>NW_027175257.1:2997500-5397500 GCF_028021215.1 Eschrichtius robustus
TACCCCTTAGCACGTCAAGGAGTATTATTTGGGGGTCCAGCCATGGAGAAGAGTTTAGACACTAGGAGAAGATAAGGAACACACCCATTATCAATAAATCACATTAGGATTCTCTTTTTAACCTGTTCCTTAAAACACTACTGCTTATGAAATCTATTGGAGGCAGAAGCAGTCAAGGGTAGCTTAGGGTTAGGGTTTGGGTTAGGGTACGGCTTAGGGTTAGGGTACGTGTTAGGGTTGGGGTAGGGGTTAGGGTTAGGGTACGCGTTAGGGTTAGGGTAGTTATTAAACCTATCCCACTCTCTAGATACCCCTTAGCACGTCAAGGAATATTATTTGGGGGTCCAGCCATGGAGAAGAGTTTAGACACTAGGAGAAGATAAGGAACACACCCATTATCAAGAAATCACATTAGGATTCTCTTTTTAACCTGTTCCTTAAAACACTAGTGCTTAGGAAATCTATTGGAGGCAGAAGCAGTCAAGGGTAGCTTAGGGTTAGGGTTTGGGTTAGGGTATGGATTAGGGTACGGGTTCGGGTACGGTTTCGGGTACGGGTTTGGGTATGGCGTACGATATGGGTTAGGGTTAGGGTTAGGGTTAGTTTGAGGGTTAGGGCTCGGTGTAGGGTACGGGTTAGGATTAGGGTACGTGTTAGGGTTAGGGTAGGGGTTAGGGTTAGGGTACGCGTTAGGGTTAGGGTAGTTATTAAACCTATCCCACTCTCTAGATACCCCTTAGCACGTCAAGGAATATTATTTGGGTGTCCAGCCATGGAGAAGAGTTTAGACACTAGGAGAAGATAAGGAACACACCCATTATCAAGAAATCACATTAGGATTCTCTTTTTAACCTGTTCCTTAAAACACTAGTGCTTAGGAAATCTATTGGAGGCAGAAGCAGTCAAGGGTAGCTTAGGGTTAGGGTTAGGGTTAGGGTTAGGGTTAGGGTACGGCTTAGGGTACGGGTTCGGGTACGGGTTCGTGTATGGCGTAGGGTATGGGTTAGGGTTAGGGTTAGGGTTAGTTTGAAGGTTAGGGCTCGGTTTAGGGTACGGGTTAGGATTAGGGTTCGTGTTAGGGTTAGGGTAGGGGTTAGGGTTAGGGTACGCGTTAGGGTTAGGGTAGTTATTAAACCTATCCCACTCCCTAGATACCCCTTAGCAAGTCAAGGAATATTATTTGGGGTTCCAGCCATGGAGAAGAATTTAGACAGTAGGAGAAGATGAGGAACACATCCATTATCAAGAAATCACATTAGGATTCTCTTTTTAACCTGTTCCTTAAAACACTAGTGCTTAGGAAATCTATTGGAGGCAGAAGCAGTCAAGGGTAGCTTAGGGTTAGGGTTAGGGTTAGGGTTAGGGTTAGCTTTAGGGTACGGCTTAGGGTACGGGTTCGGGTACGGGTTCGGGTACGGCGTAGGGTATGGGTTAGGGTTAGGGTTAGGGTTAGTTTGAGGGTTAGGGCTCGGTTTAGGGTACGGGTTAGGATTAGGGTACGTGTTAGGGTTAGGGTACGCGTTAGGGTTAGGGTAGTTATTAAACCTATCCCACTCTCTAGATACCCCTTAGCACGTCAAGGAATATTATTTGGGTGTCCAGCCATGGAGAAGAGTTTAGACACTAGGAGAAGATAAGGAACACACCCATTATCAAGAAATCACATTAGGATTCTCTTTATAACCTGTTCCTTAAAACACTAGTGCTTAGGAAATCTATTGGAGGCAGAAGCAGTCAAGGGTAGCTTAGGGTTAGGGTTACGTTTAGGGTTAGGGTTAGGGTTAGGGTACGGCTTAGGGTACGGTTTCGGGTACGGGTTCGTGTACGGCGTAGGGTATGGGTTAGGGTTAGGGTTAGTTTGAAGGTTAGGGCTCGGTTTAGGGTACGGGTTAGGATTAGGGTACGTGTTAGGGTTAGGGTAGGGGTTAGGGTTAGGGTACGCGTTAGGGTTAGGGTAGTTATTAAACCTATCCCACTCTCTAGATACCCCTTAGCACGTCAAAGAATATTATTTGGGGGTCCAGCCATGGAGAAGAGTTTAGACACTAGGAGAAGATAAGGAACACACCCATTATCCTGAAATCACATTAGGATTCTCTTTTTAACCTGTTCCTTAAAACACTAGTGCTTAGGAAATCTATTGGAGGCAGAAGCAGTCAAGGGTAGCTTAGGGTTAGGGTTAGGGTTAGGGTACGGCTTAGGGTACGGGTTCGGGTACGGGTTCGGGTACGGGTTCGGGTACGGCGTAGGGTATGGGTTAGGTTTAGGGTTAGGGTTAGTTTGAGGGTTAGGGCTCGGTTTAGGTTACGGGTTAGGATTAGGGTACGTGTTAGGGTTAGGGTAGGTGTTAGGGTTAGGGTACGCGTTAGGGTTAGGGTAGTTATTAAACCTATCCCACACTCTAGATACCCCTTAGCACGTCAAGGAATATTATTTGGGGGTCCAGCCATGGAGAAGAGTTTAGACACTAGGAGAAGATAAGGAACACACCCATTATAAAGAAATCACATTAGGATTCTCTTTTTAACCTGTTCCTTAAAACACTAGTGCTTAGGAAATCTATTGGAGGCAGAATCAGTCAAGGGAAGCTTAGGGTTAGGGTTAGGGTTAGGGTACGGCTTAGGGTACGGGTTCGGGTACGGGTTCGGGTACGGGTTCGGGTACGGCGTAGGGTATGGGTTAGGTTTAGGGTTAGGGTTAGTTTGAGGGTTAGGGCTCGGTTTAGGTTACGTGTTAGGATTAGGGTACGTGTTAGGGTTAGGGTAGGGGTTAGGGTTAGGGTACGCGTTAGGGTTAGGGTAGTTATTAAACATATCCCACTCTCTAGATACCCCTTAGCACGTCAAGGAATATTATTTGGGGGTCCAGCAATGGAGAAGAGTTTAGACACTAGGAGAAGATAAGGAACACACCCATTATCAATAAATCACATTAGGATTCTCTTTTTAACCTGTTCCTTAAAACACTAGTGCTTAAGAAATCTATTGGAGGCAGAAGCAGTCAAGGGTAGCTTAGGGTTAGGGTTAGGGTTAGGGTACGGCTTAGGGTACGGGTTCGGGTACGGGTTCGTGTACGGCGTAGCGTATGGGTTAGGGTTAGGGTTAGGGTTAGTTTGAAGGTTAGGGCTCGGTTTAGGGTACGGGTTAGGATTAGGGTTCGTGTTAGGGTTAGGGTAGGAGTTAGGGTTAGGGTACGCGTTAGGGTTAGGGTAGTTATTAAACCTATCCCACTCCCTAGATACCCCTTAGCACGTCAAGTAATATTATTTGGGGGTCCAGCCATGGAGAAGAGTTTAGACAGTAGGAGAAGATAAGGAACACACCCATTATCCTGAAATCACATTAGGATTCTCTTTTTAATCTGTTCCTTAATACACTAGTGCTTAGGAAATCTATTGGAGGCAGCAGCAGTCAAGGGTAGCTTAGGGTTAGGGTTAGGGTTAGGTTTAGGGTTAGGGTTATGGTTAGGGTTAGGTACGGCTTTGTGTACGGGTTCGGGTACGGGTTCGGGTATGGCGTAGGGTATGGGTTAGGGTTAGGTTTAGGGTTAGTTTGAGGGTTAGGGCTCGGTTTAGGTTACGGGTTAGGATTAGGGTACGTGTTAGGGTTAGGGTAGAGGTTAGGGTTAGGGTACGCGTTAGGGTTAGGGTAGTTATTAAACCTATCCCACTCTCTAGATAACCCTTAGCACGTCAAGGAATATTATTTGGGGGTCCAGCCATGGAGAAGAGTTTAGACACTAGGAGAAGATAAGGAACACACCCATTATCAAGAAATCACATTAGGATTCTCTTTTTAACCTGTTCCTTAAAACACTAGTGCTTAGGAAATCTATTGGAGGCAGAAGCAGTCAAGGGTAGCTTAGGGTTAGGGTTAGGGTTAGGGTTAGGGTTAGCTTTAGGGTACGGCTTAGGGTACGGGTTCGGGTACGGGTTCGGGTACGGCGTAGGGTATGGGTTAGGGTTAGGGTTAGGGTTAGTTTGAGGGTTAGGGCTCGGATTAGGGTACGGGTTAGGATTAGGGTACGTGTTAGGGTTAGGGTACGCGTTAGGGTTAGGGTAGTTATTAAACCTATCCCACTCTCTAGATACCCCTTAGCACGTCAAGGAATATTATTTGGGTGTCCAGCCATGGAGAAGAGTTTAGACACTAGGAGAAGATAAGGAACACACCCATTATCAAGAAATCACATTAGGATTCTCTTTTTAACCTGTTCCTTAAAACACTAGTGCTTAGGAAATCTATTGGAGGCAGAAGCAGTCAAGGGTAGCTTAGGGTTAGGGTTAGGTTTAGGGTTAGGGTTAGGGTTAGGGTACGGCTTAGGGTACGGTTTCGGGTACGGGTTCGTGTACGGCGTAGGGTATGGGTTAGGGTTAGGGTTAGTTTGAAGGTTAGGGCTCGGTTTAGGGTACGGGTTAGGATTAGGGTACGTGTTAGGGTTAGGGTAGGGGTTAGGGTTAGGGTACGCGTTAGGGTTAGGGTAGTTATTAAACCTATCCCACTCTCTAGATACCCCTTAGCACGTCAAGGAATATTATTTGGGGGTCCAGCCATGGAGAAGAGTTTAGACACTAGGAGAAGATTAGGAACACACCCATTATCCTGAAATCACATTAGGATTCTCTTTTTAACCTGTTCCTTAAAACACTAGTGCTTAGGAAATCTATTGGAGGCAGAAGCAGTCAAGGGTAGCTTAGGGTTAGGGTTAGGGTTAGGGTACGGCTTAGGGTACGGGTTCGGGTACGGGTTCGGTTACGGGTTCGGGTACGGCGTAGGGTATGGGTTAGGTTTAGGGTTAGGGTTAGTTTGAGGGTTAGGGCTCGGTTTAGGTTACGGGTTAGGATTAGGGTACGTGTTAGGGTTAGGGTAGGGGTTAGGGTTAGGGTACGCGTTAGGGTTAGGGTAGTTATTAAACCTATCCCACTCTCTAGATACCCCTTAGCACGTCAAGGAATATTATTTGGGGGTCCAGCCATGGAGAAGAGTTTAGACACTAGGAGAAGATAAGGAACACACCCATTATCCTGAAATCACATTAGGATTCTCTTTTT
This sequence comes from Eschrichtius robustus, assembly GCF_028021215.1. NCBI lineage: Eukaryota > Metazoa > Chordata > Mammalia > Artiodactyla > Eschrichtiidae > Eschrichtius > Eschrichtius robustus. Next base: position 3,002,551 of record NW_027175257.1, read on the forward strand.
AACCTGTTCCTTAAAACACTAGTGCTTAGGAAATCTTTTGGAGGCAGAAGCAGTCAAGGGTAGCTTAGGGTTAGGGTTAGGGTTAGGGTACGGCTTAGGGTACGGGTTCGGGTACGGGTTCGGGTACGGCGTAGGGTATGGGTTAGGTTTAGGGTTAGGGTTAGTTTGAGGGTTAGGGCTCGGTTTAGGTTACGGGTTAGGATTAGGGTACGTGTTAGGGTTAGGGTAGGGGTTAGGGTTAGGGTACGCGTTAGGGTTAGGGTAGTTATTAAACCTATCCCACACTCTAGATACCCCTTAGCACGTCAAGGAATATTATTTGGGTGTCCAGCCATGGAGAAGAGTTTAGACACTAGGAGAAGATAAGGAACACACCCATTATCAAGAAATCACATTAGGATTCTCTTTTTAACCTGTTCCTTAAAACACTAGTGCTTAGGAAATCTATTGGAGGCAGAAGCAGTCAAGGGTAGCTTAGGGTTAGGGTTAGGGTTAGGGTACGGCTTAGGGTACGGGTTCGGGTACGGGTTCGTGTACGGCGTAGCGTATGGGTTAGGGTTAGGGTTAGGGTTAGTTTGAAGGTTAGGGCTCGGTTTAGGGTACGGGTTAGGATTAGGGTTCGTGTTAGGGTTAGGGTAGGGGTTAGGGTTAGGGTACTTGTTAGGGTTAGGGTAGTTATTAAACCTATCCCACTCCCTAGATACCCCTTAGCACGTCAAGGAATATTATTTGGGGGTCCAGCCATGGAGAAGAGTTTAGACAGTAGGAGAAGATAAGGAACACACCCATTATCCTGAAATCACATTAGGATTCTCTTTTTAACCTGTTCCTTAATATACTAGTGCTTAGGAAATCTATTGGAGGCAGAAGCTGTCAAGGGTAGCTTAGGTTTAGGGTTAGGGTTAGGTTTAGTGTTAGGGTTATGGTTAGGGTTAGGTACGGCTTAGTGTACGGGTTCGGGTACGGGTTCGGGTATGGCGTAGGGTATGGGTTAGGGTTAGGGTTAGGGTTAGTTTGAGGGTTAGGGCTCGGTTTAGGTTACGGGTTAGGATTAGGGTACGACTTAGGGTTAGGGTAGAGGTTAGGGTTAGGGTACGCGTTAGGGTTAGGGTAGTTATTAAACCTATCCCACTCTCTAGATAACCCTTAGCACGTCAAGGAATATTATTTGGGGGTCCAGCCATGGAGAAGAGTTTAGACACTAGGAGAAGATAAGGAACACACCCATTATCAAGAAATCACATTAGGATTCTCTTTTTAACCTGTTCCTTAAAACACTAGTGCTTAGGAAATCTATTGGAGGCAGAAGCAGTCAAGGGTAGCTTAGGGTTAGGGTTAGGGTTAGGGTTAGGTTTAGCTTTAGGGTACGGCTTAGGGTACGGGTTCGGGTACGGGTTCGGGTACGGCGTAGGGTATGGGTTAGGTTTAGGGTTAGGGTTAGTTTGAGGGTTAGGGCTCGGTTTAGGTTACGTGTTAAGATTAGGGTACGTGTTAGGGTTAGGGTAGGGGTTAGGGTTAGGGTACGCGTTAGGGTTAGGGTAGTTATTAAACCTATCCCACTCTCTAGATACCCCTTAGCACGTCAAGGAATATTATTTGGGGGTCCAGCCATGGAGAAGAGTTTAGACACTAGGAGAAGATAAGGAACACACCCATTATCAAGAAATCACATTAGGATTCTCTTTTTAACCTGTTCCTTAAAACACTAGTGCTTAGGAAATCTATTGGAGGCAGAAGCAGTCAAGGGTAGCTTAGGGTTAGGGTTTGGGTTAGGGTATGGATTAGGGTACGGGTTCGGGTACGGTTTCGGGTACGGGTTTGGGTATGGCGTACGATATGGGTTAGGGTTAGGGTTAGGGTTAGTTTGAGGGTTAGGGCTCGGTGTAGTGTACGGGTTAGGATTAGGGTACGTGTTAGGGTTAGGGTAGGGGTTAGGGTTAGGGTACGCGTTAGGGTTAGGGTAGTTATTAAACCTATCCCACTCTCTAGATACCCCTTAGCACGTCAAGGAATATTATTTGGGTGTCCAGCCATGGAGAAGAGTTTAGACACTAGGAGAAGATAAGGAACACACCCATTATCAAGAAATCACATTAGGATTCTCTTTTTAACCTGTTCCTTAAAACACTAGTGCTTAGGAAATCTATTGGAGGCAGAAGCAGTCAAGGGTAGCTTAGGGTTAGGGTTAGGGTTAGGGTTAGGGTTAGGGTACGGCTTAGGGTACGGGTTCGGGTACGGGTTCGTGTATGGCGTAGGGTATGGGTTAGGGTTAGGGTTAGGGTTAGTTTGAAGGTTAGGGCTCGGTTTAGGGTACGGGTTAGGATTAGGGTTCGTGTTAGGGTTAGGGTAGGGGTTAGGGTTAGGGTACGCGTTAGGGTTAGGGTAGTTATTAAACCTATCCCACTCCCTAGATACCCCTTAGCAAGTCAAGGAATATTATTTGGGGTTCCAGCCATGGAGAAGAATTTAGACAGTAGGAGAAGATGAGGAACACATCCATTATCAAGAAATCACATTAGGATTCTCTTTTTAACCTGTTCCTTAAAACACTAGTGCTTAGGAAATCTATTGGAGGCAGAAGCAGTCAAGGGTAGCTTAGGGTTAGGGTTAGGGTTAGGGTTAGGGTTAGCTTTAGGGTACGGCTTAGGGTACGGGTTCGGGTACGGGTTCGGGTACGGCGTAGGGTATGGGTTAGGGTTAGGGTTAGGGTTAGTTTGAGGGTTAGGGCTCGGTTTAGGGTACGGGTTAGGATTAGGGTACGTGTTAGGGTTAGGGTACGCGTTAGGGTTAGGGTAGTTATTAAACCTATCCCACTCTCTAGATACCCCTTAGCACGTCAAGGAATATTATTTGGGTGTCCAGCCATGGAGAAGAGTTTAGACACTAGGAGAAGATAAGGAACACACCCATTATCAAGAAATCACATTAGGATTCTCTTTATAACCTGTTCCTTAAAACACTAGTGCTTAGGAAATCTATTGGAGGCAGAAGCAGTCAAGGGTAGCTTAGGGTTAGGGTTACGTTTAGGGTTAGGGTACGGCTTAGGGTACGGTTTCGGGTACGGGTTCGTGTACGGCGTAGGGTATGGGTTAGGGTTAGGGTTAGTTTGAAGGTTAGGGCTCGGTTTAGGGTACGGGTTAGGATTAGGGTACGTGTTAGGGTTAGGGTAGGGGTTAGGGTTAGGGTACGCGTTAGGGTTAGGGTAGTTATTAAACCTATCCCACTCTCTAGATACCCCTTAGCACGTCAAAGAATATTATTTGGGGGTCCAGCCATGGAGAAGAGTTTAGACACTAGGAGAAGATAAGGAACACACCCATTATCCTGAAATCACATTAGGATTCTCTTTTTAACCTGTTCCTTAAAACACTAGTGCTTAGGAAATCTATTGGAGGCAGAAGCAGTCAAGGGTAGCTTAGGGTTAGGGTTAGGGTTAGGGTACGGCTTAGGGTACGGGTTCGGGTACGGGTTCGGGTACGGGTTCGGGTACGGCGTAGGGTATGGGTTAGGTTTAGGGTTAGGGTTAGTTTGAGGGTTAGGGCTCGGTTTAGGTTACGGGTTAGGATTAGGGTACGTGTTAGGGTTAGGGTAGGTGTTAGGGTTAGGGTACGCGTTAGGGTTAGGGTAGTTATTAAACCTATCCCACACTCTAGATACCCCTTAGCACGTCAAGGAATATTATTTGGGGGTCCAGCCATGGAGAAGAGTTTAGACACTAGGAGAAGATAAGGAACACACCCATTATAAAGAAATCACATTAGGATTCTCTTTTTAACCTGTTCCTTAAAACACTAGTGCTTAGGAAATCTATTGGAGGCAGAATCAGTCAAGGGAAGCTTAGGGTTAGGGTTAGGGTTAGGGTACGGCTTAGGGTACGGGTTCGGGTACGGGTTCGGGTACGGGTTCGGGTACGGCGTAGGGTATGGGTTAGGTTTAGGGTTAGGGTTAGTTTGAGGGTTAGGGCTCGGTTTAGGTTACGTGTTAGGATTAGGGTACGTGTTAGGGTTAGGGTAGGGGTTAGGGTTAGGGTACGCGTTAGGGTTAGGGTAGTTATTAAACATATCCCACTCTCTAGATACCCCTTAGCACGTCAAGGAATATTATTTGGGGGTCCAGCAATGGAGAAGAGTTTAGACACTAGGAGAAGATAAGGAACACACCCATTATCAATAAATCACATTAGGATTCTCTTTTTAACCTGTTCCTTAAAACACTAGTGCTTAAGAAATCTATTGGAGGCAGAAGCAGTCAAGGGTAGCTTAGGGTTAGGGTTAGGGTTAGGGTACGGCTTAGGGTACGGGTTCGGGTACGGGTTCGTGTACGGCGTAGCGTATGGGTTAGGGTTAGGGTTAGGGTTAGTTTGAAGGTTAGGGCTCGGTTTAGGGTACGGGTTAGGATTAGGGTTCGTGTTAGGGTTAGGGTAGGAGTTAGGGTTAGGGTACGCGTTAGGGTTAGGGTAGTTATTAAACCTATCCCACTCCCTAGATACCCCTTAGCACGTCAAGTAATATTATTTGGGGGTCCAGCCATGGAGAAGAGTTTAGACAGTAGGAGAAGATAAGGAACACACCCATTATCCTGAAATCACATTAGGATTCTCTTTTTAATCTGTTCCTTAATACACTAGTGCTTAGGAAATCTATTGGAGGCAGCAGCAGTCAAGGGTAGCTTAGGGTTAGGGTTAGGGTTAGGTTTAGGGTTAGGGTTATGGTTAGGGTTAGGTACGGCTTTGTGTACGGGTTCGGGTACGGGTTCGGGTATGGCGTAGGGTATGGGTTAGGGTTAGGTTTAGGGTTAGTTTGAGGGTTAGGGCTCGGTTTAGGTTACGGGTTAGGATTAGGGTACGTGTTAGGGTTAGGGTAGAGGTTAGGGTTAGGGTACGCGTTAGGGTTAGGGTAGTTATTAAACCTATCCCACTCTCTAGATAACCCTTAGCACGTCAAGGAATATTATTTGGGGGTCCAGCCATGGAGAAGAGTTTAGACACTAGGAGAAGATAAGGAACACACCCATTATCAAGAAATCACATTAGGATTCTCTTTTTAACCTGTTCCTTAAAACACTAGTGCTTAGGAAATCTATTGGAGGCAGAAGCAGTCAAGGGTAGCTTAGGGTTAGGGTTAGGGTTAGGGTTAGGGTTAGCTTTAGGGTACGGCTTAGGGTACGGGTTCGGGTACGGGTTCGGGTACGGCGTAGGGTATGGGTTAGGGTTAGGGTTAGGGTTAGTTTGAGGGTTAGGGCTCGGATTAGGGTACGGGTTAGGATTAGGGTACGTGTTAGGGTTAGGGTACGCGTTAGGGTTAGGGTAGTTATTAAACCTATCCCACTCTCTAGATACCCCTTAGCACGTCAAGGAATATTATTTGGGTGTCCAGCCATGGAGAAGAGTTTAGACACTAGGAGAAGATAAGGAACACACCCATTATCAAGAAATCACATTAGGATTCTCTTTTTAACCTGTTCCTTAAAACACTAGTGCTTAGGAAATCTATTGGAGGCAGAAGCAGTCAAGGGTAGCTTAGGGTTAGGGTTAGGTTTAGGGTTAGGGTTAGGGTTAGGGTACGGCTTAGGGTACGGTTTCGGGTACGGGTTCGTGTACGGCGTAGGGTATGGGTTAGGGTTAGGGTTAGTTTGAAGGTTAGGGCTCGGTTTAGGGTACGGGTTAGGATTAGGGTACGTGTTAGGGTTAGGGTAGGGGTTAGGGTTAGGGTACGCGTTAGGGTTAGGGTAGTTATTAAACCTATCCCACTCTCTAGATACCCCTTAGCACGTCAAGGAATATTATTTGGGGGTCCAGCCATGGAGAAGAGTTTAGACACTAGGAGAAGATTAGGAACACACCCATTATCCTGAAATCACATTAGGATTCTCTTTTTAACCTGTTCCTTAAAACACTAGTGCTTAGGAAATCTATTGGAGGCAGAAGCAGTCAAGGGTAGCTTAGGGTTAGGGTTAGGGTTAGGGTACGGCTTAGGGTACGGGTTCGGGTACGGGTTCGGTTACGGGTTCGGGTACGGCGTAGGGTATGGGTTAGGTTTAGGGTTAGGGTTAGTTTGAGGGTTAGGGCTCGGTTTAGGTTACGGGTTAGGATTAGGGTACGTGTTAGGGTTAGGGTAGGGGTTAGGGTTAGGGTACGCGTTAGGGTTAGGGTAGTTATTAAACCTATCCCACTCTCTAGATACCCCTTAGCACGTCAAGGAATATTATTTGGGGGTCCAGCCATGGAGAAGAGTTTAGACACTAGGAGAAGATAAGGAACACACCCATTATCCTGAAATCACATTAGGATTCTCTTTTTAACCTGTTCCTTAAAACACTAGTGCTTAGGAAATCTTTTGGAGGCAGAAGCAGTCAAGGGTAGCTTAGGGTTAGGGTTAGGGTTAGGGTACGGCTTAGGGTACGGGTTCGGGTACGGGTTCGGGTACGGCGTAGGGTATGGGTTAGGTTTAGGGTTAGGGTTAGTTTGAGGGTTAGGGCTCGGTTTAGGTTACGGGTTAGGATTAGGGTACGTGTTAGGGTTAGGGTAGGGGTTAGGGTTAGGGTACGCGTTAGGGTTAGGGTAGTTATTAAACCTATCCCACACTCTAGATACCCCTTAGCACGTCAAGGAATATTATTTGGGTGTCCAGCCATGGAGAAGAGTTTAGACACTAGGAGAAGATAAGGAACACACCCATTATCAAGAAATCACATTAGGATTCTCTTTTTAACCTGTTCCTTAAAACACTAGTGCTTAGGAAATCTATTGGAGGCAGAAGCAGTCAAGGGTAGCTTAGGGTTAGGGTTAGGGTTAGGGTACGGCTTAGGGTACGGGTTCGGGTACGGGTTCGTGTACGGCGTAGCGTATGGGTTAGGGTTAGGGTTAGGGTTAGTTTGAAGGTTAGGGCTCGGTTTAGGGTACGGGTTAGGATTAGGGTTCGTGTTAGGGTTAGGGTAGGGGTTAGGGTTAGGGTACGCGTTAGGGTTAGGGTAGTTATTAAACCTATCCCACTCCCTAGATACCCCTTAGCACGTCAAGGAATATTATTTGGGGGTCCAGCCATGGAGAAGAGTTTAGACAGTAGGAGAAGATAAGGAACACACCCATTATCCTGAAATCACATTAGGATTCTCTTTTTAACCTGTTCCTTAATATACTAGTGCTTAGGAAATCTATTGGAGGCAGAAGCTGTCAAGGGTAGCTTAGGTTTAGGGTTAGGGTTAGGTTTAGTGTTAGGGTTATGGTTAGGGTTAGGTACGGCTTAGTGTACGGGTTCGGGTACGGGTTCGGGTATGGCGTAGGGTATGGGTTAGGGTTAGGGTTAGGGTTAGTTTGAGGGTTAGGGCTCGGTTTAGGTTACGGGTTAGGATTAGGGTACGACTTAGGGTTAGGGTAGAGGTTAGGGTTAGGGTACGCGTTAGGGTTAGGGTAGTTATTAAACCTATCCCACTCTCTAGATAACCCTTAGCACGTCAAGGAATATTATTTGGGGGTCCAGCCATGGAGAAGAGTTTAGACACTAGGAGAAGATAAGGAACACACCCATTATCAAGAAATCACATTAGGATTCTCTTTTTAACCTGTTCCTTAAAACACTAGTGCTTAGGAAATCTATTGGAGGCAGAAGCAGTCAAGGGTAGCTTAGGGTTAGGGTTAGGGTTAGGGTTAGGTTTAGCTTTAGGGTACGGCTTAGGGTACGGGTTCGGGTACGGGTTCGGGTACGGCGTAGGGTATGGGTTAGGTTTAGGGTTAGGGTTAGTTTGAGGGTTAGGGCTCGGTTTAGGTTACGTGTTAGGATTAGGGTACGTGTTAGGGTTAGGGTAGGGGTTAGGGTTAGGGTACGCGTTAGGGTTAGGGTAGTTATTAAACCTATCCCACTCTCTAGATACCCCTTAGCACGTCAAGGAATATTATTTGGGGGTCCAGCCATGGAGAAGAGTTTAGACACTAGGAGAAGATATGGAACACACCCATTATCAATAAATCACATTAGGATTCTCTTTTTAACCTGTTCCTTAAAACACTAGTGCTTAAGAAATCTATTGGAGGCAGAAGCAGTCAAGGGTAGCTTAGGGTTAGGGTTAGGGTTAGGGTACGGCTTAGGGTACGGGTTCGGGTACGGGTTCGTGTACGGCGTAGCGTATGGGTTAGGGTTAGGGTTAGTTTGAAGGTTAGGGCTCGGTTTAGGGTACGGGTTAGGATTAGGGTTCGTGTTAGGGTTAGGGTAGGGGTTAGGGTTAGGGTACGCGTTAGGGTTAGGGTAGTTATTAAACCTATCCCACTCCCTAGATACCCCTTAGCACGTCAAGGAATATTATTTGGGGGTCCAGCCATGGAGAAGAGTTTAGACAGTAGGAGAAGATAAGGAACACACCCATTATCCTGAAATCACATTAGGATTCTCTTTTTAACCTGTTCCTTAATATACTAGTGCTTAGGAAATCTATTGGAGGCAGAAGCAGTCAAGGGTAGCTTAGGGTTAGGGTTAGGGTTAGGTTTAGGGTTAGGGTTATGGTTAGGGTTAGGTACGGCTTAGTGTACGGGTTCGGGTACGGGTTCGGGTATGGCGTAGGGTATGGGTTAGGGTTAGGGTTAGGGTTAGTTTGAGGGTTAGGGCTCGGTTTAGGTTACGGGTTAGGATTAGGGTACGTCTTAGGGTTAGGGTAGAGGTTAGGGTTAGGGTACGCGTTAGGGTTAGGGTAGTTATTAAACCTATCCCACTCTCTAGATAACCCTTAGCACGTCAAGGAATATTATTTGGGGGTCCAGCCATGGAGAAGAGTTTAGACACTAGGAGAAGATAAGGAACACACCCATTATCAAGAAATCACATTAGGATTCTCTTTTTAACCTGTTCCTTAAAACACTAGTGCTTAGGAAATCTATTGGAGCCAGAAGCAGTCAAGGGTAGCTTAGGGTTAGGGTTAGGGTTAGGGTTAGGGTTAGCTTTAGGGTACGGCTTAGGGTACGGGTTCGGGTACGGGTTCGGGTACGGCGTAGGGTATGGGTTAGGGTTAGGGTTAGGGTTAGTTTGAGGGTTAGGGCTCGGTTTAGGGTACGGGTTAGGATTAGGGTACGTGTTAGGGTTAGGGTACGCGTTAGGGTTAGGGTAGTTATTAAACCTATCCCACTCTCTAGATACCCCTTAGCACGTCAAGGAATATTATTTGGGTGTCCAGCCATGGAGAAGAGTTTAGACACTAGGAGAAGATAAGGAACACACCCATTATCAAGAAATCACATTAGGATTCTCTTTTTAACCTGTTCCTTAAAACACTAGTGCTTAGGAAATCTATTGAAGGCAGAAGCAGTCAAGGGTAGCTTAGGGTTAGGGTTAGGTTTAGGGTTAGGGTTAGGGTTAGGGTACGGCTTAGGGTATGGTTTCGGGTACGGGTTCGTGTACGGCGTAGGGTATGGGTTAGGGTTAGGGTTAGTTTGAAGGTTAGGGCTCGGTTTAGGGTACGGGTTAGGATTAGGGTACGTGTTAGGGTTAGGGTAGGGGTTAGGGTTAGGGTATGCGTTAGGGTTAGGGTAGTTATTAAACCTATCCCACTCTCTAGATACCCCTTAGCACGTCAAGGAATATTATTTGGGGGTCCAGCCATGGAGAAGAGTTTAGACACTAGGAGAAGATAAGGAACACACCCATTATCAATAAATCACATTAGGATTCTCTTTTTAACCTGTTCCTTAAAACACTAGTCATTAAGAAATCTATTGGAGGCAGAAGCAGTCAAGGGTAGCTTAGGGTTAGGGTTAGGGTTAGGGTACGGCTTAGGGTACGGGTTCGGGTACGGGTTCGTGTACGGCGTAGCGTATGGGTTAGGGTTAGGGTTAGGGTTAGTTTGAAGGTTAGGGCTCGGTTTAGGGTACGGGTTAGGATTAGGGTTCGTGTTATTGTTAGGGTAGGGGTTAGGGTTAGGGTACGCGTTAGGGTTAGGGTAGTTATTAAACCTATCCCACTCCCTAGATACCCCTTAGCACGTCAAGGAATATTATTTGGGGGTCCAGCCATGGAGAAGAGTTTAGACAGTAGGAGAAGATAAGGAACACACCCATTATCCTGAATTCACATTAGGATTCTCTTTTTAACCTGTTCCTTAATACACTAGTACTTAGGAAATCTATTGGAGGCAGAAGCAGTCAAGGGTAGCTTAGGGTTAGGGTTAGGGTTAGGTTTAGGGTTAGGGTTATGGTTAGGGTTAGGTACGGCTTAGTGTACGGGTTCGGGTACGGGTTCGGGTATGGCGTAGGGTATGGGTTAGGTTTAGGGTTAGGGTTAGTTTGAGGGTTAGGGCTCGGTTTAGGTTACGGGTTAGGATTAGGGTACGTGTTAGGGTTAGGGTAGAGGTTAGGGTTAGGGTACGCGTTAGGGTTAGGGTAGTTATTAAACCTATCCCACTCTCTAGATAACCCTTAGCACGTCAAGGAATATTATTTGGGGGTCCAGCCATGGAGAAGAGTTTAGACACTAGGAGAAGATAAGGAACACACCCATTATCAAGAAATCACATTAGGATTCTCTTTTTAACCTGTTCCTTAAAACACTAGTGCTTAGGAAATCTATTGGAGGCAGAAGCAGTCAAGGGTAGCTTAGGGTTAGGGTTAGGGTTAGGGTTAGGGTTAGCTTTAGGGTACGGGTTCGGGTACGGGTTCGGGTACGGCGTAGGGTATGGGTTAGGGTTAGGGTTAGGGTTAGTTTGAGGGTTAGGGCTCGGTTTAGGGTACGGGTTAGGATTAGGGTACGTGTTAGGGTTAGGGTACGCGTTAGGGTTAGGGTAGTTATTAAACCTATCCCACTCTCTAGATACCCCTTAGCACGTCAAGGAATATTATTTGGGTGTGCAGCCATGGAGAAGAGTTTAGACACTAGGAGAAGATAAGGAACACACCCATTATCAAGAAATCACATTAGGATTCTCTTTTTAACCTGTTCCTTAAAACACTAGTGCTTAGGAAATCTATTGGAGGCAGAAGCAGTCAAGGGTAGCTTAGGGTTAGGGTTAGGTTTAGGGTTAGGGTTAGGGTTAGGGTACGGCTTAGGGTACGGTTTCGGGTACGGGTTCGTGTACGGCGTAGGGTATGGGTTAGGGTTAGGGTTAGTTTGAAGGTTAGGGCTCGGTTTAGGGTACGGGTTAGGATTAGGGTACGTGTTAGGGTTAGGGTAGGGGTTAGGGTTAGGGTACGCGTTAGGGTTAGGGTAGTTATTAAACCTATCCCACTCTCTAGATACCCCTTAGCACGTCAAGGAATATTATTTGGGTGTCCAGCCATGGAGAAGAGTTTAGACACTAGGAGAAGATAAGGAACACACCCATTATCAAGAAATCACATTAGGATTCTCTTTTTAACCTGTTCCTTAAAACACTAGTGCTTAGGAAATCTATTGAAGGCAGAAGCAGTCAAGGGTAGCTTAGGGTTAGGGTTAGGTTTAGGGTTAGGGTTAGGGTTAGGGTACGGCTTAGGGTATGGTTTCGGGTACGGGTTCGTGTACGGCGTATGGTATGGGTTAGGGTTAGGGTTAGTTTGAAGGTTAGGGCTCGGTTTAGGGTACGGGTTAGGATTAGGGTACGTGTTAGGGTTAGGGTAGGGGTTAGGGTTAGGGTATGCGTTAGGGTTAGGGTAGTTATTAAACCTATCCCACTCTCTAGATACCCCTTAGCACGTCAAGGAATATTATTTGGGGGTCCAGCCATGGAGAAAAGTTTAGACACTAGGAGAAGATAAGGAACACACTCATTATCAATAAATCACATTAGGATTCTCTTTTTAACCTGTTCCTTAAAACACTAGTCCTTAAGAAATCTATTGGAGGCAGAAGCAGTCAAGGGTAGCTTAGGGTTAGGGTTAGGGTTAGGGTACGGCTTAGGGTACGGGTTCGGGTACGGGTTCGTGTACGGCGTAGCGTATGGGTTAGGGTTAGGGTTAGGGTTAGTTTGAAGGTTAGGGCTCGGTTTAGGGTACGGGTTAGGATTAGGGTTCGTGTTAGGGTTAGGGTAGGGGTTAGGGTTAGGGTACGCGTTAGGGTTAGGGTAGTTATTAAACCTATCCCACTCCCTAGATACCCCTTAGCACGTCAAGGAATATTATTTGGGGGTCCAGCCATGGAGAAGAGTTTAGACAGTAGGAGAAGATAAGGAACACACCCATTATCCTGAATTCACATTAGGATTCTCTTTTTAACCTGTTCCTTAATACACTAGTACTTAGGAAATCTATTGGAGGCAGAAGCAGTCAAGGGTAGCTTAGGGTTAGGGTTAGGGTTAGGTTTAGGGTTAGGGTTATGGTTAGGGTTAGGTACGGCTTAGTGTACGGGTTCGGGTACGGGTTCGGGTATGGCGTAGGGTATGGGTTAGGGTTAGGGTTAGGGTTAGTTTGAGGGTTAGGGCTCGGTTTAGGTTACGGGTTAGGATTAGGGTACGTGTTAGGGTTAGGGTAGAGGTTAGGGTTAGGGTACGCGTTAGGGTTAGGGTAGTTATTAAACCTATCCCACTCTCTAGATAACCCTTAGCACGTCAAGGAATATTATTTGGGGGTCCAGCCATGGAGAAGAGTTTAGACACTAGGAGAAGATAAGGAACACACCCATTATCAAGAAATCACATTAGGATTCTCTTTTTAACCTGTTCCTTAAAACACTAGTGCTTAGGAAATCTATTGGAGGCAGAAGCAGTCAAGGGTAGCTTAGGGTTAGGGTTAGGGTTAGGGTTAGGGTTAGCTTTAGGGTACGGCTTAGGGTACGGGTTCGGGTACGGGTTCGGGTACGGCGTAGGGTATGGGTTAGGGTTAGGGTTAGGGTTAGTTTGAGGGTTAGGGCTCGGTTTAGGGTACGGGTTAGGATTAGGGTACGTGTTAGGGTTAGGGTACGCGTTAGGGTTAGGGTAGTTATTAAACCTATCCCACTCTCTAGATACCCCTTAGCACGTCAAGGAATATTATTTGGGTGTCCAGCCATGGAGAAGAGTTTAGACACTAGGAGAAGATAAGGAACACACCCATTATCAAGAAATCACATTAGGATTCTCTTTTTAACCTGTTCCTTAAAACACTAGTGCTTAGGAAATCTATTGGAGGCAGAAGCAGTCAAGGGTAGCTTAGGGTTAGGGTTAGGTTTAGGGTTAGGGTTAGGGTTAGGGTACGGCTTAGGGTACGGTTTCGGGTACGGGTTCGTGTACGGCGTAGGGTATGGGTTAGGGTTAGGGTTAGTTTGAAGGTTAGGGCTCGGTTTAGGGTACGGGTTAGGATTAGGGTACGTGTTAGGGTTAGGGTAGGGGTTAGGGTTAGGGTACGCGTTAGGGTTAGGGTAGTTATTAAACCTATCCCACTCTCTAGATACCCCTTAGCACGTCAAGGAATATTATTTGGGGGTCCAGCCATGGAGAAGAGTTTAGACACTAGGAGAAGATAAGGAACACACCCATTATCAAGAAATCACATTAGGATTCTCTTTTTAACCTGTTCCTTAAAACACTAGTGCTTAGGAAATCTATTGGAGGCAGAAGCAGTCAAGGGTAGCTTAGGGTTAGGGTTAGGGTTAGGGTACGGCTTAGGGTACGGGTGCGGGTACGGGTTCGGTTACGGGTTCGGGTACGGCGTAGGGTATGGGTTAGGTTTAGGGTTAGGGTTAGTTTGAGGGTTAGGGCTCGGTTTAGGTTACGGGTTAGGATTAGGGTACGTGTTAGGGTTAGGGTAGGGGTTAGGGTTAGGGTACGCGTTAGGGTTAGGGTAGTTATTAAACCTATCCCACTCTCTACATACCCCTTAGCACGTCAAGGAATATTATTTGGGTGTCCAGCCATGGAGAAGAGTTTAGACACTAGGAGAAGATAAGGAACACACCCATTATCAAGAAATCACATTAGGATTCTCTTTTTAACCTGTTCCTTAAAACACTAGTGCTTAGGAAATCTATTGGAGGCAGAAGCAGTCAAGGGTAGCTTAGGGTTAGGGTTAGGGTTAGGGTTAGGGTACGGCTTAGGGTACGGTTTCGGGTACGGGTTCGTGTACGGCGTAGGGTATGGGTTAGGGTTAGGGTTAGTTTGAAGGTTAGGGCTCGGTTTAGGGTACGGGTTAGGATTAGGGTACGTGTTAGGGTTAGGGTAGGGGTTAGGGTTAGGGTACGCGTTAGGGTTAGGGTAGTTATTAAACCTATCCCACTCTCTAGATACCCCTTAGCACATCAAGGAATATTATTTGGGGGTCCAGCCATGGAGAAGAGTTTAGACACTAGGAGAAGATAAGGAACACACCCATTATCAAGAAATCACATTAGGATTCTCTTTTTAACCTGTTCCTTAAAACACTAGTGCTTAGGAAATCTATTGGAGGCAGAAGCAGTCAAGGGTAGCTTAGGGTTAGGGTTAGGGTTAGGGTACGGCTTAGGGTACGGGTTCGGGTACGGGTTCGGTTACGGGTTCGGGTAAGGCGTAGGGTATGGGTTAGGTTTAGGGTTAGGGTTAGTTTGAGGGTTAGGGCTCGGTTTAGGTTACGGGTTAGGATTAGGGTACGTGTTAGGGTTAGGGTAGGGGTTAGGGTTAGGGTACGCGTTAGGGTTAGGGTAGTTATTAAACCTATCCCACTCTCTACATACCCCTTAGCACGTCAAGGAATATTATTTGGGGGTCCAGCCATGGAGAAGAGTTTAGACACTAGGAGAAGATAAGGAACACACCCATTATCCTGAAATCACATTAGGATTCTCTTTTTAACCTGTTCCTTAAAACACTAGTGCTTAGGAAATCTATTGGAGGCAGAAGCAGTCAAGGGTAGCTTAGGGTTAGGGTTAGGGTTAGGGTACGGCTTAGGGTACGGGTTCGGGTACGGGTTCGGGTACGGGTTCGGGTACGGCGTAGGGTATGGGTTAGGTTTAGGGTTAGGGTTAGTTTGAGGGTTAGGGCTCGGTTTAGGTTACGGGTTAGGATTAGGGTACGTGTTAGGGTTAGGGTAGGGGTTAGGGTTAGGGTACGCGTTAGGGTTAGGGTAGTTATTAAACCTATCCCACACTCTAGATACCCCTTAGCACGTCAAGGAATATTATTTGGGGGTCCAGCCATGGAGAAGAGTTTAGACACTAGGAGAAGATAAGGAACACACCCATTATCAAGAAATCACATTAGGATTCTCTTTTTAACCTGTTCCTTAAAACACTAGTGCTTAGGAAATCTATTGGAGGCAGAAGCAGTCAAGGGTAGCTTAGGGTTAGGGTTAGGGTTAGGGTACGGCTTAGGGTACGGGTTCGGGTACGGGTTCGGGTACGGGTTCGGGTACAGCGTAGGGTATGGGTTAGGTTTAGGATTAGGGTTAGTTTGAGGGTTAGGGCTCGGTTTAGGTTACGTGTTAGGATTAGGGTACGTGTTAGGGTTAGGGTAGGGGTTAGGGTTAGGGTACGCGTTAGGGTTAGGGTAGTTATTAAACCTATCCCAGTCTCTAGATACCCCTTAGCACGTCAAGGAATATTATTTGGGGGTCCAGCCATGGAGAAGAGTTTAGACACTAGGAGAAGATAAGGAACACACCCATTATCAATAAATCACATTAGGATTCTCTTTTTAACCTGTTCGTTAAAACACTAGTGCTTAAGAAATCTATTGGAGGCAGAAGCAGTCAAGGGTAGCTTAGGGTTAGGGTTAGGGTTAGGGTACGGCTTAGGGTACGGGTTCGGGTACGGGTTCGTGTACGGCGTAGCGTATGGGTTAGGGTTAGTGTTAGGGTTAGTTTGAAGGTTAGGGCTCGGTTTAGGGTACGGGTTAGGATTAGGGTTCGTGTTAGGTTTAGGGTAGGGGTTAGGGTTAGGGTACGCGTTAGGGGTAGGGTAGTTATCAAACCTATCCCACTCCCTAGATACCCCTTAGCACGTCAAGGAATATTATTTGGGGGTCCAGCCATGGAGAAGAGTTTAGACAGTAGGAGAAGATAAGGAACACACCCATTATCCTGAAATCACATTAGGATTCTCTTTTTAACCTGTTCCTTAATACACTAGTGCTTAGGAAATCTATTGGAGGCAGAAGCAGTCAAGGGTAGCTTAGGGTTAGGTTTAGGGTTAGGGTTATGGTTAGGGTTAGGTACGGCTTAGTGTACGGGTTCGGGTACGGGTTCGGGTATGGCGTAGGGTATGGGTTAGGGTTATGGTTAGGGTTAGTTTGAGGGTTAGGGCTCGGTTTAGGGTTAGGGTTAGGGTTAGGGTACGGCTTAGGGTACGGTTTCGGGTACGGGTTCGTGTACGGCGTAGGGTATGGGTTAGGGTTAGGGTTAGTTTGAAGGTTAGGGCTCGGTTTAGGGTACGGGTTAGGATTAGGGTACGTGTTAGGGTTAGGGTAGGGGTTAGGGTTAGGGTACGCGTTAGGGTTAGGGTAGTTATTAAACCTATCCCACTCTCTAGATACCCCTTAGCACGTCAAGGAATATTATTTGGGTGTCCAGCCATGGAGAAGAGTTTAGACACTAGGAGAAGATAAGGAACACACCCATTATCAAGAAATCACATTAGGATTCTCTTTTTAACCTGTTCCTTAAAACACTAGTGCTTAGGAAATCTATTGAAGGCAGAAGCAGTCAAGGGTAGCTTAGGGTTAGGGTTAGGTTTAGGGTTAGGGTTAGGGTTAGGGTACGGCTTAGGGTATGGTTTCGGGTACGGGTTCGTGTACGGCGTAGGGTATGGGTTAGGGTTAGGGTTAGTTTGAAGGTTAGGGCTCGGTTTAGGGTACGGGTTAGGATTAGGGTACGTGTTAGGGTTAGGGTAGGGGTTAGGGTTAGGGTATGCGTTAGGGTTAGGGTAGTTATTAAACCTATCCCACTCTCTAGATACCCCTTAGCACGTCAAGGAATATTATTTGGGGGTCCAGCCATGGAGAAGAGTTTAGACACTAGGAGAAGATAAGGAACACACTCATTATCAATAAATCACATTAGGATTCTCTTTTTAACCTGTTCCTTAAAACACTAGTCCTTAAGAAATCTATTGGAGGCAGAAGCAGTCAAGGGTAGCTTAGGGTTAGGGTACGGCTTAGGGTACGGGTTCGGGTACGGGTTCGTGTACGGCGTAGCGTATGGGTTAGGGTTAGGGTTAGGGTTAGTTTGAAGGTTAGGGCTCGGTTTAGGGTACGGGTTAGGATTAGGGTTCGTGTTAGGGTTAGGGTAGGGGTTAGGGTTAGGGTACGCGTTAGGGTTAGGGTAGTTATTAAACCTATCCCACTCCCTAGATACCCCTTAGCACGTCAAGGAATATTATTTGGGGGTCCAGCCATGGAGAAGAGTTTAGACAGTAGGAGAAGATAAGGAACACACCCATTATCCTGAATTCACATTAGGATTCTCTTTTTAACCTGTTCCTTAATACACTAGTACTTAGGAAATCTATTGGAGGCAGAAGCAGTCAAGGGTAGCTTAGGGTTAGGGTTAGGGTTAGGTTTAGGGTTAGGGTTATGGTTAGGGTTAGGTACGGCTTAGTGTACGGGTTCGGGTACGGGTTCGGGTATGGCGTAGGGTATGGGTTAGGGTTAGGGTTAGGGTTAGTTTGAGGGTTAGGGCTCGGTTTAGGTTACGGGTTAGGATTTGGGTACGTGTTAGGGTTAGGGTAGAGGTTAGGGTTAGGGTACGCGTTAGGGTTAGGGTAGTTATTAAACCTATCCCACTCTCTAGATAACCCTTAGCACGTCAAGGAATATTATTTGGGGGTCCAGCCATGGAGAAGAGTTTAGACACTAGGAGAAGATAAGGAACACACCCATTATCAAGAAATCACATTAGGATTCTCTTTTTAACCTGTTCCTTAAAACACTAGTGCTTAGGAAATCTATTGGAGGCAGAAGCAGTCAAGGGTAGCTTAGGGTTAGGGTTAGGGTTAGGGTTAGGGTTAGCTTTAGGGTACGGCTTAGGGTACGGGTTCGGGTACGGGTTCGGGTACGGCGTAGGGTATGGGTTAGGGTTAGGGTTAGGGTTAGTTTGAGGGTTAGGGCTCGGTTTAGGGTACGGGTTAGGATTAGGGTACGTGTTAGGGTTAGGGTACGCGTTAGGGTTAGGGTAGTTATTAAACCTATCCCACTCTCTAGATACCCCTTAGCACGTCAAGGAATATTATTTGGGTGTCCAGCCATGGAGAAGAGTTTAGACACTAGGAGAAGATAAGGAACACACCCATTATCAAGAAATCACATTAGGATTCTCTTTTTAACCTGTTCCTTAAAACACTAGTGCTTAGGAAATCTATTGGAGGCAGAAGCAGTCAAGGGTAGCTTAGGGTTAGGGTTAGGTTTAGGGTTAGGGTTAGGGTTAGGGTACGGCTTAGGGTACGGTTTCGGGTACGGGTTCGTGTACGGCGTAGGGTATGGGTTAGGGTTAGGGTTAGTTTGAAGGTTAGGGCTCGGTTTAGGGTACGGGTTAGGATTAGGGTACGTGTTAGGGTTAGGGTAGGGGTTAGGGTTAGGGTACGCGTTAGGGTTAGGGTAGTTATTAAACCTATCCCACTCTCTAGATACCCCTTAGCACGTCAAGGAATATTATTTGCGGGTCCAGCCATGGAGAAGAGTTTAGACACTAGGAGAAGATAAGGAACACACCCATTATCAAGAAATCACATTAGGATTCTCTTTTTAACCTGTTCCTTAAAACACTAGTGCTTAGGAAATCTATTGGAGGCAGAAGCAGTCAAGGGTAGCTTAGGGTTAGGGTTAGGGTTAGGGTACGGCTTAGGGTACGGGTTCGGGTACGGGTTCGGTTACGGGTTCGGGTACGGCGTAGGGTATGGGTTAGGTTTAGGGTTAGGGTTAGTTTGAGGGTTAGGGCTCGGTTTAGGTTACGGGTTAGGATTAGGGTACGTGTTAGTGTTAGGGTAGGGGTTAGGGTTAGGGTACGCGTTAGGGTTAGGGTAGTTATTAAACCTATCCCACTCTCTACATACCCCTTAGCACGTCAAGGAATATTATTTGGGTGTCCAGCCATGGAGAAGAGTTTAGACACTAGGAGAAGATAAGGAACACACCCATTATCAATAAATCACATTAGGATTCTCTTTTTAACCTGTTCCTTAAAACACTAGTGCTTAGGAAATCTATTGGAGGCAGAAGCAGTCAAGGGTAGCTTAGGGTTAGGGTTAGGTTTAGGGTTAGGGTTAGGGTTAGGGTACGGCTTAGGGTACGGTTTCGGGTACGGGTTCGTGTACGGCGTAGGGTATGGGTTAGGGTTAGGGTTAGTTTGAAGGTTAGGGCTCGGTTTAGGGTACGGGTTAGGATTAGGGTACGTGTTAGGGTTAGGGTAGGGGTTAGGGTTAGGGTACGCGTTAGGGTTAGGGTAGTTATTAAACCTATCCCACTCTCTAGATACCCCTTAGCACGTCAAGGAATATTATTTGGGGGTCCAGCCATGGAGAAGAGTTTAGACACTAGGAGAAGATAAGGAACACACCCATTATCAAGAAATCACATTAGGATTCTCTTTTTAACCTGTTCCTTAAAACACTAGTGCTTAGGAAATCTATTGGAGGCAGAAGCAGTCAAGGGTAGCTTAGGGTTAGGGTTAGGGTTAGGGTACGGCTTAGGGTACGGGTTCGGGTACGGGTTCGGTTACGGGTTCGGGTACGGCGTAGGGTATGGGTTAGGTTTAGGGTTAGGGTTAGTTTGAGGGTTAGGGCTCGGTTTAGTTTACGGGTTAGGATTAGGGTACGTGTTAGGGTTAGGGTAGGGGTTAGGGTTAGGGTACGCGTTAGGGTTAGGGTAGTTATTAAACCTATCCCACACTCTAGATACCCCTTAGCACGTCAAGGAATATTATTTGGGGGTCCAGCCATGGAGAAGAGTTTAGACACTAGGAGAAGATAAGGAACACACCCATTATCAAGAAATCACATTAGGATTCTCTTTTTAACCTGTTCCTTAAAACACTAGTGCTTAGGAAATCTATTGGAGGCAGAAGCAGTCAAGGGTAGCTTAGGGTTAGGGTTAGGGTTAGGGTACGGCTTAGGGTACGGGTTCGGGTACGGGTTCGGGTACGGGTTCGGGTACGGCGTAGGGTATGGGTTAGGTTTAGGATTAGGGTTAGTTTGAGGGTTAGGGCTCGGTTTAGGTTACGTGTTAGGATTAGGGTACGTGTTAGGGTTAGGGTAGGGGTTAGGGTTAGGGTACGCGTTAGGGTTAGGGTAGTTATTAAACCTATCCCACTCTCTAGATACCCCTTAGCACGTCAAGGAATATTATTTGGGGGTCCAGCCATGGAGAAGAGTTTAGACACTAGGAGAAGATAAGGAACACACCCATTATCAATAAATCACATTAGGATTCTCTTTTTAACCTGTTCGTTAAAACACTAGTGCTTAAGAAATCTATTGGAGGCAGAAGCAGTCAAGGGTAGCTTAGGGTTAGGGTTAGGGTTAGGGTACGGCTTAGGGTACGGGTTCGGGTACGGGTTCGTGTACGGCGTAGCGTATGGGTTAGGGTTAGGGTTAGGGTTAGTTTGAAGTTTAGGGCTCGGTTTAGGGTACGTGTTAGGATTAGGGTTCGTGTTAGGTTTAGGGTAGGGGTTAGGGTTAGGGTACGCGTTAGGGGTAGGGTAGTTATCAAACCTATCCCACTCCCTAGATACCCCTTAGCACGTCAAGGAATATTATTTGGGGGTCCAGCCATGGAGAAGAGTTTAGACTGTAGGAGAAGATAAGGAACACACCCATTATCCTGAAATCACATTAGGATTCTCTTTTTAACCTGTTCCTTAATACACTAGTGCTTAGGAAATCTATTGGAGGCAGAAGCAGTCAAGGGTAGCTTAGGGTTAGGTTTAGGGTTAGGGTTATGGTTAGGGTTAGGTACGGCTTAGTGTACGGGTTCGGGTACGGGTTCGGGTATGGCGTAGGGTATGGGTTAGGGTTATGGTTAGGGTTAGTTTGAGGTTTAGGGCTCGGTTTAGGTTACGGGTTAGGATTAGGGTACGTCTTAGGGTTAGGGTAGAGGTTAGGGTTAGGGTACGCGTTAGGGTTAGGGTAGTTATTAAACCTATCCCACTCTCTAGATAACCCTTAGCACGTCAAGGAATATTATTTGGGGGTCCAGCCATGGAGAAGAGTTTAGACACTAGGAGAAGATAAGGAACACACCCATTATCAAGAAATCACATTAGGATTCTCTTTTTAACCTGTTCCTTAAAACACTAGTGCTTAGGAAATCTATTGGAGGCAGAAGCAGTCAAGGGTAGCTTAGGGTTAGGGTTTGGGTTAGGGTACGGCTTAGGGTACGGGTTCGGGTACGGGTTCGGGTACGCGTTTGGGTATGGCGTAGGATATGGGTTAGGGTTAGGGTTAGTTTGAGGGTTAGGGCTCGGTTTAGGGTACGGGTTAGTATTAGGGTACGTCTTAGGGTTAGGGTAGGGGTTAGGGTTAGGGTACGCGTTAGGGTTAGGGTAGTTATTAAACCTATCCCACTCTCTAGATACCCCTTAGCACGTCAAGGAATATTATTTGGGGGTCCAGCCATGGAGAAGAGTTTAGACACTAGGAGAAGATAAGGAACACACCCATTATCAAGAAATCACATTAGGATTCTCTTTTTAACCTGTTCCTTAAAACACTAGTGCTTAGGAAATCTATTGGAGGCAGAAGCAGTCAAGGGTAGCTTAGGGTTAGGGTTAGGTTTAGGGTTAGGGTTAGGGTTAGGGTACGGCTTAGGGTACGGTTTCGGGTACGGGTTCGTGTACGGCGTAGGGTATGGGTTAGGGTTAGGGTTAGTTTGAAGGTTAGGGCTCGGTTTAGGGTACGGGTTAGGATTAGGGTACGTGTTAGGGTTAGGGTAGGGGTTAGGGTTAGGGTACGCGTTAGGGTTAGGGTAGTTATTAAACCTATCCCACTCTCTAGATACCCCTTAGCACGTCAAGGAATATTATTTGGGGGTCCAGCCATGGAGAAGAGTTTAGACACTAGGAGAAGATAAGGAACACACCCATTATCAAGAAATCACATTAGGATTCTCTTTTTAACCTGTTCCTTAAAACACTAGTGCTTAGGAAATCTATTGGAGGCAGAAGCAGTCAAGGGTAGCTTAGGGTTAGGGTTAGGGTTAGGGTACGGCTTAGGGTACGGGTTCGGGTACGGGTTCGGTTACGGGTTCGGGTACGGCGTAGGGTATGGGTTAGGTTTAGGGTTAGGGTTAGTTTGAGGGTTAGGTCTCGGTTTAGGTTACGGGTTAGGATTAGGGTACGTGTTAGGGTTAGGGTAGGGGTTAGGGTTAGGGTACGCGTTAGGGTTAGGGTAGTTATTAAACCTATCCCACTCTCTACATACCCCTTAGCACGTCAAGGAATATTATTTGGGGGTCCAGCCATGGAGAAGAGTTTAGACACTTGGAGAAGATAAGGAACACACCCATTATCCTGAAATCACATTAGGATTCTCTTTTTAACCTGTTCCTTAAAACACTAGTGCTTAGGAAATCTATTGGAGGCAGAAGCAGTCAAGGGTAGCTTAGGGTTAGGGTTAGGGTTAGGGTACGGCTTAGGGTACGGGTTCGGTTACGGGTTCGGGTACGGGTTCGGGTACGGCGTAGGGTATGGGTTAGGTTTAGGGTTAGGGTTAGTTTGAGGGTTAGGGCTCGGTTTAGGTTACGGGTTAGGATTAGGGTACGTGTTAGGGTTAGGGTAGGGGTTAGGGTTAGGGTACACGTTAGGGTTAGGGTAGTTATTAAACCTATCCCACACTCTAGATACCCCTTAGCACGTCAAGGAATATTATTTGGGGGTCCAGCCATGGAGAAGAGTTTAGACACTAGGAGAAGATAAGGAACACACCCATTATCAAGAAATCACATTAGGATTCTCTTTTTAACCTGTTCCTTAAAACACTAGTGCTTAGGAAATCTATTGGAGGCAGAAGCAGTCAAGGGTAGCTTAGGGTTAGGGTTAGGGTTAGGGTACGGCTTAGGGTACGGGTTCGGGTACGGGTTCGTGTACGCTGTAGGGTATGGGTTAGGGTTAGGGTTAGGGTTAGTTTGAAGGTTAGGGCTCGGTTTAGGGTACGAGTTAGGATTAGGGTTCGTGTTAGGGATAGGGGAGGGGTTAGGGTTAGGGTACGCGTTAGGGTTAGTGTAGTTATTAAACCTATCTCACTCTCTAGATACCCCTTAGCACGTCAAGGAATATTATTTGGGGGTCCAGCCATGGAGAAGAGTTTAGACACTAGGAGAAGATAAGGAACACACCCATTATCAAGAAATCACATTAGGATTCTCTTTTTAACCTGTTCCTTAAAACACTAGTGCTTAGGAAATCTATTGGAGGCAGAAGCAGTCAAGGGTAGCTTAGGGTTAGGGTTAGGGTTAGGGTACGGCTTAGGGTACGGGTTCGGGTACGGGTTCGGGTACGGGTTCGGGTACGGCGTAGGGTATGGGTTAGGTTTAGGGTTAGGGTTAGTTTGAGGGTTAGGGCTCGGTTTAGGTTACGGGTTAGGATTAGGGTACGTGTTAGGGTTAGGGTAGGTGTTAGGGTTAGGGTACGCGTTAGGGTTAGGGGAGTTATTAAACCTATCCCACACTCTAGATACCCCTTAGCACGTCAAGGAATATTATTTGGGGGTCCAGCCATGGAGAAGAGTTTAGACACTAGGAGAAGATAAGGAACACACCCATTATCAAGAAATCACATTAGGATTCTCTTTTTAACCTGTTCCTTAAAACACTAGTGCTTAGGAAATCTATTGGAGGCAGAAGCAGTCAAGGGTAGCTTAGGGTTAGGGTTAGGGTTAGGGCTAGGGTTAGGACACGGCTTAGGGTACGGGTTCGGGTAAGGGTTCGTGTACGGCGTAGTGTATGGGTTTGGGTTAGGGTTAGGGTTAGTTTGAAGGTTAGGGCTCGGTTTAGGGTACGGGTTAGGATTAGGGTTCGTGTTAGGGATAGGGTAGGGGTTAGGGTTAGGGTACGCGTTAGGGTTAGGGTAGTTATTAAACCTATCCCACTCTCTAGATACTCCTTAGCACGTCAAGGAATATTATTTGGGGGTCCAGCCATGGAGAAGAGTTTAGACACTAGGAGAAGATAAGGAACACACCCATTATCAAGAAATCACATTAGGATTCTCTTTTTAACCTGTTCCTTAATACACTAGTGCTTAGGAAATCTATTGGAGGCAGAAGCAGTCAAGGGTAGCTTAGGGTTAGGGTTACGGTTAGGGTTAGGGTTAGGGTATGGCTTAGGGTACGGGTTCGGGTACGGGTTCGGGTACGGCGTAAGGTATGGGTTAGGTTTAGGGTTAGGGTTAGTTTGAGGGTTAGGGCTCGGTTTAGGTTACGTGTTAGGATTAGGGTACGTGTTAGGGTTAGGGTAGGGGTTAGGGTTAGGGTACGCGTTAGGGTTAGGGTAGTTATTAAACATATCCCACTCTCTAGATACCCCTTAGCACGTCAAGGAATATTATTTGGGGGTCCAGCCATGGAGAAGAGTTTAGACACTAGGAGAAGATAAGGAACACACCCATTATCAAGAAATCACATTAGGATTCTCTTTTTAACCTGTTCCTTAAAACACTAGTGCTTAGGAAATCTATTGGAGGCAGAAGCAGTCAAGGGTAGCTTAGGGTTAGGGTTTGGGTTAGGGTACGGCTTAGGGTACGGGTTCGGGTACGGGTTCGGGTACGCGTTTGGGTATGGCGTAGGATATGGGTTAGGGTTAGGGTTAGTTTGAGGGTTAGGGCTCGGTTTAGGGTACGGGTTAGTATTAGGGTACGTCTTAGGGTTAGGGTAGGGGTTAGGGTTAGGGTACGCGTTAGGGTTAGGGTAGTTATTAAACCTATCCCACTCTCTAGATACCCCTTAGCACGTCAAGGAATATTATTTGGGGGTCCAGCCATGGAGAAGAGTTTAGACACTAGGAGAAGATAAGGAACACACCCATTATCAAGAAATCACATTAGGATTCTCTTTTTAACCTGTTCCTTAAAACACTAGTGCTTAGGAAATCTATTGGAGGCAGAAGCAGTCAAGGGTAGCTTAGGGTTAGGGTTAGGGTTAGGGTACGGCTTAGGGTACGGGTTCGGGTACGGGTTCGTGTACGGCGTAGCGTATGGGTTAGGGTTAGGGTTAGGGTTAGTTTGAAGGTTAAGGCTCGGTTTAGGGTACGGGTTAGGATTAGGGTTCGTTTTAGGGTTAGGGTAGGGGTTAGGGTTAGGGTACGCGTTAGGGTTAGGGTAGTTATTAAACCTATCCCACTCCCTAGATACCCCTTAGCACGTCAAGGAATATTATTTGGGGGTCCAGCCATGTAGAAGAGTTTAGACAGTAGGAGAAGATAAGGAACACACCCATTATCCTGAAATCACATTAGGATTCTCTTTTTAACCTGTTCCTTAATACACTAGTGCTTAGGAAATCTATTGGAGGCAGAAGCAGTCAAGGGTAGCTTAGGGTTAGGGTTAGGTTTAGGTTTAGGGTTAGGGTTATGGTTAGGGTTAGGTACGGCTTAGTGTACGGGTTCGGGTACGGGTTCGGTTATGGCGTAGGGTATGGGTTAGGGTTAGGGTTAGGGTTAGTTTGAGGGTTAGGGCTCGGTTTAGGTTACGGGTTAGGATTAGGGTACGTCTTAGGGTTAGGGTAGAGGTTAGGGTTAGGGTACGCGTTAGGGTTAGGGTAGTTATTAAACCTATCCCACTCTCTAGATAACCCTTAGCACGTCAAGGAATATTATTTGGGGGTCCAGCCATGGAGAAGAGTTTAGACACTAGGAGAAGATAAGGAACACACCCATTATCAAGAAATCACATTAGGATTCTCTTTTTAACCTGTTCCTTAAAACACTAGTGCTTAGGAAATCTATTGGAGGCAGAAGCAGTCAAGGGTAGCTTAGGGTTAGGGTTAGGGTTAGGGTTAGGGTTAGCTTTAGGGTACGGCTTAGGGTACGGGTTCGGGTACGGGTTCGGGTACGGCGTAGGGTATGGGTTAGGGTTAGGGTTAGGGTTAGTTTGAGGGTTAGGGCTCGGTTTAGGGTACGGGTTAGGATTAGGGTACGTGTTAGGGTTAGGGTACGCGTTAGGGTTAGGGTAGTTATTAAACCTATCCCACTCTCTAGATACCCCTTAGCACGTCAAGGAATATTATTTGGGTGTCCAGCCATGGAGAAGTGTTTAGACACTAGGAGAAGATAAGGAACACACCCATTATCAAGAAATCACATTAGGATTCTCTTTTTAACCTGTTCCTTAAAACACTACTGCTTAGGAAATCTATTGGAGGCAGAAGCAGTCAAGGGTAGCTTAGGGTTAGGGTTAGGTTTAGGGTTAGGGTTAGGGTTAGGGTACGGCTTAGGGTAAGGTTTCGGGTACGGGTTCGTGTACGGCGTAGGGTATGGGTTAGGGTTAGGTTTAGTTTGAAGGTTAGGGCTCGGTTTAGGGTACGGGTTAGGATTAGGGTACGTGTTAGGGTTAGGGTAGGGGTTAGGGTTAGGGTACGCGTTAGGGTTAGGGTAGTTATTAAACCTATCCCACTCTCTAGATACCCCTTAGCACGTCAAGGAATATTTTTTGGGGGTCCAGCCATGGAGAAGAGTTTAGACACTAGGAGAAGATAAAGAACACACCCATTATCAAGAAATCACATTAGGATTCTCTTTTTAACCTGTTCCTTAAAACACTAGTGCTTAGGAAATCTATTGGAGGCAGAAGCAGTAAAGGGTAGCTTAGGGTTAGGGTTAGGGTTAGGGCTAGGGTTAGGACACGGCTTAGGGTACGGGTTCGGGTACGGGTTCGTGTTCGGCGTAGGGTATGGGTTTGGGTTAGGGTTAGGGTTAGTTTGAAGTTTAGGGCTCGGTTTAGGGTACGGGTTAGGATTAGGGTTCGTGTTAGGGTTAGGGTAGGGGTTAGGGTTAGGGTACGCGTTAGGGTTAGGGTAGTTATTAAACCTATCCCACTCTCTAGATACCCCTTAGCACGTCAAGGAATATTATTTGGGGGTCCAGCCATGGAGAAGAGTTTAGACACTAGGAGAAGATAAGGAACACACCCATTATCAAGAAATCACATTAGGATTCTCTTTTTAACCTGTTCCTTAAAACACTAGTGCTTAGGAAATCTATTGGAGTCAGAAGCAGTCAAGGGTAGCTTAGGGTTAGGGTTAGGGTTAGGGTACGGCTTAGGGTACGGGTTCGGGTACGGGTTCGGGTACGGGTTCGGGTACGGCGTAGGGTATGGGTTAGGTTTAGGGTTAGGGTTAGTTTGAGGGTTAGGGCTCGGTTTAGGTTACGGGTTAGGATTAGGGTACGAGTTAGGGTTAGGGTAGGGGTTAGGGTTAGGGTACGCGTTAGGGTTAGGGTAGTTATTAAACCTATCCCACTCTCTAGATACCCCTTAGCACGTCAAGGAATATTATTTGGGGGTCCAGCCATGGAGAAGAGTTTAGACACTAGGAGAAGATAAGGAACACACCCATTATCAATAAATCACATTAGGATTCTCTTTTTAACCTGTTCCTTAAAACACTAGTGCTTAGGAAATCTATTGGAGGCAGAAGCAGTCAAGGGTAGCTTAGGGTTAGGGTTTGGGTTAGGGTACGGCTTAGGGTTAGGGTACGTGTTAGGGTTAGGGTAGGGGTTAGGGTTAGGGTACGCGTTAGGGTTAGGGTAGTTATTAAACCTATCCCACTCTCTAGATACCCCTTAGCACGTCAAGGAATATTATTTGGGGGTCCAGCCATGGAGAAGAGTTTAGACACTAGGAGAAGATAAGGAACACACCCATTATCAAGAAATCACATTAGGATTCTCTTTTTAACCTGTTCCTTAAAACACTAGTGCTTAGGAAATCTATTGGAGGCAGAAGCAGTCAAGGGTAGCTTAGGGTTAGGGTTTGGGTTAGGGTACGGATTAGGGTACGGGTTCGGGTACGGTTTCGGGTACGGGTTTGGGTATGGCGTACGATATGGGTTAGGGTTAGGGTTAGGGTTAGTTTGAGGGTTAGGGCTCGGTGTAGGGTACGGGTTAGGATTAGGGTACGTGTTAGGGTTAGGGTAGGGGTTAGGGTTAGGGTACGCGTTAGGGTTAGGGTAGTTATTAAACCTATCCCACACTCTAGATACCCCTTAGCACGTCAAGGAATATTATTTGGGGGTCCAGCCATGGAGAAGAGTTTAGACAGTAGGAGAAGATAAGGAACACACCCATTATCCTGAAATCACATTAGGATTCTCTTTTTAACCTGTTCCTTAATATACTAGTGCTTAGGAAATCTATTGGAGGCAGAAGCAGTCAAGGGTAGCTTAGGGTTAGGGTTAGGGTTAGGTTTAGGGTTAGGGTTATGGTTAGGGTTAGGTACGGCTTAGTGTACGGGTTCGGGTACGGGTTCGGGTATGGCGTAGGGTATGGGTTAGGGTTAGGGTTAGGGTTAGTTTGAGGGTTAGGGCTCGGTTTAGGTTACGGGTTAGGATTAGGGTACGTCTTAGGGTTAGGGTAGAGGTTAGGGTTAGGGTACGCGTTAGGGTTAGGGTAGTTATTAAACCTATCCCACTCTCTAGATAACCCTTAGCACGTCAAGGAATATTATTTGGGGGTCCAGCCATGGAGAAGAGTTTAGACACTAGGAGAAGATAAGGAACACACCCATTATCAAGAAATCACATTAGGATTCTCTTTTTAACCTGTTCCTTAAAACACTAGTGCTTAGGAAATCTATTGGAGGCAGAAGCAGTCAAGGGTAGCTTAGGGTTAGGGTTAGGGTTAGGGTTAGGGTTAGCTTTAGGGTACGGCTTAGGGTACGGGTTCGGGTACGGGTTCGGGTACGGCGTAGGGTATGGGTTAGGGTTAGGGTTAGGGTTAGTTTGAGGGTTAGGGCTCGGTTTAGGGTACGGGTTAGGATTAGGGTACGTGTTAGGGTTAGGGTACGCGTTAGGGTTAGGGTAGTTATTAAACCTATCCCACTCTCTAGATACCCCTTAGCACGTCAAGGAATATTATTTGGGTGTCCAGCCATGGAGAAGAGTTTAGACACTAGGAGAAGATAAGGAACACACCCATTATCAAGAAATCACATTAGGATTCTCTTTTTAACCTGTTCCTTAAAACACTAGTGCTTAGGAAATCTATTGAAGGCAGAAGCAGTCAAGGGTAGCTTAGGGTTAGGGTTAGGTTTAGGGTTAGGGTTAGGGTTAGGGTACGGCTTAGGGTATGGTTTCGGGTACGGGTTCGTGTACGGCGTAGGGTATGTGTTAGGGTTAGGGTTAGTTTGAAGGTTAGGGCTCGGTTTAGGGTACGGGTTAGGATTAGGGTACGTGTTAGGGTTAGGGTAGGGGTTAGGGTTAGGGTATGCGTTAGGGTTAGGGTAGTTATTAAACCTATCCCACTCTCTAGATACCCCTTAGCACGTCAAGGAATATTATTTGGGGGTCCAGCCATGGAGAAGAGTTTAGACACTAGGAGAAGATAAGGAACACACCCATTATCAATAAATCACATTAGGATTCTCTTTTTAACCTGTTCCTTAAAACACTAGTCCTTAAGAAATCTATTGGAGGCAGAAGCAGTCAAGGGTAGCTTAGGGTTAGGGTTAGGGTTAGGGTACGGCTTAGGGTACGGGTTCGGGTACGGGTTCGTGTACGGCGTAGCGTATGGGTTAGGGTTAGGGTTAGGGTTAGTTTGAAGGTTAGGGCTCGGTTTAGGGTACGGGTTAGGATTAGGGTTCGTGTTAGGGTTAGGGTAGGGGTTAGGGTTAGGGTACGCGTTAGGGTTAGGGTAGTTATTAAACCTATCCCACTCCCTAGATAACCCTTAGCACGTCAAGGAATATTATTTGGGGGTCCAGCCATGGAGAAGAGTTTAGACAGTAGGAGAAGATAAGGAACACACCCATTATCCTGAAATCACATTAGGATTCTCTTTTTAACCTGTTCCTTAATACACTAGTACTTAGGAAATCTATTGGAGGCAGAAGCAGTCAAGGGTAGCTTAGGGTTAGGGTTAGGGTTAGGTTTAGGGTTAGGGTTATGGTTAGGGTTAGGTACGACTTAGTGTACGGGTTCGGGTACGGGTTCAGGTATGGCGTAGGGTATGGGTTAGGGTTAGGGTTAGGGTTAGTTTGAGGGTTAGGGCTCGGTTTAGGTTACGGGTTAGGATTAGGGTACGTGTTAGGGTTAGGGTAGAGGTTAGGGTTAGGGTACGCGTTAGGGTTAGGGTAGTTATTAAACCTATCCCACTCTCTAGATAACCCTTAGCACGTCAAGGAATATTATTTGGGGGTCCAGCCATGGAGAAGAGTTTAGACACTAGGAGAAGATAAGGAACACACCCAGTATCAAGAAATCACATTAGGATTCTCTTTTTAACCTGTTCCTTAAAACACTAGTGCTTAGGAAATCTATTGGAGGCAGAAGCAGTCAAGGGTAGCTTAGGGTTAGGGTTAGGGTTAGGGTTAGGGTTAGCTTTAGGGTACGGCTTAGGGTACGGGTTCGGGTACGGGTTCGGGTACGGCGTAGGGTATGGGTTAGGGTTAGGGTTAGGGTTAGTTTGAGGGTTAGGGCTCGGTTTAGGTTACGGGTTAGGATTAGGGTACGTGTTAGGGTTAGGGTACGCGTTAGGGTTAGGGTAGTTATTAAACCTATCCCACTCTCTAGATACCCCTTAGCACGTCAAGGAATATTATTTGGGTGTCCAGCCATGGAGAAGAGTTTAGACACTAGGAGAAGATAAGGAACACACCCATTATCAAGAAATCACATTAGGATTCTCTTTTTAACCTGTTCCTTAAAACACTAGTGCTTAGGAAATCTATTGGAGGCAGAAGCAGTCAAGGGTAGCTTAGGGTTAGGGTTAGGTTTAGGGTTAGGGTTAGGGTTAGGGTACGGCTTAGGGTACGGTTTCAGGTACGGGTTCGTGTACGGCGTAGGGTATGGGTTAGGGTTAGGGTTAGTTTGAAGGTTAGGGCTCGGTTTAGGGTACGGGTTAGGATTAGGGTACGTGTTAGGGTTAGGGTAGGGGTTAGGGTTAGGGTACGCGTTAGGGTTAGGGTAGTTATTAAACCTATCCCACTCTCTAGATACCCCTTAGCACGTCAAGGAATATTATTTGGGGGTCCAGCCATGGAGAAGAGTTTAGACACTAGGAGAAGATAAGGAACACACCCATTATCAAGAAATCACATTAGGATTCTCTTTTTAACCTGTTCCTTAAAACACTAGTGCTTAGGAAATCTATTGGAGGCAGAAGCAGTCAAGGGTAGCTTAGGGTTAGGGTTAGGGTTAGGGTACGGCTTAGGGTACGGGTTCGGGTTCGGGTTCGGTTACGGGTTCGGGTACGGCGTAGGGTATGGGTTAGGTTTAGGGTTAGGGTTAGTTTGAGGGTTAGGGCTTGGTTTAGGTTACGGGTTAGGATTAGGGTACGTGTTAGGGTTAGGGTAGGGGTTAGGGTTAGGGTACGCGTTAGGGTTAGGGTAGTTATTAAACCTATCCCACTCTCTACATACCCCTTAGCACGTCAAGGAATATTATTTGGGGGTCCAGCCATGGAGAAGAGTTTAGACACTAGGAGAAGATAAGGAACACACCCATTATCCTGAAATCACATTAGGATTCTCTTTTTAACCTGTTCCTTAAAACACTAGTGCTTAGGAAATCTATTGGAGGCAGAAGCAGTCAAGGGTAGCTTAGGGTTAGGGTTAGGGTTAGGGTACGGCTTAGGGTACGGGTTCGGGTACGGGTTCGGGTACGGGTTCGGGTACGGCGTAGGGTATGGGTTAGGTTTAGGGTTAGGGTTAGTTTGAGGGTTAGGGCTCGGTTTAGGTTACGGGTTAGGATTAGGGTACGTGTTAGGGTTAGGGTAGGGGTTAGGGTTAGGGTACGCGTTAGGGTTAGGGTAGTTATTAAACCTATCCCACACTCTAGATACCCCTTAGCACGTCAAGGAATATTATTTGGGGGTCCAGCCATGGAGAAGAGTTTAGACACTAGGAGAAGATAAGGAACACACCCATTATCAAGAAATCACATTAGGATTCTCTTTTTAACCTGTTCCTTAAAACACTAGTGCTTAGGAAATCTATTGGAGGCAGAAGCAGTCAAGGGTAGCTTAGGGTTAGGGTTAGGGTTAGGGTACGGCTTAGGGTACGGGTTCGGGTACGGGTTCGGGTACGGGTTCGGGTACGGCGTAAGGTATGGGTTAGGTTTAGGATTAGGGTTAGTTTGAGGGTAAGGGCTCGGTTTAGGGTACGGGTTAGGATTAGGGTTCGTGTTAGGTTTAGGGTAGGGGTTAGGGTTAGGGTACGCGTTAGGGGTAGGGTAGTTATTAAACATATCCCACTCTCTAGATACCCCTTAGCACGTCAAGGAATATTATTTGGGGGTGCAGCCATGGAGAAGAGTTTAGACACTAGGAGAAGATAAGGAACACACCCATTATCAATAAATCACATTAGGATTCTCTTTTTAACCTGTTCCTTAAAACACTAGTGCTTACGAAATCTATTGGAGGCAGAAGCAGTCAAGGGTAGCTTAGGGTTAGGGTTAGGGTTAGGGTTAGGGTTAGCTTTAGGGTACGGCTTAGGGTACGGGTTCGGGTACGGCGTAGGGTATGGGTTAGGGTTAGGGTTAGGGTTAGTTTGAGGGTTAGGGCTCGGTTTAGGGTACGGGTTAGGATTAGGGTACGTGTTAGGGTTAGGGTACGCGTTAGGGTTAGGGTAGTTATTAAACCTATCCCACTCTCTAGATACCCCTTAGCACGTCAAGGAATATTATTTGGGTGTCCAGCCATGGAGAAGAGTTTAGACACTAGGAGAAGATAAGGAACACACCCATTATCAAGAAATCACATTAGGATTCTCTTTTTAACCTGTTCCTTAAAACACTAGTGCTTAGGAAATCTATTGGAGGCAGAAGCAGTCAAGGGTAGCTTAGGGTTAGGGTTAGGTTTAGGGTTAGGGTTAGGGTTAGGGTACGGCTTAGGGTACGGTTTCGGGTACGGGT
This sequence comes from Eschrichtius robustus, assembly GCF_028021215.1. Lineage (NCBI taxonomy): Eukaryota > Metazoa > Chordata > Mammalia > Artiodactyla > Eschrichtiidae > Eschrichtius > Eschrichtius robustus. The sequence goes on from NW_027175257.1 coordinate 3,035,430, forward strand.
TCGTGTACGGCGTAGGGTATGGGTTAGGGTTAGGGTTAGTTTGAAGGTTAGGGCTCGGTTTAGGGTACGGGTTAGGATTAGGGTACGTGTTAGGGTTAGGGTAGGGGTTAGGGTTAGGGTACGCGTTAGGGTTAGGGTAGTTATTAAACCTATCCCACTCTCTAGATACCCCTTAGCACGTCAAGGAATATTATTTGGGGGTCCAGCCATGGAGAAGAGTTTAGACACTAGGAGAAGATAAGGAACACACCCATTATCAAGAAATCACATTAGGATTCTCTTTTTAACCTGTTCCTTAAAACACTAGTGCTTAGGAAATCTATTGGAGGCAGAAGCAGTCAAGGGTAGCTTAGGGTTAGGGTTAGGGTTAGGGTACGGCTTAGGGTACGGGTTCGGGTACGGGTTCGTGTACGCTGTAGGGTATGGGTTAGGGTTAGGGTTAGGGTTAGTTTGAAGGTTAGGGCTCGGTTTAGGGTACGGGTTAGGATTAGGGTTCGTGTTAGGGTTAGGGTAGGGGTTAGGGTTAGGGTACGCGTTAGGGTTAGGGTAGTTATTAAACCTATCCCACTCTCTAGATACCCCATAGCACGTCAAGGAATATTATTTGGGGGTCCAGCCATGGAGAAGAGTTTAGACACTAGGAGAAGATAAGGAACACACCCATTATCAAGAAATCACATTAGGATTCTCTTTTTAACCTGTTCCTTAAAACACTAGTGCTTAGGAAATCTATTGGAGGCAAAAGCAGTCAAGGGTAGATTAAGGTTAGGGTTAGGGTTAGGGCTAGTGTTAGGACACGGCTTAGGTTACGGGTTCGGGTACGGTTTCGTGTACGGCGTACGGTATGGGTTTGGGTTAGGGTTAGGGTTAGTTTGAAGGTTAGGGCTCGGTTTAGGGTACGAGTTAGGATTAGGGTTCGTGTTAGGGATAGGGGAGGGGTTAGGGTTAGGGTACGCGTTAGGGTTAGGGTAGTTATTAAACCTATCCCACTCTCTAGATACCCCTTAGCACGTCAAGGAATATTATTTGGGGGTCCAGCCATGGAGAAGAGTTTAGACACTAGGAGAAGATAAGGAACACACCCATTATCAAGAAATCACATTAGGATTCTCTTTTTAACCTGTTCCTTAAAACACTAGTGCTTAGGAAATCTATTGGAGGCAGAAGCAGTCAAGGGTAGCTTAGGGTTAGGGTTAGGGTTAGGGTACGGCTTAGGGTACGGGTTCGGGTACGGGTTCGGGTACGGGTTCGGGTACGGCGTAGGGTATGGGTTAGGTTTAGGGTTAGGGTTAGTTTGAGGGTTAGGGCTCGGTTTAGGTTACGGGTTAGGATTAGGGTACGTGTTAGGGTTAGGGTAGGTGTTAGGGTTAGGGTACGCGTTAGGGTTAGGGTAGTTATTAAACCTATCCCACACTCTAGATACCCCTTAGCACGCCAAGGAATATTATTTGGGGGTCCAGCCATGGAGAAGAGTTTAGACACTAGGAGAAGATAAGGAACACACCCATTATCAAGAAATCACATTAGGATTCTCTTTTTAACCTGTTCCTTAAAACACTAGTGCTTAGGAAATCTATTGGAGGCAGAAGCAGTCAAGGGTAGCTTAGGGTTAGGGTTAGGGTTAGGGCTAGGGTTAGGACACGGCTTAGGGTACGGGTTCGGGTAAGGGTTCGTGTACGGCGTAGTGTATGGGTTTGGGTTAGGGTTAGGGTTAGTTTGAAGGTTAGGGCTCGGTTTAGGGTACGAGTTAGGATTAGGGTTCGTGTTAGGGATAGGGGAGGGGTTAGGGTTAGGGTACGCGTTAGGGTTAGGGTAGTTATTAAACCTATCCCACTCTCTAGATACCCCTTAGCACGTCAAGGAATATTATTTGGGGGTCCAGCCATGGAGAAGAGTTTAGACACTAGGAGAAGATAAGGAACACACCCATTATCAAGAAATCACATTAGGATTCTCTTTTTAACCTGTTCCTTAAAACACTAGTGCTTAGGAAATCTATTGGAGGCAGAAGCAGTCAAGGGTAGCTTAGGGTTAGGGTTAGGGTTAGGGTACGGCTTAGGGTACGGGTTCGGGTACGGGTTCGGGTACGGGTTCGGGTACGGCGTAGGGTATGGGTTAGGTTTAGGATTAGGGTTAGTTTGAGGGTTAGGGCTCGGTTTAGGTTACGTGTTAGGATTAGGGTACGTGTTAGGGTTAGGGTAGGGGTTAGGGTTAGGGTACGCGTTAGGGTTAGGGTAGTTATTAAACCTATCGCACTCTCTAGATACCCCTTAGCACGTCAAGGAATATTATTTGGGGGTCCAGCCATGGAGAAGAGTTTAGACACTAGGAGAAGATAAGGAACACACCCATTATCAATAAATCACATTAGGATTCTCTTTTTAACCTGTTCGTTAAAACACTAGTGCTTAAGAAATCTATTGGAGGCAGAAGCAGTCAAGGGTAGCTTAGGGTTAGGGTTAGGGTTAGGGTACGGCTTAGGGTACGGGTTCGGGTACGGGTTCGTGTACGGCGTAGCGTATGGGTTAGGGTTAGGGTTAGGGTTAGTTTGAAGGTTAGGGCTCGGTTTAGGGTACGGGTTAGGATTAGGGTTCGTGTTAGGTTTAGGGTAGGGGTTAGGGTTAGGGTACGCGTTAGGGGTAGGGTAGTTATTAAACCTATCCCACTCCCTAGATACCCCTTAGCACGTCAAGGAATATTATTTGGGGGTCCAGCCATGGAGAAGAGTTTAGACAGTAGGAGAAGATAAGGAACACACCCATTATCCTGAAATCACATTAGGATTCTCTTTTTAACCTGTTCCTTAATACACTAGTGCTTAGGAAATCTATTGGAGGCAGAAGCAGTCAAGGGTAGCTTAGGGTTAGGTTTAGGTTTAGGGTTATGGTTAGGGTTAGGTACGGCTTAGTGTACGGGTTCGGGTACGGGTTCGGGTATGGCGTAGGGTATGGGTTAGGGTTATGGTTAGGGTTAGTTTGAGGGTTAGGGCTCGGTTTAGGTTACGGGTTAGGATTAGGGTACGTCTTAGGGTTAGGGTAGAGGTTAGGGTTAGGGTACGCGTTAGGGTTAGGGTAGTTATTAAACCTATCCCACTCTCTAGATAACCCTTAGCACGTCAAGGAATATTATTTGGGGGTCCAGCCATGGAGAAGAGTTTAGACACTAGGAGAAGATAAGGAACACACCCATTATCAAGAAATCACATTAGGATTCTCTTTTTAACCTGTTCCTTAAAACACTAGTGCTTAGGAAATCTATTGGAGGCAGAAGCAGTCAAGGGTAGCTTAGGGTTAGGGTTAGGGTTAGGGTTAGGGTTAGGGTTAGGGTACGGCTTAGGGTACGGGTTCGGGTACGGGTTCGGGTACGGCGTAGGGTATGGGTTAGGGTTAGGGTTAGGGTTAGTTTGAGGGTTAGGGCTCGGTTTAGGGTACGGGTTAGGATTAGGATACGTGTTAGGGTTAGGGTACGCGTTAGGCTTAGGGTAGTTATTAAACCTATCCCACTCTCTAGATACCCCTTAGCACGTCAAGGAATATTATTTGGGTGTCCAGCCATGGAGAAGAGTTTAGACACTAGGAGAAGATAAGGAACACACCCATTATCAAGAAATCACATTAGGATTCTCTTTTTAACCTGTTCCTTAAAACACTAGTGCTTAGGAAATCTATTGGAGGCAGAAGCAGTCAAGGGTAGCTTAGGGTTAGGGTTAGGTTTAGGGTTAGGGTTAGGGTTAGGGTACGGCTTAGGGTACGGTTTCGGGTACGGGTTCGTGTACGGCGTAGGGTATGGGTTAGGGTTAGGGTTAGTTTGAAGGTTAGGGCTCGGTTTAGGGTACGGGTTAGGATTAGGGTACGTGTTAGGGTTAGGGTAGGGGTTAGGGTTAGGGTACGCGTTAGGGTTAGGGTAGTTATTAAACCTATCCCACTCTCTAGATACCCCTTAGCACGTCAAGGAATATTATTTGGGGGTCCAGCCATGGAGAAGAGTTTAGACACTAGGAGAAGATAAGGAACACACCCATTATCAAGAAATCACATTAGGATTCTCTTTTTAACCTGTTCCTTAAAACACTAGTGCTTAGGAAATCTATTGGAGGCAGAAGCAGTCAAGGGTAGCTTAGGGTTAGGGTTAGGGTTAGGGTACGGCTTAGGGTACGGGTTCGGGTACGGGTTCGGGTACGGCGTAGGGTATGGGTTAGGTTTAGGGTTAGGGTTAGTTTGAGGGTTAGGGCTCGGTTTAGGTTACGGGTTAGGATTAGGGTACGTGTTAGGGTTAGGGTAGGGGTTAGGGTTAGGGTACGCGTTAGGGTTAGGGTAGTTATTAAACCTATCCCACTCTCTACATACCCCTTAGCACGTCAAGGAATATTATTTGGGGGTCCAGCCATGGAGAAGAGTTTAGACACTTGGAGAAGATAAGGAACACACCCATTATCCTGAAATCACATTAGGATTCTCTTTTTAACCTATTCCTTAAAACACTAGTGCTTAGGAAATCTATTGGAGGCAGAAGCAGTCAAGGGTAGCTTAGGGTTAGGGTTAGGGTTAGGGTACGGCTTAGGGTACGGGTTCGGGTACGGGTTCGGGTACGGGTTCGGGTACGGCGTAGGGTATGGGTTAGGTTTAGGGTTAGGGTTAGTTTGAGGGTTAGGGCTCGGTTTAGGTTACGGGTTAGGATTAGGGTACGTGTTAGGGTTAGGGTAGGGGTTAGGGTTAGGGTACGCGTTAGGGTTAGGGTAGTTATTAAACCTATCCCACACTCTAGATACCCCTTAGCACGTCAAGGAATATTATTTGGGGGTCCAGCCATGGAGAAGAGTTTAGACACTAGGAGAAGATAAGGAACACACCCATTATCAAGAAATCACATTAGGATTCTCTTTTTAACCTGTTCCTTAAAACACTAGTGCTTAGGAAATCTATTGGAGGCAGAAGCAGTCAAGGGTAGCTTAGGGTTAGGGTTAGGGTTAGGGTACGGCTTAGGGTACGGGTTCGGGTACGGGTTCGTGTACGCTGTAGGGTATGGGTTAGGGTTAGGGTTAGGGTTAGTTTGAAGGTTAGGGCTCGGTTTAGGGTACGGGTTAGGATTAGGGTTCGTGTTAGGGTTAGGGTAGGGGTTAGGGTTAGGGTACGCGTTAGGGTTAGGGTAGTTATTAAACCTATCCCACTCTCTAGATACCCCATAGCACGTCAAGGAATATTATTTGGGGGTCCAGCCATGGAGAAGAGTTTAGACACTAGGAGAAGATAAGGAACACACCCATTATCAAGAAATCACATTAGGATTCTCTTTTTAACCTGTTCCTTAAAACACTAGTGCTTAGGAAATCTATTGGAGGCAAAAGCAGTCAAGGGTAGATTAAGGTTAGGGTTAGGGTTAGGGCTAGTGTTAGGACACGGCTTAGGTTACGGGTTCGGGTACGGTTTCGTGTACGGCGTACGGTATGGGTTTGGGTTAGGGTTAGGGTTAGTTTGAAGGTTAGGGCTCGGTTTAGGGTACGAGTTAGGATTAGGGTTCGTGTTAGGGATAGGGGAGGGGTTAGGGTTAGGGTACGCGTTAGGGTTAGGGTAGTTATTAAACCTATCCCACTCTCTAGATACCCCTTAGCACGTCAAGGAATATTATTTGGGGGTCCAGCCATGGAGAAGAGTTTAGACACTAGGAGAAGATAAGGAACACACCCATTATCAAGAAATCACATTAGGATTCTCTTTTTAACCTGTTCCTTAAAACACTAGTGCTTAGGAAATCTATTGGAGGCAGAAGCAGTCAAGGGTAGCTTAGGGTTAGGGTTAGGGTTAGGGTACGGCTTAGGGTACGGGTTCGGGTACGGGTTCGGGTACGGGTTCGGGTACGGCGTAGGGTATGGGTTAGGTTTAGGGTTAGGGTTAGTTTGAGGGTTAGGGCTCGGTTTAGGTTACGGGTTAGGATTAGGGTACGTGTTAGGGTTAGGGTAGGTGTTAGGGTTAGGGTACGCGTTAGGGTTAGGGTAGTTATTAAACCTATCCCACACTCTAGATACCCCTTAGCACGTCAAGGAATATTATTTGGGGGTCCAGCCATGGAGAAGAGTTTAGACACTAGGAGAAGATTAGGAACACACCCATTATCAAGAAATCACATTAGGATTCTCTTTTTAACCTGTTCCTTAAAACACTAGTGCTTAGGAAATCTATTGGAGGCAGAAGCAGTCAAGGGTAGCTTAGGGTTAGGGTTAGGGTTAGGGCTAGGGTTAGGACACGGCTTAGGGTACGGATTCGGGTAAGGGTTCGTGTACGGCGTAGTGTATGGGTTTGGGTTAGGGTTAGGGTTAGTTTGAAGGTTAGGGCTCGGTTTAGGGTACGGGTTAGGATTAGGGTTCGTGTTAGGGATAGGGTAGGGGTTAGGGTTAGGGTACGCGTTAGGGTTAGTGTAGTTATTAAACCTATCCCACTCTCTAGATACTCCTTAGCACGTCAAGGAATATTATTTGGGGGTCCAGCCATGGAGAAGAGTTTAGACACTAGGAGAAGATAAGGAACACACCCATTATCAAGAAATCACATTAGGATTCTCTTTTTAACCTGTTCCTTAATACACTAGTGCTTAGGAAATCTATTGGAGGCAGAAGCAGTCAAGGGTAGCTTAGGGTTAGGGTTACGGTTAGGGTTAGGGTTAGGGTATGGCTTAGGGTACGGGTTCGGGTACGGGTTCGGGTACGGCGTAGGGTATGGGTTAGGGTTAGGGTTAGGGTTAGTTTGAGGGTTAGGGCTCGGTTTAGGGTACGGGTTAGGATTAGGGTACGTGTTAGGGTTAGGGTAGGGGTTAGGGTTAGGGTACGCGTTAGGGTTAGGGTAGTTATTAAACCTATCCCACTCTCTAGATACCCCTTAGCACGTCAAGGAATATTATTTGGGGGTCCAGCCATGGAGAAGAGTTTAGACACTAGGAGAAGATAAGGAACACACCCATTATCAAGAAATCACATTAGGATTCTCTTTTTAACCTGTTCCTTAAAACACTAGTGCTTAGGAAATCTATTGGAGGCAGAAGCAGTCAAGGGTAGCTTAGGGTTAGGGTTAGGGTTAGGGTACGGCTTAGGGTACGGGTTCGGGTACGGGTTCGGGTACGGCGTAGGGTATGGGTTAGGTTTAGGGTTAGGGTTAGTTTGAGGGTTAGGGCTCGGTTTAGGTTACGTGTTAGGATTAGGGTACGTGTTAGGGTTAGGGTAGGGGTTAGGGTTAGGGTACGCGTTAGGGTTAGGGTAGTTATTAAACATATCCACTCTCTAGATACCCCTTAGCACGTCAAGGAATATTATTTGGGGGTGCAGCCATGGAGAAGAGTTTAGACACTAGGAGAAGATAAGGAACACACCCATTATCAATAAATCACATTAGGATTCTCTTTTTAACCTGTTCCTTAAAACACTAGTGCTTAGGAAATCTATTGGAGGCAGAAGCAGTCAAGGGTAGCTTAGGGTTAGGGTTTGGGTTAGGGTACGGCTTAGGGTACGGGTTCCGGTACGGGTTCGGGTACGCGTTTGGGTATGGCGTAGGATATGGGTTAGGGTTAGGGTTAGTTTGAGGGTTAGGGCTCGGTTTAGGGTACGGGTTAGTATTAGGGTACGTCTTAGGGTTAGGGTAGGGGTTAGGGTTAGGGTACGCGTTAGGGTTAGGGTAGTTATTAAACCTATCCCACTCTCTAGATACCCCTTAGCACGTCAAGGAATATTATTTGGGGGTCCAGCCATGGAGAAGAGTTTAGACACTAGGAGAAGATAAGGAACACACCCATTATCAAGAAATCACATTAGGATTCTCTTTTTAACCTGTTCCTTAAAACACTAGTGCTTAGGAAATCTATTGGAGGCAGAAGCAGTCAAGGGTAGCTTAGGGTTAGGGTTAGGGTTAGGGTACGGCTTAGGGTACGGGTTCGGGTACGGGTTCGTGTACGGCGTAGCGTATGGGTTAGGGTTAGGGTTAGGGTTAGTTTGAAGGTTAAGGCTCGGTTTAGGGTACGGGTTAGGATTAGGGTTCGTGTTAGGGTTAGGGTAGGGGTTAGGGTTAGGGTACGCGTTAGGGTTAGGGTAGTTATTAAACCTATCCCACTCCCTAGATACCCCTTAGCACGTCAAGGAATATTATTTGGGGGTCCAGCCATGGAGAAGAGTTTAGACAGTAGGAGAAGATAAGGAACACACCCATTATCCTGAAATCACATTAGGATTCTCTTTTTAACCTGTTCCTTAATACACCAGTGCTTAGGAAATCTATTGGAGGCAGAAGCAGTCAAGGGTAGCTTAGGGTTAGGGTTAGGTTTAGGTTTAGGGTTAGGGTTACGGTTAGGGTTAGGTACGGCTTAGTGTACGGGTTCGGGTACGGGTTCGGTTATGGCGTAGGGTATGTGTTAGGGTTAGGGTTAGGGTTAGTTTGAGGGTTAGGGCTCGGTTTAGGTTACGGGTTAGGATTAGGGTACGTCTTAGGGTTAGGGTAGAGGTTAGGGTTAGGGTACGCGTTAGGGTTAGGGTAGTTATTAAACCTATCCCACTCTCTAGATAACCCTTAGCACGTCAAGGAATATTATTTGGGGGTCCAGCCATGGAGAAGAGTTTAGACACTAGGAGAAGATAAGGAACACACCCATTATCAAGAAATCACATTAGGATTCTCTTTTTAACCTGTTCCTTAAAACACTAGTGCTTAGGAAATCTATTGGAGGCAGAAGCAGTCAAGGGTAGCTTAGGGTTAGGGTTAGGGTTAGGGTACGGCTTAGGGTACGGGTTCGGGTACGGGTTCGGGTACGGCGTAGGGTATGGGTTAGGTTTAGGGTTAGGGTTAGTTTGAGGGTTAGGGCTCGGTTTAGGTTACGTGTTAGGATTAGTGTACGTGTTAGGGTTAGGGTAGGGGTTAGGGTTAGGGTACGCGTTAGGGTTAGGGTAGTTATTAAACATATCCCACTCTCTAGATACCCCTTAGCACGTCAAGGAATATTATTTGGGGGTGCAGCCATGGAGAAGAGTTTAGACACTAGGAGAAGATAAGGAACACACCCATTATCAATAAATCACATTAGGATTCTCTTTTTAACCTGTTCCTTAAAACACTAGTGCTTAGGAAATCTATTGGAGGCAGAAGCAGTCAAGGGTAGCTTAGGGTTAGGGTTTGGGTTAGGGTACGGCTTAGGGTACGGGTTCGGGTACGGGTTCGGGTACGCGTTTGGGTATGGCGTAGGATATGGGTTAAGGTTAGGGTTAGTTTGAGGGTTAGGGCTCGGTTTAGGGTACGGGTTAGGATTAGGGTACGTCTTAGGGTTAGGGTAGGGGTTAGGGTTAGGGTACGCGTTAGGGTTAGGGTAGTTATTAAACCTATCCCACTCTCTAGATACCCCTTAGCACGTCAAGGAATATTATTTGGGGGTCCAGCCATGGAGAAGAGTTTAGACACTAGGAGAAGATAAGGAACACACCCATTATCAAGAAATCACATTAGGATTCTCTTTTTAACCTGTTCCTTAAAACACTAGTGCTTAGGAAATCTATTGGAGGCAGAAGCAGTCAAGGGTAGCTTAGGGTTAGGGTTAGGGTTAGGGTACGGCTTAGGGTACGGGTTCGGGTACGGGTTCGTGTACGGCGTAGCGTATGGGTTAGGGTTAGGGTTAGGGTTAGTTTGAAGGTTAGGGCTCGGTTTAGGGTACGGGTTAGGATTAGGGTTCGTGTTAGGGTTAGGGTAGGGGTTAGGGTTAGGGTACGCGGTAGGGTTAGGGTAGTTATTAAACCTATCCCACTCCCTAGATACCCCTTAGCACGTCAAGGAATATTATTTGGGGGTCCAGCCATGGAGAAGAGTTTAGACAGTAGGAGAAGATAAGGAACACACCCATTATCCTGAAATCACATTAGGATTCTCTTTTTAACCTGTTCCTTAATACACTAGTGCTTAGGAAATCTATTGGAGGCAGAAGCAGTCAAGGGTAGCTAAGGGTTAGGGTTAGGTTTAGGTTTAGGGTTACGGTTATGGTTAGGGTTAGGTACGGCTTAGTGTACGGGTTCGGGTACGGGTTCTGTTATGGCGTAGGGTATGGGTTAGGGTTAGGGTTAGGGTTAGTTTGAGGGTTAGGGCTCGGTTTAGGTTACGGGTTAGGATTAGGGTACGTCTTAGGGTTAGGGTAGAGGTTAGGGTTAGGGTACGCGTTAGGGTTAGGGTAGTTATTAAACCTATCCCACTCTCTAGATAACCCTTAGCACGTCAAGGAATATTATTTGGGGGTCCAGCCATGGAGAAGAGTTTAGACACTAGGAGAAGATAAGGAACACACCCATTATCAAGAAATCACATTAGGATTCTCTTTTTAACCTGTTCCTTAAAACACTAGTGCTTAGGAAATCTATTGGAGGCAGAAGCAGTCAAGGGTAGCTTAGGGTTAGGGTTAGGGTTAGGGTTAGGGTTAGCTTTAGGGTACGGCTTAGGGTACGGGTTCGGGTACGGCGTAGGGTATGGGTTAGGGTTAGGGTTAGGGTTAGTTTGAGGGTTAGGGCTCGGTTTAGGGTACGGGTTAGGTTTAGGGTACGTGTTAGGGTTAGGGTACGCGTTAGGGTTAGGGTAGTTATTAAACCTATCCCACTCTCTAGATACCCCTTAGCACGTCAAGGAATATTATTTGGGTGTCCAGCCATGGAGAAGAGTTTAGACACTAGGAGAAGATAAGGAACACACCCATTATCAAGAAATCACATTAGGATTCTCTTTTTAACCTGTTCCTTAAAACACTAGTGCTTAGGAAATCTATTGGAGGCAGAAGCAGTCAAGGGTAGCTTAGGGTTAGGGTTAGGGTTAGGGTTAGGGTTAGCTTTAGGGTACGGCTTAGGGTACGGGTTCGGGTACGGGTTCGGGTACGGCGTAGGGTATGGGTTAGGGTTAGGGTTAGGGTTAGTTTGAGGGTTAGGGCTCGGTTTAGGGTACGGGTTAGGATTAGGGTACGTGTTAGGGTTAGGGTACGCGTTAGGGTTAGGGTAGTTATTAAACCTATCCCACTCTCTAGATACCCCTTAGCACGTCAAGGAATATTATTTGGGTGTCCAGCCATGGAGAAGAGTTTAGACACTAGGAGAAGATAAGGAACACACCCATTATCAAGAAATCACATTAGGATTCTCTTTTTAACCTGTTCCTTAAAACACTAGTGCTTAGGAAATCTATTGGAGGCAGAAGCAGTCAAGGGTAGCTTAGGGTTAGGGTTAGGTTTAGGGTTAGGGTTAGGGTTAGGGTACGGCTTAGGGTACGGTTTCGGGTACGGGTTCGTGTACGGCGTAGGGTATGGGTTAGGGTTAGGGTTAGTTTGAAGGTTAGGGCTCGGTTTAGGGTACGGGTTAGGATTAGGGTACGTGTTAGGGTTAGGGTAGGGGTTAGGGTTAGGGTACGCGTTAGGGTTAGGGTAGTTATTAAACCTATCCCACTCTCTAGATACCCCTTAGCACGTCAAGGAATATTATTTGGGGGTCCAGCCATGGAGAAGAGTTTAGACACTAGGAGAAGATAAGGAACACACCCATTATCAAGAAATCACATTAGGATTCTCTTTTTAACCTGTTCCTTAAAACACTAGTGCTTAGGAAATCTATTGGAGGCAGAAGCAGTCAAGGGTAGCTTAGGGTTAGGGTTAGGGTTAGGGTACGGCTTAGGGTACGGGTTCGGGTACGGGTTCGGTTACGGGTTCGGGTACGGCGTAGGGTATGGGTTAGGTTTAGGGTTAGGGTTAGTTTGAGGGTTAGGGCTCGGTTTAGGTTACGGGTTAGGATTAGGGTACGTGTTAGGGTTAGGGTAGGGGTTAGGGTTAGGGTACGCGTTAGGGTTAGGGTAGTTATTAAACCTATCCCACTCTCTACATACCCCTTAGCACGTCAAGGAATATTATTTGGGGGTCCAGCCATGGAGAAGAGTTTAGACACTTGGAGAAGATAAGGAACACACCCATTATCCTGAAATCACATTAGGATTCTCTTTTTAACCTATTCCTTAAAACACTAGTGCTTAGGAAATCTATTGGAGGCAGAAGCAGTCAAGGGTAGCTTAGGGTTAGGGTTAGGGTTAGGGTACGGCTTAGGGTACGGGTTCGGGTACGGGTTCGGGTACGGGTTCGGGTACGGCGTAGGGTATGGGTTAGGTTTAGGGTTAGGGTTAGTTTGAGGGTTAGGGCTCGGTTTAGGTTACGGGTTAGGATTAGGGTACGTGTTAGGGTTAGGGTAGGGGTTAGGGTTAGGGTACGCGTTAGGGTTAGGGTAGTTATTAAACCCATCCCACACTCTAGATACCCCTTAGCACGTCAAGGAATATTATTTGGGGGTCCAGCCATGGAGAAGAGTTTAGACACTAGGAGAAGATAAGGAACACACCCATTATCAAGAAATCACATTAGGATTCTCTTTTTAACCTGTTCCTTAAAACACTAGTGCTTAGGAAATCTATTGGAGGCAGAAGCAGTCAAGGGTAGCTTAGGGTTAGGGTTAGGGTTAGGGTACGGCTTAGGGTACGGGTTCGGGTACGGGTTCGTGTACGCTGTAGGGTATGGGTTAGGGTTAGTGTTAGGGTTAGTTTGAAGGTTAGGGCTCGGTTTAGGGTACGGGTTAGGATTAGGGTTCGTGTTAGGGTTAGGGTAGGGGTTAGGGTTAGGGTACGCGTTAGGGTTAGGGTAGTTATTAAACCTATCCCACTCTCTAGATACCCCATAGCACGTCAAGGAATATTATTTGGGGGTCCAGCCATGGAGAAGAGTTTAGACACTAGGAGAAGATAAGGAACACACCCATTATCAAGAAATCACATTAGGATTCTCTTTTTAACCTGTTCCTTAAAACACTAGTGCTTAGGAAATCTATTGGAGGCAAAAGCAGTCAAGGGTAGATTAAGGTTAGGGTTAGGGTTAGGGCTAGTGTTAGGACACGGCTTAGGTTACGGGTTCGGGTACGGTTTCGTGTACGGCGTACGGTATGGGTTTGGGTTAGGGTTAGGGTTAGTTTGAAGGTTAGGGCTCGGTTTAGGGTACGAGTTAGGATTAGGGTTCGTGTTAGGGATAGGGGAGGGGTTAGGGTTAGGGTACGCGTTAGGGTTAGGGTAGTTATTAAACCTATCCCACTCTCTAGATACCCCTTAGCACGTCAAGGAATATTATTTGGGGGTCCAGCCATGGAGAAGAGTTTAGACACTAGGAGAAGATAAGGAACACACCCATTATCAAGAAATCACATTAGGATTCTCTTTTTAACCTGTTCCTTAAAACACTAGTGCTTAGGAAATCTATTGGAGGCAGAAGCAGTCAAGGGTAGCTTAGGGTTAGGGTTAGGGTTAGGGTACGGCTTAGGGTACGGGTTCGGGTACGGGTTCGGGTACGGGTTCGGGTACGGCGTAGGGTATGGGTTAGGTTTAGGGTTAGGGTTAGTTTGAGGGTTAGGGCTCGGTTTAGGTTACGGGTTAGGATTAGGGTACGTGTTAGGGTTAGGGTAGGTGTTAGGGTTAGGGTACGCGTTAGGGTTAGGGTAGTTATTAAACCTATCCCACACTCTAGATACCCCTTAGCACGTCAAGGAATATTATTTGGGGGTCCAGCCATGGAGAAGAGTTTAGACACTAGGAGAAGATAAGGAACACACCCATTATCAAGAAATCACATTAGGATTCTCTTTTTAACCTGTTCCTTAAAACACTAGTGCTTAGGAAATCTATTGGAGGCAGAAGCAGTCAAGGGTAGCTTAGGGTTAGGGTTAGGGTTAGGGCTAGGGTTAGGACACGGCTTAGGGTACGGGTTCGGGTAAGGGTTCGTGTACGGCGTAGTGTATGGGTTTGGGTTAGGGTTAGGGTTAGTTTGAAGGTTAGGGCTCGGTTTAGGGTACGGGTTAGGATTAGGGTTCGTGTTAGGGATAGGGTAGGGGTTAGGATTAGGGTACGCGTTAGGGTTAGGGTAGTTATTAAACCTATCCCACTCTCTAGATACTCCTTAGCACTTCAAGGAATATTATTTGGGGGTCCAGCCATGGAGAAGAGTTTAGACACTAGGAGAAGATAAGGAACACACCCATTATCAAGAAATCACATTAGGATTCTCTTTTTAACCTGTTCCTTAATACACTAGTGCTTAGGAAATCTATTGGAGGCAGAAGCAGTCAAGGGTAGCTTAGGGTTAGGGTTACGGTTAGGGTTAGGGTTAGGGTATGGCTTAGGGTACGGGTTCGGGTACGGGTTCGGGTACGGCGTAGGGTATGGGTTAGGGTTAGGGTTAGGGTTAGTTTGAGGGTTAGGGCTCGGTTTAGGGTACGGGTTAGGATTAGGGTACGTGTTAGGGTTAGGGTAGGGGTTAGGGTTAGGGTACGCGTTAGGGTTAGGGTAGTTATTAAACCTATCCCACTCTCTAGATACCCCTTAGCACGTCAAGGAATATTATTTGGGGGTCCAGCCATGGAGAAGAGTTTAGACACTAGGAGAAGATAAGGAACACACCCATTATCAAGAAATCACATTAGGATTCTCTTTTTAACCTGTTCCTTAAAACACTAGTGCTTAGGAAATCTATTGGAGGCAGAAGCAGTCAAGGGTAGCTTAGGGTTAGGGTTAGGGTTAGGGTACGGCTTAGGGTACGGGTTCGGGTACGGGTTCGGGTACGGCGTAGGGTATGGGTTAGGTTTAGGGTTAGGGTTAGTTTGAGGGTTAGGGCTCGGTTTAGGTTACGTGTTAGGATTAGGTTACGTGTTAGGGTTAGGGTAGGGGTTAGGGTTAGGGTACGCGTTAGGGTTAGGGTAGTTATTAAACATATCCACTCTCTAGATACCCCTTAGCTCGTCAAGGAATATTATTTGGGGGTGCAGCCATGGAGAAGAGTTTAGACACTAGGAGAAGATAAGGAACACACCCATTATCAATAAATCACATTAGGATTCTCTTTTTAACCTGTTCCTTAAAACACTAGTGCTTAGGAAATCTATTGGAGGCAGAAGCAGTCAAGGGTAGCTTAGGGTTAGGGTTTGGGTTAGGGTACGGCTTAGGGTACGGGTTCGGGTACGGGTTCGGGTACGCGTTTGGGTATGGCGTAGGATATGGGTTAGGGTTAGGGTTAGTTTGAGGGTTAGGGCTCGGTTTAGGGTACGGGTTAGTATTAGGGTACGTCTTAGGGTTAGGGTAGGGGTTAGGGTTAGGGTACGCGTTAGGGTTAGGGTAGTTATTAAACCTATCCCACTCTCTAGATACCCCTTAGCACGTCAAGGAATATTATTTGGGGGTCCAGCCATGGAGAAGAGTTTAGACACTAGGAGAAGATAAGGAACACACCCATTATCAAGAAATCACATTAGGATTCTCTTTTTAACCTGTTCCTTAAAACACTAGTGCTTAGGAAATCTATTGGAGGCAGAAGCAGTCAAGGATAGCTTAGGGTTAGGGTTAGGGTTAGGGTACGGCTTAGGGTACGGGTTCGGGTACGGGTTCGTGTACGGCGTAGCGTATGGGTTAGGGTTAGGGTTAGGGTTAGTTTGAAGGTTAAGGCTCGGTTTAGGGTACGGGTTAGGATTAGGGTTCGTGTTAGGGTTAGGGTAGGGGTTAGGGTTAGGGTACGCGTTAGGGTTAGGGTAGTTATTAAACCTATCCCACTCCCTAGATACCCCTTAGCACGTCAAGGAATATTATTTGGGGGTCCAGCCATGGAGAAGAGTTTAGACAGTAGGAGAAGATAAGGAACACACCCATTATCCTGAAATCACATTAGGATTCTCTTTTTAACCTGTTCCTTAATACACTAGTGCTTAGGAAATCTATTGGAGGCAGAAGCAGTCAAGGGTAGCTAAGGGTTAGGGTTAGGTTTAGGTTTAGGGTTAGGGTTATGGTTAGGGTTAGGTACGGCTTAGTGTACGGGTTCGGGTACGGGTTCTGTTATGGCGTAGGGTATGGGTTAGGGTTAGGGTTAGGGTTAGTTTGAGGGTTAGGGCTCGGTTTAGGTTACGGGTTAGGATTAGGGTTCGTGTTAGGGATAGGGGAGGGGTTAGGGTTAGGGTACGCGTTAGGGTTAGGGTAGTTATTAAACCTATCCCACTCTCTAGATACCCCTTAGCACGTCAAGGAATATTATTTGGGGGTCCAGCCATGGAGAAGAGTTTAGACACTAGGAGAAGATAAGGAACACACCCATTATCAAGAAATCACATTAGGATTCTCTTTTTAACCTGTTCCTTAAAACACTAGTGCTTAGGAAATCTATTGGAGGCAGAAGCAGTCAAGGGTAGCTTAGGGTTAGGGTTAGGGTTAGGGCTAGGGTTAGGACACGGCTTAGGGTACGGGTTCGGGTAAGGGTTCGTGTACGGCGTAGTGTATGGGTTTGGGTTAGGGTTAGGGTTAGTTTGAAGGTTAGGGCTCGGTTTAGGGTACGGGTTAGGATTAGGGTTCGTGTTAGGGATAGGGTAGGGGTTAGGGTTAGGGTACGCGTTAGGGTTAGGATAGTTATTAAACCTATCCCACTCTCTAGATACTCCTTAGCACGTCAAGGAATATTATTTGGGGGTCCAGCCATGGAGAAGAGTTTAGACACTAGGAGAAGATAAGGAACACACCCATTATCAAGAAATCACATTAGGATTCTCTTTTTAACCTGTTCCTTAATACACTAGTGCTTAGGAAATCTATTGGAGGCAGAAGCAGTCAAGGGTAGCTTAGGGTTAGGGTTACGGTTAGGGTTAGGGTTAGGGTATGGCTTAGGGTACGGGTTCGGGTACGGGTTCGGGTACGGCGTAGGGTATGGGTTAGGGTTAGGGTTAGGGTTAGTTTGAGGGTTAGGGCTCGGTTTAGGGTACGGGTTAGGATTAGGGTACGTGTTAGGGTTAGGGTAGGGGTTAGGGTTAGGGTACGCATTAGGGTTAGGGTAGTTATTAAACCTATCCCACTCTCTAGATACCCCTTAGCACGTCAAGGAATATTATTTGGGGGTCCAGCCATGGAGAAGAGTTTAGACACTAGGAGAAGATAAGGAACACACCCATTATCAAGAAATCACATTAGGATTCTCTTTTTAACCTGTTCCTTAAAACACTAGTGCTTAGGAAATCTATTGGAGGCAGAAGCAGTCAAGGGTAGCTTAGGGTTAGGGTTAGGGTTAGGGTACGGCTTAGGGTACGGGTTCGGGTACGGGTTCGGTTACGGGTTCGGGTACGGCGTAGGGTATGGGTTAGGTTTAGGGTTAGGGTTAGTTTGAGGGTTAGGGCTCGGTTTAGGTTACGGGTTAGGATTAGGGTACGTGTTAGGGTTAGGGTAGGGGTTAGGGTTAGGGTACGCGTTAGGGTTAGGGTAGTTATTAAACCCATCCCACACTCTAGATACCCCTTAGCACGTCAAGGAATATTATTTGGGGGTCCAGCCATGGAGAAGAGTTTAGACACTAGGAGAAGATAAGGAACACACCCATTATCAAGAAATCACATTAGGATTCTCTTTTTAACCTGTTCCTTAAAACACTAGTGCTTAGGAAATCTATTGGAGGCAGAAGCAGTCAAGGGTAGCTTAGGGTTAGGGTTAGGGTTAGGGTACGGCTTAGGGTACGGGTTCGGGTACGGGTTCGTGTACGCTGTAGGGTATGGGTTAGGGTTAGGGTTAGGGTTAGTTTGAAGGTTAGGGCTCGGTTTAGGGTACGGGTTAGGATTAGGGTTCGTGTTAGGGTTAGGGTAGGGGTTAGGGTTAGGGTACGCGTTAGGGTTAGGGTAGTTATTAAACCTATCCCACTCTCTAGATACCCCATAGCACGTCAAGGAATATTATTTGGGGGTCCAGCCATGGAGAAGAGTTTAGACACTAGGAGAAGATAAGGAACACACCCATTATCAAGAAATCACATTAGGATTCTCTTTTTAACCTGTTCCTTAAAACACTAGTGCTTAGGAAATCTATTGGAGGCAGAAGCAGTCAAGGGTAGCTTAGGGTTAGGGTTAGGGTTAGGGCTAGGGTTAGGACACGGCTTAGGGTACGGGTTCGGGTAAGGGTTCGTGTACGGCGTAGTGTATGGGTTTGGGTTAGGGTTAGGGTTAGTTTGAAGGTTAGGGCTCGGTTTAGGGTACGGGTTAGGATTAGGGTTCGTGTTAGGGATAGGGTAGGGGTTAGGATTAGGGTACGCGTTAGGGTTAGGGTAGTTATTAAACCTATCCCACTCTCTAGATACTCCTTAGCACGTCAAGGAATATTATTTGGGGGTCCAGCCATGGAGAAGAGTTTAGACACTAGGAGAAGATAAGGAACACACCCATTATCAAGAAATCACATTAGGATTCTCTTTTTAACCTGTTCCTTAATACACTAGTGCTTAGGAAATCTATTGGAGGCAGAAGCAGTCAAGGGTAGCTTAGGGTTAGGGTTACGGTTAGGGTTAGGGTTAGGGTATGGCTTAGGGTACGGGTTCGGGTACGGGTTCGGGTACGGCGTAGGGTATGGGTTAGGGTTAGGGTTAGGGTTAGTTTGAGGGTTAGGGCTCGGTTTAGGGTACGGGTTAGGATTAGGGTACGTGTTAGGGTTAGGGTAGGGGTTAGGGTTAGGGTACGCGTTAGGGTTAGGGTAGTTATTAAACCTATCCCACTCTCTAGATACCCCTTAGCACGTCAAGGAATATTATTTGGGGGTCCAGCCATGGAGAAGAGTTTAGACACTAGGAGAAGATAAGGAACACACCCATTATCAAGAAATCACATTAGGATTCTCTTTTTAACCTGTTCCTTAAAACACTAGTGCTTAGGAAATCTATTGGAGGCAGAAGCAGTCAAGGGTAGCTTAGGGTTAGGGTTAGGGTTAGGGTACGGCTTAGGGTACGGGTTCGGGTACGGGTTCGGGTACGGCGTAGGGTATGGGTTAGGTTTAGGGTTAGGGTTAGTTTGAGGGTTAGGGCTCGGTTTAGGTTACGTGTTAGGATTAGGTTACGTGTTAGGGTTAGGGTAGGGGTTAGGGTTAGGGTACGCGTTAGGGTTAGGGTAGTTATTAAACATATCCACTCTCTAGATACCCCTTAGCACGTCAAGGAATATTATTTGGGGGTGCAGCCATGGAGAAGAGTTTAGACACTAGGAGAAGATAAGGAACACACCCATTATCAATAAATCACATTAGGATTCTCTTTTTAACCTGTTCCTTAAAACACTAGTGCTTAGGAAATCTATTGGAGGCAGAAGCAGTCAAGGGTAGCTTAGGGTTAGGGTTTGGGTTAGGGTACGGCTTAGGGTACGGGTTCGGGTACGGGTTCGGGTACGCGTTTGGGTATGGCGTAGGATATGGGTTAGGGTTAGGGTTAGTTTGAGGGTTAGGGCTCGGTTTAGGGTACGGGTTAGTATTAGGGTACGTCTTAGGGTTAGGGTAGGGGTTAGGGTTAGGGTACGCGTTAGGGTTAGGGTAGTTATTAAACCTATCCCACTCTCTAGATACCCCTTAGCACGTCAAGGAATATTATTTGGGGGTCCAGCCATGGAGAAGAGTTTAGACACTAGGAGAAGATAAGGAACACACCCATTATCAAGAAATCACATTAGGATTCTCTTTTTAACCTGTTCCTTAAAACACTAGTGCTTAGGAAATCTATTGGAGGCAGAAGCAGTCAAGGATAGCTTAGGGTTAGGGTTAGGGTTAGGGTACGGCTTAGGGTACGGGTTCGGGTACGGGTTCGTGTACGGCGTAGCGTATGGGTTAGGGTTAGGGTTAGGGTTAGTTTGAAGGTTAAGGCTCGGTTTAGGGTACGGGTTAGGATTAGGGTTCGTGTTAGGGTTAGGGTAGGGGTTAGGGTTAGGGTACGCGTTAGGGTTAGGGTAGTTATTAAACCTATCCCACTCCCTAGATACCCCTTAGCACGTCAAGGAATATTATTTGGGGGTCCAGCCATGGAGAAGAGTTTAGACAGTAGGAGAAGATAAGGAACACACCCATTATCCTGAAATCACATTAGGATTCTCTTTTTAACCTGTTCCTTAATACACTAGTGCTTAGGAAATCTATTGGAGGCAGAAGCAGTCAAGGGTAGCTAAGGGTTAGGGTTAGGTTTAGGTTTAGGGTTAGGGTTATGGTTAGGGTTAGGTACGGCTTAGTGTACGGGTTCGGGTACGGGTTCTGTTATGGCGTAGGGTATGGGTTAGGGTTAGGGTTAGGGTTAGTTTGAGGGTTAGGGCTCGGTTTAGGTTACGGGTTAGGATTAGGGTTCGTGTTAGGGATAGGGGAGGGGTTAGGGTTAGGGTACGCGTTAGGGTTAGGGTAGTTATTAAACCTATCCCACTCTCTAGATACCCCTTAGCACGTCAAGGAATATTATTTGGGGGTCCAGCCATGGAGAAGAGTTTAGACACTAGGAGAAGATAAGGAACACACCCATTATCAAGAAATCACATTAGGATTCTCTTTTTAACCTGTTCCTTAAAACACTAGTGCTTAGGAAATCTATTGGAGGCAGAAGCAGTCAAGGGTAGCTTAGGGTTAGGGTTAGGGTTAGGGCTAGGGTTAGGACACGGCTTAGGGTACGGGTTCGGGTAAGGGTTCGTGTACGGCGTAGTGTATGGGTTTGGGTTAGGGTTAGGGTTAGTTTGAAGGTTAGGGCTCGGTTTAGGGTACGGGTTAGGATTAGGGTTCGTGTTAGGGATAGGGTAGGGGTTAGGGTTAGGGTACGCGTTAGGGTTAGGATAGTTATTAAACCTATCCCACTCTCTAGATACTCCTTAGCACGTCAAGGAATATTATTTGGGGGTCCAGCCATGGAGAAGAGTTTAGACACTAGGAGAAGATAAGGAACACACCCATTATCAAGAAATCACATTAGGATTCTCTTTTTAACCTGTTCCTTAATACACTAGTGCTTAGGAAATCTATTGGAGGCAGAAGCAGTCAAGGGTAGCTTAGGGTTAGGGTTACGGTTAGGGTTAGGGTTAGGGTATGGCTTAGGGTACGGGTTCGGGTACGGGTTCGGGTACGGCGTAGGGTATGGGTTAGGGTTAGGGTTAGGGTTAGTTTGAGGGTTAGGGCTCGGTTTAGGGTACGGGTTAGGATTAGGGTACGTGTTAGGGTTAGGGTAGGGGTTAGGGTTAGGGTACGCATTAGGGTTAGGGTAGTTATTAAACCTATCCCACTCTCTAGATACCCCTTAGCACGTCAAGGAATATTATTTGGGGGTCCAGCCATGGAGAAGAGTTTAGACACTAGGAGAAGATAAGGAACACACCCATTATCAAGAAATCACATTAGGATTCTCTTTTTAACCTGTTCCTTAAAACACTAGTGCTTAGGAAATCTATTGGAGGCAGAAGCAGTCAAGGGTAGCTTAGGGTTAGGGTTAGGGTTAGGGTACGGCTTAGGGTACGGGTTCGGGTACGGGTTCGGTTACGGGTTCGGGTACGGCGTAGGGTATGGGTTAGGTTTAGGGTTAGGGTTAGTTTGAGGGTTAGGGCTCGGTTTAGGTTACGGGTTAGGATTAGGGTACGTGTTAGGGTTAGGGTAGGGGTTAGGGTTAGGGTACGCGTTAGGGTTAGGGTAGTTATTAAACCCATCCCACACTCTAGATACCCCTTAGCACGTCAAGGAATATTATTTGGGGGTCCAGCCATGGAGAAGAGTTTAGACACTAGGAGAAGATAAGGAACACACCCATTATCAAGAAATCACATTAGGATTCTCTTTTTAACCTGTTCCTTAAAACACTAGTGCTTAGGAAATCTATTGGAGGCAGAAGCAGTCAAGGGTAGCTTAGGGTTAGGGTTAGGGTTAGGGTACGGCTTAGGGTACGGGTTCGGGTACGGGTTCGTGTACGCTGTAGGGTATGGGTTAGGGTTAGGGTTAGGGTTAGTTTGAAGGTTAGGGCTCGGTTTAGGGTACGGGTTAGGATTAGGGTTCGTGTTAGGGTTAGGGTAGGGGTTAGGGTTAGGGTACGCGTTAGGGTTAGGGTAGTTATTAAACCTATCCCACTCTCT
Source organism: Eschrichtius robustus (assembly GCF_028021215.1). Lineage (NCBI taxonomy): Eukaryota > Metazoa > Chordata > Mammalia > Artiodactyla > Eschrichtiidae > Eschrichtius > Eschrichtius robustus. The sequence continues at coordinate 3,057,355 of NW_027175257.1, forward strand.
AGATACCCCATAGCACGTCAAGGAATATTATTTGGGGGTCCAGCCATGGAGAAGAGTTTAGACACTAGGAGAAGATAAGGAACACACCCATTATCAAGAAATCACATTAGGATTCTCTTTTTAACCTGTTCCTTAAAACACTAGTGCTTAGGAAATCTATTGGAGGCAAAAGCAGTCAAGGGTAGATTAAGGTTAGGGTTAGGGTTAGGGCTAGTGTTAGGACACGGCTTAGGTTACGGGTTCGGGTACGGTTTCGTGTACGGCGTACGGTATGGGTTTGGGTTAGGGTTAGGGTTAGTTTGAAGGTTAGGGCTCGGTTTAGGGTACGAGTTAGGATTAGGGTTCGTGTTAGGGATAGGGGAGGGGTTAGGGTTAGGGTACGCGTTAGGGTTAGGGTAGTTATTAAACCTATCCCACTCTCTAGATACCCCTTAGCACGTCAAGGAATATTATTTGGGGGTCCAGCCATGGAGAAGAGTTTAGACACTAGGAGAAGATAAGGAACACACCCATTATCAAGAAATCACATTAGGATTCTCTTTTTAACCTGTTCCTTAAAACACTAGTGCTTAGGAAATCTATTGGAGGCAGAAGCAGTCAAGGGTAGCTTAGGGTTAGGGTTAGGGTTAGGGTACGGCTTAGGGTACGGGTTCGGGTACGGGTTCGGGTACGGGTTCGGGTACGGCGTAGGGTATGGGTTAGGTTTAGGGTTAGGGTTAGTTTGAGGGTTAGGGCTCGGTTTAGGTTACGGGTTAGGATTAGGGTACGTGTTAGGGTTAGGGTAGGTGTTAGGGTTAGGGTACGCGTTAGGGTTAGGGTAGTTATTAAACCTATCCCACACTCTAGATACCCCTTAGCACGTCAAGGAATATTATTTGGGGGTCCAGCCATGGAGAAGAGTTTAGACACTAGGAGAAGATAAGGAACACACCCATTATCAAGAAATCACATTAGGATTCTCTTTTTAACCTGTTCCTTAAAACACTAGTGCTTAGGAAATCTATTGGAGGCAGAAGCAGTCAAGGGTAGCTTAGGGTTAGGGTTAGGGTTAGGGCTAGGGTTAGGACACGGCTTAGGGTACGGGTTCGGGTAAGGGTTCGTGTACGGCGTAGTGTATGGGTTTGGGTTAGGGTTAGGGTTAGTTTGAAGGTTAGGGCTCGGTTTAGGGTACGGGTTAGGATTAGGGTTCGTGTTAGGGATAGGGTAGGGGTTAGGATTAGGGTACGCGTTAGGGTTAGGGTAGTTATTAAACCTATCCCACTCTCTAGATACTCCTTAGCACGTCAAGGAATATTATTTGGGGGTCCAGCCATGGAGAAGAGTTTAGACACTAGGAGAAGATAAGGAACACACCCATTATCAAGAAATCACATTAGGATTCTCTTTTTAACCTGTTCCTTAATACACTAGTGCTTAGGAAATCTATTGGAGGCAGAAGCAGTCAAGGGTAGCTTAGGGTTAGGGTTACGGTTAGGGTTAGGGTTAGGGTATGGCTTAGGGTACGGGTTCGGGTACGGGTTCGGGTACGGCGTAGGGTATGGGTTAGGGTTAGGGTTAGGGTTAGTTTGAGGGTTAGGGCTCGGTTTAGGGTACGGGTTAGGATTAGGGTACGTGTTAGGGTTAGGGTAGGGGTTAGGGTTAGGGTACGCGTTAGGGTTAGGGTAGTTATTAAACCTATCCCACTCTCTAGATACCCCTTAGCACGTCAAGGAATATTATTTGGGGGTCCAGCCATGGAGAAGAGTTTAGACACTAGGAGAAGATAAGGAACACACCCATTATCAAGAAATCACATTAGGATTCTCTTTTTAACCTGTTCCTTAAAACACTAGTGCTTAGGAAATCTATTGGAGGCAGAAGCAGTCAAGGGTAGCTTAGGGTTAGGGTTAGGGTTAGGGTACGGCTTAGGGTACGGGTTCGGGTACGGCGTAGGGTATGGGTTAGGTTTAGGGTTAGGGTTAGTTTGAGGGTTAGGGCTCGGTTTAGGTTACGTGTTAGGATTAGGTTACGTGTTAGGGTTAGGGTAGGGGTTAGGGTTAGGGTACGCGTTAGGGTTAGGGTAGTTATTAAACATATCCACTCTCTAGATACCCCTTAGCACGTCAAGGAATATTATTTGGGGGTGCAGCCATGGAGAAGAGTTTAGACACTAGGAGAAGATAAGGAACACACCCATTATCAATAAATCACATTAGGATTCTCTTTTTAACCTGTTCCTTAAAACACTAGTGCTTAGGAAATCTATTGGAGGCAGAAGCAGTCAAGGGTAGCTTAGGGTTAGGGTTTGGGTTAGGGTACGGCTTAGGGTACGGGTTCGGGTACGGGTTCGGGTACGCGTTTGGGTATGGCGTAGGATATGGGTTAGGGTTAGGGTTAGTTTGAGGGTTAGGGCTCGGTTTAGGGTACGGGTTAGTATTAGGGTACGTCTTAGGGTTAGGGTAGGGGTTAGGGTTAGGGTACGCGTTAGGGTTAGGGTAGTTATTAAACCTATCCCACTCTCTAGATACCCCTTAGCACGTCAAGGAATATTATTTGGGGGTCCAGCCATGGAGAAGAGTTTAGACACTAGGAGAAGATAAGGAACACACCCATTATCAAGAAATCACATTAGGATTCTCTTTTTAACCTGTTCCTTAAAACACTAGTGCTTAGGAAATCTATTGGAGGCAGAAGCAGTCAAGGATAGCTTAGGGTTAGGGTTAGGGTTAGGGTACGGCTTAGGGTACGGGTTCGGGTACGGGTTCGTGTACGGCGTAGCGTATGGGTTAGGGTTAGGGTTAGGGTTAGTTTGAAGGTTAAGGCTCGGTTTAGGGTACGGGTTAGGATTAGGGTTCGTGTTAGGGTTAGGGTAGGGGTTAGGGTTAGGGTACGCGTTAGGGTTAGGGTAGTTATTAAACCTATCCCACTCCCTAGATACCCCTTAGCACGTCAAGGAATATTATTTGGGGGTCCAGCCATGGAGAAGAGTTTAGACAGTAGGAGAAGATAAGGAACACACCCATTATCCTGAAATCACATTAGGATTCTCTTTTTAACCTGTTCCTTAATACACTAGTGCTTAGGAAATCTATTGGAGGCAGAAGCAGTCAAGGGTAGCTAAGGGTTAGGGTTAGGTTTAGGTTTAGGGTTAGGGTTATGGTTAGGGTTAGGTACGGCTTAGTGTACGGGTTCGGGTACGGGTTCTGTTATGGCGTAGGGTATGGGTTAGGGTTAGGGTTAGGGTTAGTTTGAGGGTTAGGGCTCGGTTTAGGTTACGGGTTAGGATTAGGGTACGTCTTAGGGTTAGGGTAGAGGTTAGGGTTAGGGTACGCGTTAGGGTTAGGGTAGTTATTAAACCTATCCCACTCTCTAGATACCCCTTAGCACGTCAAGGAATATTATTTGGGTGTCCAGCCATGGAGAAGAGTTTAGACACTAGGAGAAGATAAGGAACACACCCATTATCAAGAAATCACATTAGGATTCTCTTTTTAACCTGTTCCTTAAAACACTAGTGCTTAGGAAATCTATTGGAGGCAGAAGCAGTCAAGGGTAGCTTAGGGTTAGGGTTAGGGTTAGGGTTAGGGTTAGCTTTAGGGTACGGCTTAGGGTACGGGTTCGGGTACGGGTTCGTGTACGGCGTAGCGTATGGGTTAGGGTTAGGGTTAGGGTTAGTTTGAGGGTTAGGGCTCGGTTTAGGGTACGGGTTAGGATTAGGGTACGTGTTAGGGTTAGGGTACGCATTAGGGTTAGGGTAGTTATTAAACCTATCCCACTCTCTAGATACCCCTTAGCACGTCAAGGAATATTATTTGGGTGTCCAGCCATGGAGAAGTGTTTAGACACTAGGAGAAGATAAGGAACACACCCATTATCAAGAAATCACATTAGGATTCTCTTTTTAACCTGTTCCTTAAAACACTAGTGCTTAGGAAATCTATTGGAGGCAGAAGCAGTCAAGGGTAGCTTAAGGTTAGGGTTAGGGTTAGGGTTAGGGCTAGGGTTAGGACACGGCTTAGGGTACGGGTTCGGGTACGGGTTCGTGTTCGGCGTAGGGTATGGGTTTGGGTTAGGGTTAGGGTTAGTTTGAAGTTTAGGGCTCGGTTTAGGGTACGGGTTAGGATTAGGGTTCGTGTTAGGGTTAGGGTAGGGGTTAGGGTTAGGGTACGCGTTAGGGTTAGGGTAGTTATTAAACCTATCCCACTCTCTAGATACCCCTTAGCACGTCAAGGAATATTATTTGGGGGTCCAGCCATGGAGAAGAGTTTAGACACTAGGAGAAGATAAGGAACACACCCATTATCAAGAAATCACATTAGGATTCTCTTTTTTACCTGTTCCTTAAAACACTAGTGCTTAGGAAATCTATTGGAGTCAGAAGCAGTCAAGGGTAGCTTAGGGTTAGGGTTAGGGTTAGGGTACGGCTTAGGGTACGGGTTCGGGTACGGGTTCGGGTACGGGTTCGGGTACGGCGTAGGGTATGGGTTAGGTTTAGGGTTAGGGTTAGTTTGAGGGTTAGGGCTCGGTTTAGGTTACGGGTTAGGATTAGGGTACGTGTTAGGGTTAGGGTAGGGGTTAGGGTTAGGGTACGCGTTAGGGTTAGGGTAGTTATTAAACCTATCCCACTCTCTAGATACCCCTTAGCACGTCAAGGAATATTATTTGGGGGTCCAGCCATGGAGAAGAGTTTAGACACTAGGAGAAGATAAGGAACACACCCATTATCAATAAATCACATTAGGATTCTCTTTTTAACCTGTTCCTTAAAACACTAGTGCTTAGGAAATCTATTGGAGGCAGAAGCAGTCAAGGGTAGCTTAGGATTAGGGTTAGGGTTAGGGTACGGCTTAGGGTACGGGTTCGGGTACGGGTTCGTGTACGGCGTAGCGTATGGGTTAGGGTTAGGGTTAGGGTTAGTTTGAAGGTTAAGGCTCGGTTTAGGGTACGGGTTAGGATTAGGGTTCGTGTTAGGGTTAGGGTAGGGGTTAGGGTTAGGGTACGCGTTAGGGTTAGGGTAGTTATTAAACCTATCCCACTCCCTAGATACCCCTTAGCACGTCAAGGAATATTATTTGGGGGTCCAGCCATGGAGAAGAGTTTAGACACTAGGAGAAGATAAGGAACACACCCATTATCAAGAAATCACATTAGGATTCTCTTTTTAACCTGTTCCTTAAAACACTAGTGCTTAGGAAATCTATTGGAGGCAGAAGCAGTCACGGGTAGCTTAGGGTTAGGGTTAGGGTTAGGGTACGGCTTAGGGTACGGGTTCGGGTACGGGTTCGGGTACGGCGTAGGGTATGGGTTAGGTTTAGGGTTAGGGTTAGTTTGAGGGTTAGGGCTCGGTTTAGGTTACGTGTTAGGATTAGTGTACGTGTTAGGGTTAGGGTAGGGGTTAGGGTTAGGGTACGCGTTAGGGTTAGGGTAGTTATTAAACATATCCCACTCTCTAGATACCCCTTAGCACGTCAAGGAATATTATTTGGGGGTGCAGCCATGGAGAAGAGTTTAGACACTAGGAGAAGATAAGGAACACACCCATTATCAATAAATCACATTAGGATTCTCTTTTTAACCTGTTCCTTAAAACACTAGTGCTTAGGAAATCTATTGGAGGCAGAAGCAGTCAAGGGTAGCTTAGGGTTAGGGTTTGGGTTAGGGTACGGCTTAGGGTACGGGTTCGGGTACGGGTTCGGGTACGCGTTTGGGTATGGCGTAGGATATGGGTTAAGGTTAGGGTTAGTTTGAGGGTTAGGGCTCGGTTTAGGTTACGTGTTAGGATTAGTGTACGTGTTAGGGTTAGGGTAGGGGTTAGGGTTAGGGTACGCGTTAGGGTTAGGGTAGTTATTAAACCTATCCCACTCTCTAGATACCCCTTAGCACGTCAAGGAATATTATTTGGGGGTGCAGCCATGGAGAAGAGTTTAGACACTAGGAGAAGATAAGGAACACACCCATTATCAATAAATCACATTAGGATTCTCTTTTTAACCTGTTCCTTAAAACACTAGTGCTTAGGAAATCTATTGGAGGCAGAAGCAGTCAAGGGTAGCTTAGGGTTAGGGTTTGGGTTAGGGTACGGCTTAGGGTACGGGTTCGGGTACGCGTTTGGGTATGGCGTAGGATATGGGTTAGGGTTAGGGTTAGTTTGAGGGTTAGGGCTCGGTTTAGGGTACGGGTTAGGATTAGGGTACGTCTTAGGGTTAGGGTAGGGGTTAGGGTTAGGGTACGCGTTAGGGTTAGGGTAGTTATTAAACCTATCCCACTCTCTAGATACCACTTAGCACGTCAAGGAATATTATTTGGGGGTCCAGCCATGGAGAAGAGTTTAGACACTAGGAGAAGATAAGGAACACGCCCATTATCAAGAAATCACATTAGGATTCTCTTTTTAACCTGTTCCTTAAAACACTAGTGCTTAGGAAATCTATTGGAGGCAGAAGCAGTCAAGGGTAGCTTAGGATTAGGGTTAGGGTTAGGGTACGGCTTAGGGTACGGGTTCGGGTACGGGTTCGTGTACGGCGTAGCGTATGGGTTAGGGTTAGGGTTAGGGTTAGTTTGAAGGTTAGGGCTCGGTTTAGGGTACGGGTTAGGATTAGGGTTCGTGTTAGGGTTAGGGTAGGGGTTAGGGTTAGGGTACGCGTTAGGGTTAGGGTAGTTATTAAACCTATCCCACTCCCTAGATACCCCTTAGCACGTCAAGGAATATTATTTGGGGGTCCAGCCATGGAGAAGAGTTTAGACAGTAGGAGAAGATAAGGAACACACCCATTATCCTGAAATCACATTAGGATTCTCTTTTTAACCTGTTCCTTAATACACTAGTGCTTAGGAAATCTATTGGAGGCAGAAGCAGTCAAGGGTAGCTTAGGGTTAGGGTTAGGTTTAGGTTTAGGGTTAGGGTTATGGTTAGGGTTAGGTACGGCTTAGTGTACGGGTTCGGGTACGGGTTCTGTTATGGCGTAGGTTATGGGTTAGGGTTAGGGTTAGGGTTAGTTTGAGGGTTAGGGCTCAGTTTAGGTTACGGGTTAGGATTAGGGTACGTCTTAGGGTTAGGGTAGAGGTTAGGGTTAGGGTACGCGTTAGGGTTAGGGTAGTTATTAAACCTATCCCACTATCTAGATACCCCTTAGCACGTCAAGGAATATTATTTGGGTGTCCAGCCATGGAGAAGAGTTTAGACACTAGGAGAATATAAGGAACACACCCATTATCAAGAAATCACATTAGGATTCTCTTTTTAACCTGTTCCTTAAAACACTAGTGCTTAGGAAATCTATTGGAGGCAGAAGCAGTCAAGGGTAGCTTAGGGTTAGGGTTAGGGTTAGGGTTAGGGTTAGCTTTAGGGTACGGCTTAGGGTACGGGTTCGGGTACGGGTTCGTGTACGGCGTAGGGTATGGGTTAGGGTTAGGTTTAGTTTGAAGGTTAGGGCTCGGTTTAGGGTACGGGTTAGGATTAGGGTACGTGTTAGGGTTAGGGTAGGGGTTAGGGTTAGGGTACGCGTTAGGGTTAGGGTAGTTATTAAACCTATCCCACTCTCTAGATACCCCTTAGCACGTCAAGGAATATTTTTTGGGGGTCCAGCCATGGAGAAGAGTTTAGACACTAGGAGAAGATAAAGAACACACCCATTATCAAGAAATCACATTAGGATTCTCTTTTTAACCTGTTCCTTAAAACACTAGTGCTTAGGAAATCTATTGGAGGCAGAAGCAGTAAAGGGTAGCTTAGGGTTAGGGTTAGGGTTAGGGCTAGGGTTAGGACACGGCTTAGGGTACGGGTTCGGGTACGGGTTCGTGTTCGGCGTAGGGTATGGGTTTGGGTTAGGGTTAGGGTTAGTTTGAAGTTTAGGGCTCGGTTTAGGGTACGGGTTAGGATTAGAGTTCGTGTTAGGGTTAGGGTAGGGGTTAGGGTTAGGGTACGCGTTAGGGTTAGGGTAGTTATTAAACCTATCCCACTCTCTAGATACCCCTTAGCACGTCAAGGAATATTATTTGGGGGTCCAGCCATGGAGAAGAGTTTAGACACTAGGAGAAAATAAGGAACACACCCATTATCAAGAAATCACATTAGGATTCTCTTTTTAACCTGTTCCTTAAAACACTAGTGCTTAGGAAATCTATTGGAGTCAGAAGCAGTCAAGGGTAGCTTAGGGTTAGGGTTAGGGTTAGGGTACGGCTTAGGGTACGGGTTCGGGTACGGGTTCGGGTACGGGTTCGGGTACGGCGTAGGGTATGGGTTAGGTTTAGGGTTAGGGTTAGTTTGAGGGTTAGGGCTCGGTTTAGGTTACGGGTTAGGATTAGGGTACGAGTTAGGGTTAGGGTAGGGGTTAGGGTTAGGGTACGCGTTAGGGTTAGGGTAGTTATTAAACCTATCCCACTCTCTAGATACCCCTTAGCACGTCAAGGAATATTATTTGGGGGTCCAGCCATGGAGAAGAGTTTAGACACTAGGAGAAGATAAGGAACACACCCATTATCAATAAATCACATTAGGATTCTCTTTTTAACCTGTTCCTTAAAACACTAGTGCTTAGGAAATCTATTGGAGGCAGAAGCAGTCAAGGGTAGCTTAGGGTTAGGGTTTGGGTTAGGGTACGGCTTAGGGTTAGGGTACGTGTTAGGGTTAGGGTAGGGGTTAGGGTTAGGGTACGCGTTAGGGTTAGGGTAGTTATTAAACCTATCCCACTCTCTAGATACCCCTTAGCACGTCAAGGAATATTATTTGGGGGTCCAGCCATGGAGAAGAGTTTAGACACTAGGAGAAGATAAGGAACACACCCATTATCAAGAAATCACATTAGGATTCTCTTTTTAACCTGTTCCTTAAAACACTAGTGCTTAGGAAATCTATTGGAGGCAGAAGCAGTCAAGGGTAGCTTAGGGTTAGGGTTTGGGTTAGGGTACGGATTAGGGTACGGGTTCGGGTACGGTTTCGGGTACGGGTTTGGGTATGGCGTACGATATGGGTTAGGGTTAGGGTTAGGGTTAGTTTGAGGGTTAGGGCTCGGTGTAGGGTACGGGTTAGGATTAGGGTACGTGTTAGGGTTAGGGTAGGGGTTAGGGTTAGGGTACGCGTTAGGGTTAGGGTAGTTATTAAACCTATCCCACACTCTAGATACCCCTTAGCACGTCAAGGAATATTATTTGGGGGTCCAGCCATGGAGAAGAGTTTAGACAGTAGGAGAAGATAAGGAACACACCCATTATCCTGAAATCACATTAGGATTCTCTTTTTAACCTGTTCCTTAATATACTAGTGCTTAGGAAATCTATTGGAGGCAGAAGCAGTCAAGGGTAGCTTAGGGTTAGGGTTAGGGTTAGGTTTAGGGTTAGGGTTATGGTTAGGGTTAGGTACGGCTTAGTGTACGGGTTCGGGTACGGGTTCGGGTATGGCGTAGGGTATGGGTTAGGGTTAGGGTTAGGGTTAGTTTGAGGGTTAGGGCTCGGTTTAGGTTACGGGTTAGGATTAGGGTACGTCTTAGGGTTAGGGTAGAGGTTAGGGTTAGGGTACGCGTTAGGGTTAGGGTAGTTATTAAACCTATCCCACTCTCTAGATAACCCTTAGCACGTCAAGGAATATTATTTGGGGGTCCAGCCATGGAGAAGAGTTTAGACACTAGGAGAAGATAAGGAACACACCCATTATCAAGAAATCACATTAGGATTCTCTTTTTAACCTGTTCCTTAAAACACTAGTGCTTAGGAAATCTATTGGAGGCAGAAGCAGTCAAGGGTAGCTTAGGGTTAGGGTTAGGGTTAGGGTTAGGGTTAGCTTTAGGGTACGGCTTAGGGTACGGGTTCGGGTACGGGTTCGGGTACGGCGTAGGGTATGGGTTAGGGTTAGGGTTAGGGTTAGTTTGAGGGTTAGGGCTCGGTTTAGGGTACGGGTTAGGATTAGGGTACGTGTTAGGGTTAGGGTACGCGTTAGGGTTAGGGTAGTTATTAAACCTATCCCACTCTCTAGATACCCCTTAGCACGTCAAGGAATATTATTTGGGTGTCCAGCCATGGAGAAGAGTTTAGACACTAGGAGAAGATAAGGAACACACCCATTATCAAGAAATCACATTAGGATTCTCTTTTTAACCTGTTCCTTAAAACACTAGTGCTTAGGAAATCTATTGAAGGCAGAAGCAGTCAAGGGTAGCTTAGGGTTAGGGTTAGGTTTAGGGTTAGGGTTAGGGTTAGGGTACGGCTTAGGGTATGGTTTCGGGTACGGGTTCGTGTACGGCGTAGGGTATGGGTTAGGGTTAGTGTTAGTTTGAAGGTTAGGGCTCGGTTTAGGGTACGGGTTAGGATTAGGGTACGTGTTAGGGTTAGGGTAGGGGTTAGGGTTAGGGTATGCGTTAGGGTTAGGGTAGTTATTAAACCTATCCCACTCTCTAGATACCCCTTAGCACGTCAAGGAATATTATTTGGGGGTCCAGCCATGGAGAAGAGTTTAGACACTAGGAGAAGATAAGGAACACACCCATTATCAATAAATCACATTAGGATTCTCTTTTTAACCTGTTCCTTAAAACACTAGTCCTTAAGAAATCTATTGGAGGCAGAAGCAGTCAAGGGTAGCTTAGGGTTAGGGTTAGGGTTAGGGTACGGCTTAGGGTACGGGTTCGGGTACGGGTTCGTGTACGGCGTAGCGTATGGGTTAGGGTTAGGGTTAGGGTTAGTTTGAAGGTTAGGGCTCGGTTTAGGGTACGGGTTAGGATTAGGGTTCGTGTTAGGGTTAGGGTAGGGGTTAGGGTTAGGGTACGCGTTAGGGTTAGGGTAGTTATTAAACCTATCCCACTCCCTAGATACCCCTTAGCACGTCAAGGAATATTATTTGGGGGTCCAGCCATGGAGAAGAGTTTAGACAGTAGGAGAAGATAAGGAACACACCCATTATCCTGAAATCACATTAGGATTCTCTTTTTAACCTGTTCCTTAATACACTAGTACTTAGGAAATCTATTGGAGGCAGAAGCAGTCAAGGGTAGCTTAGGGTTAGGGTTAGGGTTAGGTTTAGGGTTAGGGTTATGGTTAGGGTTAGGTACGGCTTAGTGTACGGGTTCGGGTACGGGTTCAGGTATGGCGTAGGGTATGGGTTAGGGTTAGGGTTAGGGTTAGTTTGAGGGTTAGGGCTCGGTTTAGGTTACGGGTTAGGATTAGGGTACGTGTTAGGGTTAGGGTAGAGGTTAGGGTTAGGGTACGCGTTAGGGTTAGGGTAGTTATTAAACCTATCCCACTCTCTAGATAACCCTTAGCACGTCAAGGAATATTATTTGGGGGTCCAGCCATGGAGAAGAGTTTAGACACTAGGAGAAGATAAGGAACACACCCATTATCAAGAAATCACATTAGGATTCTCTTTTTAACCTGTTCCTTAAAACACTAGTGCTTAGGAAATCTATTGGAGGCAGAAGCAGTCAAGGGTAGCTTAGGGTTAGGGTTAGGGTTAGGGTTAGGGTTAGCTTTAGGGTACGGCTTAGGGTACGGGTTCGGGTACGGGTTCGGGTACGGCGTAGGGTATGGGTTAGGGTTAGGGTTAGGGTTAGTTTGAGGGTTAGGGCTCGGTTTAGGTTACGGGTTAGGATTAGGGTACGTGTTAGGGTTAGGGTACGCGTTAGGGTTAGGGTAGTTATTAAACCTATCCCACTCTCTAGATACCCCTTAGCACGTCAAGGAATATTATTTGGGTGTCCAGCCATGGAGAAGAGTTTAGACACTAGGAGAAGATAAGGAACACACCCATTATCAAGAAATCACATTAGGATTCTCTTTTTAACCTGTTCCTTAAAACACTAGTGCTTAGGAAATCTATTGGAGGCAGAAGCAGTCAAGGGTAGCTTAGGGTTAGGGTTAGGTTTAGGGTTAGGGTTAGGGTTAGGGTACGGCTTAGGGTACGGTTTCAGGTACGGGTTCGTGTACGGCGTAGGGTATGGGTTAGGGTTAGGGTTAGTTTGAAGGTTAGGGCTCGGTTTAGGGTACGGGTTAGGATTAGGGTACGTGTTAGGGTTAGGGTAGGGGTTAGGGTTAGGGTACGCGTTAGGGTTAGGGTAGTTATTAAACCTATCCCACTCTCTAGATACCCCTTAGCACGTCAAGGAATATTATTTGGGGGTCCAGCCATGGAGAAGAGTTTAGACACTAGGAGAAGATAAGGAACACACCCATTATCAAGAAATCACATTAGGATTCTCTTTTTAACCTGTTCCTTAAAACACTAGTGCTTAGGAAATCTATTGGAGGCAGAAGCAGTCAAGGGTAGCTTAGGGTTAGGGTTAGGGTTAGGGTACGGCTTAGGGTACGGGTTCGGGTACGGGTTCGGTTACGGGTTCGGGTACGGCGTAGGGTATGGGTTAGGTTTAGGGTTAGGGTTAGTTTGAGGGTTAGGGCTTGGTTTAGGTTACGGGTTAGGATTAGGGTACGTGTTAGGGTTAGGGTAGGGGTTAGGGTTAGGGTACGCGTTAGGGTTAGGGTAGTTATTAAACCTATCCCACTCTCTACATACCCCTTAGCACGTCAAGGAATATTATTTGGGGGTCCAGCCATGGAGAAGAGTTTAGACACTAGGAGAAGATAAGGAACACACCCATTATCCTGAAATCACATTAGGATTCTCTTTTTAACCTGTTCCTTAAAACACTAGTGCTTAGGAAATCTATTGGAGGCAGAAGCAGTCAAGGGTAGCTTAGGGTTAGGGTTAGGGTTAGGGTACGGCTTAGGGTACGGGTTCGGGTACGGGTTCGGGTACGGGTTCGGGTACGGCGTAGGGTATGGGTTAGGTTTAGGGTTAGGGTTAGTTTGAGGGTTAGGGCTCGGTTTAGGTTACGGGTTAGGATTAGGGTACGTGTTAGGGTTAGGGTAGGGGTTAGGGTTAGGGTACGCGTTAGGGTTAGGGTAGTTATTAAACCTATCCCACACTCTAGATACCCCTTAGCACGTCAAGGAATATTATTTGGGGGTCCAGCCATGGAGAAGAGTTTAGACACTAGGAGAAGATAAGGAACACACCCATTATCAAGAAATCACATTAGGATTCTCTTTTTAACCTGTTCCTTAAAACACTAGTGCTTAGGAAATCTATTGGAGGCAGAAGCAGTCAAGGGTAGCTTAGGGTTAGGGTTAGGGTTAGGGTACGGCTTAGGGTACGGGTTCGGGTACGGGTTCGGGTACGGCGTAGGGTATGGGTTAGGTTTAGGATTAGGGTTAGTTTGAGGGTTAGGGCTCGGTTTAGGTTACGTGTTAGGATTAGGGTACGTGTTAGGGTTAGGGTAGGGGTTAGGGTTAGGGTACGCGTTAGGGTTAGGGTAGTTATTAAACCTATCCCACTCTCTAGATACCCCTTAGCACGTCAAGGAATATTATTTGGGGGTCCAGCCATGGAGAAGAGTTTAGACACTAGGAGAAGATAAGGAACACACCCATTATCAATAAATCACATTAGGATTCTCTTTTTAACCTGTTCGTTAAAACACTAGTGCTTAAGAAATCTATTGGAGGCAGAAGCAGTCAAGGGTAGCTTAGGGTTAGGGTTAGGGTTAGGGTACGGCTTAGGGTACGGGTTCGGGTACGGGTTCGGGTACGGGTTTGGGTATGGCGTAGGATATGGGTTAGGGTTAGGGTTAGGGTTAGTTTGAGGGTAAGGGCTCGGTTTAGGGTACGGGTTAGGATTAGGGTTCGTGTTAGGTTTAGGGTAGGGGTTAGGGTTAGGGTACGCGTTAGGGGTAGGGTAGTTATTAAACATATCCCACTCTCTAGATACCCCTTAGCACGTCAAGGAATATTATTTGGGGGTGCAGCCATGGAGAAGAGTTTAGACACTAGGAGAAGATAAGGAACACACCCATTATCAATAAATCACATTAGGATTCTCTTTTTAACCTGTTCCTTAAAACACTAGTGCTTAGGAAATCTATTGGAGGCAGAAGCAGTCAAGGGTAGCTTAGGGTTAGGGTTAGGGTTAGGGTTAGGGTTAGCTTTAGGGTACGGCTTAGGGTACGGGTTCGGGTACGGCGTAGGGTATGGGTTAGGGTTAGGGTTAGGGTTAGTTTGAGGGTTAGGGCTCGGTTTAGGGTACGGGTTAGGATTAGGGTACGTGTTAGGGTTAGGGTACGCGTTAGGGTTAGGGTAGTTATTAAACCTATCCCACTCTCTAGATACCCCTTAGCACGTCAAGGAATATTATTTGGGGGTCCAGCCATGGAGAAGAGTTTAGACACTAGGAGAAGATAAGGAACACACCCATTATCAAGAAATCACATTAGGATTCTCTTTTTAACCTGTTCCTTAAAACACTAGTGCTTAGGAAATCTATTGGAGGCAGAAGCAGTCAAGGGTAGCTTAGGGTTAGGGTTAGGTTTAGGGTTAGGGTTAGGGTTAGGGTACGGCTTAGGGTACGGTTTCGGGTACGGGTTCGTGTACGGCGTAGGGTATGGGTTAGGGTTAGGGTTAGTTTGAAGGTTAGGGCTCGGTTTAGGGTACGGGTTAGGATTAGGGTACGTGTTAGGGTTAGGGTAGGGGTTAGGGTTAGGGTACGCGTTAGGGTTAGGGTAGTTATTAAACCTATCCCACTCTCTAGATACCCCTTAGCACGTCAAGGAATATTATTTGGGGGTCCAGCCATGGAGAAGAGTTTAGACACTAGGAGAAGATAAGGAACACACCCATTATCAAGAAATCACATTAGGATTCTCTTTTTAACCTGTTCCTTAAAACACTAGTGCTTAGGAAATCTATTGGAGGCAGAAGCAGTCAAGGGTAGCTTAGGGTTAGGGTTAGGGTTAGGGTACGGCTTAGGGTACGGGTTCGGGTACGGGTTCGTGTACGCTGTAGGGTATGGGTTAGGGTTAGGGTTAGGGTTAGTTTGAAGGTTAGGGCTCGGTTTAGGGTACGGGTTAGGATTAGGGTTCGTGTTAGGGTTAGGGTAGGGGTTAGGGTTAGGGTACGCGTTAGGGTTAGGGTAGTTATTAAACCTATCCCACTCTCTAGATACCCCATAGCACGTCAAGGAATATTATTTGGGGGTCCAGCCATGGAGAAGAGTTTAGACACTAGGAGAAGATAAGGAACACACCCATTATCAAGAAATCACATTAGGATTCTCTTTTTAACCTGTTCCTTAAAACACTAGTGCTTAGGAAATCTATTGGAGGCAAAAGCAGTCAAGGGTAGATTAAGGTTAGGGTTAGGGTTAGGGCTAGTGTTAGGACACGGCTTAGGTTACGGGTTCGGGTACGGTTTCGTGTACGGCGTACGGTATGGGTTTGGGTTAGGGTTAGGGTTAGTTTGAAGGTTAGGGCTCGGTTTAGGGTACGAGTTAGGATTAGGGTTCGTGTTAGGGATAGGGGAGGGGTTAGGGTTAGGGTACGCGTTAGGGTTAGGGTAGTTATTAAACCTATCCCACTCTCTAGATACCCCTTAGCACGTCAAGGAATATTATTTGGGGGTCCAGCCATGGAGAAGAGTTTAGACACTAGGAGAAGATAAGGAACACACCCATTATCAAGAAATCACATTAGGATTCTCTTTTTAACCTGTTCCTTAAAACACTAGTGCTTAGGAAATCTATTGGAGGCAGAAGCAGTCAAGGGTAGCTTAGGGTTAGGGTTAGGGTTAGGGTACGGCTTAGGGTACGGGTTCGGGTACGGGTTCGGGTACGGGTTCGGGTACGGCGTAGGGTATGGGTTAGGTTTAGGGTTAGGGTTAGTTTGAGGGTTAGGGCTCGGTTTAGGTTACGGGTTAGGATTAGGGTACGTGTTAGGGTTAGGGTAGGTGTTAGGGTTAGGGTACGCGTTAGGGTTAGGGTAGTTATTAAACCTATCCCACACTCTAGATACCCCTTAGCACGTCAAGGAATATTATTTGGGGGTCCAGCCATGGAGAAGAGTTTAGACACTAGGAGAAGATAAGGAACACACCCATTATCAAGAAATCACATTAGGATTCTCTTTTTAACCTGTTCCTTAAAACACTAGTGCTTAGGAAATCTATTGGAGGCAGAAGCAGTCAAGGGTAGCTTAGGGTTAGGGTTAGGGTTAGGGCTAGGGTTAGGACACGGCTTAGGGTACGGGTTCGGGTAAGGGTTCGTGTACGGCGTAGTGTATGGGTTTGGGTTAGGGTTAGGGTTAGTTTGAAGGTTAGGGCTCGGTTTAGGGTACGAGTTAGGATTAGGGTTCGTGTTAGGGATAGGGGAGGGGTTAGGGTTAGGGTACGCGTTAGGGTTAGGGTAGTTATTAAACCTATCCCACTCTCTAGATACCCCTTAGCACGTCAAGGAATATTATTTGGGGGTCCAGCCATGGAGAAGAGTTTAGACACTAGGAGAAGATAAGGAACACACCCATTATCAAGAAATCACATTAGGATTCTCTTTTTAACCTGTTCCTTAAAACACTAGTGCTTAGGAAATCTATTGGAGGCAGAAGCAGTCAAGGGTAGCTTAGGGTTAGGGTTAGGGTTAGGGTACGGCTTAGGGTACGGGTTCGGGTACGGGTTCGGGTACGGGTTCGGGTACGGCGTAGGGTATGGGTTAGGTTTAGGATTAGGGTTAGTTTGAGGGTTAGGGCTCGGTTTAGGTTACGTGTTAGGATTAGGGTACGTGTTAGGGTTAGGGTAGGGGTTAGGGTTAGGGTACGCGTTAGGGTTAGGGTAGTTATTAAACCTATCGCACTCTCTAGATACCCCTTAGCACGTCAAGGAATATTATTTGGGGGTCCAGCCATGGAGAAGAGTTTAGACACTAGGAGAAGATAAGGAACACACCCATTATCAATAAATCACATTAGGATTCTCTTTTTAACCTGTTCGTTAAAACACTAGTGCTTAAGAAATCTATTGGAGGCAGAAGCAGTCAAGGGTAGCTTAGGGTTAGGGTTAGGGTTAGGGTACGGCTTAGGGTACGGGTTCGGGTACGGGTTCGTGTACGGCGTAGCGTATGGGTTAGGGTTAGGGTTAGGGTTAGTTTGAAGGTTAGGGCTCGGTTTAGGGTACGGGTTAGGATTAGGGTTCGTGTTAGGTTTAGGGTAGGGGTTAGGGTTAGGGTACGCGTTAGGGGTAGGGTAGTTATTAAACCTATCCCACTCCCTAGATACCCCTTAGCACGTCAAGGAATATTATTTGGGGGTCCAGCCATGGAGAAGAGTTTAGACAGTAGGAGAAGATAAGGAACACACCCATTATCCTGAAATCACATTAGGATTCTCTTTTTAACCTGTTCCTTAATACACTAGTGCTTAGGAAATCTATTGGAGGCAGAAGCAGTCAAGGGTAGCTTAGGTTTAGGTTTAGGTTTAGGGTTATGGTTAGGGTTAGGTACGGCTTAGTGTACGGGTTCGGGTACGGGTTCGGGTATGGCGTAGGGTATGGGTTAGGGTTATGGTTAGGGTTAGTTTGAGGGTTAGGGCTCGGTTTAGGTTACGGGTTAGGATTAGGGTACGTCTTAGGGTTAGGGTAGAGGTTAGGGTTAGGGTACGCGTTAGGGTTAGGGTAGTTATTAAACCTATCCCACTCTCTAGATAACCCTTAGCACGTCAAGGAATATTATTTGGGGGTCCAGCCATGGAGAAGAGTTTAGACACTAGGAGAAGATAAGGAACACACCCATTATCAAGAAATCACATTAGGATTCTCTTTTTAACCTGTTCCTTAAAACACTAGTGCTTAGGAAATCTATTGGAGGCAGAAGCAGTCAAGGGTAGCTTAGGGTTAGGGTTAGGGTTAGGGTTAGGGTTAGGGTTAGGGTTAGGGTACGGCTTAGGGTACGGGTTCGGGTACGGGTTCGGGTACGGCGTAGGGTATGGGTTAGGGTTAGGGTTAGGGTTAGTTTGAGGGTTAGGGCTCGGTTTAGGGTACGGGTTAGGATTAGGGTACGTGTTAGGGTTAGGGTACGCGTTAGGCTTAGGGTAGTTATTAAACCTATCCCACTCTCTAGATACCCCTTAGCACGTCAAGGAATATTATTTGGGTGTCCAGCCATGGAGAAGAGTTTAGACACTAGGAGAAGATAAGGAACACACCCATTATCAAGAAATCACATTAGGATTCTCTTTTTAACCTGTTCCTTAAAACACTAGTGCTTAGGAAATCTATTGGAGGCAGAAGCAGTCAAGGGTAGCTTAGGGTTAGGGTTAGGTTTAGGGTTAGGGTTAGGGTTAGGGTACGGCTTAGGGTACGGTTTCGGGTACGGGTTCGTGTACGGCGTAGGGTATGGGTTAGGGTTAGGGTTAGTTTGAAGGTTAGGGCTCGGTTTAGGGTACGGGTTAGGATTAGGGTACGTGTTAGGGTTAGGGTAGGGGTTAGGGTTAGGGTACGCGTTAGGGTTAGGGTAGTTATTAAACCTATCCCACTCTCTAGATACCCCTTAGCACGTCAAGGAATATTATTTGGGGGTCCAGCCATGGAGAAGAGTTTAGACACTAGGAGAAGATAAGGAACACACCCATTATCAAGAAATCACATTAGGATTCTCTTTTTAACCTGTTCCTTAAAACACTAGTGCTTAGGAAATCTATTGGAGGCAGAAGCAGTCAAGGGTAGCTTAGGGTTAGGGTTAGGGTTAGGGTACGGCTTAGGGTACGGGTTCGGGTACGGGTTCGGGTACGGGTTCGGGTACGGCGTAGGGTATGGGTTAGGTTTAGGGTTAGGGTTAGTTTGAGGGTTAGGGCTCGGTTTAGGTTACGGGTTAGGATTAGGGTACGTGTTAGGGTTAGGGTAGGGGTTAGGGTTAGGGTACGCGTTAGGGTTAGGGTAGTTATTAAACCTATCCCACTCTCTACATACCCCTTAGCACGTCAAGGAATATTATTTGGGGGTCCAGCCATGGAGAAGAGTTTAGACACTTGGAGAAGATAAGGAACACACCCATTATCCTGAAATCACATTAGGATTCTCTTTTTAACCTATTCCTTAAAACACTAGTGCTTAGGAAATCTATTGGAGGCAGAAGCAGTCAAGGGTAGCTTAGGGTTAGGGTTAGGGTTAGGGTACGGCTTAGGGTACGGGTTCGGGTACGGGTTCGGGTACGGGTTCGGGTACGGCGTAGGGTATGGGTTAGGTTTAGGGTTAGGGTTAGTTTGAGGGTTAGGGCTCGGTTTAGGTTACGGGTTAGGATTAGGGTACGTGTTAGGGTTAGGGTAGGGGTTAGGGTTAGCGTACGCGTTAGGGTTAGGGTAGTTATTAAACCTATCCCACACTCTAGATACCCCTTAGCACGTCAAGGAATATTATTTGGGGGTCCAGCCATGGAGAAGAGTTTAGACACTAGGAGAAGATAAGGAACACACCCATTATCAAGAAATCACATTAGGATTCTCTTTTTAACCTGTTCCTTAAAACACTAGTGCTTAGGAAATCTATTGGAGGCAGAAGCAGTCAAGGGTAGCTTAGGGTTAGGGTTAGGGTTAGGGTACGGCTTAGGGTACGGGTTCGGGTACGGGTTCGTGTACGCTGTAGGGTATGGGTTAGGGTTAGGGTTAGGGTTAGTTTGAAGGTTAGGGCTCGGTTTAGGGTACGGGTTAGGATTAGGGTTCGTGTTAGGGTTAGGGTAGGGGTTAGGGTTAGGGTACGCGTTAGGGTTAGGGTAGTTATTAAACCTATCCCACTCTCTAGATACCCCATAGCACGTCAAGGAATATTATTTGGGGGTCCAGCCATGGAGAAGAGTTTAGACACTAGGAGAAGATAAGGAACACACCCATTATCAAGAAATCACATTAGGATTCTCTTTTTAACCTGTTCCTTAAAACACTAGTGCTTAGGAAATCTATTGGAGGCAAAAGCAGTCAAGGGTAGATTAAGGTTAGGGTTAGGGTTAGGGCTAGTGTTAGGACACGGCTTAGGTTACGGGTTCGGGTACGGTTTCGTGTACGGCGTACGGTATGGGTTTGGGTTAGGGTTAGGGTTAGTTTGAAGGTTAGGGCTCGGTTTAGGGTACGAGTTAGGATTAGGGTTCGTGTTAGGGATAGGGGAGGGGTTAGGGTTAGGGTACGCGTTAGGGTTAGGGTAGTTATTAAACCTATCCCACTCTCTAGATACCCCTTAGCACGTCAAGGAATATTATTTGGGGGTCCAGCCATGGAGAAGAGTTTAGACACTAGGAGAAGATAAGGAACACACCCATTATCAAGAAATCACATTAGGATTCTCTTTTTAACCTGTTCCTTAAAACACTAGTGCTTAGGAAATCTATTGGAGGCAGAAGCAGTCAAGGGTAGCTTAGGGTTAGGGTTAGGGTTAGGGTACGGCTTAGGGTACGGGTTCGGGTACGGGTTCGGGTACGGGTTCGGGTACGGCGTAGGGTATGGGTTAGGTTTAGGGTTAGGGTTAGTTTGAGGGTTAGGGCTCGGTTTAGGTTACGGGTTAGGATTAGGGTACGTGTTAGGGTTAGGGTAGGTGTTAGGGTTAGGGTACGCGTTAGGGTTAGGGTAGTTATTAAACCTATCCCACACTCTAGATACCCCTTAGCACGTCAAGGAATATTATTTGGGGGTCCAGCCATGGAGAAGAGTTTAGACACTAGGAGAAGATTAGGAACACACCCATTATCAAGAAATCACATTAGGATTCTCTTTTTAACCTGTTCCTTAAAACACTAGTGCTTAGGAAATCTATTGGAGGCAGAAGCAGTCAAGGGTAGCTTAGGGTTAGGGTTAGGGTTAGGGCTAGGGTTAGGACACGGCTTAGGGTACGGGTTCGGGTAAGGGTTCGTGTACGGCGTAGTGTATGGGTTTGGGTTAGGGTTAGGGTTAGTTTGAAGGTTAGGGCTCGGTTTAGGGTACGGGTTAGGATTAGGGTTCGTGTTAGGGATAGGGTAGGGGTTAGGGTTAGGGTACGCGTTAGGGTTAGGGTAGTTATTAAACCTATCCCACTCTCTAGATACTCCTTAGCACGTCAAGGAATATTATTTGGGGGTCCAGCCATGGAGAAGAGTTTAGACACTAGGAGAAGATAAGGAACACACCCATTATCAAGAAATCACATTAGGATTCTCTTTTTAACCTGTTCCTTAATACACTAGTGCTTAGGAAATCTATTGGAGGCAGAAGCAGTCAAGGGTAGCTTAGGGTTAGGGTTACGGTTAGGGTTAGGGTTAGGGTATGGCTTAGGGTACGGGTTCGGGTACGGGTTCGGGTACGGCGTAGGGTATGGGTTAGGGTTAGGGTTAGGGTTAGTTTGAGGGTTAGGGCTCGGTTTAGGGTACGGGTTAGGATTAGGGTACGTGTTAGGGTTAGGGTAGGGGTTAGGGTTAGGGTACGCGTTAGGGTTAGGGTAGTTATTAAACCTATCCCACTCTCTAGATACCCCTTAGCACGTCAAGGAATATTATTTGGGGGTCCAGCCATGGAGAAGAGTTTAGACACTAGGAGAAGATAAGGAACACACCCATTATCAAGAAATCACATTAGGATTCTCTTTTTAACCTGTTCCTTAAAACACTAGTGCTTAGGAAATCTATTGGAGGCAGAAGCAGTCAAGGGTAGCTTAGGGTTAGGGTTAGGGTTAGGGTACGGCTTAGGGTACGGGTTCGGGTACGGGTTCGGGTACGGCGTAGGGTATGGGTTAGGTTTAGGGTTAGGGTTAGTTTGAGGGTTAGGGCTCGGTTTAGGTTACGTGTTAGGATTAGGGTACGTGTTAGGGTTAGGGTAGGGGTTAGGGTTAGGGTACGCGTTAGGGTTAGGGTAGTTATTAAACATATCCACTCTCTAGATACCCCTTAGCACGTCAAGGAATATTATTTGGGGGTGCAGCCATGGAGAAGAGTTTAGACACTAGGAGAAGATAAGGAACACACCCATTATCAATAAATCACATTAGGATTCTCTTTTTAACCTGTTCCTTAAAACACTAGTGCTTAGGAAATCTATTGGAGGCAGAAGCAGTCAAGGGTAGCTTAGGGTTAGGGTTTGGGTTAGGGTACGGCTTAGGGTACGGGTTCGGGTACGGGTTCGGGTACGCGTTTGGGTATGGCGTAGGATATGGGTTAGGGTTAGGGTTAGTTTGAGGGTTAGGGCTCGGTTTAGGGTACGGGTTAGTATTAGGGTACGTCTTAGGGTTAGGGTAGGGGTTAGGGTTAGGGTACGCGTTAGGGTTAGGGTAGTTATTAAACCTATCCCACTCTCTAGATACCCCTTAGCACGTCAAGGAATATTATTTGGGGGTCCAGCCATGGAGAAGAGTTTAGACACTAGGAGAAGATAAGGAACACACCCATTATCAAGAAATCACATTAGGATTCTCTTTTTAACCTGTTCCTTAAAACACTAGTGCTTAGGAAATCTATTGGAGGCAGAAGCAGTCAAGGGTAGCTTAGGGTTAGGGTTAGGGTTAGGGTACGGCTTAGGGTACGGGTTCGGGTACGGGTTCGTGTACGGCGTAGCGTATGGGTTAGGGTTAGGGTTAGGGTTAGTTTGAAGGTTAAGGCTCGGTTTAGGGTACGGGTTAGGATTAGGGTTCGTGTTAGGGTTAGGGTAGGGGTTAGGGTTAGGGTACGCGTTAGGGTTAGGGTAGTTATTAAACCTATCCCACTCCCTAGATACCCCTTAGCACGTCAAGGAATATTATTTGGGGGTCCAGCCATGGAGAAGAGTTTAGACAGTAGGAGAAGATAAGGAACACACCCATTATCCTGAAATCACATTAGGATTCTCTTTTTAACCTGTTCCTTAATACACTAGTGCTTAGGAAATCTATTGGAGGCAGAAGCAGTCAAGGGTAGCTTAGGGTTAGGGTTAGGTTTAGGTTTAGGGTTAGGGTTATGGTTAGGGTTAGGTACGGCTTAGTGTACGGGTTCGGGTACGGGTTCGGTTATGGCGTAGGGTATGGGTTAGGGTTAGGGTTAGGGTTAGTTTGAGGGTTAGGGCTCGGTTTAGGTTACGGGTTAGGATTAGGGTACGTCTTAGGGTTAGGGTAGAGGTTAGGGTTAGGGTACGCGTTAGGGTTAGGGTAGTTATTAAACCTATCCCACTCTCTAGATAACCCTTAGCACGTCAAGGAATATTATTTGGGGGTCCAGCCATGGAGAAGAGTTTAGACACTAGGAGAAGATAAGGAACACACCCATTATCAAGAAATCACATTAGGATTCTCTTTTTAACCTGTTCCTTAAAACACTAGTGCTTAGGAAATCTATTGGAGGCAGAAGCAGTCAAGGGTAGCTTAGGGTTAGGGTTAGGGTTAGGGTACGGCTTAGGGTACGGGTTCGGGTACGGGTTCGGGTACGGCGTAGGGTATGGGTTAGGTTTAGGGTTAGGGTTAGTTTGAGGGTTAGGGCTCGGTTTAGGTTACGTGTTAGGATTAGTGTACGTGTTAGGGTTAGGGTAGGGGTTAGGGTTAGGGTACGCGTTAGGGTTAGGGTAGTTATTAAACCTATCCCACTCTCTAGATGCCCCTTAGCACGTCAAGGAATATTATTTGGGGGTGCAGCCATGGAGAAGAGTTTAGACACTAGGAGAAGATAAGGAACACACCCATTATCAATAAATCACATTAGGATTCTCTTTTTAACCTGTTCCTTAAAACACTAGTGCTTAGGAAATCTATTGGAGGCAGAAGCAGTCAAGGGTAGCTTAGGGTTAGGGTTTGGGTTAGGGTACGGCTTAGGGTACGGGTTCGGGTACGGGTTCGGGTACGCGTTTGGGTATGGCGTAGGATATGGGTTAAGGTTAGGGTTAGTTTGAGGGTTAGGGCTCGGTTTAGGGTACGGGTTAGGATTAGGGTACGTCTTAGGGTTAGGGTAGGGGTTAGGGTTAGGGTACGCGTTAGGGTTAGGGTAGTTATTAAACCTATCCCACTCTCTAGATACCCCTTAGCACGTCAAGGAATATTATTTGGGGGTCCAGCCATGGAGAAGAGTTTAGACACTAGGAGAAGATAAGGAACACACCCATTATCAAGAAATCACATTAGGATTCTCTTTTTAACCTGTTCCTTAAAACACTAGTGCTTAGGAAATCTATTGGAGGCAGAAGCAGTCAAGGGTAGCTTAGGATTAGGGTTAGGGTTAGGGTACGGCTTAGGGTACGGGTTCGGGTACGGGTTCGTGTACGGCGTAGCGTATGGGTTAGGGTTAGGGTTAGGGTTAGTTTGAAGGTTAGGGCTCGGTTTAGGGTACGGGTTAGGATTAGGGTTCGTGTTAGGGTTAGGGTAGGGGTTAGGGTTAGGGTACGCGTTAGGTTTAGGGTAGTTATTAAACCTATCCCACTCCCTAGATACCCCTTAGCACGTCAAGGAATATTATTTGGGGGTCCAGCCATGGAGAAGAGTTTAGACAGTAGGAGAAGATAAGGAACACACCCATTATCCTGAAATCACATTAGGATTCTCTTTTTAACCTGTTCCTTAATACACTAGTGCTTAGGAAATCTATTGGAGGCAGAAGCAGTCAAGGGTAGCTAAGGGTTAGGGTTAGGTTTAGGTTTAGGGTTACGGTTATGGTTAGGGTTAGGTACGGCTTAGTGTACGGGTTCGGGTACGGGTTCTGTTATGGCGTAGGGTATGGGTTAGGGTTAGGGTTAGGGTTAGTTTGAGGGTTAGGGCTCGGTTTAGGTTACGGGTTAGGATTAGGGTACGTCTTAGGGTTAGGGTAGAGGTTAGGGTTAGGGTACGCGTTAGGGTTAGGGTAGTTATTAAACCTATCCCACTCTCTAGATAACCCTTAGCACGTCAAGGAATATTATTTGGGGGTCCAGCCATGGAGAAGAGTTTAGACACTAGGAGAAGATAAGGAACACACCCATTATCAAGAAATCACATTAGGATTCTCTTTTTAACCTGTTCCTTAAAACACTAGTGCTTAGGAAATCTATTGGAGGCAGAAGCAGTCAAGGGTAGCTTAGGGTTAGGGTTAGGGTTAGGGTTAGGGTTAGCTTTAGGGTACGGCTTAGGGTACGGGTTCGGGTACGGCGTAGGGTATGGGTTAGGGTTAGGGTTAGGGTTAGTTTGAGGGTTAGGGCTCGGTTTAGGGTACGGGTTAGGTTTAGGGTACGTGTTAGGATTAGGGTACGCGTTAGGGTTAGGGTAGTTATTAAACCTATCCCACTCTCTAGATACCCCTTAGCACGTCAAGGAATATTATTTGGGTGTCCAGCCATGGAGAAGAGTTTAGACACTAGGAGAAGATAAGGAACACACCCATTATCAAGAAATCACATTAGGATTCTCTTTTTAACCTGTTCCTTAAAACACTAGTGCTTAGGAAATCTATTGGAGGCAGAAGCAGTCAAGGGTAGCTTAGGGTTAGGGTTAGGGTTAGGGTTAGGGTTAGCTTTAGGGTACGGCTTAGGGTACGGGTTCGGGTACGGGTTCGGGTACGGCGTAGGGTATGGGTTAGGGTTAGGGTTAGGGTTAGTTTGAGGGTTAGGGCTCGGTTTAGGGTACGGGTTAGGATTAGGGTACGTGTTAGGGTTAGGGTACGCGTTAGGGTTAGGGTAGTTATTAAACCTATCCCACTCTCTAGATACCCCTTAGCACGTCAAGGAATATTATTTGGGTGTCCAGCCATGGAGAAGAGTTTAGACACTAGGAGAAGATAAGGAACACACCCATTATCAAGAAATCACATTAGGATTCTCTTTTTAACCTGTTCCTTAAAACACTAGTGCTTAGGAAATCTATTGGAGGCAGAAGCAGTCAAGGGTAGCTTAGGGTTAGGGTTAGGTTTAGGGTTAGGGTTAGGGTTAGGGTACGGCTTAGGGTACGGTTTCGGGTACGGGTTCGTGTACGGCGTAGGGTATGGGTTAGGGTTAGGGTTAGTTTGAAGGTTAGGGCTCGGTTTAGGGTACGGGTTAGGATTAGGGTACGTGTTAGGGTTAGGGTAGGGGTTAGGGTTAGGGTACGCGTTAGGGTTAGGGTAGTTATTAAACCTATCCCACTCTCTAGATACCCCTTAGCACGTCAAGGAATATTATTTGGGGGTCCAGCCATGGAGAAGAGTTTAGACACTAGGAGAAGATAAGGAACACACCCATTATCAAGAAATCACATTAGGATTCTCTTTTTAACCTGTTCCTTAAAACACTAGTGCTTAGGAAATCTATTGGAGCAGAAGCAGTCAAGGGTAGCTTAGGGTTAGGGTTAGGGTTAGGGTACGGCTTAGGGTACGGGTTCGGGTACGGGTTCGGTTACGGGTTCGGGTACGGCGTAGGGTATGGGTTAGGTTTAGGGTTAGGGTTAGTTTGAGGGTTAGGGCTCGGTTTAGGTTACGGGTTAGGATTAGGGTACGTGTTAGGGTTAGGGTAGGGGTTAGGGTTAGGGTACGCGTTAGGGTTAGGGTAGTTATTAAACCTATCCCACTCTCTACATACCCCTTAGCACGTCAAGGAATATTATTTGGGGGTCCAGCCATGGAGAAGAGTTTAGACACTTGGAGAAGATAAGGAACACACCCATTATCCTGAAATCACATTAGGATTCTCTTTTTAACCTATTCCTTAAAACACTAGTGCTTAGGAAATCTATTGGAGGCAGAAGCAGTCAAGGGTAGCTTAGGGTTAGGGTTAGGGTTAGGGTACGGCTTAGGGTACGGGTTCGGGTACGGGTTCGGGTACGGGTTCGGGTACGGCGTAGGGTATGGGTTAGGTTTAGGGTTAGGGTTAGTTTGAGGGTTAGGGCTCGGTTTAGGTTACGGGTTAGGATTAGGGTACGTGTTAGGGTTAGGGTAGGGGTTAGGGTTAGGGTACGCGTTAGGGTTAGGGTAGTTATTAAACCCATCCCACACTCTAGATACCCCTTAGCACGTCAAGGAATATTATTTGGGGGTCCAGCCATGGAGAAGAGTTTAGACACTAGGAGAAGATAAGGAACACACCCATTATCAAGAAATCACATTAGGATTCTCTTTTTAACCTGTTCCTTAAAACACTAGTGCTTAGGAAATCTATTGGAGGCAGAAGCAGTCAAGGGTAGCTTAGGGTTAGGGTTAGGGTTAGGGTACGGCTTAGGGTACGGGTTCGGGTACGGGTTCGTGTACGCTGTAGGGTATGGGTTAGGGTTAGGGTTAGGGTTAGTTTGAAGGTTAGGGCTCGGTTTAGGGTACGGGTTAGGATTAGGGTTCGTGTTAGGGTTAGGGTAGGGGTTAGGGTTAGGGTACGCGTTAGGGTTAGGGTAGTTATTAAACCTATCCCACTCTCTAGATACCCCATAGCACGTCAAGGAATATTATTTGGGGGTCCAGCCATGGAGAAGAGTTTAGACACTAGGAGAAGATAAGGAACACACCCATTATCAAGAAATCACATTAGGATTCTCTTTTTAACCTGTTCCTTAAAACACTAGTGCTTAGGAAATCTATTGGAGGCAAAAGCAGTCAAGGGTAGATTAAGGTTAGGGTTAGGGTTAGGGCTAGTGTTAGGACACGGCTTAGGTTACGGGTTCGGGTACGGTTTTCGTGTACGGCGTACGGTATGGGTTTGGGTTAGGGTTAGGGTTAGTTTGAAGGTTAGGGCTCGGTTTAGGGTACGAGTTAGGATTAGGGTTCGTGTTAGGGATAGGGGAGGGGTTAGGGTTAGGGTACGCGTTAGGGTTAGGGTAGTTATTAAACCTATCCCACTCTCTAGATACCCCTTAGCACGTCAAGGAATATTATTTGGGGGTCCAGCCATGGAGAAGAGTTTAGACACTAGGAGAAGATAAGGAACACACCCATTATCAAGAAATCACATTAGGATTCTCTTTTTAACCTGTTCCTTAAAACACTAGTGCTTAGGAAATCTATTGGAGGCAGAAGCAGTCAAGGGTAGCTTAGGGTTAGGGTTAGGGTTAGGGCTAGGGTTAGGACACGGCTTAGGGTACGGGTTCGGGTAAGGGTTCGTGTACGGCGTAGTGTATGGGTTTGGGTTAGGGTTAGGGTTAGTTGAAGGTTAGGGCTCGGTTTAGGGTACGGGTTAGGATTAGGGTTCGTGTTAGGGATAGGGTAGGGGTTAGGGTTAGGGTACGCGTTAGGGTTAGGGTAGTTATTAAACCTATCCCACTCTCTAGATACTCCTTAGCACGTCAAGGAATATTATTTGGGGGTCCAGCCATGGAGAAGAGTTTAGACACTAGGAGAAGATAAGGAACACACCCATTATCAAGAAATCACATTAGGATTCTCTTTTTAACCTGTTCCTTAATACACTAGTGCTTAGGAAATCTATTGGAGGCAGAAGCAGTCAAGGGTAGCTTAGGGTTAGGGTTACGGTTAGGGTTAGGGTTAGGGTATGGCTTAGGGTTCGGGTTCGGGTACGGGTTCGGGTACGGCGTAGGGTATGGGTTAGGGTTAGGGTTAGTGTTAGTTTGAGGGTTAGGGCTCGGTTTAGGGTACGAGTTAGGATTAGGGTACGTGTTAGGGTTAGGGTAGGGGTTAGGGTTAGGGTACGCATTAGGGTTAGGGTAGTTATTAAACCTATCCCACTCTCTAGATACCCCTTAGCACGTCAAGGAATATTATTTGGGGGTCCAGCCATGGAGAAGAGTTTAGACACTAGGAGAAGATAAGGAACACACCCATTATCAAGAAATCACATTAGGATTCTCTTTTTAACCTGTTCCTTAAAACACTAGTGCTTAGGAAATCTATTGGAGGCAGAAGCAGTCAAGGGTAGCTTAGGGTTAGGGTTAGGGTTAGGGTACGGCTTAGGGTACGGGTTCGGGTACGGGTTCGGGTACGGGTTCGGGTACGGCGTAGGGTATGGGTTAGGTTTAGGGTTAGGGTTAGTTTGAGGGTTAGGGCTCGGTTTAGGTTACGGGTTAGGATTAGGGTACGTGTTAGGGTTAGGGTAGGGGTTAGGGTTAGGGTACGCGTTAGGGTTAGGGTAGTTATTAAACCCATCCCACACTCTAGATACCCCTTAGCACGTCAAGGAATATTATTTGGGGGTCCAGCCATGGAGAAGAGTTTAGACACTAGGAGAAGATAAGGAACACACCCATTATCAAGAAATCACATTAGGATTCTCTTTTTAACCTGTTCCTTAAAACACTAGTGCTTAGGAAATCTATTGGGAGGCAGAAGCAGTCAAGGGTAGCTTAGGGTTAGGGTTAGGGTTAGGGTACGGCTTAGGGTACGGGTTCGGGTACGGGTTCGTGTACGCTGTAGGGTATGGGGTTAGGGTTAGGGTTAGGGTTAGTTTGAAGGTTAGGGCTCGGTTTAGGGTACGGGTTAGGATTAGGGTTCGTGTTAGGGTTAGGGTAGGGGTTAGGGTTAGGGTACGCGTTAGGGTTAGGGTAGTTATTAAACCTATCCCACTCTCTAGATACCCCATAGCACGTCAAGGAATATTATTTGGGGGTCCAGCCATGGAGAAGAGTTTAGACACTAGGAGAAGATAAGGAACACACCCATTATCAAGAAATCACATTAGGATTCTCTTTTTAACCTGTTCCTTAAAACACTAGTGCTTAGGAAATCTATTGGAGGCAAAAGCAGTCAAGGGTAGATTAAGGTTAGGGTTAGGGTTAGGGCTAGTGTTAGGACACGGCTTAGGTTACGGGTTCGGGTACGGTTTCGTGTACGGCGTACGGTATGGGTTTGGGTTAGGGTTAGGGTTAGTTTGAAGGTTAGGGCTCGGTTTGGGGTACGAGTTAGGATTAGGGTTCGTGTTAGGGATAGGGGAGGGGTTAGGGTTAGGGTACGCGTTAGGGTTAGGGTAGTTATTAAACCTATCCCACTCTCTAGATACCCCTTAGCACGTCAAGGAATATTATTTGGGGGTCCAGCCATGGAGAAGAGTTTAGACACTAGGAGAAGATAAGGAACACACCCATTATCAAGAAATCACATTAGGATTCTCTTTTTAACCTGTTCCTTAAAACACTAGTGCTTAGGAAATCTATTGGAGGCAGAAGCAGTCAAGGGTAGCTTAGGGTTAGGGTTAGGGTTAGGGTACGGCTTAGGGTACGGGTTCGGGTACGGGTTCGGGTACGGGTTCGGGTACGGCGTAGGGTATGGGTTAGGTTTAGGGTTAGGGTTAGTTTGAGGGTTAGGGCTCGGTTTAGGTTACGGGTTAGGATTAGGGTACGTGTTAGGGTTAGGGTAGGTGTTAGGGTTAGGGTACGCGTTAGGGTTAGGGTAGTTATTAAACCTATCCCACACTCTAGATACCCCTTAGCACGTCAAGGAATATTATTTGGGGGTCCAGCCATGGAGAAGACTTTAGACACTAGGAGAAGATAAGGAACACACCCATTATCAAGAAATCACATTAGGATTCTCTTTTTAACCTGTTCCTTAAAACACTAGTGCTTAGGAAATCTATTGGAGGCAGAAGCAGTCAAGGGTAGCTTAGGGTTAGGGTTAGGGTTAGGGCTAGGGTTAGGACACGGCTTAGGGTACGGGTTCGGGTAAGGGTTCGTGTACGGCGTAGTGTATGGGTTTGGGTTAGGGTTAGGGTTAGTTTGAAGGTTAGGGCTCGGTTTAGGGTACGGGTTAGGATTAGGGTTCGTGTTAGGGATAGGGTAGGGGTTAGGATTAGGGTACGCGTTAGGGTTAGGGTAGTTATTAAACCTATCCCACTCTCTAGATACTCCTTAGCACGTCAAGGAATATTATTTGGGGGTCCAGCCATGGAGAAGAGTTTAGACACTAGGAGAAGATAAGGAACACACCCATTATCAAGAAATCACATTAGGATTCTCTTTTTAACCTGTTCCTTAATACACTAGTGCTTAGGAAATCTATTGGAGGCAGAAGCAGTCAAGGGTAGCTTAGGGTTAGGGTTACGGTTAGGGTTAGGGTTAGGGTATGGCTTAGGGTACGGGTTCGGGTACGGGTTCGGGTACGGCGTAGGGTATGGGTTAGGGTTAGGGTTAGGGTTAGTTTGAGGGTTAGGGCTCGGTTTAGGGTACGGGTTAGGATTAGGGTACGTGTTAGGGTTAGGGTAGGGGTTAGGGTTAGGGTACGCGTTAGGGTTAGGGTAGTTATTATACCTATCCCACTCTCTAGATACCCCTTAGCACGTCAAGGAATATTATTTGGGGGTCCAGCCATGGAGAAGAGTTTAGACACTAGGAGAAGATAAGGAACACACCCATTATCAAGAAATCACATTAGGATTCTCTTTTTAACCTGTTCCTTAAAACACTAGTGCTTAGGAAATCTATTGGAGGCAGAAGCAGTCAAGGGTAGCTTAGGGTTAGGGTTAGGGTTAGGGTACGGCTTAGGGTACGGGTTCGGGTACGGGTTCGGGTACGGCGTAGGGTATGGGTTAGGTTTAGGGTTAGGGTTAGTTTGAGGGTTAGGGCTCGGTTTAGGTTACGTGTTAGGATTAGGTTACGTGTTAGGGTTAGGGTAGGGGTTAGGGTTAGGGTACGCGTTAGGGTTAGGGTAGTTATTAAACATATCCACTCTCTAGATACCCCTTAGCACGTCAAGGAATATTATTTGGGGGTGCAGCCATGGAGAAGAGTTTAGACACTAGGAGAAGATAAGGAACACACCCATTATCAATAAATCACATTAGGATTCTCTTTTTAACCTGTTCCTTAAAACACTAGTGCTTAGGAAATCTATTGGAGGCAGAAGCAGTCAAGGGTAGCTTAGGGTTAGGGTTTGGGTTAGGGTACGGCTTAGGGTACGGGTTCGGGTACGGGTTCGGGTACGCGTTTGGGTATGGCGTAGGATATGGGTTAGGGTTAGGGTTAGTTTGAGGGTTAGGGCTCGGTTTAGGGTACGGGTTAGTATTAGGGTACGTCTTAGGGTTAGGGTAGGGGTTAGGGTTAGGTTACGCGTTAGGGTTAGGGTAGTTATTAAACCTATCCCACTCTCTAGATACCCCTTAGCACGTCAAGGAATATTATTTGGGGGTCCAGCCATGGAGAAGAGTTTAGACACTAGGAGAAGATAAGGAACACACCCATTATCAAGAAATCACATTAGGATTCTCTTTTTAACCTGTTCCTTAAAACACTAGTGCTTAGGAAATCTATTGGAGGCAGAAGCAGTCAAGGGTAGCTTAGGGTTAGGGTTAGGGTTAGGGTACGGCTTAGGGTACGGGTTCGGGTACGAGTTCGTGTACGGCGTAGCGTATGGGTTAGGGTTAGGGTTAGGGTTAGTTTGAAGGTTAAGGCTCGGTTTAGGGTACGGGTTAGGATTAGGGTTCGTGTTAGGGTTAGGGTAGGGGTTAGGGTTAGGGTACGCGTTAGGGTTAGGGTAGTTATTAAACCTATCCCACTCCCTAGATACCCCTTAGCACGTCAAGGAATATTATTTGGGGGTCCAGCCATGGAGAAGAGTTTAGACAGTAGGAGAAGATAAGGAACACACCCATTATCCTGAAATCACATTAGGATTCTCTTTTTAACCTGTTCCTTAATACACTAGTGCTTAGGAAATCTATTGGAGGCAGAAGCAGTCAAGGGTAGCTAAGGGTTAGGGTTAGGTTTAGGTTTAGGGTTAGGGTTATGGTTAGGGTTAGGTACGGCTTAGTGTACGGGTTCGGGTACGGGTTCTGTTATGGCGTAGGGTATGGGTTAGGGTTAGGGTTAGGGTTAGTTTGAGGGTTAGGGCTCGGTTTAGGTTACGGGTTAGGATTAGGGTACGTCTTAGGGTTAGGGTAGAGGTTAGGGTTAGGGTACGCGTTAGGGTTAGGGTAGTTATTAAACCTATCCCACTCTCTAGATACCCCTTAGCACGTCAAGGAATATTATTTGGGTGTCCAGCCATGGAGAAGAGTTTAGACACTAGGAGAAGATAAGGAACACACCCATTATCAAGAAATCACATTAGGATTCTCTTTTTAACCTGTTCCTTAAAACACTAGTGCTTAGGAAATCTATTGGAGGCAGAAGCAGTCAAGGGTAGCTTAGGGTTAGGGTTAGGGTTAGGGTTAGGGTTAGCTTTAGGGTACGGCTTAGGGTACGGGTTCGGGTACGGGTTCGGGTACGGCGTAGGGTATGGGTTAGGGTTAGGGTTAGGGTTAGTTTGAGGGTTAGGGCTCGGTTTAGGGTACGGGTTAGGATTAGGGTACGTGTTAGGGTTAGGGTACGCATTAGGGTTAGGGTAGTTATTAAACCTATCCCACTCTCTAGATACCCCTTAGCACGTCAAGGAATATTATTTGGGTGTCCAGCCATGGAGAAGTGTTTAGACACTAGGAGAAGATAAGGAACACACCCATTATCAAGAAATCACATTAGGATTCTCTTTTTAACCTGTTCCTTAAAACACTAGTGCTTAGGAAATCTATTGGAGGCAGAAGCAGTCAAGGGTAGCTTAGGGTTAGGGTTTGGGTTAGGGTACGGCTTAGGGTACGGGTTCGGGTACGGGTTCGGGTACGCGTTTGGGTATGGCGTAGGATATGGGTTAAGGTTAGGGTTAGTTTGAGGGTTAGGGCTCGGTTTAGGGTACGAGTTAGGATTAGGGTACGTCTTAGGGTTAGGGTAGGGGTTAGGGTTAGGGTACGCGTTAGGGTTAGGGTAGTTATTAAACCTATCCCACTCTCTAGATACCCCTTAGCACGTCAAGGAATATTATTTGGGTGTCCAGCCATGGAGAAGAGTTTAGACACTAGGAGAAGATAAGGAACACACCCATTATCAAGAAATCACATTAGGATTCTCTTTTTAACCTGTTCCTTAAAACACTAGTGCTTAGGAAATCTATTGGAGGCAGAAGCAGTCAAGGGTAGCTTAGGGTTAGGGTTAGGTTTAGGGTTAGGGTTAGGGTTAGGGTACGGCTTAGGGTACGGTTTCAGGTACGGGTTCGTGTACGGCGTAGGGTATGGGTTAGGGTTAGGGTTAGTTTGAAGGTTAGGGCTCGGTTTAGGGTACGGGTTAGGATTAGGGTACGTGTTAGGGTTAGGGTAGGGGTTAGGGTTAGGGTACGCGTTAGGGTTAGGGTAGTTATTAAACCTATCCCACTCTCTAGATACCCCTTAGCACGTCAAGGAATATTATTTGGGGGTCCAGCCATGGAGAAGAGTTTAGACACTAGGAGAAGATAAGGAACACACCCATTATCAAGAAATCACATTAGGATTCTCTTTTTAACCTGTTCCTTAAAACACTAGTGCTTAGGAAATCTATTGGAGGCAGAAGCAGTCAAGGGTAGCTTAGGGTTAGGGTTAGGGTTAGGGTACGGCTTAGGGTACGGGTTCGGGTACGGGTTCGGTTACGGGTTCGGGTACGGCGTAGGGTATGGGTTAGGTTTAGGGTTAGGGTTAGTTTGAGGGTTAGGGCTTGGTTTAGGTTACGGGTTAGGATTAGGGTACGTGTTAGGGTTAGGGTAGGGGTTAGGGTTAGGGTACGCGTTAGGGTTAGGGTAGTTATTAAACCTATCCCACTCTCTACATACCCCTTAGCACGTCAAGGAATATTATTTGGGGGTCCAGCCATGGAGAAGAGTTTAGACACTAGGAGAAGATAAGGAACACACCCATTATCCTGAAATCACATTAGGATTCTCTTTTTAACCTGTTCCTTAAAACACTAGTGCTTAGGAAATCTATTGGAGGCAGAAGCAGTCAAGGGTAGCTTAGGGTTAGGGTTAGGGTTAGGGTACGGCTTAGGGTACGGGTTCGGGTACGGGTTCGGGTACGGGTTCGGGTACGGCGTAGGGTATGGGTTAGGTTTAGGGTTAGGGTTAGTTTGAGGGTTAGGGCTCGGTTTAGGTTACGGGTTAGGATTAGGGTACGTGTTAGGGTTAGGGTAGGGGTTAGGGTTAGGGTACGCGTTAGGGTTAGGGTAGTTATTAAACCTATCCCACACTCTAGATACCCCTTAGCACGTCAAGGAATATTATTTGGGGGTCCAGCCATGGAGAAGAGTTTAGACACTAGGAGAAGATAAGGAACACACCCATTATCAAGAAATCACATTAGGATTCTCTTTTTAACCTGTTCCTTAAAACACTAGTGCTTAGGAAATCTATTGGAGGCAGAAGCAGTCAAGGGTAGCTTAGGGTTAGGGTTAGGGTTAGGGTACGGCTTAGGGTACGGGTTCGGGTACGGGTTCGGGTACGGGTTCGGGTACGGCGTAGGGTATGGGTTAGGTTTAGGATTAGGGTTAGTTTGAGGGTTAGGGCTCGGTTTAGGTTACGTGTTAGGATTAGGGTACGTGTTAGGGTTAGGGTAGGGGTTAGGGTTAGGGTACGCGTTAGGGTTAGGGTAGTTATTAAACCTATCCCACTCTCTAGATACCCCTTAGCACGTCAAGGAATATTATTTGGGTGTCCAGCCATGGAGAAGAGTTTAGACACTAGGAGAAGATAAGGAACACACCCATTATCAATAAATCACATTAGGATTCTCTTTTTAACCTGTTCCTTAAAACACTAGTGCTTAGGAAATCTATTGGAGGCAGAAGCAGTCAAGGGTAGCTTAGGGTTAGGGTTAGGGTTAGGGTTAGGGTTAGCTTTAGGGTACGGCTTAGGGTACGGGTTCGGGTACGGCGTAGGGTATGGGTTAGGGTTAGGGTTAGGGTTAGTTTGAGGGTTAGGGCTCGGTTTAGGGTACGGGTTAGGATTAGGGTACGTGTTAGGGTTAGGGTACGCGTTAGGGTTAGGGTAGTTATTAAACCTATCCCACTCTCTAGATACCCCTTAGCACGTCAAGGAATATTATTTGGGTGTCCAGCCATGGAGAAGAGTTTAGACACTAGGAGAAGATAAGGAACACACCCATTATCAAGAAATCACATTAGGATTCTCTTTTTAACCTGTTCCTTAAAACACTAGTGCTTAGGAAATCTATTGGAGGCAGAAGCAGTCAAGGGTAGCTTAGGGTTAGGGTTAGGTTTAGGGTTAGGGTTAGGGTTAGGGTACGGCTTAGGGTACGGTTTCGGGTACGGGTTCGTGTACGGCGTAGGGTATGGGTTAGGGTTAGGGTTAGTTTGAAGGTTAGGGCTCGGTTTAGGGTACGGGTTAGGATTAGGGTACGTGTTAGGGTTAGGGTAGGGGTTAGGGTTAGGGTACGCGTTAGGGTTAGGGTAGTTATTAAACCTATCCCACTCTCTAGATACCCCTTAGCACGTCAAGGAATATTATTTGGGGGTCCAGCCATGGAGAAGAGTTTAGACACTAGGAGAAGATAAGGAACACACCCATTATCAAGAAATCACATTAGGATTCTCTTTTTAACCTGTTCCTTAAAACACTAGTGCTTAGGAAATCTATTGGAGGCAGAAGCAGTCAAGGGTAGCTTAGGGTTAGGGTTAGGGTTAGGGTACGGCTTAGGGTACGGGTTCGGGTACGGGTTCGTGTACGCTGTAGGGTATGGGTTAGGGTTAGGGTTAGGGTTAGTTTGAAGGTTAGGGCTCGGTTTAGGGTACGGGTTAGGATTAGGGTTCGTGTTAGGGTTAGGGTAGGGGTTAGGGTTAGGGTACGCGTTAGGGTTAGGGTAGTTATTAAACCTATCCCACTCTCTAGATACCCCATAGCACGTCAAGGAATATTATTTGGGGGTCCAGCCATGGAGAAGAGTTTAGACACTAGGAGAAGATAAGGAACACACCCATTATCAAGAAATCACATTAGGATTCTCTTTTTAACCTGTTCCTTAAAACACTAGTGCTTAGGAAATCTATTGGAGGCAAAAGCAGTCAAGGGTAGATTAAGGTTAGGGTTAGGGTTAGGGCTAGTGTTAGGACACGGCTTAGGTTACGGGTTCGGGTACGGTTTCGTGTACGGCGTACGGTATGGGTTTGGGTTAGGGTTAGGGTTAGTTTGAAGGTTAGGGCTCGGTTTAGGGTACGAGTTAGGATTAGGGTTCGTGTTAGGGATAGGGGAGGGGTTAGGGTTAGGGTACGCGTTAGGGTTAGGGTAGTTATTAAACCTATCCCACTCTCTAGATACCCCTTAGCACGTCAAGGAATATTATTTGGGGGTCCAGCCATGGAGAAGAGTTTAGACACTAGGAGAAGATAAGGAACACACCCATTATCAAGAAATCACATTAGGATTCTCTTTTTAACCTGTTCCTTAAAACACTAGTGCTTAGGAAATCTATTGGAGGCAGAAGCAGTCAAGGGTAGCTTAGGGTTAGGGTTAGGGTTAGGGTACGGCTTAGGGTACGGGTTCGGGTACGGGTTCGGGTACGGGTTCGGGTACGGCGTAGGGTATGGGTTAGGTTTAGGGTTAGGGTTAGTTTGAGGGTTAGGGCTCGGTTTAGGTTACGGGTTAGGATTAGGGTACGTGTTAGGGTTAGGGTAGGTGTTAGGGTTAGGGTACGCGTTAGGGTTAGGGTAGTTATTAAACCTATCCCACACTCTAGATACCCCTTAGCACGTCAAGGAATATTATTTGGGGGTCCAGCCATGGAGAAGAGTTTAGACACTAGGAGAAGATAAGGAACACACCCATTATCAAGAAATCACATTAGGATTCTCTTTTTAACCTGTTCCTTAAAACACTAGTGCTTAGGAAATCTATTGGAGGCAGAAGCAGTCAAGGGTAGCTTAGGGTTAGGGTTAGGGTTAGGGCTAGGGTTAGGACACGGCTTAGGGTACGGGTTCGGGTAAGGGTTCGTGTACGGCGTAGTGTATGGGTTTGGGTTAGGGTTAGGGTTAGTTTGAAGGTTAGGGCTCGGTTTAGGGTACGAGTTAGGATTAGGGTTCGTGTTAGGGATAGGGGAGGGGTTAGGGTTAGGGTACGCGTTAGGGTTAGGGTAGTTATTAAACCTATCCCACTCTCTAGATACCCCTTAGCACGTCAAGGAATATTATTTGGGGGTCCAGCCATGGAGAAGAGTTTAGACACTAGGAGAAGATAAGGAACACACCCATTATCAAGAAATCACATTAGGATTCTCTTTTTAACCTGTTCCTTAAAACACTAGTGCTTAGGAAATCTATTGGAGGCAGAAGCAGTCAAGGGTAGCTTAGGGTTAGGGTTAGGGTTAGGGTACGGCTTAGGGTACGGGTTCGGGTATGGGTTCGGGTACGGGTTCGGGTACGGCGTAGGGTATGGGTTAGGTTTAGGATTAGGGTTAGTTTGAGGGTTAGGGCTCGGTTTAGGTTACGTGTTAGGATTAGGGTACGTGTTAGGGTTAGGGTAGGGGTTAGGGTTAGGGTACGCGTTAGGGTTAGGGTAGTTATTAAACCTATCGCACTCTCTAGATACCCCTTAGCACGTCAAGGAATATTATTTGGGGGTCCAGCCATGGAGAAGAGTTTAGACACTAGGAGAAGATAAGGAACACACCCATTATCAATAAATCACATTAGGATTCTCTTTTTAACCTGTTCGTTAAAACACTAGTGCTTAAGAAATCTATTGGAGGCAGAAGCAGTCAAGGGTAGCTTAGGGTTAGGGTTAGGGTTAGGGTACGGCTTAGGGTACGGGTTCGGGTACGGGTTCGTGTACGGCGTAGCGTATGGGTTAGGGTTAGGGTTAGGGTTAGTTTGAAGGTTAGGGCTCGGTTTAGGGTACGGGTTAGGATTAGGGTTCGTGTTAGGTTTAGGGTAGGGGTTAGGGTTAGGGTACGCATTAGGGGTAGGGTAGTTATTAAACCTATCACACTCCCTAGATACCCCTTAGCACGTCAAGGAATATTATTTGGGGGTCCAGCCATGGAGAAGAGTTTAGACAGTAGGAGAAGATAAGGAACACACCCATTATCCTGAAATCACATTAGGATTCTCTTTTTAACCTGTTCCTTAATACACTAGTGCTTAGGAAATCTATTGGAGGCAGAAGCAGTCAAGGGTAGCTTAGGTTTAGGTTTAGGTTTAGGGTTATGGTTAGGGTTAGGTACGGCTTAGTGTACGGGTTCGGGTACGGGTTCGGGTATGGCGTAGGGTATGGGTTAGGGTTATGGTTAGGGTTAGTTTGAGGGTTAGGGCTCGGTTTAGGTTACGGGTTAGGATTAGGGTACGTCTTAGGGTTAGGGTAGAGGTTAGGTTTAGGGTACGCGTTAGGGTTAGGGTAGTTATTAAACCTATCCCACTCTCTAGATAACCCTTAGCACGTCAAGGAATATTATTTGGGGGTCCAGCCATGGAGAAGAGTTTAGACACTAGGAGAAGATAAGGAACACACCCATTATCAAGAAATCACATTAGGATTCTCTTTTTAACCTGTTCCTTAAAACACTAGTGCTTAGGAAATCTATTGGAGGCAGAAGCAGTCAAGGGTAGCTTAGGGTTAGGGTTAGGGTTAGGGTTAGGGTTAGGGTTAGGGTACGGCTTAGGGTACGGGTTCGGGTACGGGTTCGGGTACGGCGTAGGGTATGGGTTAGGGTTAGGGTTAGGGTTAGTTTGAGGGTTAGGGCTCGGTTTAGGGTACGGGTTAGGATTAGGGTACGTGTTAGGGTTAGGGTACGCGTTAGGCTTAGGGTAGTTATTAAACCTATCCCACTCTCTAGATACCCCTTAGCACGTCAAGGAATATTATTTGGGTGTCCAGCCATGGAGAAGAGTTTAGACACTAGGAGAAGATAAGGAACACACCCATTATCAAGAAATCACATTAGGATTCTCTTTTTAACCTGTTCCTTAAAACACTAGTGCTTAGGAAATCTATTGGAGGCAGAAGCAGTCAAGGGTAGCTTAGGGTTAGGGTTAGGTTTAGGGTTAGGGTTAGGGTTAGGGTACGGCTTAGGGTACGGTTTCGGGTACGGGTTCGTGTACGGCGTAGGGTATGGGTTAGGGTTAGGGTTAGTTTGAAGGTTAGGGCTCGGTTTAGGGTACGGGTTAGGATTAGGGTACGTGTTAGGGTTAGGGTAGGGGTTAGGGTTAGGGTACGCGTTAGGGTTAGGGTAGTTATTAAACCTATCCCACTCTCTAGATACCCCTTAGCACGTCAAGGAATATTATTTGGGGGTCCAGCCATGGAGAAGAGTTTAGACACTAGGAGAAGATAAGGAACACACCCATTATCAAGAAATCACATTAGGATTCTCTTTTTAACCTGTTCCTTAAAACACTAGTGCTTAGGAAATCTATTGGAGGCAGAAGCAGTCAAGGGTAGCTTAGGGTTAGGGTTAGGGTTAGGGTACGGCTTAGGGTACGGGTTCGGGTACGGGTTCGGGTACGGGTTCGGGTACGGCGTAGGGTATGGGTTAGGTTTAGGGTTAGGGTTAGTTTGAGGGTTAGGGCTCGGTTTAGGTTACGGGTTAGGATTAGGGTACGTGTTAGGGTTAGGGTAGGGGTTAGGGTTAGGGTACGCGTTAGGGTTAGGGTAGTTATTAAACCTATCCCACTCTCTACATACCCCTTAGCACGTCAAGGAATATTATTTGGGGGTCCAGCCATGGAGAAGAGTTTAGACACTTGGAGAAGATAAGGAACACACCCATTATCCTGAAATCACATTAGGATTCTCTTTTTAACCTATTCCTTAAAACACTAGTGCTTAGGAAATCTATTGGAGGCAGAAGCAGTCAAGGGTAGCTTAGGGTTAGGGTTAGGGTTAGGGTACGGCTTAGGGTACGGGTTCGGGTACGGGTTCGGGTACGGGTTCGGGTACGGCGTAGGGTATGGGTTAGGTTTAGGGTTAGGGTTAGTTTGAGGGTTAGGGCTCGGTTTAGGTTACGGGTTAGGATTAGGGTACGTGTTAGGGTTAGGGTAGGGGTTAGGGTTAGGGTACGCGTTAGGGTTAGGGTAGTTATTAAACCTATCCCACACTCTAGATACCCCTTAGCACGTCAAGGAATATTATTTGGGGGTCCAGCCATGGAGAAGAGTTTAGACACTAGGAGAAGATAAGGAACACACCCATTATCAAGAAATCACATTAGGATTCTCTTTTTAACCTGTTCCTTAAAACACTAGTGCTTAGGAAATCTATTGGAGGCAGAAGCAGTCAAGGGTAGCTTAGGGTTAGGGTTAGGGTTAGGGTACGGCTTAGGGTACGGGTTCGGGTACGGGTTCGTGTACGCTGTAGGGTATGGGTTAGGGTTAGGGTTAGGGTTAGTTTGAAGGTTAGGGCTCGGTTTAGGGTACGGGTTAGGATTAGGGTTCGTGTTAGGGTTAGGGTAGTGGTTAGGGTTAGGGTACGCGTTAGGGTTAGGGTAGTTATTAAACCTATCCCACTCTCTAGATACCCCATAGCACGTCAAGGAATATTATTTGGGGGTCCAGCCATGGAGAAGAGTTTAGACACTAGGAGAAGATAAGGAACACACCCATTATCAAGAAATCACATTAGGATTCTCTTTTTAACCTGTTCCTTAAAACACTAGTGCTTAGGAAATCTATTGGAGGCAAAAGCAGTCAAGGGTAGATTAAGGTTAGGGTTAGGGTTAGGGCTAGTGTTAGGACACGGCTTAGGTTACGGGTTCGGGTACGGTTTCGTGTACGGCGTACGGTATGGGTTTGGGTTAGGGTTAGGGTTAGTTTGAAGGTTAGGGCTCGGTTTAGGGTACGAGTTAGGATTAGGGTTCGTGTTAGGGATAGGGGAGGGGTTAGGGTTAGGGTACGCGTTAGGGTTAGGGTAGTTATTAAACCTATCCCACTCTCTAGATACCCCTTAGCACGTCAAGGAATATTATTTGGGGGTCCAGCCATGGAGAAGAGTTTAGACACTAGGAGAAGATAAGGAACACACCCATTATCAAGAAATCACATTAGGATTCTCTTTTTAACCTGTTCCTTAAAACACTAGTGCTTAGGAAATCTATTGGAGGCAGAAGCAGTCAAGGGTAGCTTAGGGTTAGGGTTAGGGTTAGGGTACGGCTTAGGGTACGGGTTCGGGTACGGGTTCGGGTACGGGTTCGGGTACGGCGTAGGGTATGGGTTAGGTTTAGGGTTAGGGTTAGTTTGAGGGTTAGGGCTCGGTTTAGGTTACGGGTTAGGATTAGGGTACGTGTTAGGGTTAGGGTAGGTGTTAGGGTTAGGGTACGCGTTAGGGTTAGGGTAGTTATTAAACCTATCCCACACTCTAGATACCCCTTAGCACGTCAAGGAATATTATTTGGGGGTCCAGCCATGGAGAAGAGTTTAGACACTAGGAGAAGATTAGGAACACACCCATTATCAAGAAATCACATTAGGATTCTCTTTTTAACCTGTTCCTTAAAACACTAGTGCTTAGGAAATCTATTGGAGGCAGAAGCAGTCAAGGGTAGCTTAGGGTTAGGGTTAGGGTTAGGGCTAGGGTTAGGACACGGCTTAGGGTACGGGTTCGGGTAAGGGTTCGTGTACGGCGTAGTGTATGGGTTTGGGTTAGGGTTAGGGTTAGTTTGAAGGTTAGGGCTCGGTTTAGGGTACGGGTTAGGATTAGGGTTCGTGTTAGGGATAGGGTAGGGGTTAGGGTTAGGGTACGCGTTAGGGTTAGGGTAGTTATTAAACCTATCCCACTCTCTAGATACTCCTTAGCACGTCAAGGAATATTATTTGGGGGTCCAGCCATGGAGAAGAGTTTAGACACTAGGAGAAGATAAGGAACACACCCATTATCAAGAAATCACATTAGGATTCTCTTTTTAACCTGTTCCTTAATACACTAGTGCTTAGGAAATCTATTGGAGGCAGAAGCAGTCAAGGGTAGCTTAGGGTTAGGGTTACGGTTAGGGTTAGGGTTAGGGTATGGCTTAGGGTACGGGTTCGGGTACGGGTTCGGGTACGGCGTAGGGTATGGGTTAGGGTTAGGGTTAGGGTTAGTTTGAGGGTTAGGGCTCGGTTTAGGGTACGGGTTAGGATTAGGGTACGTGTTAGGGTTAGGGTAGGGGTTAGGGTTAGGGTACGCGTTAGGGTTAGGGTAGTTATTAAACCTATCCCACTCTCTAGATACCCCTTAGCACGTCAAGGAATATTATTTGGGGGTCCAGCCATGGAGAAGAGTTTAGACACTAGGAGAAGATAAGGAACACACCCATTATCAAGAAATCACATTAGGATTCTCTTTTTAACCTGTTCCTTAAAACACTAGTGCTTAGGAAATCTATTGGAGGCAGAAGCAGTCAAGGGTAGCTTAGGGTTAGGGTTAGGGTTAGGGTACGGCTTAGGGTACGGGTTCGGGTACGGGTTCGGGTACGGGTTCGGGTACGGCGTAGGGTATGGGTTAGGTTTAGGGTTAGGGTTAGTTTGAGGGTTAGGGCTCGGTTTAGGTTACGGGTTAGGATTAGGGTACGTGTTAGGGTTAGGGTAGGGGTTAGGGTTAGGGTACGCGTTAGGGTTAGGGTAGTTATTAAACCTATCCCACACTCTAGATACCCCTTAGCACGTCAAGGAATATTATTTGGGGGTCCAGCCATGGAGAAGAGTTTAGACACTAGGAGAAGATAAGGAACACACCCATTATCAAGAAATCACATTAGGATTCTCTTTTTAACCTGTTCCTTAAAACACTAGTGCTTAGGAAATCTATTGGAGGCAGAAGCAGTCAAGGGTAGCTTAGGGTTAGGGTTAGGGTTAGGGTACGGCTTAGGGTACGGGTTCGGGTACGGGTTCGTGTACGCTGTAGGGTATGGGTTAGGGTTAGGGTTAGGGTTAGTTTGAAGGTTAGGGCTCGGTTTAGGGTACGGGTTAGGATTAGGGTTCGTGTTAGGGTTAGGGTAGGGGTTAGGGTTAGGGTACGCGTTAGGGTTAGGGTAGTTATTAAACCTATCCCACTCTCTAGATACCCCATAGCACGTCAAGGAATATTATTTGGGGGTCCAGCCATGGAGAAGAGTTTAGACACTAGGAGAAGATAAGGAACACACCCATTATCAAGAAATCACATTAGGATTCTCTTTTTAACCTGTTCCTTAAAACACTAGTGCTTAGGAAATCTATTGGAGGCAAAAGCAGTCAAGGGTAGATTAAGGTTAGGGTTAGGGTTAGGGCTAGTGTTAGGACACGGCTTAGGTTACGGGTTCGGGTACGGTTTCGTGTACGGCGTACGGTATGGGTTTGGGTTAGGGTTAGGGTTAGTTTGAAGGTTAGGGCTCGGTTTAGGGTACGAGTTAGGATTAGGGTTCGTGTTAGGGATAGGGGAGGGGTTAGGGTTAGGGTACGCGTTAGGGTTAGGGTAGTTATTAAACCTATCCCACTCTCTAGATACCCCTTAGCACGTCAAGGAATATTATTTGGGGGTCCAGCCATGGAGAAGAGTTTAGACACTAGGAGAAGATAAGGAACACACCCATTATCAAGAAATCACATTAGGATTCTCTTTTTAACCTGTTCCTTAAAACACTAGTGCTTAGGAAATCTATTGGAGGCAGAAGCAGTCAAGGGTAGCTTAGGGTTAGGGTTAGGGTTAGGGTACGGCTTAGGGTACGGGTTCGGGTACGGGTTCGGGTACGGGTTCGGGTACGGCGTAGGGTATGGGTTAGGTTTAGGGTTAGGGTTAGTTTGAGGGTTAGGGCTCGGTTTAGGTTACGGGTTAGGATTAGGGTACGTGTTAGGGTTAGGGTAGGTGTTAGGGTTAGGGTACGCGTTAGGGTTAGGGTAGTTATTAAACCTATCCCACACTCTAGATACCCCTTAGCACGTCAAGGAATATTATTTGGGGGTCCAGCCATGGAGAAGAGTTTAGACACTAGGAGAAGATTAGGAACACACCCATTATCAAGAAATCACATTAGGATTCTCTTTTTAACCTGTTCCTTAAAACACTAGTGCTTAGGAAATCTATTGGAGGCAGAAGCAGTCAAGGGTAGCTTAGGGTTAGGGTTAGGGTTAGGGCTAGGGTTAGGACACGGCTTAGGGTACGGGTTCGGGTAAGGGTTCGTGTACGGCGTAGTGTATGGGTTTGGGTTAGGGTTAGGGTTAGTTTGAAGGTTAGGGCTCGGTTTAGGGTACGGGTTAGGATTAGGGTTCGTGTTAGGGATAGGGTAGGGGTTAGGGTTAGGGTACGCGTTAGGGTTAGGGTAGTTATTAAACCTATCCCACTCTCTAGATACTCCTTAGCACGTCAAGGAATATTATTTGGGGGTCCAGCCATGGAGAAGAGTTTAGACACTAGGAGAAGATAAGGAACACACCCATTATCAAGAAATCACATTAGGATTCTCTTTTTAACCTGTTCCTTAATACACTAGTGCTTAGGAAATCTATTGGAGGCAGAAGCAGTCAAGGGTAGCTTAGGGTTAGGGTTACGGTTAGGGTTAGGGTTAGGGTATGGCTTAGGGTACGGGTTCGGGTACGGGTTCGGGTACGGCGTAGGGTATGGGTTAGGGTTAGGGTTAGGGT
This sequence comes from Eschrichtius robustus, assembly GCF_028021215.1. Classification (NCBI taxonomy): domain Eukaryota; kingdom Metazoa; phylum Chordata; class Mammalia; order Artiodactyla; family Eschrichtiidae; genus Eschrichtius; species Eschrichtius robustus. Next base: position 3,102,343 of record NW_027175257.1, read on the forward strand.
TAGTTTGAGGGTTAGGGCTCGGTTTAGGGTACGGGTTAGGATTAGGGTACGTGTTAGGGTTAGGGTAGGGGTTAGGGTTAGGGTACGCGTTAGGGTTAGGGTAGTTATTAAACCTATCCCACTCTCTAGATACCCCTTAGCACGTCAAGGAATATTATTTGGGGGTCCAGCCATGGAGAAGAGTTTAGACACTAGGAGAAGATAAGGAACACACCCATTATCAAGAAATCACATTAGGATTCTCTTTTTAACCTGTTCCTTAAAACACTAGTGCTTAGGAAATCTATTGGAGGCAGAAGCAGTCAAGGGTAGCTTAGGGTTAGGGTTAGGGTTAGGGTACGGCTTAGGGTACGGGTTCGGGTACGGGTTCGGGTACGGCGTAGGGTATGGGTTAGGTTTAGGGTTAGGGTTAGTTTGAGGGTTAGGGCTCGGTTTAGGTTACGTGTTAGGATTAGGGTACGTGTTAGGGTTAGGGTAGGGGTTAGGGTTAGGGTACGCGTTAGGGTTAGGGTAGTTATTAAACATATCCACTCTCTAGATACCCCTTAGCACGTCAAGGAATATTATTTGGGGGTGCAGCCATGGAGAAGAGTTTAGACACTAGGAGAAGATAAGGAACACACCCATTATCAATAAATCACATTAGGATTCTCTTTTTAACCTGTTCCTTAAAACACTAGTGCTTAGGAAATCTATTGGAGGCAGAAGCAGTCAAGGGTAGCTTAGGGTTAGGGTTTGGGTTAGGGTACGGCTTAGGGTACGGGTTCGGGTACGGGTTCGGGTACGCGTTTGGGTATGGCGTAGGATATGGGTTAGGGTTAGGGTTAGTTTGAGGGTTAGGGCTCGGTTTAGGGTACGGGTTAGTATTAGGGTACGTCTTAGGGTTAGGGTAGGGGTTAGGGTTAGGGTACGCGTTAGGGTTAGGGTAGTTATTAAACCTATCCCACTCTCTAGATACCCCTTAGCACGTCAAGGAATATTATTTGGGGGTCCAGCCATGGAGAAGAGTTTAGACACTAGGAGAAGATAAGGAACACACCCATTATCAAGAAATCACATTAGGATTCTCTTTTTAACCTGTTCCTTAAAACACTAGTGCTTAGGAAATCTATTGGAGGCAGAAGCAGTCAAGGGTAGCTTAGGGTTAGGGTTAGGGTTAGGGTACGGCTTAGGGTACGGGTTCGGGTACGGGTTCGTGTACGGCGTAGCGTATGGGTTAGGGTTAGGGTTAGGGTTAGTTTGAAGGTTAAGGCTCGGTTTAGGGTACGGGTTAGGATTAGGGTTCGTGTTAGGGTTAGGGTAGGGGTTAGGGTTAGGGTACGCGTTAGGGTTAGGGTAGTTATTAAACCTATCCCACTCCCTAGATACCCCTTAGCACGTCAAGGAATATTATTTGGGGGTCCAGCCATGGAGAAGAGTTTAGACAGTAGGAGAAGATAAGGAACACACCCATTATCCTGAAATCACATTAGGATTCTCTTTTTAACCTGTTCCTTAATACACTAGTGCTTAGGAAATCTATTGGAGGCAGAAGCAGTCAAGGGTAGCTTAGGGTTAGGGTTAGGTTTAGGTTTAGGGTTAGGGTTATGGTTAGGGTTAGGTACGGCTTAGTGTACGGGTTCGGGTACGGGTTCGGTTATGGCGTAGGGTATGGGTTAGGGTTAGGGTTAGGGTTAGTTTGAGGGTTAGGGCTCGGTTTAGGTTACGGGTTAGGATTAGGGTACGTCTTAGGGTTAGGGTAGAGGTTAGGGTTAGGGTACGCGTTAGGGTTAGGGTAGTTATTAAACCTATCCCACTCTCTAGATAACCCTTAGCACGTCAAGGAATATTATTTGGGGGTCCAGCCATGGAGAAGAGTTTAGACACTAGGAGAAGATAAGGAACACACCCATTATCAAGAAATCACATTAGGATTCTCTTTTTAACCTGTTCCTTAAAACACTAGTGCTTAGGAAATCTATTGGAGGCAGAAGCAGTCAAGGGTAGCTTAGGGTTAGGGTTAGGGTTAGGGTACGGCTTAGGGTACGGGTTCGGGTACGGGTTCGGGTACGGCGTAGGGTATGGGTTAGGTTTAGGGTTAGGGTTAGTTTGAGGGTTAGGGCTCGGTTTAGGTTACGTGTTAGGATTAGTGTACGTGTTAGGGTTAGGGTAGGGGTTAGGGTTAGGGTACGCGTTAGGGTTAGGTTAGTTATTAAACCTATCCCACTCTCTAGATACCCCTTAGCACGTCAAGGAATATTATTTGGGGGTGCAGCCATGGAGAAGAGTTTAGACACTAGGAGAAGATAAGGAACACACCCATTATCAATAAATCACATTAGGATTCTCTTTTTAACCTGTTCCTTAAAACACTAGTGCTTAGGAAATCTATTGGAGGCAGAAGCAGTCAAGGGTAGCTTAGGGTTAGGGTTTGGGTTAGGGTACGGCTTAGGGTACGGGTTCGGGTACGGGTTCGGGTACGCGTTTGGGTATGGCGTAGGATATGGGTTAAGGTTAGGGTTAGTTTGAGGGTTAGGGCTCGGTTTAGGGTACGGGTTAGGATTAGGGTACGTCTTAGGGTTAGGGTAGGGGTTAGGGTTAGGGTACGCGTTAGGGTTAGGGTAGTTATTAAACCTATCCCACTCTCTAGATACCCCTTAGCACGTCAAGGAATATTATTTGGGGGTCCAGCCATGGAGAAGAGTTTAGACACTAGGAGAAGATAAGGAACACACCCATTATCAAGAAATCACATTAGGATTCTCTTTTTAACCTGTTCCTTAAAACACTAGTGCTTAGGAAATCTATTGGAGGCAGAAGCAGTCAAGGGTAGCTTAGGATTAGGGTTAGGGTTAGGGTACGGCTTAGGGTACGGGTTCGGGTACGGGTTCGTGTACGGCGTAGCGTATGGGTTAGGGTTAGGGTTAGGGTTAGTTTGAAGGTTAGGGCTCGGTTTAGGGTACGGGTTAGGATTAGGGTTCGTGTTAGGGTTAGGGTAGGGGTTAGGGTTAGGGTACGCGTTAGGTTTAGGGTAGTTATTAAACCTATCCCACTCCCTAGATACCCCTTAGCACGTCAAGGAATATTATTTGGGGGTCCAGCCATGGAGAAGAGTTTAGACAGTAGGAGAAGATAAGGAACACACCCATTATCCTGAAATCACATTAGGATTCTCTTTTTAACCTGTTCCTTAATACACTAGTGCTTAGGAAATCTATTGGAGGCAGAAGCAGTCAAGGGTAGCTAAGGGTTAGGGTTAGGTTTAGGTTTAGGGTTACGGTTATGGTTAGGGTTAGGTACGGCTTAGTGTACGGGTTCGGGTACGGGTTCTGTTATGGCGTAGGGTATGGGTTAGGGTTAGGGTTAGGGTTAGTTTGAGGGTTAGGGCTCGGTTTAGGTTACGGGTTAGGATTAGGGTACGTCTTAGGGTTAGGGTAGAGGTTAGGGTTAGGGTACGCGTTAGGGTTAGGGTAGTTATTAAACCTATCCCACTCTCTAGATAACCCTTAGCACGTCAAGGAATATTATTTGGGGGTCCAGCCATGGAGAAGAGTTTAGACACTAGGAGAAGATAAGGAACACACCCATTATCAAGAAATCACATTAGGATTCTCTTTTTAACCTGTTCCTTAAAACACTAGTGCTTAGGAAATCTATTGGAGGCAGAAGCAGTCAAGGGTAGCTTAGGGTTAGGGTTAGGGTTAGGGTTAGGGTTAGCTTTAGGGTACGGGTTCGGGTACGGGTTCGGGTACGGCGTAGGGTATGGGTTAGGGTTAGGGTTAGGGTTAGTTTGAGGGTTAGGGCTCGGTTTAGGGTACGGGTTAGGATTAGGGTACGTGTTAGGGTTAGGGTACGCGTTAGGGTTAGGGTAGTTATTAAACCTATCCCACTCTCTAGATACCCCTTAGCACGTCAAGGAATATTATTTGGGTGTCCAGCCATGGAGAAGAGTTTAGACACTAGGAGAAGATAAGGAACACACCCATTATCAAGAAATCACATTAGGATTCTCTTTTTAACCTGTTCCTTAAAACACTAGTGCTTAGGAAATCTATTGGAGGCAGAAGCAGTCAAGGGTAGCTTAGGGTTAGGGTTAGGGTTAGGGTTAGGGTTAGGGTTAGGGTACGGCTTAGGGTACGGTTTCGGGTACGGGTTCGTGTACGGCGTAGGGTATGGGTTAGGGTTAGGGTTAGTTTGAAGGTTAGGGCTCGGTTTAGGGTACGGGTTAGGATTAGGGTACGTGTTAGGGTTAGGGTAGGGGTTAGGGTTAGGGTACGCGTTAGGGTTAGGGTAGTTCTTAAACCTATCCCACTCTCTAGATACCCCTTAGCACGTCAAGGAATATTATTTGTGGGTCCAGCCATGGAGAAGAGTTTAGACACTAGGAGAAGATAAGGAACACACCCATTATCAAGAAATCACATTAGGATTCTCTTTTTAACCTGTTCCTTAAAACACTAGTGCTTAGGAAATCTATTGGAGGCAGAAGCAGTCAAGGGTAGCTTAGGGTTAGGGTTAGGGTTAGGGTACGGCTTAGGGTACGGGTTCGGGTACGGGTTCGTGTACGCTGTAGGGTATGGGTTAGGGTTAGGGTTAGGGTTAGTTTGAAGGTTAGGGCTCGGTTTAGGGTACGGGTTAGGATTAGGGTTCGTGTTAGGGTTAGGGTAGGGGTTAGGGTTAGGGTACGCGTTAGGGTTAGGGTAGTTATTAAACCTATCCCACTCTCTAGATACCCCATAGCACGTCAAGGAATATTATTTGGGGGTCCAGCCATGGAGAAGAGTTTAGACTCTAGGAGAAGATAAGGAACACACCCATTATCAAGAAATCACATTAGGATTCTCTTTTTAACCTGTTCCTTAAAACACTAGTGCTTAGGAAATCTATTGGAGGCAAAAGCAGTCAAGGGTAGATTAAGGTTAGGGTTAGGGTTAGGGCTAGTGTTAGGACACGGCTTAGGTTACGGGTTCGGGTACGGTTTCGTGTACGGCGTACGGTATGGGTTTGGGTTAGGGTTAGGGTTAGTTTGAAGGTTAGGGCTCGGTTTAGGGTACGAGTTAGGATTAGGGTTCGTGTTAGGGATAGGGGAGGGGTTAGGGTTAGGGTACGCGTTAGGGTTAGGGTAGTTATTAAACCTATCCCACTCTCTAGATACCCCTTAGCACGTCAAGGAATATTATTTGGGGGTCCAGCCATGGAGAAGAGTTTAGACACTAGGAGAAGATAAGGAACACACCCATTATCAAGAAATCACATTAGGATTCTCTTTTTAACCTGTTCCTTAAAACACTAGTGCTTAGGAAATCTATTGGAGGCAGAAGCAGTCAAGGGTAGCTTAGGGTTAGGGTTAGGGTTAGGGCTAGGGTTAAGACACGGCTTAGGGTACGGGTTCGGGTAAGGGTTCGTGTACGGCGTAGTGTATGGGTTTGGGTTAGGGTTAGGGTTAGTTTGAAGGTTAGGGCTCGGTTTAGGGTACGGGTTAGGATTAGGGTTCGTGTTAGGGTTAGGGTAGGGGTTAGGGTTAGGGTACGCGTTAGGGTTAGGGTAGTTATTAAACCTATCCCACTCTCTAGATACTCCTTAGCACGTCAAGGAATATTATTTGGGGGTCCAGCCATGGAGAAGAGTTTAGACACTAGGAGAAGATAAGGAACACACCCATTATCAAGAAATCACATTAGGATTCTCTTTTTAACCTGTTCCTTAATACACTAGTGCTTAGGAAATCTATTGGAGGCAGAAGCAGTCAAGGGTAGCTTAGGGTTAGGGTTACGGTTAGGGTTAGGGTTAGGGTATGGCTTAGGGTTCGGGTTCGGGTACGGGTTCGGGTACGGCGTAGGGTATGGGTTAGGGTTAGGGTTAGGGTTAGTTTGAGGGTTAGGGCTCGGTTTAGGGTACGAGTTAGGATTAGGGTACGTGTTAGGGTTAGGGTAGGGGTTAGGGTTAGGGTACGCATTAGGGTTAGGGTAGTTATTAAACCTATCCCACTCTCTAGATACCCCTTAGCACGTCAAGGAATATTATTTGGGGGTCCAGCCATGGAGAAGAGTTTAGACACTAGGAGAAGATAAGGAACACACCCATTATCAAGAAATCACATTAGGATTCTCTTTTTAACCTGTTCCTTAAAACACTAGTGCTTAGGAAATCTATTGGAGGCAGAAGCAGTCAAGGGTAGCTTAGGGTTAGGGTTAGGGTTAGGGTACGGCTTAGGGTACGGGTTCGGGTACGGGTTCGGGTACGGGTTCGGGTACGGCGTAGGGTATGGGTTAGGTTTAGGGTTAGGGTTAGTTTGAGGGTTAGGGCTCGGTTTAGGTTACGGGTTAGGATTAGGGTACGTGTTAGGGTTAGGGTAGGGGTTAGGGTTAGGGTACACGTTAGGGTTAGGGTAGTTATTAAACCCATCCCACACTCTAGATACCCCTTAGCACGTCAAGGAATATTATTTGGGGGTCCAGCCATGGAGAAGAGTTTAGACACTAGGAGAAGATAAGGAACACACCCATTATCAAGAAATCACATTAGGATTCTCTTTTTAACCTGTTCCTTAAAACACTAGTGCTTAGGAAATCTATTGGAGGCAGAAGCAGTCAAGGGTAGCTTAGGGTTAGGGTTAGGGTTAGGGTACGGCTTAGGGTACGGGTTCGGGTACGGGTTCGTGTACGCTGTAGGGTATGGGTTAGGGTTAGGGTTAGGGTTAGTTTGAAGGTTAGGGCTCGGTTTAGGGTACGGGTTAGGATTAGGGTTCGTGTTAGGGTTAGGGTAGGGGTTAGGGTTAGGGTACGCGTTAGGGTTAGGGTAGTTATTAAACCTATCCCACTCTCTAGATACCCCATAGCACGTCAAGGAATATTATTTGGGGGTCCAGCCATGGAGAAGAGTTTAGACACTAGGAGAAGATAAGGAACACACCCATTATCAAGAAATCACATTAGGATTCTCTTTTTAACCTGTTCCTTAAAACACTAGTGCTTAGGAAATCTATTGGAGGCAAAAGCAGTCAAGGGTAGATTAAGGTTAGGGTTAGGGTTAGGGCTAGTGTTAGGACACGGCTTAGGTTACGGGTTCGGGTACGGTTTCGTGTACGGCGTACGGTATGGGTTTGGGTTAGGGTTAGGGTTAGTTTGAAGGTTAGGGCTCGGTTTAGGGTACGAGTTAGGATTAGGGTTCGTGTTAGGGATAGGGGAGGGGTTAGGGTTAGGGTACGCGTTAGGGTTAGGGTAGTTATTAAACCTATCCCACACTCTAGATACCCCTTAGCACGTCAAGGAATATTATTTGGGGGTCCAGCCATGGAGAAGAGTTTAGACACTAGGAGAAGATAAGGAACACACCCATTATCAAGAAATCACATTAGGATTCTCTTTTTAACCTGTTCCTTAAAACACTAGTGCTTAGGAAATCTATTGGAGGCAGAAGCAGTCAAGGGTAGCTTAGGGTTAGGGTTAGGGTTAGGGCTAGGGTTAGGACACGGCTTAGGGTACGGGTTCGGGTAAGGGTTCGTGTACGGCGTAGTGTATGGGTTTGGGTTAGGGTTAGGGTTAGTTTGAAGGTTAGGGCTCGGTTTAGGGTACGGGTTAGGATTAGGGTTCGTGTTAGGGATAGGGTAGGGGTTAGGATTAGGGTACGCGTTAGGGTTAGGGTAGTTATTAAACCTATCCCACTCTCTAGATACTCCTTAGCACGTCAAGGAATATTATTTGGGGGTCCAGCCATGGAGAAGAGTTTAGACACTAGGAGAAGATAAGGAACACACCCATTATCAAGAAATCACATTAGGATTCTCTTTTTAACCTGTTCCTTAATACACTAGTGCTTAGGAAATCTATTGGAGGCAGAAGCAGTCAAGGGTAGCTTAGGGTTAGGGTTACGGTTAGGGTTAGGGTTAGGGTATGGCTTAGGGTACGGGTTCGGGTACGGGTTCGGGTACGGCGTAGGGTATGGGTTAGGGTTAGGGTTAGGGTTAGTTTGAGGGTTAGGGCTCGGTTTAGGGTACGGGTTAGGATTAGGGTACGTGTTAGGGTTAGGGTAGGGGTTAGGGTTAGGGTACGCGTTAGGGTTAGGGTAGTTATTAAACCTATCCCACTCTCTAGATACCCCTTAGCACGTCAAGGAATATTATTTGGGGGTCCAGCCATGGAGAAGAGTTTAGACACTAGGAGAAGATAAGGAACACACCCATTATCAAGAAATCACATTAGGATTCTCTTTTTAACCTGTTCCTTAAAACACTAGTGCTTAGGAAATCTATTGGAGGCAGAAGCAGTCAAGGGTAGCTTAGGGTTAGGGTTAGGGTTAGGGTACGGCTTAGGGTACGGGTTCGGGTACGGGTTCGGGTACGGCGTAGGGTATGGGTTAGGTTTAGGGTTAGGGTTAGTTTGAGGGTTAGGGCTCGGTTTAGGTTACGTGTTAGGATTAGGTTACGTGTTAGGGTTAGGGTAGGGGTTAGGGTTAGGGTACGCGTTAGGGTTAGGGTAGTTATTAAACATATCCACTCTCTAGATACCCCTTAGCACGTCAAGGAATATTATTTGGGGGTGCAGCCATGGAGAAGAGTTTAGACACTAGGAGAAGATAAGGAACACACCCATTATCAATAAATCACATTAGGATTCTCTTTTTAACCTGTTCCTTAAAACACTAGTGCTTAGGAAATCTATTGGAGGCAGAAGCAGTCAAGGGTAGCTTAGGGTTAGGGTTTGGGTTAGGGTACGGCTTAGGGTACGGGTTCGGGTACGGGTTCGGGTACGCGTTTGGGTATGGCGTAGGATATGGGTTAGGGTTAGGGTTAGTTTGAGGGTTAGGGCTCGGTTTAGGGTACGGGTTAGTATTAGGGTACGTCTTAGGGTTAGGGTAGGGGTTAGGGTTAGGGTACGCGTTAGGGTTAGGGTAGTTATTAAACCTATCCCACTCTCTAGATACCCCTTAGCACGTCAAGGAATATTATTTGGGGGTCCAGCCATGGAGAAGAGTTTAGACACTAGGAGAAGATAAGGAACACACCCATTATCAAGAAATCACATTAGGATTCTCTTTTTAACCTGTTCCTTAAAACACTAGTGCTTAGGAAATCTATTGGAGGCAGAAGCAGTCAAGGGTAGCTTAGGGTTAGGGTTAGGGTTAGGGTACGGCTTAGGGTACGGGTTCGGGTACGGGTTCGTGTACGGCGTAGCGTATGGGTTAGGGTTAGGGTTAGGGTTAGTTTGAAGGTTAAGGCTCGGTTTAGGGTACGGGTTAGGATTAGGGTTCGTGTTAGGGTTAGGGTAGGGGTTAGGGTTAGGGTACGCGTTAGGGTTAGGGTAGTTATTAAACCTATCCCACTCCCTAGATACCCCTTAGCACGTCAAGGAATATTATTTGGGGGTCCAGCCATGGAGAAGAGTTTAGACAGTAGGAGAAGATAAGGAACACACCCATTATCCTGAAATCACATTAGGATTCTCTTTTTAACCTGTTCCTTAAAACACTAGTGCTTAGGAAATCTATTGGAGGCAGAAGCAGTCAAGGGTAGCTTAGGGTTAGGGTTAGGGTTAGGGTACGGCTTAGGGTACGGGTTCGGGTACGGGTTCGGGTACGGGTTCGGGTACGGCGTAGGGTATGGGTTAGGTTTAGGGTTAGGGTTAGTTTGAGGGTTAGGGCTCGGTTTAGGTTACGGGTTAGGATTAGGGTACGTGTTAGGGTTAGGGTAGGTGTTAGGGTTAGGGTACGCGTTAGGGTTAGGGTAGTTATTAAACCTATCCCACACTCTAGATACCCCTTAGCACGTCAAGGAATATTATTTGGGGGTCCAGCCATGGAGAAGAGTTTAGACACTAGGAGAAGATTAGGAACACACCCATTATCAAGAAATCACATTAGGATTCTCTTTTTAACCTGTTCCTTAAAACACTAGTGCTTAGGAAATCTATTGGAGGCAGAAGCAGTCAAGGGTAGCTTAGGGTTAGGGTTAGGGTTAGGGCTAGGGTTAGGACACGGCTTAGGGTACGGGTTCGGGTAAGGGTTCGTGTACGGCGTAGTGTATGGGTTTGGGTTAGGGTTAGGGTTAGTTTGAAGGTTAGGGCTCGGTTTAGGGTACGGGTTAGGATTAGGGTTCGTGTTAGGGATAGGGTAGGGGTTAGGGTTAGGGTACGCGTTAGGGTTAGGGTAGTTATTAAACCTATCCCACTCTCTAGATACTCCTTAGCACGTCAAGGAATATTATTTGGGGGTCCAGCCATGGAGAAGAGTTTAGACACTAGGAGAAGATAAGGAACACACCCATTATCAAGAAATCACATTAGGATTCTCTTTTTAACCTGTTCCTTAATACACTAGTGCTTAGGAAATCTATTGGAGGCAGAAGCAGTCAAGGGTAGCTTAGGGTTAGGGTTACGGTTAGGGTTAGGGTTAGGGTATGGCTTAGGGTACGGGTTCGGGTACGGGTTCGGGTACGGCGTAGGGTATGGGTTAGGGTTAGGGTTAGGGTTAGTTTGAGGGTTAGGGCTCGGTTTAGGGTACGGGTTAGGATTAGGGTACGTGTTAGGGTTAGGGTAGGGGTTAGGGTTAGGGTACGCGTTAGGGTTAGGGTAGTTATTAAACCTATCCCACTCTCTAGATACCCCTTAGCACGTCAAGGAATATTATTTGGGGGTCCAGCCATGGAGAAGAGTTTAGACACTAGGAGAAGATAAGGAACACACCCATTATCAAGAAATCACATTAGGATTCTCTTTTTAACCTGTTCCTTAAAACACTAGTGCTTAGGAAATCTATTGGAGGCAGAAGCAGTCAAGGGTAGCTTAGGGTTAGGGTTAGGGTTAGGGTACGGCTTAGGGTACGGGTTCGGGTACGGGTTCGGGTACGGGTTCGGGTACGGCGTAGGGTATGGGTTAGGTTTAGGGTTAGGGTTAGTTTGAGGGTTAGGGCTCGGTTTAGGTTACGGGTTAGGATTAGGGTACGTGTTAGGGTTAGGGTAGGGGTTAGGGTTAGGGTACGCGTTAGGGTTAGGGTAGTTATTAAACCTATCCCACACTCTAGATACCCCTTAGCACGTCAAGGAATATTATTTGGGGGTCCAGCCATGGAGAAGAGTTTAGACACTAGGAGAAGATAAGGAACACACCCATTATCAAGAAATCACATTAGGATTCTCTTTTTAACCTGTTCCTTAAAACACTAGTGCTTAGGAAATCTATTGGAGGCAGAAGCAGTCAAGGGTAGCTTAGGGTTAGGGTTAGGGTTAGGGTACGGCTTAGGGTACGGGTTCGGGTACGGGTTCGTGTACGCTGTAGGGTATGGGTTAGGGTTAGGGTTAGGGTTAGTTTGAAGGTTAGGGCTCGGTTTAGGGTACGGGTTAGGATTAGGGTTCGTGTTAGGGTTAGGGTAGGGGTTAGGGTTAGGGTACGCGTTAGGGTTAGGGTAGTTATTAAACCTATCCCACTCTCTAGATACCCCATAGCACGTCAAGGAATATTATTTGGGGGTCCAGCCATGGAGAAGAGTTTAGACACTAGGAGAAGATAAGGAACACACCCATTATCAAGAAATCACATTAGGATTCTCTTTTTAACCTGTTCCTTAAAACACTAGTGCTTAGGAAATCTATTGGAGGCAAAAGCAGTCAAGGGTAGATTAAGGTTAGGGTTAGGGTTAGGGCTAGTGTTAGGACACGGCTTAGGTTACGGGTTCGGGTACGGTTTCGTGTACGGCGTACGGTATGGGTTTGGGTTAGGGTTAGGGTTAGTTTGAAGGTTAGGGCTCGGTTTAGGGTACGAGTTAGGATTAGGGTTCGTGTTAGGGATAGGGGAGGGGTTAGGGTTAGGGTACGCGTTAGGGTTAGGGTAGTTATTAAACCTATCCCACTCTCTAGATACCCCTTAGCACGTCAAGGAATATTATTTGGGGGTCCAGCCATGGAGAAGAGTTTAGACACTAGGAGAAGATAAGGAACACACCCATTATCAAGAAATCACATTAGGATTCTCTTTTTAACCTGTTCCTTAAAACACTAGTGCTTAGGAAATCTATTGGAGGCAGAAGCAGTCAAGGGTAGCTTAGGGTTAGGGTTAGGGTTAGGGTACGGCTTAGGGTACGGGTTCGGGTACGGGTTCGGGTACGGGTTCGGGTACGGCGTAGGGTATGGGTTAGGTTTAGGGTTAGGGTTAGTTTGAGGGTTAGGGCTCGGTTTAGGTTACGGGTTAGGATTAGGGTACGTGTTAGGGTTAGGGTAGGTGTTAGGGTTAGGGTACGCGTTAGGGTTAGGGTAGTTATTAAACCTATCCCACACTCTAGATACCCCTTAGCACGTCAAGGAATATTATTTGGGGGTCCAGCCATGGAGAAGAGTTTAGACACTAGGAGAAGATTAGGAACACACCCATTATCAAGAAATCACATTAGGATTCTCTTTTTAACCTGTTCCTTAAAACACTAGTGCTTAGGAAATCTATTGGAGGCAGAAGCAGTCAAGGGTAGCTTAGGGTTAGGGTTAGGGTTAGGGCTAGGGTTAGGACACGGCTTAGGGTACGGGTTCGGGTAAGGGTTCGTGTACGGCGTAGTGTATGGGTTTGGGTTAGGGTTAGGGTTAGTTTGAAGGTTAGGGCTCGGTTTAGGGTACGGGTTAGGATTAGGGTTCGTGTTAGGGATAGGGTAGGGGTTAGGGTTAGGGTACGCGTTAGGGTTAGGGTAGTTATTAAACCTATCCCACTCTCTAGATACTCCTTAGCACGTCAAGGAATATTATTTGGGGGTCCAGCCATGGAGAAGAGTTTAGACACTAGGAGAAGATAAGGAACACACCCATTATCAAGAAATCACATTAGGATTCTCTTTTTAACCTGTTCCTTAATACACTAGTGCTTAGGAAATCTATTGGAGGCAGAAGCAGTCAAGGGTAGCTTAGGGTTAGGGTTACGGTTAGGGTTAGGGTTAGGGTATGGCTTAGGGTACGGGTTCGGGTACGGGTTCGGGTACGGCGTAGGGTATGGGTTAGGGTTAGGGTTAGGGTTAGTTTGAGGGTTAGGGCTCGGTTTAGGGTACGGGTTAGGATTAGGGTACGTGTTAGGGTTAGGGTAGGGGTTAGGGTTAGGGTACGCGTTAGGGTTAGGGTAGTTATTAAACCTATCCCACTCTCTAGATACCCCTTAGCACGTCAAGGAATATTATTTGGGGGTCCAGCCATGGAGAAGAGTTTAGACACTAGGAGAAGATAAGGAACACACCCATTATCAAGAAATCACATTAGGATTCTCTTTTTAACCTGTTCCTTAAAACACTAGTGCTTAGGAAATCTATTGGAGGCAGAAGCAGTCAAGGGTAGCTTAGGGTTAGGGTTAGGGTTAGGGTACGGCTTAGGGTACGGGTTCGGGTACGGGTTCGGGTACGGCGTAGGGTATGGGTTAGGTTTAGGGTTAGGGTTAGTTTGAGGGTTAGGGCTCGGTTTAGGTTACGTGTTAGGATTAGGGTACGTGTTAGGGTTAGGGTAGGGGTTAGGGTTAGGGTACGCGTTAGGGTTAGGGTAGTTATTAAACATATCCACTCTCTAGATACCCCTTAGCACGTCAAGGAATATTATTTGGGGGTGCAGCCATGGAGAAGAGTTTAGACACTAGGAGAAGATAAGGAACACACCCATTATCAATAAATCACATTAGGATTCTCTTTTTAACCTGTTCCTTAAAACACTAGTGCTTAGGAAATCTATTGGAGGCAGAAGCAGTCAAGGGTAGCTTAGGGTTAGGGTTTGGGTTAGGGTACGGCTTAGGGTACGGGTTCGGGTACGGGTTCGGGTACGCGTTTGGGTATGGCGTAGGATATGGGTTAGGGTTAGGGTTAGTTTGAGGGTTAGGGCTCGGTTTAGGGTACGGGTTAGTATTAGGGTACGTCTTAGGGTTAGGGTAGGGGTTAGGGTTAGGGTACGCGTTAGGGTTAGGGTAGTTATTAAACCTATCCCACTCTCTAGATACCCCTTAGCACGTCAAGGAATATTATTTGGGGGTCCAGCCATGGAGAAGAGTTTAGACACTAGGAGAAGATAAGGAACACACCCATTATCAAGAAATCACATTAGGATTCTCTTTTTAACCTGTTCCTTAAAACACTAGTGCTTAGGAAATCTATTGGAGGCAGAAGCAGTCAAGGGTAGCTTAGGGTTAGGGTTAGGGTTAGGGTACGGCTTAGGGTACGGGTTCGGGTACGGGTTCGTGTACGGCGTAGCGTATGGGTTAGGGTTAGGGTTAGGGTTAGTTTGAAGGTTAAGGCTCGGTTTAGGGTACGGGTTAGGATTAGGGTTCGTGTTAGGGTTAGGGTAGGGGTTAGGGTTAGGGTACGCGTTAGGGTTAGGGTAGTTATTAAACCTATCCCACTCCCTAGATACCCCTTAGCACGTCAAGGAATATTATTTGGGGGTCCAGCCATGGAGAAGAGTTTAGACAGTAGGAGAAGATAAGGAACACACCCATTATCCTGAAATCACATTAGGATTCTCTTTTTAACCTGTTCCTTAATACACTAGTGCTTAGGAAATCTATTGGAGGCAGAAGCAGTCAAGGGTAGCTTAGGGTTAGGGTTAGGTTTAGGTTTAGGGTTAGGGTTATGGTTAGGGTTAGGTACGGCTTAGTGTACGGGTTCGGGTACGGGTTCGGTTATGGCGTAGGGTATGGGTTAGGGTTAGGGTTAGGGTTAGTTTGAGGGTTAGGGCTCGGTTTAGGTTACGGGTTAGGATTAGGGTACGTCTTAGGGTTAGGGTAGAGGTTAGGGTTAGGGTACGCGTTAGGGTTAGGGTAGTTATTAAACCTATCCCACTCTCTAGATAACCCTTAGCACGTCAAGGAATATTATTTGGGGGTCCAGCCATGGAGAAGAGTTTAGACACTAGGAGAAGATAAGGAACACACCCATTATCAAGAAATCACATTAGGATTCTCTTTTTAACCTGTTCCTTAAAACACTAGTGCTTAGGAAATCTATTGGAGGCAGAAGCAGTCAAGGGTAGCTTAGGGTTAGGGTTAGGGTTAGGGTACGGCTTAGGGTACGGGTTCGGGTACGGGTTCGGGTACGGCGTAGGGTATGGGTTAGGTTTAGGGTTAGGGTTAGTTTGAGGGTTAGGGCTCGGTTTAGGTTACGTGTTAGGATTAGTGTACGTGTTAGGGTTAGGGTAGGGGTTAGGGTTAGGGTACGCGTTAGGGTTAGGGTAGTTATTAAACCTATCCCACTCTCTAGATACCCCTTAGCACGTCAAGGAATATTATTTGGGGGTGCAGCCATGGAGAAGAGTTTAGACACTAGGAGAAGATAAGGAACACACCCATTATCAATAAATCACATTAGGATTCTCTTTTTAACCTGTTCCTTAAAACACTAGTGCTTAGGAAATCTATTGGAGGCAGAAGCAGTCAAGGGTAGCTTAGGGTTAGGGTTTGGGTTAGGGTACGGCTTAGGGTACGGGTTCGGGTACGGGTTCGGGTACGCGTTTGGGTATGGCGTAGGATATGGGTTAAGGTTAGGGTTAGTTTGAGGGTTAGGGCTCGGTTTAGGGTACGGGTTAGGATTAGGGTACGTCTTAGGGTTAGGGTAGGGGTTAGGGTTAGGGTACGCGTTAGGGTTAGGGTAGTTATTAAACCTATCCCACTCTCTAGATACCCCTTAGCACGTCAAGGAATATTATTTGGGGGTCCAGCCATGGAGAAGAGTTTAGACACTAGGAGAAGATAAGGAACACACCCATTATCAAGAAATCACATTAGGATTCTCTTTTTAACCTGTTCCTTAAAACACTAGTGCTTAGGAAATCTATTGGAGGCAGAAGCAGTCAAGGGTAGCTTAGGATTAGGGTTAGGGTTAGGGTACGGCTTAGGGTACGGGTTCGGGTACGGGTTCGTGTACGGCGTAGCGTATGGGTTAGGGTTAGGGTTAGGGTTAGTTTGAAGGTTAGGGCTCGGTTTAGGGTACGGGTTAGGATTAGGGTTCGTGTTAGGGTTAGGGTAGGGGTTAGGGTTAGGGTACGCGTTAGGTTTAGGGTAGTTATTAAACCTATCCCACTCCCTAGATACCCCTTAGCACGTCAAGGAATATTATTTGGGGGTCCAGCCATGGAGAAGAGTTTAGACAGTAGGAGAAGATAAGGAACACACCCATTATCCTGAAATCACATTAGGATTCTCTTTTTAACCTGTTCCTTAATACACTAGTGCTTAGGAAATCTATTGGAGGCAGAAGCAGTCAAGGGTAGCTAAGGGTTAGGGTTAGGTTTAGGTTTAGGGTTACGGTTATGGTTAGGGTTAGGTACGGCTTAGTGTACGGGTTCGGGTACGGGTTCTGTTATGGCGTAGGGTATGGGTTAGGGTTAGGGTTAGGGTTAGTTTGAGGGTTAGGGCTCGGTTTAGGTTACGGGTTAGGATTAGGGTACGTCTTAGGGTTAGGGTAGAGGTTAGGGTTAGGGTACGCGTTAGGGTTAGGGTAGTTATTAAACCTATCCCACTCTCTAGATAACCCTTAGCACGTCAAGGAATATTATTTGGGGGTCCAGCCATGGAGAAGAGTTTAGACACTAGGAGAAGATAAGGAACACACCCATTATCAAGAAATCACATTAGGATTCTCTTTTTAACCTGTTCCTTAAAACACTAGTGCTTAGGAAATCTATTGGAGGCAGAAGCAGTCAAGGGTAGCTTAGGGTTAGGGTTAGGGTTAGGGTTAGGGTTAGCTTTAGGGTACGGGTTCGGGTACGGGTTCGGGTACGGCGTAGGGTATGGGTTAGGGTTAGGGTTAGGGTTAGTTTGAGGGTTAGGGCTCGGTTTAGGGTACGGGTTAGGATTAGGGTACGTGTTAGGGTTAGGGTACGCGTTAGGGTTAGGGTAGTTATTAAACCTATCCCACTCTCTAGATACCCCTTAGCACGTCAAGGAATATTATTTGGGTGTCCAGCCATGGAGAAGAGTTTAGACACTAGGAGAAGATAAGGAACACACCCATTATCAAGAAATCACATTAGGATTCTCTTTTTAACCTGTTCCTTAAAACACTAGTGCTTAGGAAATCTATTGGAGGCAGAAGCAGTCAAGGGTAGCTTAGGGTTAGGGTTAGGGTTAGGGTTAGGGTTAGGGTTACGGTACGGCTTAGGGTACGGTTTCGGGTACGGGTTCGTGTACGGCGTAGGGTATGGGTTAGGGTTAGGGTTAGTTTGAAGGTTAGGGCTCGGTTTAGGGTACGGGTTAGGATTAGGGTACGTGTTAGGGTTAGGGTAGGGGTTAGGGTTAGGGTACGCGTTAGGGTTAGGGTAGTTATTAAACCTATCCCACTCTCTAGTTACCCCTTAGCACGTCAAGGAATATTATTTGGGGGTCCAGCCATGGAGAAGAGTTTAGACACTAGGAGAAGATAAGGAACACACCCATTATCAAGAAATCACATTAGGATTCTCTTTTTAACCTGTTCCTTAAAACACTAGTGCTTAGGAAATCTATTGGAGGCAGAAGCAGTCAAGGGTAGCTTAGGGTTAGGGTTAGGGTTAGGGTACGGCTTAGGGTACGGGTTCGGGTACGGGTTCGGTTACGGGTTCGGGTACGGCGTAGGGTATGGGTTAGGTTTAGGGTTAGGGTTAGTTTGAGGGTTAGGGCTCGGTTTAGGTTACGGGTTAGGATTAGGGTACGTGTTAGGGTTAGGGTAGGGGTTAGGGTTAGGGTACGCGTTAGGGTTAGGGTAGTTATTAAACCTATCCCACTCTCTACATACCCCTTAGCACGTCAAGGAATATTATTTGGGGGTCCAGCCATGGAGAAGAGTTTAGACACTTGGAGAAGATAAGGAACACACCCATTATCCTGAAATCACATTAGGATTCTCTTTTTAACCTATTCCTTAAAACACTAGTGCTTAGGAAATCTATTGGAGGCAGAAGCAGTCAAGGGTAGCTTAGGGTTAGGGTTAGGGTTAGGGTACGGCTTAGGGTACGGGTTCGGGTACGGGTTCGGGTACGGGTTCGGGTACGGCGTAGGGTATGGGTTAGGTTTAGGGTTAGGGTTAGTTTGAGGGTTAGGGCTCGGTTTAGGTTACGGGTTAGGATTAGGGTACGTGTTAGGGTTAGGGTAGGGGTTAGGGTTAGGGTACGCGTTAGGGTTAGGGTAGTTATTAAACCCATCCCACACTCTAGATACCCCTTAGCACGTCAAGGAATATTATTTGGGGGTCCAGCCATGGAGAAGAGTTTAGACACTAGGAGAAGATAAGGAACACACCCATTATCAAGAAATCACATTAGGATTCTCTTTTTAACCTGTTCCTTAAAACACTAGTGCTTAGGAAATCTATTGGAGGCAGAAGCAGTCAAGGGTAGCTTAGGGTTAGGGTTAGGGTTAGGGTACGGCTTAGGGTACGGGTTCGGGTACGGGTTCGTGTACGCTGTAGGGTATGGGTTAGGGTTAGGGTTAGGGTTAGTTTGAAGGTTAGGGCTCGGTTTAGGGTACGGGTTAGGATTAGGGTTCGTGTTAGGGTTAGGGTAGGGGTTAGGGTTAGGGTACGCGTTAGGGTTAGGGTAGTTATTAAACCTATCCCACTCTCTAGATACCCCATAGCACGTCAAGGAATATTATTTGGGGGTCCAGCCATGGAGAAGAGTTTAGACTCTAGGAGAAGATAAGGAACACACCCATTATCAAGAAATCACATTAGGATTCTCTTTTTAACCTGTTCCTTAAAACACTAGTGCTTAGGAAATCTATTGGAGGCAAAAGCAGTCAAGGGTAGATTAAGGTTAGGGTTAGGGTTAGGGCTAGTGTTAGGACACGGCTTAGGTTACGGGTTCGGGTACGGTTTCGTGTACGGCGTACGGTATGGGTTTGGGTTAGGGTTAGGGTTAGTTTGAAGGTTAGGGCTCGGTTTAGGGTACGAGTTAGGATTAGGGTTCGTGTTAGGGATAGGGGAGGGGTTAGGGTTAGGGTACGCGTTAGGGTTAGGGTAGTTATTAAACCTATCCCACTCTCTAGATACCCCTTAGCACGTCAAGGAATATTATTTGGGGGTCCAGCCATGGAGAAGAGTTTAGACACTAGGAGAAGATAAGGAACACACCCATTATCAAGAAATCACATTAGGATTCTCTTTTTAACCTGTTCCTTAAAACACTAGTGCTTAGGAAATCTATTGGAGGCAGAAGCAGTCAAGGGTAGCTTAGGGTTAGGGTTAGGGTTAGGGCTAGGGTTAAGACACGGCTTAGGGTACGGGTTCGGGTAAGGGTTCGTGTACGGCGTAGTGTATGGGTTTGGGTTAGGGTTAGGGTTAGTTTGAAGGTTAGGGCTCGGTTTAGGGTACGGGTTAGGATTAGGGTTCGTGTTAGGGATAGGGTAGGGGTTAGGGTTAGGGTACGCGTTAGGGTTAGGGTAGTTATTAAACCTATCCCACTCTCTAGATACTCCTTAGCACGTCAAGGAATATTATTTGGGGGTCCAGCCATGGAGAAGAGTTTAGACACTAGGAGAAGATAAGGAACACACCCATTATCAAGAAATCACATTAGGATTCTCTTTTTAACCTGTTCCTTAATACACTAGTGCTTAGGAAATCTATTGGAGGCAGAAGCAGTCAAGGGTAGCTTAGGGTTAGGGTTACGGTTAGGGTTAGGGTTAGGGTATGGCTTAGGGTTCGGGTTCGGGTACGGGTTCGGGTACGGCGTAGGGTATGGGTTAGGGTTAGGGTTAGGGTTAGTTTGAGGGTTAGGGCTCGGTTTAGGGTACGAGTTAGGATTAGGGTACGTGTTAGGGTTAGGGTAGGGGTTAGGGTTAGGGTACGCATTAGGGTTAGGGTAGTTATTAAACCTATCCCACTCTCTAGATACCCCTTAGCACGTCAAGGAATATTATTTGGGGGTCCAGCCATGGAGAAGAGTTTAGACACTAGGAGAAGATAAGGAACACACCCATTATCAAGAAATCACATTAGGATTCTCTTTTTAACCTGTTCCTTAAAACACTAGTGCTTAGGAAATCTATTGGAGGCAGAAGCAGTCAAGGGTAGCTTAGGGTTAGGGTTAGGGTTAGGGTACGGCTTAGGGTACGGGTTCGGGTACGGGTTCGGGTACGGGTTCGGGTACGGCGTAGGGTATGGGTTAGGTTTAGGGTTAGGGTTAGTTTGAGGGTTAGGGCTCGGTTTAGGTTACGGGTTAGGATTAGGGTACGTGTTAGGGTTAGGGTAGGGGTTAGGGTTAGGGTACGCGTTAGGGTTAGGGTAGTTATTAAACCCATCCCACACTCTAGATACCCCTTAGCACGTCAAGGAATATTATTTGGGGGTCCAGCCATGGAGAAGAGTTTAGACACTAGGAGAAGATAAGGAACACACCCATTATCAAGAAATCACATTAGGATTCTCTTTTTAACCTGTTCCTTAAAACACTAGTGCTTAGGAAATCTATTGGAGGCAGAAGCAGTCAAGGGTAGCTTAGGGTTAGGGTTAGGGTTAGGGTACGGCTTAGGGTACGGGTTCGGGTACGGGTTCGTGTACGCTGTAGGGTATGGGTTAGGGTTAGGGTTAGGGTTAGTTTGAAGGTTAGGGCTCGGTTTAGGGTACGGGTTAGGATTAGGGTTCGTGTTAGGGTTAGGGTAGGGGTTAGGGTTAGGGTACGCGTTAGGGTTAGGGTAGTTATTAAACCTATCCCACTCTCTAGATACCCCATAGCACGTCAAGGAATATTATTTGGGGGTCCAGCCATGGAGAAGAGTTTAGACACTAGGAGAAGATAAGGAACACACCCATTATCAAGAAATCACATTAGGATTCTCTTTTTAACCTGTTCCTTAAAACACTAGTGCTTAGGAAATCTATTGGAGGCAAAAGCAGTCAAGGGTAGATTAAGGTTAGGGTTAGGGTTAGGGCTAGTGTTAGGACACGGCTTAGGTTACGGGTTCGGGTACGGTTTCGTGTACGGCGTACGGTATGGGTTTGGGTTAGGGTTAGGGTTAGTTTGAAGGTTAGGGCTCGGTTTAGGGTACGAGTTAGGATTAGGGTTCGTGTTAGGGATAGGGGAGGGGTTAGGGTTAGGGTACGCGTTAGGGTTAGGGTAGTTATTAAACCTATCCCACTCTCTAGATACCCCTTAGCACGTCAAGGAATATTATTTGGGGGTCCAGCCATGGAGAAGAGTTTAGACACTAGGAGAAGATAAGGAACACACCCATTATCAAGAAATCACATTAGGATTCTCTTTTTAACCTGTTCCTTAAAACACTAGTGCTTAGGAAATCTATTGGAGGCAGAAGCAGTCAAGGGTAGCTTAGGGTTAGGGTTAGGGTTAGGGTACGGCTTAGGGTACGGGTTCGGGTACGGGTTCGGGTACGGGTTCGGGTACGGCGTAGGGTATGGGTTAGGTTTAGGGTTAGGGTTAGTTTGAGGGTTAGGGCTCGGTTTAGGTTACGGGTTAGGATTAGGGTACGTGTTAGGGTTAGGGTAGGTGTTAGGGTTAGGGTACGCGTTAGGGTTAGGGTAGTTATTAAACCTATCCCACACTCTAGATACCCCTTAGCACGTCAAGGAATATTATTTGGGGGTCCAGCCATGGAGAAGAGTTTAGACACTAGGAGAAGATAAGGAACACACCCATTATCAAGAAATCACATTAGGATTCTCTTTTTAACCTGTTCCTTAAAACACTAGTGCTTAGGAAATCTATTGGAGGCAGAAGCAGTCAAGGGTAGCTTAGGGTTAGGGTTAGGGTTAGGGCTAGGGTTAGGACACGGCTTAGGGTACGGGTTCGGGTAAGGGTTCGTGTACGGCGTAGTGTATGGGTTTGGGTTAGGGTTAGGGTTAGTTTGAAGGTTAGGGCTCGGTTTAGGGTACGGGTTAGGATTAGGGTTCGTGTTAGGGATAGGGTAGGGGTTAGGATTAGGGTACGCGTTAGGGTTAGGGTAGTTATTAAACCTATCCCACTCTCTAGATACTCCTTAGCACGTCAAGGAATATTATTTGGGGGTCCAGCCATGGAGAAGAGTTTAGACACTAGGAGAAGATAAGGAACACACCCATTATCAAGAAATCACATTAGGATTCTCTTTTTAACCTGTTCCTTAATACACTAGTGCTTAGGAAATCTATTGGAGGCAGAAGCAGTCAAGGGTAGCTTAGGGTTAGGGTTACGGTTAGGGTTAGGGTTAGGGTATGGCTTAGGGTACGGGTTCGGGTACGGGTTCGGGTACGGCGTAGGGTATGGGTTAGGGTTAGGGTTAGGGTTAGTTTGAGGGTTAGGGCTCGGTTTAGGGTACGGGTTAGGATTAGGGTACGTGTTAGGGTTAGGGTAGGGGTTAGGGTTAGGGTACGCGTTAGGGTTAGGGTAGTTATTAAACCTATCCCACTCTCTAGATACCCCTTAGCACGTCAAGGAATATTATTTGGGGGTCCAGCCATGGAGAAGAGTTTAGACACTAGGAGAAGATAAGGAACACACCCATTATCAAG
Source organism: Eschrichtius robustus (assembly GCF_028021215.1). Taxonomy (NCBI): domain Eukaryota; kingdom Metazoa; phylum Chordata; class Mammalia; order Artiodactyla; family Eschrichtiidae; genus Eschrichtius; species Eschrichtius robustus. The sequence goes on from NW_027175257.1 coordinate 3,124,741, forward strand.
AAATCACATTAGGATTCTCTTTTTAACCTGTTCCTTAAAACACTAGTGCTTAGGAAATCTATTGGAGGCAGAAGCAGTCAAGGGTAGCTTAGGGTTAGGGTTAGGGTTAGGGTACGGCTTAGGGTACGGGTTCGGGTACGGGTTCGGGTACGGCGTAGGGTATGGGTTAGGTTTAGGGTTAGGGTTAGTTTGAGGGTTAGGGCTCGGTTTAGGTTACGTGTTAGGATTAGGTTACGTGTTAGGGTTAGGGTAGGGGTTAGGGTTAGGGTACGCGTTAGGGTTAGGGTAGTTATTAAACATATCCACTCTCTAGATACCCCTTAGCACGTCAAGGAATATTATTTGGGGGTGCAGCCATGGAGAAGAGTTTAGACACTAGGAGAAGATAAGGAACACACCCATTATCAATAAATCACATTAGGATTCTCTTTTTAACCTGTTCCTTAAAACACTAGTGCTTAGGAAATCTATTGGAGGCAGAAGCAGTCAAGGGTAGCTTAGGGTTAGGGTTTGGGTTAGGGTACGGCTTAGGGTACGGGTTCGGGTACGGGTTCGGGTACGCGTTTGGGTATGGCGTAGGATATGGGTTAGGGTTAGGGTTAGTTTGAGGGTTAGGGCTCGGTTTAGGGTACGGGTTAGTATTAGGGTACGTCTTAGGGTTAGGGTAGGGGTTAGGGTTAGGGTACGCGTTAGGGTTAGGGTAGTTATTAAACCTATCCCACTCTCTAGATACCCCTTAGCACGTCAAGGAATATTATTTGGGGGTCCAGCCATGGAGAAGAGTTTAGACACTAGGAGAAGATAAGGAACACACCCATTATCAAGAAATCACATTAGGATTCTCTTTTTAACCTGTTCCTTAAAACACTAGTGCTTAGGAAATCTATTGGAGGCAGAAGCAGTCAAGGGTAGCTTAGGGTTAGGGTTAGGGTTAGGGTACGGCTTAGGGTACGGGTTCGGGTACGGGTTCGTGTACGGCGTAGCGTATGGGTTAGGGTTAGGGTTAGGGTTAGTTTGAAGGTTAAGGCTCGGTTTAGGGTACGGGTTAGGATTAGGGTTCGTGTTAGGGTTAGGGTAGGGGTTAGGGTTAGGGTACGCGTTAGGGTTAGGGTAGTTATTAAACCTATCCCACTCCCTAGATACCCCTTAGCACGTCAAGGAATATTATTTGGGGGTCCAGCCATGGAGAAGAGTTTAGACAGTAGGAGAAGATAAGGAACACACCCATTATCCTGAAATCACATTAGGATTCTCTTTTTAACCTGTTCCTTAATACACTAGTGCTTAGGAAATCTATTGGAGGCAGAAGCAGTCAAGGGTAGCTAAGGGTTAGGGTTAGGTTTAGGTTTAGGGTTAGGGTTATGGTTAGGGTTAGGTACGGCTTAGTGTACGGGTTCGGGTACGGGTTCTGTTATGGCGTAGGGTATGGGTTAGGGTTAGGGTTAGGGTTAGTTTGAGGGTTAGGGCTCGGTTTAGGTTACGGGTTAGGATTAGGGTACGTCTTAGGGTTAGGGTAGAGGTTAGGGTTAGGGTACGCGTTAGGGTTAGGGTAGTTATTAAACCTATCCCACTCTCTAGATACCCCTTAGCACGTCAAGGAATATTATTTGGGTGTCCAGCCATGGAGAAGAGTTTAGACACTAGGAGAAGATAAGGAACACACCCATTATCAAGAAATCACATTAGGATTATCTTTTTAACCTGTTCCTTAAAACACTAGTGCTTAGGAAATCTATTGGAGGCAGAAGCAGTCAAGGGTAGCTTAGGGTTAGGGTTAGGGTTAGGGTACGGCTTAGGGTACGGGTTCGGGTACGGGTTCGTGTACGCTGTAGGGTATGGGTTAGGGTTAGGGTTAGGGTTAGTTTGAAGGTTAGGGCTCGGTTTAGGGTACGGGTTAGGATTAGGGTTCGTGTTAGGGTTAGGGTAGGGGTTAGGGTTAGGGTACGCGTTAGGGTTAGGGTAGTTATTAAACCTATCCCACTCTCTAGATACCCCATAGCACGTCAAGGAATATTATTTGGGGGTCCAGCCATGGAGAAGAGTTTAGACTCTAGGAGAAGATAAGGAACACACCCATTATCAAGAAATCACATTAGGATTCTCTTTTTAACCTGTTCCTTAAAACACTAGTGCTTAGGAAATCTATTGGAGGCAAAAGCAGTCAAGGGTAGATTAAGGTTAGGGTTAGGGTTAGGGCTAGTGTTAGGACACGGCTTAGGTTACGGGTTCGGGTACGGTTTCGTGTACGGCGTACGGTATGGGTTTGGGTTAGGGTTAGGGTTAGTTTGAAGGTTAGGGCTCGGTTTAGGGTACGAGTTAGGATTAGGGTTCGTGTTAGGGATAGGGGAGGGGTTAGGGTTAGGGTACGCGTTAGGGTTAGGGTAGTTATTAAACCTATCCCACTCTCTAGATACCCCTTAGCACGTCAAGGAATATTATTTGGGGGTCCAGCCATGGAGAAGAGTTTAGACACTAGGAGAAGATAAGGAACACACCCATTATCAAGAAATCACATTAGGATTCTCTTTTTAACCTGTTCCTTAAAACACTAGTGCTTAGGAAATCTATTGGAGGCAGAAGCAGTCAAGGGTAGCTTAGGGTTAGGGTTAGGGTTAGGGCTAGGGTTAAGACACGGCTTAGGGTACGGGTTCGGGTAAGGGTTCGTGTACGGCGTAGTGTATGGGTTTGGGTTAGGGTTAGGGTTAGTTTGAAGGTTAGGGCTCGGTTTAGGGTACGGGTTAGGATTAGGGTTCGTGTTAGGGATAGGGTAGGGGTTAGGGTTAGGGTACGCGTTAGGGTTAGGGTAGTTATTAAACCTATCCCACTCTCTAGATACTCCTTAGCACGTCAAGGAATATTATTTGGGGGTCCAGCCATGGAGAAGAGTTTAGACACTAGGAGAAGATAAGGAACACACCCATTATCAAGAAATCACATTAGGATTCTCTTTTTAACCTGTTCCTTAATACACTAGTGCTTAGGAAATCTATTGGAGGCAGAAGCAGTCAAGGGTAGCTTAGGGTTAGGGTTACGGTTAGGGTTAGGGTTAGGGTATGGCTTAGGGTTCGGGTTCGGGTACGGGTTCGGGTACGGCGTAGGGTATGGGTTAGGGTTAGGGTTAGGGTTAGTTTGAGGGTTAGGGCTCGGTTTAGGGTACGAGTTAGGATTAGGGTACGTGTTAGGGTTAGGGTAGGGGTTAGGGTTAGGGTACGCATTAGGGTTAGGGTAGTTATTAAACCTATCCCACTCTCTAGATACCCCTTAGCACGTCAAGGAATATTATTTGGGGGTCCAGCCATGGAGAAGAGTTTAGACACTAGGAGAAGATAAGGAACACACCCATTATCAAGAAATCACATTAGGATTCTCTTTTTAACCTGTTCCTTAAAACACTAGTGCTTAGGAAATCTATTGGAGGCAGAAGCAGTCAAGGGTAGCTTAGGGTTAGGGTTAGGGTTAGGGTACGGCTTAGGGTACGGGTTCGGGTACGGGTTCGGGTACGGGTTCGGGTACGGCGTAGGGTATGGGTTAGGTTTAGGGTTAGGGTTAGTTTGAGGGTTAGGGCTCGGTTTAGGTTACGGGTTAGGATTAGGGTACGTGTTAGGGTTAGGGTAGGGGTTAGGGTTAGGGTACGCGTTAGGGTTAGGGTAGTTATTAAACCCATCCCACACTCTAGATACCCCTTAGCACGTCAAGGAATATTATTTGGGGGTCCAGCCATGGAGAAGAGTTTAGACACTAGGAGAAGATAAGGAACACACCCATTATCAAGAAATCACATTAGGATTCTCTTTTTAACCTGTTCCTTAAAACACTAGTGCTTAGGAAATCTATTGGAGGCAGAAGCAGTCAAGGGTAGCTTAGGGTTAGGGTTAGGGTTAGGGTACGGCTTAGGGTACGGGTTCGGGTACGGGTTCGTGTACGCTGTAGGGTATGGGTTAGGGTTAGGGTTAGGGTTAGTTTGAAGGTTAGGGCTCGGTTTAGGGTACGGGTTAGGATTAGGGTTCGTGTTAGGGTTAGGGTAGGGGTTAGGGTTAGGGTACGCGTTAGGGTTAGGGTAGTTATTAAACCTATCCCACTCTCTAGATACCCCATAGCACGTCAAGGAATATTATTTGGGGGTCCAGCCATGGAGAAGAGTTTAGACACTAGGAGAAGATAAGGAACACACCCATTATCAAGAAATCACATTAGGATTCTCTTTTTAACCTGTTCCTTAAAACACTAGTGCTTAGGAAATCTATTGGAGGCAAAAGCAGTCAAGGGTAGATTAAGGTTAGGGTTAGGGTTAGGGCTAGTGTTAGGACACGGCTTAGGTTACGGGTTCGGGTACGGTTTCGTGTACGGCGTACGGTATGGGTTTGGGTTAGGGTTAGGGTTAGTTTGAAGGTTAGGGCTCGGTTTAGGGTACGAGTTAGGATTAGGGTTCGTGTTAGGGATAGGGGAGGGGTTAGGGTTAGGGTACGCGTTAGGGTTAGGGTAGTTATTAAACCTATCCCACTCTCTAGATACCCCTTAGCACGTCAAGGAATATTATTTGGGGGTCCAGCCATGGAGAAGAGTTTAGACACTAGGAGAAGATAAGGAACACACCCATTATCAAGAAATCACATTAGGATTCTCTTTTTAACCTGTTCCTTAAAACACTAGTGCTTAGGAAATCTATTGGAGGCAGAAGCAGTCAAGGGTAGCTTAGGGTTAGGGTTAGGGTTAGGGTACGGCTTAGGGTACGGGTTCGGGTACGGGTTCGGGTACGGGTTCGGGTACGGCGTAGGGTATGGGTTAGGTTTAGGGTTAGGGTTAGTTTGAGGGTTAGGGCTCGGTTTAGGTTACGGGTTAGGATTAGGGTACGTGTTAGGGTTAGGGTAGGTGTTAGGGTTAGGGTACGCGTTACGGTTAGGGTAGTTATTAAACCTATCCCACACTCTAGATACCCCTTAGCACGTCAAGGAATATTATTTGGGGGTCCAGCCATGGAGAAGAGTTTAGACACTAGGAGAAGATAAGGAACACACCCATTATCAAGAAATCACATTAGGATTCTCTTTTTAACCTGTTCCTTAAAACACTAGTGCTTAGGAAATCTATTGGAGGCAGAAGCAGTCAAGGGTAGCTTAGGGTTAGGGTTAGGGTTAGGGCTAGGGTTAGGACACGGCTTAGGGTACGGGTTCGGGTAAGGGTTCGTGTACGGCGTAGTGTATGGGTTTGGGTTAGGGTTAGGGTTAGTTTGAAGGTTAGGGCTCGGTTTAGGGTACGGGTTAGGATTAGGGTTCGTGTTAGGGATAGGGTAGGGGTTAGGATTAGGGTACGCGTTAGGGTTAGGGTAGTTATTAAACCTATCCCACTCTCTAGATACTCCTTAGCACGTCAAGGAATATTATTTGGGGGTCCAGCCATGGAGAAGAGTTTAGACACTAGGAGAAGATAAGGAACACACCCATTATCAAGAAATCACATTAGGATTCTCTTTTTAACCTGTTCCTTAATACACTAGTGCTTAGGAAATCTATTGGAGGCAGAAGCAGTCAAGGGTAGCTTAGGGTTAGGGTTACGGTTAGGGTTAGGGTTAGGGTATGGCTTAGGGTACGGGTTCGGGTACGGGTTCGGGTACGGCGTAGGGTATGGGTTAGGGTTAGGGTTAGGGTTAGTTTGAGGGTTAGGGCTCGGTTTAGGGTACGGGTTAGGATTAGGGTACGTGTTAGGGTTAGGGTAGGGGTTAGGGTTAGGGTACGCGTTAGGGTTAGGGTAGTTATTAAACCTATCCCACTCTCTAGATACCCCTTAGCACGTCAAGGAATATTATTTGGGGGTCCAGCCATGGAGAAGAGTTTAGACACTAGGAGAAGATAAGGAACACACCCATTATCAAGAAATCACATTAGGATTCTCTTTTTAACCTGTTCCTTAAAACACTAGTGCTTAGGAAATCTATTGGAGGCAGAAGCAGTCAAGGGTAGCTTAGGGTTAGGGTTAGGGTTAGGGTACGGCTTAGGGTACGGGTTCGGGTACGGGTTCGGGTACGGCGTAGGGTATGGGTTAGGTTTAGGGTTAGGGTTAGTTTGAGGGTTAGGGCTCGGTTTAGGTTACGTGTTAGGATTAGGTTACGTGTTAGGGTTAGGGTAGGGGTTAGGGTTAGGGTACGCGTTAGGGTTAGGGTAGTTATTAAACATATCCACTCTCTAGATACCCCTTAGCACGTCAAGGAATATTATTTGGGGGTGCAGCCATGGAGAAGAGTTTAGACACTAGGAGAAGATAAGGAACACACCCATTATCAATAAATCACATTAGGATTCTCTTTTTAACCTGTTCCTTAAAACACTAGTGCTTAGGAAATCTATTGGAGGCAGAAGCAGTCAAGGGTAGCTTAGGGTTAGGGTTTGGGTTAGGGTACGGCTTAGGGTACGGGTTCGGGTACGGGTTCGGGTACGCGTTTGGGTATGGCGTAGGATATGGGTTAGGGTTAGGGTTAGTTTGAGGGTTAGGGCTCGGTTTAGGGTACGGGTTAGTATTAGGGTACGTCTTAGGGTTAGGGTAGGGGTTAGGGTTAGGGTACGCGTTAGGGTTAGGGTAGTTATTAAACCTATCCCACTCTCTAGATACCCCTTAGCACGTCAAGGAATATTATTTGGGGGTCCAGCCATGGAGAAGAGTTTAGACACTAGGAGAAGATAAGGAACACACCCATTATCAAGAAATCACATTAGGATTCTCTTTTTTACCTGTTCCTTAAAACACTAGTGCTTAGGAAATCTATTGGAGTCAGAAGCAGTCAAGGGTAGCTTAGGGTTAGGGTTAGGGTTAGGGTACGGCTTAGGGTACGGGTTCGGGTACGGGTTCGTGTACGGCGTAGCGTATGGGTTAGGGTTAGGGTTAGGGTTAGTTTGAAGGTTAAGGCTCGGTTTAGGGTACGGGTTAGGATTAGGGTTCGTGTTAGGGTTAGGGTAGGGGTTAGGGTTAGGGTACGCGTTAGGGTTAGGGTAGTTATTAAACCTATCCCACTCCCTAGATACCCCTTAGCACGTCAAGGAATATTATTTGGGGGTCCAGCCATGGAGAAGAGTTTAGACAGTAGGAGAAGATAAGGAACACACCCATTATCCTGAAATCACATTAGGATTCTCTTTTTAACCTGTTCCTTAATACACTAGTGCTTAGGAAATCTATTGGAGGCAGAAGCAGTCAAGGGTAGCTAAGGGTTAGGGTTAGGTTTAGGTTTAGGGTTAGGGTTATGGTTAGGGTTAGGTACGGCTTAGTGTACGGGTTCGGGTACGGGTTCTGTTATGGCGTAGGGTATGGGTTAGGGTTAGGGTTAGGGTTAGTTTGAGGGTTAGGGCTCGGTTTAGGTTACGGGTTAGGATTAGGGTACGTCTTAGGGTTAGGGTAGAGGTTAGGGTTAGGGTACGCGTTAGGGTTAGGGTAGTTATTAAACCTATCCCACTCTCTAGATACCCCTTAGCACGTCAAGGAATATTATTTGGGTGTCCAGCCATGGAGAAGAGTTTAGACACTAGGAGAAGATAAGGAACACACCCATTATCAAGAAATCACATTAGGATTCTCTTTTTAACCTGTTCCTTAAAACACTAGTGCTTAGGAAATCTATTGGAGGCAGAAGCAGTCAAGGGTAGCTTAGGGTTAGGGTTAGGGTTAGGGTACGGCTTAGGGTACGGGTTCGGGTACGGGTTCGTGTACGCTGTAGGGTATGGGTTAGGGTTAGGGTTAGGGTTAGTTTGAAGGTTAGGGCTCGGTTTAGGGTACGGGTTAGGATTAGGGTTCGTGTTAGGGTTAGGGTAGGGGTTAGGGTTAGGGTACGCGTTAGGGTTAGGGTAGTTATTAAACCTATCCCACTCTCTAGATACCCCATAGCACGTCAAGGAATATTATTTGGGGGTCCAGCCATGGAGAAGAGTTTAGACTCTAGGAGAAGATAAGGAACACACCCATTATCAAGAAATCACATTAGGATTCTCTTTTTAACCTGTTCCTTAAAACACTAGTGCTTAGGAAATCTATTGGAGGCAAAAGCAGTCAAGGGTAGATTAAGGTTAGGGTTAGGGTTAGGGCTAGTGTTAGGACACGGCTTAGGTTACGGGTTCGGGTACGGTTTCGTGTACGGCGTACGGTATGGGTTTGGGTTAGGGTTAGGGTTAGTTTGAAGGTTAGGGCTCGGTTTAGGGTACGAGTTAGGATTAGGGTTCGTGTTAGGGATAGGGGAGGGGTTAGGGTTAGGGTACGCGTTAGGGTTAGGGTAGTTATTAAACCTATCCCACTCTCTAGATACCCCTTAGCACGTCAAGGAATATTATTTGGGGGTCCAGCCATGGAGAAGAGTTTAGACACTAGGAGAAGATAAGGAACACACCCATTATCAAGAAATCACATTAGGATTCTCTTTTTAACCTGTTCCTTAAAACACTAGTGCTTAGGAAATCTATTGGAGGCAGAAGCAGTCAAGGGTAGCTTAGGGTTAGGGTTAGGGTTAGGGCTAGGGTTAAGACACGGCTTAGGGTACGGGTTCGGGTAAGGGTTCGTGTACGGCGTAGTGTATGGGTTTGGGTTAGGGTTAGGGTTAGTTTGAAGGTTAGGGCTCGGTTTAGGGTACGGGTTAGGATTAGGGTTCGTGTTAGGGATAGGGTAGGGGTTAGGGTTAGGGTACGCGTTAGGGTTAGGGTAGTTATTAAACCTATCCCACTCTCTAGATACTCCTTAGCACGTCAAGGAATATTATTTGGGGGTCCAGCCATGGAGAAGAGTTTAGACACTAGGAGAAGATAAGGAACACACCCATTATCAAGAAATCACATTAGGATTCTCTTTTTAACCTGTTCCTTAATACACTAGTGCTTAGGAAATCTATTGGAGGCAGAAGCAGTCAAGGGTAGCTTAGGGTTAGGGTTACGGTTAGGGTTAGGGTTAGGGTATGGCTTAGGGTTCGGGTTCGGGTACGGGTTCGGGTACGGCGTAGGGTATGGGTTAGGGTTAGGGTTAGGGTTAGTTTGAGGGTTAGGGCTCGGTTTAGGGTACGAGTTAGGATTAGGGTACGTGTTAGGGTTAGGGTAGGGGTTAGGGTTAGGGTACGCGTTAGGGTTAGGGTAGTTATTAAACCTATCCCACTCTCTAGATACCCCTTAGCACGTCAAGGAATATTATTTGGGGGTCCAGCCATGGAGAAGAGTTTAGACACTAGGAGAAGATAAGGAACACACCCATTATCAAGAAATCACATTAGGATTCTCTTTTTTACCTGTTCCTTAAAACACTAGTGCTTAGGAAATCTATTGGAGTCAGAAGCAGTCAAGGGTAGCTTAGGGTTAGGGTTAGGGTTAGGGTACGGCTTAGGGTACGGGTTCGGGTACGGGTTCGTGTACGGCGTAGCGTATGGGTTAGGGTTAGGGTTAGGGTTAGTTTGAAGGTTAAGGCTCGGTTTAGGGTACGGGTTAGGATTAGGGTTCGTGTTAGGGTTAGGGTAGGGGTTAGGGTTAGGGTACGCGTTAGGGTTAGGGTAGTTATTAAACCTATCCCACTCCCTAGATACCCCTTAGCACGTCAAGGAATATTATTTGGGGGTCCAGCCATGGAGAAGAGTTTAGACAGTAGGAGAAGATAAGGAACACACCCATTATCCTGAAATCACATTAGGATTCTCTTTTTAACCTGTTCCTTAATACACTAGTGCTTAGGAAATCTATTGGAGGCAGAAGCAGTCAAGGGTAGCTAAGGGTTAGGGTTAGGTTTAGGTTTAGGGTTAGGGTTATGGTTAGGGTTAGGTACGGCTTAGTGTACGGGTTCGGGTACGGGTTCTGTTATGGCGTAGGGTATGGGTTAGGGTTAGGGTTAGGGTTAGTTTGAGGGTTAGGGCTCGGTTTAGGTTACGGGTTAGGATTAGGGTACGTCTTAGGGTTAGGGTAGAGGTTAGGGTTAGGGTACGCGTTAGGGTTAGGGTAGTTATTAAACCTATCCCACTCTCTAGATACCCCTTAGCACGTCAAGGAATATTATTTGGGTGTCCAGCCATGGAGAAGAGTTTAGACACTAGGAGAAGATAAGGAACACACCCATTATCAAGAAATCACATTAGGATTCTCTTTTTAACCTGTTCCTTAAAACACTAGTGCTTAGGAAATCTATTGGAGGCAGAAGCAGTCAAGGGTAGCTTAGGGTTAGGGTTAGGGTTAGGGTTAGGGTTAGCTTTAGGGTACGGCTTAGGGTACGGGTTCGGGTACGGGTTCGGGTACGGCGTAGGGTATGGGTTAGGGTTAGGGTTAGGGTTAGTTTGAGGGTTAGGGCTCGGTTTAGGGTACGGGTTAGGATTAGGGTACGTGTTAGGGTTAGGGTACGCATTAGGGTTAGGGTAGTTATTAAACCTATCCCACTCTCTAGATACCCCTTAGCACGTCAAGGAATATTATTTGGGTGTCCAGCCATGGAGAAGTGTTTAGACACTAGGAGAAGATAAGGAACACACCCATTATCAAGAAATCACATTAGGATTCTCTTTTTAACCTGTTCCTTAAAACACTAGTGCTTAGGAAATCTATTGGAGGCAGAAGCAGTCAAGGGTAGCTTAGGGTTAGGGTTAGGTTTAGGGTTAGGGTTAGGGTTAGGGTACGGCTTAGGGTACGGTTTCGGGTACGGGTTCGTGTACGGCGTAGGGTATGGGTTAGGGTTAGGTTTAGTTTGAAGGTTAGGGCTCGGTTTAGGGTACGGGTTAGGATTAGGGTACGTGTTAGGGTTAGGGTAGGGGTTAGGGTTAGGGTACGCGTTAGGGTTAGGGTAGTTATTAAACCTATCCCACTCTCTAGATACCCCTTAGCACGTCAAGGAATATTTTTTGGGGGTCCAGCCATGGAGAAGAGTTTAGACACTAGGAGAAGATAAAGAACACACCCATTATCAAGAAATCACATTAGGATTCTCTTTTTAACCTGTTCCTTAAAACACTAGTGCTTAGGAAATCTATTGGAGGCAGAAGCAGTAAAGGGTAGCTTAGGGTTAGGGTTAGGGTTAGGGCTAGGGTTAGGACACGGCTTAGGGTACGGGTTCGGGTACGGGTTCGTGTTCGGTGTAGGGTATGGGTTTGGGTTAGGGTTAGGGTTAGTTTGAAGTTTAGGACTCGGTTTAGGGTACGGGTTAGGATTAGGGTTCGTGTTAGGGTTAGGGTAGGGGTTAGGGTTAGGGTACGCGTTAGGGTTAGGGTAGTTATTAAACCTATCCCACTCTCTAGATACCCCTTAGCACGTCAAGGAATATTATTTGGGGGTCCAGCCATGGAGAAGAGTTTAGACACTAGGAGAAGATAAGGAACACACCCATTATCAAGAAATCACATTAGGATTCTCTTTTTTACCTGTTCCTTAAAACACTAGTGCTTAGGAAATCTATTGGAGTCAGAAGCAGTCAAGGGTAGCTTAGGGTTAGGGTTAGGGTTAGGGTACGGCTTAGGGTACGGGTTCGGGTACGGGTTCGGGTACGGGTTCGGGTACGGCGTAGGGTATGGGTTAGGTTTAGGGTTAGGGTTAGTTTGAGGGTTAGGGCTCGGTTTAGGTTACGGTTTAGGATTAGGGTACGTGTTAGGGTTAGGGTAGGGGTTAGGGTTAGGGTACGCGTTAGGGTTAGGGTAGTTATTAAACCTATCCCACTCTCTAGATACCCCTTAGCACGTCAAGGAATATTATTTGGGGGTCCAGCCATGGAGAAGAGTTTAGACACTAGGAGAAGATAAGGAACACACCCATTATCAATAAATCACATTAGGATTCTCTTTTTAACCTGTTCCTTAAAACACTAGTGCTTAGGAAATCTATTGGAGGCAGAAGCAGTCAAGGGTAGCTTAGGATTAGGGTTAGGGTTAGGGTACGGCTTAGGGTACGGGTTCGGGTACGGGTTCGTGTACGGCGTAGCGTATGGGTTAGGGTTAGGGTTAGGGTTAGTTTGAAGGTTAAGGCTCGGTTTAGGGTACGGGTTAGGATTAGGGTTCGTGTTAGGGTTAGGGTAGGGGTTAGGGTTAGGGTACGCGTTAGGGTTAGGGTAGTTATTAAACCTATCCCACTCCCTAGATACCCCTTAGCACGTCAAGGAATATTATTTGGGGGTCCAGCCATGGAGAAGAGTTTAGACACTAGGAGAAGATAAGGAACACACCCATTATCAAGAAATCACATTAGGATTCTCTTTTTAACCTGTTCCTTAAAACACTAGTGCTTAGGAAATCTATTGGAGGCAGAAGCAGTCACGGGTAGCTTAGGGTTAGGGTTAGGGTTAGGGTACGGCTTAGGGTACGGGTTCGGGTACGGGTTCGGGTACGGCGTAGGGTATGGGTTAGGTTTAGGGTTAGGGTTAGTTTGAGGGTTAGGGCTCGGTTTAGGTTACGTGTTAGGATTAGTGTACGTGTTAGGGTTAGGGTAGGGGTTAGGGTTAGGGTACGCGTTAGGGTTAGGGTAGTTATTAAACATATCCCACTCTCTAGATACCCCTTAGCACGTCAAGGAATATTATTTGGGGGTGCAGCCATGGAGAAGAGTTTAGACACTAGGAGAAGATAAGGAACACACCCATTATCAATAAATCACATTAGGATTCTCTTTTTAACCTGTTCCTTAAAACACTAGTGCTTAGGAAATCTATTGGAGGCAGAAGCAGTCAAGGGTAGCTTAGGGTTAGGGTTTGGGTTAGGGTACGGCTTAGGGTACGGGTTCGGGTACGGGTTCGGGTACGCGTTTGGGTATGGCGTAGGATATGGGTTAAGGTTAGGGTTAGTTTGAGGGTTAGGGCTCGGTTTAGGGTACGGGTTAGGATTAGGGTACGTCTTAGGGTTAGGGTAGGGGTTAGGGTTAGGGTACGCGTTAGGGTTAGGGTAGTTATTAAACCTATCCCACTCTCTAGATACCCCTTAGCACGTCAAGGAATATTATTTGGGGGTCCAGCCATGGAGAAGAGTTTAGACACTAGGAGAAGATAAGGAACACACCCATTATCAAGAAATCACATTAGGATTCTCTTTTTAACCTGTTCCTTAAAACACTAGTGCTTAGGAAATCTATTGGAGGCAGAAGCAGTCAAGGGTAGCTTAGGATTAGGGTTAGGGTTAGGGTACGGCTTAGGGTACGGGTTCGGGTACGGGTTCGTGTACGGCGTAGCGTATGGGTTAGGGTTAGGGTTAGGGTTAGTTTGAAGGTTAGGGCTCGGTTTAGGGTACGGGTTAGGATTAGGGTTCGTGTTAGGGTTAGGGTAGGGGTTAGGGTTAGGGTACGCGTTAGGGTTAGGGTAGTTATTAAACCTATCCCACTCCCTAGATACCCCTTAGCACGTCAAGGAATATTATTTGGGGGTCCAGCCATGGAGAAGAGTTTAGACACTAGGAGAAGATAAGGAACACACCCATTATCAAGAAATCACATTAGGATTCTCTTTTTAACCTGTTCCTTAAAACACTAGTGCTTAGGAAATCTATTGGAGGCAGAAGCAGTCAAGGGTAGCTTAGGATTAGGGTTAGGGTTAGGGTACGGCTTAGGGTACGGGTTCGGGTACGGGTTCGTGTACGGCGTAGCGTATGGGTTAGGGTTAGGGTTAGGGTTAGTTTGAAGGTTAGGGCTCGGTTTAGGGTACGGGTTAGGATTAGGGTTCGTGTTAGGGTTAGGGTAGGGGTTAGGGTTAGGGTACGCGTTAGGGTTAGGGTAGTTATTAAACCTATCCCACTCCCTAGATACCCCTTAGCACGTCAAGGAATATTATTTGGGGGTCCAGCCATGGAGAAGAGTTTAGACAGTAGGAGAAGATAAGGAACACACCCATTATCCTGAAATCACATTAGGATTCTCTTTTTAACCTGTTCCTTAATACACTAGTGCTTAGGAAATCTATTGGAGGCAGAAGCAGTCAAGGGTAGCTAAGGGTTAGGGTTAGGTTTAGGTTTAGGGTTAGGGTTATGGTTAGGGTTAGGTACGGCTTAGTGTACGGGTTCGGGTACGGGTTCTGTTATGGCGTAGGGTATGGGTTAGGGTTAGGGTTAGGGTTAGTTTGAGGGTTAGGGCTCGGTTTAGGTTACGGGTTAGGATTAGGGTACGTCTTAGGGTTAGGGTAGAGGTTAGGGTTAGGGTACGCGTTAGGGTTAGGGTAGTTATTAAACCTATCCCACTCTCTAGATACCCCTTAGCACGTCAAGGAATATTATTTGGGTGTCCAGCCATGGAGAAGAGTTTAGACACTAGGAGAAGATAAGGAACACACCCATTATCAAGAAATCACATTAGGATTCTCTTTTTAACCTGTTCCTTAAAACACTAGTGCTTAGGAAATCTATTGGAGGCAGAAGCAGTCAAGGGTAGCTTAGGGTTAGGGTTAGGGTTAGGGTTAGGGTTAGCTTTAGGGTACGGCTTAGGGTACGGGTTCGGGTACGGGTTCGGGTACGGCGTAGGGTATGGGTTAGGGTTAGGGTTAGGGTTAGTTTGAGGGTTAGGGCTCGGTTTAGGGTACGGGTTAGGATTAGGGTACGTGTTAGGGTTAGGGTACGCATTAGGGTTAGGGTAGTTATTAAACCTATCCCACTCTCTAGATACCCCTTAGCACGTCAAGGAATATTATTTGGGTGTCCAGCCATGGAGAAGTGTTTAGATACTAGGAGAAGATAAGGAACACACCCATTATCAAGAAATCACATTAGGATTCTCTTTTTAACCTGTTCCTTAAAACACTAGTGCTTAGGAAATCTATTGGAGGCAGAAGCAGTCAAGGGTAGCTTAGGGTTAGGGTTAGGTTTAGGGGTAGGGTTAGGGTTAGGGTACGGCTTAGGGTACGGTTTCGGGTACGGGTTCGTGTACGGCGTAGGGTATGGGTTAGGGTTAGGTTTAGTTTGAAGGTTAGGGCTCGGTTTAGGGTACGGGTTAGGATTAGGGTACGTGTTAGGGTTAGGGTAGGGGTTAGGGTTAGGGTACGCGTTAGGGTTAGGGTAGTTATTAAACCTATCCCACTCTCTAGATACCCCTTAGCACGTCAAGGAATATTTTTTGGGGGTCCAGCCATGGAGAAGAGTTTAGACACTAGGAGAAGATAAAGAACACACCCATTATCAAGAAATCACATTAGGATTCTCTTTTTAACCTGTTCCTTAAAACACTAGTGCTTAGGAAATCTATTGGAGGCAGAAGCAGTAAAGGGTAGCTTAGGGTTAGGGTTAGGGTTAGGGCTAGGGTTAGGACACGGCTTAGGGTACGGGTTCGGGTACGGGTTCGTGTTCGGCGTAGGGTATGGGTTTGGGTTAGGGTTAGGGTTAGTTTGAAGTTTAGGGCTCGGTTTAGGGTACGGGTTAGGATTAGGGTTCGTGTTAGGGTTAGGGTAGGGGTTAGGGTTAGGGTACGCGTTAGGGTTAGGGTAGTTATTAAACCTATCCCACTCTCTAGATACCCCTTAGCACGTCAAGGAATATTATTTGGGGGTCCAGCCATGGAGAAGAGTTTAGACACTAGGAGAAGATAAGGAACACACCCATTATCAAGAAATCACATTAGGATTCTCTTTTTTACCTTTTCCTTAAAACACTAGTGCTTAGGAAATCTATTGGAGTCAGAAGCAGTCAAGGGTAGCTTAGGGTTAGGGTTAGGGTTAGGGTACGGCTTAGGGTACGGGTTCGGGTACGGGTTCGGGTACGGGTTCGGGTACGGCGTAGGGTATGGGTTAGGTTTAGGGTTAGGGTTAGTTTGAGGGTTAGGGCTCGGTTTAGGTTACGGGTTAGGATTAGGGTACGTGTTAGGGTTAGGGTAGGGGTTAGGGTTAGGGTACGCGTTAGGGTTAGGGTAGTTATTAAACCTATCCCACTCTCTAGATACCCCTTAGCACGTCAAGGAATATTATTTGGGGGTCCAGCCATGGAGAAGAGTTTAGACACTAGGAGAAGATAAGGAACACACCCATTATCAATAAATCACATTAGGATTCTCTTTTTAACCTGTTCCTTAAAACACTAGTGCTTAGGAAATCTATTGGAGGCAGAAGCAGTCAAGGGTAGCTTAGGGTTAGGGTTTGGGTTAGGGTACGGCTTAGGGTTAGGGTACGTGTTAGGGTTAGGGTAGGGGTTAGGGTTAGGGTACGCGTTAGGGTTAGGGTAGTTATTAAACCTATCCCACTCTCTAGATACCCCTTAGCACGTCAAGGAATATTATTTGGGGGTCCAGCCATGGAGAAGAGTTTAGACACTAGGAGAAGATAAGGAACACACCCATTATCAAGAAATCACATTAGGATTCTCTTTTTAACCTGTTCCTTAAAACACTAGTGCTTAGGAAATCTATTGGAGGCAGAAGCAGTCAAGGGTAGCTTAGGGTTAGGGTTTGGGTTAGGGTACGGATTAGGGTACGGGTTCGGGTACGGTTTCGGGTACGGGTTTGGGTATGGCGTACGATATGGGTTAGGGTTAGGGTTAGGGTTAGTTTGAGGGTTAGGGCTCGGTGTAGGGTACGGGTTAGGATTAGGGTACGTGTTAGGGTTAGGGTAGGGGTTAGGGTTAGGGTACGCGTTAGGGTTAGGGTAGTTATTAAACCTATCCCACTCTCTAGATACCCCTTAGCACGTCAAGGAATATTATTTGGGTGTCCAGCCATGGAGAAGAGTTTAGACACTAGGAGAAGATAATGAACACACACATTATCAAGAAATCACATTAGGATTCTCTTTTTAACCTGTTCCTTAAAACACTAGTGCTTAGGAAATCTATTGGAGGCAGAAGCAGTCAAGGGTAGCTTAGGATTAGGGTTAGGGTTAGGGTACGGCTTAGGGTACGGGTTCGGGTACGGGTTCGTGTACGGCGTAGCGTATGGGTTAGGGTTAGGGTTAGGGTTAGTTTGAAGGTTAGGGCTCGGTTTAGGGTACGGGTTAGGATTAGGGTTCGTGTTAGGGTTAGGGTAGGGGTTAGGGTTAGGGTACGCGTTAGGGTTAGGGTAGTTATTAAACCTATCCCACTCCCTAGATACCCCTTAGCACGTCAAGGAATATTATTTGGGGGTCCAGCCATGGAGAAGAGTTTAGACAGTAGGAGAAGATAAGGAACACACCCATTATCCTGAAATCACATTAGGATTCTCTTTTTAACCTGTTCCTTAATACACTAGTGCTTAGGAAATCTATTGGAGGCAGAAGCAGTCAAGGGTAGCTAAGGGTTAGGGTTAGGTTTAGGTTTAGGGTTAGGGTTATGGTTAGGGTTAGGTACGGCTTAGTGTACGGGTTCGGGTACGGGTTCTGTTATGGCGTAGGGTATGGGTTAGGGTTAGGGTTAGGGTTAGTTTGAGGGTTAGGGCTCGGTTTAGGTTACGGGTTAGGATTAGGGTACGTCTTAGGGTTAGGGTAGAGGTTAGGGTTAGGGTACGCGTTAGGGTTAGGGTAGTTATTAAACCTATCCCACTCTCTAGATACCCCTTAGCACGTCAAGGAATATTATTTGGGTGTCCAGCCATGGAGAAAAGTTTAGACACTAGGAGAAGATAAGGAACACACCCATTATCAAGAAATCACATTAGGATTCTCTTTTTAACCTGTTCCTTAAAACACTAGTGCTTAGGAAATCTATTGGAGGCAGAAGCAGTCAAGGGTAGCTTAGGGTTAGGGTTAGGGTTAGGGTTAGGGTTAGCTTTAGGGTACGGCTTAGGGTACGGGTTCGGGTACGGGTTCGGGTACGGCGTAGGGTATGGGTTAGGGTTAGGGTTAGGGTTAGTTTGAGGGTTAGGGCTCGGTTTAGGGTACGGGTTAGGATTAGGGTACGTGTTAGGGTTAGGGTACGCATTAGGGTTAGGGTAGTTATTAAACCTATCCCACTCTCTAGATACCCCTTAGCACGTCAAGGAATATTATTTGGGTGTCCAGCCATGGAGAAGTGTTTAGACACTAGGAGAAGATAAGGAACACACCCATTATCAAGAAATCACATTAGGATTCTCTTTTTAACCTGTTCCTTAAAACACTAGTGCTTAGGAAATCTATTGGAGGCAGAAGCAGTCAAGGGTAGCTTAGGGTTAGGGTTAGGTTTAGGGTTAGGGTTAGGGTTAGGGTACGGCTTAGGGTACGGTTTCGGGTACGGGTTCGTGTACGGCGTAGGGTATGGGTTAGGGTTAGGTTTAGTTTGAAGGTTAGGGCTCGGTTTAGGGTACGGGTTAGGATTAGGGTACGTGTTAGGGTTAGGGTAGGGGTTTGCGTTAGGGTACGCGTTAGGGTTAGGGTAGTTATTAAACCTATCCCACTCTCTAGATACCCCTTAGCACGTCAAGGAATATTTTTTGGGGGTCCAGCCATGGAGAAGAGTTTAGACACTAGGAGAAGATAAAGAACACACCCATTATCAAGAAATCACATTAGGATTCTCTTTTTAACCTGTTCCTTAAAACACTAGTGCTTAGGAAATCTATTGGAGGCAGAAGCAGTAAAGGGTAGCTTAGGGTTAGGGTTAGGGTTAGGGCTAGGGTTAGGACACGGCTTAGGGTACGGGTTCGGGTACGGGTTCGTGTTCGGCGTAGGGTATGGGTTTGGGTTAGGGTTAGGGTTAGTTTGAAGTTTAGGGCTCGGTTTAGGGTACGGGTTAGGATTAGGGTTCGTGTTAGGGTTAGGGTAGGGGTTAGGGTTAGGGTACGCGTTAGGGTTAGGGTAGTTATTAAACCTATCCCACTCTCTAGATACCCCTTAGCACGTCAAGGAATATTATTTGGGGGTCCAGCCATGGAGAAGAGTTTAGACACTAGGAGAAGATAAGGAACACACCCATTATCAAGAAATCACATTAGGATTCTCTTTTTTACCTGTTCCTTAAAACACTAGTGCTTAGGAAATCTATTGGAGTCAGAAGCAGTCAAGGGTAGCTTAGGGTTAGGGTTAGGGTTAGGGTACGGCTTAGGGTACGGGTTCGGGTACGGGTTCGGGTACGGGTTCGGGTACGGCGTAGGGTATGGGTTAGGTTTAGGGTTAGGGTTAGTTTGAGGGTTAGGGCTCGGTTTAGGTTACGGGTTAGGATTAGGGTACGTGTTAGGGTTAGGGTAGGGGTTAGGGTTAGGGTACGCATTAGGGTTAGGGTAGTTATTAAACCTATCCCACTCTCTAGATACCCCTTAGCACGTCAAGGAATATTATTTGGGGGTCCAGCCATGGAGAAGAGTTTAGACACTAGGAGAAGATAAGGAACACACCCATTATCAATAAATCACATTAGGATTCTCTTTTTAACCTGTTCCTTAAAACACTAGTGCTTAGGAAATCTATTGGAGGCAGAAGCAGTCAAGGGTAGCTTAGGGTTAGGGTTTGGGTTAGGGTACGGCTTAGGGTTAGGGTACGTGTTAGGGTTAGGGTAGGGGTTAGGGTTAGGGTACGCGTTAGGGTTAGGGTAGTTATTAAACCTATCCCACTCTCTAGATACCCCTTAGCACGTCAAGGAATATTATTTGGGGGTCCAGCCATGGAGAAGAGTTTAGACACTAGGAGAAGATAAGGAACACACCCATTATCCTGAAATCACATTAGGATTCTCTTTTTAACCTGTTCCTTAATACACTAGTGCTTAGGAAATCTATTGGAGGCAGAAGCAGTCAAGGGTAGCTTAGGGTTAGGGTTAGGTTTAGGTTTAGGGTTAGGGTTATGGTTAGGGTTAGGTACGGCTTAGTGTACGGGTTCGGGTACGGGTTCGGTTATGGCGTAGGGTATGGGTTAGGGTTAGGGTTAGGGTTAGTTTGAGGGTTAGGGCTCGGTTTAGGTTACGGGTTAGGATTAGGGTACGTCTTAGGGTTAGGGTAGAGGTTAGGGTTAGGGTACGCGTTAGGGTTAGGGTAGTTATTAAACCTATCCCACTCTCTAGATAACCCTTAGCACGTCAAGGAATATTATTTGGGGGTCCAGCCATGGAGAAGAGTTTAGACACTAGGAGAAGATAAGGAACACACCCATTATCAAGAAATCACATTAGGATTCTCTTTTTAACCTGTTCCTTAAAACACTAGTGCTTAGGAAATCTATTGGAGGCAGAAGCAGTCAAGGGTAGCTTAGGGTTAGGGTTAGGGTTAGGGTACGGCTTAGGGTACGGGTTCGGGTACGGGTTCGGGTACGGCGTAGGGTATGGGTTAGGTTTAGGGTTAGGGTTAGTTTGAGGGTTAGGGCTCGGTTTAGGTTACGTGTTAGGATTAGTGTACGTGTTAGGGTTAGGGTAGGGGTTAGGGTTAGGGTACGCGTTAGGGTTAGGGTAGTTATTAAACATATCCCACTCTCTAGATACCCCTTAGCACGTCAAGGAATATTATTTGGGGGTGCAGCCATGGAGAAGAGTTTAGACACTAGGAGAAGATAAGGAACACACCCATTATCAATAAATCACATTAGGATTCTCTTTTTAACCTGTTCCTTAAAACACTAGTGCTTAGGAAATCTATTGGAGGCAGAAGCAGTCAAGGGTAGCTTAGGGTTAGGGTTTGGGTTAGGGTACGGCTTAGGGTACGGGTTCGGGTACGGGTTCGGGTACGCGTTTGGGTATGGCGTAGGATATGGGTTAAGGTTAGGGTTAGTTTGAGGGTTAGGGCTCGGTTTAGGGTACGGGTTAGGATTAGGGTACGTCTTAGGGTTAGGGTAGGGGTTAGGGTTAGGGTACGCGTTAGGGTTAGGGTAGTTATTAAACCTATCCCACTCTCTAGATACCCCTTAGCACGTCAAGGAATATTATTTGGGGGTCCAGCCATGGAGAAGAGTTTAGACACTAGGAGAAGATAAGGAACACACCCATTATCAAGAAATCACATTAGGATTCTCTTTTTAACCTGTTCCTTAAAACACTAGTGCTTAGGAAATCTATTGGAGGCAGAAGCAGTCAAGGGTAGCTTAGGATTAGGGTTAGGGTTAGGGTACGGCTTAGGGTACGGGTTCGGGTACGGGTTCGTGTACGGCGTAGCGTATGGGTTAGGGTTAGGGTTAGGGTTAGTTTGAAGGTTAGGGCTCGGTTTAGGGTACGGGTTAGGATTAGGGTTCGTGTTAGGGTTAGGGTAGGGGTTAGGGTTAGGGTACGCGTTAGGGTTAGGGTAGTTATTAAACCTATCCCACTCCCTAGATACCCCTTAGCACGTCAAGGAATATTATTTGGGGGTCCAGCCATGGAGAAGAGTTTAGACAGTAGGAGAAGATAAGGAACACACCCATTATCCTGAAATCACATTAGGATTCTCTTTTTAACCTGTTCCTTAATACACTAGTGCTTAGGAAATCTATTGGAGGCAGAAGCAGTCAAGGGTAGCTAAGGGTTAGGGTTAGGTTTAGGTTTAGGGTTAGGGTTATGGTTAGGGTTAGGTACGGCTTAGTGTACGGGTTCGGGTACGGGTTCTGTTATGGCGTAGGGTATGGGTTAGGGTTAGGGTTAGGGTTAGTTTGAGGGTTAGGGCTCGGTTTAGGTTACGGGTTAGGATTAGGGTACGTCTTAGGGTTAGGGTAGAGGTTAGGGTTAGGGTACGCGTTAGGGTTAGGGTAGTTATTAAACCTATCCCACTCTCTAGATACCCCTTAGCACGTCAAGGAATATTATTTGGGTGTCCAGCCATGGAGAAGAGTTTAGACACTAGGAGAAGATAAGGAACACACCCATTATCAAGAAATCACATTAGGATTCTCTTTTTAACCTGTTCCTTAAAACACTAGTGCTTAGGAAATCTATTGGAGGCAGAAGCAGTCAAGGGTAGCTTAGGGTTAGGGTTAGGGTTAGGGTTAGGGTTAGCTTTAGGGTACGGCTTAGGGTACGGGTTCGGGTACGGGTTCGGGTACGGCGTAGGGTATGGGTTAGGGTTAGGGTTAGGGTTAGTTTGAGGGTTAGGGCTCGGTTTAGGGTACGGGTTAGGATTAGGGTACGTGTTAGGGTTAGGGTACGCATTAGGGTTAGGGTAGTTATTAAACCTATCCCACTCTCTAGATACCCCTTAGCACGTCAAGGAATATTATTTGGGTGTCCAGCCATGGAGAAGTGTTTAGACACTAGGAGAAGATAAGGAACACACCCATTATCAAGAAATCACATTAGGATTCTCTTTTTAACCTGTTCCTTAAAACACTAGTGCTTAGGAAATCTATTGGAGGCAGAAGCAGTCAAGGGTAGCTTAGGGTTAGGGTTAGGTTTAGGGTTAGGGTTAGGGTTAGGGTACGGCTTAGGGTACGGTTTCGGGTACGGGTTCGTGTACGGCGTAGGGTATGGGTTAGGGTTAGGTTTAGTTTGAAGGTTAGGGCTCGGTTTAGGGTACGGGTTAGGATTAGGGTACGTGTTAGGGTTAGGGTAGGGGTTAGGGTTAGGGTACGCGTTAGGGTTAGGGTAGTTATTAAACCTATCCCACTCTCTAGATACCCCTTAGCACGTCAAGGAATATTTTTTGGGGGTCCAGCCATTGAGAAGAGTTTAGACACTAGGAGAAGATAAAGAACACACCCATTATCAAGAAATCACATTAGGATTCTCTTTTTAACCTGTTCCTTAAAACACTAGTGCTTAGGAAATCTATTGGAGGCAGAAGCAGTAAAGGGTAGCTTAGGGTTAGGGTTAGGGTTAGGGCTAGGGTTAGGACACGGCTTAGGGTACGGGTTCGGGTACGGGTTCGTGTTCGGCGTAGGGTATGGGTTTGGGTTAGGGTTAGGGTTAGTTTGAAGTTTAGGGCTCGGTTTAGGGTACGGGTTAGGATTAGGGTTCGTGTTAGGGTTAGGGTAGGGGTTAGGGTTAGGGTACGCGTTAGGGTTAGGGTAGTTATTAAACCTATCCCACTCTCTAGATACCCCTTAGCACGTCAAGGAATATTATTTGGGGGTCCAGCCATGGAGAAGAGTTTAGACACTAGGAGAAGATAAGGAACACACCCATTATCAAGAAATCACATTAGGATTCTCTTTTTTACCTGTTCCTTAAAACACTAGTGCTTAGGAAATCTATTGGAGTCAGAAGCAGTCAAGGGTAGCTTAGGGTTAGGGTTAGGGTTAGGGTACGGCTTAGGGTACGGGTTCGGGTACGGGTTCGGGTACGGGTTCGGGTACGGCGTAGGGTATGGGTTAGGTTTAGGGTTAGGGTTAGTTTGAGGGTTAGGGCTCGGTTTAGGTTACGGGTTAGGATTAGGGTACGTGTTAGGGTTAGGGTAGGGGTTAGGGTTAGGGTACGCGTTAGGGTTAGGGTAGTTATTAAACCTATCCCACTCTCTAGATACCCCTTAGCACGTCAAGGAATATTATTTGGGGGTCCAGCCATGGAGAAGAGTTTAGACACTAGGAGAAGATAAGGAACACACCCATTATCAATAAATCACATTAGGATTCTCTTTTTAACCTGTTCCTTAAAACACTAGTGCTTAGGAAATCTATTGGAGGCAGAAGCAGTCAAGGGTAGCTTAGGGTTAGGGTTTGGGTTAGGGTACGTCTTAGGGTTAGGGTACGTGTTAGGGTTAGGGTAGGGGTTAGGGTTAGGGTACGCGTTAGGGTTAGGGTAGTTATTAAACCTATCCCACTCTCTAGATACCCCTTAGCACGTCAAGGAATATTATTTGGGGGTCCAGCCATGGAGAAGAGTTTAGACACTAGGAGAAGATAAGGAACACACCCATTATCAAGAAATCACATTAGGATTCTCTTTTTAACCTGTTCCTTAAAACACTAGTGCTTAGGAAATCTATTGGAGGCAGAAGCAGTCAAGGGTAGCTTAGGGTTAGGGTTTGGGTTAGGGTACGGATTAGGGTACGGGTTCAGGTACGGTTTCGGGTACGGGTTTGGGTATGGCGTACGATATGGGTTAGGGTTAGGGTTAGGGTTAGTTTGAGGGTTAGGGCTCGGTGTAGGGTACGGGTTAGGATTAGGGTACGTGTTAGGGTTAGGGTAGGGGTTAGGGTTATTGTACGCGTTAGGGTTAGGGTAGTTATTAAACCTATCCCACTCTCTAGATACCCCTTAGCACGTCAAGGAATATTATTTGGGGGTCCAGCCATGGAGAAGAGTTTAGACACTAGGAGAAGATAAGGAACACACCCATTATCAAGAAATCACATTAGGATTCTCTTTTTAACCTGTTCCTTAAAACACTAGTGCTTAGGAAATCTATTGGAGGCAGAAGCAGTCAAGGGTAGCTTAGGGTTAGGGTTTGGGTTAGGGTACGGATTAGGGTACGGGTTCGGGTACGGTTTCGGGTACGGGTTTGGGTATGGCGTACGATATGGGTTAGGGTTAGGGTTAGGGTTAGTTTGAGGGTTACGGCTCGGTGTAGGGTACGGGTTAGGATTAGGGTACGTGTTAGGGTTAGGGTAGGGGTTAGGGTTAGGGTACGCGTTAGGGTTAGGGTAGTTATTAAACCTATCCCACTCTCTAGATACCCCTTAGCACGTCAAGGAATATTATTTGGGTGTCCAGCCATGGAGAAGAGTTTAGACACTAGGAGAAGATAAGGAACACACACATTATCAAGAAATCACATTAGGATTCTCTTTTTAACCTGTTCCTTAAAACACTAGTGCTTAGGAAATCTATTGGAGGCAGAAGCAGTCAAGGGTAGCTTAGGGTTAGGGTTAGGTTTAGGGTTAGGGTTAGGGTTAGGGTACGGCTTAGGGTACGGTTTCGGGTACGGGTTCGTGTACGGCGTAGGGTATGGGTTAGGGTTAGGGTTAGTTTGAAGGTTAGGGCTCGGTTTAGGGTACGGGTTAGGATTAGGGTACGTGTTAGGGTTAGGGTAGGGGTTAGGGTTAGGGTACGCGTTAGGGTTAGGGTAGTTATTAAACCTATCCCACTCTCTAGATACCCCTTAGCACGTCAAGGAATATTATTTGGGGGTCCAGCCATGGAGAAGAGTTTAGACACTAGGAGAAGATAAGGAACACACCCATTATCAAGAAATCACATTAGGATTCTCTTTTTAACCTGTTCCTTAAAACACTAGTGCTTAGGAAATCTATTGGAGGCAGAAGCAGTCAAGGGTAGCTTAGGGTTAGGGTTAGGGTTAGGGTACGGCTTAGGGTACGCGTTCGGGTACGGGTTCGGTTACGGGTTCGGGTACGGCGTAGGGTATGGGTTAGGTTTAGGGTTAGGGTTAGTTTGAGGGTTAGGGCTCGGTTTACGTTACGGGTTAGGATTAGGGTACGTGTTAGGGTTAGGGTAGGGGTTAGGGTTAGGGTACGCGTTAGGGTTAGGGTAGTTATTAAACCTATCCCACTCTCTACATACCCCTTAGCACGTCAAGGAATATTATTTGGGGGTCCAGCCATGGAGAAGAGTTTAGACACTTGGAGAAGATAAGGAACACACCCATTATCCTGAAATCACATTAGGATTCTCTTTTTAACCTGTTCCTTAAAACACTAGTGCTTAGGAAATCTATTGGAGGCAGAAGCAGTCAAGGGTAGCTTAGGGTTAGGGTTAGGGTTAGGGTACGGCTTAGGGTACGGGTTCGGGTACGGGTTCGGGTACGGGTTCGGGTACGGCGTAGGGTATGGGTTAGGTTTAGGGTTAGGGTTAGTTTGAGGGTTAGGGCTCGGTTTAGGTTACGGGTTAGGATTAGGGTACGTGTTAGGGTTAGGGTAGGGGTTAGGGTTAGGGTACGCGTTAGGGTTAGGGTAGTTATTAAACCTATCCCACACTCTAGATACCCCTTAGCACGTCAAGGAATATTATTTGGGGGTCCAGCCATGGAGAAGAGTTTAGACACTAGGAGAAGATAAGGAACACACCCATTATCAAGAAATCACATTAGGATTCTCTTTTTAACCTGTTCCTTAAAACACTAGTGCTTAGGAAATCTATTGGAGGCAGAAGCAGTCAAGGGTAGCTTAGGGTTAGGGTTAGGGTTAGGGTACGGCTTAGGGTACGGGTTCGGGTACGGGTTCGTGTACGCTGTAGGGTATGGGTTAGGGTTAGGGTTAGGGTTAGTTTGAAGGTTAGGGCTCGGTTTAGGGTACGGGTTAGGATTAGGGTTCGTGTTAGGGTTAGGGTAGGGGTTAGGGTTAGGGTACGCGTTAGGGTTAGGGTAGTTATTAAACCTATCCCACTCTCTAGATACCCCATAGCACGTCAAGGAATATTATTTGGGGGTCCAGCCATGGAGAAGAGTTTAGACACTAGGAGAAGATAAGGAACACACCCATTATCAAGAAATCACATTAGGATTCTCTTTTTAACCTGTTCCTTAAAACACTAGTGCTTAGGAAATCTATTGGAGGCAAAAGCAGTCAAGGGTAGATTAAGGTTAGGGTTAGGGTTAGGGCTAGTGTTAGGACACGGCTTAGGTTACGGGTTCGGGTACGGTTTCGTGTACGGCGTACGGTATGGGTTTGGGTTAGGGTTAGGGTTAGTTTGAAGGTTAGGGCTCGGTTTAGGGTACGAGTTAGGATTAGGGTTCGTGTTAGGGATAGGGGAGGGGTTAGGGTTAGGGTACGCGTTAGGGTTAGGGTAGTTATTAAACCTATCCCACTCTCTAGATACCCCTTAGCACGTCAAGGAATATTATTTGGGGGTCCAGCCATGGAGAAGAGTTTAGACACTAGGAGAAGATAAGGAACACACCCATTATCAAGAAATCACATTAGGATTCTCTTTTTAACCTGTTCCTTAAAACACTAGTGCTTAGGAAATCTATTGGAGGCAGAAGCAGTCAAGGGTAGCTTAGGGTTAGGGTTAGGGTTAGGGTTCGGCTTAGGGTACGGGTTCGGGTACGGGTTCGGGTACGGGTTCGGGTACGGCGTAGGGTATGGGTTAGGTTTAGGGTTAGGGTTAGTTTGAGGGTTAGGGCTCGGTTTAGGTTACGGGTTAGGATTAGGGTACGTGTTAGGGTTAGGGTAGGTGTTAGGGTTAGGGTACGCGTTAGGGTTAGGGTAGTTATTAAACCTATCCCACACTCTAGATACCCCTTAGCACGTCAAGGAATATTATTTGGGGGTCCAGCCATGGAGAAGAGTTTAGACACTAGGAGAAGATAAGGAACACACCCATTATCAAGAAATCACATTAGGATTCTCTTTTTAACCTGTTCCTTAAAACACTAGTGCTTAGGAAATCTATTGGAGGCAGAAGCAGTCAAGGGTAGCTTAGGGTTAGGGTTAGGGTTAGGGCTAGGGTTAGGACACGGCTTAGGGTACGGGTTCGGGTAAGGGTTCGTGTACGGCGTAGTGTATGGGTTTGGGTTAGGGTTAGGGTTAGTTTGAAGGTTAGGGCTCGGTTTAGGGTACGGGTTAGGATTAGGGTTCGTGTTAGGGATAGGGTAGGGGTTAGGGTTAGGGTACGCGTTAGGGTTAGGGTAGTTATTAAACCTATCCCACTCTCTAGATACTCCTTAGCACGTCAAGGAATATTATTTGGGGGTCCAGCCATGGAGAAGAGTTTAGACACTAGGAGAAGATAAGGAACACACCCATTATCAAGAAATCACATTAGGATTCTCTTTTTAACCTGTTCCTTAATACACTAGTGCTTAGGAAATCTATTGGAGGCAGAAGCAGTCAAGGGTAGCTTAGGGTTAGGGTTACGGTTAGGGTTAGGGTTAGGGTATGGCTTAGGGTACGGGTTCGGGTACGGGTTCGGGTACGGCGTAGGGTATGGGTTAGGGTTAGGGTTAGGGTTAGTTTGAGGGTTAGGGCTCGGTTTAGGTTACGGGTTAGGATTAGGGTACGTGTTAGGGTTAGGGTAGGGGTTAGGGTTAGGGTACGCGTTAGGGTTAGGGTAGTTATTAAACCTATCCCACTCTCTAGATACCCCTTAGCACGTCAAGGAATATTATTTGGGGGTCCAGCCATGGAGAAGAGTTTAGACACTAGGAGAAGATAAGGAACACACCCATTATCAAGAAATCACATTAGGATTCTCTTTTTAACCTGTTCCTTAAAACACTAGTGCTTAGGAAATCTATTGGAGGCAGAAGCAGTCAAGGGTAGCTTAGGGTTAGGGTTAGGGTTAGGGTACGGCTTAGGGTACGGGTTCGGGTACGGGTTCGGGTACGGCGTAGAGTATGGGTTAGGTTTAGG
The DNA here is from genome assembly GCF_028021215.1 of Eschrichtius robustus. Taxonomy (NCBI): domain Eukaryota; kingdom Metazoa; phylum Chordata; class Mammalia; order Artiodactyla; family Eschrichtiidae; genus Eschrichtius; species Eschrichtius robustus. Next base: position 3,152,703 of record NW_027175257.1, read on the forward strand.
GTTAGGGTTAGTTTGAGGGTTAGGGCTCGGTTTAGGTTACGTGTTAGGATTAGGGTACGTGTTAGGGTTAGGGTAGGGGTTAGGGTTAGGGTACGCGTTAGGGTTAGGGTAGTTATTAAACATATCCACTCTCTAGATACCCCTTAGCACGTCAAGGAATATTATTTGGGGGTGCAGCCATGGAGAAGAGTTTAGACACTAGGAGAAGATAAGGAACACACCCATTATCAATAAATCACATTAGGATTCTCTTTTTAACCTGTTCCTTAAAACACTAGTGCTTAGGAAATCTATTGGAGGCAGAAGCAGTCAAGGGTAGCTTAGGGTTAGGGTTAGGGTTAGGGTACGGCTTAGGGTACGGGTTCGGGTACGGGTTCGGGTACGGCGTAGAGTATGGGTTAGGTTTAGGGTTAGGGTTAGTTTGAGGGTTAGGGCTCGGTTTAGGTTACGTGTTAGGATTAGGGTACGTGTTAGGGTTAGGGTAGGGGTTAGGGTTAGGGTACGCGTTAGGGTTAGGGTAGTTATTAAACATATCCACTCTCTAGATACCCCTTAGCACGTCAAGGAATATTATTTGGGGGTGCAGCCATGGAGAAGAGTTTAGACACTAGGAGAAGATAAGGAACACACCCATTATCAATAAATCACATTAGGATTCTCTTTTTAACCTGTTCCTTAAAACACTAGTGCTTAGGAAATCTATTGGAGGCAGAAGCAGTCAAGGGTAGCTTAGGGTTAGGGTTAGGGTTAGGGTACGGCTTAGGGTACGGGTTCGGGTACAGGTTCGTGTACGGCGTAGCGTATGGGTTAGGGTTAGGGTTAGGGTTAGTTTGAAGGTTAAGGCTCGGTTTAGGGTACGGGTTAGGATTAGGGTTCGTGTTAGGGTTAGGGTAGGGGTTAGGGTTAGGGTACGCGTTAGGGTTAGGGTAGTTATTAAACCTATCCCACTCCCTAGATACCCCTTAGCACGTCAAGGAATATTATTTGGGGGTCCAGCCATGGAGAAGAGTTTAGACAGTAGGAGAAGATAAGGAACACACCCATTATCCTGAAATCACATTAGGATTCTCTTTTTAACCTGTTCCTTAATACACTAGTGCTTAGGAAATCTATTGGAGGCAGAAGCAGTCAAGGGTAGCTTAGGGTTAGGGTTAGGTTTAGGTTTAGGGTTAGGGTTATGGTTAGGGTTAGGTACGGCTTAGTGTACGGGTTCGGGTACGGGTTCGGTTATGGCGTAGGGTATGGGTTAGGGTTAGGGTTAGGGTTAGTTTGAGGGTTAGGGCTCGGTTTAGGTTACGGGTTAGGATTAGGGTACGTCTTAGGGTTAGGGTAGAGGTTAGGGTTAGGGTACGCGTTAGGGTTAGGGTAGTTATTAAACCTATCCCACTCTCTAGATAACCCTTAGCACGTCAAGGAATATTATTTGGGGGTCCAGCCATGGAGAAGAGTTTAGACACTAGGAGAAGATAAGGAACACACCCATTATCAAGAAATCACATTAGGATTCTCTTTTTAACCTGTTCCTTAAAACACTAGTGCTTAGGAAATCTATTGGAGGCAGAAGCAGTCAAGGGTAGCTTAGGGTTAGGGTTAGGGTTAGGGTACGGCTTAGGGTACGGGTTCGGGTACGGGTTCGGGTACGGCGTAGGGTATGGGTTAGGTTTAGGGTTAGGGTTAGTTTGAGGGTTAGGGCTCGGTTTAGGTTACGTGTTAGGATTAGTGTACGTGTTAGGGTTAGGGTAGGGGTTAGGGTTAGGGTACGCGTTAGGGTTAGGGTAGTTATTAAACATATCCCACTCTCTAGATACCCCTTAGCACGTCAAGGAATATTATTTGGGGGTGCAGCCATGGAGAAGAGTTTAGACACTAGGAGAAGATAAGGAACACACCCATTATCAATAAATCACATTAGGATTCTCTTTTTAACCTGTTCCTTAAAACACTAGTGCTTAGGAAATCTATTGGAGGCAGAAGCAGTCAAGGGTAGCTTAGGGTTAGGGTTTGGGTTAGGGTACGGCTTAGGGTACGGGTTCGGGTACGGGTTCGGGTACGCGTTTGGGTATGGCGTAGGATATGGGTTAAGGTTAGGGTTAGTTTGAGGGTTAGGGCTCGGTTTAGGGTACGGGTTAGGATTAGGGTACGTCTTAGGGTTAGGGTAGGGGTTAGGGTTAGGGTACGCGTTAGGGTTAGGGTAGTTATTAAACCTATCCCACTCTCTAGATACCCCTTAGCACGTCAAGGAATATTATTTGGGGGTCCAGCCATGGAGAAGAGTTTAGACACTAGGAGAAGATAAGGAACACACCCATTATCAAGAAATCACATTAGGATTCTCTTTTTAACCTGTTCCTTAAAACACTAGTGCTTAGGAAATCTATTGGAGGCAGAAGCAGTCAAGGGTAGCTTAGGATTAGGGTTAGGGTTAGGGTACGGCTTAGGGTACGGGTTCGGGTACGGGTTCGTGTACGGCGTAGCGTATGGGTTAGGGTTAGGGTTAGGGTTAGTTTGAAGGTTAGGGCTCGGTTTAGGGTACGGGTTAGGATTAGGGTTCGTGTTAGGGTTAGGGTAGGGGTTAGGGTTAGGGTACGCGTTAGGGTTAGGGTAGTTATTAAACCTATCCCACTCCCTAGATACCCCTTAGCACGTCAAGGAATATTATTTGGGGGTCCAGCCATGGAGAAGAGTTTAGACAGTAGGAGAAGATAAGGAACACACCCATTATCCTGAAATCACATTAGGATTCTCTTTTTAACCTGTTCCTTAATACACTAGTGCTTAGGAAATCTATTGGAGGCAGAAGCAGTCAAGGGTAGCTAAGGGTTAGGGTTAGGTTTAGGTTTAGGGTTAGGGTTATGGTTAGGGTTAGGTACGGCTTAGTGTACGGGTTCGGGTACGGGTTCTGTTATGGCGTAGGGTATGGGTTAGGGTTAGGGTTAGGGTTAGTTTGAGGGTTAGGGCTCGGTTTAGGTTACGGGTTAGGATTAGGGTACGTCTTAGGGTTAGGGTACGCGTTAGGGTTAGGGTAGTTATTAAACCTATCCCACTCTCTAGATACCCCTTAGCACGTCAAGGAATATTATTTGGGTGTCCAGCCATGGAGAAGAGTTTAGACACTAGGAGAAGATAAGGAACACACCCATTATCAAGAAATCACATTAGGATTCTCTTTTTAACCTGTTCCTTAAAACACTAGTGCTTAGGAAATCTATTGGAGGCAGAAGCAGTCAAGGGTAGCTTAGGGTTAGGGTTAGGGTTAGGGTTAGGGTTAGCTTTAGGGTACGGCTTAGGGTACGGGTTCGGGTACGGGTTCGGGTACGGCGTAGGGTATGGGTTAGGGTTAGGGTTAGGGTTAGTTTGAGGGTTAGGGCTCGGTTTAGGGTACGGGTTAGGATTAGGGTACGTGTTAGGGTTAGGGTACGCATTAGGGTTAGGGTAGTTATTAAACCTATCCCACTCTCTAGATACCCCTTAGCACGTCAAGGAATATTATTTGGGTGTCCAGCCATGGAGAAGTGTTTAGACACTAGGAGAAGATAAGGAACACACCCATTATCAAGAAATCACATTAGGATTCTCTTTTTAACCTGTTCCTTAAAACACTAGTGCTTAGGAAATCTATTGGAGGCAGAAGCAGTCAAGGGTAGCTTAGGGTTAGGGTTAGGTTTAGGGTTAGGGTTAGGGTTAGGGTACGGCTTAGGGTACGGTTTCGGGTACGGGTTCGTGTACGGCGTAGGGTATGGGTTAGGGTTAGGTTTAGTTTGAAGGTTAGGGCTCGGTTTAGGGTACGGGTTAGGATTAGGGTACGTGTTAGGGTTAGGGTAGGGGTTAGGGTTAGGGTACGCGTTAGGGTTAGGGTAGTTATTAAACCTATCCCACTCTCTAGATACCCCTTAGCACGTCAAGGAATATTTTTTGGGGGTCCAGCCATGGAGAAGAGTTTAGACACTAGGAGAAGATAAAGAACACACCCATTATCAAGAAATCACATTAGGATTCTCTTTTTAACCTGTTCCTTAAAACACTAGTGCTTAGGAAATCTATTGGAGGCAGAAGCAGTAAAGGGTAGCTTAGGGTTAGGGTTAGGGTTAGGGCTAGGGTTAGGACACGGCTTAGGGTACGGGTTCGGGTACGGGTTCGTGTTCGGCGTAGGGTATGGGTTTGGGTTAGGGTTAGGGTTAGTTTGAAGTTTAGGGCTCGGTTTAGGGTACGGGTTAGGATTAGGGTTCGTGTTAGGGTTAGGGTAGGGGTTAGGGTTAGGGTACGCGTTAGGGTTAGGGTAGTTATTAAACCTATCCCACTCTCTAGATACCCCTTAGCACGTCAAGGAATATTATTTGGGGGTCCAGCCATGGAGAAGAGTTTAGACACTAGGAGAAGATAAGGAACACACCCATTATCAAGAAATCACATTAGGATTCTCTTTTTTACCTGTTCCTTAAAACACTAGTGCTTAGGAAATCTATTGGAGTCAGAAGCAGTCAAGGGTAGCTTAGGGTTAGGGTTAGGGTTAGGGTACGGCTTAGGGTACGGGTTCGGGTACGGGTTCGGGTACGGGTTCGGGTACGGCGTAGGGTATGGGTTAGGTTTAGGGTTAGGGTTAGTTTGAGGGTTAGGGCTCGGTTTAGGTTACGGGTTAGGATTAGGGTACGTGTTAGGGTTAGGGTAGGGGTTAGGGTTAGGGTACGCATTAGGGTTAGGGTAGTTATTAAACCTATCCCACTCTCTAGATACCCCTTAGCACGTCAAGGAATATTATTTGGGGGTCCAGCCATGGAGAAGAGTTTAGACACTAGGAGAAGATAAGGAACACACCCATTATCAATAAATCACATTAGGATTCTCTTTTTAACCTGTTCCTTAAAACACTAGTGCTTAGGAAATCTATTGGAGGCAGAAGCAGTCAAGGGTAGCTTAGGGTTAGGGTTTGGGTTAGGGTACGGCTTAGGGTTAGGGTACGTGTTAGGGTTAGGGTAGGGGTTAGGGTTAGGGTACGCGTTAGGGTTAGGGTAGTTATTAAACCTATCCCACTCTCTAGATACCCCTTAGCACGTCAAGGAATATTATTTGGGGGTCCAGCCATGGAGAAGAGTTTAGACACTAGGAGAAGATAAGGAACACACCCATTATCAATAAATCACATTAGGATTCTCTTTTTAACCTGTTCCTTAAAACACTAGTGCTTAGGAAATCTATTGGAGGCAGAAGCAGTCAAGGGTAGCTTAGGGTTAGGGTTTGGGTTAGGGTACGGATTAGGGTACGGGTTCGGGTACGGTTTCGGGTACGGGTTTGGGTATGGCGTACGATATGGGTTAGGGTTAGGGTTAGGGTTAGTTTGAGGGTTAGGGCTCGGTGTAGGGTACGGGTTAGGATTAGGGTACGTGTTAGGGTTAGGGTAGGGGTTAGGGTTAGGGTACGCGTTAGGGTTAGGGTAGTTATTAAACCTATCCCACTCTCTAGATACCCCTTAGCACGTCAAGGAATATTATTTGGGTGTCCAGCCATGGAGAAGAGTTTAGACACTAGGAGAAGATAAGGAACACACACATTATCAAGAAATCACATTAGGATTCTCTTTTTAACCTGTTCCTTAAAACACTAGTGCTTAGGAAATCTATTGGAGGCAGAAGCAGTCAAGGGTAGCTTAGGATTAGGGTTAGGGTTAGGGTACGGCTTAGGGTACGGGTTCGGGTACGGGTTCGTGTACGGCGTAGCGTATGGGTTAGGGTTAGGGTTAGGGTTAGTTTGAAGGTTAGGGCTCGGTTTAGGGTACGGGTTAGGATTAGGGTTCGTGTTAGGGTTAGGGTAGGGGTTAGGGTTAGGGTACGCGTTAGGGTTAGGGTAGTTATTAAACCTATCCCACTCCCTAGATACCCCTTAGCACGTCAAGGAATATTATTTGGGGGTCCAGCCATGGAGAAGAGTTTAGACAGTAGGAGAAGATAAGGAACACACCCATTATCCTGAAATCACATTAGGATTCTCTTTTTAACCTGTTCCTTAATACACTAGTGCTTAGGAAATCTATTGGAGGCAGAAGCAGTCAAGGGTAGCTAAGGGTTAGGGTTAGGTTTAGGTTTAGGGTTAGGGTTATGGTTAGGGTTAGGTACGGCTTAGTGTACGGGTTCGGGTACGGGTTCTGTTATGGCGTAGGGTATGGGTTAGGGTTAGGGTTAGGGTTAGTTTGAGGGTTAGGGCTCGGTTTAGGTTACGGGTTAGGATTAGGGTACGTCTTAGGGTTAGGGTAGAGGTTAGGGTTAGGGTACGCGTTAGGGTTAGGGTAGTTATTAAACCTATCCCACTCTCTAGATACCCCTTAGCACGTCAAGGAATATTATTTGGGTGTCCAGCCATGGAGAAGAGTTTAGACACTAGGAGAAGATAAGGAACACACCCATTATCAAGAAATCACATTAGGATTCTCTTTTTAACCTGTTCCTTAAAACACTAGTGCTTAGGAAATCTATTGGAGGCAGAAGCAGTCAAGGGTAGCTTAGGGTTAGGGTTAGGGTTAGGGTTAGGGTTAGCTTTAGGGTACGGCTTAGGGTACGGGTTCGGGTACGGGTTCGGGTACGGCGTAGGGTATGGGTTAGGGTTAGGGTTAGGGTTAGTTTGAGGGTTAGGGCTCGGTTTAGGGTACGGGTTAGGATTAGGGTACGTGTTAGGGTTAGGGTACGCATTAGGGTTAGGGTAGTTATTAAACCTATCCCACTCTCTAGATACCCCTTAGCACGTCAAGGAATATTATTTGGGTGTCCAGCCATGGAGAAGTGTTTAGACACTAGGAGAAGATAAGGAACACACCCATTATCAAGAAATCACATTAGGATTCTCTTTTTAACCTGTTCCTTAAAACACTAGTGCTTAGGAAATCTATTGGAGGCAGAAGCAGTCAAGGGTAGCTTAGGGTTAGGGTTAGGTTTAGGGTTAGGGTTAGGGTTAGGGTACGGCTTAGGGTACGGTTTCGGGTACGGGTTCGTGTACGGCGTAGGGTATGGGTTAGGGTTAGGTTTAGTTTGAAGGTTAGGGCTCGGTTTAGGGTACGGGTTAGGATTAGGGTACGTGTTAGGGTTAGGGTAGGGGTTAGGGTTAGGGTACGCGTTAGGGTTAGGGTAGTTATTAAACCTATCCCACTCTCTAGATACCCCTTAGCACGTCAAGGAATATTTTTTGGGGGTCCAGCCATGGAGAAGAGTTTAGACACTAGGAGAAGATAAAGAACACACCCATTATCAAGAAATCACATTAGGATTCTCTTTTTAACCTGTTCCTTAAAACACTAGTGCTTAGGAAATCTATTGGAGGCAGAAGCAGTAAAGGGTAGCTTAGGGTTAGGGTTAGGGTTAGGGCTAGGGTTAGGACACGGCTTAGGGTACGGGTTCGGGTACGGGTTCGTGTTCGGCGTAGGGTATGGGTTTGGGTTAGGGTTAGGGTTAGTTTGAAGTTTAGGGCTCGGTTTAGGGTACGGGTTAGGATTAGGGTTCGTGTTAGGGTTAGGGTAGGGGTTAGGGTTAGGGTACGCGTTAGGGTTAGGGTAGTTATTAAACCTATCCCACTCTCTAGATACCCCTTAGCACGTCAAGGAATATTATTTGGGGGTCCAGCCATGGAGAAGAGTTTAGACACTAGGAGAAGATAAGGAACACACCCATTATCAAGAAATCACATTAGGATTCTCTTTTTAACCTGTTCCTTAAAACACTAGTGCTTAGGAAATCTATTGGAGTCAGAAGCAGTCAAGGGTAGCTTAGGGTTAGGGTTAGGGTTAGGGTACGGCTTAGGGTACGGGTTCGGGTACGGGTTCGGGTACGGGTTCGGGTACGGCGTAGGGTATGGGTTAGGTTTAGGGTTAGGGTTAGTTTGAGGGTTAGGGCTCGGTTTAGGTTACGGGTTAGGATTAGGGTACGTGTTAGGGTTAGGGTAGGGGTTAGGGTTAGGGTACGCATTAGGGTTAGGGTAGTTATTAAACCTATCCCACTCTCTAGATACCCCTTAGCACGTCAAGGAATATTATTTGGGGGTCCAGCCATGGAGAAGAGTTTAGACACTAGGAGAAGATAAGGAACACACCCATTATCAAGAAATCACATTAGGATTCTCTTTTTAACCTGTTCCTTAAAACACTAGTGCTTAGGAAATCTATTGGAGGCAGAAGCAGTCAAGGGTAGCTTAGGGTTAGGGTTTGGGTTAGGGTACGGCTTAGGGTTAGGGTACGTGTTAGGGTTAGGGTAGGGGTTAGGGTTAGGGTACGCGTTAGGGTTAGGGTAGTTATTAAACCTATCCCACTCTCTAGATACCCCTTAGCACGTCAAGGAATATTATTTGGGGGTCCAGCCATGGAGAAGAGTTTAGACACTAGGAGAAGATAAGGAACACACCCATTATCAAGAAATCACATTAGGATTCTCTTTTTAACCTGTTCCTTAAAACACTAGTGCTTAGGAAATCTATTGGAGGCAGAAGCAGTCAAGGGTAGCTTAGGGTTAGGGTTTGGGTTAGGGTACGGATTAGGGTACGGGTTCGGGTACGGTTTCGGGTACGGGTTTGGGTATGGCGTACGATATGGGTTAGGGTTAGGGTTAGGGTTAGTTTGAGGGTTAGGGCTCGGTGTAGGGTACGGGTTAGGATTAGGGTACGTGTTAGGGTTAGGGTAGGGGTTAGGGTTAGGGTACGCGTTAGGGTTAGGGTAGTTATTAAACCTATCCCACTCTCTAGATACCCCTTAGCACGTCAAGGAATATTATTTGGGTGTCCAGCCATGGAGAAGAGTTTAGACACTAGGAGAAGATAAGGAACACACCCATTATCAAGAAATCACATTAGGATTCTCTTTTTAACCTGTTCCTTAAAACACTAGTGCTTAGGAAATCTATTGGAGGCAGAAGCAGTCAAGGGTAGCTTAGGGTTAGGGTTAGGGTTAGGGTTAGGGTTAGGGTACGGGTTAGGGTACGGGTTCGGGTACGGGTTCGTGTATGGCGTAGGGTATGGGTTAGGGTTAGGGTTAGGGTTAGTTTGAAGGTTAGGGCTCGGTTTAGGGTACGGGTTAGGATTAGGGTTCGTGTTAGGGTTAGGGTAGGGGTTAGGGTTAGGGTACGCATTAGGGTTAGGGTAGTTATTAAACCTATCCCACTCCCTAGATACCCCTTAGCAAGTCAAGGAATATTATTTGGGGTTCCAGCCATGGAGAAGAATTTAGACAGTAGGAGAAGATGAGGAACACACCCATTATCAAGAAATCACATTAGGATTCTCTTTTTAACCTGTTCCTTAAAACACTAGTGCTTAGGAAATCTATTGGAGGCAGAAGCAGTCAAGGGTAGCTTAGGGTTAGGGTTAGGGTTAGGGTTAGGGTTAGCTTTAGGGTACGGCTTAGGGTACGGGTTCGGGTACGGGTTCGGGTACGGCGTAGGGTATGGGTTAGGGTTAGGGTTAGGGTTAGTTTGAGGGTTAGGGCTCGGTTTAGGATACGGGTTAGGATTAGGGTACGTGTTAGGGTTAGGGTACGCGTTAGGGTTAGGGTAGTTATTAAACCTATCCCACTCTCTAGATACCCCTTAGCACGTCAAGGAATATTATTTGGGTGTCCAGCCATGGAGAAGAGTTTAGACACTAGGAGAAGATAAGGAACACACCCATTATCAAGAAATCACATTAGGATTCTCTTTTTAACCTGTTCCTTAAAACACTAGTGCTTAGGAAATCTATTGGAGGCAGAAGCAGTCAAGGGTAGCTTAGGGTTAGGGTTAGGTTTAGGGTTAGGGTTAGGGTTAGGGTACGGCTTAGGGTACGGTTTCGGGTACGGGTTCGTGTACGGCGTAGGGTATGGGTTAGGGTTAGGGTTAGTTTGAAGGTTAGGGCTCGGTTTAGGGTACGGGTTAGGATTAGGGTACGTGTTAGGGTTAGGGTAGGGGTTAGGGTTAGGGTACGCGTTAGGGTTAGGGTAGTTATTAAACCTATCCCACTCTCTAGATACCCCTTAGCACGTCAAGGAATATTATTTGGGGGTCCAGCCATGGAGAAGAGTTTAGACACTAGGAGAAGATAAGGAACACACCCATTATCAAGAAATCACATTAGGATTCTCTTTTTAACCTGTTCCTTAAAACACTAGTGCTTAGGAAATCTATTGGAGGCAGAAGCAGTCAAGGGTAGCTTAGGGTTAGGGTTAGGGTTAGGGTACGGCTTAGGGTACGGGTTCGGGTACGGGTTCGGGTACGGGTTCGGGTACGGCGTAGGGTATGGGTTAGGTTTAGGGTTAGGGTTAGTTTGAGGGTTAGGGCTCGGTTTAGGTTACGGGTTAGGATTAGGGTACGTGTTAGGGTTAGGGTAGGTGTTAGGGTTAGGGTACGCGTTAGGGTTAGGGTAGTTATTAAACCTATCCCACACTCTAGATACCCCTTAGCACGTCAAGGAATATTATTTGGGGGTCCAGCCATGGAGAAGAGTTTAGACACTAGGAGAAGATAAGGAACACACCCATTATCAAGAAATCACATTAGGATTCTCTTTTTAACCTGTTCCTTAAAACACTAGTGCTTAGGAAATCTATTGGAGGCAGAAGCAGTCAAGGGTAGCTTAGGGTTAGGGTTAGGGTTAGGGCTAGGGTTAGGACACGGCTTAGGGTACGGGTTCGGGTAAGGGTTCGTGTACGGCGTAGTGTATGGGTTTGGGTTAGGGTTAGGGTTAGTTTGAAGGTTAGGGCTCGGTTTAGGGTACGGGTTAGGATTAGGGTTCGTGTTAGGGATAGGGTAGGGGTTAGGGTTAGGGTACGCGTTAGGGTTAGGGTAGTTATTAAACCTATCCCACTCTCTAGATACTCCTTAGCACGTCAAGGAATATTATTTGGGGGTCCAGCCATGGAGAAGAGTTTAGACACTAGGAGAAGATAAGGAACACACCCATTATCAAGAAATCACATTAGGATTCTCTTTTTAACCTGTTCCTTAATACACTAGTGCTTAGGAAATCTATTGGAGGCAGAAGCAGTCAAGGGTAGCTTAGGGTTAGGGTTACGGTTAGGGTTAGGGTTAGGGTATGGCTTAGGGTACGGGTTCGGGTACGGGTTCGGGTACAGCGTAGGGTATGGGTTAGGGTTAGGGTTAGGGTTAGTTTGAGGGTTAGGGCTCGGTTTAGGGTACGGGTTAGGATTAGGGTACGTGTTAGGGTTAGGGTAGGGGTTAGGGTTAGGGTACGCGTTAGGGTTAGGGTAGTTATTAAACCTATCCCACTCTCTAGATACCCCTTAGCACGTCAAGGAATATTATTTGGGGGTCCAGCCATGGAGAAGAGTTTAGACACTAGGAGAAGATAAGGAACACACCCATTATCAAGAAATCACATTAGGATTCTCTTTTTAACCTGTTCCTTAAAACACTAGTGCTTAGGAAATCTATTGGAGGCAGAAGCAGTCAAGGGTAGCTTAGGGTTAGGGTTAGGGTTAGGGTACGGCTTAGGGTACGGGTTCGGGTACGGGTTCGGGTACGGCGTAGGGTATGGGTTAGGTTTAGGGTTAGGGTTAGTTTGAGGGTTAGGGCTCGGTTTAGGTTACGTGTTAGGATTAGGGTACGTGTTAGGGTTAGGGTAGGGGTTAGGGTTAGGGTACGCGTTAGGGTTAGGGTAGTTATTAAACATATCCCACTCTCTAGATACCCCTTAGCACGTCAAGGAATATTATTTGGGGGTGCAGCCATGGAGAAGAGTTTAGACACTAGGAGAAGATAAGGAACACACCCATTATCAATAAATCACATTAGGATTCTCTTTTTAACCTGTTCCTTAAAACACTAGTGCTTAGGAAATCTATTGGAGGCAGAAGCAGTCAAGGGTAGCTTAGGGTTAGGGTTTGGGTTAGGGTACGGCTTAGGGTACGGGTTCGGGTACGGGTTCGGGTACGCGTTTGGGTATGGCGTAGGATATGGGTTAGGGTTAGGGTTAGTTTGAGGGTTAGGGCTCGGTTTAGGGTACGGGTTAGTATTAGGGTACGTCTTAGGGTTAGGGTAGGGGTTAGGGTTAGGGTACGCGTTAGGGTTAGGGTAGTTATTAAACCTATCCCACTCTCTAGATACCCCTTAGCACGTCAAGGAATATTATTTGGGGGTCCAGCCATGGAGAAGAGTTTAGACACTAGGAGAAGATAAGGAACACACCCATTATCAAGAAATCACATTAGGATTCTCTTTTTAACCTGTTCCTTAAAACACTAGTGCTTAGGAAATCTATTGGAGGCAGAAGCAGTCAAGGGTAGCTTAGGGTTAGGGTTAGGGTTAGGGTACGGCTTAGGGTACGGGTTCGGGTACGGGTTCGTGTACGGCGTAGCGTATGGGTTAGGGTTAGGGTTAGGGTTAGTTTGAAGGTTAAGGCTCGGTTTAGGGTACGGGTTAGGATTAGGGTTCGTGTTAGGGTTAGGGTAGGGGTTAGGGTTAGGGTACGCGTTAGGGTTAGGGTAGTTATTAAACCTATCCCACACCCTAGATACCCCTTAGCACGTCAAGGAATATTATTTGGGGGTCCAGCCATGGAGAAGAGTTTAGACAGTAGGAGAAGATAAGGAACACACCCATTATCCTGAAATCACATTAGGATTCTCTTTTTAACCTGTTCCTTAATACACTAGTGCTTAGGAAATCTATTGGAGGCAGAAGCAGTCAAGGGTAGCTTAGGGTTAGGGTTAGGTTTAGGTTTAGGGTTAGGGTTATGGTTAGGGTTAGGTACGGCTTAGTGTACGGGTTCGGGTACGGGTTCGGTTATGGCGTAGGGTATGGGTTACGGTTAGGGTTAGGGTTAGTTTGAGGGTTAGGGCTCGGTTTAGGTTACGGGTTAGGATTAGGGTACGTCTTAGGGTTAGGGTAGAGGTTAGGGTTAGGGTACGCGTTAGGGTTAGGGTAGTTATTAAACCTATCCCACTCTCTAGATAACCCTTAGCACGTCAAGGAATATTATTTGGGGGTCCAGCCATGGAGAAGAGTTTAGACACTAGGAGAAGATAAGGAACACACCCATTATCAAGAAATCACATTAGGATTCTCTTTTTAACCTGTTCCTTAAAACACTAGTGCTTAGGAAATCTATTGGAGGCAGAAGCAGTCAAGGGTAGCTTAGGGTTAGGGTTAGGGTTAGGGTACGGCTTAGGGTACGGGTTCGGGTACGGGTTCGGGTACGGCGTAGGGTATGGGTTAGGTTTAGGGTTAGGGATAGTTTGAGGGTTAGGGCTCGGTTTAGGTTACGTGTTAGGATTAGTGTACGTGTTAGGGTTAGGGTAGGGGTTAGGGTTAGGGTACGCGTTAGGGTTAGGGTAGTTATTAAACATATCCCACTCTCTAGATACCCCTTAGCACGTCAAGGAATATTATTTGGGGGTGCAGCCATGGAGAAGAGTTTAGACACTAGGAGAAGATAAGGAACACACCCATTATCAATAAATCACATTAGGATTCTCTTTTTAACCTGTTCCTTAAAACACTAGTGCTTAGGAAATCTATTGGAGGCAGAAGCAGTCAAGGGTAGCTTAGGGTTAGGGTTTGGGTTAGGGTACGGCTTAGGGTACGGGTTCGGGTACGTGTTCGGGTACGCGTTTGGGTATGGCGTAGGATATGGGTTAAGGTTAGGGTTAGTTTGAGGGTTAGGGCTCGGTTTAGGGTACGGGTTAGGATTAGGGTACGTCTTAGGGTTAGGGTAGGGGTTAGGGTTAGGGTACGCGTTAGGGTTAGGGTAGTTATTAAACCTATCCCACTCTCTAGATACCCCTTAGCACGTCAAGGAATATTATTTGGGGGTCCAGCCATGGAGAAGAGTTTAGACACTAGGAGAAGATAAGGAACACACCCATTATCAAGAAATCACATTAGGATTCTCTTTTTAACCTGTTCCTTAAAACACTAGTGCTTAGGAAATCTATTGGAGGCAGAAGCAGTCAAGGGTAGCTTAGGATTAGGGTTAGGGTTAGGGTACGGCTTAGGGTACGGGTTCGGGTACGGGTTCGTGTACGGCGTAGCGTATGGGTTAGGGTTAGGGTTAGGGTTAGTTTGAAGGTTAGGGCTCGGTTTAGGGTACGGGTTAGGATTAGGGTTCGTGTTAGGGTTAGGGTAGGGGTTAGGGTTAGGGTACGCGTTAGGGTTAGGGTAGTTATTAAACCTATCCCACTCCCTAGATACCCCTTAGCACGTCAAGGAATATTATTTGGGGGTCCAGCCATGGAGAAGAGTTTAGACAGTAGGAGAAGATAAGGAACACACCCATTATCCTGAAATCACATTAGGATTCTCTTTTTAACCTGTTCCTTAATACACTAGTGCTTAGGAAATCTATTGGAGGCAGAAGCAGTCAAGGGTAGCTAAGGGTTAGGGTTAGGTTTAGGTTTAGGGTTAGGGTTATGGTTAGGGTTAGGTACGGCTTAGTGTACGGGTTCGGGTACGGGTTCTGTTATGGCGTAGGGTATGGGTTAGGGTTAGGGTTAGGGTTAGTTTGAGGGTTAGGGCTCGGTTTAGGTTACGGGTTAGGATTAGGGTACGTCTTAGGGTTAGGGTAGAGGTTAGGGTTAGGGTACGCGTTAGGGTTAGGGTAGTTATTAAACCTATCCCACTCTCTAGATACCCCTTAGCACGTCAAGGAATATTATTTGGGTGTCCAGCCATGGAGAAGAGTTTAGACACTAGGAGAAGATAAGGAACACACCCATTATCAAGAAATCACATTAGGATTCTCTTTTTAACCTGTTCCTTAAAACACTAGTGCTTAGGAAATCTATTGGAGGCAGAAGCAGTCAAGGGTAGCTTAGGGTTAGGGTTAGGGTTAGGGTTAGCTTTAGGGTACGGCTTAGGGTACGGGTTCGGGTACGGGTTCGGGTACGGCGTAGGGTATGGGTTAGGGTTAGGGTTAGGGTTAGTTTGAGGGTTAGGGCTCGGTTTAGGGTACGGGTTAGGATTAGGGTACGTGTTAGGGTTAGGGTACGCATTAGGGTTAGGGTAGTTATTAAACCTATCCCACTCTCTAGATACCCCTTAGCACGTCAAGGAATATTATTTGGGTGTCCAGCCATGGAGAAGTGTTTAGACACTAGGAGAAGATAAGGAACACACCCATTATCAAGAAATCACATTAGGATTCTCTTTTTAACCTGTTCCTTAAAACACTAGTGCTTAGGAAATCTATTGGAGGCAGAAGCAGTCAAGGGTAGCTTAGGGTTAGGGTTAGGTTTAGGGTTAGGGTTAGGGTTAGGGTACGGCTTAGGGTACGGTTTCGGGTACGGGTTCGTGTACGGCGTAGGGTATGGGTTAGGGTTAAGTTTAGTTTGAAGGTTAGGGCTCGGTTTAGGGTACGGGTTAGGATTAGGGTACGTGTTAGGGTTAGGGTAGGGGTTAGGGTTAGGGTACGCGTTAGGGTTAGGGTAGTTATTAAACCTATCCCACTCTCTAGATACCCCTTAGCACGTCAAGGAATATTTTTTGGGGGTCCAGCCATGGAGAAGAGTTTAGACACTAGGAGAAGATAAAGAACACACCCATTATCAAGAAATCACATTAGGATTCTCTTTTTAACCTGTTCCTTAAAACACTAGTGCTTAGGAAATCTATTGGAGGCAGAAGCAGTAAAGGGTAGCTTAGGGTTAGGGTTAGGGTTAGGGCTAGGGTTAGGACACGGCTTAGGGTACGGGTTCGGGTACGGGTTCGTGTTCGGCGTAGGGTATGGGTTTGGGTTAGGGTTAGGGTTAGTTTGAAGTTTAGGGCTCGGTTTAGGGTACGGGTTATGATTAGGGTACGTCTTAGGGTTAGGGTAGGGGTTAGGGTTAGGGTACGCGTTAGGGTTAGGGTAGTTATTAAACCTATCCCACTCTCTAGATACCCCTTAGCACGTCAAGGAATATTATTTGGGGGTCCAGCCATGGAGAAGAGTTTAGACACTAGGAGAAGATAAGGAACACACCCATTATCAAGAAATCACATTAGGATTCTCTTTTTTACCTGTTCCTTAAAACACTAGTGCTTAGGAAATCTATTGGAGTCAGAAGCAGTCAAGGGTAGCTTAGGGTTAGGGTTAGGGTTAGGGTACGGCTTAGGGTACGGGTTCGGGTACGGGTTCGGGTACGGGTTCGGGTACGGCGTAGGGTATGGGTTAGGTTTAGGGTTAGGGTTAGTTTGAGGGTTAGGGCTCGGTTTAGGTTACGGGTTAGGATTAGGGTACGTGTTAGGGTTAGGGTAGGGGTTAGGGTTAGGGTACGCGTTAGGGTTAGGGTAGTTATTAAACCTATCCCACTCTCTAGATACCCCTTAGCACGTCAAGGAATATTATTTGGGGGTCCAGCCATGGAGAAGAGTTTAGACACTAGGAGAAGATAAGGAACACACCCATTATCAATAAATCACATTAGGATTCTCTTTTTAACCTGTTCCTTAAAACACTAGTGCTTAGGAAATCTATTGGAGGCAGAAGCAGTCAAGGGTAGCTTAGGGTTAGGGTTTGGGTTAGGGTACGGCTTAGGGTTAGGGTACGTGTTAGGGTTAGGGTAGGGGTTAGGGTTAGGGTACGCGTTAGGGTTAGGGTAGTTATTAAACCTATCCCACTCTCTAGATACCCCTTAGCACGTCAAGGAATATTATTTGGGGGTCCAGCCATGGAGAAGAGTTTAGACACTAGGAGAAGATAAGGAACACACCCATTATCAAGAAATCACATTAGGATTCTCTTTTTAACCTGTTCCTTAAAACACTAGTGCTTAGGAAATCTATTGGAGGCAGAAGCAGTCAAGGGTAGCTTAGGGTTAGGGTTTGGGTTAGGGTACGGATTAGGGTACGGGTTCGGGTACGGTTTCGGGTACGGGTTTGGGTATGGCGTACGATATGGGTTAGGGTTAGGGTTAGGGTTAGTTTGAGGGTTAGGGCTCGGTGTAGGGTACGGGTTAGGATTAGGGTACGTGTTAGGGTTAGGGTAGGGGTTAGGGTTAGGGTACGCGTTAGGGTTAGGGTAGTTATTAAACCTATCCCACTCTCTAGATACCCCTTAGCACGTCAAGGAATATTATTTGGGTGTCCAGCCATGGAGAAGAGTTTAGACACTAGGAGAAGATAAGGAACACACCCATTATCAAGAAATCACATTAGGATTCTCTTTTTAACCTGTTCCTTAAAACACTAGTGCTTAGGAAATCTATTGGAGGCAGAAGCAGTCAAGGGTAGCTTAGGGTTAGGGTTAGGGTTAGGGTTAGGGTTAGGGTACGGGTTAGGGTACGGGTTCGGGTACGTGTTCGTGTATGGCGTAGGGTATGGGTTAGGGTTAGGGTTAGGGTTAGTTTGAAGGTTAGGGCTCGGTTTAGGGTACGGGTTAGGATTAGGGTTCGTGTTAGGGTTAGGGTAGGGGTTAGGGTTAGGGTACGCATTAGGGTTAGGGTAGTTATTAAACCTATCCCACTCCCTAGATACCCCTTAGCAAGTCAAGGAATATTATTTGGGGTTCCAGCCATGGAGAAGAATTTAGACAGTAGGAGAAGATGAGGAACACACCCATTATCAAGAAATCACATTAGGATTCTCTTTTTAACCTGTTCCTTAAAACACTAGTGCTCAGGAAATCTATTGGAGACAGAAGCAGTCAAGGGTAGCTTAGGGTTAGGGTTAGGGTTAGGGTTAGGGTTAGCTTTAGGGTACGGCTTAGGGTACGGGTTCGGGTACGGGTTCGGGTACGGCGTAGGGTATGGGTTAGGGTTAGGGTTAGGGTTAGTTTGAGGGTTAGGGCTCGGTTTAGGATACGGGTTAGGATTAGGGTACGTGTTAGGGTTAGGGTACGCGTTAGGGTTAGGGTAGTTATTAAACCTATCCCACTCTCTAGATACCCCTTAGCACGTCAAGGAATATTATTTGGGTGTCCAGCCATGGAGAAGAGTTTAGACACTAGGAGAAGATAAGGAACACACCCATTATCAAGAAATCACATTAGGATTCTCTTTTTAACCTGTTCCTTAAAACACTAGTGCTTAGGAAATCTATTGGAGGCAGAAGCAGTCAAGGGTAGCTTAGGGTTAGGGTTACGTTTAGGGTTAGGGTTAGGGTTAGGGTACGGCTTAGGGTACGGTTTCGGGTACGGGTTCGTGTACGGCGTAGGGTATGGGTTAGGGTTAGGGTTAGTTTGAAGGTTAGGGCTCGGTTTAGGGTACGGGTTAGGATTAGGGTACGTGTTAGGGTTAGGGTAGGGGTTAGGGTTAGGGTACGCGTTAGGGTTAGGGTAGTTATTAAACCTATCCCACTCTCTAGATACCCCTTAGCACGTCAAGGAATATTATTTGGGGGTCCAGCCATGGAGAAGAGTTTAGACACTAGGAGAAGATAAGGAACACACCCATTATCAAGAAATCACATTAGGATTCTCTTTTTAACCTGTTCCTTAAAACACTAGTGCTTAGGAAATCTATTGGAGGCAGAAGCAGTCAAGGGTAGCTTAGGGTTAGGGTTAGGGTTAGGGTACGGCTTAGGGTACGGGTTCGGGTACGGGTTCGGTTATGGCGTAGGGTATGGGTTAGGGTTAGGGTTAGGGTTAGTTTGAGGGTTAGGGCTCGGTTTAGGTTACGGGTTAGGATTAGGGTACGTCTTAGGGTTAGGGTAGAGGTTAGGGTTAGGGTACGCGTTAGGGTTAGGGTAGTTATTAAACCTATCCCACTCTCTAGATAACCCTTAGCACGTCAAGGAATATTATTTGGGGGTCCAGCCATGGAGAAGAGTTTAGACACTAGGAGAAGATAAGGAACACACCCATTATCAAGAAATCACATTAGGATTCTCTTTTTAACCTGTTCCTTAAAACACTAGTGCTTAGGAAATCTATTGGAGGCAGAAGCAGTCAAGGGTAGCTTAGGGTTAGGGTTAGGGTTAGGGTACGGCTTAGGGTACGGGTTCGGGTACGGGTTCGGGTACGGCGTAGGGTATGGGTTAGGTTTAGGGTTAGGGTTAGTTTGAGGGTTAGGGCTCGGTTTAGGTTACGTGTTAGGATTAGTGTACGTGTTAGGGTTAGGGTAGGGGTTAGGGTTAGGGTACGCGTTAGGGTTAGGGTAGTTATTAAACATATCCCACTCTCTAGATACCCCTTAGCACGTCAAGGAATATTATTTGGGGGTGCAGCCATGGAGAAGAGTTTAGACACTAGGAGAAGATAAGGAACACACCCATTATCAATAAATCACATTAGGATTCTCTTTTTAACCTGTTCCTTAAAACACTAGTGCTTAGGAAATCTATTGGAGGCAGAAGCAGTCAAGGGTAGCTTAGGGTTAGGGTTTGGGTTAGGGTACGGCTTAGGGTACGGGTTCGGGTACGGGTTCGGGTACGCGTTTGGGTATGGCGTAGGATATGGGTTAAGGTTAGGGTTAGTTTGAGGGTTAGGGCTCGGTTTAGGGTACGGGTTAGGATTAGGGTACGTCTTAGGGTTAGGGTAGGGGTTAGGGTTAGGGTACGCGTTAGGGTTAGGGTAGTTATTAAACCTATCCCACTCTCTAGATACCCCTTAGCACGTCAAGGAATATTATTTGGGGGTCCAGCCATGGAGAAGAGTTTAGACACTAGGAGAAGATAAGGAACACACCCATTATCAAGAAATCACATTAGGATTCTCTTTTTAACCTGTTCCTTAAAACACTAGTGCTTAGGAAATCTATTGGAGGCAGAAGCAGTCAAGGGTAGCTTAGGATTAGGGTTAGGGTTAGGGTACGGCTTAGGGTACGGGTTCGGGTACGGGTTCGTGTACGGCGTAGCGTATGGGTTAGGGTTAGGGTTAGGGTTAGTTTGAAGGTTAGGGCTCGGTTTAGGGTACGGGTTAGGATTAGGGTTCGTGTTAGGGTTAGGGTAGGGGTTAGGGTTAGGGTACGCGTTAGGGTTAGGGTAGATATTAAACCTATCCCACTCCCTAGATACCCCTTAGCACGTCAAGGAATATTATTTGGGGGTCCAGCCATGGAGAAGAGTTTAGACAGTAGGAGAAGATAAGGAACACACCCATTATCCTGAAATCACATTAGGATTCTCTTTTTAACCTGTTCCTTAATACACTAGTGCTTAGGAAATCTATTGGAGGCAGAAGCAGTCAAGGGTAGCTAAGGGTTAGGGTTAGGTTTAGGTTTAGGGTTAGGGTTATGGTTAGGGTTAGGTACGGCTTAGTGTACGGGTTCGGGTACGGGTTCTGTTATGGCGTAGGGTATGGGTTAGGGTTAGGGTTAGGGTTAGTTTGAGGGTTAGGGCTCGGTTTAGGTTACGGGTTAGGATTAGGGTACGTCTTAGGGTTAGGGTAGAGGTTAGGGTTAGGGTACGCGTTAGGGTTAGGGTAGTTATTAAACCTATCCCACTCTCTAGATACCCCTTAGCACGTCAAGGAATATTATTTGGGTGTCCAGCCATGGAGAAGAGTTTAGACACTAGGAGAAGATAAGGAACACACCCATTATCAAGAAATCACATTAGGATTCTCTTTTTAACCTGTTCCTTAAAACACTAGTGCTTAGGAAATCTATTGGAGGCAGAAGCAGTCAAGGGTAGCTTAGGGTTAGGGTTAGGGTTAGGGTTAGGGTTAGCTTTAGGGTACGGCTTAGGGTACGGGTTCGGGTACGGGTTCGGGTACGGCGTAGGGTATGGGTTAGGGTTAGGGTTAGGGTTAGTTTGAGGGTTAGGGCTCGGTTTAGGGTACGGGTTAGGATTAGGGTACGTGTTAGGGTTAGGGTACGCATTAGGGTTAGGGTAGTTATTAAACCTATCCCACTCTCTAGATACCCCTTAGCACGTCAAGGAATATTATTTGGGTGTCCAGCCATGGAGAAGTGTTTAGACACTAGGAGAAGATAAGGAACACACCCATTATCAAGAAATCACATTAGGATTCTCTTTTTAACCTGTTCCTTAAAACACTAGTGCTTAGGAAATCTATTGGAGGCAGAAGCAGTCAAGGGTAGCTTAGGGTTAGGGTTAGGTTTAGGGTTAGGGTTAGGGTTAGGGTACGGCTTAGGGTACGGTTTCGGGTACGGGTTCGTGTACGGCGTAGGGTATGGGTTAGGGTTAGGTTTAGTTTGAAGGTTAGGGCTCGGTTTAGGGTACGGGTTAGGATTAGGGTACGTGTTAGGGTTAGGGTAGGGGTTAGGGTTAGGGTACGCGTTAGGGTTAGGGTAGTTATTAAACCTATCCCACTCTCTAGATACCCCTTAGCACGTCAAGGAATATTATTTGGGTGTCCAGCCATGGAGAAGAGTTTAGACACTAGGAGAAGATAAGGAACACACCCATTATCAAGAAATCACATTAGGATTCTCTTTTTAACCTGTTCCTTAAAACACTAGTGCTTAGGAAATCTATTGGAGGCAGAAGCAGTCAAGGGTAGCTTAGGGTTAGGGTTAGGGTTAGGGTACGGCTTAGGGTACGGGTTCGGGTACGGGTTCGGGTACGGCGTAGGGTATGGGTTAGGTTTAGGGTTAGGGTTAGTTTGAGGGTTAGGGCTCGGTTTAGGTTACGTGTTAGGATTAGTGTACGTGTTAGGGTTAGGGTAGGGGTTAGGGTTAGGGTACGCGTTAGGGTTAGGGTAGTTATTAAACATATCCCACTCTCTAGATACCCCTTAGCACGTCAAGGAATATTATTTGGGGGTGCAGCCATGGAGAAGAGTTTAGACACTAGGAGAAGATAAGGAACACACCCATTATCAATAAATCACATTAGGATTCTCTTTTTAACCTGTTCCTTAAAACACTAGTGCTTAGGAAATCTATTGGAGGCAGAAGCAGTCAAGGGTAGCTTAGGGTTAGGGTTAGGGTTAGGGCTAGGGTTAGGACACGGCTTAGGGTACGGGTTCGGGTAAGGGTTCGTGTACGGCGTAGTGTATGGGTTTGGGTTAGGGTTAGGGTTAGTTTGAAGGTTAGGGCTCGGTTTAGGGTACGGGTTAGGATTAGGGTTCGTGTTAGGGATAGGGTAGGGGTTAGGGTTAGGGTACGCGTTAGGGTTAGGGTAGTTATTAAACCTATCCCACTCTCTAGATACTCCTTAGCACGTCAAGGAATATTATTTGGGGGTCCAGCCATGGAGAAGAGTTTAGACACTAGGAGAAGATAAGGAACACACCCATTATCAAGAAATCACATTAGGATTCTCTTTTTAACCTGTTCCTTAATACACTAGTGCTTAGGAAATCTATTGGAGGCAGAAGCAGTCAAGGGTAGCTTAGGGTTAGGGTTACGGTTAGGGTTAGGGTTAGGGTATGGCTTAGGGTACGGGTTCGGGTACGGGTTCGGGTACAGCGTAGGGTATGGGTTAGGGTTAGGGTTAGGGTTAGTTTGAGGGTTAGGGCTCGGTTTAGGGTACGGGTTAGGATTAGGGTACGTGTTAGGGTTAGGGTAGGGGTTAGGGTTAGGGTACGCGTTAGGGTTAGGGTAGTTATTAAACCTATCCCACTCTCTAGATACCCCTTAGCACGTCAAGGAATATTATTTGGGGGTCCAGCCATGGAGAAGAGTTTAGACACTAGGAGAAGATAAGGAACACACCCATTATCAAGAAATCACATTAGGATTCTCTTTTTAACCTGTTCCTTAAAACACTAGTGCTTAGGAAATCTATTGGAGGCAGAAGCAGTCAAGGGTAGCTTAGGGTTAGGGTTAGGGTTAGGGTACGGCTTAGGGTACGGGTTCGGGTACGGGTTCGGGTACGGCGTAGGGTATGGGTTAGGTTTAGGGTTAGGGTTAGTTTGAGGGTTAGGGCTCGGTTTAGGTTACGTGTTAGGATTAGGGTACGTGTTAGGGTTAGGGTAGGGGTTAGGGTTAGGGTACGCGTTAGGGTTAGGGTAGTTATTAAACATATCCCACTCTCTAGATACCCCTTAGCACGTCAAGGAATATTATTTGGGGGTGCAGCCATGGAGAAGAGTTTAGACACTAGGAGAAGATAAGGAACACACCCATTATCAATAAATCACATTAGGATTCTCTTTTTAACCTGTTCCTTAAAACACTAGTGCTTAGGAAATCTATTGGAGGCAGAAGCAGTCAAGGGTAGCTTAGGGTTAGGGTTTGGGTTAGGGTACGGCTTAGGGTACGGGTTCGGGTACGGGTTCGGGTACGCGTTTGGGTATGGCGTAGGATATGGGTTAGGGTTAGGGTTAGTTTGAGGGTTAGGGCTCGGTTTAGGGTACGGGTTAGTATTAGGGTACGTCTTAGGGTTAGGGTAGGGGTTAGGGTTAGGGTACGCGTTAGGGTTAGGGTAGTTATTAAACCTATCCCACTCTCTAGATACCCCTTAGCACGTCAAGGAATATTATTTGGGGGTCCAGCCATGGAGAAGAGTTTAGACACTAGGAGAAGATAAGGAACACACCCATTATCAAGAAATCACATTAGGATTCTCTTTTTAACCTGTTCCTTAAAACACTAGTGCTTAGGAAATCTATTGGAGGCAGAAGCAGTCAAGGGTAGCTTAGGGTTAGGGTTAGGGTTAGGGTACGGCTTAGGGTACGGGTTCGGGTACGGGTTCGTGTACGGCGTAGCGTATGGGTTAGGGTTAGGGTTAGGGTTAGTTTGAAGGTTAAGGCTCGGTTTAGGGTACGGGTTAGGATTAGGGTTCGTGTTAGGGTTAGGGTAGGGGTTAGGGTTAGGGTACGCGTTAGGGTTAGGGTAGTTATTAAACCTATCCCACACCCTAGATACCCCTTAGCACGTCAAGGAATATTATTTGGGGGTCCAGCCATGGAGAAGAGTTTAGACAGTAGGAGAAGATAAGGAACACACCCATTATCCTGAAATCACATTAGGATTCTCTTTTTAACCTGTTCCTTAATACACTAGTGCTTAGGAAATCTATTGGAGGCAGAAGCAGTCAAGGGTAGCTTAGGGTTAGGGTTAGGTTTAGGTTTAGGGTTAGGGTTATGGTTAGGGTTAGGTACGGCTTAGTGTACGGGTTCGGGTACGGGTTCGGTTATGGCGTAGGGTATGGGTTACGGTTAGGGTTAGGGTTAGTTTGAGGGTTAGGGCTCGGTTTAGGTTACGGGTTAGGATTAGGGTACGTCTTAGGGTTAGGGTAGAGGTTAGGGTTAGGGTACGCGTTAGGGTTAGGGTAGTTATTAAACCTATCCCACTCTCTAGATAACCCTTAGCACGTCAAGGAATATTATTTGGGGGTCCAGCCATGGAGAAGAGTTTAGACACTAGGAGAAGATAAGGAACACACCCATTATCAAGAAATCACATTAGGATTCTCTTTTTAACCTGTTCCTTAAAACACTAGTGCTTAGGAAATCTATTGGAGGCAGAAGCAGTCAAGGGTAGCTTAGGGTTAGGGTTAGGGTTAGGGTACGGCTTAGGGTACGGGTTCGGGTACGGGTTCGGGTACGGCGTAGGGTATGGGTTAGGTTTAGGGTTAGGGATAGTTTGAGGGTTAGGGCTCGGTTTAGGTTACGTGTTAGGATTAGTGTACGTGTTAGGGTTAGGGTAGGGGTTAGGGTTAGGGTACGCGTTAGGGTTAGGGTAGTTATTAAACATATCCCACTCTCTAGATACCCCTTAGCACGTCAAGGAATATTATTTGGGGGTGCAGCCATGGAGAAGAGTTTAGACACTAGGAGAAGATAAGGAACACACCCATTATCAATAAATCACATTAGGATTCTCTTTTTAACCTGTTCCTTAAAACACTAGTGCTTAGGAAATCTATTGGAGGCAGAAGCAGTCAAGGGTAGCTTAGGGTTAGGGTTTGGGTTAGGGTACGGCTTAGGGTACGGGTTCGGGTACGTGTTCGGGTACGCGTTTGGGTATGGCGTAGGATATGGGTTAAGGTTAGGGTTAGTTTGAGGGTTAGGGCTCGGTTTAGGGTACGGGTTAGGATTAGGGTACGTCTTAGGGTTAGGGTAGGGGTTAGGGTTAGGGTACGCGTTAGGGTTAGGGTAGTTATTAAACCTATCCCACTCTCTAGATACCCCTTAGCACGTCAAGGAATATTATTTGGGGGTCCAGCCATGGAGAAGAGTTTAGACACTAGGAGAAGATAAGGAACACACCCATTATCAAGAAATCACATTAGGATTCTCTTTTTAACCTGTTCCTTAAAACACTAGTGCTTAGGAAATCTATTGGAGGCAGAAGCAGTCAAGGGTAGCTTAGGATTAGGGTTAGGGTTAGGGTACGGCTTAGGGTACGGGTTCGGGTACGGGTTCGTGTACGGCGTAGCGTATGGGTTAGGGTTAGGGTTAGGGTTAGTTTGAAGGTTAGGGCTCGGTTTAGGGTACGGGTTAGGATTAGGGTTCGTGTTAGGGTTAGGGTAGGGGTTAGGGTTAGGGTACGCGTTAGGGTTAGGGTAGTTATTAAACCTATCCCACTCCCTAGATACCCCTTAGCACGTCAAGGAATATTATTTGGGGGTCCAGCCATGGAGAAGAGTTTAGACAGTAGGAGAAGATAAGGAACACACCCATTATCCTGAAATCACATTAGGATTCTCTTTTTAACCTGTTCCTTAATACACTAGTGCTTAGGAAATCTATTGGAGGCAGAAGCAGTCAAGGGTAGCTAAGGGTTAGGGTTAGGTTTAGGTTTAGGGTTAGGGTTATGGTTAGGGTTAGGTACGGCTTAGTGTACGGGTTCGGGTACGGGTTCTGTTATGGCGTAGGGTATGGGTTAGGGTTAGGGTTAGGGTTAGTTTGAGGGTTAGGGCTCGGTTTAGGTTACGGGTTAGGATTAGGGTACGTCTTAGGGTTAGGGTAGAGGTTAGGGTTAGGGTACGCGTTAGGGTTAGGGTAGTTATTAAACCTATCCCACTCTCTAGATACCCCTTAGCACGTCAAGGAATATTATTTGGGTGTCCAGCCATGGAGAAGAGTTTAGACACTAGGAGAAGATAAGGAACACACCCATTATCAAGAAATCACATTAGGATTCTCTTTTTAACCTGTTCCTTAAAACACTAGTGCTTAGGAAATCTATTGGAGGCAGAAGCAGTCAAGGGTAGCTTAGGGTTAGGGTTAGGGTTAGGGTTAGCTTTAGGGTACGGCTTAGGGTACGGGTTCGGGTACGGGTTCGGGTACGGCGTAGGGTATGGGTTAGGGTTAGGGTTAGGGTTAGTTTGAGGGTTAGGGCTCGGTTTAGGGTACGGGTTAGGATTAGGGTACGTGTTAGGGTTAGGGTACGCATTAGGGTTAGGGTAGTTATTAAACCTATCCCACTCTCTAGATACCCCTTAGCACGTCAAGGAATATTATTTGGGTGTCCAGCCATGGAGAAGTGTTTAGACACTAGGAGAAGATAAGGAACACACCCATTATCAAGAAATCACATTAGGATTCTCTTTTTAACCTGTTCCTTAAAACACTAGTGCTTAGGAAATCTATTGGAGGCAGAAGCAGTCAAGGGTAGCTTAGGGTTAGGGTTAGGTTTAGGGTTAGGGTTAGGGTTAGGGTACGGCTTAGGGTACGGTTTCGGGTACGGGTTCGTGTACGGCGTAGGGTATGGGTTAGGGTTAGGTTTAGTTTGAAGGTTAGGGCTCGGTTTAGGGTACGGGTTAGGATTAGGGTACGTGTTAGGGTTAGGGTAGGGGTTAGGGTTAGGGTACGCGTTAGGGTTAGGGTAGTTATTAAACCTATCCCACTCTCTAGATACCCCTTAGCACGTCAAGGAATATTTTTTGGGGGTCCAGCCATGGAGAAGAGTTTAGACACTAGGAGAAGATAAAGAACACACCCATTATCAAGAAATCACATTAGGATTCTCTTTTTAACCTGTTCCTTAAAACACTAGTGCTTAGGAAATCTATTGGAGGCAGAAGCAGTAAAGGGTAGCTTAGGGTTAGGGTTAGGGTTAGGGCTAGGGTTAGGACACGGCTTAGGGTACGGGTTCGGGTACGGGTTCGTGTTCGGCGTAGGGTATGGGTTTGGGTTAGGGTTAGGGTTAGTTTGAAGTTTAGGGCTCGGTTTAGGGTACGGGTTATGATTAGGGTACGTCTTAGGGTTAGGGTAGGGGTTAGGGTTAGGGTACGCGTTAGGGTTAGGGTAGTTATTAAACCTATCCCACTCTCTAGATACCCCTTAGCACGTCAAGGAATATTATTTGGGGGTCCAGCCATGGAGAAGAGTTTAGACACTAGGAGAAGATAAGGAACACACCCATTATCAAGAAATCACATTAGGATTCTCTTTTTTACCTGTTCCTTAAAACACTAGTGCTTAGGAAATCTATTGGAGTCAGAAGCAGTCAAGGGTAGCTTAGGGTTAGGGTTAGGGTTAGGGTACGGCTTAGGGTACGGGTTCGGGTACGGGTTCGGGTACGGGTTCGGGTACGGCGTAGGGTATGGGTTAGGTTTAGGGTTAGGGTTAGTTTGAGGGTTAGGGCTCGGTTTAGGTTACGGGTTAGGATTAGGGTACGTGTTAGGGTTAGGGTAGGGGTTAGGGTTAGGGTACGCGTTAGGGTTAGGGTAGTTATTAAACCTATCCCACTCTCTAGATACCCCTTAGCACGTCAAGGAATATTATTTGGGGGTCCAGCCATGGAGAAGAGTTTAGACACTAGGAGAAGATAAGGAACACACCCATTATCAATAAATCACATTAGGATTCTCTTTTTAACCTGTTCCTTAAAACACTAGTGCTTAGGAAATCTATTGGAGGCAGAAGCAGTCAAGGGTAGCTTAGGGTTAGGGTTTGGGTTAGGGTACGGCTTAGGGTTAGGGTACGTGTTAGGGTTAGGGTAGGGGTTAGGGTTAGGGTACGCGTTAGGGTTAGGGTAGTTATTAAACCTATCCCACTCTCTAGATACCCCTTAGCACGTCAAGGAATATTATTTGGGGGTCCAGCCATGGAGAAGAGTTTAGACACTAGGAGAAGATAAGGAACACACCCATTATCAAGAAATCACATTAGGATTCTCTTTTTAACCTGTTCCTTAAAACACTAGTGCTTAGGAAATCTATTGGAGGCAGAAGCAGTCAAGGGTAGCTTAGGGTTAGGGTTTGGGTTAGGGTACGGATTAGGGTACGGGTTCGGGTACGGTTTCGGGTACGGGTTTGGGTATGGCGTACGATATGGGTTAGGGTTAGGGTTAGGGTTAGTTTGAGGGTTAGGGCTCGGTGTAGGGTACGGGTTAGGATTAGGGTACGTGTTAGGGTTAGGGTAGGGGTTAGGGTTAGGGTACGCGTTAGGGTTAGGGTAGTTATTAAACCTATCCCACTCTCTAGATACCCCTTAGCACGTCAAGGAATATTATTTGGGTGTCCAGCCATGGAGAAGAGTTTAGACACTAGGAGAAGATAAGGAACACACCCATTATCAAGAAATCACATTAGGATTCTCTTTTTAACCTGTTCCTTAAAACACTAGTGCTTAGGAAATCTATTGGAGGCAGAAGCAGTCAAGGGTAGCTTAGGGTTAGGGTTAGGGTTAGGGTTAGGGTTAGGGTACGGGTTAGGGTACGGGTTCGGGTACGTGTTCGTGTATGGCGTAGGGTATGGGTTAGGGTTAGGGTTAGGGTTAGTTTGAAGGTTAGGGCTCGGTTTAGGGTACGGGTTAGGATTAGGGTTCGTGTTAGGGTTAGGGTAGGGGTTAGGGTTAGGGTACGCATTAGGGTTAGGGTAGTTATTAAACCTATCCCACTCCCTAGATACCCCTTAGCAAGTCAAGGAATATTATTTGGGGTTCCAGCCATGGAGAAGAATTTAGACAGTAGGAGAAGATGAGGAACACACCCATTATCAAGAAATCACATTAGGATTCTCTTTTTAACCTGTTCCTTAAAACACTAGTGCTCAGGAAATCTATTGGAGACAGAAGCAGTCAAGGGTAGCTTAGGGTTAGGGTTAGGGTTAGGGTTAGGGTTAGCTTTAGGGTACGGCTTAGGGTACGGGTTCGGGTACGGGTTCGGGTACGGCGTAGGGTATGGGTTAGGGTTAGGGTTAGGGTTAGTTTGAGGGTTAGGGCTCGGTTTAGGATACGGGTTAGGATTAGGGTACGTGTTAGGGTTAGGGTACGCGTTAGGGTTAGGGTAGTTATTAAACCTATCCCACTCTCTAGATACCCCTTAGCACGTCAAGGAATATTATTTGGGTGTCCAGCCATGGAGAAGAGTTTAGACACTAGGAGAAGATAAGGAACACACCCATTATCAAGAAATCACATTAGGATTCTCTTTTTAACCTGTTCCTTAAAACACTAGTGCTTAGGAAATCTATTGGAGGCAGAAGCAGTCAAGGGTAGCTTAGGGTTAGGGTTACGTTTAGGGTTAGGGTTAGGGTTAGGGTACGGCTTAGGGTACGGTTTCGGGTACGGGTTCGTGTACGGCGTAGGGTATGGGTTAGGGTTAGGGTTAGTTTGAAGGTTAGGGCTCGGTTTAGGGTACGGGTTAGGATTAGGGTACGTGTTAGGGTTAGGGTAGGGGTTAGGGTTAGGGTACGCGTTAGGGTTAGGGTAGTTATTAAACCTATCCCACTCTCTAGATACCCCTTAGCACGTCAAGGAATATTATTTGGGGGTCCAGCCATGGAGAAGAGTTTAGACACTAGGAGAAGATAAGGAACACACCCATTATCAAGAAATCACATTAGGATTCTCTTTTTAACCTGTTCCTTAAAACACTAGTGCTTAGGAAATCTATTGGAGGCAGAAGCAGTCAAGGGTAGCTTAGGGTTAGGGTTAGGGTTAGGGTACGGCTTAGGGTACGGGTTCGGGTACGGGTTCGGTTATGGCGTAGGGTATGGGTTAGGGTTAGGGTTAGGGTTAGTTTGAGGGTTAGGGCTCGGTTTAGGTTACGGGTTAGGATTAGGGTACGTCTTAGGGTTAGGGTAGAGGTTAGGGTTAGGGTACGCGTTAGGGTTAGGGTAGTTATTAAACCTATCCCACTCTCTAGATAACCCTTAGCACGTCAAGGAATATTATTTGGGGGTCCAGCCATGGAGAAGAGTTTAGACACTAGGAGAAGATAAGGAACACACCCATTATCAAGAAATCACATTAGGATTCTCTTTTTAACCTGTTCCTTAAAACACTAGTGCTTAGGAAATCTATTGGAGGCAGAAGCAGTCAAGGGTAGCTTAGGGTTAGGGTTAGGGTTAGGGTACGGCTTAGGGTACGGGTTCGGGTACGGGTTCGGGTACGGCGTAGGGTATGGGTTAGGTTTAGGGTTAGGGTTAGTTTGAGGGTTAGGGCTCGGTTTAGGTTACGTGTTAGGATTAGTGTACGTGTTAGGGTTAGGGTAGGGGTTAGGGTTAGGGTACGCGTTAGGGTTAGGGTAGTTATTAAACATATCCCACTCTCTAGATACCCCTTAGCACGTCAAGGAATATTATTTGGGGGTGCAGCCATGGAGAAGAGTTTAGACACTAGGAGAAGATAAGGAACACACCCATTATCAATAAATCACATTAGGATTCTCTTTTTAACCTGTTCCTTAAAACACTAGTGCTTAGGAAATCTATTGGAGGCAGAAGCAGTCAAGGGTAGCTTAGGGTTAGGGTTTGGGTTAGGGTACGGCTTAGGGTACGGGTTCGGGTACGGGTTCGGGTACGCGTTTGGGTATGGCGTAGGATATGGGTTAAGGTTAGGGTTAGTTTGAGGGTTAGGGCTCGGTTTAGGGTACGGGTTAGGATTAGGGTACGTCTTAGGGTTAGGGTAGGGGTTAGGGTTAGGGTACGCGTTAGGGTTAGGGTAGTTATTAAACCTATCCCACTCTCTAGATACCCCTTAGCACGTCAAGGAATATTATTTGGGGGTCCAGCCATGGAGAAGAGTTTAGACACTAGGAGAAGATAAGGAACACACCCATTATCAAGAAATCACATTAGGATTCTCTTTTTAACCTGTTCCTTAAAACACTAGTGCTTAGGAAATCTATTGGAGGCAGAAGCAGTCAAGGGTAGCTTAGGATTAGGGTTAGGGTTAGGGTACGGCTTAGGGTACGGGTTCGGGTACGGGTTCGTGTACGGCGTAGCGTATGGGTTAGGGTTAGGGTTAGGGTTAGTTTGAAGGTTAGGGCTCGGTTTAGGGTACGGGTTAGGATTAGGGTTCGTGTTAGGGTTAGGGTAGGGGTTAGGGTTAGGGTACGCGTTAGGGTTAGGGTAGATATTAAACCTATCCCACTCCCTAGATACCCCTTAGCACGTCAAGGAATATTATTTGGGGGTCCAGCCATGGAGAAGAGTTTAGACAGTAGGAGAAGATAAGGAACACACCCATTATCCTGAAATCACATTAGGATTCTCTTTTTAACCTGTTCCTTAATACACTAGTGCTTAGGAAATCTATTGGAGGCAGAAGCAGTCAAGGGTAGCTAAGGGTTAGGGTTAGGTTTAGGTTTAGGGTTAGGGTTATGGTTAGGGTTAGGTACGGCTTAGTGTACGGGTTCGGGTACGGGTTCTGTTATGGCGTAGGGTATGGGTTAGGGTTAGGGTTAGGGTTAGTTTGAGGGTTAGGGCTCGGTTTAGGTTACGGGTTAGGATTAGGGTACGTCTTAGGGTTAGGGTAGAGGTTAGGGTTAGGGTACGCGTTAGGGTTAGGGTAGTTATTAAACCTATCCCACTCTCTAGATACCCCTTAGCACGTCAAGGAATATTATTTGGGTGTCCAGCCATGGAGAAGAGTTTAGACACTAGGAGAAGATAAGGAACACACCCATTATCAAGAAATCACATTAGGATTCTCTTTTTAACCTGTTCCTTAAAACACTAGTGCTTAGGAAATCTATTGGAGGCAGAAGCAGTCAAGGGTAGCTTAGGGTTAGGGTTAGGGTTAGGGTTAGGGTTAGCTTTAGGGTACGGCTTAGGGTACGGGTTCGGGTACGGGTTCGGGTACGGCGTAGGGTATGGGTTAGGGTTAGGGTTAGGGTTAGTTTGAGGGTTAGGGCTCGGTTTAGGGTACGGGTTAGGATTAGGGTACGTGTTAGGGTTAGGGTACGCATTAGGGTTAGGGTAGTTATTAAACCTATCCCACTCTCTAGATACCCCTTAGCACGTCAAGGAATATTATTTGGGTGTCCAGCCATGGAGAAGTGTTTAGACACTAGGAGAAGATAAGGAACACACCCATTATCAAGAAATCACATTAGGATTCTCTTTTTAACCTGTTCCTTAAAACACTAGTGCTTAGGAAATCTATTGGAGGCAGAAGCAGTCAAGGGTAGCTTAGGGTTAGGGTTAGGTTTAGGGTTAGGGTTAGGGTTAGGGTACGGCTTAGGGTACGGTTTCGGGTACGGGTTCGTGTACGGCGTAGGGTATGGGTTAGGGTTAGGTTTAGTTTGAAGGTTAGGGCTCGGTTTAGGGTACGGGTTAGGATTAGGGTACGTGTTAGGGTTAGGGTAGGGGTTAGGGTTAGGGTACGCGTTAGGGTTAGGGTAGTTATTAAACCTATCCCACTCTCTAGATACCCCTTAGCACGTCAAGGAATATTATTTGGGTGTCCAGCCATGGAGAAGAGTTTAGACACTAGGAGAAGATAAGGAACACACCCATTATCAAGAAATCACATTAGGATTCTCTTTTTAACCTGTTCCTTAAAACACTAGTGCTTAGGAAATCTATTGGAGGCAGAAGCAGTCAAGGGTAGCTTAGGGTTAGGGTTAGGGTTAGGGTACGGCTTAGGGTACGGGTTCGGGTACGGGTTCGGGTACGGCGTAGGGTATGGGTTAGGTTTAGGGTTAGGGTTAGTTTGAGGGTTAGGGCTCGGTTTAGGTTACGTGTTAGGATTAGTGTACGTGTTAGGGTTAGGGTAGGGGTTAGGGTTAGGGTACGCGTTAGGGTTAGGGTAGTTATTAAACATATCCCACTCTCTAGATACCCCTTAGCACGTCAAGGAATATTATTTGGGGGTGCAGCCATGGAGAAGAGTTTAGACACTAGGAGAAGATAAGGAACACACCCATTATCAATAAATCACATTAGGATTCTCTTTTTAACCTGTTCCTTAAAACACTAGTGCTTAGGAAATCTATTGGAGGCAGAAGCAGTCAAGGGTAGCTTAGGGTTAGGGTTTGGGTTAGGGTACGGCTTAGGGTACGGGTTCGGGTACGGGTTCGGGTACGCGTTTGGGTATGGCGTAGGATATGGGTTAAGGTTAGGGTTAGTTTGAGGGTTAGGGCTCGGTTTAGGGTACGGGTTAGGATTAGGGTACGTCTTAGGGTTAGGGTAGGGGTTAGGGTTAGGGTACGCGTTAGGGTTAGGGTAGTTATTAAACCTATCCCACTCTCTAGATACCCCTTAGCACGTCAAGGAATATTATTTGGGGGTCCAGCCATGGAGAAGAGTTTAGACACTAGGAGAAGATAAGGAACACACCCATTATCAAGAAATCACATTAGGATTCTCTTTTTAACCTGTTCCTTAAAACACTAGTGCTTAGGAAATCTATTGGAGGCAGAAGCAGTCAAGGGTAGCTTAGGATTAGGGTTAGGGTTAGGGTACGGCTTAGGGTACGGGTTCGGGTACGGGTTCGTGTACGGCGTAGCGTATGGGTTAGGGTTAGGGTTAGGGTTAGTTTGAAGGTTAGGGCTCGGTTTAGGGTACGGGTTAGGATTAGGGTTCGTGTTAGGGTTAGGGTAGGGGTTAGGGTTAGGGTACGCGTTAGGGTTAGGGTAGATATTAAACCTATCCCACTCCCTAGATACCCCTTAGCACGTCAAGGAATATTATTTGGGGGTCCAGCCATGGAGAAGAGTTTAGACAGTAGGAGAAGATAAGGAACACACCCATTATCCTGAAATCACATTAGGATTCTCTTTTTAACCTGTTCCTTAATACACTAGTGCTTAGGAAATCTATTGGAGGCAGAAGCAGTCAAGGGTAGCTAAGGGTTAGGGTTAGGTTTAGGTTTAGGGTTAGGGTTATGGTTAGGGTTAGGTACGGCTTAGTGTACGGGTTCGGGTACGGGTTCTGTTATGGCGTAGGGTATGGGTTAGGGTTAGGGTTAGGGTTAGTTTGAGGGTTAGGGCTCGGTTTAGGTTACGGGTTAGGATTAGGGTACGTCTTAGGGTTAGGGTAGAGGTTAGGGTTAGGGTACGCGTTAGGGTTAGGGTAGTTATTAAACCTATCCCACTCTCTAGATACCCCTTAGCACGTCAAGGAATATTATTTGGGTGTCCAGCCATGGAGAAGAGTTTAGACACTAGGAGAAGATAAGGAACACACCCATTATCAAGAAATCACATTAGGATTCTCTTTTTAACCTGTTCCTTAAAACACTAGTGCTTAGGAAATCTATTGGAGGCAGAAGCAGTCAAGGGTAGCTTAGGGTTAGGGTTAGGGTTAGGGTTAGGGTTAGCTTTAGGGTACGGCTTAGGGTACGGGTTCGGGTACGGGTTCGGGTACGGCGTAGGGTATGGGTTAGGGTTAGGGTTAGGGTTAGTTTGAGGGTTAGGGCTCGGTTTAGGGTACGGGTTAGGATTAGGGTACGTGTTAGGGTTAGGGTACGCATTAGGGTTAGGGTAGTTATTAAACCTATCCCACTCTCTAGATACCCCTTAGCACGTCAAGGAATATTATTTGGGTGTCCAGCCATGGAGAAGTGTTTAGACACTAGGAGAAGATAAGGAACACACCCATTATCAAGAAATCACATTAGGATTCTCTTTTTAACCTGTTCCTTAAAACACTAGTGCTTAGGAAATCTATTGGAGGCAGAAGCAGTCAAGGGTAGCTTAGGGTTAGGGTTAGGTTTAGGGTTAGGGTTAGGGTTAGGGTACGGCTTAGGGTACGGTTTCGGGTACGGGTTCGTGTACGGCGTAGGGTATGGGTTAGGGTTAGGTTTAGTTTGAAGGTTAGGGCTCGGTTTAGGGTACGGGTTAGGATTAGGGTACGTGTTAGGGTTAGGGTAGGGGTTAGGGTTAGGGTACGCGTTAGGGTTAGGGTAGTTATTAAACCTATCCCACTCTCTAGATACCCCTTAGCACGTCAAGGAATATTTTTTGGGGGTCCAGCCATTGAGAAGAGTTTAGACACTAGGAGAAGATAAAGAACACACCCATTATCAAGAAATCACATTAGGATTCTCTTTTTAACCTGTTCCTTAAAACACTAGTGCTTAGGAAATCTATTGGAGGCAGAAGCAGTAAAGGGTAGCTTAGGGTTAGGGTTAGGGTTAGGGCTAGGGTTAGGACACGGCTTAGGGTACGGGTTCGGGTACGGGTTCGTGTTCGGCGTAGGGTATGGGTTTGGGTTAGGGTTAGGGTTAGTTTGAAGTTTAGGGCTCGGTTTAGGGTACGGGTTAGGATTAGGGTTCGTGTTAGGGTTAGGGTAGGGGTTAGGGTTAGGGTACGCGTTAGGGTTAGGGTAGTTATTAAACCTATCCCACTCTCTAGATACCCCTTAGCACGTCAAGGAATATTATTTGGGGGTCCAGCCATGGAGAAGAGTTTAGACACTAGGAGAAGATAAGGAACACACCCATTATCAAGAAATCACATTAGGATTCTCTTTTTTACCTGTTCCTTAAAACACTAGTGCTTAGGAAATCTATTGGAGTCAGAAGCAGTCAAGGGTAGCTTAGGGTTAGGGTTAGGGTTAGGGTACGGCTTAGGGTACGGGTTCGGGTACGGGTTCGGGTACGGGTTCGGGTACGGCGTAGGGTATGGGTTAGGTTTAGGGTTAGGGTTAGTTTGAGGGTTAGGGCTCGGTTTAGGTTACGGGTTAGGATTAGGGTACGTGTTAGGGTTAGGGTAGGGGTTAGGGTTAGGGTACGCGTTAGGGTTAGGGTAGTTATTAAACCTATCCCACTCTCTAGATACCCCTTAGCACGTCAAGGAATATTATTTGGGGGTCCAGCCATGGAGAAGAGTTTAGACACTAGGAGAAGATAAGGAACACACCCATTATCAATAAATCACATTAGGATTCTCTTTTTAACCTGTTCCTTAAAACACTAGTGCTTAGGAAATCTATTGGAGGCAGAAGCAGTCAAGGGTAGCTTAGGGTTAGGGTTTGGGTTAGGGTACGTCTTAGGGTTAGGGTACGTGTTAGGGTTAGGGTAGGGGTTAGGGTTAGGGTACGCGTTAGGGTTAGGGTAGTTATTAAACCTATCCCACTCTCTAGATACCCCTTAGCACGTCAAGGAATATTATTTGGGGGTCCAGCCATGGAGAAGAGTTTAGACACTAGGAGAAGATAAGGAACACACCCATTATCAAGAAATCACATTAGGATTCTCTTTTTAACCTGTTCCTTAAAACACTAGTGCTTAGGAAATCTATTGGAGGCAGAAGCAGTCAAGGGTAGCTTAGGGTTAGGGTTTGGGTTAGGGTACGGATTAGGGTACGGGTTCGGGTACGGTTTCGGGTACGGGTTTGGGTATGGCGTACGATATGGGTTAGGGTTAGGGTTAGGGTTAGTTTGAGGGTTAGGGCTCGGTGTAGGGTACGGGTTAGGATTAGGGTACGTGTTAGGGTTAGGGTAGGGGTTAGGGTTAGGGTACGCGTTAGGGTTAGGGTAGTTATTAAACCTATCCCACTCTCTAGATACCCCTTAGCACGTCAAGGAATATTATTTGGGGGTCCAGCCATGGAGAAGAGTTTAGACACTAGGAGAAGATAAGGAACACACCCATTATCAAGAAATCACATTAGGATTCTCTTTTTAACCTGTTCCTTAAAACACTAGTGCTTAGGAAATCTATTGGAGGCAGAAGCAGTCAAGGGTAGCTTAGGGTTAGGGTTTGGGTTAGGGTACGGATTAGGGTACGGGTTCGGGTACGGTTTCGGGTACGGGTTTGGGTATGGCGTACGATATGGGTTAGGGTTAGGGTTAGGGTTAGTTTGAGGGTTACGGCTCGGTGTAGGGTACGGGTTAGGATTAGGGTACGTGTTAGGGTTAGGGTAGGGGTTAGGGTTAGGGTACGCGTTAGGGTTAGGGTAGTTATTAAACCTATCCCACTCTCTAGATACCCCTTAGCACGTCAAGGAATATTATTTGGGTGTCCAGCCATGGAGAAGAGTTTAGACACTAGGAGAAGATAAGGAACACACACATTATCAAGAAATCACATTAGGATTCTCTTTTTAACCTGTTCCTTAAAACACTAGTGCTTAGGAAATCTATTGGAGGCAGAAGCAGTCAAGGGTAGCTTAGGGTTAGGGTTAGGGTTAGGGTACGGGTTAGGGTACGGGTTCGGGTACGGGTTCGTGTATGGCGTAGGGTATGGGTTAGGGTTAGGGTTAGGGTTAGTTTGAAGGTTAGGGCTCGGTTTAGGGTACGGGTTAGGATTAGGGTTCGTGTTAGGGTTAGGGTAGGTGTTAGGGTTAGGGTACGCATTAGGGTTAGGGTAGTTATTAAACCTATCCCACTCCCTAGATACCCCTTAGCAAGTCAAGGAATATTATTTGGGGTTCCAGCCATGGAGAAGAATTTAGACAGTAGGAGAAGATGAGGAACACACCCATTATCAAGAAATCACATTAGGATTCTCTTTTTAACCTGTTCCTTAAAACAGTAGTGCTTAGGAAATCTATTGGAGGCAGAAGCAGTCAAGGGTAGCTTAGGGTTAGGGTTAGGGTTAGGGTTAGGGTTAGCTTTAGGGTACGGCTTAGGGTACGGGTTCGGGTACGGGTTCGGGTACGGCGTAGGGTATGGGTTAGGGTTAGGGTTAGGGTTAGTTTGAGGGTTAGGGCTCGGTTTAGGATACGGGTTAGGATTAGGGTACGTGTTAGGGTTAGGGTACGCGTTAGGGTTAGGGTAGTTATTAAACCTATCCCACTCTCTAGATACCCCTTAGCACGTCAAGGAATATTATTTGGGTGTCCAGCAATGGAGAAGAGTTTAGACACTAGGAGAAGATAAGGAACACACCCATTATCAAGAAATCACATTAGGATTCTCTTTTTAACCTGTTCCTTAAAACACTAGTGCTTAGGAAATCTATTGGAGGCAGAAGCAGTCAAGGGTAGCTTAGGGTTAGGGTTAGGTTTAGGGTTAGGGTTAGGGTTAGGGTACGGCTTAGGGTACGGTTTCGGGTACGGGTTCGTGTACGGCGTAGGGTATGGGTTAGGGTTAGGGTTAGTTTGAAGGTTAGGGCTCGGTTTAGGGTACGGGTTAGGATTAGGGTACGTGTTAGGGTTAGGGTAGGGGTTAGGGTTAGGGTACGCGTTAGGGTTAGGGTAGTTATTAAACCTATCCCACTCTCTAGATACCCCTTAGCACGTCAAGGAATATTATTTGGGGGTCCAGCCATGGAGAAGAGTTTAGACACTAGGAGAAGATAAGGAACACACCCATTATCAAGAAATCACATTAGGATTCTCTTTTTAACCTGTTCCTTAAAACACTAGTGCTTAGGAAATCTATTGGAGGCAGAAGCAGTCAAGGGTAGCTTAGGGTTAGGGTTAGGGTTAGGGTACGGCTTAGGGTACGCGTTCGGGTACGGGTTCGGTTACGGGTTCGGGTACGGCGTAGGGTATGGGTTAGGTTTAGGGTTAGGGTTAGTTTGAGGGTTAGGGCTCGGTTTACGTTACGGGTTAGGATTAGGGTACGTGTTAGGGTTAGGGTAGGGGTTAGGGTTAGGGTACGCGTTAGGGTTAGGGTAGTTATTAAACCTATCCCACTCTCTACATACCCCTTAGCACGTCAAGGAATATTATTTGGGGGTCCAGCCATGGAGAAGAGTTTAGACACTTGGAGAAGATAAGGAACACACCCATTATCCTGAAATCACATTAGGATTCTCTTTTTAACCTGTTCCTTAAAACACTAGTGCTTAGGAAATCTATTGGAGGCAGAAGCAGTCAAGGGTAGCTTAGGGTTAGGGTTAGGGTTAGGGTACGGCTTAGGGTACGGGTTCGGGTACGGGTTCGGGTACGGGTTCGGGTACGGCGTAGGGTATGGGTTAGGTTTAGGGTTAGGGTTAGTTTGAGGGTTAGGGCTCGGTTTAGGTTACGGGTTAGGATTAGGGTACGTGTTAGGGTTAGGGTAGGGGTTAGGGTTAGGGTACGCGTTAGGGTTAGGGTAGTTATTAAACCTATCCCACACTCTAGATACCCCTTAGCACGTCAAGGAATATTATTTGGGGGTCCAGCCATGGAGAAGAGTTTAGACACTAGGAGAAGATAAGGAACACACCCATTATCAAGAAATCACATTAGGATTCTCTTTTTAACCTGTTCCTTAAAACACTAGTGCTTAGGAAATCTATTGGAGGCAGAAGCAGTCAAGGGTAGCTTAGGGTTAGGGTTAGGGTTAGGGTACGGCTTAGGGTACGGGTTCGGGTACGGGTTCGTGTACGCTGTAGGGTATGGGTTAGGGTTAGGGTTAGGGTTAGTTTGAAGGTTAGGGCTCGGTTTAGGGTACGGGTTAGGATTAGGGTTCGTGTTAGGGTTAGGGTAGGGGTTAGGGTTAGGGTACGCGTTAGGGTTAGGGTAGTTATTAAACCTATCCCACTCTCTAGATACCCCATAGCACGTCAAGGAATATTATTTGGGGGTCCAGCCATGGAGAAGAGTTTAGACACTAGGAGAAGATAAGGAACACACCCATTATCAAGAAATCACATTAGGATTCTCTTTTTAACCTGTTCCTTAAAACACTAGTGCTTAGGAAATCTATTGGAGGCAAAAGCAGTCAAGGGTAGATTAAGGTTAGGGTTAGGGTTAGGGCTAGTGTTAGGACACGGCTTAGGTTACGGGTTCGGGTACGGTTTCGTGTACGGCGTACGGTATGGGTTTGGGTTAGGGTTAGGGTTAGTTTGAAGGTTAGGGCTCGGTTTAGGGTACGAGTTAGGATTAGGGTTCGTGTTAGGGATAGGGGAGGGGTTAGGGTTAGGGTACGCGTTAGGGTTAGGGTAGTTATTAAACCTATCCCACTCTCTAGATACCCCTTAGCACGTCAAGGAATATTATTTGGGGGTCCAGCCATGGAGAAGAGTTTAGACACTAGGAGAAGATAAGGAACACACCCATTATCAAGAAATCACATTAGGATTCTCTTTTTAACCTGTTCCTTAAAACACTAGTGCTTAGGAAATCTATTGGAGGCAGAAGCAGTCAAGGGTAGCTTAGGGTTAGGGTTAGGGTTAGGGTTCGGCTTAGGGTACGGGTTCGGGTACGGGTTCGGGTACGGGTTCGGGTACGGCGTAGGGTATGGGTTAGGTTTAGGGTTAGGGTTAGTTTGAGGGTTAGGGCTCGGTTTAGGTTACGGGTTAGGATTAGGGTACGTGTTAGGGTTAGGGTAGGTGTTAGGGTTAGGGTACGCGTTAGGGTTAGGGTAGTTATTAAACCTATCCCACACTCTAGATACCCCTTAGCACGTCAAGGAATATTATTTGGGGGTCCAGCCATGGAGAAGAGTTTAGACACTAGGAGAAGATAAGGAACACACCCATTATCAAGAAATCACATTAGGATTCTCTTTTTAACCTGTTCCTTAAAACACTAGTGCTTAGGAAATCTATTGGAGGCAGAAGCAGTCAAGGGTAGCTTAGGGTTAGGGTTAGGGTTAGGGCTAGGGTTAGGACACGGCTTAGGGTACGGGTTCGGGTAAGGGTTCGTGTACGGCGTAGTGTATGGGTTTGGGTTAGGGTTAGGGTTAGTTTGAAGGTTAGGGCTCGGTTTAGGGTACGGGTTAGGATTAGGGTTCGTGTTAGGGATAGGGTAGGGGTTAGGGTTAGGGTACGCGTTAGGGTTAGGGTAGTTATTAAACCTATCCCACTCTCTAGATACTCCTTAGCACGTCAAGGAATATTATTTGGGGGTCCAGCCATGGAGAAGAGTTTAGACACTAGGAGAAGATAAGGAACACACCCATTATCAAGAAATCACATTAGGATTCTCTTTTTAACCTGTTCCTTAATACACTAGTGCTTAGGAAATCTATTGGAGGCAGAAGCAGTCAAGGGTAGCTTAGGGTTAGGGTTACGGTTAGGGTTAGGGTTAGGGTATGGCTTAGGGTACGGGTTCGGGTACGGGTTCGGGTACGGCGTAGGGTATGGGTTAGGGTTAGGGTTAGGGTTAGTTTGAGGGTTAGGGCTCGGTTTAGGGTACGGGTTAGGATTAGGGTACGTGTTAGGGTTAGGGTAGGGGTTAGGGTTAGGGTACGCGTTAGGGTTAGGGTAGTTATTAAACCTATCCCACTCTCTAGATACCCCTTAGCACGTCAAGGAATATTATTTGGGGGTCCAGCCATGGAGAAGAGTTTAGACACTAGGAGAAGATAAGGAACACACCCATTATCAAGAAATCACATTAGGATTCTCTTTTTAACCTGTTCCTTAAAACACTAGTGCTTAGGAAATCTATTGGAGGCAGAAGCAGTCAAGGGTAGCTTAGGGTTAGGGTTAGGGTTAGGGTACGGCTTAGGGTACGGGTTCGGGTACGGGTTCGGGTACGGCGTAGAGTATGGGTTAGGTTTAGGGTTAGGGTTAGTTTGAGGGTTAGGGCTCGGTTTAGGTTACGTGTTAGGATTAGGGTACGTGTTAGGGTTAGGGTAGGGGTTAGGGTTAGGGTACGCGTTAGGGTTAGGGTAGTTATTAAACATATCCACTCTCTAGATACCCCTTAGCACGTCAAGGAATATTATTTGGGGGTGCAGCCATGGAGAAGAGTTTAGACACTAGGAGAAGATAAGGAACACACCCATTATCAATAAATCACATTAGGATTCTCTTTTTAACCTGTTCCTTAAAACACTAGTGCTTAGGAAATCTATTGGAGGCAGAAGCAGTCAAGGGTAGCTTAGGGTTAGGGTTTGGGTTAGGGTACGGCTTAGGGTACGGGTTCGGGTACGGGTTCGGGTACGCGTTTGGGTATGGCGTAGGATATGGGTTAGGGTTAGGGTTAGTTTGAGGGTTAGGGCTCGGTTTAGGGTACGGGTTAGTATTAGGGTACGTCTTAGGGTTAGGGTAGGGGTTAGGGTTAGGGTACGCGTTAGGGTTAGGGTAGTTATTAAACCTATCCCACTCTCTAGATACCCCTTAGCACGTCAAGGAATATTATTTGGGGGTCCAGCCATGGAGAAGAGTTTAGACACTAGGAGAAGATAAGGAACACACCCATTATCAAGAAATCACATTAGGATTCTCTTTTTAACCTGTTCCTTAAAACACTAGTGCTTAGGAAATCTATTGGAGGCAGAAGCAGTCAAGGGTAGCTTAGGGTTAGGGTTAGGGTTAGGGTACGGCTTAGGGTACGGGTTCGGGTACAGGTTCGTGTACGGCGTAGCGTATGGGTTAGGGTTAGGGTTAGGGTTAGTTTGAAGGTTAAGGCTCGGTTTAGGGTACGGGTTAGGATTAGGGTTCGTGTTAGGGTTAGGGTAGGGGTTAGGGTTAGGGTACGCGTTAGGGTTAGGGTAGTTATTAAACCTATCCCACTCCCTAGATACCCCTTAGCACGTCAAGGAATATTATTTGGGGGTCCAGCCATGGAGAAGAGTTTAGACAGTAGGAGAAGATAAGGAACACACCCATTATCCTGAAATCACATTAGGATTCTCTTTTTAACCTGTTCCTTAATACACTAGTGCTTAGGAAATCTATTGGAGGCAGAAGCAGTCAAGGGTAGCTTAGGGTTAGGGTTAGGTTTAGGTTTAGGGTTAGGGTTATGGTTAGGGTTAGGTACGGCTTAGTGTACGGGTTCGGGTACGGGTTCGGTTATGGCGTAGGGTATGGGTTAGGGTTAGGGTTAGGGTTAGTTTGAGGGTTAGGGCTCGGTTTAGGTTACGGGTTAGGATTAGGGTACGTCTTAGGGTTAGGGTAGAGGTTAGGGTTAGGGTACGCGTTAGGGTTAGGGTAGTTATTAAACCTATCCCACTCTCTAGATAACCCTTAGCACGTCAAGGAATATTATTTGGGGGTCCAGCCATGGAGAAGAGTTTAGACACTAGGAGAAGATAA
The DNA here is from genome assembly GCF_028021215.1 of Eschrichtius robustus. Lineage (NCBI taxonomy): Eukaryota > Metazoa > Chordata > Mammalia > Artiodactyla > Eschrichtiidae > Eschrichtius > Eschrichtius robustus. The sequence continues at coordinate 3,195,468 of NW_027175257.1, forward strand.
GGAACACACCCATTATCAAGAAATCACATTAGGATTCTCTTTTTAACCTGTTCCTTAAAACACTAGTGCTTAGGAAATCTATTGGAGGCAGAAGCAGTCAAGGGTAGCTTAGGGTTAGGGTTAGGGTTAGGGTACGGCTTAGGGTACGGGTTCGGGTACGGGTTCGGGTACGGCGTAGGGTATGGGTTAGGTTTAGGGTTAGGGTTAGTTTGAGGGTTAGGGCTCGGTTTAGGTTACGTGTTAGGATTAGTGTACGTGTTAGGGTTAGGGTAGGGGTTAGGGTTAGGGTACGCGTTAGGGTTAGGGTAGTTATTAAACATATCCCACTCTCTAGATACCCCTTAGCACGTCAAGGAATATTATTTGGGGGTGCAGCCATGGAGAAGAGTTTAGACACTAGGAGAAGATAAGGAACACACCCATTATCAATAAATCACATTAGGATTCTCTTTTTAACCTGTTCCTTAAAACACTAGTGCTTAGGAAATCTATTGGAGGCAGAAGCAGTCAAGGGTAGCTTAGGGTTAGGGTTTGGGTTAGGGTACGGCTTAGGGTACGGGTTCGGGTACGGGTTCGGGTACGCGTTTGGGTATGGCGTAGGATATGGGTTAAGGTTAGGGTTAGTTTGAGGGTTAGGGCTCGGTTTAGGGTACGGGTTAGGATTAGGGTACGTCTTAGGGTTAGGGTAGGGGTTAGGGTTAGGGTACGCGTTAGGGTTAGGGTAGTTATTAAACCTATCCCACTCTCTAGATACCCCTTAGCACGTCAAGGAATATTATTTGGGGGTCCAGCCATGGAGAAGAGTTTAGACACTAGGAGAAGATAAGGAACACACCCATTATCAAGAAATCACATTAGGATTCTCTTTTTAACCTGTTCCTTAAAACACTAGTGCTTAGGAAATCTATTGGAGGCAGAAGCAGTCAAGGGTAGCTTAGGATTAGGGTTAGGGTTAGGGTACGGCTTAGGGTACGGGTTCGGGTACGGGTTCGTGTACGGCGTAGCGTATGGGTTAGGGTTAGGGTTAGGGTTAGTTTGAAGGTTAGGGCTCGGTTTAGGGTACGGGTTAGGATTAGGGTTCGTGTTAGGGTTAGGGTAGGGGTTAGGGTTAGGGTACGCGTTAGGGTTAGGGTAGTTATTAAACCTATCCCACTCCCTAGATACCCCTTAGCACGTCAAGGAATATTATTTGGGGGTCCAGCCATGGAGAAGAGTTTAGACAGTAGGAGAAGATAAGGAACACACCCATTATCCTGAAATCACATTAGGATTCTCTTTTTAACCTGTTCCTTAATACACTAGTGCTTAGGAAATCTATTGGAGGCAGAAGCAGTCAAGGGTAGCTAAGGGTTAGGGTTAGGTTTAGGTTTAGGGTTAGGGTTATGGTTAGGGTTAGGTACGGCTTAGTGTACGGGTTCGGGTACGGGTTCTGTTATGGCGTAGGGTATGGGTTAGGGTTAGGGTTAGGGTTAGTTTGAGGGTTAGGGCTCGGTTTAGGTTACGGGTTAGGATTAGGGTACGTCTTAGGGTTAGGGTACGCGTTAGGGTTAGGGTAGTTATTAAACCTATCCCACTCTCTAGATACCCCTTAGCACGTCAAGGAATATTATTTGGGTGTCCAGCCATGGAGAAGAGTTTAGACACTAGGAGAAGATAAGGAACACACCCATTATCAAGAAATCACATTAGGATTCTCTTTTTAACCTGTTCCTTAAAACACTAGTGCTTAGGAAATCTATTGGAGGCAGAAGCAGTCAAGGGTAGCTTAGGGTTAGGGTTAGGGTTAGGGTTAGGGTTAGCTTTAGGGTACGGCTTAGGGTACGGGTTCGGGTACGGGTTCGGGTACGGCGTAGGGTATGGGTTAGGGTTAGGGTTAGGGTTAGTTTGAGGGTTAGGGCTCGGTTTAGGGTACGGGTTAGGATTAGGGTACGTGTTAGGGTTAGGGTACGCATTAGGGTTAGGGTAGTTATTAAACCTATCCCACTCTCTAGATACCCCTTAGCACGTCAAGGAATATTATTTGGGTGTCCAGCCATGGAGAAGTGTTTAGACACTAGGAGAAGATAAGGAACACACCCATTATCAAGAAATCACATTAGGATTCTCTTTTTAACCTGTTCCTTAAAACACTAGTGCTTAGGAAATCTATTGGAGGCAGAAGCAGTCAAGGGTAGCTTAGGGTTAGGGTTAGGTTTAGGGTTAGGGTTAGGGTTAGGGTACGGCTTAGGGTACGGTTTCGGGTACGGGTTCGTGTACGGCGTAGGGTATGGGTTAGGGTTAGGTTTAGTTTGAAGGTTAGGGCTCGGTTTAGGGTACGGGTTAGGATTAGGGTACGTGTTAGGGTTAGGGTAGGGGTTAGGGTTAGGGTACGCGTTAGGGTTAGGGTAGTTATTAAACCTATCCCACTCTCTAGATACCCCTTAGCACGTCAAGGAATATTTTTTGGGGGTCCAGCCATGGAGAAGAGTTTAGACACTAGGAGAAGATAAAGAACACACCCATTATCAAGAAATCACATTAGGATTCTCTTTTTAACCTGTTCCTTAAAACACTAGTGCTTAGGAAATCTATTGGAGGCAGAAGCAGTAAAGGGTAGCTTAGGGTTAGGGTTAGGGTTAGGGCTAGGGTTAGGACACGGCTTAGGGTACGGGTTCGGGTACGGGTTCGTGTTCGGCGTAGGGTATGGGTTTGGGTTAGGGTTAGGGTTAGTTTGAAGTTTAGGGCTCGGTTTAGGGTACGGGTTAGGATTAGGGTTCGTGTTAGGGTTAGGGTAGGGGTTAGGGTTAGGGTACGCGTTAGGGTTAGGGTAGTTATTAAACCTATCCCACTCTCTAGATACCCCTTAGCACGTCAAGGAATATTATTTGGGGGTCCAGCCATGGAGAAGAGTTTAGACACTAGGAGAAGATAAGGAACACACCCATTATCAAGAAATCACATTAGGATTCTCTTTTTTACCTGTTCCTTAAAACACTAGTGCTTAGGAAATCTATTGGAGTCAGAAGCAGTCAAGGGTAGCTTAGGGTTAGGGTTAGGGTTAGGGTACGGCTTAGGGTACGGGTTCGGGTACGGGTTCGGGTACGGGTTCGGGTACGGCGTAGGGTATGGGTTAGGTTTAGGGTTAGGGTTAGTTTGAGGGTTAGGGCTCGGTTTAGGTTACGGGTTAGGATTAGGGTACGTGTTAGGGTTAGGGTAGGGGTTAGGGTTAGGGTACGCATTAGGGTTAGGGTAGTTATTAAACCTATCCCACTCTCTAGATACCCCTTAGCACGTCAAGGAATATTATTTGGGGGTCCAGCCATGGAGAAGAGTTTAGACACTAGGAGAAGATAAGGAACACACCCATTATCAATAAATCACATTAGGATTCTCTTTTTAACCTGTTCCTTAAAACACTAGTGCTTAGGAAATCTATTGGAGGCAGAAGCAGTCAAGGGTAGCTTAGGGTTAGGGTTTGGGTTAGGGTACGGCTTAGGGTTAGGGTACGTGTTAGGGTTAGGGTAGGGGTTAGGGTTAGGGTACGCGTTAGGGTTAGGGTAGTTATTAAACCTATCCCACTCTCTAGATACCCCTTAGCACGTCAAGGAATATTATTTGGGGGTCCAGCCATGGAGAAGAGTTTAGACACTAGGAGAAGATAAGGAACACACCCATTATCAAGAAATCACATTAGGATTCTCTTTTTAACCTGTTCCTTAAAACACTAGTGCTTAGGAAATCTATTGGAGGCAGAAGCAGTCAAGGGTAGCTTAGGGTTAGGGTTTGGGTTAGGGTACGGATTAGGGTACGGGTTCGGGTACGGTTTCGGGTACGGGTTTGGGTATGGCGTACGATATGGGTTAGGGTTAGGGTTAGGGTTAGTTTGAGGGTTAGGGCTCGGTGTAGGGTACGGGTTAGGATTAGGGTACGTGTTAGGGTTAGGGTAGGGCTTAGGGTTAGGGTACGCGTTAGGGTTAGGGTAGTTATTAAACCTATCCCACTCTCTAGATACCCCTTAGCACGTCAAGGAATATTATTTGGGTGTCCAGCCATGGAGAAGAGTTTAGACACTAGGAGAAGATAAGGAACACACACATTATCAAGAAATCACATTAGGATTCTCTTTTTAACCTGTTCCTTAAAACACTAGTGCTTAGGAAATCTATTGGAGGCAGAAGCAGTCAAGGGTAGCTTAGGATTAGGGTTAGGGTTAGGGTACGGCTTAGGGTACGGGTTCGGGTACGGGTTCGTGTACGGCGTAGCGTATGGGTTAGGGTTAGGGTTAGGGTTAGTTTGAAGGTTAGGGCTCGGTTTAGGGTACGGGTTAGGATTAGGGTTCGTGTTAGGGTTAGGGTAGGGGTTAGGGTTAGGGTACGCGTTAGGGTTAGGGTAGTTATTAAACCTATCCCACTCCCTAGATACCCCTTAGCACGTCAAGGAATATTATTTGGGGGTCCAGCCATGGAGAAGAGTTTAGACAGTAGGAGAAGATAAGGAACACACCCATTATCCTGAAATCACATTAGGATTCTCTTTTTAACCTGTTCCTTAATACACTAGTGCTTAGGAAATCTATTGGAGGCAGAAGCAGTCAAGGGTAGCTAAGGGTTAGGGTTAGGTTTAGGTTTAGGGTTAGGGTTATGGTTAGGGTTAGGTACGGCTTAGTGTACGGGTTCGGGTACGGGTTCTGTTATGGCGTAGGGTATGGGTTAGGGTTAGGGTTAGGGTTAGTTTGAGGGTTAGGGCTCGGTTTAGGTTACGGGTTAGGATTAGGGTACGTCTTAGGGTTAGGGTAGAGGTTAGGGTTAGGGTACGCGTTAGGGTTAGGGTAGTTATTAAACCTATCCCACTCTCTAGATACCCCTTAGCACGTCAAGGAATATTATTTGGGTGTCCAGCCATGGAGAAGAGTTTAGACACTAGGAGAAGATAAGGAACACACCCATTATCAAGAAATCACATTAGGATTCTCTTTTTAACCTGTTCCTTAAAACACTAGTGCTTAGGAAATCTATTGGAGGCAGAAGCAGTCAAGGGTAGCTTAGGGTTAGGGTTAGGGTTAGGGTTAGGGTTAGCTTTAGGGTACGGCTTAGGGTACGGGTTCGGGTACGGGTTCGGGTACGGCGTAGGGTATGGGTTAGGGTTAGGGTTAGGGTTAGTTTGAGGGTTAGGGCTCGGTTTAGGGTACGGGTTAGGATTAGGGTACGTGTTAGGGTTAGGGTACGCATTAGGGTTAGGGTAGTTATTAAACCTATCCCACTCTCTAGATACCCCTTAGCACGTCAAGGAATATTATTTGGGTGTCCAGCCATGGAGAAGTGTTTAGACACTAGGAGAAGATAAGGAACACACCCATTATCAAGAAATCACATTAGGATTCTCTTTTTAACCTGTTCCTTAAAACACTAGTGCTTAGGAAATCTATTGGAGGCAGAAGCAGTCAAGGGTAGCTTAGGGTTAGGGTTAGGTTTAGGGTTAGGGTTAGGGTTAGGGTACGGCTTAGGGTACGGTTTCGGGTACGGGTTCGTGTACGGCGTAGGGTATGGGTTAGGGTTAGGTTTAGTTTGAAGGTTAGGGCTCGGTTTAGGGTACGGGTTAGGATTAGGGTACGTGTTAGGGTTAGGGTAGGGGTTAGGGTTAGGGTACGCGTTAGGGTTAGGGTAGTTATTAAACCTATCCCACTCTCTAGATACCCCTTAGCACGTCAAGGAATATTATTTGGGGGTCCAGCCATGGAGAAGAGTTTAGACACTAGGAGAAGATAAGGAACACACCCATTATCAAGAAATCACATTAGGATTCTCTTTTTAACCTGTTCCTTAAAACACTAGTGCTTAGGAAATCTATTGGAGGCAGAAGCAGTCAAGGGTAGCTTAGGATTAGGGTTAGGGTTAGGGTACGGCTTAGGGTACGGGTTCGGGTACGGGTTCGTGTACGGCGTAGCGTATGGGTTAGGGTTAGGGTTAGGGTTAGTTTGAAGGTTAGGGCTCGGTTTAGGGTACGGGTTAGGATTAGGGTTCGTGTTAGGGTTAGGGTAGGGGTTAGGGTTAGGGTACGCGTTAGGGTTAGGGTAGATATTAAACCTATCCCACTCCCTAGATACCCCTTAGCACGTCAAGGAATATTATTTGGGGGTCCAGCCATGGAGAAGAGTTTAGACAGTAGGAGAAGATAAGGAACACACCCATTATCCTGAAATCACATTAGGATTCTCTTTTTAACCTGTTCCTTAATACACTAGTGCTTAGGAAATCTATTGGAGGCAGAAGCAGTCAAGGGTAGCTAAGGGTTAGGGTTAGGTTTAGGTTTAGGGTTAGGGTTATGGTTAGGGTTAGGTACGGCTTAGTGTACGGGTTCGGGTACGGGTTCTGTTATGGCGTAGGGTATGGGTTAGGGTTAGGGTTAGGGTTAGTTTGAGGGTTAGGGCTCGGTTTAGGTTACGGGTTAGGATTAGGGTACGTCTTAGGGTTAGGGTAGAGGTTAGGGTTAGGGTACGCGTTAGGGTTAGGGTAGTTATTAAACCTATCCCACTCTCTAGATACCCCTTAGCACGTCAAGGAATATTATTTGGGTGTCCAGCCATGGAGAAGAGTTTAGACACTAGGAGAAGATAAGGAACACACCCATTATCAAGAAATCACATTAGGATTCTCTTTTTAACCTGTTCCTTAAAACACTAGTGCTTAGGAAATCTATTGGAGGCAGAAGCAGTCAAGGGTAGCTTAGGGTTAGGGTTAGGGTTAGGGTTAGGGTTAGCTTTAGGGTACGGCTTAGGGTACGGGTTCGGGTACGGGTTCGGGTACGGCGTAGGGTATGGGTTAGGGTTAGGGTTAGGGTTAGTTTGAGGGTTAGGGCTCGGTTTAGGGTACGGGTTAGGATTAGGGTACGTGTTAGGGTTAGGGTACGCATTAGGGTTAGGGTAGTTATTAAACCTATCCCACTCTCTAGATACCCCTTAGCACGTCAAGGAATATTATTTGGGTGTCCAGCCATGGAGAAGTGTTTAGACACTAGGAGAAGATAAGGAACACACCCATTATCAAGAAATCACATTAGGATTCTCTTTTTAACCTGTTCCTTAAAACACTAGTGCTTAGGAAATCTATTGGAGGCAGAAGCAGTCAAGGGTAGCTTAGGGTTAGGGTTAGGTTTAGGGTTAGGGTTAGGGTTAGGGTACGGCTTAGGGTACGGTTTCGGGTACGGGTTCGTGTACGGCGTAGGGTATGGGTTAGGGTTAGGTTTAGTTTGAAGGTTAGGGCTCGGTTTAGGGTACGGGTTAGGATTAGGGTACGTGTTAGGGTTAGGGTAGGGGTTAGGGTTAGGGTACGCGTTAGGGTTAGGGTAGTTATTAAACCTATCCCACTCTCTAGATACCCCTTAGCACGTCAAGGAATATTATTTGGGTGTCCAGCCATGGAGAAGAGTTTAGACACTAGGAGAAGATAAGGAACACACCCATTATCAAGAAATCACATTAGGATTCTCTTTTTAACCTGTTCCTTAAAACACTAGTGCTTAGGAAATCTATTGGAGGCAGAAGCAGTCAAGGGTAGCTTAGGGTTAGGGTTAGGGTTAGGGTACGGCTTAGGGTACGGGTTCGGGTACGGGTTCGGGTACGGCGTAGGGTATGGGTTAGGTTTAGGGTTAGGGTTAGTTTGAGGGTTAGGGCTCGGTTTAGGTTACGTGTTAGGATTAGTGTACGTGTTAGGGTTAGGGTAGGGGTTAGGGTTAGGGTACGCGTTAGGGTTAGGGTAGTTATTAAACATATCCCACTCTCTAGATACCCCTTAGCACGTCAAGGAATATTATTTGGGGGTGCAGCCATGGAGAAGAGTTTAGACACTAGGAGAAGATAAGGAACACACCCATTATCAATAAATCACATTAGGATTCTCTTTTTAACCTGTTCCTTAAAACACTAGTGCTTAGGAAATCTATTGGAGGCAGAAGCAGTCAAGGGTAGCTTAGGGTTAGGGTTTGGGTTAGGGTACGGCTTAGGGTACGGGTTCGGGTACGGGTTCGGGTACGCGTTTGGGTATGGCGTAGGATATGGGTTAAGGTTAGGGTTAGTTTGAGGGTTAGGGCTCGGTTTAGGGTACGGGTTAGGATTAGGGTACGTCTTAGGGTTAGGGTAGGGGTTAGGGTTAGGGTACGCGTTAGGGTTAGGGTAGTTATTAAACCTATCCCACTCTCTAGATACCCCTTAGCACGTCAAGGAATATTATTTGGGGGTCCAGCCATGGAGAAGAGTTTAGACACTAGGAGAAGATAAGGAACACACCCATTATCAAGAAATCACATTAGGATTCTCTTTTTAACCTGTTCCTTAAAACACTAGTGCTTAGGAAATCTATTGGAGGCAGAAGCAGTCAAGGGTAGCTTAGGATTAGGGTTAGGGTTAGGGTACGGCTTAGGGTACGGGTTCGGGTACGGGTTCGTGTACGGCGTAGCGTATGGGTTAGGGTTAGGGTTAGGGTTAGTTTGAAGGTTAGGGCTCGGTTTAGGGTACGGGTTAGGATTAGGGTTCGTGTTAGGGTTAGGGTAGGGGTTAGGGTTAGGGTACGCGTTAGGGTTAGGGTAGATATTAAACCTATCCCACTCCCTAGATACCCCTTAGCACGTCAAGGAATATTATTTGGGGGTCCAGCCATGGAGAAGAGTTTAGACAGTAGGAGAAGATAAGGAACACACCCATTATCCTGAAATCACATTAGGATTCTCTTTTTAACCTGTTCCTTAATACACTAGTGCTTAGGAAATCTATTGGAGGCAGAAGCAGTCAAGGGTAGCTAAGGGTTAGGGTTAGGTTTAGGTTTAGGGTTAGGGTTATGGTTAGGGTTAGGTACGGCTTAGTGTACGGGTTCGGGTACGGGTTCTGTTATGGCGTAGGGTATGGGTTAGGGTTAGGGTTAGGGTTAGTTTGAGGGTTAGGGCTCGGTTTAGGTTACGGGTTAGGATTAGGGTACGTCTTAGGGTTAGGGTAGAGGTTAGGGTTAGGGTACGCGTTAGGGTTAGGGTAGTTATTAAACCTATCCCACTCTCTAGATACCCCTTAGCACGTCAAGGAATATTATTTGGGTGTCCAGCCATGGAGAAGAGTTTAGACACTAGGAGAAGATAAGGAACACACCCATTATCAAGAAATCACATTAGGATTCTCTTTTTAACCTGTTCCTTAAAACACTAGTGCTTAGGAAATCTATTGGAGGCAGAAGCAGTCAAGGGTAGCTTAGGGTTAGGGTTAGGGTTAGGGTTAGGGTTAGCTTTAGGGTACGGCTTAGGGTACGGGTTCGGGTACGGGTTCGGGTACGGCGTAGGGTATGGGTTAGGGTTAGGGTTAGGGTTAGTTTGAGGGTTAGGGCTCGGTTTAGGGTACGGGTTAGGATTAGGGTACGTGTTAGGGTTAGGGTACGCATTAGGGTTAGGGTAGTTATTAAACCTATCCCACTCTCTAGATACCCCTTAGCACGTCAAGGAATATTATTTGGGTGTCCAGCCATGGAGAAGTGTTTAGACACTAGGAGAAGATAAGGAACACACCCATTATCAAGAAATCACATTAGGATTCTCTTTTTAACCTGTTCCTTAAAACACTAGTGCTTAGGAAATCTATTGGAGGCAGAAGCAGTCAAGGGTAGCTTAGGGTTAGGGTTAGGTTTAGGGTTAGGGTTAGGGTTAGGGTACGGCTTAGGGTACGGTTTCGGGTACGGGTTCGTGTACGGCGTAGGGTATGGGTTAGGGTTAGGTTTAGTTTGAAGGTTAGGGCTCGGTTTAGGGTACGGGTTAGGATTAGGGTACGTGTTAGGGTTAGGGTAGGGGTTAGGGTTAGGGTACGCGTTAGGGTTAGGGTAGTTATTAAACCTATCCCACTCTCTAGATACCCCTTAGCACGTCAAGGAATATTTTTTGGGGGTCCAGCCATTGAGAAGAGTTTAGACACTAGGAGAAGATAAAGAACACACCCATTATCAAGAAATCACATTAGGATTCTCTTTTTAACCTGTTCCTTAAAACACTAGTGCTTAGGAAATCTATTGGAGGCAGAAGCAGTAAAGGGTAGCTTAGGGTTAGGGTTAGGGTTAGGGCTAGGGTTAGGACACGGCTTAGGGTACGGGTTCGGGTACGGGTTCGTGTTCGGCGTAGGGTATGGGTTTGGGTTAGGGTTAGGGTTAGTTTGAAGTTTAGGGCTCGGTTTAGGGTACGGGTTAGGATTAGGGTTCGTGTTAGGGTTAGGGTAGGGGTTAGGGTTAGGGTACGCGTTAGGGTTAGGGTAGTTATTAAACCTATCCCACTCTCTAGATACCCCTTAGCACGTCAAGGAATATTATTTGGGGGTCCAGCCATGGAGAAGAGTTTAGACCCTAGGAGAAGATAAGGAACACACCCATTATCAAGAAATCACATTAGGATTCTCTTTTTTACCTGTTCCTTAAAACACTAGTGCTTAGGAAATCTATTGGAGTCAGAAGCAGTCAAGGGTAGCTTAGGGTTAGGGTTAGGGTTAGGGTACGGCTTAGGGTACGGGTTCGGGTACGGGTTCGGGTACGGGTTCGGGTACGGCGTAGGGTATGGGTTAGGTTTAGGGTTAGGGTTAGTTTGAGGGTTAGGGCTCGGTTTAGGTTACGGGTTAGGATTAGGGTACGTGTTAGGGTTAGGGTAGGGGTTAGGGTTAGGGTACGCGTTAGGGTTAGGGTAGTTATTAAACCTATCCCACTCTCTAGATACCCCTTAGCACGTCAAGGAATATTATTTGGGGGTCCAGCCATGGAGAAGAGTTTAGACACTAGGAGAAGATAAGGAACACACCCATTATCAATAAATCACATTAGGATTCTCTTTTTAACCTGTTCCTTAAAACACTAGTGCTTAGGAAATCTATTGGAGGCAGAAGCAGTCAAGGGTAGCTTAGGGTTAGGGTTTGGGTTAGGGTACGTCTTAGGGTTAGGGTACGTGTTAGGGTTAGGGTAGGGGTTAGGGTTAGGGTACGCGTTAGGGTTAGGGTAGTTATTAAACCTATCCCACTCTCTAGATACCCCTTAGCACGTCAAGGAATATTATTTGGGGGTCCAGCCATGGAGAAGAGTTTAGACACTAGGAGAAGATAAGGAACACACCCATTATCAAGAAATCACATTAGGATTCTCTTTTTAACCTGTTCCTTAAAACACTAGTGCTTAGGAAATCTATTGGAGGCAGAAGCAGTCAAGGGTAGCTTAGGGTTAGGGTTTGGGTTAGGGTACGGATTAGGGTACGGGTTCGGGTACGGTTTCGGGTACGGGTTTGGGTATGGCGTACGATATGGGTTAGGGTTAGGGTTAGGGTTAGTTTGAGGGTTAGGGCTCGGTGTAGGGTACGGGTTAGGATTAGGGTACGTGTTAGGGTTAGGGTAGGGGTTAGGGTTAGGGTACGCGTTAGGGTTAGGGTAGTTATTAAACCTATCCCACTCTCTAGATACCCCTTAGCACGTCAAGGAATATTATTTGGGGGTCCAGCCATGGAGAAGAGTTTAGACACTAGGAGAAGATAAGGAACACACCCATTATCAAGAAATCACATTAGGATTCTCTTTTTAACCTGTTCCTTAAAACACTAGTGCTTAGGAAATCTATTGGAGGCAGAAGCAGTCAAGGGTAGCTTAGGGTTAGGGTTTGGGTTAGGGTACGGATTAGGGTACGGGTTCGGGTACGGTTTCGGGTACGGGTTTGGGTATGGCGTACGATATGGGTTAGGGTTAGGGTTAGGGTTAGTTTGAGGGTTACGGCTCGGTGTAGGGTACGGGTTAGGATTAGGGTACGTGTTAGGGTTAGGGTAGGGGTTAGGGTTAGGGTACGCGTTAGGGTTAGGGTAGTTATTAAACCTATCCCACTCTCTAGATACCCCTTAGCACGTCAAGGAATATTATTTGGGTGTCCAGCCATGGAGAAGAGTTTAGACACTAGGAGAAGATAAGGAACACACACATTATCAAGAAATCACATTAGGATTCTCTTTTTAACCTGTTCCTTAAAACACTAGTGCTTAGGAAATCTATTGGAGGCAGAAGCAGTCAAGGGTAGCTTAGGGTTAGGGTTAGGGTTAGGGTACGGGTTAGGGTACGGGTTCGGGTACGGGTTCGTGTATGGCGTAGGGTATGGGTTAGGGTTAGGGTTAGGGTTAGTTTGAAGGTTAGGGCTCGGTTTAGGGTACGGGTTAGGATTAGGGTTCGTGTTAGGGTTAGGGTAGGTGTTAGGGTTAGGGTACGCATTAGGGTTAGGGTAGTTATTAAACCTATCCCACTCCCTAGATACCCCTTAGCAAGTCAAGGAATATTATTTGGGGTTCCAGCCATGGAGAAGAATTTAGACAGTAGGAGAAGATGAGGAACACACCCATTATCAAGAAATCACATTAGGATTCTCTTTTTAACCTGTTCCTTAAAACAGTAGTGCTTAGGAAATCTATTGGAGGCAGAAGCAGTCAAGGGTAGCTTAGGGTTAGGGTTAGGGTTAGGGTTAGGGTTAGCTTTAGGGTACGGCTTAGGGTACGGGTTCGGGTACGGGTTCGGGTACGGCGTAGGGTATGGGTTAGGGTTAGGGTTAGGGTTAGTTTGAGGGTTAGGGCTCGGTTTAGGATACGGGTTAGGATTAGGGTACGTGTTAGGGTTAGGGTACGCGTTAGGGTTAGGGTAGTTATTAAACCTATCCCACTCTCTAGATACCCCTTAGCACGTCAAGGAATATTATTTGGGTGTCCAGCAATGGAGAAGAGTTTAGACACTAGGAGAAGATAAGGAACACACCCATTATCAAGAAATCACATTAGGATTCTCTTTTTAACCTGTTCCTTAAAACACTAGTGCTTAGGAAATCTATTGGAGGCAGAAGCAGTCAAGGGTAGCTTAGGGTTAGGGTTAGGTTTAGGGTTAGGGTTAGGGTTAGGGTACGGCTTAGGGTACGGTTTCGGGTACGGGTTCGTGTACGGCGTAGGGTATGGGTTAGGGTTAGGGTTAGTTTGAAGGTTAGGGCTCGGTTTAGGGTACGGGTTAGGATTAGGGTACGTGTTAGGGTTAGGGTAGGGGTTAGGGTTAGGGTACGCGTTAGGGTTAGGGTAGTTATTAAACCTATCCCACTCTCTAGATACCCCTTAGCACGTCAAGGAATATTATTTGGGGGTCCAGCCATGGAGAAGAGTTTAGACACTAGGAGAAGATAAGGAACACACCCATTATCAAGAAATCACATTAGGATTCTCTTTTTAACCTGTTCCTTAAAACACTAGTGCTTAGGAAATCTATTGGAGGCAGAAGCAGTCAAGGGTAGCTTAGGGTTAGGGTTAGGGTTAGGGTACGGCTTAGGGTACGCGTTCGGGTACGGGTTCGGTTACGGGTTCGGGTACGGCGTAGGGTATGGGTTAGGTTTAGGGTTAGGGTTAGTTTGAGGGTTAGGGCTCGGTTTACGTTACGGGTTAGGATTAGGGTACGTGTTAGGGTTAGGGTAGGGGTTAGGGTTAGGGTACGCGTTAGGGTTAGGGTAGTTATTAAACCTATCCCACTCTCTACATACCCCTTAGCACGTCAAGGAATATTATTTGGGGGTCCAGCCATGGAGAAGAGTTTAGACACTTGGAGAAGATAAGGAACACACCCATTATCCTGAAATCACATTAGGATTCTCTTTTTAACCTGTTCCTTAAAACACTAGTGCTTAGGAAATCTATTGGAGGCAGAAGCAGTCAAGGGTAGCTTAGGGTTAGGGTTAGGGTTAGGGTACGGCTTAGGGTACGGGTTCGGGTACGGGTTCGGGTACGGGTTCGGGTACGGCGTAGGGTATGGGTTAGGTTTAGGGTTAGGGTTAGTTTGAGGGTTAGGGCTCGGTTTAGGTTACGGGTTAGGATTAGGGTACGTGTTAGGGTTAGGGTAGGGGTTAGGGTTAGGGTACGCGTTAGGGTTAGGGTAGTTATTAAACCTATCCCACACTCTAGATACCCCTTAGCACGTCAAGGAATATTATTTGGGGGTCCAGCCATGGAGAAGAGTTTAGACACTAGGAGAAGATAAGGAACACACCCATTATCAAGAAATCACATTAGGATTCTCTTTTTAACCTGTTCCTTAAAACACTAGTGCTTAGGAAATCTATTGGAGGCAGAAGCAGTCAAGGGTAGCTTAGGGTTAGGGTTAGGGTTAGGGTACGGCTTAGGGTACGGGTTCGGGTACGGGTTCGTGTACGCTGTAGGGTATGGGTTAGGGTTAGGGTTAGGGTTAGTTTGAAGGTTAGGGCTCGGTTTAGGGTACGGGTTAGGATTAGGGTTCGTGTTAGGGTTAGGGTAGGGGTTAGGGTTAGGGTACGCGTTAGGGTTAGGGTAGTTATTAAACCTATCCCACTCTCTAGATACCCCATAGCACGTCAAGGAATATTATTTGGGGGTCCAGCCATGGAGAAGAGTTTAGACACTAGGAGAAGATAAGGAACACACCCATTATCAAGAAATCACATTAGGATTCTCTTTTTAACCTGTTCCTTAAAACACTAGTGCTTAGGAAATCTATTGGAGGCAAAAGCAGTCAAGGGTAGATTAAGGTTAGGGTTAGGGTTAGGGCTAGTGTTAGGACACGGCTTAGGTTACGGGTTCGGGTACGGTTTCGTGTACGGCGTACGGTATGGGTTTGGGTTAGGGTTAGGGTTAGTTTGAAGGTTAGGGCTCGGTTTAGGGTACGAGTTAGGATTAGGGTTCGTGTTAGGGATAGGGGAGGGGTTAGGGTTAGGGTACGCGTTAGGGTTAGGGTAGTTATTAAACCTATCCCACTCTCTAGATACCCCTTAGCACGTCAAGGAATATTATTTGGGGGTCCAGCCATGGAGAAGAGTTTAGACACTAGGAGAAGATAAGGAACACACCCATTATCAAGAAATCACATTAGGATTCTCTTTTTAACCTGTTCCTTAAAACACTAGTGCTTAGGAAATCTATTGGAGGCAGAAGCAGTCAAGGGTAGCTTAGGGTTAGGGTTAGGGTTAGGGTTCGGCTTAGGGTACGGGTTCGGGTACGGGTTCGGGTACGGGTTCGGGTACGGCGTAGGGTATGGGTTAGGTTTAGGGTTAGGGTTAGTTTGAGGGTTAGGGCTCGGTTTAGGTTACGGGTTAGGATTAGGGTACGTGTTAGGGTTAGGGTAGGTGTTAGGGTTAGGGTACGCGTTAGGGTTAGGGTAGTTATTAAACCTATCCCACACTCTAGATACCCCTTAGCACGTCAAGGAATATTATTTGGGGGTCCAGCCATGGAGAAGAGTTTAGACACTAGGAGAAGATAAGGAACACACCCATTATCAAGAAATCACATTAGGATTCTCTTTTTAACCTGTTCCTTAAAACACTAGTGCTTAGGAAATCTATTGGAGGCAGAAGCAGTCAAGGGTAGCTTAGGGTTAGGGTTAGGGTTAGGGCTAGGGTTAGGACACGGCTTAGGGTACGGGTTCGGGTAAGGGTTCGTGTACGGCGTAGTGTATGGGTTTGGGTTAGGGTTAGGGTTAGTTTGAAGGTTAGGGCTCGGTTTAGGGTACGGGTTAGGATTAGGGTTCGTGTTAGGGATAGGGTAGGGGTTAGGGTTAGGGTACGCGTTAGGGTTAGGGTAGTTATTAAACCTATCCCACTCTCTAGATACTCCTTAGCACGTCAAGGAATATTATTTGGGGGTCCAGCCATGGAGAAGAGTTTAGACACTAGGAGAAGATAAGGAACACACCCATTATCAAGAAATCACATTAGGATTCTCTTTTTAACCTGTTCCTTAATACACTAGTGCTTAGGAAATCTATTGGAGGCAGAAGCAGTCAAGGGTAGCTTAGGGTTAGGGTTACGGTTAGGGTTAGGGTTAGGGTATGGCTTAGGGTACGGGTTCGGGTACGGGTTCGGGTACGGCGTAGGGTATGGGTTAGGGTTAGGGTTAGGGTTAGTTTGAGGGTTAGGGCTCGGTTTAGGGTACGGGTTAGGATTAGGGTACGTGTTAGGGTTAGGGTAGGGGTTAGGGTTAGGGTACGCGTTAGGGTTAGGGTAGTTATTAAACCTATCCCACTCTCTAGATACCCCTTAGCACGTCAAGGAATATTATTTGGGGGTCCAGCCATGGAGAAGAGTTTAGACACTAGGAGAAGATAAGGAACACACCCATTATCAAGAAATCACATTAGGATTCTCTTTTTAACCTGTTCCTTAAAACACTAGTGCTTAGGAAATCTATTGGAGGCAGAAGCAGTCAAGGGTAGCTTAGGGTTAGGGTTAGGGTTAGGGTACGGCTTAGGGTACGGGTTCGGGTACGGGTTCGGGTACGGCGTAGAGTATGGGTTAGGTTTAGGGTTAGGGTTAGTTTGAGGGTTAGGGCTCGGTTTAGGTTACGTGTTAGGATTAGGGTACGTGTTAGGGTTAGGGTAGGGGTTAGGGTTAGGGTACGCGTTAGGGTTAGGGTAGTTATTAAACATATCCACTCTCTAGATACCCCTTAGCACGTCAAGGAATATTATTTGGGGGTGCAGCCATGGAGAAGAGTTTAGACACTAGGAGAAGATAAGGAACACACCCATTATCAATAAATCACATTAGGATTCTCTTTTTAACCTGTTCCTTAAAACACTAGTGCTTAGGAAATCTATTGGAGGCAGAAGCAGTCAAGGGTAGCTTAGGGTTAGGGTTTGGGTTAGGGTACGGCTTAGGGTACGGGTTCGGGTACGGGTTCGGGTACGCGTTTGGGTATGGCGTAGGATATGGGTTAGGGTTAGGGTTAGTTTGAGGGTTAGGGCTCGGTTTAGGGTACGGGTTAGTATTAGGGTACGTCTTAGGGTTAGGGTAGGGGTTAGGGTTAGGGTACGCGTTAGGGTTAGGGTAGTTATTAAACCTATCCCACTCTCTAGATACCCCTTAGCACGTCAAGGAATATTATTTGGGGGTCCAGCCATGGAGAAGAGTTTAGACACTAGGAGAAGATAAGGAACACACCCATTATCAAGAAATCACATTAGGATTCTCTTTTTAACCTGTTCCTTAAAACACTAGTGCTTAGGAAATCTATTGGAGGCAGAAGCAGTCAAGGGTAGCTTAGGGTTAGGGTTAGGGTTAGGGTACGGCTTAGGGTACGGGTTCGGGTACAGGTTCGTGTACGGCGTAGCGTATGGGTTAGGGTTAGGGTTAGGGTTAGTTTGAAGGTTAAGGCTCGGTTTAGGGTACGGGTTAGGATTAGGGTTCGTGTTAGGGTTAGGGTAGGGGTTAGGGTTAGGGTACGCGTTAGGGTTAGGGTAGTTATTAAACCTATCCCACTCCCTAGATACCCCTTAGCACGTCAAGGAATATTATTTGGGGGTCCAGCCATGGAGAAGAGTTTAGACAGTAGGAGAAGATAAGGAACACACCCATTATCCTGAAATCACATTAGGATTCTCTTTTTAACCTGTTCCTTAATACACTAGTGCTTAGGAAATCTATTGGAGGCAGAAGCAGTCAAGGGTAGCTTAGGGTTAGGGTTAGGTTTAGGTTTAGGGTTAGGGTTATGGTTAGGGTTAGGTACGGCTTAGTGTACGGGTTCGGGTACGGGTTCGGTTATGGCGTAGGGTATGGGTTAGGGTTAGGGTTAGGGTTAGTTTGAGGGTTAGGGCTCGGTTTAGGTTACGGGTTAGGATTAGGGTACGTCTTAGGGTTAGGGTAGAGGTTAGGGTTAGGGTACGCGTTAGGGTTAGGGTAGTTATTAAACCTATCCCACTCTCTAGATAACCCTTAGCACGTCAAGGAATATTATTTGGGGGTCCAGCCATGGAGAAGAGTTTAGACACTAGGAGAAGATAAGGAACACACCCATTATCAAGAAATCACATTAGGATTCTCTTTTTAACCTGTTCCTTAAAACACTAGTGCTTAGGAAATCTATTGGAGGCAGAAGCAGTCAAGGGTAGCTTAGGGTTAGGGTTAGGGTTAGGGTACGGCTTAGGGTACGGGTTCGGGTACGGGTTCGGGTACGGCGTAGGGTATGGGTTAGGTTTAGGGTTAGGGTTAGTTTGAGGGTTAGGGCTCGGTTTAGGTTACGTGTTAGGATTAGTGTACGTGTTAGGGTTAGGGTAGGGGTTAGGGTTAGGGTACGCGTTAGGGTTAGGGTAGTTATTAAACATATCCCACTCTCTAGATACCCCTTAGCACGTCAAGGAATATTATTTGGGGGTGCAGCCATGGAGAAGAGTTTAGACACTAGGAGAAGATAAGGAACACACCCATTATCAATAAATCACATTAGGATTCTCTTTTTAACCTGTTCCTTAAAACACTAGTGCTTAGGAAATCTATTGGAGGCAGAAGCAGTCAAGGGTAGCTTAGGGTTAGGGTTTGGGTTAGGGTACGGCTTAGGGTACGGGTTCGGGTACGGGTTCGGGTACGCGTTTGGGTATGGCGTAGGATATGGGTTAAGGTTAGGGTTAGTTTGAGGGTTAGGGCTCGGTTTAGGGTACGGGTTAGGATTAGGGTACGTCTTAGGGTTAGGGTAGGGGTTAGGGTTAGGGTACGCGTTAGGGTTAGGGTAGTTATTAAACCTATCCCACTCTCTAGATACCCCTTAGCACGTCAAGGAATATTATTTGGGGGTCCAGCCATGGAGAAGAGTTTAGACACTAGGAGAAGATAAGGAACACACCCATTATCAAGAAATCACATTAGGATTCTCTTTTTAACCTGTTCCTTAAAACACTAGTGCTTAGGAAATCTATTGGAGGCAGAAGCAGTCAAGGGTAGCTTAGGATTAGGGTTAGGGTTAGGGTACGGCTTAGGGTACGGGTTCGGGTACGGGTTCGTGTACGGCGTAGCGTATGGGTTAGGGTTAGGGTTAGGGTTAGTTTGAAGGTTAGGGCTCGGTTTAGGGTACGGGTTAGGATTAGGGTTCGTGTTAGGGTTAGGGTAGGGGTTAGGGTTAGGGTACGCGTTAGGGTTAGGGTAGTTATTAAACCTATCCCACTCCCTAGATACCCCTTAGCACGTCAAGGAATATTATTTGGGGGTCCAGCCATGGAGAAGAGTTTAGACAGTAGGAGAAGATAAGGAACACACCCATTATCCTGAAATCACATTAGGATTCTCTTTTTAACCTGTTCCTTAATACACTAGTGCTTAGGAAATCTATTGGAGGCAGAAGCAGTCAAGGGTAGCTAAGGGTTAGGGTTAGGTTTAGGTTTAGGGTTAGGGTTATGGTTAGGGTTAGGTACGGCTTAGTGTACGGGTTCGGGTACGGGTTCTGTTATGGCGTAGGGTATGGGTTAGGGTTAGGGTTAGGGTTAGTTTGAGGGTTAGGGCTCGGTTTAGGTTACGGGTTAGGATTAGGGTACGTCTTAGGGTTAGGGTACGCGTTAGGGTTAGGGTAGTTATTAAACCTATCCCACTCTCTAGATACCCCTTAGCACGTCAAGGAATATTATTTGGGTGTCCAGCCATGGAGAAGAGTTTAGACACTAGGAGAAGATAAGGAACACACCCATTATCAAGAAATCACATTAGGATTCTCTTTTTAACCTGTTCCTTAAAACACTAGTGCTTAGGAAATCTATTGGAGGCAGAAGCAGTCAAGGGTAGCTTAGGGTTAGGGTTAGGGTTAGGGTTAGGGTTAGCTTTAGGGTACGGCTTAGGGTACGGGTTCGGGTACGGGTTCGGGTACGGCGTAGGGTATGGGTTAGGGTTAGGGTTAGGGTTAGTTTGAGGGTTAGGGCTCGGTTTAGGGTACGGGTTAGGATTAGGGTACGTGTTAGGGTTAGGGTACGCATTAGGGTTAGGGTAGTTATTAAACCTATCCCACTCTCTAGATACCCCTTAGCACGTCAAGGAATATTATTTGGGTGTCCAGCCATGGAGAAGTGTTTAGACACTAGGAGAAGATAAGGAACACACCCATTATCAAGAAATCACATTAGGATTCTCTTTTTAACCTGTTCCTTAAAACACTAGTGCTTAGGAAATCTATTGGAGGCAGAAGCAGTCAAGGGTAGCTTAGGGTTAGGGTTAGGTTTAGGGTTAGGGTTAGGGTTAGGGTACGGCTTAGGGTACGGTTTCGGGTACGGGTTCGTGTACGGCGTAGGGTATGGGTTAGGGTTAGGTTTAGTTTGAAGGTTAGGGCTCGGTTTAGGGTACGGGTTAGGATTAGGGTACGTGTTAGGGTTAGGGTAGGGGTTAGGGTTAGGGTACGCGTTAGGGTTAGGGTAGTTATTAAACCTATCCCACTCTCTAGATACCCCTTAGCACGTCAAGGAATATTTTTTGGGGGTCCAGCCATGGAGAAGAGTTTAGACACTAGGAGAAGATAAAGAACACACCCATTATCAAGAAATCACATTAGGATTCTCTTTTTAACCTGTTCCTTAAAACACTAGTGCTTAGGAAATCTATTGGAGGCAGAAGCAGTAAAGGGTAGCTTAGGGTTAGGGTTAGGGTTAGGGCTAGGGTTAGGACACGGCTTAGGGTACGGGTTCGGGTACGGGTTCGTGTTCGGCGTAGGGTATGGGTTTGGGTTAGGGTTAGGGTTAGTTTGAAGTTTAGGGCTCGGTTTAGGGTACGGGTTAGGATTAGGGTTCGTGTTAGGGTTAGGGTAGGGGTTAGGGTTAGGGTACGCGTTAGGGTTAGGGTAGTTATTAAACCTATCCCACTCTCTAGATACCCCTTAGCACGTCAAGGAATATTATTTGGGGGTCCAGCCATGGAGAAGAGTTTAGACACTAGGAGAAGATAAGGAACACACCCATTATCAAGAAATCACATTAGGATTCTCTTTTTTACCTGTTCCTTAAAACACTAGTGCTTAGGAAATCTATTGGAGTCAGAAGCAGTCAAGGGTAGCTTAGGGTTAGGGTTAGGGTTAGGGTACGGCTTAGGGTACGGGTTCGGGTACGGGTTCGGGTACGGGTTCGGGTACGGCGTAGGGTATGGGTTAGGTTTAGGGTTAGGGTTAGTTTGAGGGTTAGGGCTCGGTTTAGGTTACGGGTTAGGATTAGGGTACGTGTTAGGGTTAGGGTAGGGGTTAGGGTTAGGGTACGCATTAGGGTTAGGGTAGTTATTAAACCTATCCCACTCTCTAGATACCCCTTAGCACGTCAAGGAATATTATTTGGGGGTCCAGCCATGGAGAAGAGTTTAGACACTAGGAGAAGATAAGGAACACACCCATTATCAATAAATCACATTAGGATTCTCTTTTTAACCTGTTCCTTAAAACACTAGTGCTTAGGAAATCTATTGGAGGCAGAAGCAGTCAAGGGTAGCTTAGGGTTAGGGTTTGGGTTAGGGTACGGCTTAGGGTTAGGGTACGTGTTAGGGTTAGGGTAGGGGTTAGGGTTAGGGTACGCGTTAGGGTTAGGGTAGTTATTAAACCTATCCCACTCTCTAGATACCCCTTAGCACGTCAAGGAATATTATTTGGGGGTCCAGCCATGGAGAAGAGTTTAGACACTAGGAGAAGATAAGGAACACACCCATTATCAAGAAATCACATTAGGATTCTCTTTTTAACCTGTTCCTTAAAACACTAGTGCTTAGGAAATCTATTGGAGGCAGAAGCAGTCAAGGGTAGCTTAGGGTTAGGGTTTGGGTTAGGGTACGGATTAGGGTACGGGTTCGGGTACGGTTTCGGGTACGGGTTTGGGTATGGCGTACGATATGGGTTAGGGTTAGGGTTAGGGTTAGTTTGAGGGTTAGGGCTCGGTGTAGGGTACGGGTTAGGATTAGGGTACGTGTTAGGGTTAGGGTAGGGCTTAGGGTTAGGGTACGCGTTAGGGTTAGGGTAGTTATTAAACCTATCCCACTCTCTAGATACCCCTTAGCACGTCAAGGAATATTATTTGGGTGTCCAGCCATGGAGAAGAGTTTAGACACTAGGAGAAGATAAGGAACACACACATTATCAAGAAATCACATTAGGATTCTCTTTTTAACCTGTTCCTTAAAACACTAGTGCTTAGGAAATCTATTGGAGGCAGAAGCAGTCAAGGGTAGCTTAGGATTAGGGTTAGGGTTAGGGTACGGCTTAGGGTACGGGTTCGGGTACGGGTTCGTGTACGGCGTAGCGTATGGGTTAGGGTTAGGGTTAGGGTTAGTTTGAAGGTTAGGGCTCGGTTTAGGGTACGGGTTAGGATTAGGGTTCGTGTTAGGGTTAGGGTAGGGGTTAGGGTTAGGGTACGCGTTAGGGTTAGGGTAGTTATTAAACCTATCCCACTCCCTAGATACCCCTTAGCACGTCAAGGAATATTATTTGGGGGTCCAGCCATGGAGAAGAGTTTAGACAGTAGGAGAAGATAAGGAACACACCCATTATCCTGAAATCACATTAGGATTCTCTTTTTAACCTGTTCCTTAATACACTAGTGCTTAGGAAATCTATTGGAGGCAGAAGCAGTCAAGGGTAGCTAAGGGTTAGGGTTAGGTTTAGGTTTAGGGTTAGGGTTATGGTTAGGGTTAGGTACGGCTTAGTGTACGGGTTCGGGTACGGGTTCTGTTATGGCGTAGGGTATGGGTTAGGGTTAGGGTTAGGGTTAGTTTGAGGGTTAGGGCTCGGTTTAGGTTACGGGTTAGGATTAGGGTACGTCTTAGGGTTAGGGTAGAGGTTAGGGTTAGGGTACGCGTTAGGGTTAGGGTAGTTATTAAACCTATCCCACTCTCTAGATACCCCTTAGCACGTCAAGGAATATTATTTGGGTGTCCAGCCATGGAGAAGAGTTTAGACACTAGGAGAAGATAAGGAACACACCCATTATCAAGAAATCACATTAGGATTCTCTTTTTAACCTGTTCCTTAAAACACTAGTGCTTAGGAAATCTATTGGAGGCAGAAGCAGTCAAGGGTAGCTTAGGGTTAGGGTTAGGGTTAGGGTTAGGGTTAGCTTTAGGGTACGGCTTAGGGTACGGGTTCGGGTACGGGTTCGGGTACGGCGTAGGGTATGGGTTAGGGTTAGGGTTAGGGTTAGTTTGAGGGTTAGGGCTCGGTTTAGGGTACGGGTTAGGATTAGGGTACGTGTTAGGGTTAGGGTACGCATTAGGGTTAGGGTAGTTATTAAACCTATCCCACTCTCTAGATACCCCTTAGCACGTCAAGGAATATTATTTGGGTGTCCAGCCATGGAGAAGTGTTTAGACACTAGGAGAAGATAAGGAACACACCCATTATCAAGAAATCACATTAGGATTCTCTTTTTAACCTGTTCCTTAAAACACTAGTGCTTAGGAAATCTATTGGAGGCAGAAGCAGTCAAGGGTAGCTTAGGGTTAGGGTTAGGTTTAGGGTTAGGGTTAGGGTTAGGGTACGGCTTAGGGTACGGTTTCGGGTACGGGTTCGTGTACGGCGTAGGGTATGGGTTAGGGTTAGGTTTAGTTTGAAGGTTAGGGCTCGGTTTAGGGTACGGGTTAGGATTAGGGTACGTGTTAGGGTTAGGGTAGGGGTTAGGGTTAGGGTACGCGTTAGGGTTAGGGTAGTTATTAAACCTATCCCACTCTCTAGATACCCCTTAGCACGTCAAGGAATATTTTTTGGGGGTCCAGCCATGGAGAAGAGTTTAGACACTAGGAGAAGATAAAGAACACACCCATTATCAAGAAATCACATTAGGATTCTCTTTTTAACCTGTTCCTTAAAACACTAGTGCTTAGGAAATCTATTGGAGGCAGAAGCAGTAAAGGGTAGCTTAGGGTTAGGGTTAGGGTTAGGGCTAGGGTTAGGACACGGCTTAGCGTACGGGTTCGGGTACGGGTTCGTGTTCGGCGTAGGGTATGGGTTTGGGTTAGGGTTAGGGTTAGTTTGAAGTTTAGGGCTCGGTTTAGGGTACGGGTTAGGATTAGGGTTCGTGTTAGGGTTAGGGTAGGGGTTAGGGTTAGGGTACGCGTTAGGGTTAGGGTAGTTATTAAACCTATCCCACTCTCTAGATACCCCTTAGCACGTCAAGGAATATTATTTGGGGGTCCAGCCATGGAGAAGAGTTTAGACACTAGGAGAAGATAAGGAACACACCCATTATCAAGAAATCACATTAGGATTCTCTTTTTAACCTGTTCCTTAAAACACTAGTGCTTAGGAAATCTATTGGAGTCAGAAGCAGTCAAGGGTAGCTTAGGGTTAGGGTTAGGGTTAGGGTACGGCTTAGGGTACGGGTTCGGGTACGGGTTCGGGTACGGGTTCGGGTACGGCGTAGGGTATGGGTTAGGTTTAGGGTTAGGGTTAGTTTGAGGGTTAGGGCTCGGTTTAGGTTACGGGTTAGGATTAGGGTACGTGTTAGGGTTAGGGTAGGGGTTAGGGTTAGGGTACGCATTAGGGTTAGGGTAGTTATTAAACCTATCCCACTCTCTAGATACCCCTTAGCACGTCAAGGAATATTATTTGGGGGTCCAGCCATGGAGAAGAGTTTAGACACTAGGAGAAGATAAGGAACACACCCATTATCAAGAAATCACATTAGGATTCTCTTTTTAACCTGTTCCTTAAAACACTAGTGCTTAGGAAATCTATTGGAGGCAGAAGCAGTCAAGGGTAGCTTAGGGTTAGGGTTTGGGTTAGGGTACGGCTTAGGGTTAGGGTACGTGTTAGGGTTAGGGTAGGGGTTAGGGTTAGGGTACGCGTTAGGGTTAGGGTAGTTATTAAACCTATCCCACTCTCTAGATACCCCTTAGCACGTCAAGGAATATTATTTGGGGGTCCAGCCATGGAGAAGAGTTTAGACACTAGGAGAAGATAAGGAACACACCCATTATCAAGAAATCACATTAGGATTCTCTTTTTAACCTGTTCCTTAAAACACTAGTGCTTAGGAAATCTATTGGAGGCAGAAGCAGTCAAGGGTAGCTTAGGGTTAGGGTTTGGGTTAGGGTACGGATTAGGGTACGGGTTCGGGTACGGTTTCGGGTACGGGTTTGGGTATGGCGTACGATATGGGTTAGGGTTAGGGTTAGGGTTAGTTTGAGGGTTAGGGCTCGGTGTAGGGTACGGGTTAGGATTAGGGTACGTGTTAGGGTTAGGGTAGGGGTTAGGGTTAGGGTACGCGTTAGGGTTAGGGTAGTTATTAAACCTATCCCACTCTCTAGATACCCCTTAGCACGTCAAGGAATATTATTTGGGTGTCCAGCCATGGAGAAGAGTTTAGACACTAGGAGAAGATAAGGAACACACCCATTATCAAGAAATCACATTAGGATTCTCTTTTTAACCTGTTCCTTAAAACACTAGTGCTTAGGAAATCTATTGGAGGCAGAAGCAGTCAAGGGTAGCTTAGGGTTAGGGTTAGGGTTAGGGTTAGGGTTAGGGTACGGGTTAGGGTACGGGTTCGGGTACGGGTTCGTGTATGGCGTAGGGTATGGGTTAGGGTTAGGGTTAGGGTTAGTTTGAAGGTTAGGGCTCGGTTTAGGGTACGGGTTAGGATTAGGGTTCGTGTTAGGGTTAGGGTAGGGGTTAGGGTTAGGGTACGCATTAGGGTTAGGGTAGTTATTAAACCTATCCCACTCCCTAGATACCCCTTAGCAAGTCAAGGAATATTATTTGGGGTTCCAGCCATGGAGAAGAATTTAGACAGTAGGAGAAGATGAGGAACACACCCATTATCAAGAAATCACATTAGGATTCTCTTTTTAACCTGTTCCTTAAAACACTAGTGCTTAGGAAATCTATTGGAGGCAGAAGCAGTCAAGGGTAGCTTAGGGTTAGGGTTAGGGTTAGGGTTAGGGTTAGCTTTAGGGTACGGCTTAGGGTACGGGTTCGGGTACGGGTTCGGGTACGGCGTAGGGTATGGGTTAGGGTTAGGGTTAGGGTTAGTTTGAGGGTTAGGGCTCGGTTTAGGATACGGGTTAGGATTAGGGTACGTGTTAGGGTTAGGTTACGCGTTAGGGTTAGGGTAGTTATTAAACCTATCCCACTCTCTAGATACCCCTTAGCACGTCAAGGAATATTATTTGGGTGTCCAGCCATGGAGAAGAGTTTAGACACTAGGAGAAGATAAGGAACACACCCATTATCAAGAAATCACATTAGGATTCTCTTTTTAACCTGTTCCTTAAAACACTAGTGCTTAGGAAATCTATTGGAGGCAGAAGCAGTCAAGGGTAGCTTAGGGTTAGGGTTAGGTTTAGGGTTAGGGTTAGGGTTAGGGTACGGCTTAGGGTACGGTTTCGGGTACGGGTTCGTGTACGGCGTAGGGTATGGGTTAGGGTTAGGGTTAGTTTGAAGGTTAGGGCTCGGTTTAGGGTACGGGTTAGGATTAGGGTACGTGTTAGGGTTAGGGTAGGGGTTAGGGTTAGGGTACGCGTTAGGGTTAGGGTAGTTATTAAACCTATCCCACTCTCTAGATACCCCTTAGCACGTCAAGGAATATTATTTGGGGGTCCAGCCATGGAGAAGAGTTTAGACACTAGGAGAAGATAAGGAACACACCCATTATCAATAAATCACATTAGGATTCTCTTTTTAACCTGTTCCTTAAAACACTAGTGCTTAGGAAATCTATTGGAGGCAGAAGCAGTCAAGGGTAGCTTAGGGTTAGGGTTAGGGTTAGGGTACGGCTTAGGGTACGGGTTCGGGTACGGGTTCGGTTACGGGTTCGGGTACGGCGTAGGGTATGGGTTAGGTTTAGGGTTAGGGTTAGTTTGAGGGTTAGGGCTCGGTTTAGGTTACGGGTTAGGATTAGGGTACGTGTTAGGGTTAGGGTAGGGGTTAGGGTTAGGGTACGCGTTAGGGTTAGGGTAGTTATTAAACCTATCCCACTCTCTACATACCCCTTAGCACGTCAAGGAATATTATTTGGGGGTCCAGCCATGGAGAAGAGTTTAGACACTTGGAGAAGATAAGGAACACACCCATTATCCTGAAATCACATTAGGATTCTCTTTTTAACCTGTTCCTTAAAACACTAGTGCTTAGGAAATCTATTGGAGGCAGAAGCAGTCAAGGGTAGCTTAGGGTTAGGGTTAGGGTTAGGGTACGGCTTAGGGTACGGGTTCGGGTACGGGTTCGGGTACGGGTTCGGGTACGGCGTAGGGTATGGGTTAGGTTTAGGGTTAGGGTTAGTTTGAGGGTTAGGGCTCGGTTTAGGTTACGGGTTAGGATTAGGGTACGTGTTAGGGTTAGGGTAGGGGTTAGGGTTAGGGTACGCGTTAGGGTTAGGGTAGTTATTAAACCTATCCCACACTCTAGATACCCCTTAGCACGTCAAGGAATATTATTTGGGGGTCCAGCCATGGAGAAGAGTTTAGACACTAGGAGAAGATAAGGAACACACCCATTATCAAGAAATCACATTAGGATTCTCTTTTTAACCTGTTCCTTAAAACACTAGTGCTTAGGAAATCTATTGGAGGCAGAAGCAGTCAAGGGTAGCTTAGGGTTAGGGTTAGGGTTAGGGTACGGCTTAGGGTACGGGTTCGGGTACGGGTTCGTGTACGGCGTAGGGTATGGGTTAGGGTTAGGGTTAGGGTTAGTTTGAAGGTTAGGGCTCGGTTTAGGGTACGGGTTAGGATTAGGGTTCGTGTTAGGGTTAGGGTAGGGGTTAGGGTTAGGGTACGCGTTAGGGTTAGGGTAGTTATTAAACCTATCCCACTCTCTAGATACCCCATAGCACGTCAAGGAATATTATTTGGGGGTCCAGCCATGGAGAAGAGTTTAGACACTAGGAGAAGATAAGGAACACACCCATTATCAAGAAATCACATTAGGATTCTCTTTTTAACCTGTTCCTTAAAACACTAGTGCTTAGGAAATCTATTGGAGGCAAAAGCAGTCAAGGGTAGATTAAGGTTAGGGTTAGGGTTAGGGCTAGTGTTAGGACACGGCTTAGGTTACGGGTTCGGGTACGGTTTCGTGTACGGCGTACGGTATGGGTTTGGGTTAGGGTTAGGGTTAGTTTGAAGGTTAGGGCTCGGTTTAGGGTACGAGTTAGGATTAGGGTTCGTGTTAGGGATAGGGGAGGGGTTAGGGTTAGGGTACGCGTTAGGGTTAGGGTAGTTATTAAACCTATCCCACTCTCTAGATACCCCTTAGCACGTCAAGGAATATTATTTGGGGGTCCAGCCATGGAGAAGAGTTTAGACACTAGGAGAAGATAAGGAACACACCCATTATCAAGAAATCACATTAGGATTCTCTTTTTAACCTGTTCCTTAAAACACTAGTGCTTAGGAAATCTATTGGAGGCAGAAGCAGTCAAGGGTAGCTTAGGGTTAGGGTTAGGGTTAGGGTACGGCTTAGGGTACGGGTTCGGGTACGGGTTCGGGTACGGGTTCGGGTACGGCGTAGGGTATGGGTTAGGTTTAGGGTTAGGGTTAGTTTGAGGGTTAGGGCTCGGTTTAGGTTACGGGTTAGGATTAGGGTACGTGTTAGGGTTAGGGTAGGTGTTAGGGTTAGGGTACGCGTTAGGGTTAGGGTAGTTATTAAACCTATCCCACACTCTAGATACCCCTTAGCACGTCAAGGAATATTATTTGGGGGTCCAGCCATGGAGAAGAGTTTAGACACTAGGAGAAGATAAGGAACACACCCATTATCAAGAAATCACATTAGGATTCTCTTTTTAACCTGTTCCTTAAAACACTAGTGCTTAGGAAATCTATTGGAGGCAGAAGCAGTCAAGGGTAGCTTAGGGTTAGGGTTAGGGTTAGGGCTAGGGTTAGGACACGGCTTAGGGTACGGGTTCGGGTAAGGGTTCGTGTACGGCGTAGTGTATGGGTTTGGGTTAGGGTTAGGGTTAGTTTGAAGGTTAGGGCTCGGTTAAGGGTACGGGTTAGGATTAGGGTTCGTGTTAGGGATAGGGTAGGGGTTAGGGTTAGGGTACGCGTTAGGGTTAGGGTAGTTATTAAACCTATCCCACTCTCTAGATACTCCTTAGCACGTCAAGGAATATTATTTGGGGGTCCAGCCATGGAGAAGAGTTTAGACACTAGGAGAAGATAAGGAACACACCCATTATCAAGAAATCACATTAGGATTCTCTTTTTAACCTGTTCCTTAATACACTAGTGCTTAGGAAATCTATTGGAGGCAGAAGCAGTCAAGGGTAGCTTAGGGTTAGGGTTACGGTTAGGGTTAGGGTTAGGGTATGGCTTAGGGTACGGGTTCGGGTACGGGTTCGGGTACAGCGTAGGGTATGGGTTAGGGTTAGGGTTAGGGTTAGTTTGAGGGTTAGGGCTCGGTTTAGGGTACGGGTTAGGATTAGGGTACGTGTTAGGGTTAGGGTAGGGGTTAGGGTTAGGGTACGCGTTAGGGTTAGGGTAGTTATTAAACCTATCCCACTCTCTAGATACCCCTTAGCACGTCAAGGAATATTATTTGGGGGTCCAGCCATGGAGAAGAGTTTAGACACTAGGAGAAGATAAGGAACACACCCATTATCAAGAAATCACATTAGGATTCTCTTTTTAACCTGTTCCTTAAAACACTAGTGCTTAGGAAATCTATTGGAGGCAGAAGCAGTCAAGGGTAGCTTAGGGTTAGGGTTAGGGTTAGGGTACGGCTTAGGGTACGGGTTCGGGTACGGGTTCGGGTACGGGTTCGGGTACGGCGTAGGGTATGGGTTAGGTTTAGGGTTAGGGTTAGTTTGAGGGTTAGGGCTCGGTTTAGGTTACGGGTTAGGATTAGGGTACGTGTTAGGGTTAGGGTAGGTGTTAGGGTTAGGGTACGCGTTAGGGTTAGGGTAGTTATTAAACCTATCCCACACTCTAGATACCCCTTAGCACGTCAAGGAATATTATTTGGGGGTCCAGCCATGGAGAAGAGTTTAGACACTAGGAGAAGATAAGGAACACACCCATTATCAAGAAATCACATTAGGATTCTCTTTTTAACCTGTTCCTTAAAACACTAGTGCTTAGGAAATCTATTGGAGGCAGAAGCAGTCAAGGGTAGCTTAGGGTTAGGGTTAGGGTTAGGGCTAGGGTTAGGACACGGCTTAGGGTACGGGTTCGGGTAAGGGTTCGTGTACGGCGTAGTGTATGGGTTTGGGTTAGGGTTAGGGTTAGTTTGAAGGTTAGGGCTCGGTTAAGGGTACGGGTTAGGATTAGGGTTCGTGTTAGGGATAGGGTAGGGGTTAGGGTTAGGGTACGCGTTAGGGTTAGGGTAGTTATTAAACCTATCCCACTCTCTAGATACTCCTTAGCACGTCAAGGAATATTATTTGGGGGTCCAGCCATGGAGAAGAGTTTAGACACTAGGAGAAGATAAGGAACACACCCATTATCAAGAAATCACATTAGGATTCTCTTTTTAACCTGTTCCTTAATACACTAGTGCTTAGGAAATCTATTGGAGGCAGAAGCAGTCAAGGGTAGCTTAGGGTTAGGGTTACGGTTAGGGTTAGGGTTAGGGTATGGCTTAGGGTACGGGTTCGGGTACGGGTTCGGGTACAGCGTAGGGTATGGGTTAGGGTTAGGGTTAGGGTTAGTTTGAGGGTTAGGGCTCGGTTTAGGGTACGGGTTAGGATTAGGGTACGTGTTAGGGTTAGGGTAGGGGTTAGGGTTAGGGTACGCGTTAGGGTTAGGGTAGTTATTAAACCTATCCCACTCTCTAGATACCCCTTAGCACGTCAAGGAATATTATTTGGGGGTCCAGCCATGGAGAAGAGTTTAGACACTAGGAGAAGATAAGGAACACACCCATTATCAAGAAATCACATTAGGATTCTCTTTTTAACCTGTTCCTTAAAACACTAGTGCTTAGGAAATCTATTGGAGGCAGAAGCAGTCAAGGGTAGCTTAGGGTTAGGGTTAGGGTTAGGGTACGGCTTAGGGTACGGGTTCGGGTACGGGTTCGGGTACGGCGTAGGGTATGGGTTAGGTTTAGGGTTAGGGTTAGTTTGAGGGTTAGGGCTCGGTTTAGGTTACGTGTTAGGATTAGGGTACGTGTTAGGGTTAGGGTAGGGGTTAGGGTTAGGGTACGCGTTAGGGTTAGGGTAGTTATTAAACATATCCCACTCTCTAGATACCCCTTAGCACGTCAAGGAATATTATTTGGGGGTGCAGCCATGGAGAAGAGTTTAGACACTAGGAGAAGATAAGGAACACACCCATTATCAATAAATCACATTAGGATTCTCTTTTTAACCTGTTCCTTAAAACACTAGTGCTTAGGAAATCTATTGGAGGCAGAAGCAGTCAAGGGTAGCTTAGGGTTAGGGTTTGGGTTAGGGTACGGCTTAGGGTACGGGTTCGGGTACGGGTTCGGGTACGCGTTTGGGTATGGCGTAGGATATGGGTTAGGGTTAGGGTTAGTTTGAGGGTTAGGGCTCGGTTTAGGGTACGGGTTAGTATTAGGGTACGTCTTAGGGTTAGGGTAGGGGTTAGGGTTAGGGTACGCGTTAGGGTTAGGGTAGTTATTAAACCTATCCCACTCTCTAGATACCCCTTAGCACGTCAAGGAATATTATTTGGGGGTCCAGCCATGGAGAAGAGTTTAGACACTAGGAGAAGATAAGGAACACACCCATTATCAAGAAATCACATTAGGATTCTCTTTTTAACCTGTTCCTTAAAACACTAGTGCTTAGGAAATCTATTGGAGGCAGAAGCAGTCAAGGGTAGCTTAGGGTTAGGGTTAGGGTTAGGGTACGGCTTAGGGTACGGGTTCGGGTACGGGTTCGTGTACGGCGTAGCGTATGGGTTAGGGTTAGGGTTAGGGTTAGTTTGAAGGTTAAGGCTCGGTTTAGGGTACGGGTTAGGATTAGGGTTCGTGTTAGGGTTAGGGTAGGGGTTAGGGTTAGGGTACGCGTTAGGGTTAGGGTAGTTATTAAACCTATCCCACACCCTAGATACCCCTTAGCACGTCAAGGAATATTATTTGGGGGTCCAGCCATGGAGAAGAGTTTAGACAGTAGGAGAAGATAAGGAACACACCCATTATCCTGAAATCACATTAGAATTCTCTTTTTAACCTGTTCCTTAATACACTAGTGCTTAGGAAATCTATTGGAGGCAGAAGCAGTCAAGGGTAGCTTAGGGTTAGGGTTAGGTTTAGGTTTAGGGTTAGGGTTATGGTTAGGGTTAGGTACGGCTTAGTGTACGGGTTCGGGTACGGGTTCGGTTATGGCGTAGGGTATGGGTTAGGGTTAGGGTTAGGGTTAGTTTGAGGGTTAGGGCTCGGTTTAGGTTACGGGTTAGGATTAGGGTACGTCTTAGGGTTAGGGTAGAGGTTAGGGTTAGGGTACGCGTTAGGGTTAGGGTAGTTATTAAACCTATCCCACTCTCTAGATAACCCTTAGCACGTCAAGGAATATTATTTGGGGGTCCAGCCATGGAGAAGAGTTTAGACACTAGGAGAAGATAAGGAACACACCCATTATCAAGAAATCACATTAGGATTCTCTTTTTAACCTGTTCCTTAAAACACTAGTGCTTAGGAAATCTATTGGAGGCAGAAGCAGTCAAGGGTAGCTTAGGGTTAGGGTTAGGGTTAGGGTACGGCTTAGGGTACGGGTTCGGGTACGGGTTCGGGTACGGCGTAGGGTATGGGTTAGGTTTAGGGTTAGGGATAGTTTGAGGGTTAGGGCTCGGTTTAGGTTACGTGTTAGGATTAGTGTACGTGTTAGGGTTAGGGTAGGGGTTAGGGTTAGGGTACGCGTTAGGGTTAGGGTAGTTATTAAACATATCCCACTCTCTAGATACCCCTTAGCACGTCAAGGAATATTATTTGGGGGTGCAGCCATGGAGAAGAGTTTAGACACTAGGAGAAGATAAGGAACACACCCATTATCAATAAATCACATTAGGATTCTCTTTTTAACCTGTTCCTTAAAACACTAGTGCTTAGGAAATCTATTGGAGGCAGAAGCAGTCAAGGGTAGCTTAGGGTTAGGGTTTGGGTTAGGGTACGGCTTAGGGTACGGGTTCGGGTACGTGTTCGGGTACGCGTTTGGGTATGGCGTAGGATATGGGTTAAGGTTAGGGTTAGTTTGAGGGTTAGGGCTCGGTTTAGGGTACGGGTTAGGATTAGGGTACGTCTTAGGGTTAGGGTAGGGGTTAGGGTTAGGGTACGCGTTAGGGTTAGGGTAGTTATTAAACCTATCCCACTCTCTAGATACCCCTTAGCACGTCAAGGAATATTATTTGGGGGTCCAGCCATGGAGAAGAGTTTAGACACTAGGAGAAGATAAGGAACACACCCATTATCAAGAAATCACATTAGGATTCTCTTTTTAACCTGTTCCTTAAAACACTAGTGCTTAGGAAATCTATTGGAGGCAGAAGCAGTCAAGGGTAGCTTAGGATTAGGGTTAGGGTTAGGGTACGGCTTAGGGTACGGGTTCGGGTACGGGTTCGTGTACGGCGTAGCGTATGGGTTAGGGTTAGGGTTAGGGTTAGTTTGAAGGTTAGGGCTCGGTTTAGGGTACGGGTTAGGATTAGGGTTCGTGTTAGGGTTAGGGTAGGGGTTAGGGTTAGGGTACGCGTTAGGGTTAGGGTAGTTATTAAACCTATCCCACTCCCTAGATACCCCTTAGCACGTCAAGGAATATTATTTGGGGGTCCAGCCATGGAGAAGAGTTTAGACAGTAGGAGAAGATAAGGAACACAACCATTATCCTGAAATCACATTAGGATTCTCTTTTTAACCTGTTCCTTAATACACTAGTGCTTAGGAAATCTATTGGAGGCAGAAGCAGTCAAGGGTAGCTAAGGGTTAGGGTTAGGTTTAGGTTTAGGGTTAGGGTTATGGTTAGGGTTAGGTACGGCTTAGTGTACGGGTTCGGGTACGGGTTCTGTTATGGCGTAGGGTATGGGTTAGGGTTAGGGTTAGGGTTAGTTTGAGGGTTAGGGCTCGGTTTAGGTTACGGGTTAGGATTAGGGTACGTCTTAGGGTTAGGGTAGAGGTTAGGGTTAGGGTACGCGTTAGGGTTAGGGTAGTTATTAAACCTATCCCACTCTCTAGATACCCCTTAGCACGTCAAGGAATATTATTTGGGTGTCCAGCCATGGAGAAGAGTTTAGACACTAGGAGAAGATAAGGAACACACCCATTATCAAGAAATCACATTAGGATTCTCTTTTTAACCTGTTCCTTAAAACACTAGTGCTTAGGAAATCTATTGGAGGCAGAAGCAGTCAAGGGTAGCTTAGGGTTAGGGTTAGGGTTAGGGTTAGCTTTAGGGTACGGCTTAGGGTACGGGTTCGGGTACGGGTTCGGGTACGGCGTAGGGTATGGGTTAGGGTTAGGGTTAGGGTTAGTTTGAGGGTTAGGGCTCGGTTTAGGGTACGGGTTAGGATTAGGGTACGTGTTAGGGTTAGGGTACGCATTAGGGTTAGGGTAGTTATTAAACCTATCCCACTCTCTAGATACCCCTTAGCACGTCAAGGAATATTATTTGGGTGTCCAGCCATGGAGAAGTGTTTAGACACTAGGAGAAGATAAGGAACACACCCATTATCAAGAAATCACATTAGGATTCTCTTTTTAACCTGTTCCTTAAAACACTAGTGCTTAGGAAATCTATTGGAGGCAGAAGCAGTCAAGGGTAGCTTAGGGTTAGGGTTAGGTTTAGGGTTAGGGTTAGGGTTAGGGTACGGCTTAGGGTACGGTTTCGGGTACGGGTTCGTGTACGGCGTAGGGTATGGGTTAGGGTTAGGTTTAGTTTGAAGGTTAGGGCTCGGTTTAGGGTACGGGTTAGGATTAGGGTACGTGTTAGGGTTAGGGTAGGGGTTAGGGTTAGGGTACGCGTTAGGGTTAGGGTAGTTATTAAACCTATCCCACTCTCTAGATACCCCTTAGCACGTCAAGGAATATTTTTTGGGGGTCCAGCCATGGAGAAGAGTTTAGACACTAGGAGAAGATAAAGAACACACCCATTATCAAGAAATCACATTAGGATTCTCTTTTTAACCTGTTCCTTAAAACACTAGTGCTTAGGAAATCTATTGGAGGCAGAAGCAGTAAAGGGTAGCTTAGGGTTAGGGTTAGGGTTAGGGCTAGGGTTAGGACACGGCTTAGGGTACGGGTTCGGGTACGGGTTCGTGTTCGGCGTAGGGTATGGGTTTGGGTTAGGGTTAGGGTTAGTTTGAAGTTTAGGGCTCGGTTTAGGGTACGGGTTATGATTAGGGTACGTCTTAGGGTTAGGGTAGGGGTTAGGGTTAGGGTACGCGTTAGGGTTAGGGTAGTTATTAAACCTATCCCACTCTCTAGATACCCCTTAGCACGTCAAGGAATATTATTTGGGGGTCCAGCCATGGAGAAGAGTTTAGACACTAGGAGAAGATAAGGAACACACCCATTATCAAGAAATCACATTAGGATTCTCTTTTTTACCTGTTCCTTAAAACACTAGTGCTTAGGAAATCTATTGGAGTCAGAAGCAGTCAAGGGTAGCTTAGGGTTAGGGTTAGGGTTAGGGTACGGCTTAGGGTACGGGTTCGGGTACAGGTTCGGGTACGGGTTCGGGTACGGCGTAGGGTATGGGTTAGGTTTAGGGTTAGGGTTAGTTTGAGGGTTAGGGCTCGGTTTAGGTTACGGGTTAGGATTAGGGTACGTGTTAGGGTTAGGGTAGGGGTTAGGGTTAGGGTACGCGTTAGGGTTAGGGTAGTTATTAAACCTATCCCACTCTCTAGATACCCCTTAGCACGTCAAGGAATATTATTTGGGGGTCCAGCCATGGAGAAGAGTTTAGACACTAGGAGAAGATAAGGAACACACCCATTATCAATAAATCACATTAGGATTCTCTTTTTAACCTGTTCCTTAAAACACTAGTGCTTAGGAAATCTATTGGAGGCAGAAGCAGTCAAGGGTAGCTTAGGGTTAGGGTTTGGGTTAGGGTACGGCTTAGGGTTAGGGTACGTGTTAGGGTTAGGGTAGGGGTTAGGGTTAGGGTACGCGTTAGGGTTAGGGTAGTTATTAAACCTATCCCACTCTCTAGATACCCCTTAGCACGTCAAGGAATATTATTTGGGGGTCCAGCCATGGAGAAGAGTTTAGACACTAGGAGAAGATAAGGAACACACCCATTATCAAGAAATCACATTAGGATTCTCTTTTTAACCTGTTCCTTAAAACACTAGTGCTTAGGAAATCTATTGGAGGCAGAAGCAGTCAAGGGTAGCTTAGGGTTAGGGTTTGGGTTAGGGTACGGATTAGGGTACGGGTTCGGGTACGGTTTCGGGTACGGGTTTGGGTATGGCGTACGATATGGGTTAGGGTTAGGGTTAGGGTTAGTTTGAGGGTTAGGGCTCGGTGTAGGGTACGGGTTAGGATTAGGGTACGTGTTAGGGTTAGGGTAGGGGTTAGGGTTAGGGTACGCGTTAGGGTTAGGGTAGTTATTAAACCTATCCCACTCTCTAGATACCCCTTAGCACGTCAAGGAATATTATTTGGGTGTCCAGCCATGGAGAAGAGTTTAGACACTAGGAGAAGATAAGGAACACACCCATTATCAAGAAATCACATTAGGATTCTCTTTTTAACCTGTTCCTTAAAACACTAGTGCTTAGGAAATCTATTGGAGGCAGAAGCAGTCAAGGGTAGCTTAGGGTTAGGGTTAGGGTTAGGGTTAGGGTTAGGGTACGGGTTAGGGTACGGGTTCGGGTACGTGTTCGTGTATGGCGTAGGGTATGGGTTAGGGTTAGGGTTAGGGTTAGTTTGAAGGTTAGGGCTCGGTTTAGGGTACGGGTTAGGATTAGGGTTCGTGTTAGGGTTAGGGTAGGGGTTAGGGTTAGGGTACGCATTAGGGTTAGGGTAGTTATTAAACCTATCCCACTCCCTAGATACCCCTTAGCAAGTCAAGGAATATTATTTGGGGTTCCAGCCATGGAGAAGAATTTAGACAGTAGGAGAAGATGAGGAACACACCCATTATCAAGAAATCACATTAGGATTCTCTTTTTAACCTGTTCCTTAAAACACTAGTGCTTAGGAAATCTATTGGAGACAGAAGCAGTCAAGGGTAGCTTAGGGTTAGGGTTAGGGTTAGGGTTAGGGTTAGCTTTAGGGTACGGCTTAGGGTACGGGTTCGGGTACGGGTTCGGGTACGGCGTAGGGTATGGGTTAGGGTTAGGGTTAGGGTTAGTTTGAGGGTTAGGGCTCGGTTTAGGATACGGGTTAGGATTAGGGTACGTGTTAGGGTTAGGGTACGCGTTAGGGTTAGGGTAGTTATTAAACCTATCCCACTCTCTAGATACCCCTTAGCACGTCAAGGAATATTATTTGGGTGTCCAGCCATGGAGAAGAGTTTAGACACTAGGAGAAGATAAGGAACACACCCATTATCAAGAAATCACATTAGGATTCTCTTTTTAACCTGTTCCTTAAAACACTAGTGCTTAGGAAATCTATTGGAGGCAGAAGCAGTCAAGGGTAGCTTAGGGTTAGGGTTACGTTTAGGGTTAGGGTTAGGGTTAGGGTACGGCTTAGGGTACGGTTTCGGGTACGGGTTCGTGTACGGCGTAGGGTATGGGTTAGGGTTAGGGTTAGTTTGAAGGTTAGGGCTCGGTTTAGGGTACGGGTTAGGATTAGGGTACGTGTTAGGGTTAGGGTAGGGGTTAGGGTTAGGGTACGCGTTAGGGTTAGGGTAGTTATTAAACCTATCCCACTCTCTAGATACCCCTTAGCACGTCAAGGAATATTATTTGGGGGTCCAGCCATGGAGAAGAGTTTAGACACTAGGAGAAGATAAGGAACACACCCATTATCAAGAAATCACATTAGGATTCTCTTTTTAACCTGTTCCTTAAAACACTAGTGCTTAGGAAATCTATTGGAGGCAGAAGCAGTCAAGGGTAGCTTAGGGTTAGGGTTAGGGTTAGGGTACGGCTTAGGGTACGGGTTCGGGTACGGGTTCGGTTACGGGTTCGGGTACGGCGTAGGGTATGGGTTAGGTTTAGGGTTAGGGTTAGTTTGAGGGTCAGGGCTCGGTTTATGTTACGGGTTAGGATTAGGGTACGTGTTAGGGTTAGGGTAGGGGTTAGGGATAGGGTACGCGTTAGGGTTAGGGTAGTTATTAAACCTATCCCACTCTCTAGATACCCCTTAGCACGTTAAGGAATATTATTTGGGGGTCCAGCCATGGAGAAGAGTTTAGACACTAGGAGAAGATAAGGAACACACCCATTATCCTGAAATCACATTAGGATTCTCTTTTTAACCTGTTCCTTAAAACACTAGTGCTTAGGAAATCTATTGGAGGCAGAAGCAGTCAAGGGTAGCTTAGGGTTAGGGTTAGGGTTAGGGTTAGGGTTAGCTTTAGGGTACGGCTTAGGGTACGGGTTCGGGTACGGGTTAGGGTACGGCGTAGGGTATGGGTTAGGGTTAGGGTTAGGGTTAGTTTGAGGGTTAGGGCTCGGTTTAGGGTACGGGTTAGGATTAGGGTACGTGTTAGGGTTAGGGTACGCGTTAGGGTTAGGGTAGTTATTAAACCTATCCCACTCTCTAGATACCCCTTAGCACGTCAAGGAATATTATTTGGGTGTCCAGCCATGGAGAAGAGTTTAGACACTAGGAGAAGATAAGGAACACACCCATTATCAAGAAATCACATTAGGATTCTCTTTTTAACCTGTTCCTTAAAACACTAGTGCTTAGGAAATCTATTGGAGGCAGAAGCAGTCAAGGGTAGCTTAAGGTTAGGGTTAGGTTTAGGGTTAGGGTTAGGGTTAGGGTACGGCTTAGGGTACGGTTTCGGGTACGGGTTCGTGTACGGCGTAGGGTATGGGTTAGGGTTAGGGTTAGTTTGAAGGTTAGGGCTCGGTTTAGGGTACAGGTTAGGATTAGGGTACGTGTTAGGGTTAGGGTAGGGGTTAGGGTTAGGGTACGCGTTAGGGTTAGGGTAGTTATTAAACCTATCCCACTCTCTAGATACCCCTTAGCACGTCAAGGAATATTATTTGGGGGTCCAGCCATGGAGAAGAGTTTAGACACTAGGAGAAGATAAGGAACACACCCATTATCCTGAAATCACATTAGGATTCTCTTTTTAACCTGTTCCTTAAAACACTAGTGCTTAGGAAATCTATTGGAGGCAGAAGCAGTCAAGGGTAGCTTAGGGTTAGGGTTAGGGTTAGGGTACGGCTTAGGGTACGGGTTCGGGTACGGGTTCGGTTACGGGTTCGGGTACGGCGTAGGGTATGGGTTAGGTTTAGGGTTAGGGTTAGTTTGAGGGTTAGGGCTCGGTTTAGGTTACGGTTTAGGATTAGGGTACGTGTTAGGGTTAGGGTAGGGGTTAGGGTTAGGGTACGCGTTAGGGTTAGGGTAGTTATTAAACCTATCCCACACTCTAGATACCCCTTAGCACGTCAAGGAATATTATTTGGGTGTCCAGCCATGGAGAAGAGTTTAGACACTAGGAGAAGATAAGGAACACACCCATTATCAAGAAATCACATTAGGATTCTCTTTTTAACCTGTTCCTTAAAACACTAGTGCTTAGGAAATCTATTGGAGGCAGAAGCAGTCAAGGGTAGCTTAGGGTTAGGGTTAGGGTTAGCTTTAGGGTACGGCTTAGGGTACGGGTTCGGGTACGGGTTCGGGTACGGCGTAGGGTATGGGTTAGGGTTAGGGTTAGGGTTAGTTTGAGGGTTAGGGCTCGGTTTAGGGTACGGGTTAGGATTAGGGTACGTGTTAGGGTTAGGGTACGCATTAGGGTTAGGGTAGTTATTAAACCTATCCCACTCTCTAGATACCCCTTAGCACGTCAAGGAATATTATTTGGGTGTCCAGCCATGGAGAAGTGTTTAGACACTAGGAGAAGATAAGGAACACACCCATTATCAAGAAATCACATTAGGATTCTCTTTTTAACCTGTTCCTTAAAACACTAGTGCTTAGGAAATCTATTGGAGGCAGAAGCAGTCAAGGGTAGCTTAGGGTTAGGGCTAGGTTTAGGGTTAGGGTTAGGGTTAGGGTACGGCTTAGGGTACGGTTTCGGGTACGGGTTCGTGTACGGCGTAGGGTATGGGTTAGGGTTAGGATTAGTTTGAAGGTTAGGGCTCGGTTTAGGGTACGGGTTAGGATTAGGGTACGTGTTAGGGTTAGGGTAGGGGTTAGGGTTAGGGTACGCGTTAGGGTTAGGGTAGTTATTAAACCTATCCCACTCTCTAGATACCCCTTAGCACGTCAAGGAATATTTTTTGGGGGTCCAGCCATGGAGAAGAGTTTAGACACTAGGAGAAGATAAAGAACACACCCATTATCAAGAAATCACATTAGGATTCTCTTTTTAACCTGTTCCTTAAAACACTAGTGCTTAGGAAATCTATTGGAGGCAGAAGCAGTAAAGGGTAGCTTAGGGTTAGGGTTAGGGTTAGGGCTAGGGTTAGGACACGGCTTAGGGTACGGGTTCGGGTACGGGTTCGTGTTCGGCGTAGGGTATGGGTTTGGGTTAGGGTTAGGGT
The DNA here is from genome assembly GCF_028021215.1 of Eschrichtius robustus. NCBI lineage: Eukaryota > Metazoa > Chordata > Mammalia > Artiodactyla > Eschrichtiidae > Eschrichtius > Eschrichtius robustus. The sequence continues at coordinate 3,235,751 of NW_027175257.1, forward strand.
TAGTTTGAAGTTTAGGGCTCGGTTTAGGGTACGGGTTATGATTAGGGTACGTCTTAGGGTTAGGGTAGGGGTTAGGGTTAGGGTACGCGTTAGGGTTAGGGTAGTTATTAAACCTATCCCACTCTCTAGATACCCCTTAGCACGTCAAGGAATATTATTTGGGGGTCCAGCCATGGAGAAGAGTTTAGACACTAGGAGAAGATAAGGAACACACCCATTATCAAGAAATCACATTAGGATTCTCTTTTTTACCTGTTCCTTAAAACACTAGTGCTTAGGAAATCTATTGGAGGCAGAAGCAGTCAAGGGTAGCTTAGGGTTAGGGTTAGGGTTAGGGTACGGCTTAGGGTACGGGTTCGGGTACGGGTTCGGGTACGGGTTCGGGTACGGCGTAGGGTATGGGTTAGGTTTAGGGTTAGGGTTAGTTTGAGGGTTAGGGCTCGGTTTAGGTTACGGGTTAGGATTAGGGTACGTGTTAGGGTTAGGGTAGGGGTTAGGGTTAGGGTACGCGTTAGGGTTAGGGTAGTTATTAAACCTATCCCACTCTCTAGATACCCCTTAGCACGTCAAGGAATATTATTTGGGGGTCCAGCCATGGAGAAGAGTTTAGACACTAGGAGAAGATAAGGAACACACCCATTATCAATAAATCACATTAGGATTCTCTTTTTAACCTGTTCCTTAAAACACTAGTGCTTAGGAAATCTATTGGAGGCAGAAGCAGTCAAGGGTAGCTTAGGGTTAGGGTTTGGGTTAGGGTACGGCTTAGGGTTAGGGTACGTGTTAGGGTTAGGGTAGGGGTTAGGGTTAGGGTACGCGTTAGGGTTAGGGTAGTTATTAAACCTATCCCACTCTCTAGATACCCCTTAGCACGTCAAGGAATATTATTTGGGGGTCCAGCCATGGAGAAGAGTTTAGACACTAGGAGAAGATAAGGAACACACCCATTATCAAGAAATCACATTAGGATTCTCTTTTTAACCTGTTCCTTAAAACACTAGTGCTTAGGAAATCTATTGGAGGCAGAAGCAGTCAAGGGTAGCTTAGGGTTAGGGTTTGGGTTAGGGTACGGATTAGGGTACGGGTTCGGGTACGGTTTCGGGTACGGGTTTGGGTATGGCGTACGATATGGGTTAGGGTTAGGGTTAGGGTTAGTTTGAGGGTTAGGGCTCGGTGTAGGGTACGGGTTAGGATTAGGGTACGTGTTAGGGTTAGGGTACGCGTTAGGGTTAGGGTAGTTATTAAACCTATCCCACTCTCTAGATACCCCTTAGCACGTCAAGGAATATTATTTGGGTGTCCAGCCATGGAGAAGAGTTTAGACACTAGGAGAAGATAAGGAACACAGCCATTATCAAGAAATCACATTAGGAATCTCTTTTTAACCTGTTCCTTAAAACACTAGTGCTTAGGAAATCTATTGGAGGCAGAAGCAGTCAAGGGTAGCTTAAGGTTAGGGTTAGGTTTAGGGTTAGGGTTAGGGTTAGGGTACGGCTTAGGGTACGGTTTCGGGTACGGGTTCGTGTACGGCGTAGGGTATGGGTTAGGGTTAGGGTTAGTTTGAAGGTTAGGGCTCGGTTTAGGGTACGGGTTAGGATTAGGGTACGTGTTAGGGTTAGGGTAGGGGTTAGGGTTAGGGTACGCGTTAGGGTTAGGGTAGTTATTAAACCTATCCCACTCTCTAGATACCCCTTAGCACGTCAAGGAATATTATTTGGGGGTCCAGCCATGGAGAAGAGTTTAGACACTAGGAGAAGATAAGGAACACACCCATTATCCTGAAATCACATTAGGATTCTCTTTTTAACCTGTTCCTTAAAACACTAGTGCTTAGGAAATCTATTGGAGGCAGAAGCAGTCAAGGGTAGCTTAGGGTTAGGGTTAGGGTTAGGGTACGGCTTAGGGTACGGGTTCGGGTACGGGTTCGGTTACGGGTTCGGGTACGGCGTAGGGTATGGGTTAGGTTTAGGGTTAGGGTTAGTTTGAGGGTTAGGGCTCGGTTTAGGTTACGGGTTAGGATTAGGGTACGTGTTAGGGTTAGGGTAGGGGTTAGGGTTAGGGTACGCGTTAGGGTTAGGGTAGCTATTAAACCTATCCCACACTCTAGATACCCCTTAGCACGTCAAGGAATATTATTTGGGTGTCCAGCCATGGAGAAGAGTTTAGACACTAGGAGAAGATAAGGAACACACCCATTATCAAGAAATCACATTAGGATTCTCTTTTTAACCTGTTCCTTAAAACACTAGTGCTTAGGAAATCTATTGGAGGCAGAAGCAGTCAAGGGTAGCTTAGGGTTAGGGTTAGGGTTAGGGTTAGGGTTAGCTTTAGGGTACGGCTTAGGGTACGGGTTCGGGTACGGGTTCGGGTACGGCGTAGGGTATGGGTTAGGGTTAGGGTTAGGGTTAGTTTGAGGGTTAGGGCTCGGTTTAGAGTACGGGTTAGGATTAGGGTACGTGTTAGGGTTAGGGTACGCATTAGGGTTAGGGTAGTTATTAAACCTATCCCACTCTCTAGATACCCCTTAGCACGTCAAGGAATATTATTTGGGTGTCCAGCCATGGAGAAGTGTTTAGACACTAGGAGAAGATAAGGAACACACCCATTATCAAGAAATCACATTAGGATTCTCTTTTTAACCTGTTCCTTAAAACACTAGTGCTTAGGAAATCTATTGGAGGCAGAAGCAGTCAAGGGTAGCTTAGGGTTAGGGTTAGGTTTAGGGTTAGGGTTAGGGTTAGGGTACGGCTTAGGGTACGGTTTCGGGTACGGGTTCGTGTACGGCGTAGGGTATGGGTTAGGGTTAGGTTTAGTTTGAAGGTTAGGGCTCGGTTTAGGGTACGGGTTAGGATTAGGGTACGTGTTAGGGTTAGGGTAGGGGTTAGGGTTAGGGTACGCGTTAGGGTTAGGGTAGTTATTAAACCTATCCCACTCTCTAGATACCCCTTAGCACGTCAAGGAATATTTTTTGGGGGTCCAGCCATGGAGAAGAGTTTAGACACTAGGAGAAGATAAAGAACACACCCATTATCAAGAAATCACATTAGGATTCTCTTTTTAACCTGTTCCTTAAAACACTAGTGCTTAGGAAATCTATTGGAGGCAGAAGCAGTAAAGGGTAGCTTAGGGTTAGGGTTAGGGTTAGGGCTAGGGTTAGGACACGGCTTAGGGTACGGGTTCGGGTACGGGTTCGTGTTCGGCGTAGGGTATGGGTTTGGGTTAGGGTTAGGGTTAGTTTGAAGTTTAGGGCTCGGTTTAGGGTACGGGTTATGATTAGGGTACGTCTTAGGGTTAGGGTAGGGGTTAGGGTTAGGGTACGCGTTAGGGTTAGGGTAGTTATTAAACCTATCCCACTCTCTAGATACCCCTTAGCACGTCAAGGAATATTATTTGGGGGTCCAGCCATGGAGAAGAGTTTAGACACTAGGAGAAGATAAGGAACACACCCATTATCAAGAAATCACATTAGGATTCTCTTTTTTACCTGTTCCTTAAAACACTAGTGCTTAGGAAATCTATTGGAGTCAGAAGCAGTCAAGGGTAGCTTAGGGTTAGGGTTAGGGTTAGGGTACGGCTTAGGGTACGGGTTCGGGTACGGGTTCGGGTACGGGTTCGGGTACGGCGTAGGGTATGGGTTAGGTTTAGGGTTAGGGTTAGTTTGAGGGTTAGGGCTCGGTTTAGGTTACGGGTTAGGATTAGGGTACGTGTTAGGGTTAGGGTAGGGGTTAGGGTTAGGGTACGCGTTAGGGTTAGGGTAGTTATTAAACCTATCCCACTCTCTAGATACCCCTTAGCACGTCAAGGAATATTATTTGGGGGTCCAGCCATGGAGAAGAGTTTAGACACTAGGAGAAGATAAGGAACACACCCATTATCAAGAAATCACATTAGGATTCTCTTTTTAACCTGTTCCTTAAAACACTAGTGCTTAGGAAATCTATTGGAGGCAGAAGCAGTCAAGGGTAGCTTAGGGTTAGGGTTAGGGTTAGGGTTAGGGTTAGGGTACGGGTTAGGGTACGGGTTCGGGTACGTGTTCGTGTATGGCGTAGGGTATGGGTTAGGGTTAGGGTTAGGGTTAGTTTGAAGGTTAGGGCTCGGTTTAGGGTACTGGTTAGGATTAGGGTTCGTGTTAGGGTTAGGGTAGGGGTTAGGGTTAGGGTACGCATTAGGGTTAGGGTAGTTATTAAACCTATCCCACTCCCTAGATACCCCTTAGCAAGTCAAGGAATATTATTTGGGGTTCCAGCCATGGAGAAGAATTTAGACAGTAGGAGAAGATGAGGAACACACCCATTATCAAGAAATCACATTAGGATTCTCTTTTTAACCTGTTCCTTAAAACACTAGTGCTTAGGAAATCTATTGGAGACAGAAGCAGTCAAGGGTAGCTTAGGGTTAGGGTTAGGGTTAGGGTTAGGGTTAGCTTTAGGGTACGGCTTAGGGTACGGGTTCGGGTACGGGTTCGGGTACGGCGTAGGGTATGGGTTAGGGTTAGGGTTAGGGTTAGTTTGAGGGTTAGGGCTCGGTTTAGGATACGGGTTAGGATTAGGGTACGTGTTAGGGTTAGGGTACGCGTTAGGGTTAGGGTAGTTATTAAACCTATCCCACTCTCTAGATACCCCTTAGCACGTCAAGGAATATTATTTGGGTGTCCAGCCATGGAGAAGAGTTTAGACACTAGGAGAAGATAAGGAACACACCCATTATCAAGAAATCACATTAGGATTCTCTTTTTAACCTGTTCCTTAAAACACTAGTGCTTAGGAAATCTATTGGAGGCAGAAGCAGTCAAGGGTAGCTTAGGGTTAGGGTTACGTTTAGGGTTAGGGTTAGGGTTAGGGTACGGCTTAGGGTACGGTTTCGGGTACGGGTTCGTGTACGGCGTAGGGTATGGGTTAGGGTTAGGGTTAGTTTGAAGGTTAGGGCTCGGTTTAGGGTACGGGTTAGGATTAGGGTACGTGTTAGGGTTAGGGTAGGGGTTAGGGTTAGGGTACGCGTTAGGGTTAGGGTAGTTATTAAACCTATCCCACTCTCTAGATACCCCTTAGCACGTCAAGGAATATTATTTGGGGGTCCAGCCATGGAGAAGAGTTTAGACACTAGGAGAAGATAAGGAACACACCCATTATCAAGAAATCACATTAGGATTCTCTTTTTAACCTGTTCCTTAAAACACTAGTGCTTAGGAAATCTATTGGAGGCAGAAGCAGTCAAGGGTAGCTTAGGGTTAGGGTTAGGGATAGGGTACGGCTTAGGGTACGGGTTCGGGTACGGGTTCGGTTACGGGTTCGGGTACGGCGTAGGGTATGGGTTAGGTTTAGGGTTAGGGTTAGTTTGAGGGTCAGGGCTCGGTTTATGTTACGGGTTAGGATTAGGGTACGTGTTAGGGTTAGGGTAGGGGTTAGGGATAGGGTACGCGTTAGGGTTAGGGTAGTTATTAAACCTATCCCACTCTCTAGATACCCCTTAGCACGTTAAGGAATATTATTTGGGGGTCCAGCCATGGAGAAGAGTTTAGACACTAGGAGAAGATAAGGAACACACCCATTATCCTGAAATCACATTAGGATTCTCTTTTTAACCTGTTCCTTAAAACACTAGTGCTTAGGAAATCTATTGGAGGCAGAAGCAGTCAAGGGTAGCTTAGGGTTAGGGTTAGGGTTAGGGTTAGGGTTAGCTTTAGGGTACGGCTTAGGGTACGGGTTCGGGTACGGGTTAGGGTACGGCGTAGGGTATGGGTTAGGGTTAGGGTTAGGGTTAGTTTGAGGGTTAGGGCTCGGTTTAGGGTACGGGTTAGGATTAGGGTACGTGTTAGGGTTAGGGTACGCGTTAGGGTTAGGGTAGTTATTAAACCTATCCCACTCTCTAGATACCCCTTAGCACGTCAAGGAATATTATTTGGGTGTCCAGCCATGGAGAAGAGTTTAGACACTAGGAGAAGATAAGGAACACACCCATTATCAAGAAATCACATTAGGATTCTCTTTTTAACCGGTTCCTTAAAACACTAGTGCTTAGGAAATCTATTGGAGGCAGAAGCAGTCAAGGGTAGCTTAAGGTTAGGGTTAGGTTTAGGGTTAGGGTTAGGGTTAGGGTACGGCTTAGGGTACGGTTTCGGGTACGGGTTCGTGTACGGCGTAGGGTATGGGTTAGGGTTAGGGTTAGTTTGAAGGTTAGGGCTCGGTTTAGGGTACAGGTTAGGATTAGGGTACGTGTTAGGGTTAGGGTAGGGGTTAGGGTTAGGGTACGCGTTAGGGTTAGGGTAGTTATTAAACCTATCCCACTCTCTAGATACCCCTTAGCACGTCAAGGAATATTATTTGGGGGTCCAGCCATGGAGAAGAGTTTAGACACTAGGAGAAGATAAGGAACACACCCATTATCCTGAAATCACATTAGGATTCTCTTTTTAACCTGTTCCTTAAAACACTAGTGCTTAGGAAATCTATTGGAGGCAGAAGCAGTCAAGGGTAGCTTAGGGTTAGGGTTAGGGTTAGGGTACGGCTTAGGGTACGGGTTCGGGTACGGGTTCGGTTACGGGTTCGGGTACGGCGTAGGGTATGGGTTAGGGTTAGGGTTAGGGTTAGTTTGAGGGTTAGGGCTCGGTTTAGGTTACGGGTTAGGATTAGGGTACGTGTTAGGGTTAGGGTAGGGGTTAGGGTTAGGGTACGCGTTAGGGTTAGGGTAGTTATTAAACCTATCCCACACTCTAGATACCCCTTAGCACGTCAAGGAATATTATTTGGGTGTCCAGCCATGGAGAAGAGTTTAGACACTAGGAGAAGATAAGGAACACACCCATTATCAAGAAATCACATTAGGATTCTCTTTTTAACCTGTTCCTTAAAACACTAGTGCTTAGGAAATCTATTGGAGGCAGAAGCAGTCAAGGGTAGCTTAGGGTTAGGGTTAGGGTTAGGGTTAGGGTTAGCTTTAGGGTACGGCTTAGGGTACGGGTTCGGGTACGGGTTCGGGTACGGCGTAGGGTATGGGTTAGGGTTAGGGTTAGGGTTAGTTTGAGGGTTAGGGCTCGGTTTAGGGTACGGGTTAGGATTAGGGTACGTGTTAGGGTTAGGGTACGCATTAGGGTTAGGGTAGTTATTAAACCTATCCCACTCTCTAGATACCCCTTAGCACGTCAAGGAATATTATTTGGGTGTCCAGCCATGGAGAAGTGTTTAGACACTAGGAGAAGATAAGGAACACACCCATTATCAAGAAATCACATTAGGATTCTCTTTTTAACCTGTTCCTTAAAACACTAGTGCTTAGGAAATCTATTGGAGGCAGAAGCAGTCAAGGGTAGCTTAGGGTTAGGGTTAGGTTTAGGGTTAGGGTTAGGGTTAGGGTACGGCTTAGGGTACGGTTTCGGGTACGGGTTCGTGTACGGCGTAGGGTATGGGTTAGGGTTAGGTTTAGTTTGAAGGTTAGGGCTCGGTTTAGGGTACGGGTTAGGATTAGGGTACGTGTTAGGGTTAGGGTAGGGGTTAGGGTTAGGGTACGCGTTAGGGTTAGGGTAGTTATTAAACCTATCCCACTCTCTAGATACCCCTTAGCACGTCAAGGAATATTTTTTGGGGGTCCAGCCATGGAGAAGAGTTTAGACACTAGGAGAAGATAAAGAACACACCCATTATCAAGAAATCACATTAGGATTCTCTTTTTAACCTGTTCCTTAAAACACTAGTGCTTAGGAAATCTATTGGAGGCAGAAGCAGTAAAGGGTAGCTTAGGGTTAGGGTTAGGGTTAGGGCTAGGGTTAGGACACGGCTTAGGGTACGGGTTCGGGTACGGGTTCGTGTTCGGCGTAGGGTATGGGTTTGGGTTAGGGTTAGGGTTAGTTTGAAGTTTAGGGCTCGGTTTAGGGTACGGGTTATGATTAGGGTACGTCTTAGGGTTAGGGTAGGGGTTAGGGTTAGGGTACGCGTTAGGGTTAGGGTAGTTATTAAACCTATCCCACTCTCTAGATACCCCTTAGCACGTCAAGGAATATTATTTGGGGGTCCAGCCATGGAGAAGAGTTTAGACACTAGGAGAAGATAAGGAACACACCCATTATCAAGAAATCACATTAGGATTCTCTTTTTTACCTGTTCCTTAAAACACTAGTGCTTAGGAAATCTATTGGAGTCAGAAGCAGTCAAGGGTAGCTTAGGGTTAGGGTTAGGGTTAGGGTACGGCTTAGGGTACGGGTTCGGGTACGGGTTCGGGTACGGGTTCGGGTACGGCGTAGGGTATGGGTTAGGTTTAGGGTTAGGGTTAGTTTGAGGGTTAGGGCTCGGTTTAGGTTACGGGTTAGGATTAGGGTACGTGTTAGGGTTAGGGTAGCGGTTAGGGTTAGGGTACGCGTTAGGGTTAGGGTAGTTATTAAACCTATCCCACTCTCTAGATACCCCTTAGCACGTCAAGGAATATTATTTGGGGGTCCAGCCATGGAGAAGAGTTTAGACACTAGGAGAAGATAAGGAACACACCCATTATCAATAAATCACATTAGGATTCTCTTTTTAACCTGTTCCTTAAAACACTAGTGCTTAGGAAATCTATTGGAGGCAGAAGCAGTCAAGGGTAGCTTAGGGTTAGGGTTTGGGTTAGGGTACGGCTTAGGGTTAGGGTACGTGTTAGGGTTAGGGTAGGGGTTAGGGTTAGGGTACGCGTTAGGGTTAGGGTAGTTATTAAACCTATCCCACTCTCTAGATACCCCTTAGCACGTCAAGGAATATTATTTGGGGGTCCAGCCATGGAGAAGAGTTTAGACACTAGGAGAAGATAAGGAACACACCCATTATCAAGAAATCACATTAGGATTCTCTTTTTAACCTGTTCCTTAAAACACTAGTGCTTAGGAAATCTATTGGAGGCAGAAGCAGTCAAGGGTAGCTTAGGGTTAGGGTTTGGGTTAGGGTACGGATTAGGGTACGGGTTCGGGTACGGTTTCGGGTACGGGTTTGGGTATGGCGTACGATATGGGTTAGGGTTAGGGTTAGGGTTAGTTTGAGGGTTAGGGCTCGGTGTAGGGTACGGGTTAGGATTAGGGTACGTGTTAGGGTTAGGGTACGCGTTAGGGTTAGGGTAGTTATTAAACCTATCCCACTCTCTAGATACCCCTTAGCACGTCAAGGAATATTATTTGGGTGTCCAGCCATGGAGAAGAGTTTAGACACTAGGAGAAGATAAGGAACACACCCATTATCAAGAAATCACATTAGGATTCTCTTTTTAACCTGTTCCTTAAAACACTAGTGCTTAGGAAATCTATTGGAGGCAGAAGCAGTCAAGGGTAGCTTAAGGTTAGGGTTAGGTTTAGGGTTAGGGTTAGGGTTAGGGTACGGCTTAGGGTACGGTTTCGGGTACGGGTTCGTGTACGGCGTAGGGTATGGGTTAGGGTTAGGGTTAGTTTGAAGGTTAGGGCTCGGTTTAGGGTACGGGTTAGGATTAGGGTACGTGTTAGGGTTAGGGTACGCGTTAGGGTTAGGGTAGTTATTAAACCTATCCCACTCTCTAGATACCCCTTAGCACGTCAAGGAATATTATTTGGGGGTCCAGCCATGGAGAAGAGTTTAGACACTAGGAGAAGATAAGGAACACACCCATTATCCTGAAATCACATTAGGATTCTCTTTTTAACCTGTTCCTTAAAACACTAGTGCTTAGGAAATCTATTGGAGGCAGAAGCAGTCAAGGGTAGCTTAGGGTTAGGGTTAGGGTTAGGGTACGGCTTAGGGTACGGGTTCGGGTACGGGTTCGGTTACGGGTTCGGGTACGGCGTAGGGTATGGGTTAGGTTTAGGGTTAGGGTTAGTTTGAGGGTTAGGGCTCGGTTTAGGTTACGGGTTAGGATTAGGGTACGTGTTAGGGTTAGGGTAGGGGTTAGGGTTAGGGTACGCGTTAGGGTTAGGGTAGTTATTAAACCTATCCCACACTCTAGATACCCCTTAGCACGTCAAGGAATATTATTTGGGTGTCCAGCCATGGAGAAGAGTTTAGACACTAGGAGAAGATAAGGAACACACCCATTATCAAGAAATCACATTAGGATTCTCTTTTTAACCTGTTCCTTAAAACACTAGTGCTTAGGAAATCTATTGGAGGCAGAAGCAGTCAAGGGTAGCTTAGGGTTAGGGTTAGGGTTAGGGTTAGGGTTAGCTTTAGGGTACGGCTTAGGGTACGGGTTCGGGTACGGGTTCGGGTACGGCGTAGGGTATGGGTTAGGGTTAGGGTTAGGGTTAGTTTGAGGGTTAGGGCTCGGTTTAGGGTACGGGTTAGGATTAGGGTACGTGTTAGGGTTAGGGTACGCATTAGGGTTAGGGTAGTTATTAAACCTATCCCACTCTCTAGATACCCCTTAGCACGTCAAGGAATATTATTTGGGTGTCCAGCCACGGAGAAGTGTTTAGACACTAGGAGAAGATAAGGAACACACCCATTATCAAGAAATCACATTAGGATTCTCTTTTTAACCTGTTCCTTAAAACACTAGTGCTTAGGAAATCTATTGGAGGCAGAAGCAGTCAAGGGTAGCTTAGGGTTAGGGTTAGGTTTAGGGTTAGGGTTAGGGTTAGGGTACGGCTTAGGGTACGGTTTCGGGTACGGGTTCGTGTACGGCGTAGGGTATGGGTTAGGGTTAGGTTTAGTTTGAAGGTTAGGGCTCGGTTTAGGGTACGGGTTAGGATTAGGGTACGTGTTAGGGTTAGGGTAGGGGTTAGGGTTAGGGTACGCGTTAGGGTTAGGGTAGTTATTAAACCTATCCCACTCTCTAGATACCCCTTAGCACGTCAAGGAATATTTTTTGGGGGTCCAGCCATGGAGAAGAGTTTAGACACTAGGAGAAGATAAAGAACACACCCATTATCAAGAAATCACATTAGGATTCTCTTTTTAACCTGTTCCTTAAAACACTAGTGCTTAGGAAATCTATTGGAGGCAGAAGCAGTAAAGGGTAGCTTAGGGTTAGGGTTAGGGTTAGGGCTAGGGTTAGGACACGGCTTAGGGTACGGGTTCGGGTACGGGTTCGTGTTCGGCGTAGGGTATGGGTTTGGGTTAGGGTTAGGGTTAGTTTGAAGTTTAGGGCTCGGTTTAGGGTACGGGTTAGGATTAGGGTTCGTGTTAGGGTTAGGGTAGGGGTTAGGGTTAGGGTACGCGTTAGGGTTAGGGTAGTTATTAAACCTATCCCACTCTCTAGATACCCCTTAGCACGTCAAGGAATATTATTTGGGGGTCCAGCCATGGAGAAGAGTTTAGACACTAGGAGAAGATAAGGAACACACCCATTATCAAGAAATCACATTAGGATTCTCTTTTTTACCTGTTCCTTAAAACACTAGTGCTTAGGAAATCTATTGGAGTCAGAAGCAGTCAAGGGTAGCTTAGGGTTAGGGTTAGGGTTAGGGTACGGCTTAGGGTACGGGTTCGGGTACGGGTTCGGGTACGGGTTCGGGTACGGCGTAGGGTATGGGTTAGGTTTAGGGTTAGGGTTAGTTTGAGGGTTAGGGCTCGGTTTAGGTTACGGGTTAGGATTAGGGTACGTGTTAGGGTTAGGGTAGGGGTTAGGGTTAGGGTACGCGTTAGGGTTAGGGTAGTTATTAAACCTATCCCACTCTCTAGATACCCCTTAGCACGTCAAGGAATATTATTTGGGGGTCCAGCCATGGAGAAGAGTTTAGACACTAGGAGAAGATAAGGAACACACCCATTATCAAGAAATCACATTAGGATTCTCTTTTTAACCTGTTCCTTAAAACACTAGTGCTTAGGAAATCTATTGGAGGCAGAAGCAGTCAAGGGTAGCTTAGGGTTAGGGTTTGGGTTAGGGTACGGCTTAGGGTTAGGGTACGTGTTAGGGTTAGGGTAGGGGTTAGGGTTAGGGTACGCGTTAGGGTTAGGGTAGTTATTAAACCTATCCCACTCTCTAGATACCCCTTAGCACGTCAAGGAATATTATTTGGGGGTCCAGCCATGGAGAAGAGTTTAGACACTAGGAGAAGATAAGGAACACACCCATTATCAAGAAATCACATTAGGATTCTCTTTTTAACCTGTTCCTTAAAACACTAGTGCTTAGGAAATCTATTGGAGGCAGAAGCAGTCAAGGGTAGCTTAGGGTTAGGGTTTGGGTTAGGGTACGGATTAGGGTACGGGTTCGGGTACGGTTTCGGGTACGGGTTTGGGTATGGCGTACGATATGGGTTAGGGTTAGGGTTAGGGGTAGTTTGAGGGTTAGGGCTCGGTGTAGGGTACGGGTTAGGATTAGGGTACGTGTTAGGGTTAGGGTAGGGGTTAGGGTTAGGGTACGCGTTAGGGTTAGGGTAGTTATTAAACCTATCCCACTCTCTAGATACCCCTTAGCACGTCAAGGAATATTATTTGGGTGTCCAGCCATGGAGAAGAGTTTAGACACTAGGAGAAGATAAGGAACACACCCATTATCAAGAAATCACATTAGGATTCTCTTTTTAACCTGTTCCTTAAAACACTAGTGCTTAGGAAATCTATTGGAGGCAGAAGCAGTCAAGGGTAGCTTAGGGTTAGGGTTAGGGTTAGGGTTAGGGTTAGGGTACGGGTTAGGGTACGGGTTCGGGTACGGGTTCGTGTATGGCGTAGGGTATGGGTTAGGGTTAGGGTTAGGGTTAGTTTGAAGGTTAGGGCTCGGTTTAGGGTACGGGTTAGGATTAGGGTTCGTGTTAGGGTTAGGGTAGGGGTTAGGGTTAGGGTACGCATTAGGGTTAGGGTAGTTATTAAACCTATCCCACTCCCTAGATACCCCTTAGCAAGTCAAGGAATATTATTTGGGGTTCCAGCCATGGAGAAGAATTTAGACAGTAGGAGAAGATGAGGAACACACCCATTATCAAGAAATCACATTAGGATTCTCTTTTTAACCTGTTCCTTAAAACACTAGTGCTTAGGAAATCTATTGGAGGCAGAAGCAGTCAAGGGTAGCTTAGGGTTAGGGTTAGGGTTAGGGTTAGGGTTAGCTTTAGGGTACGGCTTAGGGTACGGGTTCGGGTACGGGTTCGGGTACGGCGTAGGGTATGGGTTAGGGTTAGGGTTAGGGTTAGTTTGAGGGTTAGGGCTCGGTTTAGGATACGGGTTAGGATTAGGGTACGTGTTAGGGTTAGGGTACGCGTTAGGGTTAGGGTAGTTATTAAACCTATCCCACTCTCTAGATACCCCTTAGCACGTCAAGGAATATTATTTGGGTGTCCAGCCATGGAGAAGAGTTTAGACACTAGGAGAAGATAAGGAACACACCCATTATCAAGAAATCACATTAGGATTCTCTTTTTAACCTGTTCCTTAAAACACTAGTGCTTAGGAAATCTATTGGAGGCAGAAGCAGTCAAGGGTAGCTTAGGGTTAGGGTTACGTTTAGGGTTAGGGTTAGGGTTAGGGTACGGCTTAGGGTACGGTTTCGGGTACGGGTTCGTGTACGGCGTAGGGTATGGGTTAGGGTTAGGGTTAGTTTGAAGGTTAGGGCTCGGTTTAGGGTACGGGTTAGGATTAGGGTACGTGTTAGGGTTAGGGTAGGGGTTAGGGTTAGGGTACGCGTTAGGGTTAGGGTAGTTATTAAACCTATCCCACTCTCTAGATACCCCTTAGCACGTCAAGGAATATTATTTGGGGGTCCAGCCATGGAGAAGAGTTTAGACACTAGGAGAAGATAAGGAACACACCCATTATCAAGAAATCACATTAGGATTCTCTTTTTAACCTGTTCCTTAAAACACTAGTGCTTAGGAAATCTATTGGAGGCAGAAGCAGTCAAGGGTAGCTTAGGGTTAGGGTTAGGGTTAGGGTACGGCTTAGGGTACGGGTTCGGGTACGGGTTCGGTTACGGGTTCGGGTACGGCGTAGGGTATGGGTTAGGTTTAGGGTTAGGGTTAGTTTGAGGGTCAGGGCTCGGTTTATGTTACGGGTTAGGATTAGGGTACGTGTTAGGGTTAGGGTAGGGGTTAGGGATAGGGTACGCGTTAGGGTTAGGGTAGTTATTAAACCTATCCCACTCTCTAGATACCCCTTAGCACGTTAAGGAATATTATTTGGGGGTCCAGCCATGGAGAAGAGTTTAGACACTAGGAGAAGATAAGGAACACACCCATTATCCTGAAATCACATTAGGATTCTCTTTTTAACCTGTTCCTTAAAACACTAGTGCTTAGGAAATCTATTGGAGGCAGAAGCAGTCAAGGGTAGCTTAGGGTTAGGGTTAGGGTTAGGGTTAGGGTTAGCTTTAGGGTACGGCTTAGGGTACGGTTTCGGGTACGGGTTAGGGTACGGCGTAGGGTATGGGTTAGGGTTAGGGTTAGGGTTAGTTTGAGGGTTAGGGCTCGGTTTAGGGTACGGGTTAGGATTAGGGTACGTGTTAGGGTTAGGGTACGCGTTAGGGTTAGGGTAGTTATTAAACCTATCCCACTCTCTAGATACCCCTTAGCACGTCAAGGAATATTATTTGGGTGTCCAGCCATGGAGAAGAGTTTAGACACTAGGAGAAGATAAGGAACACACCCATTATCAAGAAATCACATTAGGATTCTCTTTTTAACCTGTTCCTTAAAACACTAGTGCTTAGGAAATCTATTGGAGGCAGAAGCAGTCAAGGGTAGCTTAAGGTTAGGGTTAGGTTTAGGGTTAGGGTTAGGGTTAGGGTACGGCTTAGGGTACGGTTTCGGGTACGGGTTCGTGTACGGCGTAGGGTATGGGTTAGGGTTAGGGTTAGTTTGAAGGTTAGGGCTCGGTTTAGGGTACGGGTTAGGATTAGGGTACGTGTTAGGGTTAGGGTAGGGGTTAGGGTTAGGGTACGCGTTAGGGTTAGGGTAGTTATTAAACCTATCCCACTCTCTAGATACCCCTTAGCACGTCAAGGAATATTATTTGGGGGTCCAGCCATGGAGAAGAGTTTAGACACTAGGAGAAGATAAGGAACACACCCATTATCCTGAAATCACATTAGGATTCTCTTTTTAACCTGTTCCTTAAAACACTAGTGCTTAGGAAATCTATTGGAGGCAGAAGCAGTCAAGGGTAGCTTAGGGTTAGGGTTAGGGTTAGGGTACGGCTTAGGGTACGGGTTCGGGTACGGGTTCGGTTACGGGTTCGGGTACGGCGTAGGGTATGGGTTAGGTTTAGGGTTAGGGTTAGTTTGAGGGTTAGGGCTCGGTTTAGGTTACGGGTTAGGATTAGGGTACGTGTTAGGGTTAGGGTAGGGGTTAGGGTTAGGGTACGCGTTAGGGTTAGGGTAGTTATTAAACCTATCCCACACTCTAGATACCCCTTAGCACGTCAAGGAATATTATTTGTGTGTCCAGCCATGGAGAAGAGTTTAGACACTAGGAGAAGATAAGGAACACACCCATTATCAAGAAATCACATTAGGATTCTCTTTTTAACCTGTTCCTTAAAACACTAGTGCTTAGGAAATCTATTGGAGGCAGAAGCAGTCAAGGGTAGCTTAGGGTTAGGGTTAGGGTTAGGGTACGGCTTAGGGTACGGGTTCGGGTACGGGTTCGGGTACGGGTTCGGGTACGGCGTAGGGTATGGGTTAGGTTTAGGGTTAGGGTTAGTTTGAGGGTTAGGGCTCGGTTTAGGTTACGTGTTAGGATTAGGGTACGTGTTAGGGTTAGGGTAGGGGTTAGGGTTAGGGTACGCGTTAGGGTTAGGGTAGTTATTAAACCTATCCCACTCTCTAGATACCCCTTAGCACGTCAAGGAATATTATTTGGGGGTCCAGCCATGGAGAAGAGTTTAGACACTAGGAGAAGATATGGAACACACCCATTATCAATAAATCACATTAGGATTCTCTTTTTAACCTGTTCCTTAAAACACTAGTGCTTAAGAAATCTATTGGAGGCAGAAGCAGTCAAGGGTAGCTTAGGGTTAGGGTTAGGGTTAGGGTACGGCTTAGGGTACGGGTTCGGGTACGGGTTCGTGTACGGCGTAGCGTATGTGTTAGGGTTAGGGTTAGGGTTAGTTTGAAGGTTAGGGCTCGGTTTAGGGTACGGGTTAGGATTAGGGTTCGTGTTAGGGTTAGGGTAGGGGTTAGGGTTAGGGTACGTGTTAGGGTTAGGGTAGTTATTAAACCTATCCCACTCCCTAGATACCCCTTAGCACGTCAAGGAATATTATTTGGGGGTCCAGCCATGGAGAAGAATTTAGACAGTAGGAGAAGATGAGGAACACACCCATTATCAAGAAATCACATTAGGATTCTCTTTTTAACCTGTTCCTTAAAACACTAGTGCTTAGGAAATCTATTGGAGGCAGAAGCAGTCAAGGGTAGCTTAGGGTTAGGGTTAGGGTTAGGTTTAGGGTTAGCTTTAGGGTACGGCTTAGGGTACGGGTTCGGGTACGGGTTCGGGTACGGCGTAGGGTATGGGTTAGGGTTAGGGTTAGGGTTAGTTTGAGGGTTAGGGCTCGGTTTAGGATACGGGTTAGGATTAGGGTACGTGTTAGGGTTAGGGTACGCGTTAGGGTTAGGGTAGTTATTAAACCTATCCCACTCTCTAGATACCCCTTAGCACGTCAAGGAATATTATTTGGGTGTCCAGCCATGGAGAAGAGTTTAGACACTAGGAGAAGATAAGGAACACACCCATTATCAAGAAATCACATTAGGATTCTCTTTTTAACCTGTTCCTTAAAACACTAGTGCTTAGGAAATCTATTGGAGGCAGAAGCAGTCAAGGGTAGCTTAGGGTTAGGGTTACGTTTAGGGTTAGGGTTAGGGTTAGGGTACGGCTTAGGGTACGGTTTCGGGTACGGGTTCGTGTACGGCGTAGGGTATGGGTTAGGGTTAGGGTTAGTTTGAAGGTTAGGGCTCGGTTTAGGGTACGGGTTAGGATTAGGGTACGTGTTAGGGTTAGGGTAGGGGTTAGGGTTAGGGTACGCGTTAGGGTTAGGGTAGTTATTAAACCTATCCCACTCTCTAGATACCCCTTAGCACGTCAAGGAATATTATTTGGGGGTCCAGCCATGGAGAAGAGTTTAGACACTAGGAGAAGATAAGGAACACACCCATTATCAAGAAATCACATTAGGATTCTCTTTTTAACCTGTTCCTTAAAACACTAGTGCTTAGGAAATCTATTGGAGGCAGAAGCAGTCAAGGGTAGCTTAGGGTTAGGGTTAGGGATAGGGTACGG
Organism: Eschrichtius robustus; assembly: GCF_028021215.1. NCBI lineage: Eukaryota > Metazoa > Chordata > Mammalia > Artiodactyla > Eschrichtiidae > Eschrichtius > Eschrichtius robustus. The sequence goes on from NW_027175257.1 coordinate 3,252,891, forward strand.
CTTAGGGTACGGGTTCGGGTACGGGTTCGGTTACGGGTTCGGGTACGGCGTAGGGTATGGGTTAGGTTTAGGGTTAGGGTTAGTTTGAGGGTCAGGGCTCGGTTTATGTTACGGGTTAGGATTAGGGTACGTGTTAGGGTTAGGGTAGGGGTTAGGGATAGGGTACGCGTTAGGGTTAGGGTAGTTATTAAACCTATCCCACTCTCTAGATACCCCTTAGCACGTTAAGGAATATTATTTGGGGATCCAGCCATGGAGAAGAGTTTAGACACTAGGAGAAGATAAGGAACACACCCATTATCCTGAAATCACATTAGGATTCTCTTTTTAACCTGTTCCTTAAAACACTAGTGCTTAGGAAATCTATTGGAGGCAGAAGCAGTCAAGGGTAGCTTAGGGTTAGGGTTAGGGTTAGGGTTAGGGTTAGCTTTAGGGTACGGCTTAGGGTACGGGTTCGGGTACGGGTTAGGGTACGGCGTAGGGTATGGGTTAGGGTTAGGGTTAGGGTTAGTTTGAGGGTTAGGGCTCGGTTTAGGGTACGGGTTAGGATTAGGGTACGTGTTAGGGTTAGGGTACGCGTTAGGGTTAGGGTAGTTATTAAACCTATCCCACTCTCTAGATACCCCTTAGCACGTCAAGGAATATTATTTGGGTGTCCAGCCATGGAGAAGAGTTTAGACACTAGGAGAAGATAAGGAACACACCCATTATCAAGAAATCACATTAGGATTCTCTTTTTAACCTGTTCCTTAAAACACTAGTGCTTAGGAAATCTATTGGAGGCAGAAGCAGTCAAGGGTAGCTTAAGGTTAGGGTTAGGTTTAGGGTTAGGGTTAGGGTTAGGGTACGGCTTAGGGTACGGTTTCGGGTACGGGTTCGTGTACGGCGTAGGGTATGGGTTAGGGTTAGGGTTAGTTTGAAGGTTAGGGCTCGGTTTAGGGTACGGGTTAGGATTAGGGTACGTGTTAGGGTTAGGGTAGGGGTTAGGGTTAGGGTACGCGTTAGGGTTAGGGTAGTTATTAAACCTATCCCACTCTCTAGATACCCCTTAGCACGTCAAGGAATATTATTTGGGGGTCCAGCCATGGAGAAGAGTTTAGACACTAGGAGAAGATAAGGAACACACCCATTATCCTGAAATCACATTAGGATTCTCTTTTTAACCTGTTCCTTAAAACACTAGTGCTTAGGAAATCTATTGGAGGCAGAAGCAGTCAAGGGTAGCTTAGGGTTAGGGTTAGGGTTAGGGTACGGCTTAGGGTACGGGTTCGGGTACGGGTTCGGTTACGGGTTCGGGTACGGCGTAGGGTATGGGTTAGGTTTAGGGTTAGGGTTAGTTTGAGGGTTAGGGCTCGGTTTAGGTTACGGGTTAGGATTAGGGTACGTGTTAGGGTTAGGGTAGGGGTTAGGGTTAGGGTACGCGTTAGGGTTAGGGTAGTTATTAAACCTATCCCACACTCTAGATACCCCTTAGCACGTCAAGGAATATTATTTGTGTGTCCAGCCATGGAGAAGAGTTTAGACACTAGGAGAAGATAAGGAACACACCCATTATCAAGAAATCACATTAGGATTCTCTTTTTAACCTGTTCCTTAAAACACTAGTGCTTAGGAAATCTATTGGAGGCAGAAGCAGTCAAGGGTAGCTTAGGGTTAGGGTTAGGGTTAGGGTACGGCTTAGGGTACGGGTTCGGGTACGGGTTCGGGTACGGGTTCGGGTACGGCGTAGGGTATGGGTTAGGTTTAGGGTTAGGGTTAGTTTGAGGGTTAGGGCTCGGTTTAGGTTACGTGTTAGGATTAGGGTACGTGTTAGGGTTAGGGTAGGGGTTAGGGTTAGGGTACGCGTTAGGGTTAGGGTAGTTATTAAACCTATCCCACTCTCTAGATACCCCTTAGCACGTCAAGGAATATTATTTGGGGGTCCAGCCATGGAGAAGAGTTTAGACACTAGGAGAAGATATGGAACACACCCATTATCAATAAATCACATTAGGATTCTCTTTTTAACCTGTTCCTTAAAACACTAGTGCTTAAGAAATCTATTGGAGGCAGAAGCAGTCAAGGGTAGCTTAGGGTTAGGGTTAGGGTTAGGGTACGGCTTAGGGTACGGGTTCGGGTACGGGTTCGTGTACGGCGTAGCGTATGGGTTAGGGTTAGGGTTAGGGTTAGTTTGAAGGTTAGGGCTCGGTTTAGGGTACGGGTTAGGATTAGGGTTCGTGTTAGGGTTAGGGTAGGGGTTAGGGTTAGGGTACGTGTTAGGGTTAGGGTAGTTATTAAACCTATCCCACTCCCTAGATACCCCTTAGCACGTCAAGGAATATTATTTGGGGGTCCAGCCATGGAGAAGAGTTTAGACAGTAGGAGAAGATAAGGAACACACCCATTATCCTGAAATCACATTAGGATTCTCTTTTTAACCTGTTCCTTAATATACTAGTGCTTAGGAAATCTATTGGAGGCAGAAGCAGTCAAGGGTAGCTTAGGGTTAGGGTTAGGGTTAGGTTTAGGGTTAGGGTTATGGTTAGGGTTAGGTACGGCTTAGTGTACGGGTTCGGGTACGGGTTCGGGTATGGCGTAGGGTATGGGTTAGGGTTAGGGTTAGGGTTAGTTTGAGGGTTAGGGCTCGGTTTAGGTTACGGGTTAGGATTAGGGTACGTCTTAGGGTTAGGGTAGAGGTTAGGGTTAGGGTACGCGTTAGGGTTTGGGTAGTTATTAAACCTATCCCACTCTCTAGATAACCCTTAGCACGTCAAGGAATATTATTTGGGGGTCCAGCCATGGAGAAGAGTTTAGACACTAGGAGAAGATAAGGAACACACCCATTATCAAGAAATCACATTAGGATTCTCTTTTTAACCTGTTCCTTAAAACACTAGTGCTTAGGAAATCTATTGGAGGCAGAAGCAGTCAAGGGTAGCTTAGGGTTAGGGTTAGGGTTAGGGTTAGGGTTAGCTTTAGGGTACGGCTTAGAGTTCGGGTTCGGGTACGGGTTCGGGTACGGCGTAGGGTATGGGTTAGGGTTAGGGTTAGGGTTAGTTTGAGGGTTAGGGCTCGGTTTAGGGTACGGGTTAGGATTAGGGTACGTGTTAGGGTTAGGGTACGCGTTAGGGTTAGGGTAGTTATTAAACCTATCCCACTCTCTAGATACCCCTTAGCACGTCAAGGAATATTATTTGGGTGTCCAGCCATGGAGAACAGTTTAGACACTAGGAGAAGATAAGGAACACACCCATTATCAAGAAATCACATTAGGATTCTCTTTTTAACCTGTTCCTTAAAACACTAGTGCTTAGGAAATCTATTGAAGGCAGAAGCAGTCAAGGGTAGCTTAGGGTTAGGGTTAGGTTTAGGGTTAGGGTTAGGGTTAGGGTACGGCTTAGGGTATGGTTTCGGGTACGGGTTCGTGTACGGCGTAGGGTATGGGTTAGGGTTAGGGTTAGTTTGAAGGTTAGGGCTCGGTTTAGGGTACGGGTTAGGATTAGGGTACGTGTTAGAGTTAGGGTAGGGGTTAGGGTTAGGGTATGCGTTAGGGTTAGGGTAGTTATTAAACCTATCCCACTCTCTAGATACCCCTTAGCACGTCAAGGAATATTATTTGGGGGTCCAGCCATGGAGAAGAGTTTAGACACTAGGAGAAGATAAGGAACACACCCATTATCAATAAATCACATTAGGATTCTCTTTTTAACCTGTTCCTTAAAACACTAGTGCTTAAGAAATCTATTGGAGGCAGAAGCAGTCAAGGGTAGCTTAGGGTTAGGGTTAGGGTTAGGGTACGGCTTAGGGTACGGGTTCGGGTACGGGTTCGTGTACGGCGTAGCGTATGGGTTAGGGTTAGGGTTAGGGTTAGTTTGAAGGTTAGGGCTCGGTTTAGGGTACGGGTTAGGATTAGGGTTCGTGTTAGGGTTAGGGTAGGGGTTAGGGTTAGGGTACGCGTTAGGGTTAGGGTAGTTATTAAACCTATCCCACTCCCTAGATACCCCTTAGCACGTCAAGGAATATTATTTGGGGGTCCAGCCATGGAGAAGAGTTTAGACAGTAGGAGAAGATAAGGAACACACCCATTATCCTGAAATCACATTAGGATTCTCTTTTTAACCTGTTCCTTAATACACTAGTACTTAGGAAATCTATTGGAGGCAGAAGCAGTCAAGGGTAGCTTAGGGTTAGGGTTAGGGTTAGGTTTAGGGTTAGGGTTATGGTTAGGGTTAGGTACGGCTTAGTGTACGGGTTCGGGTACGGGTTCGGGTATGGCGTAGGGTATGGGTTAGGGTTAGGGTTAGGGTTAGTTTGAGGGTTAGGGCTCGGTTTAGGTTACGGGTTAGGATTAGGGTACGTGTTAGGGTTAGGGTAGAGGTTAGGGTTAGGGTACGCGTTAGGGTTAGGGTAGTTATTAAACCTATCCCACTCTCTAGATAACCCTTAGCACGTCAAGGAATATTATTTGGGGGTCCAGCCATGGAGAAGAGTTTAGACACTAGGAGAAGTTAAGGAACACACCCATTATCAAGAAATCACATTAGGATTCTCTTTTTAACCTGTTCCTTAAAACACTAGTGCTTAGGAAATCTATTGGAGGCAGAAGCAGTCAAGGGTAGCTTAGGGTTAGGGTTAGGTTTAGGGTTAGGGTTAGGGTTAGGGTACGGCTTAGGGTACGGTTTCGGGTACGGGTTCGTGTACGGCGTAGGGAATGGGTTAGGGTTAGGGTTAGTTTGAAGGTTAGGGCTCGGTTTAGGGTACGGGTTAGGATTAGGGTACGTGTTAGGGTTAGGGTAGGGGTTAGGGTTAGGGTACGCGTTAGGTTTAGGGTAGTTATTAAACCTATCCCACTCTCTAGATACCCCTTAGCACGTCAAGGAATATTATTTGGGGGTCCAGCCATGGAGAAGAGTTTAGACACTAGGAGAAGATAAGGAACACACCCATTATCAAGAAATCACATTAGGATTCTCTTTTTAACCTGTTCCTTAAAACACTAGTGCTTAGGAAATCTATTGGAGGCAGAAGCAGTCAAGGGTAGCTTAGGGTTAGGGTTAGGGTTAGGGTACGGCTTAGGGTACGGGTTCGGGTACGGGTTCGGTTACGGGTTCGGGTACGGCGTAGGGTATGGGTTAGGTTTAGGGTTAGGGTTAGTTTGAGGGTTAGGGCTCGGTTTAGGTTACGGGTTAGGATTAGGGTACGTGTTAGGGTTAGGGTAGGGGTTAGGGTTAGGGTACGCGTTAGGGTTAGGGTAGTTATTAAACCTATCCCACTCTCTACATACCCCTTAGCACGTCAAGGAATATTATTTGGGGGTCCAGCCATGGAGAAGAGTTTAGACACTAGGAGAAGATAAGGAACACACCCATTATCCTGAAATCACATTAGGATTCTCTTTTTAACCTGTTCCTTAAAACACTAGTGCTTAGGAAATCTATTGGAGGCAGAAGCAGTCAAGGGTAGCTTAGGGTTAGGGTTAGGGTTAGGGTACGGCTTAGGGTACGGGTTCGGGTACGGGTTCGGGTACGGGTTCGGGTACGGCGTAGGGTATGGGTTAGGTTTAGGGTTAGGGTTAGTTTGAGGGTTAGGGCTCGGTTTAGGTTACGGGTTAGGATTAGGGTACGTGTTAGGGTTAGGGTAGGGGTTAGGGTTAGGGTACGCGTTAGGGTTAGGGTAGTTATTAAACGTATCCCACACTCTAGATACCCCTTAGCACGTCAAGGAATATTATTTGGGGGTCCAGCCATGGAGAAGAGTTTAGACACTAGGAGAAGATAAGGAACACACCCATTATCAAGAAATCACATTAGGATTCTCTTTTTAACCTGTTCCTTAAAACACTAGTGCTTAGGAAATCTATTGGAGGCAGAAGCAGTCAAGGGTAGCTTAGGGTTAGGGTACGGCTTAGGGTACGGGTTCGGGTACGGGTTCGGGTACGGGTTCGGGTACGGCGTAGGGTATGGGTTAGGTTTAGGATTAGGGTTAGTTTGAGGGTTAGGGCTCGGTTTAGGTTACGTGTTAGGATTAGGGTACGTGTTAGGGTTAGGGTAGGGGTTAGGGTTAGGGTACGCGTTAGGGTTAGGGTAGTTATTAAACCTATCCCACTCTCTAGATACCCCTTAGCACGTCAAGGAATATTATTTGGGGGTCCAGCCATGGAGAAGAGTTTAGACACTAGGAGAAGATAAGGAACACACCCATTATCAATAAATCACATTAGGATTCTCTTTTTAACCTGTTCCTTAAAACACTAGTGCTTAAGAAATCTATTGGAGGCAGAAGCAGTCAAGGGTAGCTTAGGGTTAGGGTTAGGGTTAGGGTACGGCTTAGGGTACGGGTTCGGGTACGGGTTCGTGTACGGCGTAGCGTATGGGTTAGGGTTAGGGTTAGGGTTAGTTTGAAGGTTAGGGCTCGGTTTAGGGTACGGGTTAGGATTAGGGTTCGTGTTAGGTTTAGGGTAGGGGTTAGGGTTAGGGTACGCGTTAGGGGTAGGGTAGTTATTAAACCTATCCCACTCCCTAGATACCCCTTAGCACGTCAAGGAATATTATTTGGGGGTCCAGCCATGGAGAAGAGTTTAGACAGTAGGAGAAGATAAGGAACACACCCATTATCCTGAAATCACATTAGGATTCTCTTTTTAACCTGTTCCTTAATACACTAGTGCTTAGGAAATCTATTGGAGGCAGAAGCAGTCAAGGGTAGCTTAGGGTTAGGTTTAGGGTTAGGGTTATGGTTAGGGTTAGGTACGGCTTAGTGTACGGGTTCGGGTACGGGTTCGGGTATGGCGTAGGGTATGGGTTAGGGTTATGGTTAGGGTTAGTTTGAGGGTTAGGGCTCGGTTTAGGTTACGGGTTAGGATTAGGGTACGTCTTAGGGTTAGGGTAGAGGTTAGGGTTAGGGTACGCGTTAGGGTTAGGGTAGTTATTAAACCTATCCCACTCTCTAGATAACCATTAGCACGTCAAGGAATATTATTTGGGGGTCCAGCCATGGAGAAGAGTTTAGACACTAGGAGAAGATAAGGAACACACCCATTATCAAGAAATCACATTAGGATTCTCTTTTTAACCTGTTCCTTAAAACACTAGTGCTTAGGAAATCTATTGGAGGCAGAAGCAGTCAAGGGTAGCTTAGGGTTAGGGTTAGGGTTAGGGTACGGCTTAGGGTACGGGTTCGGGTACGGGTTCGGTTACGGGTTCGGGTACGGCGTAGGGTATGGGTTAGGTTTAGGGTTAGGGTTAGTTTGAGGGTTAGGGCTCGGTTTAGGTTACGGGTTAGGATTAGGGTACGTGTTAGGGTTAGGGTAGGGGTTAGGGTTAGGGTACGCGTTAGGGTTAGGGTAGTTATTAAACCTATCCCACTCTCTACATACCCCTTAGCACGTCAAGGAATATTATTCGGGGGTCCAGCCATGGAGAAGAGTTTAGACACTAGGAGAAGATAAGGAACACACCCATTATCCTGAAATCACATTAGGATTCTCTTTTTAACCTGTTCCTTAAAACACTAGTGCTTAGGAAATCTATTGGAGGCAGAAGCAGTCAAGGGTAGCTTAGGGTTAGGGTTAGGGTTAGGGTACGGCTTAGGGTACGGGTTCGGGTACGGGTTCGGGTACGGGTTCGGGTACGGCGTAGGGTATGGGTTAGGTTTAGGGTTAGGGTTAGTTTGAGGGTTAGGGCTCGGTTTAGGTTACGGGGTAGGATTAGGGTACGTGTTAGGGTTAGGGTAGGGGTTAGGGTTAGGGTACGCGTTAGGGTTAGGGTAGTTATTAAACCTATCCCACACTCTAGATACCCCTTAGCACGTCAAGGAATATTATTTGGGGGTCCAGCCATGGAGAAGAGTTTAGACACTAGGAGAAGATAAGGAACACACCCATTATCAAGAAATCACATTAGGATTCTCTTTTTAACCTGTTCCTTAAAACACTAGTGCTTAGGAAATCTATTGGAGGCAGAAGCAGTCAAGGGTAGCTTAGGGTTAGGGTTAGGGTTAGGGTACGGCTTAGGGTACGGGTTCGGGTACGGGTTCGGGTACGGGTTCGGGTACGGCGTAGGGTATGGGTTAGGTTTAGGATTAGGGTTAGTTTGAGGGTTAGGGCTCGGTTTAGGTTACGTGTTAGGATTAGGGTACGTGTTAGGGTTAGGGTAGGGGTTAGGGTTAGGGTACGCGTTAGGGTTAGGGTAGTTATTAAACCTATCCCACTCTCTAGATACCCCTTAGCACGTCAAGGAATATTATTTGGGGGTCCAGCCATGGAGAAGAGTTTAGACACTAGGAGAAGATAAGGAACACACCCATTATCAATAAATCACATTAGGATTCTCTTTTTAACCTGTTCCTTAAAACACTAGTGCTTAAGAAATCTATTGGAGGCAGAAGCAGTCAAGGGTAGCTTAGGGTTAGGGTTAGGGTTAGGGTACGGCTTAGGGTACGGGTTCGGGTACGGGTTCGTGTACGGCGTAGCGTATGGGTTAGGGTTAGGGTTAGGGTTAGTTTGAAGGTTAGGGCTCGGTTTAGGGTACGGGTTAGGATTAGGGTTCGTGTTAGGTTTAGGGTAGGGGTTAGGGTTAGGGTACGCGTTAGGGGTAGGGTAGTTATTAAACCTATCCCACTCCCTAGATACCCCTTAGCACGTCAAGGAATATTATTTGGGGGTCCAGCCATGGAGAAGAGTTTAGACAGTAGGAGAAGATAAGGAACACACCCATTATCCTGAAATCACATTAGGATTCTCTTTTTAACCTGTTCCTTAATACACTAGTGCTTAGGAAATCTATTGGAGGCAGAAGCAGTCAAGGGTAGCTTAGGGTTAGGTTTAGGGTTAGGGTTATGGTTAGGGTTAGGTACGGCTTAGTGTACGGGTTCGGGTACGGGTTCGGGTATGGCGTAGGGTATGGGTTAGGGTTAGCGTTAGGGTTAGTTTGAGGGTTAGGGCTCGGTTTAGGTTACGGGTTAGGATTAGGGTACGTCTTAGGGTTAGGGTAGAGGTTAGGGTTAGGGTACGCGTTAGGGTTAGGGTAGTTATTAAACCTATCCCACTCTCTAGATAACCCTTAGCACGTCAAGGAATATTATTTGGGGGTCCAGCCATGGAGAAGAGTTTAGACACTAGGAGAAGATAAGGAACACACCCATTATCAAGAAATCACATTAGGATTCTCTTTTTAACCTGTTCCTTAAAACACTAGTGCTTAGGAAATCTATTGGAGGCAGAAGCAGTAAAGGGTAGCTTAGGGTTAGGGTTAGGGTTAGGGTTAGGGTTAGCTTTAGGGTACGGCTTAGGGTACGGGTTCGGGTACGGGTTCGGGTACGGCGTAGGGTATGGGTTAGGGTTAGGGTTAGGGTTAGTTTGAGGGTTAGGGCTCGGTTTAGGGTACGGGTTAGGATTAGGGTACGTGTTAGGGTTAGGGTACGCGTTAGGGATAGGGTAGTTATTAAACCTATCCCACTCTCTAGATACCCCTTAGCACGTCAAGGAATATTATTTGGGTGTCCAGCCATGGAGAAGAGTTTAGACACTAGGAGAAGATAAGGAACACACCCATTATCAAGAAATCACATTAGGATTCTCTTTTTAACCTGTTCCTTAAAACACTAGTGCTTAGGAAATCTATTGGAGGCAGAAGCATTCAAGGGTAGCTTAGGGTTAGGGTTAGGTTTAGGGTTAGGGTTAGGGTTAGGGTACGGCTTAGGGTACGGTTTCGGGTACGGGTTCGTGTACGGCGTAGGGTATGGGTTAGGTTTAGGGTTAGTTTGAAGGTTAGGGCTCGGTTTAGGGTACGGGTTAGGATTAGGGTACGTGTTAGGGTTAGGGTAGGGGTTAGGGTTAGGGTATGCGTTAGGGTTAGGGTAGTTATTAAACCTATCCCACTCTCTAGATACCCCTTAGCACGTCAAGGAATATTATTTGGGGGTCCAGCCATGGAGAAGAGTTTAGACACTAGGAGAAGATAAGGAATACACCCATTATCAAGAAATCACATTAGGATTCTCTTTTTAACCTGTTCCTTAAAACACTAGTGCTTAGGAAATCTATTGGAGGCAGAAGCAGTCAAGGGTAGCTTAGGGTTAGGGTTAGGGTTAGCGTACGGCTTAGGGTACGGGTTTGGGTACGGGTTCGGGTACGGGTTCGGGTACGGCGTAGGGTATGGTTTAGGTTTAGGGTTAGGGTTAGTTTGAGGGTTAGGGCTCGGTTTAGGTTACGTGTTAGGATTAGGGTACGTGTTAGGGTTAGGGTAGGGGTTAGGGTTAGGGTACGCGTTAGGGTCAGGGTAGTTATTAAACATATCCCACTCTCTAGATACCCCTTAGCACGTCAAGGAATATTATTTGGGGGTCCAGCCATGGAGAAGAGTTTAGACACTAGGAGAAGATAAGGAACACACCCATTATCAAGAAATCACATTAGGATTCTCTTTTTAACCTGTTCCTTAAAACACTAGTGCTTAGGAAATCTATTGGAGGCAGAAGCAGTCAAGGGTAGCTTAGGGTTAGGGTTAGGGTTAGGGTACGGCTTAGGGTACGGGTTCGGGTACGGGTTCGGTTACGGGTTCGGGTACGGCGTAGGGTATGGGTTAGGTTTAGGGTTAGGGTTAGTTTGAGGGTTAGGGCTCGGTTTAGTGTACGGGTTAGGATTAGGGTACGTGTTAGGGTTAGGGTACGCGTTAGGGTTAGGGTAGTTATTAAACCTATCCCACTCTCTAGATACCCCTTAGCACGTCAAGGAATATTATTTGGGTGTCCAGCCATGGAGAAGAGTTTAGACACTAGGAGAAGATAAGGAACACACCCATTATCAAGAAATCACATTAGGATTCTCTTTTTAACCTGTTCCTTAAAACACTAGTGCTTAGGAAATCTATTGGAGGCAGAAGCAGTCAAGGGTAGCTTAGGGTTAGGGTTTGGGTTAGGGTACGGCTTAGGGTACGGGTTCGGGTACGGGTTCGGGTACGGGTTTGGGTATGGCGTACGATATGGGTTAGGGTTAGGGTTAGGGTTAGTTTGAGGGTTAGGGCTCGGTGTAGGGTACGGGTTAGGATTAGGGTACGTGTTAGGGTTAGGGTAGGGGTTAGGGTTAGGGTACGCGTTAGGGTTAGGGTAGTTATTAAACCTATCCCACTCTCTAGATACCCCTTAGCACGTCAAGGAATATTATTTGGGTGTCCAGCCATGGAGAAGAGTTTAGACACTAGGAGAAGATAAGGAACACACCCATTATCAAGAAATCACATTAGGATTCTCTTTTTAACCTGTTCCTTAAAACACTAGTGCTTAGGAAATCTATTGGAGGCAGAAGCAGTCAAGGGTAGCTTAGGGTTAGGGTTAGGGTTAGGGTTAGGGTACGGCTTAGGGTACAGGTTCGGGTACGGGTTCGGGTACGGCGTAGGGTATGGGTTAGGGTTAGGGTTAGTTTGAGGGTTAGGGCTCGGTTTAGGGTATGGGTTAGGATTAGGTTACGTGTTAGGGTTAGGGTACGCGTTACGGTTAGGGTAGTTATTAAACCTATCCCACTCTCTAGATACCCCTTAGCACGTCAAGGAATATTATTTGGGTGTCCAGCCATGGAGAAGAGTTTAGACACTAGGAGAAGATAAGGCACACACCCATTATCAAGAAATCACATTAGGATTCTCTTTTTAACCTGTTCCTTAAAACACTAGTGCTTAGGAAATCTATTGGAGGCAGAAGCAGTCAAGGGTAGCTTAGGGTTAGGGTTTGGGTTAGGGTACGGCTTAGGGTACGGGTTCGGGTACGGGTTCGGGTTAGGGTTAGGGTTAGGGTTAGGGTTAGGGTTAGGGTTAGTTTGAAGGTTAGGGCTCGGTTTAGGGTACGGGTTAGGATTAGGGTTCGTGTTAGGGTTAGGGTAGGGGTTAGGGTTAGGGTACGCGTTAGGTTTAGGGTAGTTATTAAACCTATCCCACTCCCTAGATACCCCTTAGCACGTCAAGGAATATTATTTGGGGGTCCAGCCATGGAGAAGAATTTAGACAGTAGGAGAAGATAAGGAACACACCCATTATCCTGAAATCACATTAGGATTCTCTTTTTAACCTGTTCCTTAATACACTAGTGCTTAGGAAATCTATTGGAGGCAGAAGCAGTCAAGGGTAGCTTAGGGTTAGGGTTAGGGTTAGGGTACGGCTTAGGGTACGGGTTCGGGTACGGGTTCGTGTACGGCGTAGGGTATGGGTTAGGGTTAGGGTTAGGGTTAGTTTGAAGGTTAGGGCTCGGTTTAGGGTACGGGTTAGGATTAGGGTTCGTGTTAGGGTTAGGGTAGGGGTTAGGGTTAGGGTACGCGTTAGGGTTAGGGTAGTTATTAAACCTATCCCACTCTCTAGATACCCCTTAGCACGTCAAGGAATATTATTTTGGGGTCCAGCCATGGAGAAGAGTTTAGACACTAGGAGAAGATAAGGAACACACCCATTATCCTGAAATCACATTAGGATTCTCTTTTTAACCTGTTCCTTAATACACTAGTGCTTAGGAAATCTATTGGAGGCAGAAGCAGTCAAGGGTAGCTTAGGGTTAGGTTTAGGGTTAGGGTACGGCTTAGGGTACGGGTTCGGGTACGGGTTCGGTTACGGGTTCGGGTACGGCGTAGGGTATGTGTTAGGTTTAGGGTTAGGGTTAGTTTGAGGGTTAGGGCTCGGTTTAGGTTACGGGTTAGGATTAGGGTACGTGTTAGGTTTAGGGTAGGGGTTAGGGTTAGGGTACGCGTTAGGGTTAGGGTAGTTATTAAACCTATCCCACTCTCTAGATACCCCTTAGCACGTCAAGGAATATTATTTGGGGGTCCAGCCATGGAGAAGAGTTTAGACACTAGGAGAAGATAAGGAACACACCCATTATCAATAAATCACATTAGGATTCTCTTTTTAACCTGTTCCTTAAAACACTATTGCTTAGGAAATCTATTGGAGGCAGAAGCAGTCAAGGGTAGCTTAGGGTTAGGGTTTGGGTTAGGGTACGGCTTAGGGTACGGGTTCGGGTACGGGTTCGGGTTAGGGTTAGGGTTAGGGTTAGGGTTAGGGTTAGGGTTAGTTTGAAGGTTAGGGCTCGGTTTAGGGTACGGGTTAGGATTAGGGTTCGTGTTAGGGTTAGGGTAGGGGTTAGGGTTAGGGTACGCGTTAGGTTTAGGGTAGTTATTAAACCTATCCCACTCCCTAGATACCCCTTAGCACGTCAAGGAATATTATTTGGGGGTCCAGCCATGGAGAAGAATTTAGACAGTAGGAGAAGATAAGGAACACACCCATTATCCTGAAATCACATTAGGATTCTCTTTTTAACCTGTTCCTTAATACACTAGTGCTTAGGAAATCTATTGGAGGCAGAAGCAGTCAAGGGTAGCTTAGGGTTAGGGTTAGGGTTAGGGTACGGCTTAGGGTACGGGTTCGGGTACGGGTTCGTGTACGGCGTAGGGTATGGGTTAGGGTTAGGGTTAGGGTTAGTTTGAAGGTTAGGGCTCGGTTTAGGGTACGGGTTAGGATTAGGGTTCGTGTTAGGGTTAGGGTAGGGGTTAGGGTTAGGGTACGCGTTAGGGTTAGGGTAGTTATTAAACCTATCCCACTCTCTAGATACCCCTTAGCACGTCAAGGAATATTATTTTGGGGTCCAGCCATGGAGAAGAGTTTAGACACTAGGAGAAGATAAGGAACACACCCATTATCCTGAAATCACATTAGGATTCTCTTTTTAACCTGTTCCTTAATACACTAGTGCTTAGGAAATCTATTGGAGGCAGAAGCAGTCAAGGGTAGCTTAGGGTTAGGGTTAGGGTTAGGGTACGGCTTAGGGTACGGGTTCGGGTACGGGTTCGTGTACGGCGTAGGGTGTGGGTTAGGGTTAGGGTTAGGGTTAGTTTGAAGGTTAGGGCTCGGTTTAGGGTACGGGTTAGGATTAGGGTTCGTGTTAGGGTTAGGGTAGGGGTTAGGGTTAGGGTACGCGTTAGGGTTAGGGCAGTTATTAAACCTATCCCACTCTCTAGATACCCCTTAGCACGTCAAGGAATATTATTTTGGGGTCCAGCCATGGAGAAGAGTTTAGACACTAGGAGAAGATAAGGAACACACCCATTATCAAGAAATCACATTAGGATTCTCTTTTTAACCTGTTCCTTAAAACACTAGTGCTTAGGAAATCTATTGGAGGCAGAAGCAGTCAAGGGTAGCTTAGGGTTAGTGTTAGGGTTAGGGCTAGGGTTAGGACACGGCTTAGGGTACGGGTTCGGGTACGGGTTCGTGTACGGCGTAGTGTATGGGTTTGGGTTAGGGTTAGGGTTAGTTTGAAGGTTAGGGCTCGGTTTAGGTTACGGGTTAGGATAAGGGTTCGTGTTAGGGTTAGGGTAGGGGTTAGGGTTAGGGTACGCGTTAGGTTTAGCGTAGTTATTAAACCTATCCCACTCTCTAGATACCCCTTAGCACGTCAAGGAATATTATTTGGGGGTCCAGCCATGGAGAAGAGTTTAGACACTAGGAGAAGATAAGGAACACACCCATTATCCTGAAATCACATTAGGATTCTCTTTTAACCTGTTCCTTAAAACACTAGTGCTTACGAAATCTATTGGAGGCAGAAGCAGTCAAGGGTAGCTTAGGGTTAGGGTTACGGTTAGGGTTAGGGTTAGGGTATGGCTTAGGGTACGGGTTCGGGTACGGGTTCGGGTACGGCGTAGGGTATGGGTTAGGGTTAGGGTTAGGGTTAGTTTGAGGGTTAGGGCTCGGTTTAGGGTACGGGTTAGGATTAGGGTACGTGTTAGGGTTAGGGTAGGGGTTAGGTTTAGGGTAAGCGTTAGGGTTAGGGTAGTTATTAAACCTATCCCACTCTCTAGATACCCCTTAGCACGTCAAGGAATATTATTTGGGGGTCCAGCCATGGAGAAGAGTTTAGACACTAGGAGAAAATAAGGAACACACCCATTATCAAGAAATCACATTAGGATTCTCTTTTAACCTGTTCCTTAAAACACTAGTGCTTAGGAAATCTATTGGAGGCAGAAGCAGTCAAGGGTAGCTTAGGGTTAGGGTTAGGGTTAGGGTTAGATTTAGGGTACGGCTTAGGGTACGGGTTCGGGTACGGGTTCGGGTACGGCGTAGGGTATGGGTTAGGGTTAGGGTTAGGGTTAGTTTGAGGGTTAGGGCTCGGTTTAGGATACGGGTTAGGATTAGGGTACGTGTTAGGGTTAGGGTACGCGTTAGGGTTAGGGTAGTTATTAAACCTATCCCACTCTCTAGATACCCCTTAGCACGTCAAGGAATATTATTTGGGTGTCCAGCCATGGAGAAGAGTTTAGACACTAGGAGAAGATAAGGAACACACCCATTATCAAGAAATCACATTAGGATTCTCTGTTTAACCTGTTCCTTAAAACACTAGTGCTTAGGAAATCTATTGGAGGCAGAAGCAGTCAAGGGTAGCTTAGGGTTAGGGTTAGGGTTAGGGTACGGCTTAGGGTACGGGTTCGGGTACGGGTTCGGTTACGGGTTCGGGTACGGCGTAGGGTATGGGTTAGGTTTAGGGTTAGGGTTAGTTTGAGGGTCAGGGCTCGGTTTATGTTACGGGTTAGGATTAGGGTACGTGTTAGGGTTAGGGTAGGGGTTAGGGATAGGGTACGCGTTAGGGTTAGGGTAGTTATTAAACCTATCCCACTCTCTAGATACCCCTTAGCACGTTAAGGAATATTATTTGGGGGTCCAGCCATGGAGAAGAGTTTAGACACTAGGAGAAGATAAGGAACACACCCATTATCCTGAAATCACATTAGGATTCTCTTTTTAACCTGTTCCTTAAAACACTAGTGCTTAGGAAATCTATTGGAGGCAGAAGCAGTCAAGGGTAGCTTAGGGTTAGGGTTAGGGTTAGGGTTAGGGTTAGCTTTAGGGTACGGCTTAGGGTACGGGTTCGGGTACGGGTTAGGGTAAGGCGTAGGGTATGGGTTAGGGTTAGGGTTAGGGTTAGTTTGAGGGTTAGGGCTCGGTTTAGGGTACGGGTTAGGATTAGGGTACGTGTTAGGGTTAGGGTACGCGTTAGGGTTAGGGTAGTTATTAAACCTATCCCACTCTCTAGATACCCCTTAGCACGTCAAGGAATATTATTTGGGTGTCCAGCCATGGAGAAGAGTTTAGACACTAGGAGAAGATAAGGAACACACCCATTATCAAGAAATCACATTAGGATTCTCTTTTTAACCTGTTCCTTAAAACACTAGTGCTTAGGAAATCTATTGGAGGCAGAAGCAGTCAAGGGTAGCTTAAGGTTAGGGTTAGGTTTAGGGTTAGGGTTAGGGTTAGGGTACGGCTTAGGGTACGGTTTCGGGTACGGGTTCGTGTACGGCGTAGGGTATGGGTTAGGGTTAGGGTTAGTTTGAAGGTTAGGGCTCGGTTTAGGGTACGGGTTAGGATTAGGGTACGTGTTAGGGTTAGGGTAGGGGTTAGGGTTAGGGTACGCGTTAGGGTTAGGGTAGTTATTAAACCTATCCCACTCTCTAGATACCCCTTAGCACGTCAAGGAATATTATTTGGGGGTCCAGCCATGGAGAAGAGTTTAGACACTAGGAGAAGATAAGGAATACACCCATTATCAAGAAATCACATTAGGATTCTCTTTTTAACCTGTTCCTTAAAACACTAGTGCTTAGGAAATCTATTGGAGGCAGAAGCAGTCAAGGGTAGCTTAGGGATAGGGTTAGGGTTAGGGTACGGCTTAGGGTACGGGTTCGGGTACGGGTTCGGTTACGGGTTCGGGTACGGCGTAGGGTATGGGTTAGGTTTAGGGTTAGGGTTAGTTTGAGGGTTAGGGCTCGGTTTAGGTTACGGGTTAGGATTAGGGTACGTGTTAGGGTTAGGGTAGGGGTTAGGGTTAGGGTACGCGTTAGGGTTAGGGTAGTTATTAAACCTATCCCACACTCTAGATACCCCTTAGCACGTCAAGGAATATTATTTGTGTGTCCAGCCATGGAGAAGAGTTTAGACACTAGGAGAAGATAAGGAACACACCCATTATCAAGAAATCACATTAGGATTCTCTTTTTAACCTGTTCCTTAAAACACTAGTGCTTAGGAAATCTATTGGAGGCAGAAGCAGTCAAGGGTAGCTTAGGGTTAGGGTTAGGGTTAGGGTACGGCTTAGGGTACGGGTTCGGGTACGGGTTCGGGTACGGGTTCGGGTACGGCGTAGGGTATGGGTTAGGTTTAGGGTTAGGGTTAGTTTGAGGGTTAGGGCTCGGTTTAGGTTACGTGTTAGGATTAGGGTACGTGTTAGGGTTAGGGTAGGGGTTAGGGTTAGGGTACGCGTTAGGGTTAGGGTAGTTATTAAACCTATCCCACTCTCTAGATACCCCTTAGCACGTCAAGGAATATTATTTGGGGGTCCAGCCATGGAGAAGAGTTTAGACACTAGGAGAAGATATGGAACACACCCATTATCAAGAAATCACATTAGGATTCTCTTTTTAACCTGTTCCTTAAAACACTAGTGCTTAAGAAATCTATTGGAGGCAGAAGCAGTCAAGGGTAGCTTAGGGTTAGGGTTAGGGTTAGGGTACGGCTTAGGGTACGGGTTCGGGTACGGGTTCGTGTACGGCGTAGCGTATGGGTTAGGGTTAGGGTTAGGGTTAGTTTGAAGGTTAGGGCTCGGTTTAGGGTACGGGTTAGGATTAGGGTTCGTGTTAGGGTTAGGGTAGGGGTTAGGGTTAGGGTACGCGTTAGGGTTAGGGTAGTTATTAAACCTATCCCACTCCCTAGATACCCCTTAGCACGTCAAGGAATATTATTTGGGGGTCCAGCCATGGAGAAGAGTTTAGACAGTAGGAGAAGATAAGGAACACACCCATTATCCTGAAATCACATTAGGATTCTCTTTTTAACCTGTTCCTTAATATACTAGTGCTTAGGAAATCTATTGGAGGCAGAAGCAGTCAAGGGTAGCTTAGGGTTAGGGTTAGGGTTAGGTTTAGGGTTAGGGTTATGGTTAGGGTTAGGTACGGCTTAGTGTACGGGTTTGGGTACGGGTTCGGGTATGGCGTAGGGTATGGGTTAGGGTTAGGGTTAGGGTTAGTTTGAGGGTTAGGGCTCGGTTTAGGTTACGGGTTAGGATTAGGGTACGTCTTAGGGTTAGGGTAGAGGTTAGGGTTAGGGTACGCGTTAGGGTTAGGGTAGTTATTAAACCTATCCCACTCTCTAGATAACCCTTAGCACGTCAAGGAATATTATTTGGGGGTCCAGCCATGGAGAAGAGTTTAGACACTAGGAGAAGATAAGGAACACACCCATTATCAAGAAATCACATTAGGATTCTCTTTTTAACCTGTTCCTTAAAACACTAGTGCTTAGGAAATCTATTGGAGGCAGAAGCAGTCAAGGGTAGCTTAGGGTTAGGGTTAGGGTTAGGGTTAGGGTTAGCTTTAGGGTACGGCTTAGAGTACGGGTTCGGGTACGGGTTCGGGTACGGCGTAGGGTATGGGTTAGGGTTAGGGTTAGGGTTAGTTTGAGGGTTAGGGCTCGGTTTAGGGTACGGGTTAGGATTAGGGTACGTGTTAGGGTTAGGGTACGCGTTAGGGTTAGGGTAGTTATTAAACCTATCCCACTCTCTAGATACCCCTTAGCACGTCAAGGAATATTATTTGGGTGTCCAGCCATGGAGAAGAGTTTAGACACTAGGAGAAGATAAGGAACACACCCATTATCAAGAAATCACATTAGGATTCTCTTTTTAACCTGTTCCTTAAAACACTAGTGCTTAGGAAATCTATTGAAGGCAGAAGCAGTCAAGGGTAGCTTAGGGTTAGGGTTAGGTTTAGGGTTAGGGTTAGGGTTAGGGTACGGCTTAGGGTATGGTTTCGGGTACGGGTTCGTGTACGGCGTAGGGTATGGGTTAGGGTTAGGGTTAGTTTGAAGGTTAGGGCTCGGTTTAGGGTACGGGTTAGGATTAGGGTACGTGTTAGAGTTAGGGTAGGGGTTAGGGTTAGGGTATGCGTTAGGGTTAGGGTAGTTATTAAACCTATCCCACTCTCTAGATACCCCTTAGCACGTCAAGGAATATTATTTGGGGTCCAGCCATGGAGAAGAGTTTAGACACTAGGAGAAGATAAGGAACACACCCATTATCAATAAATCACATTAGGATTCTCTTTTTAACCTGTTCCTTAAAACACTAGTGCTTAAGA
Source organism: Eschrichtius robustus (assembly GCF_028021215.1). Taxonomy (NCBI): domain Eukaryota; kingdom Metazoa; phylum Chordata; class Mammalia; order Artiodactyla; family Eschrichtiidae; genus Eschrichtius; species Eschrichtius robustus. The sequence goes on from NW_027175257.1 coordinate 3,272,041, forward strand.
AATCTATTGGAGGCAGAAGCAGTCAAGGGTAGCTTAGGGTTAGGGTTAGGGTTAGGGTACGGCTTAGGGTACGGGTTCGGGTACGGGTTCGTGTACGGCGTAGCGTATGGGTTAGGGTTAGGGTTAGGGTTAGTTTGAAGGTTAGGGCTCGGTTTAGGGTACGGGTTAGGATTAGGGTTCGTGTTAGGGTTAGGGTAGGGGTTAGGGTTAGGGTACGCGTTAGGGTTAGGGTAGTTATTAAACCTATCCCACTCCCTAGATACCCCTTAGCACGTCAAGGAATATTATTTGGGGTCCAGCCATGGAGAAGAGTTTAGACAGTAGGAGAAGATAAGGAACACACCCATTATCCTGAAATCACATTAGGATTCTCTTTTTAACCTGTTCCTTAAAACACTAGTGCTTAGGAAATCTATTGGAGGCAGAAGCAGTCAAGGGTAGCTTAGGGTTAGGGTTAGGGTTAGGTTTAGGGTTAGGGTTATGGTTAGGTTTAGGTACGGCTTAGTGTACGGGTTCGGGTACGGGTTCGGGTATGGCGTAGGGTATGGGTTAGGGTTAGGGTTAGGGTTAGTTTGAGGGTTAGGGCTCGGTTTAGGTTACGGGTTAGGATTAGGGTACGTGTTAGGGTTAGGGTAGAGGTTAGGGTTAGGGTACGCGTTAGGGTTAGGGTAGTTATTAAACCTATCCCACTCTCTAGATAACCCTTAGCACGTCAAGGAATATTATTTGGGGGTCCAGCCATGGAGAAGAGTTTAGACACTAGGAGAAGTTAAGGAACACACCCATTATCAAGAAATCACATTAGGATTCTCTTTTTAACCTGTTCCTTAAAACACTAGTGCTTAGGAAATCTATTGGAGGCAGAAGCAGTCAAGGGTAGCTTAGGGTTAGGGTTAGGGTTAGGGTTAGGGTTAGCTTTAGGGTACGGCTTAGGGTACGGGTTCGGGTACGGGTTCGGGTACGGCGTAGGGTATGGGTTAGGGTTAGGGTTAGGGTTAGTTTGAGGGTTAGGGCTCGGTTTAGGGTACGGGTTAGGATTAGGGTACGTGTTAGGGTTAGGGTACGCGTTAGGGTTAGGGTAGTTATTAAACCTATCCCACTCTCTAGATACCCCTTAGCACGTCAAGGAATATTATTTGGGTGTCCAGCCATGGAGAAGAGTTTAGACACTAGGAGAAGATAAGGAACACACCCATTATCAAGAAATCACATTAGGATTCTCTTTTTAACCTGTTCCTTAAAACACTAGTGCTTAGGAAATCTATTGGAGGCAGAAGCAGTCAAGGGTAGCTTAGGGTTAGGGTTAGGTTTAGGGTTAGGGTTAGGGTTAGGGTACGGCTTAGGGTACGGTTTCGGGTACGGGTTCGTGTACGGCGTAGGGTATGGGTTAGGGTTAGGGTTAGTTTGAAGGTTAGGGCTCGGTTTAGGGTACGGGTTAGGATTAGGGTACGTGTTAGGGTTAGGGTAGGGGTTAGGGTTAGGGTACGCGTTAGGTTTAGGGTAGTTATTAAACCTATCCCACTCTCTAGATACCCCTTAGCACGTCAAGGAATATTATTTGGGGGTCCAGCCATGGAGAAGAGTTTAGACACTAGGAGAAGATAAGGAACACACCCATTATCAAGAAATCACATTAGGATTCTCTTTTTAACCTGTTCCTTAAAACACTAGTGCTTAGGAAATCTATTGGAGGCAGAAGCAGTCAAGGGTAGCTTAGGGTTAGGGTTAGGGTTAGGGTACGGCTTAGGGTACGGGTTCGGGTACGGGTTCGGTTACGGATTCGGGTACGGCGTAGGGTATGGGTTAGGTTTAGGGTTAGGGTTAGTTTGAGGGTTAGGGCTCGGTTTAGGTTACGGGTTAGGATTAGGGTACGTGTTAGGGTTAGAGGGTAGGGTTAGGGTTAGGGTACGCGTTAGGGTTAGGGTAGTTATTAAACCTATCCCACTCTCTACATACCCCTTAGCACGTCAAGGAATATTATTCGGGGGTCCAGCCATGGAGAAGAGTTTAGACACTAGGAGAAGATAAGGAACACACCCATTATCCTGAAATCACATTAGGATTCTCTTTTTAACCTGTTCCTTAAAACACTAGTGCTTAGGAAATCTATTGGAGGCAGAAGCAGTCAAGGGTAGCTTAGGGTTAGGGTTAGGGTTAGGGTACGGCTTAGGGTACGGGTTCGGGTACGGGTTCGGGTACGGGTTCGGGTACGGCGTAGGGTATGGGTTAGGTTTAGGGTTAGGGTTAGTTTGAGGGTTAGGGCTCGGTTTAGGTTACGGGTTAGGATTAGGGTACGTGTTAGGGTTAGGGTAGGGGTTAGGGTTAGGGTACGCGTTAGGGTTAGGGTAGTTATTAAACCTATCCCACACTCTAGATACCCCTTAGCACGTCAAGGAATATTATTTGGGGGTCCAGCCATGGAGAAGAGTTTAGACACTAGGAGAAGATAAGGAACACACCCATTATCAAGAAATCACATTAGGATTCTCTTTTTAACCTGTTCCTTAAAACACTAGTGCTTAGGAAATCTATTGGAGGCAGAAGCAGTCAAGGGTAGCTTAGGGTTAGGGTTAGGGTTAGGGTACGGCTTAGGGTACGGGTTCGGGTACGGGTTCGGGTACGGGTTCGGGTACGGCGTAGGGTATGGGTTAGGTTTAGGATTAGGGTTAGTTTGAGGGTTAGGGCTCGGTTTAGGTTACGTGTTAAGATTAGGGTACGTGTTAGGGTTAGGGTAGGGGTTAGGGTTAGGGTACGCGTTAGGGTTAGGGTAGTTATTAAACCTATCCCACTCTCCAGATACCCCTTAGCACGTCAAGGAATATTATTTGGGGGTCCAGCCATGGAGAAGAGTTTAGACACTAGGAGAAGATAAGGAACACACCCATTATCAATAAATCACATTAGGATTCTCTTTTTAACCTGTTCCTTAAAACACTAGTGCTTAAGAAATCTATTGGAGGCAGAAGCAGTCAAGGGTAGCTTAGGGTTAGGGTTAGGGTTAGGGTACGGCTTAGGGTACGGGTTCGGGTACGGGTTCGTGTACGGCGTAGCGTATGGGTTAGGGTTAGGGTTAGGGTTAGTTTGAAGGTTAGGGCTCGGTTTAGGGTACGGGTTAGGATTAGGGTTCGTGTTAGGTTTAGGGTAGGGGTTAGGGTTAGGGTACGCGTTAGGGGTAGGGTAGTTATTAAACCTATCCCACTCCCTAGATACCCCTTAGCACGTCAAGGAATATTATTTGGGGGTCCAGCAATGGAGAAGAGTTTAGACAGTAGGAGAAGATAAGGAACACACCCATTATCCTGAAATCACATTAGGATTCTCTTTTTAACCTGTTCCTTAATACACTAGTGCTTAGGAAATCTATTGGAGGCAGAAGCAGTCAAGGGTAGCTTAGGGTTAGGTTTAGGGTTAGGGTTATGGTTAGGGTTAGGTACGGCTTAGTGTACGGGTTCGGGTACGGGTTCGGGTATGGCGTAGGGTATGGGTTAGGGTTAGCGTTAGGGTTAGTTTGAGGGTTAGGGCTCGGTTTAGGTTACGGGTTAGGATTAGGGTACGTCTTAGGGTTAGGGTAGAGGTTAGGGTTAGGGTACGCGTTAGGGTTAGGGTAGTTATTAAACCTATCCCACTCTCTAGATAACCCTTAGCACGTCAAGGAATATTATTTGGGGGTCCAGCCATGGAGAAGAGTTTAGACACTAGGAGAAGATAAGGAACACACCCATTATCAAGAAATCACATTAGGATTCTCTTTTTAACCTGTTCCTTAAAACACTAGTGCTTAGGAAATCTATTGGAGGCAGAAGCAGTAAAGGGTAGCTTAGGGTTAGGGTTACGGTTAGGGTTAGGGTTAGCTTTAGGGTACGGCTTAGGGTACGGGTTCGGGTACGGGTTCGGGTACGGCGTAGGGTATGGGTTAGGGTTAGGGTTAGGGTTAGTTTGAGGGTTAGGGCTCGGTTTAGGGTACGGGTTAGGATTAGGGTACGTGTTAGGGTTAGGGTACGCGTTAGGGATAGGGTAGTTATTAAACCTATCCCACTCTCTAGATACCCCTTAGCACGTCAAGGAATATTATTTGGGTGTCCAGCCATGGAGAAGAGTTTAGACACTAGGAGAAGATAAGGAACACACCCATTATCAAGAAATCACATTAGGATTCTCTTTTTAACCTGTTCCTTAAAACACTAGTGCTTAGGAAATCTATTGGAGGCAGAAGCAGTCAAGGGTAGCTTAGGGTTAGGGTTAGGTTTAGGGTTAGGGTTAGGGTTAGGGTACGGCTTAGGGTACGGTTTCGGGTACGGGTTCGTGTACGGCGTAGGGTATGGGTTAGGTTTAGGGTTAGTTTGAAGGTTAGGGCTCGGATTAGGGTACGGGTTAGGATTAGGGTACGTGTTAGGGTTAGGGTAGGGGTTAGGGTTAGGGTATGCGTTAGGGTTAGGGTAGTTATTAAACCTATCCCACTCTCTAGATACCCCTTAGCACGTCAAGGAATATTATTTGGGGGTCCAGCCATGGAGAAGAGTTTAGACACTAGGAGAAGATAAGGAATACACCCATTATCAAGAAATCACATTAGGATTCTCTTTTTAACCTGTTCCTTAAAACACTAGTGCTTAGAAAATCTATTGGAGGCAGAAGCAGTCAAGGGTAGCTTAGGGTTAGGGTTAGGGTTAGCGTACGGCTTAGGGTACGGGTTTGGGTACGGGTTCGGGTACGGGTTCGGGTACGGCGTAGGGTATGGGTTAGGTTTAGGGTTAGGGTTAGTTTGAGGGTTAGGGCTCGGTTTAGGTTACGTTTTAGGATTAGGGTACGTGTTAGGGTTAGGGTAGGGGTTAGGGTTAGGGTACGCGTTAGGGTCAGGGTAGTTATTAAACATATCCCACTCTCTAGATACCCCTTAGCACGTCAAGGAATATTATTTGGGGGTCCAGCCATGGAGAAGAGTTTAGACACTAGGAGAAGATAAGGAACACACCCATTATCAAGAAATCACATTAGGATTCTCTTTTTAACCTGTTCCTTAAAACACTAGTGCTTAGGAAATCTATTGGAGGCAGAAGCAGTCAAGGGTAGCTTAGGGATAGGGTTAGGGTTAGGGTACGGCTTAGGGTACGGGTTCGGGTACGGGTTCGGTTACGGGTTCGGGTACGGCGTAGGGTATGGGTTAGGTTTAGGGTTAGGGTTAGTTTGAGGGTTAGGGCTCGGTTTAGGTTACGGGTTAGGATTAGGGTACGTGTTAGGGTTAGGGTAGGGGTTAGGGTTAGGGTACGCATTAGGGTTAGGGTAGTTATTAAACCTATCCCACTCTCTAGATACCCCTTAGCACGTCAAGGAATATTATTTGGGGGTCCAGCCATGGAGAAGAGTTTAGACACTAGGAGAAGATAAGGAACACACCCATTATCAATAAATCACATTAGGATTCACTTTTTAACCTGTTCCTTAAAACACTAGTGCTTAGGAAATCTATTGGAGGCAGAAGCAGTCAAGGGTAGCTTAGGGTTAGGGTTTGGGTTAGGGTACGGCTTAGGGTACGGGTTAGGGTTAGGGTACGTGTTAGGGTTAGGGTAGGGGTTAGGGTTAGGGTTAGGGTTAGGGTACGGCTTAGGGTACGGTTTCGGGTACGGGTTCGTGTACGGCGTAGGGTATGGGTTAGGTTTAGGGTTAGTTTGAAGGTTAGGGCTCGGATTAGGGTACGGGTTAGGATTAGGGTACGTGTTAGGGTTAGGGTAGGGGTTAGGGTTAGGGTATGCGTTAGGGTTAGGGTAGTTATTAAACCTATCCCACTCTCTAGATACCCCTTAGCACGTCAAGGAATATTATTTGGGGGTCCAGCCATGGAGAAGAGTTTAGACACTAGGAGAAGATAAGGAATACACCCATTATCAAGAAATCACATTAGGATTCTCTTTTTAACCTGTTCCTTAAAACACTAGTGCTTAGGAAATCTATTGGAGGCAGAAGCAGTCAAGGGTAGCTTAGGGTTAGGGTTAGGGTTAGCGTACGGCTTAGGGTACGGGTTTGGGTACGGGTTCGGGTACGGGTTCGGGTACGGCGTAGGGTATGGGTTAGGTTTAGGGTTAGGGTTAGTTTGAGGGTTAGGGCTCGGTTTAGGTTACGTTTTAGGATTAGGGTACGTGTTAGGGTTAGGGTAGGGGTTAGGGTTAGGGTACGCGTTAGGGTCAGGGTAGTTATTAAACATATCCCACTCTCTAGATACCCCTTAGCACGTCAAGGAATATTATTTGGGGGTCCAGCCATGGAGAAGAGTTTAGACACTAGGAGAAGATAAGGAACACACCCATTATCAAGAAATCACATTAGGATTCTCTTTTTAACCTGTTCCTTAAAACACTAGTGCTTAGGAAATCTATTGGAGGCAGAAGCAGTCAAGGGTAGCTTAGGGATAGGGTTAGGGTTAGGGTACGGCTTAGGGTACGGGTTCGGGTACGGGTTCGGTTACGGGTTCGGGTACGGCGTAGGGTATGGGTTAGGTTTAGGGTTAGGGTTAGTTTGAGGGTTAGGGCTCGGTTTAGGTTACGGGTTAGGATTAGGGTACGTGTTAGGGTTAGGGTAGGGGTTAGGGTTAGGGTACGCATTAGGGTTAGGGTAGTTATTAAACCTATCCCACTCTCTAGATACCCCTTAGCACGTCAAGGAATATTATTTGGGGGTCCAGCCATGGAGAAGAGTTTAGACACTAGGAGAAGATAAGGAACACACCCATTATCAATAAATCACATTAGGATTCACTTTTTAACCTGTTCCTTAAAACACTAGTGCTTAGGAAATCTATTGGAGGCAGAAGCAGTCAAGGGTAGCTTAGGGTTAGGGTTTGGGTTAGGGTACGGCTTAGGGTACGGGTTAGGGTTAGGGTACGTGTTAGGGTTAGGGTAGGGGTTAGGGTTAGGGTACGCGTTAGGGTTAGGGTAGTTATTAAACCTATCCCACTCTCTAGATACCCCTTAGCACGTCAAGGAATATTATTTGGGGGTCCAGCCATGGAGAAGAGTTTAGACACTAGGAAAAGATAAGGAACACACCCATTATCAAGAAATCACATTAGGATTCTCTTTTTAACCTGTTCCTTAAAACACTAGTGCTTAGGAAATCTATTGGAGGCAGAAGCAGTCAAGGGTAGCTTAGGGTTAGGGTTAGGGTTAGGGTACGGCTTAGGGTACGGGTTCGGGTACGGGTTCGGGTACGGGTTCGGGTATGGCGTAGGGTATGGGTTAGGTTTAGGGTTAGGGTTAGTTTGAGGGTTAGGGCTCGGTTTAGGTTACGGGTTAGGATTAGGGTACGTGTTAGGTTTAGGGTAGGGGTTAGGGTTAGGGTACGCGTTAGGGTTAGGGTAGTTATTAAACCTATCCCACTCTCTAGATACTCCTTAGCACGTCAAGGAATATTATTTGGGGGTCCAGCCATGGAGAAGAGTTTAGACAATAGGAGAAGATAAGGAACACACCCATTATCAATAAATCACATTAGGATTCTCTTTTTAACCTGTTCCTTAAAACACTAGTGCTTAGGAAATCTATTGGAGGCAGAAGCAGTCAAGGGTAGCTTAGGGTTAGGGTTTGGGTTAGGGTACGGCTTAGGGTACGGGTTCGGGTACGGGTTCGGGTACGGGTTTGGGTATGGCGTACGATATGGGTTAGGGTTAGGGTTAGGGTTAGTTTGAGGGTTAGGGCTCGGTGTAGGGTACGGGTTAGGATTAGGGTACGTGTTAGGGTTAGGGTAGGGGTTAGGGTTAGGGTACGCGTTAGGGTTAGGGTAGTTATTAAACCTATCCCACTCTCTAGATACCCCTTAGCACGTCAAGGAATATTATTTGGGTGTCCAGCCATGGAGAAGAGTTTAGACACTAGGAGAAGATAAGGAACACACCCATTATCAAGAAATCACATTAGGATTCTCTTTTTAACCTGTTCCTTAAAACACTAGTGCTTAGGAAATCTATTGGAGGCAGAAGCAGTCAAGGGTAGCTTAGGGCTAGGGTTAGGGTTAGGGTTAGGGTACGGCTTAGGGTACAGGTTCGGGTACGGGTTCGGGTACGGCGTAGGGTATGGGTTAGGGTTAGGGTTAGGGTTAGTTTGAGGGTTAGGGCTCGGTTTAGGGTACGGGTTAGGATTAGGGTACGTGTTAGGGTTAGGGTACGCGTTACGGTTAGGGTAGTTATTAAACCTATCCCACTCTCTAGATACCCCTTAGCACGTCAAGGAATATTATTTGGGTGTCCAGCCATGGAGAAGAGTTTAGACACTAGGAGAAGATAAGGAACACACCCATTATCAAGAAATCACATTAGGATTCTCTTTTTAACCTGTTCCTTAAAACACTAGTGCTTAGGAAATCTATTGGAGGCAGAAGCAGTCAAGGGTAGCTTAAGGTTAGGGTTAGGTTTAGGGTTAGGGTTAGTGTTAGGGTACGGCTTAGGGTACGGTTTCGGGTACGGGTTCGTGTACGGCGTAGGGTATGGGTTAGGGTTAGGGTTAGTTTGAAGGTTAGGGCTCGGTTTAGGGTACGGGTTAGGATTAGGGTACGTGTTAGGGTTAGGGTAGGGGTTAGGGTTAGGGTACGCGTTAGGGTTAGGGTAGTTATTAAACCTATCCCACTCTCTAGATACCCCTTAGCACGTCAAGGAATATTATTTGGGGGTCCAGCCATGGAGAAGAGTTTAGACACTAGGAGAAGATAAGGAACACACCCATTATCAAGAAATCACATTAGGATTCTCTTTTTAACCTGTTCCTTAAAACACTAGTGCTTAGGAAATCTATTGGAGGCAGAAGCAGTCAAGGGTAGCTTAGGGTTAGGGTTAGGGTTAGGGTACGGCTTAGGGTACGGGTTCGGGTACGGGTTCGGTTACGGGTTCGGGTACGGCGTAGGTTATGTGTTAGGTTTAGGGTTAGGGTTAGTTTGAGGGTTAGGGCTCGGTTTAGGTTACGGGTTAGGATTAGGGTACGTGTTAGGTTTAGGGTAGGGGTTAGGGTTAGGGTACGCGTTAGGGTTAGGGTAGTTATTAAACCTATCCCACTCTCTAGATACCCCTTAGCACGTCAAGGAATATTATTTGGGGGTCCAGCCATGGAGAAGAGTTTAGACACTAGGAGAAGATAAGGAACACACCCATTATCAATAAATCACATTAGGATTCTCTTTTTAACCTGTTCCTTAAAACACTATTGCTTAGGAAATCTATTGGAGGCAGAAGCAGTCAAGGGTAGCTTAGGGTTAGGGTTTGGGTTAGGGTACGGCTTAGGGTACGGGTTCGGGTACGGGTTCGGGTTAGGGTTAGGGTTAGGGTTAGGGTTAGGGTTAGGGTTAGTTTGAAGGTTAGGGCTCGGTTTAGGGTACGGGTTAGGATTAGGGTTCGTGTTAGGGTTAGGGTAGGGGTTAGGGTTAGGGTACGCGTTAGGTTTAGGGTAGTTATTAAACCTATCCCACTCCCTAGATACCCCTTAGCACGTCAAGGAATATTATTTGGGGGTCCAGCCATGGAGAAGAATTTAGACAGTAGGAGAAGATAAGGAACACACCCATTATCCTGAAATCACATTAGGATTCTCTTTTTAACCTGTTCCTTAATACACTAGTGCTTAGGAAATCTATTGGAGGCAGAAGCAGTCAAGGGTAGCTTAGGGTTAGGGTTAGGGTTAGGGTACGGCTTAGGGTACGGGTTCGGGTACGGGTTCGTGTACGGCGTAGGGTATGGGTTAGGGTTAGGGTTAGGGTTAGTTTGAAGGTTAGGGCTCGGTTTAGGGTACGGGTTAGGATTAGGGTTCGTGTTAGGGTTAGGGTAGGGGTTATGGTTAGGGTACGCGTTAGGGTTAGGGTAGTTATTAAACCTATCCCACTCTCTAGATACCCCTTAGCACGTCAAGGAATATTATTTTGGGGTCCAGCCATGGAGAAGAGTTTAGACACTAGGAGAAGATAAGGAACACACCCATTATCCTGAAATCACATTAGGATTCTCTTTTTAACCTGTTCCTTAATACACTAGTGCTTAGGAAATCTATTGGAGGCAGAAGCAGTCAAGGGTAGCTTAGGGTTAGGGTTAGGGTTAGGGTACGGCTTAGGGTACGGGTTCGGGTACGGGTTCGGTTACGGATTCGGGTACGGCGTAGGGTATGTGTTAGGTTTAGGGTTAGGGTTAGTTTGAGGGTTAGGGCTCGGTTTAGGTTACGGGTTAGGATTAGGGTACGTGTTAGGTTTAGGGTAGGGGTTAGGGTTAGGGTACGCGTTAGGGTTAGGGTAGTTATTAAACCTATCCCACTCTCTAGATACCCCTTAGCACGTCAAGGAATATTATTTGGGGGTCCAGCCATGGAGAAGAGTTTAGACACTAGGAGAAGATAAGGAACACACCCATTATCAATAAATCACATTAGGATTCTCTTTTTAACCTGTTCCTTAAAACACTATTGCTTAGGAAATCTATTGGAGGCAGAAGCAGTCAAGGGTAGCTTAGGGTTAGGGTTTGGGTTAGGGTACGGCTTAGGGTACGGGTTCGGGTACGGGTTCGGGTTAGGGTTAGGGTTAGGGTTAGGGTTAGGGTTAGGGTTAGTTTGAAGGTTAGGGCTCGGTTTAGGGTACGGGTTAGGATTAGGGTTCGTGTTAGGGTTAGGGTAGGGGTTAGGTTTAGGGTACGCGTTAGGTTTAGGGTAGTTATTAAACCTATCCCACTCCCTAGATACCCCTTAGCACGTCAAGGAATATTATTTGGGGGTCCAGCCATGGAGAAGAATTTAGACAGTAGGAGAAGATAAGGAACACACCCATTATCCTGAAATCACATTAGGATTCTCTTTTTAACCTGTTCCTTAATACACTAGTGCTTAGGAAATCTATTGGAGGCAGAAGCAGTCAAGGGTAGCTTAGGGTTAGGGTTAGGGTTAGGGTACGGCTTAGGGTACGGGTTCGGGTACGGGTTCGTGTACGGCGTAGGGTATGGGTTAGGGTTAGGGTTAGGGTTAGTTTGAAGGTTAGGGCTCGGTTTAGGGTACGGGTTAGGATTAGGGTTCGTGTTAGGGTTAGGGTAGGGGTTAGGGTTAGGGTACGCGTTAGGGTTAGGGTAGTTATTAAACCTATCCCACTCTCTAGATACCCCTTAGCACGTCAAGGAATATTATTTTGGGGTCCAGCCATGGAGAAGAGTTTAGACACTAGGAGAAGATAAGGAACACACCCATTATCCTGAAATCACATTAGGATTCTCTTTTTAACCTGTTCCTTAATACACTAGTGCTTAGGAAATCTATTGGAGGCAGAAGCAGTCAAGGGTAGCTTAGGGTTAGGGTTAGGGTTAGGGTACGGCTTAGGGTACGGGTTCGGGTACGGGTTCGTGTACGGCGTAGGGTGTGGGTTAGGGTTAGGGTTAGGGTTAGTTTGAAGGTTAGGGCTCGGTTTAGGGTACGGGTTAGGATTAGGGTTCGTGTTAGGGTTAGGGTAGGGGTTAGGGTTAGGGTACGCGTTAGGGTTAGGGTAGTTATTAAACCTATCCCACTCTCTAGATACCCCTTAGCACGTCAAGGAATATTATTTTGGGGTCCAGCCATGGAGAAGAGTTTAGACACTAGGAGAAGATAAGGAACACACCCATTATCAAGAAATCACATTAGGATTCTCTTTTTAACCTGTTCCTTAAAACACTAGTGCTTAGGAAATCTATTGGAGGCAGAAGCAGTCAAGGGTAGCTTAGGGTTAGTGTTAGGGTTAGGGCTAGGGTTAGGACACGGCTTAGGGTACGGGTTCGGGTACGGGTTCGTGTACGGCGTAGTGTATGGGTTTGGGTTAGGGTTAGGGTTAGTTTGAAGGTTAGGGCTCGGTTTAGGGTACGGGTTAGGATAAGGGTTCGTGTTAGGGTTAGGGTAGGGGTTAGGGTTAGGGTACGCGTTAGGTTTAGCGTAGTTATTAAACCTATCCCACTCTCTAGATACCCCTTAGCACGTCAAGGAATATTATTTGGGGGTCCAGCCATGGAGAAGAGTTTAGACACTAGGAGAAGATAAGGAACACACCCATTATCCTGAAATCACATTAGGATTCTCTTTTTAACCTGTTCCTTAAAACACTAGTGCTTACGAAATCTATTGGAGGCAGAAGCAGTCAAGGGTAGCTTAGGGTTAGGGTTACGGTTAGGGTTAGGGTTAGGGTATGGCTTAGGGTACGGGTTCGGGTACGGGTTCGGGTACGGCGTAGGGTATGGGTTAGGGTTAGGGTTAGGGTTAGTTTGAGGGTTAGGGCTCGGTTTAGGGTACGGGTTAGGATTAGGGTACGTGTTAGGGTTAGGGTAGGGGTTAGGTTTAGGGTACGCGTTAGGGTTAGGGTAGTTATTAAACCTATCCCACTCTCTAGATACCCCTTAGCACGTCAAGGAATATTATTTGGGGGTCCAGCCATGGAGAAGAGTTTAGACACTAGGAGAAAATAAGGAACACACCCATTATCAAGAAATCACATTAGGATTCTCTTTTTAACCTGTTCCTTAAAACACTAGTGCTTAGGAAATCTATTGGAGGCAGAAGCAGTCAAGGGTAGCTTAGGGTTAGGGTTAGGGTTAGGGTTAGCTTTAGGGTACGGCTTAGGGTACGGGTTCGGGTACGGGTTCGTGTACGGCGTAGGGTATGGGTTAGGGTTAGGGTTAGGGTTAGTTTGAAGGTTAGGGCTCGGTTTAGGGTACGGGTTAGGATTAGGGTTCGTGTTAGGGTTAGGGTAGGGGTTAGGGTTAGGGTACGCGTTAGGGTTAGGGTAGTTATTAAACCTATCCCACTCCCTAGATACCCCTTAGCACGTCAAGGAATATTATTTGGGGGTCCAGCCATGGAGAAGAGTTTAGACAGTAGGAGAAGATAAGGAACACACCCATTATCCTGAAATCACATTAGGATTCTCTTTTTAACCTGTTCCTTAATACACTAGTGCTTAGGAAATCTATTGGAGGCAGAAGCAGTCAAGGGTAGCTTAGGGTTAGGGTTAGGTTTAGGTTTAGGGTTAGGGTTACGGTTAGGGTTAGGGTACGGCTTAGTGTACGGGTTCGGGTACGGGTTCGGGTATGGCGTAGTGTATGGGTTAGGGTTAGGGTTAGGGTTAGTTTGAGGGTTAGGGCTCGGTTTAGGTTACGGGTTAGGATTAGGGTACGTCTTAGGGTTAGGGTAGGGGTTAGGGTTAGGGTACGCGTTAGGGTTAGGGTAGTTATTAAAACTATCCCACTCCCTAGATAGCCCTTAGCACGTCAAGGAATATTATTTGGGGGTCCAGCCATGGAGAAGAGTTTAGACACTAGGAGAAGATGAGGAACACACCCATTATCAAGAAATCACATTAGGATTCTCTTTTTAACCTGTTCCTTAAAACACTAGTGCTTAGGAAATCTATTGGAGGCAGAAGCAGTCAAGGGTACCTTAGGGTTAGGGTTAGGGTTAGGGTTAGGGTTAGCTTTAGGGTACGGCTTAGGGTACAGGTTCGGGTACGGGTTCGGGTACGGCGTAGGGTATGGGTTATGGTTAGGGTTAGGGTTAGTTTGAGGGTTAGGGCTCGGTTTAGGGTACGGATTAGGATTAGGGTACCTGTTAGGGTTAGGGTACGCGTTAGGGTTAGGGTAGTTATTAAACCTATCCCACTCCCTAGATACCCCTTAGCACGTCAAGGAATATTATTTGGGGGTCCAGCCATGGAGAAGAATTTAGACAGTAGGAGAAGATAAGGAACACACCCATTATCCTGAAATCACATTAGGATTCTCTTTTTAACCTGTTCCTTAATACACTAGTGCTTAGGAAATCTATTGGAGGCAGAAGCAGTCAAGGGTAGCTTAGGGTTAGGGTTAGGGTTAGGGTACGGCTTAGGGTACGGGTTCGGGTACGGGTTCGTGTACGGCGTAGGGTATGGGTTAGGGTTAGGGTTAGGGTTAGTTTGAAGGTTAGGGCTCGGTTTAGGGTACGGGTTAGGATTAGGGTTCGTGTTAGGGTTAGGGTAGGGGTTAGGGTTAGGGTACGCGTTAGGGTTAGGGTAGTTATTAAACCTATCCCACTCTCTAGATACCCCTTAGCACGTCAAGGAATATTATTTTGGGGTCCAGCCATGGAGAAGAGTTTAGACACTAGGAGAAGATAAGGAACACACCCATTATCCTGAAATCACATTAGGATTCTCTTTTTAACCTGTTCCTTAATACACTAGTGCTTAGGAAATCTATTGGAGGCAGAAGCAGTCAAGGGTAGCTTACGGTTAGGGTTAGGGTTAGGGTACGGCTTAGGGTACGGGTTCGGGTACGGGTTCGTGTACGGCGTAGGGTATGGGTTAGGGTTAGGGTTAGGGTTAGTTTGAAGGTTAGGGCTCGGTTTAGGGTACGGGTTAGGATTAGGGTTCGTGTTAGGGTTAGGGTAGGGGTTAGGGTTAGGGTACGCGTTAGGGTTAGGGTAGTTATTAAACCTATCCCACTCCCTAGATACCCCTTAGCACGTCAAGGAATATTATTTGGGGGTCCAGCCATGGAGAAGAGTTTAGACAGTAGGAGAAGATAAGGAACACACCCATTATCCTGAAATCACATTAGGATTCTCTTTTTAACCTGTTCCTTAATACACTAGTGCTTAGGAAATCTATTGGAGGCAGAAGCAGTCAAGGGTAGCTTAGGGTTAGGGTTAGGTTTAGGTTTAGGGTTAGGGTTACGGTTAGGGTTAGGGTACGGCTTAGTGTACGGGTTCGGGTACGGGTTCGGGTATGGCGTAGGGTATGGGTTAGGGTTAGGGTTAGGGTTAGTTTGAGGGTTAGGGCTCGGTTTAGGTTACGGGTTAGGATTAGGGTACGTCTTAGGGTTAGGGTAGGGGTTAGGGTTAGGGTACGCGTTAGGGTTAGGGTAGATATTAAACCTATCCCACTCCCTAGATAGCCCTTAGCAAGTCAAGGAATATTATTTGGGGGTCCAGCCATGGAGAAGAGTTTAGACACTAGGAGAAGATGAGGAACACACCCATTATAAATTAATCACATTAGGATTCTCTTTTTAACCTGTTCCTTAAAACACTAGTGCTTAGGAAATCTATTGGAGGCAGAAGCAGTCAAGGGTACCTTAGGGTTAGGGTTAGGGTTAGGGTTAGGGTTAGCTTTAGGGTACGGCTTAGGTTACGGGTTCGGGTACGGGTTCGGGTACGGCGTAGGGTATGGGTTAGGGTTAGGGTTAGGGTTAGTTTGAGGGTTAGGGCTCGGTTTAGGGTACGGGTTAGTATTAGGGTACGTGTTAGGGTTAGGGTACGCGTTAGGGTTAGGGTAGTTATTAAACCTATCCCACTCTCTAGATACCCCTTAGCACGTCAAGGAATATTATTTGGGTGTCCAGCCATGGAGAAGTGTTTAGACACTAGAAGAAGATAAGGAACACACCCATTATCAAGAAATCACATTAGGATTCTCTTTTTAACCTGTTCCTTAAAACACTAGTGCTTAGGAAATCTATTGGAGGCAGAAGCAGTCAAGGGTAGCTGAGGGTTAGGGTTAGGTTTAGGGTTAGGGTTAGGGTTAGGGTACGGCTTAGGGTACGGTTTCGGGTACGGGTTCGTGTACGGCGTAGGGTATGGGTTAGGGTTAGGGTTAGTTTGAAGGTTAGGGCTCGGTTTAGGGTACGGGTTAGGATTAGGGTACGTGTTAGGGTTAGGGTAGGGGTTAGGGTTAGGGTACGCGTTAGGGTTAGGGTAGTTATTAAACCTATCCCACTCTCTAGATACCCCTTAGCACGTCAAGGAATATTATTTGGGTGTCCAGCCATGGAGAAGAGTTTAGACACTAGGAGAAGATAAGGAACACACCCATTATCAAGAAATCACATTAGGATTCACTTTTTAACCTGTTCCTTAAAACACTAGTGCTTAGGAAATCTATTGGAGGCAGAAGCAGTCAAGGGTAGCTTAGGGTTAGGGTTAGGGTTAGGGTACGGCTTAGGGTACGGGTTCGGGTACGGGTTCGGGTACGGGTTCGGGTACGGCGTAGGGTATGGGTTAGGTTTAGGGTTAGGGTTAGTTTGAGGGTTAGGGCTCGGTTTAGGTTACGGGTTAGGATTAGGGTACGTGTTAGGGTTAGGGTAGGGGTTAGGGTTAGGGTACGCGTTAGGGTTAGGGTAGTTATTAAACCTATCCCACTCTCTAGATACCCCTTAGCACGTCAAGGAATATTATTTGGGTGTCCAGCCATGGAGAAGAGTTTAGACACTAGGAGAAGATAAGGAACACACCCATTATCAATAAATCACATTAGGATTCTCTTTTTAACCTGTTCCTTAAAACACTAGTGCTTAGGAAATCTATTGGAGGCAGAAGCAGTCAAGGGTAGCTTGGGGTTAGGGTTTGGGTTAGGGTACGGCTTAGGGTACGGGTTTGGGTACGGGTTCGGTTACGGGTTTGGGTATGGCGTACGATATGGGTTAGGGTTAGGGTTAGGGTTAGTTTGAGGGTTAGGGCTCGGTGTAGGGAACGGGTTAGGATTAGGGTACGTGTTAGGGTTAGGGTAGGTTTTAGGGTTAGGGTACGCGTTAGGGTTAGGGTAGTTATTAAACCTATCCCACTCTCTAGATACCCCCTGGCACGTCAAGGAATATTATTTGGGGGTCCAGCCATGGAGAAGAGTTTAGACACTAGGAGAAGATAAGGAACACACCCATTATCAAGAAATCACATTAGGATTCTCTTTTTAACCTGTTCCTTAAAACACTAGTGCTTAGGAAATCTATTGGAGGCAGAAGCAGTCAAGGGTAGCTTAGGGTTAGGGTTAGGGTTAGGGTACGGCTTAGGGTACGGGTTCGGGTACGGGTTCGGGTATGGCGTAGGGTATGGGTTAGGGTTAGGGTTAGGGTTAGTTTGAGGGTTAGGGCTCGGTTTAGGTTACGGTTTAGGATTAGGGTACGTCTTAGGGTTAGGGTAGGGGTTAGGGTTAGGGTACGCGTTAGGGTTAGGGTAGTTATTAAACCTATCCCACTCTCTAGATAACCCTTAGCACGTCAAGGAATATTATTTGGGGGTCCAGCCATGGAGAAGAGTTTAGACACTAGGAGAAGATGAGGAACACACCCATTATCAAGAAATCACATTAGGATTCTCTTTTTAACCTGTTCCTTAAAACACTAGTGCTTAGGAAATCTATTGGAGGCAGAAGCAGTCAAGGGTAGCTTAGGGTTAGGGTTAGGGTTAGGGTACGGCTTAGGGTACGGGTTCGGGTACGGGTTCGGGTACGGGTTCGGGTACGGCGTAGGGTATGGGTTAGGTTTAGGGTTAGGGTTAGTTTGAGGGTTAGGGCTCGGTTTAGGTTACGTGTTAGGATTAGGGTACGTGTTAGGGTTAGGGTAGGGGTTAGGGTTAGGGTACGCGTTAGGGTTAGGGTAGTTATTAAACATATCCCACTCTCTAGATACCCCTTAGCACGTCAAGGAATATTATTTGGGGGTCCAGCCATGGAGAAGAGTTTAGACACTAGGAGAAGATAAGGAACACACCCATTATCAAGAAATCACATTAGGATTCTCTTTTTAACCTGTTCCTTAAAACACTAGTGCTTAGGAAATCTATTGGAGGCAGAAGCAGTCAAGGGTAGCTTAGGGTTAGGGTTAGGGTTAGGGTACGGCTTAGGGTACGGGTTCGGGTACGGGTTCGGTTACGGGTTCGGGTACGGCGTAGGATATGGGTTAGGTTTAGGGTTAGGGTTAGTTTGAGGGTTAGGGCTCGGTTTAGGTTACGGGTTAGGATTAGGGTACGTGTTAGGGTTAGGGTAGGGGTTAGGGTTAGGGTACGCGTTAGGGTTAGGGTAGTTATTAAACCTATCCCACTCTCTAGATACCCCTTAGCACGTCAAGGAATATTATTTGGGGGTCCAGCCATGGAGAAAAGTTTAGACACTAGGAGAAGATAAGGAACACACCCATTATCAATAAATCACATTAGGATTCTCTTTTTAACCTGTTCCTTAAAACACTAGTGCTTAGGAAATCTATTGGAGGCAGAAGCAGTCAAGGGTAGCTTAGCGTTAGGGTTTGGGTTAGGGTACGGCTTAGGTACGGGTTAGGGTTAGGGTACGTGTTAGGGTTAGGGTAGGGGTTAGGGTTAGGGTACGCGTTAGGGTTAGGGTAGTTATTAAACCTATCTCACTCTCAGGATTACCTTAGCACGTCAAAGAATATTATTTGGGGGTCCAGCCATGGAGAAGAGTTTAGACACTAGGAGAAGATAAGGAACACACCCATTATCAAGAAATCACATTAGGATTCTCTTTTTAACCTGTTCCTTAAAACACTAGTGCTTAGGAAATCTATTGGAGGCAGAAGCAGTCAAGGGTAGCTTAGGGTTAGGGTTAGGGTTAGGGTACGGCTTAGGGTACGGGTTCGGGTACGGGATCGGGTACGGGTTCGGGTATGGCGTAGGGTATGGGTTAGGTTTAGGGTTAGGGTTAGTTTGAGGGTTAGGGCTCGGTTTAGGTTACGGGTTAGGATTAGGGTAAGTGTTAGGGTTAGGGTAGGGGTTAGGGTTAGGGTACGCGTTAGGGTTAGGGTAGTTATTAAACCTATCCCACTCTCTAGATACCCCTTAGCACGTCAAGGAATATTATTTGGGGGTCCAGCCATGGAGAAGAGTTTAGACACTAGGAGAAGATAAGGAACACACCCATTATCAATAAATCACATTAGGATTCTCTTTTTAACTTGTTCCTTAAAACACTAGTGCTTAGGAAATCTATTGGAGGCAGAAGCAGTCAAGGGTAGCTTAGGGTTAGGGTTTGGGTTAGGGTACGGCTTAGGGTACGGGTTCGGGTACGGGTTCGGGTACGGGTTTGGGTATGGCGTACGATATGGGTTAGGGTTAGGGTTAGGGTTAGTTTGAGGGTTAGGTCTCGGTGTAGGGTACGGGTTAGGATTAGGGTACGTGTTAGGGTTAGGGTAGGGGTTAGGGTTAGGGTACGCGTTAGGGTTAGGGTAGTTATTAAGCCTATCCCACTCTCTAGATACCCCTTAGCACGTCAAGGAATATTATTTGGGTGTCCAGCCATGGAGAAGAGTTTAGACACTAGGAGAAGATAAGGAACACACCCATTATCAAGAAATCACATTAGGATTCTCTTTTTAACCTGTTCCTTAAAACACTAGTGCTTAGGAAATCTATTGGAGGCAGAAGCAGTCAAGGGTAGCTTAGGGTTAGGTTTAGGGTTAGGGTTAGGGTTAGCTTTAGGGTACGGCTTAGGGTACGGGTTCGGGTACGGGTTCGGGTATGGCGTAGGGTATGGGTTAGGGTTAGGGTTAGGCTTAGTTTGAGGGTTAGGGCTCGGTTTAGGGTACGGGTTAGGATTAGGGTACGTGTTAGGGTTAGGGTACGCGTTAGGGTTAGGGTAGTTATTAAACCTATCCCACTCTCTAGATACCCCTTAGCACGTCAAGGAATATTATTTGGGGGTCCAGCCATGGAGAAGAGTTTAGACACTAGGAGAAGATAAGGAACACACCCATTATCAAGAAATCACATTAGGATTCTCTTTTTAACCTGTTCCTTAAAACACTAGTGCTTAGGAAATCTATTGGAGGCAGAAGCAGTCAAGGGTAGCTTAGGGTTAGGGTTAGGGTTAGGGTACGGCTTAGGGTACGGGTTCGGGTACGGGTTCGGTTACGGGTTCGGGTACGGCGTAGGGTATGGGTTAGGTTTAGGGTTAGGGTTAGTTTGAGGGTTAGGGCTCGGTTTAGGTTACGGGTTAGGATTAGGGTACGTGTTAGGGTTAGGGTAGGGGTTAGGGTTAGGGTACGCGTTAGGGTTAGGTTAGTTATTAAACCTATCCCACTCTCTAGATACCCCTTAGCACGTCAAGGAATATTATTTGGGTGTCCAGCCATGGAGAAGTGTTTAGACACTAGGAGAAGATAAGGAACACACCCATTATCAATAAATCACATTAGGATTCTCTTTTTAACCTGTTCCTTAAAACACTAGTGCTTAGGAAATCTATTGGAGGCAGAAGCAGTCAAGGGTAGCTTAGGGTTAGGTTTTGGGTTAGGGTACGGCTTAGGGTACGGGTTCGGGTACGGGTTCGGGTACGGGTTTGGGTATGGCGTACGATATGGGTTAGGGTTAGGGTTAGGGTTAGTTTGAGGGTTAGGGCTCGGTGTAGGGTACGGGTTAGGATTAGGGTACGTGTTAGGGTTAGGGTAGGGGTTAGGGTTAGGGTACGCGTTAGGGTTAGGGTAGTTATTAAACCTATCCCACTCTCTAGATACCCCTTAGCACGTCAAGGAATATTATTTGGGTTTCCAGCCATGGAGAAGAGTTTAGACACTAGGAGAAGATAAGGAACACACCCATTATCAAGAAATCACATTAGGATTCTCTTTTTAACCTGTTCCTTAAAACACTAGTGCTTAGGAAATCTATTGGAGGCAGAAGCATTCAAGGGTAGCTTAGGGTTGGGGTTAGGGTTAGGGTTAGGGTTAGGGTACGGCTTAGGGTACGGGTTCGGGTACGGGTTCGTGTACGGCGTAGGGTATGGGTTAGGGTTAGGGTTAGGGTTAGTTTGAAGGTTAGGGCTCGGTTTAGGGTACGGGTTAGGATTAGGGTTCGTGTTAGGGTTAGGGTAGGGGTTAGGGTTAGGGTACGCGTTAGGTTTAGGGTAGTTATTAAACCTATCCCACTCCCTAGATACCCCTTAGCACATCAAGGAATATTATTTGGGGGTCCAGCCATGGAGAAGAATTTAGACAGTAGGAGAAGATAAGGAACACACCCATTATCCTGAAATCACATTAGGATTCTCTTTTTAACCTGTTCCTTAATACACTAGTGCTTAGGAAATCTATTGGAGGCAGAAGCAGTCAAGGGTAGCTTAGGGTTAGGGTTAGGGTTAGGGTACGGCTTAGGGTACAGGTTCGGGTACGGGTTCGGGTACGGCGTAGGGTATGGGTTAGGGTTAGGGTTAGGGTTAGTTTGAAGGTTAGGGCTCGGTTTAGGGTACGGGTTAGGATTAGGGTTCGTGTTAGGGTTAGGGTAGGGGTTAGGGTTAGGGTACGCGTTAGGGTTAGGGTAGTTATTAAACCTATCCCACTCTCTAGATACCCCTTAGCACGTCAAGGAATATTATTTTGGGGTCCAGCCATGGAGAAGAGTTTAGACACTAGGAGAAGATAAGGAACACACCCCATTATCCTGAAATCACATTAGGATTCTCTTTTTAACCTGTTCCTTAATACACTAGTGCTTAGGAAATCTATTGGAGGCAGAAGCAGTCAAGGGTAGCTTAGGGTTAGGGTTACGGTGAGGGTTAGGGTTAGCGTATGGCTTAGGGTACGGGTTCGGGTACGGGTTCGGGTACGGCGTAGGGTATGGGTTAGGGTTAGGTTTAGGGTTAGTTTGAGGGTTAGGGCTCCGTTTAGGGTACGGGTTAGGATTAGGGTACATGTTAGGGTTAGGGTAGGGGTTAGGGTTAGGGTACGCGTTAGGGTTAGGGTAGTTATTAAACCTATCCCACTCTCTAGATACCCCTTAACACTTTAAGCAATATTATTTGGGGGTCCAGCCATGGAGAAGAGTTTAGACACTAGGAGAAAGATAAGGAACACACCCATTATCAAGAAATCACATTAGGATTCTCTTTTTACCTGTTCCTTAAAACACTAGTGCTTAGGAAATCTATTGGAGGCAGAAGCAGTCAAGGGTAGCTTAGGGTTAGGGTTAGGGTACGGCTTAGGGTACGGGTTCGGGTACGGGTTCGGGTACGGGTTTGGGTATGGCGTACGATATGGGTTAGGGTTAGGGTTAGGGTTAGTTTGAGGGTTAGGCTCGGTGTAGGGTACGGGTTAGGATTAGGGTACGTGTTAGGGTTAGGGTAGGGGTTAGGGTTAGGGTACGCGTTAGGGTTAGGGTAGTTATTAAACCTATCCCACTCTCTAGATACCCCTTAGCACGTCAAGGAATATTATTTGGGTTTCCAGCCATGGAGAAGAGTTTAGACACTAGGAGAAGATAAGGAACACACCCATTATCAAGAAATCACATTAGGATTCTCTTTTTAACCTGTTCCTTAAAACACTAGTGCTTAGGAAATCTATTGGAGGCAGAAGCATTCAAGGTAGCTTAGGGTTGGGGTTAGGGTTAGGGTTAGGGTTAGGGTACGGCTTAGGGTACGGGTTCGGGTACGGGTTCGTGTACGGCGTAGGGTATGGGTTAGGGTAGGGTTAGGGTTAGTTTGAAGGTTAGGGCTCGGTTTAGGGTACGGGTTAGGATTAGGGTTCGTGTTAGGGTTTAGGGTAGGGGTTAGGGTTAGGGTACGCGTTAGGTTTAGGGTAGTTATTAAACCTATCCCACTCCCTAGATACCCCTTAGCACATCAAGGAATATTATTTGGGGGTCCAGCCATGGAGAAGAATTTAGACAGTAGGAGAAGATAAGGAACACACCCATTATCCTGAAATCACATTAGGATTCTCTTTTTAACCTGTTCCTTAATACACTAGTGCTTAGGAAATCTATTGGAGGCAGAAGCAGTCAAGGGTAGCTTAGGGTTAGGGTTAGGGTTAGGGTACGGCTTAGGGTACAGGTTCGGGTACGGGTTCGGGTACGGCGTAGGGTATGGGTTAGGGTTAGGGTTAGGGTTAGTTTGAAGGTTAGGGCTCGGTTTAGGGTACGGGTTAGGATTAGGGTTCGTGTTAGGGTTAGGGTAGGGGTTAGGGTTAGGGTACGCGTTAGGGTTAGGGTAGTTATTAAACCTATCCCACTCTCTAGATACCCCTTAGCACGTCAAGGAATATTATTTTGGGGTCCAGCCATGGAGAAGAGTTTAGACACTAGGAGAAGATAAGGAACACACCCATTATCCTGAAATCACATTAGGATTCTCTTTTTAACCTGTTCCTTAATACACTAGTGCTTAGGAAATCTATTGGAGGCAGAAGCAGTCAAGGGTAGCTTAGGGTTAGGGTTACGGTGAGGGTTAGGGTTAGCGTATGGCTTAGGGTACGGGTTCGGGTACGGGTTCGGGTACGGCGTAGGGTATGGGTTAGGGTTAGGTTTAGGGTTAGTTTGAGGGTTAGGGCTCCGTTTAGGGTACGGGTTAGGATTAGGGTACATGTTAGGGTTAGGGTAGGGGTTAGGGTTAGGGTACGCGTTAGGGTTAGGGTAGTTATTAAACCTATCCCACTCTCTAGATACCCCTTAACACTTTAAGCAATATTATTTGGGGGTCCAGCCATGGAGAAGAGTTTAGACACTAGGAGAAGATAAGGAACACACCCATTATCAAGAAATCACATTAGGATTCTCTTTTTAACCTGTTCCTTAAAACACTAGTGCTTAGGAAATCTATTGGAGGCAGAAGCAGTCAAGGGTAGCTTAGGGTTAGGGTTAGGGTACGGCTTAGGGTACGGGTTCGGGTACGGGTTCGGGTACGGGTTCGGGTACGGCGTAGGGTATGGGTTAGGTTTAGGGTTAGGGTTAGTTTGAGGGTTAGGGCTCGGTTTAGGGTACGGGTTAGGATTAGGGTACGTGTTAGGGTTAGGGTAGGGGTTAGGGTTAGGGTACGCGTTAGGGTTAGGGTAGTTATTAAACCTATCCCACTCTCTAGATACCCCTTAGCACGTCAAGGAATATTATTTGGGGGTCCAGCCATGGAGAAGAGTTTAGACACTAGGAGAAGATAAGGAACACACCCATTATCAAGAAATCACATTAGGATTCTCTTTTTAACCTGTTCCTTAAAACACTAGTGCTTAGGAAATCTATTGGAGGCAGAAGCAGTCAAGGGTAGCTTAGGGTCAGGGTTAGGGTTAGGGTACGGCTTAGGGTACTGGTTCGGGTACGGGTTCGGGTATGGCGTAGGGTATGGGTTAGGGTTAGGGTTAGGGTTAGTTTGAGGGTTAGGGCTCGGTTTAGGTTACGGGTTAGGATTAGGATACGTCTTAGGGTTAGGGTAGGGGTTAGGGTTAGGGTACGCGTTAGGGTTAGGGTAGTTATTAAACCTATCCCACTCCCTAGATAGCCCTTATCACGTCAAGGAATATTATTTGGGGGTCCAGCCATGGAGAAGAGTTTAGACACTAGGAGAAGATGAGGAACACACCCATTATCAAGAAATCACATTAGGATTTTCTTTTTAACCTTTTCCTTAAAACACTAGTGCTTAGGAAATCTATTGGAGGCAGAAGCAGTCAAGGGTAGCTTAGGGTTAGGGTTAGGGTTAGGGTTAGCTTTAGGGTACGGCTTAGGGTACGGGTTCGGGTACGGGTTCGGGTACGGCGTAGGGTATGGGTTAGGGTTAGGGTTAGGGTTAATTTGAGGGTTAGGGCTCGGTTTAGGGTACGGGTTAGGATTAGGGTACGTGTTAGTGTTAGGGTAGGTGTTAGGTTTAGGGTACGCGTTAGGGTTAGGGTAGTTATTAAACCTATCCCACTCTCTAGATACCCCTTAGCACGTCAAAGAATATTATTTGGGGGTCCAGCCATGGAGAAGAGTTTAGACACTAGGAGAAGATAAGGAACACACCCATTATCAAGAAATCACATTAGGATTCTCTTTTTAACTTGTTCCTTAAAACACTAGTGCTTAGGAAATCTATTGGAGGCAGAAGCAGTCAAGGGTAGCTTAGGGTCAGGGTTAGGGTTAGGGTACGGCTTAGGGTACGGGTTCGGGTACGGGTTCGGGTATGGCGTAGGGTATGGGTTAGGGTTAGGGTTAGGGTTAGTTTGAGGGTTAGGGCTCGGTTTAGGTTACGGGTTAGGATTAGGGTACGCCTTAGGGTTAGGGTAGGGGTTAGGGTTAGGATACGCGTTAGGGTTAGGGTAGTTATTAAACCTATCCCACTCCCTAGATAGCCCTTAGCACTTCAAGGAATATTATTTGGGGGTCCAGCCATGGAGAAGAGTTTAGACACTAGGAGAAGATGAGGAACACACCCATTATCAAGAAATCACATTAGGATTCTCTTTTTAACCTGTTCCTTAAAACACTAGTGCTTAGGAAATCTATTGGAGGCAGAAGCAGTCAAGGGTAGCTTAGGGTTAGGGTTAGGGTTAGGGTTAGGGTTAGCTTTAGGGTACGGCTTAGCGTACGGGTTCGGGTACGGGTTCGGGTACGGCGTAGGGTATGGGTTAGGGTTAGGGTTAGGGTTAATTTGAGGGTTAGGGCTCGGTTGAGGGTACGGGTTAGGATTAAGGTACGTGTTAGGGTTAGGGTACGCGTTAGGGTTAGGGTAGTTATTAAACCTATCCCACTCTCTCGATACCCCTTAGCACGTCAAGGAATATTATTTGGGTGTCCAGCCATGGAGAAGTGTTTAGACACTAGGAGAAGATAAGGAACACACCCATTATCAAGAAATCACATTAGGATTCTCTTTTTAACCTGTTCATTAAAACACTAGTGCTTAGGAAATCTATTGGAGGCAGAAGCAGTCAAGGGTAGCTTAGGGTTAGGGTTAGGGTTAGGGTACGGCTTAGGGTACGGGTTCGGGTACGGGTTCGTGTACGGCGTAGGGTATGGGTTAGGGTTAGGGTTAGGGTTAGTTTGAAGGTTAGGGCTCGGTTTAGGGTACGGGTTAGGATTAGGGTTCGTGTTAGGGTTAGGGTAGTGGTTAGGGTTAGGGTACGCGTTAGGGTTAGGGTAGTTATTAAACCTATCCCACTCCCTAGATACCCCTTAGCACGTCAAGGAATATTATTTGGGGGACCAGCCATGGAGAAGAGTTTAGACAGTAGGAGAAGATAAGGAACACACCCATTATCCTGAAATCACATTAGGATTCTCTTTTTAACCTGTTCCTTAATACACTAGTGCTTAGGAAATCTATTGGAGGCAGAAGCAGTGAAGGGTAGCTTAGGGTTAGGGTTAGGTTTAGGTTTAGGGTTAGGGTTAGGGTTAGGGTTAGGGTATGGCTTAGTGTACGGGTTCGGGTACGGGTTCGGGTATGGCGTAGGGTCTGGGTTAGGGTTAGGGTTAGGGTTACTTTGAGGGTTAGGGCTCGGTTTAGGTTACTTGTTAGGATTAGGGTACGTCTTAGGGTTAGGGTAGGGTTTAGGGTTAGTGTACGCGTTAGGGTTAGGGTAGTTATTAAACCTATCCCACTCTCTAGATAACCCTTAGCACGTCAAGGAATATTATTTGGGGGTCCAGCCATGGAGAAGAGTTTAGACACTAGGAGAAGATGAGGAACACACCCATTATCAAGAAATCACATTAGGATTCTCTTTTTAACCTGTTCCTTAAAACACTAGTGCTTAGGAAATCTATTGGAGGCAGAAGCAGTCAAGGGTAGCTTAGGGTTAGGGTTAGGGTTAGGGTTAGGGTTAGCTTTAGGGTACGGCTTAGGGTACGGGTTCGGGTACGGGTTCGGGTACGGCGTAGGGTATGGGTTAGGGTTAGGGTTAGGGTTAGTTTGAGGGTTAGGGCTCGGTTTAGGGTACGGGTTAGGATTAGGGTACGTGTTAGGGTTAGGGTATGCGTTAGGGTTAGGGTAGTTATTAAACCTATCCCACTCTCTAGATACCCCTTAGCACGTCAAGGAATATTATTTGGGTGTCCAGCCATGGAGAAGAGTTTAGACACTAGGAGAAGATAAGGAACACACCCATTATCAAGAAATCACATTAGGATTTTCTTTTTAACCTGTTCCTTAAAACACTAGTGCTTAGGAAATCTATTGGAGGCAGAAGCAGTCAAGGGTAGCTTAGGGTTAGGGTTAGGTTTAGGGTTAGGGTTAGGGTTAGGGTACGGCTTAGGGTACGGTTTCGGGTACGGGTTCGTGTACGGCGTAGGGTATGGGTTAGGGTTAGGGTTAGTTTGAAGGTTAGGGCTCGGTTTAGGGTACGGGTTAGGATTAGGGTACGTGTTAGGGTTAGGGTAGGGGTTAGGGTTAGGGTACGCGTTAGGGTTAGGGTAGTTATTAAACCTATCCCACTCTCTAGATACCCCTTAGCACGTCAAGGAATATTCTTTGGGGGTCCAGCCATGGAGAAGAGTTTAGACACTAGGAGAAGATAAGGAACACACCCATTATCAAGAAATCACATTAGGATTCTCTTTTTAACCTGTTCCTTAAAACACTAGTGCTTAGGAAATCTATTGGAGGCAGAAGCAGTCAAGGGTAGCTTAGGGTTAGGGTTAGGGTTAGGGTACGGCTTAGGGTACGGGTTCGGGTACGGGTTCGGTTACGGGTTCGGGTACGGCGTAGGGTATGGGTTAGGTTTAGGGTTAGGGTTAGTTTGAGGGTTAGGGCTCGGTTTAGGTTACGGGTTAGGATTAGGGTACGAGTTCGGGTTAGGGTAGGTGTTAGGGTTAGGGTACGCGTTAGGGTTAGGGTAGTTATTAAACCTATCCCACTCTCTAGATACCCCTTAGCACGTCAAGGAATATTATTTGGGGGTCCAGCCATGGAGAAGAGTTTAGACACTAGGAGAAGATAAGGAACACACCCATTATCAATAAATCACATTAGGATTCTCTTTTTAACCTGTTCCTTAAAACACTAGTGCTTAGGAAATCTATTGGAGGCAGAAGCAGTCAAGGGTAGCTTAGGGTTAGGGTTTGGGTTAGGGTACGGCTTAGGGTACGGGTTCGGGTACGGGTTCGGGTACGGGTTTGGGTATGGCGTACGATATGGGTTAGGGTTAGGGTTAGGGTTAGTTTGAGGGTTAGGGCTCGGTGTAGGGTACGGGTTAGGATTAGGGTACGTGTTAGGGTTAGGGTAGGGGTTAGGGTTAGGGTACGCGTTAGGGTTAGGGTAGTTATTAAACCTATCCCACTCTCTAGATACCCCTTAGCACGTCAAGGAATATTATTTGGGTGTCCAGCCATGGAGAAGAGTTTAGACACTAGGAGAAGATAAGGAACACACCCATTATCAAGAAATCACATTAGGATTCAATTTTTAACCTGTTCCTTAAAACACTAGTGCTTAGGAAATCTATTGGAGGCAGAAGCAGTCAAGGGTAGCTTAGGGTTGGGGTTAGGGTTAGGGTTAGGGTTAGGGTACGGCTTAGGGTACGGGTTCGGGTACGGGTTCATGTACGGCGTAGGGTATGGGTTAGGGTTAGGGTTAGGGTTAGTTTGAAGGTTAGGGCTCGGTTTAGGGTACGGGTTAGGATTAGGGTTCGTGTTAGGGTTAGGGTAGGGGTTAGGGTTAGGGTACGCGTTAGGTTTAGGGTAGTTATTAAACCTATCCCACTCCCTAGATACCCCTTAGCACGTCA
This sequence comes from Eschrichtius robustus, assembly GCF_028021215.1. NCBI lineage: Eukaryota > Metazoa > Chordata > Mammalia > Artiodactyla > Eschrichtiidae > Eschrichtius > Eschrichtius robustus. The sequence continues at coordinate 3,300,233 of NW_027175257.1, forward strand.
AGGAATATTATTTGGGGGTCCAGCCATGGAGAAGAATTTAGACAGTAGGAGAAGATAAGGAACACACCCATTATCCTGAAATCACATTAGGATTCTCTTTTTAACCTGTTCCTTAAAACACTAGTGCTTAGGAAATCTATTGGAGGCAGAAGCAGTCAAGGGTAGCTTAGGGTTAGGGTTAGGGTTAGGGTACGGCTTAGGGTACGGGTTCGGGTACGGGTTCGGGTACGGGTTCGGGTACGGCGTAGGGTATGGGTTAGGTTTAGGTTTAGGGTTAGTTTGAGGGTTAGGGCTCGGTTTAGGTTACGGGTTAGGATTAGGGTACGTGTTAGGGTTAGGGTAGGGGTTAGGGTTAGGGTACGCGTTAGGGTTAGGGTAGTTATTAAACCTATCCCACTCTCTAGATACCCCTTAGCACGTCAAGGAATATTATTAGGGGGTCCAGCCATGGAGAAGAGTTTAGACACTAGGAGAAGATAAGGAACACACCCATTATCAAGAAATCACATTAGGATTCTCTTTTTAACCTGTTCCTTAAAACACTAGTGCTTAGGAAATCTATTGGAGGCAGAAGCAGTCAAGGGTAGCTTAGGGTTAGGGTTAGGGTTAGGGCTAGGGTTAGGACACGGCTTAGGGTACGGGTTCGGGTACGGGTTCGTGTACGGCGTAGTGTATGGGTTTGGGTTAGGGTTAGGGTTAGTTTGAAGGTTAGGGCTCGGTTTAGGGTACGGGTTAGGATAAAGGTTCGTGTTAGGGTTAGGGTAGGGGTTAGGGTTAGGGTACGCGTTAGGGTTAGCGTAGTTATTAAACCTATCCCACTCTCTAGATACCCCTTAGCACGTCAAGGAATATTATTTGGGGGTCCAGCCATGGAGAAGAGTTTAGACACTAGGAGAAGATAAGGAACACACCCATTATCCTGAAATCACATTAGGATTCTCTTTTTAACCTGTTCCTTAAAACACTAGTGCTTAGGAAATCTATTGGAGGCAGAAGCAGTCAAGGGTAGCTTAGGGTTAGGGTTAGGGTATGGCTTAGGGTACGGGTTCGGGTACGGGTTCGGGTACGGCGTAGCGTATGGGTTAGGGTTAGGGTTAGGGTTAGTTTGAGGGTTAGGGCTCGGTTTAGGGTACGGGTTAGGATTAGGGTACGTGTTAGGGTTAGGGTAGGGGTTAGGTTTAGGGTACGCGTTAGGGTTAGGGTAGTTATTAAACCTATCCCACTCCCTAGATAGCCCTTAGCACGTCAAGGAATATTATTTGGGGGTCCAGCCATGGAGAAGAGTTTAGACACTAGGAGAAGATGAGGAACACACCCATTATCAAGAAATCACATTAAGATTCACTTTTTAACCTGTTCCTTAAAACACTAGTGCTTAGGAAATCTATTGGAGGCAGAAGCAGTCAAGGGTAGCTTAGGGTTAGGGTTAGGGTTAGGGTTAGGGTTAGCTTTAGGGTACGGCTTAGGGTACGGGTTCGGGTACGGGTTCGGGTACGGCGTAGGGTATGGGTTAGGGTTAGGGTTAGGGTTAATTTGAGGGTTAGGGCTCGGTTTAGGGTACGGGTTAGGATTAGGGTACGTGTTAGGGTTAGGGTACGCGTTAGGGTTAGGGTAGTTATTAAACCTATCCCACTCTCTAGATACCCCTTAGCACGTCAAGGAATATTATTTGGGTGTCCAGCCATGGAGAAGTGTTTAGACACTAGGAGAAGATAAGGAACACACCCATTATCAAGAAATCACATTAGGATTCTCTTTTTAACCTGTTCCTGAAAACACTAGTGCTTAGGAAATCTATTGGAGGCAGAAGCAGTCAAGGGTAGCTTAGGGTTAGGGTTAGGTTTAGGGTTAGGGTTAGGGTTAGGGTACGGCTTAGGTTACGGTTTCGGGTACGGGTTCGTGTACGGCGTAGGGTATGGGTTAGGGTTAGGGTTAGTTTGAAGGTTAGGGCTCGGTTTAGGGTACGGGTTAGGATTAGGGTACGTGTTAGGGTTAGGGTAGGGGTTAGGGTTAGGGTACGCGTTAGGGTTAGGGTAGTTATTAAACCTATCCCACTCTCTAGATACCCTTTAGCACGTCAAGGAATATTATTTGGGGGTCCAGCCATGGAGAAGAGTTTAGACACTAGGAGAAGATAAGGAACACACCCATTATCAATAAATCACATTAGGATTCTCTTTTTAACCTGTTCCTTAAAACACTAGTGCTTAGGAAATCTATTGGAGGCAGAAGCAGTCAAGGGTAGCTTAGGGTTAGGGTTTGGGTTAGGGTACGGCTTAGGGTACGGGTTCGGGTACGGGTTCGGGTACGGGTTCGGGTATGGCGTACGATATGGGTTAGGGTTAGGGTTAGGGTTAGTTTGAGGGTTAGGGCTCGGTGTAGGGTACGGGTTAGGATTAGGGTACGTGTTAGGGTTAGGGTAGGGTTTAGGGTTAGGGTACGCGTTAGGGTTAGGGTAGTTATTAAACCTATCCCACTCTCTAGATACCCCTTAGCACGTCAAGGAATATTATTTGGGGGTCCAGCCATGGAGAAGAGTTTAGACACTAGGAGAAGATAAGGAACACACCCATTATCAAGAAATCACATTAGGATTCTCTTTTTTACCTGTTCCTTAAAACACTAGTGCTTAGGAAATCTATTGGAGGCAGAAGCAGTCAAGGGTAGCTTAGGGTTAGGGTTAGGGTTAGGGTACGGCTTAGGGTACGGGTTCGGGTACGGGTTCGTGTACGGCGTAGGGTATGGGTTAGGGTTAGGGTTAGGGTTAGTTTGAAGGTTAGGGCTCGGTTTAGGGTACGGGTTAGGATTAGGGTTCGTGTTAGGGTTAGGGTAGGGGTTAGGGTTAGGGTACGCGATAGGGTTAGGGTAGTTATTAAACCTATCCCACTCCCTAGATACCCCTTAGCACGTCAAGGAATATTATTTGGGGGACCAGCCATGGAGAAGAGTTTAGACAGTAGGAGAAGATAAGGAACACACCCATTATCCTGAAATCACATTAGGATTCTCTTTTTAACCTGTTCCTTAATACACTAGTGCTTAGGAAATCTATTGGAGGCAGAAGCAGTGAAGGGTAGCTTAGGGTTAGGGTTAGGTTTAGGTTTAGGGTTAGGGTTAGGGTTAGGGTTAGGGTACGGCTTAGTGTACGGGTTCGGGTACGGGTTCGGGTATTGCGTAGGGTCTGGGTTAGGGTTAGGGTTAGGGTTAGTTTGAGGGTTAGGGCTCGGTTTAGGTTACTTGTTAGGATTAGGGTACGTCTTAGGGTTAGGGTAGGGGTTAGGGTTAGTGTACGCGTTAGGGTTAGGGTAGTTATTAAACCTATCCCACTCTCTAGATAACCCTTAGCACGTCAAGGAATATTATTTGGGGGTCCAGCCATGGAGAAGAGTTTAGACACTAGGAGAAGATGAGGAACACACCCATTATCAAGAAATCACATTAGGATTCTCTTTTTAACCTGTTCCTTAAAACACTAGTGCTTAGGAAATCTATTGGAGGCAGAAGCAGTCAAGGGTAGCTTAGGGTTAGGGTTAGGGTTAGGGTTAGGGTTAGCTTTAGGGTACGGCTTAGGGTACGGGTTCGGGTACGGGTTCGGGTACGGCGTAGGGTATGGGTTAGGGTTAGGGTTAGGGTTAGTTTGAGGGTTAGGGCTCGGTTTAGGGTACGGGTTAGGATTAGGGTACGTGTTAGGGTTAGGGTACGCGTTAGGGTTAGGGTAGTTATTAAACCTATCCCACTCTCTAGATACCCCTTAGCACGTCAAGGAATATTATTTGGGTGTCCAGCCATGGAGAAGAGTTTAGACACTAGGAGAAGATAAGGAACACACCCATTATCAAGAAATCACATTAGGATTCTCTTTTTAACCTGTTCCTTAAAACACTAGTGCTTAGGAAATCTATTGGAGGCAGAAGCAGTCAAGGGTAGCTTAGGGTTAGGGTTAGGTTTAGGGTTAGGGTTAGGGTTAGGGTACGGCTTAGGGTACGGTTTCGGGTACGGGTTCGTGTACGGCGTAGGGTATGGGTTAGGGTTAGGGTTAGTTTGAAGGTTAGGGCTCGGTTTAGGGTACGGGTTAGGATTAGGGTACGTGTTAGGGTTAGGGTAGGGGTTAGGGTTAGGGTACGCGTTAGGGTTAGGGTAGTTATTAAACCTATCCCACTCTCTAGATACCCCTTAGCACGTCAAGGAATATTATTTGGGGGTCCAGCCATGGAGAAGAGTTTAGACACTAGGAGAAGATAAGGAACACACCCATTATCAAGAAATCACATTAGGATTCTCTTTTTAACCTGTTCCTTAAAACACTAGTGCTTAGGAAATCTATTGGAGGCAGAAGCAGTCAAGGGTAGCTTAGGGTTAGGGTTAGGGTTAGGGTACGGCTTAGGGTACGGGTTCGGGTACGGGTTCGGTTACGGGTTCGGGTACGGCGTAGGGTATGGGTTAGGTTTAGGGTTAGGGTTAGTTTGAGGGTTAGGGCTCGGTTTAGGTTACGGGTTAGGATTAGGGTACGAGTTAGGTTTAGGGTAGGTGTTAGGGTTAGGGTACGCGTTAGGGTTAGGGTAGTTATTAAACCTATCCCACTCTCTAGATACCCCTTAGCACGTCAAGGAATATTATTTGGGGGTCCAGCCATGGAGAAGAGTTTAGACACTAGGAGAAGATAAGGAACACACCCATTATCAATAAATCACATTAGGATTCTCTTTTTAACCTGTTCCTTAAAACACTAGTGCTTAGGAAATCTATTGGAGGCAGAAGCAGTCAAGGGTAGCTTAGGGTTAGGGTTTGGGTTAGGGTACGGCTTAGGGTACGGGTTCGGGTACGGGTTCGGGTACGGGTTTGGGTATGGCGTACGATATGGGTTAGGGTTAGGGTTAGGGTTAGTTTGAGGGTTAGGGCTCGGTGTAGGGTACGGGTTAGGATTAGGGTACGTGTTAGGGTTAGGGTAGGGGTTAGGGTTAGGGTACGCGTTAGGGTTAGGGTAGTTATTAAACCTATCCCACTCTCTAGATACCCCTTAGCACGTCAAGGAATATTATTTGGGTGTCCAGCCATGGAGAAGAGTTTAGACACTAGGAGAAGATAAGGAACACACCCATTATCAAGAAATCACATTAGGATTCTCTTTTTAACCTGTTCCTTAAAACACTAGTGCTTAGGAAATCTATTGGAGGCAGAAGCAGTCAAGGGTAGCTTAGGGTTGGGGTTAGGGTTAGGGTTAGGGTTAGGGTACGGCTTAGGGTACGGGTTCGGGTACGGGTTCGTGTACGGCGTAGGGTATGGGTTAGGGTTAGGGTTAGGGTTAGTTTGAAGGTTAGGGCTCGGTTTAGGGTACGGGTTAGGATTAGGGTTCGTGTTAGGGTTAGGGTAGGGGTTAGGGTTAGGGTACGCGTTAGGTTTAGGGTAGTTATTAAACCTATCCCACTCCCTAGATACCCCTTAGCACGTCAAGGAATATTATTTGGGGGTCCAGCCATGGAGAAGAATTTAGACAGTAGGAGAAGATAAGGAACACACCCATTATCCTGAAATCACATTAGGATTCTCTTTTTAACCTGTTCCTTAATACACTAGTGCTTAGGAAATCTATTGGAGGCAGAAGCAGTCAAGGGTAGCTTAGGGTTAGGGTTAGGGTTAGGGTACGGCTTAGGGTACGGGTTCGGGTACGGGTTCGGTTACGGGTTCGGGTACGGCGTAGGGTATGGGTTAGGTTTAGGGTTAGGGTTAGTTTGAGGGTTAGGGCTCGGTTTAGGTTACGGGTTAGGATTAGGGTACGTGTTAGGGATAGGGTAGGTGTTAGGGTTAGGGTACGCGTTAGGGTTAGGGTAGTTATTAAACCTATCCCACTCTCTAGATACCCCTTAGCACGTCAAGGAATATTATTTGGGGGTCCAGCCATGGAGAAGAGTTTAGACACTAGGAGAAGATAAGGAACACACCCATTATCAATAAATCACATTAGGATTCTCTTTTTAACCTGTTCCTTAAAACACTAGTGCTTAGGAAATCTATTGGAGGCAGAAGCAGTCAAGGGTAGCTTAGGGTTAGGGTTTGGGTTAGGGTACGGCTTAGGGTACGGGTTCGGGTACGGGTTCGGGTACGGGTTTGGTTATGGCGTACGATATGGGTTAGGGTTAGGGTTAGGGTTAGTTTGAGGGTTAGGGCTCGGTGTAGGGTACGGGTTAGGATTAGGGTACGTGTTAGGGTTAGGGTAGGGGTTAGGGTTAGGGTACGCGTTAGGGTTAGGGTAGTTATTAAACCTATCCCACTCTCTAGATACCCCTTAGCACGTCAAGGAATATTATTTGGGTGTCCAGCCATGGAGAAGAGTTTAGACACTAGGAGAAGATAAGGAACACACCCATTATCAAGAAATCACATTAGGATTCTCTTTTTAACCTGTTCCTTAAAACACTAGTGCTTAGGAAATCTATTGGAGGCAGAAGCAGTCAAGGGTAGCTTAGGGTTGGGGTTAGGGTTAGGGTTAGGGTTAGGGTACGGCTTAGGGTACGGGTTCGGGTACGGGTTCGTGTACGGCGTAGGGTATGGGTTAGGGTTAGGGTTAGGGTTAATTTGAAGGTTAGGGCTCGGTTTAGGGTACGGGTTAGGATTAGGGTTCGTGTTAGGGTTAGGGTAGGGGTTAGGGTTAGGGTACGCGTTAGGTTTAGGGTAGTTATTAAACCTATCCCACTCCCTAGATACCCCTTAGCACGTCAAGGAATATTATTTGGGGGTCCAGCCATGGAGAAGAGTTTAGACACTAGGAGAAGATGAGGAACACACCCATTATCAAGAAATCACATTAGGATTCTCTTTTTAACCTGTTCCTTAAAACACTAGTGCTTAGGAAATCTATTGGAGGCAGAAGCAGTCAAGGGTAGCTTAGGGTTAGGGTTAGGGTTAGGGTTAGGGTTAGCTTTAGGGTACGGCTTAGGGTACGGGTTCGGGTACGGGTTCGGGTACGGCGTAGGGTATGGGTTAGGGTTAGGGTTAGGGTTAGTTTGAGGGTTAGGGCTCGGTTTAGGGTACGGGTTAGGATTAGGGTACGTGTTAGGGTTAGGGTATGCGTTAGGGTTAGGGTAGTTATTAAACCTATCCCACTCTCTAGATACCCCTTAGCACGTCAAGGAATATTATTTGGGTGTCCAGCCATGGAGAAGAGTTTAGACACTAGGAGAAGATAAGGAACACACCCATTATCAAGAAATCACATTAGGATTTTCTTTTTAACCTGTTTCTTAAAACACTAGTGCTTAGGAAATCTATTGGAGGCAGAAGCAGTCAAGGGTAGCTTAGGGTTAGGGTTAGGTTTAGGGTTAGGGTTAGGGTTAGGGTACGGCTTAGGGTACGGTTTCGGGTACGGGTTCGTGTACGGCGTAGGGTATGGGTTAGGGTTAGGGTTAGTTTGAAGGTTAGGGCTCGGTTTAGGGTACGGGTTAGGATTAGGGTACGTGTTAGGGTTAGGGTAGGGGTTAGGGTTAGGGTACGCGTTAGGGTTAGGGTAGTTATTAAACCTATCCCACTCTCTAGATACCCCTTAGCACGTCAAGGAATATTCTTTGGGGGTCCAGCCATGGAGAAGAGTTTAGACACTAGGAGAAGATAAGGAACACACCCATTATCAAGAAATCACATTAGGATTCTCTTTTTAACCTGTTCCTTAAAACACTAGTGCTTAGGAAATCTATTGGAGGCAGAAGCAGTCAAGGGTAGCTTAGGGTTAGGGTTAGGGTTAGGGTACGGCTTAGGGTACGGGTTCGGGTACGGGTTCGGTTACGGGTTCGGGTACGGCGTAGGGTATGGGTTAGGTTTAGGGTTAGGGTTAGTTTGAGGGTTAGGGCTCGGTTTAGGTTACGGGTTAGGATTAGGGTACGAGTTCGGGTTAGGGTAGGTGTTAGGGTTAGGGTACGCGTTAGGGTTAGGGTAGTTATTAAACCTATCCCACTCTCTAGATACCCCTTAGCACGTCAAGGAATATTATTTGGGGGTCCAGCCATGGAGAAGAGTTTAGACACTAGGAGAAGATAAGGAACACACCCATTATCAATAAATCACATTAGGATTCTCTTTTTAACCTGTTCCTTAAAACACTAGTGCTTAGGAAATCTATTGGAGGCAGAAGCAGTCAAGGGTAGCTTAGGGTTAGGGTTTGGGTTAGGGTACGGCTTAGGGTACGGGTTCGGGTACGGGTTCGGGTACGGGTTTGGGTATGGCGTACGATATGGGTTAGGGTTAGGGTTAGGGTTAGTTTGAGGGTTAGGGCTCGGTGTAGGGTACGGGTTAGGATTAGGGTACGTGTTAGGGTTAGGGTAGGGGTTAGGGTTAGGGTACGCGTTAGGGTTAGGGTAGTTATTAAACCTATCCCACTCTCTAGATACCCCTTAGCACGTCAAGGAATATTATTTGGGTGTCCAGCCATGGAGAAGAGTTTAGACACTAGGAGAAGATAAGGAACACACCCATTATCAAGAAATCACATTAGGATTCAATTTTTAACCTGTTCCTTAAAACACTAGTGCTTAGGAAATCTATTGGAGGCAGAAGCAGTCAAGGGTAGCTTAGGGTTGGGGTTAGGGTTAGGGTTAGGGTTAGGGTACGGCTTAGGGTACGGGTTCGGGTACGGGTTCGTGTACGGCGTAGGGTATGGGTTAGGGTTAGGGTTAGGGTTAGTTTGAAGGTTAGGGCTCGGTTTAGGGTACGGGTTAGGATTAGGGTTCGTGTTAGGGTTAGGGTAGGGGTTAGGGTTAGGGTACGCGTTAGGTTTAGGGTAGTTATTAAACCTATCCCACTCCCTAGATACCCCTTAGCACGTCAAGGAATATTATTTGGGGGTCCAGCCATGGAGAAGAATTTAGACAGTAGGAGAAGATAAGGAACACACCCATTATCCTGAAATCACATTAGGATTCTCTTTTTAACCTGTTCCTTAAAACACTAGTGCTTAGGAAATCTATTGGAGGCAGAAGCAGTCAAGGGTAGCTTAGGGTTAGGGTTAGGGTTAGGGTACGGCTTAGGGTACGGGTTCGGGTACGGGTTCGGGTACGGGTTCGGGTACGGCGTAGGGTATGGGTTAGGTTTAGGTTTAGGGTTAGTTTGAGGGTTAGGGCTCGGTTTAGGTTACGGGTTAGGATTAGGGTACGTGTTAGGGTTAGGGTAGGGGTTAGGGTTAGGGTACGCGTTAGGGTTAGGGTAGTTATTAAACCTATCCCACTCTCTAGATACCCCTTAGCACGTCAAGGAATATTATTAGGGGGTCCAGCCATGGAGAAGAGTTTAGACACTAGGAGAAGATAAGGAACACACCCATTATCAAGAAATCACATTAGGATTCTCTTTTTAACCTGTTCCTTAAAACACTAGTGCTTAGGAAATCTATTGGAGGCAGAAGCAGTCAAGGGTAGCTTAGGGTTAGGGTTAGGGTTAGGGCTAGGGTTAGGACACGGCTTAGGGTACGGGTTCGGGTACGGGTTCGTGTACGGCGTAGTGTATGGGTTTGGGTTAGGGTTAGGGTTAGTTTGAAGGTTAGGGCTCGGTTTAGGGTACGGGTTAGGATAAAGGTTCGTGTTAGGGTTAGGGTAGGGGTTAGGGTTAGGGTACGCGTTAGGGTTAGCGTAGTTATTAAACCTATCCCACTCTCTAGATACCCCTTAGCACGTCAAGGAATATTATTTGGGGGTCCAGCCATGGAGAAGAGTTTAGACACTAGGAGAAGATAAGGAACACACCCATTATCCTGAAATCACATTAGGATTCTCTTTTTAACCTGTTCCTTAAAACACTAGTGCTTAGGAAATCTATTGGAGGCAGAAGCAGTCAAGGGTAGCTTAGGGTTAGGGTTAGGGTATGGCTTAGGGTACGGGTTCGGGTACGGGTTCGGGTACGGCGTAGCGTATGGGTTAGGGTTAGGGTTAGGGTTAGTTTGAGGGTTAGGGCTCGGTTTAGGGTACGGGTTAGGATTAGGGTACGTGTTAGGGTTAGGGTAGGGGTTAGGTTTAGGGTACGCGTTAGGGTTAGGGTAGTTATTAAACCTATCCCACTCCCTAGATAGCCCTTAGCACGTCAAGGAATATTATTTGGGGGTCCAGCCATGGAGAAGAGTTTAGACACTAGGAGAAGATGAGGAACACACCCATTATCAAGAAATCACATTAAGATTCTCTTTTTAACCTGTTCCTTAAAACACTAGTGCTTAGGAAATCTATTGGAGGCAGAAGCAGTCAAGGGTAGCTTAGGGTTAGGGTTAGGGTTAGGGTTAGGGTTAGCTTTAGGGTACGGCTTAGGGTACGGGTTCGGGTACGGGTTCGGGTACGGCGTAGGGTATGGGTTAGGGTTAGGGTTAGGGTTAATTTGAGGGTTAGGGCTCGGTTTAGGGTACGGGTTAGGATTAGGGTACGTGTTAGGGTTAGGGTACGCGTTAGGGTTAGGGTAGTTATTAAACCTATCCCACTCTCTAGATACCCCTTAGCACGTCAAGGAATATTATTTGGGTGTCCAGCCATGGAGAAGTGTTTAGACACTAGGAGAAGATAAGGAACACACCCATTATCAAGAAATCACATTAGGATTCTCTTTTTAACCTGTTCCTTAAAACACTAGTGCTTAGGAAATCTATTGGAGGCAGAAGCAGTCAAGGGTAGCTTAGGGTTAGGGTTAGGTTTAGGGTTAGGGTTAGGGTTAGGGTACGGCTTAGGTTACGGTTTCGGGTACGGGTTCGTGTACGGCGTAGGGTATGGGTTAGGGTTAGGGTTAGTTTGAAGGTTAGGGCTCGGTTTAGGGTACGGGTTAGGATTAGGGTACGTGTTAGGGTTAGGGTAGGGGTTAGGGTTAGGGTACGCGTTAGGGTTAGGGTAGTTATTAAACCTATCCCACTCTCTAGATACCCTTTAGCACGTCAAGGAATATTATTTGGGGGTCCAGCCATGGAGAAGAGTTTAGACACTAGGAGAAGATAAGGAACACACCCATTATCAATAAATCACATTAGGATTCTCTTTTTAACCTGTTCCTTAAAACACTAGTGCTTAGGAAATCTATTGGAGGCAGAAGCAGTCAAGGGTAGCTTAGGGTTAGGGTTTGGGTTAGGGTACGGCTTAGGGTACGGGTTCGGGTACGGGTTCGGGTACGGGTTCGGGTATGGCGTACGATATGGGTTAGGGTTAGGGTTAGGGTTAGTTTGAGGGTTAGGGCTCGGTGTAGGGTACGGGTTAGGATTAGGGTACGTGTTAGGGTTAGGGTAGGGTTTAGGGTTAGGGTACGCGTTAGGGTTAGGGTAGTTATTAAACCTATCCCACTCTCTAGATACCCCTTAGCACGTCAAGGAATATTATTTGGGGGTCCAGCCATGGAGAAGAGTTTAGACACTAGGAGAAGATAAGGAACACACCCATTATCAAGAAATCACATTAGGATTCTCTTTTTTACCTGTTCCTTAAAACACTAGTGCTTAGGAAATCTATTGGAGGCAGAAGCAGTCAAGGGTAGCTTAGGGTTAGGGTTAGGGTTAGGGTACGGCTTAGGGTACGGGTTCGGGTACGGGTTCGTGTACGGCGTAGGGTATGGGTTAGGGTTAGGGTTAGGGTTAGTTTGAAGGTTAGGGCTCGGTTTAGGGTACGGGTTAGGATTAGGGTTCGTGTTAGGGTTAGGGTAGGGGTTAGGGTTAGGGTACGCGATAGGGTTAGGGTAGTTATTAAACCTATCCCACTCCCTAGATACCCCTTAGCACGTCAAGGAATATTATTTGGGGGACCAGCCATGGAGAAGAGTTTAGACAGTAGGAGAAGATAAGGAACACACCCATTATCCTGAAATCACATTAGGATTCTCTTTTTAACCTGTTCCTTAATACACTAGTGCTTAGGAAATCTATTGGAGGCAGAAGCAGTGAAGGGTAGCTTAGGGTTAGGGTTAGGTTTAGGTTTAGGGTTAGGGTTAGGGTTAGGGTTAGGGTACGGCTTAGTGTACGGGTTCGGGTACGGGTTCGGGTATTGCGTAGGGTCTGGGTTAGGGTTAGGGTTAGGGTTAGTTTGAGGGTTAGGGCTCGGTTTAGGTTACTTGTTAGGATTAGGGTACGTCTTAGGGTTAGGGTAGGGGTTAGGGTTAGTGTACGCGTTAGGGTTAGGGTAGTTATTAAACCTATCCCACTCTCTAGATAACCCTTAGCACGTCAAGGAATATTATTTGGGGGTCCAGCCATGGAGAAGAGTTTAGACACTAGGAGAAGATGAGGAACACACCCATTATCAAGAAATCACATTAGGATTCTCTTTTTAACCTGTTCCTTAAAACACTAGTGCTTAGGAAATCTATTGGAGGCAGAAGCAGTCAAGGGTAGCTTAGGGTTAGGGTTAGGGTTAGGGTTAGGGTTAGCTTTAGGGTACGGCTTAGGGTACGGGTTCGGGTACGGGTTCGGGTACGGCGTAGGGTATGGGTTAGGGTTAGGGTTAGGGTTAGTTTGAGGGTTAGGGCTCGGTTTAGGGTACGGGTTAGGATTAGGGTACGTGTTAGGGTTAGGGTACGCGTTAGGGTTAGGGTAGTTATTAAACCTATCCCACTCTCTAGATACCCCTTAGCACGTCAAGGAATATTATTTGGGTGTCCAGCCATGGAGAAGAGTTTAGACACTAGGAGAAGATAAGGAACACACCCATTATCAAGAAATCACATTAGGATTCTCTTTTTAACCTGTTCCTTAAAACACTAGTGCTTAGGAAATCTATTGGAGGCAGAAGCAGTCAAGGGTAGCTTAGGGTTAGGGTTAGGTTTAGGGTTAGGGTTAGGGTTAGGGTACGGCTTAGGGTACGGTTTCGGGTACGGGTTCGTGTACGGCGTAGGGTATGGGTTAGGGTTAGGGTTAGTTTGAAGGTTAGGGCTCGGTTTAGGGTACGGGTTAGGATTAGGGTACGTGTTAGGGTTAGGGTAGGGGTTAGGGTTAGGGTACGCGTTAGGGTTAGGGTAGTTATTAAACCTATCCCACTCTCTAGATACCCCTTAGCACGTCAAGGAATATTATTTGGGGGTCCAGCCATGGAGAAGAGTTTAGACACTAGGAGAAGATAAGGAACACACCCATTATCAAGAAATCACATTAGGATTCTCTTTTTAACCTGTTCCTTAAAACACTAGTGCTTAGGAAATCTATTGGAGGCAGAAGCAGTCAAGGGTAGCTTAGGGTTAGGGTTAGGGTTAGGGTACGGCTTAGGGTACGGGTTCGGGTACGGGTTCGGTTACGGGTTCGGGTACGGCGTAGGGTATGGGTTAGGTTTAGGGTTAGGGTTAGTTTGAGGGTTAGGGCTCGGTTTAGGTTACGGGTTAGGATTAGGGTACGAGTTAGGTTTAGGGTAGGTGTTAGGGTTAGGGTACGCGTTAGGGTTAGGGTAGTTATTAAACCTATCCCACTCTCTAGATACCCCTTAGCACGTCAAGGAATATTATTTGGGGGTCCAGCCATGGAGAAGAGTTTAGACACTAGGAGAAGATAAGGAACACACCCATTATCAATAAATCACATTAGGATTCTCTTTTTAACCTGTTCCTTAAAACACTAGTGCTTAGGAAATCTATTGGAGGCAGAAGCAGTCAAGGGTAGCTTAGGGTTAGGGTTTGGGTTAGGGTACGGCTTAGGGTACGGGTTCGGGTACGGGTTCGGGTACGGGTTTGGGTATGGCGTACGATATGGGTTAGGGTTAGGGTTAGGGTTAGTTTGAGGGTTAGGGCTCGGTGTAGGGTACGGGTTAGGATTAGGGTACGTGTTAGGGTTAGGGTAGGGGTTAGGGTTAGGGTACGCGTTAGGGTTAGGGTAGTTATTAAACCTATCCCACTCTCTAGATACCCCTTAGCACGTCAAGGAATATTATTTGGGTGTCCAGCCATGGAGAAGAGTTTAGACACTAGGAGAAGATAAGGAACACACCCATTATCAAGAAATCACATTAGGATTCTCTTTTTAACCTGTTCCTTAAAACACTAGTGCTTAGGAAATCTATTGGAGGCAGAAGCAGTCAAGGGTAGCTTAGGGTTGGGGTTAGGGTTAGGGTTAGGGTTAGGGTACGGCTTAGGGTACGGGTTCGGGTACGGGTTCGTGTACGGCGTAGGGTATGGGTTAGGGTTAGGGTTAGGGTTAGTTTGAAGGTTAGGGCTCGGTTTAGGGTACGGGTTAGGATTAGGGTTCGTGTTAGGGTTAGGGTAGGGGTTAGGGTTAGGGTACGCGTTAGGTTTAGGGTAGTTATTAAACCTATCCCACTCCCTAGATACCCCTTAGCACGTCAAGGAATATTATTTGGGGGTCCAGCCATGGAGAAGAATTTAGACAGTAGGAGAAGATAAGGAACACACCCATTATCCTGAAATCACATTAGGATTCTCTTTTTAACCTGTTCCTTAATACACTAGTGCTTAGGAAATCTATTGGAGGCAGAAGCAGTCAAGGGTAGCTTAGGGTTAGGGTTAGGGTTAGGGTACGGCTTAGGGTACGGGTTCGGGTACGGGTTCGGTTACGGGTTCGGGTACGGCGTAGGGTATGGGTTAGGTTTAGGGTTAGGGTTAGTTTGAGGGTTAGGGCTCGGTTTAGGTTACGGGTTAGGATTAGGGTACGTGTTAGGGATAGGGTAGGTGTTAGGGTTAGGGTACGCGTTAGGGTTAGGGTAGTTATTAAACCTATCCCACTCTCTAGATACCCCTTAGCACGTCAAGGAATATTATTTGGGGGTCCAGCCATGGAGAAGAGTTTAGACACTAGGAGAAGATAAGGAACACACCCATTATCAATAAATCACATTAGGATTCTCTTTTTAACCTGTTCCTTAAAACACTAGTGCTTAGGAAATCTATTGGAGGCAGAAGCAGTCAAGGGTAGCTTAGGGTTAGGGTTTGGGTTAGGGTACGGCTTAGGGTACGGGTTCGGGTACGGGTTCGGGTACGGGTTTGGTTATGGCGTACGATATGGGTTAGGGTTAGGGTTAGGGTTAGTTTGAGGGTTAGGGCTCGGTGTAGGGTACGGGTTAGGATTAGGGTACGTGTTAGGGTTAGGGTAGGGGTTAGGGTTAGGGTACGCGTTAGGGTTAGGGTAGTTATTAAACCTATCCCACTCTCTAGATACCCCTTAGCACGTCAAGGAATATTATTTGGGTGTCCAGCCATGGAGAAGAGTTTAGACACTAGGAGAAGATAAGGAACACACCCATTATCAAGAAATCACATTAGGATTCTCTTTTTAACCTCTTCCTTAAAACACTAGTGCTTAGGAAATCTATTGGAGGCAGAAGCAGTCAAGGGTAGCTTAGGGTTGGGGTTAGGGTTAGGGTTAGGGTTAGGGTACGGCTTAGGGTACGGGTTCGGGTACGGGTTCGTGTACGGCGTAGGGTATGGGTTAGGGTTAGGGTTAGGGTTAATTTGAAGGTTAGGGCTCGGTTTAGGGTACGGGTTAGGATTAGGGTTCGTGTTAGGGTTAGGGTAGGGGTTAGGGTTAGGGTACGCGTTAGGTTTAGGGTAGTTATTAAACCTATCCCACTCCCTAGATACCCCTTAGCACGTCAAGGAATATTATTTGGGGGTCCAGCCATGGAGAAGAATTTAGACAGTAGGAGAAGATAAGGAACACACCCATTATCCTGAAATCACATTAGGATTCTCTTTTTAACCTGTTCCTTAATACACTAGTGCTTAGGAAATCTATTGGAGGCAGAAGCAGTCAAGGGTAGCTTAGGGTTAGGGTTAGGGTTAGGGTACGGCTTAGGGTACGGGTTCGGGTACGGGTTCGGGTACGGGTTCGGGTACGGCGTAGGGTATGGGTTAGGTTTAGGGTTAGGGTTAGTTTGAGGGTTAGGGCTCGGTTTAGGTTACGGGTTAGGATTAGGGTACGTGTTAGGGTTAGGGTAGGGGTTAGGGTTAGGGTACGCGTTAGGGTTAGGGTAGTTATTAAACCTATCCCACTCTCTAGATACCCCTTAGCACGTCAAGGAATATTATTAGGGGGTCCAGCCATGGAGAAGAGTTTAGACACTAGGAGAAGATAAGGAACACACCCATTATCAAGAAATCACATTAGGATTCTCTTTTTAACCTGTTCCTTAAAACACTAGTGCTTAGGAAATCTATTGGAGGCAGAAGCAGTCAAGGGTAGCTTAGGGTTAGGGTTAGGGTTAGGGCTAGGGTTAGGACACGGCTTAGGGTACGGGTTCGGGTACGGGTTCGTGTACGGCGTAGTGTATGGGTTTGGGTTAGGGTTAGGGTTAGTTTGAAGGTTAGGGCTCGGTTTAGGGTACGGGTTAGGATAAAGGTTCGTGTTAGGGTTAGGGTAGGGGTTAGGGTTAGGGTACGCGTTAGGGTTAGCGTAGTTATTAAACCTATCCCACTCTCTAGATACCCCTTAGCACGTCAAGGAATATTATTTGGGGGTCCAGCCATGGAGAAGAGTTTAGACACTAGGAGAAGATAAGGAACACACCCATTATCCTGAAATCACATTAGGATTCTCTTTTTAACCTGTTCCTTAAAACACTAGTGCTTAGGAAATCTATTGGAGGCAGAAGCAGTCAAGGGTAGCTTAGGGTTAGGGTTAGGGTATGGCTTAGGGTACGGGTTCGGGTACGGGTTCGGGTACGGCGTAGCGTATGGGTTAGGGTTAGGGTTAGGGTTAGTTTGAGGGTTAGGGCTCGGTTTAGGGTACGGGTTAGGATTAGGGTACGTGTTAGGGTTAGGGTAGGGGTTAGGTTTAGGGTACGCGTTAGGGTTAGGGTAGTTATTAAACCTATCCCACTCTCTAGATACCACTTAGCACGTCAAGGAATATTATTTGGGGGTCCAGCCATGGAGAAGAGTTTAGACACTAGGAGAAGATAAGGAACACACCCATTATCAAGAAATCACATTAGGATTCTCTTTTTAACCTGTTCCTTAAAACACTAGTGCTAAGGAAATCTATTGGAGGCAGAAGCAGTCAAGGGTAGCTTAGGGTCAGGGTTAGGGTTAGGGTACGGCTTAGGGTACGGGTTCGGGTACGGGTTCGGGTATGGCGTAGGGTATGGGTTAGGGTTAGGGTTAGGGTTAGTTTGAGGGTTAGGGCTCGGTTTAGGTTACGGGTTAGGATTAGGGTACGTCTTAGGGTTAGGGTAGGGGTTAGGGTTAGGGTACGCGTTAGGGTTAGGGTAGTTATTAAACCTATCCCACTCCCTAGATAGCCCTTAGCACGTCAAGGAATATTATTTGGGGGTCCAGCCATGGAGAAGAGTTTAGACACTAGGAGAAGATGAGGAACACACCCATTATCAAGAAATCACATTAGGATTCTCTTTTTAACCTGTTCCTTAAAACACTAGTGCTTAGGAAATCTATTGGAGGCAGAAGCAGTCAAGGGTAGCTTAGGGTTAGGGTTAGGGTTAGGGTTAGGGTTAGCTTTAGGGTACGGCTTAGGGTACGGGTTCGGGTACGGGTTCGGATACGGCGTAGGGTATGGGTTAGGGTTAGGTTTAGGGTTAGTTTGAGGGTTAAGGCTCGGTTTAGGGTACGGGTTAGGATTAGGGTACGTGTTAGGGTTAGGGTACGCGTTAGGGTTAGGGTAGTTATTAAACCTATCCCACTCTCTATATACCCCTTAGCACGTCAAGGAATATTATTTGGGTGTCCAGCCATGGAGAAGAGTTTAGACACTAGGAGAAGATAAGGAACACACCCATTATCAAGAAATCACATTAGGATTCTCTTTTTAACCTGTTCCTTAAAACACTAGTGCTTAGGAAATCTATTGGAGGCAGAAGCAGTCAAGGGTAGCTTAGGGTTAGGGTTAGGGTTAGGGTACGGCTTAGGGTACGGGTTCGGGTACGGGTTCGGGTACGGGTTCGGGTACGGCGTAGGGTATGGGTTAGGTTTAGGGTTAGGGTTAGTTTGAGGGTTAGGGCTCGGTTTAGGTTACGGGTTAGGATTAGGGTACGTGTTAGGGTTAGGGTAGGGGTTAGGGTTAGGGTACGCGTTAGGGTTAGGGTAGTTATTAAACCTATCCCACTCTCTAGATACCCCTTAGCACGTCAAGGAATATTATTTGGGGGTCCAGCCATGGAGAAGAGTTTAGACACTAGGAGAAGATAAGGAACACACCCATTATTAAAAATCACATTAGGATTCTCTTTTTAACCTGTTCCTTAAAACACTAGTGCTTAGGAAATCTATTGGAGGCAGAAGCAGTCAAGGGTAGCTTAGGGTTAGGGTTTGGGTTAGGGTACGGCTTAGGGTACGGGTTCGGGTACGGGTTCGGGTACGGGTTTGGGTATGGCATACGATATGGGTTAGGGTTAGGGTTAGGGTTAGTTTGAGGGTTAGGGCTCGGTGTAGGGTACGGGTTAGGATTAGGGTACGTGTTAGGGTTAGGGTAGGGGTTAGGGTTAGGGTACGCGTTAGGGTTAGGGTAGTTATTAAACCTATCCCACTCTCTAGATACCCCTTAGCACGTCAAGGAATATTATTTGGGTGTCCAGCCATGGAGAAGAGTTTAGACACTAGGAGAAGATAAGGAACACACCCATTATCAAGAAATCACATTAGGATTCTCTTTTTAACCTGTTCCTTAAAACACTAGTGCTTAGGAAATCTATTGGAGGCAGAAGCAGTCAAGGGTAGCTTAGGGTTAGGGTTAGGGTTAGGGTTAGGGTTAGGGTTATGGTACGGCTTAGGGTACGGTTTCGGGTACGGGTTCGTGTATGGCGAAGGGTATGGGTTAGGGTTAGGGTTAGTTTGAAGGTTAGGGCTCGGTTTAGGGTACGGGTTAGGATTAGGGTACGTGTTAGGGTTAGGGTAGGGGTTAGGGTTAGGGTACGCGTTAGGGTTAGGGTAGTTATTAAACCTATCCCACTCTCTAGATACCCCTTAGCACGTCAAGGAATATTATTTGGGGGTCCAGCCATGGAGAAGAGTTTAGACACTAGGAGAAGATAAGGAACACACCCATTATCAAGAAATCACATTAGGATTCTCTTTTTAACCTGTTCCTTAAAACACTAGTGCTTAGGAAATCTATTGGAGGCAGAAGCAGTCAAGGGTAGCTTAGGGTTAGGGTTAGGGTTAGGGTACGGCTTAGGGTACGGGTTCGGGTACGGGTTCGGGTACGGCGTAGGGTATGGGTTAGGTTTAGGGTTAGGGTTAGTTTGAGGGTTAGGGCTCGGTTTAGGTTACGGGTTAGGATTAGGGTACGTGTTAGGGTTAGGGTAGGGGTTAGGGTTAGGGTACGCGTTAGGGTTAGGGTAGTTATTAAACCTATCCCACTCTCTAGATACCCCTTAGCACGTCAAGGAATATTATTTGGGGGTCCAGCCATGGAGAAGAGTTTAGACACTAGGAGAAGATAAGGAACACACCCATTATTAAAAATCACATTAGGATTCTCTTTTTAACCTGTTCCTTAAAACACTAGTGCTTAGGAAATCTATTGGAGGCAGAAGCAGTCAAGGGTAGCTTAGGGTTAGGGTTTGGGTTAGGGTACGGCTTAGGGTACGGGTTCGGGTACGGGTTCGGGTACGGGTTTGGGTATGGCATACGATATGGGTTAGGGTTAGGGTTAGGGTTAGTTTGAGGGTTAGGGCTCGGTGTAGGGTACGGGTTAGGATTAGGGTACGTGTTAGGGTTAGGGTAGGGGTTAGGGTTAGGGTACGCGTTAGGGTTAGGGTAGTTATTAAACCTATCCCACTCTCTAGATACCCCTTAGCACGTCAAGGAATATTATTTGGGTGTCCAGCCATGGAGAAGAGTTTAGACACTAGGAGAAGATAAGGAACACACCCATTATCAAGAAATCACATTAGGATTCTCTTTTTAACCTGTTCCTTAAAAAACTAGTGCTTAGGAAATCTATTGGAGGCAGAAGCAGTCAAGGGTAGCTTAGGGTTAGGGTTAGGGTTAGGGTTAGCTTTAGGGTTCGGCTTAGGGTACGGGTTCGGGTACGGGTTCGGGTACGGCGTAGGGTATGGGTTAGGGTTAGGGTTAGGGTTAGTTTGAGGGTTAGGGCTCGGTTTAGTGTACGGGTTAGGATTAGGGTACGTGTTAGGGTTAGGGTACGCGTTAGGGTTAGGGTAGTTATTAAACCTATCCCACTCTCTAGATACCCCTTAGCACGTCAAGGAATATTATTTGGGTGTCCAGCCATGGAGAAGAGTTTAGACACTAGGAGAAGATAAGGAACACACCCATTATCAAGAAATCACATTAGGATTCTCTTTTTAACCTGTTCCTTAAAACACTAGTGCTTAGGAAATCTATTGGAGGCAGAAGCAGTCAAGGGTAGCTTAGGGTTAGGGTTAGGTTTAGGGTTAGGGTTAGGGTTAGGGTACGGATTAGGGTACGGTTTCGGGTACGGGTTCGTGTACGGCGTAGGGTATGGGTTAGGGTTAGGGTTAGTTTGAAGGTTAGGGCTCGGTTTAGGGTACGGGTTAGGATTAGGGTACGTGTTAGGGTTAGGGTAGGGGTTAGGGTTAGGGTACGCGTTAGGGTTAGGGTAGTTATTAAACCTATCCCACTCTCTAGATACCCCTTAGCACGTCAAGGAATATTATTTGGGGGTCCAGCCATGGAGAAGAGTTTAGACACTAGGAGAAAATAAGGAACACACCCATTATCAAGAAATCACATTAGGATTCTCTTTTTAACCTGTTCCTTAAAACACTAGTGCTTAGGAAATCTATTGGAGGCAGAAGCAGTCAAGGGTAGCTTAGGGTTAGGGTTAGGGTTAGGGTACGGGTTCGGGTACGGGTTCGGGTACGGGTTCGGTTACGGGTTCGGTTACGGCGTAGGGTATGGGTTAGGTTTAGGGTTAGGGTTAGTTTGAGGGTTAGGGCTCGGTTTAGGTTACGGGTTAGGATTAGGGTACGTGTTAGGGTTAGGGTAGGGGTTAGGGTTAGGGTACGCGTTAGGGTTAGGGTAGTTATTAAACCTATCCCACTCTCTAGATACCCCTTAGCACGTCAAGGAATATTATTTGGGGGTCCAGCCATGGAGAAGAGTTTAGACACTAGGAGAAGATAAGGAACACACCCATTATCAATAAATCACATTAGGATTCTCTTTTTAACCTGTTCCTTAAAACACTAGTGCTTAGGAAATCTATTGGAGGCAGAAGCAGTCAAGGGTAGCTTAGGGTTAGGGTTTGGGTTCGGGTACGGCTTAGGGTACGGGTTCGGGTACGGGTTCGGGTACGGGTTTGGGTATGGCGTACGATATGGGTTAGGGTTAGGGTTAGGGTTAGTTTGAGGGTTAGGGCTCGGTGTAGGGTACGGGTTAGGATTAGGGTACGTGTTAGGGTTAGGGTAGGGGTTAGGGTTAGGGTACGCGTTAGGGTTAGGGTAGTTATTAAACCTATCCCACTCTCTAGATACCCCTTAGCACGTCAAGGAATATTATTTGGGTGTCCAGCCATGGAGAAGAGTTTAGACACTAGGAGAAGATAAGGAACACACCCATTATCAAGAAATCACATTAGGATTCTCTTTTTAACCTGTTCCTTAAAACACTAGTGCTTAGGAAATCTATTGGAGGCAGAAGCAGTCAAGGGTAGCTTAGGGTTGGGGTTAGGGTTAGGGTTAGGGTTAGGGTACGGCTTAGGGTACGGGTTCGGGTACGGGTTCGTGTACGGCGTAGGGTATGGGTTAGGGTTAGGGTTAGGGTTAGTTTGAAGGTTAGGGCTCAGTTTAGGGTACGGGTTAGGATTAGGGTTCGTGTTAGGGTTAGGGTAGGGGTTAGGGTTAGGGTACGCGTTAGGTTTAGGGTAGTTATTAAACCTATCCCACTCCCTAGATACCCCTTAGCACGTCAAGGAATATTATTTGGGGGTCCAGCCATGGAGAAGAATTTAGACAGTAGGAGAAGATAAGGAACACACCCATTATCCTGAAATCACATTAGGATTCTCTTTTTAACCTGTTCCTTAATACACTAGTGCTTAGGAAATCTATTGGAGGCAGAAGCAGTCAAGGGTAGCTTAGGGTTAGGGTTAGGGTTAGGGTTAGGGTTAGGGTACGGCTTAGGGTACGGGTTCGGGTACGGGTTCGTGTACGGCGTAGGGTATGGGTTAGGGTTAGGGTTAGGGTTAGTTTGAAGGTTAGGGCTCGGTTTAGGGTACGGGTTAGGATTAGGGTTCGTGTTAGGGTTAGGTAAGGGGTTAGGGTTAGGGTACGCGTTAGGGTTAGGGTAGTTATTAAACCTATCCCACTCTCTAGATACCCCTTAGCACGTCAAGGAATATTATTTTGGGGTCCAGCCATGGAGAAGAGTTTAGACACTAGGAGAAGATAAGGAACACACCCATTATCCTGAAATCACATTAGGATTCTCTTTTTAACCTGTTCCTTAATACACTAGTGCTTAGGAAATCTATTGGAGGCAGAAGCAGTCAAGGGTAGCTTCGGGTTAGGGTTACGGTGAGGGTTAGGGTTAGCCTATGGCTTAGGGTACGGGTTCGGGTACGGGTTCGGGTACGGCGTAGGGTATGGGTTAGGGTTAGGGTTAGGGTTAGTTTGAGGGTTAGGGCTCCGTTTAGGGTACGGGTTAGGATTAGGGTACATGTTAGGGTTAGGGTAGGGGTTAGGGTTAGGGTACGCGTTAGGGTTAGGGTAGTTATTAAACCTATCCCACTCTCTAGATACCCCTTAGCACGTCAAGGAATATTATTTTGGGGTCCAGCCATGGAGAAGAGTTTAGACACTAGGAGAAGATAAGGAACACACCCATTATCAAGAAATCACATTAGGATTCTCTTTTTAACCTGTTCCTTAAAACACTAGTGCTTAGGAAATCTATTGGAGGCAGAAGCAGTCAAGGGTAGCTTAGGGTTAGGGTTAGGGTTAGGGTACGGCTTAGGGTACGGGTTCGGGTACGGGTTCGGGTACGGGTTCGGGTACGGCGTAGGGTATGGGTTAGGTTTAGGGTTAGGGTTAGTTTGAGGGTTAGGGCTCGGTTTAGGTTACGGGTTAAGATTAGGGTACGTGTTAGGGTTAGGGTAGGGGTTAGGGTTAGGGTACGCGTTAGGGTTAGGGTAGTTATTAAACCTATCCCACTCTCTAGATACCCCTTAGCACGTCAAGGAATATTATTTGAGGGTCCAGCCATGGAGAAGAGTTTAGACACTAGGAGAAGATAAGGAACACACCCATTATCAAGAAATCACATTAGGATTCTCTTTTTAACCTGTTCCTTAAAACACTAGTGCTTAGGAAATCTATTGGAGGCAGAAGAAGTCAAGGGTAGCTTAGGGTTAGGGTTAGGGTTAGGGCTAGGGTTAGGACACGGCTTAGGGTACGGGTTCGGGTACGGGTTCGTGTACGGCGTAGTGTATGGGTTTGGGTTAGGGTTAGTTTGAAGGTTAGGGCTCGGTTTAGGGTACGGGTTAGGATTAGGGTTCGTGTTAGGGTTAGGGTAGGGGATAGGGTTAGGGTACGCGTTAGGGTTAGCGTAGTTATTAAACCTATCCCACTCTCTAGATACCCCTTAGCACGTCAAGGAATATTATTTGGGGGTCCAGCCATGGAGAAGAGTTTAGACACTATGAGAAGATAAGGAACACACCCATTATCCTGAAATCACATTAGGATTCTCTTTTTAACCTGTTCCTTAATACACTAGTGCTTAGGAAATCTATTGGAGGCAGAAGCAGTCAAGGGTAGCTTAGGGTTAGGGTTACGGTTAGGGTTAGGGTTAGGGTATGGCTTAGGGTACGGGTTCGGGTACGGGTTCGGGTACGGCGTAGGGTATGTGTTAGGGTTAGGGTTAGGGTTAGTTTGAGGGTTAGGGCTCGGTTTAGGGTACGGGTTAGGATTAGGGTACGTGTTAGGGTTAGGGTAGGGGTTAGGTTTAGGGTACGCGTTAGGGTTAGGGTAGTTATTAAACCTATCCCACTCTCTAGATACCCCTTAGCACGTCAAGGAATATTATTTGGGGGTCCAGCCATGGAGAAGAGTTTAGACACTAGGAGAAGATAAGGAACACACCCATTATCAAGAAATCACATTAGGATTCTCTTTTTAACCTGTTCCTTAAAACACTAGTGCTTAGGAAATCTATTGGAGGCAGAAGCAGTCAAGGGTAGCTTAGGGTTAGGGTTAGGGTTAGGGTTAGGGTACGGCTTAGGGTACGGGTTCGGGTACGGGTTCGTGTACGGCGTAGGGTATGGGTTAGGGTTAGGGTTAGGGTTAGTTTGAAGGTTAGGGCTCGGTTTAGGGTACGGGTTAGGATTAGGGTTCGTGTTAGGGTTAGGGTAGGGGTTAGGGTTAGGGTACGCGTTAGGGTTAGGGTAGTTATTAAACCTATCCCACTCCCTAGATACCCCTTAGCACGTCAAGGAATATTATTTGGGGGTCCAGCCATGGAGAAGAGTTTAGACAGTAGGAGAAGATAAGGAACACACCCATTATCCTGAAATCACATTAGGATTCTCTTTTTAACCTGTTCCTTAATACACTAGTGCTTAGGAAATCTATTGGAGGCAGAAGCAGTCAAGGGTAGCTTAGGGTTAGGGTTAGGTTTAGGTTTAGGGTTAGGGTTACGGTTAGGGTGAGGGTACGGCTTAGTGTACGGGTTCGGGTACGGGTTCGGGTATGGCGTAGGGTATGGGTTAGGGTTAAGGTTAGAGTTAGTTTGAGGGTTAGGGCTCGGTTTAGGATACGGGTTAGGATTAGGTTACGTCTTAGGGTTAGGGTAGGGGTTAGGGTTAGGGTACGCGTTAGGGTTAGGGTAGTTATTAAACCTATCCCACTCCCTAGATAGCCCTTAGCACGTCAAGGAATATTATTTGGGGGTCCAGCCATGGAGAAGAGTTTAGACACTAGGAGAAGATGAGGAACACACCCATTATCAAGAAATCACATTAGGATTCTCTTTTTAACCTGTTCCTTAAAACACTAGTGCTTAGGAAATCTATTGGAGGCAGAAGCAGTCAAGGGTAGCTTAGGGTTAGGGTTAGGGTTAGGGTTAGGGTGAGCTTTAGGGTACGGCTTAGGGTACGGGTTCGGGTACGGGTTCGGGTACGGCGTAGGGTATGGGTTAGGGTTAGGGTTAGGGTTAGTTTGAGGGTTAGGGCTCGGTTTAGGGTACGGGTTAGGATTAGGGTACGTGTTAGGGTTAGGGTACGCGTTAGGGTTAGGGTATTTATTAAACCTATCCCACTCTCTAGATACCCCTTAGCACGTCAAGGAATATTATTTGGGTGTCCAGCCATGGAGAAGTGTTTAGACACTAGGAGAAGATAAGGAACACACCCATTATCAAGAAATCACATTAGGATTCTCTTTTTAACCTGTTCCTTAAAACACTAGTTCTTAGGAAATCTATTGGAGGCAGAAGCAGTCAAGGGTAGCTTAGGGTTAGGGTTAGGTTTAGGGTTAGGGTTAGGGTTAGGGTACGGCTTAGGGTACGGTTTCGGGTACGGGTTCGTGTACGGCGTAGGGTATGGGTTAGGGTTAGGGTTAGTTTGAAGGTTAGGGCTCGGTTTAGGGTACGGGTTAGGAATAGGGTACGTGTTAGGGTTAGTGTAGGGGTTAGGGTTAGGGTACGCGTTAGGGTTAGGGTAGTTATTAAACCTATCCCACTCTCTAGATAACCCTTAGCACGTCAAGGAATATTATTTGGGGGTCCAGCCATGGAGAAGAGTTTAGACACTAGGAGAAGATAAGGAACACACCCATTATCAAGAAATCACATTAGGATTCTCTTTTTAACCTGTTCCTTAAAACACTAGTGCTTAGGAAATCTATTGGAGGCAGAAGCAGTCAAGGGTAGCTTAGGGTTAGGGTTAGGGTTAGGGTTAGGGTGAGCTTTAGGGTACGGCTTAGGGTACGGGTTCGGGTACGGGTTCGGATACGGCGTAGGGTATGGGTTAGGGTTAGGTTTAGGGTTAGTTTGAGGGTTAAGGCTCGGTTTAGGGTACGGGTTAGGATTAGGGTACGTGTTAGGGTTAGGGTACGCGTTAGGGTTAGGGTAGTTATTAAACCTATCCCACTCTCTATATACCCCTTAGCACGTCAAGGAATATTATTTGGGTGTCCAGCCATGGAGAAGAGTTTAGACACTAGGAGAAGATAAGGAACACACCCATTATCAAGAAATCACATTAGGATTCTCTTTTTAACCTGTTCCTTAAAACACTAGTGCTTAGGAAATCTATTGGAGGCAGAAGCAGTCAAGGGTAGCTTAGGGTTAGGGTTAGGGTTAGGGTACGGCTTAGGGTACGGGTTCGGGTACGGGTTCGGGTACGGGTTCGGGTACGGCGTAGGGTATGGGTTAGGTTTAGGGTTAGGGTTAGTTTGAGGGTTAGGGCTCGGTTTAGGTTACGGGTTAGGATTAGGGTACGTGTTAGGGTTAGGGTAGGGGTTAGGGTTAGGGTACGCGTTAGGGTTAGGGTAGTTATTAAACCTATCCCACTCTCTAGATACCCCTTAGCACGTCAAGGAATATTATTTGGGGGTCCAGCCATGGAGAAGAGTTTAGACACTAGGAGAAGATAAGGAACACACCCATTATTAAAAATCACATTAGGATTCTCTTTTTAACCTGTTCCTTAAAACACTAGTGCTTAGGAAATCTATTGGAGGCAGAAGCAGTCAAGGGTAGCTTAGGGTTAGGGTTTGGGTTAGGGTACGGCTTAGGGTACGGGTTCGGGTACGGGTTCGGGTACGGGTTTGGGTATGGCATACGATATGGGTTAGGGTTAGGGTTAGGGTTAGTTT
The DNA here is from genome assembly GCF_028021215.1 of Eschrichtius robustus. Classification (NCBI taxonomy): domain Eukaryota; kingdom Metazoa; phylum Chordata; class Mammalia; order Artiodactyla; family Eschrichtiidae; genus Eschrichtius; species Eschrichtius robustus. The sequence continues at coordinate 3,326,923 of NW_027175257.1, forward strand.
GAGGGTTAGGGCTCGGTGTAGGGTACGGGTTAGGATTAGGGTACGTGTTAGGGTTAGGGTAGGGGTTAGGGTTAGGGTACGCGTTAGGGTTAGGGTAGTTATTAAACCTATCCCACTCTCTAGATACCCCTTAGCACGTCAAGGAATATTATTTGGGTGTCCAGCCATGGAGAAGAGTTTAGACACTAGGAGAAGATAAGGAACACACCCATTATCAAGAAATCACATTAGGATTCTCTTTTTAACCTGTTCCTTAAAACACTAGTGCTTAGGAAATCTATTGGAGGCAGAAGCAGTCAAGGGTAGCTTAGGGTTAGGGTTAGGGTTAGGGTTAGGGTTAGGGTTATGGTACGGCTTAGGGTACGGTTTCGGGTACGGGTTCGTGTATGGCGAAGGGTATGGGTTAGGGTTAGGGTTAGTTTGAAGGTTAGGGCTCGGTTTAGGGTACGGGTTAGGATTAGGGTACGTGTTAGGGTTAGGGTAGGGGTTAGGGTTAGGGTACGCGTTAGGGTTAGGGTAGTTATTAAACCTATCCCACTCTCTAGATACCCCTTAGCACGTCAAGGAATATTATTTGGGGGTCCAGCCATGGAGAAGAGTTTAGACACTAGGAGAAGATAAGGAACACACCCATTATCAAGAAATCACATTAGGATTCTCTTTTTAACCTGTTCCTTAAAACACTAGTGCTTAGGAAATCTATTGGAGGCAGAAGCAGTCAAGGGTAGCTTAGGGTTAGGGTTAGGGTTAGGGTACGGCTTAGGGTACGGGTTCGGGTACGGGTTCGGGTACGGCGTAGGGTATGGGTTAGGTTTAGGGTTAGGGTTAGTTTGAGGGTTAGGGCTCGGTTTAGGTTACGGGTTAGGATTAGGGTACGTGTTAGGGTTAGGGTAGGGGTTAGGGTTAGGGTACGCGTTAGGGTTAGGGTAGTTATTAAACCTATCCCACTCTCTAGATACCCCTTAGCACGTCAAGGAATATTATTTGGGGGTCCAGCCATGGAGAAGAGTTTAGACACTAGGAGAAGATAAGGAACACACCCATTATTAAAAATCACATTAGGATTCTCTTTTTAACCTGTTCCTTAAAACACTAGTGCTTAGGAAATCTATTGGAGGCAGAAGCAGTCAAGGGTAGCTTAGGGTTAGGGTTTGGGTTAGGGTACGGCTTAGGGTACGGGTTCGGGTACGGGTTCGGGTACGGGTTTGGGTATGGCATACGATATGGGTTAGGGTTAGGGTTAGGGTTAGTTTGAGGGTTAGGGCTCGGTGTAGGGTACGGGTTAGGATTAGGGTACGTGTTAGGGTTAGGGTAGGGGTTAGGGTTAGGGTACGCGTTAGGGTTAGGGTAGTTATTAAACCTATCCCACTCTCTAGATACCCCTTAGCACGTCAAGGAATATTATTTGGGTGTCCAGCCATGGAGAAGAGTTTAGACACTAGGAGAAGATAAGGAACACACCCATTATCAAGAAATCACATTAGGATTCTCTTTTTAACCTGTTCCTTAAAAAACTAGTGCTTAGGAAATCTATTGGAGGCAGAAGCAGTCAAGGGTAGCTTAGGGTTAGGGTTAGGGTTAGGGTTAGCTTTAGGGTTCGGCTTAGGGTACGGGTTCGGGTACGGGTTCGGGTACGGCGTAGGGTATGGGTTAGGGTTAGGGTTAGGGTTAGTTTGAGGGTTAGGGCTCGGTTTAGTGTACGGGTTAGGATTAGGGTACGTGTTAGGGTTAGGGTACGCGTTAGGGTTAGGGTAGTTATTAAACCTATCCCACTCTCTAGATACCCCTTAGCACGTCAAGGAATATTATTTGGGTGTCCAGCCATGGAGAAGAGTTTAGACACTAGGAGAAGATAAGGAACACACCCATTATCAAGAAATCACATTAGGATTCTCTTTTTAACCTGTTCCTTAAAACACTAGTGCTTAGGAAATCTATTGGAGGCAGAAGCAGTCAAGGGTAGCTTAGGGTTAGGGTTAGGTTTAGGGTTAGGGTTAGGGTTAGGGTACGGATTAGGGTACGGTTTCGGGTACGGGTTCGTGTACGGCGTAGGGTATGGGTTAGGGTTAGGGTTAGTTTGAAGGTTAGGGCTCGGTTTAGGGTACGGGTTAGGATTAGGGTACGTGTTAGGGTTAGGGTAGGGGTTAGGGTTAGGGTACGCGTTAGGGTTAGGGTAGTTATTAAACCTATCCCACTCTCTAGATACCCCTTAGCACGTCAAGGAATATTATTTGGGGGTCCAGCCATGGAGAAGAGTTTAGACACTAGGAGAAAATAAGGAACACACCCATTATCAAGAAATCACATTAGGATTCTCTTTTTAACCTGTTCCTTAAAACACTAGTGCTTAGGAAATCTATTGGAGGCAGAAGCAGTCAAGGGTAGCTTAGGGTTAGGGTTAGGGTTAGGGTACGGGTTCGGGTACGGGTTCGGGTACGGGTTCGGTTACGGGTTCGGTTACGGCGTAGGGTATGGGTTAGGTTTAGGGTTAGGGTTAGTTTGAGGGTTAGGGCTCGGTTTAGGTTACGGGTTAGGATTAGGGTACGTGTTAGGGTTAGGGTAGGGGTTAGGGTTAGGGTACGCGTTAGGGTTAGGGTAGTTATTAAACCTATCCCACTCTCTAGATACCCCTTAGCACGTCAAGGAATATTATTTGGGGGTCCAGCCATGGAGAAGAGTTTAGACACTAGGAGAAGATAAGGAACACACCCATTATCAATAAATCACATTAGGATTCTCTTTTTAACCTGTTCCTTAAAACACTAGTGCTTAGGAAATCTATTGGAGGCAGAAGCAGTCAAGGGTAGCTTAGGGTTAGGGTTTGGGTTCGGGTACGGCTTAGGGTACGGGTTCGGGTACGGGTTCGGGTACGGGTTTGGGTATGGCGTACGATATGGGTTAGGGTTAGGGTTAGGGTTAGTTTGAGGGTTAGGGCTCGGTGTAGGGTACGGGTTAGGATTAGGGTACGTGTTAGGGTTAGGGTAGGGGTTAGGGTTAGGGTACGCGTTAGGGTTAGGGTAGTTATTAAACCTATCCCACTCTCTAGATACCCCTTAGCACGTCAAGGAATATTATTTGGGTGTCCAGCCATGGAGAAGAGTTTAGACACTAGGAGAAGATAAGGAACACACCCATTATCAAGAAATCACATTAGGATTCTCTTTTTAACCTGTTCCTTAAAACACTAGTGCTTAGGAAATCTATTGGAGGCAGAAGCAGTCAAGGGTAGCTTAGGGTTGGGGTTAGGGTTAGGGTTAGGGTTAGGGTACGGCTTAGGGTACGGGTTCGGGTACGGGTTCGTGTACGGCGTAGGGTATGGGTTAGGGTTAGGGTTAGGGTTAGTTTGAAGGTTAGGGCTCAGTTTAGGGTACGGGTTAGGATTAGGGTTCGTGTTAGGGTTAGGGTAGGGGTTAGGGTTAGGGTACGCGTTAGGTTTAGGGTAGTTATTAAACCTATCCCACTCCCTAGATACCCCTTAGCACGTCAAGGAATATTATTTGGGGGTCCAGCCATGGAGAATAATTTAGACAGTAGGAGAAGATAAGGAACACACCCATTATCCTGAAATCACATTAGGATTCTCTTTTTAACCTGTTCCTTAATACACTAGTGCTTAGGAAATCTATTGGAGGCAGAAGCAGTCAAGGGTAGCTTAGGGTTAGGGTTAGGGTTAGGGTACGGCTTAGGGTACGGGTTCGGGTACGGGTTCGTGTACGGCGTAGGGTATGGGTTAGGGTTAGGGTTAGGGTTAGTTTGAAGGTTAGGGCTCGGTTTAGGGTACGGGTTAGGATTAGGGTTCGTGTTAGGGTTAGGGTAGGGGTTAGGGTTAGGGTACGCGTTAGGGTTAGGGTAGTTATTAAACCTATCCCACTCTCTAGATACCCCTTAGCACGTCAAGGAATATTATTTTGGGGTCCAGCCATGGAGAAGAGTTTAGACACTAGGAGAAGATAAGGAACACACCCATTATCCTGAAATCACATTAGGATTCTCTTTTTAACCTGTTCCTTAATACACTAGTGCTTAGGAAATCTATTGGAGGCAGAAGCAGTCAAGGGTAGCTTCGGGTTAGGGTTACGGTGAGGGTTAGGGTTAGCCTATGGCTTAGGGTACGGGTTCGGGTACGGGTTCGGGTACGGCGTAGGGTATGGGTTAGGGTTAGGGTTAGGGTTAGTTTGAGGGTTAGGGCTCCGTTTAGGGTACGGGTTAGGATTAGGGTACATGTTAGGGTTAGGGTAGGGGTTAGGGTTAGGGTACGCGTTAGGGTTAGGGTAGTTATTAAACCTATCCCACTCTCTAGATACCCCTTAGCACGTCAAGGAATATTATTTTGGGGTCCAGCCATGGAGAAGAGTTTAGACACTAGGAGAAGATAAGGAACACACCCATTATCAAGAAATCACATTAGGATTCTCTTTTTAACCTGTTCCTTAAAACACTAGTGCTTAGGAAATCTATTGGAGGCAGAAGCAGTCAAGGGTAGCTTAGGGTTAGGGTTAGGGTTAGGGTACGGCTTAGGGTACGGGTTCGGGTACGGGTTCGGGTACGGGTTCGGGTACGGCGTAGGGTATGGGTTAGGTTTAGGGTTAGGGTTAGTTTGAGGGTTAGGGCTCGGTTTAGGTTACGGGTTAAGATTAGGGTACGTGTTAGGGTTAGGGTAGGGGTTAGGGTTAGGGTACGCGTTAGGGTTAGGGTAGTTATTAAACCTATCCCACTCTCTAGATACCCCTTAGCACGTCAAGGAATATTATTTGAGGGTCCAGCCATGGAGAAGAGTTTAGACACTAGGAGAAGATAAGGAACACACCCATTATCAAGAAATCACATTAGGATTCTCTTTTTAACCTGTTCCTTAAAACACTAGTGCTTAGGAAATCTATTGGAGGTAGAAGAAGTCAAGGGTAGCTTAGGGTTAGGGTTAGGGTTAGGGCTAGGGTTAGGACACGGCTTAGGGTACGGGTTCGGGTACGGGTTCGTGTACGGCGTAGTGTATGGGTTTGGGTTAGGGTTAGTTTGAAGGTTAGGGCTCGGTTTAGGGTACGGGTTAGGATTAGGGTTCGTGTTAGGGTTAGGGTAGGGGATAGGGTTAGGGTACGCGTTAGGGTTAGCGTAGTTATTAAACCTATCCCACTCTCTAGATACCCCTTAGCACGTCAAGGAATATTATTTGGGGGTCCAGCCATGGAGAAGAGTTTAGACACTATGAGAAGATAAGGAACACACCCATTATCCTGAAATCACATTAGGATTCTCTTTTTAACCTGTTCCTTAATACACTAGTGCTTAGGAAATCTATTGGAGGCAGAAGCAGTCAAGGGTAGCTTAGGGTTAGGGTTACGGTTAGGGTTAGGGTTAGGGTATGGCTTAGGGTACGGGTTCGGGTACGGGTTCGGGTACGGCGTAGGGTATGTGTTAGGGTTAGGGTTAGGGTTAGTTTGAGGGTTAGGGCTCGGTTTAGGGTACGGGTTAGGATTAGGGTACGTGTTAGGGTTAGGGTAGGGGTTAGGTTTAGGGTACGCGTTAGGGTTAGGGTAGTTATTAAACCTATCCCACTCTCTAGATACCCCTTAGCACGTCAAGGAATATTATTTGGGGGTCCAGCCATGGAGAAGAGTTTAGACACTAGGAGAAGATAAGGAACACACCCATTATCAAGAAATCACATTAGGATTCTCTTTTTAACCTGTTCCTTAAAACACTAGTGCTTAGGAAATCTATTGGAGGCAGAAGCAGTCAAGGGTAGCTTAGGGTTAGGGTTAGGGTTAGGGTTAGGGTACGGCTTAGGGTACGGGTTCGGGTACGGGTTCGTGTACGGCGTAGGGTATGGGTTAGGGTTAGGGTTAGGGTTAGTTTGAAGGTTAGGGCTCGGTTTAGGGTACGGGTTAGGATTAGGGTTCGTGTTAGGGTTAGGGTAGGGGTTAGGGTTAGGGTACGCGTTAGGGTTAGGGTAGTTATTAAACCTATCCCACTCCCTAGATACCCCTTAGCACGTCAAGGAATATTATTTGGGGGTCCAGCCATGGAGAAGAGTTTAGACAGTAGGAGAAGATAAGGAACACACCCATTATCCTGAAATCACATTAGGATTCTCTTTTTAACCTGTTCCTTAAAACACTAGTGCTTAGGAAATCTATTGGAGGCAGAAGCAGTCAAGGGTAGCTTAGGGTTAGGGTTAGGGTTAGGGTACGGCTTAGGGTACGGGTTCGGGTACGGGTTCGGGTACGGGTTCGGGTACGGCGTAGGGTATGGGTTAGGTTTAGGGTTAGGGTTAGTTTGAGGGTTAGGGCTCGGTTTAGGTTACGGGTTAAGATTAGGGTACGTGTTAGGGTTAGGGTAGGGGTTAGGGTTAGGGTACGCGTTAGGGTTAGGGTAGTTATTAAACCTATCCCACTCTCTAGATACCCCTTAGCACGTCAAGGAATATTATTTGAGGGTCCAGCCATGGAGAAGAGTTTAGACACTAGGAGAAGATAAGGAACACACCCATTATCAAGAAATCACATTAGGATTCTCTTTTTAACCTGTTCCTTAAAACACTAGTGCTTAGGAAATCTATTGGAGGCAGAAGAAGTCAAGGGTAGCTTAGGGTTAGGGTTAGGGTTAGGGCTAGGGTTAGGACACGGCTTAGGGTACGGGTTCGGGTACGGGTTCGTGTACGGCGTAGTGTATGGGTTTGGGTTAGGGTTAGGGTTAGTTTGAAGGTTAGGGCTCGGTTTAGGGTACGGGTTAGGATTAGGGTTCGTGTTAGGGTTAGGGTAGGGGATAGGGTTAGGGTACGCGTTAGGGTTAGCGTAGTTATTAAACCTATCCCACTCTCTAGATACCCCTTAGCACGTCAAGGAATATTATTTGGGGGTCCAGCCATGGAGAAGAGTTTAGACACTATGAGAAGATAAGGAACACACCCATTATCCTGAAATCACATTAGGATTCTCTTTTTAACCTGTTCCTTAATACACTAGTGCTTAGGAAATCTATTGGAGGCAGAAGCATTCAAGGGTAGCTTAGGGTTAGGGTTACGGTTAGGGTTAGGGTTAGGGTATGGCTTAGGGTACGGGTTCGGGTACGGGTTCGGGTACGGCGTAGGGTATGTGTTAGGGTTAGGGTTAGGGTTAGTTTGAGGGTTAGGGCTCGGTTTAGGGTACGGGTTAGGATTAGGGTACGTGTTAGGGTTAGGGTAGGGGTTAGGTTTAGGGTACGCGTTAGGGTTAGGGTAGTTATTAAACCTATCCCACTCTCTAGATACCCCTTAGCACGTCAAGGAATATTATTTGGGGGTCCAGCCATGGAGAAGAGTTTAGACACTAGGAGAAGATAAGGAACACACCCATTATCAAGAAATCACATTAGGATTCTCTTTTTAACCTGTTCCTTAAAACACTAGTGCTTAGGAAATCTATTGGAGGCAGAAGCAGTCAAGGGTAGCTTAGGGTTAGGGTTAGGGTTAGGGTACGGCTTAGGGTACGGGTTCGGGCACGGGTTCGTGTACGGCGTAGGGTATGGGTTAGGGTTAGGGTTAGGGTTAGTTTGAAGGTTAGGGCTCGGTTTAGGGTACGGGTTAGGATTAGGGTTCGTGTTAGGGTTAGGGTAGGGGTTAGGGTTAGGGTACGCGTTAGGGTTAGGGTAGTTATTAAACCTATCCCACTCCCTAGATACCCCTTAGCACGTCAAGGAATATTATTTGGGGGTCCAGCCATGGAGAAGAGTTTAGACAGTAGGAGAAGATAAGGAACACACCCATTATCCTGAAATCACATTAGGATTCTCTTTTTAACCTGTTCCTTAATACACTAGTGCTTAGGAAATCTATTGGAGGCAGAAGCAGTCAAGGGTAGCTTAGGGTTAGGGTTAGGTTTAGGTTTAGGGTTAGGGTTACGGTTAGGGTTAGGGTACGGCTTAGTGTACGGGTTCGGGTACGGGTTCGGGTATGGCGTAGGGTATGGGTTAGGGTTAAGGTTAGGGTTAGTTTGAGGGTTAGGGCTCGGTTTAGGATACGGGTTAGGATTAGGGTACGTCTTAGGGTTAGGGTAGGGGTTAGGGTTAGGGTACGCGTTAGGGTTAGGGTAGTTATTAAACCTATCCCACTCCCTAGATAGCCCTTAGCACGTCAAGGAATATTATTTGGGGGTCCAGCCATGGAGAAGAGTTTAGACACTAGGAGAAGATGAGGAAAACACCCATTATCAAGAAATCACATTAGGATTCTCTTTTTAACCTGTTCCTTAAAACACTAGTGCTTAGGAAATCTATTGGAGGCAGAAGCAGTCAAGGGTAGCTTAGGGTTAGGGTTAGGGTTAGGGTTAGGGTTAGCTTTAGGGTACGGCTTAGGGTACGGGTTCGGGTACGGGTTCGGGTACGGCGTAGGGTATGGGTTAGGGTTAGGGTTAGGGTTAGTTTGAGGGTTAGGGCTCGGTTTAGGGTACGGGTTAGGATTAGGGTACGTGTTAGGGTTAGGGTACGCGTTAGGGTTAGGGTAGTTATTAAACCTATCCCACTCTCTAGATACCCCTTAGCACGTCAAGGAATATTATTTGGGTGTCCAGCCATGGAGAAGTGTTTAGACACTAGGAGAAGATAAGGAACACACCCATTATCAAGAAATCACATTAGGATTCTCTTTTTAACCTGTTCCTTAAAACACTAGTTCTTAGGAAATCTATTGGAGGCAGAAGCAGTCAAGGGTAGCTTAGGGTTAGGGTTAGGTTTAGGGTTAGGGTTAGGGTTAGGGTACGGCTTAGGGTACGGTTTCGGGTACGGGTTCGTGTACGGCGTAGGGTATGGGTTAGGGTTAGGGTTAGTTTGAAGGTTAGGGCTCGGTTTAGGGTACGGTTTAGGATTAGGGTACGTGTTAGGGTTAGTGTAGGGGTTAGGGTTAGGGTACGCGTTAGGGTTAGGGTAGTTATTAAACCTATCCCACTCTCTAGATACCCTTTAGCACGTCAAGGAATATTATTTGGGGGTCCAGCCATGGAGAAGAGTTTAGACACTAGGAGAAGATAAGGAACACACCCATTATCAAGAAATCACATTAGGATTCTCTTTTTAACCTGTTCCTTAAAACACTAGTGCTTAGGAAATCTATTGGAGGCAGAAGCAGTCAAGGGTAGCTTAGGGTTAGGGTTAGGGTTAGGGTACGGCTTAGGGTACGGGTTCGGGTACGGGTTCGGGTACGGGTTCGGGTACGGCGTAGGGTATGGGTTAGGTTTAGGGTTAGGGTTAGTTTGAGGGTTAGGGCTCGGTTTAGGTTACGGGTTAGGATTAGGGTACGTGTTAGGGTTAGGGTAGGGGTTAGGGTTAGGGTACGCGTTAGGGTTAGGGTAGTTATTAAACCTATCCCACTCTCTAGATACCCCTTAGCACGTCAAGGAATATTATTTGGGTGTTCAGCCATGGAGAAGAGTTTAGACACTAGGAGAAGATAAGGAACACACCCATTATCAATAAATCACATTAGGATTCTCTTTTTAACCTGTTCCTTAAAACACTAGTGCTTAGGAAATCTATTGGAGGCAGAAGCAGTCAAGGGTAGCTTAGGGTTAGGGTTTGGGTTAGGGTACGGCTTAGGGTACGGGTTCGGGTACGGGTTCGGGTACGGGTTTGGGTATGGCGTACGATATGGGTTAGGGTTAGGGTTAGGGTTAGTTTGAAGGTTAGGGCTCGGTTTAGGGTACGGGTTAGGATTAGGGTTCGTGTTAGGGTTAGGGTAGGGGTTAGCGTTAGGGTACGCGTTAGGGTTAGGGTAGTTATTAAACCTATCCCACTCCCTAGATACCCTTTAGCACGTCAAGGAATATTATTTGGGGGTCCAGCCATGGAGAAGAGTTTAGACAGTAGGAGAAGATAAGGAACACACCCATTATCCTGAAATCACATTAGGATTCTCTTTTTAACCTGTTCCTTAATACACTAGTGCTTAGGAAATCTATTGGAGGCAGAAGCAGTGAAGGGTAGCTTAGGGTTAGGGTTAGGTTTAGGTTTAGGGTTAGGGTTAGGGTTAGGGTTAGGGTACGGCTTAGTGTACGGGTTCGGGTACGGGTTCGGGTATGGCGTAGGGTATGGGTTAGGGTTAGGGTTAGGGTTAGTTTGAGGGTTAGGGCTCGGTTTAGGTTACGGGTTAGGATTAGTGTACGTCTTAGGGTTAGGGTAGGGGTTAGGGTTAGTGTACGCGTTAGGGTTAGGGTAGTTATTAAACCTATCCCACTCTCTAGATAACCCTTAGCACGTCAAGGAATATTATTTGGGGGTCCAGCCATGGAGAAGAGTTTAGACACTAGGAGAAGATGAGGAACACACCCATTATCAAGAAATCACATTAGGATTCTCTTTTTAACCTGTTCCTTAAAACACTAGTGCTTAGGAAATCTATTGGAGGCAGAAGCAGTCAAGGGTAGCTTAGGGTTAGGGTTAGGGTTAGGGTTAGGGTTAGCTTTAGGGTACGGCTTAGGGTACGGGTTCGGGTACGGGTTCGGGTACGGGTTTGGGTATGGCGTACGATATGGGTTAGGGTTAGGGTTAGGGTTAGTTTGAGGGTTAGGGCTCGGTGTAGGGTACGGGTTAGGATTAGGGTACGTGTTAGGGTTAGGGTAGGGGTTAGGGTTAGGGTACGCGTTAGGGTTAGGGTAGTTATTAAACCTATCCCACTCTCTAGATACCCCTTAGCACGTCAAGGAATATTATTTGGGTGTCCAGCCATGGAGAAGAGTTTAGACACTAGGAGAAGATAAGGAACACACCCATTATCAAGAAATCACATTAGGATTCTCTTTTTAACCTGTTCCTTAAAACACTAGTGCTTAGGAAATCTATTGGAGGCAGAAGCAGTCAAGGGTAGCTTAGGGTTGGGGTTAGGGTTAGGGTTTGGGTTAGGGTACGGCTTAGGGTACGGGTTCGGGTACGGGTTCGTGTACGGCGTAGGGTATGGGTTAGGGTTAGGGTTAGGGTTAGTTTGAAGGTTAGGGCTCGGTTTAGGGTACGGGTTAGGATTAGGGTTCGTGTTAGGGTTAGGGTAGGGGTTAGGGTTAGGGTACGCGTTAGGTTTAGGGTAGTTATTAAACCTATCCCACTCCCTAGATACCCCTTAGCACGTCAAGGAATATTATTTGGGGGTCCAGCCATGGAGAAGAATTTAGACAGTAGGAGAAGATAAGGAACACACCCATTATCCTGAAATCACATTAGGATTCTCTTTTTAACCTGTTCCTTAATACATGCGTGCTTAGGAAATCTATTGGAGGCAGAAGCAGTCAAGGGTAGCTTAGGGTTAGGGTTACGGTGAGGGTTAGGGTTAGCGTATGGCTTAGGGTACGGGTTCGGGTACGGGTTCGGGTACGGCGTAGGGTATGGGTTAGGGTTAGGGTTAGGGTTAGTTTGAGGGTTAGGGCTCCGTTTAGGGTACGGGTTAGGATTAGGGTACATGTTAGGGTTAGGGTAGGGGTTAGGGTTAGGGTACGCGTTAGGGTTAGGGTAGTTATTAAACCTATCCCACTCTCTAGATACCCCTTAGCACGTCAAGGAATATTATTTGGGGGTCCAGCCATGGAGAAGAGTTTAGACACTAGGAGAAGATAAGGAACACACCCATTATCAAGAAATCACATTAGGATTCTCTTTTTAACCTGTTCCTTAAAACACTAGTGCTTAGGAAATCTATTGGAGGCAGAAGCAGTCAAGGGTAGCTTAGGGTTAGGGTTAGGGTTAGGGTACGGCTTAGGGTACGGGTTCGGGTACGGGTTCGGGTACGGGTTCGGGTACGGCGTAGGGTATGGGTTAGGTTTAGGGTTAGGGTTAGTTTGAGGGTTAGGGCTCGGTTTAGTTTACGGGTTAAGATTAGGGTACGTGTTAGGGTTAGGGTAGGGGTTAGGGTTAGGGTACGCGTTAGGGTTAGGGTAGTTATTAAACCTATCCCACTCTCTAGATACCCCTTAGCACGTCAAGGAATATTATTTGGGGGTCCAGCCATGGAGAAGAGTTTAGACACTAGGAGAAGATAAGGAACACACCCATTATCAAGAAATCACATTAGGATTCTCTTTTTAACCTGTTCCTTAAAACACTAGTGCTTAGGAAATCTATTGGAGGCAGAAGCAGTCAAGGGTAGCTTAGGGATAGGGTTAGGGTTAGGGCTAGGGTTAGGACACGGCTTAGGGTACGGGTTCGGGTACGGGTTCGTGTACGGCGTAGTGTATGGGTTTGGGTTAGGGTTAGGGTTAGTTTGAAGGTTAGGGCTCGGTTTACGGTACGGGTTAGGATTAGGGTTCGTGTTAGGGTTAGGGTAGGGGTTAGGGTTAGGGTACGCGTTAGGGTTAGCGTAGTTATTAAACCTATCCCACTCTCTAGATACCCCTTAGCACGTCAAGGAATATTATTTGGGGGTCCAGCCATGGAGAAGAGTTTAGACACTAGGAGAAGATAAGGAACACACCCATTATCCTGAAATCACATTAGGATTCTCTTTTTAACCTGTTCCTTAATACACTAGTGCTTAGGAAATCTATTGGAGGCAGAAGCAGTCAAGGGTAGCTTAGGGTTAGGGTTACGGTTAGGGTTAGGGTTAGGGTATGGCTTAGGGTACGGGTTCGGGTACGGGTTCGGGTACGGCGTAGGGTATGGGTTAGGGTTAGTGTTAGGGTTAGTTTGTAGGTTAGGGCTCGGTTTAGGGTACGGGTTAGGATTAGGGTACGTGTTAGGGTTAGGGTAGGGGTTAGGTTTAGGGTACGCGTTAGGGTTAAGTTAGTTATTAAACCTATCCCACTCTCTAGATACCCCTTAGCACGTCAAGGAATATTATTTGGGGGTCCAGCCATGGAGAAGAGTTTAGACACAAGGAGAAGATAAGGAACACACCCATTATCAAGAAATCACATTAGGATTCTCTTTTTAACCTGTTCCTGAAAACACTAGTGCTTAGGAAATCTATTGGAGGCAGAAGCAGTCAAGGGTAGCTTAGGGTTAGGGTTAGGGTTAGGGTACGGCTTAGGGTACGGGTTCGGGTACGGGTTCGTATACGGCGTAGGGTATGGGTTAGGGTTAGGGTTAGGGTTAGTTTGAAGGTTAGGGCTCGGTTTAGGGTACGGGTTAGGATTAGGGTTCGTGTTAGGGTTAGGGTAGGGGTTAGGGTTAGGGTACGCGTTAGGGTTAGGGTAGTTATTAAACCTATCCCACTCCCTAGATACCCCTTAGCACGTCAAGGAATATTATTTGGGGGTCCAGCCATGGAGAAGAGTTTAGACAGTAGGAGAAGATAAGGAACACACCCATTATCCTGAAATCACATTAGGATTCTCTTTTTAACCTGTTCCTTAATACACTAGTGCTTAGGAAATCTATTGGAGGCAGAAGCAGTCAAGGGTAGCTTAGGGTTAGGGTTAGGTTTAGGTTTAGGGTTAGGGTTACGGTTCGGGTTAGGGTACGGCTTAGTGTACGGGTTCGGGTACGGGTTCGGGTATGGCGTAGGGTATGGGTTAGGGTTAGGGTTAGGGTTAGTTTGAGGGTTAGGGCTCGGTTTAGGATACGGGTTATGATTAGGGTACGTCTTAGGGTTAGGGTAGGGGTTAGGGTTAGGGTACGCGTTAGGGTTAGGGTAGTTATTAAACCTATCCCACTCCCTAGATAGCCCTTAGCACGTCAAGGAATATTATTTGGGGGTCCAGCCATGGAGAAGAGTTTAGACACTAGGAGAAGATGAGGAACACACCCATTATCAAGAAATCACATTAGGATTCTCTTTTTAACCTGTTCCTTAAAACACTAGAGCTTAGGAAATCTATTGGAGGCAGAAGCAGTCAAGGGTAGCTTAGGGTTAGGGTTAGGGTTAGGGTTAGGGTTAGCTTTAGGGTTCGGCTTAGGGTACGGGTTCGGGTACGGGTTCGGGTACGGCGTAGGGTATGGGTTAGGGTTAGGGTTAGGGTTAGTTTGAGGGTTAGGGCTCGGTTTAGGGTACAGGTTAGGATTAGGGTACGTGTCAGGGTTAGGGTACGCGTTAGGGTTAGGGTAGTTATTAAACCTATCCCACTCTCTAGATACCCCTTAGCACGTCAAGGAATATTATTTGGGTGTCCAGCCATGGAGAAGTGTTTAGACACTAGGAGAAGATATGGAACACACCCATTATCAAGAAATCACATTAGGATTCTCTTTTTAACCTGTTCCTTAAAACACTAGTGCTTAGGAAATCTATTGGAGGCAGAAGCAGTCAAGGGTAGCTTAGGGTTAGGGTTAGGTTTAGGGTTAGGGTTAGGGTTAGGGTACGGCTTAGGGTACGGTTTCGGGTACGGGTTCGTGTACGGCGTAGGGTATGGGTTAGGGTTAGGGTTAGTTTGAAGGTTAGGGCTCGGTTTAGGGTACGGGTTAGGATTAGGGTACGTGTTAGGGTTAGGGTAGGGGTTAGGGTTAGGGTACGCGTTAGGGTTAGGGTAGTTATTAAACCTATCCCACTCTCTAGATACCCTTTAGCACGTCAAGGAATATTATTTGGGGGTCCAGCCTTGGAGAAGAGTTTAGACACTAGGAGAAGATAAGGAACACACCCATTATCAAGAAATCACATTAGGATTCTCTTTTTAACCTGTTCCTTAAAACACTAGTGCTTAGGAAATCTATTGGAGGCAGAAGCAGTCAAGGGTAGCTTAGGGTTAGGGTTAGGGTTAGGGTACGGCTTAGGGTACGGGTTCGGGTACGGGTTCGGGTACGGGTTCGGGTACGGCGTAGGGTATGGGTTAGGTTTAGGGTTAGGGTTAGTTTGAGGGTTAGGGCTCGGTTTAGGTTACGGGTTAGGATTAGGGTACGTGTTAGGGTTAGGGTAGGGGTTAGGGTTAGGGTACGCGTTACGGTTAGGGTAGTTATTAAACCTATCCCACTCTCTAGATACCCCTTAGCACGTCAAGGAATATTATTTGGGGGTCCAGCCATGGAGAAGAGTTTAGACACTAGGAGAAGATAAGGAACACACCCATTATCAATAAATCACATTAGGATTCTCTTTTTAACCTGTTCCTTAAAACACTAGTGCTTAGGAAATCTATTGGAGGCAGAAGCAGTCAAGGGTAGCTTAGGGTTAGGGTTAGGGTTAGGGTTAGGGTTAGCTTTAGGGTACGGCTTAGGGTACGGGTTCGGGTACGGGTTCGGGTACGGCGTAGGGTATGGGTTAGGGTTAGGTTTAGGGTTAGTTTGAGGGTTAGGGCTCGGTTTAGGGTACGGGTTAGGATTAGGGTACGTGTTAGGGTTAGGGTACGCGTTAGGGTTAGGGTAGTTATTAAACCTATCCCACTCTCTAGATACCCCTTAGCACGTCAAGGAATATTATTTGGGTGTCCAGCCATGGAGAAGAGTTTAGACACTAGGAGAAGATAAGGAACACACCCATTATCAAGAAATCACATTAGGATTCTCTTTTTAACCTGTTCCTTAAAACACTAGTGCTTAGGAAATCTATTGGAAGCAGAAGCAGTCAAGGGTAGCTTAGGGTTAGGGTTAGGTTTAGGGTTAGGGTTAGGGTTAGGGTACGGCTTAGGGTACGGTTTCGGGTACGGGTTCGTGTATGGCGTAGGGTATGGGTTAGGGTTAGGGTTAGTTTGAAGGTTAGGGCTCGGTTTAGGGTACGGGTTAGGATTAGGGTACGTGTTAGGGTTAGGGTAGGGGTTAGGGTTAGGTTACGCGTTAGGGTTAGGGTAGTTATTAAACCTATCCCACTCTCTAGATACCCCTTAGCACGTCAAGGAATATTATTTGGGGGTCCAGCCATGGAGAAGAGTTTAGACACTAGGAGAAGATAAGGAACACACCCATTATCAAGAAATCACATTAGGATTCTCTTTTTAACCTGTTCCGTAAAACACTAGTGCTTAGGAAATCTATTGGAGGCAGAAGCAGTCAAGGGTAGCTTAGGGTTAGGGTTGGGGTTAGGGTACGGCTTAGGGTACGGGTTCGGGTACGGGTTCGGGTACGGCGTAGGGTATGGGTTAGGTTTAGGGTTAGTTTGAGGGTTAGGGCTCGGTTTAGGTTACGGGTTAGGATTAGGGTACGTGTTAGGGTTAGGGTAGGGGTTAGGGTTAGGGTACGCGTTAGGGTTAGGGTAGTTATTAAACCTATCCCACTCTCTAGATACCCCTTAGCACGTCAAGGAATATTATTTGGGGGTCCAGCCATGGAGAAGAGTTTAGACACTAGGAGAAGATAAGGAACACACCCATTATCAATAAATCACATTAGGATTCTCTTTTTTACCTGTTCCTTAAAACACTAGTGCTTAGGAAATCTATTGGAGGCAGAAGAAGTCAAGGGTAGCTTAGGGTTAGGGTTTGGGTTAGGGTACGGCTTAGGGTACGGGTTCGGGTACGGGTTCGGGTACGGGTTTGGGTATGGCATACGATATGGGTTAGGGTTAGGGTTAGGGTTAGTTTGAGGGTTAGGGCTCGGTGTAGGGTACGGGTTAGTATTAGGGTACGTGTTAGGGTTAGGGTAGGTGTTAGGGTTAAGGTACGCGTTAGGGTTAGTGTAGTTATTAAACCTATCCCACTCTCTAGATACCCCTTAGCACGTCAAGGAATATTATTTGGGTGTCCAGCCATGGAGAAGAGTTTAGACACTAGGAGAAGATAAGGAACACACCCATTATCAAGAAATCACATTAGGATTCTCTTTTTAACCTGTTCCTTAAAACACTAGTGCTTAGGAAATCTATTGGAGGCAGAAGCAGTCAAGGGTAGCTTAGGGTTAGGGTTAGGGTTAGGGTTAGGGTTAGGGTACGGCTTAGGGTACGGGTTCGGGTACGGGTTCGTGTATGGCGTAGGGTATGGGTTAGGGTTAGGGTTAGGGTTAGTTTGAAGGTTAGGGCTCGGTTTAGGGTACGGGTTAGGATTAGGGTTCGTGTTAGGGTTAGGGTAGGGGTTAGGGATAGGGTACGCGTTAGGGTTAGGGTAGTTATTAAACCTATCCCACTCCCTAGATACCCCTTAGCACGTCAAGGAATATTATTTGGGGGTCCAGCCATGGAGAAGAATTTAGACAGTAGGAGAAGATGAGGAACACACCCATTATCAAGAAATCACATTAGGATTCTCTTTTTAACCTGTTCCTTAAAACACTAGTGCTTAGGAAATCTTTTGGAGGCAGAAGCAGTCAAGGGTAGCTTAGGGTTAGGGTTAGGGTTAGGGTTAGGGTTAGCTTTAGGGTTCGGCTTAGGGTACGGGTTCGGGTACGGGTTCGGGTACGGCGTAGGGTATGGGTTAGGGTTAGGGTTAGGGTTAGTTTGAGGGTTAGGGCTCGGTTTAGGGTACGGGTTAGGATTAGGGTACGGGTTAGGGTTAGGGTACGCGTTAGGGTTAGGGTAGTTATTAAACCTATCCCACTCTCTAGATACCCCTTAGCACGTCAAGGAATATTATTTGGGTGTCCAGCCATGGAGAAGAGTTTAGACACTAGGAGAAGATAAGGAACACACCCATTATCAAGAAATCACATTAGGATTCTCTTTTTAACCTGTTCCTTAAAACACTAGTGCTTAGGAAGTCTATTGGAGGCAGAAGCAGTCAAGGGTAGCTTAGGGTTAGGGTTAGGTTTAGGGTTAGGGTTAGGGTTAGGGTACGGCTTAGGGTACGGTTTCGGGTACGGGTTCGTGTACGGCGTAGGGTATGGGTTAGGGTTAGGGTTAGGGTTAGTTTGAGGGTTAGGGCTCGGTGTAGGGTACGGGTTAGGATTAGGGTACGTGTTAGGGTTAGGGTAGGGGTTAGGGTTAGGGTACGCGTTAGGGTTAGGGTCGTTATTAAACCTATCCCACTCTCTAGATACCCCTTAGCACGTCAAGGAATATTATTTGGGGGTCCAGCCATGGAGAAGAGTTTAGACACTAGGAGAAGATAAGGAACACACCCATTATCAAGAAATCACATTAGGATTCTCTTTTTAACCTGTTCCTTAAAACACTAGTGCTTAGGAAATCTATTGGAGGCAGAAGCAGTCAAGGGTAGCTTAGGGTTAGGGTTAGGGTTAGGGTACGGCTTAGGGTACGGGTTCGGGTACGGGTTCGTGTACGGCGTAGGGTATGGGTTAGGGTTAGGGTTAGGGTTAGTTTGAAGGTTAGGGCTCGGTTTAGGGTACGGGTTAGGATTAGGGTTCGTGTTAGGGTTAGGGTAGGGGTTAGGGTTAGGGTACGCGTTAGGGTTAGGGTAGTTATTAAACCTATCCCACTCCCTAGATACCCCTTAGCACGTCAAGGAATATTATTTGGGGGTCCAGCCATGGAGAAGAGTTTAGACAGTAGGAGAAGATAAGGAACACACCCATTATCCTGAAATCACATTAGGATTCTCTTTTTAACCTGCTCCTTAATACACTAGTGCTTAGGAAATCTATTGGAGGCAGAAGCAGTGAAGGGTAGCTTAGGGTTAGGGTTAGGTTTAGGTTTAGGGTTAGGGTTAGGGTTAGGGTTAGGGTACGGCTTAGTGTACGGGTTCGGGTACGGGTTCGGGTATGGCGTAGGGTATGGGTTAGGGTTAGGGTTAGGGTTCGTTTGAGGGTTAGGGCTCGGTTTAGGTTACGGGTTAGGATTAGGGTACGTCTTAGGGTTAGGGTAGGGGTTAGGGTTAGGGTACGCGTTAGGGTTAGGGTAGTTATTAAACCTATCCCACTCTCTAGATAACCCTTAGCACGTCAAGGAATATTATTTGGGGGTCCAGCCATGGAGAAGAGTTTAGACACTAGGAGAAGATGAGGAACACACCCATTATCAAGAAATCACATTAGGATTCTCTTTTTAACCTGTTCCTTAAAACACTAGTGCTTAGGAAATCTATTGGAGGCAGAAGCAGTCAAGGGTAGCTTAGGGTTAGCTTTAGGGTTAGGGTTAGGGTTAGCTTTAGGGTACGGCTTAGGGTACGGGTTCGGGTACGGGTTCGGGTACGGCGTAGGGTATGGGTTAGGGTTAGGGTTAGGGTTAGTTTGAGGGTTAGGGCTCGGTTTAGGGTACGGGTTAGGATTAGTGTACGTGTTAGGGTTAGGTTACGCGTTAGGGTTAGGGTAGTTATTAAACCTATCCCACTCTCTAGATACCCCTTAGCACGTCAAGGAATATTATTTGGGTGTCCAGCCATGGAGAAGAGTTTAGACACTAGGAGAAGATAAGGAACACACCCATTATCAAGAAATCACATTAGGATTCTCTTTTTAACCTGTTCCTTAAAACACTAGTGCTTAGGAAATCTATTGGAGGCAGAAGCAGTCAAGGGTAGCTTAGGGTTAGGGTCAGGTTTAGGGTTAGGGTTAGGGTTAGGGTACGGCTTAGGGTACGGTTTCGGGTACGGGTTCGTGTATGGCGTAGGGTATGGGTTAGGGTTAGGGTTAGTTTGAAGGTTAGGGCTCGGTTTAGGGTACGGGTTAGGATTAGGGTACGTGTTAGGGTTAGGGTAGGGGTTAGGGTTAGGGTACGCGTTAGGGTTAGGGTAGTTATTAAACCTATCCCACTCTCTAGATACCCCTTAGCACGTCAAGGAATATTATTTGGGGGTCCAGCCATGGAGAAGAGTTTAGACAGTAGGAGAAGATAAGGAACACACCCATTATCAAGAAATCACATTAGGATTCTCTTTTTAACCTGTTCCTTAAAATACTAGTGCTTAGGAAATCTATTGGAGGCAGAAGCAGTCAAGGGTAGCTTAGGGTTAGGGTTAGGGTTAGGGTACGGCTTAGGGTACGGGTTCAGGTACGGGTTCGGGTACGGCGTAGGGTATGGGTTAGGGTTAGGGTTAGGGTTAGTTTGAGTGTTAGGGCTCGGTTTAGGTTACGGGTTAGGATTAGGGTACGTGTTAGGGTTAGGGTAGGGGTTAGGGTTAGGGTACGCGTTAGGGTTAGGGTAGTTATTAAACCTATCCCACTCTCTAGATACCCCTTAGCACGTCAAGGAATATTATTTGGGGGTCCAGCCATGGAGAAGAGTTTAGACAATAGGAGAAGATGAGGAACACACCCATTATCAAGAAATCACATTAGGATTCTCTTTTTAACCTGTTCCTTAAAACACTAGTGCTTAGGAAATCTATTGGAGGCAGAAGCAGTCAAGGGTAGCTTAGGGTTAGGGTTAGGGTTAGGGTTAGGGTTAGCTTTAGGGTACGGCTTAGGGTACGGGTTCGGGTACGGGTTCGGGTACGGCGTAGGGTATGGGTTAGGGTTAGGTTTAGGGTTTGTTTGATGGTTAGGGCTCGGTTTAGGGTACGGGTTAGGATTAGGGTACGTGTTAGGGTTAGGGTACGCGTTAGGGTTAGGGTAGTTATTAAACCTATCCCACTCTCTAGATACCCCTTAGCACGTCAAGGAATATTATTTGGGTGTCCAGCCATGGAGAAGAGTTTAGACACTAGGAGAAGATAAGGAACACACCCATTATCAAGAAATCACATTAGGATTCTCTTTTTAACCTGTTCCTTAAAACACTAGTGCTTAGGAAATCTATTGGAGGCAGAAGCAGTCAAGGGTAGCTTAGGGTTAGGGTTAGGTTTAGGGTTAGGGTTAGGGTTAGGGTACGGCTTAGGGTACGGTTTCGGGTACGGGTTCGTGTATGGCGTAGGGTATGGGTTAGGGTTAGGGTTAGTTTGAAGGTTAGGGCTCGGTTTAGGGTACGGGTTAGGATTAGGGTACGTGTTAGGGTTAGGGTAGGGTTTAGGGTTAGGGTACGGTTTAGGGTTAGGGTAGTTATTAAACCTACCCCACTCTCTAGATACCCCTTAGCACGTCAAGGAATATTATTTGGGGGTCCAGCCATGGAGAAGAGTTTAGACACTAGGAGAAGATGAGGAACACACCCATTATCAAGAAATCACATTAGGATTCTCTTTTTAACCTGTTCCTTAAAACACTAGTGCTTAGGAAATCTATTGGAGGCAGAAGCAGTCAAGGGTAGCTTAGGGTTAGGGTTAGGTTTAGGGTTAGGGTTAGGGTTAGGGTACGGCTTAGGGTACGGTTTCGGGTACGGGTTCGTGTATGGCGTAGGGTATGGGTTAGGGTTAGGGTTAGTTTGAAGGTTAGGGCTCGGTTTAGGGTACGGGTTAGGATTAGGGTACGTGTTAGGGTTAGGGTAGGGGTTAGGGTTAGGGTACGCGTTAGGGTTAGGGTCGTTATTAAACCTATCCCACTCTCTAGATACCCCTTAGCACGTCAAGGAATATTATTTGGGGGTCCAGCCATGGAGAAGAGTTTAGACACTAGGAGAAGATGAGGAACACACCCATTATTAAGAAATCACATTAGGATTCTCTTTTTAACCTGTTCCTTAAAACACTAGTGCTTAGGAAATCTATTGGAGGCAGAAGCAGTCAAGGGTAGCTTAGGGTTAGGGTTTGGGTTAGGGTACGGCTTAGGGTACGGGTTCGGGTACGGGTTCGGGTACGGGTTTGGGTATGGCATACGATATGGGTTAGGGTTAGGGTTAGGGTTAGTTTGAGGGTTAGGGCTCGGTGTAGGGTACGGGTTAGGATTAGGGTACGTGTTAGGGTTAGGGTAGGGGTTAGGGTTAGGGTACGCGTTAGGGTTAGGGTAGTTATTAAACCTATCCCACTCTCTAGATACCCCTTAGCACGTCAAGGAATATTATTTGGGTGTCCAGCCATGGAGAAGAGTTTAGACACTAGGAGAAGATAAGAAACACACCCATTATCAAGAAATCACATTAGGATTCTCTTTTTAACCTGTTCCTTAAAACACTAGTGCTTAGGAAATCTATTGGAGGCAGAAGCAGTCAAGGGTAGCTTAGGGTTAGGGTTAGGGTTAGGGTTAGGGTTAGGGTACGGCTTAGGGTACGGGTTCGGGTACGGGTTCGTGTATGGCGTAGGGTATGGGTTAGGGTTAGGGTTAGGGTTAGTTTGAAGGTTAGGGCTCGGTTTAGGGTACGGGTTAGGATTAGGGTTCGTGTTAGGGTTAGGGTAGGGGTTAGGGTTAGGGTACGCGTTAGGGTTAGGGTAGTTATTAAACCTATTCCACTCCCTAGATATCCCTTAGCACGTCAAGGAATATTATTTGGGGGTCCAGCCATGGGGAAGAATTTAGACAGTAGGAGAAGATGAGGAACGCACCCATTATCAAGAAATCACATTAGGATTCTCTTTTTAACCTGTTCCTTAAAACACTAGTGCTTAGGAAATCTTTTGGAGGCAGAAGCAGTCAAGGGTATCTTAGGGTTAGGGTTAGGGTTAGTGTTAGGGTTAGCTTTAGGGTTCGGCTTAGGGTACGGGTTCGGGTACGGGTTCGGGTACGGCGTAGGGTATGGGTTAGGGTTAGGGTTAGGGTTAGTTTGAGGGTTAGGGCTCGGTTTAGGGTACGGGTTAGGATTAGGGTACGTGTTAGGGTTAGGGTACGCGTTAGGGTTAGGGTAGTTATTAAACCTATCCCACTCTCTAGATACCCCTTAGCACGTCAAGGAATATTATTTGGGTGTCCAGCCATGGAGAAGAGTTTAGACACTAGGAGAAGATAAGGAACACACCCATTATCAAGAAATCACATTAGGATTCTCTTTTTAACCTGTTCCTTAAAACACTAGTGCTTAGGAAATCTATTGGAGGCAGAAGCAGTCAAGGGCAGCTTAGGGTTAGGGTTAGGTTTAGGGTTAGGGTTAGGGTTAGGGTACGGCTTAGGGTACGGTTTCGGGTACGGGTTCGTGTACGGCGTAGGGTATGGGTTAGGGTTAGGGTTAGTTTGAAGGTTAGGGCTCGGTTTAGGGTACGGGTTAGGATTAGGTTACGTGTTAGGGTTAGGGTACGGGTTAGGGTTAGGGTACGCGTTAGGGTTAGGGTAGTTATTAAACCTATCCCACTCTCTAGATACCCCTTAGCACGTCAAGGAATATTATTTGGGGGTCCAGCCATGGAGAAGAGTTTAGACACTAGGAGAAGATAAGGAACACACCCATTATCAAGAAATCACATTAGGATTCTCTTTTTAACCTGTTCCTTAAAACACTAGTGCTTAGGAAATCTATTGGAGGCAGAAGCAGTCAAGGGTAGCTTAGGGTTAGGGTTAGGGTTAGGGTACGGCTTAGGGTACGGGTTCGGGTACGGGTTCGGGTACGGGTTCGGGTACGGCGTAGGGTATGGGTTAGGTTTAGGGTTAGGGTTAGTTTGAGGGTTAGGTCTCGGTTTAGGTTACGGGTTAGGATTAGGGTACGTGTTAGGGTTAGGGTAGGGGTTAGGGTTAGGGTACGCGTTAGGGTTAGGGTAGTTATTAAACCTATCCCACTCTCTAGATACCCTTTAGCACGTCAAGGAATATTATTTGGGGGTCCAGCCATGGAGAAGAGTTTAGACACTAGGAGAAGATAAGGAACACACCCATTATCAATAAATCACATTAGGATTCTCTTTTTAACCTGTTCCTTAAAACACTAGTGCTTAGGAAATCTATTGGAGGCAGAAGCAGTCAAGGGTAGCTTAGGGTTAGGGTTTGGGTTAGGGTACGGCTTAGGGTACGGGTTCGGGTACGGGTTCGGGTACGGGTTTGGGTATGGCGTAAGATATGGGTTAGGGTTAGGGTTAGGGTTAGTTTGAGGGTTAGGGCTCGGTGTAGGGTACGGGTTAGGATTAGGGTACGTGTTAGGGTTAGGGTAGGGTTTAGGGTTAGGGTACCCGTTAGGGTTAGGGTAGTTATTAAACCTATCCCACTCCCTAGATACCCCTTAGCACGTCAAGGAATATTATTTGGGGGTCCAGCCATGGAGAAGAGTTTAGACAGTAGGAGAAGATAAGGAACACACCCATTATCCTGAAATCACATTAGGATTCTCTTTTTAACCTGTTCCTTAATACACTAGTGCTTAGGAAATCTATTGGAGGCAGAAGCAGTCAAGGGTAGCTTAGGGTTAGGGTTAGGTTTAGGTTTAGGGTTAGGGTTACGGTTAGGGTTAGGGTACGGCTTAGTGTACGGGTTCGGGTACGGGTTCGGGTATGGCGTAGGGTATGGGTTAGGGTTAGGGTTAGGGTTAGTTTGAGGTTTAGGGCACGGTTTAGGTTACGGGTTAGGATTAGGGTACGTATTAGGGTTAGGGTAGGGGTTACGGTTAGGGTACGCGTTAGGGTTAGGGTAGTTATTAAACCTATCCCACTCCCTAGATAGCCCTTAGCACGTCAAGGAATATTATTTGGGGGTCCAG
This sequence comes from Eschrichtius robustus, assembly GCF_028021215.1. Classification (NCBI taxonomy): domain Eukaryota; kingdom Metazoa; phylum Chordata; class Mammalia; order Artiodactyla; family Eschrichtiidae; genus Eschrichtius; species Eschrichtius robustus. The sequence continues at coordinate 3,351,050 of NW_027175257.1, forward strand.
CCATGGAGAAGAGTTTAGACACTAGGAGAAGATGAGGAACACACCCATTATCAAGAAATCACATTAGGATTCTCTTTTTAACCTGTTCCTTAAAACACTAGTGCTTAGGAAATCTATTGGAGGCAGAAGCAGTCAAGGGTAGCTTAGGGTTAGGGTTAGGGTTAGGGTTAGGGTTAGGGTACGGCTTAGGGTACGGGTTCGGGTACGGGTTCGTGTATGGCGTAGGGTATGGGTTAGGGTTAGGGTTAGGGTTAGTTTGAAGGTTAGGGCTCGGTTTAGGGTACGGGTTAGGATTAGGGTTCGTGTTAGGGTTAGGGTAGGGGTTAGGGATAGGGTACGCGTTAGGGTTAGGGTAGTTATTAAACCTATCCCACTCCCTAGATACCCCTTAGCACGTCAAGGAATATTATTTGGGGGTCCAGCCATGGAGAAGAATTTAGACAGTAGGAGAAGATGAGGAACACACCCATTATCAAGAAATCACATTAGGATTCTCTTTTTAACCTGTTCCTTAAAACACTAGTGCTTAGGAAATCTTTTGGAGGAAGAAGCAGTCAAGGGTAGCTTAGGGTTAGGGTTAGGGTTAGGGTTAGGGTTAGCTTTAGGGTTCGGCTTAGGGTACGGGTTCGGGTACGGGTTCGGGTACGGCGTAGGGTATGGGTTAGGGTTAGGGTTAGGGTTAGTTTGAGGGTTAGGGCTCGGTTTAGGGTACGGGTTAGGATTAGGGTACGGGTTAGGGTTAGGGTACGCGTTAGGGTTAGGGTAGTTATTAAACCTATCCCACTCTCTAGATACCCCTTAGCACGTCAAGGAATATTATTTGGGTGTCCAGCCATGGAGAAGAGTTTAGACACTAGGAGAAGATAAGGAACACACCCATTATCAAGAAATCACATTAGGATTCTCTTTTTAACCTGTTCCTTAAAACACTAGTGCTTAGGAAGTCTATTGGAGGCAGAAGCAGTCAAGGGTAGCTTAGGGTTAGGGTTAGGTTTAGGGTTAGGGTTAGGGTTAGGGTACGGCTTAGGGTACGGTTTCGGGTACGGGTTCGTGTACGGCGTAGGGTATGGGTTAGGGTTAGGGTTAGTTTGAAGGTTAGGGCTCGGTTTAGGGTACGGATTAGGATTAGGGTACGTGTTAGGGTTAGGGTAGGGGTTAGGGTTAGGGTACGCGTTAGGGTTAGGGTAGTTATTAAACCTATCCCACTCTCTAGATACCCCTTAGCACGTCAAGGAATATTATTTGGGGGTCCAGCCATGGAGAAGAGTTTAGACACTAGGAGAAGATAAGGAACACACCCATTATCAAGAAATCACATTAGGATTCTCTTTTTAACCTGTTCCTTAAAACACTAGTGCTTAGGAAATCTATTGGAGGCAGAAGCAGTCAAGGGTAGCTTAGGGTTAGGGTTAGGGTTAGGGTACGGCTTAGGGTACTGGTTCGGGTACGGGTTCGGGTACGGCGTAGGGTATGGGTTAGGTTTAGGGTTAGGGTTAGTTTGAGGGTTAGGGCTCAGTTTAGGTTACGGGTTAGGATTAGGGTACGTGTTAGGGTTAGGGTAGGGGTTAGGGTTAGGGTACGCGTTAGGGTTAGGGTAGTTATTAAACCTATCCCACTCTCTAGATACCCCTTAGCAAGTCAAGGAATATTATTTGGGGGTCCAGCCATGGAGAAGAGTTTAGACACTAGGAGAAGATAAGGAACACACCCATTATCAATAAATCACGTTAGGATTCTCTTTTTAACCTGTTCCTTAAAACACTAGTGCTTAGGAAATATATTGGAGGCAGAAGCAGTCAAGGGTAGCTTAGGGTTAGGGTTTGGGTTAGGGTACGGCTTAGGGTACGGGTTCGGGTACGGGTTCGGGTACGGGTTTGGGTATGGCGTACGATATGGGTTAGGGTTAGGGTTAGGGTTAGTTTGAGTGTTAGGGCTCGATGTAGGGTACGGGTTAGGATTAGGGTACGTGTTAGGGTTAGGGTAGGGGTTAGGGTTAGGGTACGCGTTAGGGTTAGGGTAGTTATTAAACCTATCCCACTCCCTAGATACCCCTTAGCACGTCAAGGAATATTATTTGGGGGTCCAGCCATGGAGAAGAGTTTAGACAGTAGGAGAAGATAAGGAACACACCCATTATCCTGAAATCACATTAGGATTCTCTTTTTAACCTGTTCCTTAATACACTAGTGCTTAGGAAATCTATTGGAGGCAGAAGCAGTCAAGGGTAGCTTAGGGTTAGGGTTAGGTTTAGGTTTAGGGTTAGGGTTACGGTTAGGGTTAGGGTACGGCTTAGTGTACGGGTTCGGGTACGGGTTCGGGTATGGCGTAGGGTATGGGTTAGGGTTAGGGTTAGGGTTAGTTTGAGGGTTAGGGCTCGGTTTAGGTTACGGGTTAGGATTAGGGTACGTCTTAGGGTTAGGGTAGGGGTTAGGGTTAGGGTACGCGTTAGGGTTAGGGTAGTTATTAAACCTATCCCACTCCCTAGATAGCCCTTAGCACGTCAAGGAATATTATTTGGGGGTCCAGCCATGGAGAAGAGTTTAGACACTAGGAGAAGATGAGGAACACACCCATTATCAAGAAATCACATTAGGATTCTCTTTTTAACCTGTTCCTTAAAACAATAGTGCTTAGGAAATCTATTGGAGGCAGAAGCAGTCAAGGGTAGCTTAGGGTTAGGGTTAGGGTTAGGGTTAGGGTTAGCTTTAGGGTACGGCTTAGGGTACGGGTTCGGGTACGGGTTCGGGTACGGCGTAGGGTATGGGTTAGGTTTAGGGTTAGGGTTAGTTTGAGGGTTAGGGCTCGGTTTAGGGTACAGGTTAGGATTAGGGTACGTGTTAGGGTTAGGGTACGCGTTAGGGTTAGGGTAGTTATTAAACCTATCCCACTCTCTAGATACCCCTTAGCACGTCAAGGAATATTATTTGGGTGTCCAGCCATGGAGAAGTGTTTAGACACTAGGAGAAGATAAGGAACACACCCATTATCAAGAAATCACATTAGGATTCTCTTTTTAACCTGTTCCTTAAAACAATAGTGCTTAGGAAATCTATTGGAGGCAGAAGAAGTCAAGGGTAGCTTAGGGTTAGGGTTAGGTTTAGGGTTAGGGTTAGGGTTAGGGTACGGCTTAGGGTACGGTTTCGGGTACGGGTTCGTGTACGGCGTAGGGTATGGGTTAGGGTTAGGGTTAGTTTGAAGGTTAGGGCTCGGTTTAGGGTACGGGATAGGATTAGGGTACGTGTTAGGGTTAGGGTAGGGTTTAGGGTTAGGGTACGTGTTACGGTTAGGGTAGGGGTTAGGGTTAGGGTACGCGTTAGGGTTAGGGTAGTTATTAAACCTATCCCACTCTCTAGATACCCTTTAGCACGTCAAGGAATATTATTTGGGGGTCCAGCCATGGAGAAGAGTTTAGACACTAGGAGAAGGTAAGGAACACACCCATTATCAAGAAATCACATTAGGATTCTCTTTTTAACCTGTTCCTTAAAACACTAGTGCTTAGGAAATCTATTGGAGGCAGAAGCAGTCAAGGGTAGCTTAGGGTTAGGGTTAGGGTTAGGGTACGGCTTAGGGTACGGGTTCGGGTACGGGTTCGGGTACGGCGTAGGGTATGGGTTAGGTTTAGGGTTAGGGTTAGTTTGAGGGTTAGGGCTCGGTTTAGGTTACTGGTTAGGATTATGGTACGTGTTAGGGTTAGGGTAGGGGTTAGGGTTAGGGTACGCGTTAGGGTTAGGGTAGTTATTAAACCTATCCCACACTCTAGATACCCCTTAGCACGTCAAGTAATATTATTTGGGTGTCCAGCCATGGAGAAGAGTTTAGACACTAGGAGAAGATAAGGAACACACCCATTATCAATAAATCACATTAGGATTCTCTTTTTAACCTGTTCCTTAAAACACTAGTGCTTAGGAAATCTATTGGAGGCAGAAGCAGTCAAGGGTAGCTTAGGGTTAGGGTTTGGGTTAGGGTACGGCTTAGGGTACGGGTTCGGGTACGGGTTCGGGTACGGGTTTGGGTATGGCGTACGATATGGGTTAGGGTTAGGGTTAGGGTTACTTTGAGGGTTAGGGCTCGGTGTAGGGTACGGGTTAGGATTAGGGTACATGTTAGGGTTAGGGTAGGGTTTAGGGTTAGGGTACGCGTTAGGGTTAGGGTAGTTATTAAACCTATCCCACTCTCTAGATACCCCTTAGCACGTCAAGGAATATTATTTGGGGGTCCAGCCATGGAGAAGAGTTTAGACACTAGGAGAAGATAAGGAACACACCCATTATCAAGAAATCACATTAGGATTCTCTTTTTAACCTGTTCCTTAAAACACTAGTGCTTAGGAAATCTATTGGAGGCAGAAGCAGTCAAGGGTAGCTTAGGGTTAGGGTTAGGGTTAGGGTACGGCTTAGGGTACGGGTTCGGGTACGGGTTCGTGTACGGCGTAGGGTATGGGTTAGGGTTAGGGTTAGGGTTAGTTTGAAGGTTAGGGCTCGGTTTAGGGTACGGGTTAGGATTAGGGTTCGTGTTAGGGTTAGGGTAGGGGTTAGGGTTAGGGTACGCGTTAGGGTTAGGGTAGTTATTAAACCTATCCCACTCCCTAGATACCCCTTAGCACGTCAAGGAATATTATTTGGGGGTCCAGCCATGGAGAAGAGTTTAGACAGTAGGAGAAGATAAGGAACACACCCATTATCCTGAAATCACATTAGGATTCTCTTTTTAACCTGCTCCTTAATACACTAGTGCTTAGGAAATCTATTGGAGGCAGAAGCAGTGAAGGGTAGCTTAGGGTTAGGGTTAGGTTTAGGTTTAGGGTTAGGGTTAGGGTTAGGGTTAGGGTACGGCTTAGTGTACGGGTTCGGGTACGGGTTCGGGTATGGCGTAGGGTATGGGTTAGGGTTAGGGTTAGGGTTCGTTTGAGGGTTAGGGCTCGGTTTAGGTTACGGGTTAGGATTAGGGTACGTCTTAGGGTTAGGGTAGGGGTTAGGGTTAGGGTACGCGTTAGGGTTAGGGTAGTTATTAAACCTATCCCACTCTCTAGATAACCCTTAGCACGTCAAGGAATATTATTTGGGGGTCCAGCCATGGAGAAGAGTTTAGACACTAGGAGAAGATGAGGAACACACCCATTATCAAGAAATCACATTAGGATTCTCTTTTTAACCTGTTCCTTAAAACACTAGTGCTTAGGAAATCTATTGGAGGCAGAAGCAGTCAAGGGTAGCTTAGGGTTAGGGTTAGGGTTAGGGTTAGGGTTAGCTTTAGGGTACGGCTTAGGGTACGGGTTCGGGTACGGGTTCGGGTACGGCGTAGGGTATGGGTTAGGGTTAGGGTTAGGGTTAGTTTGAGGGTTAGGGCTCGGTTTAGGGTACGGGTTAGGATTAGTGTACGTGTTAGGGTTAGGTTACGCGTTAGGGTTAGGGTAGTTATTAAACCTATCCCACTCTCTAGATACCCCTTAGCACGTCAAGGAATATTATTTGGGTGTCCAGCCATGGAGAAGAGTTTAGACACTAGGAGAAGATAAGGAACACACCCATTATCAAGAAATCACATTAGGATTCTCTTTTTAACCTGTTCCTTAAAACACTAGTGCTTAGGAAATCTATTGGAGGCAGAAGCAGTCAAGGGTAGCTTAGGGTTAGGGTCAGGTTTAGGGTTAGGGTTAGGGTTAGGGTACGGCTTAGGGTACGGTTTCGGGTACGGGTTCGTGTATGGCGTAGGGTATGGGTTAGGGTTAGGGTTAGTTTGAAGGTTAGGGCTCGGTTTAGGGTACGGGTTAGGATTAGGGTACGTGTTAGGGTTAGGGTAGGGGTTAGGGTTAGGGTACGCGTTAGGGTTAGGGTAGTTATTAAACCTATCCCACTCTCTAGATACCCCTTAGCACGTCAAGGAATATTATTTGGGGGTCCAGCCATGGAGAAGAGTTTAGACAGTAGGAGAAGATAAGGAACACACCCATTATCAAGAAATCACATTAGGATTCTCTTTTTAACCTGTTCCTTAAAACACTAGTGCTTAGGAAATCTATTGGAGGCAGAAGCAGTCAAGGGTAGCTTAGGGTTAGGGTTAGGGTTAGGGTACGGCTTAGGGTACGGGTTCAGGTACGGGTTCGGGTACGGCGTAGGGTATGGGTTAGGGTTAGGGTTAGGGTTAGTTTGAGTGTTAGGGCTCGGTTTAGGTTACGGGTTAGGATTAGGGTACGTGTTAGGGTTAGGGTAGGGGTTAGGGTTAGGGTACGCGTTAGGGTTAGGGTAGTTATTAAACCTATCCCACTCTCTAGATACCCCTTAGCACGTCAAGGAATATTATTTGGGGGTCCAGCCATGGAGAAGAGTTTAGACAATAGGAGAAGATGAGGAACACACCCATTATCAAGAAATCACATTAGGATTCTCTTTTTAACCTGTTCCTTAAAACACTAGTGCTTAGGAAATCTATTGGAGGCAGAAGCAGTCAAGGGTAGCTTAGGGTTAGGGTTAGGGTTAGGGTTAGGGTTAGCTTTAGGGTACGGCTTAGGGTACGGGTTCGGGTACGGGTTCGGGTACGGCGTAGGGTATGCTTTAGGGTTAGGTTTAGGGTTTGTTTGATGGTTAGGGCTCGGTTTAGGGTACGGGTTAGGATTAGGGTACGTGTTAGGGTTAGGGTACGCGTTAGGGTTAGGGTAGTTATTAAACCTATCCCACTCTCTAGATACCCCTTAGCACGTCAAGGAATATTATTTGGGTGTCCAGCCATGGAGAAGAGTTTAGACACTAGGAGAAGATAAGGAACACACCCATTATCAAGAAATCACATTAGGATTCTCTTTTTAACCTGTTCCTTAAAACACTAGTGCTTAGGAAATCTATTGGAGGCAGAAGCAGTCAAGGGTAGCTTAGGGTTAGGGTTAGGTTTAGGGTTAGGGTTAGGGTTAGGGTACGGCTTAAGGTACGGTTTCGGGTACGGGTTCGTGTATGGCGTAGGGTATGGGTTAGGGTTAGGGTTAGTTTGAAGGTTAGGGCTCGGTTTAGGGTACGGGTTAGGATTAGGGTACGTGTTAGGGTTAGGGTAGGGTTTAGGGTTAGGGTACGGTTTAGGGTTAGGGTAGTTATTAAACCTACCCCACTCTCTAGATACCCCTTAGCACGTCAAGGAATATTATTTGGGGGTCCAGCCATGGAGAAGAGTTTAGACACTAGGAGAAGATGAGGAACACACCCATTATCAAGAAATCACATTAGGATTCTCTTTTTAACCTGTTCCTTAAAACACTAGTGCTTAGGAAATCTATTGGAGGCAGAAGCAGTCAAGGGTAGCTTAGGGTTAGGGTTAGGTTTAGGGTTAGGGTTAGGGTTAGGGTACGGCTTAGGGTACGGTTTCGGGTACGGGTTCGTGTATGGCGTAGGGTATGGGTTAGGGTTAGGGTTAGTTTGAAGGTTAGGGCTCGGTTTAGGGTACGGGTTAGGATTAGGGTACGTGTTAGGGTTAGGGTAGGGGTTAGGGTTAGGGTACGCGTTAGGGTTAGGGTCGTTATTAAACCTATCCCACTCTCTAGATACCCCTTAGCACGTCAAGGAATATTATTTGGGGGTCCAGCCATGGAGAAGAGTTTAGACACTAGGAGAAGATGAGGAACACACCCATTATCAAGAAATCACATTAGGATTCTCTTTTTAACCTGTTCCTTAAAACACTAGTGCTTAGGAAATCTATTGGAGGCAGAAGCAGTCAAGGGTAGCTTAGGGTTAGGGTTTGGGTTAGGGTACGGCTTAGGGTACGGGTTCGGGTACGGGTTCGGGTACGGGTTTGGGTATGGCATACGATATGGGTTAGGGTTAGGGTTAGGGTTAGTTTGAGGGTTAGGGCTCGGTGTAGGGTACGGGTTAGGATTAGGGTACGTGTTAGGGTTAGGGTAGGGGTTAGGGTTAGGGTACGCGTTAGGGTTAGGGTAGTTATTAAACCTATCCCACTCTCTAGATACCCCTTAGCACGTCAAGGAATATTATTTGGGTGTCCAGCCATGGAGAAGAGTTTAGACACTAGGAGAAGATGAGGAACACAACCATTATCAAGAAATCACATTAGGATTCTCTTTTTAACCTGTTCCTTAAAACACTAGTGCTTAGGAAATCTATTGGAGGCAGAAGCAGTCAAGGGTAGCTTAGGGTTAGGGTTAGGGTTAGGGTTAGGGTTAGGGTTAGGGTACGGCTTAGGGTACGGGTTCGGGTACGGGTTCGTGTATGGCGTAGGGTATGGGTTAGGGTTAGGGTTAGTTTGAAGGTTAGGGCTCGGTTTAGGTTACGGGTTAGGATTAGGGTACGTGTTAGGGTTAGGGTACGGGTTAGGGTTAGGGTACGCGTTAGGGTTAGGGTAGTTATTAAACCTATCCCACTCTCTAGATACCCCTTAGCACGTCAAGGAATATTATTTGGGGGTCCAGCCATGGAGAAGAGTTTAGACACTAGGAGAAGATAAGGAACACACCCATTATCAAGAAATCACATTAGGATTCTCTTTTTAACCTGTTCCTTAAAACACTAGTGCTTAGGAAATCTATTGGAGGCAGAAGCAGTCAAGGGTAGCTTAGGGTTAGGGTTAGGGTTAGGGTACGGCTTAGGGTACGGGTTCGGGTACGGTTTCGGTTACGGGTTCGGGTACGGCGTAGGGTATGGGTTAGGTTTAGGGTTAGGGTTAGTTTGAGGGTTAGGGCTCGGTTTAGGTTACGGGTTAGGATTAGGGTACGTGTTAGGGTTAGGGTAGGGGTTAGGGTTAGGGTACGCGTTAGGGTTAGGGTAGTTATTAAACCTATCCCACTCTCTAGATACCCTTTAGCACGTCAAGGAATATTATTTGGGGGTCCAGCCATGGAGAAGAGTTTAGACACTAGGAGAAGATAAGGAACACACCCATTATCAATAAATCACATTAGGATTCTCTTTTTAACCTGTTCCTTAAAACACTAGTGCTTAGGAAATCTATTGGAGGCAGAAGCAGTCAAGGGTAGCTTAGGGTTAGGGTTTGGGTTAGGGTACGGCTTAGGGTACGGGTTCGGGTACGGGTTCGGGTACGGGTTTGGGTATTGCGTACGATATGGGTTAGGGTTAGGGTTAGGGTTAGTTTGAGGGTTAGGGCTCGGTGTAGGGTACGGGTTAGGATTAGGGTACGTGTTAGGGTTAGGGTAGGGTTTAGGGTTAGGGTACGCGTTAGGGTTAGGGTAGTTATTAAACCTATCCCACTCCCTAGATACCCCTTAGCACGTCAAGGAATATTATTTGGGGGTCCAGCCATGGAGAAGAGTTTAGACAGTAGGAGAAGATAAGGAACACACCCATTATCCTGAAATCACATTAGGATTCTCTTTTTAACCTGTTCCTTAATACACTAGTGCTTAGGAAATCTATTGGAGGCAGAAGCAGTCAAGGGTAGCTTAGGGTTAGGGTTAGGTTTAGGTTTAGGGTTAGGGTTACGGTTAGGGTTAGGGTACGGCTTAGTGTACGGGTTCGGGTACGGGTTCGGGTATGGCGTAGGGTATGGGTTAGGGTTAGGGTTAGGGTTAGTTTGAGGGTTAGGGCTCGGTTTAGGTTACGGGTTAGGATTAGGGTACGTCTTAGGGTTAGGGTAGGGGATACGGTTAGGGTACGCGTTAGGGTTAGGGTAGTTATTAAACCTATCCCACTCCCTAGATAGCCCTTAGCACGTCAAGGAATATTATTTGGGGGTCCAGCCATGGAGAAGAGTTTAGACACTAGGAGAAGATGAGGAACACACCCATTATCAAGAAATCACATTAGGATTCTCTTTTTAACCTGTTCCTTAAAACACTAGTGCTTAGGAAATCTATTGGAGGCAGAAGCAGTCAAGGGTAGCTTAGGGTTAGGGTTAGGGTTAGGGTTAGGGTTAGCTTTAGGGTACGGCTTAGGGTACGGGTTCGGGTACGGGTTCGGGTACGGCGTAGGGTATGGTTTAGGGTTAGGTTTAGGGTTTGTTTGATGGTTAGGGCTCGGTTTAGGGTACGGGTTAGGATTAGGGTACGTGTTAGGGTTAGGGTACGCGTTAGGGTTAGGGTAGTTATTAAACCTATCCCACTCTCTAGATACCCCTTAGCACGTCAAGGAATATTATTTGGGTGTCCAGCCATGGAGAAGAGTTTAGACACTAGGAGAAGATAAGGAACACACCCATTATCAAGAAATCACATTAGGATTCTCTTTTTAACCTGTTCCTTAAAACACTAGTGCTTAGGAAATCTATTGGAGGCAGAAGCAGTCAAGGGTAGCTTAGGGTTAGGGTTAGGTTTAGGGTTAGGTTTAGGGTTAGGGTACGGCTTAAGGTACGGTTTCGGGTACGGGTTCGTGTATGGCGTAGGGTATGGGTTAGGGTTAGGGTTAGTTTGAAGGTTAGGGCTCGGTTTAGGGTACGGGTTAGGATTAGGGTACGTGTTAGGGTTAGGGTAGGGTTTAGGGTTAGGGTACGGTTTAGGGTTAGGGTAGTTATTAAACCTACCCCACTCTCTAGATACCCCTTAGCACGTCAAGGAATATTATTTGGGGGTCCAGCCATGGAGAAGAGTTTAGACACTAGGAGAAGATGAGGAACACACCCATTATCAAGAAATCACATTAGGATTCTCTTTTTAACCTGTTCCTTAAAACACTAGTGCTTAGGAAATCTATTGGAGGCAGAAGCAGTCAAGGGTAGCTTAGGGTTAGGGTTAGGTTTAGGGTTAGGGTTAGGGTTAGGGTACGGCTTAGGGTACGGTTTCGGGTACGGGTTCGTGTATGGCGTAGGGTATGGGTTAGGGTTAGGGTTAGTTTGAAGGTTAGGGCTCGGTTTAGGGTACGGGTTAGGATTAGGGTACGTGTTAGGGTTAGGGTAGGGGTTAGGGTTAGGGTACGCGTTAGGGTTAGGGTCGTTATTAAACCTATCCCACTCTCTAGATACCCCTTAGCACGTCAAGGAATATTATTTGGGGGTCCAGCCATGGAGAAGAGTTTAGACACTAGGAGAAGATGAGGAACACACCCATTATCAAGAAATCACATTAGGATTCTCTTTTTAACCTGTTCCTTAAAACACTAGTGCTTAGGAAATCTATTGGAGGCAGAAGCAGTCAAGGGTAGCTTAGGGTTAGGGTTTGGGTTAGGGTACGGCTTAGGGTACGGGTTCGGGTACGGGTTCGGGTACGGGTTTGGGTATGGCATACGATATGGGTTAGGGTTAGGGTTAGGGTTAGTTTGAGGGTTAGGGCTCGGTGTAGGGTACGGGTTAGGATTAGGGTACGTGTTAGGGTTAGGGTAGGGGTTAGGGTTAGGGTACGCGTTAGGGTTAGGGTAGTTATTAAACCTATCCCACTCTCTAGATACCCCTTAGCACGTCAAGGAATATTATTTGGGTGTCCAGCCATGGAGAAGAGTTTAGACACTAGGAGAAGATGAGGAACACAACCATTATCAAGAAATCACATTAGGATTCTCTTTTTAACCTGTTCCTTAAAACACTAGTGCTTAGGAAATCTATTGGAGGCAGAAGCAGTCAAGGGTAGCTTAGGGTTAGGGTTAGGGTTAGGGTTAGGGTTAGGGTTAGGGTACGGCTTAGGGTACGGGTTCGGGTACGGGTTCGTGTATGGCGTAGGGTATGGGTTAGGGTTAGGGTTAGTTTGAAGGTTAGGGCTCGGTTTAGGTTACGGGTTAGGATTAGGGTACGTGTTAGGGTTAGGGTACGGGTTAGGGTTAGGGTACGCGTTAGGGTTAGGGTAGTTATTAAACCTATCCCACTCTCTAGATACCCCTTAGCACGTCAAGGAATATTATTTGGGGGTCCAGCCATGGAGAAGAGTTTAGACACTAGGAGAAGATAAGGAACACACCCATTATCAAGAAATCACATTAGGATTCTCTTTTTAACCTGTTCCTTAAAACACTAGTGCTTAGGAAATCTATTGGAGGCAGAAGCAGTCAAGGGTAGCTTAGGGTTAGGGTTAGGGTTAGGGTACGGCTTAGGGTACGGGTTCGGGTACGGTTTCGGTTACGGGTTCGGGTACCGCGTAGGGTATGGGTTAGGTTTAGGGTTAGGGTTAGTTTGAGGGTTAGGGCTCGGTTTAGGTTACGGGTTAGGATTAGGGTACGTGTTAGGGTTAGGGTAGGGGTTAGGGTTAGGGTACGCGTTAGGGTTAGGGTAGTTATTAAACCTATCCCACTCTCTAGATACCCTTTAGCACGTCAAGGAATATTATTTGGGGGTCCAGCCATGGAGAAGAGTTTAGACACTAGGAGAAGATAAGGAACACACCCATTATCAATAAATCACATTAGGATTCTCTTTTTAACCTGTTCCTTAAAACACTAGTGCTTAGGAAATCTATTGGAGGCAGAAGCAGTCAAGGGTAGCTTAGGGTTAGGGTTTGGGTTAGGGTACGGCTTAGGGTACGGGTTCGGGTACGGGTTCGGTTACGGGTTTGGGTATTGCGTACGATATGGGTTAGGGTTAGGGTTAGGGTTAGTTTGAGGGTTAGGGCTCGGTGTAGGGTACGGGTTAGGATTAGGGTACGTGTTAGGGTTAGGGTAGGGTTTAGGGTTAGGGTACGCGTTAGGGTTAGGGTAGTTATTAAACCTATCCCACTCCCTAGATACCCCTTAGCACGTCAAGGAATATTATTTGGGGGTCCAGCCATGGAGAAGAGTTTAGACAGTAGGAGAAGATAAGGAACACACCCATTATTCTGAAATCACATTAGGATTCTCTTTTTAACCTGTTCCTTAATACACTAGTGCTTAGGAAATCTATTGGAGGCAGAAGCAGTCAAGGGTAGCTTAGGGTTAGGGTTAGGTTTAGGTTTAGGGTTAGGGTTACGGTTAGGGTTAGGGTACGGCTTAGTGTACGGGTTCGGGTACGGGTTCGGGTATGGCGTAGGGTATGGGTTAGGGTTAGGGTTAGGGTTAGTTTGAGGGTTAGGGCTCGGTTTAGGTTACGGGTTAGGATTAGGGTACGTCTTAGGGTTAGGGTAGGGGTTACGGTTAGGGTACGCGTTAGGGTTAGGGTAGTTATTAAACCTATCCCACTCCCTAGATAGCCCTTAGCACGTCAAGGAATATTATTTGGGGGTCCAGCCATGGAGAAGAGTTTAGACACTAGGAGAAGATGAGGAACACACCCATTATCAAGAAATCACATTAGGATTCTCTTTTTAACCTGTTCCTTAAAACACTAGTGCTTAGGAAATCTATTGGAGGCAGAAGCAGTCAAGGGTAGCTTAGGGTTAGGGTTAGGGTTAGGGTTAGGGTTAGCTTTAGGGTACGGTTAGGGTACGGGTTCGGGTACGGGTTCGGGTACGGCGTAGGGTATGGTTTAGGGTTAGGGTTAGGGTTAGTTTGAGGGTTAGGGCTCGGTTTAGGGTACGGGTTAGGATTAGGGTACGTGTTAGGGTTAGGGTACGCGTTAGGGTTAGGGTAGTTATTAAACCTATCCCACTCTCTAGATACCCCTTAGCACGTCAAGGAATATTATTTGGGTGTCCAGCCATGGAGAAGTGTTTAGACACTAGGAGAAGATAGGGAACACACCCATTATCAAGAAATCACATTAGGATTCTCTGTTTAACCTGTTCCTTAAAACACTAGTGCTTAGGAAATCTATTGGAGGCAGAAGCATTCAAGGGTAGCTTAGGGTTAGGGTTAGGTTTAGGGTTAGGGTTAGGGTTAGGGTACGGTTTCGGGTACGGGTTCGTGTACGGCGTAGGGTATGGGTTAGGGTTAGGGTTAGTTTGAAGGTTAGGGCTCGGTTTAGGGTACGGGTTAGGATTAGGGTTCGTGTTAGGGTTAGGGTAGGGGTTAGGGTTAGGGTACGCGTTAGGGTTAGGGTAGTTATTAAACCTATCCCACTCTCTAGATACCCTTTAGCACGTCAAGGAATATTATTTGGGGGTCCAGCCATGGAGAAGAGTTTAGACACTAGGAGAAGATAAGGAACACACCCATTATCAAGAAATCACATTAGGATTCTCTTTTTAACCTGTTCCTTAAAACACTAGTGCTTAGGAAATCTATTGGAGGCAGAAGCAGTCAAGGGTAGCTTAGGGTTAGGGTTAGGGTTAGGGTACGGCTTAGGGTACGGGTTCGGGTACGGGTTCGGGTACGGGTTCTTGTACGGCGTAGGGTATGGGTTAGGTTTAGGCTTAGTGTTAGTTTGAGGGTTAGGGCTCGGTTTAGGTTACGGGTTAGGATTAGGGTACGTGTTAGGGTTAGGTTAGGGGTTAGGGTTAGGGTACGCGTTAGGGTTAGGGTAGTTATTAAACCTATCCCACTCTCTAGATACCCCTTAGCACGTCAAGGAATATTATTTGGGTGTCCAGCCATGGAGAAGAGTTTAGACACTAGGAGAAGATAAGGAACACACCCATTATCAATAAATCACATTAGGATTCTCTTTTTAACCTGTTCCTTAAAACACTAGTGCTTAGGAAATCTATTGGAGGGAGAAGCAGTCAAGGGTAGCTTAGGGTTAGGGTTTGGGTTAGGGTACGGCTTAGGGTACGGGTTCGGGTACGGGTTCGGGTACGGGTTTGGGTATGGCGTACGATATGGGTTAGGGTTAGGGTTAGGGTTAGTTTGAGGGTTAGGGCTCGGTGTAGGGTACGGGTTAGGATTAGGGTACGTGTTAGGGTTAGGGTAGGGTTTAGGGTTAGGGTACGCGTTAGGGTTAGGGTAGTTATTAAACCTATCCCACTCTCTAGATACCCCTTAGCACGTCAAGGAATATTATTTGGGGGTCCAGCCATGGAGAAGAGTTTAGACACTAGGAGAAGATAAGGAACACACCCATTATCAAGAAATCACATTAGGATTCTCTTTTTAACCTGTTCCTTAAAACACTAGTGCTTAGGAAATCTATTGGAGGCAGAAGCAGTCAAGGGTAGCTTAGGGTTAGGGTTAGGGTTAGGGTACGGCTTAGGGTACGGGTTCGGGTACGGGTTCGTGTACGGCGTAGGGTATGGGTTAGGGTTAGGGTTAGGGTTAGTTTGAAGGTTAGGGCTCGGTTTAGGGTACGGGTTAGGATTAGGGTTCGTGTTAGGGTTAGGGTAGGGGTTAGGGTTAGGGTACGCGTTAGGGTTAGGGTAGTTATTAAACCTATCCCACTCCCTAGATACCCCTTAGCACGTCAAGGAATATTATTTGGGGGTCCAGCCATGGAGAAGAGTTTAGACAGTAGGAGAAGATAAGGAACACACCCATTATCCTGAAATCACATTAGGATTCTCTTCTTAACCTGTTCCTTAATACACTAGTGCTTAGGAAATCTATTGGAGGCAGAAGCAGTGAAGGGTAGCTTAGGGTTAGGGTTAGGTTTAGGTTTAGGGTTAGGGTTAGGGTTAGGGTTAGGGTACGGCTTAGTGTACGGGTTCGGGTACGGGTTCGGGTATGGCGTAGGGTATGGGTTAGGGTTAGGGTTAGGGTTAGTTTGAGGGTTAGGGCTCGGTTTAGGTTACGGGTTAGGATTAGGGTACGTCTTAGGGTTAGGGTAGGGGTTAGGGTTAGGGTACGCGTTAGGGTTAGGGTAGTTATTAAACCTATCCCACTCTCTAGATAACCCTTAGCACGTCAAGGAATATTATTTGGGGGTCCAGCCATGGAGAAGAGTTTAGACACTAGGAGAAGATGAGGAACACACCCATTATCAAGAAATCACATTAGGATTCTATTTTTAACCTGTTCCTTAAAACACTAGTGCTTAGGAAATCTATTGGAGGCAGAAGTAGTCAAGGGTAGCTTAGGGTTAGGGTTAGGGTTAGGGTTAGGGTTAGCTTTAGGGTACGGCTTAGGGTACGGGTTCAGGTACGGGTTCGGGTACGGCGTAGGGTATGGGTTAGGGTTAGGTTTAGGGTTAGTTTGAGGGTTAGGGCTCGGTTTAGGGTACGGGTTAGGATTAGGGTACGTGTTAGGGTTAGGGTACGCGTTAGGGTTAGGGTAGTTATTAAACCTATCCCACTCTCTAGATACCCCTTAGCACGTCAAGGAATATTATTTGGGGGTCCAGCCATGGAGAAGAGTTTAGACACTAGGAGAAGATAAGGAACACACCCATTATCAAGAAATCACATTAGGATTCTCTTTTTAACCTGTTCCTTAAAACACTAGTGCTTAGGAAATCTATTGGAGGCAGAAGCAGTCAAGGGTAGCTTAGGGTTAGGGTTAGGTTTAGGGTTAGGGTTAGGGTTAGGGTACGGCTTAGGGTACGGTTTCGGGTACGGGTTCGTGTATGGCGTAGGGTGTGGGTTAGGGTTAGGGTTAGTTTGAAGGTTAGGGCTCGGTTTAGGGTACGGGTTAGGATTAGGGTACGTGTTAGGGTTAGGGTAGGGGTTAGGGTTAGGGTACGCGTTAGGGTTAGGGTAGTTATTAAACCTATCCCACTCTCTAGATACCCCTTAGCACGTCAAGGAATATTATTTGGGGGTCCAGCCATGGAGAAGAGTTTAGACACTAGGAGAAGATAAGGAACACACCCATTATCAAGAAATCACATTAGGATTCTCTTTTTAACCTGTTCCTTAAAACACTAGTGCTTAGGAAATCTATTGGAGGCAGAAGCAGTCAAGGGTAGCTTAGGGTTAGGGTTAGGGTTAGGGTACGGCTTAGGGTACGGGTTCGGGTACGGTTTCGGGTACGGGTTCGGGTACGGCGTAGGGTATGGGTTAGGTTTAGGGTTAGGGTTAGTTTGAGGGTTAGGGCTCGGTTTAGGTTACGGGTTAGGATTAGGGTACGTGTTAGGGTTAGGGTAGGGGTTAGGGTTAGGGTACGCGTTAGGGTTAGGGTAGTTATTAAACCTATCCCACTCCCTAGATACCCCTTAGCACGTCAAGGAATATTATTTGGGGGTCCAGCCATGGAGAAGAGTTTAGACAGTAGGAGAAGATAAGGAACACACCCATTATCCTGAAATCACATTAGGATTCTCTTTTTAGCCTGTTCCTTAATACACTAGTGCTTAGGAAATCTATTGGAGGCAGAAGCAGTCAAGGGTAGCTTAGGGTTAGGGTTAGGTTTAGGTTTAGGGTTAGGGTTACGGTTAGGGTTAGGGTACGGCTTAGTGTACGGGTTCGGGTACGGGTTCGGGTATGGCGTAGGGTATGGGTTAGGGTTAGGGTTAGGGTTAGTTTGAGGGTTAGGGCTCGGTTTAGGTTACGTGTTAGGATTAGGGTACGTCTTAGGGTTAGGGTAGGGGTTACGGTTAGGGTACGCGTTAGGGTTAGGGTAGTTATTAAACCTATCCCACTCCCTAGATAGCCCTTAGCACGTCAAGGAATATTATTTGGGGGTCCAGCCATGGAGAAGAGTTTAGACACTAGGAGAAGATGAGGAACACACCCATTATCAAGAAATCACATTAGGATTCTCTTTTTAACCTGTTCCTTAAAACACTAGTGCTTAGGAAATCTATTGGAGGCAGAAGCAGTCAAGGGTAGCTTAGGGTTAGGGTTAGGGTTAGGGTTAGGGTTAGCTTTAGGGTACGGTTAGGGTACGGGTTCGGGTACGGGTTCGGGTACGGCGTAGGGTATGGTTTAGGGTTAGGGTTAGGGTTAGTTTGAGGGTTAGGGCTCGGTTTAGGGTACGGGTTAGGATTAGGGTACGTGTTAGGGTTAGGGTACACGTTAGGGTTAGGGTAGTTATTAAACCTATCCCACTCTCTAGATACCCCTTAGCACGTCAAGGAATATTATTTGGGTGTCCAGCCATGGAGAAGTGTTTAGACACTAGGAGAAGATAGGGAACACACCCATTATCAAGAAATCACATTAGGATTCTCTGTTTAACCTGTTCCTTAAAACACTAGTGCTTAGGAAATCTATTGGAGGCAGAAGCATTCAAGGGTAGCTTAGGGTTAGGGTTAGGTTTAGGGTTAGGGTTAGGGTTAGGGTACGGCTTAGGGTACGGTTTCGGGTACGGGTTCGTGTACGGCGTAGGGTATGGGTTAGGGTTAGGGTTAGTTTGAAGGTTAGGGCTCGGTTTAGGGTACGGGTTAGGATTAGGGTTCGTGTTAGGGTTAGGGTAGGGGTTAGGGTTAGGGTACGCGTTAGGGTTAGGGTAGTTATTAAACCTATCCCACTCTCTAGATACCCTTTAGCACGTCAAGGAATATTATTTCGGGGTCCAGCCATGGAGAAGAGTTTAGACACTAGGAGAAGATAAGGAACACACCCATTATCAAGAAATCACATTAGGATTCTCTTTTTAACCTGTTCCTTAAAACACTAGTGCTTAGGAAATCTATTGGAGGCAGAAGCAGTCAAGGGTAGCTTAGGGTTAGGGTTAGGGTTAGGGTACGGCTTAGGGTACGGGTTCGGGTACGGGTTCGGGTACGGGTTCTTGTACGGCGTAGGGTATGGGTTAGGTTTAGGGTTAGTGTTAGTTTGAGGGTTAGGGCTCGGTTTAGGTTACGGGTTAGGATTAGGGTACGTGTTAGGGTTAGGTTAGGGGTTAGGGTTAGGGTACGCGTTAGGGTTAGGGTAGTTATTAAACCTATCCCACTCTCTAGATACCCCTTAGCACGTCAAGGAATATTATTTGGGTGTCCAGCCATGGAGAAGAGTTTAGACACTAGGAGAAGATAAGGAACACACCCATTATCAATAAATCACATTAGGATTCTCTTTTTAACCTGTTCCTTAAAACACTAGTGCTTAGGAAATCTATTGGAGGGAGAAGCAGTCAAGGGTAGCTTAGGGTTAGGGTTTGGGTTAGGGTACGGCTTAGGGTACGGGTTCGGGTACGGGTTCGGGTACGGGTTTGGGTATGGCGTACGATATGGGTTAGGGTTAGGGTTAGGGTTAGTTTGAGGGTTAGGGCTCGGTGTAGGGTACGGGTTAGGATTAGGGTACGTGTTAGGGTTAGGGTAGGGTTTAGGGTTAGGGTACGCGTTAGGGTTAGGGTAGTTATTAAACCTATCCCACTCTCTAGATACCCCTTAGCACGTCAAGGAATATTATTTGGGGGTCCAGCCATGGAGAAGAGTTTAGACACTAGGAGAAGATAAGGAACACACCCATTATCAAGAAATCACATTAGGATTCTCTTTTTAACCTGTTCCTTAAAACACTAGTGCTTAGGAAATCTATTGGAGGCAGAAGCAGTCAAGGGTAGCTTAGGGTTAGGGTTAGGGTTAGGGTACGGCTTAGGGTACGGGTTCGGGTACGGGTTCGTGTACGGCGTAGGGTATGGGTTAGGGTTAGGGTTAGGGTTAGTTTGAAGGTTAGGGCTCGGTTTAGGGTACGGGTTAGGATTAGGGTTCGTGTTAGGGTTAGGGTAGGGGTTAGGGTTAGGGTACGCGTTAGGGTTAGGGTAGTTATTAAACCTATCCCACTCCCTAGATACCCCTTAGCACGTCAAGGAATATTATTTGGGGGTCCAGCCATGGAGAAGAGTTTAGACAGTAGGAGAAGATAAGGAACACACCCATTATCCTGAAATCACATTAGGATTCTCTTCTTAACCTGTTCCTTAATACACTAGTGCTTAGGAAATCTATTGGAGGCAGAAGCAGTGAAGGGTAGCTTAGGGTTAGGGTTAGGTTTAGGTTTAGGGTTAGGGTTAGGGTTAGGGTTAGGGTACGGCTTAGTGTACGGGTTCGGGTACGGGTTCGGGTATGGCGTAGGGTATGGGTTAGGGTTAGGGTTAGGGTTAGTTTGAGGGTTAGGGCTCGGTTTAGGTTACGGGTTAGGATTAGGGTACGTCTTAGGGTTAGGGTAGGGGTTAGGGTTAGGGTACGCGTTAGGGTTAGGGTAGTTATTAAACCTATCCCACTCTCTAGATAACCCTTAGCACGTCAAGGAATATTATTTGGGGGTCCAGCCATGGAGAAGAGTTTAGACACTAGGAGAAGATGAGGAACACACCCATTATCAAGAAATCACATTAGGATTCTATTTTTAACCTGTTCCTTAAAACACTAGTGCTTAGGAAATCTATTGGAGGCAGAAGTAGTCAAGGGTAGCTTAGGGTTAGGGTTAGGGTTAGGGTTAGGGTTAGCTTTAGGGTACGGCTTAGGGTACGGGTTCAGGTACGGGTTCGGGTACGGCGTAGGGTATGGGTTAGGGTTAGGTTTAGGGTTAGTTTGAGGGTTAGGGCTCGGTTTAGGGTACGGGTTAGGATTAGGGTACGTGTTAGGGTTAGGGTACGCGTTAGGGTTAGGGTAGTTATTAAACCTATCCCACTCTCTAGATACCCCTTAGCACGTCAAGGAATATTATTTGGGGGTCCAGCCATGGAGAAGAGTTTAGACACTAGGAGAAGATAAGGAACACACCCATTATCAAGAAATCACATTAGGATTCTCTTTTTAACCTGTTCCTTAAAACACTAGTGCTTAGGAAATCTATTGGAGGCAGAAGCAGTCAAGGGTAGCTTAGGGTTAGGGTTAGGTTTAGGGTTAGGGTTAGGGTTAGGGTACGGCATAGGGTACGGTTTCGGGTACGGGTTCGTGTATGGCGTAGGGTGTGGGTTAGGGTTAGGGTTAGTTTGAAGGTTAGGGCTCGGTTTAGGGTACGGGTTAGGATTAGGGTACGTGTTAGGGTTAGGGTAGGGGTTAGGGTTAGGGTACGCGTTAGGGTTAGGGTAGTTATTAAACCTATCCCACTCTCTAGATACCCCTTAGCACGTCAAGGAATATTATTTGGGGGTCCAGCCATGGAGAAGAGTTTAGACACTAGGAGAAGATAAGGAACACACCCATTATCAAGAAATCACATTAGGATTCTCTTTTTAACCTGTTCCTTAAAACACTAGTGCTTAGGAAATCTATTGGAGGCAGAAGCAGTCAAGGGTAGCTTAGGGTTAGGGTTAGGGTTAGGGTACGGCTTAGGGTACGGGTTCGGGTACGGTTTCGGGTACGGGTTCGGGTACGGCGTAGGGTATGGGTTAGGTTTAGGGTTAGGGTTAGTTTGAGGGTTAGGGCTCGGTTTAGGTTACGGGTTAGGATTAGGGTACGTGTTAGGGTTAGGGTAGGGGTTAGGGTTAGGGTACGCGTTAGGGTTAGGGTAGTTATTAAACCTATCCCACTCTCTAGATACCCTTTAGCACGTCAAGGAATATTATTTGGGGGTCCAGCCATGGAGAAGAGTTTAGACACTAGGAGAAGATAAGGAACACACCCATTATCAAGAAATCACATTAGGATTCTCTTTTTAACCTGTTCCTTAAAACACTAGTGCTTAGGAAATCTATTGGAGGCAGAAGCAGTCAAGGGTAGCTTAGGGTTAGGGTTTGGGTTAGGGTACGGCTTAGGGTACGGGTTCGGGTACGGGTTCGGGTACGGGTTTGGGTATTGCGTACGATATGCGTTAGGGTTAGGGTTAGGGTTAGTTTGAGGGTTAGGGCTCGGTGTAGGGTACGGGTTAGGATTAGGGTACGTGTTAGGGTTAGGGTAGGGTTTAGGGTTAGGGTACGCGTTAGGGTTAGGGTAGTTATTAAACCTATCCCACTCCCTAGATACCCCTTAGCACGTCAAGGAATATTATTTGGGGGTCCAGCCATGGAGAAGAGTTTAGACAGTAGGAGAAGATAAGGAACACACCCATTATCCTGAAATCACATTAGGATTCTCTTTTTAACCTGTTCCTTAATACACTAGTGCTTAGGAAATCTATTGGAGGCAGAAGCAGTCAAGGGTAGCTTAGGGTTAGGGTTAGGTTTAGGTTTAGGGTTAGGGTTACGGTTAGGGTTAGGGTACGGCTTAGTGTACGGGTTCGGGTACGGGTTCGGGTATGGCGTAGGGTATGGGTTAGGGTTAGGGTTAGGGTTAGTTTGAGGGTTAGGGCTCGGTTTAGGTTACGGGTTAGGATTAGGGTACGTCTTAGGGTTAGGGTAGGGGTTACGGTTAGGGTACGCGTTAGGGTTAGGGTAGTTATTAAACCTATCCCACTCCCTAGATAGCCCTTAGCACGTCAAGGAATATTATTTGGGGGTCCAGCCATGGAGAAGAGTTTAGACACTAGGAGAAGATGAGGAACACACCCATTATCAAGAAATCACATTAGGATTCTCTTTTTAACCTGTTCCTTAAAACACTAGTGCTTAGGAAATCTATTGGAGGCAGAAGCAGTCAAGGGTAGCTTAGGGTTAGGGTTAGGGTTAGGGTTAGGGTTAGCTTTAGGGTACGGTTAGGGTACGGGTTCGGGTACGGGTTCGGGTACGGCGTAGGGTATGGTTTAGGGTTAGGGTTAGGGTTAGTTTGAGGGTTAGGGCTCGGTTTAGGGTACGGGTTAGGATTAGGGTACGTGTTAGGGTTAGGGTACGCGTTAGGGTTAGGGTAGTTATTAAACCTATCCCACTCTCTAGATACCCCTTAGCACGTCAAGGAATATTATTTGGGTGTCCAGCCATGGAGAAGTGTTTAGACACTAGGAGAAGATAGGGAACACACCCATTATCAAGAAATCACATTAGGATTCTCTGTTTAACCTGTTCCTTAAAACACTAGTGCTTAGGAAATCTATTGGAGGCAGAAGCATTCAAGGGTAGCTTAGGGTTAGGGTTAGGTTTAGGGTTAGGGTTAGGGTTAGGGTACGGCTTAGGGTACGGTTTCGGGTACGGGTTCGTGTACGGCGTAGGGTATGGGTTAGGGTTAGGGTTAGTTTGAAGGTTAGGGCTCGGTTTAGGGTACGGGTTAGGATTAGGGTTCGTGTTAGGGTTAGGGTAGGGGTTAGGGTTAGGGTACGCGTTAGGGTTAGGGTAGTTATTAAACCTATCCCACTCTCTAGATACCCTTTAGCACGTCAAGGAATATTATTTCGGGGTCCAGCCATGGAGAAGAGTTTAGACACTAGGAGAAGATAAGGAACACACCCATTATCAAGAAATCACATTAGGATTCTCTTTTTAACCTGTTCCTTAAAACACTAGTGCTTAGGAAATCTATTGGAGGCAGAAGCAGTCAAGGGTAGCTTAGGGTTAGGGTTAGGGTTAGGGTACGGCTTAGGGTACGGGTTCGGGTACGGGTTCGGGTACGGGTTCTTGTACGGCGTAGGGTATGGGTTAGGTTTAGGGTTAGTGTTAGTTTGAGGGTTAGGGCTCGGTTTAGGTTACGGGTTAGGATTAGGGTACGTGTTAGGGTTAGGTTAGGGGTTAGGGTTAGGGTACGCGTTAGGGTTAGGGTAGTTATTAAACCTATCCCACTCTCTAGATACCCCTTAGCACGTCAAGGAATATTATTTGGGTGTCCAGCCATGGAGAAGAGTTTAGACACTAGGAGAAGATAAGGAACACACCCATTATCAATAAATCACATTAGGATTCTCTTTTTAACCTGTTCCTTAAAACACTAGTGCTTAGGAAATCTATTGGAGGGAGAAGCAGTCAAGGGTAGCTTAGGGTTAGGGTTTGGGTTAGGGTACGGCTTAGGGTACGGGTTCGGGTACGGGTTCGGGTACGGGTTTGGGTATGGCGTACGATATGGGTTAGGGTTAGGGTTAGGGTTAGTTTGAGGGTTAGGGCTCGGTGTAGGGTACGGGTTAGGATTAGGGTACGTGTTAGGGTTAGGGTAGGGTTTAGGGTTAGGGTACGCGTTAGGGTTAGGGTAGTTATTAAACCTATCCCACTCTCTAGATACCCCTTAGCACGTCAAGGAATATTATTTGGGGGTCCAGCCATGGAGAAGAGTTTAGACACTAGGAGAAGATAAGGAACACACCCATTATGAAGAAATCACATTAGGATTCTCTTTTTAACCTGTTCCTTAAAACACTAGTGCTTAGGAAATCTATTGGAGGCAGAAGCAGTCAAGGGTAGCTTAGGGTTAGGGTTAGGGTTAGGGTACGGCTTAGGGTACGGGTTCGGGTACGGGTTCGTGTACGGCGTAGGGTATGGGTTAGGGTTAGGGTTAGGGTTAGTTTGAAGGTTAGGGCTCGGTTTAGGGTACGGGTTAGGATTAGGGTTCGTGTTAGGGTTAGGGTAGGGGTTAGGGTTAGGGTACGCGTTAGGGTTAGGGTAGTTATTAAACCTATCCCACTCCCTAGATACCCCTTAGCACGTCAAGGAATATTATTTGGGGGTCCAGCCATGGAGAAGAGTTTAGACAGTAGGAGAAGATAAGGAACACACCCATTATCCTGAAATCACATTAGGATTCTCTTCTTAACCTGTTCCTTAATACACTAGTGCTTAGGAAATCTATTGGAGGCAGAAGCAGTGAAGGGTAGCTTAGGCTTAGGGTTAGGTTTAGGTTTAGGGTTAGGGTTAGGGTTAGGGTTAGGGTACGGCTTAGTGTACGGGTTCGGGTACGGGTTCGGGTATGGCGTAGGGTATGGGTTAGGGTTAGGGTTAGGGTTAGTTTGAGAGTTAGGGCTCGGTTTAGGTTACGGGTTAGGATTAGGGTACGTCTTAGGGTTAGGGTAGGGGTTAGGGTTAGGGTACGCGTTAGGGTTAGGGTAGTTATTAAACCTATCCCACTCTCTAGATAACCCTTAGCACGTCAAGGAATATTATTTGGGGGTCCAGCCATGGAGAAGAGTTTAGACACTAGGAGAAGATGAGGAACACACCCATTATCAAGAAATCACATTAGGATTCTATTTTTAACCTGTTCCTTAAAACACTAGTGCTTAGGAAATCTATTGGAGGCAGAAGCAGTCAAGGGTAGCTTAGGGTTAGGGTTAGGGTTAGGGTACGGCTTAGGGTACGGGTTCGGGTACGGGTTCGGGTACGGGTTCGGGTACGGCGTAGGGTATGGGTTAGGTTTAGGGTTAGGGTTAGTTTGAGGGTTAGGGCTCGGTTTAGGTTACGGGTTAGGATTAGGGTACGTGTTAGGGTTAGGGTAGGGGTTAGGGTTAGGGTACGCGTTAGGGTTAGGGTAGTTATTAAACCTATCCCACTCTCTAGATACCCCTTAGCACGTCAAGGAATATTATTTGGGGGTCCAGCCATGGAGAAGAGTTTAGACACTAGGAGAAGATAAGGAACACACCCATTATCAATAAATCACATTAGGATTCTCTTTTGAATCTGTTCCTTAAAACACTAGTGCTTAGGAAATCTATCGGAGGCAGAAGCAGTAAAGGGTAGCTTAGGGTTAGGGTTTGGGTTAGGGTACGGCTTAGGGTACGGGTTCGGGTACGGGTTCGGGTACGGGTTTGGGTATGGCATACGATATGGGTTAGGGTTAGGGTTAGGGTTAGTTTGAGGGTTAGGGCTCGGTGTAGGGTACGGGTTAGGATTAGGGTACATGTTAGGGTTAGGGTAGGGGTTAGGGTTAGGGTACGCGTTAGGGTTAGGGTAGTTATTAAACCTATCCCACTCTCTAGATACCCCTTAGCACGTCAAGGAATATTATTTGGGTGTCCAGCCATGGAGAAGAGTTTAGACACTAGGAGAAGATAAGGAACACACCCATTATCAAGAAATCACATTAGGATTCTCTTTTTAACCTGTTCCTTAAAACACTAGTGCTTAGGAAATCTATTGGAGGCAGAAGCAGTCAAGGGTAGCTTAGGGTTAGGGTTAGGGTTAGGGTTAGGGTTAGGGTACGGCTTAGGGTACGGGTTCGGGTACGGGTTCGTGTATGGCGTAGGGTATGGGTTAGGGTTAGGGTTAGGGTTAGTTTGAAGGTTAGGGCTCGGTTTAGGGTATGGGTTAGGATTAGGGTTCGTGTTAGGGTTAGGGTAGGGGTTAGGGTTAGGGTACGCGTTAGGGTTAGGGTAGTTATTAAACCTATCCCACTCCCTAGATAACCCTTAGCACGTCAAGGAATATTATTTGGGGGTCCAGCCATGGAGAAGAATTTAGACAGTAGGAGAAGATGAGGAACACACCCATTATCAAGAAATCACATTAGGATTCTCTTTTTAACCTGTTCCTTAAAACACTAGTGCTTAGGAAATCTATTGGAGGCAGAAGCAGTCAAGGGTAGCTTAGGGTTAGGGTTAGGGTTAGGGTTAGGGTTAGGGTACGGCTTAGGGTACGGGTTCGGGTACGGGTTCGAGTACGGCGTAGGGTATGGGTTAGGGTTAGGGTTAGGGTTAGTTTGAAGGTTAGGGCTCGGTTTAGGGTACGGGTTAGGATTAGGGTTCGTGTTAGGGTTAGGGTAGGGGTTAGGGTTAGGGTACGCGTTAGGGTTAGGGTAGTTATTAAACCTATCCCACTCTCTAGATACCCTTTAGCACGTCAAGGAATATTATTTGGGGGTCCAGCCATGGAGAAGAGTTTAGACACTAGGAGAAGATAAGGAACACACCCATTATCAAGAAATCACATTAGGATTCTCTTTTTAACCTGTTCCTTAAAACACTAGTGCTTAGGAAATCTATTGGAGGCAGAAGCAGTCAAGGGTAGATTAGGGTTAGGGTTAGGGTTAGGGTACGGCTTAGGGTACGGGTTCGGGTACGGGTTCGGGTACGGGTTCTTGTACGGCGTAGGGTATGGGTTAGGTTTAGGGTTAGTGTTAGTTTGAGGGTTAGGGCTCGGTTTAGGTTACGGGTTAGGATTAGGGTACGTGTTAGGGTTAGGTTAGGGGTTAGGGTTAGGGTACGCGTTAGGGTTAGGGTAGTTATTAAACCTATCCCACTCTCTAGATACCCCTTAGCACGTCAAGGAATATTATTTGGGTGTCCAGCCATGGAGAAGAGTTTAGACACTAGGAGAAGATAAGGAACACACCCATTATCAATAAATCACATTAGGATTCTCTTTTTAACCTGTTCCTTAAAACACTAGTGCTTAGGAAATCTATTGGAGGGAGAAGCAGTCAAGGGTAGCTTAGGGTTAGGGTTTGGGTTAGGGTACGGCTTAGGGTACGGGTTCGGGTACGGGTTCGGGTACGGGTTTGGGTATGGCGTACGATATGGGTTAGGGTTAGGGTTAGGGTTAGTTTGACGGTTAGGGCTCGGTGTAGGGTACGGGTTAGGATTAGGGTACGTGTTAGGGTTAGGGTAGGGTTTAGGGTTAGGGTACGCGTTAGGGTTAGGGTAGTTATTAAACCTATCCCACTCTCTAGATACCCCTTAGCACGTCAAGGAATATTATTTGGGGGTCCAGCCATGGAGAAGAGTTTAGACACTAGGAGAAGATAAGGAACACACCCATTATCAAGAAATCACATTAGGATTCTCTTTTTAACCTGTTCCTTAAAACACTAGTGCTTAGGAAATCTATTGGAGGCAGAAGCAGTCAAGGGTAGCTTAGGGTTAGGGTTAGGGTTAGGGTACGGCTTAGGGTACGGGTTCGGGTACGGGTTCGTGTACGGCGTAGGGTATGGGTTAGGGTTAGGGTTAGGGTTAGTTTGAAGGTTAGGGCTCGGTTTAGGGTACGGGTTAGGATTAGGGTTCGTGTTAGGGTTAGGGTAGGGGTTAGGGTTAGGGTACGCGTTAGGGTTAGGGTAGTTATTAAACCTATCCCACTCCCTAGATACCCCTTAGCACGTCAAGGAATATTATTTGGGGGTCCAGCCATGGAGAAGAGTTTAGACAGTAGGAGAAGATAAGGAACACACCCATTATCCTGAAATCACATTAGGATTCTCTTCTTAACCTGTTCCTTAATACACTAGTGCTTAGGAAATCTATTGGAGGCAGAAGCAGTGAAGGGTAGCTTAGGCTTAGGGTTAGGTTTAGGTTTAGGGTTAGGGTTAGGGTTAGGGTTAGGGTACGGCTTAGTGTACGGGTTCGGGTACGGGTTCGGGTATGGCGTAGGGTATGGGTTAGGGTTAGGGTTAGGGTTAGTTTGAGGGTTAGGGCTCGGTTTAGGTTACGGGTTAGGATTAGGGTACGTCTTAGGGTTAGGGTAGGGGTTAGGGTTAGGGTACGCGTTAGGGTTAGGGTAGTTATTAAACCTATCCCACTCTCTAGATAACCCTTAGCACGTCAAGGAATATTATTTGGGGGTCCAGCCATGGAGAAGAGTTTAGACACTAGGAGAAGATGAGGAACACACCCATTATCAAGAAATCACATTAGGATTCTATTTTTAACCTGTTCCTTAAAACACTAGTGCTTAGGAAATCTATTGGAGGCAGAAGTAGTCAAGGGTAGCTTAGGGTTAGGGTTAGGGTTAGGGTTAGGGTTAGCTTTAGGGTACGGCTTAGGGTACGGGTTCAGGTACGGGTTCGGGTACGGCGTAGGGTATGGGTTAGGGTTAGGTTTAGGGTTAGTTTGAGGGTTAGGGCTCGGTTTAGGGTACGGGGTAGGATTAGGGTACGTGTTAGGGTTAGGGTACGCGTTAGGGTTAGGGTAGTTATTAAACCTATCCCACTCTCTAGATACCCCTTAGCACGTCAAGGAATATTATTTGGGGGTCCAGCCATGGAGAAGAGTTTAGACACTAGGAGAAGATAAGGAACACACCCATTATCAAGAAATCACATTAGGATTCTCTTTTTAAACTGTTCCTTAAAACACTAGTGCTTAGGAAATCTATTGGAGGCAGAAGCAGTCAAGGGTAGCTTAGGGTTAGGGTTAGGTTTAGGGTTAGGGTTAGGGTTAGGGTACGGCTTAGGGTACGGTTTCGGGTACGGGTTCGTGTATGGCGTAGGGTGTGGGTTAGGGTTAGGGTTAGTTTGAAGGTTAGGGCTCGGTTTAGGGTACGGGTTAGGATTAGGGTACGTGTTAGGGTTAGGGTAGGGGTTAGGGTTAGGGTACGCGTTAGGGTTAGGGTAGTTATTAAACCTATCCCACTCTCTAGATACCCCTTAGCACGTCAAGGAATATTATTTGGGGGTCCAGCCATGGAGAAGAGTTTAGACACTAGGAGAAGATAAGGAACACACCCATTATCAAGAAATCACATTAGGATTCTCTTTTTAACCTGTTCCTTAAAACACTAGTGCTTAGGAAATCTATTGGAGGCAGAAGCAGTCAAGGGTAGCTTAGGGTTAGGGTTAGGGTTAGGGTACGGCTTAGGGTACGGGTTCGGGTACGGGTTCGGGTACGGGTTCGGGTACGGCGTAGGGTATGGGTTAGGTTTAGGGTTAGGGTTAGTTTGAGGGTTAGGGCTCGGTTTAGGTTACGGGTTAGGATTAGGGTACGTGTTAGGGTTAGGGTAGGGATTAGGGTTAGGGTACGCGTTAGGGTTAGGGTAGTTATTAAACCTATCCCACTCTCTAGATACCCCTTAGCACGTCAAGGAATATTATTTGGGGGTCCAGCCATGGAGAAGAGTTTAGACACTAGGAGAAGATAAGGAACACACCCATTATCAATAAATCACATTAGGATTCTCTTTTGAATCTGTTCCTTAAAACACTAGTGCTTAGGAAATCTATCGGAGGCAGAAGCAGTAAAGGGTAGCTTAGGGTTAGGGTTTGGGTTAGGGTACGGCTTAGGGTACGGGTTCGGGTACGGGTTCGGGTACGGGTTTGGGTATGGCATACGATATGGGTTAGGGTTAGGGTTAGGGTTAGTTTGAGGGTTAGGGCTCGGTGTAGGGTACGGGTTAGGATTAGGGTACATGTTAGGGTTAGGGTAGGGGTTAGGGTTAGGGTACGCGTTAGGGTTAGGGTAGTTATTAAACCTATCCCACTCTCTAGATACCCCTTAGCACGTCAAGGAATATTATTTGGGTGTCCAGCCATGGAGAAGAGTTTAGACACTAGGAGAAGATAAGGAACACACCCATTATCAAGAAATCACATTAGGATTCTCTTTTTAACCTGTTCCTTAAAACACTAGTGCTTAGGAAATCTATTGGAGGCAGAAGCAGTCAAGGGTAGCTTAGGGTTAGGGTTAGGGTTAGGGTTAGGGTTAGGGTACGGCTTAGGGTACGGGTTCGGGTACGGGTTCGTGTATGGCGTAGGGTATGGGTTAGGGTTAGGGTTAGGGTTAGTTTGAAGGTTAGGGCTCGGTTTAGGGTATGGGTTAGGATTAGGGTTCGTGTTAGGGTTAGGGTAGGGGTTAGGGTTAGGGTACGCGTTAGGGTTAGGGTAGTTATTAAACCTATCCCACTCCCTAGATAACCCTTAGCACGTCAAGGAATATTATTTGGGGGTCCAGCCATGGAGAAGAATTTAGACAGTAGGAGAAGATGAGGAACACACCCATTATCAAGAAATCACATTAGGATTCTCTTTTTAACCTGTTCCTTAAAACACTAGTGCTTAGGAAATCTATTGGAGGCAGAAGCAGTCAAGGGTAGCTTAGGGTTAGGGTTAGGGTTAGGGTTAGGGTTAGGGTTAGGGTTAGTTTGAGGGTTAGGGCTCGGTTTAGGGTACGGGTTAGGATTAGGGTTCGTGTTAGGGTTAGGGTACGCGTTAGGGTTAGGGTAGTTATTAAACCTATCCCACTCTCTAGATACCCCTTAGCACGTCAAGGAATATTATTTGGGTGTCCAGCCATGGAGAAGAGTTTAGACACTAGGAGAAGATAAGGAACACACCCATTATCAAGAAATCACATTAGGATTCTCTTTTTAACCTGTTCCTTAAAACACTAGTGCTTAGGAAATCTATTGGAGGCAGAAGCAGTCAAGGGTAGCTTAGGGTTAGGGTTAGGTGTAGGGTTAGGGTTAGGGTTAGGGTACGGCTTAGGGTACGGTTTCGGGTACGGGTTCGTGTACGGCGTAGGGTATGGGTTAGGGTTAGGGTTAGTTTGAAGGTTAGGGCTCGGTTTAGGGTACGGGTTAGGATTAGGGTATGTGTTAGGGTTAGGGTAGGGGTTAGGGTTAGGGTACGTGTTAGGGTTAGGGTAGTTATTAAACCTATCCCACTCTCTAGATACCCCTTAGCACGTCAAGGAATATTATTGGGGGGTCCAGCTATGGAGAAGAGTTTAGACACTAGGAGAAGATAAGGAACACACCCATTATCAAGAAATCACATTAGGATTCTCTTTTTAACCTGTTCCTTAAAACACTAGTGCTTAGGAAATCTATTGGAGGCAGAAGCAGTCAAGGGTAGCTTAGGGTTAGGGTTCGGGTTAGGGTACGGCTTAGGGTACGGGTTCGGGTACGGGTTCGGGTACGGGTTCGGGTACGGCGTAGGGTATGGGTTAGGTTTAGGGTTAGGGTTAGTTTGAGGGTTAGGGCTCGGTTTAGGTTACGGGTTAGGATTAGGGTACGTGTTAGGGTTAGGGTAGGTGTTAGGGTTAGGGTACGCTTTAGGGTTAGGGTAGTTATTAAACCTATCCCACTCTCTAGATACCCCTTAGCACGTCAAGGAATATTATTTGGGGGTCCAGCCATGGAGAAGAGTTTAGACACTCGGAGAAGATAAGGAACACACCCATTATCAATAAATCACGTTAGGATTCTCTTTTTAACCTGTTCCTTAAAACACTAGTGCTTAGGAAATCTATTGGAGGCAGAAGCAGTCAAGGGTAGCTTAGGGTTAGGGTTTGGGTTAGGGTACGGCTTAGGGTACGGGTTCGGGTACGGGTTTGGTTATGGCGTACGATATGGGTTAGGGTTAGGGTTAGGGTTAGTTTGAGGGTTAGGGCTCGGTGTAGGGTACGGGTTAGGATTAGGGTACGTGTTAGGGTTAGGGTAGGGGTTAGGGTTAGGGTACGCGTTAGGGTTAGGGTAGTTATTAAACCTATCCCACTCTCTAGATACCCCTTAGCACGTCAAGGAATATTATTTGGGTGTCCAGCCATGGAGAAGAGTTTAGACACTAGGAGAAGATAAGGAACACACCCATTATCAAGAAATCACATTAGGATTCTCTTTTTAACCTGTTCCTTAAAACACTAGTGCTTAGGAAATCTATTGGAGGCAGAAGCAGTCAAGGGTAGCTTAGGGTTAGGGTTAGGGTTAGGGTTAGGGTTAGGGTACGGCTTAGGGTACGGGTTCGGGTACGGGTTCGAGTACGGCGTAGGGTATGGGTTAGGGTTAGGGTTAGGGTTAGTTTGAAGGTTAGGGCTCGGTTTAGGGTACGGGTTAGGATTAGGGTTCGTGTTAGGGTTAGGGTAGGGGTTAGGGTTAGGGTACGCGTTAGGGTTAGGGTAGTTATTAAACCTATCCCACTCTCTAGATACCCTTTAGCACGTCAAGGAATATTATTTGGGGGTCCAGCCATGGAGAAGAGTTTAGACACTAGGAGAAGATAAGGAACACACCCATTATCAAGAAATCACATTAGGATTCTCTTTTTAACCTGTTCCTTAAAACACTAGTGCTTAGGAAATCTATTGGAGGCAGAAGCAGTCAAGGGTAGCTTAGGGTTAGGGTTAGGGTTAGGGTACGGCTTAGGGTACGGGTTCGGGTACGGGTTCGGGTACGGGTTCTTGTACGGCGTAGGGTATGGGTTAGGTTTAGGGTTAGTGTTAGTTTGAGGGTTAGGGCTCGGTTTAGGTTACGGGTTAGGATTAGGGTACGTGTTAGGGTTAGGTTAGGGGTTAGGGTTAGGGTACGCGTTAGGGTTAGGGTAGTTATTAAACCTATCCCACTCTCTAGATACCCCTTAGCACGTCAAGGAATATTATTTGGGTGTCCAGCCATGGAGAAGAGTTTAGACACTAGGAGAAGATAAGGAACACACCCATTATCAATAAATCACATTAGGATTCTCTTTTTAACCTGTTCCTTAAAACACTAGTGCTTAGGAAATCTATTGGAGGGAGAAGCAGTCAAGGGTAGATTAGGGTTAGGGTTTGGGTTAGGGTACGGCTTAGGGTACGGGTTCGGGTACGGGTTCGGGTACGGGTTTGGGTATGGCGTACGATATGGGTTAGGGTTAGGGTTAGGGTTAGTTTGAGGGTTAGGGCTCGGTTTAGGTTACGGGTTAGGATTAGGGTACGTGTTAGGGTTAGGGTAGGGATTAGGGTTAGGGTACGCGTTAGGGTTAGGGTAGTTATTAAACCTATCCCACTCTCTAGATACCCCTTAGCACGTCAAGGAATATTATTTGGGGGTCCAGCCATGGAGAAGAGTTTAGACACTAGGAGAAGATAAGGAACACACCCATTATCAATAAATCACATTAGGATTCTCTTTTGAATCTGTTCCTTAAAACACTAGTGCTTAGGAAATCTATCGGAGGCAGAAGCAGTAAAGGGTAGCTTAGGGTTAGGGTTTGGGTTAGGGTACGGCTTAGGGTACGGGTTCGGGTACGGGTTCGGGTACGGGTTTGGGTATGGCATACGATATGGGTTAGGGTTAGGGTTAGGGTTAGTTTGAGGGTTAGGGCTCGGTGTAGGGTACGGGTTAGGATTAGGGTACATGTTAGGGTTAGGGTAGGGGTTAGGGTTAGGGTACGCGTTAGGGTTAGGGTAGTTATTAAACCTATCCCACTCTCTAGATACCCCTTAGCACGTCAAGGAATATTATTTGGGTGTCCAGCCATGGAGAAGAGTTTAGACACTAGGAGAAGATAAGGAACACACCCATTATCAAGAAATCACATTAGGATTCTCTTTTTAACCTGTTCCTTAAAACACTAGTGCTTAGGAAATCTATTGGAGGCAGAAGCAGTCAAGGGTAGCTTAGGGTTAGGGTTAGGGTTAGGGTTAGGGTTAGGGTACGGCTTAGGGTACGGGTTCGGGTACGGGTTCGTGTATGGCGTAGGGTATGGGTTAGGGTTAGGGTTAGGGTTAGTTTGAAGGTTAGGGCTCGGTTTAGGGTATGGGTTAGGATTAGGGTTCGTGTTAGGGTTAGGGTAGGGGTTAGGGTTAGGGTACGCGTTAGGGTTAGGGTAGTTATTAAACCTATCCCACTCCCTAGATAACCCTTAGCACGTCAAGGAATATTATTTGGGGGTCCAGCCATGGAGAAGAATTTAGACAGTAGGAGAAGATGAGGAACACACCCATTATCAAGAAATCACATTAGGATTCTCTTTTTAACCTGTTCCTTAAAACACTAGTGCTTAGGAAATCTATTGGAGGCAGAAGCAGTCAAGGGTAGCTTAGGGTTAGGGTTAGGGTTAGGGTTAGGGTTAGGGTTAGGGTTAGTTTGAGGGTTAGGGCTCGGTTTAGGGTACGGGTTAGGATTAGGGTTCGTGTTAGGGTTAGGGTACGCGTTAGGGTTAGGGTAGTTATTAAACCTATCCCACTCTCTAGATACCCCTTAGCACGTCAAGGAATATTATTTGGGTGTCCAGCCATGGAGAAGAGTTTAGACACTAGGAGAAGATAAGGAACACACCCATTATCAAGAAATCACATTAGGATTCTCTTTTTAACCTGTTCCTTAAAACACTAGTGCTTAGGAAATCTATTGGAGGCAGAAGCAGTCAAGGGTAGCTTAGGGTTAGGGTTAGGTGTAGGGTTAGGGTTAGGGTTAGGGTACGGCTTAGGGTACGGTTTCGGGTACGGGTTCGTGTACGGCGTAGGGTATGGGTTAGGGTTAGGGTTAGTTTGAAGGTTAGGGCTCGGTTTAGGGTACGGGTTAGGATTAGGGTATGTGTTAGGGTTAGGGTAGGGGTTAGGGTTAGGGTACGTGTTAGGGTTAGGGTAGTTATTAAACCTATCCCACTCTCTAGATACCCCTTAGCACGTCAAGGAATATTATTGGGGGGTCCAGCTATGGAGAAGAGTTTAGACACTAGGAGAAGATAAGGAACACACCCATTATCAAGAAATCACATTAGGATTCTCTTTTTAACCTGTTCCTTAAAACACTAGTGCTTAGGAAATCTATTGGAGGCAGAAGCAGTCAAGGGTAGCTTAGGGTTAGGGTTCGGGTTAGGGTACGGCTTAGGGTACGGGTTCGGGTACGGGTTCGGGTACGGGTTCGGGTACGGCGTAGGGTATGGGTTAGGTTTAGGGTTAGGGTTAGTTTGAGGGTTAGGGCTCGGTTTAGGTTACGGGTTAGGATTAGGGTACGTGTTAGGGTTAGGGTAGGTGTTAGGGTTAGGGTACGCTTTAGGGTTAGGGTAGTTATTAAACCTATCCCACTCTCTAGATACCCCTTAGCACGTCAAGGAATATTATTTGGGGGTCCAGCCATGGAGAAGAGTTTAGACACTCGGAGAAGATAAGGAACACACCCATTATCAATAAATCACGTTAGGATTCTCTTTTTAACCTGTTCCTTAAAACACTAGTGCTTAGGAAATCTATTGGAGGCAGAAGCAGTCAAGGGTAGCTTAGGGTTAGGGTTTGGGTTAGGGTACGGCTTAGGGTACGGGTTCGGGTACGGGTTTGGTTATGGCGTACGATATGGGTTAGGGTTAGGGTTAGGGTTAGTTTGAGGGTTAGGGCTCGGTGTAGGGTACGGGTTAGGATTAGGGTACGTGTTAGGGTTAGGGTAGGGGTTAGGGTTAGGGTACGCGTTAGGGTTAGGGTAGTTATTAAACCTATCCCACTCTCTAGATACCCCTTAGCACGTCAAGGAATATTATTTGGGTGTCCAGCCATGGAGAAGAGTTTAGACACTAGGAGAAGATAAGGAACACACCCATTATCAAGAAATCACATTAGGATTCTCTTTTTAACCTGTTCCTTAAAACACTAGTGCTTAGGAAATCTATTGGAGGCAGAAGCAGTCAAGGGTAGCTTAGGGTTAGGGTTAGGGTTAGGGTTAGGGTTAGGGTACGGCTTAGGGTACGGGTTCGGGTACGGGTTCGAGTACGGCGTAGGGTATGGGTTAGGGTTAGGGTTAGGGTTAGTTTGAAGGTTAGGGCTCGGTTTAGGGTACGGGTTAGGATTAGGGTTCGTGTTAGGGTTAGGGTAGGGGTTAGGGTTAGGGTACGCGTTAGGGTTAGGGTAGTTATTAAACCTATCCCACTCTCTAGATACCCTTTAGCACGTCAAGGAATATTATTTGGGGGTCCAGCCATGGAGAAGAGTTTAGACACTAGGAGAAGATAAGGAACACACCCATTATCAAGAAATCACATTAGGATTCTCTTTTTAACCTGTTCCTTAAAACACTAGTGCTTAGGAAATCTATTGGAGGCAGAAGCAGTCAAGGGTAGCTTAGGGTTAGGGTTAGGGTTAGGGTACGGCTTAGGGTACGGGTTCGGGTACGGGTTCGGGTACGGGTTCTTGTACGGCGTAGGGTATGGGTTAGGTTTAGGGTTAGTGTTAGTTTGAGGGTTAGGGCTCGGTTTAGGTTACGGGTTAGGATTAGGGTACGTGTTAGGGTTAGGTTAGGGGTTAGGGTTAGGGTACGCGTTAGGGTTAGGGTAGTTATTAAACCTATCCCACTCTCTAGATACCCCTTAGCACGTCAAGGAATATTATTTGGGTGTCCAGCCATGGAGAAGAGTTTAGACACTAGGAGAAGATAAGGAACACACCCATTATCAATAAATCACATTAGGATTCTCTTTTTAACCTGTTCCTTAAAACACTAGTGCTTAGGAAATCTATTGGAGGGAGAAGCAGTCAAGGGTAGCTTAGGGTTAGGGTTTGGGTTAGGGTACGGCTTAGGGTACGGGTTCGGGTACGGGTTCGGGTACGGGTTTGGGTATGGCGTACGATATGGGTTAGGGTTAGGGTTAGGGTTAGTTTGAGGGTTAGGGCTCGGTGTAGGGTACGGGTTAGGATTAGGGTACGTGTTAGGGTTAGGGTAGGGTTTAGGGTTAGGGTACGCGTTAGGGTTAGGGTAGTTATTAAACCTATCCCACTCTCTAGATACCCCTTAGCACGTCAAGGAATATTATTTGGGGGTCCAGCCATGGAGAAGAGTTTAGACACTAGGAGAAGATAAGGAACACACCCATTATCAAGAAATCACATTAGGATTCTCTTTTTAACCTGTTCCTTAAAACACTAGTGCTTAGGAAATCTATTGGAGGCAGAAGCAGTCAAGGGTAGCTTAGGGTTAGGGTTAGGGTTAGGGTACGGCTTAGGGTACGGGTTCGGGTACGGGTTCGTGTACGGCGTAGGGTATGGGTTAGGGTTAGGGTTAGGGTTAGGGTTAGGGTAGGGGTTAGGGTTAGGGTACGCGTTAGGGTTAGGGTAGTTATTAAACCTATCCCACTCTCTAGATAACCCTTAGCACGTCAAGGAATATTATTTGGGGGTCCAGCCATGGAGAAGAGTTTAGACACTAGGAGAAGATGAGGAACACACCCATTATCAAGAAATCACATTAGGATTCTATTTTTAACCTGTTCCTTAAAACACTAGTGCTTAGGAAATCTATTGGAGGCAGAAGTAGTCAAGGGTAGCTTAGGGTTAGGGTTAGGGTTAGGGTTAGGGTTAGCTTTAGGGTACGGCTTAGGGTACGGGTTCAGGTACGGGTTCGGGTACGGCGTAGGGTATGGGTTAGGGTTAGGTTTAGGGTTAGTTTGAGGGTTAGGGCTCGGTTTAGGGTACGGGTTAGGATTAGGGTACGTGTTAGGGTTAGGGTACGCGTTAGGGTTAGGGTAGTTATTAAACCTATCCCACTCTCTAGATACCCCTTAGCACGTCAAGGAATATTATTTGGGGGTCCAGCCATGGAGAAGAGTTTAGACACTAGGAGAAGATAAGGAACACACCCATTATCAAGAAATCACATTAGGATTCTCTTTTTAACCTGTTCCTTAAAACACTAGTGCTTAGGAAATCTATTGGAGGCAGAAGCAGTCAAGGGTAGCTTAGGGTTAGGGTTAGGTTTAGGGTTAGGGTTAGGGTTAGGGTACGGCTTAGGGTACGGTTTCGGGTACGGGTTCGTGTATGGCGTAGGGTGTGGGTTAGGGTTAGGGTTAGTTTGAAGGTTAGGGCTCGGTTTAGGGTACGGGTTAGGATTAGGGTACGTGTTAGGGTTAGGGTAGGGGTTAGGGTTAGGGTACGCGTTAGGGTTAGGGTAGTTATTAAACCTATCCCACTCTCTAGATACCCCTTAGCACGTCAAGGAATATTATTTGGGGGTCCAGCCATGGAGAAGAGTTTAGACACTAGGAGAAGATAAGGAACACACCCATTATCAAGAAATCACATTAGGATTCTCTTTTTAACCTGTTCCTTAAAACACTAGTGCTTAGGAAATCTATTGGAGGCAGAAGCAGTCAAGGGTAGCTTAGGGTTAGGGTTAGGGTTAGGGTACGGCTTAGGGTACGGGTTCGGGTACGGGTTCGGGTACGGGTTCGGGTACGGCGTAGGG
This sequence comes from Eschrichtius robustus, assembly GCF_028021215.1. Classification (NCBI taxonomy): domain Eukaryota; kingdom Metazoa; phylum Chordata; class Mammalia; order Artiodactyla; family Eschrichtiidae; genus Eschrichtius; species Eschrichtius robustus. Next base: position 3,388,960 of record NW_027175257.1, read on the forward strand.
TATGGGTTAGGTTTAGGGTTAGGGTTAGTTTGAGGGTTAGGGCTCGGTTTAGGTTACGGGTTAGGATTAGGGTACGTGTTAGGGTTAGGGTAGGGGTTAGGGTTAGGGTACGCGTTAGGGTTAGGGTAGTTATTAAACCTATCCCACTCTCTAGATACCCCTTAGCACGTCAAGGAATATTATTTGGGGGTCCAGCCATGGAGAAGAGTTTAGACACTAGGAGAAGATAAGGAACACACCCATTATCAATAAATCACATTAGGATTCTCTTTTGAATCTGTTCCTTAAAACACTAGTGCTTAGGAAATCTATCGGAGGCAGAAGCAGTAAAGGGTAGCTTAGGGTTAGGGTTTGGGTTAGGGTACGGCTTAGGGTACGGGTTCGGGTACGGGTTCGGGTACGGGTTTGGGTATGGCATACGATATGGGTTAGGGTTAGGGTTAGGGTTAGTTTGAGGGTTAGGGCTCGGTGTAGGGTACGGGTTAGGATTAGGGTACATGTTAGGGTTAGGGTAGGGGTTAGGGTTAGGGTACGCGTTAGGGTTAGGGTAGTTATTAAACCTATCCCACTCTCTAGATACCCCTTAGCACGTCAAGGAATATTATTTGGGTGTCCAGCCATGGAGAAGAGTTTAGACACTAGGAGAAGATAAGGAACACACCCATTATCAAGAAATCACATTAGGATTCTCTTTTTAACCTGTTCCTTAAAACACTAGTGCTTAGGAAATCTATTGGAGGCAGAAGCAGTCAAGGGTAGCTTAGGGTTAGGGTTAGGGTTAGGGTTAGGGTTAGGGTACGGCTTAGGGTACGGGTTCGGGTACGGGTTCGTGTATGGCGTAGGGTATGGGTTAGGGTTAGGGTTAGGGTTAGTTTGAAGGTTAGGGCTCGGTTTAGGGTATGGGTTAGGATTAGGGTTCGTGTTAGGGTTAGGGTAGGGGTTAGGGTTAGGGTACGCGTTAGGGTTAGGGTAGTTATTAAACCTATCCCACTCCCTAGATAACCCTTAGCACGTCAAGGAATATTATTTGGGGGTCCAGCCATGGAGAAGAATTTAGACAGTAGGAGAAGATGAGGAACACACCCATTATCAAGAAATCACATTAGGATTCTCTTTTTAACCTGTTCCTTAAAACACTAGTGCTTAGGAAATCTATTGGAGGCAGAAGCAGTCAAGGGTAGCTTAGGGTTAGGGTTAGGGTTAGGGTTAGGGTTAGGGTTAGGGTTAGTTTGAGGGTTAGGGCTCGGTTTAGGGTACGGGTTAGGATTAGGGTTCGTGTTAGGGTTAGGGTACGCGTTAGGGTTAGGGTAGTTATTAAACCTATCCCACTCTCTAGATACCCCTTAGCACGTCAAGGAATATTATTTGGGTGTGCAGCCATGGAGAAGAGTTTAGACACTAGGAGAAGATAAGGAACACACCCATTATCAAGAAATCACATTAGGATTCTCTTTTTAACCTGTTCCTTAAAACACTAGTGCTTAGGAAATCTATTGGAGGCAGAAGCAGTCAAGGGTAGCTTAGGGTTAGGGTTAGGTGTAGGGTTAGGGTTAGGGTTAGGGTACGGCTTAGGGTACGGTTTCGGGTACGGGTTCGTGTACGGCGTAGGGTATGGGTTAGGGTTAGGGTTAGTTTGAAGGTTAGGGCTCGGTTTAGGGTACGGGTTAGGATTAGGGTACGTGTTAGGGTTAGGGTAGGGGTTAGGGTTAGGGTACGTGTTAGGGTTAGGGTAGTTATTAAACCTATCCCACTCTCTAGATACCCCTTAGCACGTCAAGGAATATTATTGGGGGGTCCAGCTATGGAGAAGAGTTTAGACACTAGGAGAAGATAAGGAACACACCCATTATCAAGAAATCACATTAGGATTCTCTTTTTAACCTGTTCCTTAAAACACTAGTGCTTAGGAAATCTATTGGAGGCAGAAGCAGTCAAGGGTAGCTTAGGGTTAGGGTTCGGGTTAGGGTACGGCTTAGGGTACGGGTTCGGGTACGGGTTCGGGTACGGGTTCGGGTACGGCGTAGGGTATGGGTTAGGTTTAGGGTTAGGGTTAGTTTGAGGGTTAGGGCTCGGTTTAGGTTACGGGTTAGGATTAGGGTACGTGTTAGGGTTAGGGTAGGTGTTAGGGTTAGGGTACGCTTTAGGGTTAGGGTAGTTATTAAACCTATCCCACTCTCTAGATACCCCTTAGCACGTCAAGGAATATTATTTGGGGGTCCAGCCATGGAGAAGAGTTTAGACACTCGGAGAAGATAAGGAACACACCCATTATCAATAAATCACGTTAGGATTCTCTTTTTAACCTGTTCCTTAAAACACTAGTGCTTAGGAAATCTATTGGAGGCAGAAGCAGTCAAGGGTAGCTTAGGGTTAGGGTTTGGGTTAGGGTACGGCTTAGGGTACGGGTTCGGGTACGGGTTCGGGTACGGGTTTGGTTATGGCGTACGATATGGGTTAGGGTTAGGGTTAGGGTTAGTTTGAGGGTTAGGGCTCGGTGTAGGGTACGGGTTAGGATTAGGGTACGTGTTAGGGTTAGGGTAGGGGTTAGGGTTAGGGTACGCGTTAGGGTTAGGGTAGTTATTAAACCTATCCCACTCTCTAGATACCCCTTAGCACGTCAAGGAATATTATTTGGGTGTCCAGCCATGGAGAAGAGTTTAGACACTAGGAGAAGATAAGGAACACACCCATTATCAAGAAATCACATTAGGATTCTCTTTTTAACCTGTTCCTTAAAACACTAGTGCTTAGGAAATCTATTGGAGGCAGAAGCAGTCAAGGGTAGCTTAGGGTTAGGGTTAGGGTTAGGGTTAGGGTTAGGGTACGGCTTAGGGTACGGGTTCGGGTACGGGTTCGAGTACGGCGTAGGGTATGGGTTAGGGTTAGGGTTAGTTTGAAGGTTAGGGCTCGGTTTAGGGTACGGGATAGGATTAGGGTTCGTGTTAGGGTTAGGGTAGGGGTTAGGGTTAGGGTACGCGTTAGGGTTAGGGTAGTTATTAAACCTATCCCACTCTCTAGATTCCCTTTAGCACGTCAAGGAATATTATTTGGGGGTCCAGCCATGGAGAAGAGTTTAGACACTAGGAGAAGATAAGGAACACACCCATTATCAAGAAATCACATTAGGATTCTCTTTTTAACCTGTTCCTTAAAACACTAGTGCTTAGGAAATCTATTGGAGGCAGAAGCAGTCAAGGGTAGCTTAGGGTTAGGGTTAGGGTTAGGGTACGGCTTAGGGTACGGGTTCGGGTACGGGTTCGGGTACGGGTTCTTGTACGGCGTAGGGTATGGGTTAGGTTTTGGGTTAGTGTTAGTTTGAGGGTTAGGGCTCGGTTTAGGTTACGGGTTAGGATTAGGGTACGTGTTAGGGTTAGGTTAGGGGTTAGGGTTAGGGTACGCGTTAGGGTTAGGCTAGTTATTAAACCTATCCCACTCTCTAGATACCCCTTAGCACGTCAAGGAATATTATTTGGGTGTCCTGCCATGGAGAAGAGTTTAGACACTAGGAGAAGATAAGGAACACACCCATTATCAATAAATCACATTAGGATTCTCTTTTTAACCTGTTCCTTAAAACACTAGTGCTTAGGAAATCTATTGGAGGGAGAAGCAGTCAAGGGTAGCTTAGGGTTAGGGTTTGGGTTAGGGTACGGCTTAGGGTACGGGTTCGGGTACGGGTTCGGGTACGGGTTTGGGTATGGCGTACGATATGGGTTAGGGTTAGGGTTAGGGTTAGTTTGAGGGTTAGGGCTCGGTGTAGGGTACGGGTTAGGATTAGGGTACGTGTTAGGGTTAGGGTAGGGTTTAGGGTTAGGGTACGCGTTAGGGTTAGGTTAGTTATTAAACCTATCCCACTCTCTAGATACCCCTTAGCACGTCAAGGAATATTATTTGGGGGTCCAGCCATGGAGAAGAGTTTAGACACTAGGAGAAGATAAGGAACACACCCATTATCAAGAAATCACATTAGGATTCTCTTTTTAACCTGTTCCTTAAAACACTAGTGCTTAGGAAATCTATTGGAGGCAGAAGCAGTCAAGGGTAGCTTAGGGTTAGGGTTAGGGTTAGGGTACGGCTTAGGGTACGGGTTCGGGTACGGGTTCGTGTACGGCGTAGGGTATGGGTTAGGGTTAGGGTTAGGGTTAGTTTGAAGGTTAGGGCTCGGTTTAGGGTACGGGTTAGGATTAGGGTTCGTGTTAGGGTTAGGGTAGGGGTTAGGGTTAGGGTACGCGTTAGGGTTAGGGTAGTTATTAAACCTATCCCACTCCCTAGATACCCCTTAGCACGTCAAGGAATATTATTTGGGGGTCCAGCCATGGAGAAGAGTTTAGACAGTAGGAGAAGATAAGGAACACACCCATTATCCTGAAATCACATTAGGATTCTCTTCTTAACCTGTTCCTTAATACACTAGTGCTTAGGAAATCTATTGGAGGCAGAAGCAGTGAAGGGTAGCTTAGGGTTAGGGTTAGGTTTAGGTTTAGGGTTAGGGTTAGGGTTAGGGTTAGGGTACGGCTTAGTGTACGGGTTCGGGTACGGGTTCGGGTATGGCGTAGGGTATGGGTTAGGGTTAGGGTTAGGGTTCGTTTGAGGGTTAGGGCTCGGTTTAGGTTACGGGTTAGGATTAGGGTACGTCTTAGGGTTAGGGTAGGGGTTAGGGTTAGGGTACGCGTTAGGGTTAGGGTAGTTATTAAACCTATCCCACTCTCTAGATAACCCTTAGCACGTCAAGGAATATTATTTGGGGGTCCAGCCATGGAGAAGAGTTTAGACACTAGGAGAAGATGAGGAACACACCCATTATCAAGAAATCACATTAGGATTCTATTTTTAACCTGTTCCTTAAAACACTAGTGCTTAGGAAATCTATTGGAGGCAGAAGTAGTCAAGGGTAGCTTAGGGTTAGGGTTAGGGTTAGGGTTGGGGTTAGCTTTAGGGTACGGCTTAGGGTACGGGTTCAGGTACGGGTTCGGGTACGGCGTAGGGTATGGGTTAGGGTTAGGTTTAGGGTTAGTTTGAGGGTTAGGGCTCGGTTTAGGGTACGGGTTAGGATTAGGGTACGTGTTAGGGTTAGGGTACGCGTTAGGGTTAGGGTAGTTATTAAACCTATCCCACTCTCTAGATACCCCTTAGCACGTCAAGGAATATTATTTGGGGGTCCAGCCATGGAGAAGAGTTTAGACACTAGGAGAAGATAAGGAACACACCCATTATCAAGAAATCACATTAGGATTCTCTTTTTAACCTGTTCCTTAAAACACTAGTGCTTAGGAAATCTATTGGAGGCAGAAGCAGTCAAGGGTAGCTTAGGGTTAGGGTTAGGTTTAGGGTTAGGGTTAGGGTTAGGGTACGGCTTAGGGTACGGTTTCGGGTACGGGTTCGTGTATGGCGTAGGGTGTGGGTTAGGGTTAGGGTTAGTTTGAAGGTTAGGGCTCGGTTTAGGGTACGGGTTAGGATTAGGGTACGTGTTAGGGTTAGGGTAGGGGTTAGGGTTAGGGTACGCGTTAGGGTTAGGGTAGTTATTAAACCTATCCCACTCTCTAGATACCCCTTAGCACGTCAAGGAATATTATTTGGGGGTCCAGCCATGGAGAAGAGTTTAGACACTAGGAGAAGATAAGGAACACACCCATTATCAAGAAATCACATTAGGATTCTCTTTTTAACCTGTTCCTTAAAACACTAGTGCTTAGGAAATCTATTGGAGGCAGAAGCAGTCAAGGGTAGCTTAGGGTTAGGGTTAGGGTTAGGGTACGGCTTAGGGTACGGGTTCGGGTACGGGTTCGGGTACGGGTTCGGGTACGGCGTAGGGTATGGGTTAGGTTTAGGGTTAGGGTTAGTTTGAGGGTTAGGGCTCGGTTTAGGTTACGGGTTAGGATTAGGGTACGTGTTAGGGTTAGGGTAGGGGTTAGGGTTAGGGTATGCGTTAGGGTTAGGGTAGTTATTAAACCTATCCCACTCTCTAGATACCCCTTAGCACGTCAAGGAATATTATTTGGGGGTCCAGCCATGGAGAAGAGTTTAGACACTAGGAGAAGATAAGGAACACACCCATTATCAATAAATCACATTAGGATTCTCTTTTGAATCTGTTCCTTAAAACACTAGTGCTTAGGAAATCTATCGGAGGCAGAAGCAGTAAAGGGTAGCTTAGGGTTAGGGTTTGGGTTAGGGTACGGCTTAGGGTACGGGTTCGGGTACGGGTTCGGGTACGGGTTTGGGTATGGCATACGATATGGGTTAGGGTTAGGGTTAGGGTTAGTTTGAGGGTTAGGGCTCGGTGTAGGGTACGGGTTAGGATTAGGGTACATGTTAGGGTTAGGGTAGGGGTTAGGGTTAGGGTACGCGTTAGGGTTAGGGTAGTTATTAAACCTATCCCACTCTCTAGATACCCCTTAGCACGTCAAGGAATATTATTTGGGTGTCCAGCCATGGAGAAGAGTTTAGACACTAGGAGAAGATAAGGAACACACCCATTATCAAGAAATCACATTAGGATTCTCTTTTTAACCTGTTCCTTAAAACACTAGTGCTTAGGAAATCTATTGGAGGCAGAAGCAGTCAAGGGTAGCTTAGGGTTAGGGTTAGGGTTAGGGTTAGGGTTAGGGTACGGCTTAGGGTACGGGTTCGGGTACGGGTTCGTGTATGGCGTAGGGTATGGGTTAGGGTTAGGGTTAGGGTTAGTTTGAAGGTTAGGGCTCGGTTTAGGGTATGGGTTAGGATTAGGGTTCGTGTTAGGGTTAGGGTAGGGGTTAGGGTTAGGGTACGCGTTAGGGTTAGGGTAGTTATTAAACCTATCCCACTCCCTAGATAACCCTTAGCACGTCAAGGAATATTATTTGGGGGTCCAGCCATGGAGAAGAATTTAGACAGTAGGAGAAGATGAGGAACACACCCATTATCAAGAAATCACATTAGGATTCTCTTTTTAACCTGTTCCTTAAAACACTAGTGCTTAGGAAATCTATTGGAGGCAGAAGCAGTCAAGGGTAGCTTAGGGTTAGGGTTAGGGTTAGGGTTAGGGTTAGGGTTAGGGTTAGTTTGAGGGTTAGGGCTCGGTTTAGGGTACGGGTTAGGATTAGGGTTCGTGTTAGGGTTAGGGTACGCGTTAGGGTTAGGGTAGTTATTAAACCTATCCCACTCTCTAGATACCCCTTAGCACGTCAAGGAATATTATTTGGGTGTCCAGCCATGGAGAAGAGTTTAGACACTAGGAGAAGATAAGGAACACACCCATTATCAAGAAATCACATTAGGATTCTCTTTTTAACCTGTTCCTTAAAACACTAGTGCTTAGGAAATCTATTGGAGGCAGAAGCAGTCAAGGGTAGCTTAGGGTTAGGGTTAGGTGTAGGGTTAGGGTTAGGGTTAGGGTACGGCTTAGGGTACGGTTTCGGGTACGGGTTCGTGTACGGCGTAGGGTATGGGTTAGGGTTAGGGTTAGTTTGAAGGTTAGGGCTCGGTTTAGGGTACGGGTTAGGATTAGGGTACGTGTTAGGGTTAGGGTAGGGGTTAGGGTTAGGGTACGTGTTAGGGTTAGGGTAGTTATTAAACCTATCCCACTCTCTAGATACCCCTTAGCACGTCAAGGAATATTATTGGGGGGTCCAGCCATGGAGAAGAGTTTAGACACTAGGAGAAGATAAGGAACACACCCATTATCAAGAAATCACATTAGGATTCTCTTTTTAACCTGTTCCTTAAAACACTAGTGCTTAGGAAATCTATTGGAGGCAGAAGCAGTCAAGCGTAGCTTAGGGTTAGGGTTCGGGTTAGGGTACGGCTTAGGGTACGGGTTCGGGTACGGGTTCGGGTACGGGTTCGGGTACGGCGTAGGGTATGGGTTAGGTTTAGGGTTAGGGTTAGTTTGAGGGTTAGGGCTCGGTTTAGGTTACGGGTTAGGATTAGGGTACGTGTTAGGGTTAGGGTAGGTGTTAGGGTTAGGGTACGCTTTAGGGTTAGGGTAGTTATTAAACCTATCCCACTCTCTAGATACCCCTTAGCACGTCAAGGAATATTATTTGGGGGTCCAGCCATGGAGAAGAGTTTAGACACTCGGAGAAGATAAGGAACACACCCATTATCAATAAATCACGTTAGGATTCTCTTTTTAACCTGTTCCTTAAAACACTAGTGCTTAGGAAATCTATTGGAGGCAGAAGCAGTCAAGGGTAGCTTAGGGTTAGGGTTTGGGTTAGGGTACGGCTTAGGGTACGGGTTCGGGTACGGGTTCGGGTACGGGTTTGGTTATGGCGTACGATATGGGTTAGGGTTAGGGTTAGGGTTAGTTTGAGGGTTAGGGCTCGGTGTAGGGTACGGGTTAGGATTAGGGTACGTGTTAGGGTTAGGGTAGGGGTTAGGGTTAGGGTACGCGTTAGGGTTAGGGTAGTTATTAAACCTATCCCACTCTCTAGATACCCCTTAGCACGTCAAGGAATATTATTTGGGTGTCCAGCCATGGAGAAGAGTTTAGACACTAGGAGAAGATAAGGAACACACCCATTATCAAGAAATCACATTAGGATTCTCTTTTTAACCTGTTCCTTAAAACACTAATGCTTAGGAAATCTATTGGAGGCAGAAGCAGTCAAGGGTAGCTTAGGGTTAGGGTTAGGGTTAGGGTTAGGGTTAGGGTACGGCTTAGGGTACGGGTTCGGGTACGGGTTCGAGTACGGCGTAGGGTATGGGTTAGGGTTAGGGTTAGGGTTAGTTTGAAGGTTAGGGCTCGGTTTAGGGTACGGGTTAGGATTAGGGTTCGTGTTAGGGTTAGGGTAGGGGTTAGGGTTAGGGTACGCGTTAGGTTTAGGGTAGTTATTAAACCTATCCCACTCTCTAGATACCCTTTAGCACGTCAAGGAATATTATTTGGGGTTCCAGCCATGGAGAAGAGTTTAGACACTAGGAGAAGATAAGGAACACACCCATTATCCTGAAATCACATTAGGATTCTCTTTTTAACCTGTTCCTTAAAACACTAGTGCTTAGGAAATCTATTGGAGGCAGAAGTAGTCAAGGGTAGCTTAGGGTTAGGGTTAGGGTTAGGGTTAGGGTACGGCTTATGGTACGGGTTCGGGTACGGCTTCGGGTACGGCGTAGGGTATGGGTTAGGGTTAGGTTTAGGGTTAGTTTGAGGGTTAGGGCTCGGTTTAGGGTACGGGTTAGGATTAGGGTACATGTTAGGGTTAGGGTACGCGTTAGGGTTAGGGTAGTTATTAAACCTATCCCACTCTCTAGATACCCCTTAGCACGTCAAGGAATATTATTTGGGGGTCCAGACATGGAGAAGAGTTTAGACACTAGGAGAAGATAAGGAACACACCCATTATCAAGAAATCACATTAGGATTCTCTTTTTAACCTGTTCCTTAAAACACTAGTGCTTAGGAAATCTATTGGAGGCAGAAGCAATCAAGGGTAGCTTAGGGTTAGGGTTAGGGTTAGGGTTAGGGTTAGTGTTAGGGTACGGGTTCGGGTACGGGTTCGGGTACGGCGTAGGGTATGGGTTAGGGTTAGGGTTAGGGTTAGTTTGAGGGTTAGGGCTCGGTTTAGGGTACGGGTTAGGATTAGGGTACGTGTTAGTGTTAGGGTAGGGGTTAGGGTTAGGGTACGCGTTAGGGTTACGGTAGTTATTAAACCTATCCCACACTCTAGATACCCCTTAGCACGTCAAGGAATATTATTTGGGGGTCCAGCCATGGAGAAGAGTTTAGACACTAGGAGAAGATAAGGAACACACCCATTATCAAGAAATCACATTAGGATTCTCTTTTTAACCTGTTCCTTAAAACACTAGTGCTTAGGAAATCTATTGGAGGCAGAAGCAGTCAAAGGTAGCTTAGGGTTAGGGTTAGGGTTAGGGTACGGCTTAGGGTACGGGTTCGGGTACGGGTTTGGATATGGCATAGGGTATGGGTTAGGGTTAGGGTTAGTTTGAGGGTTAGGGCTCTTTTTAGGGTTCGGGTTATGATTAGTGTACGTGTTAGGGTTAGGGTAGGGGTTAGGGTTAGGGTACGCGTTAGGGTTAGGGTAGTTATTAAACCTATCCCACTCTCTAGATACCCTTTAGCACGTCAAGGAATATTATTTGGGGGTCCAGCCATGGAGAAGAGTTTAGACACTAGGAGAAGATAAGGAACACACCCATTATCCTGAAATCACATTAGGATTCTCTTTTTAACCTGTTCCTTAATACACTAGTGCTTAGGAAATCTATTGGAGGCAGAAGCAGTCAAGGGTAGCTTAGGGTTAGGGTTAGGGATAGGTTTAGGGTTAGGGTACGGCTTAGGATATGGGTTCGGGTCCGGCTTTGGGTATGGCGTAGGGTATGGGTTAGGGTTAGGGTTAGGGTTAGTTTGAGGGTTAGGGCTCGGTTTAGGTTACGGGTTAGGATTAGTGTACGTGTTAGGGTTAGGGTAGGGGTTAGGGTTAGGGTACGCGTTAGGGTTAGGGTAGTTATTAAACCTATCCCACTCTCTAGATACCCCTTAGCACGTCAAAGAATATTATTTGGGGGTCCAGCCATGGAGAAGAGTTTAGACACTAGGAGAAGATAAGGAACACACCCATTATCAAGAAATCACATTAGGATTCTCTTTTTAACCTTTTCCTTAAAACACTAGTGCTTAGGAAATCTATTGGAGGCAGAAGCAGTCAAGGGTAGCTTAGGGTTAGGGTTAGGGTTAGGGTACGGCTTAGGGTACGGGTTCGGGTACGGGTTCGTGTACGGCGTAGGGTATGGGTTAGGGTTAGGGTTAGGGTTAGTTTGAAGGTTAGGGCTCGGTTTAGGGTACGGGTTAGGATTAGGGTTCGTGTTAGGGTTAGGGTAGGGGTTAGGGTTAGGGTACGCGTTAGGTTTAGGGTAGTTATTAAACCTATCCCACTCTCTAGATACCCCTTAGCACGTCAAGGAATATTATTTGGGGGTCCAGCCATGGAGAAGAGCTTAGACACTAGGAGAAGATAAGGAACACACCCATTATCCTGAAATCACATTAGGATTCTCTTTTTAACCTGTTCCTTAATACACTAGTGCTTAGGAAATCTATTAGAGGCAGAAGCGGTGAAGGGTAGCTTAGGGTTAGGGTTAGGGTTAGGTTTAGGGTTAGGGTTAGGGTACGGCTTAGGGAACGGGTTCGGGTTCGGGTTCGGGTACGGCGTAGGGTATGGGTTAGGGTTAGGGTTAGGGTTAGTTTGAGGGTTAGGGCTCGGTTTAGGGTACGGGTTAGGATTAGTGTACGTGTTAGGGTTAGGGTAGAGTTTAGGGTTAGGGTACGCGTTAGGGTTAGGGTAGTTATTAAACCTATCCCACTCTCTAGATACCCCTTAGAACGTCAAGGAATATTATTTGGGGGTCCAGCCATGGAGAAGAGTTTAGACACTAGGAGAAGATAAGGAACACACCCATTATCCTGAAATCACATTAGGATTCTCTTTTTAACCTGTTCCTTAAAACACTAGTGCTTAGGAAATCTATTGGAGGCAGAAGCAGTCAAGGGTAGCTTAGGGTTAGGGTTAGGGTTAGGGTTAGGGTTAGGGTTAGTGTTAGGGTACGGGTTCTGGTACGGGTTCGGGTACGGCGTTGGGTATGGGTTAGGGTTAGGGTTAGGGTTAGTTTGAGGGTTAGGGCTCGGTTTAGGGTACGGGTTAGGATTAGGGTACGTGTTAGGGTTAGGGTAGGGGTTAGGGTTAGGCTACGCGTTAGGGTTAGGGTAGTTATTAAACCTATCCCACTCTCTAGATACCCCTTAGCACGTCAAGGAATATTATTTGGGGGTCCAGCCATGGAGAAGAGTTTAGACACTAGGAGAAGATAAGGAACACACCCATTATCAAGAAATCACATTAGGATTCTCTTTTTAACCTGTTCCTTAAAACACTAGTGCTTAGGAAATCTATTGGAGGCAGAAGCAGTCAAGGGTAGCTTAGGGTTAGGGTTAGGGTTAGGGTACGGCTTAGGGTACGGGTTCGGGTACGGGTTCGTGTACGGCGTAGGGTATGGGTTAGGGTTAGGGTTAGGGTTAGTTTGAAGGTTAGGGCTCGGTTTAGGGTACGGGTTAGAATTAGGGTTCGTGTTAGGGTTAGGGTAGGGGTTAGGGTTAGGGTACGCGTTAGGTTTAGGGTAGTTATTAAACCTATCCCACTCTCTAGATACCCCTTAGCACGTCAAGGAATATTATTTGGGGGTCCAGCCATGGAGAAGAGCTTAGACACTAGGAGAAGATAAGGAACACACCCATTATCCTGAAATCACATTAGGATTCTCTTTTTAACCTGTTCCTTAATACACTAGTGCTTAGGAAATCTATTAGAGGCAGAAGCAGTGAAGGGTAGCTTAGGGTTAGGGTTAGGGTTAGGTTTAGGGTTAGGGTTAGGGTACGGCTTAGGGAACGGGTTCGGGTTCGGGTTCGGGTACGGCGTAGGGTATGGGTTAGGGTTAGGGTTAGGGTTAGTTTGAGGGTTAGGGCTCGGTTTAGGGTACGGGTTAGGATTAGGGTACGTGTTAGGGTTAGGGTAGGGGTTAGGGTTAGGGTACGCGTTAGGGTTAGGGTAGTTATTAAACCTATCCCACTCTCTAGATACCCTTTAGCACGTCAAGGAATATTATTTGGGGGTCCATCCATGGAGAAGAGTTTAGACACTAGGAGAAGATAAGGAACACACCCATTATCCTGAAATCACATTAGGATTCTCTTTTTAACCTGTTCCTTAAAACACTAGTGCTTAGGAAATCTATTGGAGGCAGAAGCAGTCAAGGGTAGCTTAGGGTTAGGGTTAGGGTTAGGGTACGGCTTAGGGTACGGGTTCGGGTACGGGTTTGGATATGGCGTAGGGTATGGGTTAGGGTTAGGGTTAGGGTTAGTTTGAGGGTTAGGGCTCGGTTTAGGGTTCGGGTTAAGATTAGTGTACGTGTTAGGTTTAGGGTAGGGGTTAGGGTTAGGGTACGCGTTAGGGTTAGGGTAGTTATTAAACCTATCCCACTCTCTAGATACCCTTTAGCACGTCAAGGAATATTATTTGGGGGTCCAGCCATGGAGAAGAGTTTAGACACTAGGAGAAGATAAGGAACACACCCATTATCCTGTAATCACATTAGGATTCTCTTTTTAACCTGTTCCTTAAAACACTAGTGCTTAGGAAATCTATTGGAGGCAGAAGCAGTCAAGGGTAGCTTAGGGTTAGGGTTAGGGATAGGTTCAGGGTTAGGGTACGGCTTAGGGTATGGGTTCGGGTCCGGGTTTGGGTATGGCGTAGGGTATGGGTTAGGGTTAGGGTTAGGGTTAGTTTGAGGTTTAGGGCTCGGTTTAGGTTACGGGTTAGGATTAGTGTACGTGTTAGGGTTAGGGTAGAGGTTAGGGTTAGGGTACGCGTTAGGGTTAGGGTAGTTATTAAACCTATCCCACTCTCTAGATACCCCTTAGCACGTCAAGGAATATTATTTGGGGGTCCAGCCATGGAGAATAGTTTAGACACTAGGAGAAGATAAGGAACACACCCATTATCAAGAAATCACATTAGGATTCTCTTTTTAACCTGTTCCTTAAAACACTAGTGCTTAGGAAATCTATTGGAGGCAGAAGCAGTCAAGGGTAGCTTAGGGTTAGGGTTAGGGTTAGGGTTAGGGTTAGGGTACGGCTTAGGGTACGGGTTCGGGTACGGGTTCGTGTACGGCGTATGGTATGGGTTAGGGTTAGGGTTAGGGATAGTTTGAAGGTTAGGGCTCGGTTTAGGGTAAGGGTTAGGATTAGGGTTCGTGTTAGGGTTAGGGTAGGGGTTAGGGTTAGGGTACGCTTTAGGTTTAGGGTAGTTATTAAACCTATCCCACTCTCTAGATACCCCTTAGCACGTCAAGGAATATTATTTGGGGGTCCAGCCATGGAGAAGAGTTTAGACACTAGGAGAAGATAAGGAACACACCCATTATCCTGAAATCACATTAGGATTCTCTTTTTAACCTGTTCCTTAATACACTATTGCTTAGAAAATCTATTAGAGGCAGAAGCAGTGAAGGGTAGCTTAGGGTTAGGGTTAGGGTTAGGTTTAGGTTTAGGGTTAGGGTACGGCTTAGGGAACGGGTTCGGGTTCGGTTCGGGTACGGCGTAGGGTATGGGTTAGGGTTAGGGTTAGGGTTAGTTTGAGGGTTAGGGCTCGGTTTAGGGTACGGGTTAGGATTAGTGTACGTGTTAGGGTTAGGGTAGAGGTTAGGGTTAGGGTACGCGTTAGGGTTAGGGTAGTTATTAAAGCTATCCCACTCTCTAGATACCCCTTAGCACGTCAAGGAATATTATTTGGGGGTCCAGCCATGGAGAAGAGTTTAGACACTAGGAGAAGATAAGGAACACACCCATTATTAAGAAATCACATTACGATTCTCTTTTTAACCTGTTCCTTAAAACACTAGTGCTTAGGAAATCTATTGGAGGCAGAAGCAGTCAAGGGTAGCTTAGGGTTAGGGTTAGGGTTAGGGTTAGGGTTATTGTTAGGGTAAGGCTTAGAGTACGGGTTCGGGTACGGGTTCGGGTACGGCGTAGGGTATGGGTTAGGGTTAGGGTTAGGGTTAGTTTGAGGGTTAGGGCTCGGTTTAGGGTACGGGTTAGGATTAGGGTACGTGTTAGGTTTAGGGTAGGTGTTAGGGTTAGGGTACGCGTTAGGGTTAGGGTAGTTATTAAACCTATCCCACTCTCTAGATACCCCTTAGCACGTCAAGGAATATTATTTGGGGGTCCAGCCATGGAGAAGAGTTTAGACACTAGGAGAAGATAAGGAACACACCCATTATCCTGAAATCACATTAGGATTCTCTTTTTAACCTGTTCCTTAAAACACTAGTGCTTAGGAAATCTATTGGAGGCAGAAGCAGTCAAGGGTAGCTTAGGGTTAGGGTTTGGGTTAGGGTACGGCTTAGGGTACGGGTTCGGGTACGGGTTCGGGTACGGGTTTGGGTATGGCCTACGATATGGGTTAGGGTTAGGGTTAGGGTTAGTTTGAGGGTTAGGGCTCGGTGTAGGGTACGGGTTAGGATTAGGGTACGTGTTAGGGTTAGGGTAGGGTTTAGGGTTAGGGTACGCGTTAGGGTTAGGGTAGTTATTAAACCTATCCCACTCCCTAGATACCCCTTAGCACGTCAAGGAATATTATTTGGGGGTCCAGCCATGGAGAAGAGTTTAGACAGTAGGAGAAGATAAGGAACACACCCATTATCCTGAAATCACATTAGGATTCTCTTTTTAACCTGTTCCTTAATACACTAGTGCTTAGGAAATCTATTGGAGGCAGAAGCAGTCAAGGGTAGCTTAGGGTTAGGGTTAGGTTTAGGTTTAGGG
The DNA here is from genome assembly GCF_028021215.1 of Eschrichtius robustus. Lineage (NCBI taxonomy): Eukaryota > Metazoa > Chordata > Mammalia > Artiodactyla > Eschrichtiidae > Eschrichtius > Eschrichtius robustus. The sequence goes on from NW_027175257.1 coordinate 3,404,279, forward strand.
TTAGGGTTACGGTTAGGGTTAGGGTACGGCTTAGTGTACGGGTTCGGGTACGGGTTCGGGTATGGCGTAGGGTATGGGTTAGGGTTAGGGTTAGGGTTAGTTTGAGGGTTAGGGCTCGGTTTAGGTTACGGGTTAGGATTAGGGTACGTCTTAGGGTTAGGGTAGGGGTTACGGTTAGGGTACGCGTTAGGGTTAGGGTAGTTATTAAACCTATCCAACACCCTAGATAGCCCTTAGCACGTCAAGGAATATTATTTGGGGGTCCAGCCATGGAGAAGAGTTTAGACACTAGGAGAAGATGAGGAACACACCCATTATCAAGAAATCACATTAGGATTCTCTTTTTAACCTGTTCCTTAAAACACTAGTGCTTAGGAAATCTATTGGAGGCAGAAGCAGTCAAGGGTAGCTTAGGGTTAGGGTTAGGGTTAGGGTTAGGGTTAGCTTTAGGGTACGGTTAGGGTACGGGTTCGGGTACGGGTTCGGGTACGGCGTAGGGTATGGGTTAGGGTTAGGGTTAGGGTTAGTTTGAGGGTTAGGGCTCGGTTTAGGGTACGGGTTAGGATTAGGGTACGTGTTAGGGTTAGGGTACGCGTTAGGGTTAGGGTAGTTATTAAACCTATCCCACTCTCTAGATACCCCTTAGCACGTCAAGGAATATTATTTGGGTGTCCAGCCATGGAGAAGTGTTTAGACACTAGGAGAAGATAGGGAACACACCCATTATCAAGAAATCACATTAGGATTCTCTTTTTAACCTGTTCCTTAAAACACTAGTGCTTAGGAAATCTATTGGAGGCAGAAGCATTCAAGGGTAGCTTAGGGTTAGGGTTAGGTTTAGGGTTAGGGTTAGGGTTAGGGTACGGCTTAGGGTACGGTTTCGGGTACGGGTTCGTGTACGGCGTAGGGTATGGGTTAGGGTTAGGGTTAGTTTGAAGGTTAGGGCTCGGTTTAGGGTACGGTTTAGGATTAGGGTTCGTGTTAGGGTTAGGGTAGGGGTTAGGGTTAGGGTACGCGTTAGGGTTAGGGTAGTTATTAAACCTATCCCACTCTCTAGATACCCTTTAGCACGTCAAGGAATATTATTTGGGGGTCCAGCCATGGAGAAGAGTTTAGACACTAGGAGAAGATAAGGAACACACCCATTATCAAGAAATCACATTAGGATTCTCTTTGTAACCTGTTCCTTAAAACACTAGTGCTTTGGAAATCTATTGGAGGCAGAAGCAGTCAAGGGTAGCTTAGGGTTAGGGTTAGGGTTAGGGTACGGCTTAGGGTACGGGTTCGGGTACGGGTTCGGGTACGGGTTCTGGTACGGCGTAGGGTATGGGTTAGGTTTAGGGTTAGTGTTAGTTTGAGGGTTAGGGCTCGGTTTAGGTTACGGGTTAGGATTAGGGTACGTGTTAGGGTTAGGGTAGGGGTTAGGGTTAGGGTACGCGTTAGGGTTAGGGTAGTTATTAAACCTATCCCACTCTCTAGATACCCCTTAGCACGTCAAGGAATATTATTTGGGTGTCCAGCCATGGAGAAGAGTTTAGACACTAGGAGAAGATAAGGAACACACCCATTATCAATAAATCACATTAGGATTCTCTTTTTAACCTGTTCCTTAAAACACTAGTGCTTAGGAAATCTATTGGAGGCAGAAGCAGTCAAGGGTAGCTTAGGGTTAGGGTTTGGATTAGGGTACGGCTTAGGGTACGGGTTCGGGTACGGGTTCGGGTACGGGTTTGGTTATGGCGTACGATATGGGTTAGGGTTAGGGTTAGGGTTAGTTTGAGGGTTAGGGCTCGGTGTAGGGTACGGGTTAGGATTAGGGTACGTGTTAGGGTCAGGGTAGGGTTTAGGGTTAGGGTACGCGTTAGGGTTAGGGTAGTTATTAAACCTATCCCACTCTCTAGATACCCCTTAGCACGTCAAGGAATATTATTTGGGTGTCCAGCCATGGAGAAGAGTTTAGACACTAGGAGAAGATAAGGAACACACCCATTATCAAGAAATCACATTAGGATTCTCTTTTTAACCTGTTCCTTAAAACACTAGTGCTTAGGAAATCTATTGGAGGCAGAAGCAGTCAAGGGTAGCTTAGGGTTAGGGTTAGGGTTAGGGTACGGCTTAGGGTACGGGTTCGGGTACGGGTTCGTGTACGGCGTAGGGTATGGGTTAGGGTTAAGTTTAGGGTTAGTTTGAAGGTTAGGGCTCGGTTTAGGGTACGGGTTAGGATTAGGGTTCGTGTTAGGGTTAGGGTAGGGGTTAGGGTTAGGGTACGCGTTAGGGTTAGGGTAGTTATTAAACCTATCCCACTCCCTAGATACCCCTTAGCACGTCAAGGAATATTATTTGGGGGTCCAGCCATGGAGAAGAGTTTAGACAGTAGGAGAAGATAAGGAACACACCCATTATCCTGAAATCACATTAGGATTCTCTTTTTAACCTGTTCCTTAATACACTAGTGCTTAGGAAATCTATTGGAGGCAGAAGCAGTGAAGGGTAGCTTAGGGTTAGGGTTAGGTTTAGGTTTAGGGTTAAGGTTAGGGTTAGGGTTAGGGTACGGCTTAGTGTACGGGTTCGGGTACGGGTTCGGGTATGGCGTAGGGTATGGGTTAGGGTTAGGGTTAGGGTTAGTTTGAGGGTTAGGGCTCGGTTTAGGTTACGGGTTAGGATTAGGGTACGTCTTAGGGTTAGGGTAGGGGTTAGGGTTAGGGTACGCGTTAGGGTTAGGGTAGTTATTAAACCTATCCCACTCTCTAGATAACCCTTAGCACGTCAAGGAATATTATTTGGGGGTCCAGCCATGGAGAAGAGTTTAGACACTAGGAGAAGATGAGGAACACACCCATTATCAAGAAATCACATTAGGATTCTCTTTTTAACCTGTTCCTTAAAACACTAGTGCTTAGGAAATCTATTGGAGGCAGAAGCAGTCAAGGGTAGCTTAGGGTTAGGGTTAGGGTTAGGGTTAGGGTTAGCTTTAGGGTACGGCTTAGGGTACGGGTTCAGGTACGGGTTCGGGTACGGCGTAGGGTATGGGTTAGGGTTAGGTTTAGGGTTAGTTTGAGGGTTAGGGCTCGGTTTAGGGTACGGGTTAGGATTAGGGTACGTGTTAGGGTTAGGGTACGCGTTAGGGTTAGGGTAGTTATTAAACCTATCCCACTCTCTAGATACCCCTTAGCACGTCAAGGAATATTATTTGGGGGTCCAGCCATGGAGAAGAGTTTAGACACTAGGAGAAGATAAGGAACACACCCATTATCAAGAAATCACATTAGGATTCTCTTTTTAACCTGTTCCTTAAAACACTAGTGCTTAGGAAATCTATTGGAGGCAGAAGCAGTCAAGGGTAGCTTAGGGTTAGGGTTAGGGTTAGGGTACGGCTTAGGGTACGGGTTTGGGTACGGGTTCGGGTACGGGTTCGGGTAGGGCGTAGGGTATGGGTTAGGTTTAGGGTTAGGGTTAGTTTGAGGGTTAGGGCTCGGTTTAGGTTACGGGTTAGGATTAGGGTACGTGTTAGGGTTAGGGTAGGGGTTAGGGTTAGGGTACGCGTTAGGGTTAGGGTAGTTATTAAACCTATCCCACTCTCTAGATACCCCTTAGCACGTCAAGGAATATTATTTGGGGGTCCAGCCATGGAGAAGAGTTTAGACACTAGGAGAAGATAAGGAACACACCCATTATCAATAAATCACATTAGGATTCTCTTTTTAACCTGTTCCTTAAAACACTAGTGCTTAGGAAATCTATCGGAGGCAGAAGCAGTAAAGGGTAGCTTAGGGTTAGGGTTTGGGTTAGGGTACGGCTTAGGGTACGGGTTCGGGTACGGGTTCGGGTACGGGTTTGGGTATGGCATACGATATGGGTTAGGGTTAGGGTTAGGGTTAGTTTGAGGGTTAGGGCTCGGTGTAGGGTACGGGTTAGGATTAGGGTACATGTTAGGGTTAGGGTAGGGGTTAGGGTTAGGGTACGCATTAGGGTTAGGGTAGTTATTAAACCTATCCCACTCTCTAGATACCCCTTAGCACGTCAAGGAATATTATTTGGGTGTCCAGCCATGGAGAAGAGTTTAGACACTAGGAGAAGATAAGGAACACACCCATTATCAAGAAATCACATTAGGATTCTCTTTTTAACCTGTTCCTTAAAACACTAGTGCTTAGGAAATCTATTGGAGGCAGAAGCAGTCAAGGGTAGCTTAGGGTTAGGGTTAGGGTTAGGGTTAGGGTTAGGGTACGGCTTAGGGTACGGGTTCGGGTACGGGTTCGTGTATGGCGTAGGGTATGGGTTAGGGTTAGGGTTAGGGTTAGTTTGAAGGTTAGGTCTCGGTTTAGGGTATGGGTTAGGATTAGGGTTCGTGTTAGGGTTAGGGTAGGGGTTAGGGTTAGGGTACGCGTTAGGGTTAGGGTAGTTATTAAACCTATCCCACTCCCTAGATACCCCTTAGCACGTCAAGGAATATTATTTGGGGGTCCAGCCATGGAGAAGAATTTAGACAGTAGGAGAAGATGAGGAACACACCCATTATCAAGAAATCACATTAGGATTCTCTTTTTAATCTGTTCCTTAAAACACTAGTGCTTAGGAAATCTATTGGAGGCAGAAGCAGTCAAGGGTAGCTTAGGGTTAGGGTTAGGGTTAGGGTTAGGGTTAGGGTTAGTTTGAGGGTTAGGGCTCGGTTTAGGGTACGGGTTAGGATTAGGGTTCGTGTTAGGGTTAGGGTACGCGTTAGGGTTAGGGTAGTTATTAAACCTATCCCACTCTCTAGATACCCCTTAGCACGTCAAGGAATATTATTTGGGTGTCCAGCCATGGAGAAGAGTTTAGACACTAGGAGAAGATAAGGAACACACCCATTATCAAGAAATCACATTAGGATTCTCTTTTAAACCTGTTCCTTAAAACACTAGTGCTTAGGAAATCTATTGGAGGCAGAAGCAGTCAAGGGTAGCTTAGGGTTAGGGTTAGGTTTAGGGTTAGGGTTAGGGTTAGGGTACGGCTTAGGGTACGGTTTCGGGTACGGGTTCGTGTACGGTATAGGGTATGGGTTAGGGTTAGGGTTAGTTTGAAGGTTAGGGCTCGGTTTAGGGTACGGGTTAGGATTAGGGTACGTGTTAGGGTTAGGGTAGGGGTTAGGGTTAGGGTACGCGTTAGGGTTAGGGTAGTTATTAAACCTATCCCACTCTCTAGATACCCCTTAGCACGTCAAGGAATATTATTGGGGGGTCCAGCCATGGAGAAGAGTTTAGACACTAGGAGAAGATAAGGAACACACCCATTATCAAGAAATCACATTAGGATTCTCTTTTTAACCTGTTCCTTAAAACACTAGTGCTTAGGAAATCTATTGGAGGCAGAAGCAGTCAAGGGTAGCTTAGGGTTAGGGTTCGGGTTAGGGTACGGCTTAGGGTACGGGTTCGGGTACGGGTTCGGGTACGGGTTCGGGTACGGCGTAGGGTATGTGTTAGGTTTAGGGTTAGGGTTAGTTTGAGGGTTAGGGCTCGGTTTAGGTTACGGGTTAGGATTAGGGTACGTGTTAGGGTTAGGGTAGGTGTTAGGGTTAGGGTACGCGTTAGGGTTAGGGTAGTTATTAAACCTATCCCACTCTCTAGATACCCCTTAGCACGTCAAGGAATATTATTTGGGGGTCCAGCCATGGAGAAGAGTTTAGACACTCGGAGAAGATAAGGAACACACCCATTATCAATAAATCACGTTAGGATTCTCTTTTTAACCTGTTCCTTAAAACACTAGTGCTTAGGAAATCTATTGGAGGCAGAAGCAGTCAAGGGTAGCTTAGGGTTAGGGTTTGGGTTAGGGTACGGCTTAGGGTACGGGTTCGGGTACGGGTTCGGGTACGGGTTTGGGTATGGCGTACGATATGGGTTAGGGTTAGGGTTAGGGTTAGTTTGAGGGTTAGGGCTCGGTGTAGGGTACGGGTTAGGATTAGGTTACGTGTTAGGGTTAGGGTAGGGGTTAGGGTTAGGGTACGCGTTAGGGTTAGGGTAGTTATTAAACCTATCCCACTCTCTAGATACCCCTTAGCACGTCAAGGAATATTATTTGGGTGTCCAGCCATGGAGAAGAGTTTAGACACTAGGAGAAGATAAGGAACACACCCATTATCAAGAAATCACATTAGGATTCTCTTTTTAACCTGTTCCTTAAAACACTAGTGCTTAGGAAATCTATTGGAGGCAGAAGCAGTCAAGGGTAGCTTAGGGTTAGGGTTAGGGTTAGGGTTAGGGTTAGGGTACGGCTTAGGGTACGGGTTCGGGTACGGGTTCGAGTACGGCGTAGGGTATGGGTTAGGGTTAGGGTTAGGGTTAGTTTGAAGGTTAGGGCTCGGTTTAGGGTACGGGTTAGGATTAGGGTTCGTGTTAGGGTTAGGGTAGGGGTTAGGGTTAGGGTACGCGTTAGGTTTAGGGTAGTTATTAAACCTATCCCACTCCCTAGATACCCCTTAGCACGTCAAGGAATATTATTTGGGGGTCCAGCCATGGAGAAGAGTTCAGAAACTAGGAGAAGATAAGGAACACACCCATTATCAAGAAATCACATTAGGATTCTCTTTTTAACCTGTTCCTTAAAACACTAGTGCTTAGGAAATCTATTGGAGGCAGAAGCAGTCAAGAGTAGCTTAGGTTTAGGGTTAGGGTTAGGGTACGGCTTAGGGTACGGGTTCGGGTACGGGTTCGGGTACGGGTTTGGTTATTGCGTAGGGTATGGGTTAGGGTTAGGGTTAGTTTGAGGGTTAGGGCTCGGATTAGGGTACGGGTTAGGATTAGGGTACGTGTTAGGGTTAGGGTAGGGGTTAGGGTTAGGGTACGCGTTAGGGTTAGGGTAGTTATTAAACCTATCCCACTCTCTAGATACCCTTTAGCACGTCAAGGAATATTATTTGGGGGTCCAGCCATGGAGAAGAGTTTAGACACTAGGAGAAGATAAGGAACACACCCATTATCCTGAAATCACATTAGGATTCTCTTTTTAACCTGTTCCTTAAAACACTAGTGCTTAGGAAATCTATTGGAGGCAGAAGAAGTCAAGGGTAGCTTAGGGTTAGGGTTAGGGTTAGGGTTAGGGTACGGCTTATGGTACGGGTTCGGGTACGGCTTCGGGTACGGCGTAGGGTATGGGTTAGGGTTAGGTTTAGGGTTAGTTTGAGGGTTAGGGCTCGGTTTAGGGTAAGGGTTAGGATTAGGGTACGTGTTAGGGTTAGGGTACGCGTTAGGGTTAGGGTAGTTATTAAACCTATCCCACTCTCTCGATACCCCTTAGCACGTCAAGGAATATTATTTGGGGGTCCAGCCATGGAGAAGAGTTTAGACACTAGGAGAAGATAAGGAACACACCCATTATCAAGAAATCACATTAGGATTCTCTTTTTAACCTGTTCCTTAAAACACTAGTGCTTAGGAAATCTATTGGAGGCAGAAGCAGTCAAGGGTAACTTAGGGTTAGGGTTAGGGTTAGGGTTAGGGTTAGTGTTAGGGTATGGGTTCGGGTACGGGTTCGGGTACGGCGTAGGGTATGGGTTAGGGTTAGGGTTAGGGTTAGTTTGAGGGTTAGGGCTCGGTTTAGGGTACGGGTTAGGATTAGGGTACGTGTTAGTGTTAGGGTAGGGGTTAGGGTTAGGGTACGCGTTAGGGTTACGGTAGTTATTAAACCTATCCCACACTCTAGATACCCCTTAGCACGTCAAGGAATATTATTTGGGGGTCCAGCCATGGAGAAGAGTTTAGACACTAGGAGAAGATAAGGAACACACCCATTATCAAGAAATCACATTAGGATTCTCTTTTTAACCTGTTCCTTAAAACACTAGTGCTTAGGAAATCTATTGGAGGCAGAAGCAGTCAAAGGTAGCTTAGGGTTAGGGTTAGGGTTAGGGTACGGCTTAGGGTACGGGTTCGGGTACGGGTTTTGGATATGGCATAGGGTATGGGTTAGGGTTAGGGTTAGGGTTAGTTTGAGGTTAGGGCTCTTTTTAGGGTTCGGGTTATGATTAGTGTACGTGTTAGGGTTAGGGTAGGGGTTAGGGTTAGGGTACGCGTTAGGGTTAGGGTAGTTATTAAACCTATCCCACTCTCTAGATACCCTTTAGCACGTCAAGGAATATTATTTGGGGGTCCAGCCATGGAGAAGAGTTTAGACACTAGGAGAAGATAAGGAACACACCCATTATCCTGAAATCACATTAGGATTCTCTTTTTAACCTGTTCCTTAATACACTAGTGCTTAGGAAATGTATTGGAGGCAGAAGCAGTCAAGGGTAGCTTAGGGTTAGGGTTAGGGATAGGTTTAGGGTTAGGGTACGGCTTAGGATATGGGTTCGGGTCCGGCTTTGGGTATGGCGTAGGGTATGGGTTAGGGTTAGGGTTAGGGTTAGTTTGAGGGTTAGGGCTCGGTTTAGGTTACGGGTTAGGATTAGGGTACGTGTTAGGGTTAGGGTAGGGGTTAGGGTTAGGGTACGCGTTAGGGTTAGGGTAGTTATTAAACCTATCCCACTCTCTAGATACCCCTTAGCACGTCAAGGAATATTATTTGGGGGTCCAGCCATGGAGAAGAGTTTAGACACTAGGAGAAGATAAGGAACACACATATTATCAAGAAATCACATTAGGATTCTCTTTTTAACCTGTTCCTTAAAACACTAGTGCTTAGGAAATCTATTGGAGGCAGAAGCAGTCAAGGGTAGCTTAGGGTTAGGGTTAGGGTTAGGGTACGGCTTAGGGTACGGGTTCGGGTACGGGTTCGTGTACGGCGTAGGGTATGGGTTAGGGTTAGGGTTAGGGTTAGTTTGAAGGTTAGGGCTCGGTTTAGGGTACGGGTTAGGATTAGGGTTCGTGTTAGGGTTAGGGTAGGGGTTAGGGTTAGGGTACGCGTTAGGTTTAGGGTAGTTATTAAACCTATCCCACTCTCTAGATACCCCTTAGCACGTCAAGGAATATTATTTGGGGGTCCAGCCATGGAGAAGAGCTTAGACACTAGGAGAAGATAAGGAACACACCCATTATCCTGAAATCACATTAGGATTCTCTTTTTAACCTGTTCCTTAATACACTAGTGCTTAGGAAATCTATTAGAGGCAGAAGCAGTGAAGGGTAGCTTAGGGTTAGGGTTAGGGTTAGGTTTAGGGTTAGGGTTAGGCTACGGCTTAGGGAACGGGTTCGGGTTCGGGTTCGGGTACGGCGTAGGGTATGGGTTAGGGTTAGGGTTAGGGTTAGTTTGGGGGTTAGGGCTCGGTTTAGGGTACGGGTTAGGATTAGGGTACGTGTTAGGTTTAGGGTAGGTGTTAGGGTTAGGGTACGCGTTAGGGTTAGGGTAGTTATTAAACCTATCCCACTCTCTAGATACCCCTTAGCACGTCAAGGAATATTATTTGGGGGTCCAGCCATGGAGAAGAGTTTAGACACTAGGAGAAGATAAGGAACACACCCATTATCCTGAAATCACATTAGGATTCTCTTTTTAACCTGTTCCTTAAAACACTAGTGCTTAGGAAATCTATTGGAGGCAGAAGCAGTCAAGGGTAGCTTAGGGTTAGGGTTAGGGTTAGGGTTAGGGTTAGTGTTAGGGTACGGGTTCCAGTACGGGTTCGGGTACGGCGTTGGGTATGGGTTAGGGTAAGGGTTAGGGTTAGTTTGAGGGTTAGGGCTCGGTTTAGGGTACGGGTTAGGATTAGGGTACGTGTTAGGGTTAGGTTAGGGGTTAGGGTTAGGGTACGCGTTAGGGTTAGGGTAGTTATTAAACCTATCCCACTCTCTAGATACCCCTTAGCACGTCAAGGAATATTATTTGGGGGTCCAGCCATGGAGAAGAGTTTAGACACTAGGAGAAGATAAGGAACACACCCATTATCAAGAAATCACATTAGGATTCTCTTTTTAACCTGTTCCTTAAAACACTAGTGCTTAGGAAATCTATTGGAGGCAGAAGCAGTCAAGGGTAGCTTAGGGTTAGGGTTAGGGTTAGGGTACGGCTTAGGGTACGGGTTCGGGTACGGGTTTGGATATGGCGTAGGGTATGGGTTAGGGTTAGGGTTAGGGTTAGTTTGAGGGTTAGGGCTCGGTTTAGGGTTCGGGTTAAGATTAGTGTACCTGTTAGGTTTAGGGTAGGGGTTAGGGTTAGGGTACGCGTTAGGGTTAGGGTAGTTATTAAACCTATCCCACTCTCTAGATACCCTTTAGCACGTCAAGGAATATTATTTGGGGGTCCAGCCATGGAGAAGAGTTTAGACACTAGGAGAAGATAAGGAACACACCCATTATCCTGAAATCACATTAGGATTCTCTTTTTAACCTGTTCCTTAAAACACTAGTGCTTAGGAAATCTATTGGAGGCAGAAGCAGTCAAGGGTAGCTTAGGGTTAGGGTTAGGGTTAGGGTACGGCTTAGGGTACGGGTTCGGGTACGGGTTCGGGTACGGGTTTGGTTTTGGCGTAGGGTATGGGTTAGGGTTAGGGTTAGGGTTAGTTTGAGGGTTAGGGCTCGGTTTAGGGTACGGGTTAGGATTAGGGTACGTGTTAGTGTTAGGGTACGCGTTAGGGTAGGGTAGTTATTAAACCTATCCCACTCTCTAGATACCCCTTAGCACGTCAAGGAATATTATTTGGGGGTCCATCCATTGAGAAGAGTTTAGACACTAGGAGAAGATAAGGAACACACCCATTATCAAGAAATCACATTAGGATTCTCTTTTTAACCTGTTCCTTAAAACACTAGTGCTTAGGAAATCTATTGGAGGCAGAAGCAGTCAAGGGTATCTTAGGGTTAGGGTTAGGGTTAGGGTTAGGGTACGGCTTAGGGTACGGGTTCGGGTCCGGGTTCGGGTACGGCGTAGGGTATGGGTTAGGGTTAGGGTTAGGGTTAGTTTGAGGGTTAGGGCTCGGTTTAGGGTACGGGTTAGGATTAGTGTACGTGTTAGGGTTAGGGTAGAGGTTAGGGTTAGGGTACGCGTTAGGGTTAGGGTAGTTATTAAACCTATCCCTCTCTCTAGATACCCCTTAGCACGTCAAGGAATATTATTTGGGGGTCCAGCCTTGGAGAAGAGTTTAGACACTAGGAGAAGATAAGGAACACACCCATTATCAAGAAATCACATTAGGATTCTCTTTTTAACCTGTTCCTTAAAACACTAGTGCTTAGGAAATCTATTGGACGCAGAAGCAGTCAAGGGTAGCTTAGGGTTAGGGTTAGGGTTAGGGTTAGGGTTAGGGTACGGCTTAGGGTACGGGTTCGGGTACGGGTTCGTGTACGGCGTAGGGTATGGGTTAGGGTTAGGGTTAGGGTTAGTTTGAAGGTTAGGGCTCGGTTTAGGTTACGGGTTAGGATTAGGGTTCGTGTTAGGGTTGGGGTAGGGGTTAGGGTTATGGTACGCGTTAGGGTTAGGGTAGTTATTAAACCTATCCCACTCTCTAGATACCCCTTAGCACGTCAAGGAATATTATTTGGGGGTTAGGGTTAGGGTTAGGGATAGCTTTAGGGTACGGCTTAGGGTACGGGTTCGGGTACGGGTTCGGGTACGGCGTAGGGTATGGGTTAGGGTTAGGGTTAGGGTTAGTTTAAGGGTTAGGGCTCGGTTTAGGGTACGGGTTAGGATTAGGGTACGTGTTAGGGTTAGGGTAGGGGTTAGGGTTAGGGTACGCGTTAGGGTTAGGGTAGTTATTAAACCTATCCCACTCTCTAGATACCCCTTAGCACGTCAAGGAATATTATTTGGGGGTCCAGCCATGGAGAAGAGTTTAGACACTAGGAGAAGATAAGGAACACACCCATTATCAAGAAATCACATTAGGATTCTCTTTTTAACCTGTTCCTTAAAACACTAGTGCTTAGGAAATCTATTGGAGGCAGAAGCAGTCAAGGGTATCTTAGGGTTAGGGTTAGGGTTAGGGTTTGTGTTAGGGTTAGGGTACGGGTTCGGGTCCGGTTTCGGGTACGGCGTAGGGTATGGGTTAGGGTTAGGGTTAGGGTTAGTTTGAGGGTTAGGTCTCGGTTTAGGGTACGGGTTAGGATTAGTGTACGTGTTAGGGTTAGGGTAGAGGTTAGGGTTAGGGTACGCTTTAGGGTTAGGGTAGTTATTAAACCTATCCCACTCTCTAGATACCCCTTAGAACGTCAAGGAATATTATTTGGGGGTCCAGCCTTGGAGAAGTGTTTAGACACTAGGAGAAGATAAGGAACACACCCATTATCAAGAAATCACGTTAGGATTCTCTTTTTAACCTGTTCCTTAAAACACTAGTGCTTAGGAAATCTATTGGAGGCAGAAGCAGTCAAGGGTAGCTTAGGGTTAGGGTTTGGGTTAGGGTACGGCTTAGGGTACGGGTTCGGGTACGGGTTCGGGTACGGGTTTGGGTATGGCGTACGATATGGGTTAGGGTTAGGGTTAGGGTTAGTTTGAGGGTTAGGGCTCGGTGTAGGGTACGGGTTAGGATTAGGTTACGTGTTAGGGTTAGGGTAGGGGTTAGGGTTAGGGTACGCGTTAGGGTTAGGGTAGTTATTAAACCTATCCCACTCTCTAGATACCCCTTAGCACGTCAAGGAATATTATTTGGGTGTCCAGCCATGGAGAAGAGTTTAGACACTAGGAGAAGATAAGGAACACACCCATTATCAAGAAATCACATTAGGATTCTCTTTTTAACCTGTTCCTTAAAACACTAGTGCTTAGGAAATCTATTGGAGGCAGAAGCAGTCAAGGGTAGCTTAGGGTTAGGGTTAGGGTTAGGGTTAGGGTTAGGGTACGGCTTAGGGTACGGGTTCGGGTACGGGTTCGAGTACGGCGTAGGGTATGGGTTAGGGTTAGGGTTAGGGTTAGTTTGAAGGTTAGGGCTCGGTTTAGGGTACGGGTTAGGATTAGGGTTCGTGTTAGGGTTAGGGTAGGGGTTAGGGTTAGGGTACGCGTTAGGTTTAGGGTAGTTATTAAACCTATCCCACTCCCTAGATACCCCTTAGCACGTCAAGGAATATTATTTGGGGGTCCAGCCATGGAGAAGAGTTCAGAAACTAGGAGAAGATAAGGAACACACCCATTATCAAGAAATCACATTAGGATTCTCTTTTTAACCTGTTCCTTAAAACACTAGTGCTTAGGAAATCTATTGGAGGCAGAAGCAGTCAAGAGTAGCTTAGGTTTAGGGTTAGGGTTAGGGTACGGCTTAGGGTACGGGTTCGGGTACGGGTTCGGGTACGGGTTTGGTTATTGCGTAGGGTATGGGTTAGGGTTAGGGTTAGTTTGAGGGTTAGGGCTCGGATTAGGGTACGGGTTAGGATTAGGGTACGTGTTAGGGTTAGGGTAGGGGTTAGGGTTAGGGTACGCGTTAGGGTTAGGGTAGTTATTAAACCTATCCCACTCTCTAGATACCCTTTAGCACGTCAAGGAATATTATTTGGGGGTCCAGCCATGGAGAAGAGTTTAGACACTAGGAGAAGATAAGGAACACACCCATTATCCTGAAATCACATTAGGATTCTCTTTTTAACCTGTTCCTTAAAACACTAGTGCTTAGGAAATCTATTGGAGGCAGAAGAAGTCAAGGGTAGCTTAGGGTTAGGGTTAGGGTTAGGGTTAGGGTACGGCTTATGGTACGGGTTCGGGTACGGCTTCGGGTACGGCGTAGGGTATGGGTTAGGGTTAGGTTTAGGGTTAGTTTGAGGGTTAGGGCTCGGTTTAGGGTAAGGGTTAGGATTAGGGTACGTGTTAGGGTTAGGGTACGCGTTAGGGTTAGGGTAGTTATTAAACCTATCCCACTCTCTCGATACCCCTTAGCACGTCAAGGAATATTATTTGGGGGTCCAGCCATGGAGAAGAGTTTAGACACTAGGAGAAGATAAGGAACACACCCATTATCAAGAAATCACATTAGGATTCTCTTTTTAACCTGTTCCTTAAAACACTAGTGCTTAGGAAATCTATTGGAGGCAGAAGCAGTCAAGGGTAACTTAGGGTTAGGGTTAGGGTTAGGGTTAGGGTTAGTGTTAGGGTATGGGTTCGGGTACGGGTTCGGGTACGGCGTAGGGTATGGGTTAGGGTTAGGGTTAGGGTTAGTTTGAGGGTTAGGGCTCGGTTTAGGGTACGGGTTAGGATTAGGGTACGTGTTAGTGTTAGGGTAGGGGTTAGGGTTAGGGTACGCGTTAGGGTTACGGTAGTTATTAAACCTATCCCACACTCTAGATACCCCTTAGCACGTCAAGGAATATTATTTGGGGGTCCAGCCATGGAGAAGAGTTTAGACACTAGGAGAAGATAAGGAACACACCCATTATCAAGAAATCACATTAGGATTCTCTTTTTAACCTGTTCCTTAAAACACTAGTGCTTAGGAAATCTATTGGAGGCAGAAGCAGTCAAAGGTAGCTTAGGGTTAGGGTTAGGGTTAGGGTACGGCTTAGGGTACGGGTTCGGGTACGGGTTTGGATATGGCATAGGGTATGGGTTAGGGTTAGGGTTAGGGTTAGTTTGAGGGTTAGGGCTCTTTTTAGGGTTCGGGTTATGATTAGTGTACGTGTTAGGGTTAGGGTAGGGGTTAGGGTTAGGGTACGCGTTAGGGTTAGGGTAGTTATTAAACCTATCCCACTCTCTAGATACCCTTTAGCACGTCAAGGAATATTATTTGGGGGTCCAGCCATGGAGAAGAGTTTAGACACTAGGAGAAGATAAGGAACACACCCATTATCCTGAAATCACATTAGGATTCTCTTTTTAACCTGTTCCTTAATACACTAGTGCTTAGGAAATGTATTGGAGGCAGAAGCAGTCAAGGGTAGCTTAGGGTTAGGGTTAGGGATAGGTTTAGGGTTAGGGTACGGCTTAGGATATGGGTTCGGGTCCGGCTTTGGGTATGGCGTAGGGTATGGGTTAGGGTTAGGGTTAGGGTTAGTTTGAGGGTTAGGGCTCGGTTTAGGTTACGGGTTAGGATTAGGGTACGTGTTAGGGTTAGGGTAGGGGTTAGGGTTAGGGTACGCGTTAGGGTTAGGGTAGTTATTAAACCTATCCCACTCTCTAGATACCCCTTAGCACGTCAAGGAATATTATTTGGGGGTCCAGCCATGGAGAAGAGTTTAGACACTAGGAGAAGATAAGGAACACACATATTATCAAGAAATCACATTAGGATTCTCTTTTTAACCTGTTCCTTAAAACACTAGTGCTTAGGAAATCTATTGGAGGCAGAAGCAGTCAAGGGTAGCTTAGGGTTAGGGTTAGGGTTAGGGTACGGCTTAGGGTACGGGTTCGGGTACGGGTTCGTGTACGGCGTAGGGTATGGGTTAGGGTTAGGGTTAGGGTTAGTTTGAAGGTTAGGGCTCGGTTTAGGGTACGGGTTAGGATTAGGGTTCGTGTTAGGGTTAGGGTAGGGGTTAGGGTTAGGGTACGCGTTAGGTTTAGGGTAGTTATTAAACCTATCCCACTCTCTAGATACCCCTTAGCACGTCAAGGAATATTATTTGGGGGTCCAGCCATGGAGAAGAGCTTAGACACTAGGAGAAGATAAGGAACACACCCATTATCCTGAAATCACATTAGGATTCTCTTTTTAACCTGTTCCTTAATACACTAGTGCTTAGGAAATCTATTAGAGGCAGAAGCAGTGAAGGGTAGCTTAGGGTTAGGGTTAGGGTTAGGTTTAGGGTTAGGGTTAGGCTACGGCTTAGGGAACGGGTTCGGGTTCGGGTTCGGGTACGGCGTAGGGTATGGGTTAGGGTTAGGGTTAGGGTTAGTTTGGGGGTTAGGGCTCGGTTTAGGGTACGGGTTAGGATTAGGGTACGTGTTAGGTTTAGGGTAGGTGTTAGGGTTAGGGTACGCGTTAGGGTTAGGGTAGTTATTAAACCTATCCCACTCTCTAGATACCCCTTAGCACGTCAAGGAATATTATTTGGGGGTCCAGCCATGGAGAAGAGTTTAGACACTAGGAGAAGATAAGGAACACACCCATTATCCTGAAATCACATTAGGATTCTCTTTTTAACCTGTTCCTTAAAACACTAGTGCTTAGGAAATCTATTGGAGGCAGAAGCAGTCAAGGGTAGCTTAGGGTTAGGGTTAGGGTTAGGGTTAGGGTTAGTGTTAGGGTACGGGTTCCAGTACGGGTTCGGGTACGGCGTTGGGTATGGGTTAGGGTAAGGGTTAGGGTTAGTTTGAGGGTTAGGGCTCGGTTTAGGGTACGGGTTAGGATTAGGGTACGTGTTAGGGTTAGGTTAGGGGTTAGGGTTAGGGTACGCGTTAGGGTTAGGGTAGTTATTAAACCTATCCCACTCTCTAGATACCCCTTAGCACGTCAAGGAATATTATTTGGGGGTCCAGCCATGGAGAAGAGTTTAGACACTAGGAGAAGATAAGGAACACACCCATTATCAAGAAATCACATTAGGATTCTCTTTTTAACCTGTTCCTTAAAACACTAGTGCTTAGGAAATCTATTGGAGGCAGAAGCAGTCAAGGGTAGCTTAGGGTTAGGGTTAGGGTTAGGGTACGGCTTAGGGTACGGGTTCGGGTACGGGTTTGGATATGGCGTAGGGTATGGGTTAGGGTTAGGGTTAGGGTTAGTTTGAGGGTTAGGGCTCGGTTTAGGGTTCGGGTTAAGATTAGTGTACCTGTTAGGTTTAGGGTAGGGGTTAGGGTTAGGGTACGCGTTAGGGTTAGGGTAGTTATTAAACCTATCCCACTCTCTAGATACCCTTTAGCACGTCAAGGAATATTATTTGGGGGTCCAGCCATGGAGAAGAGTTTAGACACTAGGAGAAGATAAGGAACACACCCATTATCCTGAAATCACATTAGGATTCTCTTTTTAACCTGTTCCTTAAAACACTAGTGCTTAGGAAATCTATTGGAGGCAGAAGCAGTCAAGGGTAGCTTAGGGTTAGGGTTAGGGTTAGGGTACGGCTTAGGGTACGGGTTCGGGTACGGGTTCGGGTACGGGTTTGGTTTTGGCGTAGGGTATGGGTTAGGGTTAGGGTTAGGGTTAGTTTGAGGGTTAGGGCTCGGTTTAGGGTACGGGTTAGGATTAGGGTACGTGTTAGTGTTAGGGTACGCGTTAGGGGTAGGGTAGTTATTAAACCTATCCCACTCTCTAGATACCCCTTAGCACGTCAAGGAATATTATTTGGGGGTCCATCCATTGAGAAGAGTTTAGACACTAGGAGAAGATAAGGAACACACCCATTATCAAGAAATCACATTAGGATTCTCTTTTTAACCTGTTCCTTAAAACACTAGTGCTTAGGAAATCTATTGGAGGCAGAAGCAGTCAAGGGTATCTTAGGGTTAGGGTTAGGGTTAGGGTTAGGGTACGGCTTAGGGTACGGGTTCGGGTCCGGGTTCGGGTACGGCGTAGGGTATGGGTTAGGGTTAGGGTTAGGGTTAGTTTGAGGGTTAGGGCTCGGTTTAGGGTACGGGTTAGGATTAGTGTACGTGTTAGGGTTAGGGTAGAGGTTAGGGTTAGGGTACGCGTTAGGGTTAGGGTAGTTATTAAACCTATCCCTCTCTCTAGATACCCCTTAGCACGTCAAGGAATATTATTTGGGGGTCCAGCCTTGGAGAAGAGTTTAGACACTAGGAGAAGATAAGGAACACACCCATTATCAAGAAATCACATTAGGATTCTCTTTTTAACCTGTTCCTTAAAACACTAGTGCTTAGGAAATCTATTGGACGCAGAAGCAGTCAAGGGTAGCTTAGGGTTAGGGTTAGGGTTAGGGTTAGGGTTAGGGTACGGCTTAGGGTACGGGTTCGGGTACGGGTTCGTGTACGGCGTAGGGTATGGGTTAGGGTTAGGGTTAGGGTTAGTTTGAAGGTTAGGGCTCGGTTTAGGTTACGGGTTAGGATTAGGGTTCGTGTTAGGGTTGGGGTAGGGGTTAGGGTTATGGTACGCGTTAGGGTTAGGGTAGTTATTAAACCTATCCCACTCTCTAGATACCCCTTAGCACGTCAAGGAATATTATTTGGGGGTTAGGGTTAGGGTTAGGGATAGCTTTAGGGTACGGCTTAGGGTACGGGTTCGGGTACGGGTTCGGGTACGGCGTAGGGTATGGGTTAGGGTTAGGGTTAGGGTTAGTTTAAGGGTTAGGGCTCGGTTTAGGGTACGGGTTAGGATTAGGGTACGTGTTAGGGTTAGGGTAGGGGTTAGGGTTAGGGTACGCGTTAGGGTTAGGGTAGTTATTAAACCTATCCCACTCTCTAGATACCCCTTAGCACGTCAAGGAATATTATTTGGGGGTCCAGCCATGGAGAAGAGTTTAGACACTAGGAGAAGATAAGGAACACACCCATTATCAAGAAATCACATTAGGATTCTCTTTTTAACCTGTTCCTTAAAACACTAGTGCTTAGGAAATCTATTGGAGGCAGAAGCAGTCAAGGGTATCTTAGGGTTAGGGTTAGGGTTAGGGTTTGGGTTAGTGTTAGGGTACGGGTTCGGGTCCGGTTTCGGGTACGGCGTAGGGTATGGGTTAGGGTTAGGGTTAGGGTTAGTTTGAGGGTTAGGTCTCGGTTTAGGGTACGGGTTAGGATTAGTGTACGTGTTAGGGTTAGGGTAGAGGTTAGGGTTAGGGTACGCTTTAGGGTTAGGGTAGTTATTAAACCTATCCCACTCTCTAGATACCCCTTAGAACGTCAAGGAATATTATTTGGGGGTCCAGCCTTGGAGAAGAGTTTAGACACTAGGAGAAGATAAGGAACACACCCATTATCAAGAAATCACATTAGGATTCTCTTTTTAACCTGTTCCTTAAAACACTAGTGCTTAGGATATCTATTGGAGGCAGAAGCAGTCAAGGGTAGCTTAGGGTTAGGGTTAGGGTTAGGGTTAGGGTTAGGGTACGGCTTAGGGTACGGGTTCGGGTACGGGTTCGTGTACGGCGTAAGGTATGGGTTAGGGTTAGGGTTAGGGTTAGTTTGAAGGTTAGGGCTCGGTTTAGGGTACAGGTTAGGATTAGGGTTCGTGTTAGGGTTAGGGTAGGGGTTAGGGTTAGGGTACGCGTTAGGGTTAGGGTAGTTATTAAACCTATCCCACTCTCTAGATACCCCTTAGCACGTCAAGGAATATTATTTGGGGGTCCAGCCATGGAGAAGAGTTTAGACAATAGGAGAAGATAAGGAACACACCCATTATCCTGAAATCACATTAGGATTCTCTTTTTAACCTGTTCCTTAATACACTAGTGCTTAGGAAATCTATTGTAGGCAGAAGCAGTCAAGGGTAGCTTAGGGTTACGTTTAGGATTAGGGTTAGGGTTAGGGTACGGCTTAGGGTACGGGTTCGGGTACTGGTTCGGGTACGGCGTAGGGTATGGGTTAGGGTTAGGGTTAGGGTTAGTTTGAGCGTTAGGGCTCGGTTTAGGTTACGGGTTAGGATTAGGGTACGTGTTAGGGTTAGGGTAGGTGTTAGGGTTAGGGTACGCGTTAGGGTTAGTGTAGTTATTAAACCTATCCCACTCTCTAGATACCCCTTAGCACGTCAAAGAATATTATTTGGGGGTCCAGCCATGGAGAAGAGTTTAGACACTAGGAGAAGATAAGGAACACACCCATTATCAAGAAATCACATTAGGATTCTCTTTTTAACCTGTTCCTTAAAACACTAGTGCTTAGGAAATCTATTGGAGGCAGAAGCAGTCAAGGGTAGCTTAGTGTTAGGGTTAGGGTTAGGGTTAGGTTTAGTGTTAGGGTACGGGTTTGGGTACGGGTTCGGGTATGGCGTAGGGTATGTGTTAGGGTTAGGGTTAGGGTTAGTTTGAGGGTTAGGGTTCGGTTTAGGGTACGGGTTAGGATTAGGGTACGTGTTAGGGTTAGGGTAGTGGTTAGGGTTAGGGTACGCGTTAGGGTTAGGGTAGTTATTAAACCTATCCCACTCTCTAGATACCCCTTAGCACGTCAAGGTATATTATTTGTGTGTCCAGCCATGGAGAAAGTTTAGACACTAGGAGAAGATAAGGAACACACCCATTATCAAGAAATCTCATTAGGATTCTCTTTTTAACCTGTTCCTTAAAACACTAGTGCTTAGGAAATCTATTGGAGGCAGAAGCAGTCAAGGGTAGCTTAGGGTTAGGGTTAGGGTTATTGTTACGGGTTTTACGGGTTTTTAAAAGTAATTTATTTTTATAATGGGGTTCAGCTGCTTTTCACGGCTGTGTTTATGCGGCTTTAAACCCACTTGACTCACTTCCAGAGAGATATCAATACATAGGTTTTAAGATTCTTAATAGTCACATATATTCTTGTGCGGTGAATAGGGGGTGTTGAGTCCAGTTCACTGAGCAAGGAGTAGGTCTTGTCTATTACATATTTGATTTATGGAGTGATATCTGTGATAATTTCAAATCCCGGGTTTATGCATCACCCACCTCACCTTTCCCGATAAGCAGCCATAGTGTGTTTTGTAAATGTGTGACTCTGTTCTGTTTTGTAATTTAGTTTAAGTGTAGCGATTTTTACATTCCCTCTATAAGTGATATCTTTGATAAGTGTCTTTTTCTATGTGACTTATTTCACTTAAAATCATCATACCTACATCCACTCATCATGCTGCTAGTAGCCTTATGACATTGATTTCATGGCTGAGTGATATTCCATTGTACATAAGTACCACAACTTCTTTATCAATTTTCCTATTCCTGGAATGTTTAAGGAGTACCGAAGTGGAGGTTCTTGGGAACAGAGCAACCCTAAACTTTGGGGTGCCTGTGTCTTGATGATTTTTAGTTTTCCCAATTTATACGCCCATGAGTTGAAGTGCCCTATGCTCACTAAGCTGTGTTTTTTAGATGTTTCAGGACACACCGTACACTTCTCCAGAGTGGCTGTTGGCAAATTACATCCCGCCCATCAGCATAGCAAGGCTCCGATTTCTACATGGACTGTCCTGCTTTTCTGGTTTTTACACTTTTTTCAGCATGACCCTTTGACCAATGGGAAGCGAGACTTCTTTATAGCGCTGATTTGCCTTTCCAGGTTGCTTGGTTGGCCAAGAAGGGCGTATGCGTTTTTTCCTGAATATATTCGGGAAAAAACGCATACGCCCTTTTGGGCCAAGGGCATCATTGTCCACGTTTTGCCACTTTTCATGTGCTTTAAAGGTGATTCGAATCTACCTCCTGAAATGTGTTTCCTGCAATTCTGCCTTGCTTTAAACTCCTCTTCGTTGCCTTCCCTCAATATATTTGTGGATGAGAGTTATCATTTACAACTCTGCAGGTTTCTGAATTGCAGTGCCCCTGAGCTCCATTTTTCAACTCGCTTTCTTGGGAGCTGGCCGCAAAGCACAGGATTGCCTCAGGCACTATTCTGGTTCCCGGCGGCAGGCTGAGCCTGTGGTTAATTCTTCTTCCTGATGGGAATATAGAGTGACCTGTGCCTGTCCCAACACCTAGAGCTAGTCTCTCGTTGGTTGCCCCTCTTCCCGTTCATGCTCAGGATAAATTGCAACCTGTACAGAACTGGAGGTTAAAGGTGCGGATTCTCCAACGAGGGAGATTGCTAATAAAGCGGCTGGAATGGCAAACCCGAGCACAAGGAGATGAGAAATGAGGTGCGTTTCAGGAACCCTTCCAGATGAGACGGTGTACCATCTTCTGGGTTTCTCACGCATGTTTTCGATGTAGGAAGATGCCCTTGAACCTGGAGATGTGGGATCCATGGGATGGGTACGATGCAGTATTACTTTAAAGGGACTGCGTTTGCCCACCCAGCCTCACCAAACCTCTCAGCCCCAAGAGTGTCCAACCTTATGTCTCATCTATTTGTGGGTCTAGATATGGTCAGTCCACTTTGCATCACAGCCCCTGAACGAATTATGTAAGAATTTCTCTCTCTTTCACTCTCTTTGTTTAATGGGTTTATAAAAATAATTTATTTTTAAAATGGGATTTAGCTGCTTTTCACTGCTGTGTTTATGCTGCTTTACCCCCACTTGACACACTTCCAGTGAAATATCAATACATAGGTTTTAAGATTCTTACTAGTCAGATATATTCTTGTGCGGTGAATAGGGGGTGATGAGTCCAGTTCACTGAGCAAGGAGTAGGTCTTGTCTATTACATATTGGGTGTATGGAACGGTATGTGAGCGAATTTGAAACCCTTGTTTTATGCATCACCCCACCTCACCTTTCCTGTTAAGCAGCCATAGTGTGTTTTCTAAACGTGTGACTCTGTTCTGTTTTGTAATTCAGTTCAAGTGTAGCGGTTTTTACATTCCCTCTATAAGTGATAGCTTATGATAAGTGTCTTTTTCTGTGTGACTTATTTCACTTAGAATCGTCGCACCTAAATACACTCATCTTGCTTCTACTACCCTTATGATATTGATTTCATGTCTGAGTGATATTCCATTCTACATAAGGACCACAACTTCTGTATCCATTTTTCTCTTTCCTGGGATATTTAAGGTGTCATGAAGTGGAGGTTCTTGTCAACATAGCAGCCTTAAACTTTGGGGTGCCTGTGTCTTGCTGATTTTTAGTTTTCCCAATTTATACGCATATGAGTGGACGTGCCCTATGCTCCCTAAGCTGTGTTTTTTCGATGTTTCAGGACACACCGTACACTTCTCCAGAGTGGCTGTTGGCAATTTACATCCCGCCCATCAGCGTAGCAAGGCTGCCATTTCTCCATGGCCTGTCCTGCATTTCTCGTTTTGACATTTTTGCAGCATGGCCCTTTTGACCAATGGGAAGCGAGACGTCTTTGTAGCACTGATTTGCCTTTCCAGGTTGCTTGGTTGGCCAAAAAGGGCGTATGCGTTTTTTCCTGAATATATTCAGGAAAAAACGCATACGCCCTTTTTGGCCAAGGGCATCATTGTCGACGTTTTGCCGCTTTTCATGTGCTTTAAGGGCGATTCGAATCTACCTCCTGAAATCTGTTTCCTGCAATTCTGCCTTGCTTTTAAATCCTCTTCGTTGCCTTCCCTCAATATATTTGTTGACGAGAGTTATCATTTATAACTCAGCAGGTTTGTGAATGGCAGTGCCCCTGAGCTGCATTTTTCAACTGTCTTTTTTGGGAGCTGGCCGCAAAAGCACGGGATTGCCTCAGGCCCTATTCTGGTTCCCGGAAGCAGGCTGAGCCTGTGGTTAATTCTTCTTCCTGATGGGAAAATAGAGTGACCTGTGCCTGTCCCAACACCTAGATCTAGTCTCTCATTGGTTGCCCCTCTTCCCGTTCATCCTCAGGACAAATTGCAAACTGTAGGGAACAGGAGGTTAAAGGTGCTGATTCTCCAAGTAGGGAGATTGCTAGTAAAGTAGCTGGAAAGGCGAACCCGAGCACAAGGAGATGAGAAATGAGTTGCGTTTTGGAAACCTTTCAAAATCACACGGTGTACCATCTTCTGGGTTTCTCATGCATGTTTTCGATGTAGGAAGATGCCCTTGAATCTGGAGATTTGGGACCCATGGGATGGGTACCACGCAGTATTACTTTAAAGGGTCTGCGTTTGCTCACCCAACCTCACCAAAACTCTCAGCCCCAAGAGTGTCCACCCTTATGTCTGATCCATCTGTGGGTCTAGATATGGTCAATCCAGGTTGCATCACAGCCCCTGAACGAATTGTGTAAGAATTTCTCTCTCTTTCACTGTCTTTGTTTTACTGGTTTTTAAAAGTAATTTATTTTTATAATGGGGTTTAGCTGCTTTTCACGGCTGTGTTTATGCGGCTTTACACCCACTTGACTCACTTCCAGACAGATATCAATACATAGGTTTTATGATTCTTACTAGTCACATATATTCTTGTGCGGTGAATAGGGGGTGTTGAGTCCAGTTCACTGAGCAAGGAGTAGGTCTTGTCTATTACATATTGGGTGTATGGAACGGTATCTGAGCGAATTTGAAACCCTTGTTTTATGCATCACCCCACCTCACCTTTCCCGTTAAGCAGCCATAGTGTGTTTTCTAAACGTGTGACTCTGTTCTCTTTTGTGATTCAGTTCAAGTGTAGCGGTTTTTACATTCCCTCTATAAGTGATAGCTTATGATAAGTGTCTTTTTCTGTGTGACTTATTTCACTTAGAATCGTCGTACCTAAATCCACTCATCTTGCTTCTACTAGCCTTATGACTTTGATTTCATGTCTGAGTGATATTCCATTTTACATAAGGACCACAACTTCTCTATCCATTTTTCTCTTTCCTGGGATATTTAAGGTGTCATGAAGTGGAGGTTCTTGTCAACAGAGCAGCCCTAAACATTGGGGTGCCTGTGTCTTGCTGATTTTTAGTTTTCCCAATTTATACGCCCATGAGTGGAAGTGCCCTATGCTCCCTAAGCTGTGTTTTTTCGATGTTTCAGGACACACCGTACACTTCTCCAGTGTGGCTGTTGGCAATTTACATCCCGCCCATCAGCGTAGCAAGGCTGCCATTTCTCCATGGCCTGTCCTGCATTTCTGGTTTTGACACTTTTTGCAGCATGGCCCTTTTGACCGATGGGAAGCGAGACTTCTTTGTAGCGCTGATTAGCCTTTCCAGGTTGCTTGGTTGTCCAAAAAGGGCGTATGCGTTTTTTCCTGAATATAATCAGGAAAAAATGCATACGCACTTTTTGGCCAAGGGCATCATTGTCGACGTTTTGCCGCTTTTCATGTGCTTTAAGGGCGATTCGAATCTACCTCCTGAAACCTGTTTCCTGCAATTCTGCCTTGCTTTCAAATCCTCTTCGTTGCCTTCCCTCAATATATCTGTGGATGAGAGTTATCATTTATAACTCTGTGGGTTTGTGAATTGCAGTGTCCCTGAGCTCCATTTTTCAACTCGCTTTTTTGGGAGCTGGCCGCAAAAGCACGGGATTGCCTGAGGCCCTATTCTGCTTCTGGGCGGCAGGCTGAGCCTGTGGTTAAATCTTCTTCCTGATGGGAAAAAAGTGTGACCTGTGCCTGTACCAACACCTAGAGCTAGTCTCTCGTTGGTTGCCGCTCTTCCCGTTCAACCTCAGGATAAATTGCAGTCTGTACAGAACTGGAGGTTAAAGGTGCTGATTCTCCAACGAGGGAGATTGCTAATAAAGCGGCCGGAATGGCGAACACGAGCACAAGGAGATGAGAAGTGAGGTGCGTTTCAGGAACCTTTCCCGATGAGACGGTGTACCATCTTCTGGGTTTCTCACGCATGTTTTCGATGTAGGAAGATGCCCTTGAACCTGGAGATTTGGGATCCATGGGATGGGTACGATGCAGTATTACTTTAAAGGGACTGCGTTTGCCCACCCAACCTCACCAAACCTCTCAGCCCCAAGAGTGTCCACCCTTATGTCTCATCTAGCTGTGGGTCTAGATATGGTCAGTCCACGTTGCATCACAGCCCCTGAACGAATTATGTAAGAATTTCTCTGTCTTTCACTCTCTTTGTTTCATGGGTTTATAAAAGTAATTTATTTTTAAAATGGGGTTTAGCTGCTTTTCACTGCTGTGTTTATGCTGCTTTACCCCCACTTGACACACTTCCAGTGAAATATCAATACATAGGTTTCAAGATTCTTACTAGTCAGATATATTCTTGTGCGGTGAATAGGGGGTGTTGAATCCAGTTCACTGAGCAAGGAGTAGGTCTTGTCTACTACATATTGGGTGTATGGAACGGTATCTGAGATAATTTGAAACACTTGATTTATGCATCACCCCAAATCACATTTCCCGTTAAGCAGCCATAGTGTGTTTTCAAAATGTGTGACTCTGTTCTGTTTTGTAATTCAGTTCAAGTGTAGCGGTTTTTACATTCCCTCTATAAGTGATATCTTATGATAAGTGTCTTTTTCTGTGTGACTTATTTCTGTTAGAATCGTCGTACCTAAATCCAATCATCATGCTGCTACTAGCCTTAGGACATTGTTTTCATGGCTGAGTGATATTCCATTGTACATAAGGACCTCAACTTCTTTATCCATTTTTCTCTTTCCTGGGATATTTAAGGTGGAATGAAGTGGAGGTCCTTGTCAACAGAGCAGCCCTAAACTTTTGGGTGCCTGTGTCTTGCTGATTTTTAGTTTTCCCAATTTGTACACCCATGAGTGGAAGTGCCCTATGCTCTCTAAGCTGTGTGTTTTAGATGTTTCAGGACACACCGTACACTACTCCAGAGTGGCTGTTGGCAATTTACATCCCGCCCATCAGCGTAGCAAGGCTGCCATTTCTCCATGGCCTGTCCTGCATTTCTGGTTTTGACACTTTTTGCAGCATGGCCCTTTTGACACATGGGAAGCGAGACTTCTTTGTAGCGCTGATTTGCCTTTCCAGGTTACTTGGTTGGCCAAAAAGGGCGTATGCGTTTTTTCCTCAATATATTCAGGAAAAAACGCATACGCCCTTTTTGGCCAAGGGCATCATTGTCGACGTTTTGCCGCTTTTCATGTGCTTTAAAAGCGATTCGAATCTACCTCCTGAAACCTGTTTCCTGCAATTCTGCCTTGCGTTGAAATCCTCTTCTTTGCCTTCCCTCAATATATTTGTGGACGAGAGTTATCATTTATAACTCTGTGGGTTTGTGAATTGCAGTGTCCCTGAGCTCCATTTTTCAACTCGCTTTTTTGGGAGCTGGCCGCAAAAACGCGGGATTGCCTCAGGCCCTATTTTGTTTCCCCTCGGCATGCTGAGCCTGTAGTTAATTCTTCTTCCTGATGGGAAAATAGAGTGACCTGTGCCTGTCCCAACACCTAGATCTAGTCTCTCATTGGTTGCCCCTCTTCCCGTTCATCCTCAGGACAAATTGCAACCTGTAGGGAACAGGAGCTTAAAGGTGCTGATTCTCCAAGTAGGGAGATTGCTAGTAAAGTAGCTGGAATGGCGAACCCAAGCACAAGGAGATGAGAAATGAGGTGCGTTTTAGAAACCTTTCAAAATCACACGGTGTACCATCTTCTGGGTTTCTCATGCATGTTTTCGATGTAGGAAGATGCCCTTGAACCTGGAGATTTGGGACCCATGGGATGGGTACCACGCAGTATTACTTTAAAGGGTCTGCGTTTGCTCACCCAACCTCACCCAACCTCTCAGCCCAAAGAGTGTCCACCCTTATGTCTCATCCAGCTGTGGGTCTAGACATGGTCAATCCAGGTTGCAACACAGCCCCTGAACGAATTTTGTAAGAATTTCTCTCTCTTTCACTGTCTTTGTTTTACGGGTTTTTAAAAGTAATTTATTTTTATAATGGGGTTTAGCTGCTTTTCACAGCTGTGTTTATGCGGCTTTACACCCACTTGACTCACTTCCAGACAGATATCAATACATAGGTTTTAAGATTCTTACTACTCAGATATATTCTTGTGCGGTGAATAGGGGGTGTTGAGTCCAGTTCACTGAGAAAGGAGTAGGTCTTGTCTATTACATATTGGGTGTATGGAACGGTATCTGAGCGAATTTGAAACCCTTGTTTTATGCATCACCCCACCTCACCTTTCCCGTTAAGCAGACATAGTGTGTTTTCTAAACGTGTGACTCTGTTCTGTTTTGTAATTCAGTTCAAGTGTAGCGGTTTTTACATTCCCTCTATAAGTGATAGCTTATTATAAGTGTCTTTTTCTGTGTGACTCATTTCACTTAGAATCGTCGTACCTAAATCCACTCATCTTGCTTCTACTAGCCTTATGACTTTGATTTCATGTCTGAGTGATATTCCATTGTACATAAGGACCACAACTTCTTTATGCATTTTTCTCTTTCCTGGGATATTTAAGGTGTGATGAAGTGGAGGTTCTTGTCAACAGAGCAGCCCTAAACTTTGGGGTGCCTGTGTCTTGCTGATTTTTAGTTTTCCCAATTTATACGCCCATGAGTGGACGTGCCCTATGCTCCCTAAGCTGTGTTTTTTCGATGTTTCAGGACACACCGTACACTTCTCCAGAGTGGCTGTTGGCAATTTACATCCCGCCCATCAGCGTAGCAAGGCTGCCATTTCTCCATGGCCTGTCCTGCATTTCTGGTTTTGACACTTTTTGCAGCATGGCCCTTTTGACCGATGGGAAGCGAGACTTCTTTGTAGCGCTGATTAGCCTTTCCAGGTTGCTTGGTTGGCCAAAAAGGGCGTATGCGTTTTTTCCTGAATATAATCAGGAAAAAATGCATACGCACTTTTTGGCCAAGGGCATCATTGTCGACGTTTTGCCGCTTTTCATGTGCTTTAAGGGCGATTCGAATCTACCTCCTGAAACCTGTTTCCTGCAATTCTGCCTTGCTTTCAAATCCTCTTCGTTGCCTTCCCTCAATATATCTGTGGATGAGAGTTATCATTTATAACTCTGCGGGTTTGTGAATTGCAGTGTCCCTGAGCTCCATTTTTCAACTCGCTTTTTTGGGAGCTGGCCGCAAAAGCACGGGATTGCCTGAGGCCCTATTCTGCTTCTGGGCGGCAGGCTGAGCCTGTGGTTAAATCTTCTTCCTGATGGGAAAAAAGTGTGACCTGTGCCTGTCCCAACACCTAGAGCTAGTCTCTCGTTGGTTGCCCCTCTTCCCGTTCAACCTCAGGATAAATTGCAGTCTGTACAGAACTGGAGGTTAAAGGTGCTGATTCTCCAACGAGGGAGATTGCTAATAAAGCGGCTGGAATGGCGAACACGAGCACAAGGAGATGAGAAGTGAGGTGCGTTTCAGGAACCTTTCCCGATGAGATGGTGTACCATCTTCTGGGTTTCTCACGCATGTTTTCGATGTAGGAAGATGCCCTTGAACCTGGAGATTTGGGATCCATGGGATGGGTACGATGCAGTATTACTTTAAAGGGACTGCGTTTGCCCACCCAACCTCACCAAACCTCTCAGCCCCAAGAGTGTCCACCCTTATGTCTCATCTAGCTGTGGGTCTAGATATGGTCAGTCCACGTTGCATCACAGCCCCTGAACGAAATTATGTAAGAATTTCTCTGTCTTTCACTCTCTTGGTTTCATGGGTTTATAAAAGTAATTTATTTTTAAAATGGGGTTTAGCTGCTTTTCACTGCTGTGTTTATGCTGCTTTACCCCCACTTGACACACTTCCAGTGAAATATCAATACATAGGTTTTAAGATTCTTACTAGTCAGATATATTCTTGTGCGGTGAATAGGGGGTGTTGAATCCAGTTCACTGAGCAAGGAGTAGGTCTTGTCTACTACATATTGGGTGTATGGAACGGTATCTGAGATAATTTGAAACACTTGATTTATGCATCACCCCAAATCACATTTCCCGTTAAGCAGCCATAGTGTGTTTTCAAAATGTGTGACTCTGTTCTGTTTTGTAATTCAGTTCAAGGGTAACGGTTTTTACATTCCCTCTATAAGTGATAGCTTATGATAAGTGTCTTTTTCTGTGTCACTTATTTCACTTAGAATCGTCATACCTAAATCCACTCATCTTGCTTCTACTAGCCTTATGACTTTGATTTCATGTCTGAGTGATATTCCATTGTACATAAGGACCACAACTTCTTTATGCATTTTTCTCTTTCCTGGGATATTTAAGGTGTGATGAATTGGAGGTTCTTGTCAACAGAGCAGCCCTAAACTTTGGGGTGCCTGTGTCTTGCTGATTTTTAGTTTTCCCAATTTATACGCCCATGAGTGGACGTGCCCTATGCTCCCTAAGCTGTGTTTTTTCGATGTTTCACGACACACCGCACACTTCTCCAGAGTGGCTGTTGGCAATTTACATCCCGCCCATCAGCGTAGCAAGGCTGCAATTTCTGCATGGCCTGTCCTGAATTTCTGGTTTTGAAACTTTTTGCAGCATGGCCCTTTTGACCGATGGGAAGCGAGACTTCTTTGTAGCGCTGATTAGCCTTTCCAGGTTGCTTGGTTGGCCAAAAAGGGCGTACGCGTTTTTTCCTGAATATAATCAGGAAAAAATGCATACGCACTTTTTGGCCAAGGGCATCATTGTCGACGTTTTGCCGCTTTTCATGTGCTTTAAGGGCGATTCGAATGTACCTCCTGAAACCTGTTTCCTGCAATTCTGCCTTGCTTTCAAATCCTCTTCGTTGCCTTCCCTCAATATATTTGTGGACGAGAGTTATCATTTATAACTCAGCGGGTTTGTGAATTGCAGTGCCCCTGAGCTCCATTTTTCAACTGTCTTTTTTGGGAGCTGGCCGCAAAAGCACTGGATTGCCTCAGGCACTATTTTGGTTCCCCTCGGCATGCTGAGCCTGTAGTTAATTCTTCTTCCTGATGGGAAAATACAGTGACCTGTGCCTGTCCCAACACCTAGATCTAGTCTCTCATTGGTTGCCCCTCTTCCCGTTCATCCTCAGGACAAATTGCAACCTGTAGGGAACAGGAGCTTAAAGGTGCTGATTCTCCAAGTAGGGAGATTGCTAGTAAAGTAGCTGGAATGGCGAACCCAAGCACAAGGAGATGAGAAATGAGGTGCGTTTTAGAAACCTTTCAAAATCACACGGTGTACCATCTTCTGGGTTTCTCATGCATGTTTTCGATGTAGGAAGATGCCCTTGAACCTGGAGATTTGGGACCCATGGGATGGGTACCACGCAGTATTACTTTAAAGGGTCTGCGTTTGCTCACCCAACCTCACCAAACCTCTCAGCCCCAAGAGTGTCCACACTTATGTCTCATCCAGCTGTGGGTCTAGATATGGTCAATCCAGGTTGCATCACAGCCCCTGAAGGAATTGTGTAAGAATTTCTCTCTCTTTCACTGTCTTTGTTTTACGGGTTTTTAAAAGTAATTTATTTTTATAATGGGGTTTAGCTGCTTTTCACGGCTGTGTTTATGCGGCTTTACACCCACTTGACTCACTTCCAGACAGATATCAATACATAGGTTTTAAGATTCTTACTACTCAGACATATTCTTGTGCGGTGAATAGGGGGTGTTGAGTCCAGTTCACTGAGCAAGGAGTAGGTCTTGTCTATTACATATTGGGTGTATGGAACGGTATCTGAGCGAATTTGAAACCCTTGTTTTATGCATCACCCCACCTCACCTTTCCCGTTAAGCAGACATAGTGTGTTTTCTAAACGTGTGACTCTGTTCTGTTTTGTAATTCAGTTCAAGTGTAGCGGTTTTTACATTCCCTCTATAAGTGATAGCTTATGATAAGTGTCTTTTTCTGTGTGACTTATTTCACTTAGAATTGTCGTACCTAAATCCAATCATCTTGCTTCTACTAGCCTTATGACTTTGATTTCATGTCTGAGTGATATTCCATTGTACATAAGGACCACAACTTCTTTATGCATTTTTCTCTTTCCTGGGATATTTAAGGTGTGATGAAGTGGAGGTTCTTGTCAACAGAGCAGCCCTAAACTTTGGGGTGCCTGTGTCTTGCTGATTTTTAGTTTTCCCAATTTATACGCCCATGAGTGGACGTGCCCTATGCTCCCTAAGCTGTGTTTTTTCGATGTTTCAGGACACACCGTACACTTCTCCAGAGTGGCTGTTGGCAATTTACATCCCGCCCATCAGCGTAGCAAGGCTGCCATTTCTCCATGGCCTGTCCTGCATTTCTGGTTTTGACACTTTTTGCAGCATGGCCCTTTTGACCGATGGGAAGCGAGACTTCTTTGTAGCGCTGATTAGCCTTTCCAGGTTGCTTGGTTGGCCAAAAAGGGCGTATGCGTTTTTTCCTGAATATAATCAGGAAAAAATGCATACGCACTTTTTGGCCAAGGGCATCATTGTCGACGTTTTGCCGCTTTTCATGTGCTTTAAGGGCGATTCGAATGTACCTCCTGAAACCTGTTTCCTGCAATTCTGCCTTGCTTTCAAATCCTCTTCGTTGCCTTCCCTCAA
This sequence comes from Eschrichtius robustus, assembly GCF_028021215.1. Classification (NCBI taxonomy): domain Eukaryota; kingdom Metazoa; phylum Chordata; class Mammalia; order Artiodactyla; family Eschrichtiidae; genus Eschrichtius; species Eschrichtius robustus. Next base: position 3,435,991 of record NW_027175257.1, read on the forward strand.
TATGTTTGTGGACGAGAGTTATCATTTATAACTCAGCGGGTTTGTGAATTGCAGTGCCCCTGAGCTCCATTTTTCAACTGTCTTTTTTGGGTGCTGGCTGCAAAAGCACTGGATTGCCTCAGGCACTATTCTGGTTCCCGGCGGCAGGATTAGCCTGTGGTTAATTCTTCTTCCTGATGGGAAAATACAGTGACCTGTGCCTGTCCCAACACCTAGATCTAGTCTCTCATTGGTTGCCCCTCTTCCCGTTCATCCTCAGGACAAATTGCAACCTGTAGGGAACAGGAGCTTAAAGGTGCTGATTCTCCAAGTAGGGAGATTGCTAGTAAAGTAGCTGGAAAGGTGAACCCGAGCACAAGGAGATGAGACATGAGGTGCGATTTAGAAACCTTTCAAAATCACACGGTGTACCATCTTCTGGGTTTCTCATGCATGTTTTCGATGTAGGAAGATGCCCTTGAACCTGGAGATTTGGGACCCATGGGATGGGTACCACGCAGTATTACTTTAAAGGGTCTGCGTTTGCTCACCCAACCTCACCCAACCTCTCAGCCCCAAGAGTGTCCACCCTTATGTCTCATCCAGCTGTGGGTCTAGACATGGTCAATCCAGGTTGCAACACAGCCCCTGAACGAATTTTGTAAGAATTTCTCTCTCTTTCACTGTCTTTGTTTTACGGGTTTTTAAAAGTAATTTATTTTTATAATGGGGTTTAGCTGCTTTTCACGGCTGTGTTTATGCGGCTTTACACCCACTTGACTCACTTCCAGACAGATATCAATACATAGGTTTTAAGATTCTTACTACTCAGATATATTCTTGTGCGCTGAATAGGGGGTGTTGAGTCCAGTTCACTGAGCAAGGAGTAGGTATTGTCTATTACATATTGGGTGTATGGAACGGTATCTGAGCGAATTTGAAACCCTTGTTTTATGCATCACCCCACCTCACCTTTCCCGTTAAGCAGCCATAGTGTGTTTTCTAAACGTGTGACTCTGTTCTCTTTTGTAATTCAGTTCAAGTGTAGCAGTTTTTTCCATTCCCTCTATAAATGATAGCTTATGATAAGTGTCTTTTTCTGTGTGACTTATTTCACTTAGAATCGTCGTACCTAAATCCACTCATCTTGCTTCTACTAGCCTTATGACATTGATTTCATGTCTGAGTGATATTCCATTGTACATAAGGACCACAACTTCTTTATCCATTTTTCTCTTTCCTGGGATATTTAAGGTGTCATGAAGTGGAGGTTCTTGTCAACAGAGCAGCCCTAAACTTTGGGGTGCCTGTGTCTTGCTGATTTTTAGTTTTCCCTATTTATACGCCCATGAGTGGACGTGCCCTATGCTCCCTAAGCTGTGTTTTTTCGATGTTTCAGGACACACCGCACACTTCTCCAGAGTGGCTGTTGGCAATTTACATCCCGCCCATCAGCGTAGCAAGGCTGCCATTTCTCCATGGCCTGTCCTGCATTTCTGGTTTTGACACTTTTTGCAGCATGGCCCTTTTGACCGATGGGAAGCGAGACTTCTTTGTAGCGCTGATTTGCCTTTCCAGGTTGCTTGGTTGGCCAAAAAGGGCGTATGCGTTTTTTCCTGAATACATTCAGGAAAAAACGCATACGCCCTTTTTGGCCAAGGGCATCACTGTCGACGTTTTGCCGCTTTTCAAGTGCTTTAAAGGCGATTCGAATCTACCTCCTGAAACCTGTTTCCTGCAATTCTGCCTTGCTTTCAAATCCTCTTCGTTGCCTTCCCTCAATATATCTGTGGATGAGAGTTATCATTTATAACTCTGCGGGTTTGTGAATTGCAGTGTCCCTGAGCTCCATTTTTCAACTCGCTTTTTTGGGAGCTGGCCGCAAAAGCACGGGATTGCCTGAGGCCCTATTCTGCTTCTTGGCGGCAGGCTGAGCATGTGGTTAAATCTTCTTCCTGATGGGAAAAAAGTGTGACCTGTGCCTGTCCCAACACCTAGAGCTAGTCTCTCGTTGGTTGCCCCTCTTCCCGTTCAACCTCAGGATAAATTGCAGTCTGTACAGAACTGGAGGTTAAAGGTGCTGATTCTCCAACGAGGGAGATTGCTAATAAAGCGGCTGGAATGGCGAACACGAGCACAAGGAGATGAGAAGTGAGGTGCGTTTCAGGAACCTTTCCCGATGAGATGGTGTACCATCTTCTGGGTTTCTCACGCATGTTTTCGATGTAGGAAGATGCCCTTGAACCTGGAGATTTGGGATCCATGGGATGGGTACGATGCAGTATTACTTTAAAGGGACTGCGTTTGCCCACCCAACCTCACCAAACCTCTCAGCCCCAAGAGTGTCCACCCTTATGTCTCATCTAGCTGTGGGTCTAGATATGGTCAGTCCACGTTGCATCACAGCCCCTGAACGAAATTATGTAAGAATTTCTCTGTCTTTCACTCTCTTGGTTTCATGGGTTTATAAAAGTAATTTATTTTTAAAATGGGGTTTAGCTGCTTTTCACTGCTGTGTTTATGCTGCTTTACCCCCACTTGACACACTTCCAGTGAAATATCAATACATAGGTTTTAAGATTCTTACTAGTCAGATATATTCTTGTGCGGTGAATAGGGGGTGTTGAATCCAGTTCACTGAGCAAGGAGTAGGTCTTGTCTACTACATATTGGGTGTATGGAACGGTATCTGAGATAATTTGAAACACTTGATTTATGCATCACCCCAAATCACATTTCCCGTTAAGCAGCCATAGTGTGTTTTCAAAATGTGTGACTCTGTTCTGTTTTGTAATTCAGTTCAAGGGTAACGGTTTTTACATTCCCTCTATAAGTGATAGCTTATGATAAGTGTCTTTTTCTGTGTGACTTATTTCACTTAGAATCGTCATACCTAAATCCACTCATCTTGCTTCTACTAGCCTTATGACTTTGATTTCATGTCTGAGTGATATTCCATTGTACATAAGGACCACAACTTCTTTATGCATTTTTCTCTTTCCTGGGATATTTAAGGTGTGATGAATTGGAGGTTCTTGTCAACAGAGCAGCCCTAAACTTTGGGGTGCCTGTGTCTTGCTGATTTTTAGTTTTCCCAATTTATACGCCCATGAGTGGACGTGCCCTATGCTCCCTAAGCTGTGTTTTTTCGATGTTTCACGACACACCGCACACTTCTCCAGAGTGGCTGTTGGCAATTTACATCCCGCCCATCAGCGTAGCAAGGCTGCAATTTCTGCATGGCCTGTCCTGAATTTCTGGTTTTGAAACTTTTTGCAGCATGGCCCTTTTGACCGATGGGAAGCGAGACTTCTTTGTAGCGCTGATTAGCCTTTCCAGGTTGCTTGGTTGGCCAAAAAGGGCGTACGCGTTTTTTCCTGAATATAATCAGGAAAAAATGCATACGCACTTTTTGGCCAAGGGCATCATTGTCGACGTTTTGCCGCTTTTCATGTGCTTTAAGGGCGATTCGAATCTACCTCCTGAAACCTGTTTCCTGCAATTCTGCCTTGCTTTCAAATCCTCTTCGTTGCCTTCCCTCAATATATTTGTGGACGAGAGTTATCATTTATAACTCAGCGGGTTTGTGAATTGCAGTGCCCCTGAGCTCCATTTTTCAACTGTCTTTTTTGGGAGCTGGCCGCAAAAGCACTGGATTGCCTCAGGCACTATTTTGGTTCCCCTCGGCATGCTGAGCCTGTAGTTAATTCTTCTTCCTGATGGGAAAATACAGTGACCTGTGCCTGTCCCAACACCTAGATCTAGTCTCTCATTGGTTGCCCCTCTTCCCGTTCATCCTCAGGACAAATTGCAACCTGTAGGGAACAGGAGCTTAAAGGTGCTGATTCTCCAAGTAGGGAGATTGCTAGTAAAGTAGCTGGAATGGCGAACCCAAGCACAAGGAGATGAGAAATGAGGTGCGTTTTAGAAACCTTTCAAAATCACACGGTGTACCATCTTCTGGGTTTCTCATGCATGTTTTCGATGTAGGAAGATGCCCTTGAACCTGGAGATTTGGGACCCATGGGATGGGTACCACGCAGTATTACTTTAAAGGGTCTGCGTTTGCTCACCCAACCTCACCAAACCTCTCAGCCCCAAGAGTGTCCACACTTATGTCTCATCCAGCTGTGGGTCTAGATATGGTCAATCCAGGTTGCATCACAGCCCCTGAAGGAATTGTGTAAGAATTTCTCTCTCTTTCACTGTCTTTGTTTTACGGGTTTTTAAAAGTAATTTATTTTTATAATGGGGTTTAGCTGCTTTTCACGGCTGTGTTTATGCGGCTTTACACCCACTTGACTCACTTCCAGACAGATATCAATACATAGGTTTTAAGATTCTTACTACTCAGACATATTCTTGTGCGGTGAATAGGGGGTGTTGAGTCCAGTTCACTGAGCAAGGAGTAGGTCTTGTCTATTACATATTGGGTGTATGGAACGGTATCTGAGCGAATTTGAAACCCTTGTTTTATGCATCACCCCACCTCACCTTTCCCGTTAAGCAGACATAGTGTGTTTTCTAAACGTGTGACTCTGTTCTGTTTTGTAATTCAGTTCAAGTGTAGCGGTTTTTACATTCCCTCTATAAGTGATAGCTTATGATAAGTGTCTTTTTCTGTGTGACTTATTTCACTTAGAATTGTCGTACCTAAATCCAATCATCTTGCTTCTACTAGCCTTATGACTTTGATTTCATGTCTGAGTGATATTCCATTGTACATAAGGACCACAACTTCTTTATGCATTTTTCTCTTTCCTGGGATATTTAAGGTGTGATGAAGTGGAGGTTCTTGTCAACAGAGCAGCCCTAAACTTTGGGGTGCCTGTGTCTTGCTGATTTTTAGTTTTCCCAATTTATACGCCCATGAGTGGACGTGCCCTATGCTCCCTAAGCTGTGTTTTTTCGATGTTTCAGGACACACCGTACACTTCTCCAGAGTGGCTGTTGGCAATTTACATCCCGCCCATCAGCGTAGCAAGGCTGCCATTTCTCCATGGCCTGTCCTGCATTTCTGGTTTTGACACTTTTTGCAGCATGGCCCTTTTGACCGATGGGAAGCGAGACTTCTTTGTAGCGCTGATTAGCCTTTCCAGGTTGCTTGGTTGGCCAAAAAGGGCGTATGCGTTTTTTCCTGAATATAATCAGGAAAAAATGCATACGCACTTTTTGGCCAAGGGCATCATTGTCGACGTTTTGCCGCTTTTCATGTGCTTTAAGGGCGATTCGAATGTACCTCCTGAAACCTGTTTCCTGCAATTCTGCCTTGCTTTCAAATCCTCTTCGTTGCCTTCCCTCAATATGTTTGTGGACGAGAGTTATCATTTATAACTCAGCGGGTTTGTGAATTGCAGTGCCCCTGAGCTCCATTTTTCAACTGTCTTTTTTGGGTGCTGGCTGCAAAAGCACTGGATTGCCTCAGGCACTATTCTGGTTCCCGGCGGCAGGATTAGCCTGTGGTTAATTCTTCTTCCTGATGGGAAAATACAGTGACCTGTGCCTGTCCCAACACCTAGATCTAGTCTCTCATTGGTTGCCCCTCTTCCCGTTCATCCTCAGGACAAATTGCAACCTGTAGGGAACAGGAGCTTAAAGGTGCTGATTCTCCAAGTAGGGAGATTGCTAGTAAAGTAGCTGGAAAGGTGAACCCGAGCACAAGGAGATGAGACATGAGGTGCGATTTAGAAACCTTTCAAAATCACACGGTGTACCATCTTCTGGGTTTCTCATGCATGTTTTCGATGTAGGAAGATGCCCTTGAACCTGGAGATTTGGGACCCATGGGATGGGTACCACGCAGTATTACTTTAAAGGGTCTGCGTTTGCTCACCCAACCTCACCCAACCTCTCAGCCCCAAGAGTGTCCACCCTTATGTCTCATCCAGCTGTGGGTCTAGACATGGTCAATCCAGGTTGCAACACAGCCCCTGAACGAATTTTGTAAGAATTTCTCTCTCTTTCACTGTCTTTGTTTTACGGGTTTTTAAAAGTAATTTATTTTTATAATGGGGTTTAGCTGCTTTTCACGGCTGTGTTTATGCGGCTTTACACCCACTTGACTCACTTCCAGACAGATATCAATACATAGGTTTTAAGATTCTTACTACTCAGATATATTCTTGTGCGCTGAATAGGGGGTGTTGAGTCCAGTTCACTGAGCAAGGAGTAGGTATTGTCTATTACATATTGGGTGTATGGAACGGTATCTGAGCGAATTTGAAACCCTTGTTTTATGCATCACCCCACCTCACCTTTCCCGTTAAGCAGCCATAGTGTGTTTTCTAAACGTGTGACTCTGTTCTCTTTTGTAATTCAGTTCAAGTGTAGCAGTTTTTTCCATTCCCTCTATAAATGATAGCTTATGATAAGTGTCTTTTTCTGTGTGACTTATTTCACTTAGAATCGTCGTACCTAAATCCACTCATCTTGCTTCTACTAGCCTTATGACATTGATTTCATGTCTGAGTGATATTCCATTGTACATAAGGACCACAACTTCTTTATCCATTTTTCTCTTTCCTGGGATATTTAAGGTGTCATGAAGTGGAGGTTCTTGTCAACAGAGCAGCCCTAAACTTTGGGGTGCCTGTGTCTTGCTGATTTTTAGTTTTCCCTATTTATACGCCCATGAGTGGACGTGCCCTATGCTCCCTAAGCTGTGTTTTTTCGATGTTTCAGGACACACCGCACACTTCTCCAGAGTGGCTGTTGGCAATTTACATCCCGCCCATCAGCGTAGCAAGGCTGCCATTTCTCCATGGCCTGTCCTGCATTTCTGGTTTTGACACTTTTTGCAGCATGGCCCTTTTGACCGATGGGAAGCGAGACTTCTTTGTAGCGCTGATTTGCCTTTCCAGGTTGCTTGGTTGGCCAAAAAGGGCGTATGCGTTTTTTCCTGAATACATTCAGGAAAAAACGCATACGCCCTTTTTGGCCAAGGGCATCACTGTCGACGTTTTGCCGCTTTTCAAGTGCTTTAAAGGCGATTCGAATCTACCTCCTGAAACCTGTTTCCTGCAATTCTGCCTTGCTTTCAAATCCTCTTCGTTGCCTTCCCTCAATATATCTGTGGATGAGAGTTATCATTTATAACTCTGCGGGTTTGTGAATTGCAGTGTCCCTGAGCTCCATTTTTCAACTCGCTTTTTTGGGAGCTGGCCGCAAAAGCACGGGATTGCCTGAGGCCCTATTCTGCTTCTGGGCGGCAGGCTGAGCATGTGGTTAAATCTTCTTCCTGATGGGAAAAAAGTGTGACCTGTGCCTGTCCCAACACCTAGAGCTAGTCTCTCGTTGGTTGCCCCTCTTCCCGTTCAACCTCAGGATAAATTGCAGTCTGTACAGAACTGGAGGTTAAAGGTGCTGATTCTCCAACGAGGGAGATTGCTAATAAAGCGGCTGGAATGGCGAACACGAGCACAAGGAGATGAGAAGTGAGGTGCGTTTCAGGAACCTTTCCCGATGAGATGGTGTACCATCTTCTGGGTTTCTCACGCATGTTTTCGATGTAGGAAGATGCCCTTGAACCTGGAGATTTGGGATCCATGGGATGGGTACGATGCAGTATTACTTTAAAGGGACTGCGTTTGCCCACCCAACCTCACCAAACCTCTCAGCCCCAAGAGTGTCCACCCTTATGTCTCATCTAGCTGTGGGTCTAGATATGGTCAGTCCACGTTGCATCACAGCCCCTGAACGAAATTATGTAAGAATTTCTCTGTCTTTCACTCTCTTGGTTTCATGGGTTTATAAAAGTAATTTATTTTTAAAATGGGGTTTAGCTGCTTTTCACTGCTGTGTTTATGCTGCTTTACCCCCACTTGACACACTTCCAGTGAAATATCAATACATAGGTTTTAAGATTCTTACTAGTCAGATATATTCTTGTGCGGTGAATAGGGGGTGTTGAATCCAGTTCACTGAGCAAGGAGTAGGTCTTGTCTACTACATATTGGGTGTATGGAACGGTATCTGAGATAATTTGAAACACTTGATTTATGCATCACCCCAAATCACATTTCCCGTTAAGCAGCCATAGTGTGTTTTCAAAATGTGTGACTCTGTTCTGTTTTGTAATTCAGTTCAAGGGTAACGGTTTTTACATTCCCTCTATAAGTGATAGCTTATGATAAGTGTCTTTTTCTGTGTGACTTATTTCACTTAGAATCGTCATACCTAAATCCACTCATCTTGCTTCTACTAGCCTTATGACTTTGATTTCATGTCTGAGTGATATTCCATTGTACATAAGGACCACAACTTCTTTATGCATTTTTCTCTTTCCTGGGATATTTAAGGTGTGATGAATTGGAGGTTCTTGTCAACAGAGCAGCCCTAAACTTTGGGGTGCCTGTGTCTTGCTGATTTTTAGTTTTCCCAATTTATACGCCCATGAGTGGACGTGCCCTATGCTCCCTAAGCTGTGTTTTTTCGATGTTTCACGACACACCGCACACTTCTCCAGAGTGGCTGTTGGCAATTTACATCCCGCCCATCAGCGTAGCAAGGCTGCCATTTCTCCATGGCCTGTCCTGCATTTCTGGTTTTGACACTTTTTGCAGCATGGCCCTTTTGACCGATGGGAAGCGAGACTTCTTTGTAGCGCTGATTAGCCTTTCCAGGTTGCTTGGTTGGCCAAAAAGGGCGTATGCGTTTTTTCCTGAATATAATCAGGAAAAAATGCATACGCACTTTTTGGCCAAGGGCATCATTGTCGACGTTTTGCCGCTTTTCATGTGCTTTAAGGGCGATTCGAATCTACCTCCTGAAACCTGTTTCCTGCAATTCTGCCTTGCATTCAAATCCTCTTCGTTGCCTTCCCTCAATATATTTGTGGACGAGAGTTATCATTTATAACTCAGCGGGTTTGTGAATTGCAGTGCCCCTGAGCTCCATTTTTCAACTGTCTTTTTTGGGAGCTGGCCGCAAAAGCACTGGATTGCCTCAGGCACTATTTTGGTTCCCCTCGGCATGCTGAGCCTGTAGTTAATTCTTCTTCCTGATGGGAAAATAGAGTGACCTGTGCCTGTCCCAACACCTATATCTAGTCTCTTATTGGTTGCCCCTCTTCCCGTTCATCCTCAGGACAAATTGCAACCTGTAGGGAACAGGAGCTTAAAGGTGCTGATTCTCCAAGTAGGGAGATTGCTAGTAAAGTAGCTGGAATGGCGAACCCAAGCACAAGGAGATGAGAAATGAGGTGCGTTTTAGAAACCTTTCAAAATCACACGGTGTACCATCTTCTGGGTTTCTCATGCATGTTTTCAATGTAGGAAGATGCCCTTGAACCTGGAGATTTGGGACCCATGGGATGGGTACCACGCAGTATTACTTTAAAGGGTCTGCGTTTGCTCACCCAACCTCACCCAACCTCTCAGCCCCAAGAGTGTCCACCCTTATGTCTCATCCAGCTGTGGGTCTAGATATGGTCAATCCAGGTTGCATCACAGCCCCTGAAGGAATTGTGTAAGAATTTCTCTCTCTTTCACTGTCTTTGTTTTACGGGTTTTTAAAAGTAATTTATTTTTATAATGGGGTTTAGCTGCTTTTCACGGCTGTGTTTATGCGGCTTTACACCCACTTGACTCACTTCCAGACAGATATCAATACATAGGTTTTAAGATTCTTACTACTCAGACATATTCTTGTGCGGTGAATAGGGGGTGTTGAGTCCAGTTCACTGAGCAAGGAGTAGGTCTTGTCTATTACATATTGGGTGTATGGAACGGTATCTGAGCGAATTTGAAACCCTTGTTTTATGCATCACCCCACCTCACCTTTCCCGTTAAGCAGACATAGTGTGTTTTCTAAACGTGTGACTCTGTTCTGTTTTGTAATTCAGTTCAAGTGTAGCGGTTTTTACATTCCCTCTATAAGTGATAGCTTATGATAAGTGTCTTTTTCTGTGTGACTTATTTCACTTAGAATTGTCGTACCTAAATCCAATCATCTTGCTTCTACTAGCCTTATGACTTTGATTTCATGTCTGAGTGATATTCCATTGTACATAAGGACCACAACTTCTTTATGCATTTTTCTCTTTCCTGGGATATTTAAGGTGTGATGAAGTGGAGGTTCTTGTCAACAGAGCAGCCCTAAACTTTGGGGTGCCTGTGTCTTGCTGATTTTTAGTTTTCCCAATTTATACGCCCATGAGTGGACGTGCCCTATGCTCCCTAAGCTGTGTTTTTTCGATGTTTCAGGACACACCCTACACTTCTCCAGAGTGGCTGTTGGCAATTTACATCCCGCCCATCAGCGTAGCAAGGCTGCCATTTCTCCATGGCCTGTCCTGCATTTCTGGTTTTGACACTTTTTGCAGCATGGCCCTTTTGACCGATGGGATGCGAGACTTCTTTGTAGCGCTGATTAGCCTTTCCAGGTTGCTTGGTTGGCCAAAAAGGGCGTATGCGTTTTTTCCTGAATATAATCAGGAAAAAATGCATACGCACTTTTTGGCCAAGGGCATCATTGTCGACGTTTTGCCGCTTTTCATGTGCTTTAAGGGCGATTCGAATCTACCTCCTGAAACCTGTTTCCTGCAATTCTGCCTTGCTTTCAAATCCTCTTCGTTGCCTTCCCTCAATATGTTTGTGGACGAGAGTTATCATTTATAACTCAGCGGGTTTGTGAATTGCAGTGCCCCTGAGCTCCATTTTTCAACTGTCTTTTTTGGGTGCTGGCTGCAAAAGCACTGGATTGCCTCAGGCACTATTCTGGTTCCCGGCGGCAGGATTAGCCTGTGGTTAATTCTTCTTCCTGATGGGAAAATACAGTGACCTGTGCCTGTCCCAACACCTAGATCTAGTCTCTCATTGGTTGCCCCTCTTCCCGTTCATCCTCAGGACAAATTGCAACCTGTAGGGAACAGGAGCTTAAAGGTGCTGATTCTCCAAGTAGGGAGATTGCTAGTAAAGTAGCTGGAAAGGTGAACCCGAGCACAAGGAGATGAGACATGAGGTGCGATTTAGAAACCTTTCAAAATCACACGGTGTACCATCTTCTGGGTTTCTCATGCATGTTTTCGATGTAGGAAGATGCCCTTGAACCTGGAGATTTGGGACCCATGGGATGGGTACCACGCAGTATTACTTTAAAGGGTCTGCGTTTGCTCACCCAACCTCACCCAACCTCTCAGCCCCAAGAGTGTCCACCCTTATGTCTCATCCAGCTGTGGGTCTAGACATGGTCAATCCAGGTTGCAACACAGCCCCTGAACGAATTTTGTAAGAATTTCTCTCTCTTTCACTGTCTTTGTTTTACGGGTTTTTAAAAGTAATTTATTTTTATAATGGGGTTTAGCTGCTTTTCACGGCTGTGTTTATGCGGCTTTACACCCACTTGACTCACTTCCAGACAGATATCAATACATAGGTTTTAAGATTCTTACTACTCAGATATATTCTTGTGCGCTGAATAGGGGGTGTTGAGTCCAGTTCACTGAGCAAGGAGTAGGTATTGTCTATTACATATTGGGTGTATGGAACGGTATCTGAGCGAATTTGAAACCCTTGTTTTATGCATCACCCCACCTCACCTTTCCCGTTAAGCAGCCATAGTGTGTTTTCTAAACGTGTGACTCTGTTCTCTTTTGTAATTCAGTTCAAGTGTAGCAGTTTTTTCCATTCCCTCTATAAATGATAGCTTATGATAAGTGTCTTTTTCTGTGTGACTTATTTCACTTAGAATCGTCGTACCTAAATCCACTCATCTTGCTTCTACTAGCCTTATGACATTGATTTCATGTCTGAGTGATATTCCATTGTACATAAGGACCACAACTTCTTTATCCATTTTTCTCTTTCCTGGGATATTTAAGGTGTCATGAAGTGGAGGTTCTTGTCAACAGAGCAGCCCTAAACTTTGGGGTGCCTGTGTCTTGCTGATTTTTAGTTTTCCCTATTTATACGCCCATGAGTGGACGTGCCCTATGCTCCCTAAGCTGTGTTTTTTCGATGTTTCAGGACACACCGCACACTTCTCCAGAGTGGCTGTTGGCAATTTACATCCCGCCCATCAGCGTAGCAAGGCTGCCATTTCTCCATGGCCTGTCCTGCATTTCTGGTTTTGACACTTTTTGCAGCATGGCCCTTTTGACCGATGGGAAGCGAGACTTCTTTGTAGCGCTGATTTGCCTTTCCAGGTTGCTTGGTTGGCCAAAAAGGGCGTATGCGTTTTTTCCTGAATACATTCAGGAAAAAACGCATACGCCCTTTTTGGCCAAGGGCATCACTGTCGACGTTTTGCCGCTTTTCAAGTGCTTTAAAGGCGATTCGAATCTACCTCCTGAAACCTGTTTCCTGCAATTCTGCCTTGCTTTCAAATCCTCTTCGTTGCCTTCCCTCAATATATCTGTGGATGAGAGTTATCATTTATAACTCTGCGGGTTTGTGAATTGCAGTGTCCCTGAGCTCCATTTTTCAACTCGCTTTTTTGGGAGCTGGCCGCAAAAGCACGGGATTGCCTGAGGCCCTATTCTGCTTCTGGGCGGCAGGCTGAGCATGTGGTTAAATCTTCTTCCTGATGGGAAAAAAGTGTGACCTGTGCCTGTCCCAACACCTAGAGCTAGTCTCTCGTTGGTTGCCCCTCTTCCCGTTCAACCTCAGGATAAATTGCAGTCTGTACAGAACTGGAGGTTAAAGGTGCTGATTCTCCAACGAGGGAGATTGCTAATAAAGCGGCTGGAATGGCGAACACGAGCACAAGGAGATGAGAAGTGAGGTGCGTTTCAGGAACCTTTCCCGATGAGATGGTGTACCATCTTCTGGGTTTCTCACGCATGTTTTCGATGTAGGAAGATGCCCTTGAACCTGGAGATTTGGGATCCATGGGATGGGTACGATGCAGTATTACTTTAAAGGGACTGCGTTTGCCCACCCAACCTCACCAAACCTCTCAGCCCCAAGAGTGTCCACCCTTATGTCTCATCTAGCTGTGGGTCTAGATATGGTCAGTCCACGTTGCATCACAGCCCCTGAACGAAATTATGTAAGAATTTCTCTGTCTTTCACTCTCTTGGTTTCATGGGTTTATAAAAGTAATTTATTTTTAAAATGGGGTTTAGCTGCTTTTCACTGCTGTGTTTATGCTGCTTTACCCCCACTTGACACACTTCCAGTGAAATATCAATACATAGGTTTTAAGATTCTTACTAGTCAGATATATTCTTGTGCGGTGAATAGGGGGTGTTGAATCCAGTTCACTGAGCAAGGAGTAGGTCTTGTCTACTACATATTGGGTGTATGGAACGGTATCTGAGATAATTTGAAACACTTGATTTATGCATCACCCCAAATCACATTTCCCGTTAAGCAGCCATAGTGTGTTTTCAAAATGTGTGACTCTGTTCTGTTTTGTAATTCAGTTCAAGGGTAACGGTTTTTACATTCCCTCTATAAGTGATAGCTTATGATAAGTGTCTTTTTCTGTGTGACTTATTTCACTTAGAATCGTCATACCTAAATCCACTCATCTTGCTTCTACTAGCCTTATGACTTTGATTTCATGTCTGAGTGATATTCCATTGTACATAAGGACCACAACTTCTTTATGCATTTTTCTCTTTCCTGGGATATTTAAGGTGTGATGAATTGGAGGTTCTTGTCAACAGAGCAGCCCTAAACTTTGGGGTGCCTGTGTCTTGCTGATTTTTAGTTTTCCCAATTTATACGCCCATGAGTGGACGTGCCCTATGCTCCCTAAGCTGTGTTTTTTCGATGTTTCACGACACACCGCACACTTCTCCAGAGTGGCTGTTGGCAATTTACATCCCGCCCATCAGCGTAGCAAGGCTGCAATTTCTGCATGGCCTGTCCTGAATTTCTGGTTTTGAAACTTTTTGCAGCATGGCCCTTTTGACCGATGGGAAGCGAGACTTCTTTGTAGCGCTGATTAGCCTTTCCAGGTTGCTTGGTTGGCCAAAAAGGGCGTACGCGTTTTTTCCTGAATATAATCAGGAAAAAATGCATACGCACTTTTTGGCCAAGGGCATCATTGTCGACGTTTTGCCGCTTTTCATGTGCTTTAAGGGCGATTCGAATCTACCTCCTGAAACCTGTTTCCTGCAATTCTGCCTTGCTTTCAAATCCTCTTCGTTGCCTTCCCTCAATATATTTGTGGACGAGAGTTATCATTTATAACTCAGCGGGTTTGTGAATTGCAGTGCCCCTGAGCTCCATTTTTCAACTGTCTTTTTTGGGAGCTGGCCGCAAAAGCACTGGATTGCCTCAGGCACTATTTTGGTTCCCCTCGGCATGCTGAGCCTGTAGTTAATTCTTCTTCCTGATGGGAAAATACAGTGACCTGTGCCTGTCCCAACACCTAGATCTAGTCTCTCATTGGTTGCCCCTCTTCCCGTTCATCCTCAGGACAAATTGCAACCTGTAGGGAACAGGAGCTTAAAGGTGCTGATTCTCCAAGTAGGGAGATTGCTAGTAAAGTAGCTGGAATGGCGAACCCAAGCACAAGGAGATGAGAAATGAGGTGCGTTTTAGAAACCTTTCAAAATCACACGGTGTACCATCTTCTGGGTTTCTCATGCATGTTTTCGATGTAGGAAGATGCCCTTGAACCTGGAGATTTGGGACCCATGGGATGGGTACCACGCAGTATTACTTTAAAGGGTCTGCGTTTGCTCACCCAACCTCACCAAACCTCTCAGCCCCAAGAGTGTCCACACTTATGTCTCATCCAGCTGTGGGTCTAGATATGGTCAATCCAGGTTGCATCACAGCCCCTGAAGGAATTGTGTAAGAATTTCTCTCTCTTTCACTGTCTTTGTTTTACGGGTTTTTAAAAGTAATTTATTTTTATAATGGGGTTTAGCTGCTTTTCACGGCTGTGTTTATGCGGCTTTACACCCACTTGACTCACTTCCAGACAGATATCAATACATAGGTTTTAAGATTCTTACTACTCAGACATATTCTTGTGCGGTGAATAGGGGGTGTTGAGTCCAGTTCACTGAGCAAGGAGTAGGTCTTGTCTATTACATATTGGGTGTATGGAACGGTATCTGAGCGAATTTGAAACCCTTGTTTTATGCATCACCCCACCTCACCTTTCCCGTTAAGCAGACATAGTGTGTTTTCTAAACGTGTGACTCTGTTCTGTTTTGTAATTCAGTTCAAGTGTAGCGGTTTTTACATTCCCTCTATAAGTGATAGCTTATGATAAGTGTCTTTTTCTGTGTGACTTATTTCACTTAGAATTGTCGTACCTAAATCCAATCATCTTGCTTCTACTAGCCTTATGACTTTGATTTCATGTCTGAGTGATATTCCATTGTACATAAGGACCACAACTTCTTTATGCATTTTTCTCTTTCCTGGGATATTTAAGGTGTGATGAAGTGGAGGTTCTTGTCAACAGAGCAGCCCTAAACTTTGGGGTGCCTGTGTCTTGCTGATTTTTAGTTTTCCCAATTTATACGCCCATGAGTGGACGTGCCCTATGCTCCCTAAGCTGTGTTTTTTCGATGTTTCAGGACACACCGTACACTTCTCCAGAGTGGCTGTTGGCAATTTACATCCCGCCCATCAGCGTAGCAAGGCTGCCATTTCTCCATGGCCTGTCCTGCATTTCTGGTTTTGACACTTTTTGCAGCATGGCCCTTTTGACCGATGGGAAGCGAGACTTCTTTGTAGCGCTGATTAGCCTTTCCAGGTTGCTTGGTTGGCCAAAAAGGGCGTATGCGTTTTTTCCTGAATATAATCAGGAAAAAATGCATACGCACTTTTTGGCCAAGGGCATCATTGTCGACGTTTTGCCGCTTTTCATGTGCTTTAAGGGCGATTCGAATGTACCTCCTGAAACCTGTTTCCTGCAATTCTGCCTTGCTTTCAAATCCTCTTCGTTGCCTTCCCTCAATATGTTTGTGGACGAGAGTTATCATTTATAACTCAGCGGGTTTGTGAATTGCAGTGCCCCTGAGCTCCATTTTTCAACTGTCTTTTTTGGGTGCTGGCTGCAAAAGCACTGGATTGCCTCAGGCACTATTCTGGTTCCCGGCGGCAGGATTAGCCTGTGGTTAATTCTTCTTCCTGATGGGAAAATACAGTGACCTGTGCCTGTCCCAACACCTAGATCTAGTCTCTCATTGGTTGCCCCTCTTCCCGTTCATCCTCAGGACAAATTGCAACCTGTAGGGAACAGGAGCTTAAAGGTGCTGATTCTCCAAGTAGGGAGATTGCTAGTAAAGTAGCTGGAAAGGTGAACCCGAGCACAAGGAGATGAGACATGAGGTGCGATTTAGAAACCTTTCAAAATCACACGGTGTACCATCTTCTGGGTTTCTCATGCATGTTTTCGATGTAGGAAGATGCCCTTGAACCTGGAGATTTGGGACCCATGGGATGGGTACCACGCAGTATTACTTTAAAGGGTCTGCGTTTGCTCACCCAACCTCACCCAACCTCTCAGCCCCAAGAGTGTCCACCCTTATGTCTCATCCAGCTGTGGGTCTAGACATGGTCAATCCAGGTTGCAACACAGCCCCTGAACGAATTTTGTAAGAATTTCTCTCTCTTTCACTGTCTTTGTTTTACGGGTTTTTAAAAGTAATTTATTTTTATAATGGGGTTTAGCTGCTTTTCACGGCTGTGTTTATGCGGCTTTACACCCACTTGACTCACTTCCAGACAGATATCAATACATAGGTTTTAAGATTCTTACTACTCAGATATATTCTTGTGCGCTGAATAGGGGGTGTTGAGTCCAGTTCACTGAGCAAGGAGTAGGTATTGTCTATTACATATTGGGTGTATGGAACGGTATCTGAGCGAATTTGAAACCCTTGTTTTATGCATCACCCCACCTCACCTTTCCCGTTAAGCAGCCATAGTGTGTTTTCTAAACGTGTGACTCTGTTCTCTTTTGTAATTCAGTTCAAGTGTAGCAGTTTTTTCCATTCCCTCTATAAATGATAGCTTATGATAAGTGTCTTTTTCTGTGTGACTTATTTCACTTAGAATCGTCGTACCTAAATCCACTCATCTTGCTTCTACTAGCCTTATGACATTGATTTCATGTCTGAGTGATATTCCATTGTACATAAGGACCACAACTTCTTTATCCATTTTTCTCTTTCCTGGGATATTTAAGGTGTCATGAAGTGGAGGTTCTTGTCAACAGAGCAGCCCTAAACTTTGGGGTGCCTGTGTCTTGCTGATTTTTAGTTTTCCCTATTTATACGCCCATGAGTGGACGTGCCCTATGCTCCCTAAGCTGTGTTTTTTCGATGTTTCAGGACACACCGCACACTTCTCCAGAGTGGCTGTTGGCAATTTACATCCCGCCCATCAGCGTAGCAAGGCTGCCATTTCTCCATGGCCTGTCCTGCATTTCTGGTTTTGACACTTTTTGCAGCATGGCCCTTTTGACCGATGGGAAGCGAGACTTCTTTGTAGCGCTGATTTGCCTTTCCAGGTTGCTTGGTTGGCCAAAAAGGGCGTATGCGTTTTTTCCTGAATACATTCAGGAAAAAACGCATACGCCCTTTTTGGCCAAGGGCATCACTGTCGACGTTTTGCCGCTTTTCAAGTGCTTTAAAGGCGATTCGAATCTACCTCCTGAAACCTGTTTCCTGCAATTCTGCCTTGCTTTCAAATCCTCTTCGTTGCCTTCCCTCAATATATCTGTGGATGAGAGTTATCATTTATAACTCTGCGGGTTTGTGAATTGCAGTGTCCCTGAGCTCCATTTTTCAACTCGCTTTTTTGGGAGCTGGCCGCAAAAGCACGGGATTGCCTGAGGCCCTATTCTGCTTCTGGGCGGCAGGCTGAGCATGTGGTTAAATCTTCTTCCTGATGGGAAAAAAGTGTGACCTGTGCCTGTCCCAACACCTAGAGCTAGTCTCTCGTTGGTTGCCCCTCTTCCCGTTCAACCTCAGGATAAATTGCAGTCTGTACAGAACTGGAGGTTAAAGGTGCTGATTCTCCAACGAGGGAGATTGCTAATAAAGCGGCTGGAATGGCGAACACGAGCACAAGGAGATGAGAAGTGAGGTGCGTTTCAGGAACCTTTCCCGATGAGATGGTGTACCATCTTCTGGGTTTCTCACGCATGTTTTCGATGTAGGAAGATGCCCTTGAACCTGGAGATTTGGGATCCATGGGATGGGTACGATGCAGTATTACTTTAAAGGGACTGCGTTTGCCCACCCAACCTCACCAAACCTCTCAGCCCCAAGAGTGTCCACCCTTATGTCTCATCTAGCTGTGGGTCTAGATATGGTCAGTCCACGTTGCATCACAGCCCCTGAACGAAATTATGTAAGAATTTCTCTGTCTTTCACTCTCTTGGTTTCATGGGTTTATAAAAGTAATTTATTTTTAAAATGGGGTTTAGCTGCTTTTCACTGCTGTGTTTATGCTGCTTTACCCCCACTTGACACACTTCCAGTGAAATATCAATACATAGGTTTTAAGATTCTTACTAGTCAGATATATTCTTGTGCGGTGAATAGGGGGTGTTGAATCCAGTTCACTGAGCAAGGAGTAGGTCTTGTCTACTACATATTGGGTGTATGGAACGGTATCTGAGATAATTTGAAACACTTGATTTATGCATCACCCCAAATCACATTTCCCGTTAAGCAGCCATAGTGTGTTTTCAAAATGTGTGACTCTGTTCTGTTTTGTAATTCAGTTCAAGGGTAACGGTTTTTACATTCCCTCTATAAGTGATAGCTTATGATAAGTGTCTTTTTCTGTGTGACTTATTTCACTTAGAATCGTCATACCTAAATCCACTCATCTTGCTTCTACTAGCCTTATGACTTTGATTTCATGTCTGAGTGATATTCCATTGTACATAAGGACCACAACTTCTTTATGCATTTTTCTCTTTCCTGGGATATTTAAGGTGTGATGAATTGGAGGTTCTTGTCAACAGAGCAGCCCTAAACTTTGGGGTGCCTGTGTCTTGCTGATTTTTAGTTTTCCCAATTTATACGCCCATGAGTGGACGTGCCCTATGCTCCCTAAGCTGTGTTTTTTCGATGTTTCACGACACACCGCACACTTCTCCAGAGTGGCTGTTGGCAATTTACATCACGCCCATCAGCGTAGCAAGGCTGCCATTTCTCCATGGCCTGTCCTGCATTTCTGGTTTTGACACTTTTTGCAGCATGGCCCTTTTGACCGATGGGAAGCGAGACTTCTTTGTAGCGCTGATTAGCCTTTCCAGGTTGCTTGGTTGGCCAAAAAGGGCGTATGCGTTTTTTCCTGAATATAATCAGGAAAAAATGCATACGCACTTTTTGGCCAAGGGCATCATTGTCGACGTTTTGCCGCTTTTCATGTGCTTTAAGGGCGATTCGAATCTACCTCCTGAAACCTGTTTCCTGCAATTCTGCCTTGCATTCAAATCCTCTTCGTTGCCTTCCCTCAATATATTTGTGGACGAGAGTTATCATTTATAACTCAGCGGGTTTGTGAATTGCAGTGCCCCTGAGCTCCATTTTTCAACTGTCTTTTTTGGGAGCTGGCCGCAAAAGCACTGGATTGCCTCAGGCACTATTTTGGTTCCCCTCGGCATGCTGAGCCTGTAGTTAATTCTTCTTCCTGATGGGAAAATAGAGTGACCTGTGCCTGTCCCAACACCTATATCTAGTCTCTTATTGGTTGCCCCTCTTCCCGTTCATCCTCAGGACAAATTGCAACCTGTAGGGAACAGGAGCTTAAAGGTGCTGATTCTCCAAGTAGGGAGATTGCTAGTAAAGTAGCTGGAATGGCGAACCCAAGCACAAGGAGATGAGAAATGAGGTGCGTTTTAGAAACCTTTCAAAATCACACGGTGTACCATCTTCTGGGTTTCTCATGCATGTTTTCAATGTAGGAAGATGCCCTTGAACCTGGAGATTTGGGACCCATGGGATGGGTACCACGCAGTATTACTTTAAAGGGTCTGCGTTTGCTCACCCAACCTCACCCAACCTCTCAGCCCCAAGAGTGTCCACCCTTATGTCTCATCCAGCTGTGGGTCTAGATATGGTCAATCCAGGTTGCATCACAGCCCCTGAAGGAATTGTGTAAGAATTTCTCTCTCTTTCACTGTCTTTGTTTTACGGGTTTTTAAAAGTAATTTATTTTTATAATGGGGTTTAGCTGCTTTTCACGGCTGTGTTTATGCGGCTTTACACCCACTTGACTCACTTCCAGACAGATATCAATACATAGGTTTTAAGATTCTTACTACTCAGACATATTCTTGTGCGGTGAATAGGGGGTGTTGAGTCCAGTTCACTGAGCAAGGAGTAGGTCTTGTCTATTACATATTGGGTGTATGGAACGGTATCTGAGCGAATTTGAAACCCTTGTTTTATGCATCACCCCACCTCACCTTTCCCGTTAAGCAGACATAGTGTGTTTTCTAAACGTGTGACTCTGTTCTGTTTTGTAATTCAGTTCAAGTGTAGCGGTTTTTACATTCCCTCTATAAGTGATAGCTTATGATAAGTGTCTTTTTCTTTGTGACTTATTTCACTTAGAATTGTCGTACCTAAATCCAATCATCTTGCTTCTACTAGCCTTATGACTTTGATTTCATGTCTGAGTGATATTCCATTGTACATAAGGACCACAACTTCTTTATGCATTTTTCTCTTTCCTGGGATATTTAAGGTGTGATGAAGTGGAGGTTCTTGTCAACAGAGCAGCCCTAAACTTTGGGGTGCCTGTGTCTTGCTGATTTTTAGTTTTCCCAATTTATACGCCCATGAGTGGACGTGCCCTATGCTCCCTAAGCTGTGTTTTTTCGATGTTTCAGGACACACCCTACACTTCTCCAGAGTGGCTGTTGGCAATTTACATCCCGCCCATCAGCGTAGCAAGGCTGCCATTTCTCCATGGCCTGTCCTGCATTTCTGGTTTTGACACTTTTTGCAGCATGGCCCTTTTGACCGATGGGATGCGAGACTTCTTTGTAGCGCTGATTAGCCTTTCCAGGTTGCTTGGTTGGCCAAAAAGGGCGTATGCGTTTTTTCCTGAATATAATCAGGAAAAAATGCATACGCACTTTTTGGCCAAGGGCATCATTGTCGACGTTTTGCCGCTTTTCATGTGCTTTAATGGCGATTCGAATCTACCGCCTGAAACCTGTTTCCTGCAATTCTGCCTTGCTTTCAAATCCTCTTCGTTGCCTTCCCTCAATATGTTTGTGGACGAGAGTTATCATTTATAACTCAGCGGGTTTGTGAATTGCAGTGCCCCTGAGCTCCATTTTTCAACTGTCTTTTTTGGGTGCTGGCTGCAAAAGCACTGGATTGCCTCAGGCACTATTCTGGTTCCCGGCGGCAGGATTAGCCTGTGGTTAATTCTTCTTCCTGATGGGAAAATACAGTGACCTGTGCCTGTCCCAACACCTAGATCTAGTCTCTCATTGGTTGCCCCTCTTCCCGTTCATCCTCAGGACAAATTGCAACCTGTAGGGAACAGGAGCTTAAAGGTGCTGATTCTCCAAGTAGGGAGATTGCTAGTAAAGTAGCTGGAAAGGTGAACCCGAGCACAAGGAGATGAGACATGAGGTGCGATTTAGAAACCTTTCAAAATCACACGGTGTACCATCTTCTGGGTTTCTCATGCATGTTTTCGATGTAGGAAGATGCCCTTGAACCTGGCGATTTGGGACCCATGGGATGGGTACCACGCAGTATTACTTTAAAGGGTCTGCGTTTGCTCACCCAACCTCACCCAACCTCTCAGCCCCAAGAGTGTCCACCCTTATGTCTCATCCAGCTGTGGGTCTAGACATGGTCAATCCAGGTTGCAACACAGCCCCTGAACGAATTTTGTAAGAATTTCTCTCTCTTTCACTGTCTTTGTTTTACGGGTTTTTAAAAGTAATTTATTTTTATAATGGGGTTTAGCTGCTTTTCACGGCTGTGTTTATGCGGCTTTACACCCACTTGACTCACTTCCAGACAGATATCAATACATAGGTTTTAAGATTCTTACTACTCAGATATATTCTTGTGCACTGAATAGGGGGTGTTGAGTCCAGTTCACTGAGCAAGGAGTAGGTATTGTCTATTACATATTGGGTGTATGGAACGGTATCTGAGCGAATTTGAAACCCTTGTTTTATGCATCACCCCACCTCACCTTTCCCGTTAAGCAGCCATAGTGTGTTTTCTAAACGTGTGACTCTGTTCTCTTTTGTAATTCAGTTCAAGTGTAGCAGTTTTTTCCATTCCCTCTATAAATGATAGCTTATGATAAGTGTCTTTTTCTGTGTGACTTATTTCACTTAGAATCGTCGTACCTAAATCCACTCATCTTGCTTCTACTAGCCTTATGACATTGATTTCATGTCTGAGTGATATTCCATTGTACATAAGGACCACAACTTCTTTATCCATTTTTCTCTTTCCTGGGATATTTAAGGTGTCATGAAGTGGAGGTTCTTGTCAACAGAGCAGCCCTAAACTTTGGGGTGCCTGTGTCTTGCTGATTTTTAGTTTTCCCTATTTATACGCCCATGAGTGGACGTGCCCTATGCTCCCTAAGCTGTGTTTTTTCGATGTTTCAGGACACACCGCACACTTCTCCAGAGTGGCTGTTGGCAATTTACATCCCGCCCATCAGCGTAGCAAGGCTGCCATTTCTCCATGGCCTGTCCTGCATTTCTGGTTTTGACACTTTTTGCAGCATGGCCCTTTTGACCGATGGGAAGCGAGACTTCTTTGTAGCGCTGATTTGCCTTTCCAGGTTGCTTGGTTGGCCAAAAAGGGCGTATGCGTTTTTTCCTGAATACATTCAGGAAAAAACGCATACGCCCTTTTTGGCCAAGGGCATCACTGTCGACGTTTTGCCGCTTTTCAAGTGCTTTAAAGGCGATTCGAATCTACCTCCTGAAACCTGTTTCCTGCAATTCTGCCTTGCTTTCAAATCCTCTTCGTTGCCTTCCCTCAATATATCTGTGGATGAGAGTTATCATTTATAACTCTGCGGGTTTGTGAATTGCAGTGTCCCTGAGCTCCATTTTTCAACTCGCTTTTTTGGGAGCTGGCCGCAAAAGCACGGGATTGCCTGAGGCCCTATTCTGCTTCTGGGCGGCAGGCTGAGCATGTGGTTAAATCTTCTTCCTGATGGGAAAAAAGTGTGACCTGTGCCTGTCCCAACACCTAGAGCTAGTCTCTCGTTGGTTGCCCCTCTTCCCGTTCAACCTCAGGATAAATTGCAGTCTGTACAGAACTGGAGGTTAAAGGTGCTGATTCTCCAACGAGGGAGATTGCTAATAAAGCGGCTGGAATGGCGAACACGAGCACAAGGAGATGAGAAGTGAGGTGCGTTTCAGGAACCTTTCCCGATGAGATGGTGTACCATCTTCTGGGTTTCTCACGCATGTTTTCGATGTAGGAAGATGCCCTTGAACCTGGAGATTTGGGATCCATGGGATGGGTACGATGCAGTATTACTTTAAAGGGACTGCGTTTGCCCACCCAACCTCACCAAACCTCTCAGCCCCAAGAGTGTCCACCCTTATGTCTCATCTAGCTGTGGGTCTAGATATGGTCAGTCCACGTTGCATCACAGCCCCTGAACGAAATTATGTAAGAATTTCTCTGTCTTTCACTCTCTTGGTTTCATGGGTTTATAAAAGTAATTTATTTTTAAAATGGGGTTTAGCTGCTTTTCACTGCTGTGTTTATGCTGCTTTACCCCCACTTGACACACTTCCAGTGAAATATCAATACATAGGTTTTAAGATTCTTACTAGTCAGATATATTCTTGTGCGGTGAATAGGGGGTGTTGAATCCAGTTCACTGAGCAAGGAGTAGGTCTTGTCTACTACATATTGGGTGTATGGAACGGTATCTGAGATAATTTGAAACACTTGATTTATGCATCACCCCAAATCACATTTCCCGTTAAGCAGCCATAGTGTGTTTTCAAAATGTGTGACTCTGTTCTGTTTTGTAATTCAGTTCAAGGGTAACGGTTTTTACATTCCCTCTATAAGTGATAGCTTATGATAAGTGTCTTTTTCTGTGTGACTTATTTCACTTAGAATCGTCATACCTAAATCCACTCATCTTGCTTCTACTAGCCTTATGACTTTGATTTCATGTCTGAGTGATATTCCATTGTACATAAGGACCACAACTTCTTTATGCATTTTTCTCTTTCCTGGGATATTTAAGGTGTGATGAATTGGAGGTTCTTGTCAACAGAGCAGCCCTAAACTTTGGGGTGCCTGTGTCTTGCTGATTTTTAGTTTTCCCAATTTATACGCCCATGAGTGGACGTGCCCTATGCTCCCTAAGCTGTGTTTTTTCGATGTTTCACGACACACCGCACACTTCTCCAGAGTGGCTGTTGGCAATTTACATCCCGCCCATCAGCGTAGCAAGGCTGCCATTTCTCCATGGCCTGTCCTGCATTTCTGGTTTTGACACTTTTTGCAGCATGGCCCTTTTGACCGATGGGAAGCGAGACTTCTTTGTAGCGCTGATTAGCCTTTCCAGGTTGCTTGGTTGGCCAAAAAGGGCGTATGCGTTTTTTCCTGAATATAATCAGGAAAAAATGCATACGCACTTTTTGGCCAAGGGCATCATTGTCGACGTTTTGCCGCTTTTCATGTGCTTTAAGGGCGATTCGAATCTACCTCCTGAAACCTGTTTCCTGCAATTCTGCCTTGCATTCAAATCCTCTTCGTTGCCTTCCCTCAATATATTTGTGGACGAGAGTTATCATTTATAACTCAGCGGGTTTGTGAATTGCAGTGCCCCTGAGCTCCATTTTTCAACTGTCTTTTTTGGGAGCTGGCCGCAAAAGCACTGGATTGCCTCAGGCACTATTTTGGTTCCCCTCGGCATGCTGAGCCTGTAGTTAATTCTTCTTCCTGATGGGAAAATAGAGTGACCTGTGCCTGTCCCAACACCTATATCTAGTCTCTTATTGGTTGCCCCTCTTCCCGTTCATCCTCAGGACAAATTGCAACCTGTAGGGAACAGGAGCTTAAAGGTGCTGATTCTCCAAGTAGGGAGATTGCTAGTAAAGTAGCTGGAATGGCGAACCCAAGCACAAGGAGATGAGAAATGAGGTGCGTTTTAGAAACCTTTCAAAATCACACGGTGTACCATCTTCTGGGTTTCTCATGCATGTTTTCAATGTAGGAAGATGCCCTTGAACCTGGAGATTTGGGACCCATGGGATGGGTACCACGCAGTATTACTTTAAAGGGTCTGCGTTTGCTCACCCAACCTCACCCAACCTCTCAGCCCCAAGAGTGTCCACCCTTATGTCTCATCCAGCTGTGGGTCTAGATATGGTCAATCCAGGTTGCATCACAGCCCCTGAAGGAATTGTGTAAGAATTTCTCTCTCTTTCACTGTCTTTGTTTTACGGGTTTTTAAAAGTAATTTATTTTTATAATGGGGTTTAGCTGCTTTTCATGGCTGTGTTTATGCGGCTTTACACCCACTTGACTCACTCCCAGACAGATATCAATACATAGGTTTTAAGATTCTTACTACTCAGACATATTCTTGTGCGGTGAATAGGGGGTGTTGAGTCCAGTTCACTGAGCAAGGAGTAGGTCTTGTCTATTACATATTGGGTGTATGGAACGGTATCTGAGCGAATTTGAAACCCTTGTTTTATGCATCACCCCACCTCACCTTTACCGTTAAGCAGACATAGTGTGTTTTCTAAACGTGTGACTCTGTTCTGTTTTGTAATTCAGTTCAAGTGTAGCGGTTTTTACATTCCCTCTATAAGTGATAGCTTATGATAAGTGTCTTTTTCTGTGTGACTTATTTCACTTAGAATTGTCGTACCTAAATCCAATCATCTTGCTTCTACTAGCCTTATGACTTTGATTTCATGTCTGAGTGATATTCCATTGTACATAAGGACCACAACTTCTTTATGCATTTTTCTCTTTCCTGGGATATTTAAGGTGTGATGAAGTGGAGGTTCTTGTCAACAGAGCAGCCCTAAACTTTGGGGTGCCTGTGTCTTGCTGATTTTTAGTTTTCCCAATTTATACGCCCATGAGTGGACGTGCCCTATGCTCCCTAAGCTGTGTTTTTTCGATGTTTCAGGACACACCGTACACTTCTCCAGAGTGGCTGTTGGCAATTTACATCCCGCCCATCAGCGTAGCAAGGCTGCCATTTCTCCATGGCCTGTCCTGCATTTCTGGTTTTGACACTTTTTGCAGCATGGCCCTTTTGACCGATGGGAAGCGAGACTTCTTTGTAGCGCTGATTAGCCTTTCCAGGTTGCTTGGTTGGCCAAAAAGGGCGTATGCGTTTTTTCCTGAATATAATCAGGAAAAAATGCATACGCACTTTTTGGCCAAGGGCATCATTGTCGACGTTTTGCCGCTTTTCATGTGCTTTAAGGGCGATTCGAATGTACCTCCTGAAACCTGTTTCCTGCAATTCTGCCTTGCTTTCAAATCCTCTTCGTTGCCTTCCCTCAATATGTTTGTGGACGAGAGTTATCATTTATAACTCAGCGGGTTTGTGAATTGCAGTGCCCCTGAGCTCCATTTTTCAACTGTCTTTTTTGGGTGCTGGCTGCAAAAGCACTGGATTGCCTCAGGCACTATTCTGGTTCCCGGCGGCAGGATTAGCCTGTGGTTAATTCTTCTTCCTGATGGGAAAATACAGTGACCTGTGCCTGTCCCAACACCTAGATCTAGTCTCTCATTGGTTGCCCCTCTTCCCGTTCATCCTCAGGACAAATTGCAACCTGTAGGGAACAGGAGCTTAAAGGTGCTGATTCTCCAAGTAGGGAGATTGCTAGTAAAGTAGCTGGAAAGGTGAACCCGAGCACAAGGAGATGAGACATGAGGTGCGATTTAGAAACCTTTCAAAATCACACGGTGTACCATCTTCTGGGTTTCTCATGCATGTTTTCGATGTAGGAAGATGCCCTTGAACCTGGAGATTTGGGACCCATGGGATGGGTACCACGCAGTATTACTTTAAAGGGTCTGCGTTTGCTCACCCAACCTCACCCAACCTCTCAGCCCCAAGAGTGTCCACCCTTATGTCTCATCCAGCTGTGGGTCTAGACATGGTCAATCCAGGTTGCAACACAGCCCCTGAACGAATTTTGTAAGAATTTCTCTCTCTTTCACTGTCTTTGTTTTACGGGTTTTTAAAAGTAATTTATTTTTATAATGGGGTTTAGCTGCTTTTCACGGCTGTGTTTATGCGGCTTTACACCCACTTGACTCACTTCCAGACAGATATCAATACATAGGTTTTAAGATTCTTACTACTCAGATATATTCTTGTGCGCTGAATAGGGGGTGTTGAGTCCAGTTCACTGAGCAAGGAGTAGGTATTGTCTATTACATATTGGGTGTATGGAACGGTATCTGAGCGAATTTGAAACCCTTGTTTTATGCATCACCCCACCTCACCTTTCCCGTTAAGCAGCCATAGTGTGTTTTCTAAACGTGTGACTCTGTTCTCTTTTGTAATTCAGTTCAAGTGTAGCAGTTTTTTCCATTCCCTCTATAAATGATAGCTTATGATAAGTGTCTTTTTCTGTGTGACTTATTTCACTTAGAATCGTCGTACCTAAATCCACTCATCTTGCTTCTACTAGCCTTATGACATTGATTTCATGTCTGAGTGATATTCCATTGTACATAAGGACCACAACTTCTTTATCCATTTTTCTCTTTCCTGGGATATTTAAGGTGTCATGAAGTGGAGGTTCTTGTCAACAGAGCAGCCCTAAACTTTGGGGTGCCTGTGTCTTGCTGATTTTTAGTTTTCCCTATTTATACGCCCATGAGTGGACGTGCCCTATGCTCCCTAAGCTGTGTTTTTTCGATGTTTCAGGACACACCGCACACTTCTCCAGAGTGGCTGTTGGCAATTTACATCCCGCCCATCAGCGTAGCAAGGCTGCCATTTCTCCATGGCCTGTCCTGCATTTCTGGTTTTGACACTTTTTGCAGCATGGCCCTTTTGACCGATGGGAAGCGAGACTTCTTTGTAGCGCTGATTTGCCTTTCCAGGTTGCTTGGTTGGCCAAAAAGGGCGTATGCGTTTTTTCCTGAATACATTCAGGAAAAAACGCATACGCCCTTTTTGGCCAAGGGCATCACTGTCGACGTTTTGCCGCTTTTCAAGTGCTTTAAAGGCGATTCGAATCTACCTCCTGAAACCTGTTTCCTGCAATTCTGCCTTGCTTTCAAATCCTCTTCGTTGCCTTCCCTCAATATATCTGTGGATGAGAGTTATCATTTATAACTCTGCGGGTTTTTGAATTGCAGTGTCCCTGAGCTCCATTTTTCAACTCGCTTTTTTGGGAGCTGGCCGCAAAAGCGCGGGATTGCCTGAGGCCCTATTCTGCTTCTGGGCGGCAGGCTGAGCCTGTGGTTAAATCTTCTTCCTGATGGGAAAAAAGTGTGACCTGTGCCTGTCCCAACACCTAGAGCTAATCTCTCGTTGGTTGCCCCTCTTCCCGTTCAACCTCAGGATAAATTGCAGTCTGTACAGAACTGGAGGTTAAAGGTGCTGATTCTCCAACGAGGGAGATTGCTAATAAAGCGGCTGGAATGGCGAACACGAGCACAAGGAGATGAGAAGTGAGGTGCGTTTCAGGAACCTTTCCCGATGAGATGGTGTACCATCTTCTGGGTTTCTCACGCATGTTTTCGATGTAGGAAGATGCCCTTGAACCTGGAGATTTGGGATCCATGGGATGGGTACGATGCAGTATTACTTTAAAGGGACTGCGTTTGCCCACCCAACCTCACCAAACCTCTCAGCCCCAAGAGTGTCCACCCTTATGTCTCATCTAGCTGTGGGTCTAGATATGGTCAGTCCACGTTGCATCACAGCCCCTGAACGAAATTATGTAAGAATTTCTCTGTCTTTCACTCTCTTGGTTTCATGGGTTTATAAAAGTAATTTATTTTTAAAATGGGGTTTAGCTGCTTTTCACTGCTGTGTTTATGCTGCTTTACCCCCACTTGACACACTTCCAGTGAAATATCAATACATAGGTTTTAAGATTCTTACTAGTCAGATATATTCTTGTGCGGTGAATAGGGGGTGTTGAATCCAGTTCACTGAGCAAGGAGTAGGTCTTGTCTACTACATATTGGGTGTATGGAACGGTATCTGAGATAATTTGAAACACTTGATTTATGCATCACCCCAAATCACATTTCCCGTTAAGCAGCCATAGTGTGTTTTCAAAATGTGTGACTCTGTTCTGTTTTGTAATTCAGTTCAAGGGTAACGGTTTTTACATTCCCTCTATAAGTGATAGCTTATGATAAGTGTCTTTTACTGTGTGACTTATTTCACTTAGAATCGTCATACCTAAATCCACTCATCTTGCTTCTACTAGCCTTATGACTTTGATTTCATGTCTGAGTGATATTCCATTGTACATAAGGACCACAACTTCTTTATGCATTTTTCTCTTTCCTGGGATATTTAAGGTGTGATGAATTGGAGGTTCTTGTCAACAGAGCAGCCCTAAACTTTGGGGTGCCTGTGTCTTGCTGATTTTTAGTTTTCCCAATTTATACGCCCATGAGTGGACGTGCCCTATGCTCCCTAAGCTGTGTTTTTTCGATGTTTCACGACACACCGCACACTTCTCCAGAGTGGCTGTTGGCAATTTACATCCCGCCCATCAGCGTAGCAAGGCTGCCATTTCTCCATGGCCTGTCCTGCATTTCTGGTTTTGACACTTTTTGCAGCATGGCCCTTTTGACCGATGGGAAGCGAGACTTCTTTGTAGCGCTGATTAGCCTTTCCAGGTTGCTTGGTTGGCCAAAAAGGGCGTATGCGTTTTTTCCTGAATATAATCAGGAAAAAATGCATACGCACTTTTTGGCCAAGGGCATCATTGTCGACGTTTTCCGCTTTTCATGTGCTTTAAGGGCGATTCGAATCTACCTCCTGAAACCTGTTTCCTGCAATTCTGCCTTGCATTCAAATCCTCTTCGTTGCCTTCCCTCAATATATTTGTGGACGAGAGTTATCATTTATAACTCAGCGGGTTTGTGAATTGCAGTGCCCCTGAGATCCATTTTTCAACTGTCTTTTTTGGGTGCTGGCTGCAAAAGCACTGGATTGCCTCAGGCACTATTCTGGTTCCCGGCGGCAGGATTAGCCTGTGGTTAATTCTTCTTCCTGATGGGAAAATACAATGACCTGTGCCTGTCCCAACACCTAGATCTAGTCTCTCATTGGTTGCCCCTCTTCCCGTTCATCCTCAGGACAAATTGCAACCTGTAGGGAACAGGAGCTTAAAGGTGCTGATTCTCCAAGTAGGGAGATTGCTAGTAAAGTAGCTGGAAAGGTGAACCCGAGCACAAGGAGATGAGACATGAGGTGCGATTTAGAAACCTTTCAAAATCACACGGTGTACCATCTTCTGGGTTTCTCATGCATGTTTTCGATGTAGGAAGATGCCCTTGAACCTGGAGATTTGGGACCCATGGGATGGGTACCACGCAGTATTACTTTAAAGGGTCTGCGTTTGCTCACCCAACCTCACCCAACCTCTCAGCCCCAAGAGTGTCCACCCTTATGTCTCATCCAGCTGTGGGTCTAGACATGGTCAATCCAGGTTGCAACACAGCCCCTGAACGAATTTTGTAAGAATTTCTCTCTCTTTCACTGTCTTTGTTTTACGGGTTTTTAAAAGTAATTTATTTTTATAATGGGGTTTAGCTGCTTTTCACGGCTGTGTTTATGTGGCTTTACACCCACTTGACTCACTTCCAGACAGATATCAATACATAGGTTTTAAGATTCTTACTACTCAGATATATTCTTGTGCGCTGAATAGGGGGTGTTGAGTCCAGTTCACTGAGCAAGGAGTAGGTCTTGTCTATTACATATTGGGTGTATGGAACGGTATCTGAGCGAATTTGAAACCCTTGTTTTATGCATCACCCCACCTCACCTTTCCGTTAAGCAGCCATAGTGTGTTTTCTAAACGTGTGACTCTGTTCTCTTTTGTAATTCAGTTCAAGTGTAGCGGTTTTTTCCATTCCCTCTATAAATGATAGCTTATGATAAGTGTCTTTTTCTGTGTGACTTATTTCACTTAGAATCGTCGTACCTAAATCCACTCATCTTGCTTCTACTAGCCTTATGACATTGATTTCATGTCTGAGTGATATTCCATTGTACATAAGGACCACAACTTCTTTATCCATTTTTCTCTTTCCTGGGATATTTAAGGTGTCATGAAGTGGAGGTTCTTGTCAACAGAGCAGCCCTAAACTTTGGGGTGCCTGTGTCTTGCTGATTTTTAGTTTTCCCTATTTATACGCCCATGAGTGGACGTGCCCTATGCTCCCTAAGCTGTGTTTTTTCGATGTTTCAGGACACACCGCACACTTCTCCAGAGTGGCTGTTGGCAATTTACATCCCGCCCATCAGCGTAGCAAGGCTGCCATTTCTCCATGGCCTGTCCTGCATTTCTGGTTTTGACACTTTTTGCAGCATGGCCCTTTTGACCGATGGGAAGCGAGACTTCTTTGTAGCGCTGATTTGCCTTTCCAGGTTGCTTGGTTGGCCAAAAAGGGCGTATGCGTTTTTTCCTGAATACATTCAGGAAAAAACGCATACGCCCTTTTTGGCCAAGGGCATCACTGTCGACGTTTTGCCGCTTTTCAAGTGCTTTAAAGGCGATTCGAATCTACCTCCTGAAACCTGTTTCCTGCAATTCTGCCTTGCTTTCAAATCCTCTTCGTTGCCTTCCCTCAATATATCTGTGGATGAGAGTTATCATTTATAACTCTGCGGGTTTGTGAATTGCAGTGTCCCTGAGCTCCATTTTTCAACTCGCTTTTTTGGGAGCTGGCCGCAAAAGCACGGGATTGCCTGAGGCCCTATTCTGCTTCTGGGCGGCAGGCTGAGCATGTGGTTAAATCTTCTTCCTGATGGGAAAAATTGTGACCTGTGCCTGTCCCAACACCTAGAGCTAGTCTCTCGTTGGTTGCCCCTCTTCCCGTTCAACCTCAGGATAAATTGCAGTCTGTACAGAACTGGAGGTTAAAGGTGCTGATTCTCCAACGAGGGAGATTGCTAATAAAGCGGCTGGAATGGCGAACACGAGCACAAGGAGATGAGAAGTGAGGTGCGTTTCAGGAACCTTTCCCGATGAGATGGTGTACCATCTTCTGGGTTTCTCACGCATGTTTTCGATGTAGGAAGATGCCCTTGAACCTGGAGATTTGGGATCCATGGGATGGGTACGATGCAGTATTACTTTAAAGGGACTGCGTTTGCCCACCCAACCTCACCAAACCTCTCAGCCCCAAGAGTGTCCACCCTTATGTCTCATCTAGCTGTGGGTCTAGATATGGTCAGTCCACGTTGCATCACAGCCCCTGAACGAAATTATGTAAGAATTTCTCTGTCTTTCACTCTCTTGGTTTCATGGGTTTATAAAAGTAATTTATTTTTAAAATGGGGTTTAGCTGCTTTTCACTGCTGTGTTTATGCTGCTTTACCCCCACTTGACACACTTCCAGTGAAATATCAATACATAGGTTTTAAGATTCTTACTAGTCAGATATATTCTTGTGCGGTGAATAGGGGGTGTTGAATCCAGTTCACTGAGCAAGGAGTAGGTCTTGTCTACTACATATTGGGTGTATGGAACGGTATCTGAGATAATTTGAAACACTTGATTTATGCATCACCCCAAATCACATTTCCCGTTAAGCAGCCATAGTGTGTTTTCAAAATGTGTGACTCTGTTCTGTTTTGTAATTCAGTTCAAGGGTAACGGTTTTTACATTCCCTCTATAAGTGATAGCTTATGATAAGTGTCTTTTTCTGTGTGACTTATTTCACTTAGAATCGTCATACCTAAATCCACTCATCTTGCTTCTACTAGCCTTATGACATTGATTTCATGTCTGAGTGATATTCCATTGTACATAAGGACCACAACTTCTTTATCCATTTTTCTCTTTCCTGGGATATTTAAGGTGTCATGAAGTGGAGGTTCTTGTCAACAGAGCAGCCCTAAACTTTGGGGTGCCTGTGTCTTGCTGATTTTTAGTTTTCCCTATTTATACGCCCATGAGTGGACGTGCCCTATGCTCCCTAAGCTGTGTTTTTTCGATGTTTCAGGACACACCGCACACTTCTCCAGAGTGGCTGTTGGCAATTTACATCCCGCCCATCAGCGTAGCAAGGCTGCCATTTCTCCATGGCCTGTCCTGCATTTCTGGTTTTGACACTTTTTGCAGCATGGCCCTTTTGACCGATGGGAAGCGAGACTTCTTTGTAGCGCTGATTTGCCTTTCCAGGTTGCTTGGTTGGCCAAAAAGGGCGTATGCGTTTTTTCCTGAATACATTCAGGAAAAAACGCATACGCCCTTTTTGGCCAAGGGCATCACTGTCGACGTTTTGCCGCTTTTCAAGTGCTTTAAAGGCGATTCGAATCTACCTCCTGAAACCTGTTTCCTGCAATTCTGCCTTGCTTTCAAATCCTCTTCGTTGCCTTCCCTCAATATATCTGTGGATGAGAGTTATCATTTATAACTCTGCGGGTTTGTGAATTGCAGTGTCCCTGAGCTCCATTTTTCAACTCGCTTTTTTGGGAGCTGGCCGCAAAAGCACGGGATTGCCTGAGGCCCTATTCTGCTTCTGGGCGGCAGGCTGAGCATGTGGTTAAATCTTCTTCCTGATGGGAAAAAAGTGTGACCTGTGCCTGTCCCAACACCTAGAGCTAGTCTCTCGTTGGTTGCCCCTCTTCCCGTTCAACCTCAGGATAAATTGCAGTCTGTTCAGAACTGGAGGTTAAAGGTGCTGATTCTCCAACGAGGGAGATTGCTAATAAAGCGGCTGGAATGGCGAACACGAGCACAAGGAGATGAGAAGTGAGGTGCGTTTCAGGAACCTTTCCCGATGAGATGGTGTACCATCTTCTGGGTTTCTCACGCATGTTTTCGATGTAGGAAGATGCCCTTGAACCTGGAGATTTGGGATCCATGGGATGGGTACGATGCAGTATTACTTTAAAGGGACTGCGTTTGCCCACCCAACCTCACCAAACCTCTCAGCCCCAAGAGTGTCCACCCTTATGTCTCATCTAGCTGTGGGTCTAGATATGGTCAGTCCACGTTGCATCACAGCCCCTGAACGAAATTATGTAAGAATTTCTCTGTCTTTCACTCTCTTGGTTTCATGAGTTTATAAAAGTAATTTATTTTTAAAATGGGGTTTAGCTGCTTTTCACTGCTGTGTTTATGCTGCTTTACCCCCACTTGACACACTTCCAGTGAAATATCAATACATAGGTTTTAAGATTCTTACTAGTCAGATATATTCTTGTGCGGTGAATAGGGGGTGTTGAATCCAGTTCACTGAGCAAGGAGTAGGTCTTGTCTACTACATTTTGGGTGTATGGAACGGTATCTGAGATAATTTGAAACACTTGATTTATGCATCACCCCAAATCACATTTCCCGTTAAGCAGCCATAGTGTGTTTTCAAAATGTGTGACTCTGTTCTGTTTTGTAATTCAGTTCAAGGGTAACGGTTTTTACATTCCCTCTATAAGTGATAGCTTATGATAAGTGTCTTTTTCTGTGTGACTTATTTCACTTAGAATCGTCATACCTAAATCCACTCATCTTGCTTCTACTAGCCTTATGACTTTGATTTCATGTCTGAGTGATATTCCATTGTACATAAGGACCACAACTTCTTTATGCATTTTTCTCTTTCCTGGGATATTTAAGGTGTGATGAATTGGAGGTTCTTGTCAACAGAGCAGCCCTAAACTTTGGGGTGCCTGTGTCTTGCTGATTTTTAGTTTTCCCAATTTATACGCCCATGAGTGGACGTGCCCTATGCTCCCTAAGCTGTGTTTTTTCGATGTTTCACGACACACCACACACTTCTCCAGAGTGGCTGTTGGCAATTTACATCCCGCCCATCAGCGTAGCAAGGCTGCAATTTCTGCATGGCCTGTCCTGAATTTCTGGTTTTGAAACTTTTTGCAGCATGGCCCTTTTGACCGATGGGAAGCGAGACTTCTTTGTAGCGCTGATTAGGCTTTCCAGGTTGCTTGGTTGGCCAAAAAGGGCGTACGCGTTTTTTCCTGAATATAATCAGGAAAAAATGCATACGCACTTTTTGGCCAAGGGCATCATTGTCGAAGTTTTGCCGCTTTTCATGTGCTTTAAGGGCGATTCGAATCTACCTCCTGAAACCTGTTTCCTGCAATTCTGCCTTGCTTTCAAATCCTCTTCGTTGCCTTCCCTCAATATATTTGTGGACGAGAGTTATCATTTATAACTCAGCGGGTTTGTGAATTGCAGTGCCCCTGAGCTCCATTTTTCAACTGTCTTTTTTGGGAGCTGGCCGCAAAAGCACTGGATTGCCTCAGGCACTATTTTGGTTCCCCTCGGCATGCTGAGCCTGTAGTTAATTCTTCTTCCTGATGGGAAAATACAGTGACCTGTGCCTGTCCCAACACCTAGATCTAGTCTCTCATTGGTTGCCCCTCTTCCCGTTCATCCTCAGGACAAATTGCAACCTGTAGGGAACAGGAGCTTAAAGGTGCTGATTCTCCAAGTAGGGAGATTGCTAGTAAAGTAGCTGGAATGGCGAACCCAAGCACAAGGAGATGAGAAATGAGGTGCGTTTTAGAAACCTTTCAAAATCACACGGTGTACCATCTTCTGGGTTTCTCATGCATGTTTTCGATGTAGGAAGATGCCCTTGAACCTGGAGATTTGGGACCCATGGGATGGGTACCACGCAGTATTACTTTAAAGGGTCTGCGTTTGCTCACCCAACCTCACCAAACCTCTCAGCCCCAAGAGTGTCCACACTTATGTCTCATCCAGCTGTGGGTCTAGATATGGTCAATCCAGGTTGCATCACAGCCCCTGAAGGAATTGTGTAAGAATTTCTCTCTCTTTCACTGTCTTTGTTTTACGGGTTTTTAAAAGTAATTTATTTTTATAATGGGGTTTAGCTGCTTTTCACGGCTGTGTTTATGCGGCTTTACACCCACTTGACTCACTTCCAGACAGATATCAATACATAGGTTTTAAGATTCTTACTACTCAGACATATTCTTGTGCGGTGAATAGGGGGTGTTGAGTCCAGTTCACTGAGCAAGGAGTAGGTCTTGTCTATTACATATTGGGTGTATGGAACGGTATCTGAGCGAATTTGAAACCCTTGTTTTATGCATCACCCCACCTCACCTTTCCCGTTAAGCAGACATAGTGTGTTTTCTAAACGTGTGACTCTGTTCTGTTTTGTAATTCAGTTCAAGTGTAGCGGTTTTTACATTCCCTCTATAAGTGATAGCTTATGATAAGTGTCTTTTTCTGTGTGACTTATTTCACTTAGAATCGTCGTACCTAAATCCACTCATCTTGCTTCTACTAGCCTTATGACTTTGATTTCATGTCTGAGTGATATTCCATTGTACATAAGGACCACAACTTCTTTATGCATTTTTCTCTTTCCTGGGATATTTAAGGTGTGATGAAGTGGAGGTTCTTGTCAACAGAGCAGCCCTAAACTTTGGGGTGCCTGTGTCTTGCTGATTTTTAGTTTTCCCAATTTATACGCCCATGAGTGGACGTGCCCTATGCTCCCTAAGCTGTGTTTTTTCGATGTTTCAGGACACACCGTACACTTCTCCAGAGTGGCTGTTGGCAATTTACATCCCGCCCATCAGCGTAGCAAGGCTGCCATTTCTCCATGGCCTGTCCTGCATTTCTGGTTTTGACACTTTTTGCAGCATGGCCCTTTTGACCGATGGGAAGCGAGACTTCTTTGTAGCGCTGATTAGCCTTTCCAGGTTGCTTGGTTGGCCAAAAAGGGCGTATGCGTTTTTTCCTGAATATAATCAGGAAAAAATGCATACGCACTTTTTGGCCAAGGGCATCATTGTCGACGTTTTGCCCCTTTTCATGTGCTTTAAGGGCGATTCGAATCTACCTCCTGAAACCTGTTTCCTGCAATTCTGCCTTGCTTTCAAATCCTCTTCGTTGCTTTCCCTCAATATATTTGTGGACGAGAGTTATCATTTATAACTCAGCGGGTTTGTGAATTGCAGTGCCCCTGAGCTCCATTTTTCAACTGTCTTTTTTGGGTGCTGGCTGCAAAAGCACTGGATTGCCTCAGGCACTATTCTGGTTCCCGGCGGCAGGATTAGCCTGTGGTTAATTCTTCTTCCTGATGGGAAAATACAGTGACCTGTGCCTGTCCCAACACCTAGATCTAGTCTCTCATTGGTTGCCCCTCTTCCCGTTCATCCTCAGGACAAATTGCAACCTGTAGGGAACAGGAGCTTAAAGGTGCTGATTCTCCAAGTAGGGAGATTGCTAGTAAAGTAGCTGGAAAGGTGAACCCGAGCACAAGGAGATGAGACATGAGGTGCGATTTAGAAACCTTTCAAAATCACACGGTGTACCATCTTCTGGGTTTCTCATGCATGTTTTCGATGTAGGAAGATGCCCTTGAACCTGGAGATTTGGGACCCATGGGATGGGTACCACGCAGTATTACTTTAAAGGGTCTGCGTTTGCTCACCCAACCTCACCCAACCTCTCAGCCCCAAGAGTGTCCACCCTTATGTCTCATCCAGCTGTGGGTCTAGACATGGTCAATCCAGGTTGCAACACAGCCCCTGAACGAATTTTGTAAGAATTTCTCTCTCTTTCACTGTCTTTGTTTTACGGGTTTTTAAAAGTAATTTATTTTTATAATGGGGTTTAGCTGCTTTTCACGGCTGTGTTTATGTGGCTTTACACCCACTTGACTCACTTCCAGACAGATATCAATACATAGGTTTTAAGATTCTTACTACTCAGATATATTCTTGTGCGCTGAATAGGGGGTGTTGAGTCCAGTTCACTGAGCAAGGAGTAGGTCTTGTCTATTACATATTGGGTGTATGGAACGGTATCTGAGCGAATTTGAAACCCTTGTTTTATGCATCACCCCACCTCACCTTTCCCGTTAAGCAGCCATAGTGTGTTTTCTAAACGTGTGACTCTGTTCTCTTTTGTAATTCAGTTCAAGTGTAGCGGTTTTTTCCATTCCCTCTATAAATGATAGCTTATGATAAGTGTCTTTTTCTGTGTGACTTATTTCACTTAGAATCGTCGTACCTAAATCCACTCATCTTGCTTCTACTAGCCTTATGACATTGATTTCATGTCTGAGTGATATTCCATTGTACATAAGGACCACAACTTCTTTATCCATTTTTCTCTTTCCTGGGATATTTAAGGTGTCATGAAGTGGAGGTTCTTGTCAACAGAGCAGCCCTAAACTTTGGGGTGCCTGTGTCTTGCTGATTTTTAGTTTTCCCTATTTATACGCCCATGAGTGGACGTGCCCTATGCTCCCTAAGCTGTGTTTTTTCGATGTTTCAGGACACACCGCACACTTCTCCAGAGTGGCTGTTGGCAATTTACATCCCGCCCATCAGCGTAGCAAGGCTGCCATTTCTCCATGGCCTGTCCTGCATTTCTGGTTTTGACACTTTTTGCAGCATGGCCCTTTTGACCGATGGGAAGCGAGACTTCTTTGTAGCGCTGATTTGCCTTTCCAGGTTGCTTGGTTGGCCAAAAAGGGCGTATGCGTTTTTTCCTGAATACATTCAGGAAAAAACGCATACGCCCTTTTTGGCCAAGGGCATCACTGTCGACGTTTTGCCGCTTTTCAAGTGCTTTAAAGGCGATTCGAATCTACCTCCTGAAACCTGTTTCCTGCAATTCTGCCTTGCTTTCAAATCCTCTTCGTTGCCTTCCCTCAATATATCTGTGGATGAGAGTTATCATTTATAACTCTGCGGGTTTGTGAATTGCAGTGTCCCTGAGCTCCATTTTTCAACTCGCTTTTTTGGGAGCTGGCCGCAAAAGCACGGGATTGCCTGAGGCCCTATTCTGCTTCTGGGCGGCAGGCTGAGCACGTGGTTAAATCTTCTTCCTGATGGGAAAAAAGTGTGACCTGTGCCTGTCCCAACACCTAGAGCTAGTCTCTCGTTGGTTGCCCCTCTTCCCGTTCAACCTCAGGATAAATTGCA
Organism: Eschrichtius robustus; assembly: GCF_028021215.1. Classification (NCBI taxonomy): domain Eukaryota; kingdom Metazoa; phylum Chordata; class Mammalia; order Artiodactyla; family Eschrichtiidae; genus Eschrichtius; species Eschrichtius robustus. The sequence continues at coordinate 3,474,994 of NW_027175257.1, forward strand.
GTCTGTACAGAACTGGAGGTTAAAGGTGCTGATTCTCCAACGAGGGAGATTGCTAATAAAGCGGCTGGAATGGCGAACACGAGCACAAGGAGATGAGAAGTGAGGTGCGTTTCAGGAACCTTTCCCGATGAGATGGTGTACCATCTTCTGGGTTTCTCACGCATGTTTTCGATGTAGGAAGATGCCCTTGAACCTGGAGATTTGGGATCCATGGGATGGGTACGATGCAGTATTACTTTAAAGGGACTGCGTTTGCCCACCCAACCTCACCAAACCTCTCAGCCCCAAGAGTGTCCACCCTTATGTCTCATCTAGCTGTGGGTCTAGATATGGTCAGTCCACGTTGCATCACAGCCCCTGAACGAAATTATGTAAGAATTTCTCTGTCTTTCACTCTCTTGGTTTCATGGGTTTATAAAAGTAATTTATTTTTAAAATGGGGTTTAGCTGCTTTTCACTGCTGTGTTTATGCTGCTTTACCCCCACTTGACACACTTCCAGTGAAATATCAATACATAGGTTTTAAGATTCTTACTAGTCAGATATATTCTTGTGCGGTGAATAGGGGGTGTTGAATCCAGTTCACTGAGCAAGGAGTAGGTCTTGTCTACTACATATTGGGTGTATGGAACGGTATCTGAGATAATTTGAAACACTTGATTTATGCATCACCCCAAATCACATTTCCCGTTAAGCAGCCATAGTGTGTTTTCAAAATGTGTGACTCTGTTCTGTTTTGTAATTCAGTTCAAGGGTAACGGTTTTTACATTCCCTCTATAAGTGATAGCTTATGATAAGTGTCTTTTTCTGTGTGACTTATTTCACTTAGAATCGTCATACCTAAATCCACTCATCTTGCTTCTACTAGCCTTATGACTTTGATTTCATGTCTGAGTGATATTCCATTGTACATAAGGACCACAACTTCTTTATGCATTTTTCTCTTTCCTGGGATATTTAAGGTGTGATGAATTGGAGGTTCTTGTCAACAGAGCAGCCCTAAACTTTGGGGTGCCTGTGTCTTGCTGATTTTTAGTTTTCCCAATTTATACGCCCATGAGTGGACGTGCCCTATGCTCCCTAAGCTGTGTTTTTTCGATGTTTCACGACACACCACACACTTCTCCAGAGTGGCTGTTGGCAATTTACATCCCGCCCATCAGCGTAGCAAGGCTGCAATTTCTGCATGGCCTGTCCTGAATTTCTGGTTTTGAAACTTTTTGCAGCATGGCCCTTTTGACCGATGGGAAGCGAGACTTCTTTGTAGCGCTGATTAGCCTTTCCAGGTTCCTTGGTTGGCCAAAAAGGGCGTACGCGTTTTTTCCTGAATATAATCAGGAAAAAATGCATACGCACTTTTTGGCCAAGGGCATCATTGTCGAAGTTTTGCCGCTTTTCATGTGCTTTAAGGGCGATTCGAATCTACCTCCTGAAACCTGTTTCCTGCAATTCTGCCTTGCTTTCAAATCCTCTTCGTTGCCTTCCCTCAATATATTTGTGGACGAGAGTTATCATTTATAACTCAGCGGGTTTGTGAATTGCAGTGCCCCTGAGCTCCATTTTTCAACTGTCTTTTTTGGGAGCTGGCCGCAAAAGCACTGGATTGCCTCAGGCACTATTTTGGTTCCCCTCGGCATGCTGAGCCTGTAGTTAATTCTTCTTCCTGATGGGAAAATACAGTGACCTGTGCCTGTCCCAACACCTAGATCTAGTCTCTCATTGGTTGCCCCTCTTCCCGTTCATCCTCAGGACAAATTGCAACCTGTAGGGAACAGGAGCTTAAAGGTGCTGATTCTCCAAGTAGGGAGATTGCTAGTAAAGTAGCTGGAATGGCGAACCCAAGCACAAGGAGATGAGAAATGAGGTGCGTTTTAGAAACCTTTCAAAATCACACGGTGTACCATCTTCTGGGTTTCTCATGCATGTTTTCGATGTAGGAAGATGCCCTTGAACCTGGAGATTTGGGACCCATGGGATGGGTACCACGCAGTATTACTTTAAAGGGTCTGCGTTTGCTCACCCAACCTCACCAAACCTCTCAGCCCCAAGAGTGTCCACACTTATGTCTCATCCAGCTGTGGGTCTAGATATGGTCAATCCAGGTTGCATCACAGCCCCTGAAGGAATTGTGTAATAATTTCTCTCTCTTTCACTGTCTTTGTTTTACGGGTTTTTAAAAGTAATTTATTTTTATAATGGGGTTTAGCTGCTTTTCACGGCTCTGTTTATGCGGCTTTACACCCACTTGACTCACTTCCAGACAGATATCAATACATAGGTTTTAAGATTCTTACTACTCAGACATATTCTTGTGCGGTGAATAGGGGGTGTTGAGTCCAGTTCACTGAGCAAGGAGTAGGTCTTGTCTATTACATATTGGGTGTATGGAACGGTATCTGAGCGAATTTGAAACCCTTGTTTTATGCATCACCCCACCTCACCTTTCCCGTTAAGCAGACATAGTGTGTTTTCTAAACGTGTGACTCTGTTCTGTTTTGTAATTCAGTTCAAGTGTAGCGGTTTTTACATTCCCTCTATAAGTGATAGCTTATGATAAGTGTCTTTTTCTGTGTGACTTATTTCACTTAGAATTGTCGTACCTAAATCCAATCATCTTGCTTCTACTAGCCTTATGACTTTGATTTCATGTCTGAGTGATATTCCATTGTACATAAGGACCACAACTTCTTTATGCATTTTTCTCTTTCCTGGGATATTTAAGGTGTGATGAAGTGGAGGTTCTTGTCAACAGAGCAGCCCTAAACTTTGGGGTGCCTCTGTCTTGCTGATTTTTAGTTTTCCCAATTTATACGCCCATGAGTGGACGTGCCCTATGCTCCCTAAGCTGTGTTTTTTTGATGTTTCAGGACACACCGTACACTTCTCCAGAGTGGCTGTTGGCAATTTACATCCCGCCCATCAGCGTAGCAAGGCTGCCATTTCTCCATGGCCTGTCCTGCATTTCTGGTTTTGACACTTTTTGCAGCATGGCCCTTTTGACCGATGGGAAGCGAGACTTCTTTGTAGCGCTGATTAGCCTTTCCAGGTTGCTTGGTTGGCCAAAAAGGGCGTATGCGTTTTTTCCTGAATATAATCAGGAAAAAATGCATACGCACTTTTTGGCCAAGGGCATCATTGTCGACGTTTTGCCGCTTTTCATGTGCTTTAAGGGCGATTCGAATCTACCTCCTGAAACCTGTTTCCTGCAATTCTGCCTTGCTTTCAAATCCTCTTCGTTGCCTTCCCTCAATATGTTTGTGGACGAGAGTTATCATTTATAACTCAGCGGGTTTGTGAATTGCAGTGCCCCTGAGCTCCATTTTTGAACTGTCTTTTTTGGGTGCTGGCTGCAAAAGCACTGGATTGCCTCAGGCACTATTCTGGTTCCCGGCGGCAGGATTAGCCTGTGGTTAATTCTTCTTCCTGATGGGAAAATACAGTGACCTGTGCCTGTCCCAACACCTAGATCTAGTCTCTCATTGGTTGCCCCTCTTCCCGTTCATCCTCAGGACAAATTGCAACCTGTAGGGAACAGGAGCTTAAAGGTGCTGATTCTCCAAGTAGGGAGATTGCTAGTAAAGTAGCTGGAAAGGTGAACCCGAGCACAAGGAGATGAGACATGAGGTGCGATTTAGAAACCTTTCAAAATCACACGGTGTACCATCTTCTGGGTTTCTCATGCATGTTTTCGATGTAGGAAGATGCCCTTGAACCTGGAGATTTGGGACCCATGGGATGGGTACCACGCAGTATTACTTTAAAGGGTCTGCGTTTGCTCACCCAACCTCACCCAACCGCTCAGCCCCAAGAGTGTCCACACTTATGTCTCATCCAGCTGTGGGTCTAGACATGGTCAATCCAGGTTGCAACACAGCCCCTGAACGAATTTTGTAAGAATTTCTCTCTCTTTCACTGTCTTTGTTTTACGGGTTTTTAAAAGTAATTTATTTTTATAATGGGGTTTAGCTGCTTTTCACGGCTGTGTTTATGCGGCTTTACACCCACTTGACTCACTTCCAGACAGATATCAATACATAGGTTTTAAGATTCTTACTACTCAGATATATTCTTGTGCGCTGAATAGGGGGTGTTGAGTCCAGTTCACTGAGCAAGGAGTAGGTCTTGTCTATTACATATTGGGTGTATGGAACGGTATCTGAGCGAATTTGAAACCCTTGTTTTATGCATCACCCCACCTCACCTTTCCCGTTAAGCAGCCATAGTGTGTTTTCTAAACGTGTGACTCTGTTCTCTTTTGTAATTCAGTTCAAGTGTAGCAGTTTTTTCCATTCCCTCTATAAATGATAGCTTATGATAAGTGTCTTTTTCTGTGTGACTTATTTCACTTAGAATCGTCGTACCTAAATCCACTCATCTTGCTTCTACTAGCCTTATGACATTGATTTCATGTCTGAGTGATATTCCATTGTACATAAGGACCACAACTTCTTTATCCATTTTTCTCTTTCCTGGGATATTTAAGGTGTCATGAAGTGGAGATTCTTGTCAACAGAGCAGCCCTAAACTTTGGGGTGCCTGTGTCTTGCTGATTTTTAGTTTTCCCTATTTATACGCCCATGAGTGGACGTGCCCTATGCTCCCTAAGCTGTGTTTTTTCGATGTTTCAGGACACACCGCACACTTCTCCAGAGTGGCTGTTGGCAATTTACATCCCGCCCATCAGCGTAGCAAGGCTGCCATTTCTCCATGGCCTGTCCTGCATTTCTGGTTTTGACACTTTTTGCAGCATGGCCCTTTTGACCGATGGGAAGCGAGACTTCTTTGTAGCGCTGATTTGCCTTTCCAGGTTGCTTGGTTGGCCAAAAAGGGCGTATGCGTTTTTTCCTGAATACATTCAGGAAAAAACGCATACGCCCTTTTTGGCCAAGTGCATCACTGTCGACGTTTTGCCGCTTTTCAAGTGCTTTAAAGGCGATTCGAATCTACCTCCTGAAACCTGTTTCCTGCAATTCTGCCTTGCTTTCAAATCCTCTTCGTTGCCTTCCCTCAATATATCTGTGGATGAGAGTTATCATTTATAACTCTGCGGGTTTTTGAATTGCAGTGTCCCTGAGCTCCATTTTTCAACTCGCTTTTTTGGGAGCTGGCCGCAAAAGCACGGGATTGCCTGAGGCCCTATTCTGCTTCTGGGCGGCAGGCTGAGCCTGTGGTTAAATCTTCTTCCTGATGGGAAAAAAGTGTGACCTGTGCCTGTCCCAACACCTAGAGCTAGTCTCTCGTTGGTTGCCCCTCTTCCCGTTCAACCTCAGGATAAATTGCAGTCTGTACAGAACTGGAGGTTAAAGGTGCTGATTCTCCAACGAGGGAGATTGCTAATAAAGCGGCTGGAATGGCGAACACGAGCACAAGGAGATGAGAAGTGAGGTGCGTTTCAGGAACCTTTCCCGATGAGATGGTGTACCATCTTCTGGGTTTCTCACGCATGTTTTCGATGTAGGAAGATGCCCTTGAACCTGGAGATTTGGGATCCATGGGATGGGTACGATGCAGTATTACTTTAAAGGGACTGCGTTTGCCCACCCAACCTCACCAAACCTCTCAGCCCCAAGAGTGTCCACCCTTATGTCTCATCTAGCTGTGGGTCTAGATATGGTCAGTCCACGTTGCATCACAGCCCCTGAACGAAATTATGTAAGAATTTCTCTGTCTTTCACTCTCTTGGTTTCATGAGTTTATAAAAGTAATTTATTTTTAAAATGGGGTTTAGCTGCTTTTCACTGCTGTGTTTATGCTGCTTTACCCCCACTTGACACACTTCCAGTGAAATATCAATACATAGGTTTTAAGATTCTTACTAGTCAGATATATTCTTGTGCGGTGAATAGGGGGTGTTGAATCCAGTTCACTGAGCAAGGAGTAGGTCTTGTCTACTACATATTGGGTGTATGGAACGGTATCTGAGATAATTTGAAACACTTGATTTATGCATCACCCCAAATCACATTTCCCGTTAAGCAGCCATAGTGTGTTTTCAAAATGTGTGACTCTGTTCTGTTTTGTAATTCAGTTCAAGTGTAACGGTTTTTACATTCCCTCTATAAGTGATAGCTTATGATAAGTGTCTTTTTCTGTGTGACTTATTTCACTTAGAATCGTCATACCTAAATCCACTCATCTTGCTTCTACTAGCCTTATGACTTTGATTTCATGTCTGAGTGATATTCCATTGTACATAAGGACCACAACTTCTTTATGCATTTTTCTCTTTCCTGGGATATTTAAGGTGTGATGAAGTGGAGGTTCTTGTCAACAGAGCAGCCCTAAACTTTGGGGTGCCTGTGTCTTGCTGATTTTTAGTTTTCCCAATTTATACGCCCATGAGTGGACGTGCCCTATGCTCCCTAAGCTGTGTTTTTTCGATGTTTCAGGACACACCGTACACTTCTCCAGAGTGGCTGTTGGCAATTTACATCCCGCCCATCAGCGTAGCAAGGCTGCCATTTCTCCATGGCCTGTCCTGCATTTCTGGTTTTGACACTTTTTGCAGCATGGCCCTTTTGACCGATGGGAAGCGAGACTTCTTTGTAGCGCTGATTAGCCTTTCCAGGTTGCTTGGTTGGCCAAAAAGGGCGTATGCGTTTTTTCCTGAATATAATCAGGAAAAAACGCATACGCCCTTTTTGGCCAAGGGCATCATTGTCGACGTTTTGCCGCTTTTCATGTGCTTTAAGGGCGATTCGAATCTACCTCCTGAAACCTGTTTCCTGCAATTCTGCCTTGCTTTCAAATCCTCTTCGTTGCCTTCCCTCAATATATTTGTGGACGAGAGTTATCATTTATAACTCAGCGGGTTTGTGAATTGCAGTGCCCCTGAGCTCCATTTTTCAACTGTCTTTTTTGGGAGCTGGCCGCAAAAGCACTGGATTGCCTCAGGCACTATTCTGGTTCCCCGCGGCAGGATTAGCCTGTGGTTAATTCTTCTTCCTGATGGGAAAATACAGTGACCTGTGCCTGTCCCAACACCTAGATCTAGTCTCTCATTGGTTGCCCCTCTTCCCGTTCATCCTCAGGACAAATTGCAACCTGTAGGGAACAGGAGCTTAAAGGTGCTGATTCTCCAAGTAGGGAGATTGCTAGTAAAGTAGCTGGAAAGGTGAACCCGAGCACAAGGAGATGAGACATGAGGTGCGATTTAGAAACCTTTCAAAATCACACGGTGTACCATCTTCTGGGTTTCTCATGCATGTTTTCGATGTAGGAAGATGCCCTTGAACCTGGAGATTTGGGACCCATGGGATGGGTACCACGCAGTATTACTTTAAAGGGTCTGCGTTTGCTCACCCAACCTCACCCAACCTCTCAGCCCCAAGCGTGTCCACCCTTATGTCTCATCCAGCTGTGGGTCTAGACATGGTCAATCCAGGTTGCAACACAGCCCCTGAACGAATTTTGTAAGAATTTCTCTCTCTTTCACTGTCTTTGTTTTACGGGTTTTTAAAAGTAATTTATTTTTATAATGGGGTTTAGCTGCTTTTCACGGCTGTGTTTATGCGGCTTTACACCCACTTGACTCACTTCCAGACAGATATCAATACATAGGTTTTAAGATTCTTACTACTCAGATATATTCTTGTGCGCTGAATAGGGGGTGTTGAGTCCAGTTCACTGAGCAAGGAGTAGGTCTTGTCTATTACATATTGGGTGTATGGAACGGTATCTGAGCGAATTTGAAACCCTTGTTTTATGCATCACCCCACCTCACCTTTCCCGTTAAGCAGCCATAGTGTGTTTTCTAAACGTGTGACTCTGTTCTCTTTTGTAATTCAGTTCAAGTGTAGCGGTTTTTTCCATTCCCTCTATAAATGATAGCTTATGATAAGTGTCTTTTTCTGTGTGACTTATTTCACTTAGAATCGTCGTACCTAAATCCACTCATCTTGCTTCTACTAGCCTTATGACATTGATTTCATGTCTGAGTGATATTCCATTGTACATAAGGACCACAACTTCTTTATCCATTTTTCTCTTTCCGGGGATATTTAAGGTGTCATGAAGTGGAGGTTCTTGTCAACAGAGCAGCCCTAAACTTTGGGGTGCCTGTGTCTTGCTGATTTTTAGTTTTCCCTATTTATACGCCCATGAGTGGACGTGCCCTATGCTCCCTAAGCTGTGTTTTTTCGATGTTTCAGGACACACCGCACACTTCTCCAGAGTGGCTGTTGGCAATTTACATCCCGCCCATCAGCGTAGCAAGGCTGCCATTTCTCCATGACCTGTCCTGCATTTCTGGTTTTGACACTTTTTGCAGCATGGCCCTTTTGACCGATGGGAAGCGAGACTTCTTTGTAGCGCTGATTTGCCTTTCCAGGTTGCTTGGTTGGCCAAAAAGGGCGTATGCGTTTTTTCCTGAATACATTCAGGAAAAAACGCATACGCCCTTTTTGGCCAAGGGCATCACTGTCGACGTTTTGCCGCTTTTCATGTGCTTTAAAGGCGATTCGAATCTACCTCCTGAAACCTGTTTCCTGCAATTCTGCCTTGCTTTCAAATCCTCTTCGTTGCCTTCCCTCAATATATCTGTGGATGAGAGTTATCATTTATAACTCTGCGGGTTTGTGAATTGCAGTGTCCCTGAGCTCCATTTTTCAACTCGCTTTTTTGGGAGCTGGCCGCAAAAGCGCGGGTTTGCCTGAGGCCCTATTCTGCTTCTGGGCGGCAGGCTGAGCCTGTGGTTAAATCTTCTTCCTGATGGGAAAAAAGTGTGACCTGTGCCTGTCCCAACACCTAGAGCTAGTCTCTCGTTGGTTGCCCCTCTTCCCGTTCAACCTCCGGATAAATTGCAGTCTGTACAGAACTGGAGGTTAAAGGTGCTGATTCTCCAACGAGGGAGATTGCTAATAAAGCGGCTGGAATGGCGAACACGAGCACAAGGAGATGAGAAGTGAGGTGCGTTTCAGGAACCTTTCCCGATGAGATGGTGTACCATCTTCTGGGTTTCTCACGCATGTTTTCGATGTAGGAAGATGCCCTTGAACCTGGAGATTTGGGATCCATGGGATGGGTACGATGCAGTATTACTTTAAAGGGACTGCGTTTGCCCACCCAACCTCACCAAACCTCTCAGCCCCAAGAGTGTCCACCCTTATGTCTCATCTAGCTGTGGGTCTAGATATGGTCAGTCCACGTTGCATCACAGCCCCTGAACGAAATTATGTAAGAATTTCTCTGTCTTTCACTCTCTTGGTTTCATGGGTTTATAAAAGTAATTTATTTTTAAAATGGGGTTTAGCTGCTTTTCACTGCTGTGTTTATGCTGCTTTACCCCCACTTGACACACTTCCAGTGAAATATCAATACATAGGTTTTAAGATTCTTACTAGTCAGATATATTCTTGTGCGGTGAATAGGGGGTGTTGAATCCAGTTCACTGAGCAAGGAGTAGGTCTTGTCTACTACATATTGGGTGTATGGAACGGTATCTGAGATAATTTGAAACACTTGATTTATGCATCACCCCAAATCACATTTCCCGTTAAGCAGCCATAGTGTGTTTTCAAAATGTGTGACTGTTCTGTTTTGTAATTCAGTTCAAGGGTAACGGTTTTTACATTCCCTCTATAAGTGATAGCTTATGATAAGTGTCTTTTTCTGTGTGACTTATTTCACTTAGAATCGTCATACCTAAATCCACTCATCTTGCTTCTACTAGCCTTATGACTTTGATTTCATGTCTGAGTGATATTCCATTGTACATAAGGACCACAATTTCTTTATGCATTTTTCTCTTTCCTGGGATATTTAAGGTGTGATGAAGTGGAGGTTCTTGTCAACAGAGCAGCCCTAAACTTTGGGGTGCCTGTGTCTTGCTGATTTTTAGTTTTCCCAATTTATACGCCCATGAGTGGACGTGCCCTATGCTCCCTAAGCTGTGTTTTTTCGATGTTTCAGGACACACCGCACACTTCTCCAGAGTGGCTGTTGGCAATTTACATCCCGCCCATCAGCGTAGCAAGGCTGCCATTTCTCCATGGCCTGTCCTGCATTTCTGGTTTTGACACTTTTTGCAGCATGGCCCTTTTGACCGATGGGAAGCGAGACTTCTTTGTAGCGCTGATTAGCCTTTCCAGGTTGCTTGGTTGGCCAAAAAGGGCGTATGCGTTTTTTCCTGAATATAATCAGGAAAAAACGCATACGCCCTTTTTGGCCAAGGGCATCATTGTCGACGTTTTGCCGCTTTTCATGTGCTTTAAGGGCGATTCGAATCTACCTCCTGAAACCTGTTTCCTGCAATTCTGCCTTGCTTTCAAATCCTCTTCGTTGCCTTCCCTCAATATATTTGTGGACGAGAGTTATCATTTATAACTCAGCGGGTTTGTGAATTGCAGTGCCCCTGAGCTCCATTTTTCAACTGTCTTTTTTGGGAGCTGGCCGCAAAAGCACTGGATTGCCTCTGGCACTATTCTGGTTCCCGGCGGCAGGATTAGCCTGTGGTTAATTCTTCTTCCTGATGGGAAAATACAGTGACCTGTGCCTGTCCCAAAACCTAGATCTAGTCTCTCATTGGTTGCCCCTCTTCCCGTTCATCCTCAGGACAAATTGCAACCTGTAGGGAACAGGAGCTTAAAGGTGCTGATTCTCCAAGTAGGGAGATTGCTAGTAAAGTAGCTGGAAAGGTGAACCCGAGCACAAGGAGATGAGACATGAGGTGCGATTTAGAAACCTTTCAAAATCACACGGTGTACCATCTTCTGGGTTTCTCATGCATGTTTTCGATGTAGGAAGATGCCCTTGAACCTGGAGATTTGGGACCCATGGGATGGGTACCACGCAGTATTACTTTAAAGGGTCTGCGTTTGCTCACCCAACCTCACCCAACCTCTCAGCCCCAAGCGTGTCCACCCTTATGTCTCATCCAGCTGTGGGTCTAGACATGGTCAATCCAAGTTGCAACACAGCCCCTGAACGAATTTTGTAAGAATTTCTCTCTCTTTCACTGTCTTTGTTTTACGGGTTTTTAAAAGTAATTTATTTTTATAATGGGGTTTAGCTGCTTTTCACGGCTGTGTTTATGCGGCTTTACACCCACTTGACTCACTTCCAGACAGATATCAATACATAGGTTTTAAGATTCTTACTACTCAGATATATTCTTGTGCGCTGAATAGGGGGTGTTGAGTCCAGTTCACTGAGCAAGGAGTAGGTCTTGTCTATTACATATTGGGTGTATGGAACGGTATCTGAGCGAATTTGAAACCCTTGTTTTATGCATCACCCCACCTCACCTTTCCCGTTAAGCAGCCATAGTGTGTTTTCTAAACGTGTGACTCTGTTCTCTTTTGTAATTCAGTTCAAGTGTAGCGGTTTTTTCCATTCCCTCTATAAATGATAGCTTATGATAAGTGTCTTTTTCTGTGTGACTTATTTCACTTAGAATCGTCGTACCTAAATCCACTCATCTTGCTTCTACTAGCCTTATGACATTGATTTCATGTCTGAGTGATATTCCATTGTACATAAGGACCACAATTTCTTTATGCATTTTTCTCTTTCCTGGGATATTTAAGGTGTCATGAAGTGGAGGTTCTTGTCAACAGAGCAGCCCTAAACTTTGGGGTGCCTGTGTCTTGCTGATTTTTAGTTTTCCCTATTTATACGCCCATGAGTGGACGTGCCCTATGCTCCCTAAGCTGTGTTTTTTCGATGTTTCAGGACACACCGCACACTTCTCCAGAGTGGCTGTTGGCAATTTACATCCCGCCCATCAGCGTAGCAAGGCTGCCATTTCTCCATGGCCTGTCCTGCATTTCTGGTTTTGACACTTTTTGCAGCATGGCCCTTTTGACCGATGGGAAGCGAGACTTCTTTGTAGCGCTGATTTGCCTTTCCAGGTTGCTTGGTTGGCCAAAAAGGGCGTATGCGTTTTTTCCTGAATACATTCAGGAAAAAACGCATACGCCCTTTTTGGCCAAGGGCATCACTGTCGACGTTTTGCCGCTTTTCAAGTGCTTTAAAGGCGATTCGAATCTACCTCCTGAAACCTGTTTCCTGCAATTCTGCCTTGCTTTCAAATCCTCTTCGTTGCCTTCCCTCAATATATCTGTGGATGAGAGTTATCATTTATAACTCTGCGGGTTTGTGAATTGCAGTGTCCCTGAGCTCCATTTTTCAACTCGCTTTTTTGGGAGCTGGCCGCAAAAGCGCGGGATTGCCTGAGGCCCTATTCTGCTTCTGGGCGGCAGGCTGAGCCTGTGGTTAAATCTTCTTCCTGATGGGAAAAAAGTGTGACCTGTGCCTGTCCCAACACCTAGAGCTAGTCTCTCGTTGGTTGCCCCTCTTCCCGTTCAACCTCAGGATAAATTGCAGTCTGTACAGAACTGGAGGTTAAAGGTGCTGATTCTCCAACGAGGGAGATTGCTAATAAAGCGGCTGGAATGGCGAACACGAGCACAAGGAGATGAGAAGTGAGGTGCGTTTCAGGAACCTTTCCCGATGAGATGGTGTACCATCTTCTGGGTTTCTCACGCATGTTTTCGATGTAGGAAGATGCCCTTGAACCTGGAGATTTGGGATCCATGGGATGGGTACGATGCAGTATTACTTTAAAGGGACTGCGTTTGCCCACCCAACCTCACCAAACCTCTCAGCCCCAAGAGTGTCCACCCTTATGTCTCATCTAGCTGTGGGTCTAGATATGGTCAGTCCACGTTGCATCACAGCCCCTGAACGAAATTATGTAAGAATTTCTCTGTCTTTCACTCTCTTGGTTTCATGGGTTTATAAAAGTAATTTATTTTTAAAATGGGGTTTAGCTGCTTTTCACTGCTGTGTTTATGCTGCTTTACCCCCACTTGACACACTTCCAGTGAAATATCAATACATAGGTTTTAAGATTCTTACTAGTCAGATATATTCTTGTGCGGTGAATAGGGGGTGTTGAATCCAGTTCACTGAGCAAGGAGTAGGTCTTGTCTACTACATATTGGGTGTATGGAACGGTATCTGAGATAATTTGAAACACTTGATTTATGCATCACCCCAAATCACATTTCCCGTTAAGCAGCCATAGTGTGTTTTCAAAATGTGTGACTCTGTTCTGCTTTGTAATTCAGTTCAAGGGTAACGGTTTTTACATTCCCTCTATAAGTGATAGCTTATGATAAGTGTCTTTTTCTGTGTGACTTATTTCACTTAGAATCGTCATACCTAAATCCACTCATCTTGCTTCTACTAGCCTTATGACTTTGATTTCATGTCTGAGTGATATTCCATTGTACATAAGGACCACAACTTCTTTATGCATTTTTCTCTTTCCTGGGATATTTAAGGTGTGATGAAGTGGAGGTTCTTGTCAACAGAGCAGCCCTAAACTTTGGGGTGCCTGTGTCTTGCTGATTTTTAGTTTTCCCAATTTATACGCCCATGAGTGGACGTGCCCTATGCTCCCTAAGCTGTGTTTTTTCGATGTTTCAGTACACACCGTACACTTCTCCAGAGTGGCTGTTGGCAATTTACATCCCGCCCATCAGCGTAGCAAGGCTGCCATTTCTCCATGGCCTGTCCTGCATTTCTGGTTTTGACACTTTTTGCAGCATGGCCCTTTTGACCGATGGGAAGCGAGACTTCTTTGTAGCGCTGATTAGCCTTTCCAGGTTGCTTGGTTGGCCAAAAAGGGCGTATGCGTTTTTTCCTGAATATAATCAGGAAAAAATGCATACGCACTTTTTGGCCAAGGGCATCATTGTCGACGTTTTGCCGCTTTTCATGTGCTTTAAGGGCGATTCGAATCTACCTCCTGAAACCTGTTTCCTGCAATTCTGTCTTGTTTTCAAATCCTCTTCGTTGCCTTCCCTCAATATGTTTGTGGACGAGAGTTAACATTTATAACTCAGCGGGTTTGTGAATTGCAGTGCCCCTGAGCTCCATTTTTCAACTGTCTTTTTTGGGTGCTGGCTGCAAAAGCACTGGATTGCCTCAGGCACTATTCTGGTTCCCGGCGGCAGGATTAGCCTGTGGTTAATTCTTCTTCCTGATGGGAAAAGAGAGTGACCTGTGCCTGTCCCAACACCTAGATCTAGTCTCTCATTGGTTGCCCCTCTTCCCGTTCATCCTCAGGACAAATTGCAACCTGTAGGGAACAGGAGCTTAAAGGTGCTGATTCTCCAAGTAGGGAGATTGCTAGTAAAGTAGCTGGAAAGGTGAACCCGAGCACAAGGAGATGAGACATGAGGTGCGATTTAGAAACCTTTCAAAATCACACGGTGTACCATCTTCTGGGTTTCTCATGCATGTTTTCGATGTAGGAAGATGCCCTTGAACCTGGAGATTTGGGACCCATGGGATGGGTACCACGCAGTATTACTTTAAAGGGTCTGAGTTTGCTCACCCAACCTCACCCAACCTCTCAGCCCCAAGAGTGTCCACCCTTATGTCTCATCCAGCTGTGGGTCTAGACATGGTCAATCCAGGTTGCAACACAGCCCCTGAACAAATTTTGTAAGAATTTCTCTCTCTTTCACTGTCTTTGTTTTACGGGTTTTTAAAAGTAATTTATTTTTATAATGGGGTTTAGCTGCTTTTCACGGCTGTGTTTATGCGGCTTTACACCCACTTGACTCACTTCCAGACAGATATCAATACATAGGTTTTAAGATTCTTACTACTCAGATATATTCTTGTGCGCTGAATAGGGGGTGTTGAGTCCAGTTCACTGAGCAAGGAGTAGGTCTTGTCTATTACATATTGGGTGTATGGAACGGTATCTGAGCGAATTTGAAACCCTTGTTTTATGCATCACCCCACCTCACCTTTCCCGTTAAGCAGCCATAGTGTGTTTTCTAAACGTGTGACTCTGTTCTCTTTTGTAATTCAGTTCAAGTGTAGCAGTTTTTTCCATTCCCTCTATAAATGATAGCTTATGATAAGTGTCTTTTTCTGTGTGACTTATTTCACTTAGAATCGTCGTACCTAAATCCACTCATCTTGCTTCTACTAGCCTTATGACATTGATTTCATGTCTGAGTGATATTCCATTGTACATAAGGACCACAACTTCTTTATCCATTTTTCTCTTTCCTGGGATATTTAAGGTGTCATGAAGTGGAGGTTCTTGTCAACAGAGCAGCCCTAAACTTTGGGGTGCCTGTGTCTTGCTGATTTTTAGTTTTCCCTATTTATACGCCCATGAGTGGACGTGCCCTATGCTCCCTAAGCTGTGTTTTTTCGATGTTTCAGGACACACCGCACACTTCTCCAGAGTGGCTGTTGGCAATTTACATCCCGCCCATCAGCGTAGCAAGGCTGCCATTTCTCCATGGCCTGTCCTGCATTTCTGGTTTTGACACTTTTTGCAGCATGGCCCTTTTGACCGATGGGAAGCGAGACTTCTTTGTAGCGCTGATTTGCCTTTCCAGGTTGCTTGGTTGGCCAAAAAGGGCGTATGCGTTTTTTCCTGAATACATTCAGGAAAAAACACATACGCCCTTTTTGGCCAAGGGCATCACTGTCGACGTTTTGCCGCTTTTCAAGTGCTTTAAAGGCGATTCGAATCTACCTCCTGAAACCTGTTTCCTGCAATTCTGCCTTGCTTTCAATTCCTCTTCGTTGCCTTCCCTCAATATATCTGTGGATGAGAGTTATCATTTATAACTCTGCGGGTTTTTGAATTGCAGTGTCCCTGAGCTCCATTTTTCAACTCGCTTTTTTGGGAGCTGGCCGCAAAAGCACGGGATTGCCTGAGGCCCTATTCTGCTTCTGGGCGGCAGGCTGAGCCTGTGGTTAAATCTTCTTCCTGATGGGAAAAAAGTGTGACCTGTGCCTGTCCCAACACCTAGAGCTAGTCTCTCGTTGGTTGCCCCTCTTCCCGTTCAACCTCAGGATAAATTGCAGTCTGTACAGAACTGGAGGTTAAAGGTGCTGATTCTCCAACGAGGGAGATTGCTAATAAAGCGGCTGGAATGGCGAACACGAGCACAAGGAGATGAGAAGTGAGGTGCGTTTCAGGAACCTTTCCCGATGAGATGGTGTACCATCTTCTGGGTTTCTCACGCATGTTTTCGATGTAGGAAGATGCCCTTGAACCTGGAGATTTGGGATCCATGGGATGGGTACGATGCAGTATTACTTTAAAGGGACTGCGTTTGCCCACCCAACCTCACCAAACCTCTCAGCCCCAAGAGTGTCCACCCTTATGTCTCATCTAGCTGTGGGTCTAGATATGGTCAGTCCACGTTGCATCACAGCCCCTGAACGAAATTATGTAAGAATTTCTCTGTCTTTCACTCTCTTGGTTTCATGGGTTTATAAAAGTAATTTATTTTTAAAATGGGGTTTAGCTGCTTTTCACTGCTGTGTTTATGCTGCTTTACCCCCACTTGACACACTTCCAGTGAAATATCAATACATAGGTTTTAAGATTCTTACTAGTCAGATATATTCTTGTGCGGTGAATAGGGGGTGTTGAATCCAGTTCACTGAGCAAGGAGTAGGTCTTGTCTACTACATATTGGGTGTATGGAACGGTATCTGAGATAATTTGAAACACTTGATTTATGCATCACCCCAAATCACATTTCCCGTTAAGCAGCCATAGTGTGTTTTCAAAATGTGTGACTCTGTTCTGTTTTGTAATTCAGTTCAAGGGTAACGGTTTTTACATTCCCTCTATAAGTGATAGCTTATGATAAGTGTCTTTTTCTGTGTGACTTATTTCACTTAGAATCGTCATACCTAAATCCACTCATCTTGCTTCTACTAGCCTTATGACTTTGATTTCATGTCTGAGTGATATTCCATTGTACATAAGGACCACAACTTCTTTATGCATTTTTCTCTTTCCTGGGATATTTAAGGTGTGATGAATTGGAGGTTCTTGTCAACAGAGCAGCCCTAAACTTTGGGGTGCCTGTGTCTTGCTGATTTTTAGTTTTCCCAATTTATACGCCCATGAGTGGACGTGCCCTATGCTCCCTAAGCTGTGTTTTTTCGATGTTTCAGGACACACCGCACACTTCTCCAGAGTGGCTGTTGGCAATTTACATCCCGCCCATCAGCGTAGCAAGGCTGCAATTTCTCCATGGCCTGTCCTGCATTTCTGGTTTTGACACTTTTTGCAGCATGGCCCTTTTGACCGATGGGAAGCGAGACTTCTTTGTAGCGCTGATTAGCCTTTCCAGGTTGCTTGGTTGGCCAAAAAGGGCGTATGCGTTTTTTCCTGAATATAATCAGGAAAAAATGCATACGCACTTTTTGGCCAAGGGCATCATTGTCGACGTTTTGCCGCTTTTCATGTGCTTTAAGGGCGATTCGAATCTACCTCCTGAAACCTGTTTCCTGCAATTCTGCCTTGCATTCAAATCCTCTTCGTTGCCTTCCCTCAATATATTTGTGGACGAGAGTTATCATTTATAACTCAGCGGGTTTGTGAATTGCAGTGCCCCTGAGCTCCATTTTTCAACTGTCTTTTTTGGGAGCTGGCCGCAAAAGCACTGGATTGCCTCAGGCACTATTTTGGTTCCCCTCGGCATGCTGAGCCTGTAGTTAATTCTTCTTCCTGATGGGAAAATAGAGTGACCTGTGCCTGTCCCAACACCTATATCTAGTCTCTTATTGGTTGCCCCTCTTCCCGTTCATCCTCAGGACAAATTGCAACCTGTAGGGAACAGGAGCTTAAAGGTGCTGATTCTCCAAGTAGGGAGATTGCTAGTAAAGTAGCTGGAATGGCGAACCCAAGCACAAGGAGATGAGAAATGAGGTGCGTTTTAGAAACCTTTCAAAATCACACGGTGTACCATCTTCTGGGTTTCTCATGCATGTATTCAATGTAGGAAGATGCCCTTGAACCTGGAGATTTGGGACCCATGGGATGGGTACCACGCAGTATTACTTTAAAGGGTCTGCGTTTGCTCACCCAACCTCACCCAACCTCTCAGCCCCAAGAGTGTCCACCCTTATGTCTCATCCAGCTGTGGGTCTAGATATGGTCAATCCAGGTTGCATCACAGCCCCTGAAGGAATTGTGTAAGAATTTCTCTCTCTTTCACTGTCTTTGTTTTACGGGTTTTTAAAAGTAATTTATTTTTATAATGGGGTTTAGCTGCTTTTCACGGCTGTGTTTATGCGGCCTTACACCCACTTGACTCACTTCCAGACAGATATCAATACATAGGTTTTAAGATTCTTACTAGTCACATATATTCTTGTGCGGTGAATAGGGGGTGTTGAGTCCAGTTCACTGAGCAAGGAGTAGGTCTTGTCTATTACATATTGGGTGTATGGAACGGTATCTGAGCGAATTTGAAACCCTTGTTTTATGCATCACCCCACCTCACCTTTCCCGTTAAGCAGCCATAGTGTGTTTTCTAAACGTGTGACTCTGTTCTGTTTTGTAATTCAGTTCAAGTGTAGCGGTTTTTACATTCCCTCTATAAGTGATAGCTTATGATAAGTGTCTTTTTCTGTGTGACTTATTTCACTTAGAATCGTCGTACCGAAATCCACTCATCTTGCTTCTACTAGCCTTATGACTTTGATTTCATGTCTGAGTGATATTCCATTGTATATAAGGACCACAACTTCTTTATGCATTTTTCTCTTTCCTGGGATATTTAAGGTGTGATGAAGTGGAGGTTCTTGTCAACAGAGCAGCCCTAAACTTTGGGGTGCCTGTGTCTTGCTGATTTTTAGTTTTCCCAATTTATACGCCCATGAGTGGACGTGCCCTATGCTCCCTAAGCTGTGTTTTTTCGATGTTTCAGGACACACCGTACACTTCTCCAGAGTGGCTGTTGGCAATTTACATCCCGCCCATCAGCGTAGCAAGGCTGCCATTTCTCCATGGCCTGTCCTGCATTTCTGGTTTTGACACTTTTTGCAGCATGGCCCTTTTGACCGATGGGAAGCGAGACTTCTTTGTAGCGCTGATTAGCCTTTGCAGGTTGCTTGGTTTGCCAAAATGGGCGTATGCGTTTTTTCCTGAATATATTCAGGAAAAAACGCATACGCCCTTTTTGGCCAAGGGCATCATTGTCGACGTTTTGCCGCTTTTCATGTGCTTTAAGGGCGATTCGAATCTACCTCCTGAAACCTGTTTCCTGCAATTCTGCCTTGCTTTCAAATCCTCTTCGTTGCCTTCCCTCAATATATTTGTGGACGAGAGTTATCATTTATAACTCAGCGGGTTTGTGAATTGCAGTGCCCCTGAGCTCCATTTTTCAACTGTCTTTTTTGGGAGCTGGCCGCAAAAGCACTGGATTGCCTCAGGCACTATTCTGGTTCCCGGCGGCAGGATTAGCCTGTGGTTAATTCTTCTTCCTGATGGGAAAATACAGTGACCTGTGCCTGTCCCTACACCTAGATCTAGTCTCTCATTGGTTGCCCCTCTTCCCGTTCATCCTCAGGACAAATTGCAACCTGTGGGGAACAGGAGCTTAAAGGTGCTGATTCTCCAAGTAGGGAGATTGCTAGTAAAGTAGCTGGAAAGGTGAACCCGAGCACAAGGAGATGAGACATGAGGTGCGATTTAGAAACCTTTCAAAATCACACGGTGTACCATCTTCTGGGTTTCTCATGCATGTTTTCGATGTAGGAAGATGCCCTTGAACCTGGAGATTTGGGACCCATGGGATGGGTACCACGCAGTATTACTTTAAAGGGTCTGCGTTTGCTCACCCAACCTCACCCAACCTCTCAGCCCCAAGCGTGTCCACCCTTATGTCTCATCCAGCTGTGGGTCTAGACATGGTCAATCCAGGTTGCAACACAGCCCCTGAACGAATTTTGTAAGAATTTCTCTCTCTTTCACTGTCTTTGTTTTACGGGTTTTTAAAAGTAATTTATTTTTATAATGGGGTTTAGCTGCTTTTCACGGCTGTGTTTATGCGGCTTTACACCCACTTGACTCACTTCCAGACAGATATCAATACATAGGTTTTAAGATTCTTACTACTCAGATATATTCTTGTGCGCTGAATAGGGGGTGTTGAGTCCAGTTCACTGAGCAAGGAGTAGGTCTTGTCTATTACATATTGGGTGTATGGAACGGTATCTGAGCGAATTTGAAACCCTTGTTTTATGCATCACCCCACCTCACCTTTCCCGTTAAGCAGCCATAGTGTGTTTTCTAAACGTGTGACTCTGTTCTCTTTTGTAATTCAGTTCAAGTGTAGCGGTTTTTTCCATTCCCTCTATAAATGATAGCTTATGATAAGTGTCTTTTTCTGTGTGACTTATTTCACTTAGAATCGTCGTACCTAAATCCACTCATCTTGCTTCTACTAGCCTTATGACATTGATTTCATGTCTGAGTGATATTCCATTGTACATAAGGACCACAACTTCTTTATCCATTTTTCTCTTTCCTGGGATATTTAAGGTGTCATGAAGTGGAGGTTCTTGTCAACAGAGCAGCCCTAAACTTTGGGGTGCCTGTGTCTTGCTGATTTTTAGTTTTCCCTATTTATACGCCCATGAGTGGACGTGCCCTATGCTCCCTAAGCTGTGTTTTTTCGATGTTTCAGGACACACCGCACACTTCTCCAGAGTGGCTGTTGGCAATTTACATCCCGCCCATCAGCGTAGCAAGGCTGCCATTTCTCCATGACCTGTCCTGCATTTCTGGTTTTGACACTTTTTGCAGCATGGCCCTTTTGACCGATGGGAAGCGAGACTTCTTTGTAGCGCTGATTTGCCTTTCCAGGTTGCTTGGTTGGCCAAAAAGGGCGTATGCGTTTTTTCCTGAATACATTCAGGAAAAAACGCATACGCCCTTTTTGGCCAAGGGCATCACTGTCGACGTTTTGCCGCTTTTCATGTGCTTTAAAGGCGATTCGAATCTACCTCCTGAAACCTGTTTCCTGCAATTCTGCCTTGCTTTCAAATCCTCTTCGTTGCCTTCCCTCAATATATCTGTGGATGAGAGTTATCATTTATAACTCTGCGGGTTTGTGAATTGCAGTGTCCTTGAGCTCCATTTTTCAACTCGCTTTTTTGGGAGCTGGCCGCAAAAGCGCGGGATTGCCTGAGGCCCTATTCTGCTTCTGGGCGGCAGGCTGAGCCTGTGGTTAAATCTTCTTCCTGATGGGAAAAAAGTGTGACCTGTGCCTGTCCCAACACCTAGAGCTAGTCTCTCGTTGGTTGCCCCTCTTCCCGTTCAACCTCAGGATAAATTGCAGTCTGTACAGAACTGGAGGTTAAAGGTGCTGATTCTCCAACGAGGGAGATTGCTAATAAAGCGGCTGGAATGGCGAACACGAGCACAAGGAGATGAGAAGTGAGGTGCGTTTCAGGAACCTTTCCCGATGAGATGGTGTACCATCTTCTGGGTTTCTCACGCATGTTTTCGATGTAGGAAGATGCCCTTGAACCTGGAGATTTGGGATCCATGGGATGGGTACGATGCAGTATTACTTTAAAGGGACTGCGTTTGCCCACCCAACCTCACCAAACCTCTCAGCCCCAAGAGTGTCCACCCTTATGTCTCATCTAGCTGTGGGTCTAGATATGGTCAGTCCACGTTGCATCACAGCCCCTGAACGAAATTATGTAAGAATTTCTCTGTCTTTCACTCTCTTGGTTTCATGGGTTTATAAAAGTAATTTATTTTTAAAATGGGGTTTAGCTGCTTTTCACTGCTGTGTTTATGCTGCTTTACCCCCACTTGACACACTTCCAGTGAAATATCAATACATAGGTTTTAAGATTCTTACTAGTCAGATATATTCTTGTGCGGTGAATAGGGGGTGTTGAATCCAGTTCACTGAGCAAGGAGTAGGTCTTGTCTACTACATATTGGGTGTATGGAACGGTATCTGAGATAATTTGAAACACTTGATTTATGCATCACCCCAAATCACATTTCCCGTTAAGCAGCCATAGTGTGTTTTCAAAATGTGTGACTCTGTTCTGTTTTGTAATTCAGTTCAAGGGTAACGGTTTTTACATTCCCTCTATAAGTGATAGCTTATGATAAGTGTCTTTTTCTGTGTGACTTATTTCACTTAGAATCGTCATACCTAAATCCACTCATCTTGCTTCTACTAGCCTTATGACTTTGATTTCATGTCTGAGTGATATTCCATTGTACATAAGGACCACAATTTCTTTATGCATTTTTCTCTTTCCTGGGATATTTAAGGTGTGATGAAGTGGAGGTTCTTGTCAACAGAGCAGCCCTAAACTTTGGGGTGCCTGTGTCTTGCTGATTTTTAGTTTTCCCAATTTATACGCCCATGAGTGGACGTGCCCTATGCTCCCTAAGCTGTGTTTTTTCGATGTTTCAGGACACACCGCACACTTCTCCAGAGTGGCTGTTGGCAATTTACATCCCGCCCATCAGCGTAGCAAGGCTGCCATTTCTCCATGGCCTGTCCTGCATTTCTGGTTTTGACACTTTTTGCAGCATGGCCCTTTTGACCGATGGGAAGCGAGACTTCTTTGTAGCGCTGATTAGCCTTTCCAGGTTGCTTGGTTGGCCAAAAAGGGCGTATGCGTTTTTTCCTGAATATAATCAGGAAAAAACGCATACGCCCTTTTTGGCCAAGGGCATCATTGTCGACGTTTTGCCGCTTTTCATGTGCTTTAAGGGCGATTCGAATCTACCTCCTGAAACCTGTTTCCTGCAATTCTGCCTTGCTTTCAAATCCTCTTCGTTGCCTTCCCTCAATATATTTGTGGACGAGAGTTATCATTTATAACTCAGCGGGTTTGTGAATTGCAGTGCCCCTTAGCTCCATTTTTCAACTGTCTTTTTTGGGAGCTGGCCGCAAAAGCACTGGATTGCCTCAGGCACTATTCTGGTTCCCGGCGGCAGGATTAGCCTGTGGTTAATTCTTCTTCCTGATGGGAAAATACAGTGACCTGTGCCTGTCCCAACACCTAGATCTAGTCTCTCATTGGTTGCCCCTCTTCCCGTTCATCCTCAGGACAAATTGCAACCTGTGGGGAACAGGAGCTTAAAGGTGCTGATTCTCCAAGTAGGGAGATTGCTAGTAAAGTAGCTGGAAAGGTGAACCCGAGCACAAGGAGATGAGACATGAGGTGCGATTTAGAAACCTTTCAAAATCACACGGTGTACCATCTTCTGGGTTTCTCATGCATGTTTTCGATGTAGGAAGATGCCCTTGAACCTGGAGATTTGGGACCCATGGGATGGGTACCACGCAGTATTACTTTAAAGGGTCTGCGTTTGCTCACCCAACCTCACCCAACCTCTCAGCCCCAAGCGTGTCCACCCTTATGTCTCATCCAGCTGTGGGTCTAGACATGGTCAATCCAGGTTGCAACACAGCCCCTGAACGAATTTTGTAAGAATTTCTCTCTCTTTCACTGTCTTTGTTTTACGGGTTTTTAAAAGTAATTTATTTTTATAATGGGGTTTAGCTGCTTTTCACGGCTGTGTTTATGCGGCTTTACACCCACTTGACTCACTTCCAGACAGATATCAATACATAGGTTTTAAGATTCTTACTACTCAGATATATTCTTGTGCGCTGAATAGGGGGTGTTGAGTCCAGTTCACTGAGCAAGGAGTAGGTCTTGTCTATTACATATTGGGTGTATGGAACGGTATCTGAGCGAATTTGAAACCCTTGTTTTATGCATCACCCCACCTCACCTTTCCCGTTAAGAAGCCATAGTGTGTTTTCTAAACGTGTGACTCTGTTCTCTTTTGTAATTCAGTTCAAGTGTAGCGGTTTTTTCCATTCCCTCTATAAATGATAGCTTATGATAAGTGTCTTTTTCTGTGTGACTTATTTCACTTAGAATCGTCGTACCTAAATCCACTCATCTTGCTTCTACTAGCCTTATGACATTGATTTCATGTCTGAGTGATATTCCATTGTACATAAGGACCACAACTTCTTTATCCATTTTTCTCTTTCCTGGGATATTTAAGGTGTCATGAAGTGGAGGTTCTTGTCAACAGAGCAGCCCTAAACTTTGGGGTGCCTGTGTCTTGCTGATTTTTAGTTTTCCCTATTTATACGCCCATGAGTGGACGTGCCCTATGCTCCCTAAGCTGTGTTTTTTCGATGTTTCAGGACACACCGCACACTTCTCCAGAGTGGCTGTTGGCAATTTACATCCCGCCCATCAGCGTAGCAAGGCTGCCATTTCTCCATGGCCTGTCCTGCATTTCTGGTTTTGACACTTTTTGCAGCATGGCCCTTTTGACCGATGGGAAGCGAGACTTCTTTGTAGCGCTGATTTGCCTTTCCAGGTTGCTTGGTTGGCCAAAAAGGGCGTATGCGTTTTTTCCTGAATACATTCAGGAAAAAACACATACGCCCTTTTTGGCCAAGGGCATCACTGTCGACGTTTTGCCGCTTTTCAAGTGCTTTAAAGGCGATTCGAATCTACCTCCTGAAACCTGTTTCCTGCAATTCTGCCTTGCTTTCAATTCCTCTTCGTTGCCTTCCCTCAATATATCTGTGGATGAGAGTTATCATTTATAACTCTGCGGGTTTTTGAATTGCAGTGTCCCTGAGCTCCATTTTTCAACTCGCTTTTTTGGGAGCTGGCCGCAAAAGCACGGGATTGCCTGAGGCCCTATTCTGCTTCTGGGCGGCAGGCTGAGCCTGTGGTTAAATCTTCTTCCTGATGGGAAAAAAGTGTGACCTGTGCCTGTCCCAACACCTAGAGCTAGTCTCTCGTTGGTTGCCCCTCTTCCCGTTCAACCTCAGGATAAATTGCAGTCTGTACAGAACTGGAGGTTAAAGGTGCTGATTCTCCAACGAGGGAGATTGCTAATAAAGCGGCTGGAATGGCGAACACGAGCACAAGGAGATGAGAAGTGAGGTGCGTTTCAGGAACCTTTCCCGATGAGATGGTGTACCATCTTCTGGGTTTCTCACGCATGTTTTCGATGTAGGAAGATGCCCTTGAACCTGGAGATTTGGGATCCATGGGATGGGTACGATGCAGTATTACTTTAAAGGGACTGCGTTTGCCCACCCAACCTCACCAAACCTCTCAGCCCCAAGAGTGTCCACCCTTATGTCTCATCTAGCTGTGGGTCTAGATATGGTCAGTCCACGTTGCATCACAGCCCCTGAACGAAATTATGTAAGAATTTCTCTGTCTTTCACTCTCTTGGTTTCATGGGTTTATAAAAGTAATTTATTTTTAAAATGGGGTTTAGCTGCTTTTCACTGCTGTGTTTATGCTGCTTTACCCCCACTTGACACACTTCCAGTGAAATATCAATACATAGGTTTTAAGATTCTTACTAGTCAGATATATTCTTGTGCGGTGAATAGGGGGTGTTGAATCCAGTTCACTGAGCAAGGAGTAGGTCTTGTCTACTACATATTGGGTGTATGGAACGGTATCTGAGATAATTTGAAACACTTGATTTATGCATCACCCCAAATCACATTTCCCGTTAAGCAGCCATAGTGTGTTTTCAAAATGTGTGACTCTGTTCTGTTTTGTAATTCAGTTCAAGGGTAACGGTTTTTACATTCCCTCTATAAGTGATAGCTTATGATAAGTGTCTTTTTCTGTGTGACTTATTTCACTTAGAATCGTCATACCTAAATCCACTCATCTTGCTTCTACTAGCCTTATGACTTTGATTTCATGTCTGAGTGATATTCCATTGTACATAAGGACCACAACTTCTTTATGCATTTTTCTCTTTCCTGGGATATTTAAGGTGTGATGAATTGGAGGTTCTTGTCAACAGAGCAGCCCTAAACTTTGGGGTGCCTGTGTCTTGCTGATTTTTAGTTTTCCCAATTTATACGCCCATGAGTGGACGTGCCCTATGCTCCCTAAGCTGTGTTTTTTCGATGTTTCACGACACACCGCACACTTCTCCAGAGTGGCTGTTGGCAATTTACATCCCGCCCATCAGCGTAGCAAGGCTGCAATTTCTCCATGGCCTGTCCTGCATTTCTGGTTTTGACACTTTTTGCAGCATGGCCCTTTTGACCGATGGGAAGCGAGACTTCTTTGTAGCGCTAATTAGCCTTTCCAGGTTGCTTGGTTGGCCAAAAAGGGCGTATGCGTTTTGTCCTGAATATAATCAGGAAAAAATGCATACGCACTTTTTGGCCAAGGGCATCATTGTCGACGTTTTGCCGCTTTTCATGTGCTTTAAGGGCGATTCGAATCTACCTCCTGAAACCTGTTTCCTGCAATTCTGCCTTGCATTCAAATCCTCTTCGTTGCCTTCCCTCAATATATTTGTGGACGAGAGTTATCATTTATAACTCAGCGGGTTTGTGAATTGCAGTGCCCCTGAGCTCCATTTTTCAACTGTCTTTTTTGGGAGCTGGCCGCAAAAGCACTGGATTGCCTCAGGCACTATTTTGGTTCCCCTCGGCATGCTGAGCCTGTAGTTAATTCTTCTTCCTGATGGGAAAATAGAGTGACCTGTGCCTGTCCCAACACCTATATCTAGTCTCTTATTGGTTGCCCCTCTTCCCGTTCATCCTCAGGACAAATTGCAACCTGTAGGGAACAGGAGCTTAAAGGTGCTGATTCTCCAAGTAGGGAGATTGCTAGTAAAGTAGCTGGAATGGCGAACCCAAGCACAAGGAGATGAGAAATGAGGTGCGTTTTAGAAACCTTTCAAAATCACACGGTGTACCATCTTCTGGGTTTCTCATGCATGTTTTCAATGTAGGAAGATGCCCTTGAACCTGGAGATTTGGGACCCATGGGATGGGTACCACGCAGTATTACTTTAAAGGGTCTGCGTTTGCTCACCCAACCTCACCCAACCTCTCAGCCCCAAGAGTGTCCACCCTTATGTCTCATCCAGCTGTGGGTCTAGATATGGTCAATCCAGGTTGCATCACAGCCCCTGAAGGAATTGTGTAAGAATTTCTCTCTCTTTCACTGTCTTTGTTTTACGGGTTTTTAAAAGTAATTTATTTTTATAATGGGGTTTAGCTGCTTTTCACGGCTGTGTTTATGCGGCCTTACACCCACTTGACTCACTTCCAGACAGATATCAATACATAGGTTTTAAGATTCTTACTAGTCACATATATTCTTGTGCGGTGAATAGGGGGTGTTGAGTCCAGTTCACTGAGCAAGGAGTAGGTCTTGTCTATTACATATTGGGTGTATGGAACGGTATCTGAGCGAATTTGAAACCCTTGTTTTATGCATCACCCCACCTCACCTTTCCCGTTAAGCAGCCATAGTGTGTTTTCTAAACGTGTGACTCTGTTCTGTTTTGTAATTCAGTTCAAGTGTAGCGGTTTTTACATTCCCTCTATAAGTGATAGCTTATGATAAGTGTCTTTTTCTGTGTGACTTATTTCACTTAGAATCGTCGTACCGAAATCCACTCATCTTGCTTCTACTAGCCTTATGACTTTGATTTCATGTCTGAGTGATATTCCATTGTATATAAGGACCACAACTTCTTTATGCATTTTTCTCTTTCCTGGGATATTTAAGGTGTGATGAAGTGGAGGTTCTTGTCAACAGAGCAGCCCTAAACTTTGGGGTGCCTGTGTCTTGCTGATTTTTAGTTTTCCCAATTTATACGCCCATGAGTGGACGTGCCCTATGCTCCCTAAGCTGTGTTTTTTCGATGTTTCAGGACACACCGTACACTTCTCCAGAGTGGCTGTTGGCAATTTACATCCCGCCCATCAGCGTAGCAAGGCTGCCATTTCTCCATGGCCTGTCCTGCATTTCTGGTTTTGACACTTTTTGCAGCATGGCCCTTTTGACCGATGGGAAGCGAGACTTCTTTGTAGCGCTGATTAGCCTTTGCAGGTTGCTTGGTTGGCCAAAAAGGGCGTATGCGTTTTTTCCTGAATATATTCAGGAAAAAACGCATACGCCCTTTTTGGCCAAGGGCATCATTGTCGACGTTTTGCCGCTTTTCATGTGCTTTAAGGGCGATTCGAATCTACCTCCTGAAACCTGTTTCCTGCAATTCTGCCTTGCTTTCAAATCCTCTTCGTTGCCTTCCCTCAATATATTTGTGGACGAGAGTTATCATTTATAACTCAGCGGGTTTGTGAATTGCAGTGCCCCTGAGCTCCATTTTTCAACTGTCTTTTTTGGGAGCTGGCCGCAAAAGCACTGGATTGCCTCAGGCACTATTCTGGTTCCCGGCGGCAGGATTAGCCTGTGGTTAATTCTTCTTCCTGATGGGAAAATACAGTGACCTGTGCCTGTCCCTACACCTAGATCTAGTCTCTCATTGGTTGCCCCTCTTCCCGTTCATCCTCAGGACAAATTGCAACCTGTGGGGAACAGGAGCTTAAAGGTGCTGATTCTCCAAGTAGGGAGATTGCTAGTAAAGTAGCTGGAAAGGTGAACCCGAGCACAAGGAGATGAGACATGAGGTGCGATTTAGAAACCTTTCAAAATCACACGGTGTACCATCTTCTGGGTTTCTCATGCATGTTTTCGATGTAGGAAGATGCCCTTGAACCTGGAGATTTGGGACCCATGGGATGGGTACCACGCAGTATTACTTTAAAGGGTCTGCGTTTGCTCACCCAACCTCACCCAACCTCTCAGCCCCAAGCGTGTCCACCCTTATGTCTCATCCAGCTGTGGGTCTAGACATGGTCAATCCAGGTTGCAACACAGCCCCTGAACGAATTTTGTAAGAATTTCTCTCTCTTTCACTGTCTTTGTTTTACGGGTTTTTAAAAGTAATTTATTTTTATAATGGGGTTTAGCTGCTTTTCACGGCTGTGTTTATGCGGCTTTACACCCACTTGACTCACTTCCAGACAGATATCAATACATAGGTTTTAAGATTCTTACTACTCAGATATATTCTTGTGCGCTGAATAGGGGGTGTTGAGTCCAGTTCACTGAGCAAGGAGTAGGTCTTGTCTATTACATATTGGGTGTATGGAACGGTATCTGAGCGAATTTGAAACCCTTGTTTTATGCATCACCCCACCTCACCTTTCCCGTTAAGCAGCCATAGTGTGTTTTCTAAACGTGTGACTCTGTTCTCTTTTGTAATTCAGTTCAAGTGTAGCGGTTTTTTCCATTCCCTCTATAAATGATAGCTTATGATAAGTGTCTTTTTCTGTGTGACTTATTTCACTTAGAATCGTCGTACCTAAATCCACTCATCTTGCTTCTACTAGCCTTATGACATTGATTTCATGTCTGAGTGATATTCCATTGTACATAAGGACCACAACTTCTTTATCCATTTTTCTCTTTCCTGGGATATTTAAGGTGTCATGAAGTGGAGGTTCTTGTCAACAGAGCAGCCCTAAACTTTGGGGTGCCTGTGTCTTGCTGATTTTTAGTTTTCCCTATTTATACGCCCATGAGTGGACGTGCCCTATGCTCCCTAAGCTGTGTTTTTTCGATGTTTCAGGACACACCGCACACTTCTCCAGAGTGGCTGTTGGCAATTTACATCCCGCCCATCAGCGTAGCAAGGCTGCCATTTCTCCATGACCTGTCCTGCATTTCTGGTTTTGACACTTTTTGCAGCATGGCCCTTTTGACCGATGGGAAGCGAGACTTCTTTGTAGCGCTGATTTGCCTTTCCAGGTTGCTTGGTTGGCCAAAAAGGGCGTATGCGTTTTTTCCTGAATACATTCAGGAAAAAACGCATACGCCCTTTTTGGCCAAGGGCATCACTGTCGACGTTTTGCCGCTTTTCATGTGCTTTAAAGGCGATTCGAATCTACCTCCTGAAACCTGTTTCCTGCAATTCTGCCTTGCTTTCAAATCCTCTTCGTTGCCTTCCCTCAATATATCTGTGGATGAGAGTTATCATTTATAACTCTGCGGGTTTGTGAATTGCAGTGTCCCTGAGCTCCATTTTTCAACTCGCTTTTTTGGGAGCTGGCCGCAAAAGCGCGGGATTGCCTGAGGCCCTATTCTGCTTCTGGGCGGCAGGCTGAGCCTGTGGTTAAATCTTCTTCCTGATGGGAAAAAAGTGTGACCTGTGCCTGTCCCAACACCTAGAGCTAGTCTCTCGTTGGTTGCCCCTCTTCCCGTTCAACCTCAGGATAAATTGCAGTCTGTACAGAACTGGAGGTTAAAGGTGCTGATTCTCCAACGAGGGAGATTGCTAATAAAGCGGCTGGAATGGCGAACACGAGCACAAGGAGATGAGAAGTGAGGTGCGTTTCAGGAACCTTTCCCGATGAGATGGTGTACCATCTTCTGGGTTTCTCACGCATGTTTTCGATGTAGGAAGATGCCCTTGAACCTGGAGATTTGGGATCCATGGGATGGGTACGATGCAGTATTACTTTAAAGGGACTGCGTTTGCCCACCCAACCTCACCAAACCTCTCAGCCCCAAGAGTGTCCACCCTTATGTCTCATCTAGCTGTGGGTCTAGATATGGTCAGTCCACGTTGCATCACAGCCCCTGAACGAAATTATGTAAGAATTTCTCTGTCTTTCACTCTCTTGGTTTCATGGGTTTATAAAAGTAATTTATTTTTAAAATGGGGTTTAGCTGCTTTTCACTGCTGTGTTTATGCTGCTTTACCCCCACTTGACACACTTCCAGTGAAATATCAATACATAGGTTTTAAGATTCTTACTAGTCAGATATATTCTTGTGCGGTGAATAGGGGGTGTTGAATCCAGTTCACTGAGCAAGGAGTAGGTCTTGTCTACTACATATTGGGTGTATGGAATGGTATCTGAGATAATTTGAAACACTTGATTTATGCATCACCCCAAATCACATTTCCCGTTAAGCAGCCATAGTGTGTTTTCAAAATGTGTGACTCTGTTCTGTTTTGTAATTCAGTTCAAGGGTAACGGTTTTTACATTCCCTCTATAAGTGATAGCTTATGATAAGTGTCTTTTTCTGTGTGACTTATTTCACTTAGAATCGTCATACCTAAATCCACTCATCTTGCTTCTACTAGCCTTATGACTTTGATTTCATGTCTGAGTGATATTCCATTGTACATAAGGACCACAATTTCTTTATGCATTTTTCTCTTTCCTGGGATATTTAAGGTGTGATGAAGTGGAGGTTCTTGTCAACAGAGCAGCCCTAAACTTTGGGGTGCCTGTGTCTTGCTGATTTTTAGTTTTCCCAATTTATACGCCCATGAGTGGACGTGCCCTATGCTCCCTAAGCTGTGTTTTTTCGATGTTTCAGGACACACCGCACACTTCTCCAGAGTGGCTGTTGGCAATTTACATCCCGCCCATCAGCGTAGCAAGGCTGCCATTTCTCCATGGCCTGTCCTGCATTTCTGGTTTTGACACTTTTTGCAGCATGGCCCTTTTGACCGATGGGAAGCGAGACTTCTTTGTAGCGCTGATTAGCCTTTCCAGGTTGCTTGGTTGGCCAAAAAGGGCGTATGCGTTTTTTCCTGAATATAATCAGGAAAAAACGCATACGCCCTTTTTGGCCAAGGGCATCATTGTCGACGTTTTGCCGCTTTTCATGTGCTTTAAGGGCGATTCGAATCTACCTCCTGAAACCTGTTTCCTGCAATTCTGCCTTGCTTTCAAATCCTCTTCGTTGCCTTCCCTCAATATATTTGTGGACGAGAGTTATCATTTATAACTCAGCGGGTTTGTGAATTGCAGTGCCCCTTAGCTCCATTTTTCAACTGTCTTTTTTGGGAGCTGGCCGCAAAAGCACTGGATTGCCTCAGGCACTATTCTGGTTCCCGGCGGCAGGATTAGCCTGTGGTTAATTCTTCTTCCTGATGGGAAAATACAGTGACCTGTGCCTGTCCCAACACCTAGATCTAGTTCTCTCATTGGTTGCCCCTCTTCCCGTTCATCCTCAGGACAAATTGCAACCTGTGGGGAACAGGAGCTTAAAGGTGCTGATTCTCCAAGTAGGGAGATTGCTAGTAAAGTAGCTGGAAAGGTGAACCCGAGCACAAGGAGATGAGACATGAGGTGCGATTAGAAACCTTTCAAAATCACACGGTGTACCATCTTCTGGGTTTCTCATGCATGTTTTCGATGTAGGAAGATGCCCTTGAACCTGGAGATTTGGGACCCATGGGATGGGTACCACGCAGTATTACTTTAAAGGGTCTGCGTTTGCTCACCCAACCTCACCCAACCTCTCAGCCCCAAGCGTGTCCACCCTTATGTCTCATCCAGCTGTGGGTCTAGACATGGTCAATCCAGGTTGCAACACAGCCCCTGAACGAATTTTGTAAGAATTTCTCTCTCTTTCACTGTCTTTGTTTTACGGGTTTTTAAAAGTAATTTATTTTTATAATGGGGTTTAGCTGCTTTTCACGGCTGTGTTTATGCGGCTTTACACCCACTTGACTCACTTCCAGACAGATATCAATACATAGGTTTTAAGATTCTTACTACTCAGATATATTCTTGTGCGCTGAATAGGGGGTGTTGAGTCCAGTTCACTGAGCAAGGAGTAGGTCTTGTCTATTACATATTGGGTGTATGGAACGGTATCTGAGCGAATTTGAAACCCTTGTTTTATGCATCACCCCACCTCACCTTTCCGTTAAGAAGCCATAGTGTGTTTTCTAAACGTGTGACTCTGTTCTCTTTTGTAATTCAGTTCAAGTGTAGCGGTTTTTTCCATTCCCTCTATAAATGATAGCTTATGATAAGTGTCTTTTTCTGTGTGACTTATTTCACTTAGAATCGTCGTACCTAAATCCACTCATCTTGCTTCTACTAGCCTTATGACATTGATTTCATGTCTGAGTGATATTCCATTGTACATAAGGACCACAACTTCTTTATCCATTTTTCTCTTTCCTGGGATATTTAAGGTGTCATGAAGTGGAGGTTCTTGTCAACAGAGCAGCCCTAAACTTTGGGGTGCCTGTGTCTTGCTGATTTTTAGTTTTCCCTATTTATACGCCCATGAGTGGACGTGCCCTATGCTCCCTAAGCTGTGTTTTTTCGATGTTTCAGGACACACCGCACACTTCTCCAGAGTGGCTGTTGGCAATTTACATCCCGCCCATCAGCGTAGCAAGGCTGCCATTTCTCCATGACCTGTCCTGCATTTCTGGTTTTGACACTTTTTGCAGCATGGCCCTTTTGACCGATGGGAAGCGAGACTTCTTTGTAGCGCTGATTTGCCTTTCCAGGTTGCTTGGTTGGCCAAAAAGGGCGTATGCGTTTTTTCCTGAATACATTCAGGAAAAAAGGCATACGCCCTTTTTGGCCAAGGGCATCACTGTCGACGGTTTTGCCGCTTTTCAAGTGCTTTAAAGGCGATTCGAATCTACCTCCTGAAACCTGTTTCCTGCAATTCTGCCTTGCTTTCATATCCTCTTCGTTGCCTTCCCTCAATATATCTGTGGATGAGAGTTATCATTTATAACTCTGCGGGTTTGTGAATTGCAGTGTCCCTGAGCTCCATTTTTCAACTCGCTTTTTTGGGAGCTGGCCACAAAAGCGCGGGATTGCCTGAGGCCCTATTCTGCTTCTGGGCGGCAGGCTGAGCCTGTGGTTAAATCTTCTTCCTGATGGGAAAAAAGTGTGACCTGTGCCTGTCCCAACACCTAGAGCTAGTCTCTCGTTGGTTGCCCCTCTTCCCGTTCAACCTCAGGATAAATTGCAGTCTGTACAGAACTGGAGTTTAAAGGTGCTGATTCTCCAACGAGGGAGATTGCTAATAAAGCGGCTGGAATGGCGAACACGAGCACAAGGAGATGAGAAGTGAGGTGCGTTTCAGGAACCTTTCCCGATGAGATGGTGTACCATCTTCTGGGTTTCTCACGCATGTTTTCGATGTAGGAAGATGCCCTTGAACCTGGAGATTTGGGATCCATGGGATGGGTACGATGCAGTATTACTTTAAAGGGACTGCGTTTGCCCACCCAACCTCACCAAACCTCTCAGCCCCAAGAGTGTCCACCCTTATGTCTCATCTAGCTGTGGGTCTAGATATGGTCAGTCCACGTTGCATCACAGCCCCTGAACGAAATTATGTAAGAATTTCTCTGTCTTTCACTCTCTTGGTTTCATGGGTTTATAAAAGTAATTTATTTTTAAAATGGGGTTTAGCTGCTTTTCACTGCTGTGTTTATGCTGCTTTACCCCCACTTGACACACTTCCAGTGAAATATCAATACATAGGTTTTAAGATTCTTACTAGTCAGATATATTCTTGTGCGGTGAATAGGGGGTGTTGAATCCAGTTCACTGAGCAAGGAGTAGGTCTTGTCTACTACATATTGGGTGTATGGAACGGTATCTGAGATAATTTGAAACACTTGATTTATGCATCACCCCAAATCACATTTCCCGTTAAGCAGCCATAGTGTGTTTTCAAAATGTGTGACTCTGTTCTGTTTTGTAATTCAGTTCAAGGGTAACGGTTTTTACATTCCCTCTATAAGTGATAGCTTATGATAAGTGTCTTTTTCTGTGTGACTTATTTCACTTAGAATCGTCATACCTAAATCCACTCATCTTGCTTCTACTAGCCTTATGACTTTGATTTCATGTCTGAGTGATATTCCATTGTACATAAGGACCACAACTTCTTTATGCATTTTTCTCTTTCCTGGGATATTTAAGGTGTGATGAATTGGAGGTTCTTGTCAACAGAGCAGCCCTAAACTTTGGGGTGCCTGTGTCTTGCTGATTTTTAGTTTTCCCAATTTATACGCCCATGAGTGGACGTGCCCTATGCTCCCTAAGCTGTGTTTTTTCGATGTTTCAGGACACACCGCACACTTCTCCAGAGTGGCTGTTGGCAATTTACATCCCGCCCATCAGCGTAGCAAGGCTGCCATTTCTCCATGGCCTGTCCTGCATTTCTGGTTTTGACACTTTTTGCAGCATGGCCCTTTTGACCGATGGGAAGCGAGACTTCTTTGTAGCGCTGATTAGCCTTTCCAGGTTGCTTGGTTGGCCAAAAAGGGCGTATGCGTTTTTTCCTGAATATAATCAGGAAAAAACGCATACGCCCTTTTTGGCCAAGGGCATCATTGTCGACGTTTTGCCGCTTTTCATGTGCTTTAAGGGCGATTCGAATCTACCTCCTGAAACCTGTTTCCTGCAATTCTGCCTTGCTTTCAAATCCTCTTCGTTGCCTTCCTCAATATATTTGTGGACGAGAGTTATCATTTATAACTCAGCGGGTTTGTGAATTGCAGTGCCCCTGAGCTCCATTTTTCAACTGTCTTTTTTGGGAGCTGGCCGCAAAAGCACTGGATTGCCTCAGGCACTATTCTGGTTCCCGGCGGCAGGATTAGCCTGTGGTTAATTCTTCTTCCTGATGGGAAAATAGAGTGACCTGTGCCTGTCCCAACACCTAGATCTAGTCTCTCATTGGTTGCCCCTCTTCCCGTTCATCCTCAGGACAAATTGCAACCTGTAGGGAACAGGAGCTTAAGGTGCTGATTCTCCAAGTAGGGAGATTGCTAGTAAAGCTAGCTGGAAAGGTGAACCCGAGCACAAGGAGATGAGACATGAGGTGCGATTTAGAAACCTTTCAAAATCACACGGTGTACCATCTTCTGGGTTTCTCATGCATGTTTTCGATGTAGGAAGATGCCCTTGAACCTGGAGATTTGGGACCCATGGGATGGGTACCACGCAGTATTACTTTAAAGGGTCTGCGTTTGCTCACCCAACCTCACCCAACCTCTCAGCCCCAAGCGTGTCCACCCTTATGTCTCATCCAGCTGTGGGTCTAGACATGGTCAATCCAGGTTGCAACACAGCCCCTGAACGAATTTTGTAAGAATTTCTCTCTCTTTCACTGTCTTTGTTTTACGGGTTTTTAAAAGTAATTTATTTTTATAATGGGGTTTAGCTGCTTTTCACGGCTGTGTTTATGCGGCTTTACAACCACTTGACTCACTTCCAGACAGATATCAATACATAGGTTTTAAGATTCTTACTACTCAGATATATTCTTGTGCGCTGAATAGGGGGTGTTGAGTCCAGTTCACTGAGCAAGGAGTAGGTCTTGTCTATTACATATTGGGTGTATGGAACGGTATCTGAGCGAATTTGAAACCCTTGTTTTATGCATCACCCCACCTCACCTTTCCCGTTAAGCAGCCATAGTGTGTTTTCTAAACGTGTGACTCTGTTCTCTTTTGTAATTCAGTTCAAGTGTAGCGGTTTTTTCCATTCCCTCTATAAATGATAGCTTATGATAAGTGTCTTTTTCTGTGTGACTTATTTCACTTAGAATCGTCGTACCTAAATCCACTCATCTTGCTTCTACTAGCCTTATGACATTGATTTCATGTCTGAGTGATATTCCATTGTACATAAGGACCACAACTTCTTTATCCATTTTTCTCTTTCCTGGGATATTTAAGGTGTCATGAAGTGGAGGTTCTTGTCAACAGAGCAGCCCTAAACTTTGGGGTGCCTGTGTCTTGCTGATTTTTAGTTTTCCCTATTTATACGCCCATGAGTGGACGTGCCCTATGCTCCCTAAGCTGTGTTTTTTCGATGTTTCAGGACACACCGCACACTTCTCCAGAGTGGCTGTTGGCAATTTACATCCCGCCCATCAGCGTAGCAAGGCTGCCATTTCTCCATGGCCTGTCCTGCATTTCTGGTTTTGACACTTTTTGCAGCATGGCCCTTTTGACCGATGGGAAGCGAGACTTCTTTGTAGCGCTGATTTGCCTTTCCAGGTTGCTTGGTTGGCCAAAAAGGGCGTATGCGTTTTTTCCTGAATACATTCAGGAAAAACGCATACGCCCTTTTTGGCCAAGGGCATCACTGTCGACGTTTTGCCGCTTTTCATGTGCTTTAAAGGCGATTCGAATCTACCTCCTGAAACCTGTTTCCTGCAATTCTGCCTTGCTTTCAAATCCTCTTCGTTGCCTTCCCTCAATATATCTGTGGATGAGAGTTATCATTTATAACTCTGCGGGTTTGTGAATTGCAGTGTCCCTGAGCTCCATTTTTCAACTCGCTTTTTTGGGAGCTGGCCGCAAAAGCGCGGGATTGCCTGAGGCCCTATTCTGCTTCTGGGCGGCAGGCTGAGCCTGTGGTTAAATCTTCTTCCTGATGGGAAAAAAGTGTGACCTGTGCCTGTCCCAACACCTAGAGCTAGTCTCTCGTTGGTTGCCCCTCTTCCCGTTCAACCTCAGGATAAATTGCAGTCTGTACGGAACTGGAGGTTAAAGGTGCTGATTCTCCAACGAGGGAGATTGCTAGTAAAGTAGCTGGAATGGCGAACCCAAGCACAAGGTGATGAGAAATGAGGTGCGTTTTAGAAACCTTTCAAAATCACACGGTGTACCATCTTCTGGGTTTCTCATGCATGTTTTCAATGTAGGAAGATGCCCTTGAACCTGGAGATTTGGGACCCATGGGATGGGTACCACACAGTATTACTTTAAAGGGTCTGCGTTTGCTCACCCAACCTCACCCAACCTCTCAGCCCCAAGAGTGTCCACCCTTATGTCTCATCCAGCTGTGGGTCTAGATATGGTCAATCCAGGTTGCATCACAGCCCCTGAAGGAATTGTGTAAGAATTTCTCTCTCTTTCACTGTCTTTGTTTTACGGGTTTTTAAAAGTAATTTATTTTTATAATGGGGTTTAGCTGCTTTTCACGGCTGTGTTTATGCGGCCTTACACCCACTTGACTCACTTCCAGACAGATATCAATACATAGGTTTTAAGATTCTTACTAGTCACATATATTCTTGTGCGGTGAATAGGGGGTGTTGAGTCCAGTTCACTGAGCAAGGAGTAGGTCTTGTCTATTACATATTGGGTGTATGGAACGGTATCTGAGCGAATTTGAAACCCTTGTTTTATGCATCACCCCACCTCACCTTTCCCGTTAAGCAGCCATAGTGTGTTTTCTAAACGTGTGACTCTGTTCTGTTTTGTAATTCAGTTCAAGTGTAGCGGTTTTTACATTCCCTCTATAAGTGAAAGCTTATGATAAGTGTCTTTTTCTGTGTGACTTATTTCACTTAGAATCGTCGTACCTAAATCCACTCATCTTGCTTCTACTAGCCTTATGACTTTGATTTCATGTCTGAGTGATATTCCATTGTACATAAGGACCACAACTTCTTTATGCATTTTTCTCTTTCCTGGGATATTTAAGGTGTGATGAATTGGAGGTTCTTGTCAACAGAGCAGCCCTAAACTTTGGGGTGCCTCTGTCTTGCTGATTTTTAGTTTTCCCAATTTATACGCCCATGAGTGGACGTGCCCTATGCTCCCTAAGCTGTGTTTTTTCGATGTTTCACGACACACCGTACACTTCTCCAGAGTGTCTGTTGGCAATTTACATCCCGCCCATCAGCGTAGCAAGGCTGCCATTTCTCCATGGCCTGTCCTGCATTTCTGGTTTTGACACTTTTTGCAGCATGGCCCTTTTGACCGATGG
Source organism: Eschrichtius robustus (assembly GCF_028021215.1). Taxonomy (NCBI): domain Eukaryota; kingdom Metazoa; phylum Chordata; class Mammalia; order Artiodactyla; family Eschrichtiidae; genus Eschrichtius; species Eschrichtius robustus. Next base: position 3,513,215 of record NW_027175257.1, read on the forward strand.
GAAGCGAGACTTCTTTGTAGCGCTGATTAGCCTTTCCAGGTTGCTTGGTTGGCCAAAAAGGGCGTATGCGTTTTTTCCTGAATATAATCAGGAAAAAACGCATACGCACTTTTTGGCCAAGGGCATCATTGTCGACGTTTTGCGACTTTTCATGTGCTTTAAAGGCGATTCGAATCTACCTCCTGAAACCTATTTCCTGAAATTCTGCCTTGCTTTCAAATCCTCTTCGTTGCCTTCCCTCAATATATCTGTGGATGAGAGTTATCATTTATAACTCTGCGGGTTTGTGAATTGCAGTGTCCCTGAGCTCCATTTTTCAACTCGCTTTTTTGGGAGCTGGCCGCAAAAGCGCGGGATTGCCTGAGGCCCTATTCTGCTTCTGGGCGGCAGGCTGAGCCTGTGGTTAAATCTTCTTCCTGATGGGAAAAAAGTGTGACCTGTGCCTGTCCCAACACCTAGAGCTAGTCTCTCGTTGGTTGCCCCTCTTCCCGTTCAACCTCAGGATAAATTGCAGTCTGTACAGAACTGGAGGTTAAAGGTGCTGATTCTCCAACGAGGGAGATTGCTAATAAAGCGGCTGGAATGGCGAACACGAGCACAAGGAGATGAGAAGTGAGGTGCGTTTCAGGAACCTTTCCCGATGAGATGGTGTACCATCTTCTGGGTTTCTCACGCATGTTTTCGATGTAGGAAGATGCCCTTGAACCTGGAGATTTGGGATCCATGGGATGGGTACGATGCAGTATTACTTTAAAGGGACTGCGTTTGCCCACCCAACCTCACCAAACCTCTCAGCCCCAAGAGTGTCCACCCTTATGTCTCATCTAGCTGTGGGTCTAGATATGGTCAGTCCACGTTGCATCACAGCCCCTGAACGAAATTATGTAAGAATTTCTCTGTCTTTCACTCTCTTGGTTTCATGGGTTTATAAAAGTAATTTATTTTTAAAATGGGGTTTAGCTGCTTTTCACTGCTGTGTTTATGCTGCTTTACCCCCACTTGACACACTTCCAGTGAAATATCAATACATAGGTTTTAAGATTCTTACTAGTCAGATATATTCTTGTGCGGTGAATAGGGGGTGTTGAATCCAGTTCACTGAGCAAGGAGTAGGTCTTGTCTACTACATATTGGGTTTATGGAACGGTATCTGAGATAATTTGAAACACTTGATTTATGCATCACCCCAAATCACATTTCCCGTTAAGCAGCCATAGTGTGTTTTCAAAATGTGTGACTCTGTTCTGTTTTGTAATTCAGTTCAAGGGTAACGGTTTTTACATTCCCTCTATAAGTGATAGCTTATGATAAGTGTATTTTTCTGTGTGACTTATTTCACTTAGAATCGTCATACCTAAATCCACTCATCTTGCTTCTACTAGCCTTATGACTTTGATTTCATGTCTGAGTGATATTCCATTGTATATAAGGACCACAACTTCTTTATGCATTTTTCTCTTTCCTGGGATATTTAAGGTGTGATGAAGTGGAGGTTCTTGTCAACAGAGCAGCCCTAAACTTTGGGGTGCCTGTGTCTTGCTGATTTTTAGTTTTCCCAATTTATACGCCCATGAGTGGACGTGCCCTATGCTCCCTAAGCTGTGTTTTTTCGATGTTTCAGGACACACCGTACACTTCTCCAGAGTGGCTGTTGGCAATTTACATCCCGCCCATCAGCGTAGCAAGGCTGCCATTTCTCCATGGCCTGTCCTGCATTTCTGGTTTTGACACTTTTTGCAGCATGGCCCTTTTGACCGATGGGAAGCGAGACTTCTTTGTAGCGCTGATTAGCCTTTGCAGGTTGCTTGGTTGGCCAAAAAGGGCGTATGCGTTTTTTCCTGAATATATTCAGGAAAAAACGCATACGCCCTTTTTGGCCAAGGGCATCATTGTCGACGTTTTGCCGCTTTTCATGTGCTTTAAGGGCGATTCGAATCTACCTCCTGAAACCTGTTTCCTGCAATTCTGCCTTGCTTTCAAATCCTCTTCGTTGCCTTCCCTCAATATATTTGTGGACGAGAGTTATCATTTATAACTCAGCGGGTTTGTGAATTGCAGTGCCCCTGAGCTCCATTTTTCAACTGTCTTTTTTGGGAGCTGGCCGCAAAAGAACTGGATTGCCTCAGGCACTATTCTGGTTCCCGGCGGCAGGATTAGCCTGTGGTTAATTCTTCTTCCTGATGGGAAAATACAGTGACCTGTGCCTGTCCCTACACCTAGATCTAGTCTCTCATTGGTTGCCCCTCTTCCCGTTCATCCTCAGGACAAATTGCAACCTGTGGGGAACAGGAGCTTAAAGGTGCTGATTCTCCAAGTAGGGAGATTGCTAGTAAAGTAGCTGGAAAGGTGAACCCGAGCACAAGGAGATGAGACATGAGGTGCGATTTAGAAACCTTTCAAAATCACACGGTGTACCATCTTCTGGGTTTCTCATGCATGTTTTCGATGTAGGAAGATGCCCTTGAACCTGGAGATTTGGGACCCATGGGATGGGTACCACGCAGTATTACTTTAAAGGGTCTGCGTTTGCTCACCCAACCTCACCCAACCTCTCAGCCCCAAGCGTGTCCACCCTTATGTCTCATCCAGCTGTGGGTCTAGACATGGTCAATCCAGGTTGCAACACAGCCCCTGAACGAATTTTGTAAGAATTTCTCTCTCTTTCACTGTCTTTGTTTTACGGGTTTTTAAAAGTAATTTATTTTTATAATGGGGTTTAGCTGCTTTTCACGGCTGTGTTTATGCGGCTTTACACCCACTTGACTCACTTCCAGACAGATATCAATACATAGGTTTTAAGATTCTTACTACTCAGATATATTCTTGTGCGCTGAATAGGGGGTGTTGAGTCCAGTTCACTGAGCAAGGAGTAGGTCTTGTCTATTACATATTGGGTGTATGGAACGGTATCTGAGCGAATTTGAAACCCTTGTTTTATGCATCACCCCACCTCACCTTTCCCGTTAAGCAGCCATAGTGTGTTTTCTAAACGTGTGACTCTGTTCTCTTTTGTAATTCAGTTCAAGTGTAGCGGTTTTTTCCATTCCCTCTATAAATGATAGCTTATGATAAGTGTCTTTTTCTGTGTGACTTATTTCACTTAGAATCGTCGTACCTAAATCCACTCATCTTGCTTCTACTAGCCTTATGACATTGATTTCATGTCTGAGTGATATTCCATTGTACATAAGGACCACAACTTCTTTATCCATTTTTCTCTTTCCTGGGATATTTAAGGTGTCATGAAGTGGAGGTTCTTGTCAACAGAGCAGCCCTAAACTTTGGGGTGCCTGTGTCTTGCTGATTTTTAGTTTTCCCTATTTATACGCCCATGAGTGGACGTGCCCTATGCTCCCTAAGCTGTGTTTTTTCGATGTTTCAGGACACACCGCACACTTCTCCAGAGTGGCTGTTGGCAATTTACATCCCGCCCATCAGCGTAGCAAGGCTGCCATTTCTCCATGACCTGTCCTGCATTTCTGGTTTTGACACTTTTTGCAGCATGGCCCTTTTGACCGATGGGAAGCGAGACTTCTTTGTAGCGCTGATTTGCCTTTCCAGGTTGCTTGGTTGGCCAAAAAGGGCGTATGCGTTTTTTCCTGAATACATTCAGGAAAAAACGCATACGCCCTTTTTGGCCAAGGGCATCACTGTCGACGTTTTGCCGCTTTTCATGTGCTTTAAAGGCGATTCGAATCTACCTCCTGAAACCTGTTTCCTGCAATTCTGCCTTGCTTTCAAATCCTCTTCGTTGCCTTCCCTCAATATATCTGTGGATGAGAGTTATCATTTATAACTCTGCGGGTTTGTGAATTGCAGTGTCCCTGAGCTCCATTTTTCAACTCGCTTTTTTGGGAGCTGGCCGCAAAAGCGCGGGATTGCCTGAGGCCCTATTCTGCTTCTGGGCGGCAGGCTGAGCCTGTGGTTAAATCTTCTTCCTGATGGGAAAAAAGTGTGACCTGTGCCTGTCCCAACACCTAGAGCTAGTCTCTCGTTGGTTGCCCCTCTTCCCGTTCAACCTCAGGATAAATTGCAGTCTGTACAGAACTGGAGGTTAAAGGTGCTGATTCTCCAACGAGGGAGATTGCTAATAAAGCGGCTGGAATGGCGAACACGAGCACAAGGAGATGAGAAGTGAGGTGCGTTTCAGGAACCTTTCCCGATGAGATGGTGTACCATCTTCTGGGTTTCTCACGCATGTTTTCGATGTAGGAAGATGCCCTTGAACCTGGAGATTTGGGATCCATGGGATGGGTACGATGCAGTATTACTTTAAAGGGACTGCGTTTGCCCACCCAACCTCACCAAACCTCTCAGCCCCAAGAGTGTCCACCCTTATGTCTCATCTAGCTGTGGGTCTAGATATGGTCAGTCCACGTTGCATCACAGCCCCTGAACGAAATTATGTAAGAATTTCTCTGTCTTTCACTCTCTTGGTTTCATGGGTTTATAAAAGTAATTTATTTTTAAAATGGGGTTTAGCTGCTTTTCACTGCTGTGTTTATGCTGCTTTACCCCCACTTGACACACTTCCAGTGAAATATCAATACATAGGTTTTAAGATTCTTACTAGTCAGATATATTCTTGTGCGGTGAATAGGGGGTGTTGAATCCAGTTCACTGAGCAAGGAGTAGGTCTTGTCTACTACATATTGGGTGTATGGAACGGTATCTGAGATAATTTGAAACACTTGATTTATGCATCACCCCAAATCACATTTCCCGTTAAGCAGCCATAGTGTGTTTTCAAAATGTGTGACTCTGTTCTGTTTTGTAATTCAGTTCAAGGGTAACGGTTTTTACATTCCCTCTATAAGTGATAGCTTATGATAAGTGTCTTTTTCTGTGTGACTTATTTCACTTAGAATCGTCATACCTAAATCCACTCATCTTGCTTCTACTAGCCTTATGACTTTGATTTCATGTCTGAGTGATATTCCATTGTACATAAGGACCACAATTTCTTTATGCATTTTTCTCTTTCCTGGGATATTTAAGGTGTGATGAAGTGGAGGTTCTTGTCAACAGAGCAGCCCTAAACTTTGGGGTGCCTGTGTCTTGCTGATTTTTAGTTTTCCCAATTTATACGCCCATGAGTGGACGTGCCCTATGCTCCCTAAGCTGTGTTTTTTCGATGTTTCAGGACACACCGCACACTTCTCCAGAGTGGCTGTTGGCAATTTACATCCCGCCCATCAGCGTAGCAAGGCTGCCATTTCTCCATGGCCTGTCCTGCATTTCTGGTTTTGACACTTTTTGCAGCATGGCCCTTTTGACCGATGGGAAGCGAGACTTCTTTGTAGCGCTGATTAGCCTTTCCAGGTTGCTTGGTTGGCCAAAAAGGGCGTATGCGTTTTTTCCTGAATATAATCAGGAAAAAACGCATACGCCCTTTTTGGCCAAGGGCATCATTGTCGACGTTTTGCCGCTTTTCATGTGCTTTAAGGGCGATTCGAATCTACCTCCTGAAACCTGTTTCCTGCAATTCTGCCTTGCTTTCAAATCCTCTTCGTTGCCTTCCCTCAATATATTTGTGGACGAGAGTTATCATTTATAACTCAGCGGGTTTGTGAATTGCAGTGCCCCTTAGCTCCATTTTTCAACTGTCTTTTTTGGGAGCTGGCCGCAAAAGCACTGGATTGCCTCAGGCACTATTCTGGTTCCCGGCGGCAGGATTAGCCTGTGGTTAATTCTTCTTCCTGATGGGAAAATACAGTGACCTGTGCCTGTCCCAACACCTAGATCTAGTCTCTCATTGGTTGCCCCTCTTCCCGTTCATCCTCAGGACAAATTGCAACCTGTGGGGAACAGGAGCTTAAAGGTGCTGATTCTCCAAGTAGGGAGATTGCTAGTAAAGTAGCTGGAAAGGTGAACCCGAGCACAAGGAGATGAGACATGAGGTGCGATTTAGAAACCTTTCAAAATCACACGGTGTACCATCTTCTGGGTTTCTCATGCATGTTTTCGATGTAGGAAGATGCCCTTGAACCTGGAGATTTGGGACCCATGGGATGGGTACCACGCAGTATTACTTTAAAGGGTCTGCGTTTGCTCACCCAACCTCACCCAACCTCTCAGCCCCAAGCGTGTCCACCCTTATGTCTCATCCAGCTGTGGGTCTAGACATGGTCAATCCAGGTTGCAACACAGCCCCTGAACGAATTTTGTAAGAATTTCTCTCTCTTTCACTGTCTTTGTTTTACGGGTTTTTAAAAGTAATTTATTTTTATAATGGGGTTTAGCTGCTTTTCACGGCTGTGTTTATGCGGCTTTACACCCACTTGACTCACTTCCAGACAGATATCAATACATAGGTTTTAAGATTCTTACTACTCAGATATATTCTTGTGCGCTGAATAGGGGGTGTTGAGTCCAGTTCACTGAGCAAGGAGTAGGTCTTGTCTATTACATATTGGGTGTATGGAACGGTATCTGAGCGAATTTGAAACCCTTGTTTTATGCATCACCCCACCTCACCTTTCCCGTTAAGAAGCCATAGTGTGTTTTCTAAACGTGTGACTCTGTTCTCTTTTGTAATTCAGTTCAAGTGTAGCGGTTTTTTCCATTCCCTCTATAAATGATAGCTTATGATAAGTGTCTTTTTCTGTGTGACTTATTTCACTTAGAATCGTCGTACCTAAATCCACTCATCTTGCTTCTACTAGCCTTATGACATTGATTTCATGTCTGAGTGATATTCCATTGTACATAAGGACCACAACTTCTTTATCCATTTTTCTCTTTCCTGGGATATTTAAGGTGTCATGAAGTGGAGGTTCTTGTCAACAGAGCAGCCCTAAACTTTGGGGTGCCTGTGTCTTGCTGATTTTTAGTTTTCCCTATTTATACGCCCATGAGTGGACGTGCCCTATGCTCCCTAAGCTGTGTTTTTTCGATGTTTCAGGACACACCGCACACTTCTCCAGAGTGGCTGTTGGCAATTTACATCCCGCCCATCAGCGTAGCAAGGCTGCCATTTCTCCATGACCTGTCCTGCATTTCTGGTTTTGACACTTTTTGCAGCATGGCCCTTTTGACCGATGGGAAGCGAGACTTCTTTGTAGCGCTGATTTGCCTTTCCAGGTTGCTTGGTTGGCCAAAAAGGGCGTATGCGTTTTTTCCTGAATACATTCAGGAAAAAAGGCATACGCCCTTTTTGGCCAAGGGCATCACTGTCGACGTTTTGCCGCTTTTCAAGTGCTTTAAAGGCGATTCGAATCTACCTCCTGAAACCTGTTTCCTGCAATTCTGCCTTGCTTTCATATCCTCTTCGTTGCCTTCCCTCAATATATCTGTGGATGAGAGTTATCATTTATAACTCTGCGGGTTTGTGAATTGCAGTGTCCCTGAGCTCCATTTTTCAACTCGCTTTTTTGGGAGCTGGCCACAAAAGCGCGGGATTGCCTGAGGCCCTATTCTGCTTCTGGGCGGCAGGCTGAGCCTGTGGTTAAATCTTCTTCCTGATGGGAAAAAAGTGTGACCTGTGCCTGTCCCAACACCTAGAGCTAGTCTCTCGTTGGTTGCCCCTCTTCCCGTTCAACCTCAGGATAAATTGCAGTCTGTACAGAACTGGAGTTTAAAGGTGCTGATTCTCCAACGAGGGAGATTGCTAATAAAGCGGCTGGAATGGCGAACACGAGCACAAGGAGATGAGAAGTGAGGTGCGTTTCAGGAACCTTTCCCGATGAGATGGTGTACCATCTTCTGGGTTTCTCACGCATGTTTTCGATGTAGGAAGATGCCCTTGAACCTGGAGATTTGGGATCCATGGGATGGGTACGATGCAGTATTACTTTAAAGGGACTGCGTTTGCCCACCCAACCTCACCAAACCTCTCAGCCCCAAGAGTGTCCACCCTTATGTCTCATCTAGCTGTGGGTCTAGATATGGTCAGTCCACGTTGCATCACAGCCCCTGAACGAAATTATGTAAGAATTTCTCTGTCTTTCACTCTCTTGGTTTCATGGGTTTATAAAAGTAATTTATTTTTAAAATGGGGTTTAGCTGCTTTTCACTGCTGTGTTTATGCTGCTTTACCCCCACTTGACACACTTCCAGTGAAATATCAATACATAGGTTTTAAGATTCTTACTAGTCAGATATATTCTTGTGCGGTGAATAGGGGGTGTTGAATCCAGTTCACTGAGCAAGGAGTAGGTCTTGTCTACTACATATTGGGTGTATGGAACGGTATCTGAGATAATTTGAAACACTTGATTTATGCATCACCCCAAATCACATTTCCCGTTAAGCAGCCATAGTGTGTTTTCAAAATGTGTGACTCTGTTCTGTTTTGTAATTCAGTTCAAGGGTAACGGTTTTTACATTCCCTCTATAAGTGATAGCTTATGATAAGTGTCTTTTTCTGTGTGACTTATTTCACTTAGAATCGTCATACCTAAATCCACTCATCTTGCTTCTACTAGCCTTATGACTTTGATTTCATGTCTGAGTGATATTCCATTGTACATAAGGACCACAACTTCTTTATGCATTTTTCTCTTTCCTGGGATATTTAAGGTGTGATGAATTGGAGGTTCTTGTCAACAGAGCAGCCCTAAACTTTGGGGTGCCTGTGTCTTGCTGATTTTTAGTTTTCCCAATTTATACGCCCATGAGTGGACGTGCCCTATGCTCCCTAAGCTGTGTTTTTTCGATGTTTCAGGACACACCGCACACTTCTCCAGAGTGGCTGTTGGCAATTTACATCCCGCCCATCAGCGTAGCAAGGCTGCCATTTCTCCATGGCCTGTCCTGCATTTCTGGTTTTGACACTTTTTGCAGCATGGCCCTTTTGACCGATGGGAAGCGAGACTTCTTTGTAGCGCTGATTAGCCTTTCCAGGTTGCTTGGTTGGCCAAAAAGGGCGTATGCGTTTTTTCCTGAATATAATCAGGAAAAAACGCATACGCCCTTTTTGGCCAAGGGCATCATTGTCGACGTTTTGCCGCTTTTCATGTGCTTTAAGGGCGATTCGAATCTACCTCCTGAAACCTGTTTCCTGCAATTCTGCCTTGCTTTCAAATCCTCTTCGTTGCCTTCCCTCAATATATTTGTGGACGAGAGTTATCATTTATAACTCAGCGGGTTTGTGAATTGCAGTGCCCCTGAGCTCCATTTTTCAACTGTCTTTTTTGGGAGCTGGCCGCAAAAGCACTGGATTGCCTCAGGCACTATTCTGGTTCCCGGCGGCAGGATTAGCCTGTGGTTAATTCTTCTTCCTGATGGGAAAATAGAGTGACCTGTGCCTGTCCCAACACCTAGATCTAGTCTCTCATTGGTTGCCCCTCTTCCCGTTCATCCTCAGGACAAATTGCAACCTGTAGGGAACAGGAGCTTAAAGGTGCTGATTCTCCAAGTAGGGAGATTGCTAGTAAAGTAGCTGGAAAGGTGAACCCGAGCACAAGGAGATGAGACATGAGGTGCGATTTAGAAACCTTTCAAAATCACACGGTGTACCATCTTCTGGGTTTCTCATGCATGTTTTCGATGTAGGAAGATGCCCTTGAACCTGGAGATTTGGGACCCATGGGATGGGTACCACGCAGTATTACTTTAAAGGGTCTGCGTTTGCTCACCCAACCTCACCCAACCTCTCAGCCCCAAGCGTGTCCACCCTTATGTCTCATCCAGCTGTGGGTCTAGACATGGTCAATCCAGGTTGCAACACAGCCCCTGAACGAATTTTGTAAGAATTTCTCTCTCTTTCACTGTCTTTGTTTTACGGGTTTTTAAAAGTAATTTATTTTTATAATGGGGTTTAGCTGCTTTTCACGGCTGTGTTTATGCGGCTTTACAACCACTTGACTCACTTCCAGACAGATATCAATACATAGGTTTTAAGATTCTTACTACTCAGATATATTCTTGTGCGCTGAATAGGGGGTGTTGAGTCCAGTTCACTGAGCAAGGAGTAGGTCTTGTCTATTACATATTGGGTGTATGGAACGGTATCTGAGCGAATTTGAAACCCTTGTTTTATGCATCACCCCACCTCACCTTTCCCGTTAAGCAGCCATAGTGTGTTTTCTAAACGTGTGACTCTGTTCTCTTTTGTAATTCAGTTCAAGTGTAGCGGTTTTTTCCATTCCCTCTATAAATGATAGCTTATGATAAGTGTCTTTTTCTGTGTGACTTATTTCACTTAGAATCGTCGTACCTAAATCCACTCATCTTGCTTCTACTAGCCTTATGACATTGATTTCATGTCTGAGTGATATTCCATTGTACATAAGGACCACAACTTCTTTATCCATTTTTCTCTTTCCTGGGATATTTAAGGTGTCATGAAGTGGAGGTTCTTGTCAACAGAGCAGCCCTAAACTTTGGGGTGCCTGTGTCTTGCTGATTTTTAGTTTTCCCTATTTATACGCCCATGAGTGGACGTGCCCTATGCTCCCTAAGCTGTGTTTTTTCGATGTTTCAGGACACACCGCACACTTCTCCAGAGTGGCTGTTGGCAATTTACATCCCGCCCATCAGCGTAGCAAGGCTGCCATTTCTCCATGGCCTGTCCTGCATTTCTGGTTTTGACACTTTTTGCAGCATGGCCCTTTTGACCGATGGGAAGCGAGACTTCTTTGTAGCGCTGATTTGCCTTTCCAGGTTGCTTGGTTGGCCAAAAAGGGCGTATGCGTTTTTTCCTGAATACATTCAGGAAAAAACGCATACGCCCTTTTTGGCCAAGGGCATCACTGTCGACGTTTTGCCGCTTTTCATGTGCTTTAAAGGCGATTCGAATCTACCTCCTGAAACCTGTTTCCTGCAATTCTGCCTTGCTTTCAAATCCTCTTCGTTGCCTTCCCTCAATATATCTGTGGATGAGAGTTATCATTTATAACTCTGCGGGTTTGTGAATTGCAGTGTCCCTGAGCTCCATTTTTCAACTCGCTTTTTTGGGAGCTGGCCGCAAAAGCGCGGGATTGCCTGAGGCCCTATTCTGCTTCTGGGCGGCAGGCTGAGCCTGTGGTTAAATCTTCTTCCTGATGGGAAAAAAGTGTGACCTGTGCCTGTCCCAACACCTAGAGCTAGTCTCTCGTTGGTTGCCCCTCTTCCCGTTCAACCTCAGGATAAATTGCAGTCTGTACGGAACTGGAGGTTAAAGGTGCTGATTCTCCAACGAGGGAGATTGCTAGTAAAGTAGCTGGAATGGCGAACCCAAGCACAAGGTGATGAGAAATGAGGTGCGTTTTAGAAACCTTTCAAAATCACACGGTGTACCATCTTCTGGGTTTCTCATGCATGTTTTCAATGTAGGAAGATGCCCTTGAACCTGGAGATTTGGGACCCATGGGATGGGTACCACACAGTATTACTTTAAAGGGTCTGCGTTTGCTCACCCAACCTCACCCAACCTCTCAGCCCCAAGAGTGTCCACCCTTATGTCTCATCCAGCTGTGGGTCTAGATATGGTCAATCCAGGTTGCATCACAGCCCCTGAAGGAATTGTGTAAGAATTTCTCTCTCTTTCACTGTCTTTGTTTTACGGGTTTTTAAAAGTAATTTATTTTTATAATGGGGTTTAGCTGCTTTTCACGGCTGTGTTTATGCGGCCTTACACCCACTTGACTCACTTCCAGACAGATATCAATACATAGGTTTTAAGATTCTTACTAGTCACATATATTCTTGTGCGGTGAATAGGGGGTGTTGAGTCCAGTTCACTGAGCAAGGAGTAGGTCTTGTCTATTACATATTGGGTGTATGGAACGGTATCTGAGCGAATTTGAAACCCTTGTTTTATGCATCACCCCACCTCACCTTTCCCGTTAAGCAGCCATAGTGTGTTTTCTAAACGTGTGACTCTGTTCTGTTTTGTAATTCAGTTCAAGTGTAGCGGTTTTTACATTCCCTCTATAAGTGAAAGCTTATGATAAGTGTCTTTTTCTGTGTGACTTATTTCACTTAGAATCGTCGTACCTAAATCCACTCATCTTGCTTCTACTAGCCTTATGACTTTGATTTCATGTCTGAGTGATATTCCATTGTACATAAGGACCACAACTTCTTTATGCATTTTTCTCTTTCCTGGGATATTTAAGGTGTGATGAATTGGAGGTTCTTGTCAACAGAGCAGCCCTAAACTTTGGGGTGCCTCTGTCTTGCTGATTTTTAGTTTTCCCAATTTATACGCCCATGAGTGGACGTGCCCTATGCTCCCTAAGCTGTGTTTTTTCGATGTTTCACGACACACCGTACACTTCTCCAGAGTGTCTGTTGGCAATTTACATCCCGCCCATCAGCGTAGCAAGGCTGCCATTTCTCCATGGCCTGTCCTGCATTTCTGGTTTTGACACTTTTTGCAGCATGGCCCTTTTGACCGATGGGAAGCGAGACTTCTTTGTAGCGCTGATTAGCCTTTCCAGGTTGCTTGGTTGGCCAAAAAGGGCGTATGCGTTTTTTCCTGAATATAATCAGGAAAAAACGCATACGCACTTTTTGGCCAAGGGCATCATTGTCGACGTTTTGCGACTTTTCATGTGCTTTAAAGGCGATTCGAATCTACCTCCTGAAACCTATTTCCTGAAATTCTGCCTTGCTTTCAAATCCTCTTCGTTGCCTTCCCTCAATATATCTGTGGATGAGAGTTATCATTTATAACTCTGCGGGTTTGTGAATTGCAGTGTCCCTGAGCTCCATTTTTCAACTCGCTTTTTTGGGAGCTGGCCGCAAAAGCGCGGGATTGCCTGAGGCCCTATTCTGCTTCTGGGCGGCAGGCTGAGCCTGTGGTTAAATCTTCTTCCTGATGGGAAAAAAGTGTGACCTGTGCCTGTCCCAACACCTAGAGCTAGTCTCTCGTTGGTTGCCCCTCTTCCCGTTCAACCTCAGGATAAATTGCAGTCTGTACAGAACTGGAGGTTAAAGGTGCTGATTCTCCAACGAGGGAGATTGCTAATAAAGCGGCTGGAATGGCGAACACGAGCACAAGGAGATGAGAAGTGAGGTGCGTTTCAGGAACCTTTCCCGATGAGATGGTGTACCATCTTCTGGGTTTCTCACGCATGTTTTCGATGTAGGAAGATGCCCTTGAACCTGGAGATTTGGGATCCATGGGATGGGTACGATGCAGTATTACTTTAAAGGGACTGCGTTTGCCCACCCAACCTCACCAAACCTCTCAGCCCCAAGAGTGTCCACCCTTATGTCTCATCTAGCTGTGGGTCTAGATATGGTCAGTCCACGTTGCATCACAGCCCCTGAACGAAATTATGTAAGAATTTCTCTGTCTTTCACTCTCTTGGTTTCATGGGTTTATAAAAGTAATTTATTTTTAAAATGGGGTTTAGCTGCTTTTCACTGCTGTGTTTATGCTGCTTTACCCCCACTTGACACACTTCCAGTGAAATATCAATACATAGGTTTTAAGATTCTTACTAGTCAGATATATTCTTGTGCGGTGAATAGGGGGTGTTGAATCCAGTTCACTGAGCAAGGAGTAGGTCTTGTCTACTACATATTGGGTTTATGGAACGGTATCTGAGATAATTTGAAACACTTGATTTATGCATCACCCCAAATCACATTTCCCGTTAAGCAGCCATAGTGTGTTTTCAAAATGTGTGACTCTGTTCTGTTTTGTAATTCAGTTCAAGGGTAACGGTTTTTACATTCCCTCTATAAGTGATAGCTTATGATAAGTGTATTTTTCTGTGTGACTTATTTCACTTAGAATCGTCATACCTAAATCCACTCATCTTGCTTCTACTAGCCTTATGACTTTGATTTCATGTCTGAGTGATATTCCATTGTACATAAGGACCACAACTTCTTTATGCATTTTTCTCTTTCCTGGGATATTTAAGGTGTGATGAATTGGAGGTTCTTGTCAACAGAGCAGCCCTAAACTTTGGGGTGCCTGTGTCTTGCTGATTTTTAGTTTTCCCAATTTATACGCCCATGAGTGGACGTGCCCTATGCTCCCTAAGCTGTGTTTTTTCGATGTTTCACGACACACCACACACTTCTCCAGAGTGGCTGTTGGCAATTTACATCCCGCCCATCAGCATAGCAAGGCTGCCATTTCTCCATGGCCTGTCCTGCATTTCTGGTTTTGACACTTTTTGCAGCATGGCCCTTTTGACCGATGGGAAGCGAGACTTCTTTGTAGCGCTGATTAGCCTTTCCAGGTTGCTTGGTTGGCCAAAAAGGGCGTATGCGTTTTTTCCTGAATATAATCAGGAAAAAATGCATACGCACTTTTTGGCCCAGGGCATCATTGTCGACGTTTTGCCGCTTTTCATGTGCTTTAAGGGCGATTCGAATCTACCTCCTGAAACCTGTTTCCTGCAATTCTGCCTTGCTTTCAAATCCTCTTCGTTGCCTTCCCTCAATATATTTGTGGACGAGAGTTATCATTTATAACTCAGCGGGTTTGTGAATTGCAGTGACCCTGAGCTCCATTTTTCAACTGTCTTTTTTGGGAGCTGGCCGCAAAAGCACTGGATTGCCTCAGGCACTATTCTGGTTCCGGGCGGCAGGATTAGCCTGTGGTTAATTCTTCTTCCTGATGGGAAAATACAGTGACCTGTGCCTGTTCCAACACCTATATCTAGTCTCTCATTGGTTGCCCCTCTTCCCGTTCATCCTCAGGACAAATTGCAACCTGTAGGGAACAGGAGCTTAAAGGTGCTGATTCTCCAAGTAGGGAGATTGCTAGTAAAGTAGCTGGAAAGGCGAACCCGAGCACAAGGAGATGAGACATGAGGTGCGATTTAGAAACCTTTCAAAATCACACGGTGTACCATCTTCTGGGTTTCTCATGCATGTTTTCGATGTAGGAAGATGCCCTTGAACCTGGAGATTTGGGACCCATAGGATGGGAAACACGCAGTATTACTTTAAAGGGTCTGCGTTTGCTCACCCAACCTCACCCAACCTCTCAGCCCCAAGAGTGTCCACCCTTATGTCTCATCCAGCTGTGGGTCTAGACATGGTCAATCCAGGTTGCAACACAGCCCCTGCACGAATTTTGTAAGAATTTCTCTCTCTTTCACTGTCTTTGTTTCACCGGTTTTTAAAGGTAATTTATTTTTAAAATGGGGTTTCGCTGCTTTTCACGGCTGTGTTTATGCCGCTTTACACTCACTTGACTCTCTTCCAGAGAGAGATCAATACATAGGTTTTCAGATTCTTACTAGTCAGATATATTCTTGTGCGGTGAATAGGGGGTGTTGAGTCCAGTTCACTGAGCAAGGAGTAGGTCTTGTCTATTACATATTTGGTTTATGGAACGGTATCTGAGCTAATTTGACACCCTTGTTTTATGCATCACCCCACCTCACCTTTCGCGTTAAGCAGCCATAGTGTGTTTTCAAAATGTGTGACTCTGTTCTGTTTTGTAATTCAGTTCAAGGGTATCGGTTTTTACATTCCCTCTCTAAGTGATATCTTATGATAAGTGTGTTTTTCTGTGTGACTTATTTCACTTAGAATCCTCGTACCTAAATCCACTCATCATGCTGCTACTAGCCTTAGGACATTGATTTCATGGCTGAATGATATTCCATTGTACATAAGGACCACAACTTCTTTACCATTTTTTTCATCCCTGGGATATTTAAGATGTACACAAGTGGAGGTTCTTGTAACCAGAGCAGCCCTTTAACTTTGGGGTGCCTGTGTCTTTTTGATTTTTATTTTTCCAATTTATACGCCCATGAATGGATTTGCCCCTTTCTCTCTAGCTGTGTTTTTTAGATGTTTTAGGAAATACCATACCCTTCTCCAGAGTCGCCATTGGCAATTTGCATCCCGACCATCAGTGTAACAATGCTCCCTTTCCTCCCTGGCCTCTCCAGTATTTTTTTTTTTACACTTTTTTAGGAAGGCGCTTTTGACCGATGGGAAGTGAGACTTCTTTGTAGTGCTGAATTTTATTTCCGGCTTGCTTGGTTGGCCAAAGAGGGCCTATGCGTTTTTTCCTGAATTTATTCAGAAAAAAACACATATGCTCTTTTTGGCCATGTGCATCGTTGTTGACGTTTGGCCGCTTTTCATGTGCTTTAGGGGCTATTCGAATCTAACTCCTGAAATCTGTTTCCTGCAATTCTGCCTTCCTTTCCAATCCTGTTCATTGCCTTCCCTCAATATAGTTTTGGACAATAGTTATAATTTATAACTCTGCAGGTTTGTGAATTGCAGTGCCCCTGAGCTCCATTTTTCAACTCGCTTTTTTGGGAGCTGTCCGCAGAACCGCTGGTTTGCTTCTGGCCCTACTCTGGTTCCCGGTGGCAGGCTAAGCCTTTGCTTAATTCTTCTTCCTGATTGGAAAGTATAGTGACATGTTCCTGTCCGAACATCTAGGGCTTGGCTCTCCTTGTTTCTCCTCCTTCCCCTTCTTCCTTTGGAAAAATTCCAAATTTTGTGCAACTGGATGTTGAAGGTGCTGACATCCTCAAGTGGGGAGATTTTAAGGAAAAAGGCTGGAGGGGTGAACCCAACAACCAGGAAATTAGGAGTTTTGTGCCTTTTCCAAAATCTCCCTGATCCAACCGTGTTCCATCTTCTGGGTGTCACAGGCATGTTTTAGCTGTAGGAAAGGTCCCGTGTATGTAAGGAGAACACCAGGGATTTTTCCAAATCAGTGTCTCCCCGAACTCCAATCTGGGGAACGTTTAAGCTACTGGTACATGTGTGTTCATTAAGGGACTTGGGCCTTAGTCAGAGTCCGAACTTTAGATGATTGAAGTCTTCAGGTTCAGAAACGCTCACCATCGGCCTCCTTTAGTTTCCATTTTATCTGTAGTTGATAGATGATGTCGATATAGATATCTATTGTTTTTCAGATTATTTCCCCTTAGGGGTCATTACAAAATATTGAGTATAGTTCCCTGTGTTATACAGTAGTTCCTTGTTGATGATATATTTTATACATAGCAGTGTGTATATGTTAATCTGAAACTGTTAATTTATCCCTCCTCCCACCTTTCCCCTTTGGTAATAAAAAATATAAGATTTTATACTTCTCAGAAATCTAGGAGCTGAAAGAGAGGTATCATTTTCAATGGAAAATCAGTCAAAACAAGGTTGAAACTTCAACCAAGATTATTAGATGTCCATCCTTGGAAAGAAATCACTGCATTTCTCTACTGTTGACCTGACAAATAAGACAAACCCCTCCACTGAACTTGCTTATAATAAAGTGATGGAAATATCAAATGGAAGTGTTAGAAACATCTTATTTTACACGAGCCTTATACACTGCTCTATGTTAATTACAGTTTGGCTCACACATCTGTTCTTTGAAGTTACAATGTTCTCAAATTCTGTTACTGATCCTGCAGAGTGGGTCCCAACAAGGGTCTCCCTGCCCAGTGTCATTGGAGCCAACAGATCGAGACTGACTTTGGTTCAGAAGCAAAGGAAAACTTTATATTTTGATCAGAGAATGGAGAGGTGAGAGTGTGTGCTCCCTTGCGGGTTGTGGGCCGGGCTGCTGTGTAGAGATCCTGGCAGCGTCAGCGGGAGGGAGGGGTAGAGCTCTCGAGGGCCGGGTTGGCTGGAGCTCAGGCTCTATGTCGCAGAGTCTGCACGGGGCCCCACGAGCTGAGGTGTCGGCCCAGCCATTTTGCACTAGGAAATCGGGTCTGAAGTGTCGGGTGTGGGACCTCTGCATGTGGAAACCTAGGAGCAAGTGAAATTAGACAAAGCACAAAGGAAAAAATGGTTAGACTTTATTTTATTGCCCAGATTCTATTTTCATCTCCCAGGAATTTTTCATGGGCTTTGCCAGTGACAAAGCCCTCCTCTGCCTTTTGTCCCATTCCTCATTCTTGGGGTGCTGAGGGTGCAGACACCTCTTCTGTAAATGCTTCGTGCTGAGTTGGGTGTCCTCATACCCGGGGCAAGGGGGAGGACTTCTCCCAAGCAGCCTCCATGTGAGGTTGATTGTCCCCAGGCCTCCTCCCTCACTGCTCGTCTGCCTGAGCACCAGCATTGGAAGTTTTATAGATTCTAATGATCTTTAAGGGTCCAGGAAAGAGATGTGCAGAGACGCTGGGGGGGGGTGGGCCGTTTTACCCTGCTCCACATTGGTTCGGCCCCCTTAGGCTGACGGTTTCTGCCAGCCTAGATGCTCTGACCAGTAGTCTGCGCTTTCTTCAGTTAGGCCACTGAATTAACGTACAAACAGCACCAGGTGTCAGAGCCCTGCTTGCTCAACTCCCAGAGAGTCCAGGGCCGGTGGTGATCCAGGACCATGATGGCCACTCAGTCAACGGCCTTTTGAAGTAGCCAGGAGTACAGCCAGTCTCATTGGCCGCCGTCACCGCGGTGTCTGTAGGCTTTTCTATGGTGGCAGCGTTATTTACGTTTCCCCTACCAAGTTTATTAGCTCCGCTCTGGGTGCAGTAAGTCCTGTAAGCAATAGTCTGCTCTTTTGGGGCACACTCTTGTTGTTTTCTGAGAGAAGCTCCAGGTCAAGTGATGGTCACACGAGTCGTCATGGGGGCCCATTGCCTCAGGTTGTCTCTCTGGAGGTTGGGGTTGGAGGGCCTCCTCACTCGAGGTCATTGTGCCCACGGAGCAATCCCTGCAACTTCAGGGCATGGTGGGTGGTTAGGATCACCAAGTGGCGTCCTTTTCCCTTAGGAGGGAGCTGGCCTTGTGGGCTGCTGATTTCCAGGTTTTTAGATACCCCCAGTATCCTGGTCGGATGGGGTGGCTGGCCAATGCCTGGAGGGCATTCTTGCATTGTTCCATTTCAAGTGGTCCCAGTTTTTGCACTAATACTCCAAGGGCGATTCGCCTTGGACCAGGAATGTAAAGGTCAAAGGGTTTAGCTAACTTAGGGAGGTCCAGGGCACGGGTCTGAACTGACTGCTCTTTCCATTCTTGAAAGGCCGCTTCTGGATTCTATTCAAAAGGATCATCATCTTTTCCTTTCAGTGTTTCATATAGAGGCCCAGCTATTAGACTGTAGTTAGGGATTCAGATGCAGCAAACCCCGGTCTCCCCAGGAACCCCTAAGCTGTCTTCTAGTTTCAGGAAGGGTGAGGCTGCAAATGGCTTCTTCCCTTTCCTGGGGTGGGCTTCTCCGACCTTCTGAGCGAATGAAGCCCAGGAAGGTCACCTTAGTTTGTGATATTTGAGCCTTTTTCTTGGACACCTTCTATCTTTTATTGGCTAGGTAGTTCAGAGGCCTCCTTAGTCGGGCTGGTGATCAGAATGTCATCTGCATATTGAAGGAGGGTTCCCTTCTCCAGAGGTAGATCTTTTAGGTCTTTAGCTAACGTTTCCACAAAGATGGTGTGGGAATTTTTGAACCCCTGGGGCAGGACGGCCCAGCAGTATTGTTTTTGTTGTATGTTGAGTCCTGCCACTCACAGCCAAAATTTCTTGTGACTCTGGGACGAATGGAATACAGAAGAAGGCATCATTGAAGTCTAATACAGAATACCATGTCCTGGTGGATGGTAGAATGACCAGCAGGGTGTAGGAATTAGGAACTACTAGATGTATATCCTCTGTGGCTTCACTGACTGTCCTGGCGTCCTCTACCAGGTCCCCAGCAGCCCATGGGGCTCTGGTGGTCAGGCCCCTCCCAGGATATGGAGCTCACCTGGGCAGGTACCCAGCAGCCCACGGGGCTCTGGTGGTTAGGCCCCTCCCAGGATATGGAGCTCACCTGGGCAGGTACCCAGCAGCCCATGGGGCCATCATGGTCAGGCCCCTCCCAGGATATGGAGCTCACCTGGGCAGGTACCCAGCAGCCCACGGGGCTCTCGTGGGCAGGCCCCTACCTGGATATGGAGCTCCCGTGGACAGGTACCCCGACAGGGCTGGGCACACAGGAACTGTGCACATAGCCCTCATTGCAGAGCACCCCCAGCACACCTGTCACTCAGAGCTGACACAGAGCACCTCAGAGCAGAGCTTGAACTAATAAACAGCAGCTCCAACAGGTCTGTGACCCTAGGCTTCACTCTGTGCGACCTCCCTCTGCCTGGTCTTCCAGGGGCTTCCACAGCAGCCGGGGCACCAGGCCTCTGTCTCCACCCACCACCCCTCCTCTCCCTGAGTCCTTGGTTCCTCTCATTAGCAGAGGGTCTTCTTGAAGTTGTCTCCCACTCATGGACCAGATAAAATGATTAGAAAACAAGCCAGGGCTGCCGCCCCTTATCTATCCTGACTCTCGGGACCCTACACCTGTTCCTTGGATCTGGCCGGTGCAGCAAGGCCCATTTTCTGCAAATCTGAGCCCCTGAGGGGCGAGGACTGGCTGACCTGGGCAGCCTGACCCGGCCGGCCAGCCCTTCCCAGGTGTGCCTGGGTTGAGGTCAATATAAACACCCCTCCAGGCAGCAAAAGCCTCTGCAGCTGTGCCTGACGCCATATTCTCTGCCCCGTCAGCAGTCTCGGGGTTGGGCTGGTGGGAGGCAGTAGGGCCCACGGCTCTATGAGTGGCCCGTTGTGACTGGGGCTCTACTGGACTTTCTGCAGGAGTTGCCGGGCTGCCACCTGCTAAAGAAGAGAATGTGTCACCCATACTTGCTGCTGGAATTTCTGCCCGGGCAGAGGTAAGGAAGGAAAAAAGCAGTGGGGGCCGGGACAGGAGGGGTACCTCAGGCAGGGAAATGGAAAGTTTCCAGACGAGCGCCCGGGGCCAGGACCATCCTGGCTGGCCTGCAGGCACCAAGTCGGCCTGCGTGCTGTCGCTGGTGTGACTCCAAGCCCCTTCCTCTAGTTTTTAGTCTTTGCACACATTCAGGTGTTTTACCTGGGAACGGTGGGAAAAGTTCAGCAGCAGCTGGCCTGGGGCTCAGCTCACGTTTAGTCAGAGACGCCTCCTCACGGTCCCCCAGCTTTGCAATGAGGACGCTCCTTGTGTGGGGGCTGCTGGCTGCATGGGAGATGATTCCACACCTGTGACCAACTTAAGAATTGTTTACCACTGGAGCAAGTGTGCTGATAGGGTTTTCCTCTGTATGACCAGTGGGTTCTGTTTTTTTTTTTTTTTCTTTTTTGGTTCAAGGTAAGTTTTATTCCTCTTTTTGTATTTATGGATATAAGCATGGAAATAATTCATTCATATAAATACGTCTATGGGAAGGACAGAACTTTTTTTTTTCTGTTTTATTTTTTTTAAGTATTATTTATGTTTTAATTTTTGAATTTATTTTATTCATTTTTTTATACAGCAGGCTCTTATTGGTTATCTATTTTATACATATAAGTGTATATATGTCAATCCCAGGGTCGCAATTCATCCCACCACCACCACCCTGCCACTTTCCCCCCTTGGTGTCCATACATTTGTTCTCTACATCTGTGTCTCTATTTCTGCCTTGCAAACCAGTTCATCTTTACCATTTTTCTAGGTTCTACATGTATGCGTTAATATACGATATTTGTTTTTCTCTTTCTGACTTACTTCACTCTGTATGACAGTCTCTAGATCTATCCACGTCTCTACAAATGACCCAATTTCATTCCTTTTTATGGCTGAGTAATATTCCATTTTATATATGTAGCACATCTTTTCCGTTCGTCTGTCTATGGGCATTTAGGTTGCTTCCATGACCTGGCTATTGTAAATAGTGCTGCAATGAATATTGTGGTGAATATGTCTTTTTGAATTATGGTTTTCTCTGGGTATATGGCCAGTAGTGGGATTGCTGGGTCATATGGTAATTCTATTTTTAGTTTTTTAAGGAACCTCCATACTGTTCTCCATAGTGACTGTATCAATTTACATTCCCACAAATAGTGTAAGAGGGTTCCCTTTTCTCCACACCCTCTCCAGCATTTGTTGTTTGTAGATTTTCTGATGATGCCCATTCTAACTCGTGTGAGGTGATACCTCATTGTAGTTTTGGTTTATATTTCTCTAATAATTAGTGATGTTGAGTAGCTTTTCATGTGTTTCTTGGTCATCTGTATGTCTTCTTGGGACAAATGTCTATTTACGTCATCTGCCCATTTTTGGATTGGGTTGTTTGTTTTTTTTACTGTTGAGGTGCATGAGCTGTTTATATACATTGGAGATTAATCCTTTGTCCATTGATTCGTTTGCAAATATTTTCTCCCATTCTGAGGGTTGTCTTTTCGTCTTGTTTGTAGTTTCCTTTGCTTTGCAAAAGCTTTTAGGTTTCATTTGCTCCCATTTGTTTTTTTTTTTTTTTTTATTCCATTACTCTAGGAGGTGGATCAAAAAAGATCTTGCTGTGATTTATGTCAAAGAGTATTCTTCCTATGTTTTCCTCTAAGAGTTTTATAGTGTCCGGTCTTACATTTCGGTCTCTAATCCATTTGGAGTTTATTTTTTGTGTATGGTGTTAGGGAGTGTTCTAATTTCATTCTTTTACATGTAGCTGTCCATTTTTCCCAGCACCACTTATTGAAGAGACTGTCTTTTCTCCATTGTATACCCTTGCCTCCTTTGTCATAGATTAGTGGGCCATAGGTGTGTAGGTTTATCTCTGGGCTTTCTTTTTTTTTTTTTTTTCTTTTACATCTTTATTGGAGTATAATTGCTTTACAATTGTGTGTTAGTTTCTGCTGTATAAAAAAGTGAATCAGCTATGCGTATACATATAACACCATATCCCCTCCCTCTTGCACCTCCCTCTCACTCCCTTATCCCACCCTTTTAGGTGGTCACAAAGCACAGAGCTGATCTCCCTGTGCTATGTGGCTGCTTCCCAGTAGCTATCAATTTTACATTTGGTAGTGTATATATGTCCATACCACTCTCTCACTTTGTCCCAGCTTACCCTTCCCTCTCCCCATGTCCTCAAGTCCTTTCTCTACGTCTGTGTCCTTAATCCTTTCCTGCCCCTAGGTTCTTCATAAACTTTTTTTTTTTTTTAGATTCCATATATATGTGTTAGCATACGGTATTTGTTTTTCTCTTTCTGACTTACTTCACTCTGTAGGACAGACTCTAGATCCATCCACCTCACTAAAAATAACTCAATTTCGTTTCTTTTTATGGCTGAATAATGTTCCATTGTATATATGTGCCACATCTTCTTTATCCATTTATCTGTTGATGGACACTTAGGTTGCTTCCATGTCCTGGCTATTGTAAATAGAGCTACAGTGAACATTGTGGTACATGACTCTTTTTGAATTATGGTTTTCTCAGGGTAAATGTCCAGGAGTGGGTTTGCTGGGTTGTATGGTAGTTCTATTTTTAGTTTTAAGGAAGCCCCATACCGTTCTCCCTAGTGGCTATATCAATTTACATTCCCACCAACAGTGCAAGAGGGTTCCTTTTTCTCCAATAAATGCCTCTCCAGCATTTATTGTTGGTAGATTTTTTGATGATGGCCATTCTGACTGGTGTGAGGTGATACCTCACTGTAGTTTTGATTTGCATTTCTCTAATGATTAGTGATGTTCAGCATCCTTTCATGTGTTTGTTGGCAACCTGTATATCTTCTTTGGAGAAATGTCTATTTAGGTCTTCTGCCCATTTTTGGATTGGGTTTTTTGGTTTTGTGATATTGAGCTACATGAGCTGCTTTTTGTAGATTAATCCTTTGCCATTTGCTTCATTTGAAACTATTTTCTCCCATTCTGATGGTCGTCTTTTCATCTTGCTTAAGTTTTCCTTTGCTGTGCAAAAGAATTTATGTTTCATTCGGTCCCATTTTTTAATTTTTGTTTTTATTTCCATTTCTCTAGGAGGTGGGTCAAAAAGGATCTTGCTGTGATTTATGTCATAGACTGTTCTGCTTATGTTTTCTTCTAAGAGTTTTATAGTGGCTGGTCTTATATTTAGGTCTCTAATCCATTTTGAGTTATTTTTGTGTATGGTGTTAGGGAGTGTACTAATTTCATTATTTACATGTAGCTGTCCAGTTTTCCCAGCACCACTTACTGAAGACACTGTCTTTTCTCCATTGTATACCCTTGCCTCCTTTGTCATAGATTAGTTAACCATAGGTACGTGGGTTTATCTCTGTGCTTTCTATCCTTTTCTATTGACCTATATTTCTGTGTTTGTGTCAGTACCATATTATCTTGATTACTGTAGCTTTGTAATATAGTCTGAAGTCTGGAAATCTGATTCCTCCAGCCTCTTTTTTTTTCCCCCTCAAGACTGCTTTGGCTATCCAGGGTCTTTTGTGTCTCCCTACAAATTTTAAGATATTTTTTTCTTGTTCTGTAGAAAATGCCAAAAGTATTTTGATCGGGATTGCATTGAATCTGTAGATTGCTTTGGGTAGTATAGTCATTTTCACAATATTGATTCTTCTAATCCAAGGACATGGTATATGTCTCCATCTGTTTATATCATCTTTGATTTCTTTCATCAGTGTCTTATAGTTTTCTGAGTACAGGTCTTTTACTTCCTTAGGTACGTTTATTCCTAGGTATTTTATTCTTTTTGTTGCAGTGGTAATGGGATTGTTTCCTTAATTTCTCTTTCTGATCTTTCATTGTTAGTGTATAGGAATGCAAGCAATTTCTGTGCATTAATTTTGTATCCTGCAACTTTACCAAATTCATTGATTAGCTCCAGTGGTTTTCTGGTGGCATCTTTAAGATTCTCTATCTATGATATCATGTCATCTGCAAACAGTGACAATTTTACTTCTTCTTTTCCGTTTTGTATTCCTTTTATTTCTTTTTCTTCTCTGATTGCCATGGCTAGGACTTCCAAAACTATGTTGAATAGCAGTGGTGAGAGTGGACATCCTCGTCTTGTTCCTGATCTTAGAGGAAACGCTTTCAGTTTTTCACCATTGAGAATGCTGTTTGCTGTGGGTTTGTCATATATGGCCTTTATTATGTTGAGGTAGTTTCCCTCTATGCCCACACTCTGCAGAGTTTTTATCGTAAATGAGTGTTGAATTTTCTCAAAATCTTTTCCTTCATCTATTGAGATGACCATATGGTTTTATTCTACAATTTGTTAATATGGTGTATCACATTGATTTGTGTATATTGAAGAATCCTTGCATCCCTGGGATAAACCCCACTTGATCATGGTGTATGATCCTTTTAATGTGTTGTTCGATTCTGTTTGCTAGTATTTTGTTGAGGATTTTTGCATCTATATTCATCAGGGATATTGGTGTATAATTTTCTTTCCTTGTAGTATCTCTGTCTGATTTTGGTATCAGGGTGATGGTGGTCTCATAGAATGAGTTTGGGAGTGTTCCTTCCCCTGCAATTGTTTTGAAGAATTTGAGAAGGTTGGGTGTTAGCTCTTCTCTAAATGTTTGATAGAATTCACCTGTGATGCCATCTGGTTCTGGACTTTTGTTTGTTGGAAGATTTTTAATCACAGTTTCAATTTCATTGCTTGTGATAGGTTTGTTCATATTTTCTATTTCTTCCTGGTTCAGTCTTAGAAGGTTATACCTTTCTAAGAATTTGTCCATTTCTTCCAGATTGTCCATTTTATTGGCACAGAGTTGCTTGTAGTAGTCTCTTAGGATGCTTTGTATTCCTGTGGTGTCTGTTGTAACTTCTCCTTTTTCACTTCTAATTTTGTTGATTTGCGTCCTCTCCCTCTTTTTCTTGAGTGTGGCTAAAAGTTGATCATTTTTGCTTATCTTCTCAAAGAACCAGCTTTTAGTTTTGATGATCTTTGCTTCCGTTTTCTTTGTTTATATTTCATTTATTTCTGCTCTGATCTTTAGGATTTCTTTCCTTCTACTAACTTTGGGTTTTGTTCTTCTTACTCTAGTTCCTCTAGGTGTAAGGTTAGATTGTTTATTTGAGATTTTTCTTGTTTCTTGAGGTAGGCTTGTATTGCTATAAACTTCCCTCTTAGAACTCCTTTTGCTGCATCCCATAGGTTTTGGATCATCGTGTTTTTGTTGTCATTTGTCTCTAGGTAGTTTTTGATTTCCCCTTTGATTTCTTCAGTGATCTCTTGGTTATTTAGTAACGTATTGTTTAGCCTCCATGTGTTTGTGTTTTTTACGGTTTTTTCCGTGTAATTGATTTCTAATCTCATAGCATTGTGGTCGGAACAGCTGCTTGATATGATTTCAGTTTTCCTAAATTTACTGAGGCTTTATCTGTGACCCAAGATGTGATCTATCCTGGAGAATGTTCCGTGTGCAGTTGAGAAGAACGTGTAATCTGCTGTTTTTGGATGGAATGTCCTATAAATATCAATGAACTCTATCTGGTCTATTGTGTCATTTAAAGCTTGTGTTTCCTTATTAATTTTCTGTCTGGCTGATCTCCACTGGTGTAAGTGAGCTGTTAAAGTCCCCCGCTATTATTGTGTTACTGTCGATTTCCTCTTTTATAGCTGTTAGCAGTTGCCTTATACATTGAGGTGCTCCTATGTTGGGTACATATATATTTATAATTGTTATATCTTCTTCTTGGATTGATCCCTTGACCATTATGTAGTGTCTTTCCTTGTCTCTTGTAACATTCTTTATTTTAAAGTCTATTTTATCTGATATGAGTATTGCTACTCCAGCTTTCTTTTGATTTTCATTAGCATAGAATATATTTTTCCATCGCCTCACTTTCAGTCTGTATGTGTCCCTAGGTCTGAAATGGGTCTCTTGTAGACAGCATATATATGGGTCTTGTTTTTGTATGCATTCAGCCAGTCTATGTCTTTTGGTTGGAACATTTAGTGCATTCACGTTTAAGGTAATTATCGATATGTATGTTCCTACTACTATTTTCTTAATTGTTATGGGTTTGTCTTGGTGGGTCCTTTTCTTCTCTTGTGTTTCCCACTTAGAGAAGTTCTTTTAGCATTTGGTGTAGAGCTGGTTGCATGGTGCTGAATTCTCTTAGCTTTTGCTTGTCTGTAAGGCTTTTGATTTCTCCATCAAATCTGAATGAGCTCTTTGCAGGGTGCAGTACCCTTGGTTGTAGGTTCTTCCCTTTCATCACTTTAAATTTATCATGCCACTTCCTTCTGGCTTGTAGATTTTCTGCTGAGAAATCAGCTGTTATCCTTATGGGATTTCCCTTGTATGTTATTTGTCATTTTTCCCTTGCTGCTTTCAATAATTTTTCTTTGTCGTTAATTTTTGTCAATTTGATTACTATGTGTCTTGTCATTTTTCTCCTTTGGTTTCTCCTGCCTGGGACACTCTGTGCTTCTGGACTTGGGTGGCTATTTCTTTTCCCATGCTAGGGAAGTTTTTGACCATAATCTCTTCAAATATATTCTCGGGTCCTTTCTCTCTCTCTTCTCCTTCTGGGACCCCTATAATGCGAATGTTGTTGCGTTTAATGTTGTCCCAGGGGACTCTTGGGGTGTCTTCATTTATTTTCATTCTTTTTCTTTATTCTGTTCCATGGCAGTGATTTCCACCTTTCTGTCTTCCAGGCCACTTATCCGTTCTTCTGCCACAGTTATTCTGCTACTGATTCCTTCTAGTGTATTTTTCATTTCAGTTATTACATTGTTCACCTCTGTTTGTTTGTTCTTTAATTCTTCTAGGTGTTTGTTCCTTAATTCTTCTAGGTCTTTGTTAAGCATTTCTTGTGTCTTCTCGATCTTTGCCTCCTTTCTTTTTCTAAGGTCTTGGCTCAACTTCACTATCATTATTCTGAATTCTTTTTCTGGAAGGTTCCCTATCTCCACCTCATTTCGTTGTTTTTCTGGGGTTTTATCTTGTTCCTTGATCTGGTATAAAGTCCTCTGCCTTTTCATTTTGTCTATCTTTTTGTGAATGTGGTTTTCCTTCCACAGGCTGCAGAATTGTAGTTCTTCTTGCTTCTGCTGTCTGCTCTCTGGTGGATGAGTCTATCTTAGAGGCTTGTGCAAGCTTCCTGATGGGAGGGACTGGTGGTGGGTAGAGCTGGGTGTTGCTTTGGTGGGCAGAGCTTTAATCCGCTTGTCTACGGATTAAATAAAACTTTAATAAAAAGTTGAATCTGCTTGTCTGCTGATGCATGGGGCTGGGTTCCCTCCCTGTTGGTTGTTTGGCCTGAGGCGACCCAGCACTGGAGCCTACCTTGCTCTTGGTGGGGCTAATGGCGGACTCTGGGAGGGCTCACACCAAGGAGTATTTCCCAGAACTTCTGCTGCCAGTGTCGTTGTCCTCACGGTGAGCCACAGCCACAGCCACCAGCTGCCTCTGCAGGAGACCCTCTAAAAGTAGCAGGTAGTTCTGGTCATTCTCCTACGGGGTCACTGCTCCTTCCCCTGGGTCCTGATGTGCACACTACTTTGTGTGTGCCCTCCAAGAGTGGAGTATCTGAGTGGAGTTGAGACTCTGAGACTCTGTGTGGAGTCGCACAGACTCTGGGTCCTGTGAAGCTTCGATGTTTTGTGATTCTAGAAATCCTATAGGAGACGGTCCACAGCAGGTGAAGCTAATGTTGTCAGTAGAGGTGTTGAAGCCAAAGATCTGCAGTTCCGGCTAGAGGTGCCGATGTACATACAGGACAAAATCATCTCGTGTGAATGTAGTTCAGGCATGTTTAAGATGAATGCAGTCATGTTAATGCCTACCATATTCTATCTTGAGCCTCTCCTCAGGGACCCCCTCCTCAGTTCCTGAGGCTCCTGTAAGTCATGTACAGGGGACTGGAGAGTGGGCTCTGTCCAGTCTGAGCCCTGAGTTACCCTGTGTGTATCTTAGGATACTTTGTATTTCTGTGGTGTCTGTTGTAACATCATCTCTTTCATTTCAGATTTATTTGGGCCCTCTCTTTTTTAACAAACCATACTACTGTTGTCTTTTATTCTTTACAGAAGTTTAATCAGTGTTTGATCTACTATCCTTACCCTATGTATACTTTTTGCAGTGAGATTTTTACTTTTCTTTGTTTCCTTGTTACTATCAATAATTAGTGAGACTTCTTTTAAGCTACCTTCAACATTGCTTATAAAGCTGCTTTATTAGTGATCACAGAGCCTTAATGGAAGTCATGTTCTGGTTGTAAATTAGAATGCAATGTGCCAGCACAAAGCCCCTTAAGTTTATGTCTCATTACTTCTTGTTCTTTTTTTAATTTAATTTTTATTTTTTGTCAGAGCAAATTTGATTAAAATGTTTTGTTTCTTCTAGGTGTGCAAGATGTGGTTCTTTTAAACATATACATATATCTATTCTTCTTTGGATCATTTTCCCATGTAGGTTATGACACCATGTTGAGTAGTCTTGTCTTGGTATTACTTAGGTCTTTGGTGATTACATATTTCACATGTGTTTCTATATCTATCTTAACCCCAATATCCTAATGTATCCAATCCTCACACCTTTCCATTTGGTGAACCCTAAGTTTGTTTAATGAATCTGTGATTGCATTTCTCTGTGGAAATATCTTCATTGGTATCAATTTTTAGCTAAGACCTATAAGTGATATTATAGGATATGTGTCTTTTGCTTTCTGACTTAGTACAATTTGCCTGATTAACTCAAGAATCATACACAGTGCTGCAAATGGCATTGTTTTGTTTTTTTCCCTGGCTCATATTCCATCTGTACGTGTACCAGTTATTCTTTGGCCACGCACCTCTTGATGGACTTTTTGGTTGCCTGAATGTCTTGGTTATTGTAATACTGCTGCAATGCACATTTGCTTGCCTGTGTCTTTCCAGTTCTATCTCCTTATGTTATAGGCCAAGGAGTGGGCTTGCTGTATCATATGGTAGCTCAGTGTGTACGTTTTAAAGGCACCACCATTCAGTTCTCATTAGTGGCTCTTTCCAGGTTATGTCCCACTTAAAATTGAGGGTATGCATTTCTCCAAAACACCTTCAATATTTATTGTTTGTAGTTTGCTTGCTGCTGGTTATTCTAACAGGTGCGAGCTGATACCTCTGTGTGGCTGAATTTGCATGTGTCCCATAATCTGTTGAAATTGATTTTTAAAGCATGCTCTTTTTATTTATCAAACTGTGATTACAGCTTAGTTCTTCAAATTGTTTTCTTAAAGTAAGTGTCACATTTTGAAAAGTTTTGGCCACTACCTCCCTCAAGACATTTTGAGGGCAGGTTTCATTTACAGCCCTGAAGTACTTGTTCATATGAAGTGACCATTAACACAGGTATTAAAGCTGCTTTTGCAGGTAACGGCCAGAGGGCGGCAGCCTATTTACGTTCCCCAATCTGGTAACTAGGGAAAGAGTCCTTCAGCTGCAAGAGTGTCCAGCTTTATTTCTCATCCAGCTGTGGGTCTAGATATGATCAAACAAGGTTGCATCACAGCCCAGGAACGAATTATGTAAAATTTCCTCTCTATATCACTGTCTTATTTTTTTGGGAATTTTAAAGATATTTAATTTAAAATGGGGATTCGCTACTTTTCACTGCTGTGTTTATGCCGCTTTACACCCACTTGACTCACTTCCAGACAAATATCAATACATAGGTTTTAAGATTCTTACTAGTCACATATATTCTTGTGCGGTGAATAGGGGGTGTTGAGTCCAGTTCACTGAGCAAGGAGTAGGTCTTGTCTATTACATATTGGGTGTATGGAACGGTATCTGAGCGAATTTGAAACCCTTGTTTTATGCATCACCCCACCTCACCTTTCCCGTTAAGCAGCCATAGTGTGTTTTCTAAACGTGTGACTCTGTTCTGTTTTGTAATTCAGTTCAAGTGTAGCGGTTTTTACATTCCCTCTATAAGTGATAGCTTATGATAAGTGTCTTTTTCTGTGTGACTTATTTCACTTAGAATCGTCGTACCTAAATCCACTCACCTTGTTTCTACTAGCCTTATGACATTGATTTCATGTCTGAGTGATATTCCATTGTACATAAGGACCACAACTTCTTTATCCATTTTTCTCTTTCCTGGGATATTTAAGGTGTCATGAAGTGGAGGTTCTTGTCAACAGAGCAGCCCTAAACTTTGGGGTGCCTGTGTCTTGCTGATTTTTAGTTTTCCCAATTTATACGCCCATGAGTGGACGTGCCCTATGCTCCCTAAGCTGTATTTTTCGATGTTTCAGGACACACCGTACACTTCTCCAGAGTGCCTGTTGGCAATTTACATCCCGCCCATCAGCGTAGCAAGGCTGACATTTCTCCATGGCCTGTCCTGCATTTCTGGTTTTGACACTTTTTGCAGCATGGCCCTTTTGACCGATGGGAAGCGAGACTTCTTTGTAGCGCTGATTAGCCTTTCCAGGTTGCTTGGTTGGCCAAAAAGGGCGTATGCGTTTTTTCCTGAATATATTCAGGAAAAAACGCATACGCCCTTTTTGGCCAAGGGCATCATTGTCGACGTTTTGCGACTTTTCATGTGCTTTAAAGGCGATTCGAATCTACCTCCTGAAACCTGTTTCCTGCAATTCTGCCTTGCTTTCAAATCCTCTTCATTGCCTTCCCTCAATATATTTGTGGACGAGAGTTATCATTTATAACTCTGCGGGTTTGTGAATTGCAATGTGCTTGAGCTCCATTTTTCAACTCGCTTTTTTGGGAGCTGGCCGCAAAAGCGCGGTATTGCCTCAGGCCCTATTCTGCTTCTGGGGGGCAGGCTGAGCCTGTGGTTAATTCTTCTTCATGATGGGAAAATAGAGTGACCTGTGCCTGTCCCAACACCTAGATCTAGTCTCTCATTGGTTGCCCCTCTTCCCGTTCATCCTCAGGACAAATTGCAACCTGTAGGGAACAGGAGGTTAAAGGTGCTGATTCTCCACGTAGGGAGTTTGCTAGTAAAGTAGCTGGAATGGCGAACCCGAGCACAAGGAGATGAGAAATGAGGAGCGTTTTAAAAACCTTTCAAAATCACACGGTGTACCATCTTCTGGGTTTCTCATGCATGTTTTTGATGTAGGAAGATGCCCTTGAACCTGGAGATTTGGGACCCATGGGATGGGTACCATGCAGTATTACTTTAAAGGTTCTGCGTTTGCTCACCCAACCTCACCCAACCTCTCAGCCCCAAGAGTGTCCACCCTTATGTCTCATCCAGCTGTGGGTCTAGATATGGTCAATCCAGGTTGCATCACAGCCCCTGAACGAATTGTGTAAGAATTTATCTCTCTTTCACTGTCTTTGTTTTATGTGTTTTTTAAAGTAATTTATTTTTATAATGGGGTTTAGCTCCTTTTCACGGCTGTGTTTATGAGGCTTTGCACCCACTTGACTCACTTCCAGACAGATATCAATACATAGGTTTTACGATTCTTACTAGTCAGATATATTCTTGTGCGGTGAATAGGGGGTGTTGAGTCCAGTTCACTGAGCAAGGAGTAGGTCTTGTCTATTACATATTGGGTGTATGGATCGGTATCTCAGCGAATTTGAAACCCTTGTTTTATGCATCACCCCACCTCACCTTTCCCGTTAAGCAGACATAGTGTGTTTTCTAAACGTGTGACTCTGTTCTGTTTTGTAATTCAGTTCAAGTGTAGCGGTTTTTACATTCCCTCTATAAGTGATAGCTTATGATAAGTGTCTTTTTCTGTGTGACTTATTTCACTTAGAATCGTCGTACCTAAATCCAATCATCTTGCTTCTCCTAGCCTTATGACATTGATTTCATGTCTGAGTGATATTCCATTGTACTTAAGGACCACAACTTCTTTATCCATTTTTCTCTTTCCTGGGATATTTAAGGTGTCATGAAGTGGAGGTTCTTGTCAACAGAGCAGCCCTAAACTTTGGGGTGCCTGTGTCTTGCTGATTTTTAGTTTTCCCAATTTATACGCCCATGAGTGGACGTGCCCTATGCTCCCTAAGCTGTGTTTTTTCGATGTTTCAGGACACACCGTACACTTCTCCAGAGTGGCTGTTGGTAATTTACATCCCACCCATCAGTGTAGCAAGGCTGCCATTTCTCCATGGCCTGTCCTGCATTTCTGGTTTTGACACTTTTTGAAACATGGCCCTTTTGACCGATGGGAAGCGAGACTTCCTTGTAGCGCTGATTTGCCTTTCCACGTTGCTTGGTTGGCCAAAAAGGGCGTATGCGTTTTTTCCTGAATATATTCAGGAAAAAACACATACGCCCTTTTTGGCCAAGGGCATCATTGTCGACGTTTTGCCGCCTTTCATGTGCTTTAAAGGCGATTCGAATCTACCTCCTGAAACCTGTTTCCTGCAATTCTGCCTTGCTTTCAAATCCTCTTCGTTGCCCTCCCTCAATATATTTGTGGACGAGAGTTATCATTTATAACTCTGCGGTTTTTTGAATGGCAGTGTCCCTGGGCTCCATTTTTCAACTCGCTTTTTTGGGAGCTGGCCGCAAGAGCGCGGGATTGCCTCAGGCCCTATTCTGCTTCAGGGCGGCAGGCTGAGCCTGTGGTTAATTCTTCTTCCCGATGGGAAAATAGAGTGACCTGTGCCTGTCCCAACACCTAGATCTAGTCTCTCATTGGTTGCCCCTCTTCCCGTTCATCCTCAGGACAAATTGCAACCTGTAGGGAACAGGAGGTTAAAGGTGCTGATTCTCCAAGTAGGGAGATTGCTAGTAAAGTAGCTGGAATGGCGAACCCGAGCACAAGGAGATGAGAAATGAGGTGCGTTTTAGAAACCTTTCAAAATCACACGGTGTACCATCTTCTGGATTTCTCATGTATGTTTTTGATGTAGGAAGATGCCCTTGAACCTGGAGATTTGGGACCCATGGGATGGGTACCAGGCAGTATTACTTTAAAGGGTCTGTGTTTGCTCACCCAACCTCACCCAACCTCTCAGCCCCAAGTGTGTCCACCCTTATGTCTCATCCAGCTGTGGGTCTAGATATGGTCAATCCAGGTTGCATCACAGCCCCTGAACGAATTTTGTAAGAATTTCTCTCTCTTTCACTGTCTTTGTTTCACGGGTATTTAAAAGTAATTTATTTTTATAATGGGGTATAGCTGCTTTTCACGGCTGTGTTTATGCGGCTTTACACCCACTTGACTCACTTCCAGACAGATATCAATACATAGGTTTTAAGATTCTTACTAGTCACATATATTCTTCTGTGGTGAATAGGGGGTGTTGAGTCCAGTTCACTGAGCAAGGAGTCGGTCTTCTCTATTACATATTGGGTGTATGGAACGGTATCTGAGCGAATTTGAAACCCTTGTTTTATGCATCACCCCACCTCACCTTTCCCGTTAAGCAGCCATAGTGTGTTTTCTAAACGTGTGACTCTGTTCTGTTTTGTAATTCAGTTCAAGTGTAGCGGTTTTTACATTCCCTCTATAAGTGATAGCTTATGATAAGTGTCTTTTTCTGTGTGACTTATTTCACTTAGAATCGTCGTACCTAAATCCACTCATCTTGCTTCTAGTAGCCTTATGACATTGATTTCATGTCTGAGTGATATTCCATTGTACATAAGGACCACAACTTCTTTATCCATTTTTCTCTTTCCTGGGATATTTAAGGTGTCATGAAGTGGAGGTTCTTGTCAACAGAGCAGCCCTAAACTTTGGGGTGCCTGTGTCTTGCTGATTTTTAGTTTTCCCAATTTATACGCCCATGAGTGGACGTGCCCTATGCTCCCTAAGCTGTGTGTTTTAGATGTTTCAGGACACACCGTACACTTCTCCAGAGTGGCTGTTGGCAATTTACATCCCGCCCATCAGCGTAGCAAGGCTGCCATTTCTCCATGGCCTGTCCTGCATTTCTGGTTTTCACACTTTTTGCAGCATGGCCCTTTTGACCGATGGGAAGCGAGACTACTTTGTAGCGCTGATTTGCCTTTCCAGGTTGCTTGGTTGGCCAAAAAGGGCGTATGCGTTTTTTCCTGAATATATTCAGGAAAAAACGCATACGCCCTTTTTGGCCAAGGGCATCATTGTCGACGTTTTGCGACTTTTCATGTGCTTTAAAGGCGATTCGAATCTACCTCCTGAAACCTGTTTCCTGCAATTCTGCCTTGCTTTCAAATCCTCTTCGTTGCCTTCCCTCAATATATTTGTGGACGAGAGTTATCATTTATAACTCTGCGGGTTTGTGAATGGCAGTGTCCCTGGGCTGCATTTTTCAACTCCCTTTTTTGGGAGCTGGCCGTAAGAGCGCGGGATTGCCTCAGGCCCTATTCTGCTTCTGGGCGGCAGGGTGAGCCTGTGGTTAATTCTTCTTCCTGATGGGAAAATAGAGTGACCTGTGCCTGTCCCAACACCTAGATCTAGTCTCTCATTGGTTGCCCCTCTTCCCGTTCATCCTCAGGACAAATTGCAACCTGTAGGGTACAGGAGGTTAAAGGTGCTGATTCTCCAAGTAGGGAGATTGCTAGTAAAGTAGCTGGAATGGCGAACCCGAACACAAGGAGATGAGAAATGAGTTGCGTTTTAGAAACCTTTCAAAATCACACGGTGTACCATCTTCTGGGTTTCTCATACATGTTTTCGATGTAGGAAGATGCCCTTGAACCTGGAGATTTGGGACCCATGGGATGGGTACCACGCAGTATTACTTTAAAGGGTCTGTGTTTGCTCACCCAACCTCACCCAACCTCTCAGCCCCAAGTGTGTCCACCCTTATGTCTCATCCAGCTGTGGGTCTAGATATGGTCAATCCAGGTTGCATCACATCCTCTGAACGAATTGTGTAAGAATTTCTCTCTCTTTCACTGTCTTTGTTTTACAGGTTTTTAAAAGTAATTTATTTTTATAATGGGGTTTAGCTGCTTTTCACGGCTGTGTTTATGCGGCTTTACACCCACTTGACTCACTTCCAGACAGATATCAATACATAGGTTTTAAGATTCTTACTAGTCACATATATTCTTGTGCGGTGAATAGGGGGTGTTGAGTCCAGTTCACTGAGCAATGAGTCGGTGTTGTCTATTACATATTGGGTGTATGGAACGGTATCTGAGCGAATTTGAAACCCTTGTTTTATGCATCACCCCACCTCACCTTTCCCGTTAAGCAGCCATAGTGTGTTTTCTAAACGTGTGACTCTGTTCTGTTTTGTAACTCAGTTCAAGTGTAGCGGTTTTTACATTCCCTCTATAAGTGATAGCTTATGATAAGTGTCTTTTTCTGTGTGACTTATTTCACTTAGAATCATCGTACCTAAGTCCACTCATCTTGCTTCTTCTAGCCTTATGATATTGATTTCATATCTGCGTGATATTCCATTGTACATAAGGACCACAACTTCTTTATCCATTTTTCTCTTTCCTGGGATATTTAAGGTGTCATGAAGTGGAGGTTCTTGTCAACAGAGCAGCCCTAAACTTTGGGGTGCCTGTGTCTTGCTGATTTTTAGTTTTCCCAATTTATACGCCCATGAGTGGACGTGCCCTATGCTCCCTAAGCTGTGTGTTTTAGATATTTCAGGACACACCGTACACTTCTTCAGAGTGGCTGTTGGCAATTTACATCCCGCCCATCAGCGTAGCAAGGCTGCCATTTCTCCATGGCCTGTCCTGCATTTCTGGTTTTGAAAATTTTTGCAGCATGGCCCTTTTGACCGATGGGAAGCGAGACTACTTTGTAGCGCTGATTTCCCTTTCCAGGTTGCTTGGTTGGCCAAAAAGGGCGTATGCGTTTTTTCCTGAATATATTCAGGAAAAAACGCATACGCTCTTTTTGGCCAAGGTCATCATTGTCGACGTTTTGCCACCTTTCATGTGCTTTAAAGGCGATTCGTATCTACCTCCTGAAATCTGTTTCCTGCAATTCTGCCTTGCTTTCAACTCCTCTTCGTTGCCTTCCCTCAATATATTTGTGGACGAGAGTTATCATTTATAAGTCAGCAGGTTTGTGAATTGCAGTGCCCCTGAGCTCCATTTTTGAACTGTCTTTTTTGGGAGCTGGCCGCAAACGCACGGGATTGCCTAAGGCCCTATTCTGGTTCCCGGCGGTAGGCTGAGCCTGTGGTTAATTCTTCTTCCTGATGGGAAAATAGAGTGACCTGTGCCTGTCCCAACACCTAGATCTAGTCTCTCATTGGTTGTCCCTCTTCCCTTTCATCCTCAGGACAAATTGCAACCTGTAAGGAACAGGAGGTTAAAGGTGCTGATTCTCCAAGTAGGGAGATTGCTAGTAAAGTAGCTGGAATGGCGAACCCGAACACAAGGAGATGAGAAATGAGGTGCGTTTTAGAAACCTTTGAAAATCACACGGTGTACCATCTTCTGGGTTTCTCATACATGTTTTCGATGTAGGAAGATGCCCTTGAACCTGGAGATTTGGGACCCATGGGATGGGTACCACGCAGTATTACTTTAAAGGGTCTGTGTTTGCTCACCCAACCTCACCCAACCTCTCAGCCCCAAGTGTGTCCACCCTTATGTCTCATCCAGCTGTGGGTCTAGATATGGTCAATCCAGGTTGCATCACAGCCTCTGAACGAATTGTGTAAGAATTTCTCTCTCTTTCACTGTCTTTGTTTTACAGGTTTTTAAAAGTAATTTATTTTTATAATGGGGTTTAGCTGCTTTTCACGGCTGTGTTTATGCGGCTTTACACCCACTTGACTCACTTCCAGACAGATATCAATACATAGGTTTTAAGATTCTTACTAGTCACATATATTCTTGTGCGGTGAATAGGGGGTGTTGAGTCCAGTTCACTGAGCAATGAGTCGGTGTTGTCTATTACATATTGGGTGTATGGAACGGTATCTGAGCGAATTTGAAACCCTTGTTTTATGCATCACCCCACCTCACCTTTCCCGTTAAGCAGCCATAGTGTGTTTTCTAAACGTGTGACTCTGTTCTGTTTTGTAACTCAGTTCAAGTGTAGCGGTTTTTACATTCCCTCTATAAGTGATAGCTTATGATAAGTGTCTTTTTCTGTGTGACTTATTTCACTTAGAATCATCGTACCTAAGTCCACTCATCTTGCTTCTTCTAGCCTTATGATATTGATTTCATATCTGCGTGATATTCCATGGTACATAAGGACCACAACTTCTTTATCCATTTTTCTCTTTCCTGGGATATTTAAGGTGTCATGAAGTGGAGGTTCTTGTCAACAGAGCAGCCCTAAACTTTGGGGTGCCTGTGTCTTGCTGATTTTTAGTTTTCCCAATTTATACGCCCATGAGTGGACGTGCCCTATGCTCCCTAAGCTGTGTGTTTTAGATGTTTCAGGACACACCGTACACTTCTCCAGAGTGGCTGTTGGCAATTTACATCCCGCCCCTCATTGTAGCAAGGCTGCCATTTCTCCATGGCCTGTCCTGCATTTCTGGTTTTGACACTTTTTGCAGCATGGCCCTTTTGACCGATGGGAAGCGAGACTACTTTGTAGCGCTGATTTGCTTTCCAGGTTGCTTGGTTGGCCAAAAAGGGCGTATGCGTTTTTTCCTGAATATATTCAGGAAAAAACGCATACGCCCTTTTTGGCCAAGGGCATCATTGTCGACGTTTTGCGACTTTTCATGTGCTTTAAAGGCGATTCGAATCTACCTCCTGAAACCTGTTTCCTGCAATTCTGCCTTGCTTTCAAATCCTCTTCGTTGCCTTCCCTCAATATATTTGTGGACGAGAGTTATCACTTATAACTCTGCGGGTTTGTGAATGGCAGTGTCCCTGGGCTCCATTTTTCAACTCGCTTTTTTGGGAGCTGGCCGTAAGAGCGCGGGATTGCCTCAGGCCCTATTCTGCTTCTGGGCGGCAGGCTGAGCCTGTGGTTAATTCTTCTTCCTGATGGGAAAATAGAGTGACCTGTGCCTGTCCCAACACCTAGATCTAGTCTCTCATTGGTTGCCCCTCTTCCCGTTCATCCTCAGGACAAATTGCAACCTGTAGGGAACAGGAGGTTAAAGGTGCTGATTCTCCAAGTAGGGAGATTGCTAGTAACGTACCTGGAATGGCGAACCCGAGCACAAGGAGATGAGAAATGAGGTGCGTTTTAGAAACCTTTCAAAATCACACGGTGTACCATCTTCTGGGTTTCTCATGCATGTTTTCGATGTAGGAAGATGCCCTTGAACCTGGAGATTTGGGACCCATGGGATGGGTACCACGCAGTATTACTTTAAAGGGTCTGTGTTTGCTCACCCAACCTCACCCAACCTCTCAGCCCAAAGTGTGTCCACCCTTATGTCTCATCCAGCTGTGGGTCTAGATATGGTTAATCCAGGTTGCATCACAGCCTCTGAACGAATTTTGTAAGAATTTCTCTCTCTTTCACTGTCTTTGTTTTACGGGTTTTTAAAAGTAATTTTTTTATATAATGGGGTTTATCTGCTTTTCACGGCTGTGTTTATGCGGCTTTACACCCACTTGACTCACTTCCAGACAGATATCAATACATAGGTTTTAAGATTCTTACTAGTCACATATATTCTTGTGTGGTGAATAGGGGGTGTTGAGTCCAGTTCACTGAGCAAGGAGTCGGTCTTTTCTATTGCATATTGGGTGTATGGAACGGTATGTGAGCGAATTTGAAACCCTTGTTTTATGCATCACCCCACCTCACCTTTCCCGTTAAGCAGCCATAGTGTGTTTTCTAAACGTGTGACTCTGTTCTGTTTTGTAACTCAGTTCAAGTGTAGCGGTTTTTACATTCCCTCTATAAGTGATAGCTTATGATAAGTGTCTTTTTCTGTGTGACTTATTTCACTTAGAATCATCGTACCTAAGTCCACTCATCTTGCTTGTACTAGCCTTATGACCTTGATTTCATGTCTGTGTGATATTCCATTGTACATAAGGACCACAATTTCTTTATCCATTTTTCTCTTTCCTGGGATATTTAAGGTGTCATGAAGTGGAGGTTCTTGTCAACAGAGCAGCCCTAAACTTTGGGGTGCCTGTGTCTTGCTGATTTTTAGTTTTCCCAATTTATACGCCCATGAGTGGACGTGCCCTATGCTCCCTAAGCTGTGTGTTTTAGATGTTTCAGGACACACCGTACACTTCTTCAGAGTGGCTGTTGGCAATTTACATCCCGCCCATCAGCGTAGCAAGGCTGCCATTTCTCCATGGCCTGTCCTGCATTTCTGGTTTTGAAAATTTTTGCAGCATGGCCCTTTTGACCGATGGGAAGCGAGACTACTTTGTAGCGCTGATTTCCCTTTCCAGGTTGCTTGGTTGGCCAAAAAGGGCGTATGCGTTTTTTCCTGAATATATTCAGGAAAAAACGCATACGCTCTTTTTGGCCAAGGTCATCATTGTCGACGTTTTGCCACCTTTCATGTGCTTTAAAGGCGATTCGAATCTACCTCCTGAAATCTGTTTCCTGCAATTCTGCCTTGCTTTCAAATCCTCTTCGTTGCCTTCCCTCAATATATTTTTGGACGAGAGTTATCATTTATAACTCAGCAGGTTTGTGAATTGCAGTGCCCCTGAGCTCCATTTTTCAACTGTCTTTTTTGGGAGCTGGCTGCAAACGCACGGGATTGCCTAAGGCCCTATACTGGTTCCCGGCGGTAGGCTGAGCCTGTGGTTAATTCTTTTTTCTGATGGGAAAAGAGAGTGACCTGTGCCTGTCCCAACACCTAGATCTAGTCTCTCATTGGTTGCCCCTCTTCCCTTTCATCCTCAGGACAAATTGCAACCTGTACGGAACAGGAGGTTAAAGGTGCTGATTCTCCAAGTAGGGAGATTGCTAGTAAAGTAGCTGGAATGGCGAACCCGAACACAAGGAGATGAGAAATGAGGTGCGTTTTAGAAACCTTTCAAAATCACACGGTGTACCATCTTCTGGGTTTCTCATGCATGTTTTCGATGTAGGAAGATGCCCTTGAACCTGGAGATTTGGGACCCATGGGATGGGTACCACGCAGTATTACTTTAAAGGGTCTGTGTTTGCTCACCCAACCTCACCCAAACTCTCAGCCCCAAGTGGGTCCACCCTTATGTCTCATCCAGCTGTGGGTCTAGATATGGTCAATCCAGGTTGCATCACAGCCTCTGAACGAATTTTGTAAGAATTTCTCTCTCTTTCACTGTCTTTGTTTTACGGTTTTTTAAAAGTAATTTATTTTTATAATGGGGTTTAGCTGCTTTTCACGGCTGTGTTTATGCGGCTTTACACCCACTTGACTCACTTCCAGACAGATATCAATACATAGGTTTTAAGATTCTTACTAGTCACATATATTCTTGTGCGGTGAATAGGGGGTTTTGAGTCCAGTTCACTGAGCAATGAGTCGGTGTTGTCTATTACATATTGGGTGTATGGAACGGTATCTGAGCCAATTTGAAACCCTTGTTTTATGCATCACCCCACCTCACCTTTCCCGTTAAGCAGCCATAGTGTGTTTTCTAAACGTGTGACTCTGTTCTGTTTTGTAACTCAGTTCAAGTGTAGCGGTTTTTACATTCCCTCTATAAGTGATAGCTTATGATAAGTGTCTTTTTCTGTGTGACTTATTTCACTTAGAATCATCGTACCTAAGTCCATTCATGTTGCTTCTTCTAGCCTTATGATATTGATTTCATGTCTGCGTGATATTCCATTGTACATAAGGACCACAACTTCTTTATCCATTTTTCTCTTTCCTGGGATATTTAAGGTGTCATGAAGTGGAGGTTCTTGTCAACAGAGCAGCCCTAAACTTTGGGGTGCCTGTGTCTTGCTGATTTTTAGTTTTCCCAATTTATACGCCCATGAGTGGACGTGCCCTATGCTCCCTAAGCTGTGTGTTTTAGATGTTTCAGGACACACCGTACACTTCTCCAGATTGGCTGTTGGCAATTTACATCCCGCCCCTCAGCGTAGCAAGGCTGCCATTTCTCCATGGCCTGTCCTGCATTTCTGGTTTTGACACTTTTTGCAGCATGGCCCTTTTGACCGACGGGAAGCGAGACTACTTTGTAGCGCTGATTTGCTTTCCAGGTTGCTTGGTTGGCCAAAAAGGGCGTATGCGTTTTTTCCTGAAT
Organism: Eschrichtius robustus; assembly: GCF_028021215.1. Taxonomy (NCBI): domain Eukaryota; kingdom Metazoa; phylum Chordata; class Mammalia; order Artiodactyla; family Eschrichtiidae; genus Eschrichtius; species Eschrichtius robustus. Next base: position 3,554,845 of record NW_027175257.1, read on the forward strand.
ATATTCAGGAAAAAACGCATACGCCCTTTTTGGCCAAGGGCATCATTGTCGACGTTTTGCGACTTTTCATGTGCTTTAAAGGCGATTCGAATCTACCTCCTGAAACCTGTTTCCTGCAATTCTGCCTTGCTTTCAAATCCTCTTCGTTGCCTTCCCTCAATATATTTGTGGACGAGAGTTATCATTTATAAGTCAGCAGGTTTGTGAATTGCAGTGCCCCTGAGCTCCATTTTTCAACTGTCTTTTTTGGGTGCTGGCCGCAAACGCACGGGATTGCCTAAGGCCCTATTCTGGTTCCCGGCGGTAGGCTGAGCCTGTGGTTAATTCTTCTTCCTGATGGGAAAATAGAGTGACCTGTGCCTGTCCCAACACCTAGATCTAGTCTCTCATTGGTTGCCCCTCTTCCCGTTCATCCTCAGGACAAATTGCAACCTGTAGGGAACAGGAGGTTAAAGGTGCTGATTCTCCAAGTAGGGAGATTGCTAGTAACGTACCTGGAATGGCGAACCCGAGCACAAGGAGATGAGAAATGAGGTGCGTTTTAGAAACCTTTCAAAATCACACGGTGTACCATCTTCTGGGTTTCTCATGCATGTTTTCGATGTAGGAAGATGCCCTTGAACCTGGAGATTTGGGACCCATGGGATGGGTACCACGCAGTATTACTTTAAAGGGTCTGTGTTTGCTCACCCAACCTCACCCAACCTCTCAGCCCCAAGTGTGTCCACCCTTATGTCTCATCCAGCTGTGGGTCTAGATATGTTCAATCCAGGTTGCATCACAGCCTCTGAACGAATTTTGTAAGAATTTCTCTCTCTTTCACTGTCTTTGTTTTACGGGTTTTTAAAAGTAATTTATTTTTATAATGGGGTTTTGCTGCTTTTCACGGCTGTGTTTATGCGGCTTTACACCCACTTGACTCACTTCCAGACAGATATCAATACATAGGTTTTAAGATTCTTACTAGTCACCTATATTCTTGTGCGGTGAATAGGGGGTGTTGAGTCCAGTTCACTGAGCAAGGAGTCGGTCTTTTCTATTACATATTGGGTGTATGGAACGGTATCTGAGCCAATTTGAAACCCTTGTTTTATGCATCACCCCACCTCACCTTTCCCGTTAAGCAGCCATAGTGTGTTTTCTAAACGTGTGACCCTGTTCTGTTATGTAACTCAGTTCAAGTGTAGCGGTTTTTACATTCCCTCTATAAGTGATAGCTTATGATAAGTGTCTTTTTCTGTGTGACTTATTTCACTTAGATTCATCGTACCTAAGTCCACTCATCTTGCTTCTTCTAGCCTTATGATATTGATTTCATGTCTGCGTGATATTCCATTGTACATAAGGACCACAACTTCTTTATCCATTTTTCTCTTTCCTGGGATATTTAAGGTGTCATGAAGTGGAGGTTCTTGTCAACAGAGCAGCCCTAAACTTTGGGGTGCCTGTGTCTTGCTGATTTTTAGTTTTTCCAATTTATACGCCCATGAGTGGACGTGCCCTATGCTCCCTAAGCTGTGTGTTTTAGATGTTTCAGGACACACCGTACACTTCTTCAGAGTGGCTGTTGGCAATTTACATCCCGCCCAAGAGCGTAGCAAGGCTGCCATTTCTCCATGGCCTGTCCTGCAATTCTGGTTTTGACACTTTTTGCAGCATGGCCCTTTTGACCGATGGGAAGCGAGACTACTTTGTAGCGCTGATTTGCCTTTCCAGGTTGCTTGGTTGGCCAAAAAGGGCGTATGCGTTTTTTCCTGAATATATTCAGGAAAAAACGCATACGCCCTTTTTGGCCAAGGGCATCATTGTCGACGTTTTGCGACTTTTCATGTGCTTTAAAGGCGATTCGAATCTACCTCCTGAAACCTGTTTCCTGCAATTCTGCCTTGCTTTCAAATCCTCTTCGTTGCCTTCCCTCAATATATTTGTGGATGAGAGTTATCATTTATAACTCTGCGGGTTTGTGAATGGCAGTGTCCCTGGGCTCCATTTTTCAACTCGCTTTTTTAGGAGCTGGCCGTAAGAGCGCGGGATTGCCTCAGGCCCTATTCTGCTTCTGGGCGGCAGGCTGAGCCTGTGGTTAATTCTTCTTCCTGATGGGAAAATAGAGTGACCTGTGCCTGTCCCAACACCTAGATCTAGTCTCTCATTGGTTGCCCCTCTTCCCGTTCATCCTCAGGACAAATTGCAACCTGTAGGGAACAGGAGGTTAAAGGTGCTGATTCTCCAAGTAGGGAGATTGCTAGTAAAGTACCTGGAATGGCGAACCCGAGCACAAGGAGATGAGAAATGAGGTGCGTTTTAGAAACCTTTCAAAATCACACGGTGTACCATCTTCTGGGTTTCTCATGTATGTTTTCGATGGAGGAAGATGCCCTTGAACCTGGAGATTTGGGACCCATGGGATGCGTACCACGCAGTATTACTTTAAAGGTTGTGCGTTTGCTCACCCAACCTCACCCAACCTCTCAGCCCCAAGAGTGTCCACCCTTATGTCTCATCCAGCTGTGTGTCTAGATATGGTCAATCCAGGTTGCATCACAGCCCCTGACCGAATTTTGGAAGAATTTCTCTCTCTTTCACTGTCTTTGTTTTACGGGTTTTTAAAAGTAATTTATTTTTATAATGGTGTTTAGCGGCCTTTCACGGCTGTGTTGATGCGGCTTTACACCCACTTGACTCACTTCCAGACAGATATCAATACATAGGTTTTACGATTCTTACTAGTCAGATATATTCTTGTGCGGTGAATAGGGGGTGTTGTGTCCAGTTCACTGAGCAAGGAGTAGGTCTTGTCTATTACATATTGGGTGTATGGAACGGTATGTGAGCGAATTTGAAACCCTTGTTTTATGCATCACCCCACCTCACCTTTCCCGTTAAGCAGCCATAGTGTGTTTTCTAAACGTGTGACTCTGTTCTGTTTTGTAATTCAGTTCAAGTGTAGCGGTTTTTACATTCCCTCTATAAGTGATAGCTTATGATAAGTGTCTTTTTCTGTGTGACTTATTTCACTTAGAATCGTCGTTCCTAAATCCACTCATCTTGCTTCTACTACCCTTATGACATTTATTTCATGTCTGAGTGATATTCCATTTTACATAAGGACCACAACTTCTTTATCCATTTTTTTCTTTCCTGGGATATTTAAGGTGTCATGAAGTGGAGGTTCTTGTCAACAGAGCAGCCCTAATCATTGGGGTGCCTGTGTCTTGCTGATTTTTAGTTTTCCCAATTTATACGACCATGAGTGGACGTGCCCTATGCTCCCTAAGCTGTGTTTTTTCGAAGTTTCAGGACACACCGTACACTTCTCCAGTGTGGCTGTTGGCAATTTACATCCCTCCCATCCGCGTAGCAAGGCTGCCATTTCTCCATGGCCTGTCCTGCATTTCTGGTTTTGAAAATTTTTGCAGCATGGCCCTTTTGACCGATGGGAAGCGAGACTTCTTTGTAGCGCTGATTTGCCTTTCCAGGTTGCTTGGTTGGCCAAAAAGGGCGTATGCGTTTTTTCCTGAATATATTCAGGAAAAAACGCATACGCTCTTTTTGGCCAAGGTCATCATTGTCGACGTTTTGCCACCTTTCATGTGCTTTAAAGGCGATTCGAATCTACCTCCTGAAATCTGTTTCCTGCAATTCTGCCTTGCTTTCAAATCCTCTTCGTTGCCTTCCCTCAATGTATTTTTTGACGAGAGTTATCATTTATAACTCAGCAGGTTTGTGAATTGCAGTGCCCCTGAGCTCCATTTTTCAACTGTCTTTTTTGGGAGCTGGCCGCAAACGCACGGGATTGCCTAAGGCCCTATTCTGGTTCCCGGCGGTAGGCTGAGCCTGTGGTTAATTCTTCTTCCTGATGGGAAAATAGAGTGACCTGTGCCTGTCCCAACACCTAGATCTAGTCTCTCATTGGTTGCCCCTCTTCCCGTTCATCCTCAGGACAAATTGCAACCTGTAGGGAACAGGAGGTTAAAGGTGCTGATTCTCCAAGTAGGGAGATTGCTAGTAACGTACCTGGAATGGCGAACCCGAGCACAAGGAGATGAGAAATGAGGTGCGTTTTAGAAACCTTTCAAAATCACACGGTGTACCATCTTCTGGGTTTCTCATGCATGTTTTCGATGTAGGAAGATGCCCTTGAACCTGGAGATTTGGGACCCATGGGATGGGTACCACGCAGTATTACTTTAAAGGGTCTGTGTTTGCTCACCCAACCTCACCCAACCTCTCAGCCCCAAGTGTGTCCACCCTTATGTCTCATCCAGCTGTGGGTCTAGATATGTTCAATCCAGGTTGCATCACAGCCTCTGAACGAATTTTGTAAGAATTTCTCTCTCTTTCACTGTCTTTGTTTTACGGGTTTTTAAAAGTAATTTATTTTTATAATGGGGTTTAGCTGCTTTTCACGGCTGTGTTTATGCGGCTTTACACCCACTTGACTCACTTCCAGACAGATATCAATACATAGGTTTTAAGGTTCTTACTAGTCACATATATTCTTGTGCGGTGAATAGGGGGTGTTGAGTCCAGTTCACTGAGCAATGAGTGGGTGTTGTCTATTACATATTGGGTGTATGGAACGGTATCTGAGCGAATTTGAAACCCTTGTTTTATGCATCACCCCACCTCACCTTTCCCGTTAAGCAGCCATAGTGTGTTTTCTAAACGTGTGACTCTGTTCTGTTTTGTAACTCAGTTCAAGTGTAGCGGTTTTTACATTCCCTCTATAAGTGATAGCTTATGATAAGTGTCTTTTTCTGTGTGACTTATTTCACTTAGAATCATCGTACCTAAGTCCACTCATCTTGCTTCTACTAGCCTTATGATATTGATTTCATGTCTGCGTGATATTCCATTGTACATAAGGACCACAACTTCTTTAACCATTTTTCTCTTTCCTGGGATATTTAAGGTGTCATGAAGTGGAGGTTCTTGTCAACAGAGCAGCCCTAAACTTTGGGGTGCCTGTGTCTTGCTGATTTTTAGTTTTCCCAATTTATACGCCCATGAGTGGACGTGCCCTATGCTCCCTAAGCTGTGTGTTTTAGATGTTTCAGGACACACCGTACACTTCTCCAGAGTGGCTGTTGGCAATTTACATCCCGCCCCTCAGCGTAGCAAGGCTGCCATTTCTCCATGGCCTGTCCTGCATTTCTGGTTTTGACACTTTTTGCAGCATGGCCCTTTTGACCGATGGGAAGCGAGACTACTTTGTAGCGCTGATTTGCCTTTCCAGGTTGCTTGGTTGGCCAAAAAGGGCGTATGCGTTTTTTCCTGAATATATTCAGGAAAAAACGCATACGCCCTTTTTGGCCAAGGGCATCATTGTCGACGTTTTGCGACTTTTCATGTGCTTTAAAGGCGATTCGAATCTACCTCCTGAAACCTGTTTCCTGCAATTCTGCCTTGCTTTCAAATCCTCTTCGTTGTCTTCCCTCAATATATTTGTGGACGAGAGTTATCATTTATAACTCTGCGGGTTTGTGAATGGCAGTGTCCCTGGGCTCCATTTTTCAACTCGCTTTTTTGGGAGCTGGCCGTAAGAGCGCGGGATTGCCTCAGGCCCTATTCTGCTTCGGGGCGGCAGGCTGAGCCTGTGGTTAATTCTTCTTCCTGATGGGAAAATAGAGTGACCTCTGCCTGTCCCAACACCTAGATCTAGTCTCTCATTGGTTGCCCCTCTTCCCGTTCATCCTCAGGACAAATTGCAACCTGTAGAGAACAGGAGGTTAAAGGTGCTGATTCTCCAAGTAGGGAGATTGCTAGTAACGTAACTGGAATGGCGAACCCGAGCACAAGGAGATGAGAAATGAGGTGCGTTTTAGAAACCTTTCAAAATCACACGGTGTACCATCTTCTGGGTTTCTCATGCATGTTTTCGATGTAGGAAGATGCCCTTGAACCTGGAGATTTGGGACCCATGGGATGGGTACCACGCAGTATTACTTTAAAGGGTCTGTGTTTGCTCACCCAACCTCACCCAACCTCTCAGCCCCAAGTGTGTCCACCCTTATGTCTCATCCAGCTGTGGGTCTAGATATGGTCAATCCAGGTTGCATCACAGCCTCTGAACGAATTTTGTAAGAATTTCTCTCTCTTTCACTGTCTTTGTTTTACGGGTTTTTAAAAGTAATTTATTTTTATAATGGGGTTTAGCTGCTTTTCACGGCTGTGTTTATGCGGCTTTACACCCACTTGACTCACTTCCAGACAGATATCAATACATAGGTTTTAAGGTTCTTACTAGTCACATATATTCTTGTGCGGTGAATAGGGGGTGTTGAGTCCAGTTCACTGAGCAATGAGTCGGTGTTGTCTATTACATATTGGGTGTATGGAACGGTATCTAAGCGAATTTGAAACCCTTGTTTTATGCATCACCCCACCTCACCTTTCCCGTTAAGCAGCCATAGTGTGTTTTCTAAACGTGTGACTCTGTTCTGTTTTGTAACTCAGTTCAAGTGTAGCGGTTTTTACATTCCCTCTATAAGTGATAGCTTATGATAAGTGTCTTTTTCTGTGTGACTTATTTCACTTAGAATCATCGTACCTAAGTCCACTCATCTTGCTTCTACTAGCCTTATGATATTGATTTCATGTCTGCGTGATATTCCATTGTACATTAGGACCACAACTTCTTTAACCATTTTTCTCTTTCCTGGGATATTTAAGGTTTCATGAAGTGGAGGTTCTTGTCAACAGAGCAGCCCTAAACTTTGGGGTGCCTGTGTCTTGCTGATTTTTAGTTTTCCCAATTTATACGCCCATGAGTGGACGTGCCCTATGCTCCCTAAGCTGTGTGTTTTAGATGTTTCAGGACACACCGTACACTTCTCCAGAGTGGCTGTTGGCAATTTACATCCCGCCCCTCAGCGTAGCAAGGCTGCCATTTCTCCATGGCCTGTCCTGCATTTCTGGTTTTGACACTTTTTGCAGCATGGCCCTTTTGACCGATGGGAAGCGAGACTACTTTGTAGCGCTGATTTGCCTTTCCAGGTTGCTTGGTTGGCCAAAAAGGGCGTATGCGTTTTTTCCTGAATATATTCAGGAAAAAACGCATACGCCCTTTTTGGCCAAGGGCATCATTGTCGACGTTTTGCGACTTTTCATGTGCTTTAAAGGCGATTCGAATCTACCTCCTGAAACCTGTTTCCTGCAATTCTGCCTTGCTTTCAAATCCTCTTCGTTGTCTTCCCTCAATATATTTGTGGACGAGAGTTATCATTTATAACTCTGCGGGTTTGTGAATGGCAGTGTCCCTGGGCTCCATTTTTCAACTCGCTTTTTTGGGAGCTGGCCGTAAGAGCGCGGGATTGCCTCAGGCCCTATTCTGCTTCTGGGCGGCAGGCTGAGCCTGTGGTTAATTCTTCTTCCTGATGGGAAAATAGAGTGACCTGTGCCTGTCCCAACACCTAGATCTAGTCTCTCATTGGTTGCCCCTCTTCCCGTTCATCCTCAGGACAAATTGCAACCTGTAGGGAACAGGAGGTTAAAGGTGCTGATTCTCCAAGTAGGGAGATTGCTAGTAACGTACCTGGAATGGCGAACCCGAGCACAAGGAGATGAGAAATGAGGTGCGTTTTAGAAACCTTTCAAAATCACACGGTGTACCATCTTCTGGGTTTCTCATGCATGTTTTCGATGTAGGAAGATGCCCTTGAACCTGGAGATTTGGGACCCATGTGATGGGTACCATGCAGTATTACTTTAAAGGGTCTGTGTTTGCTCACCCAACCTCACCCAACCTCTCAGCCCCAAGTGTGTCCACCCTTATGTCTCATCCAGCTGTGGGTCTAGATATGTTCAATCCAGGTTGCATCACAGCCTCTGAACGAATTTTGTAAGAATTTCTCTCTCTTTCACTGTCTTTGTTTTACGGGTTTTTAAAAGTAATTTATTTTTATAATGGGGTTTAGCTGCTTTTCACGGCTGTGTTTATGCGGCTTTACACCCACTTGACTCACTTCCAGACAGATATCAATACATAGGTTTTAAGATTCTTACTAGTCACATATATTCTTGTGCGGTGAATAGGGGGTGTTGAGTCCAGTTCACTGAGCAAGGAGTCGGTCTTTTCTATTACATATTGGGTGTATGGAACGGTATCTGAGCGAATTTGAAACCCTTGTTTTATGCATCACCCCACCTCACCTTTCCCGTTAAGCAGCCATAGTGTGTTTTCTAAACGTGTGACTCTGTTCTGTTTTGTAACTCAGTTCAAGTGTAGCGGTTTTTACATTCCCTCTATAAGTGATAGCTTATGATAAGTGTCTTTTTCTGTGTGACTTATTTCACTTAGAATCATCGTACCTAAGTCCACTCATCTTGCTTCTTCTAGCCTTATGATATTGATTTCATGTCTGCGTGATATTCCATTGTACATAAGGACCACAACTTCTTTATCCATTTTTCTCTTTCCTGGGATATTTAAGGTGTCATGAAGTGGAGGTTCTTGTCAACAGAGCAGCCCTAAACTTTGGGGTGCCTGTGTCTTGCTGATTTTTAGTTTTCCCAATTTATACGCCCATGAGTGGACGTGCCCTATGCTCCCTAAGCTGTGTGTTTTAGATGTTTCAGGACACACCGTACACTTCTTCAGAGTGGCTGTTGGCAATTTACATCCCGCCCATCAGCGTAGCAAGGCTGCCATTTCTCCATGGCCTGTCCTGCATTTCTGGTTTTGACACTTTTTGCAGCATGGCCCTTTTGACCGATGGGAAGCGAGACTACTTTGTAGCGCTGATTTGCCTTTCAAGGTTGCTTGGTTGGCCAAAAAGGGCGTATGCGTTTTTTCCTGAATATATTCAGGAAAAAACGCATACGCCCTTTTTGGCCAAGGGCATCATTGTCGACGTTTTACGACTTTTCATGTGCTTTAAAGGCGATTCGAATCTACCTCCTGAAACCTGTTTCCTGCAATTCTGCCTTGCTTTCAAATCCTCTTCGTTGCCTTCCCTCAATATATTTGTGGACGAGAGTTATCATTTATAACTCTGCGGGTTTGTGAAAGGCAGTGTCCCTGGGCTCCATTTTGCAACTCGCTTTTTTGGGAGCTGGCCGCAAGAGCGCAGGATTGCCTCAGGCCCTATTCTGCTTCTGGGCGGCAGGCTGAGCCTGTGGTTAATTCTTCTTCCTGATGGGAAAATAGAGAGACCTGTGCCTGTCCCAACACCTAGATCTAGTCTCTCATTGGTTGCCCCTCTTCCCGTTCATCCTCAGGACAAATTGCAACCTGTAGAGAACAGGAGGTTAAAGGTGCTGATTCTCCAAGTAGGGAGATTGCTAGTAAAGTACCTGGAATGGCGAACCCGAGCACAAGGAGATGAGAAATGAGGTGCGTTTTAGAAACCTTTCAAAATCACACGGTGTACCATCTTCTGGGTTTCTCATGTATGTTTTCGATGGAGGAAGATGCCCTTGAACCTGGAGATTTGGGACCCATGGGATGCGTACCACGCAGTATTACTTTAAAGGTTGTGCGTTTGCTCACCCAACCTCACCCAACCTCTCAGCCCCAAGAGTGTCCACCCTTATGTCTCATCCAGCTGTGTGTCTAGATATGGTCAATCCAGGTTGCATCACAGCCCCTGACCGAATTTTGGAAGAATTTCTCTCTCTTTCACTGTCTTTGTTTTACGGGTTTTTAAAAGTAATTTATTTTTATAATGGTGTTTAGCGGCCTTTCACGGCTGTGTTGATGCGGCTTTACACCCACTTGACTCACTTCCAGAGAGATATCAATACATAGGTTTTACGATTCTTACTAGTCAGATATATTCTTGTGCGGTGAATAGGGGGTGTTGTGTCCAGTTCACTGAGCAAGGAGTAGGTCTTGTCTATTACATATTGGGTGTATGGAACGGTATGTGAGCGAATTTGAAACCCTTGTTTTATGCATCACCCCACCTCACCTTTCCCGTTAAGCAGCCATAGTGTGTTTTCTAAACGTGTGACTCTGTTCTGTTTTGTAATTCAGCTCAAGTGTAGCGGTTTTTACATTCCCTCTATAAGTGATAGCTTATGATAAGTGTCTTTTTCTGTGTGACTTAGTTCACTTAGAATCGTCGTTCCTAAATCCACTCATCTTGCTTCTACTAGCCTTATGACATTTATTTCATGTCTGAGTGATATTGCATTTTACATAAGGACCACAACTTCTTTATCCATTTTTTTCTTTCCTGGGATATTTAAGGTGTCATGAAGTGGAGGTTCTTGTGAACAGAGCAGCCCTAATCATTGGGGTGCCTGTGTCTTGCTGATTTTTAGTTTTCCCAATTTATACGACCATGAGTGGACGTGCCCTATGCTCCCTAAGCTGTGTTTTTTCGAAGTTTCAGGACACACCGTACACTTCTCCAGTGTGGCTGTTGGCAATTTACATCCCTCCCATCAGCGTAGCAAGGCTGCCATTTCTCCATGGCCTGTCCTGCATTTCTGGTTTTGAAAATTTTTGCAGCATGGCCCTTTTGACCGATGGGAAGCGAGACTACTTTGTAGCGCTGATTTGCCTTTCCAGGTTGTTTGGTTGGCCAAAAAGAGCGTATGCGTTTTTTCCTGAATATATTCAGGAAAAAACGCATACGCTCTTTTTGGCCAAGGTCATCATTGTCGACGTTTTGCCACCTTTCATGTGCTTTAAAGGCGATTCGAATCTACCTCCTGAAATCTGTTTCCTGCAATTCTGCCTTGCTTTCAAATCCTCTTCGTTGCCTTCCCTCAATATATTTTTGGACGAGAGTTATCATTTATAACTCAGCAGGTTTGTGAATTGCAGTGCCCCTGAGCTCCATTTTTCAACTGTCTTTTTTGGGAGCTGGCCGCAAACGCACGGGATTGCCTAAGGACCTATTCTGGTTCCCGGCGGTAGGCTGAGCCTGTGGTTAATTCTTCTTCCTGATGGGAAAATAGAGTGACCTGTGCCTGTCCCAACACCTAGATCTAGTCTCTCATTGGTTGCCCCTCTTCCCGTTCATCCTCAGGACAAATTGCAACCTGTAGGGAACAGGAGGTTAAAGGTGCTGATTCTCCAAGTAGGGAGATTGCTAGTAACGTACCTGGAATGGCGAACCCGAGCACAAGGAGATGAGAAATGAGGTGCGTTTTAGAAACCTTTCAAAATCACACGGTGTACCATCTTCTGGGTTTCTCATGCATGTTTTCGATGTAGGAAGATGCCCTTGAACCTGGAGATTTGGGACCCATGGGATGGGTACCACGCAGTATTACTTTAAAGGGTCTGTGTTTGCTCACCCAACCTCACCCAACCTCTCAGCCCCAAGTGTGTCCACCCTTATGTCTCATCCAGCTGTGGGTCTAGATATGGTCAATCCAGGTTGCATCACAGCCTCTGAACGAGTTTTGTAAGAATTTCTCTCTCTTTCACTGTCTTTGTTTTACGGGTTTTTAAAAGTAATTTATTTTTATAATGGGGTTTAGCTGCTTTTCACGGCTGTGCTTATGTGGCTTTACACCCACTTGACTCACTTCCAGACAGATATCAATACATAGGTTTTAAGATTCTTACTAGTCACATATATTCTTGTGCGGTGAATAGGGGGTGTTGAGTCCAGTTCACTGAGCAAGGAGTCGGTCTTTTCTATTACATATTGGGTGTATGGAACGCTATCTGAGCCAATTTGAAACCCTTGTTTTATGCATCACCCCACCTCACCTTTCCCGTTAAGCAGCCATAGTGTGTTTTCTAAACGTGTGACTCTGTTCTGTTTTGTAACTCAGTTCAAGTGTAGCGGTTTTTACATTCCCTCTATAAGTGATAGCTTATGATAAGTGTCTTTTTCTGTGTTACTTATTTCACTTAGAATCATCGTACCTAAGTCCACTCATCTTGCTTCTTCTAGCCTTATGATATTGATTTCATGTCTGCGTGATATTCCATTGTACATAAGGACCACAACTTCTTTATCCATTTTTCTCTTTCCTGGGATATTTAAGGTGTCATGAAGTGGAGGTTCTTGTCAACAGAGCAGCCCTAAACTTTGGGGTGCCTGTGTCTTGCTGATTTTTAGTTTTCCCAATTTATACGCCCATGAGTGGACGTGCCCTATGCTCCCTAAGCTGTGTGTTTTAGACGTTTCAGGACACACCGTACACTTCTCCAGAGTGGCTGTTGGCAATTTACATCCCGCCCCTCAGCGTAGCAAGGCTGCCATTTCTCCATGGCCTATCCTGCATTTCTGGTTTTGACACTTTTTGCAGCATGGCCCTTTTGACCGATGGGAAGTGAGACTACTTTGTAGCGCTGATTTGCCTTTCCAGGTTGCTTGGTTGGCCAAAAAGGGCGTATGCGTTTTTTCCTGAATATATTCAGGAAAAAACGCATACGCCCTTTTTGGCCAAGGGCATCATTGTCGACGTTTTGCGACTTTTCATGTGCTTTAAAGGCGATTCGAATCTACCTCCTGAAACCTGTTTCCTGCAATTCTGCCTTGCTTTCAAATCCTCTTCGTTGCCTTCCCTCAATATATTTGTGGACGAGAGTTATCATTTATAACTCTGCGGGTTTGTGAATGGCAGTGTCCCTGGGCTCTATTTTTCAACTCGCTTTTTTGGGAGCTGGCCGTAAGAGCGCGGGATTGCCTCAGGCCCTATTCTGCTTCTGGGCGGCAGGCTGAGCCTGTGGTTAATTCTTCTTCCTGATGGGAAAATAGAGTGACCTGTGCCTGTCCCAACACCTAGATCTAGTCTCTCATTGGTTGCCCCTCTTCCCGTTCATCCTCAGGACAAATTGCAACCTGTAGGGAACAGGAGGTTAAAGGTGCTGATTCTCCAAGTAGGGAGATTGCTAGTAACGTACCTGGAATGGCGAACCCGAGCACAAGGAGATGAGAAATGAGGTGCGTTTTAGAAACCTTTCAAAATCACACGGTGTACCATCTTCTGGGTTTCTCATGCATGTTTTCGATGTAGGAAGATGCCCTTGAACCTGGAGATTTGGGACCCATGGGATGGGTACCACGCAGTATTACTTTAAAGGGTCTGTGTTTGCTCACCCAACCTCACCCAACCTCTCAGCCCCAAGTGTGTCCACCCTTATGTCTCATCCAGCTGTGGGTCTAGATATGGTCAATCCAGGTTGCATCACAGCCTCTGAACGAGTTTTGTAAGAATTTCTCTCTCTTTCACTGTCTTTGTTTTACGGGTTTTTAAAAGTAATTTATTTTTATAATGGGGTTTAGCTGCTTTTCACGGCTGTGCTTATGTGGCTTTACACCCACCTGACCCACTTCCAGACAGATATCAATACATAGGTTTTAAGATTCTTACTAGTCACATATATTCTTGTGCGGTGAATAGGGGGTGTTGAGTCCAGTTCACTGAGCAATGAGTCGGTCTTTTCTATTACATATTGGGTGTATGGAACGGTATCTGAGCGAATTTGAAACCCTTGTTTTATGCATCACCCCACCTCACCTTTCCCGTTAAGCAGCCATAGTGTGTTTTCTAAACGTGTGACTCTGTTCTGTTTTGTAACTCAGTTCAAGTGTAGCGGTTTTTACATTCCCTCTATAAGTGATAGCTTATGATAAGTGTCTTTTTCTGTGTTACTTATTTCACTTAGAATCATCGTACCTAAGTCCACTCATCTTGCTTCTTCTAGCCTTATGATATTGATTTCATGTCTGCGTGATATTCCATTGTACATAAGGACCACAACTTCTTTATCCATTTTTCTCTTTCCTGGGATATTTAAGGTGTCATGAAGTGGAGGTTCTTGTCAACAGAGCAGCCCTAAACTTTGGGGTGCCTGTGTCTTGCTGATTTTTAGTTTTCCCAATTTATACGCCCATGAGTGGACGTGCCCTATGCTCCCTAAGCTGTGTGTTTTAGATGTTTCAGGACACACCGTACACTTCTTCAGAGTGGCTGTTGGCAATTTACATCCCGCCCCTCAGCGTAGCAAGGCTGCCATTTCTCCATGGCCTGTCCTGCATTTCTGGTTTTGACACTTTTTGCAGCATGGCCCTTTTGACCGATGGGAAGCGAGACTACTTTGTAGCGCTGATTTGCCTTTCCAGGTTGCTTGGTTGGCCAAAAAGGGCGTATGCGTTTTTTCCTGAATATATTCAGGAAAAAACGCATACGCCCTTTTTGGCCAAGGGCATCATTGTCGACGTTTTGCGACTTTTCATGTGCTTTAAAGGCGATTCGAATCTACCTCCTGAAACCTGTTTCCTGCAATTCTGCCTTGCTTTCAAATCCTCTTCGTTGCCTTCCCTCAATATATTTGTGGACGAGAGTTATCATTTATAACTCTGCGGGTTTGTGAATGGCAGTGTCCCTGGGCTCCATTTTTCAACTCGCTTTTTTGGGAGCTGGCCGTAAGAGCGCGGGATTGCCTCAGGCCCTATTCTGCTTCTGGGCGGCAGGCTGAGCCTGTGGTTAATTCTTCTTCCTGATGGGAAAATAGAGTGACCTGTGCCTGTCCCAACACCTAGATCTAGTCTCTCATTGGTTGCCCCTCTTCCCGTTCATCCTCAGGACAAATTGCAACCTGTAGGGAACAGGAGGTTAAAGGTGCTGATTCTCCAAGTAGGGAGATTGCTAGTAACGTACCTGGAATGGCGAACCCGAGCACAAGGAGATGAGAAATGAGGTGCGTTTTAGAAACCTTTCAAAATCACACGGTGTACCATCTTCTGGGTTTCTCATGCATGTTTTCGATGTAGGAAGATGCCCTTGAACCAGGAGATTTGGGACCCATGGGATGGGTACCACGCAGTATTACTTTAAAGGGTCTGTGTTTGCTCACCCAACCTCACCCAACATCTCAGCCCCAAGTGTGTCCACCCTTATGTCTCATCCAGCTGTGGGTCTAGATATGGTCAATCCAGGTTGCATCACAGCCTCTGAACGAGTTTTGTAAGAATTTCTCTCTCTTTCACTGTCTTTGTTTTACGGGTTTTTAAAAGTAATTTATTTTTATAATGGGGTTTAGCTGCTTTTCACGGCTGTGCTTATGTGGCTTTACACCCACTTGACTCACTTCCAGACAGATATCAATACATAGGTTTTAAGATTCTTACTAGTCACATATATTCTTGTGCGGTGAATAGGGGGTGTTGAGTCCAGTTCACTGAGCAATGAGTCGGTCTTTTCTATTACATATTGGGTGTATGGAACGGTATCTGAGCGAATTTGAAATCCTTGTTTTATGCATCACCCCACCTCACCTTTCCCATTAAGCAGCCATAGTGTGTTTTCTAAACGTGTGACTCTGTTCTGTTTTGTAATTCAGTTCAACTGTAGCGGTTTTTACATTCCCTCTATAAGTGATAGCTTATGATAAGTGTCTTTTTCTGTGTGACTTATTTCACTTAGAATCGTCGTACCTAAATCCACTCATCTTGCTTCTTCTAGCCTTATGATATTGATTTCATGTCTGCGTGATATTCCATTGTACATAAGGACCACAACTTCTTTATCCATTTTTCTCTTTCCTGGGATATTTAAGGTGTCATGAAGTGGAGGTTCTTGTCAACAGAGCAGCCCTAAACTTTGGGGTGCCTGTGTCTTGCTGATTTTTAGTTTTCCCAATTTATATGCCCATGAGTGGACGTGCCCTATGCTCCCTAAGCTGTGTGTTTTAGATGTTTCAGGACACACCGTACACTTCTTCAGAGTGGCTGTTGGCAATTTACATCCCGCCCATCAGCGTAGCAAGGCTGCCATTTCTCCATGGCCTGTCCTGCATTTCTGGTTTTGACACTTTTTGCAGCATGGCCCTTTTGACCGATGGGAAGCGAGACTACTTTGTAGCGCTGATTTGCCTTTCAAGGTTGCTTGGTTGGCCAAAAAGGGCGTATGCGTTTTTTCCTGAATATATTCAGGAAAAAACGCATACGCCCTTTTTGGCCAAGGGCATCATTGTCGACGTTTTGCGACTTTTCATGTGCTTTAAAGGCGATTCGAATCTACCTCCTGAAACCTGTTTCCTGCAATTCTGCCTTGCTTTCAAATCCTCTTCGTTGCCTTCCCTCAATATATTTGTGGACGAGAGTTATCATTTATAACTCTGCGGGTTTGTGAAAGGCAGTGTCCCTGGGCTCCATTTTGCAACTCGCTTTTTTGGGAGCTGGCCGCAAGAGCGCAGGATTGCCTCAGGCCCTATTCTGCTTCTGGGCGGCAGGCTGAGCCTGTGGTTAATTCTTCTTCCTGATGGGAAAATAGAGTGACCTGTGCCTGTCCCAACACCTAGATCTAGTCTCTCATTGGTTGCCCCTCTTCCCGTTCATCCTCAGGACAAATTGCAACCTGTAGGGAACAGGAGGTTAAAGGTGCTGATTCTCCAAGTAGGGAGATTGCTAGTAAAGTACCTGGAATGGCGAACCCGAGCACAAGGAGATGAGAAATGAGGTGCGTTTTAGAAACCTTTCAAAATCACACGGTGTACCATCTTCTGGGTTTCTCATGTATGTTTTCGATGGAGGAAGATGCCCTTGAACCTGGAGATTTGGGACCCATGGGATGCGTACCACGCAGTATTACTTTAAAGGTTGTGCGTTTGCTCACCCAACCTCACCCAACCTCTCAGCCCCAAGAGTGTCCACCCTTATGTCTCATCCAGCTGTGTGTCTAGATATGGTCAATCCAGGTTGCATCACAGCCCCTGACCGAATTTTGGAAGAATTTCTCTCTCTTTCACTGTCTTTGTTTTACGGGTTTTTAAAAGTAATTTATTTTTATAATGGTGTTTAGCGGCCTTTCACGGCTGTGTTGATGCGGCTTTACACCCACTTGACTCACTTCCAGAGAGATATCAATACATAGGTTTTAAGATTCTTACTAGTCACATATATTCTTGTGCGGTGAATAGGGGGTGTTGAGTCCAGTTCACTGAGCAATGAGTCGGTCTTTTCTATTACATATTGGGTGTATGGAACGGTATCTGAGCGAATTTGAAACCCTTGTTTTATGCATCACCCCACCTCACCTTTCCCGTTAAGCAGCCATAGTGTGTTTTCTAAACGTGTGACTCTGTTCTGTTTTGTAACTCAGTTCAAGTGTAGCGGTTTTTACATTCCCTCTATAAGTGATAGCTTATGATAAGTGTCTTTTTCTGTGTTACTTATTTCACTTAGAATCATCGTACCTAAGTCCACTCATCTTGCTTCTTCTAGCCTTATGATATTGATTTCATGTCTGCGTGATATTCCATTGTACATAAGGACCACAACTTCTTTATCCATTTTTCTCTTTCCTGGGATATTTAAGGTGTCATGAAGTGGAGGTTCTTGTCAACAGAGCAGCCCTAAACTTTGGGGTGCCTGTGTCTTGCTGATTTTTAGTTTTCCCAATTTATACGCCCATGAGTGGACGTGCCCTATGCTCCCTAAGCTGTGTGTTTTAGATGTTTCAGGACACACCGTACACTTCTTCAGAGTGGCTGTTGGCAATTTACATCCCGCCCCTCAGCGTAGCAAGGCTGCCATTTCTCCATGGCCTGTCCTGCATTTCTGGTTTTGACACTTTTTGCAGCATGGCCCTTTTGACCGATGGGAAGCGAGACTACTTTGTAGCGCTGATTTGCCTTTCCAGGTTGCTTGGTTGGCCAAAAAGGGCGTATGCGTTTTTTCCTGAATATATTCAGGAAAAAACGCATACGCCCTTTTTGGCCAAGGGCATCATTGTCGACGTTTTGCGACTTTTCATGTGCTTTAAAGGCGATTCGAATCTACCTCCTGAAACCTGTTTCCTGCAATTCTGCCTTGCTTTCAAATCCTCTTCGTTGCCTTCCCTCAATATATTTGTGGACGAGAGTTATCATTTATAACTCTGCGGGTTTGTGAATGGCAGTGTCCCTGGGCTCCATTTTTCAACTCGCTTTTTTGGGAGCTGGCCGTAAGAGCGCGGGATTGCCTCAGGCCCTATTCTGCTTCTGGGCGGCAGGCTGAGCCTGTGGTTAATTCTTCTTCCTGATGGGAAAATAGAGTGACCTGTGCCTGTCCCAACACCTAGATCTAGTCTCTCATTGGTTGCCCCTCTTCCCGTTCATCCTCAGGACAAATTGCAACCTGTAGGGAACAGGAGGTTAAAGGTGCTGATTCTCCAAGTAGGGAGATTGCTAGTAACGTACCTGGAATGGCGAACCCGAGCACAAGGAGATGAGAAATGAGGTGCGTTTTAGAAACCTTTCAAAATCACACGGTGTACCATCTTCTGGGTTTCTCATGCATGTTTTCGATGTAGGAAGATGCCCTTGAACCAGGAGATTTGGGACCCATGGGATGGGTACCACGCAGTATTACTTTAAAGGGTCTGTGTTTGCTCACCCAACCTCACCCAACCTCTCAGCCCCAAGTGTGTCCACCCTTATGTCTCATCCAGCTGTGGGTCTAGATATGGTCAATCCAGGTTGCATCACAGCCTCTGAACGAGTTTTGTAAGAATTTCTCTCTCTTTCACTGTCTTTGTTTTACGGGTTTTTAAAAGTAATTTATTTTTATAATGGGGTTTAGCTGCTTTTCACGGCTGTGCTTATGTGGCTTTACACCCACTTGACTCACTTCCAGACAGATATCAATACATAGGTTTTAAGATTCTTACTAGTCACATATATTCTTGTGCGGTGAATAGGGGGTGTTGAGTCCAGTTCACTGAGCAATGAGTCGGTCTTTTCTATTACATATTGGGTGTATGGAACGGTATCTGAGCGAATTTGAAATCCTTGTTTTATGCATCACCCCACCTCACCTTTCCCATTAAGCAGCCATAGTGTGTTTTCTAAACGTGTGACTCTGTTCTGTTTTGTAATTCAGTTCAACTGTAGCGGTTTTTACATTCCCTCTATAAGTGATAGCTTATGATAAGTGTCTTTTTCTGTGTGACTTATTTCACTTAGAATCGTCGTACCTAAATCCACTCATCTTGCTTCTTCTAGCCTTATGATATTGATTTCATGTCTGCGTGATATTCCATTGTACATAAGGACCACAACTTCTTTATCCATTTTTCTCTTTCCTGGGATATTTAAGGTGTCATGAAGTGGAGGTTCTTGTCAACAGAGCAGCCCTAAACTTTGGGGTGCCTGTGTCTTGCTGATTTTTAGTTTTCCCAATTTATACGCCCATGAGTGGACGTGCCCTATGCTCCCTAAGCTGTGTGTTTTAGATGTTTCAGGACACACCGTACACTTCTTCAGAGTGGCTGTTGGCAATTTACATCCCGCCCATCAGCGTAGCAAGGCTGCCATTTCTCCATGGCCTGTCCTGCATTTCTGGTTTTGACACTTTTTGCAGCATGGCCCTTTTGACCGATGGGAAGCGAGACTACTTTGTAGCGCTGATTTGCCTTTCAAGGTTGCTTGGTTGGCCAAAAAGGGCGTATGCGTTTTTTCCTGAATATATTCAGGAAAAAACGCATACGCCCTTTTTGGCCAAGGGCATCATTGTCGACGTTTTGCGACTTTTCATGTGCTTTAAAGGCGATTCGAATCTACCTCCTGAAACCTGTTTCCTGCAATTCTGCCTTGCTTTCAAATCCTCTTCGTTGCCTTCCCTCAATATATTTGTGGACGAGAGTTATCATTTATAACTCTGCGGGTTTGTGAAAGGCAGTGTCCCTGGGCTCCATTTTGCAACTCGCTTTTTTGGGAGCTGGCCGCAAGAGCGCAGGATTGCCTCAGGCCCTATTCTGCTTCTGGGCGGCAGGCTGAGCCTGTGGTTAATTCTTCTTCCTGATGGGAAAATAGAGTGACCTGTGCCTGTCCCAACACCTAGATCTAGTCTCTCATTGGTTGCCCCTCTTCCCGTTCATCCTCAGGACAAATTGCAACCTGTAGGGAACAGGAGGTTAAAGGTGCTGATTCTCCAAGTAGGGAGATTGCTAGTAAAGTACCTGGAATGGCGAACCCGAGCACAAGGAGATGAGAAATGAGGTGCGTTTTAGAAACCTTTCAAAATCACACGGTGTACCATCTTCTGGGTTTCTCATGTATGTTTTCGATGGAGGAAGATGCCCTTGAACCTGGAGATTTGGGACCCATGGGATGCGTACCACGCAGTATTACTTTAAAGGTTGTGCGTTTGCTCACCCAACCTCACCCAACCTCTCAGCCCCAAGAGTGTCCACCCTTATGTCTCATCCAGCTGTGTGTCTAGATATGGTCAATCCAGGTTGCATCACAGCCCCTGACCGAATTTTGGAAGAATTTCTCTCTCTTTCACTGTCTTTGTTTTACGGGTTTTTAAAAGTAATTTATTTTTATAATGGTGTTTAGCGGCCTTTCACGGCTGTGTTGATGCGGCTTTACACCCACTTGACTCACTTCCAGAGAGATATCAATACATAGGTTTTAAGATTCTTACTAGTCACATATATTCTTGTGCGGTGAATAGGGGGTGTTGAGTCCAGTTCACTGAGCAATGAGTCGGTCTTTTCTATTACATATTGGGTGTATGGAACGGTATCTGAGCGAATTTGAAACCCTTGTTTTATGCATCACCCCACCTCACCTTTCCCGTTAAGCAGCCATAGTGTGTTTTCTAAACGTGTGACTCTGTTCTGTTTTGTAACTCAGTTCAAGTGTAGCGGTTTTTACATTCCCTCTATAAGTGATAGCTTATGATAAGTGTCTTTTTCTGTGTTACTTATTTCACTTAGAATCATCGTACCTAAGTCCACTCATCTTGCTTCTTCTAGCCTTATGATATTGATTTCATGTCTGCGTGATATTCCATTGTACATAAGGACCACAACTTCTTTATCCATTTTTCTCTTTCCTGGGATATTTAAGGTGTCATGAAGTGGAGGTTCTTGTCAACAGAGCAGCCCTAAACTTTGGGGTGCCTGTGTCTTGCTGATTTTTAGTTTTCCCAATTTATACGCCCATGAGTGGACGTGCCCTATGCTCCCTAAGCTGTGTGTTTTAGATGTTTCAGGACACACCGTACACTTCTTCAGAGTGGCTGTTGGCAATTTACATCCCGCCCCTCAGCGTAGCAAGGCTGCCATTTCTCCATGGCCTGTCCTGCATTTCTGGTTTTGACACTTTTTGCAGCATGGCCCTTTTGACCGATGGGAAGCGAGACTACTTTGTAGCGCTGATTTGCCTTTCCAGGTTGCTTGGTTGGCCAAAAAGGGCGTATGCGTTTTTTCCTGAATATATTCAGGAAAAAACGCATACGCCCTTTTTGGCCAAGGGCATCATTGTCGACGTTTTGCGACTTTTCATGTGCTTTAAAGGCGATTCGAATCTACCTCCTGAAACCTGTTTCCTGCAATTCTGCCTTGCTTTCAAATCCTCTTCGTTGCCTTCCCTCAATATATTTGTGGACGAGATTTATCATTTATAACTCTGCGGGTTTGTGAATGGCAGTGTCCCTGGGCTCCATTTTTCAACTCGCTTTTTTGGGAGCTGGCCGTAAGAGCGCGGGATTGCCTCAGGCCCTATTCTGCTTCTGGGCGGCAGGCTGAGCCTGTGGTTAATTCTTCTTCCTGATGGGAAAATAGAGTGACCTGTGCCTGTCCCAACACCTAGATCTAGTCTCTCATTGGTTGCCCCTCTTCCCGTTCATCCTCAGGACAAATTGCAACCTGTAGGGAACAGGAGGTTAAAGGTGCTGATTCTCCAAGTAGGGAGATTGCTAGTAACGTACCTGGAATGGCGAACCCGAGCACAAGGAGATGAGAAATGAGGTGCGTTTTAGAAACCTTTCAAAATCACACGGTGTACCATCTTCTGGGTTTCTCATGCATGTTTTCGATGTAGGAAGATGCCCTTGAACCAGGAGATTTGGGACCCATGGGATGGGTACCAC
This sequence comes from Eschrichtius robustus, assembly GCF_028021215.1. Classification (NCBI taxonomy): domain Eukaryota; kingdom Metazoa; phylum Chordata; class Mammalia; order Artiodactyla; family Eschrichtiidae; genus Eschrichtius; species Eschrichtius robustus. The sequence continues at coordinate 3,576,621 of NW_027175257.1, forward strand.
GCAGTATTACTTTAAAGGGTCTGTGTTTGCTCACCCAACCTCACCCAAACTCTCAGCCCCAAGTGTGTCCACCCTTATGTCTCATCCAGCTGTGGGTCTAGATATGGTCAATCCAGGTTGCATCACAGCCTCTGAACGAGTTTTGTAAGAATTTCTCTCTCTTTCACTGTCTTTGTTTTACGGGTTTTTAAAAGTAATTTATTTTTATAATGGGGTTTAGCTGCTTTTCACGGCTGTGCTTATGTGGCTTTACACCCACTTGACTCACTTCCAGACAGATATCAATACATAGGTTTTAAGATTCTTACTAGTCACATATATTCTTGTGCGGTGAATAGGGGGTGTTGAGTCCAGTTCACTGAGCAATGAGTCGGTCTTTTCTATTACATATTGGGTGTATGGAACGGTATCTGAGCGAATTTGAAATCCTTGTTTTATGCATCACCCCACCTCACCTTTCCCATTAAGCAGCCATAGTGTGTTTTCTAAACGTGTGACTCTGTTCTGTTTTGTAATTCAGTTCAACTGTAGCGGTTTTTACATTCCCTCTATAAGTGATAGCTTATGATAAGTGTCTTTTTCTGTGTGACTTATTTCACTTAGAATCGTCGTACCTAAATCCACTCATCTTGCTTCTTCTAGCCTTATGATATTGATTTCATGTCTGCGTGATATTCCATTGTACATAAGGACCACAACTTCTTTATCCATTTTTCTCTTTCCTGGGATATTTAAGGTGTCATGAAGTGGAGGTTCTTGTCAACAGAGCAGCCCTAAACTTTGGGGTGCCTGTGTCTTGCTGATTTTTAGTTTTCCCAATTTATACGCCCATGAGTGGACGTGCCCTATGCTCCCTAAGCTGTGTGTTTTAGATGTTTCAGGACACACCGTACACTTCTTCAGAGTGGCTGTTGGCAATTTACATCCCGCCCATCAGCGTAGCAAGGCTGCCATTTCTCCATGGCCTGTCCTGCATTTCTGGTTTTGACACTTTTTGCAGCATGGCCCTTTTGACCGATGGGAAGCGAGACTACTTTGTAGCGCTGATTTGCCTTTCAAGGTTGCTTGGTTGGCCAAAAAGGGCGTATGCGTTTTTTCCTGAATATATTCAGGAAAAAACGCATACGCCCTTTTTGGCCAAGGGCATCATTGTCGACGTTTTGCGACTTTTCATGTGCTTTAAAGGCGATTCGAATCTACCTCCTGAAACCTGTTTCCTGCAATTCTGCCTTGCTTTCAAATCCTCTTCGTTGCCTTCCCTCAATATATTTGTGGACGAGAGTTATCATTTATAACTCTGCGGGTTTGTGAAAGGCAGTGTCCCTGGGCTCCATTTTGCAACTCGCTTTTTTGGGAGCTGGCCGCAAGAGCGCAGGATTGCCTCAGGCCCTATTCTGCTTCTGGGCGGCAGGCTGAGCCTGTGGTTAATTCTTCTTCCTGATGGGAAAATAGAGTGACCTGTGCCTGTCCCAACACCTAGATCTAGTCTCTCATTGGTTGCCCCTCTTCCCGTTCATCCTCAGGACAAATTGCAACCTGTAGGGAACAGGAGGTTAAAGGTGCTGATTCTCCAAGTAGGGAGATTGCTAGTAAAGTACCTGGAATGGCGAACCCGAGCACAAGGAGATGAGAAATGAGGTGCGTTTTAGAAACCTTTCAAAATCACACGGTGTACCATCTTCTGGGTTTCTCATGTATGTTTTCGATGGAGGAAGATGCCCTTGAACCTGGAGATTTGGGACCCATGGGATGCGTACCACGCAGTATTACTTTAAAGGTTGTGCGTTTGCTCACCCAACCTCACCCAACCTCTCAGCCCCAAGAGTGTCCACCCTTATGTCTCATCCAGCTGTGTGTCTAGATATGGTCAATCCAGGTTGCATCACAGCCCCTGACCGAATTTTGGAAGAATTTCTCTCTCTTTCACTGTCTTTGTTTTACGGGTTTTTAAAAGTAATTTATTTTTATAATGGTGTTTAGCGGCCTTCAACGGCTGTGTTGATGCGGCTTTACACCCACTTGACTCACTTCCAGAGAGATATCAATACATAGGTTTTACGATTCTTACTAGTCAGATATATTCTTGTGCGGTGAATAGGGGGTGTTGTGTCCAGTTCACTGAGCAAGGAGTAGGTCTGGTCTATTACATATTGGGTGTATGGAACGGTATGTGAGCGAATTTGAAACCCTTGTTTTATGCATCACCCCACCTCACCTTTCCCGTTAAGCAGCCATAGTGTGTTTTCTAAACGTGTGACTCTGTTCTGTTTTGTAACTCAGTTCAAGTGTAGCGGTTTTTACATTCCCTCTATAAGTGATAGCTTATGATAAGTGTCTTTTTCTGTGTTACTTATTTCACTTAGAATCATCGTACCTAAGTCCACTCATCTTGCTTCTTCTAGCCTTATGATATTGATTTCATGTCTGCGTGATATTCCATTGTACATAAGGACCACAACTTCTTTATCCATTTTTCTCTTTCCTGGGATATTTAAGGTGTCATGAAGTGGAGGTTCTTGTCAACAGAGCAGCCCTAAACTTTGGGGTGCCTGTGTCTTGCTGATTTTTAGTTTTCCCAATTTATACGCCCATGAGTGGACGTGCCCTATGCTCCCTAAGCTGTGTGTTTTAGATGTTTCAGGACACACCGTACACTTCTTCAGAGTGGCTGTTGGCAATTTACATCCCGCCCCTCAGCGTAGCAAGGCTGCCATTTCTCCATGGCCTGTCCTGCATTTCTGGTTTTGACACTTTTTGCAGCATGGCCCTTTTGACCGATGGGAAGCGAGACTACTTTGTAGCGCTGATTTGCCTTTCCAGGTTGCTTGGTTGGCCAAAAAGGGCGTATGCGTTTTTTCCTGAATATATTCAGGAAAAAACGCATACGCCCTTTTTGGCCAAGGGCATCATTGTCGACGTTTTGCGACTTTTCATGTGCTTTAAAGGCGATTCGAATCTACCTCCTGAAACCTGTTTCCTGCAATTCTGCCTTGCTTTCAAATCCTCTTCGTTGCCTTCCCTCAATATATTTGTGGACGAGAGTTATCATTTATAACTCTGCGGGTTTGTGAATGGCAGTGTCCCTGGGCTCCATTTTTCAACTCGCTTTTTTGGGAGCTGGCCGTAAGAGCGCGGGATTGCCTCAGGCCCTATTCTGCTTCTGGGCGGCAGGCTGAGCCTGTGGTTAATTCTTCTTCCTGATGGGAAAATAGAGTGACCTGTGCCTGTCCCAACACCTAGATCTAGTCTCTCATTGGTTGCCCCTCTTCCCGTTCATCCTCAGGACAAATTGCAACCTGTAGGGAACAGGAGGTTAAAGGTGCTGATTCTCCAAGTAGGGAGATTGCTAGTAACGTACCTGGAATGGCGAACCCGAGCACAAGGAGATGAGAAATGAGGTGCGTTTTAGAAACCTTTCAAAATCACACGGTGTACCATCTTCTGGGTTTCTCATGCATGTTTTCGATGTAGGAAGATGCCCTTGAACCAGGAGATTTGGGACCCATGGGATGGGTACCACGCCGTATTACTTTAAAGGGTCTGTGTTTGCTCACCCAACCTCACCCAACCTCTCAGCCCCAAGTGTGTCCACCCTTCTGTCTCATCCAGCTGTGGGTCTAGATATGGTCAATCCAGGTTGCATCACAGCCTCTGAACGAGTTTTGTAAGAATTTCTCTCTCTTTCACTGTCTTTGTTTTACGGGTTTTTAAAAGTAATTTATTTTTATAATGGGGTTTAGCTGCTTTTCACGGCTGTGCTTATGTGGCTTTACACCCACTTGACTCACTTCCAGACAGATATCAATACATAGGTTTTAAGATTCTTACTAGTCACATATATTCTTGTGCGGTGAATAGGGGGTGTTGAGTCCAGTTCACTGAGCAATGAGTCGGTCTTTTCTATTACATATTGGGTGTATGGAACGGTATCTGAGCGAATTTGAAATCCTTGTTTTATGCATCACCCCACCTCACCTTTCCCATTAAGCAGCCATAGTGTGTTTTCTAAACGTGTGACTCTGTTCTGTTTTGTAATTCAGTTCAACTGTAGCGGTTTTTACATTCCCTCTATAAGTGATAGCTTATGATAAGTGTCTTTTTCTGTGTGACTTATTTCACTTAGAATCGTCGTACCTAAATCCACTCATCTTGCTTCTTCTAGCCTTATGATATTGATTTCATGTCTGCGTGATATTCCATTGTACATAAGGACCACAACTTCTTTATCCATTTTTCTCTTTCCTGGGATATTTAAGGTGTCATGAAGTGGAGGTTCTTGTCAACAGAGCAGCCCTAAACTTTGGGGTGCCTGTGTCTTGCTGATTTTTAGTTTTCCCAATTTATACGCCCATGAGTGGACGTGCCCTATGCTCCCTAAGCTGTGTGTTTTAGATGTTTCAGGACACACCGTACACTTCTTCAGAGTGGCTGTTGGCAATTTACATCCCGCCCCTCAGCGTAGCAAGGCTGCCATTTCTCCATGGCCTGTCCTGCATTTCTGGTTTTGACACTTTTTGCAGCATGGCCCTTTTGACCGATGGGAAGCGAGACTACTTTGTAGCGCTGATTTGCCTTTCCAGGTTGCTTGGTTGGCCAAAAAGGGCGTATGCGTTTTTTCCTGAATATATTCAGGAAAAAACGCATACGCCCTTTTTGGCCAAGGGCATCATTGTCGACGTTTTGCGACTTTTCATGTGCTTTAAAGGCGATTCGAATCTACCTCCTGAAACCTGTTTCCTGCAATTCTGCCTTGCTTTCAAATCCTCTTCGTTGCCTTCCCTCAATATATTTGTGGACGAGATTTATCATTTATAACTCTGCGGGTTTGTGAATGGCAGTGTCCCTGGGCTCCATTTTTCAACTCGCTTTTTTGGGAGCTGGCCGTAAGAGCGCGGGATTGCCTCAGGCCCTATTCTGCTTCTGGGCGGCAGGCTGAGCCTGTGGTTAATTCTTCTTCCTGATGGGAAAATAGAGTGACCTGTGCCTGTCCCAACACCTAGATCTAGTCTCTCATTGGTTGCCCCTCTTCCCGTTCATCCTCAGGACAAATTGCAACCTGTAGGGAACAGGAGGTTAAAGGTGCTGATTCTCCAAGTAGGGAGATTGCTAGTAACGTACCTGGAATGGCGAACCCGAGCACAAGGAGATGAGAAATGAGGTGCGTTTTAGAAACCTTTCAAAATCACACGGTGTACCATCTTCTGGGTTTCTCATGCATGTTTTCGATGTAGGAAGATGCCCTTGAACCAGGAGATTTGGGACCCATGGGATGGGTACCACGCCGTATTACTTTAAAGGGTCTGTGTTTGCTCACCCAACCTCACCCAACCTCTCAGCCCCAAGTGTGTCCACCCTTATGTCTCATCCAGCTGTGGGTCTAGATATGGTCAATCCAGGTTGCATCACAGCCTCTGAACGAGTTTTGTAAGAATTTCTCTCTCTTTCACTGTCTTTGTTTTACGGGTTTTTAAAAGTAATTTATTTTTATAATGGGGTTTAGCTGCTTTTCACGGCTGTGCTTATGTGGCTTTACACCCACTTGACTCACTTCCAGACAGATATCAATACATAGGTTTTAAGATTCTTACTAGTCACATATATTCTTGTGCGGTGAATAGGGGGTGTTGAGTCCAGTTCACTGAGCAATGAGTCGGTCTTTTCTATTACATATTGGGTGTATGGAACGGTATCTGAGCGAATTTGAAATCCTTGTTTTATGCATCACCCCACCTCACCTTTCCCATTAAGCAGCCATAGTGTGTTTTCTAAACGTGTGACTCTGTTCTGTTTTGTAATTCAGTTCAACTGTAGCGGTTTTTACATTCCCTCTATAAGTGATAGCTTATGATAAGTGTCTTTTTCTGTGTGACTTATTTCACTTAGAATCGTCGTACCTAAATCCACTCATCTTGCTTCTTCTAGCCTTATGATATTGATTTCATGTCTGCGTGATATTCCATTGTACATAAGGACCACAACTTCTTTATCCATTTTTCTCTTTCCTGGGATATTTAAGGTGTCATGAAGTGGAGGTTCTTGTCAACAGAGCAGCCCTAAACTTTGGGGTGCCTGTGTCTTGCTGATTTTTAGTTTTCCCAATTTATACGCCCATGAGTGGACGTGCCCTATGCTCCCTAAGCTGTGTGTTTTAGATGTTTCAGGACACACCGTACACTTCTTCAGAGTGGCTGTTGGCAATTTACATCCCGCCCATCAGCGTAGCAAGGCTGCCATTTCTCCATGGCCTGTCCTGCATTTCTGGTTTTGACACTTTTTGCAGCATGGCCCTTTTGACCGATGGGAAGCGAGACTACTTTGTAGCGCTGATTTGCCTTTCAAGGTTGCTTGGTTGGCCAAAAAGGGCGTATGCGTTTTTTCCTGAATATATTCAGGAAAAAACGCATACGCCCTTTTTGGCCAAGGGCATCATTGTCGACGTTTTGCGACTTTTCATGTGCTTTAAAGGCGATTCGAATCTACCTCCTGAAACCTGTTTCCTGCAATTCTGCCTTGCTTTCAAATCCTCTTCGTTGCCTTCCCTCAATATATTTGTGGACGAGAGTTATCATTTATAACTCTGCGGGTTTGTGAAAGGCAGTGTCCCTGGGCTCCATTTTGCAACTCGCTTTTTTGGGAGCTGGCCGCAAGAGCGCAGGATTGCCTCAGGCCCTATTCTGCTTCTGGGCGGCAGGCTGAGCCTGTGGTTAATTCTTCTTCCTGATGGGAAAATAGAGTGACCTGTGCCTGTCCCAACACCTAGATCTAGTCTCTCATTGGTTGCCCCTCTTCCCGTTCATCCTCAGGACAAATTGCAACCTGTAGGGAACAGGAGGTTAAAGGTGCTGATTCTCCAAGTAGGGAGATTGCTAGTAAAGTACCTGGAATGGCGAACCCGAGCACAAGGAGATGAGAAATGAGGTGCGTTTTAGAAACCTTTCAAAATCACACGGTGTACCATCTTCTGGGTTTCTCATGTATGTTTTCGATGGAGGAAGATGCCCTTGAACCTGGAGATTTGGGACCCATGGGATGCGTACCACGCAGTATTACTTTAAAGGTTGTGCGTTTGCTCACCCAACCTCACCCAACCTCTCAGCCCCAAGAGTGTCCACCCTTATGTCTCATCCAGCTGTGTGTCTAGATATGGTCAATCCAGGTTGCATCACAGCCCCTGACCGAATTTTGGAAGAATTTCTCTCTCTTTCACTGTCTTTGTTTTACGGGTTTTTAAAAGTAATTTATTTTTATAATGGTGTTTAGCGGCCTTCAACGGCTGTGTTGATGCGGCTTTACACCCACTTGACTCACTTCCAGAGAGATATCAATACATAGGTTTTACGATTCTTACTAGTCAGATATATTCTTGTGCGGTGAATAGGGGGTGTTGTGTCCAGTTCACTGAGCAAGGAGTAGGTCTGGTCTATTACATATTGGGTGTATGGAACGGTATGTGAGCGAATTTGAAACCCTTGTTTTATGCATCACCCCACCTCACCTTTCCCGTTAAGCAGCCATAGTGTGTTTTCTAAACGTGTGACTCTGTTCTGTTTTGTAACTCAGTTCAAGTGTAGCGGTTTTTACATTCCCTCTATAAGTGATAGCTTATGATAAGTGTCTTTTTCTGTGTTACTTATTTCACTTAGAATCATCGTACCTAAGTCCACTCATCTTGCTTCTTCTAGCCTTATGATATTGATTTCATGTCTGCGTGATATTCCATTGTACATAAGGACCACAACTTCTTTATCCATTTTTCTCTTTCCTGGGATATTTAAGGTGTCATGAAGTGGAGGTTCTTGTCAACAGAGCAGCCCTAAACTTTGGGGTGCCTGTGTCTTGCTGATTTTTAGTTTTCCCAATTTATACGCCCATGAGTGGACGTGCCCTATGCTCCCTAAGCTGTGTGTTTTAGATGTTTCAGGACACACCGTACACTTCTTCAGAGTGGCTGTTGGCAATTTACATCCCGCCCCTCAGCGTAGCAAGGCTGCCATTTCTCCATGGCCTGTCCTGCATTTCTGGTTTTGACACTTTTTGCAGCATGGCCCTTTTGACCGATGGGAAGCGAGACTACTTTGTAGCGCTGATTTGCCTTTCCAGGTTGCTTGGTTGGCCAAAAAGGGCGTATGCGTTTTTTCCTGAATATATTCAGGAAAAAACGCATACGCCCTTTTTGGCCAAGGGCATCATTGTCGACGTTTTGCGACTTTTCATGTGCTTTAAAGGCGATTCGAATCTACCTCCTGAAACCTGTTTCCTGCAATTCTGCCTTGCTTTCAAATCCTCTTCGTTGCCTTCCCTCAATATATTTGTGGACGAGAGTTATCATTTATAACTCTGCGGGTTTGTGAATGGCAGTGTCCCTGGGCTCCATTTTTCAACTCGCTTTTTTGGGAGCTGGCCGTAAGAGCGCGGGATTGCCTCAGGCCCTATTCTGCTTCTGGGCGGCAGGCTGAGCCTGTGGTTAATTCTTCTTCCTGATGGGAAAATAGAGTGACCTGTGCCTGTCCCAACACCTAGATCTAGTCTCTCATTGGTTGCCCCTCTTCCCGTTCATCCTCAGGACAAATTGCAACCTGTAGGGAACAGGAGGTTAAAGGTGCTGATTCTCCAAGTAGGGAGATTGCTAGTAACGTACCTGGAATGGCGAACCCGAGCACAAGGAGATGAGAAATGAGGTGCGTTTTAGAAACCTTTCAAAATCACACGGTGTACCATCTTCTGGGTTTCTCATGCATGTTTTCGATGTAGGAAGATGCCCTTGAACCAGGAGATTTGGGACCCATGGGATGGGTACCACGCAGTATTACTTTAAAGGGTCTGTGTTTGCTCACCCAACCTCACCCAACCTCTCAGCCCCAAGTGTGTCCACCCTTATGTCTCATCCAGCTGTGGGTCTAGATATGGTCAATCCAGGTTGCATCACAGCCTCTGAACGAGTTTTGTAAGAATTTCTCTCTCTTTCACTGTCTTTGTTTTACGGGTTTTTAAAAGTAATTTATTTTTATAATGGGGTTTAGCTGCTTTTCACGGCTGTGCTTATGTGGCTTTACACCCACTTGACTCACTTCCAGACAGATATCAATACATAGGTTTTAAGATTCTTACTAGTCACATATATTCTTGTGCGGTGAATAGGGGGTGTTGAGTCCAGTTCACTGAGCAATGAGTCGGTCTTTTCTATTACATATTGGGTGTATGGAACGGTATCTGAGCGAATTTGAAATCCTTGTTTTATGCATCACCCCACCTCACCTTTCCCATTAAGCAGCCATAGTGTGTTTTCTAAACGTGTGACTCTGTTCTGTTTTGTAATTCAGTTCAACTGTAGCGGTTTTTACATTCCCTCTATAAGTGATAGCTTATGATAAGTGTCTTTTTCTGTGTGACTTATTTCACTTAGAATCGTCGTACCTAAATCCACTCATCTTGCTTCTTCTAGCCTTATGATATTGATTTCATGTCTGCGTGATATTCCATTGTACATAAGGACCACAACTTCTTTATCCATTTTTCTCTTTCCTGGGATATTTAAGGTGTCATGAAGTGGAGGTTCTTGTCAACAGAGCAGCCCTAAACTTTGGGGTGCCTGTGTCTTGCTGATTTTTAGTTTTCCCAATTTATACGCCCATGAGTGGACGTGCCCTATGCTCCCTAAGCTGTGTGTTTTAGATGTTTCAGGACACACCGTACACTTCTCCAGAGTGGCTGTTGGCAATTTACATCCCGCCCATCAGCGTAGCAAGGCTGCCATTTCTCCATGGCCTGTCCTGCATTTCTGGTTTTGACAATTTTTGCAGCATGGCCCTTTTGACCGATGGGAAGCGAGACTACTTTGTAGCGCTGATTTGCCTTTCCAGGTTGCTTGGTTGGCCAAAAAGGGCGTATGCGTTTTTTCCTGAATATATTCAGGAAAAAACGCATACGCCCTTTTTGGCCAAGGGCATCATTGTCGACGTTTTGCGACTTTTCATGTGCTTTAAAGGCGATTCGAATCTACCTCCTGAAACCTGTTTCCTGCAATTCTGCCTTGCTTTCAAATCCTCTTCGTTGCCTTCCCTCAATATATTTGTGGACGAGAGTTATCATTTATAACTCTGCGGGTTTGTGAAAGGCAGTGTCCCTGGGCTCCATTTTGCAACTCGCTTTTTTGGGAGCTGGCCGCAAGAGCGCAGGATTGCCTCAGGCCCTATTCTGCTTCTGGGCGGCAGGCTGAGCCTGTGGTTAATTCTTCTTCCTGATGGGAAAATAGAGTGACCTGTGCCTGTCCCAACACCTAGATCTAGTCTCTCATTGGTTGCCCCTCTTCCCGTTCATCCTCAGGACAAATTGCAACCTGTAGGGAACAGGAGGTTAAAGGTGCTGATTCTCCAAGTAGGGAGATTGCTAGTAAAGTACCTGGAATGGCGAACCCGAGCACAAGGAGATGAGAAATGAGGTGCGTTTTAGAAACCTTTCAAAATCACACGGTGTACCATCTTCTGGGTTTCTCATGTATGTTTTCGATGGAGGAAGATGCCCTTGAACCTGGAGATTTGGGACCCATGGGATGCGTACCACGCAGTATTACTTTAAAGGTTGTGCGTTTGCTCACCCAACCTCACCCAACCTCTCAGCCCCAAGAGTGTCCACCCTTATGTCTCATCCAGCTGTGTGTCTAGATATGGTCAATCCAGGTTGCATCACAGCCCCTGACCGAATTTTGGAAGAATTTCTCTCTCTTTCACTGTCTTTGTTTTACGGGTTTTTAAAAGTAATTTATTTTTATAATGGTGTTTAGCGGCCTTTCACGGCTGTGTTGATGCGGCTTTACACCCACTTGACTCACTTCCAGAGAGTTATCAATACATAGGTTTTACGATTCTTACTAGTCAGATATATTCTTGTGCGGTGAATAGGGGGTGTTGTGTCCAGTTCACTGAGCAAGGAGTAGGTCTTGTCTATTACACATTGGGTGTATGGAACGGTATGTGAGCGAATTTGAAACCCTTGTTTTATGCATCACCCCACCTCACCTTTCCCGTTAAGCAGCCATAGTGTGTTTTCTAAACGTGTGACTCTGTTCTGTTTTGTAACTCAGTTCAAGTGTAGCGGTTTTTACATTCCCTCTATAAGTGATAGCTTATGATAAGTGTCTTTTTCTGTGTTACTTATTTCACTTAGAATCATCGTACATAAGTCCACTCATCTTGCTTCTTCTAGCCTTATGATATTGATTTCATGTCTGCGTGATATTCCATTGTACATAAGGACCACAACTTCTTTATCCATTTTTCTCTTTCCTGGGATATTTAAGGTGTCATGAAGTGGAGGTTCTTGTCAACAGAGCAGCCCTAAACTTTGGGGTGCCTGTGTCTTGCTGATTTTTAGTTTTCCCAATTTATACGCCCATGAGTGGACGTGCCCTATGCTCCCTAAGCTGTGTGTTTTAGATGTTTCAGGACACACCGTACACTTCTCCAGAGTGGCTGTTGGCAATTTACATCCCGCCCCTCAGCGTAGCAAGGCTGCCATTTCTCCATGGCCTATCCTGCATTTCTGGTTTTGACACTTTTTGCAGCATGGCCCTTTTGACCGATGGGAAGCGAGACTACTTTGTAGCGCTGATTTGCCTTTCCAGGTTGCTTGGTTGGCCAAAAAGGGCGTATGCGTTTTTTCCTGAATATATTCAGGAAAAAACGCATACGCCCTTTTTGGCCAAGGGCATCATTGTCGACGTTTTGCGACTTTTCATGTGCTTTAAAGGCGATTCGAATCTACCTCCTGAAACCTGTTTCCTGCAATTCTGCCTTGCTTTCAAATCCTCTTCGTTGCCTTCCCTCAATATATTTGTGGACGAGAGTTATCATTTATAACTCTGCGGGTTTGTGAATGGCAGTGTCCCTGGGCTCCATTTTTCAACTCGCTTTTTTGGGAGCTGGCCGTAAGAGCGCGGGATTGCCTCAGGCCCTATTCTGCTTCTGGGCGGCAGGCTGAGCCTGTGGTTAATTCTTCTTCCTGATGGGAAAATAGAGTGACCTGTGCCTGTCCCAACACCTAGATCTAGTCTCTCATTGGTTGCCCCTCTTCCCGTTCATCCTCAGGACAAATTGCAACCTGTAGGGAACAGGAGGTTAAAGGTGCTGATTCTCCAAGTAGGGAGATTGCTAGTAACGTACCTGGAATGGCGAACCCGAGCACAAGGAGATGAGAAATGAGGTGCGTTTTAGAAACCTTTCAAAATCACACGGTGTACCATCTTCTGGGTTTCTCATGCATGTTTTCGATGTAGGAAGATGCCCTTGAACCTGGAGATTTGGGACCCATGGGATGGGTACCACGCAGTATTACTTTAAAGGGTCTGTGTTTGCTCACCCAACCTCACCCAACCTCTCAGCCCCAAGTGTGTCCACCCTTATGTCTCATCCAGCTGTGGGTCTAGATATGGTCAATCCAGGTTGCATCACAGCCTCTGAACGAGTTTTGTAAGAATTTCTCTCTCTTTCACTGTCTTTGTTTTACGGGTTTTTAAAAGTAATTTATTTTTATAATGGGGTTTAGCTGCTTTTCACGGCTGTGCTTATGTGGCTTTACACCCACTTGACTCACTTCCAGACAGATATCAATACATAGGTTTTAAGATTCTTACTAGTCACATATATTCTTGTGCGGTGAATAGGGGGTGTTGAGTCCAGTTCACTGAGCAAGGAGTCGGTCTTTTCTATTACATATTGGGTGTATGGAACGCTATCTGAGCCAATTTGAAACCCTTGTTTTATGCATCACCCCACCTCACCTTTCCCGTTAAGCAGCCATAGTGTGTTTTCTAAACGTGTGACTCTGTTCTGTTTTGTAACTCAGTTCAAGTGTAGCGGTTTTTACATTCCCTCTATAAGTGATAGCTTATGATAAGTGTCTTTTTCTGTGTTACTTATTTCACTTAGAATCATCGTACCTAAGTCCACTCATCTTGCTTCTTCTAGCCTTATGATATTGATTTCATGTCTGCGTGATATTCCATTGTACATAAGGACCACAACTTCTTTATCCATTTTTCTCTTTCCTGGGATATTTAAGGTGTCATGAAGTGGAGGTTCTTGTCAACAGAGCAGCCCTAAACTTTGGGGTGCCTGTGTCTTGCTGATTTTTAGTTTTCCCAATTTATACGCCCATGAGTGGATGTGCCCTATGCTCCCTAAGCTGTGTGTTTTAGACGTTTCAGGACACACCGTACACTTCTCCAGAGTGGCTGTTGGCAATTTACATCCCGCCCCTCAGCGTAGCAAGGCTGCCATTTCTCCATGGCCTATCCTGCATTTCTGGTTTTGACACTTTTTGCAGCATGGCCCTTTTGACCGATGGGAAGTGAGACTACTTTGTAGCGCTGATTTGCCTTTCCAGGTTGCTTGGTTGGCCAAAAAGTGCGTATGCGTTTTTTCCTGAATATATTCAGGAAAAAACGCATACGCCCTTTTTGGCCAAGGGCATCATTGTCGACGTTTTGCGACTTTTCATGTGCTTTAAAGGCGATTCGAATCTACCTCCTGAAACCTGTTTCCTGCAATTCTGCCTTGCTTTCAAATCCTCTTCGTTGCCTTCCCTCAATATATTTGTGGACGAGAGTTATCATTTATAACTCTGCGGGTTTGTGAATGGCAGTGTCCCTGGGCTCTATTTTTCAACTCGCTTTTTTGGGAGCTGGCCGTAAGAGCGCGGGATTGCCTCAGGCCCTATTCTGCTTCTGGGCGGCAGGCTGAGCCTGTGGTTAATTCTTCTTCCTGATGGGAAAATAGAGTGACCTGTGCCTGTCCCAACACCTAGATCTAGTCTCTCATTGGTTGCCCCTCTTCCCGTTCATCCTCAGGACAAATTGCAACCTGTAGGGTACAGGAGGTTAAAGGTGCTGATTCTCCAAGTAGGGAGATTGCTAGTAACGTACCTGGAATGGCGAACCCGAGCACAAGGAGATGAGAAATGAGGTGCGTTTTAGAAACCTTTCAAAATCACACGGTGTACCATCTTCTGGGTTTCTCATGCATGTTTTCGATGTAGGAAGATGCCCTTGAACCTGGAGATTTGGGACCCATGGGATGGGTACCACGCAGTATTACTTTAAAGGGTCTGTGTTTGCTCACCCAACCTCACCCAACCTCTCAGCCCCAAGTGTGTCCACCCTTATGTCTCATCCAGCTGTGGGTCTAGATATGGTCAATCCAGGTTGCATCACAGCCTCTGAACGAGTTTTGTAAGAATTTCTCTCTCTTTCACTGTCTTTGTTTTACGGGTTTTTAAAAGTAATTTATTTTTATAATGGGGTTTAGCTGCTTTTCACGGCTGTGCTTATGTGGCTTTACACCCACCTGACTCACTTCCAGACAGATATCAATACATAGGTTTTAAGATTCTTACTAGTCACATATATTCTTGTGCGGTGAATAGGGGGTGTTGAGTCCAGTTCACTGAGCAATGAGTCGGTCTTTTCTATTACATATTGGGTGTATGGAACGGTATCTGAGCGAATTTGAAACCCTTGTTTTATGCATCACCCCACCTCACCTTTCCCGTTAAGCAGCCATAGTGTGTTTTCTAAACGTGTGACTCTGTTCTGTTTTGTAACTCAGTTCAAGTGTAGCGGTTTTTACATTCCCTCTATAAGTGATAGCTTATGATAAGTGTCTTTTTCTGTGTTACTTATTTCACTTAGAATCATCGTACCTAAGTCCACTCATCTTGCTTCTTCTAGCCTTATGATATTGATTTCATGTCTGCGTGATATTCCATTGTACATAAGGACCACAACTTCTTTATCCATTTTTCTCTTTCCTGGGATATTTAAGGTGTCATGAAGTGGAGGTTCTTGTCAACAGAGCAGCCCTAAACTTTGGGGTGCCTGTGTCTTGCTGATTTTTAGTTTTCCCAATTTATACGCCCATGAGTGGACGTGCCCTATGCTCCCTAAGCTGTGTGTTTTAGATGTTTCAGGACACACCGTACACTTCTTCATAGTGGCTGTTGGCAATTTACATCCCGCCCATCAGCGTAGCAAGGCTGCCATTTCTCCATGGCCTGTCCTGCATTTCTGGTTTTGACACTTTTTGCAGCATGGCCCTTTTGACCGATGGGAAGCGAGACTACTTTGTAGCGCTGATTTGCCTTTCCAGGTTGCTTGGTTGGCCAAAAAGGGCGTATGCGTTTTTTCCTGAATATATTCAGGAAAAAACGCATACGCCCTTTTTGGCCAAGGGCATCATTGTCGACGTTTTGCGACTTTTCATGTGCTTTAAAGGCGATTCGAATCTACCTCCTGAAACCTGTTTCCTGCAATTCTGCCTTGCTTTCAAATCCTCTTCATTGCCTTCCCTCAATATATTTGTGGACGAGAGTTATCATTTATAACTGCGGGTTTGTGAAAGGCAGTGTCCCTGGGCTCCATTTTGCAACTCGCTTTTTTGGGAGCTGGCCGCAAGAGCGCGGGATTGCCTCAGGCCCTATTCTGCTTCTGGGCGGCAGGCTGAGCCTGTGGTTAATTCTTCTTCCTGATGGGAAAATAGAGTGACCTGTGCCTGTCCCAACACCTAGATCTAGTCTCTCATTGGTTGCCCCTCTTCCCGTTCATCCTCAGGACAAATTGCAACCTGTAGGGAACAGGAGGTTAAAGGTGCTGATTCTCCAAGTAGGGAGATTGCTAGTAAAGTACCTGGAATGGCGAACCCGAGCACAAGGAGATGAGAAATGAGGTGCGTTTTAGAAACCTTTCAAAATCACACGGTGTACCATCTTCTGGGTTTCTCATGTATGTTTTCGATGTAGGAAGATGCCCTTGAACCTGGAGATTTGGGACCCATGGGATGGGTACCACGCAGTATTACTTTAAAGGGTCTGTGTTTGCTCACCCAACCTCACCCAACCTCTCAGCCCCAAGTGTGTCCACCCTTATGACTCATCCAGCTGTGGGTCTAGATATGGTCAATCCAGGTTGCATCACAGCCTCTGAACGAATTTTGTAAGAATTTCTCTCTCTTTCACTGTCTTTGTTTTACGGGTTTTTAAAAGTAATTTATTTTTATAATGGGGTTTAGCTGCTTTTCACGGCTGTGTTTATGCGGCTTTACACCCACTTGACTCACTTCCAGACAGATATCAATACATAGGTTTTAAGATTCTTACTAGTCACATATATTCTTGTGCGGTGAATAGGGGGTGTTGAGTCCAGTTCACTGAGCAATGAGTCGGTCGTTTCTATTACATATTGGGTGTATGGAACGGTATCTGAGCGAATTTGAAACCCTTGTTTTATGCATCACCCCACCTCACCTTTCCCGTTAAGCAGCCATAGTGTGTTTTCTAAACGTGTGACTCTGTTCTGTTTTGTAACTCAGTTCAAGTGTAGCGGTTTTTACATTCCCTCTATAAGTGATAGCTTATGATATGTGTCTTTTTCTGTGTGACTTATTTCACTTAGAATCATCGTACCTAAGTCCACTCATCTTGCTTCTTCTAGCCTTATGATATTGATTTCATGTCTGCGTGATATTCCATTGTACATAAGGACCACAACTTCTTTATCCATTTTTCTCTTTCCTGGGATATTTATGGTGTCATGAAGTGGAGGTTCTTGTAAACAGAGCAGCCCTAAACTTTGGGGTGCCTGTGTCTTGCTGATTTTTAGTTTTCCCAATTTATACGCCCATGAGTGGACGTGCCCTATGCTCCCTAAGCTGTGTGTTTTAGATGTTTCAGGACACACCGTACACTTCTCCAGAGTGGCTGTTGGCAATTTACATCCCGCCCCTCAGCGTAGCAAGGCTGCCATTTCTCCATGGCCTATCCTGCATTTCTGGTTTTGACACTTTTTGCAGCATGGCCCTTTTGACCGATGGGAAGCGAGACTACTTTGTAGCGCTGATTTGCCTTTCCAGGTTGCTTGGTTGGCCAAAAAGGGCGTATGCGTTTTTTCCTGAATATATTCAGGAAAAAACGCATACGCCCTTTTTGGCCAAGGGCATCATTGTCAACGTTTTGCGACTTTTCATGTGCTTTAAAGGCGATTCGAATCTACCTCCTGAAACCTGTTTCCTGCAATTCTGCCTTGCTTTCAAATCCTCTTCGTTGCCTTCCCTCAATATATTTGTGGACGAGAGTTATCATTTATAACTCTGCGGGTTTGTGAATGGCAGTGTCCCTGGGCTCCATTTTTCAACTCGCTTTTTTGGGAGCTGGCCGTAAGAGCGCGGGATTGCCTCAGGCCCTATTCTGCTTCTGGGCGGCAGGCTGAGCCTGTGGTTAATTCTTCTTCCTGATGGGAAAATAGAGTGACCTGTGCCTGTCCCAACACCTAGATCTAGTCTCTCATTGGTTGCCCCTCTTCCCGTTCATCCTCAGGACAAATTGCAACCTGTAGGGAACAGGAGGTTAAAGGTGCTGATTCTCCAAGTAGGGAGATTGCTAGTAAAGTACCTGGAATGGCGAACCCGAGCACAAGGAGATGAGAAATGAGGTGCGTTTTAGAAACCTTTCAAAATCACACGGTGTACCATCTTCTGGGTTTCTCATGTATGTTTTCGATGTAGGAAGATGCCCTTGAACCTGGAGATTTGGGACCCATGGGATGGGTACCACGCAGTATTACTTTAAAGGGTCTGTGTTTGCTCACCCAACCTCACCCAACCTCTCA
Organism: Eschrichtius robustus; assembly: GCF_028021215.1. Classification (NCBI taxonomy): domain Eukaryota; kingdom Metazoa; phylum Chordata; class Mammalia; order Artiodactyla; family Eschrichtiidae; genus Eschrichtius; species Eschrichtius robustus. Next base: position 3,594,274 of record NW_027175257.1, read on the forward strand.
GCCCCAAGTGTGTCCACCCTTATGACTCATCCAGCTGTGGGTCTAGATATGGTCAATCCAGGTTGCATCACAGCCTCTGAACGAATTTTGTAAGAATTTCTCTCTCTTTCACTGTCTTTGTTTTACGGGTTTTTAAAAGTAATTTATTTTTATAATGGGGTTTAGCTGCTTTTCACGGCTGTGTCTATGCGGCTTTACACCCACTTGACTCACTTCCAGACAGATATCAATACATAGGTTTTAAGATTCTTACTAGTCACATATATTCTTGTGCGGTGAATAGGGGGTGTTGAGTCCAGTTCACTGAGCAATGAGTCGGTCTTTTCTATTACATATTGGGTGTATGGAACGGTATCTGAGCGAATTTGAAACCCTTGTTTTATGCATCACCCCACCTCACCTTTCCCGTTAAGCAGCCATAGTGTGTTTTCTAAACGTGTGACTCTGTTCTGTTTTGTAACTCAGTTCAAGTGTAGCGGTTTTTACATTCCCTCTATAAGTGATAGCTTATGATAAGTGTCTTTTTCTGTGTTACTTATTTCACGTAGAATCATCGTACCTAAGTCCACTCATCTTGCTTCTTCTAGCCTTATGATATTGATTTCATGTCTGAGTGATATTCCATTGTACATAAGGACCACAAATTCTTTATCCATTTTTCTCGTTCCTGGGATATTTAAGGTGTCATGAAGTGGAGGTTCTTGTCAACAGAGCAGCCCTAAACTTTGGGGTTCCTGTGTCTTGCTGATTTTTAGTTTTCCCAATTTATACGCCCATGAGTGGACGTGCCCTATGCTCCCTAAGCTGTGTGTTTTAGACGTTTCAGGACACACCGTACACTTCTCCAGAGTGGCTGTTGGCAATTTACATCCCGCCCCTCAGCGTAGCAAGGCTGCCATTTCTCCATGGCCTATCCTGCATTTCTGGTTTTGACACTTTTTGCAGCATGGCCCTTTTGACCGATGGGAAGCGAGACTACTTTGTAGCGCTGATTTGCCTTTCCAGGTTGCTTGGTTGGCCAAAAAGGGCGTATGCGTTTTTTCCTGAATATATTCAGGAAAAAACGCATACGCCCTTTTTGGCCAAGGGCATCATTGTCGACGTTTTGCGACTTTTCATGTGCTTTAAAGGCGATTCGAATCTACCTCCTGAAACCTGTTTCCTGCAATTCTGCCTTGCTTTCAAATCCTCTTCGTTGCCTTCCCTCAATATATTTGTGGACGAGAGTTATCATTTATAACTCTGCGGGTTTGTGAATGGCAGTGTCCCTGGGCTCCATTTTTCAACTCGCTTTTTTGGGAGCTGGCCGTAAGAGCGCGGGATTGCCTCAGGCCCTATTCTGCTTCTGGGCGGCAGGCTGAGCCTGTGGTTAATTCTTCTGCCTGATGGGAAAATAGAGTGACCTGTGCCTGTCCCAACACCTAGATCTAGTCTCTCATTGGTTGCCACTCTTCCCGTTCATCCTCAGGACAAATTGCAACCTGTAGGGAACAGGAGGTTAAAGGTGCTGATTCTCCAAGTAGGGAGATTGCTAGTAACGTACCTGGAATGGCGAACCCGAGCACAAGGAGATGAGAAATGAGGTGCGTTTTAGAAACCTTTCAAAATCACACGGTGTACCATCTTCTGGGTTTCTCATGCATGTTTTCGATGTAGGAAGATGCCCTTGAACCTGGAGATTTGGGACCCATGGGACGGGTACCACGCAGTATTACTTTAAAGGGTCTGTGTTTGCTCACCCAACCCCACCCAACCTCTCAGCCCCAAGTGTGTCCACCCTTATGTCTCATCCAGCTGTGGGTCTAGATATGTTCAATCCAGGTTGCATCACAGCCTCTGAACGAATTTTGTAAGAATTTCTCTCTCTTTCACTGTCTTTGTTTTACGGGTTTTTAAAAGTAATTTATTTTTATAATGGGGTTTAGCTGCTTTTCACGGCTGTGTTTATGCGGCTTTACACCCACTTGACTCACTTCCAGACAGATATCAATACATAGGTTTTAAGATTCTTACTAGTCACATATATTCTTGTGTGGTGTATAGGGGGTGTTGAGTCCAGTTCACTGAGCAAGGAGTCGGTCTTTTCTATTACATATTGGGTGTATGGAACGGTATGTGAGCGAATTTGAAACCCTTGTTTTATGCATCACCCCACCTCACCTTTCCCGTTAAGCAGCCATAGTGTGTTTTCTAAACGTGTGACTCTGTTCTGTTTTGTAACTCAGTTCAAGTGTAGCGGTTTTTACATTCCCTCTATAAGTGATAGCTTATGATAAGTGTCTTTTTCTGTGTGACTTATTTCACTTAGAATCATCGTACCTAAGTCCACTCATCTTGCTTCTTCTAGCCTTATGATATTGATTTCATGTCTGCGTAATATTCCATTGTACATAAGGACCACAACTTCTTTATCCATTTTTCTCTTTCCTGGGATATTTAAGGTGTCATGAAGTGGAGGTTCTTGTCAACAGAGCAGCCCTAAACTTTGGGGTGCCTGTGTCTTGCTGATTTTTAGTTTTCCCAATTTATACGCCCATGAGAGGACGTGCCCTATGCTCCCTAAGCTGTGTGTTTTAGATGTTTCAGGACACACCGTACACTTCTTCAGAGTGGCTGTTGGCAATTTACATCCCGCCCATCAGCGTAGCAAGGCTGCCATTTCTCCATGGCCTGTCCTGCATTTCTGGTTTTGACACTTTTTGCAGCATGGCCCTTTTGACCGATGGGAAGCGAGACTACTTTGTAGCGCTGATTTGCCTTTCCAGGTTGCTTGGTTGGCCAAAAAGTGCGTATGCGTTTTTTCCTGAATATATTCATGAAAAAACGCATACACCCTTTTTGGCCAAGGGCATCATTGTCGACGTTTTGCGACTTTTCATGTGCTTTAAAGGCGATTCGAATCTACCTCCTGAAACCTGTTTCCTGCAATTCTGCCTTGCTTTCAAATCCTCTTCATTGCCTTCCCTCAATATATTTGTGGACGAGAGTTATCATTTATAACTCTGCGGGTTTGTGAAAGGCAGTGTCCCTGGGCTCCATTTTGCAACTCGCTTTTTTGGGAGCTGGCCGCAAGAGCGCGGGATTGCCTCAGGCCCTATTCTGCTTCTGGGCGGCAGGCTGAGCCTGTGGTTAATTCTTCTTCCTGATGGGAAAATAGAGTGACCTGTGCCTGTCCCAACACCTAGATCTAGTCTCTCATTGGTTGCCCCTCTTCCCGTTCATCCTCAGGACAAATTGCAACCTGTAGGGAACAGGAGGTTAAAGGTGCTGATTCTCCAAGTAGGGAGATTGCTAGTAAAGTACCTGGAATGGCGAACCCGAGCACAAGGAGATGAGAAATGAGGTGCGTTTTAGAAACCTTTCAAAATCACACGGTGTACCATCTTCTGGGTTTCTCATGTATGTTTTCGATGTAGGAAGATGCCCTTGAACCTGGAGATTTGGGACCCATGGGATGGGTACCACGCAGTATTACTTTAAAGGGTCTGTGTTTGCTCACCCAACCTCACCCAACCTCTCAGCCCCAAGTGTGTCCACCCTTATGACTCATCCAGCTGTGGGTCTAGATATGGTCAATCCAGGTTGCATCACAGCCTCTGAACGAATTTTGTAAGAATTTCTCTCTCTTTCACTGTCTTTGTTTTACGGGTTTTTAAAAGTAATTTATTTTTATAATGGGGTTTAGCTGCTTTTCACGGCTGTGTTTATGCGGCTTTACACCCACTTGACTCACTTCCAGACAGATATCAATACATAGGTTTTAAGATTCTTACTAGTCACATATATTCTTGTGCGGTGAATAGGGGGTGTTGAGTCCAGTTCACTGAGCAATGAGTCGGTCTTTTCTATTACATATTGGGTGTATGGAACGGTATGTGAGCGAATTTGAAACCCTTGTTTTATGCATCACCCCACCTCACCTTTCCCGTTAAGCAGCCATAGTGTGTTTTCTAAACGTGTGACTCTGTTCTGTTTTGTAACTCAGTTCAAGTGTAGCGGTTTTTACATTCCCTCTATAAGTGATAGCTTATGATAAGTGTCTTTTTCTGTGTTACTTATTTCACGTAGAATCATCGTACCTAAGTCCACTCATCTTGCTTCTTCTAGCCTTATGATATTGATTTCATGTCTGAGTGATATTCCATTGTACATAAGGACCACAACTTCTTTATCCATTTTTCTCGTTCCTGGGATATTTAAGGTGTCATGAAGTGGAGGTTCTTGTCAACAGAGCAGCCCTAAACTTTGGGGTGCCTGTGTCTTGCTGATTTTTAGTTTTCCCAATTTATACGCCCATGAGAGGACGTGCCCTATGCTCCCTAAGCTGTGTGTTTTAGATGTTTCAGGACACACCGTACACTTCTCCAGAGTGGCTGTTGGCAATTTACATCCCGCCCCTCAGCGTAGCAAGGCTGCCATTTCTCCACGGCCTATCCTGCATTTCTGGTTTTGACACTTTTTGCAGCATGGCCCTTTTGACCGATGGGAAGCGAGACTACTTTGTAGCGCTGATTTGCCTTTCCAGGTTGCTTGGTTGGCCAAAAAGGGCGTATGCGTTTTTTCCTGAATATATTCAGGAAAAAACGCATACGCCCTTTTTGGCCAAGGGCATCATTGTCGACGTTTTGCGACTTTTCATGTGCTTTAAAGGCGATTCGAATCTACCTCCTGAAACCTGTTTCCTGCAATTCTGCCTTGCTTTCAAATCCTCTTCGTTGCCTTCCCTCAATATATTTGTGGACGAGAGTTATCATTTATAACTCTGCGGGTTTGTGAATGGCAGTGTCCCTGGGCTCCATTTTTTAACTCGCTTTTTTGGGAGCTGGCCGTAAGAGCGCGGGATTGCCTCAGGCCCTATTCTGCTTCTGGGCGGCAGGCTGAGCCTGTGGTTAATTCTTCTTCCTGATGGGAAAATAGAGTGACCTGTGCCTGTCCCAACACCTAGATCTAGTCTCTCATTGGTTGCCACTCTTCCCGTTCATCCTCAGGACAAATTGCAACCTGTAGGGAACAGGAGGTTAAAGGTGCTGATTCTCCAAGTAGGGAGATTGCTAGTAACGTACCTGGAATGGCGAACCCGAGCACAAGGAGATGAGAAATGAGGTGCGTTTTAGAAACCTTTCAAAATCACACGGTGTACCATCTTCTGGGTTTCTCATGCATGTTTTCGATGTAGGAAGATGCCCTTGAACCTGGAGATTTGGGACCCATGGGATGGGTACCACGCAGTATTACTTTAAAGGGTCTGTGTTTGCTCACCCAACCTCACCCAACCTCTCAGCCCCAAGTGTGTCCACCCTTATGTCTCATCCAGCTGTGGGTCTAGATATGTTCAATCCAGGTTGCATCACAGCCTCTTAACGAATTTTGTAAGAATTTCTCTCTCTTTCACTGTCTTTGTTTTACGGGTTTTTAAAAGTAATTTATTTTTATAATGGGGTTTAGCTGCTTTTCACGGCTGTGTTTATGCGGCTTTACACCCACTTGACTCACTTCCAGACAGATATCAATACATAGGTTTTAAGATTCTTACTAGTCACATATATTCTTGTGTGGTGTATAGGGGGTGTTGAGTCCAGTTCACTGAGCAAGGAGTCGGTCTTTTCTATTACATATTGGGTGTATGGAACGGTATGTGAGCGAATTTGAAACCCTTGTTTTATGCATCACCCCACCTCACCTTTCCCGTTAAGCAGCCATAGTGTGTTTTCTAAACGTGTGACTCTGTTCTGTTTTGTAACTCAGTTCAAGTGTAGCGGTTTTTACATTCCCTCTATAAGTGATAGCTTATGATAAGTGTCTTTTTCTGTGTGACTTATTTCACGTAGAATCATCGTACCTAAGTCCACTCATCTTGCTTCTTCTAGCCTTATGATATTGATTTCATGTCTGCGTGATATTCCATTGTACATAAGGACCACAACTTCTTTATCCATTTTTCTCGTTCCTGGGATATTTAAGGTGTCATGAAGTGGAGGTTCTTGTCAACAGAGCAGCCCTAAACTTTGGGGTGCCTGTGTCTTGCTGATTTTTAGTTTTCCCAATTTATACGCCCATGAGTGGACGTGCCCTATGCTCCCTAAGCTGTGTGTTTTAGATGTTTCAGGACACACCGTACACTTCTCCAGAGTGGCTGTTGGCAATTTACATCCCGCCCCTCAGCGTAGCAAGGCTGCCATTTCTCCATGGCCTATCCTGCATTTCTGGTTTTGACACTTTTTGCAGCATGGCCCTTTTGACCGATGGGAAGCGAGACTACTTTGTAGCGCTGATTTGCCTTTCCAGGTTGCTTGGTTGGCCAAAAAGGGCGTATGCGTTTTTTCCTGAATATATTCAGGAAAAAACGCATACGCCCTTTTTGGCCAAGGGCATCATTGTCGACGTTTTGCGACTTTTCATGTGCTTTAAAGGCGATTCGAATCTACCTCCTGAAACCTGTTTCCTGCAATTCTGCCTTGCTTTCAAATCCTCTTCATTGCCTTCCCTCAATATATTTGTGGACGAGAGTTATCATTTATAACTCTGCGGGTTTGTGAAAGGCAGTGTCCCTGGGCTCCATTTTGCAACTCGCTTTTTTGGGAGCTGGCCGCAAGAGCGCGGGATTGCCTCAGGCCCTATTCTGCTTCTGGGCGGCAGGCTGAGCCTGTGGTTAATTCTTCTTCCTGATGGGAAAATAGAGTGACCTGTGCCTGTCCCAACACCTAGATCTAGTCTCTCATTGGTTGCCCCTCTTCCCGTTCATCCTCAGGACAAATTGCAACCTGTAGGGAACAGGAGGTTAAAGGTGCTGATTCTCCAAGTAGGGAGATTGCTAGTAAAGTACCTGGAATGGCGAACCCGAGCACAAGGAGATGAGAAATGAGGTGCGTTTTAGAAACCTTTCAAAATCACACGGTGTACCATCTTCTGGGTTTCTCATGTATGTTTTCGATGTAGGAAGATGCCCTTGAACCTGGAGATTTGGGACCCATGGGATGGGTACCACGCAGTATTACTTTAAAGGGTCTCTGTTTGCTCACCCAACCTCACCCAACCTCTTAGCCCCAAGTGTGTCCATCCTTATGACTCATCCAGCTGTGGGTCTAGATATGGTCAATCCAGGTTGCATCACAGCCTCTGAACGAATTTTGTAAGAATTTCTCTCTCTTTCACTGTCTTTGTTTTACGGGTTTTTAAAAGTAATTTATTTTTATAATGGGGTTTAGCTGCTTTTCACGGCTGTGTTTATGCGGCTTTACACCCACTTGACTCACTTCCAGACAGATATCAATACATAGGTTTTAAGATTCTTACTAGTCACATATATTCTTGTGCGGTGAATAGGGGGTGTTGAGTCCAGTTCACTGAGCAATGAGTCGGTCTTTTCTATTACATATTGGGTGTATGGAACGGTAGCTGAGCGAATTTGAAACCCTTGTTTTATGCATCACCCCACCTCACCTTTCCCGTTAAGCAGCCATAGTGTGTTTTCTAAACGTGTGACTCTGTTCTGTTTTGTAACTCAGTTCAAGTGTAGCGGTTTTTACATTCCCTCTATAAGTGATAGCTTATGATAAGTGTCTTTTTCTGTGTGACTTATTTCACTTAGAATCGTCGTTCCTAAATCCACTCATCTTGCTTCTACTAGCCTTATGACATTGATTTCATGTCTGCGTGATATTCCATTGTACATAAGGACCACAACTTCTTTATCCATTTTTCTCTTTCCTGGGATATTTATGGTGTCATGAAGTGGAGGTTCTTGTCAACAGAGCAGCCCTAAACTTTGGGGTGCCTGTGTCTTGCTGATTTTTAGTTTTCCCAATTTATACGCCCATGAGTGGACGTGCCCTATGCTCCCTAAGCTGTGTGTTTTAGATGTTTCAGGACACACCGTACACTTCTCCAGAGTGGCTGTTGGCAATTTACATCCCGCCCCTCAGCGTAGCAAGGCTGCCTTTTCTCCATGGCCTATCCTGCATTTCTGGTTTTGACACTTTTTGCAGCATGGCCCTTTTGACCGATGGGAAGCGAGACTACTTTGTAGCGCTGATTTGCCTTTCCAGGTTGCTTGGTTGGCCAAAAAGGGCGTATGCGTTTTTTCCTGAATATATTCAGGAAAAAACGCATACGCCCTTTTTGGCCAAGGGCATCATTGTCGACGTTTTGCGACTTTTCATGTGCTTTAAAGGCGATTCGTATCTACCTCCTGAAACCTGTTTCCTGCAATTCTGCCTTGCTTTCAAATCCTCTTCATTGCCTTCCCTCAATATATTTGTGGACGAGAGTTATCATTTATAACTCTGCGGGTTTGTGAAAGGCAGTGTCCCTGGGCTCCATTTTGCAACTCGCTTTTTTGGGAGCTGGCCGCAAGAGCGCGGGATTGCCTCAGGCCCTATTCTGCTTCTGGGCGGCAGGCTGAGCCTGTGGTTAATTCTTCTTCCTGATGGGAAAATAGAGTGACCTGTGCCTGTCCCAACACCTAGATCTAGTCTCTCATTGGTTGCCCCTCTTCCCGTTCATCCTCAGGACAAATTGCAACCTGTAGGGAACAGGAGGTTAAAGGTGCTGATTCTCCAAGTAGGGAGATTGCTAGTAAAGTACCTGGAATGGCGAACCCGAGCACAAGGAGATGAGAAATGAGGTGCGTTTTAGAAACCTTTCAAAATCACACGGTGTACCATCTTCTGGGTTTCTCATGTATGTTTTCGATGTAGGAAGATGCCCTTGAACCTGGAGATTTGGGACCCATGGGATGGGTACCACGCAGTATTACTTTAAAGGGTCTGTGTTTGCTCACCCAACCTCACCCAACCTCTCAGCCCCAAGTGTGTCCACCCTTATGACTCATCCAGCTGTGGGTCTAGATATGGTCAATCCAGGTTGCATCACAGCCTCTGAACGAATTTTGTAAGAATTTCTCTCTCTTTCACTGTCTTTGTTTTACGGGTTTTTAAAAGTAATTTATTTTTATAATGGGGTTTAGCTGCTTTTCACGGCTGTGTTTATGCGGCTTTACACCCACTTGACTCACTTCCAGACAGATATCAATACATAGGTTTTAAGATTCTTACTAGTCACATATATTCTTGTGCGGTGAATAGGGGGTGTTGAGTCCAGTTCACTGAGCAATGAGTCGGTCTTTTCTATTACATATTGGGTGTATGGAACGGTATCTGAGCGAATTTGAAACCCTTGTTTTATGCATCACCCCACCTCACCTTTCCCGTTAAGCAGCCATAGTGTGTTTTCTAAACGTGTGACTCTGTTCTGTTTTGTAACTCAGTTCAAGTGTAGCGGTTTTTACATTCCCTCTATAAGTGATAGCTTATGATAAGTGTCTTTTTCTGTGTTACTTATTTCACGTAGAATCATCGTACCTAAGTCCACTCATCTTGCTTCTTCTAGCCTTATGATATTGATTTCATGTCTGAGTGATATTCCATTGTACATAAGGACCACAACTTCTTTATCCATTTTTCTCGTTCCTGGGATATTTAAGGTGTCATGAAGTGGAGGTTCTTGTCAACAGAGCAGCCCTAAACTTTGGGGTGCCTGTGTCTTGCTGATTTTTAGTTTTCCCAATTTATACGCCCATGAGTGGACGTGCCCTATGCTCCCTAAGCTGTGTGTTTTAGATGTTTCAGGACACACCGTACACTTCTCCAGAGTGGCTGTTGGCAATTTACATCCCGCCCCTCAGCGTAGCAAGGCTGCCATTTCTCCATGGCCTATCCTGCATTTCTGGTTTTGACACTTTTTGCAGCATGGCCCTTTTGACCGATGGGAAGCGAGACTACTTTGTAGCGCTGATTTGCCTTTCCAGGTTGCTTGGTTGGCCAAAAAGGGCGTATGCGTTTTTTCCTGAATATATTCAGGAAAAAACGCATACGCCCTTTTTGGCCAAGGGCATCATTGTCGACGTTTTGCGACTTTTAATGTGCTTTAAAGGCGATTCGAATCTACCTCCTGAAACCTGTTTCCTGCAATTCTGCCTTGCTTTCAAATCCTCTTCGTTGCCTTCCCTCAATATATTTGTGGACGAGAGTTATCATTTATAACTCTGCGGGTTTGTGAATGGCAGTGTCCCTGGGCTCCATTTTTCAACTCGCTTTTTTGCGAGCTGGCCGTAAGAGCGCGGGATTGCCTCAGGCCCTATTCTGCTTCTGGGCGGCAGGCTGAGCCTGTGGTTAATTCTTCTTCCTGATGGGAAAATAGAGTGACCTGTGCCTGTCCCAACACCTAGATCTAGTCTCTCATTGGTTGCCCCTCTTCCCGTTCATCCTCAGGACAAATTGCAACCTGTAGGGAACAGGAGGTTAAAGGTGCTGATTCTCCAAGTAGGGAGATTGCTAGTAACGTACCTGGAATGGCGAACCCGAGCACAAGGAGATGAGAAATGAGGTGCGTTTTAGAAACCTTTCAAAATCACACGGTGTACCATCTTCTGGGTTTCTCATGTATGTTTTCGATGTAGGAAGATGCCCTTGAACCTGGAGATTTGGGACCCATGGGATGGGTACCACGCAGTATTACTTTAAAGGGTCTGTGTTTGCTCACCCAACCTCACCCAACCTCTCAGCCCCAAGTGTGTCCACCCTTATGACTCATCCAGCTGTGGGTCTAGATATGGTCAATCCAGGTTGCATCACAGCCTCTGAACGAATTTTGTAAGAATTTCTCTCTCTTTCACTGTCTTTGTTTTACGGGTTTTTAAAAGTAATTTATTTTTATAATGGGGTTTAGCTGCTTTTCACGGCTGTGTTTATGCGGCTTTACACCCACTTGACTCACTTCCAGACAGATATCAATACATAGGTTTTAAGATTCTTACTAGTCACATATATTCTTGTGCGGTGAATAGGGGGTGTTGAGTCCAGTTCACTGAGCAATGAGTCGGTCTTTTCTATTACATATTGGGTGTATGGAACGGTATCTGAGCGAATTTGAAACCCTTGTTTTATGCATCACCCCACCTCACCTTTCCCGTTAAGCAGCCATAGTGTGTTTTCTAAACGTGTGACTCTGTTCTGTTTTGTAACTCAGTTCAAGTGTAGCGGTTTTTACATTCCCTCTATAAGTGATAGCTTATGATAAGTGTCTTTTTCTGTGTTACTTATTTCACGTAGAATCATCGTACCTAAGTCCACTCATCTTGCTTCTTCTAGCCTTATGATATTGATTTCATGTCTGAGTGATATTCCATTGTACATAAGGACCACAAGTTCTTTATCCATTTTTCTCGTTCCTGGGATATTTAAGGTGTCATGAAGTGGAGGTTCTTGTCAACAGAGCAGCCCTAAACTTTGGGGTGCCTGTGTCTTGCTGATTTTTAGTTTTCCCAATTTATACGCCCATGAGTGGACGTGCCCTATGCTCCCTAAGCTGTGTGTTTTAGATGTTTCAGGACACACCGTACACTTCTCCAGAGTGGCTGTTGGCAATTTACATCCCGCCCCTCAGCGTAGCAAGGCTGCCATTTCTCCATGGCCTATCCTGCATTTCTGGTTTTGACACTTTTTGCAGCATGGCCCTTTTGACCGATGGGAAGCGAGACTACTTTGTAGCGCTGATTTGCCTTTCCAGGTTGCTTGGTTGGCCAAAAAGGGCGTATGCGTTTTTTCCTGAATATATTCAGGAAAAAACGCATACGCCCTTTTTGGCCAAGGGCATCATTGTCGACGTTTTGCGACTTTTAATGTGCTTTAAAGGCGATTCGAATCTACCTCCTGAAACCTGTTTCCTGCAATTCTGCCTTGCTTTCAAATCCTCTTCGTTGCCTTCCCTCAATATATTTGTGGACGAGAGTTATCATTTATAACTCTGCGGGTTTGTGAATGGCAGTGTCCCTGGGCTCCATTTTTCAACTCGCTTTTTTGCGAGCTGGCCGTAAGAGCGCGGGATTGCCTCAGGCCCTATTCTGCTTCTGGGCGGCAGGCTGAGCCTGTGGTTAATTCTTCTTCCTGATGGGAAAATAGAGTGACCTGTGCCTGTCCCAACACCTAGATCTAGTCTCTCATTGGTTGCCCCTCTTCCCGTTCATCCTCAGGACAAATTGCAACCTGTAGGGAACAGGAGGTTAAAGGTGCTGATTCTCCAAGTAGGGAGATTGCTAGTAACGTACCTGGAATGGCGAACCCGAGCACAAGGAGATGAGAAATGAGGTGCGTTTTAGAAACCTTTCAAAATCACACGGTGTACCATTTTCTGGGTTTCTCATGCATGTTTTCGATGTAGGAAGATGCCCTTGAACCTGGAGATTTGGGACCCATGGGATGGGTACCACGCAGTATTACTTTAAAGGGTCTGTGTTTGCTCACCCAACCTCACCCAACCTCTCAGCCCCAAGTGTGTCCACCCTTATGTCTCATCCAGCTGTGGGTCTAGATATGTTCAATCCAGGTTGCATCACAGCCTCTGAACGAATTTTGTAAGAATTTCTCTCTCTTTCACTGTCTTTGTTTTACGGGTTTTTAAAAGTAATTTATTTTTATAATGGGGTTTAGCTGCTTTTCACGGCTGTGTTTATGCGGCTTTACACCCACTTGACTCACTTCCAGACAGATATCAATACATAGGTTTTAAGATTCTTACTAGTCACATATATTCTTGTGTGGTGTATAGGGGGTGTTGAGTCCAGTTCACTGAGCAAGGAGTCGGTCTTTTCTATTACATATTGGGTGTATGGAACGGTATGTGAGCGAATTTGAAACCCTTGTTTTATGCATCACCCCACCTCACCTTTCCCGTTAAGCAGCCATAGTGTGTTTTCTAAACGTGTGACTCTGTTCTGTTTTGTAACTCAGTTCAAGTGTAGCGGTTTTTACATTCCCTCTATAAGTGATAGCTTATGATAAGTGTCTTTTTCTGTGTGACTTATTTCACTTAGAATCATCGTACCTAAGTCCACTCATCTTGCTTCTTCTAGCCTTATGATATTGATTTCATGTCTGCGTGATATTCCATTGTACATAAGGACCACAAGTTCTTTATCCATTTTTCTCTTTCCTGGGATATTTAAGGTGTCATGAAGTGGAGGTTCTTGTCAACAGAGCAGCCCTAAACTTTGGGGTGCCTGTGTCTTGCTGATTTTTAGTTTTCCCAATTTATACGCCCATGAGAGGACGTGCCCTATGCTCCCTAAGCTGTGTGTTTTAGATGTTTCAGGACACACCGTACACTTCTTCAGAGTGGCTGTTGGCAATTTACATCCCGCCCATCAGCGTAGCAAGGCTGCCATTTCTCCATGGCCTGTCCTGCATTTCTGGTTTTGACACTTTTTGCAGCATGGCCCTTTTGACCGATGGGAAGCGAGACTACTTTGTAGCGCTGATTTGCCTTTCCAGGTTGCTTGGTTGGCCAAAAAGGGCGTATGCGTTTTTTCCTGAATATATTCAGGAAAAAACGCATACGCCCTTTTTGGCCAAGGGCATCATTGTCGACGTTTTGCGACTTTTCATGTGCTTTAAAGGCGATTCGAATCTACCTCCTGAAACCTGTTTCCTGCAATTCTGCCTTGCTTTCAAATCCTCTTCATTGCCTTCCCTCAATATATTTGTGGACGAGAGTTATCATTTATAACTCTGCGGGTTTGTGAAAGGCAGTGTCCCTGGGCTCCATTTTGCAACTCGCTTTTTTGGGAGCTGGCCGCAAGAGCGCGGGATTGCCTCAGGCCCTATTCTGCTTCTGGGCGGCAGGCTGAGCCTGTGGTTAATTCTTCTTCCTGATGGGAAAATAGAGTGACCTGTGCCTGTCCCAACACCTAGATCTAGTCTCTCATTGGTTGCCCCTCTTCCCGTTCATCCTCAGGACAAATTGCAACCTGTAGGGAACAGGAGGTTAAAGGTGTTGATTCTCCAAGTAGGGAGATTGCTAGTAAAGTACCTGGAATGGCGAACCCGAGCACAAGGAGATGAGAAATGAGGTGCGTATTAGAAACCTTTCAAAATCACACGGTGTACCATCTTCTGGGTTTCTCATGTATGTTTTCGATGTAGGAAGATGCCCTTGAACCTGGAGATTTGGGACCCATGGGATGCGTACCACGCAGTATTACTTTAAAGGTTGTGCGTTTGCTCACCCAACCTCACCCAACCTCTCAGCCCCAAGAGTGTCCACCCTTATGTCTCATCCAGCTGTGTGTCTAGATATGGTCAATCCAGGTTGCATCACAGCCCCTGACCGAATTTTGGAAGAATTTCTCTCTCTTTCACTGTCTTTGTTTTACGGGTTTTTAAAAGTAATTTATTTTTATAATGGGGTTTAGCGGCCTTTCACGGCTGTGTTGATGCGGCTTTACACCCACTTGACTCACTTCCAGAGAGATATCAATACATAGGTTTTACGATTCTTACTAGTCAGATATATTCTTGTGCGGTGAATAGGGGGTGTTGTGTCCAGTTCACTGAGCAAGGAGTAGGTCTTGTCTATTACATATTGGGTGTATGGAACGGTATGTGAGCGAATTTGAAACCCTTGTTTTATGCATCACCCCACCTCACCTTTCCCGTTAAGCAGCCATAGTGTGTTTTCTAAACGTGTGACTCTGTTCTGTTTTGTAATTCAGTTCAAGTGTAGCGGTTTTTACATTCCCTCTATAAGTGATAGCTTATGATAAGTGTCTTTTTCTGTGTGACTTATTTCACTTAGAATCGTCGTTCCTAAATCCACTCATCTTGCTTCTACTAGCCTTATGACATTGATTTCATGTCTGAGTGATATTCCATTTTACATAAGGACCACAACTTCTTTATCCATTTTTTTCTTTCCTGGGATATTTAAGGTGTCATGAAGTGGAGGTTCTTGTCAACAGAGCAGCCCTAATCATTGGGGTGCCTGTGTCTTGCTGATTTTTAGTTTTCCCAATTTATACGACCATGAGTGGATGTGCCCTATGCTCCCTAAGCTGTGTTTTTTCGAAGTTTCAGGACACACCGTACACTTCTCCAGTGTGGCTGTTGGCAATTTACATCCCTCCCATCAGCGTAGCAAGGCTGCCATTTCTCCATGGCCTGTCCTGCATTTCTGGTTTTGAAAATTTTTGCAGCATGGCCCTTTTGACCGATGGGAAGCGAGACTTCTTTGTAGCGCTGATTTGCCTTTCCAGGTTGCTTGGTTGGCCAAAAAGGGCGTATGCGTTTTTTCCTGAATATATTCAGGAAAAAACGCATACGCCCTTTTTGGCCAAGGGCATCATTGTCGACGTTTTGCGACTTTTCATGTGCTTTAAAGGCGATTCGTATCTACCTCCTGAAACCTGTTTCTTGCAATTCTGCCTTGCTTTCAAATCCTCTTCATTGCCTTCCCTCAATATATTTGTGGACGAGAGTTATCATTTATAACTCTGCGGGTTTGTGAAAGACAGTGTCCCTGGGCTCCATTTTGCAACTCGCTTTTTTGGGAGCTGGCCGCAAGAGCGCGGGATTGCCTCAGGCCCTATTCTGCTTCTGGGCGGCAGGCTGAGCCTGTGGTTAATTCTTCTTCCTGATGGGAAAATAGAGTGACCTGTGCCTGTCCCAACACCTAGATCTAGTCTCTCATTGGTTGCCCCTCTTCCCGTTCATCCTCAGGACAAATTGCAACCTGTAGGGAACAGGAGGTTAAAGGTGCTGATTCTCCAAGTAGGGAGATTGCTAGTAAAGTACCTGGAATGGCGAACCCGAGCACAAGGAGATGAGAAATGAGGTGCGTTTTAGAAACCTTTCAAAATCACACGGTGTACCATCTTCTGGGTTTCTCATGTATGTTTTCGATGTAGGAAGATGCCCTTGAACCTGGAGATTTGGGACCCATGGGATGGGTACCACGCAGTATTACTTTAAAGGGTCTGTGTTTGCTCACCCAACCTCACCCAACCTCTCAGCCCCAAGTGTGTCCACCCTTATGACTCATCCAGCTGTGGGTCTAGATATGGTCAATCCAGGTTGCATCACAGCCTCTGAACGAATTTTGTAAGAATTTCTCTCTCTTTCACTGTCTTTGTTTTACGGGTTTTTAAAAGTAATTTATTTTTATAATGGGGTTTAGCTGCTTTTCACGGCTGTGTTTATGCGGCTTTACACCCACTTGACTCACTTCCAGACAGATATCAATACATAGGTTTTAAGATTCTTACTAGTCACATATATTCTTGTGCGGTGAATAGGGGGTGTTGAGTCCAGTTCACTGAGCAATGAGTCGGTCTTTTCTATTACATATTGGGTGTATGGAACGGTATCTGAGCGAATTTGAAACCCTTGTTTTATGCATCACCCCACCTCACCTTTCCCGTTAAGCAGCCATAGTGTGTTTTCTAAACGTGTGACTCTGTTCTGTTTTGTAACTCAGTTCAAGTGTAGCGGTTTTTACATTCCCTCTATAAGTGATAGCTTATGATAAGTGTCTTTTTCTGTGTTACTTATTTCACGTAGAATCATCGTACCTAAGTCCACTCATCTTGCTTCTTCTAGCCTTATGATATTGATTTCATGTCTGAGTGATATTCCATTGTACATAAGGACCACAACTTCTTTATCCATTTTTCTCGTTCCTGGGATATTTAAGGTGTCATGAAGTGGAGGTTCTTGTCAACAGAGCAGCCCTAAACTTTGGGGTGCCTGTGTCTTGCTGATTTTTAGTTTTCCCAATTTATACGCCCATGAGTGGACGTGCCCTATGCTCCCTAAGCTGTGTGTTTTAGATGTTTCAGGACACACCGTACACTTCTCCAGAGTGGCTGTTGGCAATTTACATCCCGCCCCTCAGCGTAGCAAGGCTGCCATTTCTCCATGGCCTATCCTGCATTTCTGGTTTTGACACTTTTTGCAGCATGGCCCTTTTGACCGATGGGAAGCGAGACTACTTTGTAGCGCTGATTTGCCTTTCCAGGTTGCTTGGTTGGCCAAAAAGGGCGTATGCGTTTTTTCCTGAATATATTCAGGAAAAAACGCATACGCCCTTTTTGGCCAAGGGCATCATTGTCGACGTTTTGCGACTTTTAATGTGCTTTAAAGGCGATTCGAATCTACCTCCTGAAACCTGTTTCCTGCAATTCTGCCTTGCTTTCAAATCCTCTTCGTTGCCTTCCCTCAATATATTTGTGGACGAGAGTTATCATTTATAACTCTGCGGGTTTGTGAATGGCAGTGTCCCTGGGCTCCATTTTTCAACTCGCTTTTTTGGGAGCTGGCCTTAAGAGCGCGGGATTGCCTCAGGCCCTATTCTGCTTCTGGGCGGCAGGCTGAGCCTGTGGTTAATTCTTCTTCCTGATGGGAAAATAGAGTGACCTGTGCCTGTCCCAACACCTAGATCTAGTCTCTCATTGGTTGCCCCTCTTCCCGTTCATCCTCAGGACAAATTGCAACCTGTAGGGAACAGGAGGTTAAAGGTGCTGATTCTCCAAGTAGGGAGATTGCTAGTAACGTACCTGGAATGGCGAACCCGAGCAGAAGGAGATGAGAAATGAGGTGCGTTTTAGAAACCTTTCAAAATCACACGGTGTACCATTTTCTGGGTTTCTCATGCATGTTTTCGATGTAGGAAGATGCCCTTGAACCTGGAGATTTGGGACCCATGGGATGGGTACCACGCAGTATTACTTTAAAGGGTCTGTGTTTGCTCACCCAACCTCACCCAACCTCTCAGCCCCAAGTGTGTCCACCCTTATGTCTCATCCAGCTGTGGGTCTAGATATGTTCAATCCAGGTTGCATCACAGCCTCTGAACGAATTTTGTAAGAATTTCTCTCTCTTTCACTGTCTTTGTTTTACGGGTTTTTAAAAGTAATTTATTTTTATAATGGGGTTTAGCTGCTTTTCACGGCTGTGTTTATGCGGCTTTACACCCACTTGACTCACTTCCAGACAGATATCAATACATAGGTTTTAAGATTCTTACTAGTCACATATATTCTTGTGTGGTGTATAGGGGGTGTTGAGTCCAGTTCACTGCGCAAGGAGTCGGTCTTTTCTATTACATATTGGGTGTATGGAACGGTATGTGAGCGAATTTGAAACCCTTGTTTTATGCATCACCCCACCTCACCTTTCCCGTTAAGCAGCCATAGTGTGTTTTCTAAACGTGTGACTCTGTTCTGTTTTGTAACTCAGTTCAAGTGTAGCGGTTTTTACATTCCCTCTATAAGTGATAGCTTATGATAAGTGTCTTTTTCTGTGTGACTTATTTCACTTAGAATCATCGTACCTAAGTCCACTCATCTTGCTTCTTCTAGCCTTATGATATTGATTTCATGTCTGCGTGATATTCCATTGTACATAAGGACCACAAGTTCTTTATCCATTTTTCTCTTTCCTGGGATATTTAAGGTGTCATGAAGTGGAGGTTCTTGTCAACAGAGCAGCCCTAAACTTTGGGGTGCCTGTGTCTTGCTGATTTTTAGTTTTCCCAATTTATACGCCCATGAGAGGACGTGCCCTATGCTCCCTAAGCTGTGTGTTTTAGATGTTTCAGGACACACCGTACACTTCTTCAGAGTGGCTGTTGGCAATTTACATCCCGCCCATCAGCGTAGCAAGGCTGCCATTTCTCCATGGCCTGTCCTGCATTTCTGGTTTTGACACTTTTTGCAGCATGGCCCTTTTGACCGATGGGAAGCGAGACTACTTTGTAGCGCTGATTTGCCTTTCCAGGTTGCTTGGTTGGCCAAAAAGGGCGTATGCGTTTTTTCCTGAATATATTCAGGAAAAAACGCATACGCCCTTTTTGGCCAAGGGCATCATTGTCGACGTTTTGCGACTTTTCATGTGCTTTAAAGGCGATTCGAATCTACCTCCTGAAACCTGTTTCCTGCAATTCTGCCTTGCTTTCAAATCCTCTTCATTGCCTTCCCTCAATATATTTGTGGACGATAGTTATCATTTATAACTCTGCGGGTTTGTGAAAGGCAGTGTCCCTGGGCTCCATTTTGCAACTCGCTTTTTTGGGAGCTGGCCGCAAGAGCGCGGGATTGCCTCAGGCCCTATTCTGCTTCTGGGCGGCAGGCTGAGCCTGTGGTTAATTCTTCTTCCTGATGGGAAAATAGAGTGACCTGTGCCTGTCCCAACACCTAGATCTAGTCTCTCATTGGTTGCCCCTCTTCCCGTTCATCCTCAGGACAAATTGCAACCTGTAGGGAACAGGAGGTTAAAGGTGTTGATTCTCCAAGTAGGGAGATTGCTAGTAAAGTACCTGGAATGGCGAACCCGAGCACAAGGAGATGAGAAATGAGGTGCGTATTAGAAACCTTTCAAAATCACACGGTGTACCATCTTCTGGGTTTCTCATGTATGTTTTCGATGTAGGAAGATGCCCTTGAACCTGGAGATTTGGGACCCATGGGATGCGTACCACGCAGTATTACTTTAAAGGTTGTGCGTTTGCTCACCCAACCTCACCCAACCTCTCAGCCCCAAGAGTGTCCACCCTTATGTCTCATCCAGCTGTGTGTCTAGATATGGTCAATCCAGGTTGCATCACAGCCCCTGATCGAATTTTGGAAGAATTTCTCTCTCTTTCACTGTCTTTGTTTTACGGGTTTTTAAAAGTAATTTATTTTTATAATGGGGTTTAGCGGCCTTTCACGGCTGTGTTGATGCGGCTTTACACCCACTTGACTCACTTCCAGAGAGATATCAATACATAGGTTTTACGATTCTTACTAGTCAGATATATTCTTGTGCGGTGAATAGGGGGTGTTGTGTCCAGTTCACTGAGCAAGGAGTAGGTCTTGTCTATTACATATTGGGTGTATGGAACGGTATGTGAGCGAATTTGAAACCCTTGTTTTATGCATCACCCCACCTCACCTTTCCCGTTAAGCAGCCATAGTGTGTTTTCTAAACGTGTGACTCTGTTCTGTTTTGTAATTCAGTTCAAGTGTAGCGGTTTTTACATTCCCTCTATAAGTGATAGCTTATGATAAGTGTCTTTTTCTGTGTGACTTATTTCACTTAGAATCGTCGTTCCTAAATCCACTCATCTTGCTTCTACTAGCCTTATGACATTGATTTCATGTCTGAGTGATATTCCATTTTACATAAGGACCACAACTTCTTTATCCATTTTTTTCTTTCCTGGGATATTTAAGGTGTCATGAAGTGGAGGTTCTTGTCAACAGAGCAGCCCTAATCATTGGGGTGCCTGTGTCTTGCTGATTTTTAGTTTTCCCAATTTATACGACCATGAGTGGACGTGCCCTATGCTCCCTAAGCTGTGTTTTTTCGAAGTTTCAGGACACACCGTACACTTCTCCAGTGTGGCTGTTGGCAATTTACATCCCTCCCATCAGCGTAGCAAGGCTGCCATTTCTCCATGGCCTGTCCTGCATTTCTGGTTTTGAAAATTTTTGCAGCATGGCCCTTTTGACCGATGGGAAGCGAGACTTCTTTGTAGCGCTGATTTGCCTTTCCAGGTTGCTTGGTTGGCCAAAAAGGGCGTATGCGTTTTTTCCTGAATATATTCAGGAAAAAACGCATACGCCCTTTTTGGCCAAGGGCATCATTGTCGACGTTTTGCGACTTTTCATGTGCTTTAAAGGCGATTCGTATCTACCTCCTGAAACCTGTTTCCTGCAATTCTGCCTTGCTTTCAAATCCTCTTCATTGCCTTCCCTCAATATATTTGTGGACGAGAGTTATCATTTATAACTCTGCGGGTTTGTGAAAGACAGTGTCCCTGGGCTCCATTTTGCAACTCGCTTTTTTGGGAGCTGGCCGCAAGAGCGCGGGATTGCCTCAGGCCCTATTCTGCTTCTGGGCGGCAGGCTGAGCCTGTGGTTAATTCTTCTTCCTGATGGGAAAATAGAGTGACCTGTGCCTGTCCCAACACCTAGATCTAGTCTCTCATTGGTTGCCCCTCTTCCCGTTCATCCTCAGGACAAATTGCAACCTGTAGGGAACAGGAGGTTAAAGGTGCTGATTCTCCAAGTAGGGAGATTGCTAGTAAAGTACCTGGAATGGCGAACCCGAGCACAAGGAGATGAGAAATGAGGTGCGTTTTAGAAACCTTTCAAAATCACACGGTGTACCATCTTCTGGGTTTCTCATGTATGTTTTCGATGTAGGAAGATGCCCTTGAACCTGGAGATTTGGGACCCATGGGATGGGTACCACGCAGTATTACTTTAAAGGGTCTGTGTTTGCTCACCCAACCTCACCCAACCTCTCAGCCCCAAGTGTGTCCACCCTTATGACTCATCCAGCTGTGGGTCTAGATATGGTCAATCCAGGTTGCATCACAGCCTCTGAACGAATTTTGTAAGAATTTCTCTCTCTTTCACTGTCTTTGTTTTACGGGTTTTTAAAAGTAATTTATTTTTATAATGGGGTTTAGCTGCTTTTCACGGCTGTGTTTATGCGGCTTTACACCCACTTGACTCACTTCCAGACAGATATCAATACATAGGTTTTAAGATTCTTACTAGTCACATATATTCTTGTGCGGTGAATAGGGGGTGTTGAGTCCAGTTCACTGAGCAATGAGTCGGTCTTTTCTATTACATATTGGGTGTATGGAACGGTATCTGAGCGAATTTGAAACCCTTGTTTTATGCATCACCCCACCTCACCTTTCCCGTTAAGCAGCCATAGTGTGTTTTCTAAACGTGTGACTCTGTTCTGTTTTGTAACTCAGTTCAAGTGTAGCGGTTTTTACATTCCCTCTATAAGTGATAGCTTATGATAAGTGTCTTTTTCTGTGTTACTTATTTCACGTAGAATCATCGTACCTAAGTCCACTCATCTTGCTTCTTCTAGCCTTATGATATTGATTTCATGTCTGAGTGATATTCCATTGTACATAAGGACCACAACTTCTTTATCCATTTTTCTCGTTCCTGGGATATTTAAGGTGTCATGAAGTGGAGGTTCTTGTCAACAGAGCAGCCCTAAACTTTGGGGTGCCTGTGTCTTGCTGATTTTTAGTTTTCCCAATTTATACGCCCATGAGTGGACGTGCCCTATGCTCCCTAAGCTGTGTGTTTTAGATGTTTCAGGACACACCGTACACTTCTCCAGAGTGGCTGTTGGCAATTTACATCCCGCCCCTCAGCGTAGCAAGGCTGCCATTTCTCCATGGCCTATCCTGCATTTCTGGTTTTGACACTTTTTGCAGCATGGCCCTTTTGACCGATGGGAAGCGAGACTACTTTGTAGCGCTGATTTGCCTTTCCAGGTTGCTTGGTTGGCCAAAAAGGGCGTATGCGTTTTTTCCTGAATATATTCAGGAAAAAACGCATACGCCCTTTTTGGCCAAGGGCATCATTGTCGACGTTTTGCGACTTTTAATGTGCTTTAAAGGCGATTCGAATCTACCTCCTGAAACCTGTTTCCTGCAATTCTGCCTTGCTTTCAAATCCTCTTCGTTGCCTTCCCTCAATATATTTGTGGACGAGAGTTATCATTTATAACTCTGCGGGTTTGTGAATGGCAGTGTCCCTGGGCTCCATTTTTCAACTCGCTTTTTTGGGAGCTGGCCTTAAGAGCGCGGGATTGCCTCAGGCCCTATTCTGCTTCTGGGCGGCAGGCTGAGCCTGTGGTTAATTCTTCTTCCTGATGGGAAAATAGAGTGACCTGTGCCTGTCCCAACACCTAGATCTAGTCTCTCATTGGTTGCCCCTCTTCCCGTTCATCCTCAGGACAAATTGCAACCTGTAGGGAACAGGAGGTTAAAGGTGCTGATTCTCCAAGTAGGGAGATTGCTAGTAACGTACCTGGAATGGCGAACCCGAGCAGAAGGAGATGAGAAATGAGGTGCGTTTTAGAAACCTTTCAAAATCACACGGTGTACCATTTTCTGGGTTTCTCATGCATGTTTTCGATGTAGGAAGATGCCCTTGAACCTGGAGATTTGGGACCCATGGGATGGGTACCACGCAGTATTACTTTAAAGGGTCTGTGTTTGCTCACCCAACCTCACCCAACCTCTCAGCCCCAAGTGTGTCCACCCTTATGTCTCATCCAGCTGTGGGTCTAGATATGTTCAATCCAGGTTGCATCACAGCCTCTGAACGAATTTTGTAAGAATTTCTCTCTCTTTCACTGTCTTTGTTTTACGGGTTTTTAAAAGTAATTTATTTTTATAATGGGGTTTAGCTGCTTTTCACGGCTGTGTTTATGCGGCTTTACACCCACTTGACTCACTTCCAGACAGATATCAATACATAGGTTTTAAGATTCTTACTAGTCACATATATTCTTGTGTGGTGTATAGGGGGTGTTGAGTCCAGTTCACTGAGCAAGGAGTCGGTCTTTTCTATTACATATTGGGTGTATGGAACGGTATGTGAGCGAATTTGAAACCCTTGTTTTATGCATCACCCCACCTCACCTTTCCCGTTAAGCAGCCATAGTGTGTTTTCTAAACGTGTGACTCTGTTCTGTTTTGTAACTCAGTTCAAGTGTAGCGGTTTTTACATTCCCTCTATAAGTGATAGCTTATGATAAGTGTCTTTTTCTGTGTGACTTATTTCACTTAGAATCATCGTACCTAAGTCCACTCATCTTGCTTCTTCTAGCCTTATGATATTGATTTCATGTCTGCGTGATATTCCATTGTACATAAGGACCACAAGTTCTTTATCCATTTTTCTCTTTCCTGGGATATTTAAGGTGTCATGAAGTGGAGGTTCTTGTCAACAGAGCAGCCCTAAACTTTGGGGTGCCTGTGTCTTGCTGATTTTTAGTTTTCCCAATTTATACGCCCATGAGAGGACGTGCCCTATGCTCCCTAAGCTGTGTGTTTTAGATGTTTCAGGACACACCGTACACTTCTTCAGAGTGGCTGTTGGCAATTTACATCCCGCCCATCAGCGTAGCAAGGCTGCCATTTCTCCATGGCCTGTCCTGCATTTCTGGTTTTGACACTTTTTGCAGCATGGCCCTTTTGACCGATGGGAAGCGAGACTACTTTGTAGCGCTGATTTGCCTTTCCAGGTTGCTTGGTTGGCCAAAAAGGGCGTATGCGTTTTTTCCTGAATATATTCAGGAAAAAACGCATACGCCCTTTTTGGCCAAGGGCATCATTGTCGACGTTTTGCGACTTTTCATGTGCTTTAAAGGCGATTCGAATCTACCTCCTGAAACCTGTTTCCTGCAATTCTGCCTTGCTTTCAAATCCTCTTCATTGCCTTCCCTCAATATATTTGTGGACGAGAGTTATCATTTATAACTCTGCGGGTTTGTGAAAGGCAGTGTCCCTGGGCTCCATTTTGCAACTCGCTTTTTTGGGAGCTGGCCGCAAGAGCGCGGGATTGCCTCAGGCCCTATTCTGCTTCTGGGCGGCAGGCTGAGCCTGTGGTTAATTCTTCTTCCTGATGGGAAAATAGAGTGACCTGTGCCTGTCCCAACACCTAGATCTAGTCTCTCATTGGTTGCCCCTCTTCCCGTTCATCCTCAGGACAAATTGCAACCTGTAGGGAACAGGAGGTTAAAGGTGTTGATTCTCCAAGTAGGGAGATTGCTAGTAAAGTACCTGGAATGGCGAACCCGAGCACAAGGAGATGAGAAATGAGGTGCGTATTAGAAACCTTTCAAAATCACACGGTGTACCATCTTCTGGGTTTCTCATGTATGTTTTCGATGTAGGAAGATGCCCTTGAACCTGGAGATTTGGGACCCATGGGATGCGTACCACGCAGTATTACTTTAAAGGTTGTGCGTTTGCTCACCCAACCTCACCCAACCTCTCAGCCCCAAGAGTGTCCACCCTTATGTCTCATCCAGCTGTGTGTCTAGATATGGTCAATCCAGGTTGCATCACAGCCCCTGACCGAATTTTGGAAGAATTTCTCTCTCTTTCACTGTCTTTGTTTTACGGGTTTTTAAAAGTAATTTATTTTTATAATGGGGTTTAGCGGCCTTTCACG
The DNA here is from genome assembly GCF_028021215.1 of Eschrichtius robustus. Lineage (NCBI taxonomy): Eukaryota > Metazoa > Chordata > Mammalia > Artiodactyla > Eschrichtiidae > Eschrichtius > Eschrichtius robustus. The sequence continues at coordinate 3,619,091 of NW_027175257.1, forward strand.
GCTGTGTTGATGCGGCTTTACACCCACTTGACTCACTTCCAGAGAGATATCAATACATAGGTTTTACGATTCTTACTAGTCAGATATATTCTTGTGCGGTGAATAGGGGGTGTTGTGTCCAGTTCACTGAGCAAGGAGTAGGTCTTGTCTATTACATATTGGGTGTATGGAACGGTATGTGAGCGAATTTGAAACCCTTGTTTTATGCATCACCCCACCTCACCTTTCCCGTTAAGCAGCCATAGTGTGTTTTCTAAACGTGTGACTCTGTTCTGTTTTGTAATTCAGTTCAAGTGTAGCGGTTTTTACATTCCCTCTATAAGTGATAGCTTATGATAAGTGTCTTTTTCTGTGTGACTTATTTCACTTAGAATCGTCGTTCCTAAATCCACTCATCTTGCTTCTACTAGCCTTATGACATTGATTTCATGTCTGAGTGATATTCCATTTTACATAAGGACCACAACTTCTTTATCCATTTTTTTCTTTCCTGGGGTATTTAAGGTGTCATGAAGTGGAGGTTCTTGTCAACAGAGCAGCCCTAATCATTGGGGTGCCTGTGTCTTGCTGATTTTTAGTTTTCCCAATTTATACGACCATGAGTGGACGTGCCCTATGCTCCCTAAGCTGTGTTTTTTCGAAGTTTCAGGACACACCGTACACTTCTCCAGTGTGGCTGTTGGCAATTTACATCCCTCCCATCAGCGTAGCAAGGCTGCCATTTCTCCATGGCCTGTCCTGCATTTCTGGTTTTGAAAATTTTTGCAGCATGGCCCTTTTGACCGATGGGAAGCGAGACTTCTTTGTAGCGCTGATTTGCCTTTCCAGGTTGCTTGGTTGGCCAAAAAGGGCGTATGCGTTTTTTCCTGAATATATTCAGGAAAAAACGCATACGCTCTTTTTGGCCAAGGTCATCATTGTCGACGTTTTGCCACCTTTCATGTGCTTAAAAGGCGATTCGAATCTACCTCCTGAAATCTGTTTCCTGCAATTCTGCCTTTCTTTCAAATCCTCTTCGTTGCCTTCCCTCAATATATTTTTGGACGAGAGTTATCATTTATAACTCAGCAGGTTTGTGAATTGCAGTGCCCCTGAGCTCCATTTTTTAACTGTCTTTTTTGGGAGCTGGCCGCAAACGCACGGGATTGCCTAAGGCCCTATTCTGGTTCCCGGCGGTAGGCTGAGCCTGTGGTTAATTCTTCTTCCTGATGGGAAAATAGAGTGACCTGTGCCTGTCCCAACACCTAGATCTAGTCTCTCATTGGTTGCCCCTCTTCCCTTTCATCCTCAGGACAAATTGCAACCTGTACGGAACAGGAGGTTAAAGGTGCTGATTCTCCAAGTAGGGAGATTGCTAGTAAAGTAGCTGGAATGGCGAACCCGAACACAAGGAGATGAGAAATGAGGTGCGTTTTAGAAACCTTTCAAAATCACATGGTGTACCATCTTCTGGGTTTCTCATGCATGTTTTCGATGTAGGAAGATGCCCTTGAACCTGGAGATTTGGGACCCATGGGATGGGTACCACGCAGTATTACTTTAAAGGGTCTGTGTTTGCTCACCCAACCTCTCCCAACCTCTCAGCCCCAAGTGTGTCCACCCTTATGACTCATCCAGCTTTGGGTCTAGATATGGTCAATCCAGGTTGCATCACAGCCTCTGAACGAATTTTGTAAGAATTTCTCTCTCTTTCACTGTCTTTGTTTTACGGGTTTTTAAAAGTAATTTATTTTTATAATGGGGTTTAGCTGCTTTTCACGGCTGTGTTTATGCGGCTTTACACCCACTTGACTCACTTCCAGACAGATATCAATACATAGGTTTTAAGATTCTTACTAGTCACATATATTCTTGTGCGGTGAATAGGGGGTGTTGAGTCCAGTTCACTGAGCAATGAGTCGGTCTTTTCTATTACATATTGGGTGTATGGAACGGTATCTGAGCGAATTTGAAACCCTTGTTTTATGCATCACCCCACCTCACCTTTCCCGTTAAGCAGCCATAGTGTGTTTTCTAAACGTGTGACTCTGTTCTGTTTTGTAACTCAGTTCAAGTGTAGCGGTTTTTACATTCCCTCTATAAGTGATAGCTTATGATAAGTGTCTTTTTCTGTGTGACTTATTTCACGTAGAATCATCGTACCTAAGTCCACTCATCTTGCTTCTTCTAGCATTATGATATTGATTTCATGTCTGCGTGATATTCCATTGTACATAAGGACCACAACTTCTTTATCCATTTTTCTCTTTCCTGGGATATTTAAGGTGTCATGAAGTGGAGGTTTTGTCAACAGAGCAGCCCTAAACTTTGGGGTGCCTGTGTCTTGCTGATTTTTAGTTTTCCCAATTTATACGCCCATGAGTGGACGTGCCCTATGCTCCCTAAGCTGTGTGTTTTAGATGTTTCAGGACACACCGTACACTTCTTCAGAGTGGCTGTTGGCAATTTACATCCCGCCCATCAGCGTAGCAAGGCTGCCATTTCTCCATGGCCTGTCCTGCATTTCTGGTTTTGACACTTTTTGCAGCATGGCCCTTTTGACCGATGGGAAGCGAGACTACTTTGTAGCGCTGATTAGCCTTTCCAGGTTGCTTGGTTGGCCAAACAGGGCGTATGCGTTTTTTCCTGAATATATTCAGGAAAAAACGCATACGCCCTTTTTGGCCAAGGGCATCATTGTCGACGTTTTGCGACTTTTCATGTGCTTTAAAGGCGATTCGAATCTACCTCCTGAAAACTGTTTCCTGCAATTCTGCCTTGCTTTCAAATCCTCTTCATTGCCTTCCCTCAATATATTTGTGGACGAGAGTTATCATTTATAACTCTGCGGGTTTGTGAAAGGCAGTGTCCCTGGGCTCCATTTTGCAATTCGCTTTTTTGGGAGCTGGCCGCAAGAGCGCGGGATTGCCTCAGGCCCTATTCTGCTTCTGGGCGGCAGGCTGAGCCTGTGGTTAATTCTTCTTCCTGATGGGAAAATAGAGTGACCTGTGCCTGTCCCAGCACCTAGATCTAGTCTCTCATTGGTTGCCCCTCTTCCCGTTCATCCTCAGGACAAATTGCAACCTGTAGGGAACAGGAGGTTAAAGGTGCTGATTCTCCAAGTAGGGAGATTGCTAGTAAAGTACCTGGAATGGCGAACCCGAGCACAAGGAGATGAGAAATGAGGTGCGTTTTAGAAACCTTTCAAAATCACACGGTGTACCATCTTCTGGGTTTCTCATGTATGTTTTCGATGTCGGAAGATGCCCTTGAACCTGGAGATTTGGGACCCATGGGATGCGTACCACGCAGTATTACTTTAAAGGTTCTGCGTTTGCTCACCCAACCTAACCAAACCTCTCAGCCCCAAGAGTGTCCACCGTTATGTCTCATCCAGCTGTGGGTCTAGATATGGTCAATCCAGGTTGCATCACAGCCCCTGAACGAATTTTGGAAGAATTTCTCTCTTTCACTGTCTTTGTTTTATGGGTTTTTAAAAGTAATTTATTTTTATAATGGGGTTTAGCTGCTTTTCACGGCTGTGTTTATGCGGCTTTACACCCAATTGCCTCACTTCCAGACAGATATCAATACATAGGTTTTAAGATTCTTACTAGTCACATATATTCTTGTGCCGTGAATAGGGGGTGTTGAGTCCAGTTCACTGAGCAAGGAGTAGGTCTTGTCTATTACATATTGGGTGTATGGAACGGTATCTGAGCGAATTTGAAACCCTTGTTTTATGCATCACCCCACCTCACCTTTCCCGTTAAGCAGCCATAGTGTGTTTTCTAAACGTGTGACTCTGTTCTGTTTTGTAATTCAGTTCAAGTGTAGCGGTTTTTACATTCCCTCTATAAGTGATAACTTATGATAAGTGTCTTTTTCTGTGTGACTTATTTCACTTAGAATCGTCGTACCTATATCCACTCATCTTGCTTCTAGTAGCCTTATGACATTGATTTCATGTCTGAGTGATATTCCATTGTACATAAGGACCACAACTTCTTTATCCATTTTTCTCTTTCCTGGGATATTTAAGGTGTCATGAAGTGGAGGTTCTTGTCAACAGAGCAGCCCTAAACTTTGGGGTGCCTGTGTCTTGCTGATTTTTAGTTTTCCCAATTTATACGCCCATGAGTGGACGTACCCTATGCTCCCTAAGCTGTGTGTTTTAGATGTTTCAGGACACACCGTACACTTCTCTAGAGTGGCTGTTGGCAATTTACATCCCGCCCATCAGCGTAGCAAGGCTGCCATTTCTCCATGGTCTGTCCTGCATTTCTGGTTTTGACACTTTTTGCAGCATGGCCCTTTTGACCGATGGGAAGCGAGACTACTTTGTAGCGCTGATTTGCCTTTCCAGGTTGCTTGGTTGGCCAAAAAGGGCGTATGCGTTTTTTCCTGAATATATTCAGGAAAAAACGCATACGCCCTTTTTGGCCAAGGGCATCGTTGTCGACATTTTGCGACTTTTCATGTGCTTTAAAGGCGATTCGAATCTACCTCCTGAAACCTGTTTCCTGCAATTCTGCCTTGCTTTCAAATCCTCTTCATTGCCTTCCCTCAATATATTTGTGGACGAGAGTTATCATTTATAACTCTGCGGGTTTGTGAATGGCAGTGTCCCTGGGCTCCATTTTTCAACTCGCTTTTTTGGGAGCTGGCCGCAAGAGCGCGGGATTGCCTCAGGCCCTATACTGCTTCTGGGCGGCAGGCTGAGCCTGTGGTTAATTCTTCTTCCTGATGGGAAAATAGAGTGACCTGTGCCTGTCCCAACACCTAGATCTAGTCTCTCATTGGTTGCCCCTCTTCCCCTTCATCCTCAGGACAAAGTGCAACCTGTAGGTAACAGGAGCTTAAAGGTGCTGATTCTCCAAGTAGGGAGATTGCTAGTAAAGTAGCTGGAAAGGCGAACCCGAACACAAGGAGATGAGAAATGAGATGCGTATTAGAAACCTTTCAAAATCACACGGTGTACGATCATCTGGGTTTCTCATGCATGTTTTCGATGTAGGAAGATGCCCTTGAACCTGGAGATTTGGGACCCATGGGATGGGTACCACGCAGTATTACTTTAAAGGGTCTGCGTTTGCTCACCCAACCTCTCAACCCCAAGAGTGTCCACCCTTATGTCTCATCCAGCTGTGTGTCTAGATATGGCCAATCCAGGTTGCATCACAGCCTCTGAACGAATTTTATAAGAATTTCTCTCTTTCACTGTCTTTATTTTAAGGGTTTTTAAAAGGAATTTATTTTTATAATGGGGTTTAGCTGCTTTTCACGGCTGTGTTTATGCGGCTTTACACCCACTTGACTCACTTCCAGACAGATATCAATACATAGGTTTTAAGATTCTTACTAGTCACATATATTCTTGTGCGGTGAATAGGGGGTGTTGAGTCCAGTTCACTGAGCAAGGAGCAGGTGTTGTCTATTACATATTGGGTGTATGGAACGGTATCTGAGCGAATTTGAAACCCTTGTTTTATGCCTCACCCCACCTCACCTTTCCCGTTAAGCAGCCATAGTGTGTTTTCTAAACGTGTGACTCTGTTCTGTTTTGTAATTCAGTTCAAGTGTAGCGGTTTTTACATTCCCTCTATAAGTGATAGCTTATGATAAGTGTCTTTTTCTGTGTGACTTATTTCACTTAGAATCATCGTACCTAAATCCACTCATCTTGCTTCTACTAGCCTTAAGACATTGATTTCATGTCTGAGATATATTCAATTGTACATAAGGACCACAACTTCTTTATCCATTTTTTTCTTTCCTGGGATATTTAAGGTGTCATGAAGTGGAGGTTCTTGTCAACAGAGCAGCCCTAAGCTTTGGGGTGCCTGTGTCTTGCTGATTTTTAGTTTTCCCAATTTATACGCCGATGAGTGGACGTGCCCTATGCTCCCTAAGCTGTGGTTTTTCGATGTTTCAGGACACACCGTACACTTCTCCAGAGTGGCTGTTGGCAATTTACATCCCGCCCATCAGCGTAGCAAGGCTGCCATTTCTCCATGGCCTGTCCTGCATTTCTGGTTTTGACACTTTTTGCAGCATGGCCCTTTTGACCGATGGGAAGCAAGACTTCTTTGTAGCGCTGATTAGCCTTTCCAGGTTGCTTGGTTGGCCAAACAGGGCGTATGCGTTTTTTCCTGAATATATTCAGGAAAAAACGCATACGCCCTGTTTGGCCAAGGGCATCATTGTCGACGTTTTGCCACTTTTCATGTGCTTTAAAGGCGATTCGAATCTACCTCCTGAAACCTGTTTCCTGCAATTCTGCCTTGCTTTCAAATCCTCTTCGTTGCCTTCCCTCAATATATCTGTTGATGAGAGTTATCATTTATAGCTCTGCGGGTTTGTGAAAGGCAGTGTCCCTGGGCTCCATTTTGCAATTCGCTTTTTTGGGAGCTGGCCGCAAGAGCGCGGGATTGCCTCAGGCCCTATTCTGCTTCTGGGCGGCAGGCTGAGCCTGTGGTTAATTCTTCTTCCTGATGGGAAAATAGAGTGACCTGTGCCTGTCCCAGCACCTAGATCTAGTCTCTCATTGGTTGCCCCTCTTCCCGTTCATCCTCAGGACAAATTGCAACCTGTAGGGAACAGGAGGTTAAAGGTGCTGATTCTCCAAGTAGGGAGATTGCTAGTAAAGTACCTGGAATGGCGAACCCGAGCACAAGGAGATGAGAAATGAGGTGCGTTTTAGAAACCTTTCAAAATCACACGGTGTACCATCTTCTGGGTTTCTCATGTATGTTTTCGATGTCGGAAGATGCCCTTGAACCTGGAGATTTGGGACCCATGGGATGCGTACCACGCAGTATTACTTTAAAGGTTCTGCGTTTGCTCACCCAACCTAACCAAACCTCTCAGCCCCAAGAGTGTCCACCGTTATGTCTCATCCAGCTGTGGGTCTAGATATGGTCAATCCAGGTTGCATCACAGCCCCTGAACGAATTTTGGAAGAATTTCTCTCTTTCACTGTCTTTGTTTTATGGGTTTTTAAAAGTAATTTATTTTTATAATGGGGTTTAGCTGCTTTTCACGGCTGTGTTTATGCGGCTTTACACCCAATTGCCTCACTTCCAGACAGATATCAATACATAGGTTTTAAGATTCTTACTAGTCACATATATTCTTGTGCCGTGAATAGGGGGTGTTGAGTCCAGTTCACTGAGCAAGGAGTAGGTCTTGTCTATTACATATTGGGTGTATGGAACGGTATCTGAGCGAATTTGAAACCCTTGTTTTATGCATCACCCCACCTCACCTTTCCCGTTAAGCAGCCATAGTGTGTTTTCTAAACGTGTGACTCTGTTCTGTTTTGTAATTCAGTTCAAGTGTAGCGGTTTTTACATTCCCTCTATAAGTGATAACTTATGATAAGTGTCTTTTTCTGTGTGACTTATTTCACTTAGAATCGTCGTACCTATATCCACTCATCTTGCTTCTAGTAGCCTTATGACATTGATTTCATGTCTGAGTGATATTCCATTGTACATAAGGACCACAACTTCTTTATCCATTTTTCTCTTTCCTGGGATATTTAAGGTGTCATGAAGTGGAGGTTCTTGTCAACAGAGCAGCCCTAAGCTTTGGGGTGCCTGTGTCTTGCTGATTTTTAGTTTTCCCAATTTATACGCCGATGAGTGGACGTGCCCTATGCTCCCTAAGCTGTGGTTTTTCGATGTTTCAGGACACACCGTACACTTCTCCAGAGTGGCTGTTGGCAATTTACATCCCGCCCATCAGCGTAGCAAGGCTGCCATTTCTCCATGGCCTGTCCTGCATTTCTGGTTTTGACACTTTTTGCAGCATGGCCCTTTTGACCGATGGGAAGCAAGACTTCTTTGTAGCGCTGATTAGCCTTTCCAGGTTGCTTGGTTGGCCAAACAGGGCGTATGCGTTTTTTCCTGAATATATTCAGGAAAAAACGCATACGCCCTGTTTGGCCAAGGGCATCATTGTCGACGTTTTGCCACTTTTCATGTGCTTTAAAGGCGATTCGAATCTACCTCCTGAAACCTGTTTCCTGCAATTCTGCCTTGCTTTCAAATCCTCTTCGTTGCCTTCCCTCAATATATCTGTTGATGAGAGTTATCATTTATAGCTCTGCGGGTTTGTGAAAGGCAGTGTCCCTGGGCTCCATTTTGCAATTCGCTTTTTTGGGAGCTGGCCGCAAGAGCGCGGGATTGCCTCAGGCCCTATTCTGCTTCTGGGCGGCAGGCTGAGCCTGTGGTTAATTCTTCTTCCTGATGGGAAAATAGAGTGACCTGTGCCTGTCCCAGCACCTAGATCTAGTCTCTCATTGGTTGCCCCTCTTCCCGTTCATCCTCAGGACAAATTGCAACCTGTAGGGAACAGGAGGTTAAAGGTGCTGATTCTCCAAGTAGGGAGATTGCTAGTAAAGTACCTGGAATGGCGAACCCGAGCACAAGGAGATGAGAAATGAGGTGCGTTTTAGAAACCTTTCAAAATCACACGGTGTACCATCTTCTGGGTTTCTCATGTATGTTTTCGATGTCGGAAGATGCCCTTGAACCTGGAGATTTGGGACCCATGGGATGCGTACCACGCAGTATTACTTTAAAGGTTCTGCGTTTGCTCACCCAACCTAACCAAACCTCTCAGCCCCAAGAGTGTCCACCGTTATGTCTCATCCAGCTGTGGGTCTAGATATGGTCAATCCAGGTTGCATCACAGCCCCTGAACGAATTTTGGAAGAATTTCTCTCTTTCACTGTCTTTGTTTTATGGGTTTTTAAAAGTAATTTATTTTTATAATGGGGTTTAGCTGCTTTTCACGGCTGTGTTTATGCGGCTTTACACCCAATTGCCTCACTTCCAGACAGATATCAATACATAGGTTTTAAGATTCTTACTAGTCACATATATTCTTGTGCCGTGAATAGGGGGTGTTGAGTCCAGTTCACTGAGCAAGGAGTAGGTCTTGTCTATTACATATTGGGTGTATGGAACGGTATCTGAGCGAATTTGAAACCCTTGTTTTATGCATCACCCCACCTCACCTTTCCCGTTAAGCAGCCATAGTGTGTTTTCTAAACGTGTGACTCTGTTCTGTTTTGTAATTCAGTTCAAGTGTAGCGGTTTTTACATTCCCTCTATAAGTGATAACTTATGATAAGTGTCTTTTTCTGTGTGACTTATTTCACTTAGAATCGTCGTACCTATATCCACTCATCTTGCTTCTAGTAGCCTTATGACATTGATTTCATGTCTGAGTGATATTCCATTGTACATAAGGACCACAACTTCTTTATCCATTTTTCTCTTTCCTGGGATATTTAAGGTGTCATGAAGTGGAGGTTCTTGTCAACAGAGCAGCCCTAAACTTTGGGGTGCCTGTGTCTTGCTGATTTTTAGTTTTCCCAATTTATACGCCCATGAGTGGACGTACCCTATGCTCCCTAAGCTGTGTGTTTTAGATGTTTCAGGACACACCGTACACTTCTCTAGAGTGGCTGTTGGCAATTTACATCCCGCCCATCAGCGTAGCAAGGCTGCCATTTCTCCATGGTCTGTCCTGCATTTCTGGTTTTGACACTTTTTGCAGCATGGCCCTTTTGACCGATGGGAAGCGAGACTACTTTGTAGCGCTGATTTGCCTTTCCAGGTTGCTTGGTTGGCCAAAAAGGGCGTATGCGTTTTTTCCTGAATATATTCAGGAAAAAACGCATACGCCCTTTTTGGCCAAGGGCATCGTTGTCGACATTTTGCGACTTTTCATGTGCTTTAAAGGCGATTCGAATCTACCTCCTGAAACCTGTTTCCTGCAATTCTGCCTTGCTTTCAAATCCTCTTCATTGCCTTCCCTCAATATATTTGTGGACGAGAGTTATCATTTATAACTCTGCGGGTTTGTGAATGGCAGTGTCCCTGGGCTCCATTTTTCAACTCGCTTTTTTGGGAGCTGGCCGCAAGAGCGCGGGATTGCCTCAGGCCCTATACTGCTTCTGGGCGGCAGGCTGAGCCTGTGGTTAATTCTTCTTCCTGATGGGAAAATAGAGTGACCTGTGCCTGTCCCAACACCTAGATCTAGTCTCTCATTGGTTGCCCCTCTTCCCCTTCATCCTCAGGACAAAGTGCAACCTGTAGGTAACAGGAGCTTAAAGGTGCTGATTCTCCAAGTAGGGAGATTGCTAGTAAAGTAGCTGGAAAGGCGAACCCGAACACAAGGAGATGAGAAATGAGATGCGTATTAGAAACCTTTCAAAATCACACGGTGTACGATCATCTGGGTTTCTCATGCATGTTTTCGATGTAGGAAGATGCCCTTGAACCTGGAGATTTGGGACCCATGGGATGGGTACCACGCAGTATTACTTTAAAGGGTCTGCGTTTGCTCACCCAACCTCTCAACCCCAAGAGTGTCCACCCTTATGTCTCATCCAGCTGTGTGTCTAGATATGGCCAATCCAGGTTGCATCACAGCCTCTGAACGAATTTTATAAGAATTTCTCTCTTTCACTGTCTTTATTTTAAGGGTTTTTAAAAGGAATTTATTTTTATAATGGGGTTTAGCTGCTTTTCACGGCTGTGTTTATGCGGCTTTACACCCACTTGACTCACTTCCAGACAGATATCAATACATAGGTTTTAAGATTCTTACTAGTCACATATATTCTTGTGCGGTGAATAGGGGGTGTTGAGTCCAGTTCACTGAGCAAGGAGCAGGTGTTGTCTATTACATATTGGGTGTATGGAACGGTATCTGAGCGAATTTGAAACCCTTGTTTTATGCCTCACCCCACCTCACCTTTCCCGTTAAGCAGCCATAGTGTGTTTTCTAAACGTGTGACTCTGTTCTGTTTTGTAATTCAGTTCAAGTGTAGCGGTTTTTACATTCCCTCTATAAGTGATAGCTTATGATAAGTGTCTTTTTCTGTGTGACTTATTTCACTTAGAATCATCGTACCTAAATCCACTCATCTTGCTTCTACTAGCCTTAAGACATTGATTTCATGTCTGAGATATATTCAATTGTACATAAGGACCACAACTTCTTTATCCATTTTTTTCTTTCCTGGGATATTTAAGGTGTCATGAAGTGGAGGTTCTTGTCAACAGAGCAGCCCTAAGCTTTGGGGTGCCTGTGTCTTGCTGATTTTTAGTTTTCCCAATTTATACGCCGATGAGTGGACGTGCCCTATGCTCCCTAAGCTGTGGTTTTTCGATGTTTCAGGACACACCGTACACTTCTCCAGAGTGGCTGTTGGCAATTTACATCCCGCCCATCAGCGTAGCAAGGCTGCCATTTCTCCATGGCCTGTCCTGCATTTCTGGTTTTGACACTTTTTGCAGCATGGCCCTTTTGACCGATGGGAAGCAAGACTTCTTTGTAGCGCTGATTAGCCTTTCCAGGTTGCTTGGTTGGCCAAACAGGGCGTATGCGTTTTTTCCTGAATATATTCAGGAAAAAACGCATACGCCCTGTTTGGCCAAGGGCATCATTGTCGACGTTTTGCCACTTTTCATGTGCTTTAAAGGCGATTCGAATCTACCTCCTGAAACCTGTTTCCTGCAATTCTGCCTTGCTTTCAAATCCTCTTCGTTGCCTTCCCTCAATATATCTGTTGATGAGAGTTATCATTTATAGCTCTGCGGGTTTGTGAATTCCAGTGTCCCTGAGCTCCATGTTTCAACTGGCTTCTTTGGGAGCTGGCAGCAAAAGCGTGGGATTGCCTCAGGCACTATTCTGCTTCTGGGGGGCAGGCTGAGCCTGTGGTTAATTCTTCTTCCCGATGGGAAAATAGAGTGACCTGTGCCTGTCCCAACACCTAGATCTAGTCTCTCATTGGTTGCCCCTCTTCCCGTTCATCCTCAGGACAAATTGCAGCCTGTAGGGAACAGGAGCTTAAAGGTGCTGATTCTCCAAGTAGGGAGATTGCTAGTAAAGTAGCTGGAAAGGCGAACCCTAGCACAAGGAGATGAGAAATCAGGTGCGTAATAGAAACCTTTCAAAATCACACGGTGTACCATCTTCTGGGTTTCTCATGCATGTTTTCGATGTAGGAAGATGCCCTTGAACCTGGAGATTTGGGACCCATGGGATGGGTACCAGGCAGTATTACTTTAAAGGGTCTGCGTCTGCTCACCCAACCTCACCCAACCTTTCAGCCCCAAGAGTGTCCACCCTTATGTCTCATCCAGCTGTGGGTCTAGATATGGTGAATCCAGGTTGCATCACAGCCTCTGAACGAATTGTGTAAGAATTTCTCTATCTTTCACTGTCTTTGTTTTACGGGTTTTTAAAAGTAATTTATTTTTATAATGGGGTTTAGCTGCTTTTCACGGCTGTGTTTATGCGGCTTTACACCCACTTGACTCACTTCCAGACAGATATCAATACATAGGTTTTCAGATTCTTACTAGTCACATATATTCTTGTGCGGTGAATAGGGGGTGTTGAGTCCAGTTCACTGAGCAAGGAGTAGGTCTTGTCTATTACATATTGGGTGTATGGAACGGTATCTGAGCGAATTTGAAACCCTTGTTTTATGCCTCACCCCACCTCACCTTTCCCGTTAAGCAGCCATAGTGTGTTTTCTAAACGTGTGACTCTGTTCTGTTTTGTAATTCAGTTCAAGTGTAGCGGTTTTTACATTCCCTCTATAAGTGATAGCTAATGATAAGTGTCTTTTTCTGTGTGACTTATTTCACTTAGAATCATCGTACCTAAATCCACTCATCTTGCTTCTACTAGCCTTATGACCTTGATTCCATGTCTGAGTGATATTCCATTGTACATAAGGACCACAACTTCTTTATCCATTTTTCTCGTTCCTGGGATATTTAAGGTGTCATGAAGTGGAGGTTCTTGTCAACAGAGCAGCCCTAAACTTTGGAGTGCCTGTGTCTTGCTGATTTTTAGTTTTCCCAATTTATACGCCCATGAGTGGACGTGCCCTATGCTCCCTAAGCTGTGTTTTTTCGATGTTTCAGGACACACCGTACACTTCTCCAGAGTGGCTGTTGGCAATTTACATCCCGCCCATCAGCGTAGCAAGGCTGCCAATTCTCCATGGCCTGTCCTGCATTTCTGGTTTTGACACTTTTTGCAGCATGGCCCTTTTGACCGATGGGAAGCGAGACTTCTTTGTAGCGCTGATTAACCTTTCCAGGTTGCTTGGTTGGCCAAACAGGGCGTATGCGTTTTTTCCTGAATATATTCAGGAAAAAACGCATACGCCCTGTTTGGCCAAGGGCATCATTGTCGACGTTTTGCCAATTTTCATGTGCTTTAAAGGCGATTCGAATCTACCTCCTGAAACCTGTTTCCTGCAATTCTGCCTTGCTTTCAAATCCTCTTCGTTGCCTTCCCTCAATATATCTGTGGATGAGAGTTATCATTTATAGATCTGCGGGTTTGTGAATTGCAGTGTCCCTGATCTCCATTTTTCAACTGGCTTTTTTGGGAGCTGGCCGCAAAAGCGCGGGATTGCCTCAGGCCCTATTCTGCTTCTGGGCGGCAGGCTGAGCCTGTGGTTAATTCTTCTTCCCGATGGGAAAATAGAGTGACCTGTGCCTGTCCCTACACCTAGATCTAGTCTCTCATTGGTTGCCCCTCTTCCCGTTCATCCTCAGGACAAATTGCAACCTGTAGGGAACAGGAGCTTAAAGGTGCTGATTCTCCAAGTAGGGAGATTTCTAGTAAAGTAGCTGGAAAGGCGAACCCGAGCACAAGGAGATGAGAAATGAGGTGCGTATTAGAAACCTTTCAAAATCACACGGTGTACCATCTTCTGGGTTTCTCATGTATGTTTTCGATGTAGGAAGATGCCCTTGAACGTGGAGATTTGGGACCCATGGGATGGGTACCAGGCAGTATTACTTTAAAGGGTCTGTGTTTGCTCACCCAACCTCACCCAACCTTTCAGCCCCAAGAGTGTCCACCCTTATGTCTCATCCAGCTGTGGGTCTAGATATGGTCAATCCAGGTTGCATCACAGCCTCTGAACGAATTTTGTAAGAATTTCTCTCTCTTTCACTGTCTTTGTTTTACGGGTTTTTAAAAGTAATTTATTTTTATAATGGGGTTTAGCTGCTTTTCACGGCTGTGTTTATGCAGCTTTACACCCACTTGACTCACTTCCAGACAGATATCAATACATAGGTTTTAAGATTCTTACTAGTCACATATATTCTTGTGCAGTGAATAGGGGGTGTTGAGTCCTGTTCACTGAGCAAGGAGTAGGTCTTGTCTATTACATATTGGGTGTATGGAACGGTATCTGAGCGAATTTGAAACCCTTGTTTTATGCATCACCCCACCTCACCTTTCCCGTTAAGCAGCCATAGTGTGTTTTCTAAACGTGTGACTCTGTTCTGTTTTGTAATTCAGTTCAAGTGTAGCAGTTTTTACATTCCCTCTATAAGTGATAGCTTATGATAAGTGTCTTTTTCTGTGTGACTTATTTCACTTAGAATCGTCGTACCTAAATCCACTCATCTTGCTTCTAGTAGCCTTATGACATTGATTTCATGTCTGAGTGATATTCCATTGTACATAAGGACCACAACTTCTTTATCCATTTTTCTCTTTCCTGGGATATTTAAGGTGTCATGAAGTGGAGGTTCTTCTCAACAGAGCAGCCCTAAACTTTGGGGTGCCTGTGTCTTGCTGATTTTTAGTTTTCCCAATTTATACGCCCATGAGTGGACGTGCCCTATGCTCCCTAAGCTGTGTTTTTTCGATGTTTCAGGACACACCGTACACTTCTCCAGAGTGGCTGTTAGCAATTTACGTCCCGCCCATCAGCGTAGCAAGGCTGCCATTTCTCCATGGCCTGTCCTGCATTTCTGGTTTTGACACTTTTTGCAGCATGGCCCTTTTGACCGATGGGAAGCGAGACTTCTTTCTAGCGCTGATTTGCCTTTCCAGGTTGCTTGGTTGGCCAAACAGGGCGTATGCGTTTTTTCCTGAATATATTCAGGAAAAAACGCATACGCCCTGTTTGGCCAAGGACATCACTGTCGACGTTTTCCCACTTTTCATGTGCTTTAAAGGCGATTCGAATCTACCTCCTGAAACCTGTTTCCTGCAATTCTGCCTTGCTTTCAAATCCTCTTCGTTGCCTTCCCTCAATATATTTGTGGACGAGAGTTATCATTTATAACTCAGCGGGTTTGTGAAAGGCAGTGCCCCTGAGCTCCATTTTTCAACGGTCTTTTTTGGGAGCTGGCCGCAAAAGCACGGGATTGCCTCAGGCCCTATTCTGGTTCCGGGGTCAGGCTGAGCCTGTGGTTAATTCTTCTTCCTGATGGGAAAATAGAGTGACCTGTGCGTGTCCCCACACCTAGATCTAGTCTCTCATTGGTTGCCCCTCTTCCCTTTCACCCTGAGGACAAATTGCAACCTGTACGGAACAGGAGGTTAAAGGTGCTGATTCTCCAAGTAAGGAGATTGCTAGTAAAGTTGCTGGAATGGCGAACCCGAACACAAGGAGATGAGAAATGAGGTGCGTTTTAGAAACCTTTCAAAATCACACGGTGTACCATCTTCTGGGTTCCTCATGCATGTTTTCGATGTAGGAAGATGCCCTTGGACCTGCAGATTTGGGACCCATGGGGTGGGTACCAGGCAGTAGTACTTTAAAGGGTCTGTGTTTGCTCACCCAACCTCACCCAACCTTTCAGCCCCACGAGTGTCCACCCTTATGTCTCATCCAGCTGTGGGTCTAGATAAGGTCAATCCAGGTTGCATCACAGCCTCTGAACGAATTTTGTAAGAATTTCTCTCTCTTTCACTGTCTTTGTTTTACGGGTTTTTAAAAGTAATTTATTTTTATAATGGAGTTTAGCTGCTTTTCACGGCTGTGTTTATGCGGCTTTACACCCACTTGACTCACTGCCAGACAGATATCAATACATAGGTTTTAAGATTCTTACTAGTCACATATATTCTTGTGCGGTGAATAGGGGGTGTTGAGTCCAGTTCACTGAGCAAGGAGCAGGTGTTGTCTATTACATATTGGGTGTATGGAACGGTATCTGAGCGAATTTGAAACCCTTGTTTTATGCCTCACCCACCTCACCTTTCCCGTTAAGCAGCCATAGTGTGTTTTCTAAACGTGTGACTCTGTTCTGTTTTGTAATTCAGTTCAAGTGTAGCGGTTTTTACATTCCCTCTATAAGTGATAGCTTATGATAAGTGTCTTTTTCTGTGTGACTTATTTCACTTAGAATCATCTACCTAAATCCACTCATCTTGCTTCTACTAGCCTTAAGACATTGATTTCATGTCTGAGTGATATTCCATTGTACATAAGGACCACAACTTCTTTATCCATTTTTTTCTTTCCTGGGATATTTAAGGTGTCATGAAGTGGAGGTTCTTGTCAACAGAGCAGCCCTAAACTTTGGGGTGCCTGTGTCTTGCTGATTTTTAGTTTTCCCAATTTATACGCCCATGAGTGGACGTGCCCTATGCTCCCTAAGCTGTGGTTTTTCGATGTTTCAGGACACACCGTACACTTCTCCAGAGTGGCTGTTGGCAATTTACATCCCGCCCATCAGTGTAGCAAGGCTGCCATTTCTCCATGGCCTGTCCTGCATTTCTGGTTTTGACACTTTTTGCAGCATGGCCCTTTTGACCGATGGGAAGCGAGACTTCTTTGTAGCGCTGATTAGCCTTTCCAGGTTGCTTGGTTGGGCAAACAGGGCGTATGCGTTTTTTCCTGAATATATTCAGGAAAAAACGCATACGCCCTGTTTGGCCAAGGGCATCATTGTCGACATTTTGCCACTTTTCATGTGCTTTAAATGCAATTCGAATCTACCTCCTGAAACCTGTTTCCTGCAATTCTGCCTTGCTTTCAAATTCTCTTCATTGCCTTCCCTCAATATATCTGTGGATGAGAGTTATCATTTATAGCTCTGCGGGTTTGTGAATTGCAGTGTCCCTGAGCTCCATTTTTCAACTGGCTTTTTTGCGAGCTGGCCGCAAAAGCGCGGGATTGCGTCAGGCCGTATTCTGCTTCTGGGCGGCAGGCTGAGCCTGTGGTTAATTCTTCTTCCTGATGGGAAAATAGAGTGACCTGTGCCTGTCCCAACACCTAGATCTAGTCTCTCATTGGTTGCCCCTCTTCCCGTTCATCCTCAGGACAATTTGCAACCTGTAGGGAACAGAAGCTTAAAGGTGCTGATTCTCCAAGTAGGGAGATTGCTAGTAAAGTAGCTGGAAAGGCGAACCCGAGCACAAGGAGATGAGAAATGAGGTGCGTATTAGAAAGCTTTCAAAATCACACGGTGTACCATCTTCTGGGTTCCTCATGCATGTTTTCGATGTAGGAAGATGCCCTTGAACCTGGAGATTTGGGACCCATGGGGTGGGTACCAGGCAGTAGTACTTTAAAGGGTCTGCGTTTGCTCACCCAACCTCACCCAACCTTTCAGCCCCAAGAGTGTCCACCCTTATGTCTCATCCAGCTGTGGGTCTAGATATGGTCAATCCAGGTTGCATCACAGCCTCTGAACGAATTTTGTAAGAATTTCTCTCTCTTTCACTGTCTTTGTTTTACGGGTTTTTAAAAGTAATTTATTTTTATAATGGGGTTTAGCTGCTTTTCACGGCTGTGTTTATGCGGCTTTACACCCACTTGACTCACTTCCAGACAGATATCAATACATAGGTTTTAAGATTCTTACTAGTCACATATATTCTTGTGCGGTGAATAGGGGGTGTTGAGTCCAGTTCACTGAGCAAGGAGTAGGTATTGTCTATTACATATTGGGTGTATGGAACGGTATCTGTGCGAATTTGAAACCCTTGTTTTATGCATCACCCCACCTCACCTTTCCCGTTAAGCAGCCATAGTGTGTTTTCTAAACGTGTGACTCTGTTCTGTTTTGTAATTCAGTTCAAGTGTAGCGGTTTTTACATTCCCTCTATAAGTGATAGCTTATGATAAGTGTCTTTTTCTGTGTGACTTATTTCACTTAGAATCGTCGTACCTAAATCCACTCATCTTGCTTCTACTAGCCTTATGACATTGATTTCATGTCTGAGTGATATTCCATTGTACATAAGGACAACAACTTCTTTATCCATTTTTCTCTTTCCTGGGATATTTAAGGTGTCATGAAGTGGAGGTTCTTGTCAACAGAGCAGCCCTAAA
Organism: Eschrichtius robustus; assembly: GCF_028021215.1. Lineage (NCBI taxonomy): Eukaryota > Metazoa > Chordata > Mammalia > Artiodactyla > Eschrichtiidae > Eschrichtius > Eschrichtius robustus. The sequence goes on from NW_027175257.1 coordinate 3,637,203, forward strand.
CTTTGGGGTGCCTGTGTCTTGCTGATTTTTAGTTTTCCCAATTTATACGCCCATGAGTGGACGTGCCCTATGCTCCCTAAGCTGTGTTTTTTCGATGTTTCAGGACACACCGTACACTTCTCCAGAGTGGCTGTTGGCAATTTACATCCCGGCCATCAGCGTATCAAGGCTGCCATTTCTCCATGGCCTGTCCTGCATTTCTGGTTTTGACACTTTTTGCAGCATGGCCCTTTTGACCGATGGGAAGTGAGACTTCTTTGTAGCGCTGATTAGCCTTTCCAGGTTGCTTGGTTGGCCAAACAGGGCGTATGCGTTTTTTCCTGAATATATTCAGGAAAAAACGCATAAGCCCTGTTTGGCCAACGGCATCATTGTCGACGTTTTGCCACTTTTCATGTGCTTTAAAGGCGATTTGAATCTACCTCCTGAAACCTGTTTCCTGCAATTCTGCCTTGCTTTCAAATCCTCTTCGTTGCCTTCCCTCAATATATCTGTTGATGAGAGTTATCATTTATAGCTCTGCGGGTTTGTGAATTGCAGTGTCCCTGAGCTCCATTTTTCAACTCGCTTTTTTGGGAGCTGGCCGCAAAAGGGCGTGATTGCCTCAGGCCCTATTCTGCATCTGGGCGGCAGGCTGAGCCTGTGGTTAATTCTTCTTCCTGATGGGAAAATAGAGTGACCTGTGCCTGTCCCAACACCTAGATCTAGTCTCTCATTGGTTGCCCCTCTTCCCGTTCATCCTCAGGACAAATTGCAACCTGTAGGGAACAGGAGCTTAAAGGTGCTGATTCTCCAAGTAGGGAGATTGCTAGTAAAGTAGCTGGAAAGGCGAACCCGAGCACAAGGAGATGAGAAATGAGGTGCGTATTAGAAACCATTCAAAATCACACGGTGTACCATCTTCTGGGTTCCTCATGCATGTTTTCGATGTAGGAAGATGCCCTTGAACCTGGAGATTTGGGACCCATGGGGTGGGTACCAGGCAGTAGTACTTTAAAGGGTCTGCGTTTGCTCACCCAACCTCACCCAACCTTTCAGCCCCAAGAGTGTCCACCCTTATGTCTCATCCAGCTGTGCGTCTAGATATGGTCAATCCAGGTTGCATCACAGCCTCTGAACGAATTTTGTAAGAATTTCTCTCTCTTTCACTGTCTTTGTTTTACGGGTTTTTAAAAGTAATTTATTTTTATAATGGGGTTTAGCTGCTTTTCACGGCTGTGTTTATGTGGCTTTACACCCACTTGACTCACTTCCAGACAGATATCAATACATAGGTTTTAAGATTCTTACTAGTCACATATATTCTTGTGCAGTGAATAGGGGGTGTTGAGTCCAGTTCACTGAGCAAGCAGTAGGTCTTGTCTATTACATATTGGGTGTATGGAACGGTATCTGAGCGAATTTGAAACCCTTGTTTTATGCCTCACCCCACCTCACCTTTCCCGATAAGCAGCCATAGTGTGTTTTCTAAACGTGTGACTCTGTTCTGATTTGTAATTCAGTTCAAGTGTAGCGGTTTTTACATTCCCTCTATAAGTGATAGCTTATGATAAGTGTCTTTTTCTGTGTGACTTATTTCACTTAGAATCGTCGTACCTAAATCCACTCATCTTGCTTCTACTAGCCTTATGACATTGATTTCATGTCTGAGTGATATTCCATTGTACATAAGGACCACAACTTCTTTATCCATTTTTCTCTTTCCTGGGATATTTAAGGTGTCATGAAGTGGAGGTTCTTGTCAACAGAGCAGCCCTAAACTTTGGGGTGCCTGTGCCTTGCTGATTTTTAGTTTTCCCAATTTATACGCCCATGAGTGGACGTGCCCTATGCTCCCTAAGCTGTGTTTTTTCGATGTTTCAGGACACACCGTACACTTCTCCAGAGTGGCTGTTGGCAATTTACATCCCGCCCATCAGCGTAGCAAGGCTGCCATTTCTCCATGGCCTGTCCTGCATTTCTGGTTTTGACACTTTTTGCAGCATGGCCCTTTTGACCGATGGGAAGCGAGACTTCTTTGTAGCGCTGATTTGCCTTTCCAGGTTGCTTGGTTGGCAAAAAAGGGCGTATGCGTTTTTTCCTGAATATATTCAGGAAAAAACGCATACGCCCTTTTTGGCCAAGGGCATCATTGTCGAAGTTTTGCCACTTTTCATGTGCTTTAAAGGCGATTCGAATCTACCTCCTGAAACCTGTTTCCTGCAATTCTGCCTTGCTTTCAAATCCTCTTCGTTGCCTTCCCTCAATATATCTGTGGATGAGAGTTATCATTTATAGCTCTGCGTGTTTGTGAATTGCAGTGTCCCTGAGCTCCATTTTTCAACTCGCTTTTTTGGGAGCTGGCCGCAAAAGGGCGGGATTGCCTCAGGCCCTATTCTGCTTCTGGGCGGCAGGCTGAGCCTGTGGTTAATTCTTCTTCCTGATGGGAAAATAGAGTGACCTGTGCCTGTCCCAACACCTAGATCTAGTCTCTCATTGGTTGCCCCTCTTCCCGTTCATCCTCAGGACAAATTGCAACCTGTAGGGAACAGGAGCTTAAAGGTGCTGATTCTCCAAGTAGGGAGATTGCTAGTAAAGTAGCTGGAAAGGCGAACCCGATCACAAGGAGATGAGAAATCAGGTGCGTATTAGAAACCTTTCAAAATCACACGGTGTACCATCTTCTGGGTTTCTCATGCATGTTTTTGATGTAGGAAGATGTCCTTGAACCTGGAGATTTGGGACCCATGGGATGGGTACCAGGCAGTATTACTTTAAAGGGTCTGCGTTTGCTCACCAAACCTCACCCAAACTTTCAGCCCCAAGAGTGTCCACCCTTATGTCTCATCCAGCTGTGGGTCTAGATATGGTCAATCCAGGTTGCATCACAGCCTCTGAAAGAATTCTGTAAGAATTTCTCTCTCTTTCACTGTCTTTGTTTTACGGGTTTTTAAAAGTAATTTATTTTTATAATGGGGTTCAGCTGCTTTTCACGGCTGTGTTTATGCGGCTTTACACCCACTTGACTCACTTCCAGACAGATATCAATACATAGGTTTTAATATTCTTACTAGTCACATATATTCTTGTGCGGTGAATAGGGGGTGTTGAGTCCAGTTCACTGAGCAAGGAGTAGGTCTTGTCTATTACATATTGGGTGTATGGAACGGTATCTGAGCGAATTTGAAATCCTTGTTTTATGCATCACCCCACCTCACCTTTCCCATTAAGCAGCCATAGTGTGTTTTCTAAACGTGTGACTCTGTTCTGTTTTGTAATTCAGTTCAAGTGTAGCGGTTTTTACATTCCCTCTATAAGTGATAGCTTATGATAAGTGTCTTTTTCTGTGTGACTTATTTCACGTAGAATCATCGTACCTAAATCCACTCATCTTGCTTCTACTAGCCTTATGACATTGATTTCATGTCTGAGTGATATTCCATTGTACATAAGGACCACAACTTCTTTATCCTTTTTTCTCTTTCCTGGGATATTTAAGGTGTCATGAAGTGGAGGTTCTTGTCAACAGAGCAGCCCTAAACTTTGGGGTGCCTGTGTCTTGCTGATTTTTAGTTTTCCCAATTTATACGCCCATGAGTGGACGTGCCCTATGCTCCCTAAGCTGTGTTTTTTCGATGTTTCAGGACACACCGTACACTTCTCCAGAGTGGCTGTTGGCAATTTACATCCCGCCCATCAGCGTATCAAGGCTGCCATTTCTCCATGGCCTGTCCTGCATTTCTGGTTTTGACACTTTTTGCAGCATGGCCCTTTTGACCGATGGGAAGCGAGACTTCTTTGTAGCGCTGATTAGCCTTTCCAGGTTGCTTGGTTGGCCAAACAGGGCGTATGCGTTTTTTCCTGAATATATTCAGGAAAAAACGCATACGCCCTGTTTGGCCAACGGCATCATTGTCGACGTTTTGCCACTTTTCATGTGCTTTAAAGGCGATTCGAATCTACCTCCTGAAACCTGTTTCCTGCAATTCTGCCTTGCTTTCAAATCCTCTTCGTTGCCTTCCCTCAATATATCTGTTGATGAGAGTTATCATTTATAGCTCTGCGGGTTTGTGAATTGCAGTGTCCCTGAGCTCCATTTTTCAACTGGCTTTTTTGGGAGCTGGCCGCAAAAGCGAGGGATTGCCTCAGGCCCTATTCTGCTTCTGGGCGGCAGGCTGAGCCTGTGGTTAATTCTTCTTCCCGATGGGAAAATAGAGTGACCTCTGCCTGTCCCAACACCTAGATCTAGTCTCTCATTGGTTGCCCCTCTTCCCGTTCATCCTCAGGACAAATTGCAACCTTTAGGGAACAGGAGCTTAAAGGTACTGATTCTCCAAGTAGGGAGATTGCTAGTAAAGTAGCTGGAAAGGCGAACCCGAGCACAAGGAGATGAGAAATGAGGTGCGTATTAGAAACCTTTCAAAATCACACGGTGTACCATCTTCTGGGTTTCTCATGCATGTTTTCGATGTAGGAAGATGCCCTTGAACCTGGAGATTTGGGACCCATGGGATGGGTACCAGGCAGTATTACTTTAAAGGGTCTGCTTTTGCTCACCCAACCTCACCCAAACTTTCAGCCCCAAGAGTGCCCACCCTTATGTCTCATCCAGCTGTGGGTCTAGATATGGTCAATCCAGGTTGCATCACAGCCTCTGAACGAATTTTGTAAGAATTTCTCTCTCTTTCACTGTCTTTGTTTTACGGGTTTTTAAAAGTAATTTATTTTTATAATGGGGTTTAGCTGCTTTTCACGGCTGTGTTTATGCGGCTTTACACCCACTTGACTCACTTCCAGACAGATATCAATACATAGGTTTTAAGATTCTTACTAGTCACATATATTCTTGTGCGGTGAATAGGGGGTGTTGAGTCCAGTTCACTGAGCAAGGAGTAGGTATTGTCTATTACATATTGGGTGTATGGAACGGTATCTGTGCGAATTTGAAACCCTTGTTTTATGCATCACCCCACCTCACCTTTCCCGTTAAGCAGCCATAGTGTGTTTTCTAAACGTGTGACTCTGTTCTGTTTTGTAATTCAGTTCAAGTGTAGCGGTTTTTACATTCCCTCTATAAGTGATAGCTTATGATAAGTGTCTTTTTCTGTGTGACTTATTTCACGTAGAATCATCGTACCTAAATCCACTCATCTTGCTTCTACTAGCCTTATGACATTGATTTCATGTCTGAGTGATATTCCATTGTACATAAGGACCACAACTTCTTTATCCATTTTTCTCTTTCCTGGGATATATAAGGTGTCATGAAGTGGAGGTTCTTGTCAACAGAGCAGCCCTAAACTTTGGGGTGCCTGTGTCTTGCTGATTTTTAGTTTTCCCAATTTATACGCCCATGAGTGGACGTGCCCTATGCTCCCTAAGCTGTGTTTTTTCAATGTTTTAGGACACACCGTGCACTTCTCCAGAGTGGCTGTTGGCAATTTACATCCCGCCCGTCAGCGTAGCAAGGCTGCCATTTCTCCATTGCCTGTCCTGCATTTCTGGTTTTGACACTTTTTGCAGCATGGCCGTTTTGACCGTTGGGAAGCGAGACTTCTTTGTAGCGCTGATTAGCCTTTCCAGGTTGCTTGGTTGGCCAAACAGGGCATATGCGTTTTTTCCTGAATATATTCAGGAAAAAACGCATACGCCCTGTTTGGCCAAGGGCATCATTGTCGATGTTTTGCCACTTTTCATGTGCTTTAAAGGCGATTCGAATCTACCTCCTGAAACATGTTTCCTGCAATTCTGCCTTGCTTTCAAATCCTCTTCGTTGCCTTCCCTCAATATATCTGTGGATGAGAGTTATCATTTATAGCTCTGCGGGTTTGTGAATTGCAGTGTCCCTGAGCTCCATTTTTCAACTGGCTTTTTTGGGAGCTGGCCGCAAAAGCGCGGGATTGCCTCAGGCCCTATTCTGCTTCTGGGCGGCAGGCTGAGCCTGTGGTTAATTCTTCTTCCCGATGGGAAAATAGAGTGACCTCTGCCTGTCCCAACACCTAGATCTAGTCTCTCATTGGTTGCCCCTCTTCCCGTTCATCCTCAGGACAAATTGCAACCTGTAGGGAACAGGAGCTTAAAGGTGCTGATTCTCCATGTAGGGAGATTGCTAGTAAAGTAGCTGGAAAGGCGAACCCGAGCACAAGGAGATGAGAAATGAGGTGCGTATTAGAAACCTTTCAAAATCACACGGTGTACCATCTTCTGGGTTTCTCATGCATGTTTTCGATGTAGGAAGATGCCCTTGAACCTGGAGATTTGGGAACCATGGGATGGGTACCAGGCAGTATTACTTTAAAGGGTCTGCTTTTGCTCACCCAACCTCACCCAAACTTTCAGCCCCAAGAGTGCCCACCCTTATGTCTCATCCAGCTGTGGGTCTAGATATGGTCAATCCAGGTTGCATCACAGCCTCTGAACGAATTTTGTAAGAATTTCTCTCTCTTTCACTGTCTTTGTTTTACGGGTTTTTAAAAGTAATTTATTTTTATAATGGGGTTTAGCTGCTTTTCACGGCTGTGTTTATGCGGCTTTACACCCACTTGACTCACTTCCAGACAGATATCAATACATAGGTTTTAAGATTCTTACTAGTCACATATATTCTTGTGCGGTGAATAGGGGGTGTTGAGTCCAGTTCACTGAGCAAGGAGTAGGTATTGTCTATTACATATTGGGTGTATGGAACGGTATCTGTGCGAATTTGAAACCCTTGTTTTATGCATCACCCCACCTCACCTTTCCCGTTAAGCAGCCATAGTGTGTTTTCTAAACGTGTGACTCTGTTCTGTTTTGTAATTCAGTTCAAGTGTAGCGGTTTTTACATTCCCTCTATAAGTGATAGCTTATGATAAGTGTCTTTTTCTGTGTGACTTATTTCACTTAGAATCGTCGTACCTAAATCCACTCATCTTGCTTCTACTAGCCTTATGACATTGATTTCATGTCTGAGTGATATTCCATTGTACATAAGGACCACAACTTCTTTATCCATTTTTCTCTTTCCTGGGATATTTAAGGTGTCATGAAGTGGAGGTTCTTGTCAACAGAGCAGCCCTAAACTTTGGGGTGCCTGTGTCTTGCTGATTTTTAGTTTTCCCAATTTATACGCCCATGAGTGGACGTGCCCTATGCTCCCTAAGCTGTGTTTTTTCGATGTTTCAGGACACACCGTACACTTCTCCAGAGTGGCTGTTGGCAATTTACATCCCGCCCATCAGCGTAGCAAGGCTGCCATTTCTCCATGGCCTGTCCTGCATTTCTGGTTTTGACACTTTTTGCAGCATGGCCCTTTTGACCGATGGGAAGCGAGACTTCTTTGTAGCGCTGATTAGCCTTTCCAGGTTGCTTGGTTGGCCAAACAGGGCGTATGCGTTTTTTCCTGAATATATTCAGGAAAAAACGCATACGCCCTGTTTGGCCAAGGGCATCATTGTCGACATTTTGCCACTTTTCATGTGCTTTAAAGGCGATTCGAATCTACCTCCTGAAACCTGTTTCCTGCAATTCTGCCTTGCTTTCAAATCCTCTTCGTTGCCTTCCCTCAATATATCTGTTGATGAGAGTTATCATTTATAGCTCTGCGGGTTTGTGAATTGCAGTGTCCCTGAGCTCCATTTTTCAACTCGCTTTTTTGGGAGCTGGCCGCAAAAGGGCGGGATTGCCTCAGGCCCTATTCTGCATCTGGGCGGCAGGCTGAGCCTGTGGTTAATTCTTCTTCCTGATGGGAAAATAGAGTGACCTGTGCCTGTCCCAACACCTAGATCTAGTCTCTCATTGGTTGCCCCTCTTCCCGTTCATCCTCAGGACAAATTGCAACCTGTAGGGAACAGAAGCTTAAAGGTGCTGATTCTCCAAGTAGGGAGATTGCTAGTAAAGTAGCTGGAAAGGCGAACCCGAGAACAAGGAGATGAGAAATGAGGTGCGTATTAGAAACCTTTCAAAATCACACGGTGTACCATCTTCTGGGTTTCTCATGCATGTTTTCGATGTAGGAAGATGCCCTTGAACCTGGAGATTTGGGACCCATGGGATGGGTACCAGGCAGTATTACTTTAAAGGGTCTGCGTTTGCTCACCCAACCTCACCCAAACTTTCAGCCCCAAGAGTGCCCACCCTTATGTCTCATCCAGCTGTGGGTCTAGATATGGTCAATCCAGGTTGCATCACAGCCTCTGAACGAATTTTGTAAGAATTTCTCTCTTTTTCACTGTCTTTGTTTTACGGGTTTTTAAAAGTAATTTATTTTTATAATGGGGTTTAGCTGCTTTTCACGGCTGTGTTTATGTGGCTTTACCCCCACTTGACTCACTTCCAGACAGATATCAATACGTAGGTTTTAAGATTCTTACTAGTCACATATATTCTTGTGCAGTGAATAGGGGGTGTTGAGTCCAGTTCACTGAGCAAGCAGTAGGTCTTGTCTATTACATATTGGGTGTGTGGAACGGTATCTGAGCGAATTTGAAACCCTTGTTTTATGCCTCACCCCACCTCACCTTTCCCGTTAAGCAGCCATAGTGTGTTTTCTAAACGTGTGACTCTGTTCTGATTTGTAATTCAGTTCAAGTGTAGCGGTTTTTACATTCCCTCTATAAGTGATAGCTTATGATAAGTGTCTTTTTCTGTGTGACTTATTTCACTTAGAATCGTCGTACCTAAATCCACTCATCTTGCTTCTACTAGCCTTATGACATTGATTTCATGTCTGAGTGATATTCCATTGTACATAAGGACCACAACTTCTTTATCCATTTTTCTCTTTCCTGGGATATTTAAGGTGTCATGAAATGGAGGTTCTTGTCAACAGAGCAGCCCTAAACTTTGGGGTGCCTGTGTCTTGCTGATTTTTAGTTTTCCCAATTTATACGCCCATGAGTGGACGTGCCCTATGCTCCCTAAGCTGTGTTTTTTCGATGTTTCAGGACACACCGTACACTTCTCCAGAGTGGCTGTTGGCAATTTACATCCCGCCCATCAGCGTAGCTAGGCTGCCATTTCTCCATGGCCTGTCCTGCATTTCTGGTTTTGACACTTTTTGCAGCATGGCCCTTTTGACCGATGGGAAGCGAGCCTTCTTTGTAGCGCTGATTTGCCTTTCCAGGTTGCTTGGTTGGCAAAAAAGGGCGTATGCGTTTTTTCTTGAATATATTCAGGAAAAAACGCATACGCCCTTTTTGGCCAAGGGCATCATTGTCGAAGTTTTGCCACTTTTCATGTGCTTTAAAGGCGATTCGAATCTACCTCCTGAAACCTGTTTCCTGCAATTCTGCCTTGCTTTCAAATCCTCTTCGTTGCCTTCCCTCAATATATCTGTGGATGAGAGTTATCATTTATAGCTCTGCGTGTTTGTGAATTGCAGTGTCCCTGAGCTCCATTTTTCAACTGGCTTTTTTGGGAGCTGGGCGCAAAAGGGCGGGATTGCCTCAGGCCCTATTCTGCTTCTGGGCGGCAGGCTGAGCCTGTGGTTAATTCTTCTTCCCGATGGGAAAATAGAGTGACCTCTGCCTGTCCCAACACCTAGATCTAGTCTCTCATTGGTTGCCCCTCTTCCCGTTCATCCTCAGGACAAATTGCAACCTGTAGGGAACAGGAGCTTAAAGGTGCTGATTCTCCAAGTAGGGAGATTGCTAGTAAAGTAGCTGGAAAGGCGAACCCGAGCACAAGGAGATGAGAAATGAGGTGCGTATTAGAAACCTTTCAAAATCACACGGTGTACCATCTTCTGGGTTTCTCATGCATGTTTTCGATGTAGGAAGATGCCCTTGAACCTGGAGATTTGGGACCCATGGGATGGGTACCAGGCAGTATTACTTTAAAGGGTCTGCTTTTGCTCACCCAACCTCACCCAAACTTTCAGCCCCAAGAGTGCCCACCCTTATGTCTCATCCAGCTGTGGGTCTAGATATGGTCAATCCAGGTTGCATCACAGCCTCTGAACGAATTTTGTAAGAATTTCTCTCTCTTTCACTGTCTTTGTTTTACGGGTTTTTAAAAGTAATTTATTTTTATAATGGGGTTTAGCTGCTTTTCACGGCTGTGTTTATGTGGCTTTGCACCCACTTGACTCACTTCCAGACAGATATCTATACATAGGTTTTAAGATTCTTACTAGTCACATATATTCTTGTGCAGTGAATAGGGGGTGTTGAGTCCAGTTCACTGAGCAAGCAGTAGGTCTTGTCTATTACATATTGGGTGTATGGAACGGTATCTGAGCGAATTTGAAACCCTTGTTTTATGCCTCACCCCACCTCACCTTTCCCGTTAAGCAGCCATAGTGTGTTTTCTAAACGTGTGACTCTGTTCTGATTTGTAATTCAGTTCAAGTGTAGCGGTTTTTACATTCCCTCTATACGTGATAGCTTATGATATGTGTCTTTTTCTGTGTGACTTATTTCACTTAGAATCGTCGTACCTAAATCCACTCATCTTGCTTCTACTAGCCTTATGACATTGATTTCATGTCTGAGTGATATTCCATTGTACATAAGGACCACAACTTCTTTATCCATTTTTCTCTTTCCTGGGATATTTAAGGTGTCATGAAGTGGAGGTTCTTGTCAACAGAGCAGCCCTAAACTTTGGGGTGCCTGTGTCTTGCTGATTTTTAGTTTTCCCAATTTATACGCCCATGAGTGGACGTGCCCTATGCTCCCTAAGCTGTGTTTTTTCGATGTTTCAGGACACACCGTACACTTCTCCAGAGTGGCTGTTGGCAATTTACATCCCGCCCATCAGCGTAGCAAGGCTGCCATTTCTCCATGGCCTGTCCTGCATTTCTGGTTTTGACACTTTTTGCAGCATGGCCGTTTTGACCGTTGGGAAGCGAGACTTCTTTGTAGCGCTGATTAGCCTTTCCAGGTTGCTTGGTTGGCCAAACAGGGCGTATGCGTTTTTTCCTGAATATATTCAGGAAAAAACGCCTACGCCCTGTTTGGCCAAGGGCATCATTGTCCATGTTTTGCCACTTTTCATGTGCTTTAAAGGCGATTCGAATCTACCTCCTGAAACATGTTTCCTGCAATTCTGCCTTGTTTTCAAATCCTCTTCGTTGCCTTCCCTCAATATATCTGTGGATGAGAGTTATCATTTATAGCTCTGCGGGTTTGTGAATTGCAGTGTCCCTGAGCTCCATTTTTCAACTGGCTTTTTTGGGAGCTGGCCGCAAAAGCGCGGGATTGCCTCAGGCCCTATTCTGCTTCTGGGCGGCAGGCTGAGCCTGTGGTTAATTCTTCTTCCCGATGGGAAAATAGAGTGACATCTGCCTGTCCCAACACCTAGATCTAGTCTCTCATTGGTTGCCCCTCTTCCCGTCCATCCTCAGGACAAATTGCAACCTGTAGGGAACAGGAGCTTAAAGGTGCTGATTCTCCAAGTAGGGAGATTGCTAGTAAAGTACCTGGAAAGGCGAACCCGAGCACAAGGAGATGAGAAATGAGGTGCGTATTAGAAACCTTTCAAAATCACACGGTGTACCATCTTCTGGGTTCCTCATGCATGTTTTCGATGTAGGAAGATGTCCTTGGACCTGCAGATTTGGGACCCATGGGGTGGGTACCAGGCAGTAGTACTTTAAAGGGTCTGTGTTTGCTCACCCAACCTCACACAACCTTTCAGCCCCAAGAGTGTCCACCCTTATGTCTCATCCAGCTGTGGGTCTAGATAAGGTCAATCCAGGTTGCATCACAGCCTCTGAACGAATTTTGTAAGAATTTCTCTCTCTTTCACTGTCTTTGTTTTACGGGTTTTTAAAAGTAATTTATTTTTATAATGGGGTTTAGCTGCTTTTCACGGCTGTGTTTATGCGGCTTTACACCCACTTGACTCACTGCCAGACAGATATCAATACATAGGTTTTAAGATTCTTACTAGTCACATATATTCTTGTGCGGTGAATAGGGGGTGTTGAGTCCAGTTCACTGAGCAAGGAGCAGGTGTTGTCTATTACATATTGGGTGTATGGAACGATATCTGAGCGAATTTGAAACCCTTGTTTTATGCCTCACCCCACCTCACCTTTGCCGTTAAGCAGCCATAGTGTGTTTTCTAAACGTGTGACTCTGTTCTGTTTTGTAATTCAGTTCAAGTGTAGCGGTTTTTACATTCCCTCTATAAGTGATAGCTTATGATAAGTGTCTTTTTCTGTGTGACTTATTTCACTTAGAATCATCGTACCTAAATCCACTCATCGTGCTTCTACTAGCCTTAAGACATTGATTTCATGTCTGAGTGATATTCCATTGTACATAAGGACCACAACTTCTTTATCCATTTTTTTCTTTCCTGGGATATTTAAGGTGTCATGAAGTGGAGGTTCTTGTCAACAGAGCAGCCCTAAACTTTGGGGTGCCTGTGTCTTGCTGATTTTTATTTTTCCCAATTTATACGCCCATGAGTGGACGTGCCCTATGCTCCCTAAGCTGTGGTTTTTCGATGTTTCAGGACACACCGTACACGTCTCCAGAGTGGCTGTTGGCAATTTACATCCCGCCCATCAGTGTAGCAAGGCTGCCATTTCTCCATGGCCTGTCCTGCATTTCTGGATTTGACACTTTTTGCAGCATGGCCCTTTTGACCGATGGGAAGCGAGACTTCTTTGTAGCGCTGATTAGCCTTTCCAGGTTGCTTGGTTGGCCAAACAGGGCGTATGCGTTTTTTCCTGAATATATTCAGGAAAAAACGCATACGCCCTGTTTGGCCAAGGGCATCATTGTCGACATTTTGCCACTTTTCATGTGCTTTAAAGGCGATTCGAATCTACCTCCTGAAACCTGTTTCCTGCAATTCTGCCTTGCTTTCAAATTCTCTTCGTTGCCTTCCCTCAATATATCTGTGGATGAGAGTTATCATTTATAGCTCTGCGGGTTTGTGAATTGCAGTGTCCCTGAGCTCCATTTTTCAACTGGCTTTTTTGGGAGCTGGCCGCAAAAGCGCGGGATTGCCTCAGGCCCTATTCTGCTTCTGGGCGGCAGGCTGAGCCTGTGGTTAATTCTTCTTCCTGATGGGAAAATAGAGTGACCTGTGCCTGTCCCAACACCTAGATCTAGTCTCTCATTGGTTGCCCCTCTTCCCGTTCATCCTCAGGACAATTTGCAACCTGTAGGGAACAGAAGTTTAAAGGTGCTGATTCTCCAAGTAGGGAGATTGCTAGTAAAGTAGCTGGAAAGGCGAACCCGAGCACAAGGAGATGAGAAATGAGGTGCGTATTAGAAACCTTTCAAAATCACACGGTGTACCATCTTCTGGGTTTCTCATGCATGTTTTCGATGTAGGAAGATGCCCTTGAACCTGGAGATTTGGGACCCATGGGATGGGTACCAAGCAGTGTTACTTTAAAGGGTCTGCGTTTGCTCACCCAACCTCACCCAACCTCTCAGCCCCAAGAGTGTCCACCCTTATGTCTCATCCAGCTGTGGGTCTAGATATGGTCAATCCAGGTTGCATCACAGCCTCTGAACGAATTTTGTAAGAATTTCTCTCTCTTTCACTGTCTTTGTTTTACGGGTTTTTAAAAGTAATTTATTTTTATAATGGGGTTTAGCTGCTTCTCACGGCTGTGTTTATGCGGCTTTACACCCACTTGACTCACTTCCAGACAGATATCAATACATAGGTTTTAAGATTCTTACTAGTCACATATATTCTTGTGCGGTGAATAGGGGGTGTTGAGTCCAGTTCACTGAGCAAGGAGTAGGTCTTGTCTATTACATATTGGGTGTATGGAACGGTATCTGTGCGAATTTGAAACCCTTGTTTTATGCATCACCCCACCTCACCTTTCCCGTTAAGCAGCCATAGTGTGTTTTCTAAACGTGTGACTCTGTTCTGTTTTGTAATTCAGTTCAAGTGTAGCGGTTTTTACATTCCCTCTATAAGTGATAGCTTATGATAAGTGTCTTTTTCTCTGTGACTTATTTCACTTAGAATCGTCGTACCTAAATCCACTCATCTTGCTTCTACTAGCCTTATGACATTGATTTCATGTCTGAGTGATATTCCATTGTACATAAGGACCACAACTTCTTTATCCATTTTTCTCTTTCCTGGGATATTTAAGGTGTCATGAAGTGGAGGTTCTTGTCAACAGAGCAGCCCTAAACTTTGGGGTGCCTGTGTCTTGCTGATTTTTATTTTTCCCAATTTATACGCCCATGAGTGGACGTGCCCTATGCTCCCTAAGCTGTGGTTTTTCGATGTTTCAGGACACACCGTACACGTCTCCAGAGTGGCTGTTGGCAATTTACATCCCGCCCATCAGTGTAGCAAGGCTGCCATTTCTCCATGGCCTGTCCTGCATTTCTGGATTTGACACTTTTTGCAGCATGGCCCTTTTGACCGATGGGAAGCGAGACTTCTTTGTAGCGCTGATTAGCCTTTCCAGGTTGCTTGGTTGGCCAAACAGGGCGTATGCGTTTTTTCCTGAATATATTCAGGAAAAAACGCATACGCCCTGTTTGGCCAAGGGCATCATTGTCGACATTTTGCCACTTTTCATGTGCTTTAAAGGCGATTCGAATCTACCTCCTGAAACCTGTTTCCTGCAATTCTGCCTTGCTTTCAAATTCTCTTCGTTGCCTTCCCTCAATATATCTGTGGATGAGAGTTATCATTTATAGCTCTGCGGGTTTGTGAATTGCAGTGTCCCTGAGCTCCATTTTTCAACTGGCTTTTTTGGGAGCTGGCCGCAAAAGCGCGGGATTGCCTCAGGCCCTATTCTGCTTCTGGGCGGCAGGCTGAGCCTGTGGTTAATTCTTCTTCCTGATGGGAAAATAGAGTGACCTGTGCCTGTCCCAACACCTAGATCTAGTCTCTCATTGGTTGCCCCTCTTCCCGTTCATCCTCAGGACAATTTGCAACCTGTAGGGAACAGAAGTTTAAAGGTGCTGATTCTCCAAGTAGGGAGATTGCTAGTAAAGTAGCTGGAAAGGCGAACCCGAGCACAAGGAGATGAGAAATGAGGTGCGTATTAGAAACCTTTCAAAATCACACGGTGTACCATCTTCTGGGTTTCTCATGCATGTTTTCGATGTAGGAAGATGCCCTTGAACCTGGAGATTTGGGACCCATGGGATGGGTACCAAGCAGTGTTACTTTAAAGGGTCTGCGTTTGCTCACCCAACCTCACCCAACCTTTCAGCCCCAAGAGTGTCCACCCTTATGTCTCATCCAGCTGTGGGTCTAGATATGGTCAATCCAGGTTGCATCACAGCCTCTGAACGAATTTTGTAAGAATTTCTCTCTCTTTCACTGTCTTTGTTTTACGGGTTTTTAAAAGTAATTTATTTTTATAATGGGGTTTAGCTGCTTCTCACGGCTGTGTTTATGCGGCTTTACACCCACTTGACTCACTTCCAGACAGATATCAATACATAGGTTTTAAGATTCTTACTAGTCACATATATTCTTGTGCGGTGAATAGGGGGTGTTGAGTCCAGTTCACTGAGCAAGGAGTAGGTCTTGTCTATTACATATTGGGTGTATGGAACGGTATCTGTGCGAATTTGAAACCCTTGTTTTATGCATCACCCCACCTCACATTTCCCGTTAAGCAGCCATAGTGTGTTTTCTAAACGTGTGACTCTGTTCTGTTTTGTAATTCAGTTCAAGTGTAGCGGTTTTTACATTCCCTCTATAAGTGATAGCTTATGATAAGTGTCTTTTTCTCTGTGACTTATTTCACTTAGAATCGTCATACCTAAATCCACTCATCTTGCTTCTACTAGCCTTATGACATTGATTTCATGTCTGAGTGATATTCCATTGTACATAAGGACCACAACTTCTTTATCCATTTTTCTCTTTCCTGGGATATTTAAGGTGTCATGAAGTGGAGGTTCTTGTCAACAGAGCAGCCCTAAACTTTGGGGTGCCTGTGTCTTGCTGATTTTTAGTTTTCCCAATTTATACGCCCATAAGTGGACGTGCCCTATGCTCCCTAAGCTGTGTTTTTTCGATGTTTCAGGACACACCATACACTTCTCTAGAGTGGCTGTTGGCAATTTACATCCCACCCATCAGCGTAGCAAGGCTGCCATTTCTCCATGGCCTGTCCTGCATTTCTGGTTTTGACACTTTTTGCAGCATGGCCCTTTTGACCGATGGGAAGCGAGACTTCTTTGTAGCGCTGATTAGCCTTTCCAGGTTGCTTGGTTGGCCAAACAGGGCTTATGCGTTTTTTCCTGAATATATTCAGGAAAAACGCATACGCCCTGTTTGGCCAAGGGCATCATTGTCGACGTTTTGCCACTTTTCATGTGCTTTAAAGGCGATTCGAATCTACCTCCTGAAACCTGTTTCCTGCAATTCTGCCTTGCTTTCAAATTCTCTTCATTGCCTTCCCTCAATATATCTGTGGATGAGAGTTATCATTTATAGCTCTGCGGGTTTGTGAATTGCAGTGTCCCTGAGCTCCATTTTTCAACTGGCTTTTTTGCGAGCTGACCGCAAAAGCGCGGGATTGCCTCAGGCCCTATTCTGCTTCTGGGCGGCAGGCTGAGCCTGTGGTTAATTCTTCTTCCTGATGGGAAAATAGAGTGACCTGTGCCTGTCCCAACACCTAGATCTAGTCTCTCATTGGTTGCCCCTATTCCCGTTCATCCTCAGGACAATTTGCAACCTGTAGGGAACAGAAGCTTAAAGGTGCTGATTCTCCAAGTAGGGAGATTTCTAGTAAAGTAGCTGGAAAGGCGAACCCGAGCACAAGGAGATGAGAAATGAGGTGCGTATTAGAAACCTTTCAAAATCACACGGTGTACCATCTTCTGGGTTTCTCATGCATGTTTTCGATGTAGGAAGATGCCCTTGAACCTGGAGATTTGGGACCCATGGGATGGGTACCAAGCAGTGTTACTTTAAAGGTTCTGCGTTTGCTCACCCAACCTCACCCAAACTTTCAGCCCCAAGAGTGTCCACCCTTATGTCTCATCCAGCTGTGGGTCTAGATATGGTCAATCCAGGTTGCATCACAGCCTCTGAACGAATTTTGTAAGAATTTCTCTCTCTTTCACTGTCTTTGTTTTACGGGTTTTTAAAAGTAATTTATTTTTATAATGGGGTTTAGCTGCTTTTCACGGCTGTGTTTATGCGGCTTTACACCCACTTGACTCACTTCCAGACAGATATCAATACATAGGTTTTAAGATTCTTACTAGTCACATATATTCTTGTGCGGTGAATAGGGGGTGTTGAGTCCAGTTCACTGAGCAAGGAGTAGGTATTGTCTATTACATATTGGGTATATGGAACGGTATCTGTGCGAATTTGAAACCCTTGTTTTATGCATCACCCCACCTCACCTTTCCCGTTAAGCAGCCATAGTGTGTTTTCTAAACGTGTGACTCTGTTCTGTTTTGTAATTCAGTTCAAGTGTAGCGGTTTTTACATTCCCTCTATAAGTGATAGCTTATGATAAGTGTCTTTTTCTGTGTGACTTATTTCACTTAGAATCGTCGTACCTAAATCCACTCATCTTGCTTCTACTAGCCTTATGACATTGATTTCATGTCTGAGTGATATTCCATTGTACATAAGGACCACAACTTCTTTATCCATTTTTCTCTTTCCTGGGATATTTAAGGTGTCATGAAGTGGAGGTTCTTGTCAACAGAGCAGCCCTAAACTTTGGGGTGCCTGTGTCTTGCTGATTTTTAGTTTTCCCAATTTATACGCCCATGAGTGGACGTGCCCTATGCTCCCTAAGCTGTGTTTTTTCGATGTTTCAGGACACACCATACACTTCTCCAGAGTGGCTGTTGGCAATTTACATCCGGCCCATCAGCGTAGCAAGGCTGCCATTTCTCCATGGCCTGTCCTGCATTTCTGGTTTTGACACCTTTTGCAGCATGGCCCTTTTGACCGATGGGAAGCGAGACTTCTTTGTAGCGCTGATTAGCCTTTCCAGGTTGCTTGGTTGGCCAAACAGGGCGTATGCGTTTTTTCCTGAATATATTCAGGAAAAAACGCATACGCCCTGTTTGGCCAAGGGCATCATTGTCGACGTTTTGCCAATTTTCATGTGCTTTAAAGGCGATTCGAATCTACCTCCTGAAATCTGTTTCCTGCAATTCTGCCTTGCTTTCAAATCCTCTTCGTTGCCTTCCCTCAATATATCTGTGGATGAGAGTTATCATTTATAACTCTGCGTCTTTGTGAATTGCAGTGTCCCTGAGCTCCATTTTTCAAGTCGCTTTTTTGGGAGCTGGCCGCAAAAGCGCGGGATTGCCTCAGGCCCTATTCTGCTTCTGGGAGGCAGGCTGAGCCTGTGGTTAATTCTGCTTCCTGATGGGAAAATAGAGTGACCTGTGCCTGTCCCAACACCTAGATCTAGTCTCTCATTGGTTGCCCCTCTTCCCGTTCATCCTCAGGACAAATTGCAACCTGTAGGGAACAGGAGGTTAAACGTGCTGATTCTCCAAGTAGGGAGATTGCTAGTAAAGTAGCTGGAATGGCGAACCCGAGCACAAGGAGATGAGAAATGAGGTGCGTATTAGAAACCTTTCAAAATCACACGGTGTACCATCTTCTGGGTTTCTCATGCATGTTTTCGATGTAGGAAGATGCCCTTGAACCTGGAGATTTGGGACCCATGGGATGGGTACCAGGCAGTATTACTTTAAAGGGTTTGTGTTTGCTCACCCAACCTCACCCAACCTTTCAGCCCCAAGAATGTCCACCCTTATGTCTCATACAGCTGTGGGTCTAGATATGGTCAATCCAGGTTGCATCACAGCCTCTGAACGAATTTTGTAAGAATTTCTCTCTCTTTCACTGTCTTTGTTTTACGGGTTTTTAAAAGTAATTTATTTTTATAATGGGGTTTAGCTGCTTTTCACGGCTGTGTTTATGCGGCTTTACACCCACTTGACTCACTTCCAGACAGATATCAATACATAGGTTTTAAGATTCTTACTAGTCACATGTATTCTTGTACGGTGAATAGGGGGTGTTGAGTCCAGTTCACTGAGCAAGAAGTAGGTCTTGTCTATTACATATTGGGTGTATGGAACGGAATCTGAGCGAATTTGAAACCCTTGTTTTATGCATCACCCCACCTCACCTTTCCCGTTAAGCAGCCATAGTGTGTTTTCTAAACGTGTGACTCTGTTCTCTTTTGTAATTCAGTTCAAGTGTAGCGGTTTTTACATTCCCTCTATAAGTGATAGCTTATGATAAGTGTCTTTTCCTGTGTGACTTATTTCACTTAGAATCGTCGTACCTAAATCCACTCATCTTGCTTCTACTAGCCTTATGACATTGATTTCATGTCTGAGTGATATTCCATTGTACATAAGGACCACAACTTCTTTATCCATTTTACTCTTTCCTGGGATATTTAAGGTGTCATGAAGTGGAGGTTCTTGTCAACAGAGCAGCCCTAAATTTTGGGGTGCCTGTGTCTTGCTGATTTTTAGTTTTCCCAATTTATACGCCCATGAGTGGACGTGCCCTATGCTCCCTAAGCTGTGGTTTTTCGATGTTTCAGGACACACCGTACACTTCTCCAGAGTGGCTGTTGGCAATTTACATCCCGCCCATCAGCGTAGCAAGGCTGCCATTTCTCCATGGCCTGTCCTGCATTTCTGGTTTGGACACATTTTGCAGCATGGCCCTTTTGACCGATGGGAAGCGAGACTTCTTTGTAGCGCTGATTAGCCTTTCCAGGTTGCTTGGTTGGCCAAACAGGGCGTATGCGTTTTTTCCTGAATATATTCAGGAAAAAACGCATACGCCCTGTTTGGCCAAGGGCATCATTGTCGACGTTTTGCCACTTTTCATGTGCTGTAAAGGCGATTCGAATCTACCTCCTGAAACTTGTTTCCTGCAATTCTGCCTTGCTTTCCAATCCTCTTCGTTGCCTTCCCTCAATATATTAGTGGACAAGAGTTATCATTTATAACTCAGCAGGTTTGTGAATGGCAGTGCCCCTGAGCTCCATTTTTCAACTGTCTTTTTTGGGAGCTGGCCGCAAAAGCACGGGATTACCTCAGGCCGTATTCTGGTTCCTGGCGGCAGGCAGAGCCTGTGGATAATTCTTCTTCCTGATGGGAAAATAGAGTGACCTGTGCCTGTCCCAACACCTAGATCTAGTCTCTCATTGGTTGCCCCTCTTCCCGTTCATCCTCAGGACAGATTGCAACCTGTAGGGAACAGGAGCTTAAACGTGCTGATTCTCCAAGTAGGGAGATTGCTAGTAAAGTAGCTGGAATGGCGAACCCGAGCACAAGGAGATGAGAAATGAGGTGCGTATTAGAAACCTTTCAAAATCACACGGTGTACCATCTTCTGGGTTTCTCATGCATGTTTTCGATGTAGGAAGATGCACTTGAACCTGGAGATTTGGGACCCATGGGATGGGTACCAGGCAGTATTACTTTAAAGGGTCTGTGTTTGCTCACCCAACCTCACCCAACCTTTCAGCCCCAAGAGTGTCCACCCTTATGTCTCATACAGCTGTGGGTCTAGATATGGTCAATCCAGGTTGCATCACAGCCTCTGAACGAATTTTGTAAGAATTTCTCTCTCTTTCACTGTCTTTGTTTTACGGGTTTTTAAAAGTAATTTATTTTTATAATGGGGTTTAGCTGCTTTTCACGGCTGTGTTTATGCGGCTTTACACCCACTTGACTCACTTCCAGACAGATATCAATACATAGGTTTTAAGATTCTTACTAGTCACATATATTCTTGTGCGGTGAATAGGGGGTGTTGAGTCCAGTTCACTGAGCAAGGAGTAGGTCTTGTCTATTACATATTGGGTGTATGGAACGGTATCTGAGCGAATTTGAAACCCTTGTTTTATGCCTCACCCCACCTCACCTTTCCCGTTAAGCAGCCATAGTGTGTTTTCTAAACGTGTGACTCTGTTCTCTTTTGTAATTCAGTTCAAGTGTAGCGGTTTTTACATTCCCTCTATAAGTGATAGCTTATGATAAGTGTCTTTTCCTGTGTGACTAATTTCACTTAGAATTGTTGTACCTAAATCCACTCATCTTGCTTCTACTAGCCTTATGACATTGATTTCATGTCTGAGTGATATTCCATTGTACATAAGGACCACAACTTCTTTATCCATTTTTCTCTTTCCTGGGATATTTAAGGTGTCATGAAGTGGAGGTTCTTCTCAACAGAGCAGCCCTAAATTTTGGGGTGCCTGTGTCTTGCTGATTTTTAGTTTTCCCAATTTATACGCCCATGAGTGGACGTGCCCTATGCTCCCTAAGCTGTGTTTTTTCGATGTTTCAGGACACACCGTACACTTCTCCAGAGTGGCTGTTGGCAATTTACATCCCGCCCATCAGCGTAGCAAGGCTGCCATTTCTCCATGGCCTGTCCTGCATTTCTGGTTTTGACACTTTTTGCAGCATTGCCCTTTTGACCGATGGGAAGCGAGACTTCTTTGTAGCGCTGATTTGCCTTTCCAGGTTGCTTGGTTGACCAAAAAGGGCGTATGCGTTTTTTCCTGAATATATTCAGGATAAAACGCATACGCCCTTTTTGGCCAAGGGCATCATTGTCGACGTTTTGCCGCTTTTCATGTGCTTTAAAGGCGATTCGAATCTACCTCCTGAAATCTGTTTCCTGCAATTCTGCCTTGCTTTCAAATCCTCTTCGTTGCCTTCCCTCAATATATCTGTGGATGAGAGTTATCATTTATAACTCTGCGTCTTTGTGAATTGCAGTGTCCCTGAGCTCCATTTTTCAAGTCGCTTTTTTGGGAGCTGGCCGCAAAAGCGCGGGATTGCCTCAGGCCCTATTCTGCTTCTGGGAGGCAGGCTGAGCCTGTGGTTAATTCTGCTTCCTGATGGGAAAATAGAGTGACCTGTGCCTGTCCCAACACCTAGATCTAGTCTCTCATTGGTTGCCCCTCTTCCCGTTCATCCTCAGGACAAATTGCAACCTGTAGGGAACAGGAGCTTAAAGGTGCTGATTTTCCAAGTAGGGAGATTGCTAGTAAAGTAGCTGGAATGGCGAACCCGAGCACAAGGAGATGAGAAATGAGGTGCGTATTAGAAAACTTTCAAAACCACACGGTGTACCATCTTCTGGGTTTCTCATGCATGTTTTCGATGTAGGAAGATGCCCTTGAACCTGGAGATTTGGGACCCATGGGATGGGTACCAGGCAGTATTACTTTAAAGGGTCTGTGTTTGCTCACCCAACCTCACCCAACCTCACCCAACCTTTCACTCCCAAGAGTGTCCACCCTTATGTCTCATCCAGCTGTGGGTCTAGATATGGTCAATCCAGGTTGCATCACAGCCTCTGAACGAATTTTGTAAGAATTTCTCTCTCTTTCACTGTCTTTGTTTTACGGGTTTTTAAAAGTAATTTATTTTTATAATGGGGTTTAGCTGCTTTTCAGGGCTGTGTTTATGCGGCTTTACACCCACTTGACTCACTTCCAGACAGATATCAATACATAGGTTTTAAGATTCTTACTAGTCACATATATTCTTGTGCGGTGAATAGGGGGTGTTGAGTCCAGTTCACTGAGCAAGGGGTAGGTCTTGTCTATTACATATTGGGTGTATGGAACGGTATGTGAGCGAATTTGAAACCCTTGTTTTATGCATCACCCCACCTCACCTTTCCCGTTAAGCAGCCATAGTGTGTTTTCTAAACGTGTGACTCTGTTCTGTTTTGTAATTCAGTTCAATTGTAGCGGTTTTTACATTCCCTCTATAAGTGATAGCTTATGATAAGTGTCTTTTTCTGTGTGACTTATTTCACTTAGAATCGTCGTACGTAAATCCACTCATCTTGCTTCTACTAGCCTTATGACATTGATTTCATGTCTGAGTGATATTCCATTGTACATAAGGACCTCAACTTCTTTATCCATTTTTCTCTTTCCTTGGATATTTAAGGTGTCATGAAGTGGAGGTTCTTGTCAACAGAGCAGCCCTAAACTTTGGGGTGCCTGTGTCTTGCTGATTTTTAGTTTTCCCAATTTATACGCCCATGAGTGGACGTGCCCTATGCTCCCTAAGCTGTGTTTTTTCGATGTTTCAGGACACACCGTACACTTCTCCAGAGTGGCTGTTGGCAATTTACATCCCGCCCATCAGCGTAGCAAGGCTGCCATTTCTCCATGGCCTGTCCTGCATTTCTGGTTTTGACACTTTTTGCAGCATGGCCCTTTTGACCCATGGGAAGCGAGACTTCTTTGTAGCGCTGATTTGCCTTTCCAGGTTGCTTGGTTGGCCAAAAAGGGCGTATGCGTTTTTTCCTGAATATATTCAGGAAAAAACGCATACGCCCTTTTTGGCCAAGGGCATCATTGTCGACGTTTTGCCTCTTTTCATGTGCTTTAAAGGCGATTCGAATCTACCTCCTGAAATCTGTTTCCTGCAATTCTGCCTTGCTTTCAAATCCTCTTCGTTGCCTTCCCTCAATATATCTGTGGATGAGAGTTATCATTCATAACTCTGCGGGTTTCTGAATTGCAGTGTCCCTGAGCTCCATTTTTCAACTGGCTTTTTTGGGAGCTGGCCGCAAAAGCGCGGGATTGCCTCAGGCCCTATTCTGCTTCTGGGCGGCAGGCTTAGCCTGTGGTTAATTCTTCTTCCTGATGGGAAATAGAGTGACCTGTGCCTGTCCCAACACCTAGATCTAGTCTCTCATTGGTTGCCCCTCTTCCCGTTCATCCTCAGGACAAATTGCAACCTGTAGGGAACAGGAGCTTAAAGGTGCTGATTCTCCAAGTAGGGAGATTGCTAGTAAAGTAGCTGGAAAGGCGAACCCGAGCACAAGGAGATGAGAAATGAGGTGCGTATTAGAAACCTTTCAAAATCACACGGTGTACCATCTTCTGGGTTTCTCATGCATGTTTTCGATGTAGGAAGATGCCCTTGAACCTGGAGATTTGGGACCCATGGGATGGGTACCAGGCAGTATTACTTTAAAGGGTCTGCGTTTGCTCACCCAACCTCACCCAACATTTCAGCCCCAAGAGTGTCCACCCTTATGTCTCATCCAGCTGTGGGTCTAGATTTGGTCAATCCAGGTTGCATCACAGCCTCTGAACGAATTTTGTAAGAATTTCTCTCTCTTTCACTGTCTTTGTTTTACGGGTTTTTAAAAGTAATTTATTTTTATAATGGGGTTTAGCTGCTTTTCAGGGCTGTGTTTATGCGGCTTTACACCCACTTGACTCACTTCCAGACAGATATCAATACATAGGTTTTAAGATTCTTACTAGTCACATATATTCTTGTGCGGTGAATAGGGGGTGTTGAGTCCAGTTCACTGAGCAAGGAGTAGGTCTTGTCTATTACATATTGGGTGTATGGAACGGTATCTGAGCGAATTTGAAACCCTTGTTTTATGCATCACCCCACCTCACCTTTCCCGTTAAGCAGCCATAGTGTGTTTTCTAAACGTGTGACTCTGTTCTGTTTTGTAATTCAGTTCAAGTGTAGCGGTTTTTACATTCCCTCTATAAGTGATAGCTTATGATAAGTGTCTTTTTCTGTGTGACTTATTTCACTTAGAATCGTCGTACGTAAATCCACTCATCTTGCTTCTACTAGCCTTATGACATTGATTTCATGTCTGAGTGATATTCCATTGTACATAAGGACCACAACTTCTTTATCCATTTTTCTCTTTCCTGGGATATTTAAGGTGTCATGAAGTGGAGGTTCTTGTCAACAGAGCAGCCCTAAACTTTGGGGTGCCTGTGTCTTGCTGATTTTTAGTTTTCCCAATTTATACGCCAATGAGTGGACGTGCCCTATGCTCCCTAAGCTGTGTTTTTTCGATGTTTCAGGACACACCGTACACTTCTCCAGAGTAGCTGTTGGCAATTTACATCCCGCCCATCAGCGTAGCAAGGCTGCCATTTCTCCATGGCCTGTCCTGCATTTCTGGTTTTGACACTTTTTGCAGCATGGCACTTTTGACCGATGGGAAGCGAGACTTCTTTGTAGCACTGATTTGCCTTTCCAGGTTGCTTGGTTGGCCAAAAAGGGCGTATGCGTTTTTTCCTGAATATATTCAGGAAAAAACGCCTACGCCCTTTTTGGCCAAGGGCATCATTGTCGACGTTTTGCCGCTTTTCATGTGCTTTAAAGGCGATTCGAATCTACCTCCTGAAATCTGTTTCCTGCAATTCTGCCTTGCTTTCAAATCCTCTTCGTTGCCTTCCCTCAATATATCTGTGGATGAGAGTTATCATTCATAACTCTGCGGGTTTCTGAATTGCAGTGTCCCTGAGCTCCATTTTTCAACTGGCTTTTTTGGTAGCTGGCCGCAAAAGCACGCGGTTCCCTCAGGCCCTATTCTGCTTCTGGGCGGCAGGCTTAGCCTGTGGTTAATTCTTCTTCCTGATGGGAAATAGAGTGACCTGTGCCTGTCCCAACACCTAGATCTAGTCTCTCATTGGTTGCCCCTCTTCCCGTTCATCCTCAGGACAAATTGCAACCTGTAGGGAACAGGAGCTTAAAGGTGCTGATTCTCCAAGTAGGGAGATTGCTAGTAAAGTAGCTGGAAAGGCGAACCCGAGCACAAGGAGATGAGAAATGAGGTGCGTATTAGAAACCTTTCAAAATCACACGGTGTACCATCTTCTGGGTTACTCATGCATGTTTTCGATGTAGGAAGATGCCCTTGAACCTGGAGATTTGGGACCCATGGGATGGGTACCAGGCAGTATTACTTTAAAGGGTCTGCGTTTGCTCACCCAACCTCACCCAACCTTTCAGCCCCAAGAGTGTCCACCCTTATGTCTCATCCAGCTCTGGGTCTAGATATGGTCAATCCAGGTTGCATCAGAGCCTCTGAACGAATTTTGTAAGAATTTCTCTCTCTTTCACTGTCTTTGTTTTACGGGTTTTTAAAGGTAATTTATTTTTATAATGGGGTTTAGCTGCTTTTCACGGCTGTGTTTATGCGGCTTTACACCCACTTGACTCACTTCCAGACAGATATCAATACATAGGTTTTAAGATTCTTACTAGTCACATATATTCTTGTGCGGTGAATAGGGGGTGTTGAGTCCAGTTCACTGAGCAAGGAGTAGGTCTTGTCTATTACATATTGGGTGTATGGAACGGTATCTGAGCGAATTTGAAACCCTTGTTTTATGCATCACGCCACCTCACCTTTCCCGTTAAGCAGCCATAGTGTGTTTTCTAAACGTGTGACTCTGTTCTGTTTTGTAATTCAGTTCAAGTGTAGCGGTTTTTACATTCCCTCTATAAGTGATAGCTTATGATAAGTGTCTTTTTCTGTGTGACTTATTTCACTTAGAATCATCGTACCTAAATCCTCTCATCTTGCTTCTACTAGCCTTATGACATTGATTTCATGTCTGAGTGATATTCCATTGTACATAAGGACCACAACTTCTTTATCCATTTTTGTCTTTCCTGGGATATTTAAGGTGTCATGAAGTGGAGGTTCTTGTCAACAGAGCAGCCCTAAACTTTGGGGTGCCTGTGTCTTGCTGATTTTTAGTTTTCCCAATATATACGCCCATGAGAGGACGTGCCCTATGCTCCCTAAGCTGTGTTTTTTCGATGTTTCAGGACACACCGTACACTTCTCCAGAGTGGCTGTTGGCAATTTACATCCCACCCATCAGCGTAGCAAGGCTGCCATTTCTCCATGGCCTGTCCTGCATTTCTGGTTTTGACACTTTTTGCAGCATGGCCCTTTTGACCGATGGGAAGCGAGATTTCTTTGTAGCGCTGATTAGCCTTTCCAGGTTGCTTGGTTGGCCAAACAGGGCGTATGCGTTTTTTCCTGAATATATTCAGGAAAAAACGCATACGCCCTGTTTGGCCAAGGGCATCATTGTCGACGTTTTACCACTTTTCATGTGCTTTAAAGGCGATTCGAATCTACCTCCTGAAACCTGTTTCCTGCAATTCTGCCTTGCTTTCAAATCCTCTTCGTTGCCTTCCCTCAATATATCTGTGGATGAGAGTTATCATTTATAGCTCTGCGGGTTTGTGAATTGCAGTGTCCCTGAGCTCCATTTTTCAACTGGCTTTTTTGGGAGCTGGCCGCAAAAGCGCGGGATTGCCTCAGGCCCTATTCTGTTTCTGGGCGGCAGGCTGAGCCTGTGGGTAATTCTTCTTCCCGATGGGAAAATAGAGTGACCTGAGCCTGTCCCAACACATAGATCTAGTCTCTCATTGGTTGCCCCTCTTCCCGTTCATCCTCAGGACAAATTGCAACCTGTAGGGAACAGGAGCTTAAAGGTGCTGATTCTCCAAGTAGGGAGATTGCTAGTAAAGTAGCTGGAAAGGCGAACCCGAGCACAAGGAGATGAGAAATGAGGTGCGTATTAGAAACCTTTCAAAATCACACGGTGTACCATCTTCTGGGTTTCTCATGCATGTTTTCGATGTAGGAAGATGCCCTTGAACCTGGAGATTTGGGACCCATGGAATGGGTACCAGGCAGTATTACTTTAAAGGGTCTGCGTTTGCTCACCCAACCTCACCCAACCTTTCAGCCCCAAGAGTGTCCACCCTTATGTCTCATCCAGCTGTGGGTCTAGATATGGTCAATCCAGGTTGCATCACAGCCTCTGAACGAACTGTGTAAGAATTTCTCTCTCTTTCACTGTCTTTGTTTTACGGGTTTTTAAAAGTAATTTATTTTTATAATGGGGTTTAGCTGCTTTTCACGGCTGTGTTTATGCGGCTTTACACCCACTTGACTCACTTCCAGACAGATATCAATACATAGGTTTTAAGATTCTTACTAGTCACATATATTCTTGTGCGGTGAATAGGGGGTGTTGAGTCCAGTTCACTGAGCAAGGAGTAGGTCTTGTCTATTACATATTGGGTGTATGGAACGGTATCTGAGCGAATTTGAAACCCTTGTTTTATTCATCACCCCACCTCACATTTCCCGCTCTGCAGCCATCGTGTGTTTTCTAAAAGTGTGACTCTGTTCTGTTTTGTAATTCAATTCAAGTGTAGCTGTTTTTACATTCCCTCTATAAGTGATAGCTTATGATAAGTGTCTTTTTCTGTGTGACTTATTTCACTTAGGATCATCGTACCTAAATCCACTGATCTTGCTTCTACTAGCCTTATGACATTGATTTCATGTCTGAGTGATATTCCATTGTACATAAGGACCACAACTTCTTTATCCATTTTTCTCTTTCCTGGGATATTTAAGGTGTCATGAAGTGGAGGTTCTTGTCAACAGAGCATCCCTAAACTTTGGGGTGCCTGTGTCTTGCTGATTTTTAGTTTTCCCAATTTATACGCCCATGAGTGGACGTGCCCTATGCTCCCTAAGCTGTGTTTTTTCGATGTTTCAGGACACACCGTACACTTTTCCAGAGTGGCTGTTGGCAATTTACATCCCGCCCATCAGCGTAGCAAGGCTACCATTTCTCCATGGCCTGTCCTGCATTTCTGGTTTTGCCACTTTTTTCAGCATGGCACTTTTGACCGATGGGAAGCGAGACTTCTTTGTAGCACTGATTTGCCTTTCCAGGTTGCTTGGTTGGCCAAAAAGGGCGTATGCGTTTTTTCCTGAATATATTCAGGAAAAAACGCATACGCCCTTTTTGGCCAAGGGCATCATTGTCGACGTTTTGCCGCTTTTCATGTGCTTTAAAGGCGATTCGAATCTACCTCCTGAAATCTGTTTCCTGCAATTCTGCCTTGCTTTCAAATCCTCTTCGTTGCCTTCCCTCAATATATCTGTGGATGAGAGTTATCATTCATAACTCTGCGGGTTTCTGAATTGCAGTGTCCCTGAGCTCCATTTTTCAACTGGCTTTTTTGGGAGCTGGCCGCAAAAGCGCGGGATTGCCTCAGGCCCTATTCTGCTTCTGGGCGGCAGGCTTAGCCTGTGGTTAATTCTTCTTCCTGATGGGAAATAGAGTGACCTGTGCCTGTCCCAACACCTAGATCTAGTCTCTCATTGGTTGCCCCTCTTCCCGTTCATCCTCAGGACAAATTGCAACCTGTAGGGAACAGGAGCTTAAAGGTGCTGATTCTCCAAGTAGGGAGGTTGCTAGTAAAGTAGCTGGAATGGCGAACCCGAGCACAAGGAGATGAGAAATGAGGTGCGTATTAGAAACCTTTCAAAATCACACGGTGTACCATCTTCTGGGTTTCTCATGCATGTTTTCGATGTAGGAAGATGCCCTTGAACCTGGAGATTTGGGACCCATGGGATGGGTACCAGGCAGTATTACTTTAAAGGGTCTGCGTTTGCTCACCCAACCTCACCCAACCTTTCAGCCCCAAGAGTGTCCACCCTTATGTCTCATCCAGCTGTGGGTCTAGATATGGTCAATCCAGGTTGCATCACAGCCTCTGAACGAATTGTGTAAGAATTTCTCTCTCTTTCACTGTCTTTGTTTTACGGGTTTTTAAAAGTAATTTATTTTTATAATGGGGTTTAGCTGCTTTTCACGGCTGTGTTTATGCGGCTTTACACCCACTTGACTCACTTCCAGACAGATATCAATACATAGGTTTTAAGATTCTTACTAGTCACATATATTCTTGTGCGGTGAATAGGGGGTGTTGAGTCCAGTTCACTGAGCAAGGAGTAGGTCTTGTCTATTACATATTGGGTGTATGGAACGGTATCTGAGCGAATTTGAAACCCTTGTTTTATGCATCACCCCACCTCACCTTTCCCGCTCAGCAGCCATCGTGTGTTTTCTAAACGTGTGACTCTGTTCTGTTTTGTAATTCAATTCAAGTGTAGCGGTTTTTACATTCCCTCTATAAGTGATAGCTTATGATAAGTGTCTTTTTCTGTGTGACTTATTTCACTTAGGATCATCGTACCTAAATCCACTGATCTTGCTTCTACTAGCCTTATGACATTGATTTCATGTCTGAGTGATATTCCATTGTACATAAGGACCACAACTTCTTTATCCATTTTTCTCTTTCCTGGGATATTTAAGGTGTCATGAAGTGGAGGTTCTTGTCAACAGAGCAGCCCTAAACTTTGGGGTGCCTGTGTCTTGCTGATTTTTAGTTTTCCCAATTTATACGCCCATGAGTGGACGTGCCCTATGCTCCCTAAGCTGTGTTTTTTCGATGTTTCAGGACACACCGTACACGTCTCCAGAGTGGCTGTTGGCAATTTACATCCCGCCCATCAGTGTAGCAAGGCTGCCATTTCTCCATGGCCTGTCCTGCATTTCTGGATTTGACACTTTTTGCAGCATGGCCCTTTTGACCGATGGGAAGCGAGACTTCTTTGTAGCGCTGATTAGCCTTTCCAGGTTGCTTGGTTGGCCAAACAGGGCGTATGCGTTTTTTCCTGAATATATTCAGGAAAAAACGCATACGCCCTGTTTGGCCAAGGGCATCATTGTCGACATTTTGCCACTTTTCATGTGCTTTAAAGGCGATTCGAATCTACCTCCTGAAACCTGTTTCCTGCAATTCTGCCTTGCTTTCAAATTCTCTTCGTTGCCTTCCCTCAATATATCTGTGGATGAGAGTTATCATTTATAGCTCTGCGGGTTTGTGAATTGCAGTGTCCCTGAGCTCCATTTTTCAACTGGCTTTTTTGGGAGCTGGCCGCAAAAGCGCGGGATTGCCTCAGGCCCTATTCTGCTTCTGGGCGGCAGGCTGAGCCTGTGGTTAATTCTTCTTCCTGATGGGAAAATAGAGTGACCTGTGCCTGTCCCAACACCTAGATCTAGTCTCTCATTGGTTGCCCCTCTTCCCGTTCATCCTCAGGACAATTTGCAACCTGTAGGGAACAGAAGTTTAAAGGTGCTGATTCTCCAAGTAGGGAGATTGCTAGTAAAGTAGCTGGAAAGGCGAACCCGAGCACAAGGAGATGAGAAATGAGGTGCGTATTAGAAACCTTTCAAAATCACACGGTGTACCATCTTCTGGGTTTCTCATGCATGTTTTCGATGTAGGAAGATGCCCTTGAACCTGGAGATTTGGGACCCATGGGATGGGTACCAAGCAGTGTTACTTTAAAGGGTCTGCGTTTGCTCACCCAACCTCACCCAACCTTTCAGCCCCAAGAGTGTCCACCCTTATGTCTCATCCAGCTGTGGGTCTAGATATGGTCAATCCAGGTTGCATCACAGCCTCTGAACGAATTTTGTAAGAATTTCTCTCTCTTTCACTGTCTTTGTTTTACGGGTTTTTAAAAGTAATTTATTTTTATAATGGGGTTTAGCTGCTTCTCACGGCTGTGTTTATGCGGCTTTACACCCACTTGACTCACTTCCAGACAGATATCAATACATAGGTTTTAAGATTCTTACTAGTCACATATATTCTTGTGCGGTGAATAGGGGGTGTTGAGTCCAGTTCACTGAGCAAGGAGTAGGTCTTGTCTATTACATATTGGGTGTATGGAACGGTATCTGTGCGAATTTGAAACCCTTGTTTTATGCATCACCCCACCTCACATTTCCCGTTAAGCAGCCATAGTGTGTTTTCTAAACGTGTGACTCTGTTCTGTTTTGTAATTCAGTTCAAGTGTAGCGGTTTTTACATTCCCTCTATAAGTGATAGCTTATGATAAGTGTCTTTTTCTGTGTGACTTATTTCACTTAGGATCATCGTACCTAAATCCACTGATCTTGCTTCTACTAGCCTTATGACATTGATTTCATGTCTGAGTGATATTCCATTGTACATAAGGACCACAACTTCTTTATCCATTTTTCTCTTTCCTGGGATATTTAAGGTGTCATGAAGTGGAGGTTCTTGTCAACAGAGCAGCCCTAAACTTTGGGGTGCCTGTGTCTTGCTGATTTTTAGTTTTCCCAATTTATACGCCCATGAGTGGACGTGCCCTATGCTCCCTAAGCTGTGTTTTTTCGATGTTTCAGGACACACCGTACACGTCTCCAGAGTGGCTGTTGGCAATTTACATCCCGCCCATCAGTGTAGCAAGGCTGCCATTTCTCCATGGCCTGTCCTGCATTTCTGGATTTGACACTTTTTGCAGCATGGCCCTTTTGACCGATGGGAAGCGAGACTTCTTTGTAGCGCTGATTAGCCTTTCCAGGTTGCTTGGTTGGCCAAACAGGGCGTATGCGTTTTTTCCTGAATATATTCAGGAAAAAACGCATACGCCCTGTTTGGCCAAGGGCATCATTGTCGACATTTTGCCACTTTTCATGTGCTTTAAAGGCGATTCGAATCTACCTCCTGAAACCTGTTTCCTGCAATTCTGCCTTGCTTTCAAATTCTCTTCGTTGCCTTCCCTCAATATATCTGTGGATGAGAGTTATCATTTATAGCTCTGCGGGTTTGTGAATTGCAGTGTCCCTGAGCTCCATTTTTCAACTGGCTTTTTTGGGAGCTGGCCGCAAAAGCGCGGGATTGCCTCAGGCCCTATTCTGCTTCTGGGCGGCAGGCTGAGCCTGTGGTTAATTCTTCTTCCTGTTGGGAAAATAGAGTGACCTGTGCCTGTCCCAACACCTAGATCTAGTCTCTCATTGGTTGCCCCTCTTCCCGTTCATCCTCAGGACAATTTGCAACCTGTAGGGAACAGAAGTTTAAAGGTGCTGATTCTCCAAGTAGGGAGATTGCTAGTAAAGTAGCTGGAAAGGCGAACCCGAGCACAAGGAGATGAGAAATGAGGTGCGTATTAGAAACCTTTCAAAATCACACGGTGTACCATCTTCTGGGTTTCTCATGCATGTTTTCGATGTAGGAAGATGCCCTTGAACCTGGAGATTTGGGACCCATGGGATGGGTACCAAGCAGTGTTACTTTAAAGGGTCTGCGTTTGCTCACCCAACCTCACCCAACCTTTCAGCCCCAAGAGTGTCCACCCTTATGTCTCATCCAGCTGTGGGTCTAGATATGGTCAATCCAGGTTGCATCACAGCCTCTGAACGAATTTTGTAAGAATTTCTCTCTCTTTCACTGTCTTTGTTTTACGGGTTTTTAAAAGTAATTTATTTTTATAATGGGGTTTAGCTGCTTCTCACGGCTGTGTTTATGCGGCTTTACACCCACTTGACTCACTTCCAGACAGATATCAATACATAGGTTTTAAGATTCTTACTAGTCACATATATTCTTGTGCGGTGAATAGGGGGTGTTGAGTCCAGTTCACTGAGCAAGGAGTAGGTCTTGTTTATTACATATTGGGTGTATGGAACGGTATCTGTGCGAATTTGAAACCCTTGTTTTATGCATCACCCCACCTCACATTTCCCGTTAAGCAGCCATAGTGTGTTTTCTAAACGTGTGACTCTGTTCTGTTTTGTAATTCAGTTCAAGTGTAGCGGTTTTTACATTCCCTCTATAAGTGATAGCTTATGATAAGTGTCTTTTTCTCTGTGACTTATTTCACTTAGAATCGTCATACCTAAATCCACTCATCTTGCTTCTACTAGCCTTATGACATTGATTTCATGTCTGAGTGATATTCCATTGTACATAAGGACCACAACTTCTTTATCCATTTTTCTCTTTCCTGGGATATTTAAGGTGTCATGAAGTGGAGGTTCTTGTCAACAGAGCAGCCCTAAACTTTGGGGTGCCTGTGTCTTGCTGATTTTTAGTTTTCCCAATTTATACGCCCATAAGTGGACGTGCCCTATGCTCCCTAAGCTGTGTTTTTTCGATGTTTCAGGACACACCATACACTTCTCTAGAGTGGCTGTTGGCAATTTACATCCCACCCATCAGCGTAGCAAGGCTGCCATTTCTCCATGGCCTGTCCTGCATTTCTGGTTTTGACACTTTTTGCAGCATGGCACTTTTGACCGATGGGAAGCGAGACTTCTTTGTAGCGCTGATTAGCCTTTCCAGGTTGCTTGGTTGGCCAAACAGGGCTTATGCGTTTTTTCCTGAATATATTCAGGAAAAACGCATACGCCCTGTTTGGCCAAGGGCATCATTGTCGACGTTTTGCCACTTTTCAT
This sequence comes from Eschrichtius robustus, assembly GCF_028021215.1. Lineage (NCBI taxonomy): Eukaryota > Metazoa > Chordata > Mammalia > Artiodactyla > Eschrichtiidae > Eschrichtius > Eschrichtius robustus. The sequence goes on from NW_027175257.1 coordinate 3,671,044, forward strand.
GTGCTTTAAAGGCGATTCGAATCTACCTCCTGAAACCTGTTTCCTGCAATTCTGCCTTGCTTTCAAATTCTCTTCGTTGCCTTCCCTCAATATATCTGTGGATGAGAGTTATCATTTATAGCTCTGCGGGTTTGTGAATTGCAGTGTCCCTGAGCTCCATTTTTCAACTGGCTTTTTTGCGAGCTGACCGCAAAAGCGCGGGATTGCCTCAGGCCCTATTCTGCTTCTGGGCGGCAGGCTGAGCCTGTGGTTAATTCTTCTTCCTGATGGGAAAATAGAGTGACCTGTGCCTGTCCCAACACCTAGATCTAGTCTCTCATTGGTTGCCCCTATTCCCGTTCATCCTCAGGACAATTTGCAACCTGTAGGGAACAGAAGCTTAAAGGTGCTGATTCTCCAAGTAGGGAGATTTCTAGTAAAGTAGCTGGAAAGGCGAACCCGAGCACAAGGAGATGAGAAATGAGGTGCGTATTAGAAACCTTTCAAAATCACACGGTGTACCATCTTCTGGGTTCCTCATGCATGTTTTCGATGTAGGAAGATGCCCTTGAACCTGGAGATTTGGGACCCATGGGATGGGTACCAAGCAGTGTTACTTTAAAGGTTCTGCGTTTGCTCACCCAACCTCACCCAACCTTTCAGCCCCAAGAGTGTCCACCCTTATGTCTCATCCAGCTGTGGGTCTAGATATGGTCAATCCAGGTTGCATCACAGCCTCTGAACGAATTTTGTAAGAATTTCTCTCTCTTTCACTGTCTTTGTTTTACGGGTTTTTAAAAGTAATTTATTTTTATAATGGGGTTTAGCTGCTTTTCACGGCTGTGTTTATGCGGCTTTACACCCACTTGACTCACTTCCAGACAGATATCAATACATAGGTTTTAAGATTCTTACTAGTCACATATATTCTTGTGCGGTGAATAGGGGGTGTTGAGTCCAGTTCACTGAGCAAGGAGTAGGTATTGTCTATTACATATTGGGTATATGGAACGGTATCTGTGCGAATTTGAAACCCTTGTTTTATGCATCACCCCACCTCACCTTTCCCGTTAAGCAGCCATAGTGTGTTTTCTAAACGTGTGACTCTGTTCTGTTTTGTAATTCAGTTCAAGTGTAGCGGTTTTTACATTCCCTCTATAAGTGATAGCTTATGATAAGTGTCTTTTTCTGTGTGACTTATTTCACTTAGAATCGTCGTACCTAAATCCACTCATCTTGCTTCTACTAGCCTTATGACATTGATTTCATGTCTGAGTGATATTCCATTGTACATAAGGACCACAACTTCTTTATCCATTTTTCTCTTTCCTGGGATATTTAAGGTGTCATGAAGTGGAGGTTCTTGTCAACAGAGCAGCCCTAAACTTTGGGGTGCCTGTGTCTTGCTGATTTTTAGTTTTCCCAATTTATACGCCCATGAGTGGACGTGCCCTATGCTCCCTAAGCTGTGTTTTTTCGATGTTTCAGGACACACCATACACTTCTCCAGAGTGGCTGTTGGCAATTTACATCCGGCCCATCAGCGTAGCAAGGCTGCCATTTCTCCATGGCCTGTCCTGCATTTCTGGTTTTGACACCTTTTGCAGCATGGCCCTTTTGACCGATGGGAAGCGAGACTTCTTTGTAGCGCTGATTAGCCTTTCCAGGTTGCTTGGTTGGCCAAACAGGGCGTATGCGTTTTTTCCTGAATATATTCAGGAAAAAACGCATACGCCCTGTTTGGCCAAGGGCATCATTGTCGACGTTTTGCCAATTTTCATGTGCTTTAAAGGCGATTCGAATCTACCTCCTGAAATCTGTTTCCTGCAATTCTGCCTTGCTTTCAAATCCTCTTCGTTGCCTTCCCTCAATATATCTGTGGATGAGAGTTATCATTTATAACTCTGCGTCTTTGTGAATTGCAGTGTCCCTGAGCTCCATTTTTCAAGTCGCTTTTTTGGGAGCTGGCCGCAAAAGCGCGGGATTGCCTCAGGCCCTATTCTGCTTCTGGGAGGCAGGCTGAGCCTGTGGTTAATTCTGCTTCCTGATGGGAAAATAGAGTGACCTGTGCCTGTCCCAACACCTAGATCTAGTCTCTCATTGGTTGCCCCTCTTCCCGTTCATCCTCAGGACAAATTGCAACCTGTAGGGAACAGGAGGTTAAACGTGCTGATTCTCCAAGTAGGGAGATTGCTAGTAAAGTAGCTGGAATGGCGAACCCGAGCACAAGGAGATGAGAAATGAGGTGCGTATTAGAAACCTTTCAAAATCACACGGTGTACCATCTTCTGGGTTTCTCATGCATGTTTTCGATGTAGGAAGATGCCCTTGAACCTGGAGATTTGGGACCCATGGGATGGGTACCAGGCAGTATTACTTTAAAGGGTTTGTGTTTGCTCACCCAACCTCACCCAACCTTTCAGCCCCAAGAATGTCCACCCTTATGTCTCATACAGCTGTGGGTCTAGATATGGTCAATCCAGGTTGCATCACAGCCTCTGAACGAATTTTGTAAGAATTTCTCTCTCTTTCACTGTCTTTGTTTTACGGGTTTTTAAAAGTAATTTATTTTTATAATGGGGTTTAGCTGCTTTTCACGGCTGTGTTTATGCGGCTTTACACCCACTTGACTCACTTCCAGACAGATATCAATACATAGGTTTTAAGATTCTTACTAGTCACATGTATTCTTGTACGGTGAATAGGGGGTGTTGAGTCCAGTTCACTGAGCAAGAAGTAGGTCTTGTCTATTACATATTGGGTGTATGGAACGGAATCTGAGCGAATTTGAAACCCTTGTTTTATGCATCACCCCACCTCACCTTTCCCGTTAAGCAGCCATAGTGTGTTTTCTAAACGTGTGACTCTGTTCTCTTTTGTAATTCAGTTCAAGTGTAGCGGTTTTTACATTCCCTCTATAAGTGATAGCTTATGATAAGTGTCTTTTCCTGTGTGACTTATTTCACTTAGAATCGTCGTACCTATATCCACTCATCTTGCTTCTACTAGCCTTATGACATTGATTTCATGTCTGAGTGATATTCCATTGTACATAAGGACCACAACTTCTTTATCCATTTTACTCTTTCCTGGGATATTTAAGGTGTCATGAAGTGGAGGTTCTTGTCAACAGAGCAGCCCTAAATTTTGGGGTGCCTGTGTCTTGCTGATTTTTAGTTTTCCCAATTTATACGCCCATGAGTGGACGTGCCCTATGCTCCCTAAGCTGTGGTTTTTCGATGTTTCAGGACACACCGTACACTTCTCCAGAGTGGCTGTTGGCAATTTACATCCCGCCCATCAGCGTAGCAAGGCTGCCATTTCTCCATGGCCTGTCCTGCATTTCTGGTTTGGACACATTTTGCAGCATGGCCCTTTTGACCGATGGGAAGCGAGACTTCTTTGTAGCGCTGATTAGCCTTTCCAGGTTGCTTGGTTGGCCAAACAGGGCGTATGCGTTTTTTCCTGAATATATTCAGGAAAAAACGCATACGCCCTGTTTGGCCAAGGGCATCATTGTCGACGTTTTGCCACTTTTCATGTGCTGTAAAGGCGATTCGAATCTACCTCCTGAAACTTGTTTCCTGCAATTCTGCCTTGCTTTCCAATCCTCTTCGTTGCCTTCCCTCAATATATTAGTGGACAAGAGTTATCATTTATAACTCAGCAGGTTTGTGAATGGCAGTGCCCCTGAGCTCCATTTTTCAACTGTCTTTTTTGGGAGCTGGCCGCAAAAGCACGGGATTGCCTCAGGCCGTATTCTGGTTCCTGGCGGCAGGCAGAGCCTGTGGATAATTCTTCTTCCTGATGGGAAAATAGAGTGACCTGTGCCTGTCCCAACACCTAGATCTAGTCTCTCATTGGTTGCCCCTCTTCCCGTTCATCCTCAGGACAGATTGCAACCTGTAGGGAACAGGAGCTTAAACGTGCTGATTCTCCAAGTAGGGAGATTGCTAGTAAAGTAGCTGGAATGGCGAACCCGAGCACAAGGAGATGAGAAATGAGGTGCGTATTAGAAACCTTTCAAAATCACACGGTGTACCATCTTCTGGGTTTCTCATGCATGTTTTCGATGTAGGAAGATGCACTTGAACCTGGAGATTTGGGACCCATGGGATGGGTACCAGGCAGTATTACTTTAAAGGGTCTGTGTTTGCTCACCCAACCTCACCCAACCTTTCAGCCCCAAGAGTGTCCACCCTTATGTCTCATACAGCTGTGGGTCTAGATATGGTCAATCCAGGTTGCATCACAGCCTCTGAACGAATTTTGTAAGAATTTCTCTCTCTTTCACTGTCTTTGTTTTACGGGTTTTTAAAAGTAATTTATTTTTATAATGGGGTTTAGCTGCTTTTCACGGCTGTGTTTATGCGGCTTTACACCCACTTGACTCACTTCCAGACAGATATCAATACATAGGTTTTAAGATTCTTACTAGTCACATATATTCTTGTGCGGTGAATAGGGGGTGTTGAGTCCAGTTCACTGAGCAAGGAGTAGGTCTTGTCTATTACATATTGGGTGTATGGAACGGTATCTGAGCGAATTTGAAACCCTTGTTTTATGCCTCACCCCACCTCACCTTTCCCGTTAAGCAGCCATAGTGTGTTTTCTAAACGTGTGACTCTGTTCTCTTTTGTAATTCAGTTCAAGTGTAGCGGTTTTTACATTCCCTCTATAAGTGATAGCTTATGATAAGTGTCTTTTCCTGTGTGACTAATTTCACTTAGAATTGTTGTACCTAAATCCACTCATCTTGCTTCTACTAGCCTTATGACATTGATTTCATGTCTGAGTGATATTCCATTGTACATAAGGACCACAACTTCTTTATCCATTTTTCTCTTTCCTGGGATATTTAAGGTGTCATGAAGTGGAGGTTCTTCTCAACAGAGCAGCCCTAAATTTTGGGGTGCCTGTGTCTTGCTGATTTTTAGTTTTCCCAATTTATACGCCCATGAGTGGACGTGCCCTATGCTCCCTAAGCTGTGTTTTTTCGATGTTTCAGGACACACCGTACACTTCTCCAGAGTGGCTGTTGGCAATTTACATCCCGCCCATCAGCGTAGCAAGGCTGCCATTTCTCCATGGCCTGTCCTGCATTTCTGGTTTTGACACTTTTTGCAGCATTGCCCTTTTGACCGATGGGAAGCGAGACTTCTTTGTAGCGCTGATTTGCCTTTCCAGGTTGCTTGGTTGACCAAAAAGGGCGTATGCGTTTTTTCCTGAATATATTCAGGATAAAACGCATACGCCCTTTTTGGCCAAGGGCATCATTGTCGACGTTTTGCCGCTTTTCATGTGCTTTAAAGGCGATTCGAATCTACCTCCTGAAATCTGTTTCCTGCAATTCTGCCTTGCTTTCAAATCCTCTTCGTTGCCTTCCCTCAATATATCTGTGGATGAGAGTTATCATTTATAACTCTGCGTCTTTGTGAATTGCAGTGTCCCTGAGCTCCATTTTTCAAGTCGCTTTTTTGGGAGCTGGCCGCAAAAGCGCGGGATTGCCTCAGGCCCTATTCTGCTTCTGGGAGGCAGGCTGAGCCTGTGGTTAATTCTGCTTCCTGATGGGAAAATAGAGTGACCTGTGCCTGTCCCAACACCTAGATCTAGTCTCTCATTGGTTGCCCCTCTTCCCGTTCATCCTCAGGACAAATTGCAACCTGTAGGGAACAGGAGCTTAAAGGTGCTGATTTTCCAAGTAGGGAGATAGCTAGTAAAGTAGCTGGAATGGCGAACCCGAGCACAAGGAGATGAGAAATGAGGTGCGTATTAGAAAACTTTCAAAACCACACGGTGTACCATCTTCTGGGTTTCTCATGCATGTTTTCGATGTAGGAAGATGCCCTTGAACCTGGAGATTTGGGACCCATGGGATGGGTACCAGGCAGTATTACTTTAAAGGGTCTGTGTTTGCTCACCCAACCTCACCCAACCTCACCCAACCTTTCACTCCCAAGAGTGTCCACCCTTATGTCTCATCCAGCTGTGGGTCTAGATATGGTCAATCCAGGTTGCATCACAGCCTCTGAACGAATTTTGTAAGAATTTCTCTCTCTTTCACTGTCTTTGTTTTACGGGTTTTTAAAAGTAATTTATTTTTATAATGGGGTTTAGCTGCTTTTCAGGGCTGTGTTTATGCGGCTTTACACCCACTTGACTCACTTCCAGACAGATATCAATACATAGGTTTTAAGATTCTTACTAGTCACATATATTCTTGTGCGGTGAATAGGGGGTGTTGAGTCCAGTTCACTGAGCAAGGAGTAGGTCTTGTCTATTACATATTGGGTGTATGGAACGGTATCTGAGCGAATTTGAAACCCTTGTTTTATGCATCACCCCACCTCACCTTTCCCGTTAAGCAGCCATAGTGTGTTTTCTAAACGTGTGACTCTGTTCTGTTTTGTAATTCAGTTCAAGTGTAGCGGTTTTTACATTCCCTCTATAAGTGATAGCTTATGATAAGTGTCTTTTTCTGTGTGACTTATTTCACTTAGAATCGTCGTACGTAAATCCACTCATCTTGCTTCTACTAGCCTTATGACATTGATTTCATGTCTGAGTGATATTCCATTGTACATAAGGACCACAACTTCTTTATCCATTTTTCTCTTTCCTGGGATATTTAAGGTGTCATGAAGTGGAGGTTCTTGTCAACAGAGCAGCCCTAAACTTTGGGGTGCCTGTGTCTTGCTGATTTTTAGTTTTCCCAATTTATACGCCAATGAGTGGACGTGCCCTATGCTCCCTAAGCTGTGTTTTTTCGATGTTTCAGGACACACCGTACACTTCTCCAGAGTAGCTGTTGGCAATTTACATCCCGCCCATCAGCGTAGCAAGGCTGCCATTTCTCCATGGCCTGTCCTGCATTTCTGGTTTTGACACTTTTTGCAGCATGGCACTTTTGACCGATGGGAAGCGAGACTTCTTTGTAGCGCTGATTTGCCTTTCCAGGTTGCTTGGTTGGCCAAAAAGGGCGTATGCGTTTTTTCCTGAATATATTCAGGAAAAAACGCCTACGCCCTTTTTGGCCAAGGGCATCATTGTCGACGTTTTGCCGCTTTTCATGTGCTTTAAAGGCGATTCGAATCTACCTCCTGAAATCTGTTTCCTGCAATTCTGCCTTGCTTTCAAATCCTCTTCGTTGCCTTCCCTCAATATATCTGTGGATGAGAGTTATCATTCATAACTCTGCGGGTTTCTGAATTGCAGTGTCCCTGAGCTCCATTTTTCAACTCGCTTTTTTGGTAGCTGGCCGCAAAAGCGCGCGGTTCCCTCAGGCCCTATTCTGCTTCTGGGCGGCAGGCTTAGCCTGTGGTTAATTCTTCTTCCTGATGGGAAATAGAGTGACCTGTGCCTGTCCCAACACCTAGATCTAGTCTCTCATTGGTTGCCCCTCTTCCCGTTCATCCTCAGGACAAATTGCAACCTGTAGGGAACAGGAGCTTAAAGGTGCTGATTCTCCAAGTAGGGAGATTGCTAGTAAAGTAGCTGGAAAGGCGAACCCGAGCACAAGGAGATGAGAAATGAGGTGCGTATTAGAAACCTTTCAAAATCACACGGTGTACCATCTTCTGGGTTACTCATGCATGTTTTCGATGTAGGAAGATGCCCTTGAACCTGGAGATTTGGGACCCATGGGATGGGTACCAGGCAGTATTACTTTAAAGGGTCTGCGTTTGCTCACCCAACCTCACCCAACCTTTCAGCCCCAAGAGTGTCCATCCTTATGTCTCATCCAGCTCTGGGTCTAGATATGGTCAATCCAGGTTGCATCAGAGCCTCTGAACGAATTTTGTAAGAATTTCTCTCTCTTTCACTGTCTTTGTTTTACGGGTTTTTAAAGGTAATTTATTTTTATAATGGGGTTTAGCTGCTTTTCACGGCTGTGTTTATGCGGCTTTACACCCACTTGACTCACTTCCAGACAGATATCAATACATAGGTTTTAAGATTCTTACTAGTCACATATATTCTTGTGCGGTGAATAGGGGGTGTTGAGTCCAGTTCACTGAGCAAGGAGTAGGTCTTGTCTATTACATATTGGGTGTATGGAACGGTATCTGAGCGAATTTGAAACCCTTGTTTTATGCATCACGCCACCTCACCTTTCCCGTTAAGCAGCCATAGTGTGTTTTCTAAACGTGTGACTCTGTTCTGTTTTGTAATTCAGTTCAAGTGTAGCGGTTTTTACATTCCCTCTATAAGTGATAGCTTATGATAAGTGTCTTTTTCTGTGTGACTTATTTCACTTAGAATCATCGTACCTAAATCCTCTCATCTTGCTTCTACTAGCCTTATGACATTGATTTCATGTCTGAGTGATATTCCATTGTACATAAGGACCACAACTTCTTTATCCATTTTTGTCTTTCCTGGGATATTTAAGGTGTCATGAAGTGGAGGTTCTTGTCAACAGAGCAGCCCTAAACTTTGGGGTGCCTGTGTCTTGCTGATTTTTAGTTTTCCCAATATATACGCCCATGAGAGGACGTGCCCTATGCTCCCTAAGCTGTGTTTTTTCGATGTTTCAGGACACACCGTACACTTCTCCAGAGTGGCTGTTGGCAATTTACATCCCACCCATCAGCGTAGCAAGGCTGCCATTTCTCCATGGCCTGTCCTGCATTTCTGGTTTTGACACTTTTTGCAGCATGGCCCTTTTGACCGATGGGAAGCGAGATTTCTTTGTAGCGCTGATTAGCCTTTCCAGGTTGCTTGGTTGGCCAAACAGGGCGTATGCGTTTTTTCCTGAATATATTCAGGAAAAAACGCATACGCCCTGTTTGGCCAAGGGCATCATTGTCGACGTTTTACCACTTTTCATGTGCTTTAAAGGCGATTCGAATCTACCTCCTGAAACCTGTTTCCTGCAATTCTGCCTTGCTTTCAAATCCTCTTCGTTGCCTTCCCTCAATATATCTGTGGATGAGAGTTATCATTTATAGCTCTGCGGGTTTGTGAATTGCAGTGTCCCTGAGCTCCATTTTTCAACTGGCTTTTTTGGGAGCTGGCCGCAAAAGCGCGGGATTGCCTCAGGCCCTATTCTGTTTCTGGGCGGCAGGCTGAGCCTGTGGGTAATTCTTCTTCCCGATGGGAAAATAGAGTGACCTGAGCCTGTCCCAACACATAGATCTAGTCTCTCATTGGTTGCCCCTCTTCCCGTTCATCCTCAGGACAAATTGCAACCTGTAGGGAACAGGAGCTTAAAGGTGCTGATTCTCCAAGTAGGGAGATTGCTAGTAAAGTAGCTGGAAAGGCGAACCCGAGCACAAGGAGATGAGAAATGAGGTGCGTATTAGAAACCTTTCAAAATCACACGGTGTACCATCTTCTGGGTTTCTCATGCATGTTTTCGATGTAGGAAGATGCCCTTGAACCTGGAGATTTGGGACCCATGGGATGGGTACCAGGCAGTATTACTTTAAAGGGTCTGCGTTTGCTCACCCAACCTCACCCAACCTTTCAGCCCCAAGAGTGTCCACCCTTATGTCTCATCCAGCTGTGGGTCTAGATATGGTCAATCCAGGTTGCATCACAGCCTCTGAACGAATTGTGTAAGAATTTCTCTCTCTTTCACTGTCTTTGTTTTACGGGTTTTTAAAAGTAATTTATTTTTATAATGGGGTTTAGCTGCTTTTCACGGCTGTGTTTATGCGGCTTTACACCCACTTGACTCACTTCCAGACAGATATCAATACATAGGTTTTAAGATTCTTACTAGTCACATATATTCTTGTGCGGTGAATAGGGGGTGTTGAGTCCAGTTCACTGAGCAAGGAGTAGGTCTTGTCTATTACATATTGGGTGTATGGAACGGTATCTGAGCGAATTTGAAACCCTTGTTTTATGCATCACCCCACCTCACCTTTCCCGCTCAGCAGCCATCGTGTGTTTTCTAAACGTGTGACTCTGTTCTGTTTTGTAATTCAATTCAAGTGTAGCTGTTTTTACATTCCCTCTATAAGTGATAGCTTATGATAAGTGTCTTTTTCTGTGTGACTTATTTCACTTAGGATCATCGTACCTAAATCCACTGATCTTGCTTCTACTAGCCTTATGACATTGATTTCATGTCTGAGTGATATTCCATTGTACATAAGGACCACAACTTCTTTATCCATTTTTCTCTTTCCTGGGATATTTAAGGTGTCATGAAGTGGAGGTTCTTGTCAACAGAGCAGCCCTAAACTTTGGGGTGCCTGTGTCTTGCTGATTTTTAGTTTTCCCAATTTATACGCCCATGAGTGGACGTGCCCTATGCTCCCTAAGCTGTGTTTTTTCGATGTTTCAGGACACACCGTACACTTTTCCAGAGTGGCTGTTGGCAATTTACATCCCGCCCATCAGCGTAGCAAGGCTACCATTTCTCCATGGCCTGTCCTGCATTTCTGGTTTTGCCACTTTTTTCAGCATGGCACTTTTGACCGATGGGAAGCGAGACTTCTTTGTAGCACTGATTTGCCTTTCCAGGTTGCTTGGTTGGCCAAAAAGGGCGTATGCGTTTTTTCCTGAATATATTCAGGAAAAAACGCATACGCCCTTTTTGGCCAAGGGCATCATTGTCGACGTTTTGCCGCTTTTCATGTGCTTTAAAGGCGATTCGAATCTACCTCCTGAAATCTGTTTCCTGCAATTCTGCCTTGCTTTCAAATCCTCTTCGTTGCCTTCCCTCAATATATCTGTGGATGAGAGTTATCATTCATAACTCTGCGGGTTTCTGAATTGCAGTGTCCCTGAGCTCCATTTTTCAACTGGCTTTTTTGGGAGCTGGCCGCAAAAGCGCGGGATTGCCTCAGGCCCTATTCTGCTTCTGGGCGGCAGGCTTAGCCTGTGGTTAATTCTTCTTCCTGATGGGAAATAGAGTGACCTGTGCCTGTCCCAACACCTAGATCTAGTCTCTCATTGGTTGCCCCTCTTCCCGTTCATCCTCAGGACAAATTGCAACCTGTAGGGAACAGGAGCTTAAAGGTGCTGATTCTCCAAGTAGGGAGGTTGCTAGTAAAGTAGCTGGAATGGCGAACCCGAGCACAAGGAGATGAGAAATGAGGTGCGTATTAGAAACCTTTCAAAATCACACGGTGTACCATCTTCTGGGTTTCTCATGCATGTTTTCGATGTAGGAAGATGCCCTTGAACCTGGAGATTTGGGACCCATGGGATGGGTACCAGGCAGTATTACTTTAAAGGGTCTGCGTTTGCTCACCCAACCTCACCCAACCTTTCAGCCCCAAGAGTGTCCACCCTTATGTCTCATCCAGCTGTGGGTCTAGATATGGTCAATCCAGGTTGCATCACAGCCTCTGAACGAATTGTGTAAGAATTTCTCTCTCTTTCACTGTCTTTGTTTTACGGGTTTTTAAAAGTAATTTATTTTTATAATGGGGTTTAGCTGCTTTTCACGGCTGTGTTTATGCGGCTTTACACCCACTTGACTCACTTCCAGACAGATATCAATACATAGGTTTTAAGATTCTTACTAGTCACATATATTCTTGTGCGGTGAATAGGGGGTGTTGAGTCCAGTTCACTGAGCAAGGAGTAGGTCTTGTCTATTACATATTGGGTGTATGGAACGGTATCTGAGCGAATTTGAAACCCTTGTTTTATGCATCACCCCACCTCACCTTTCCCGCTCAGCAGCCATCGTGTGTTTTCTAAACGTGTGACTCTGTTCTGTTTTGTAATTCAATTCAAGTGTAGCGGTTTTTACATTCCCTCTATAAGTGATAGCTTATGATAAGTGTCTTTTTCTGTGTGACTTATTTCACTTAGGATCATCGTACCTAAATCCACTGATCTTGCTTCTACTAGCCTTATGACATTGATTTCATGTCTGAGTGATATTCCATTGTACATAAGGACCACAACTTCTTTATCCATTTTTCTCTTTCCTGGGATATTTAAGGTGTCATGAAGTGGAGGTTCTTGTCAACAGAGCAGCCCTAAACTTTGGGGTGCCTGTGTCTTGCTGATTTTTAGTTTTCCCAATTTATACGCCCATGAGTGGACGTGCCCTATGCTCCCTAAGCTGTGTTTTTTCGATGTTTCAGGACACACCGTACACTTTTCCAGAGTGGCTGTTGGCAATTTACATCCCGCCCATCAGCGTAGCAAGGCTACCATTTCTCCATGGCCTGTCCTGCATTTCTGGTTTTGCCACTTTTTGCAGCATGGCACTTTTGACCGATGGGAAGCGAGACTTCTTTGTAGCACTGATTTGCCTTTCCAGGTTGCTTGGTTGGCCAAAAAGGGCGTATGCGTTTTTTCCTGAATATATTCAGGAAAAAACGCATACGCCCTTTTTGGCCAAGGGCATCATTGTCGACGTTTTGCCGCTTTTCATGTGCTTTAAAGGCGATTCGAATCTACCTCCTGAAATCTGTTTCCTGCAATTCTGCCTTGCTTTCAAATCCTCTTCGTTGCCTTCCCTCAATATATCTGTGGATGAGAGTTATCATTCATAACTCTGCGGGTTTCTGAATTGCAGTGTCCCTGAGCTCCATTTTTCAACTGGCTTTTTTGGGAGCTGGCCGCAAAAGCGCGGGATTGCCTCAGGCCCTATTCTGCTTCTGGGCGGCAGGCTTAGCCTGTGGTTAATTCTTCTTCCTGATGGGAAATAGAGTGACCTGTGCCTGTCCCAACACCTAGATCTAGTCTCTCATTGGTTGCCCCTCTTCCCGTTCATCCTCAGGACAAATTGCAACCTGTAGGGAACAGGAGCTTAAAGGTGCTGATTCTCCAAGTAGGGAGGTTGCTAGTAAAGTAGCTGGAATGGCGAACCCGAGCACAAGGAGATGAGAAATGAGGTGCGTATTAGAAACCTTTCAAAATCACACGGTGTACCATCTTCTGGGTTTCTCATGCATGTTTTCGATGTAGGAAGATGCCCTTGAACCTGGAGATTTGGGACCCATGGGATGGGTACCAGGCAGTATTACTTTAAAGGGTCTGCGTTTGCTCACCCAACCTCACCCAACCTTTCAGCCCCAAGAGTGTCCACCCTTATGTCTCATCCAGCTGTGGGTCTAGATATGGTCAATCCAGGTTGCATCACAGCCTCTGAACGAATTGTGTAAGAATTTCTCTCTCTTTCACTGTCTTTGTTTTACGGGTTTTTAAAAGTAATTTATTTTTATAATGGGGTTTAGCTGCTTTTCACGGCTGTGTTTATGCGGCTTTACACCCACTTGACTCACTTCCAGACAGATATCAATACATAGGTTTTAAGATTCTTACTAGTCACATATATTCTTGTGCGGTGAATAGGGGGTGTTGAGTCCAGTTCACTGAGCAAGGAGTAGGTCTTGTCTATTACATATTGGGTGTATGGAACGGTATCTGAGCGAATTTGAAACCCTTGTTTTATGCATCACCCCACCTCACCTTTCCCGCTCAGCAGCCATCGTGTGTTTTCTAAACGTGTGACTCTGTTCTGTTTTGTAATTCAATTCAAGTGTAGCGGTTTTTACATTCCCTCTATAAGTGATAGCTTATGATAAGTGTCTTTTTCTGTGTGACTTATTTCACTTAGGATCATCGTACCTAAATCCACTGATCTTGCTTCTACTAGCCTTATGACATTGATTTCATGTCTGAGTGATATTCCATTGTACATAAGGACCACAACTTCTTTATCCATTTTTCTCTTTCCTGGGATATTTAAGGTGTCATGAAGTGGAGGTTCTTGTCAACAGAGCAGCCCTAAACTTTGGGGTGCCTGTGTCTTGCTGATTTTTAGTTTTCCCAATTTATACGCCCATGAGTGGACGTGCCCTATGCTCCCTAAGCTGTGTTTTTTCGATGTTTCAGGACACACCGTACACTTTTCCAGAGTGGCTGTTGGCAATTTACATCCCGCCCCTCAGCGTAGCAAGGCTACCATTTCTCCATGGCCTGTCCTGCATTTCTGGTTTTGCCACTTTTTGCAGCATGCACTTTTGACCGATGGGAAGCGAGACTTCTTTGTAGCACTGATTTGCCTTTCCAGGTTGCTTGGTTGGCCAAAAAGGGCGTATGCGTTTTTTCCTGAATATATTCAGGAAAAAACGCATACGCCCTTTTTGGCCAAGGGCATCATTGTCGACGTTTTGCCGCTTTTCATGTGCTTTAAAGGCGATTCGAATCTACCTCCTGAAATCTGTTTCCTGCAATTCTGCCTTGCTTTCAAATCCTCTTCGTTGCCTTCCCTCAATATATCTGTGGATGAGAGTTATCATTCATAACTCTGCGGGTTTCTGAATTGCAGTGTCCCTGAGCTCCATTTTTCAACTGGCTTTTTTGGGAGCTGGCCGCAAAAGCGCGGGATTGCCTCAGGCCCTATTCTGCTTCTGGGCGGCAGGCTTAGCCTGTGGTTAATTCTTCTTCCTGATGGGAAATAGAGTGACCTGTGCCTGTCCCAACACCTAGATCTAGTCTCTCATTGGTTGCCCCTCTTCCCGTTCATCCTCAGGACAAATTGCAACCTGTAGGGAACAGGAGCTTAAAGGTGCTGATTCTCCAAGTAGGGAGGTTGCTAGTAAAGTAGCTGGAAAGGCGAACCCGAGCACAAGGAGATGAGAAATGAGGTGCGTATTAGAAACCTTTCAAAATCACACGGTGTACCATCTTCTGGGTTTCTCATGCATGTTTTCGATGTAGGAAGATGCCCTTGAACCTGGAGATTTGGGACCCATGGGATGGGTACCAGGCAGTATTACTTTAAAGGGTCTGCGTTTGCTCACCCAACCTCACCCAACCTTTCAGCCCCAAGAGTGTCCACCCTTATGTCTCATCCAGCTGTGGGTCTAGATATGGTCAATCCAGGTTGCATCACAGCCTCTGAACGAATTGTGTAAGAATTTCTCTCTCTTTCACTGTCTTTGTTTTACGGGTTTTTAAAAGTAATTTATTTTTATAATGGGGTTTAGCTGCTTTTCACGGCTGTGTTTATGCGGCTTTACACCCACTTGACTCACTTCCAGACAGATATCAATACATAGGTTTTAAGATTCTTACTAGTCACATATATTCTTGTGCGGTGAATAGGGGGTGTTGAGTCCAGTTCACTGAGCAAGGAGTAGGTCTTGTCTATTACATATTGGGTGTATGGAACGGTATCTGAGCGAATTTGAAACCCTTGTTTTATGCATCACCCCACCTCACCTTTCCCGTTAAGCAGCCATAGTGTGTTTTCTAAACGTGTGACTCTGTTCTGTTTTGTAATTCAGTTCAAGTGTAGCGGTTTTTACATTCCCTCTATAAGTGATAGCTTATGATAAGTGTCTTTTTCTGTGTGACTAATTTCACTTAGGATCATCGTACCTAAATCCACTCATCTTGCCTCTACTAGCCTTATGACATTGATTTCATGTCTGAGTGATATTCCATTGTACATAAGGACCACAACTTCTTTATCCATTTTTCTCTTTCCTGGGATATTTAAGGTGTCATGAAGTGGAGGTTCTTGTCAACAGAGCAGCCCTAAACTTTGGGGTGCCTGTGTCTTGCTGATTTTTAGTTTTCCCAATTTATACGCCCATGAGTGGACGTGCCCTATGCTCCCTAAGCTGTGTTTTTTCGATGTTTCAGGACACACCGTACACTTCTCCAGAGTGGCTGTTGGCAATTTACATCCCGCCCATCAGCGTAGCAAGGCTGCCATTTCTCCATGGCCTGTCCTATATTTCTGGTTTTGACACTTTTTGCAGCATGGCCCTTTTGACCGATGGGAAGCGAGACTTCTTTGTAGCACTGATTTGCCTTTCCAGGTTGCTTGGTTGGCCAAAAAGGGCGTATGCGTTTTTTCCTGAATATATTCAGGAAAAAACGCATACGCCCTTTTTGGCCAAGGGCATCATTGTCGACGTTTTGCCGCTTTTCATGTGCTTTAAAGGCGATTCGAATCTACCTCCTGAAATCTGTTTCCTGCAATTCTGCCTTGCTTTCAAATCCTCTTCGTTGCCTTCCCTCAATATATCTGTGGATGAGAGTTATCATTCATAACTCTGCGGGTTTCTGAATTGCAGTGTCCCTGAGCTCCATTTTTCAACTGGCTTTTTCGGGAGCTGGCCGCAAAAGCGCGGGATTGCCTCAGGCCCTATTCTGCTTCTGGGCGGCAGGCTTAGCCTGTGGTTAATTCTTCTTCCTGATGGGAAATAGAGTGACCTGTGCCTGTCCCAACACCTAGATCTAGTCTCTCATTGGTTGCCCCTCTTCCCGTTCATCCTCAGGACAAATTGCAACCTGTAGGGAACAGGAGCTTAAAGGTGCTGATTCTCCAAGTAGGGAGATTGCTAGTAAAGTAGCTGGAAAGGCGAACCCGAGCACAAGGAGATGAGAAATGAGGTGCGTATTAGAAACCTTTCAAAATCACACGGTGTACCATCTTCTGGGTTCCTCATGCATGTTTTCGATGTAGGAAGATGCCCTTGAACCTGGAGATTTGGGACCCATGGGATGGGTACCAGGCAGTATTACTTTAAAGGGTCTGCGTTTGCTCACCCAACCTCACCCAACCTTTCAGCCCCAAGAGTGTCCACCCTTATGTCTCATCCAGCTGTGGGTCTAGATATGTCAATCCAGGTTGCATCACAGCCTCTGAACGAATTTTGTAAGAATTTCTCTCTCTTTCACTGTCTTTGTTTTACGGGTTTTTAAAAGTAATTTATTTTTATAATGGGGTTTAGCTGCTTTTCACGGCTGTGTTTATGCGGCTTTACACCCACTTGACTCACTTCCAGACAGATATCAATACATAGGTTTTAAGATTCTTACTAGTCACATATATTCTTTTGCGGTGAATAGGGGGTGTTGAGTCCAGTTCACTGAGCAAGGAGTAGGTCTTGTCTATTACATATTGGGTGAATGGAACGGTATCTGAGCGAATTTGAAACCCTTGTTTTATGCATCACCCCACCTCACCTTTCCCGCTCAGCAGCCATCGTGTGTTTTCTAAACGTGTGACTCTGTTCTGTTTTGTAATTCAGTTCAAGTGTAGCGGTTTTTACATTCCCTCTATAAGTGATAGCTTATGATAAGTGTCTTTTTCTGTGTGACTTATTTCACTTAGGATCATCGTACCTAAATCCACTGATCTTGCTTCTACTAGCCTTATGACATTGATTTCATGTCTGAGTGATATTCCATTGTACATAAGGACCACAACTTCTTTATCCATTTTTCTCTTTCCTGGGATATTTAAGGTGTCATGAAGTGGAGGTTCTTGTCAACAGAGCAGCCCTAAACTTTGGGGTGCCTGTGTCTTGCTGATTTTTAGTTTTCCCAATTTATACGCCCATGAGTGGACGTGCCCTATGCTCCCTAAGCTGTGTTTTTTCGATGTTTCAGGACACACCGTACACTTTTCCAGAGTGGCTGTTGGCAATTTACATCCCGCCCATCAGCGTAGCAAGGCTGCCATTTCTCCATGGCCTGTCCTGCATTTCTGGTTTGGACACTTTTTGCAGCATGGCACTTTTGACCAATGGGAAGCGAGACTTCTTTGTAACGCTGATTAGCCTTTCCAGGTTGCTTGGTTGGCCAAACAGGGCGTATGCGTTTTTTCCTGAATATATTCAGGAAAAAACGCATACGCCCTGTTTGGCCAAGGGCATCATTGTCGACGTTTTGCCACTTTTCATATGCTTTAAAGGCGATTCGAATCTACCTCCTGAAACCTGTTTCCTGAAATTCTGCCTTGCTTTCAAATCCTCTTCGTTGCCTTCCCTCAATATATCTGTGGATGAGAGTTATCATTTATAGCTCTGCGGGTTTGTGAATTGCAGTGTCCCTGAGCTCCATTTTTCAACTGGCTTTTTTGGGAGCTGGCCGCAAAAGCGCGGGATTGCCTCAGGCCCTATTCTGCTTCTGGGCGGCAGGCTGAGCCTGTGGTTAATTCTTCTTCCTGATGGGAAAATAGAGTGACCTGTGCCTGTCCCAACACATAGATCTAGTCTCTCATTGGTTGCCCCTCTTCCCGTTCATCCTCAGGACAAATTGCATCCTGTAGGGGACAGGAGCTTAAAGGTGCTGATTCTCCAAGTAGGGAGATTGCTAGTAAAGTAGCTGGAAAGGCGAACCCGAGCACAAGGAGATGAGAAATGAGGTGCGTATTAGAAACCTTTCAAAATCACATGGTGTACCATCTTCTGGGTTTCTCATGCATGTTTTCCATATAGGAAGATGCCCTTGAACCTGGAGATTTGGGACCCATGGGATGGGTACCAGGCAGTATTACTTTAAAGGGTCTGCGTTTGCTCACCCAACCTCACTCAACCTTTCAGCCCCAAGAGTGTCCACCCTTATGTCTCATCCAGCTGTGGGTCTAGATATGGTTAATCCAGGTTGCATCACAGCCTCTGAACGAATTTTGTAAGAATTTCTCTCTCTTTCACTGTCTTTGTTTTACGGGTTTTTAAAAGTAATTTATTTTTATAATGGGGTTTAGCTGCTTTTCACGGCTGTGTTTATGCGGCTTTACACCCAATTGACTCACTTCCAGACAGATATCAATACATAGGTTTTAAGATTCTTACTAGTCACATATATTCTTGTGCGGTGAATAGGGGGTGTTGAGTCCAGTTCACTGAGCAAGGAGTAGGTCTTGTCTATTACATATTGGGTGTATGGAACGGTATCTGAGCGAATTTGAAACCCTTGTTTTATGCATCACCCCACCTCACCTTTCCCGTTAAGCAGCCATAGTGTGTTTTCTAAACGTGTGACTCTGTTCTGTTTTGTAATTCAGTTCAAGTGTAGCGGTTTTTACATTCCCTCTATAAGTGATAGCTTATGATAAGTGTCTTTTTCTGTGTGACTTATTTCACTTAGGATCATCGTACCTAAATCCACTCATCTTGCCTCTACTAGCCTTATGACATTGATTTCATGTCTGAGTGATATTCCATTGTACATAAGGACCACAACTTCTTTATCCATTTTTCTCTTTCCTGGGATATTTAAGGTGTCATGAAGTGGAGGTTCTTGTCAACAGAGCAGCCCTAAACTTTGGGGTGCCTGTGTCTTGCTGATTTTTAGTTTTCCCAATTTATACGCCCATGAGTGGACGTGCCCTATGCTCCCTAAGCTGTGTTTTTTCGATATTTCAGGACACACCGTACACTTCTCCAGAGTGGCTGTTGGCAATTTACATCCCGCCCATCAGCGTAGCAAGGCTGCCATTTCTCCATGGCCTGTCCTATATTTCTGGTTTTGACACTTTTTGCAGCATGGCCCTTTTGACCGATGGGAAGCGAGACTTCTTTGTAGCACTGATTTGCCTTTCCAGGTTGCTTGGTTGGCCAAAAAGGGCGTATGCGTTTTTTCCTGAATATATTCAGGAAAAAACGCATACGCCCTTTTTGGCCAAGGGCATCATTGTCGACGTTTTGCCGCTTTTCATGTGCTTTAAAGGCGATTCGAATCTACCTCCTGAAATCTGTTTCCTGCAATTCTGCCTTGCTTTCAAATCCTCTTCGTTGCCTTCCCTCAATATATCTGTGGATGAGAGTTATCATTCATAACTCTGCGGGTTTCTGAATTGCAGTGTCCCTGAGCTCCATTTTTCAACTGGCTTTTTTGGGAGCTGGCCGCAAAAGCGCGGGATTGCCTCAGGCCCTATTCTGCTTCTGGGCGGCAGGCTTAGCCTGTGGTTAATTCTTCTTCCTGATGGGAAATAGAGTGACCTGTGCCTGTCCCAACACCTAGATCTAGTCTCTCATTGGTTGCCCCTCTTCCCGTTCATCCTCAGGACAAATTGCAACCTGTAGGGAACAGGAGCTTAAAGGTGCTGATTCTCCAAGTAGGGAGGTTGCTAGTAAAGTAGCTGGAAAGGCGAACCCGAGCACAAGGAGATGAGAAATGAGGTGCGTATTAGAAACCTTTCAAAATCACACGGTGTACCATCTTCTGGGTTCCTCATGCATGTTTTCGATGTAGGAAGATGCCCTTGAACCTGGAGATTTGGGACCCATGGGATGGGTACCAGGCAGTATTACTTTAAAGGGTCTGCGTTTGCTCACCCAACCTCACCCAACCTTTCAGCCCCAAGAGTGTCCACCCTTATGTCTCATCCAGCTGTGGGTCTAGATATGTCAATCCAGGTTGCATCACAGCCTCTGAACGAATTGTGTAAGAATTTCTCTCTCTTTCACTGTCTTTGTTTTACGGGTTTTTAAAAGTAATTTATTTTTATAATGGGGTTTAGCTGCTTTTCACGGCTGTGTTTATGCGGCTTTACACCCACTTGACTCACTTCCAGACAGATATCAATACATAGGTTTTAAGATTCTTACTAGTCACATATATTCTTGTGCGGTGAATAGGGGGTGTTGAGTCCAGTTCACTGAGCAAGGAGTAGGTCTTGTCTATTACATATTGGGTGTATGGAACGGTATCTGAGCGAATTTGAAACCCTTGTTTTATGCATCACCCCACCTCACCTTTGCCGTTAAGCAGCCATAGTGTGTTTTCTAAACGTGTGACTCTGTTCTGTTTTGTAATTCAGTTCAAGTGTAGCGGTTTTTACATTCCCTCTATAAGTGATACCTTATGATAAGTGTCTTTTTCTGTGTGACTTATTTCACTTAGGATCATCGTACCTAAATCCACTCATCTTGCTTCTACTAGCCTTATGACATTGATTTCATGTCTGAGTGATATTCCATTGTACATAAGGACCACAACTTCTCTATCCATTTTTCTCTTTCCTGGGATATTTAAGGTGTCATGAAGTGGAGGTTCTTGTCAACAGAGCAGCCCTAAACTTTGGGGTGCCTGTGTCTTGCTGATTTTTAGTTTTCCCAATTTATACGCCCATGAGTGGACGTGCCCTATGCTCCCTAAGCTGTGTTTTTTCGATGTTTCAGGACACACCGTACACTTTTCCAGAGTGGCTGTTGGCAATTTACATCCCGCCCATCAGCGTAGCAAGGCTGCCATTTCTCCATGGCCTGTCCTATATTTCTGGTTTTGACACTTTTTGCAGCATGGCCCTTTTGACCGATGGGAAGCGAGACTTCTTTGTAGCACTGATTTGCCTTTCCAGGTTGCTTGGTTGGCCAAAAAGGGCGTATGCGTTTTTTCCTGAATATATTCAGGAAAAAACGCATACGCCCTTTTTGGCCAAGGGCATCATTGTCGACGTTTTGCCGCTTTTCATGTGCTTTAAAGGCGATTCGAATCTACCTCCTGAAATCTGTTTCCTGCAATTCTGCCTTGCTTTCAAATCCTCTTCGTTGCCTTCCCTCAATATATCTGTGGATGAGAGTTATCATTCATAACTCTGCGGGTTTCTGAATTGCAGTGTCCCTGAGCTCCATTTTTCAACTGGCTTTTTTGGGAGCTGGCCGCAAAAGCGCGGGATTGCCTCAGGCCCTATTCTGCTTCTGGGCGGCAGGCTTAGCCTGTGGTTAATTCTTCTTCCTGATGGGAAATAGAGTGACCTGTGCCTGTCCCAACACCTAGATCTAGTCTCTCATTGGTTGCCCCTCTTCCCGTTCATCCTCAGGACAAATTGCAACCTGTAGGGAACAGGAGCTTAAAGGTGCTGATTCTCCAAGTAGGGAGGTTGCTAGTAAAGTAGCTGGAAAGGCGAACCCGAGCACAAGGAGATGAGAAATGAGGTGCGTATTAGAAACCTTTCAAAATCACACGGTGTACCATCTTCTGGGTTCCTCATGCATGTTTTCGATGTAGGAAGATGCCCTTGAACCTGGAGATTTGGGACCCATGGGATGGGTACCAGGCAGTATTACTTTAAAGGGTCTGCGTTTGCTCACCCAACCTCACCCAACCTTTCAGCCCCAAGAGTGTCCACCCTTATGTCTCATCCAGCTGTGGGTCTAGATATGTCAATCCAGGTTGCATCACAGCCTCTGAACGAATTGTGTAAGAATTTCTCTCTCTTTCACTGTCTTTGTTTTACGGGTTTTTAAAAGTAATTTATTTTTATAATGGGGTTTAGCTGCTTTTCACGGCTGTGTTTATGCGGCTTTACACCCACTTGACTCACTTCCAGACAGATATCAATACATAGGTTTTAAGATTCTTACTAGTCACATATATTCTTGTGCGGTGAATAGGGGGTGTTGAGTCCAGTTCACTGAGCAAGGAGTAGGTCTTGTCTATTACATATTGGGTGTATGGAACGGTATCTGAGCGAATTTGAAACCCTTGTTTTATGCATCACCCCACCTCACCTTTGCCGTTAAGCAGCCATAGTGTGTTTTCTAAACGTGTGACTCTGTTCTGTTTTGTAATTCAGTTCAAGTGTAGCGGTTTTTACATTCCCTCTATAAGTGATACCTTATGATAAGTGTCTTTTTCTGTGTGACTTATTTCACTTAGGATCATCGTACCTAAATCCACTCATCTTGCTTCTACTAGCCTTATGACATTGATTTCATGTCTGAGTGATATTCCATTGTACATAAGGACCACAACTTCTCTATCCATTTTTCTCTTTCCTGGGATATTTAAGGTGTCATGAAGTGGAGGTTCTTGTCAACAGAGCAGCCCTAAACTTTGGGGTGCCTGTGTCTTGCTGATTTTTAGTTTTCCCAATTTATACGCCCATGAGTGGACGTGCCCTATGCTCCCTAAGCTGTGTTTTTTCGATGTTTCAGGACACACCGTACACTTTTCCAGAGTGGCTGTTGGCAATTTACATCCCGCCCATCAGCGTAGCAAGGCTGCCATTTCTCCATGGCCTGTCCTGCATTTCTGGTTTGGACACTTTTTGCAGCATGGCACTTTTGACCAATGGGAAGCGAGACTTCTTTGTAACGCTGATTAGCCTTTCCAGGTTGCTTGGTTGGCCAAACAGGGCGTATGCGTTTTTTCCTGAATATATTCAGGAAAAAACGCATACGCCCTGTTTGGCCAAGGGCATCATTGTCGACGTTTTGCCACTTTTCATATGCTTTAAAGGCGATTCGAATCTACCTCCTGAAACCTGTTTCCTGAAATTCTGCCTTGCTTTCAAATCCTCTTCGTTGCCTTCCCTCAATATATCTGTGGATGAGAGTTATCATTTATAGCTCTGCGGGTTTGTGAATTGCAGTGTCCCTGAGCTCCATTTTTCAACTGGCTTTTTTGGGAGCTGGCCGCAAAAGCGCGGGATTGCCTCAGGCCCTATTCTGCTTCTGGGCGGCAGGCTGAGCCTGTGGTTAATTCTTCTTCCTGATGGGAAAATAGAGTGACCTGTGCCTGTCCCAACACATAGATCTAGTCTCTCATTGGTTGCCCCTCTTCCCGTTCATCCTCAGGACAAATTGCATCCTGTAGGGGACAGGAGCTTAAAGGTGCTGATTCTCCAAGTAGGGAGATTGCTAGTAAAGTAGCTGGAAAGGCGAACCCGAGCACAAGGAGATGAGAAATGAGGTGCGTATTAGAAACCTTTCAAAATCACACGGTGTACCATCTTCTGGGTTTCTCATGCATGTTTTCCATATAGGAAGATGCCCTTGAACCTGGAGATTTGGGACCCATGGGATGGGTACCAGGCAGTATTACTTTAAAGGGTCTGCGTTTGCTCACCCAACCTCACTCAACCTTTCAGCCCCAAGAGTGTCCACCCTTATGTCTCATCCAGCTGTGGGTCTAGATATGGTTAATCCAGGTTGCATCACAGCCTCTGAACGAATTTTGTAAGAATTTCTCTCTCTTTCACTGTCTTTGTTTTACGGGTTTTTAAAAGTAATTTATTTTTATAATGGGGTTTAGCTGCTTTTCACGGCTGTGTTTATGCGGCTTTACACCCAATTAACTCACTTCCAGACAGATATCAATACATAGGTTTTAAGATTCTTACTAGTCACATATATTCTTGTGCGGTGAATAGGGGGTGTTGAGTCCAGTTCACTGAGCAAGGAGTAGGTCTTGTCTATTACATATTGGGTGTATGGAACGGTATCTGAGCGAATTTGAAACCCTTGTTTTATGCATCACCCCACCTCACCTTTCCCGTTAAGCAGCCATAGTGTGTTTTCTAAACGTGTGACTCTGTTCTGTTTTGTAATTCAGTTCAAGTGTAGCGGTTTTTACATTCCCTCTATAAGTGATAGCTTATGATAAGTGTCTTTTTCTGTGTGACTTATTTCACTTAGGATCATCGTACCTAAATCCACTCATCTTGCCTCTACTAGCCTTATGACATTGATTTCATGTCTGAGTGATATTCCATTGTACATAAGGACCACAACTTCTTTATCCATTTTTCTCTTTCCTGGGATATTTAAGGTGTCATGAAGTGGAGGTTCTTGTCAACAGAGCAGCCCTAAACTTTGGGGTGCCTGTGTCTTGCTGATTTTTAGTTTTCCCAATTTATACGCCCATGAGTGGACGTGCCCTATGCTCCCTAAGCTGTGTTTTTTCGATGTTTCAGGACACACCGTACACTTCTCCAGAGTGGCTGTTGGCAATTTACATCCCGCCCATCAGCGTAGCAAGGCTGCCATTTCTCCATGGCCTGTCCTATATTTCTGGTTTTGACACTTTTTGCAGCATGGCCCTTTTGACCGATGGGAAGCGAGACTTCTTTGTAGCACTGATTTGCCTTTCCAGGTTGCTTGGTTGGCCAAAAAGGGCGTATGCGTTTTTTCCTGAATATATTCAGGAAAAAACGCATACGCCCTTTTTGGCCAAGGGCATCATTGTCGACGTTTTGCCGCTTTTCATGTGCTTTAAAGGCGATTCGAATCTACCTCCTGAAATCTGTTTCCTGCAATTCTGCCTTGCTTTCAAATCCTCTTCGTTGCCTTCCCTCAATATATCTGTGGATGAGAGTTATCATTCATAACTCTGCGGGTTTCTGAATTGCAGTGTCCCTGAGCTCCATTTTTCAACTGGCTTTTTTGGGAGCTGGCCGCAAAAGCGCGGGATTGCCTCAGGCCCTATTCTGCTTCTGGGCGGCAGGCTTAGCCTGTGGTTAATTCTTCTTCCTGATGGGAAATAGAGTGACCTGTGCCTGTCCCAACACCTAGATCTAGTCTCTCATTGGTTGCCCCTCTTCCCGTTCATCCTCAGGACAAATTGCAACCTGTAGGGAACAGGAGCTTAAAGGTGCTGATTCTCCAAGTAGGGAGGTTGCTAGTAAAGTAGCTGGAAAGGCGAACCCGAGCACAAGGAGATGAGAAATGAGGTGCGTATTAGAAACCTTTCAAAATCACACGGTGTACCATCTTCTGGGTTCCTCATGCATGTTTTCGATGTAGGAAGATGCCCTTGAACCTGGAGATTTGGGACCCATGGGATGGGTACCAGGCAGTATTACTTTAAAGGGTCTGCGTTTGCTCACCCAACCTCACCCAACCTTTCAGCCCCAAGAGTGTCCACCCTTATGTCTCATCCAGCTGTGGGTCTAGATATGTCAATCCAGGTTGCATCACAGCCTCTGAACGAATTGTGTAAGAATTTCTCTCTCTTTCACTGTCTTTGTTTTACGGGTTTTTAAAAGTAATTTATTTTTATAATGGGGTTTAGCTGCTTTTCACGGCTGTGTTTATGCGGCTTTACACCCACTTGACTCACTTCCAGACAGATATCAATACATAGGTTTTAAGATTCTTACTAGTCACATATATTATTGTGCGGTGAATAGGGGGTGTTGAGTCCAGTTCACTGAGCAAGGAGTAGGTCTTGTCTATTACATATTGGGTGTATGGAACGGTATCTGAGCGAATTTGAAACCCTTGTTTTATGCATCACCCCACCTCACCTTTGCCGTTAAGCAGCCATAGTGTGTTTTCTAAACGTGTGACTCTGTTCTGTTTTGTAATTCAGTTCAAGTGTAGCGGTTTTTACATTCCCTCTATAAGTGATACCTTATGATAAGTGTCTTTTTCTGTGTGACTTATTTCACTTAGGATCATCGTACCTAAATCCACTCATCTTGCTTCTACTAGCCTTATGACATTGATTTCATGTCTGAGTGATATTCCATTGTACATAAGGACCACAACTTCTCTATCCATTTTTCTCTTTCCTGGGATATTTAAGGTGTCATGAAGTGGAGGTTCTTGTCAACAGAGCAGCCCTAAACTTTGGGGTGCCTGTGTCTTGCTGATTTTTAGTTTTCCCAATTTATACGCCCATGAGTGGACGTGCCCTATGCTCCCTAAGCTGTGTTTTTTCGATGTTTCAGGACACACCGTACACTTTTCCAGAGTGGCTGTTGGCAATTTACATCCCGCCCATCAGCGTAGCAAGGCTGCCATTTCTCCATGGCCTGTCCTGCATTTCTGGTTTGGACACTTTTTGCAGCATGGCACTTTTGACCAATGGGAAGCGAGACTTCTTTGTAACGCTGATTAGCCTTTCCAGGTTGCTTGGTTGGCCAAACAGGGCGTATGCGTTTTTTCCTGAATATATTCAGGAAAAAACGCATACGCCCTGTTTGGCCAAGGGCATCATTGTCGACGTTTTGCCACTTTTCATATGCTTTAAAGGCGATTCGAATCTACCTCCTGAAACCTGTTTCCTGAAATTCTGCCTTGCTTTCAAATCCTCTTCGTTGCCTTCCCTCAATATATCTGTGGATGAGAGTTATCATTTATAGCTCTGCGGGTTTGTGAATTGCAGTGTCCCTGAGCTCCATTTTTCAACTGGCTTTTTTGGGAGCTGGCCGCAAAAGCGCGGGATTGCCTCAGGCCCTATTCTGCTTCTGGGCGGCAGGCTGAGCCTGTGGTTAATTCTTCTTCCTGATGGGAAAATAGAGTGACCTGTGCCTGTCCCAACACATAGATCTAGTCTCTCATTGGTTGCCCCTCTTCCCGTTCATCCTCAGGACAAATTGCATCCTGTAGGGGACAGGAGCTTAAAGGTGCTGATTCTCCAAGTAGGGAGATTGCTAGTAAAGTAGCTGGAAAGGCGAACCCGAGCACAAGGAGATGAGAAATGAGGTGCGTATTAGAAACCTTTCAAAATCACACGGTGTACCATCTTCTGGGTTTCTCATGCATGTTTTCCATATAGGAAGATGCCCTTGAACCTGGAGATTTGGGACCCATGGGATGGGTACCAGGCAGTATTACTTTAAAGGGTCTGCGTTTGCTCACCCAACCTCACTCAAACTTTCAGCCCCAAGAGTGTCCACCCTTATGTCTCATCCAGCTGTGGGTCTAGATATGGTTAATCCAGGTTGCATCACAGCCTCTGAACGAATTTTGTAAGAATTTCTCTCTCTTTCACTGTCTTTGTTTTACGGGTTTTTAAAAGTAATTTATTTTTATAATGGGGTTTAGCTGCTTTTCACGGCTGTGTTTATGCGGCTTTACACCCAATTGACTCACTTCCAGACAGATATCAATACATAGGTTTTAAGATTCTTACTAGTCACATATATTCTTGTGCGGTGAATAGGGGGTGTTGAGTCCAGTTCACTGAGCAAGGAGTAGGTCTTGTCTATTACATATTGGGTGTATGGAACGGTATCTGAGCGAATTTGAAACCCTTGTTTTATGCATCACCCCACCTCACCTTTCCCGTTAAGCAGCCATAGTGTGTTTTCTAAACGTGTGACTCTGTTCTGTTTTGTAATTCAGTTCAAGTGTAGCGGTTTTTACATTCCCTCTATAAGTGATAGCTTATGATAAGTGTCTTTTTCTGTGTGACTTATTTCACTTAGGATCATCGTACCTAAATCCACTCATCTTGCCTCTACAAGCCTTATGACATTGATTTCATGTCTGAGTGATATTCCATTGTACATAAGGACCACAACTTCTTTATCCATTTTTCTCTTTCCTGGGATATTTAAGGTGTCATGAAGTGGAGGTTCTTGTCAACAGAGCAGCCCTAAACTTTGGGGTGCCTGTGTCTTGCTGATTTTTAGTTTTCCCAATTTATACGCCCATGAGTGGACGTGCCCTATGCTCCCTAAGCTGTGTTTTTTCGATGTTTCAGGACACACCGTACACTTTTCCAGAGTGGCTGTTGGCAATTTACATCCCGCCCATCAGCGTAGCAAGGCTGCCATTTCTCCATGGCCTGTCCTGCATTTCTGGTTTGGATACTTTTTGCAGCATGGCACTTTTGACCGATGGGAAGCGAGACTTCTTTGTAGCACTGATTTGCCTTTCCAGGTTGCTTGGTTGGCCAAAAAGGGCGTATGCGTTTTTTCCTGAATATATTCAGGAAAAAACGCATACGCCCTTTTTGGCCAAGGGCATCATTGTCGACGTTTTGCCGCTTTTCATGTGCTTTAAAGGCGATTCGAATCTACCTCCTGAAATCTGTTTCCTGCAATTCTGCCTTGCTTTCAAATCCTCTTCGTTGCCTTACCTCAATATATCTGTGGATGAGAGTTATCATTCATAACTCTGCGGTTTTCTGAATTGCAGTGTCCCTGAGCTCCATTTTTCAACTGGCTTTTTTGGGAGCTGGCCGCAAAAGCGCGGGATTGCCTCAGGCCCTATTCTGCTTCTGGGCGGCAGGCTTAGCCTGTGGTTAATTCTTCTTCCTGATGGGAAATAGAGTGACCTGTGCCTGTCCCAACACCTAGATCTAGTCTCTCATTGGTTGCCCCTCTTCCCGTTCATCCTCAGGACAAATTGCAACCTGTAGGGAACAGGAGCTTAAAGGTGCTGATTCTCCAAGTAGGGAGGTTGCTAGTAAAGTAGCTGGAAAGGCGAACCCGAGCACAAGGAGATGAGAAATGAGGTGCGTATTAGAAACCTTTCAAAATCACACGGTGTACCATCTTCTGGGTTTCTCATGCATGTTTTCGATGTAGGAAGATGCCCTTGAACCTGGAGATTTGGGACCCATGGGATGGGTACAAGGCAGTATTACTTTAAAGGTTCTGCGTTTGCTCACCCAACCTCACCCAACCTTTCAGCCCCTAGAGTGTCCACCCTTATGACTCATCCAGCTGTGGGTCTAGATATGGTCAATCCAGGTTGCATCACAGCCTCTGAAAGAATTTTGTAAGAATTTCTCTCTCTTTCACTGTCTTTGTTTTACGGGTTTTTAAAAGTAATTTATTTTTATAATGGGGTTTAGCTGCTTTTCACGGCTGTGTTTATGCGGCCTTACACCCACTTGACTCACTTCCAGACAGATATCAATACATAGGTTTTAAGATTCTTACTAGTCACATATATTCTTGTGCGGTGAATAGGGGGTGTTGAGTCCAGTTCACTGAGCAAGGAGTAGGTCTTGTCTATTACATATTGGGTGTATGGAACGGTATCTGAGCGAATTTGAAACCCTTGTTTTATGCATCACCCCACCTCAACTTTCCCGTTAAGCAGCCATAGTGTGTTTTCTAAATGTGTGACTCTGTTTTGTTTTGTAATTCAGTTCAAGTGTAGCGGTTTTTACATTCCCTCTATAAGTGATAGCTTATGATAAGTGTCTTTTTCTGTGTGACTTATTTCACTTAGGATCATCGTACCTAAATCCACTCATCTTGCCTCTACTAGCCTTATGACATTGATTTCATGTCTGAGTGATATTCCATTGTACATAAGGACCACAACTTCTTTATCCATTTTTCTCTTTCCTGGGATATTTAAGGTGTCATGAAGTGGAGGTTCTTGTCAACAGAGCAGCCCTAAACTTTGGGGTGCCTGTGTCTTGCTGATTTTTAGTTTTCCCAATTTATACGCCCATGAGTGGACGTGCCCTATGCTCCCTAAGCTGTTTTTTTTCGATGTTTCAGGACACACCGTACACTTTTCCAGAGTGGCTGTTGGCAATTTACATCCCGCCCATCAGCGTAGCAAGGCTGCCATTTCTCCATGGCCTGTCCTGCATTTCTGGTTTGGACACTTTTTGCAGCATGGCACTTTTGACCAATGGGAAGCGAGACTTCTTTGTAGCGCTGATTAGCCTTTCCAGGTTGCTTGGTTGGCCAAACAGGGCGTATGCGTTTTTTCCTGAATATATTCAGGAAAAAACGCATAAGCCCTGTTTGGCCAAGGGCATCATTGTCGTCGTTTTGCCACTTTTCATATGCTTTAAAGGCGATTCGAATCTACCTCCTGAGACCTGTTTCCTGAAATTCTGCCTTGCTTTCAAATCCTCTTCGTTGCCTTCCCTCAATATATCTGTGGATGAGAGTTATCATTTATAGCTCTGCGGGTTTGTGAATTGCAGTGTCCCTGAGCTCCATTTTTCAACTGGCTTTTTTGGGAGCTGGCCGCAAAAGCGCGGGATTGCCTCAGGCCCTATTCTGCTTCTGGGCGGCAGGCTTAGCCTGTGGTTAATTCTTCTTCCTGATGGGAAATAGAGTGACCTGTGCCTGTCCGAACACCTAGATCTAGTCTCTCATTGGTTGCCCCTCTTCCCGTTCATCCTCAGGACAAATTGCAACCTGTAGGGAACAGGAGCTTAAAGGTGTTGATTCTCCAAGTAGGGAGATTGCTAGTAAAGTAGCTGGAAAGGCGAACCCGAGCACAAGGAGATGAGAAATGAGGTGCGTATTAGAAACCTTTCAAAATCACACGGTGTACCATCTTCTGGGTTTCTCATGCATGTTTTCGATGTAGGAAGATGCCCTTCAACCTGGAGATTTGGGACCCAAGGGATGGGTACCAGGCAGTATTACTTTAAAGGGTCTGCGTTTGCTCACCCAACCTCACCCAACCTTTCAGCCCCAAGAGTGTCCACCCTTATGTCTCATCCAGCTGTGGGTCTAGATATGTCAATCCAGGTTGCATCACAGCCTCTGAACGAATTTTGTAAGAATTTCTCTCTCTTTCACTGTCTTTGTTTTACGGGTTTTTTAAAGTAATTTATTTTTATAATGGGGTTTAGCTGCTTTTCACGGCTGTGTTTATGCGGCTTTACACCCACTTGACTCACTTCCAGACAGATATCAATACATAGGTTTTAAGATTCTTACTAGTCACATATATTCTTGTGCGGTGAATAGGGGGTGTTGAGTCCAGTTCACTGAGCATGGAGTAGGTATTGTCTATTACATATTGGGTGTATGGAACGGTATCTGAGCGAATTTGAAACCCTTGTTTTATGCATCACCCCACCTCACCTTTCCCGTTAAGCAGCCACAGTGTGTTTTCTAAATGTGTGACTCTGTTCTGTTTTGTAATTCAGTTCAAGTGTAGCGGTTTTTACATTCCTTCTATAAGTGATAGCTTATGATAAGTGTCTTTTTCTGTGTGACTTATTTCACTTAGGATCATCGTACCTAAATCCACTCATCTTGCTTCTACTAGCCTTATGACATTGATTTCATGTCTGAGTGATATTCCATTGTACATAAGGACCACAACTTCTTTATCCATTTTTCTCTTTCCTGGGATATTTAAGGTGTCATGAAGTGGAGGTTCTTGTCAACAGAGCAGCCCTAAACTTTGGGGTGCCTGTGTCTTGCTGATTTTTAGTTTTCCCAATTTATACGCCCATGAGAGGACGTGCCCTATGCTCCCTAAGCTGTGTTTTTTCGATGTTTCAGGACACACCATACACTTTTCCAGAGTGGCTGTTGGCAATTTACATCCCGCCCATCAGCGTAGCAAGGCTGCCATTTCTCCATGGCCTGTCCTGCATTTCTGGTTTTGACACTTTTTGCAGCATGGCACTTTTGACCGATGGGAAGCGAGACTTCTTTGTAGCACTGATTTGCCTTTCCAGGTTGCTTGGTTGGCCAAAAAGGGCGTATGCGTTTTTTCCTGAATATATTCAGGAAAAAACGCATACGCCCTTTTTGGCCAAGGGCATCATTGTCGACGTTTTGCCTCTTTTCATGTGTTTTAAAGGCGATTCGAATCTACCTCCTGAAATCTGTTTCCTGCAATTCTGCCTTGCTTTCAAATCCTATTCGTTGCCTTCCCTCAATATATCTGTGGATGAGAGTTATCATTCATAACTCTGCGGGTTTCTGAATTGCAGTGTCCCTGAGCTCCATTTTTCAACTGGCTTTTTTGGGAGCTGGCCGCAAAAGCGCGGGATTGCCTCAGGCCCTATTCTGCTTCTGGGCGGCAGGCTTAGCCTGTGGTTAATTCTTCTTCCTGATGGGAAATAGAGTGACCTGTGCCTGTCCCAACACCTAGATCTAGTCTCTCATTGGTTGCCCCTCTTCCCGTTCATCCTCAGGACAAATTGCAACCTGTAGGGAACAGGAGCTTAAAGGTGCTGATTCTCCAAGTAGGGAGATTGCTAGTAAAGTAGCTGGAAAGGCGAACCCGAGCACAAGGAGATGAGAAATGAGGTGCGTATTAGAAACCTTTCAAAATCACACGGTGTACCATCTTCTGGGTTTCTCATGCATGTTTTCGATGTAGGAAGATGCCCTTGAACCTGGAGATTTGGGACCCATGGGATGGGTACCAAGCAGTGTTACTTTAAAGGGTCTGCGTTTGCTCACCCAACCTCACCCAACCTTTCAGCCCCAAGAGTGTCCACCCTTATGTCTCATCCAGCTGTGGGTCTAGATATGGTTAATCCAGGTTGCATCACAGCCTCTGAACGAATTTTGTAAGAATTTCTCTCTCTTTCACTGTCTTTGTTTTACGGGTTTTTAAAAGTAATTTATTTTTATAATGGGGTTTAGCTGCTTTTCACGGCTGTGTTTATGCGGCTTTACACCCAATTGACTCACTTCCAGACAGATATCAATACATAGGTTTTAAGATTCTTACTAGTCACATATATTCTTGTGCGGTGAATAGGGGGTGTTGAGTCCAGTTCACTGAGCAAGGAGTAGGTCTTGTCTATTACATATTGGGTGTATGGAACGGTATCTGAGCGAATTTGAAACCCTTGTTTTATGCATCACCCCACCTCACCTTTCCCGTTAAGCAGCCATAGTGTGTTTTCTAAACGTGTGACTCTGTTCTGTTTTGTAATTCAGTTCAAGTGTAGCGGTTTTTACATTCCCTCTATAAGTGATAGCTTATGATAAGTGTCTTTTTCTGTGTGACTTATTTCACTTAGGATCATCGTACCTAAATCCACTCATCTTGCCTCTACTAGCCTTATGACATTGATTTCATGTCTGAGTGATATTCCATTGTACATAAGGACCACAACTTCTTTATCCATTTTTCTCTTTCCTGGGATATTTAAGGTGTCATGAAGTGGAGGTTCTTGTCAACAGAGCAGCCCTAAACTTTGGGGTGCCTGTGTCTTGCTGATTTTTAGTTTTCCCAATTTATACGCCCATGAGTGGACGTGCCCTATGCTCCCTAAGCTGTGTTTTTTCGATGTTTCAGGACACACCGTACACTTCTCCAGAGTGGCTGTTGGCAATTTACATCCCGCCCATCAGCGTAGCAAGGCTGCCATTTCTCCATGGCCTGTCCTATATTTCTGGTTTTGACACTTTTTGCAGCATGGCCCTTTTGACCGATGGGAAGCGAGACTTCTTTGTAGCACTGATTTGCCTTTCCAGGTTGCTTGGTTGGCCAAAAAGGGCGTATGCGTTTTTTCCTGAATATATTCAGGAAAAAACGCATACGCCCTTTTTGGCCAAGGGCATCATTGTCGACGTTTTGCCGCTTTTCATGTGCTTTAAAGGCGATTCGAATCTACCTCCTGAAATCTGTTTCCTGCAATTCTGCCTTGCTTTCAAATCCTCTTCGTTGCCTTCCCTCAATATATCTGTGGATGAGAGTTATCATTCATAACTCTGCGGGTTTCTGAATTGCAGTGTCCCTGAGCTCCATTTTTCAACTGGCTTTTTTGGGAGCTGGCCGCAAAAGCGCGGGATTGCCTCAGGCCCTATTCTGCTTCTGGGCGGCAGGCTTAGCCTGTGGTTAATTCTTCTTCCTGATGGGAAATAGAGTGACCTGTGCCTGTCCCAACACCTAGATCTAGTCTCTCATTGGTTGCCCCTCTTCCCGTTCATCCTCAGGACAAATTGCAACCTGTAGGGAACAGGAGCTTAAAGGTGCTGATTCTCCAAGTAGGGAGGTTGCTAGTAAAGTAGCTGGAAAGGCGAACCCGAGCACAAGGAGATGAGAAATGAGGTGCGTATTAGAAACCTTTCAAAATCACACGGTGTACCATCTTCTGGGTTCCTCATGCATGTTTTCGATGTAGGAAGATGCCCTTGAACCTGGAGATTTGGGACCCATGGGATGGGTACCAGGCAGTATTACTTTAAAGGGTCTGCGTTTGCTCACCCAACCTCACCCAACCTTTCAGCCCCAAGAGTGTCCACCCTTATGTCTCATCCAGCTGTGGGTCTAGATATGTCAATCCAGGTTGCATCACAGCCTCTGAACGAATTGTGTAAGAATTTCTCTCTCTTTCACTGTCTTTGTTTTACGGGTTTTTAAAAGTAATTTATTTTTATAATGGGGTTTAGCTGCTTTTCACGGCTGTGTTTATGCGGCTTTACACCCACTTGACTCACTTCCAGACAGATATCAATACATAGGTTTTAAGATTCTTACTAGTCACATATATTCTTGTGCGGTGAATAGGGGGTGTTGAGTCCAGTTCACTGAGCAAGGAGTAGGTCTTGTCTATTACATATTGGGTGTATGGAACGGTATCTGAGCGAATTTGAAACCCTTGTTTTATGCATCACCCCACCTCACCTTTGCCGTTAAGCAGCCATAGTGTGTTTTCTAAACGTGTGACTCTGTTCTGTTTTGTAATTCAGTTCAAGTGTAGCGGTTTTTACATTCCCTCTATAAGTGATACCTTATGATAAGTGTCTTTTTCTGTGTGACTTATTTCACTTAGGATCATCGTACCTAAATCCACTCATCTTGCTTCTACTAGCCTTATGACATTGATTTCATGTCTGAGTGATATTCCATTGTACATAAGGACCACAACTTCTCTATCC
Source organism: Eschrichtius robustus (assembly GCF_028021215.1). Lineage (NCBI taxonomy): Eukaryota > Metazoa > Chordata > Mammalia > Artiodactyla > Eschrichtiidae > Eschrichtius > Eschrichtius robustus. The sequence continues at coordinate 3,705,770 of NW_027175257.1, forward strand.
ATTTTTCTCTTTCCTGGGATATTTAAGGTGTCATGAAGTGGAGGTTCTTGTCAACAGAGCAGCCCTAAACTTTGGGGTGCCTGTGTCTTGCTGATTTTTAGTTTTCCCAATTTATACGCCCATGAGTGGACGTGCCCTATGCTCCCTAAGCTGTGTTTTTTCGATGTTTCAGGACACACCGTACACTTTTCCAGAGTGGCTGTTGGCAATTTACATCCCGCCCATCAGCGTAGCAAGGCTGCCATTTCTCCATGGCCTGTCCTGCATTTCTGGTTTGGACACTTTTTGCAGCATGGCACTTTTGACCAATGGGAAGCGAGACTTCTTTGTAACGCTGATTAGCCTTTCCAGGTTGCTTGGTTGGCCAAACAGGGCGTATGCGTTTTTTCCTGAATATATTCAGGAAAAAACGCATACGCCCTGTTTGGCCAAGGGCATCATTGTCGACGTTTTGCCACTTTTCATATGCTTTAAAGGCGATTCGAATCTACCTCCTGAAACCTGTTTCCTGAAATTCTGCCTTGCTTTCAAATCCTCTTCGTTGCCTTCCCTCAATATATCTGTGGATGAGAGTTATCATTTATAGCTCTGCGGGTTTGTGAATTGCAGTGTCCCTGAGCTCCATTTTTCAACTGGCTTTTTTGGGAGCTGGCCGCAAAAGCGCGGGATTGCCTCAGGCCCTATTCTGCTTCTGGGCGGCAGGCTGAGCCTGTGGTTAATTCTTCTTCCTGATGGGAAAATAGAGTGACCTGTGCCTGTCCCAACACATAGATCTAGTCTCTCATTGGTTGCCCCTCTTCCCGTTCATCCTCAGGACAAATTGCATCCTGTAGGGGACAGGAGCTTAAAGGTGCTGATTCTCCAAGTAGGGAGATTGCTAGTAAAGTAGCTGGAAAGGCGAACCCGAGCACAAGGAGATGAGAAATGAGGTGCGTATTAGAAACCTTTCAAAATCACACGGTGTACCATCTTCTGGGTTTCTCATGCATGTTTTCCATATAGGAAGATGCCCTTGAACCTGGAGATTTGGGACCCATGGGATGGGTACCAGGCAGTATTACTTTAAAGGGTCTGCGTTTGCTCACCCAACCTCACTCAACCTTTCAGCCCCAAGAGTGTCCACCCTTATGTCTCATCCAGCTGTGGGTCTAGATATGGTTAATCCAGGTTGCATCACAGCCTCTGAACGAATTTTGTAAGAATTTCTCTCTCTTTCACTGTCTTTGTTTTACGGGTTTTTAAAAGTAATTTATTTTTATAATGGGGTTTAGCTGCTTTTCACGGCTGTGTTTATGCGGCTTTACACCCAATTAACTCACTTCCAGACAGATATCAATACATAGGTTTTAAGATTCTTACTAGTCACATATATTCTTGTGCGGTGAATAGGGGGTGTTGAGTCCAGTTCACTGAGCAAGGAGTAGGTCTTGTCTATTACATATTGGGTGTATGGAACGGTATCTGAGCGAATTTGAAACCCTTGTTTTATGCATCACCCCACCTCACCTTTCCCGTTAAGCAGCCATAGTGTGTTTTCTAAACGTGTGACTCTGTTCTGTTTTGTAATTCAGTTCAAGTGTAGCGGTTTTTACATTCCCTCTATAAGTGATAGCTTATGATAAGTGTCTTTTTCTGTGTGACTTATTTCACTTAGGATCATCGTACCTAAATCCACTCATCTTGCCTCTACTAGCCTTATGACATTGATTTCATGTCTGAGTGATATTCCATTGTACATAAGGACCACAACTTCTTTATCCATTTTTCTCTTTCCTGGGATATTTAAGGTGTCATGAAGTGGAGGTTCTTGTCAACAGAGCAGCCCTAAACTTTGGGGTGCCTGTGTCTTGCTGATTTTTAGTTTTCCCAATTTATACGCCCATGAGTGGACGTGCCCTATGCTCCCTAAGCTGTGTTTTTTCGATGTTTCAGGACACACCGTACACTTCTCCAGAGTGGCTGTTGGCAATTTACATCCCGCCCATCAGCGTAGCAAGGCTGCCATTTCTCCATGGCCTGTCCTATATTTCTGGTTTTGACACTTTTTGCAGCATGGCCCTTTTGACCGATGGGAAGCGAGACTTCTTTGTAGCACTGATTTGCCTTTCCAGGTTGCTTGGTTGGCCAAAAAGGGCGTATGCGTTTTTTCCTGAATATATTCAGGAAAAAACGCATACGCCCTTTTTGGCCAAGGGCATCATTGTCGACGTTTTGCCGCTTTTCATGTGCTTTAAAGGCGATTCGAATCTACCTCCTGAAATCTGTTTCCTGCAATTCTGCCTTGCTTTCAAATCCTCTTCGTTGCCTTCCCTCAATATATCTGTGGATGAGAGTTATCATTCATAACTCTGCGGGTTTCTGAATTGCAGTGTCCCTGAGCTCCATTTTTCAACTGGCTTTTTTGGGAGCTGGCCGCAAAAGCGCGGGATTGCCTCAGGCCCTATTCTGCTTCTGGGCGGCAGGCTTAGCCTGTGGTTAATTCTTCTTCCTGATGGGAAATAGAGTGACCTGTGCCTGTCCCAACACCTAGATCTAGTCTCTCATTGGTTGCCCCTCTTCCCGTTCATCCTCAGGACAAATTGCAACCTGTAGGGAACAGGAGCTTAAAGGTGTTGATTCTCCAAGTAGGGAGATTGCTAGTAAAGTAGCTGGAAAGGCGAACCCGAGCACAAGGAGATGAGAAATGAGGTGCGTATTAGAAACCTTTCAAAATCACACGGTGTACCATCTTCTGGGTTTCTCATGCATGTTTTCGATGTAGGAAGATGCCCTTCAACCTGGAGATTTGGGACCCAAGGGATGGGTACCAGGCAGTATTACTTTAAAGGGTCTGCGTTTGCTCACCCAACCTCACCCAACCTTTCAGCCCCAAGAGTGTCCACCCTTATGTCTCATCCAGCTGTGGGTCTAGATATGTCAATCCAGGTTGCATCACAGCCTCTGAACGAATTTTGTAAGAATTTCTCTCTCTTTCACTGTCTTTGTTTTACGGGTTTTTTAAAGTAATTTATTTTTATAATGGGGTTTAGCTGCTTTTCACGGCTGTGTTTATGCGGCTTTACACCCACTTGACTCACTTCCAGACAGATATCAATACATAGGTTTTAAGATTCTTACTAGTCACATATATTCTTGTGCGGTGAATAGGGGGTGTTGAGTCCAGTTCACTGAGCATGGAGTAGGTATTGTCTATTACATATTGGGTGTATGGAACGGTATCTGAGCGAATTTGAAACCCTTGTTTTATGCATCACCCCACCTCACCTTTCCCGTTAAGCAGCCACAGTGTGTTTTCTAAATGTGTGACTCTGTTCTGTTTTGTAATTCAGTTCAAGTGTAGCGGTTTTTACATTCCTTCTATAAGTGATAGCTTATGATAAGTGTCTTTTTCTGTGTGACTTATTTCACTTAGGATCATCGTACCTAAATCCACTCATCTTGCTTCTACTAGCCTTATGACATTGATTTCATGTCTGAGTGATATTCCATTGTACATAAGGACCACAACTTCTTTATCCATTTTTCTCTTTCCTGGGATATTTAAGGTGTCATGAAGTGGAGGTTCTTGTCAACAGAGCAGCCCTAAACTTTGGGGTGCCTGTGTCTTGCTGATTTTTAGTTTTCCCAATTTATACGCCCATGAGAGGACGTGCCCTATGCTCCCTAAGCTGTGTTTTTTCGATGTTTCAGGACACACCATACACTTTTCCAGAGTGGCTGTTGGCAATTTACATCCCGCCCATCAGCGTAGCAAGGCTGCCATTTCTCCATGGCCTGTCCTGCATTTCTGGTTTTGACACTTTTTGCAGCATGGCACTTTTGACCGATGGGAAGCGAGACTTCTTTGTAGCACTGATTTGCCTTTCCAGGTTGCTTGGTTGGCCAAAAAGGGCGTATGCGTTTTTTCCTGAATATATTCAGGAAAAAACGCATACGCCCTTTTTGGCCAAGGGCATCATTGTCGACGTTTTGCCTCTTTTCATGTGTTTTAAAGGCGATTCGAATCTACCTCCTGAAATCTGTTTCCTGCAATTCTGCCTTGCTTTCAAATCCTATTCGTTGCCTTCCCTCAATATATCTGTGGATGAGAGTTATCATTCATAACTCTGCGGGTTTCTGAATTGCAGTGTCCCTGAGCTCCATTTTTCAACTGGCTTTTTTGGGAGCTGGCCGCAAAAGCGCGGGATTGCCTCAGGCCCTATTCTGCTTCTGGGCGGCAGGCTTAGCCTGTGGTTAATTCTTCTTCCTGATGGGAAATAGAGTGACCTGTGCCTGTCCCAACACCTAGATCTAGTCTCTCATTGGTTGCCCCTCTTCCCGTTCATCCTCAGGACAAATTGCAACCTGTAGGGAACAGGAGCTTAAAGGTGCTGATTCTCCAAGTAGGGAGATTGCTAGTAAAGTAGCTGGAAAGGCGAACCCGAGCACAAGGAGATGAGAAATGAGGTGCGTATTAGAAACCTTTCAAAATCACACGGTGTACCATCTTCTGGGTTTCTCATGCATGTTTTCGATGTAGGAAGATGCCCTTGAACCTGGAGATTTGGGACCCATGGGATGGGTACCAAGCAGTGTTACTTTAAAGGGTCTGCGTTTGCTCACCCAACCTCACCCAACCTTTCAGCCCCAAGAGTGTCCACCCTTATGTCTCATCCAGCTGTGGGTCTAGATATGGTTAATCCAGGTTGCATCACAGCCTCTGAACGAATTTTGTAAGAATTTCTCTCTCTTTCACTGTCTTTGTTTTACGGGTTTTTAAAAGTAATTTATTTTTATAATGGGGTTTAGCTGCTTTTCACGGCTGTGTTTATGCGGCTTTACACCCAATTGACTCACTTCCAGACAGATATCAATACATAGGTTTTAAGATTCTTACTAGTCACATATATTCTTGTGCGGTGAATAGGGGGTGTTGAGTCCAGTTCACTGAGCAAGGAGTAGGTCTTGTCTATTACATATTGGGTGTATGGAACGGTATCTGAGCGAATTTGAAACCCTTGTTTTATGCATCACCCCACCTCACCTTTCCCGTTAAGCAGCCATAGTGTGTTTTCTAAACGTGTGACTCTGTTCTGTTTTGTAATTCAGTTCAAGTGTAGCGGTTTTTACATTCCCTCTATAAGTGATAGCTTATGATAAGTGTCTTTTTCTGTGTGACTTATTTCACTTAGGATCATCGTACCTAAATCCACTCATCTTGCCTCTACTAGCCTTATGACATTGATTTCATGTCTGAGTGATATTCCATTGTACATAAGGACCACAACTTCTTTATCCATTTTTCTCTTTCCTGGGATATTTAAGGTGTCATGAAGTGGAGGTTCTTGTCAACAGAGCAGCCCTAAACTTTGGGGTGCCTGTGTCTTGCTGATTTTTAGTTTTCCCAATTTATACGCCCATGAGTGGACGTGCCCTATGCTCCCTAAGCTGTGTTTTTTCGATGTTTCAGGACACACCGTACACTTCTCCAGAGTGGCTGTTGGCAATTTACATCCCGCCCATCAGCGTAGCAAGGCTGCCATTTCTCCATGGCCTGTCCTATATTTCTGGTTTTGACACTTTTTGCAGCATGGCCCTTTTGACCGATGGGAAGCGAGACTTCTTTGTAGCACTGATTTGCCTTTCCAGGTTGCTTGGTTGGCCAAAAAGGGCGTATGCGTTTTTTCCTGAATATATTCAGGAAAAAACGCATACGCCCTTTTTGGCCAAGGGCATCATTGTCGACGTTTTGCCGCTTTTCATGTGCTTTAAAGGCGATTCGAATCTACCTCCTGAAATCTGTTTCCTGCAATTCTGCCTTGCTTTCAAATCCTCTTCGTTGCCTTCCCTCAATATATCTGTGGATGAGAGTTATCATTCATAACTCTGCGGGTTTCTGAATTGCAGTGTCCCTGAGCTCCATTTTTCAACTGGCTTTTTTGGGAGCTGGCCGCAAAAGCGCGGGATTGCCTCAGGCCCTATTCTGCTTCTGGGCGGCAGGCTTAGCCTGTGGTTAATTCTTCTTCCTGATGGGAAATAGAGTGACCTGTGCCTGTCCCAACACCTAGATCTAGTCTCTCATTGGTTGCCCCTCTTCCCGTTCATCCTCAGGACAAATTGCAACCTGTAGGGAACAGGAGCTTAAAGGTGCTGATTCTCCAAGTAGGGAGGTTGCTAGTAAAGTAGCTGGAAAGGCGAACCCGAGCACAAGGAGATGAGAAATGAGGTGCGTATTAGAAACCTTTCAAAATCACACGGTGTACCATCTTCTGGGTTCCTCATGCATGTTTTCGATGTAGGAAGATGCCCTTGAACCTGGAGATTTGGGACCCATGGGATGGGTACCAGGCAGTATTACTTTAAAGGGTCTGCGTTTGCTCACCCAACCTCACCCAACCTTTCAGCCCCAAGAGTGTCCACCCTTATGTCTCATCCAGCTGTGGGTCTAGATATGTCAATCCAGGTTGCATCACAGCCTCTGAACGAATTGTGTAAGAATTTCTCTCTCTTTCACTGTCTTTGTTTTACGGGTTTTTAAAAGTAATTTATTTTTATAATGGGGTTTAGCTGCTTTTCACGGCTGTGTTTATGCGGCTTTACACCCACTTGACTCACTTCCAGACAGATATCAATACATAGGTTTTAAGATTCTTACTAGTCACATATATTCTTGTGCGGTGAATAGGGGGTGTTGAGTCCAGTTCACTGAGCAAGGAGTAGGTCTTGTCTATTACATATTGGGTGTATGGAACGGTATCTGAGCGAATTTGAAACCCTTGTTTTATGCATCACCCCACCTCACCTTTGCCGTTAAGCAGCCATAGTGTGTTTTCTAAACGTGTGACTCTGTTCTGTTTTGTAATTCAGTTCAAGTGTAGCGGTTTTTACATTCCCTCTATAAGTGATACCTTATGATAAGTGTCTTTTTCTGTGTGACTTATTTCACTTAGGATCATCGTACCTAAATCCACTCATCTTGCTTCTACTAGCCTTATGACATTGATTTCATGTCTGAGTGATATTCCATTGTACATAAGGACCACAACTTCTCTATCCATTTTTCTCTTTCCTGGGATATTTAAGGTGTCATGAAGTGGAGGTTCTTGTCAACAGAGCAGCCCTAAACTTTGGGGTGCCTGTGTCTTGCTGATTTTTAGTTTTCCCAATTTATACGCCCATGAGTGGACGTGCCCTATGCTCCCTAAGCTGTGTTTTTTCGATGTTTCAGGACACACCGTACACTTTTCCAGAGTGGCTGTTGGCAATTTACATCCCGCCCATCAGCGTAGCAAGGCTGCCATTTCTCCATGGCCTGTCCTGCATTTCTGGTTTGGACACTTTTTGCAGCATGGCACTTTTGACCAATGGGAAGCGAGACTTCTTTGTAACGCTGATTAGCCTTTCCAGGTTGCTTGGTTGGCCAAACAGGGCGTATGCGTTTTTTCCTGAATATATTCAGGAAAAAACGCATACGCCCTGTTTGGCCAAGGGCATCATTGTCGACGTTTTGCCACTTTTCATATGCTTTAAAGGCGATTCGAATCTACCTCCTGAAACCTGTTTCCTGAAATTCTGCCTTGCTTTCAAATCCTCTTCGTTGCCTTCCCTCAATATATCTGTGGATGAGAGTTATCATTTATAGCTCTGCGGGTTTGTGAATTGCAGTGTCCCTGAGCTCCATTTTTCAACTGGCTTTTTTGGGAGCTGGCCGCAAAAGCGCGGGATTGCCTCAGGCCCTATTCTGCTTCTGGGCGGCAGGCTGAGCCTGTGGTTAATTCTTCTTCCTGATGGGAAAATAGAGTGACCTGTGCCTGTCCCAACACATAGATCTAGTCTCTCATTGGTTGCCCCTCTTCCCGTTCATCCTCAGGACAAATTGCATCCTGTAGGGGACAGGAGCTTAAAGGTGCTGATTCTCCAAGTAGGGAGATTGCTAGTAAAGTAGCTGGAAAGGCGAACCCGAGCACAAGGAGATGAGAAATGAGGTGCGTATTAGAAACCTTTCAAAATCACACGGTGTACCATCTTCTGGGTTTCTCATGCATGTTTTCCATATAGGAAGATGCCCTTGAACCTGGAGATTTGGGACCCATGGGATGGGTACCAGGCAGTATTACTTTAAAGGGTCTGCGTTTGCTCACCCAACCTCACTCAACCTTTCAGCCCCAAGAGTGTCCACCCTTATGTCTCATCCAGCTGTGGGTCTAGATATGGTTAATCCAGGTTGCATCACAGCCTCTGAACGAATTTTGTAAGAATTTCTCTCTCTTTCACTGTCTTTGTTTTACGGGTTTTTAAAAGTAATTTATTTTTATAATGGGGTTTAGCTGCTTTTCACGGCTGTGTTTATGCGGCTTTACACCCAATTAACTCACTTCCAGACAGATATCAATACATAGGTTTTAAGATTCTTACTAGTCACATATATTCTTGTGCGGTGAATAGGGGGTGTTGAGTCCAGTTCACTGAGCAAGGAGTAGGTCTTGTCTATTACATATTGGGTGTATGGAACGGTATCTGAGCGAATTTGAAACCCTTGTTTTATGCATCACCCCACCTCACCTTTCCCGTTAAGCAGCCATAGTGTGTTTTCTAAACGTGTGACTCTGTTCTGTTTTGTAATTCAGTTCAAGTGTAGCGGTTTTTACATTCCCTCTATAAGTGATAGCTTATGATAAGTGTCTTTTTCTGTGTGACTTATTTCACTTAGGATCATCGTACCTAAATCCACTCATCTTGCCTCTACTAGCCTTATGACATTGATTTCATGTCTGAGTGATATTCCATTGTACATAAGGACCACAACTTCTTTATCCATTTTTCTCTTTCCTGGGATATTTAAGGTGTCATGAAGTGGAGGTTCTTGTCAACAGAGCAGCCCTAAACTTTGGGGTGCCTGTGTCTTGCTGATTTTTAGTTTTCCCAATTTATACGCCCATGAGTGGACGTGCCCTATGCTCCCTAAGCTGTGTTTTTTCGATGTTTCAGGACACACCGTACACTTCTCCAGAGTGGCTGTTGGCAATTTACATCCCGCCCATCAGCGTAGCAAGGCTGCCATTTCTCCATGGCCTGTCCTATATTTCTGGTTTTGACACTTTTTGCAGCATGGCCCTTTTGACCGATGGGAAGCGAGACTTCTTTGTAGCACTGATTTGCCTTTCCAGGTTGCTTGGTTGGCCAAAAAGGGCGTATGCGTTTTTTCCTGAATATATTCAGGAAAAAACGCATACGCCCTTTTTGGCCAAGGGCATCATTGTCGACGTTTTGCCGCTTTTCATGTGCTTTAAAGGCGATTCGAATCTACCTCCTGAAATCTGTTTCCTGCAATTCTGCCTTGCTTTCAAATCCTCTTCGTTGCCTTCCCTCAATATATCTGTGGATGAGAGTTATCATTCATAACTCTGCGGGTTTCTGAATTGCAGTGTCCCTGAGCTCCATTTTTCAACTGGCTTTTTTGGGAGCTGGCCGCAAAAGCGCGGGATTGCCTCAGGCCCTATTCTGCTTCTGGGCGGCAGGCTTAGCCTGTGGTTAATTCTTCTTCCTGATGGGAAATAGAGTGACCTGTGCCTGTCCCAACACCTAGATCTAGTCTCTCATTGGTTGCCCCTCTTCCCGTTCATCCTCAGGACAAATTGCAACCTGTAGGGAACAGGAGCTTAAAGGTGCTGATTCTCCAAGTAGGGAGGTTGCTAGTAAAGTAGCTGGAAAGGCGAACCCGAGCACAAGGAGATGAGAAATGAGGTGCGTATTAGAAACCTTTCAAAATCACACGGTGTACCATCTTCTGGGTTCCTCATGCATGTTTTCGATGTAGGAAGATGCCCTTGAACCTGGAGATTTGGGACCCATGGGATGGGTACCAGGCAGTATTACTTTAAAGGGTCTGCGTTTGCTCACCCAACCTCACCCAACCTTTCAGCCCCAAGAGTGTCCACCCTTATGTCTCATCCAGCTGTGGGTCTAGATATGTCAATCCAGGTTGCATCACAGCCTCTGAACGAATTGTGTAAGAATTTCTCTCTCTTTCACTGTCTTTGTTTTACGGGTTTTTAAAAGTAATTTATTTTTATAATGGGGTTTAGCTGCTTTTCACGGCTGTGTTTATGCGGCTTTACACCCACTTGACTCACTTCCAGACAGATATCAATACATAGGTTTTAAGATTCTTACTAGTCACATATATTATTGTGCGGTGAATAGGGGGTGTTGAGTCCAGTTCACTGAGCAAGGAGTAGGTCTTGTCTATTACATATTGGGTGTATGGAACGGTATCTGAGCGAATTTGAAACCCTTGTTTTATGCATCACCCCACCTCACCTTTGCCGTTAAGCAGCCATAGTGTGTTTTCTAAACGTGTGACTCTGTTCTGTTTTGTAATTCAGTTCAAGTGTAGCGGTTTTTACATTCCCTCTATAAGTGATACCTTATGATAAGTGTCTTTTTCTGTGTGACTTATTTCACTTAGGATCATCGTACCTAAATCCACTCATCTTGCTTCTACTAGCCTTATGACATTGATTTCATGTCTGAGTGATATTCCATTGTACATAAGGACCACAACTTCTCTATCCATTTTTCTCTTTCCTGGGATATTTAAGGTGTCATGAAGTGGAGGTTCTTGTCAACAGAGCAGCCCTAAACTTTGGGGTGCCTGTGTCTTGCTGATTTTTAGTTTTCCCAATTTATACGCCCATGAGTGGACGTGCCCTATGCTCCCTAAGCTGTGTTTTTTCGATGTTTCAGGACACACCGTACACTTTTCCAGAGTGGCTGTTGGCAATTTACATCCCGCCCATCAGCGTAGCAAGGCTGCCATTTCTCCATGGCCTGTCCTGCATTTCTGGTTTGGACACTTTTTGCAGCATGGCACTTTTGACCAATGGGAAGCGAGACTTCTTTGTAACGCTGATTAGCCTTTCCAGGTTGCTTGGTTGGCCAAACAGGGCGTATGCGTTTTTTCCTGAATATATTCAGGAAAAAACGCATACGCCCTGTTTGGCCAAGGGCATCATTGTCGACGTTTTGCCACTTTTCATATGCTTTAAAGGCGATTCGAATCTACCTCCTGAAACCTGTTTCCTGAAATTCTGCCTTGCTTTCAAATCCTCTTCGTTGCCTTCCCTCAATATATCTGTGGATGAGAGTTATCATTTATAGCTCTGCGGGTTTGTGAATTGCAGTGTCCCTGAGCTCCATTTTTCAACTGGCTTTTTTGGGAGCTGGCCGCAAAAGCGCGGGATTGCCTCAGGCCCTATTCTGCTTCTGGGCGGCAGGCTGAGCCTGTGGTTAATTCTTCTTCCTGATGGGAAAATAGAGTGACCTGTGCCTGTCCCAACACATAGATCTAGTCTCTCATTGGTTGCCCCTCTTCCCGTTCATCCTCAGGACAAATTGCATCCTGTAGGGGACAGGAGCTTAAAGGTGCTGATTCTCCAAGTAGGGAGATTGCTAGTAAAGTAGCTGGAAAGGCGAACCCGAGCACAAGGAGATGAGAAATGAGGTGCGTATTAGAAACCTTTCAAAATCACACGGTGTACCATCTTCTGGGTTTCTCATGCATGTTTTCCATATAGGAAGATGCCCTTGAACCTGGAGATTTGGGACCCATGGGATGGGTACCAGGCAGTATTACTTTAAAGGGTCTGCGTTTGCTCACCCAACCTCACTCAACCTTTCAGCCCCAAGAGTGTCCACCCTTATGTCTCATCCAGCTGTGGGTCTAGATATGGTTAATCCAGGTTGCATCACAGCCTCTGAACGAATTTTGTAAGAATTTCTCTCTCTTTCACTGTCTTTGTTTTACGGGTTTTTAAAAGTAATTTATTTTTATAATGGGGTTTAGCTGCTTTTCACGGCTGTGTTTATGCGGCTTTACACCCAATTGACTCACTTCCAGACAGATATCAATACATAGGTTTTAAGATTCTTACTAGTCACATATATTCTTGTGCGGTGAATAGGGGGTGTTGAGTCCAGTTCACTGAGCAAGGAGTAGGTCTTGTCTATTACATATTGGGTGTATGGAACGGTATCTGAGCGAATTTGAAACCCTTGTTTTATGCATCACCCCACCTCACCTTTCCCGTTAAGCAGCCATAGTGTGTTTTCTAAACGTGTGACTCTGTTCTGTTTTGTAATTCAGTTCAAGTGTAGCGGTTTTTACATTCCCTCTATAAGTGATAGCTTATGATAAGTGTCTTTTTCTGTGTGACTTATTTCACTTAGGATCATCGTACCTAAATCCACTCATCTTGCCTCTACAAGCCTTATGACATTGATTTCATGTCTGAGTGATATTCCATTGTACATAAGGACCACAACTTCTTTATCCATTTTTCTCTTTCCTGGGATATTTAAGGTGTCATGAAGTGGAGGTTCTTGTCAACAGAGCAGCCCTAAACTTTGGGGTGCCTGTGTCTTGCTGATTTTTAGTTTTCCCAATTTATACGCCCATGAGTGGACGTGCCCTATGCTCCCTAAGCTGTGTTTTTTCGATGTTTCAGGACACACCGTACACTTTTCCAGAGTGGCTGTTGGCAATTTACATCCCGCCCATCAGCGTAGCAAGGCTGCCATTTCTCCATGGCCTGTCCTGCATTTCTGGTTTGGATACTTTTTGCAGCATGGCACTTTTGACCGATGGGAAGCGAGACTTCTTTGTAGCACTGATTTGCCTTTCCAGGTTGCTTGGTTGGCCAAAAAGGGCGTATGCGTTTTTTCCTGAATATATTCAGGAAAAAACGCATACGCCCTTTTTGGCCAAGGGCATCATTGTCGACGTTTTGCCGCTTTTCATGTGCTTTAAAGGCGATTCGAATCTACCTCCTGAAATCTGTTTCCTGCAATTCTGCCTTGCTTTCAAATCCTCTTCGTTGCCTTACCTCAATATATCTGTGGATGAGAGTTATCATTCAAAACTCTGCGGTTTTCTGAATTGCAGTGTCCCTGAGCTCCATTTTTCAACTGGCTTTTTTGGGAGCTGGCCGCAAAAGCGCGGGATTGCCTCAGGCCCTATTCTGCTTCTGGGCGGCAGGCTTAGCCTGTGGTTAATTCTTCTTCCTGATGGGAAATAGAGTGACCTGTGCCTGTCCCAACACCTAGATCTAGTCTCTCATTGGTTGCCCCTCTTCCCGTTCATCCTCAGGACAAATTGCAACCTGTAGGGAACAGGAGCTTAAAGGTGCTGATTCTCCAAGTAGGGAGGTTGCTAGTAAAGTAGCTGGAAAGGCGAACCCGAGCACAAGGAGATGAGAAATGAGGTGCGTATTAGAAACCTTTCAAAATCACACGGTGTACCATCTTCTGGGTTTCTCATGCATGTTTTCGATGTAGGAAGATGCCCTTGAACCTGGAGATTTGGGACCCATGGGATGGGTACAAGGCAGTATTACTTTAAAGGTTCTGCGTTTGCTCACCCAACCTCACCCAACCTTTCAGCCCCTAGAGTGTCCACCCTTATGACTCATCCAGCTGTGGGTCTAGATATTGTCAATCCAGGTTGCATCACAGCCTCTGAACGAATTTTGTAAGAATTTCTCTCTCTTTCACTGTCTTTGTTTTACGGGTTTTTAAAAGTAATTTATTTTTATAATGGGGTTTAGCTGCTTTTCACGGCTGTGTTTATGCGGCCTTACACCCACTTGACTCACTTCCAGACAGATATCAATACATAGGTTTTAAGATTCTTACTAGTCACATATATTCTTGTGCGGTGAATAGGGGGTGTTGAGTCCAGTTCACTGAGCAAGGAGTAGGTCTTGTCTATTACATATTGGGTGTATGGAACGGTATCTGAGCGAATTTGAAACCCTTGTTTTATGCATCACCCCACCTCAACTTTCCCGTTAAGCAGCCATAGTGTGTTTTCTAAATGTGTGACTCTGTTTTGTTTTGTAATTCAGTTCAAGTGTAGCGGTTTTTACATTCCCTCTATAAGTGATAGCTTATGATAAGTGTCTTTTTCTGTGTGACTTATTTCACTTAGGATCATCGTACCTAAATCCACTCATCTTGCCTCTACTAGCCTTATGACATTGATTTCATGTCTGAGTGATATTCCATTGTACATAAGGACCACAACTTCTTTATCCATTTTTCTCTTTCCTGGGATATTTAAGGTGTCATGAAGTGGAGGTTCTTGTCAACAGAGCAGCCCTAAACTTTGGGGTGCCTGTGTCTTGCTGATTTTTAGTTTTCCCAATTTATACGCCCATGAGTGGACGTGCCCTATGCTCCCTAAGCTGTTTTTTTTCGATGTTTCAGGACACACCGTACACTTTTCCAGAGTGGCTGTTGGCAATTTACATCCCGCCCATCAGCGTAGCAAGGCTGCCATTTCTCCATGGCCTGTCCTGCATTTCTGGTTTGGACACTTTTTGCAGCATGGCACTTTTGACCAATGGGAAGTGAGACTTCTTTGTAGCGCTGATTAGCCTTTCCAGGTTGCTTGGTTGGCCAAACAGGGCGTATGCGTTTTTTCCTGAATATATTCAGGAAAAAACGCATAAGCCCTGTTTGGCCAAGGGCATCATTGTCGTCGTTTTGCCACTTTTCATATGCTTTAAAGGCGATTCGAATCTACCTCCTGAGACCTGTTTCCTGAAATTCTGCCTTGCTTTCAAATCCTCTTCGTTGCCTTCCCTCAATATATCTGTGGATGAGAGTTATCATTTATAGCTCTGCGGGTTTGTGAATTGCAGTGTCCCTGAGCTCCATTTTTCAACTGGCTTTTTTGGGAGCTGGCCGCAAAAGCGCGGGATTGCCTCAGGCCCTATTCTGCTTCTGGGCGGCAGGCTTAGCCTGTGGTTAATTCTTCTTCCTGATGGGAAATAGAGTGACCTGTGCCTGTCCGAACACCTAGATCTAGTCTCTCATTGGTTGCCCCTCTTCCCGTTCATCCTCAGGACAAATTGCAACCTGTAGGGAACAGGAGCTTAAAGGTGTTGATTCTCCAAGTAGGGAGATTGCTAGTAAAGTAGCTGGAAAGGCGAACCCGAGCACAAGGAGATGAGAAATGAGGTGCGTATTAGAAACCTTTCAAAATCACACGGTGTACCATCTTCTGGGTTTCTCATGCATGTTTTCGATGTAGGAAGATGCCCTTCAACCTGGAGATTTGGGACCCAAGGGATGGGTACCAGGCAGTATTACTTTAAAGGGTCTGCGTTTGCTCACCCAACCTCACCCAACCTTTCAGCCCCAAGAGTGTCCACCCTTATGTCTCATCCAGCTGTGGGTCTAGATATGTCAATCCAGGTTGCATCACAGCCTCTGAACGAATTTTGTAAGAATTTCTCTCTCTTTCACTGTCTTTGTTTTACGGGTTTTTTAAAGTAATTTATTTTTATAATGGGGTTTAGCTGCTTTTCACGGCTGTGTTTATGCGGCTTTACACCCACTTGACTCACTTCCAGACAGATATCAATACATAGGTTTTAAGATTCTTACTAGTCACATATATTCTTGTGCGGTGAATAGGGGGTGTTGAGTCCAGTTCACTGAGCATGGAGTAGGTATTGTCTATTACATATTGGGTGTATGGAACGGTATCTGAGCGAATTTGAAACCCTTGTTTTATGCATCACCCCACCTCACCTTTCCCGTTAAGCAGCCACAGTGTGTTTTCTAAATGTGTGACTCTGTTCTGTTTTGTAATTCAGTTCAAGTGTAGCGGTTTTTACATTCCTTCTATAAGTGATAGCTTATGATAAGTGTCTTTTTCTGTGTGACTTATTTCACTTAGGATCATCGTACCTAAATCCACTCATCTTGCTTCTACTAGCCTTATGACATTGATTTCATGTCTGAGTGATATTCCATTGTACATAAGGACCACAACTTCTTTATCCATTTTTCTCTTTCCTGGGATATTTAAGGTGTCATGAAGTGGAGGTTCTTGTCAACAGAGCAGCCCTAAACTTTGGGGTGCCTGTGTCTTGCTGATTTTTAGTTTTCCCAATTTATACGCCCATGAGAGGACGTGCCCTATGCTCCCTAAGCTGTGTTTTTTCGATGTTTCAGGACACACCATACACTTTTCCAGAGTGGCTGTTGGCAATTTACATCCCGCCCATCAGCGTAGCAAGGCTGCCATTTCTCCATGGCCTGTCCTGCATTTCTGGTTTTGACACTTTTTGCAGCATGGCACTTTTGACCGATGGGAAGCGAGACTTCTTTGTAGCACTGATTTGCCTTTCCAGGTTGCTTGGTTGGCCAAAAAGGGCGTATGCGTTTTTTCCTGAATATATTCAGGAAAAAACGCATACGCCCTTTTTGGCCAAGGGCATCATTGTCGACGTTTTGCCTCTTTTCATGTGTTTTAAAGGCGATTCGAATCTACCTCCTGAAATCTGTTTCCTGCAATTCTGCCTTGCTTTCAAATCCTATTCGTTGCCTTCCCTCAATATATCTGTGGATGAGAGTTATCATTCATAACTCTGCGGGTTTCTGAATTGCAGTGTCCCTGAGCTCCATTTTTCAACTGGCTTTTTTGGGAGCTGGCCGCAAAAGCGCGGGATTGCCTCAGGCCCTATTCTGCTTCTGGGCGGCAGGCTTAGCCTGTGGTTAATTCTTCTTCCTGATGGGAAATAGAGTGACCTGTGCCTGTCCCAACACCTAGATCTAGTCTCTCATTGGTTGCCCCTCTTCCCGTTCATCCTCAGGACAAATTGCAACCTGTAGGGAACAGGAGCTTAAAGGTGCTGATTCTCCAAGTAGGGAGATTGCTAGTAAAGTAGCTGGAAAGGCGAACCCGAGCACAAGGAGATGAGAAATGAGGTGCGTATTAGAAACCTTTCAAAATCACACGGTGTACCATCTTCTGGGTTTCTCATGCATGTTTTCGATGTAGGCAGATGCCCTTGAACCTGGAGATTTGGGACCCATGGGATGGGTACCAGGCAGTATTACTTTAAAGGTTCTGCGTTTGCTCACCCAACCTCACCCAACTTTTCAGCCCCAAGAGTGTCCAACCTTATGTCTCATCCAGCTGTGGGTCTAGATATGTCAATCCAGGTTGCATCACAGCCTCTGAACGAATTGTGTAAGAATTTCTCTCTCTTTCACTGTCTTTGTTTTACGGGTTTTTAAAAGTAATTTATTTTTATAATGGGGTTTAGCTGCTTTTCACGGCTGTGTTTATGCGGCTTTACACCCACTTGACTCACTTCCAGACAGATATCAATACATAGGTTTTAAGATTCTTACTAGTCACATATATTCTTGTGCGGTGAATAGGGGGTGTTGAGTCCAGTTCACTGAGCAAGGAGTAGGTCTTGTCTATTACATATTGGGTGAATGGAACGGTATCTGAGCGAATTTGAAACCCTTGTTTTATGCATCACCCCACCTCACCTTTCCCGCTCAGCAGCCATCGTGTGTTTTCTAAACGTGTGACTCTGTTCTGTTTTGTAATTCAGTTCAAGTGTAGCGGTTTTTACATTCCCTCTATAAGTGATAGCTTATGATAAGTGTCTTTTTCTGTGTGACTTATTTCACTTAGGATCATCGTACCTAAATCCACTCATCTTGCTTCTACTAGCCTTATGACATTGATTTCATGTCTGAGTGATATTCCATTGTACATAAGGACCACAACTTCTTTATCCAGTTTTCTCTTTCCTGGGATATTTAAGGTGTCATGAAGTGGAGGTTCTTGTCAACAGAGCAGCCCTAAACTTTGGGGTGCCTGTGTCTTGCTGATTTTTAGTTTTCCCAATTTATACGCCCATGAGTGGACGTGCCCTATGCTCCCTAAGCTGTGTTTTTTCGATGTTTCAGGACACACCGTACACTTTTTCAGAGTGGCTGTTGGCAATTTACATCCCGCCCATCAGCGTAGCAAGGCTGCCATTTCTCCATGGCCTGTCCTGCATTTCTGGTTTTGACACTTTTTGCAGCATGGCACTTTTGACCGATGGGAAGCGAGACTTCTTTGTAGCACTGATTTGCCTTTCCAGGTTGCTTGGTTGGCCAAAAAGGGCGTATGCGTTTTTTCCTGAATATATTCAGGAAAAAACGCATACGCCCTTTTTGGCCAAGGGCATCATTGTCGACGTTTTGCCGCTTTTCATGTGCTTTAAAGGCGATTCGAATCTACCTCCTGAAATCTGTTTCCTGCAATTCTGCCTTGCTTTCAAATCCTCTTCGTTGCCTTCCCTCAATATATCTGTGGATGAGAGTTATCATTCATAACTCTGCGGGTTTCTGAATTGCAGTGTCCCTGAGCTCCATTTTTCAACTGGCTTTTTTGGGAGCTGTCCGCAAAAGCGCGGGATTGCCTCAGGCCCTATTCTGCTTCTGGGCGGCAGGCTGAGCCTGTGGTTAATTCTTCTTCCTGATGGGAAAATAGAGTGACCTGTGCCTGTCCCAACACCTAGATCTAGTCTCTCATTGGTTGCCCCTCTTCCCGTTCATCCTCAGGACAAATTGCAACCTGTAGGGAACAGGAGCTTAAAGGTGCTGATTCTCCAAGTAGGGAGGTTGCTAGTAAAGTAGCTGGAAAGGCGAACCCGAGCACAAGGAGATGAGAAATGAGGTGCGTATTAGAAACCTTTCAAAATCACACGGTGTACCATCTTCTGGGTTCCTCATGCATGTTTTCGATGTAGGAAGATGCCCTTGAACCTGGAGATTTGGGACCCATGGGATGGGTACAAGGCAGTATTACTTTAAAGGGTCTGCGTTTTCTCACCCAACCTCACCCAACCTTTCAGCCCCTAGAGTGTCCACCCTTATGTCTCATCCAGCTGTGGGTCTAGATATGGTCAATCCAGGTTGCATCACAGCCTCTGAACGAATTTTGTAAGAATTTCTCTCTCTTTCACTGTCTTTGTTTTACGGGTTTTTAAAAGTAATTTATTTTTATAATGGGGTTTAGCTGCTTTTCACGGCTGTGTTTATGCGGCCTTACACCCACTTGACTCACTTCCAGACAGATATCAATACATAGGTTTTAAGATTCTTACTAGTCACATATATTCTTGTGCGGTGAATAGGGGGTGTTGAGTCCAGTTCACTGAGCAAGGAGTAGGTCTTGTCTATTACATATTGGGTGTATGGAACGGTATCTGAGCGAATTTGAAACCCTTGTTTTATGCATCACCCCACCTCACCTTTCCCGTTAAGCAGCCATAGTGTGTTTTCTAAATGTGTGACTCTGTTTTGTTTTGTAATTCAGTTCAAGTGTAGCGGTTTTTACATTCCCTCTATAAGTGATAGCTTATGATAAGTGTCTTTTTCTGTGTGACTTATTTCACTTAGGATCATCGTACCTAAATCCACTCATCTTGCCTCTACTAGCCTTATGACATTGATTTCATGTCTGAGTGATATTCCATTGTACATAAGGACCACAACTTCTTTATCCATTTTTCTCTTTCCTGGGATATTTAAGGTGTCATGAAGTGGAGGTGCTTGTCAACAGAGCAGCCCTAAACTTTGGGGTGCCTGTGTCTTGCTGATTTTTAGTTTTCCCAATTTATACGCCCATGAGTGGACGTGCCCTATGCTCCCTAAGCTGTTTTTTTTCGATGTTTCAGGACACACCGTACACTTTTCCAGAGTGGCTGTTGGCAATTTACATCCCGCCCATCAGCGTAGCAAGGCTGCCATTTCTCCATGGCCTGTCCTGCATTTCTGGTTTGGACACTTTTTGCAGCATGGCACTTTTGACCAATGGGAAGCGAGACTTCTTTGTAGCGCTGATTAGCCTTTCCAGGTTGCTTGGTTGGCCAAACAGGGCATATGCGTTTTTTCCTGAATATATTCAGGAAAAAACGCATAAGCCCTGTTTGGCCAAGGGCATCATTGTCGTCGTTTTGCCACTTTTCATATGCTTTAAAGGCGATTCGAATCTACCTCCTGAGACCTGTTTCCTGAAATTCTGCCTTGCTTTCAAATCCTCTTCGTTGCCTTCCCTCAATATATCTGTGGATGAGAGTTATCATTTATAGCTCTGCGGGTTTGTGAATTGCAGTGTCCCTGAGCTCCATTTTTCAACTGGCTTTTTTGGGAGCTGGCCGCAAAAGCGCGGGATTGCCTCAGGCCCTATTCTGCTTCTGGGCGGCAGGCTGAGCCTGTGGTTAATTCTTCTTCCTGATGGGAAAATAGAGTGACCTGTGCCTGTCCCAACACCTAGATCTAGTCTCTCATTGGTTGCCCCTCTTCCCGTTCATCCTCAGGACAAATTGCATCCTGTAGGGGACAGGAGCTTAAAGGTGCTGATTCTCCAAGTAGGGAGATTGCTAGTAAAGTAGCTGGAAAGGCGAACCCGAGCACAAGGAGATGAGAAATGAGGTGCGTATTAGAAACCTTTCAAAATCACACGGTGTACCATCTTCTGGGTTTCTCATGCATGTTTTCGATGTAGGAAGATGCCCTTGAACCTGGAGATTTGGGACCCATGGCATGGGTACAAGGCAGTATTACTTTAAAGGGTCTGCGTTTGCTCACCCAACCTCACCCAACCTTTCAGCCCCTAGAGTGTCCACCCTTATGTCTCATCCAGCTGTGGGTCTAGATATGGTCAATCCAGGTTGCATCACAGCCTCTGAACGAATTTTGTAAGAATTTCTCTCTCTTTCACTGTCTTTGTTTTATGGGTTTTTAAAAGTAATTTATTTTTATAATGGGGTTTAGCTGCTTTTCACGGCTGTGTTTATGTGGCTTTACACCCACTTGACTCACTTCCAGACAGATATCAATACATAGGTTTTAAGATTATTACTAGTCACATATATATTTGTGCGGTGAATAGGGGGTGTTGAGTCCAGTTCACTGAGCAAGGAGTAGGTCTTGTCTATTACATATTGGGTGTATGGAACGGTATCTGAGCGAATTTGAAACCCTTGTTTTATGCATCACCCCACCTCACCTTTCCCGTTAAGCAGCCATAGTGTGTTTTCTAAACGTGTGACTCTGTTCTGTTTTGTAATTCAGTTCAAGTGTAGCGGTTTTTACATTCCCTCTATAAGTGATAGCTTATGATAAGTGTCTTTTTCTGTGTGACTTATTTCACTTAGGATCATCGTACCTAAATCCACTCATCTTGCTTCTACTAGCCTTATGACATTGATTTCATGTCTGAGTGATATACCATTGTACATAAGGACCACAACTTCTTTATCCATTTTTCTCTTTCCTGGGATATTTAAGGTGTCATGAAGTGGAGGTTCTTGTCAACAGAGCAGCCCTAAACTTTGGGGTGCCTGTGTCTTGCTGATTTTTAGTTTTCCCAATTTATACGCCCATGAGTGGACGTTCCCTATGCTCCTTAAGCTGTGTTTTTTCGATGTTTCAGGACACACCGTACACTTTTCCAGAGTGGCTGTTGGCAATTTACATCCCGCCCATCAGCGTAGCAAGGCTGCCATTTCTCCATGGCCTGTCCTGCATTTCTGGTTTGGACACATTTTGCAGCATGGCACTTTTGACCGTTGGGAAGCGAGACTTCTTTGTAGCGCTGATTAGCCTTTCCAGGTTGCTTGTTTGGCCAAACAGGGCGTATGCGTTTTTTCCTGAATATATTCAGGAAAAAACGCATACGCCCTGTTTGGCCAAGGGCATCATTGTCGACGTTTTGCCGCTTTTCATGTGCTTTAAAGGCGATTCGAATCTACCTCCTGAAATCTGTTTCCTGCAATTCTGCCTTGCTTTCAAATCCTCTTCGTTGCCTTCCCTCAATATATCTGTGGATGAGAGTTATCATTCATAACTCTGCGGGTTTCTGAATTGCAGTGTCCCTGAGCTCCATTTTTCAACTGGCTTTTTTGGGAGCTGGCCGCAAAAGCGCGGGATTGCCTCAGGCCCTATTCTGCTTCTGGGCGGCAGGCTTAGCCTGTGGTTAATTCTTCTTCCTGATGGGAAATAGAGTGACCTGTGCCTGTCCGAACACCTAGATCTAGTCTCTCATTGGTTGCCCCTCTTCCCGTTCATCCTCAGGACAAATTGCAACCTGTAGGGAACAGGAGCTTAAAGGTGTTGATTCTCCAAGTAGGGAGATTGCTAGTAAAGTAGCTGGAAAGGCGAACCCGAGCACAAGGAGATGAGAAATGAGGTGCGTATTAGAAACCTTTCAAAATCACACGGTGTACCATCTTCTGGGTTTCTCATGCATGTTTTCGATGTAGGAAGATGCCCTTCAACCTGGAGATTTGGGACCCAAGGGATGGGTACCAGGCAGTATTACTTTAAAGGGTCTGCGTTTGCTCACCCAACCTCACCCAACCTTTCAGCCCCAAGAGTGTCCACCCTTATGTCTCATCCAGCTGTGGGTCTAGATATGTCAATCCAGGTTGCATCACAGCCTCTGAACGAATTTTGTAAGAATTTCTCTCTCTTTCACTGTCTTTGTTTTACGGGTTTTTAAAAGTAATTTATTTTTATAATGGGGTTTAGCTGCTTTTCACGGCTGTGTTTATGCGGCTTTACACCCACTTGACTCACTTCCAGACAGATATCAATACATAGGTTTTAAGATTCTTACTAGTCACATATATTCTTGTGCGGTGAATAGGGGGTGTTGAGTCCAGTTCACTGAGCATGGAGTAGGTATTGTCTATTACATATTGGGTGTATGGAACGGTATCTGAGCGAATTTGAAACCCTTGTTTTATGCATCACCCCACCTCACCTTTCCCGTTAAGCAGCCACAGTGTGTTTTCTAAATGTGTGACTCTGTTCTGTTTTGTAATTTAGTTCAAGTGTAGCGGTTTTTACATTCCTTCTATAAGTGATAGCTTATGATAAGTGTCTTTTTCTGTGTGACTTATTTCACTTAGGATCATCGTACCTAAATCCACTCATCTTGCTTCTACTAGCCTTATGACATTGATTTCATGTCTGAGTGATATTCCATTGTACATAAGGACCACAACTTCTTTATCCATTTTTCTCTTTCCTGGGATATTTAAGGTGTCATGAAGTGGAGGTTCTTGTCAACAGAGCAGCCCTAAACTTTGGGGTGCCTGTGTCTTGCTGATTTTTAGTTTTCCCAATTTATACGCCCATGAGAGGACGTGCCCTATGCTCCCTAAGCTGTGTTTTTTCGATGTTTCAGGACACACCATACACTTTTCCAGAGTGGCTGTTGGCAATTTACATCCCGCCCATCAGCGTAGCAAGGCTGCCATTTCTCCATGGCCTGTCCTGCATTTCTGGTTTTGACACTTTTTGCAGCATGGCACTTTTGACCGATGGGAAGCGAGACTTCTTTGTAGCACTGATTTGCCTTTCCAGGTTGCTTGGTTGGCCAAAAAGGGCGTATGCGTTTTTTCCTGAATATATTCAGGAAAAAACGCATACGCCCTTTTTGGCCAAGGGCATCATTGTCGACGTTTTGCCTCTTTTCATGTGTTTTAAAGGCGATTCGAATCTACCTCCTGAAATCTGTTTCCTGCAATTCTGCCTTGCTTTCAAATCCTATTCGTTGCCTTCCCTCAATATATCTGTGGATGAGAGTTATCATTCATAACTCTGCGGGTTTCTGAATTGCAGTGTCCCTGAGCTCCATTTTTCAACTGGCTTTTTTGGGAGCTGGCCGCAAAAGCGCGGGATTGCCTCAGGCCCTATTCTGCTTCTGGGCGGCAGGCTTAGCCTGTGGTTAATTCTTCTTCCTGATGGGAAATAGAGTGACCTGTGCCTGTCCCAACACCTAGATCTAGTCTCTCATTGGTTGCCCCTCTTCCCGTTCATCCTCAGGACAAATTGCAACCTGTAGGGAACAGGAGCTTAAAGGTGCTGATTCTCCAAGTAGGGAGATTGCTAGTAAAGTAGCTGGAAAGGCGAACCCGAGCACAAGGAGATGAGAAATGAGGTGCGTATTAGAAACCTTTCAAAATCACACGGTGTACCATCTTCTGGGTTTCTCATGCATGTTTTCGATGTAGGCAGATGCCCTTGAACCTGGAGATTTGGGACCCATGGGATGGGTACCAGGCAGTATTACTTTAAAGGTTCTGCGTTTGCTCACCCAACCTCACCCAACTTTTCAGCCCCAAGAGTGTCCACCCTTATGTCTCATCCAGCTGTGGGTCTAGATATGTCAATCCAGGTTGCATCACAGCCTCTGAACGAATTGTGTAAGAATTTCTCTCTCTTTCACTGTCTTTGTTTTACGGGTTTTTAAAAGTAATTTATTTTTATAATGGGGTTTAGCTGCTTTTCACGGCTGTGTTTATGCGGCTTTACACCCACTTGACTCACTTCCAGACAGATATCAATACATAGGTTTTAAGATTCTTACTAGTCACATATATTCTTGTGCGGTGAATAGGGGGTGTTGAGTCCAGTTCACTGAGCAAGGAGTAGGTCTTGTCTATTACATATTGGGTGAATGGAACGGTATCTGAGCGAATTTGAAACCCTTGTTTTATGCATCACCCCACCTCACCTTTCCCGCTCAGCAGCCATCGTGTGTTTTCTAAACGTGTGACTCTGTTCTGTTTTGTAATTCAGTTCAAGTGTAGCGGTTTTTACATTCCCTCTATAAGTGATAGCTTATGATAAGTGTCTTTTTCTGTGTGACTTATTTCACTTAGGATCATCGTACCTAAATCCACTCATCTTGCTTCTACTAGCCTTATGACATTGATTTCATGTCTGAGTGATATTCCATTGTACATAAGGACCACAACTTCTTTATCCAGTTTTCTCTTTCCTGGGATATTTAAGGTGTCATGAAGTGGAGGTTCTTGTCAACAGAGCAGCCCTAAACTTTGGGGTGCCTGTGTCTTGCTGATTTTTAGTTTTCCCAATTTATACGCCCATGAGTGGACGTGCCCTATGCTCCCTAAGCTGTGTTTTTTCGATGTTTCAGGACACACCGTACACTTTTCCAGAGTGGCTGTTGGCAATTTACATCCCGCCCATCAGCGTAGCAAGGCTGCCATTTCTCCATGGCCTGTCCTGCATTTCTGGTTTTGACACTTTTTGCAGCATGGCACTTTTGACCGATGGGAAGCGAGACTTCTTTGTAGCACTGATTTGCCTTTCCAGGTTGCTTGGTTGGCCAAAAAGGGCGTATGCGTTTTTTCCTGAATATATTCAGGAAAAAACGCATACGCCCTTTTTGGCCAAGGGCATCATTGTCGACGTTTTGCCGCTTTTCATGTGCTTTAAAGGCGATTCGAATCTACCTCCTGAAATCTGTTTCCTGCAATTCTGCCTTGCTTTCAAATCCTCTTCGTTGCCTTCCCTCAATATATCTGTGGATGAGAGTTATCATTCATAACTCTGCGGGTTTCTGAATTGCAGTGTCCCTGAGCTCCATTTTTCAACTGGCTTTTTTGGGAGCTGGCCGCAAAAGCGCGGGATTGCCTCAGGCCCTATTCTGCTTCTGGGCGGCAGGCTTAGCCTGTGGTTAATTCTTCTTCCTGATGGGAAATAGAGTGACCTGTGCCTGTCCCAACACCTAGATCTAGTCTCTCATTGGTTGCCCCTCTTCCCGTTCATCCTCAGGACAAATTGCAACCTGTAGGGAACAGGAGCTTAAAGGTGCTGATTCTCCAAGTAGGGAGATTGCTAGTAAAGTAGCTGGAAAGGCGAACCCGAGCACAAGGAGATGAGAAATGAGGTGCGTATTAGAAACCTTTCAAAATCACACGGTGTACCATCTTCTGGGTTTCTCATGCATGTTTTCGATGTAGGAAGATGCCCTTGAACCTGGAGATTTGGGACCCATGGGATGGGTACCAGGCAGTATTACTTTAAAGGGTCTGCGTTTGCTCACCCAACCTCACCCAACCTTTCAGCCCCAAGAGTGTCCACCCTTATGTCTCATCCAGCTGTGGGTCTAGATATGGTCAATCCAGGTTGCATCACAGCCTCTGAAAGAATTTTGTAAGAATTTCTCTCTCTTTCACTGTCTTTGTTTTACGGGTTTTTAAAAGTAATTTATTTTTATAATGGGGTTTAGCTGCTTTTCACGGCTGTGTTTATGCGGCTTTACACCCACTTGACTCACTTCCAGACAGATATCAATACATAGGTTTTAAGATTCTTACTAGTCACATATATTCTTGTGCGGTGAATAGGGGGTGTTGAGTCCAGTTCACTGAGCAAGGAGTAGGTCTTGTCTATTACATATTGGGTGTATGGAACGGTATCTGAGCGAATTTGAAACCCTTGTTTTATGCATCACCCCACCTCACCTTTCCCGTTAAGCAGCCATAGTGTGTTTTCTAAACGTGTGACTCTGTTCTGTTTTGTAATTCAGTTCAAGTGTAGCGGTTTTTACATTCCCTCTATAAGTGATAGCTTATGATAAGTGTCTTTTTCTGTGTGACTTATTTCACTTAGGATCATCGTACCTAAATCCACTCATCTTGCCTCTACAAGCCTTATGACATTGATTTCATGTCTGAGTGATATTCCATTGTACATAAGGACCACAACTTCTTTATCCATTTTTCTCTTTCCTGGGATATTTAAGGTGTCATGAAGTGGAGGTTCTTGTCAACAGAGCAGCCCTAAACTTTGGGGTGCCTGTGTCTTGCTGATTTTTAGTTTTCCCAATTTATACGCCCATGAGTGGACGTGCCCTATGCTCCCTAAGCTGTGTTTTTTCGATGTTTCAGGACACACCATACACTTTTCCAGATTGGCTGTTGGCAATTTACATCCCGCCCATCAGCGTAGCAAGGCTGCCATTTCTCCATGGCCTGTCCTGCATTTCTGGTTTGGACACTTTTTGCAGCATGGCACTTTTGACCGATGGGAAGCGAGACTTCTTTGTAGCACTGATTTGCCTTTCCAGGTTGCTTGGTTGGCCAAAAAGGGCGTATGCGTTTTTTCCTGAATATATTCAGGAAAAAACGCATACGCCCTTTTTGGCCAAGGGCATCATTGTCGACGTTTTGCCGCTTTTCATGTGCTTTAAAGGCGATTCGAATCTACCTCCTGAAATCTGTTTCCTGCAATTCTGCCTTGCTTTCAAATCCTCTTCGTTGCCTTCCCTCAATATATCTGTGGATGAGAGTTATCATTCATAACTCTGCGGGTTTCTGAATTGCAGTGTCCCTGAGCTCCATTTTTCAACTGGCTTTTTTGGGAGCTGGCCGCAAAAGCGCGGGATTGCCTCAGGCCCTATTCTGCTTCTGGGCGGCAGGCTTAGCCTGTGGTTAATTCTTCTTCCTGATGGGAAATAGAGTGACCTGTGCCTGTCCCAACACCTAGATCTAGTCTCTCATTGGTTGCCCCTCTTCCCGTTCATCCTCAGGACAAATTGCAACCTGTAGGGAACAGGAGCTTAAAGGTGCTGATTCTCCAAGTAGGGAGGTTGCTAGTAAAGTAGCTGGAAAGGCGAACCCGAGCACAAGGAGATGAGAAATGAGGTGCGTATTAGAAACCTTTCAAAATCACACGGTGTACCATCTTCTGGGTTTCTCATGCATGTTTTCCATATAGGAAGATGCCCTTGAACCTGGAGATTTGGGACCCATGGGATGGGTACCAGGCAGTATTACTTTAAAGGGTCTGCGTTTGCTCACCCAACCTCACCCAACCTTTCAGCCCCAAGAGTGTCCACCCTTATGTCTCATCCAGCTGTGGGTCTAGATATGGTCAATCCAGGTTGCATCACAGCCTCTGAACGAATTTTGTAAGAATTTCTCTCTCTTTCACTGTCTTTGTTTTACGGGTTTTTAAAAGTAATTTATTTTTATAATGGGGTTTAGCTGCTTTTCACGGCTGTGTTTATGCGGCTTTACACCCACTTGACTCACTTCCAGACAGATATCAATACATAGGTTTTAAGATTCTTACTAGTCACATATATTCTTGTGCGGTGAATAGGGGGTGTTGAGTCCAGTTCACTGAGCAAGGAGTAGGTCTTGTCTATTACATATTGGGTGTATGGAACGGTATCTGAGCGAATTTGAAACCCTTGTTTTATGCATCACCCCACCTCACCTTTGCCGTTAAGCAGCCATAGTGTGTTTTCTAAACGTGTGACTCTGTTCTGTTTTGTAATTCAGTTCAAGTGTAGCGGTTTTTACATTCCCTCTATAAGTGATACCTTATGATAAGTGTCTTTTTCTGTGTGACTTATTTCACTTAGGATCATCGTACCTAAATCCACTCATCTTGCTTCTACTAGCCTTATGACATTGATTTCATGTCTGAGTGATATTCCATTGTACATAAGGACCACAACTTCTCTATCCATTTTTCTCTTTCCTGGGATATTTAAGGTATCATGAAGTGGAGGTTCTTGTCAACAGAGCAGCCCTAAACTTTGGGGTGCCTGTGTCTTGCTGATTTTAATTTTCCCAATTTATACGCCCATGAGTGGACGTGCCCTATGCTCCCTAAGCTGTGTTTTTTCGATGTTTCAGGACACACCGTACACTTTTCCAGAGTGGCTGTTGGCAATTTACATCCCGCCCATCAGCGTAGCAAGGCTGCCATTTCTCCATGGCCTGTCCTGCATTTCTGGTTTGGACACTTTTTGCAGCATGGCACTTTTGACCAATGGGAAGCGAGACTTCTTTGTAACGCTGATTAGCCTTTCCAGGTTGCTTGGTTGGCCAAACAGGGCCTATGCGTTTTTTCCTGAATATATTCAGGAAAAAACGCATACGCCCTGTTTGGCCAAGGGCATCATTGTCGACGTTTTGCCACTTTTCATATGCTTTAAAGGCGATTCGAATCTACCTCCTGAAACCTGTTTCCTGAAATTCTGCCTTGCTTTCAAATCCTCTTCGTTGCCTTCCCTCAATATATCTGTGGATGAGAGTTATCATTTATAGCTCTGCGGGTTTGTGAATTGCAGTGTCCCTGAGCTCCATTTTTCAACTGGCTTTTTTGGGAGCTGGCCGCAAAAGCGCGGGATTGCCTCAGGCCCTATTCTGCTTCTGGGCGGCAGGCTGAGCCTGTGGTTAATTCTTCTTCCTGATGGGAAAATAGAGTGACCTGTGCCTGTCCCAACACATAGATCTAGTCTCTCATTGGTTGCCCCTCTTCCCGTTCATCCTCAGGACAAATTGCATCCTGTAGGGGACAGGAGCTTAAAGGTGCTGATTCTCCAAGTAGGGAGATTGCTAGTAAAGTAGCTGGAAAGGCGAACCCGAGCACAAGGAGATGAGAAATGAGGTGCGTATTAGAAACCTTTCAAAATCACACGGTGTACCATCTTCTGGGTTTCTCATGCATGTTTTCCATATAGGAAGATGCCCTTGAACCTGGAGATTTGGGACCCATGGGATGGGTACCAGGCAGTATTACTTTAAAGGGTCTGCGTTTGCTCACCCAACCTCACTCAACCTTTCAGCCCCAAGAGTGTCCACCCTTATGTCTCATCCAGCTGTGGGTCTAGATATGGTTAATCCAGGTTGCATCACAGCCTCTGAACGAATTTTGTAAGAATTTCTCTCTCTTTCACTGTCTTTGTTTTACGGGTTTTTAAAAGTAATTTATTTTTATAATGGGGTTTAGCTGCTTTTCACGGCTGTGTTTATGCGGCTTTACACCCAATTGACTCACTTCCAGACAGATATCAATACATAGGTTTTAAGATTCTTACTAGTCACATATATTCTTGTGCGGTGAATAGGGGGTGTTGAGTCCAGTTCACTGAGCAAGGAGTAGGTCTTGTCTATTACATATTGGGTGTATGGAACGGTATCTGAGCGAATTTGAAACCCTTGTTTTATGCATCACCCCACCTCACCTTTCCCGTTAAGCAGCCATAGTGTGTTTTCTAAACGTGTGACTCTGTTCTGTTTTGTAATTCAGTTCAAGTGTAGCGGTTTTTACATTCCCTCTATAAGTGATAGCTTATGATAAGTGTCTTTTTCTGTGTGACTTATTTCACTTAGGATCATCGTACCTAAATCCACTCATCTTGCCTCTACAAGCCTTATGACATTGATTTCATGTCTGAGTGATATTCCATTGTACATAAGGACCACAACTTCTTTATCCATTTTTCTCTTTCCTGGGATATTTAAGGTGTCATGAAGTGGAGGTTCTTGTCAACAGAGCAGCCCTAAACTTTGGGGTGCCTGTGTCTTGCTGATTTTTAGTTTTCCCAATTTATACGCCCATGAGTGGACGTGCCCTATGCTCCCTAAGCTGTGTTTTTTCGATGTTTCAGGACACACCGTACACTTTTCCAGAGTGGCTGTTGGCAATTTACATCCCGCCCATCAGCGTAGCAAGGCTGCCATTTCTCCATGGCCTGTCCTGCATTTCTGGTTTGGACACTTTTTGCAGCATGGCACTTTTGACCGATGGGAAGCGAGACTTCTTTGTAGCACTGATTTGCCTTTCCAGGTTGCTTGGTTGGCCAAAAAGGGCGTATGCGTTTTTTCCTGAATATATTCAGGAAAAAACGCATACGCCCTTTTTGGCCAAGGGCATCATTGTCGACGTTTTGCCGCTTTTCATGTGCTTTAAAGGCGATTCGAATCTACCTCCTGAAATCTGTTTCCTGCAATTCTGCCTTGCTTTCAAATCCTCTTCGTTGCCTTCCCTCAATATATCTGTGGATGAGAGTTATCATTCATAACTCTGCGGGTTTCTGAATTGCAGTGTCCCTGAGCTCCATTTTTCAACTGGCTTTTTTGGGAGCTGGCCGCAAAAGCGCGGGATTGCCTCAGGCCCTATTCTGCTTCTGGGCGGCAGGCTTAGCCTGTGGTTAATTCTTCTTCCTGATGGGAAATAGAGTGACCTGTGCCTGTCCCAACACCTAGATCTAGTCTCTCATTGGTTGCCCCTCTTCCCGTTCATCCTCAGGACAAATTGCAACCTGTAGGGAACAGGAGCTTAAAGGTGCTGATTCTCCAAGTAGGGAGGTTGCTAGTAAAGTAGCTGGAAAGGCGAACCCGAGCACAAGGAGATGAGAAATGAGGTGCGTATTAGAAACCTTTCAAAATCACACGGTGTACCATCTTCTGGGTTTCTCATGCATGTTTTCGATGTAGGAAGATGCCCTTGAACCTGGAGATTTGGGACCCATGGGATGGGTACAAGGCAGTATTACTTTAAAGGTTCTGCGTTTGCTCACCCAACCTCACCCAACCTTTCAGCCCCTAGAGTGTCCACCCTTATGTCTCATCCAGCTGTGGGTCTAGATATGGTCAATCCAGGTTGCATCACAGCCTCTGAACGAATTTTGTAAGAATTTCTCTCTCTTTCACTGTCTTTGTTTTACGGGTTTTTAAAAGTAATTTATTTTTATAATGGGGTTTAGCTGCTTTTCACGGCTGTGTTTATGCGGCCTTACACCCACTTGACTCACTTCCAGACAGATATCAATACATAGGTTTTAAGATTCTTACTAGTCACATATATTCTTGTGCGGTGAATAGGGGGTGTTGAGTCCAGTTCACTGAGCAAGGAGTAGGTCTTGTCTATTACATATTGGGTGTATGGAACGGTATCTGAGCGAATTTGAAACCCTTGTTTTATGCATCACCCCACCTCAACTTTCCCGTTAAGCAGCCATAGTGTGTTTTCTAAATGTGTGACTCTGTTTTGTTTTGTAATTCAGTTCAAGTGTAGCGGTTTTTACATTCCCTCTATAAGTGATAGCTTATGATAAGTGTCTTTTTCTGTGTGACTTATTTCACTTAGGATCATCGTACCTAAATCCACTCATCTTGCCTCTACTAGCCTTATGACATTGATTTCATGTCTGAGTGATATTCCATTGTACATAAGGACCACAACTTCTTTATCCATTTTTCTCTTTCCTGGGATATTTAAGGTGTCATGAAGTGGAGGTTCTTGTCAACAGAGCAGCCCTAAACTTTGGGGTGCCTGTGTCTTGCTGATTTTTAGTTTTCCCAATTTATACGCCCATGAGTGGACGTGCCCTATGCTCCCTAAGCTGTTTTTTTTCGATGTTTCAGGACACACCGTACACTTTTCCAGAGTGGCTGTTGGCAATTTACATCCCGCCCATCAGCGTAGCAAGGCTGCCATTTCTCCATGGCCTGTCCTGCATTTCTGGTTTGGACACTTTTTGCAGCATGGCACTTTTGACCAATGGGAAGCGAGACTTCTTTGTAGCGCTGATTAGCCTTTCCAGGTTGCTTGGTTGGCCAAACAGGGCGTATGCGTTTTTTCCTGAATATATTCAGGAAAAAACGCATAAGCCCTGTTTGGCCAAGGGCATCATTGTCGTCGTTTTGCCACTTTTCATATGCTTTAAAGGCGATTCGAATCTACCTCCTGAGACCTGTTTCCTGAAATTCTGCCTTGCTTTCAAATCCTCTTCGTTGCCTTCCCTCAATATATCTGTGGATGAGAGTTATCATTTATAGCTCTGCGGGTTTGTGAATTGCAGTGTCCCTGAGCTCCATTTTTCAACTGGCTTTTTTGGGAGCTGGCCGCAAAAGCGCGGGATTGCCTCAGGCCCTATTCTGCTTCTGGGCGGCAGGCTTAGCCTGTGGTTAATTCTTCTTCCTGATGGGAAATAGAGTGACCTGTGCCTGTCCGAACACCTAGATCTAGTCTCTCATTGGTTGCCCCTCTTCCCGTTCATCCTCAGGACAAATTGCAACCTGTAGGGAACAGGAGCTTAAAGGTGTTGATTCTCCAAGTAGGGAGATTGCTAGTAAAGTAGCTGGAAAGGCGAACCCGAGCACAAGGAGATGAGAAATGAGGTGCGTATTAGAAACCTTTCAAAATCACACGGTGTACCATCTTCTGGGTTTCTCATGCATGTTTTCGATGTAGGAAGATGCCCTTCAACCTGGAGATTTGGGACCCAAGGGATGGGTACCAGGCAGTATTACTTTAAAGGGTCTGCGTTTGCTCACCCAACCTCACCCAACCTTTCAGCCCCAAGAGTGTCCACCCTTATGTCTCATCCAGCTGTGGGTCTAGATATGTCAATCCAGGTTGCATCACAGCCTCTGAACGAATTTTGTAAGAATTTCTCTCTCTTTCACTGTCTTTGTTTTACGGGTTTTTTAAAGTAATTTATTTTTATAATGGGGTTTAGCTGCTTTTCACGGCTGTGTTTATGCGGCTTTACACCCACTTGACTCACTTCCAGACAGATATCAATACATAGGTTTTAAGATTCTTACTAGTCACATATATTCTTGTGCGGTGAATAGGGGGTGTTGAGTCCAGTTCACTGAGCATGGAGTAGGTATTGTCTATTACATATTGGGTGTATGGAACGGTATCTGAGCGAATTTGAAACCCTTGTTTTATGCATCACCCCACCTCACCTTTCCCGTTAAGCAGCCACAGTGTGTTTTCTAAATGTGTGACTCTGTTCTGTTTTGTAATTCAGTTCAAGTGTAGCGGTTTTTACATTCCTTCTATAAGTGATAGCTTATGATAAGTGTCTTTTTCTGTGTGACTTATTTCACTTAGGATCATCGTACCTAAATCCACTCATCTTGCTTCTACTAGCCTTATGACATTGATTTCATGTCTGAGTGATATTCCATTGTACATAAGGACCACAACTTCTTTATCCATTTTTCTCTTTCCTGGGATATTTAAGGTGTCATGAAGTGGAGGTTCTTGTCAACAGAGCAGCCCTAAACTTTGGGGTGCCTGTGTCTTGCTGATTTTTAGTTTTCCCAATTTATACGCCCATGAGAGGACGTGCCCTATGCTCCCTAAGCTGTGTTTTTTCGATGTTTCAGGACACACCATACACTTTTCCAGAGTGGCTGTTGGCAATTTACATCCCGCCCATCAGCGTAGCAAGGCTGCCATTTCTCCATGGCCTGTCCTGCATTTCTGGTTTTGACACTTTTTGCAGCATGGCACTTTTGACCGATGGGAAGCGAGACTTCTTTGTAGCACTGATTTGCCTTTCCAGGTTGCTTGGTTGGCCAAAAAGGGCGTATGCGTTTTTTCCTGAATATATTCAGGAAAAAACGCATACGCCCTTTTTGGCCAAGGGCATCATTGTCGACGTTTTGCCTCTTTTCATGTGTTTTAAAGGCGATTCGAATCTACCTCCTGAAATCTGTTTCCTGCAATTCTGCCTTGCTTTCAAATCCTATTCGTTGCCTTCCCTCAATATATCTGTGGATGAGAGTTATCATTCATAACTCTGCGGGTTTCTGAATTGCAGTGTCCCTGAGCTCCATTTTTCAACTGGCTTTTTTGGGAGCTGGCCGCAAAAGCGCGGGATTGCCTCAGGCCCTATTCTGCTTCTGGGCGGCAGGCTTAGCCTGTGGTTAATTCTTCTTCCTGATGGGAAATAGAGTGACCTGTGCCTGTCCCAACACCTAGATCTAGTCTCTCATTGGTTGCCCCTCTTCCCGTTCATCCTCAGGACAAATTGCAACCTGTAGGGAACAGGAGCTTAAAGGTGCTGATTCTCCAAGTAGGGAGATTGCTAGTAAAGTAGCTGGAAAGGCGAACCCGAGCACAAGGAGATGAGAAATGAGGTGCGTATTAGAAACCTTTCAAAATCACACGGTGTACCATCTTCTGGGTTTCTCATGCATGTTTTCGATGTAGGCAGATGCCCTTGAACCTGGAGATTTGGGACCCATGGGTTGGGTACCAGGCAGTATTACTTTAAAGGTTCTGCGTTTGCTCACCCAACCTCACCCAACTTTTCAGCCCCAAGAGTGTCCACCCTTATGTCTCATCCAGCTGTGGGTCTAGATATGTCAATCCAGGTTGCATCACAGCCTCTGAACGAATTGTGTAAGAATTTCTCTCTCTTTCACTGTCTTTGTTTTACGGGTTTTTAAAAGTAATTTATTTTTATAATGGGGTTTAGCTGCTTTTCACGGCTGTGTTTATGCGGCTTTACACCCACTTGACTCACTTCCAGACAGATATCAATACATAGGTTTTAAGATTCTTACTAGTCACATATATTCTTGTGCGGTGAATAGGGGGTGTTGAGTCCAGTTCACTGAGCAAGGAGTAGGTCTTGTCTATTACATATTGGGTGAATGGAACGGTATCTGAGCGAATTTGAAACCCTTGTTTTATGCATCACCCCACCTCACCTTTCCCGCTCAGCAGCCATCGTGTGTTTTCTAAACGTGTGACTCTGTTCTGTTTTGTAATTCAGTTCAAGTGTAGCGGTTTTTACATTCCCTCTATAAGTGATAGCTTATGATAAGTGTCTTTTTCTGTGTGACTTATTTCACTTAGGATCATCGTACCTAAATCCACTCATCTTGCTTCTACTAGCCTTATGACATTGATTTCATGTCTGAGTGATATTCCATTGTACATAAGGACCACAACTTCTTTATCCAGTTTTCTCTTTCCTGGGATATTTAAGGTGTCATGAAGTGGAGGTTCTTGTCAACAGAGCAGCCCTAAACTTTGGGGTGCCTGTGTCTTGCTGATTTTTAGTTTTCCCAATTTATACGCCCATGAGTGGACGTGCCCTATGCTCCCTAAGCTGTGTTTTTTCGATGTTTCAGGACACACCGTACACTTTTCCAGAGTGGCTGTTGGCAATTTACATCCCGCCCATCAGCGTAGCAAGGCTGCCATTTCTCCATGGCCTGTCCTGCATTTCTGGTTTTGACACTTTTTGCAGCATGGCACTTTTGACCGATGGGAAGCGAGACTTCTTTGTAGCACTGATTTGCCTTTCCAGGTTGCTTGGTTGGCCAAAAAGGGCGTATGCGTTTTTTCCTGAATATATTCAGGAAAAAACGCATACGCCCTTTTTGGCCAAGGGCATCATTGTCGACGTTTTGCCGCTTTTCATGTGCTTTAAAGGCGATTCGAATCTACCTCCTGAAATCTGTTTCCTGCAATTCTGCCTTGCTTTCAAATCCTCTTCGTTGCCTTCCCTCAATATATCTGTGGATGAGAGTTATCATTCATAACTCTGCGGGTTTCTGAATTGCAGTGTCCCTGAGCTCCATTTTTCAACTGGCTTTTTTGGGAGCTGGCCGCAAAAGCGCGGGATTGCCTCAGGCCCTATTCTGCTTCTGGGCGGCAGGCTTAGCCTGTGGTTAATTCTTCTTCCTGATGGGAAATAGAGTGACCTGTGCCTGTCCCAACACCTAGATCTAGTCTCTCATTGGTTGCCCCTCTTCCCGTTCATCCTCAGGACAAATTGCAACCTGTAGGGAACAGGAGCTTAAAGGTGCTGATTCTCCAAGTAGGGAGGTTGCTAGTAAAGTAGCTGGAAAGGCGAACCCGAGCACAAGGAGATGAGAAATGAGGTGCGTATTAGAAACCTTTCAAAATCACACGGTGTACCATCTTCTGGGTTTCTCATGCATGTTTTCGATGTAGGAAGATGCCCTTGAACCTGGAGATTTGGGACCCATGGGATGGGTACAAGGCAGTATTACTTTAAAGGTTCTGCGTTTGCTCACCCAACCTCACCCAACCTTTCAGCCCCTAGAGTGTCCACCCTTATGTCTCATCCAGCTGTGGGTCTAGATATGGTCAATCCAGGTTGCATCACAGCCTCTGAACGAATTTTGTAAGAATTTCTCTCTCTTTCACTGTCTTTGTTTTACGGGTTTTTAAAAGTAATTTATTTTTATAATGGGGTTTAGCTGCTTTTCACGGCTGTGTTTATGCGGCCTTACACCCAC
Organism: Eschrichtius robustus; assembly: GCF_028021215.1. Lineage (NCBI taxonomy): Eukaryota > Metazoa > Chordata > Mammalia > Artiodactyla > Eschrichtiidae > Eschrichtius > Eschrichtius robustus. Next base: position 3,742,255 of record NW_027175257.1, read on the forward strand.
TTGACTCACTTCCAGACAGATATCAATACATAGGTTTTAAGATTCTTACTAGTCACATATATTCTTGTGCGGTGAATAGGGGGTGTTGAGTCCAGTTCACTGAGCAAGGAGTAGGTCTTGTCTATTACATATTGGGTGTATGGAACGGTATCTGAGCGAATTTGAAACCCTTGTTTTATGCATCACCCCACCTCAACTTTCCCGTTAAGCAGCCATAGTGTGTTTTCTAAATGTGTGACTCTGTTTTGTTTTGTAATTCAGTTCAAGTGTAGCGGTTTTTACATTCCCTCTATAAGTGATAGCTTATGATAAGTGTCTTTTTCTGTGTGACTTATTTCACTTAGGATCATCGTACCTAAATCCACTCATCTTGCCTCTACTAGCCTTATGACATTGATTTCATGTCTGAGTGATATTCCATTGTACATAAGGACCACAACTTCTTTATCCATTTTTCTCTTTCCTGGGATATTTAAGGTGTCATGAAGTGGAGGTTCTTGTCAACAGAGCAGCCCTAAACTTTGGGGTGCCTGTGTCTTGCTGATTTTTAGTTTTCCCAATTTATACGCCCATGAGTGGACGTGCCCTATGCTCCCTAAGCTGTTTTTTTTCGATGTTTCAGGACACACCGTACACTTTTCCAGAGTGGCTGTTGGCAATTTACATCCCGCCCATCAGCGTAGCAAGGCTGCCATTTCTCCATGGCCTGTCCTGCATTTCTGGTTTGGACACTTTTTGCAGCATGGCACTTTTGACCAATGGGAAGCGAGACTTCTTTGTAGCGCTGATTAGCCTTTCCAGGTTGCTTGGTTGGCCAAACAGGGCGTATGCGTTTTTTCCTGAATATATTCAGGAAAAAACGCATAAGCCCTGTTTGGCCAAGGGCATCATTGTCGTCGTTTTGCCACTTTTCATATGCTTTAAAGGCGATTCGAATCTACCTCCTGAGACCTGTTTCCTGAAATTCTGCCTTGCTTTCAAATCCTCTTCGTTGCCTTCCCTCAATATATCTGTGGATGAGAGTTATCATTTATAGCTCTGCGGGTTTGTGAATTGCAGTGTCCCTGAGCTCCATTTTTCAACTGGCTTTTTTGGGAGCTGGCCGCAAAAGCGCGGGATTGCCTCAGGCCCTATTCTGCTTCTGGGCGGCAGGCTTAGCCTGTGGTTAATTCTTCTTCCTGATGGGAAATAGAGTGACCTGTGCCTGTCCGAACACCTAGATCTAGTCTCTCATTGGTTGCCCCTCTTCCCGTTCATCCTCAGGACAAATTGCAACCTGTAGGGAACAGGAGCTTAAAGGTGTTGATTCTCCAAGTAGGGAGATTGCTAGTAAAGTAGCTGGAAAGGCGAACCCGAGCACAAGGAGATGAGAAATGAGGTGCGTATTAGAAACCTTTCAAAATCACACGGTGTACCATCTTCTGGGTTTCTCATGCATGTTTTCAATGTAGGAAGATGCCCTTCAACCTGGAGATTTGGGACCCAAGGGATGGGTACCAGGCAGTATTACTTTAAAGGGTCTGCGTTTGCTCACCCAACCTCACCCAACCTTTCAGCCCCAAGAGTGTCCACCCTTATGTCTCATCCAGCTGTGGGTCTAGATATGTCAATCCAGGTTGCATCACAGCCTCTGAACGAATTTTGTAAGAATTTCTCTCTCTTTCACTGTCTTTGTTTTACGGGTTTTTTAAAGTAATTTATTTTTATAATGGGGTTTAGCTGCTTTTCACGGCTGTGTTTATGCGGCTTTACACCCACTTGACTCACTTCCAGACAGATATCAATACATAGGTTTTAAGATTCTTACTAGTCACATATATTCTTGTGCGGTGAATAGGGGGTGTTGAGTCCAGTTCACTGAGCATGGAGTAGGTATTGTCTATTACATATTGGGTGTATGGAACGGTATCTGAGCGAATTTGAAACCCTTGTTTTATGCATCACCCCACCTCACCTTTCCCGTTAAGCAGCCACAGTGTGTTTTCTAAATGTGTGACTCTGTTCTGTTTTGTAATTCAGTTCAAGTGTAGCGGTTTTTACATTCCTTCTATAAGTGATAGCTTATGATAAGTGTCTTTTTCTGTGTGACTTATTTCACTTAGGATCATCGTACCTAAATACACTCATCTTGCTTCTACTAGCCTTATGACATTGATTTCATGTCTGAGTGATATTCCATTGTACATAAGGACCACAACTTCTTTATCCATTTTTCTCTTTCCTGGGATATTTAAGGTGTCATGAAGTGGAGGTTCTTGTCAACAGAGCAGCCCTAAACTTTGGGGTGCCTGTGTCTTGCTGATTTTTAGTTTTCCCAATTTATACGCCCATGAGAGGACGTGCCCTATGCTCCCTAAGCTGTGTTTTTTCGATGTTTCAGGACACACCATACACTTTTCCAGAGTGGCTGTTGGCAATTTACATCCCGCCCATCAGCGTAGCAAGGCTGCCATTTCTCCATGGCCTGTCCTGCATTTCTGGTTTTGACACTTTTTGCAGCATGGCACTTTTGACCGATGGGAAGCGAGACTTCTTTGTAGCACTGATTTGCATTTCCAGGTTGCTTGGTTGGCCAAAAAGGGCGTATGCGTTTTTTCCTGAATATATTCAGGAAAAAACGCATACGCCCTTTTTGGCCAAGGGCATCATTGTCGACGTTTTGCCTCTTTTCATGTGTTTTAAAGGCGATTCGAATCTACCTCCTGAAATCTGTTTCCTGCAATTCTGCCTTGCTTTCAAATCCTATTCGTTGCCTTCCCTCAATATATCTGTGGATGAGAGTTATCATTCATAACTCTGCGGGTTTCTGAATTGCAGTGTCCCTGAGCTCCATTTTTCAACTGGCTTTTTTGGGAGCTGGCCGCAAAAGCGCGGGATTGCCTCAGGCCCTATTCTGCTTCTGGGCGGCAGGCTTAGCCTGTGGTTAATTCTTCTTCCTGATGGGAAATAGAGTGACCTGTGCCTGTCCCAACACCTAGATCTAGTCTCTCATTGGTTGCCCCTCTTCCCGTTCATCCTCAGGACAAATTGCAACCTGTAGGGAACAGGAGCTTAAAGGTGCTGATTCTCCAAGTAGGGAGATTGCTAGTAAAGTAGCTGGAAAGGCGAACCCGAGCACAAGGAGATGAGAAATGAGGTGCGTATTAGAAACCTTTCAAAATCACACGGTGTACCATCTTCTGGGTTTCTCATGCATGTTTTCGATGTAGGCAGATGCCCTTGAACCTGGAGATTTGGGACCCATGGGATGGGTACCAGGCAGTATTACTTTAAAGGTTCTGCGTTTGCTCACCCAACCTCACCCAACTTTTCAGCCCCAAGAGTGTCCACCCTTATGTCTCATCCAGCTGTGGGTCTAGATATGTCAATCCAGGTTGCATCACAGCCTCTGAACGAATTGTGTAAGAATTTCTCTCTCTTTCACTGTCTTTGTTTTACGGGTTTTTAAAAGTAATTTATTTTTATAATGGGGTTTAGCTGCTTTTCACGGCTGTGTTTATGCGGCTTTACACCCACTTGACTCACTTCCAGACAGATATCAATACATAGGTTTTAAGATTCTTACTAGTCACATATATTCTTGTGCGGTGAATAGGGGGTGTTGAGTCCAGTTCACTGAGCAAGGAGTAGGTCTTGTCTATTACATATTGGGTGAATGGAACGGTATCTGAGCGAATTTGAAACCCTTGTTTTATGCATCACCCCACCTCACCTTTCCCGCTCAGCAGCCATCGTGTGTTTTCTAAACGTGTGACTCTGTTCTGTTTTGTAATTCAGTTCAAGTGTAGCGGTTTTTACATTCCCTCTATAAGTGATAGCTTATGATAAGTGTCTTTTTCTGTGTGACTTATTTCACTTAGGATCATCGTACCTAAATCCACTCATCTTGCTTCTACTAGCCTTATGACATTGATTTCATGTCTGAGTGATATTCCATTGTACATAAGGACCACAACTTCTTTATCCAGTTTTCTCTTTCCTGGGATATTTAAGGTGTCATGAAGTGGAGGTTCTTGTCAACAGAGCAGCCCTAAACTTTGGGGTGCCTGTGTCTTGCTGATTTTTAGTTTTCCCAATTTATACGCCCATGAGTGGACGTGCCCTATGCTCCCTAAGCTGTGTTTTTTCGATGTTTCAGGACACACCGTACACTTTTCCAGAGTGGCTGTTGGCAATTTACATCCCGCCCATCAGCGTAGCAAGGCTGCCATTTCTCCATGGCCTGTCCTGCATTTCTGGTTTTGACACTTTTTGCAGCATGGCACTTTTGACCGATGGGAAGCGAGACTTCTTTGTAGCACTGATTTGCCTTTCCAGGTTGCTTGGTTGGCCAAAAAGGGCGTATGCGTTTTTTCCTGAATATATTCAGGAAAAAACGCATACGCCCTTTTTGGCCAAGGGCATCATTGTCGACGTTTTGCCTCTTTTCATGTGTTTTAAAGGCGATTCGAATCTACCTCCTGAAATCTGTTTCCTGCAATTCTGCCTTGCTTTCAAATCCTATTCGTTGCCTTCCCTCAATATATCTGTGGATGAGAGTTATCATTCATAACTCTGCGGGTTTCTGAATTGCAGTGTCCCTGAGCTCCATTTTTCAACTGGCTTTTTTGGGAGCTGGCCGCAAAAGCGCGGGATTGCCTCAGGCCCTATTCTGCTTCTGGGCGGCAGGCTTAGCCTGTGGTTAATTCTTCTTCCTGATGGGAAATAGAGTGACCTGTGCCTGTCCCAACACCTAGATCTAGTCTCTCATTGGTTGCCCCTCTTCCCGTTCATCCTCAGGACAAATTGCAACCTGTAGGGAACAGGAGCTTAAAGGTGCTGATTCTCCAAGTAGGGAGATTGCTAGTAAAGTAGCTGGAAAGGCGAACCCGAGCACAAGGAGATGAGAAATGAGGTGCGTATTAGAAACCTTTCAAAATCACACGGTGTACCATCTTCTGGGTTTCTCATGCATGTTTTCGATGTAGGCAGATGCCCTTGAACCTGGAGATTTGGGACCCATGGGATGGGTACCAGGCAGTATTACTTTAAAGGTTCTGCGTTTGCTCACCCAACCTCACCCAACTTTTCAGCCCCAAGAGTGTCCACCCTTATGTCTCATCCAGCTGTGGGTCTAGATATGTCAATCCAGGTTGCATCACAGCCTCTGAACGAATTGTGTAAGAATTTCTCTCTCTTTCACTGTCTTTGTTTTACGGGTTTTTAAAAGTAATTTATTTTTATAATGGGGTTTAGCTGCTTTTCACGGCTGTGTTTATGCGGCTTTACACCCACTTGACTCACTTCCAGACAGATATCAATACATAGGTTTTAAGATTCTTACTAGTCACATATATTCTTGTGCGGTGAATAGGGGGTGTTGAGTCCAGTTCACTGAGCAAGGAGTAGGTCTTGTCTATTACATATTGGGTGAATGGAACGGTATCTGAGCGAATTTGAAACCCTTGTTTTATGCATCACCCCACCTCACCTTTCCCGCTCAGCAGCCATCGTGTGTTTTCTAAACGTGTGACTCTGTTCTGTTTTGTAATTCAGTTCAAGTGTAGCGGTTTTTACATTCCCTCTATAAGTGATAGCTTATGATAAGTGTCTTTTTCTGTGTGACTTATTTCACTTAGGATCATCGTACCTAAATCCACTCATCTTGCTTCTACTAGCCTTATGACATTGATTTCATGTCTGAGTGATATTCCATTGTACATAAGGACCACAACTTCTTTATCCAGTTTTCTCTTTCCTGGGATATTTAAGGTGTCATGAAGTGGAGGTTCTTGTCAACAGAGCAGCCCTAAACTTTGGGGTGCCTGTGTCTTGCTGATTTTTAGTTTTCCCAATTTATACGCCCATGAGTGGACGTGCCCTATGCTCCCTAAGCTGTGTTTTTTCGATGTTTCAGGACACACCGTACACTTTTCCAGAGTGGCTGTTGGCAATTTACATCCCGCCCATCAGCGTAGCAAGGCTGCCATTTCTCCATGGCCTGTCCTGCATTTCTGGTTTGGACACTTTTTGCAGCATGGCACTTTTGACCGATGGGAAGCGAGACTTCTTTGTAGCACTGATTTGCCTTTCCAGGTTGCTTGGTTGGCCAAAAAGGGCGTATGCGTTTTTTCCTGAATATATTCAGGAAAAAACGCATACGCCCTTTTTGGCCAAGGGCATCATTGTCGACGTTTTGCCGCTTTTCATGTGCTTTAAAGGCGATTCGAATCTACCTCCTGAAATCTGTTTCCTGCAATTCTGCCTTGCTTTCAAATCCTCTTCGTTGCCTTCCCTCAATATATCTGTGGATGAGAGTTATCATTCATAACTCTGCGGGTTTCTGAATTGCAGTGTCCCTGAGCTCCATTTTTCAACTGGCTTTTTTGGGAGCTGGCCGCAAAAGCGCGGGATTGCCTCAGGCCCTATTCTGCTTCTGGGCGGCAGGCTTAGCCTGTGGTTAATTCTTCTTCCTGATGGGAAATAGAGTGACCTGTGCCTGTCCCAACACCTAGATCTAGTCTCTCATTGGTTGCCCCTCTTCCCGTTCATCCTCAGGACAAATTGCAACCTGTAGGGAACAGGAGCTTAAAGGTGCTGATTCTCCAAGTAGGGAGGTTGCTAGTAAAGTAGCTGGAAAGGCGAACCCGAGCACAAGGAGATGAGAAATGAGGTGCGTATTAGAAACCTTTCAAAATCACACGGTGTACCATCTTCTGGGTTTCTCATGCATGTTTTCGATGTAGGAAGATGCCCTTGAACCTGGAGATTTGGGACCCATGGGATGGGTACAAGGCAGTATTACTTTAAAGGTTCTGCGTTTGCTCACCCAACCTCACCCAACCTTTCAGCCCCTAGAGTGTCCACCCTTATGTCTCATCCAGCTGTGGGTCTAGATATGGTCAATCCAGGTTGCATCACAGCCTCTGAACGAATTTTGTAAGAATTTCTCTCTCTTTCACTGTCTTTGTTTTACGGGTTTTTAAAAGTAATTTATTTTTATAATGGGGTTTAGCTGCTTTTCACGGCTGTGTTTATGCGGCCTTACACCCACTTGACTCACTTCCAGACAGATATCAATACATAGGTTTTAAGATTCTTACTAGTCACATATATTCTTGTGCGGTGAATAGGGGGTGTTGAGTCCAGTTCACTGAGCAAGGAGTAGGTCTTGTCTATTACATATTGGGTGTATGGAACGGTATCTGAGCGAATTTGAAACCCTTGTTTTATGCATCACCCCACCTCAACTTTCCCGTTAAGCAGCCATAGTGTGTTTTCTAAATGTGTGACTCTGTTTTGTTTTGTAATTCAGTTCAAGTGTAGCGGTTTTTACATTCCCTCTATAAGTGATAGCTTATGATAAGTGTCTTTTTCTGTGTGACTTATTTCACTTAGGATCATCGTACCTAAATCCACTCATCTTGCCTCTACTAGCCTTATGACATTGATTTCATGTCTGAGTGATATTCCATTGTACATAAGGACCACAACTTCTTTATCCATTTTTCTCTTTCCTGGGATATTTAAGGTGTCATGAAGTGGAGGTTCTTGTCAACAGAGCAGCCCTAAACTTTGGGGTGCCTGTGTCTTGCTGATTTTTAGTTTTCCCAATTTATACGCCCATGAGTGGACGTGCCCTATGCTCCCTAAGCTGTTTTTTTTCGATGTTTCAGGACACACCGTACACTTTTCCAGAGTGGCTGTTGGCAATTTACATCCCGCCCATCAGCGTAGCAAGGCTGCCATTTCTCCATGGCCTGTCCTGCATTTCTGGTTTGGACACTTTTTGCAGCATGGCACTTTTGACCAATGGGAAGCGAGACTTCTTTGTAGCGCTGATTAGCCTTTCCAGGTTGCTTGGTTGGCCAAACAGGGCGTATGCGTTTTTTCCTGAATATATTCAGGAAAAAACGCATAAGCCCTGTTTGGCCAAGGGCATCATTGTCGTCGTTTTGCCACTTTTCATATGCTTTAAAGGCGATTCGAATCTACCTCCTGAGACCTGTTTCCTGAAATTCTGCCTTGCTTTCAAATCCTCTTCGTTGCCTTCCCTCAATATATCTGTGGATGAGAGTTATCATTTATAGCTCTGCGGGTTTGTGAATTGCAGTGTCCCTGAGCTCCATTTTTCAACTGGCTTTTTTGGGAGCTGGCCGCAAAAGCGCGGGATTGCCTCAGGCCCTATTCTGCTTCTGGGCGGCAGGCTTAGCCTGTGGTTAATTCTTCTTCCTGATGGGAAATAGAGTGACCTGTGCCTGTCCGAACACCTAGATCTAGTCTCTCATTGGTTGCCCCTCTTCCCGTTCATCCTCAGGACAAATTGCAACCTGTAGGGAACAGGAGCTTAAAGGTGTTGATTCTCCAAGTAGGGAGATTGCTAGTAAAGTAGCTGGAAAGGCGAACCCGAGCACAAGGAGATGAGAAATGAGGTGCGTATTAGAAACCTTTCAAAATCACACGGTGTACCATCTTCTGGGTTTCTCATGCATGTTTTCAATGTAGGAAGATGCCCTTCAACCTGGAGATTTGGGACCCAAGGGATGGGTACCAGGCAGTATTACTTTAAAGGGTCTGCGTTTGCTCACCCAACCTCACCCAACCTTTCAGCCCCAAGAGTGTCCACCCTTATGTCTCATCCAGCTGTGGGTCTAGATATGTCAATCCAGGTTGCATCACAGCCTCTGAACGAATTTTGTAAGAATTTCTCTCTCTTTCACTGTCTTTGTTTTACGGGTTTTTTAAAGTAATTTATTTTTATAATGGGGTTTAGCTGCTTTTCACGGCTGTGTTTATGCGGCTTTACACCCACTTGACTCACTTCCAGACAGATATCAATACATAGGTTTTAAGATTCTTACTAGTCACATATATTCTTGTGCGGTGAATAGGGGGTGTTGAGTCCAGTTCACTGAGCATGGAGTAGGTATTGTCTATTACATATTGGGTGTATGGAACGGTATCTGAGCGAATTTGAAACCCTTGTTTTATGCATCACCCCACCTCACCTTTCCCGTTAAGCAGCCACAGTGTGTTTTCTAAATGTGTGACTCTGTTCTGTTTTGTAATTCAGTTCAAGTGTAGCGGTTTTTACATTCCCTCTATAAGTGATAGCTAATGATAAGTGTCTTTTTCTGTGTGACTTATTTCACTTAGGATCATCGTACCTAAATCCACTCATCTTGCCTCTACAAGCCTTATGACATTGATTTCATGTCTGAGTGATATTCCATTGTACATAAGGACCACAACTTCTTTATCCATTTTTCTCTTTCCTGGGATATTTAAGGTGTCATGAAGTGGAGGTTCTTGTCAACAGAGCAGCCCTAAACTTTGGGGTGCCTGTGTCTTGCTGATTTTTAGTTTTCCCAATTTATACGCCCATGAGTGGACGTGCCCTATGCTCCCTAAGCTGTGTTTTTTCGATGTTTCAGGACACACCGTACACTTTTCCAGAGTGGCTGTTGGCAATTTACATCCCGCCCATCAGCGTAGCAAGGCTGCCATTTCTCCATGGCCTGTCCTGCATTTCTGGTTTGGACACTTTTTGCAGCATGGCACTTTTGACCGATGGGAAGCGAGACTTCTTTGTAGCACTGATTTGCCTTTCCAGGTTGCTTGGTTGGCCAAAAAGGGCGTATGCGTTTTTTCCTGAATATATTCAGGAAAAAACGCATACGCCCTTTTTGGCCAAGGGCATCATTGTCGACGTTTTGCCGCTTTTCATGTGCTTTAAAGGCGATTCGAATCTACCTCCTGAAATCTGTTTCCTGCAATTCTGCCTTGCTTTCAAATCCTCTTCGTTGCCTTCCCTCAATATATCTGTGGATGAGAGTTATCATTCATAACTCTGCGGGTTTCTGAATTGCAGTGTCCCTGAGCTCCATTTTTCAACTGGCTTTTTTGGGAGCTGGCCGCAAAAGCGCGGGATTGCCTCAGGCCCTATTCTGCTTCTGGGCGGCAGGCTTAGCCTGTCGTTAATTCTTCTTCCTGATGGGAAATAGAGTGACCTGTGCCTGTCCCAACACCTAGATCTAGTCTCTCATTGGTTGCCCCTCTTCCCGTTCATCCTCAGGACAAATTGCAACCTGTAGGGAACAGGAGCTTAAAGGTGCTGATTCTCCAAGTAGGGAGGTTGCTAGTAAAGTAGCTGGAAAGGCGAACCCGAGCACAAGGAGATGAGAAATGAGGTGCGTATTAGAAACCTTTCAAAATCACACGGTGTACCATCTTCTGGGTTTCTCATGCATGTTTTCGATGTAGGAAGATGCCCTTGAACCTGGAGATTTGGGACCCATGGGATGGGTACAAGGCAGTATTACTTTAAAGGTTCTGCGTTTGCTCACCCAACCTCACCCAACCTTTCAGCCCCTAGAGTGTCCACCCTTATGTCTCATCCAGCTGTGGGTCTAGATATGGTCAATCCAGGTTGCATCACAGCCTCTGAACTAATTGTGTAAGAATTTCTCTCTCTTTCACTGTCTTTGTTTTACGGGTTTTTAAAAGTAATTTATTTTTATAATGGGGTTTAGCTGCTTTTCACGGCTGTGTTTATGCGGCCTTACACCCACTTGACTCACTTCCAGACAGATATCAATACATAGGTTTTAAGATTCTTACTAGTCACATATATTCTTGTGCGGTGAATAGGGGGTGTTGAGTCCAGTTCACTGAGCAAGGAGTAGGTCTTGTCTATTACATATTGGGTGAATGGAACGGTATCTGAGCGAATTTGAAACCCTTGTTTTATGCATCACCCCACCTCACCTTTCCCGCTCAGCAGCCATCGTGTGTTTTCTAAACGTGTGACTCTGTTCTGTTTTGTAATTCAGTTCAAGTGTAGCGGTTTTTACATTCCCTCTATAAGTGATAGCTTATGATAAGTGTCTTTTTCTGTGTGACTTATTTCACTTAGGATCATCGTACCTAAATCCACTCATCTTGCTTCTACTAGCCTTATGACATTGATTTCATGTCTGAGTGATATTCCATTGTACATAAGGACCACAACTTCTTTATCCAGTTTTCTCTTTCCTGGGATATTTAAGGTGTCATGAAGTGGAGGTTCTTGTCAACAGAGCAGCCCTAAACTTTGGGGTGCCTGTGTCTTGCTGATTTTTAGTTTTCCCAATTTATACGCCCATGAGTGGACGTGCCCTATGCTCCCTAAGCTGTGTTTTTTCGATGTTTCAGGACACACCGTACACTTTTCCAGAGTGGCTGTTGGCAATTTACATCCCGCCCATCAGCGTAGCAAGGCTGCCATTTCTCCATGGCCTGTCCTGCATTTCTGGTTTTGACACTTTTTGCAGCATGGCACTTTTGACCGATGGGAAGCGAGACTTCTTTGTAGCACTGATTTGCCTTTCCAGGTTGCTTGGTTGGCCAAAAAGGGCGTATGCGTTTTTTCCTGAATATATTCAGGAAAAAACGCATACGCCCTTTTTGGCCAAGGGCATCATTGTCGACGTTTTGCCGCTTTTCATGTGCTTTAAAGGCGATTCGAATCTACCTCCTGAAATCTGTTTCCTGCAATTCTGCCTTGCTTTCAAATCCTCTTCGTTGCCTTCCCTCAATATATCTGTGGATGAGAGTTATCATTCATAACTCTGCGGGTTTCTGAATTGCAGTGTCCCTGAGCTCCATTTTTCAACTGGCTTTTTTGGGAGCTGGCCGCAAAAGCGCGGGATTGCCTCAGGCCCTATTCTGCTTCTGGGCGGCAGGCTTAGCCTGTGGTTAATTCTTCTTCCTGATGGGAAATAGAGTGACCTGTGCCTGTCCCAACACCTAGATCTAGTCTCTCATTGGTTGCCCCTCTTCCCGTTCATCCTCAGGACAAATTGCAACCTGTAGGGAACAGGAGCTTAAAGGTGCTGATTCTCCAAGTAGGGAGATTGCTAGTAAAGTAGCTGGAAAGGCGAACCCGAGCACAAGGAGATGAGAAATGAGGTGCGTATTAGAAACCTTTCAAAATCACACGGTGTACCATCTTCTGGGTTTCTCATGCATGTTTTCGATGTAGGAAGATGCCCTTGAACCTGGAGATTTGGGACCCATGGGATGGGTACCAGGCAGTATTACTTTAAAGGGTCTGCGTTTGCTCACCCAACCTCACCCAACCTTTCAGCCCCAAGAGTGTCCACCCTTATGTCTCATCCAGCTGTGGGTCTAGATATGGTCAATCCAGGTTGCATCACAGCCTCTGAACGAATTGTGTAAGAATTTCTCTCTCTTTCACTGTCTTTGTTTTACGGGTTTTTAAAAGTAATTTATTTTTATAATGGGGTTTAGCTGCTTTTCACGGCTGTGTTTATGCGGCCTTACACCCACTTGACTCACTTCCAGACAGATATCAATACATAGGTTTTAAGATTCTTACTAGTCACATATATTCTTGTGCGGTGAATAGGGGGTGTTGAGTCCAGTTCACTGAGCAAGGAGTAGGTCTTGTCTATTACATATTGGGTGTATGGAACGGTATCTGAGCGAATTTGAAACCCTTGTTTTATGCATCACCCCACCTCACCTTTCCCGTTAAGCAGCCATAGTGTGTTTTCTAAACGTGTGACTCTGTTCTGTTTTGTAATTCAGTTCAAGTGTAGCGGTTTTTACATTCCCTCTATAAGTGATAGCTAATGATAAGTGTCTTTTTCTGTGTGACTTATTTCACTTAGGATCATCGTACCTAAATCCACTCATCTTGCCTCTACAAGCCTTATGACATTGATTTCATGTCTGAGTGATATTCCATTGTACATAAGGACCACAACTTCTTTATCCATTTTTCTCTTTCCTGGGATATTTAAGGTGTCATGAAGTGGAGGTTCTTGTCAACAGAGCAGCCCTAAACTTTGGGGTGCCTGTGTCTTGCTGATTTTTAGTTTTCCCAATTTATACGCCCATGAGTGGACGTGCCCTATGCTCCCTAAGCTGTGTTTTTTCGATGTTTCAGGACACACCGTACACTTTTCCAGAGTGGCTGTTGGCAATTTACATCCCGCCCATCAGCGTAGCAAGGCTGCCATTTCTCCATGGCCTGTCCTGCATTTCTGGTTTGGACACTTTTTGCAGCATGGCACTTTTGACCGATGGGAAGCGAGACTTCTTTGTAGCACTGATTTGCCTTTCCAGGTTGCTTGGTTGGCCAAAAAGGGCGTATGCGTTTTTTCCTGAATATATTCAGGAAAAAACGCATACGCCCTTTTTGGCCAAGGGCATCATTGTCGACGTTTTGCCGCTTTTCATGTGCTTTAAAGGCGATTCGAATCTACCTCCTGAAATCTGTTTCCTGCAATTCTGCCTTGCTTTCAAATCCTCTTCGTTGCCTTCCCTCAATATATCTGTGGATGAGAGTTATCATTCATAACTCTGCGGGTTTCTGAATTGCAGTGTCCCTGAGCTCCATTTTTCAACTGGCTTTTTTGGGAGCTGGCCGCAAAAGCGCGGGATTGCCTCAGGCCCTATTCTGCTTCTGGGCGGCAGGCTTAGCCTGTCGTTAATTCTTCTTCCTGATGGGAAATAGAGTGACCTGTGCCTGTCCCAACACCTAGATCTAGTCTCTCATTGGTTGCCCCTCTTCCCGTTCATCCTCAGGACAAATTGCAACCTGTAGGGAACAGGAGCTTAAAGGTGCTGATTCTCCAAGTAGGGAGGTTGCTAGTAAAGTAGCTGGAAAGGCGAACCCGAGCACAAGGAGATGAGAAATGAGGTGCGTATTAGAAACCTTTCAAAATCACACGGTGTACCATCTTCTGGGTTTCTCATGCATGTTTTCGATGTAGGAAGATGCCCTTGAACCTGGAGATTTGGGACCCATGGGATGGGTACAAGGCAGTATTACTTTAAAGGTTCTGCGTTTGCTCACCCAACCTCACCCAACCTTTCAGCCCCTAGAGTGTCCACCCTTATGTCTCATCCAGCTGTGGGTCTAGATATGGTCAATCCAGGTTGCATCACAGCCTCTGAACTAATTGTGTAAGAATTTCTCTCTCTTTCACTGTCTTTGTTTTACGGGTTTTTAAAAGTAATTTATTTTTATAATGGGGTTTAGCTGCTTTTCACGGCTGTGTTTATGCGGCCTTACACCCACTTGACTCACTTCCAGACAGATATCAATACATAGGTTTTAAGATTCTTACTAGTCACATATATTCTTGTGCGGTGAATAGGGGGTGTTGAGTCCAGTTCACTGAGCAAGGAGTAGGTCTTGTCTATTACATATTGGGTGTATGGAACGGTATCTGAGCGAATTTGAAACCCTTGTTTTATGCATCACCCCACCTCACCTTTCCCGTTAAGCAGCCATAGTGTGTTTTCTAAATGTGTGACTCTGTTTTGTTTTGTAATTCAGTTCAAGTGTAGCGGTTTTTACATTCCCTCTATAAGTGATAGCTTATGATAAGTGTCTTTTTCTGTGTGACTTATTTCACTTAGGATCATCGTACCTAAATCCACTCATCTTGCCTCTACTAGCCTTATGACATTGATTTCATGTCTGAGTGATATTCCATTGTACATAAGGACCACAACTTCTTTATCCATTTTTCTCTTTCCTGGGATATTTAAGGTGTCATGAAGTGGAGGTTCTTGTCAACAGAGCAGCCCTAAACTTTGGGGTGCCTGTGTCTTGCTGATTTTTAGTTTTCCCAATTTATACGCCCATGAGTGGACGTGCCCTATGCTCCCTAAGCTGTTTTTTTTCGATGTTTCAGGACACACCGTACACTTTTCCAGAGTGGCTGTTGGCAATTTACATCCCGCCCATCAGCGTAGCAAGGCTGCCATTTCTCCATGGCCTGTCCTGCATTTCTGGTTTGGACACTTTTTGCAGCATGGCACTTTTGACCAATGGGAAGCGAGACTTCTTTGTAGCGCTGATTAGCCTTTCCAGGTTGCTTGGTTGGCCAAACAGGGCATATGCGTTTTTTCCTGAATATATTCAGGAAAAAACGCATAAGCCCTGTTTGGCCAAGGGCATCATTGTCGTCGTTTTGCCACTTTTCATATGCTTTAAAGGCGATTCGAATCTACCTCCTGAGACCTGTTTCCTGAAATTCTGCCTTGCTTTCAAATCCTCTTCGTTGCCTTCCCTCAATATATCTGTGGATGAGAGTTATCATTTATAGCTCTGCGGGTTTGTGAATTGCAGTGTCCCTGAGCTCCATTTTTCAACTGGCTTTTTTGGGAGCTGGCCGCAAAAGCGCGGGATTGCCTCAGGCCCTATTCTGCTTCTGGGCGGCAGGCTGAGCCTGTGGTTAATTCTTCTTCCTGATGGGAAAATAGAGTGACCTGTGCCTGTCCCAACACGTAGATCTAGTCTCTCATTGGTTGCCCCTCTTCCCGTTCATCCTCAGGACAAATTGCATCCTGTAGGGGACAGGAGCTTAAAGGTGCTGATTCTCCAAGTAGGGAGATTGCTAGTAAAGTAGCTGGAAAGGCGAACCCGAGCACAAGGAGATGAGAAATGAGGTGCGTATTAGAAACCTTTCAAAATCACACGGTGTACCATCTTCTGGGTTTCTCATGCATGTTTTCGATGTAGGAAGATGCCCTTGAACCTGGAGATTTGGGACCCATGGCATGGGTACAAGGCAGTATTACTTTAAAGGGTCTGCGTTTGCTCACCCAACCTCACCCAACCTTTCAGCCCCTAGAGTGTCCACCCTTATGTCTCATCCAGCTGTGGGTCTAGATATGGTCAATCCAGGTTGCATCACAGCCTCTGAACGAATTTTGTAAGAATTTCTCTCTCTTTCACTGTCTTTGTTTTATGGGTTTTTAAAAGTAATTTATTTTTATAATGGGGTTTAGCTGCTTTTCACGGCTGTGTTTATGTGGCTTTACACCCACTTGACTCACTTCCAGACAGATATCAATACATAGGTTTTAAGATTATTACTAGTCACATATATATTTGTGCGGTGAATAGGGGGTGTTGAGTCCAGTTCACTGAGCAAGGAGTAGGTCTTGTCTATTACATATTGGGTGTATGGAACGGTATCTGAGCGAATTTGAAACCCTTGTTTTATGCATCACCCCACCTCACCTTTCCCGTTAAGCAGCCATAGTGTGTTTTCTAAACGTGTGACTCTGTTCTGTTTTGTAATTCAGTTCAAGTGTAGCGGTTTTTACATTCCCTCTATAAGTGATAGCTTATGATAAGTGTCTTTTTCTGTGTGACTTATTTCACTTAGGATCATCGTACCTAAATCCACTCATCTTGCTTCTACTAGCCTTATGACATTGATTTCATGTCTGAGTGATATACCATTGTACATAAGGACCACAACTTCTTTATCCATTTTTCTCTTTCCTGGGATATTTAAGGTGTCATGAAGTGGAGGTTCTTGTCAACAGAGCAGCCCTAAACTTTGGGGTGCCTGTGTCTTGCTGATTTTTAGTTTTCCCAATTTATACGCCCATGAGTGGACGTTCCCTATGCTCCTTAAGCTGTGTTTTTTCGATGTTTCAGGACACACCGTACACTTTTCCAGAGTGGCTGTTGGCAATTTACATCCCGCCCATCAGCGTAGCAAGGCTGCCATTTCTCCATGGCCTGTCCTGCATTTCTGGTTTGGACACATTTTGCAGCATGGCACTTTTGACCGTTGGGAAGCGAGACTTCTTTGTAGCGCTGATTATCCTTTCCAGGTTGCTTGGTTGGCCAAACAGGGCGTATGCGTTTTTTCCTGAATATATTCAGGAAAAAACGCATACGCCCTTTTTGGCCAAGGGCATCATTGTCGACGTTTTGCCGCTTTTCATGTGCTTTAAAGGCGATTCGAATCTACCTCCTGAAATCTGTTTCCTGCAATTCTGCCTTGCTTTCAAATCCTCTTCGTTGCCTTCCCTCAATATATCTGTGGATGAGAGTTATCATTCATAACTCTGCGGGTTTCTGAATTGCAGTGTCCCTGAGCTCCATTTTTCAACTGGCTTTTTTGGGAGCTGGCCGCAAAAGCGCGGGATTGCCTCAGGCCCTATTCTGCTTCTGGGCGGCAGGCTTAGCCTGTGGTTAATTCTTCTTCCTGATGGGAAATAGAGTGACCTGTGCCTGTCCGAACACCTAGATCTAGTCTCTCATTGGTTGCCCCTCTTCCCGTTCATCCTCAGGACAAATTGCAACCTGTAGGGAACAGGAGCTTAAAGGTGTTGATTCTCCAAGTAGGGAGATTGCTAGTAAAGTAGCTGGAAAGGCGAACCCGAGCACAAGGAGATGAGAAATGAGGTGCGTATTAGAAACCTTTCAAAATCACACGGTGTACCATCTTCTGGGTTTCTCATGCATGTTTTCGATGTAGGAAGATGCCCTTCAACCTGGAGATTTGGGACCCAAGGGATGGGTACCAGGCAGTATTACTTTAAAGGGTCTGCGTTTGCTCACCCAACCTCACCCAACCTTTCAGCCCCAAGAGTGTCCACCCTTATGTCTCATCCAGCTGTGGGTCTAGATATGTCAATCCAGGTTGCATCACAGCCTCTGAACGAATTTTGTAAGAATTTCTCTCTCTTTCACTGTCTTTGTTTTACGGGTTTTTAAAAGTAATTTATTTTTATAATGGGGTTTAGCTGCTTTTCACGGCTGTGTTTATGCGGCTTTACACCCACTTGACTCACTTCCAGACAGATATCAATACATAGGTTTTAAGATTCTTACTAGTCACATATATTCTTGTGCGGTGAATAGGGGGTGTTGAGTCCAGTTCACTGAGCATGGAGTAGGTATTGTCTATTACATATTGGGTGTATGGAACGGTATCTGAGCGAATTTGAAACCCTTGTTTTATGCATCACCCCACCTCACCTTTCCCGTTAAGCAGCCACAGTGTGTTTTCTAAATGTGTGACTCTGTTCTGTTTTGTAATTCAGTTCAAGTGTAGCGGTTTTTACATTCCTTCTATAAGTGATAGCTTATGATAAGTGTCTTTTTCTGTGTGACTTATTTCACTTAGGATCATCGTACCTAAATCCACTCATCTTGCTTCTACTAGCCTTATGACATTGATTTCATGTCTGAGTGATATTCCATTGTACATAAGGACCACAACTTCTTTATCCATTTTTCTCTTTCCTGGGATATTTAAGGTGTCATGAAGTGGAGGTTCTTGTCAACAGAGCAGCCCTAAACTTTGGGGTGCCTGTGTCTTGCTGATTTTTAGTTTTCCCAATTTATACGCCCATGAGAGGACGTGCCCTATGCTCCCTAAGCTGTGTTTTTTCGATGTTTCAGGACACACCATACACTTTTCCAGAGTGGCTGTTGGCAATTTACATCCCGCCCATCAGCGTAGCAAGGCTGCCATTTCTCCATGGCCTGTCCTGCATTTCTGGTTTTGACACTTTTTGCAGCATGGCACTTTTGACCGATGGGAAGCGAGACTTCTTTGTAGCACTGATTTGCCTTTCCAGGTTGCTTGGTTGGCCAAAAAGGGCGTATGCGTTTTTTCCTGAATATATTCAGGAAAAAACGCATACGCCCTTTTTGGCCAAGGGCATCATTGTCGACGTTTTGCCGCTTTTCATGTGCTTTAAAGGCGATTCGAATCTACCTCCTGAAATCTGTTTCCTGCAATTCTGCCTTGCTTTCAAATCCTCTTCGTTGCCTTCCCTCAATATATCTGTGGATGAGAGTTATCATTCATAACTCTGCGGGTTTCTGAATTGCAGTGTCCCTGAGCTCCATTTTTCAACTGGCTTTTTTGGGAGCTGGCCGCAAAAGCGCGGGATTGCCTCAGGCCCTATTCTGCTTCTGGGCGGCAGGCTTAGCCTGTGGTTAATTCTTCTTCCTGATGGGAAATAGAGTGACCTGTGCCTGTCCCAACACCTAGATCTAGTCTCTCATTGGTTGCCCCTCTTCCCGTTCATCCTCAGGACAAATTGCAACCTGTAGGGAACAGGAGCTTAAAGGTGCTGATTCTCCAAGTAGGGAGATTGCTAGTAAAGTAGCTGGAAAGGCGAACCCGAGCACAAGGAGATGAGAAATGAGGTGCGTATTAGAAACCTTTCAAAATCACACGGTGTACCATCTTCTGGGTTTCTCATGCATGTTTTCGATGTAGGAAGATGCCCTTGAACCTGGAGATTTGGGACCCATGGGATGGGTACCAGGCAGTATTACTTTAAAGGGTCTGCGTTTGCTCACCCAACCTCACCCAACCTTTCAGCCCCAAGAGTGTCCACCCTTATGTCTCATCCAGCTGTGGGTCTAGATATGGTCAATCCAGGTTGCATCACAGCCTCTGAACGAATTTTGTAAGAATTTCTCTCTCTTTCACTGTCTTTGTTTTACGGGTTTTTAAAAGTAATTTATTTTTATAATGGGGTTTAGCTGCTTTTCACGGCTGTGTTTATGCGGCTTTACACCCACTTGACTCACTTCCAGACAGATATCAATACATAGGTTTTAAGATTCTTACTAGTCACATATATTCTTGTGCGGTGAATAGGGGGTGTTGAGTCCAGTTCACTGAGCAAGGAGTAGGTCTTGTCTATTACATATTGGGTGAATGGAACGGTATCTGAGCGAATTTGAAACCCTTGTTTTATGCATCACCCCACCTCACCTTTCCCGCTCAGCAGCCATCGTGTGTTTTCTAAACGTGTGACTCTGTTCTGTTTTGTAATTCAGTTCAAGTGTAGCGGTTTTTACATTCCCTCTATAAGTGATAGCTTATGATAAGTGTCTTTTTCTGTGTGACTTATTTCACTTAGGATCATCGTACCTAAATCCACTCATCTTGCTTCTACTAGCCTTATGACATTGATTTCATGTCTGAGTGATATTCCATTGTACATAAGGACCACAACTTCTTTATCCAGTTTTCTCTTTCCTGGGTTATTTAAGGTGTCATGAAGTGGAGGTTCTTGTCAACAGAGCAGCCCTAAACTTTGGGGTGCCTGTGTCTTGCTGATTTTTAGTTTTCCCAATTTATACGCCCATGAGTGGACGTGCCCTATGCTCCCTAAGCTGTGTTTTTTCGATGTTTCAGGACACACCGTACACTTTTCCAGAGTGGCTGTTGGCAATTTACATCCCGCCCATCAGCGTAGCAAGGCTGCCATTTCTCCATGGCCTGTCCTGCATTTCTGGTTTTGACACTTTTTGCAGCATGGCACTTTTGACCGATGGGAAGCGAGACTTCTTTGTAGCACTGATTTGCCTTTCCAGGTTGCTTGGTTGGCCAAAAAGGGCGTATGCGTTTTTTCCTGAATATATTCAGGAAAAAACGCATACGCCCTTTTTGGCCAAGGGCATCATTGTCGACGTTTTGCCGCTTTTCATGTGCTTTAAAGGCGATTCGAATCTACCTCCTGAAATCTGTTTCCTGCAATTCTGCCTTGCTTTCAAATCCTCTTCGTTGCCTTCCCTCAATATATCTGTGGATGAGAGTTATCATTCATAACTCTGCGGGTTTCTGAATTGCAGTGTCCCTGAGCTCCATTTTTCAACTGGCTTTTTTGGGAGCTGGCCGCAAAAGCGCGGGATTGCCTCAGGCCCTATTCTGCTTCTGGGCGGCAGGCTTAGCCTGTGGTTAATTCTTCTTCCTGATGGGAAATAGAGTGACCTGTGCCTGTCCCAACACCTAGATCTAGTCTCTCATTGGTTGCCCCTCTTCCCGTTCATCCTCAGGACAAATTGCAACCTGTAGGGAACAGGAGCTTAAAGGTGCTGATTCTCCAAGTAGGGAGATTGCTAGTAAAGTAGCTGGAAAGGCGAACCCGAGCACAAGGAGATGAGAAATGAGGTGCGTATTAGAAACCTTTCAAAATCACACGGTGTACCATCTTCTGGGTTTCTCATGCATGTTTTCGATGTAGGAAGATGCCCTTGAACCTGGAGATTTGGGACCCATGGGATGGGTACCAGGCAGTATTACTTTAAAGGGTCTGCGTTTGCTCACCCAACCTCACCCAACCTTTCAGCCCCAAGAGTGTCCACCCTTATGTCTCATCCAGCTGTGGGTCTAGATATGGTCAATCCAGGTTGCATCACAGCCTCTGAAAGAATTTTGTAAGAATTTCTCTCTCTTTCACTGTCTTTGTTTTACGGGTTTTTAAAAGTAATTTATTTTTATAATGGGGTTTAGCTGCTTTTCACGGCTGTGTTTATGCGGCTTTACACCCACTTGACTCACTTCCAGACAGATATCAATACATAGGTTTTAAGATTCTTACTAGTCACATATATTCTTGTGCGGTGAATAGGGGGTGTTGAGTCCAGTTCACTGAGCAAGGAGTAGGTCTTGTCTATTACATATTGGGTGTATGGAACGGTATCTGAGCGAATTTGAAACCCTTGTTTTATGCATCACCCCACCTCACCTTTCCCGTTAAGCAGCCATAGTGTGTTTTCTAAACGTGTGACTCTGTTCTGTTTTGTAATTCAGTTCAAGTGTAGCGGTTTTTACATTCCCTCTATAAGTGATAGCTTATGATAAGTGTCTTTTTCTGTGTGACTTATTTCACTTAGGATCATCGTACCTAAATCCACTCATCTTGCCTCTACAAGCCTTATGACATTGATTTCATGTCTGAGTGATATTCCATTGTACATAAGGACCACAACTTCTTTATCCATTTTTCTCTTTCCTGGGATATTTAAGGTGTCATGAAGTGGAGGTTCTTGTCAACAGAGCAGCCCTAAACTTTGGGGTGCCTGTGTCTTGCTGATTTTTAGTTTTCCCAATTTATACGCCCATGAGTGGACGTGCCCTATGCTCCCTAAGCTGTGTTTTTTCGATGTTTCAGGACACACCGTACACTTTTCCAGAGTGGCTGTTGGCAATTTACATCCCGCCCATCAGCGTAGCAAGGCTGCCATTTCTCCATGGCCTGTCCTGCATTTCTGGTTTGGACACTTTTTGCAGCATGGCACTTTTGACCGATGGGAAGCGAGACTTCTTTGTAGCACTGATTTGCCTTTCCAGGTTGCTTGGTTGGCCAAAAAGGGCGTATGCGTTTTTTCCTGAATATATTCAGGAAAAAACGCATACGCCCTTTTTGGCCAAGGGCATCATTGTCGACGTTTTGCCGCTTTTCATGTGCTTTAAAGGCGATTCGAATCTACCTCCTGAAATCTGTTTCCTGCAATTCTGCCTTGCTTTCAAATCCTCTTCGTTGCCTTCCCTCAATATATCTGTGGATGAGAGTTATCATTCATAACTCTGCGGGTTTCTGAATTGCAGTGTCCCTGAGCTCCATTTTTCAACTGGCTTTTTTGGGAGCTGGCCGCAAAAGCGCGGGATTGCCTCAGGCCCTATTCTGCTTCTGGGCGGCAGGCTTAGCCTGTGGTTAATTCTTCTTCCTGATGGGAAATAGAGTGACCTGTGCCTGTCCCAACACCTAGATCTAGTCTCTCATTGGTTGCCCCTCTTCCCGTTCATCCTCAGGACAAATTGCAACCTGTAGGGAACAGGAGCTTAAAGGTGCTGATTCTCCAAGTAGGGAGGTTGCTAGTAAAGTAGCTGGAAAGGCGAACCCGAGCACAAGGAGATGAGAAATGAGGTGCGTATTAGAAACCTTTCAAAATCACACGGTGTACCATCTTCTGGGTTTCTCATGCATGTTTTCGATGTAGGAAGATGCCCTTGAACCTGGAGATTTGTGACCCATGGGATGGGTACAAGGCAGTATTACTTTAAAGGTTCTGCGTTTGCTCACCCAACCTCACCCAACCTTTCAGCCCCTAGAGTGTCCACCCTTATGTCTCATCCAGCTGTGGGTCTAGATATGGTCAATCCAGGTTGCATCACAGCCTCTGAACGAATTTTGTAAGAATTTCTCTCTCTTTCACTGTCTTTGTTTTACGGGTTTTTAAAAGTAATTTATTTTTATAATGGGGTTTAGCTGCTTTTCACGGCTGTGTTTATGCGGCCTTACACCCACTTGACTCACTTCCAGACAGATATCAATACATAGGTTTTAAGATTCTTACTAGTCACATATATTCTTGTGCGGTGAATAGGGGGTGTTGAGTCCAGTTCACTGAGCAAGGAGTAGGTCTTGTCTATTACATATTGGGTGTATGGAACGGTATCTGAGCGAATTTGAAACCCTTGTTTTATGCATCACCCCACCTCACCTTTCCCGTTAAGCAGCCATAGTGTGTTTTCTAAATGTGTGACTCTGTTCTGTTTTGTAATTCAGTTCAAGTGTAGCGGTTTTTACATTCCCTCTATAAGTGATAGCTTATGATAAGTGTCTTTTTCTGTGTGACTTATTTCACTTAGGATCATCGTACCTAAATCCACTCATCTTGCCTCTACTAGCCTTATGACATTGATTTCATGTCTGAGTGATATTCCATTGTACATAAGGACCACAACTTCTTTATCCATTTTTCTCTTTCCTGGGATATTTAAGGTGTCATGAAGTGGAGGTTCTTGTCAACAGAGCAGCCCTAAACTTTGGGGTGCCTGTGTCTTGCTGATTTTTAGTTTTCCCAATTTATACGCCCATGAGTGGACGTGCCCTATGCTCCCTAAGCTGTTTTTTTTCGATGTTTCAGGACACACCGTACACTTTTCCAGAGTGGCTGTTGGCAATTTACATCCCGCCCATCAGCGTAGCAAGGCTGCCATTTCTCCATGGCCTGTCCTGCATTTCTGGTTTGGACACTTTTTGCAGCATGGCACTTTTGACCAATGGGAAGCGAGACTTCTTTGTAGCGCTGATTAGCCTTTCCAGGTTGCTTGGTTGGCCAAACAGGGCGTATGCGTTTTTTCCTGAATATATTCAGGAAAAAACGCATAAGCCCTGTTTGGCCAAGGGCATCATTGTCGTCGTTTTGCCACTTTTCATATGCTTTAAAGGCGATTCGAATCTACCTCCTGAGACCTGTTTCCTGAAATTCTGCCTTGCTTTCAAATCCTCTTCGTTGCCTTCCCTCAATATATCTGTGGATGAGAGTTATCATTTATAGCTCTGCGGGTTTGTGAATTGCAGTGTCCCTGAGCTCCATTTTTCAACTGGCTTTTTTGGGAGCTGGCCGCAAAAGCGCGGGATTGCCTCAGGCCCTATTCTGCTTCTGGGCGGCAGGCTGAGCCTGTGGTTAATTCTTCTTCCTGATGGGAAAATAGAGTGACCTGTGCCTGTCCCAACACCTAGATCTAGTCTCTCATTGGTTGCCCCTCTTCCCGTTCATCCTCAGGACAAATTGCATCCTGTAGGGGACAGGAGCTTAAAGGTGCTGATTCTCCAAGTAGGGAGATTGCTAGTAAAGTAGCTGGAAAGGCGAACCCGAGCACAAGGAGATGAGAAATGAGGTGCGTATTAGAAACCTTTCAAAATCACACGGTGTACCATCTTCTGGGTTTCTCATGCATGTTTTCGATGTAGGAAGATGCCCTTGAACCTGGAGATTTGGGACCCATGGCATGGGTACAAGGCAGTATTACTTTAAAGGGTCTGCGTTTGCTCACCCAACCTCACCCAACCTTTCAGCCCCTAGAGTGTCCACCCTTATGTCTCATCCAGCTGTGGGTCTAGATATGGTCAATCCAGGTTGCATCACAGCCTCTGAACGAATTTTGTAAGAATTTCTCTCTCTTTCACTGTCTTTGTTTTATGGGTTTTTAAAAGTAATTTATTTTTATAATGGGGTTTAGCTGCTTTTCACGGCTGTGTTTATGTGGCTTTACACCCACTTGACTCACTTCCAGACAGATATCAATACATAGGTTTTAAGATTATTACTAGTCACATATATATTTGTGCGGTGAATAGGGGGTGTTGAGTCCAGTTCACTGAGCAAGGAGTAGGTCTTGTCTATTACATATTGGGTGTATGGAACGGTATCTGAGCGAATTTGAAACCCTTGTTTTATGCATCACCCCACCTCACCTTTCCCGTTAAGCAGCCATAGTGTGTTTTCTAAACGTGTGACTCTGTTCTGTTTTGTAATTCAGTTCAAGTGTAGCGGTTTTTACATTCCCTCTATAAGTGATAGCTTATGATAAGTGTCTTTTTCTGTGTGACTTATTTCACTTAGGATCATCGTACCTAAATCCACTCATCTTGCTTCTACTAGCCTTATGACATTGATTTCATGTCTGAGTGATATACCATTGTACATAAGGACCACAACTTCTTTATCCATTTTTCTCTTTCCTGGGATATTTAAGGTGTCATGAAGTGGAGGTTCTTGTCAACAGAGCAGCCCTAAACTTTGGGGTGCCTGTGTCTTGCTGATTTTTAGTTTTCCCAATTTATACGCCCATGAGTGGACGTGCCCTATGCTCCTTAAGCTGTGTTTTTTCGATGTTTCAGGACACACCGTACACTTTTCCAGAGTGGCTGTTGGCAATTTACATCCCGCCCATCAGCGTAGCAAGGCTGCCATTTCTCCATGGCCTGTCCTGCATTTCTGGTTTGGACACTTTTTGCAGCATGGCACTTTTGACCGTTGGGAAGCGAGACTTCTTTGTAGCGCTGATTAGCCTTTCCAGGTTGCTTGGTTGGCCAAACAGGGCGTATGCGTTTTTTCCTGAATATATTCAGGAAAAAACGCATACGCCCTTTTTGGCCAAGGGCATCATTGTCGACGTTTTGCCGCTTTTCATGTGCTTTAAAGGCGATTCGAATCTACCTCCTGAAATCTGTTTCCTGCAATTCTGCCTTGCTTTCAAATCCTCTTCGTTGCCTTCCCTCAATATATCTGTGGATGAGAGTTATCATTCATAACTCTGCGGGTTTCTGAATTGCAGTGTCCCTGAGCTCCATTTTTCAACTGGCTTTTTTGGGAGCTGGCCGCAAAAGCGCGGGATTGCCTCAGGCCCTATTCTGCTTCTGGGCGGCAGGCTTAGCCTGTGGTTAATTCTTCTTCCTGATGGGAAATAGAGTGACCTGTGCCTGTCCCAACACCTAGATCTAGTCTCTCATTGGTTGCCCCTCTTCCCGTTCATCCTCAGGACAAATTGCAACCTGTAGGGAACAGGAGCTTAAAGGTGCTGATTCTCCAAGTAGGGAGATTGCTAGTAAAGTAGCTGGAAAGGCGAACCCGAGCACAAGGAGATGAGAAATGAGGTGCGTATTAGAAACCTTTCAAAATCACACGGTGTACCATCTTCTGGGTTTCTCATGCATGTTTTCGATGTAGGCAGATGCCCTTGAACCTGGAGATTTGGGACCCATGGGATGGGTACCAGGCAGTATTACTTTAAAGGTTCTGCGTTTGCTCACCCAACCTCACCCAACTTTTCAGCCCCAAGAGTGTCCACCCTTATGTCTCATCCAGCTGTGGGTCTAGATATGTCAATCCAGGTTGCATCACAGCCTCTGAACGAATTGTGTAAGAATTTCTCTCTCTTTCACTGTCTTTGTTTTACGGGTTTTTAAAAGTAATTTATTTTTATAATGGGGTTTAGCTGCTTTTCACGGCTGTGTTTATGCGGCTTTACACCCACTTGACTCACTTCCAGACAGATATCAATACATAGGTTTTAAGATTCTTACTAGTCACATATATTCTTGTGCGGTGAATAGGGGGTGTTGAGTCCAGTTCACTGAGCAAGGAGTAGGTCTTGTCTATTACATATTGGGTGAATGGAACGGTATCTGAGCGAATTTGAAACCCTTGTTTTATGCATCACCCCACCTCACCTTTCCCGCTCAGCAGCCATCGTGTGTTTTCTAAACGTGTGACTCTGTTCTGTTTTGTAATTCAGTTCAAGTGTAGCGGTTTTTACATTCCTTCTATAAGTGATAGCTTATGATAAGTGTCTTTTTCTGTGTGACTTATTTCACTTAGGATCATCGTACCTAAATCCACTCATCTTGCTTCTACTAGCCTTATGACATTGATTTCATGTCTGAGTGATATTCCATTGTACATAAGGACCACAACTTCTTTATCCAGTTTTCTCTTTCCTGGGATATTTAAGGTGTCATGAAGTGGAGGTTCTTGTCAACAGAGCAGCCCTAAACTTTGGGGTGCCTGTGTCTTGCTGATTTTTAGTTTTCCCAATTTATACGCCCATGAGTGGACGTGCCCTATGCTCCCTAAGCTGTGTTTTTTCGATGTTTCAGGACACACCGTACACTTTTCCAGAGTGGCTGTTGGCAATTTACATCCCGCCCATCAGCGTAGCAAGGCTGCCATTTCTCCATGGCCTGTCCTGCATTTCTGGTTTTGACACTTTTTGCAGCATGGCACTTTTGACCGATGGGAAGCGAGACTTCTTTGTAGCACTGATTTGCCTTTCCAGGTTGCTTGGTTGGCCAAAAAGGGCGTATGCGTTTTTTCCTGAATATATTCAGGAAAAAACGCATACGCCCTTTTTGGCCAAGGGCATCATTGTCGACGTTTTGCCGCTTTTCATGTGCTTTAAAGGCGATTCGAATCTACCTCCTGAAATCTGTTTCCTGCAATTCTGCCTTGCTTTCAAATCCTCTTCGTTGCCTTCCCTCAATATATCTGTGGATGAGAGTTATCATTCATAACTCTGCGGGTTTCTGAATTGCAGTGTCCCTGAGCTCCATTTTTCAACTGGCTTTTTTGGGAGCTGGCCGCAAAAGCGCGGGATTGCCTCAGGCCCTATTCTGCTTCTGGGCGGCAGGCTTAGCCTGTGGTTAATTCTTCTTCCTGTTGGGAAATAGAGTGACCTGTGCCTGTCCCAACACCTAGATCTAGTCTCTCATTGGTTGCCCCTCTTCCCGTTCATCCTCAGGACAAATTGCAACCTGTAGGGAACAGGAGCTTAAAGGTGCTGATTCTCCAAGTAGGGAGATTGCTAGTAAAGTAGCTGGAAAGGCGAACCCAAGCACAAGGAGATGAGAAATGAGGTGCGTATTAGAAACCTTTCAAAATCACACGGTGTACCATCTTCTGGGTTTCTCATGCATGTTTTCGATGTAGGAAGATGCCCTTGAACCTGGAGATTTGGGACCCATGGGATGGGTACCAGGCAGTATTACTTTAAAGGGTCTGCGTTTGCTCACCCAACCTCACCCAACCTTTCAGCCCCAAGAGTGTCCACCCTTATGTCTCATCCAGCTGTGGGTCTAGATATGGTCAATCCAGGTTGCATCACAGCCTCTGAACGAATTTTGTAAGAATTTCTCTCTCTTTCACTGTCTTTGTTTTACGGGTTTTTAAAAGTAATTTATTTTTATAATGGGGTTTAGCTGCTTTTCACGGCTGTGTTTATGCGGCTTTACACCCACTTGACTCACTTCCAGACAGATATCAATACATAGGTTTTAAGATTCTTACTAGTCACATATATTCTTGTGCGGTGAATAGGGGGTGTTGAGTCCAGTTCACTGAGCAAGGAGTAGGTCTTGTCTATTACATATTGGGTGTATGGAACGGTATCTGAGCGAATTTGAAACCCTTGTTTTATGCATCACCCCACCTCACCTTTCCCGTTAAGCAGCCATAGTGTGTTTTCTAAACGTGTGACTCTGTTCTGTTTTGTAATTCAGTTCAAGTGTAGCGGTTTTTACATTCCCTCTATAAGTGATAGCTTATGATAAGTGTCTTTTTCTGTGTGACTTATTTCACTTAGGATCATCGTACCTAAATCCACTCATCTTGCTTCTACTAGCCTTATGACATTGATTTCATGTCTGAGTGATATTCCATTGTACATAAGGACCACAACTTCTTTATCCATTTTTCTCTTTCCTGGGATATTTAAGGTGTCATGAAGTGGAGGTTCTTGTCAACAGAGCAGCCCTAAACTTTGGGGTGCCTGTGTCTTGCTGATTTTTAGTTTTCCCAATTTATACGCCCATGAGTGGACGTGCCCTATGCTCCCTAAGCTGTGTTTTTTCGATGTTTCAGGACACACCGTACACTTTTCCAGAGTGGCTGTTGGCAATTTACATCCCGCCCATCAGCGTAGCAAGGCTGCCATTTCTCCATGGCCTGTCCTGCATTTCTGGTTTTGACACTTTTTGCAGCATGGCACTTTTGACCGATGGGAAGCGAGACTTCTTTGTAGCGCTGATTAGCCTTTCCAGGTTGCTTGGTTGGCCAAACAGGGCGTATGCGTTTTTTCCTGAATATATTCAGGAAAAAACGCATACGCCCTGTTTGGCCAAGGGCATCATTGTCGACGTTTTGCCACTTTTCATATGCTTTAAAGGCGATTCGAATCTACCTCCTGAAACCTGTTTCCTGAAATTCTGCCTTGCTTTCAAATCCTCTTCGTTGCCTTCCCTCAATATATCTGTGGATGAGAGTTATCATTTATAGCTCTGCGGGTTTGTGAATTGCAGTGTCCCTGAGCTCCATTTTTCAACTGGCTTTTTTGGGAGCTGGCCGCAAAAGCGCGGGATTGCCTCAGGCCCTATTCTGCTTCTGGGCGGCAGGCTGAGCCTGTGGTTAATTCTTCTTCCTGATGGGAAAATAGAGTGACCTGTGCCTGTCCCAACACATAGATCTAGTCTCTCATTGGTTGCCCCTCTTCCCGTTCATCCTCAGGACAATTTGCATCCTGTAGGGGACAGGAGCTTAAAGGTGCTGATTCTCCAAGTAGGGAGATTGCTAGTAAAGTAGCTGGAAAGGCGAACCCGAGCACAAGGAGATGAGAAATGAGGTGCGTATTAGAAACCTTTCAAAATCACACGGTGTACCATCTTCTGGGTTTCTCATGCATGTTTTCCATATAGGAAGATGCCCTTGAACCTGGAGATTTGGGACCCATGGGATGGGTACCAGGCAGTATTACTTTAAAGGGTCTGCGTTTGCTCACCCAACCTCACCCAACCTTTCAGCCCCAAGAGTGTCCACCCTTATGTCTCATCCAGCTGTGGGTCTAGATATGGTGAATCCAGGTTGCATCACAGCCTCTGAACGAATTTTGTAAGAATTTCTCTCTCTTTCACTGTCTTTGTTTTACGGGTTTTTAAAAGTAATTTATTTTTATAATGGGGTTTAGCTGCTTTTCACGGCTGTGTTTATGCGGCTTTACACCCACTTGACTCACTTCCAGACAGATATCAATACATAGGTTTTAAGATTCTTACTAGTCACATATATTCTTGTGCGGTGAATAGGGGGTGTTGAGTCCAGTTCACTGAGCAAGGAGTAGGTATTGTCTATTACATATTGGGTGTATGGAACGGTATCTGAGCGAATTTGAAACCCTTGTTTTATGCCTCACCCCACCTCACCTTTCCCGTTAAGCAGCCACAGTGTGTTTTCTAAATGTGTGACTCTGTTCTGTTTTGTAATTCAGTTCAAGTGTAGCGGTTTTTACATTCCTTCTATAAGTGATAGCTTATGATAAGTGTCTTTTTCTGTGTGACTTATTTCACTTAGGATCATCGTACCTAAATCCACTCATCTTGCTTCTACTAGCCTTATGACATTGATTTCATGTCTGAGTGATATTCCATTGTACATAAGGACCACAACTTCTTTATCCATTTTTCTCTTTCCTGGGATATTTAAGGTGTCATGAAGTGGAGGTTCTTGTCAACAGAGCAGCCCTAAACTTTGGGGTGCCTGTGTCTTGCTGATTTTTAGTTTTCCCAATTTATACGCCCATGAGAGGACGTGCCCTATGCTCCCTAAGCTGTGTTTTTTCGATGTTTCAGGACACACCATACACTTTTCCAGAGTGGCTGTTGGCAATTTACATCCCGCCCATCAGCGTAGCAAGGCTGCCATTTCTCCATGGCCTGTCCTGCATTTCTGGTTTTGACACTTTTTGCAGCATGGCACTTTTGACCGATGGGAAGCGAGACTTCTTTGTAGCAGTGATTTGCATTTCCAGGTTGCTTGGTTGGCCAAAAAGGGCGTATGCGTTTTTTCCTGAATATATTCAGGAAAAAACGCATACGCCCTTTTTGGCGAAGGGCATCATTGTCGACGTTTTGCCGCTTTTCATGTGCTTTAAAGGCGATTCGAATCTACCTCCTGAAATCTGTTTCCTGCAATTCTGCCTTGCTTTCAAATCCTCTTCGTTGCCTTCCCTCAATATATCTGTGGATGAGAGTTATCATTCATAACTCTGCGGGTTTCTGAATTGCAGTGTCCCTGAGCTCCATTTTTCAACTGGCTTTTTTGGGAGCTGGCCGCAAAAGCGCGTGATTGCCTCAGGCCCTATTCTGCTTCTGGGCGGCAGGCTTAGCCTGTGGTTAATTCTTCTTCCTGATGGGAAATAGAGTGACCTGTGCCTGTCCCAACACCTAGATCTAGTCTCTCATTGGTTGCCCCTCTTCCCGTTCATCCTCAGGACAAATTGCAACCTGTAGGGAACAGGAGCTTAAAGGTGCTGATTCTCCAAGTAGGGAGATTGCTAGTAAAGTAGCTGGAAAGGCGAACCCGAGCACAAGGAGATGAGAAATGAGGTGCGTATTAGAAACCTTTCAAAATCACACGGTGTACCATCTTCTGGGTTTCTCATGCATGTTTTCGATGTAGGCAGATGCCCTTGAACCTGGAGATTTGGGACCCATGGGATGGGTACCAGGCAGTATTACTTTAAAGGGTCTGCGTTTGCTCACCCAACCTCACCCAACCTTTCAGCCCCAAGATTGTCCACCCTTATGTCTCATCCAGCTGTGGGTCTAGATATGGTCAATCCAGGTTGCATCACAGCCTCTGAAAGAATTTTGTAAGAATTTCTCTCTCTTTCACTGTCTTTGTTTTACGGGTTTTTAAAAGTAATTTATTTTTATAATGGGGTTTAGCTGCTTTTCACGGCTGTGTTTATGTGGCTTTACACCCACTTGACTCACTTCCAGACAGATATCAATACATAGGTTTTAAGATTCTTACTAGTCACATATATTCTTGTGCGGTGAATAGGGGGTGTTGAGTCCAGTTCACTGAGCAAGGAGTAGGTCTTGTCTATTACATATTGGGTGTATGGAACGGTATCTGAGCGAATTTGAAACCCTTGTTTTATGCATCACCCCACCTCACCTTTCCCGTTAAGCAGCCATAGTGTGTTTTCTAAACGTGTGACTCTGTTCTGTTTTGTAATTCAGTTCAAGTGTAGCGGTTTTTACATTCCCTCTATAAGTGATAGCTTATGATAAGTGTCTTTTTCTGTGTGACTTATTTCACTTAGGATCATCGTACCTAAATCCACTCATCTTGCTTCTACTAGCCTTATGACATTGATTTCATGTCTGAGTGATATTCCATTGTACATAAGGACCACAACTTCTTTATCCATTTTTCTCTTTCCTGGGATATTTAAGGTGTCATGAAGTGGAGGTTCTTGTCAACAGAGCAGCCCTAAACTTTGGGGTCCCTGTGTCTTGCTGATTTTTAGTTTTCCCAATTTATACGCCCATGAGTGGACGTGCCCTATGCTCCCTAAGCTGTGTTTTTTCGATGTTTCAGGACACACCGTACACTTTTCCAGAGTGGCTGTTGGCAATTTACATCCCGCGCATCAGCGTAGCAAGGCTGCCATTTCTCCATGGCCTGTCCTGCATTTCTGGTTTGGACACTTTTTGCAGCATGGCACTTTTGACCGATGGGAAGCGAGACTTCTTTGTAGCGCTGATTAGCCTTTCCAGGTTGCTTGGTTGGCCAAACTGGGCGTATGCGTTTTTTCCTGAATATATTCAGGAAAAAACGCATATGCCCTGTTTGGCCAAGGGCATCATTGTCGACGTTTTGCCACTTTTCATATGCTTTAAAGGCGATTTGAATCTACCTCCTGAAACCTGTTTCCTGAAATTCTGCCTTGCTTTCAAATCCTCTTCGTTGCCTTCCCTCAATATATCTGTGGATGAGAGTTATCATTTATAGCTCTGCGGGTTTGTGAATTGCAGTGTCCCTGAGCTCCATTTTTCAACTGGCTTTTTTGGGAGCTGGCCGCAAAAGCGCGGGATTGCCTCAGGCCCTATTCTGCTTCTGGGCGGCAGGCTGAGCCTGTGGTTAATTCTTCTTCCTGATGGGAAAATAGAGTGACCTGTGCCTGTCCCAACACATAGATCTAGTCTCTCATTGGTTGCCCCTCTTCCCGTTCATCCTCAGGACAAATTGCATCCTGTAGGGGACAGGAGCTTAAAGGTGCTGATTCTCCAAGTAGGGAGGTTGCTAGTAAAGTAGCTGGAAAGGCGAACCCGAGCACAAGGAGATGAGAAATGAGGTGCGTATTAGAAACCTTTCAAAATCACACGGTGTACCATCTTCTGGGTTTCTCATGCATGTTTTCGATTTAGGAAGATGCCCTTGAACCTGGAGATTTGGGAACCATGGGATGGGTACCAGGCAGTATTACTTTAAAGGGTCTGCGTTTGCTCACCCAACCTCACCCAACCTTTCAGCCCCAAGAGTGTCCACCCTTATGTCTCATCCAGCTGTGGGTCTAGATATGGTCAATCCAGGTTGCATCACAGCCTCTGAACGAATTTTGTAAGAATTTCTCTCTCTTTCACTGTCTTTGTTTTACGGGTTTTTAAAAGTAATTTATTTTTATAATGGGGTTTAGCTGCTTTTCACGGCTGTGTTTATGCGGCTTTACACCCACTTGACTCACTTCCAGACAGATATCAATACATAGGTTTTAAGATTCTTACTATTCACATATATTCTTGTGCGGTGAATAGGGGGTGTTGAGTCCAGTTCACTGAGCAAGGAGTAGGTCTTGTCTATTACATATTGGGTGTATGGAACGGTATCTGAGCGAATTTGAAACCCTTGTTTTATGCCTCACCCCACCTCACCTTTCCCGTTAAGCAGCCATAGTGTGTTTTCTAAACGTGTGACTCTGTTCTGTTTTGTAATTCAGTTCAAGTGTAGCGGTTATTACATTCCCTCTATAAGTGATAGCTTATGATAAGTGCCTTTTTCTGTGTGACTTATTTCACTTAGAATCATCGTACCTAAATCCACTCATCTTGCTTCTACTAGCCTTATGACATTGATTTCATGTCTGAGTGATATTCCATTGTACATAAGGACCACAACTTCTTTATCCATTTTTCTCTTTCCTGGGATATTTAAGGTGTCATGAAGTGGAGGTTCTTGTCAACAGAGCAGCCCTAAACTTTGGGGTGCCTGTGTCTTGCTGATTTTTAGTTTTCCCAATTTATACGCCCATGAGTGGACGTGCCCTATGCTCCCTAAGCTGTGTTTTTTCGATGTTTCAGGACAAACCGTACACTTCTCCAGAGTGGCTGTTGGCAATTTACATCCCGCCCATCAGCGTAGCAAGGCTGCCATTTCTCCATGGCCTGTCCTGCATTTCTGGTTTTGACACTTTTTGCAGCATGGCACTTTTGACCGATGGGAAGCGAGACTTCTTTGTAGCACTGATTTGCCTTTCCAGGTTGCTTGGTTGGCCAAAAAGGGCGTATGCGTTTTTTCCTAAGTATATTCAGGAAAAAACGCATACGCCCTTTTTGGCCAAGGGCATCATTGTCGACGTTTTGCCACTTTTCATGTGCTTTAAAGGCGATTCGAATCTACCTCCTGAAACCTGTTTCCTGCAATTCTGCCTTGCTTTCAAATCCTCTTCGTTGCCTTCCCTCAATATATCTGTGGATGAGAGTTATCATTTATAGATCTGCGGGTTTCTGAATTGCAGTGTCCCTGAGCTCCATTTTTCAACTGGCTTTTTGGGAGCTGGCCGCAAAAGCGCAGGATTGTCTCAGGCCCTATTCTGCTTTTGGGCGGCAGGCTGAGCCTGTGGTTAATTCTTCTTCCCGATGGGAAAATAGAGTGAGCTGTGCATGTCCCAACACCTAGATCTAGTCTCTCATTGGTTGCCCCTCTTCCCGTTCATCCTCAGGACAAATTGCAACCTGTAGGGAACAGGAGCTTAAAGGTGCTGATTCTCCAAGTAGGGAGATTGCTAGTAAAGTAGCTGGAAAGGCGAACCCGAGCACAAGGAGATGAGAAATGAGGTGCGTATTAGAAACCTTTCAAAATCACACGGTGTACCATCTTCTGGGTTTCTCATGCATGTTTTCGATGTAGGAAGATGCCCTTGAACCTGGAGATTTGGGACCCATGGGATGGGTACCAGGCAGTATTACTTTAAAGGGTCTGCGTTTGCTCACCCAACCTCACCCAAACTTTCAGCCCCAAGATTGTCCACCCTTATGTCTCATCCAGCTGTGGGTCTAGATATGGTCAATCCAGGTTGCATCACAGCCTCTGAAAGAATTTTGTAAGAATTTCTCTCTCTTTCACTGTCTTTGTTTTACGGGTTTTTAAAAGTAATTTATTTTTATAATGCGGTTTAGCTGCTTTTCACGGCTGTGTTTATGCTGCTTTACACCCACTTGACTCACTTCCAGACAGATATCAATACATAGGTTTTAAGATTCTTACTAGTCACATATATTATTGTGCGGTGAAGAGGGGGTGTTGAGTCCAGTTCACTGAGCAAGGAGTAGGTCTTGTCTATTACATATTGGGTGTATGGAACGGTATCTGAGCGAATTTGAAACCCTTGTTTTATGCCTCACCCCACCTCACCTTTCCCGTTAAGCAGCCATAGTGTGTTTTCTAAACGTGTGACTCTGTTCTGTTTTGTAATTCAGTTCAAGTGTAGCGGTTATTACATTCCCTCTATAAGTGATAGCTTATGATAAGTGCCTTTTTCTGTGTGACTTATTTCACTTAGAATCATCGTACCTAAATCCACTCATCTTGCTTCTACTAGCCTTATGACATTGATTTCATGTCTGAGTGATATTCCATTGTACATAAGGACCACAACTTCTTTATCCATTTTTCTCTTTCCTGGGATATTTAAGGTGTCATGAAGTGGAGGTTCTTGTCAACAGAGCAGCCCTAAACTTTGGGGTGCCTGTGTCTTGCTGATTTTTAGTTTTCCCAATTTATACGCCCATGAGTGGACGTGCCCTATGCTCCCTAAGCTGTGTTTTTTCGATGTTTCAGGACAAACCGTACACTTCTCCAGAGTGGCTGTTGGCAATTTACATCCCGCCCATCAGCGTAGCAAGGCTGCCATTTCTCCATGGCCTGTCCTGCATTTCTGGTTTTGACACTTTTTGCAGCATGGCACTTTTGACCGATGGGAAGCGAGACTTCTTTGTAGCACTGATTTGCCTTTCCAGGTTGCTTGGTTGGCCAAAAAGGGCGTATGCGTTTTTTCCTAAGTATATTCAGGAAAAAACGCATACGCCCTTTTTGGCCAAGGGCATCATTGTCGACGTTTTGCCACTTTTCATGTGCTTTAAAGGCAATTCGATTCTACCTCCTGAAACCTGTTTCCTGCAATTCTGCCTTGCTTTCAAATCCTCTTCGTTGCCTTCCCTCAATATATCTGTGGATGAGAGTTATCATTTATAGATCTGCGGGTTTCTGAATTGCAGTGTCCCTGAGCTCCATTTTTCAACTGGCTTTTTGGGAGCTGGCCGCAAAAGCGCAGGATTGTCTCAGGCCCTATTCTGCTTTTGGGCGGCAGGCTGAGCCTGTGGTTAATTCTTCTTCCCGATGGGAAAATAGAGTGAGCTGTGCCTGTCCCAACACCTAGATCTAGTCTCTCATTGGTTGCCCCTCTTCCCGTTCATCCTCAGGACAAATTGCAACCTGTAGGGAACAGGAGCTTAAAGGTGCTGATTCTCCAAGTAGGGAGATTGCTAGTAAAGTAGCTGGAAAGGCGAACCCGAGCACAAGGAGATGAGAAATGAGGTGCGTATTAGAAACCTTTCAAAATCACACGGTGTACCATCTTCTGGGTTTCTCATGCATGTTTTCGATGTAGGAAGATGCCCTTGAACCTGGAGATTTGGGACCCATGGGATGGGTACCAGGCAGTATTACTTTAAAGGGTCTGCGTTTGCTCACCCAACCTCACCCAAACTTTCAGCCCCAAGATTGTCCACCCTTATGTCTCATCCAGCTGTGGGTCTAGATATGGTCAATCCAGGTTGCATCACAGCCTCTGAAAGAATTTTGTAAGAATTTCTCTCTCTTTCACTGTCTTTGTTTTACGGGTTTTTAAAAGTAATTTATTTTTATAATGGGGTTTAGCTGCTTTTCACGGCTGTGTTTATGCTGCTTTACACCCACTTGACTCACTTCCAGACAGATATCAATACATAGGTTTTAAGATTCTTACTAGTCACATATATTATTGTGCGGTGAATAGGGGGTGTTGAGTCCAGTTCACTGAGCAAGGAGTAGGTCTTGTCTATTACATATTGGGTGTATGGAACGGTATCTGAGCGAATTTGAAACCCTTGTTTTATGCATCACCCCACCTCACCTTTCCCGTTAAGCAGCCATAGTGTGTTTTCTAAACGTGTGACTCTGTTCTGTTTTGTAATTCAGTTCATGTGTAGCGGTTTTTACATTCCCTCTATAAGTGATAGCTTATGATAAGTGTCTTTTTCTGTGTGACTTATTTCACTTAGAATCATCGTACCTAAATCCACTCATCTTGCTTCTACTAGCCTTATGACATTGATTTCATGTCTGAGTGATATTCCATTGTACATAAGGACCACAACTTCTTTATCCATTTTTCTCTTTCCTGGGATATTTAAGGTGTCATGAAGTGGAGGTTCTTGTCAACAGAGCAGCCCTAAATTTTGGGGTGCCTGTGTCTTGCTGATTTTTAGTTTTCCCAATTTATACGCCCATGAGAGGACGTGCCCTATGCTCCCTAAGCTGTGTTTTTTCGATGTTTCAGGACACACCGTACACTTCTCCAGAGTGGCTGTTGGCAATTTACATCCCGCCCATCAGCGTAGCAAGGCTGCCATTTCTCAATGGCCTGTCCTGCATTTCTGGTTTTGACACTTTTTGCAGCATGGCCCTTTTGACCGATGGGAAGCGAGACTTCTTTGTAGCGCTGATTAGCCTTTCCAGGTTGCTTGGTTGGCCAAACAGGGCGTATGCGTTTTTTCCTGAATATATTCAGGAAAAAACGCATACGCCCTGTTTGGCCAAGGGCATCATTGTCGACGTTTTGCCACTTTTCATATGCTTTAAAGGCGATTCGAATCTACCTCCTGAAACCTGTTTCCTGCAATTCTGCCTTGCTTTCAAATCCTCTTCGTTGCCTTCCCTCAATATATCTGTGGATGAGAGTTATCATTTATAGCTCTGCGGGTTTGTGAATTGCAGTGTCCCTGAGCTCCAATTTTCAACTGGCTTTTTTGGGAGCTGGCCGCAAAAGCTCGGGATTGCCTCAGGCCCTATTCTGCTTCTGGGCGGCAGGCTGAGCCTGTGGTTAATTCTTCTTCCCGATGGGAAAATAGAGTGAGCTGTGCCTGTCCCAACACATAGATCTAGTCTCTCATTGGTTGCCCCTCTTCCCGTTCATCCTCAGGACAAATTGCAACCTGTAGGGAACAGGAGCTTAAAGGTGCTGATTCTCCAAGTAGGGAGATTGCTAGTAAAGTAGCTGGAAAGGCGAACCCGAGCACAAGGAGATGAGAAATGAGGTGCGTATTAGAAACCTTTCAAAATCACACGGTGTACCATCTTCTGGGTTTCTCATGCATGTTTTCCATATAGGAAGATGCCCTTGAACCTGGAGATTTGGGACCCATGGGTTGGGTACCAGGCAGATTTACTTTAAAGGGTCTGCGTTTGCTCACCCAACCTCACCCAACCTTTCAGCCCCAAGAGTGTCCACCCTTATGTCTCATCCAGCTGTGGGTCTAGATATGGTCAATCCAGGTTGCATCACAGCCTCTGAACGAATTTTGTAAGAATTTCTCTCTCTTTCACTGTCTTTGTTTTACGGGTTTTTAAAAGTAATTTATTTTTATAATGGGGTTTAGCTGCTTTTCACGGCTGTGTTTATGCGGCTTTACACCCACTTGACTCACTTCCAGACAGATATCAATACATAGGTTTTAAGATTCTTACTAGTCACATATATTCTTGTGCGGTGAATAGGGGGTGTTGAGTCCAGTTCACTGAGCAAGGAGTAGGTCTTGTCTATTACATATTGGGTGTATGGAACGGTATCTGAGCGAATTTGAAACCCTTGTTTTATGCATCACCCCACCTCACCTTTCCCGTTAAGCAGCCATAGAGTGTTTTCTAAACGTGTGACTCTGTTCTGTTTTGTAATTCAGTTCAAGTGTAGCGGTTTTTACATTCCCTCTATAAGTGAGAGCTTATGATAAGTGTCTTTTTCTGTGTGACTTCTTTCACTTAGGATCATCGTACCTAAATCCAATCATCTTGCTTCTACTAGCCTTATGACATTGATTTCATGTCTGAGTGATATTCCATTGTACATAAGGACCACAACTTCTTTATCCATTTTTCTCTTTCCTGGGATATTTAAGGTGTCATGAAGTGGAGGTTCTTGTCAACAGAGCAGCCCTAATCTTTGGGGTGCCTGTGTCTTGCTGATTTTTAGTTTTCCCAATTTATACGCCCAGGAGTGGACGTGCCCTATGCTCCCTAAGCTGTGTTTTTTCGATGTTTCAGGACACACCGTACACTTTTCCAGAGTGGCTGTTGGCAATTTACATCCCGCCCATCAGCGTAGCAAGGCTGCCATTTCTCCATGGCCTGTCCTGCATTTCTGGTTTGGACAGTTTTTGCAGCATGGCACTTTTGACCGATGGGAAGCGAGAATTCTTTGTAGCACTGATTTGCCTTTCCAGGTTGCTTGGTTGGCCAAAAAGGGCGTATGCGTTTTTTCCTGAATATATTCAGGAAAAAACGCATACGCCCTTTTTGGCCAAGGACATTATTGTCGACGTTTTGCCGCTTTTCATGTGCTTTAAAGGCGATTCGAATCTACCTACTGAAATCTGTTTCCTGCAATTCTGCCTTGCTTTCAAATCCTCTTCGTTGCCTTCCCTCAATATATCTGTGGATGAGAGTTATCATTCATAATTCTGCGGGTTTCTGAATTGCAGTGTCCCTGAGCTCCATTTTTCAACTGGCTTTTTTGGGAGCTGGCCGCAAAAGCGCGGGATTGCCTCAGGCCCTATTCTGCTTCTGGGCGGCAGGCTTAGCCTGTGGTTAATTCTTCTTCCTGATGGGAAATAGAGTGACCTGTGCCTGTCCCAACACCTAGATCTAGTATCTCATTGGTTGCCCCTCTTCCCGTTCATCCTCAGGACAAATTGCAACCTGTAGGGAACAGGAGCTTAAAGGTGCTGATTCTCCAAGTAGGGAGATTGCTAGTAAAGTAGCTGGAAAGGCGAACCCGAGCACAAGGAGATGAGAAATGAGGTGCGTATTAGAAACCTTTCAAAATCACACGGTGTACCATCTTCTGGGTTTCTCATGCATGTTTTCGATGTAGGAAGATGCCCTTGAACCTGGAGATTTGGGACCCATGGGATGGGTACCAGGCAGTATTACTTTAAAGGGTCTGCGTTTGCTCACCCAACCTCACCCAACCTTTTAGCCCCAAGAGTGTCCACCCTTATGTCTCATCCAGCTGTGGGTCTAGATATGGTCAATCCAGGTTGCATCACAGCCTCTGAACGAATTTTGTAAGAATTTCTCTCTCTTTCACTGTCTTTGTTTTACGGGTTTTTAAAAGTAATTTATTTTTATAATGGGGTTTAGCTGCTTTTCACGGCTGTGTTTATGCGGCTTTACACCCACTTGACTCACTTCCAGACAGATATCAATACATAGGTTTTAAGATTCTTACTAGTCACATATATTCTTGTGCGGTGAATAGGGGGTGTTGAGTCCAGGTCACTGAGCAAGGAGTAGGTCTTGTCTATTACATATTGGGTGTATGGAACGGTATCTGAGCGAATTTGAAACCCTTGTTTTATGCCTCACCCCACCTCACCTTTCCCGTTAAGCAGCCATAGTGTGTTTTCTAAACGTGTGACTCTGTTCTGTTTT
This sequence comes from Eschrichtius robustus, assembly GCF_028021215.1. Lineage (NCBI taxonomy): Eukaryota > Metazoa > Chordata > Mammalia > Artiodactyla > Eschrichtiidae > Eschrichtius > Eschrichtius robustus. Next base: position 3,782,963 of record NW_027175257.1, read on the forward strand.
GTAATTCAGTTCAAGTGTAGCGGTTATTACATTCCCTCTATAAGTGATAGCTTATGATAAGTGCCTTTTTCTGTGTGACATATTTCACTTAGAATCATCGTACCTAAATCCACTCATCTTGCTTCTACTAGCCTTATGACATTGATTTCATGTCTGAGTGATATTCCATTGTACATAAGGACCACAACTTCTTTATCCATTTTTCTCTTTCCTGGGATATTTAAGGTGTCATGAAGTGGAGGTTCTTGTCAACAGAGCAGCCCTAAACTTTGGGGTGCCTGTGTCTTGCTGATTTTTAGTTTTCCCAATTTATACGCCCATGAGAGGACGTGCCCTATGCTCCCTAAGCTGTGTTTTTTCGATGTTTCAGGACACACCTTACACTTCTCCAGAGTGGCTGTTGGCAATTTACATCCCGCCCATCAGCGTAGCAAGGCTGCCATTTCTCCATGGCCTGTCCTGCATTTCTGGTTTTGACACTTTTTGCAGCATGGCCCTTTTGACCGATGGGAAGCGAGACTTCTTTGTAGCGCTGATTAGCCTTTCCAGGTTGCTTGGTTGGCCAAACAGGGCGTATGCGTTTTTTCCTGAATATATTCAGGAAAAAACGCATACGCCCTGTTTGGCCAAGGGCATCATTGTCGACGTTTTGCCACTTTTCATGTGCTTTAAAGGCGATTCGAATGTACCTCCTGAAACCTGTTTCCTGCAATTCTGCCTTGCTTTCAAATCCTCTTCGTTGCCTTCCCTCAATATATCTGTGGATGAGAGTTATCATTTATAGCTCTGCGGGTTTGTGAATTGCAGTGTCCCTGAGCTCCATTTTTCAACTGGCTTTTTTGGGAGCTGGCCGCAAAAGCGCGGGATTGCCTCAGGCCCTATTCTGCTTCTGGGCGGCAGGCTGAGCCTGTGGTTAATTCTTCTTCCTGATGGGAAAATAGAGTGACCTGTGCCTGTCCCAACACCTAGATCTAGTCTCTCATTGGTTGCCCCTCTTCCCGTTCATCCTCAGGACAAATTGCAACCTGTAGGGAACAGGAGCTTAAAAGTGCTGATTCTCCAAGTAGGGAGATTGCTAGTAAAGTAGCTGGAAAGGCGAACCCGAGCACAAGGAGATGAGAAATGAGGTGCGTATTAGAAACCTTTCAAAATCACACGGTGTACCATCTTCTGGGTTTCTCATGCATGTTTTCGATGTAGGAAGATGCCCTTGAACCTGGAGATTTGGGACCCATGGGATGGGTACCAGGCAGTATTACTTTAAAGGGTCTGCGTTTGCTCACCCAACCTCACCCAACCTTTCAGCCCCAAGAGTGTCCAACCTTATGTCTCATCCAGCTGTGGGTCTAGATATGGTCAATCCAGGTTGCATCACAGCCTCTGAACGAATTTTGTAAGAATTTCTCTCTCTTTCACTGTCTTTGTTTTACGGGTTTTTAAAAGTAATTTATTTTTATAATGGGGTTTAGCTGCTTTTCACGGCTGTGTTTATGCGGCTTTACACCCACTTGACTCACTTCCAGACAGATATCAATACATAGGTTTTAAGATTCTTACTAGTCACATATATTCTTGTGCGGTGAATAGGGGGTGTTGAGTCCAGTTCACTGAGCAAGGAGTAGGTCTTGTCTATTACATATTGGGTGTATGGAACGGTATCTGAGCGAATTTGAAACCCTTGTTTTATGCATCACCCCACCTCACCTTTCCCGTTAAGCAGCCATCGTGTGTTTTCTAAACGTGTGACTCTGTTCTGTTTTGTAATTCAGTTCAAGTGTAGCGGGTTTTACATTCCCTCTATAAGTGATAGCTTATGATAAGTGTCTTTTTCTGTGTGACTTATTTCACTTAGGATCATCGTACCTAAATCCACTCATCTTGCTTCTACTAGCCTTATGACATTGATTTCATGTCTGAGTGATATTCCATTGTACATAAGGACCACAACTTCTTTATCCATTTTTCTCTTTCCTGGGATATTTAAGGTGTCATGAAGTGGAGGTTCTTGTCAAAAGAGCAGCCTTAAACTTTGGGGTGCCTGTGTCTTGCTGATTTTTAGTTTTCCCAATTTATACGCCCATGAGTGGACGTGCCCTATGCTCCCTAAGCTGTGTGTTTTCGATGTTTCAGGACACACCATACACTTTTCCAGAGTGGCTGTTGGCAATTTACATCCCGCCCATCAGCGTAGCAAGGCTGCCATTTCTCCATGGCCTGTCCTGCATTTCTGGTTTTGACACTTTTTGCAGCATGGCACTTTAGACCGATGGGAAGCGAGACTTCTTTGTAGCACTGATTTGCCTTTCCAGGTTGCTTGGTTGGCCAAACAGGGCGTATGCGTTTTTTCCTGAATATATTCAGGAAAAAACGCATACGCCCTGTTTGGCCAAGGGCATCATTGTCGACGTTTTGCCGCTTTTCATATGCTTTAAAGGCGATTCGAATCTACCTCCTGAAACCTGTTTCCTGCAATTCTGCCTTGCTTTCAAATCCTCTTCGTTGCCTTCCCTCAATATTTCTGTGGATGAGAGTTATCATTTATAGCTCTGCGGGTTTGTGAATTGCAGTGTCCCTGAGCTCCATTTTTCAACTGGCTTTTTTGGGAGCTGTCCGCAAAAGCTCGGGATTGCCTCAGGCCCTATTCTGCTTCTGGGCGGCAGGCTGAGCCTGTGGTTAATTCTTCTTCCCGATGGGAAAATAGAGTGACCTGTGCCTGTCCCAACACATAGATCTAGTCTCTCATTGGTTGCCCCTCTTCCCGTTCATCCTCAGGACAAATTGCATCCTGTAGGGGACAGGAGCTTAAAGGTGCTGATTCTCCAAGTAGGGAGATTGCTAGTAAAATAGCTGGAAAGGCGAACCCGAGCACAAGGAGATGAGAAATGAGGTGCGTATTAGAAACCTTTCAAAATCACACGGTGTACCATCTTCTGGGTTTCTCATGCATGTTTTCGATGTAGGAAGATGCCCTTGAACCTGGAGATTTGGGACCCATGGGATGGGTACCAGGCAGTATTACTTTAAAGGGTCTGCGTTTGCTCACGCAACCTCACCCAACCTCTCAGCCCCAAGAGTGTCCACCCTTATGTCTCATCCAGCTGTGGGTCTAGATATGGTCAATCCAGGTTGCATCACAGCCTCTGAACGAATTTTGTAAGAATTTCTCTCTCTTTCACTGTCTTTGTTTTACGGGTTTTTAAAAGTAATTTATTTTTATAATGGGGTTTAGCTGCTTTTCACGGCTGTGTTTATGCGGCTTTACACCCACTTGACTCACTTCCAGACAGATATCAATACATAGGTTTTAAGATTCTTACTAGTCACATATATTCTTGTGCGGTGAATAGGGGGTGTTGAATCCAGTTCACTGAGCAAGGAGTAGGTCTTGTATATTACATATTGGGTGTATGGAACGGTATCTGAGCGAATTTGAAACCCTTGTTTTATGCATCACCCCACCTCACCTTTCCCGTTAAGCAGCCATCGTGTGTTTTCTACACGTGTGACTCTGTTCTGTTTTGTAATTCAGTTCAAGTGTAGCGGTTTTTACATTCCCTCTATAAGTGAGAGCTTATGATAAGTGTCTTTTTCTGTGTGACTTATTTCACTTAGAATCATCGTACCTAAATCCACTCATCTTGCTTCTACTAGCCTTATGACATTGATTTCATGTCTGAGTGATATTCCATTGTACATAAGGACCACAACTTCTTTATCCATTTTTCTCTTTCCTGGTATATTTAAGGTGTCATGAAGTGGAGGTTCTTGACAACAGAGCAGCCCTAAAGTTTGGGGTGCCTGTGTCTTGCTGATTTTTAGTTTTCCCAATTTATACGCCCATGAGTGGACGTGCCCTATGCTCCCTAAGCTGTGTTTTTTCGATGTTTCAGGACACACCGTACACTTCTCCAGAGTGGCTGTTGGCAATTTACATTCCGCCCATCAGCGTAGCAAGGCTGCCATTTCTCCATGGCCTGTCCTGCATTTCTGGTTTTGACACTTTTTGCAGCATGGCACTTTTGACCAATGGGGAGCGAGTCTTCTTTGTAGCACTGATTTGCCTTTCCAGGTTGCTTGGTTGGCCAAAAAGGGCGTATGCGTTTTTTCCTGAATATATTCAGGAAAAAACGCATACGCCCTTTTTGGCCAAGGGCATCATTGTCGACGTTTTGCCGCTTTTCATGTGCTTTAAAGGCGATTCGAATCTACCTCCTGAAATCTGTTTCCTGCAATTCTGCCTTGTTTTCAAATCCTCTTCGTTGCCTTCCCTCAATATATCTGTGGATGAGAGTTATCATTCTTAACTCTGCGGGTTTCTGAATTGCAGTGTCCCTGAGCTCCATTTTTCAACTGGCTTTTTTGGGAGCTGGCCGCAAAAGTGCGGGATTGCCTCAGGCCCTATTCTGCTTCTGGGCGGCAGGCTTAGCCTGTGGTTAATTCTTCTTCCTGATGGGAAATAGAGTGACCTGTGCCTGTCCCAACACCTAGATCTTGTCTCTCATTGGTTGCCCCTCTTCCCGTTCATCCTCAGGACAAATTGCAACCTGTAGGGAACAGGAGCTTAAAGGTGCTGATTCTCCAAGTAGGGAGATTGCTAGTAAAGTAGCTGGAAAGGCGAACCCGAGCACAAGGAGATGAGAAATGAGGTGCGTATTAGAAACCTTTCAAAATCACACGGTGTACCATCTTCTGGGTTTCTCATGCATGTTTTCGATGTAGGAAGATGCCCTTGAACCTGGAGATTTGGGACCCATGGGATGGGTACCAGGCAGTATTACTTTAAAGGGTCTGCGTTTGCTCACCCAACCTCACCCAACCTTTCAGCCCCAAGAGTGTCCACCCTTATGTCTCATCCAACTGTGGGTCTAGATATGGTCAATCCAGGTTGCATCACAGCCTCTGAAAGAATTTTGTAAGAATTTCTCTCTCTTTCACTGTCTTTGTTTTACGGGTTTTTAAAAGTAATTTATTTTTATAATGGGGTTTAGCTGCTTTTCACGGCTGTGTTTATGCGGCTTTACACCCACTTGACTCACTTCCAGACAGATATCAATGCATAGGTTTTAAGATTCTTACTAGTCACATATATTCTTGTGCGGTGAATAGGGGGTGTTGAGTCCAGTTCACTGAGCAAGGAGTAGGTCTTGTCTATTACATATTGGGTGTATGGAACGATATCTGAGCGAATTTGAAACCCTTGTTTTATGCCTCACCCCACCTCACCTTTCCCGTTAAGCAGCCATAGTGTGTTTTCTAAACGTGTGACTCTGTTCTGTTTTGTAATTCAGTTCAAGTGTAGCGGTTATTACATTCCCTCTATAAGTGATAGCTTATGATAAGTGCCTTTTTCTGTGTGACTTATTTCACTTAGAATCATCGTACCTAAATCCACTCATCTTGCTTCTACTAGCCTTATGACATTGATTTCATGTCTGAGTGATATTCCATTGTACATAAGGACCACAACTTCTTTATCCATTTTTCTCTTTCCTGGGATATTTAAGGTGTCATGAAGTGGAGGTTCTTGTCAACAGAGCAGCCCTAAACTTTGGGGTGCCTGTGTCTTGCTGATTTTTAGTTTTCCCAATTTATACGCCCATGAGTGGACGTGCCCTATGCTCCCTAAGCTGTGTTTTTTCGATGTTTCAGGACAAACCGTACACTTCTCCAGAGTGGCTGTTGGCAATTTACATCCCGCCCATCAGCGTAGCAAGGCTGCCATTTCTCCATGGCCTGTCCTGCAGTTCTGGTTTTGACACTTTTTGCAGCATGGCACTTTTGACCGATGGGAAGCGAGACTTCTTTGTAGCACTGATTTGCCTTTCCAGGTTGCTTGGTTGGCCAAAAAGGGCGTATGCGTTTTTTCCTGAGTATATTCAGGAAAAAACGCATATGCCCTTTTTGGCCAAGGGCATCATTGTCGACGTTTTGCCACTTTTCATGTGCTTTAAAGGCGATTCGAATCTACCTCCTGAAACCTGTTTCCTGCAATTCTGCATTGCTTTCAAATCCTCTTTGTTGCCTTCCCTCAATATATCTGTGGATGAGAGTTATCATTTATAGATCTGCGGGTTTCTGAATTGCAGTGTCCCTGAGCTCCATTTTTCAACTGGCTTTTTTGGGAGCTGGCCGCAAAAGCGCAGGATTGTCTCAGGCCCTATTCCGCTTCTGGGCGGCAGGCTGAGCCTGTGGTTAATTCTTCTTCCCGATGGGAAAATAGAGTGAGCTGTGCCTGTCCCAACACCTAGATCTAGTCTCTCATTGGTTGCCCCTCTTCCCGTTCATCCTCAGGACAAATTGCAACCTGTAGGGAACAGGAGCTTAAAGGTGCTGATTCTCCAAGTAGGGAGATTGCTAGTAAAGTAGCTGGAAAGGCGAACCCGAGCACAAGGAGATGAGAAATGAGGTGCGTATTAGAAACCTTTCAAAATCACACGGTGTACCATCTTCTGGGTTTCTCATGCATGTTTTCGATGTAGGAAGATGCCCTTGAACCTGGAGATTTGGGACCCATGGAATGGGTACCAGGCAGTATTACTTTAAAGGGTGTGCGTTTGCTCACCCAACCTCACCCAAACTTTCAGCCCCAAGATTGTCCACCCTTATGTCTCATCCAGCTGTGGGTCTAGATATGGTCAATCCAGGTTGCATCACAGCCTCTGAAAGAATTTTGTAAGAATTTCTCTCTCTTTCACTGTCTTTGTTTTACGGGTTTTTAAAAGTAATTTATTTTTATAATGGGGTTTAGCTGCTTTTCACGGCTGTGTTTATGTGGCTTTACACCCACTTGACTCACTTCCAGACAGATATCAATACATAGGTTTTAAGATTCTTACTAGTCACATATATTCTTGTGCGGTGAATAGGGGGTGTTGAGTCCAGTTCACTGAGCAAGGAGTAGGTCTTGTCTATTACATATTGGGTGTATGGAACGGTATCTGAGCGAATTTGAAACCCTTGTTTTATGCATCACCCCACCTCACCTTTCCCGTTAAGCAGCCATAGTGTGTTTTCTAAACGTGTGACTCTGTTCTGTTTTGTAATTCAGTTCATGTGTAGCGGTTTTTACATTCCCTCTATAAGTGATAGCTTATGATAAGTGTCTTTTTCTGTGTGACTTATTTCACTTAGAATCGTTGTACCTAAATCCACTCATCTTGCTTCTACTAGCCTTATGACATTGATTTCATGTCTGAGTGATATTCCATTGTACATAAGCACCACAACTTCTTTATCCATTTTTCTCTTTCCTGGGATATTTAAGGTGTCATGAAGTGGAGGTTCTTGTCAACAGAGCAGCCCTAAACTTTAGGGTGCCTGTGTCTTGCTGATTTTTAGTTTTCCCAATTTATACGCCCATGAGAGGACGTGCCCTATGCTCCCTAAGCTGTGTTTTTTCGATGTTTCAGGACACACCGTACACTTCTCCAGAGTGGCTGTTGGCAATTTACATCCCGCCCATCAGCGTAGCAAGGCTGCCATTTCTCCATGGCCTGTCCTGCATTTCTGGTTTTGACACTTTTTGCAGCATGGCCCTTTTGACCGATGGGAAGCGAGACTTCTTTGTAGCGCTGATTAGCCTTTCCAGGTTGCTTGGTTGGCCAAACAGGGCGTATGCGTTTTTTCCTGAATATATTCAGGAAAAAACGCATACGCCCTGTTTGGCCAAGGGCATCATTGTCGACTTTTTGCCACTTTTCATGTGCTTTAAAGGCGATTCGAATGTACCTTCTGAAACCTGTTTCCTGCAATTCTGCCTTGCTTTCAAATCCTCTTCGTTGCCTTCCCTCAATATATCTGTGAATGAGAGTTATCATTTATAGCTCTGCGGGTTTGTGAATTGCAGTGTCCCTGAGCTCCATTTTTCAACTGGCTTTTTTGGGAGCTGTCCGCAAAAGCGCGGGATTGCCTCAGGCCCTATTCTGCTTCTGGGCGGCAGGCTGAGCCTGTGGTTAATTCTTCTTCCTGATGGGAAAATAGAGTGACCTGTGCCTGTCCCAACACCTAGATCTAGTCTCTCATTGGTTGCCCCTCTTCCCGTTCATCCTCAGGACAAATTGCAACCTGTAGGGAACAGGAGCTTAAAGTGCTGATTCTCCAAGTAGGGAGATTGCTAGTAAAGTAGCTGGAAAGGCGAACCCGAGCACAAGGAGATGAGAAATGAGGTGCGTATTAGAAACCTTTCAAAATCACACGGTGTACCATCTTCTGGGTTTCTCATGCATGTTTTCGATGTAGGAAGATGCCCTTGAACCTGGAGATTTGGGACCCATGGGATGGGTACAAGGCAGTATTACTTTAAAGGGTCTGCGTTTTCTCACCCAACCTCACCCAACCTTTCAGCCCCTAGAGTGTCCACCCTTATGTCTCATCCAGCTGTGGGTCTAGATATGGTCAATCCAGGTTGCATCACAGCCTCTGAACGAATTTTGTAAGAATTTCTCTCTCTTTCACTGTCTTTGTTTTACGGGTTTTTAAAAGTAATTTATTTTTATAATGGGGTTTAGCTGCTTTTCACGGCTGTGTTTATGCGGCCTTACACCCACTTGACTCACTTCCAGACAGATATCAATACATAGGTTTTAAGATTCTTACTAGTCACAGATATTCTTGTGCGGTGAATAGGGGGTGTTGAGTCCAGTTCACTGAGCAAGGAGTAGGTCTTGTCTATTACATATTGGGTGTATGGAACGATATCTGAGCGAATTTGAAACCCTTGTTTTATGCATCACCCCACCTCACCTTTCCCGTTAAGCAGCCATAGTGTGTTTTCTAAACGTGTGACTCTGTTCTGTTTTGTAATTCAGTTCAAGTGTAGCGGTTTTTACATTCCCTCTATAAGTGATAGCTTATGATAAGTGTCTTTTTCTGTGTGACTTATTTCACTTAGGATCATCGTACCTAAATCCACTCATCTTGCCTCTACTAGCCTTATGACATTGATTTCATGTCTGAGTGATATTCCATTGTACATAAGGACCACAACTTCTTTATCCATTTTTCTCTTTCCTGGGATATTTAAGGTGTCATGAAGTGGAGGTTCTTGTCAACAGAGCAGCCCTAAACTTTGGGGTGCCTGTGTCTTGCTGATTTTTAGTTTTCCCAATTTATACGCCCATGAGTGGACGTGCCCTATGCTCCCTAAGCTGTGTTTTTTCGATGTTTCAGGACACACCGTACACTTCTCCAGAGTGCCTGTTGGCAATTTACATCCCGCCCATCAGCGTAGCAAGGCTGCCATTTCTCCATGGCCTGTCCTGCATTTCTGGTTTGGACACTTTTTGCAGCATGGCACTTTTGACCGATGGGAAGCGAGACTTCTTTGTAGCGCTGATTAGCCTTTCCAGGTTGCTTGGTTGGCCAAACAGGGCGTATGCGTTTTTTCCTGAATATATTCAGGAAAAAACGCATACGCCCTGTTTGGCCAAGGGCATCATTGTCGTCGTTTTGCCACTTTTCATATGCTTTAAAGGCGATTCGAATCTACCTCCTGAAACCTGTTTCCTGAAATTCTGCCTTGCTTTCAAATCCTCTTCGTTGCCTTCCCTCAATATATCTGTGGATGAGAGTTATCATTTATAGCTCTGCGGGTTTGTGAATTGCAGTGTCCCTGAGCTCCATTTTTCAACTGGTTTTTTGGGAGCTGGCCGCAAAAGCGCGGGATTGCCTCAGGCCCTATTCTGCTTCTGGGCGGCAGGCAGAGCCTGTGGTTAATTATTCTTCCTGATGGGAAAATAGAGTGACCTGTGCCTGTCCCAACACCTAGATCTAGTCTCTCATTGGTTGCCCCTCTTCCCGTTCATCCTCAGGACAAATTGCATCCTGTAGGGGACAGGAGCTTAAAGGTGCTGATTCTCCAAGTAGGGAGATTGCTAGTAAAGTAGCTGGAAAGGCGAACCCGAGCACAAGGAGATGAGAAATGAGGTGCGTATTAGAAACCTTTCAAAATCACACGGTGTACCATCTTCTGGGTTTCTCATGCATGTTTTCCATATAGGAAGATGCCCTTGAACCTGGAGATTTGGGACCCATGGGATGGGTACCAGGCAGTATTACTTTAAAGGGTCTGCGTTTGCTCACCCAACCTCACCCAACCTTTCAGCCCCAAGAGTGTCCACCCTTATGTCTCATCCAGCTGTGGGTCTAGATATGGTTAATCCAGGTTGCATCACAGCCTCTGAACGAATTTTGTAAGAATTTCTCTCTCTTTCACTGTCTTTGTTTTACGGGTTTTTAAAAGTAATTTATTTTTATAATGGGGTTTAGCTGCTTTTCACAGCTGTGTTTATGCGGCTTTACACCCAATTGACTCACTTCCAGACAGATATCAATACATAGGTTTTAAGATTCTTACTAGTCACATATATTCTTGTGCGGTGAATAGGGGGTGTTGAGTCCAGTTCACTGAGCAAGGAGTAGGTCTTGTCTATTACATATTGGGTGTATGGAACGGTATCTGAGCGAATTTGAAACCCTTGTTTTATGCATCACCCCACCTCACCTTTCCCGTTAAGCAGCCATAGTGTGTTTTCTAAACGTGTGACTCTGTTCTGTTTTGTAATTCAGTTCAAGTGTAGCGGTTTTTACATTCCCTCTATAAGTGATAGCTTATGATAAGTGTCTTTTTCTGTGTGACTTATTTCACTTAGGATCATCGTACCTAAATCCACTCATCGTGCCTCTACTAGCCTTATGACATTGATTTCATGTCTGAGTGATATTCCATTGTACATAAGGACCACAACTTCTTTATCCATTTTTCTCTTTCCTGGGATATTTAAGGTGTCATGAAGTGGAGGTTCTTGTCAACAGAGCAGCCCTAAACTTTGGGGTGCCTGTGTCTTGCTGATTTTTAGTTTTCCCAATTTATACGCCCATGAGTGGACGTGCCCTATGCTCCCTAAGCTGTGTTTTTTCGATGTTTCAGGACACACCGTACACTTTTCCAGAGTGGCTGTTGGCAATTTACATCCCGCCCATCAGCGTATCAAGGCTGCCATTTCTCCATGGCCTGTCCTGCATTTCTGGTTTTGACACTTTTTGCAGCATGGCACTTTTGACCGATGGGAAGCGAGACTTCTTTGTAGCACTGATTTGCCTTTCCAGGTTGCTTGGTTGGCCAAAAAGGGCGTATGCGTTTTTTCCTGAATATATTCAGGAAAAAACGCATACGCCCTTTTTGGCCAAGGGCATCATTGTCGACGTTTTGCCGCTTTTCATGTGCTTTAAAGGCGATTCGAATCTACCTCCTGAAATCTGTTTCCTGCAATTCTGCCTTGCTTTCAAATCCTCTTCGTTGCCTTCCCTCAATATATCTGTGGATGAGAGTTATCATTCATAACTCTGCGGGTTTCTGAATTGCAGTGTCCCTGAGCTCCATTTTTCAACTGGCTTTTTTGGGAGCTGGCCGCAAAAGCGCGGGATTGCCTCAGGCCCTATTCTGCTTCTGGGCGGCAGGCTTAGCCTGTGGTTAATTCTTCTTCCTGATGGGAAATAGAGTGACCTGTGCCTGTCCCAACACCTAGATCTAGTCTCTCATTGGTTGCCCCTCTTCCCGTTCATCCTCAGGACAAATTGCAACCTGTAGGGAACAGGAGCTTAAAGGTGCCGATTCTCCAAGTAGGGAGGTTGCTAGTAAAGTAGCTGGAAAGGCGAACCCGAGCACAAGGAGATGAGAAATGAGGTGCGTATTAGAAACCTTTCAAAATCACATGGTGTACCATCTTCTGGGTTTCTCATGCATGTTTTCGATGTAGGAAGATGCCCTTGAACCTGGAGATTTGGGACCCATGGGATGGGTACAAGGCAGTATTACTTTAAAGGGTCTGCGTTTGCTCACCCAACCTCACCCAACCTTTCAGCCCCTAGAGTGTCCACCCTTATGTCTCATCCAGCTGTGGGTCTAGATATGGTCAATCCAGGTTGCATCACAGCCTCTGAACGAATTTTGTAAGAATTTCTCTCTCTTTCACTGTCTTTGTTTTACGGGTTTTTAAAAGTAATTTATTTTTATAATGGGGTTTAGCTGCTTTTCACGGCTGTGTTTATGCGGCCTTACACCCACTTGACTCACTTCCAGACAGATATCAATACATAGGTTTTAAGATTCTTACTAGTCACATATATTCTTGTGCGGTGAATAGGGGGTGTTGAGTCCAGTTCACTGAGCAAGGAGTAGGTCTTGTCTATTACATATTGGGTGTATGGAACGGTATCTGAGCGAATTTGAAACCCTTGTTTTATGCATCACCCCACCTCACCTTTCCCGTTAAGCAGCCATAGTGTGTTTTCTAAACGTGTGACTCTCTTCTGTTTTGTAATTCAGTTCAAGTGTAGCGGTTTTTACATTCCCTCTATAAGTGATAGCTTATGATAAGTGTCTTTTTCTGTGTGACTTATTTCACTTAGAATCGTCGTACCTAAATCCACTCATCTTGCTTCTACTAGCCTTATGACATTGATTTCATGTCTGAGTGATATTCCATTGTACATAAGGACCACAACTTCTTTATCCATTTTTCTCTTTCCTGGGATATTTAAGGTGTCATGAAGTGGAGGTTCTTGTCAACAGAGCAGCCCTAAACTTTGGGGTGCCTGTGTCTTGCTGATTTTTAGTTTTCCCAATTTATACGCCCATGAGTGGACGTGCCCTATGCTCCCTAAGCTGTGTTTTTTCGATGTTTCAGGACACACCGTACACTTTTCCAGAGTGGCTGTTGGCAATTTACATCCCGCCCATCAGTGTAGCAAGGCTGCCATTTCTCCATGGCCTGTCCTGCATTTCTGGTTTGGACACTTTTTGCAGCATGGCACTTTTGACCGATGGGAAGCGAGACTTCTTTGTAGCGCTGATTACCCTTTCCAGGTTGCTTGGTTGGCCAAACAGGGCGTATGCGTTTTTTCCTGAATATATTCAGGAAAAAACGCATAAGCCCTGTTTGGCCAAGGGCATCATTGTCGTCGTTTTGCCACTTTTCGTATGCTTTAAAGGCGATTCGAATCTACCTCCTGAAACCTGTTTCCTGAAATTCTGCCTTGCTTTCAAATCCTCTTCGTTGCCTTCCCTCAATATATCTGTGGATGAGAGTTATCATTTATAGCTCTGCGGGTTTGTGAATTGCAGTGTCCCTGAGCTCCATTTTTCAACTGGCTTTTTTGGGAGCTGGCCGCAAAAGCGCGGGATTGCCTCAGGCCCTATTCTGCTTCTGGGCGGCAGGCAGAGCCTGTGGTTAATTCTTCTTCCTGATGGGAAAATAGAGTGACCTGTGCCTGTCCCAACACCTAGATCTAGTCTCTCATTGGTTGCCCCTCTTCCCGTTCATCCTCAGGACAAATTGCATCCTGTAGGGGACAGGAGCTTAAAGGTGCTGATTCTCCAAGTAGGGAGATTGCTAGTAAAGTAGCTGGAAAGGCGAACCCGAGCACAAGGAGATGAGAAATGAGGTGCGTATTAGAAACCTTTCAAAATCACACGGTGTACCATCTTCTGGGTTTCTCATGCATGTTTTCCATATAGGAAGATGCCCTTGAACCTGGAGATTTGGGACCCATGGGATGGGTACCAGGCAGTATTACTTTAAAGGGTCTGCGTTTGCTCACCCAACCTCACCCAACCTTTCAGGCCCAAGAGTGTCCACCCTTATGTCTCATCCAGCTGTGGGTCTAGATATGGTTAATCCAGGTTGCATCACAGCCTCTGAACGAATTTTGTAAGAATTTCTCTCTCTTTCACTGTCTTTGTTTTACGGGTTTTTAAAAGTAATTTATTTTTATAATGGGGTTTAGCTGCTTTTCACAGCTGTGTTTATGCGGCTTTACACCCAATTGACTCACTTCCAGACAGATATCAATACATAGGTTTTAAGATTCTTACTAGTCACATATATTCTTGTGCGGTGAATAGGGGGTGTTGAGTCCAGTTCACTGAGCAAGGAGTAGGTCTTGTCTATTACATATTGGGTGTATGGAACGGTATCTGAGCGAATTTGAAACCCTTGTTTTATGCATCACCCCACCTCACCTTTCCCGTTAAGCAGCCATAGTGTGTTTTCTAAACGTGTGACTCTGTTCTGTTTTGTAATTCAGTTCAAGTGTAGCGGTTTTTACATTCCCTCTATAAGTGATAGCTTATGATAAGTGTCTTTTTCTGTGTGACTTATTTCACTTAGTATCATCGTACCTAAATCCACTCATCTTGCCTCTACTAGCCTTATGACATTGATTTCATGTCTGAGTGATATTCCATTGTACATAAGGACCACAACTTCTTTATCCATTTTTCTCTTTCCTGGGATATTTAAGGTGTCATGAAGTGGAGGTTCTTGTCAACAGAGCAGCCCTAAACTTTGGGGTGCCTGTGTCTTGCTGATTTTTAGTTTTCCCAATTTATACGCCCATGAGTGGACGTGCCCTATGCTCCCTAAGCTGTGTTTTTTCGATGTTTCAGGACACTCCGTACACTTTTCCAGAGTGGCTGTTGGCAATTTACATCCCGCCCATCAGCGTAGCAAGGCTGCCATTTCTCCATGGCCTGTCCTGCATTTCTGGATTTGACACTTTTTGCAGCATGGCACTTTTGACCGATGGGAAGCGAGACTTCTTTGTAGCACTGATTTGCCTTTCCAGGTTGCTTGGTTGGCCAAAAAGGGCGTATGCGTTTTTTCCTGAATATATTCAGGAAAAAACGCATACGCCCTTTTTGGCCAAGGGCATCATTGTCGACGTTTTGCCGCTTTTCATGTGCTTTAAAGGCGATTCGAATCTACCTCCTGAAATCTGTTTCCTGCAATTCTGCCTTGCTTTCAAATCCTCTTCGTTGCCTTCCCTCAATATATCTGTGGATGAGAGTTATCATTCATAACTCTGCGGGTTTCTGAATTGCAGTGTCCCTGAGCTCCATTTTTCAACTGGCTTTTTTGGGAGCTGGCCGCAAAAGCGCGGGATTGCCTCAGGCCCTATTCTGCTTCTGGGCGGCAGGCTTAGCCTGTGGTTAATTCTTCTTCCTGATGGGAAATAGAGTGACCTGTGCCTGTCCCAACACCTAGATCTAGTCTCTCATTGGTTGCCCCTCTTCCCGTTCATCCTCAGGACAAATTGCAACCTGTAGGGAACAGGAGCTTAAAGGTGCTGATTCTCCAAGTAGGGAGGTTGCTAGTAAAGTAGCTGGAAAGGCGAACCCGAGCACAAGGAGATGAGAAATGAGGTGCGTATTAGAAACCTTTCAAAATCACACGGTGTACCATCTTCTGGGTTTCTCATGCATGTTTTCGATGTAGGAAGATGCCCTTGAACCTGGAGATTTGGGACCCATGGGATGGGTACAAGGCAGTATTACTTTAAAGGGTCTGCGTTTGCTCACCCAACCTCACCCAACCTTTCAGCCCCTAGAGTGTCCACCCTTATGTCTCATCCAGCTGTGGGTCTAGATATGTCAATCCAGGTTGCATCACAGCCTCTGAACGAATTTTGTAAGAATTTCTCTCTCTTTCACTGTCTTTGTTTTATGGGTTTTTAAAAGTAATTTATTTTTATAATGGGGTTTAGCTGCTTTTCACGGCTGTGTTTATGTGGCTTTACACCCACTTGACTCACTTCCAGACAGATATTAATACATAGGTTTTAAGATTCTTACTAGTCACATATATTTTTGTGCGGTGAATAGGGGGTGTTGAGTCCAGTTCACTGAGCAAGGAGTAGGTCTTGTCTATTACATATTGGGTGTATGGAACGGTATCTGAGCGAATTTGAAACCCTTGTTTTATGCATCACCCCACCTCACCTTTCCCGTTAAGCAGCCATAGTGTGTTTTCTAAACGTGTGACTCTGTTCTGTTTTGTAATTCAGTTCAAGTGTAGCGGTTTTTACATTCCCTCTATAAGTGATAGCTTATGATAAGAGTCTTTTTCTGTGTGACTTATTTCACTTAGGATCATCGTACCTAAATCCACTCATCTTGCTTCTACTAGCCTTATGACATTGATTTCATGTCTGAGTGATATTCCATTGTACATAAGGACCACAACTTCTTTATCCATTTTTCTCTTTCCTGGGATATTTAAGGTGTCATGAAGTGGAGGTTCTTGTCAACAGAGCAGCCCTAAACTTTGGGGTGCCTGTGTCTTGCTGATTTTTAGTTTTCCCAATTTATACGCCCATGAGTGGACGTGCCCTATGCTCCTTAAGCTGTGTTTTTTCGATGTTTCAGGACACACCGTACACTTTTCCAGAGTGGCTGTTGGCAATTTACATCCCGCCCATCAGCGTAGCAAGGCTGCCATTTCTCCATGGCCTGTCCTGCATTTCTGGTTTTGACACTTTTTGCAGCATGGCACTTTTGACCGTTGGGAAGCGAGACTTCTTTGTAGCGCTGATTAGCCTTTCCACGTTGCTTGGTTGGCCAAACAGGGCGTATGCGTTTTTTCCTGAATATATTCAGGAAAAAACGCATACGCCCTGTTTGGCCAAGGGCATCATTGTCGTCGTTTTGCCACTTTTCATATGCTTTAAATGCGATTCGAATCTACCTCCTGAAACCTGTTTCCTGAAATTCTGCCTTGCTTTCAAATCCTCTTCGTTGCCTTCCCTCAATATATCTGTGGATGAGAGTTATCATTTATAGCTCTGCGGGTTTGTGAATTGCAGTGTCCCTGAGCTCCATTTTTCAACTGGCTTTTTTGGGAGCTGGCCGCAAAAGCGCGGGATTGCCTCAGGCCCTATTCTGCTTCTGGGCGGCTGGCTGAGCCTGTGGTTAATTCTTCTTCCTGATGGGAAAATAGAGTGACCTGTGCCTGTCCCAACACATAGATCTAGTCTCTCATTGGTTGCCCCTCTTCCCGTTCATCCTCAGGACAAATTGCATCCTGTAGGGGACAGGAGCTTAAAGGTGCTGATTCTCCAAGTAGGGAGATTGCTAGTAAAGTAGCTGGAAAGGCGAACCCGAGCACAAGGAGATGAGAAATGAGGTGCGTATTAGAAACCTTTCAAAATCACACGGTGTACCATCTTCTGGGTTTCTCATGCATGTTTTCGATGTAGGAAGATGCCCTTCAACCTGGAGGTTTGGGACCCATGGGATGGGAACCAGGCAGTATTACTTTAAAGGGTCTGCGTTTGCTCACCCAACCTCACCCAACCTTTCAGCCCCAAGAGTGTCCACCCTTATGTCTCATCCAGCTGTGGGTCTAGATATGGTTAATCCAGGTTGCATCACAGCCTCTGAACGAATTTTGTAAGAATTTCTCTCTCTTTCACTGTCTTTGTTTTACGGGTTTTTAAAAGTAATTTATTTTTATAATGGGGTTTAGCTGCTTTTCACGGCTGTGTTTATGCGGCTTTACACCCACTTGACTCACTTCCAGACAGATATCAATACATAGGTTTTAAGATTCTTACTAGTCACATATATTTTTGTGCGGTGAATAGGGGGTGTTGAGTCCAGTTCACTGAGCAAGGAGTAGGTCTTGTCTATTACATATTGGGTGTATGGAACGGTATCTGAGCGAATTTGAAACCCTTGTTTTATGCATCACCCCACCTCACCTTTCCCGTTAAGCAGCCATAGTGTGTTTTCTAAACGTGTGACTCTGTTCTGTTTTGTAATTCAGTTCAAGTGTAGCGGTTTTTACATTCCCTCTATAAGTGATAGCTTATGATAAGTGTCTTTTTCTGTGTGACTTATTTCACTTAGGATCATCGTACCTAAATCCACTCATCTTGCCTCTACTAGCCTTATGACATTGATTTCATGTCTGAGTGATATTCCATTGTACATAAGGACCACAACTTCTTTATCCATTTTTCTCTTTCCTGGGATATTTAAGGTGTCATGAAGTGGAGGTTCTTGTCAACAGAGCAGCCCTAAACTTTGGGGTGCCTGTGTCTTGCTGATTTTTAGTTTTCCCAATTTATACGCCCATGAGTGGACGTGCCCTATGCTCCCTAAGCTGTGTTTTTTCGATGTTTCAGGACACACCGTACACTTTTCCAGAGTGGCTGTTGGCAATTTACATCCCGCCCATCAGCGTAGCAAGGCTGCCATTTCTCCATGGCCTGTCCTGTATTTCTGGTTTTGACACTTTTTGCAGCATGGCCCTTTTGACCGATGGGAAGCGAGACTTCTTTGTAGCACTGATTTGCCTTTCCAGGTTGCTTGGTTGGCCAAAAAGGGCGTATGCGTTTTTTCCTGAATATATTCAGGAAAAAACGCATACGCCCTTTTTGGCCAAGGGCATCATTGTCGACGTTTTGCCGCTTTTCATGTGCTTTAAAGGCGATTCGAATCTACCTCCTGAAATCTGTTTCCTGCAATTCTGCCTTGCTTTCAAATCCTCTTCGTTGCCTTCCCTCAATATATCTGTGGATGAGAGTTATCATTCATAACTCTGCGGGTTTCTGAATTGCAGTGTCCCTGAGCTCCATTTTTCAACTGGCTTTTTTGGGAGCTGGCCGCAAAAGCGCGGGATTGCCTCAGGCCCTATTCTGCTTCTGGGCGGCAGGCTTAGCCTGTGGTTAATTCTTCTTCCTGATGGGAAATAGAGTGACCTGTGCCTGTCCCAACACCTAGATCTAGTCTCTCATTGGTTGCCCCTCTTCCCGTTCATCCTCAGGACAAATTGCAACCTGTAGGGAACAGGAGCTTAAAGGTGCTGATTCTCCAAGTAGGGAGGTTGCTAGTAAAGTAGCTGGAAAGGCGAACCCGAGCACAAGGAGATGAGAAATGAGGTGCGTATTAGAAACCTTTCAAAATCACACGGTGTACCATCTTCTGGGTTTCTCATGCATGTTTTCGATGTAGGAAGATGCCCTTGAACCTGGAGATTTGGGACCCATGGGATGGGTACAAGGCAGTATTACTTTAAAGGGTCTGCGTTTGCTCACCCAACCTCACCCAACCTTTCAGCCCCTAGAGTGTCCACCCTTATGTCTCATCCAGCTGTGGGTCTAGATATGTCAATCCAGGTTGCATCACAGCCTCTGAACGAATTTTGTAAGAATTTCTCTCTCTTTCACTGTCTTTGTTTTATGGGTTTTTAAAAGTAATTTATTTTTATAATGGGGTTTAGCTGCTTTTCACGGCTGTGTTTATGTGGCTTTACACCCACTTGACTCACTTCCAGACAGATATTAATACATAGGTTTTAAGATTCTTACTAGTCACATATATTTTTGTGCGGTGAATAGGGGGTGTTGAGTCCAGTTCACTGAGCAAGGAGTAGGTCTTGTCTATTACATATTGGGTGTATGGAACGGTATCTGAGCGAATTTGAAACCCTTGTTTTATGCATCACCCCACCTCACCTTTCCCGTTAAGCAGCCATAGTGTGTTTTCTAAACGTGTGACTCTGTTCTGTTTTGTAATTCAGTTCAAGTGTAGCGGTTTTTACATTCCCTCTATAAGTGATAGCTTATGATAAGAGTCTTTTTCTGTGTGACTTATTTCACTTAGGATCATCGTACCTAAATCCACTCATCTTGCTTCTACTAGCCTTATGACATTGATTTCATGTCTGAGTGATATTCCATTGTACATAAGGACCACAACTTCTTTATCCATTTTTCTCTTTCCTGGGATATTTAAGGTGTCATGAAGTGGAGGTTCTTGTCAACAGAGCAGCCCTAAACTTTGGGGTGCCTGTGTCTTGCTGATTTTTAGTTTTCCCAATTTATACGCCCATGAGTGGACGTGCCCTATGCTCCTTAAGCTGTGTTTTTTCGATGTTTCAGGACACACCGTACACTTTTCCAGAGTGGCTGTTGGCAATTTACATCCCGCCCATCAGCGTAGCAAGGCTGCCATTTCTCCATGGCCTGTCCTGCATTTCTGGTTTTGACACTTTTTGCAGCATGGCACTTTTGACCGTTGGGAAGCGAGACTTCTTTGTAGCGCTGATTAGCCTTTCCACGTTGCTTGGTTGGCCAAACAGGGCGTATGCGTTTTTTCCTGAATATATTCAGGAAAAAACGCATACGCCCTGTTTGGCCAAGGGCATCATTGTCGTCGTTTTGCCACTTTTCATATGCTTTAAATGCGATTCGAATCTACCTCCTGAAACCTGTTTCCTGAAATTCTGCCTTGCTTTCAAATCCTCTTCGTTGCCTTCCCTCAATATATCTGTGGATGAGAGTTATCATTTATAGCTCTGCGGGTTTGTGAATTGCAGTGTCCCTGAGCTCCATTTTTCAACTGGCTTTTTTGGGAGCTGGCCGCAAAAGCGCGGGATTGCCTCAGGCCCTATTCTGCTTCTGGGCGGCTGGCTGAGCCTGTGGTTAATTCTTCTTCCTGATGGGAAAATAGAGTGACCTGTGCCTGTCCCAACACATAGATCTAGTCTCTCATTGGTTGCCCCTCTTCCCGTTCATCCTCAGGACAAATTGCATCCTGTAGGGGACAGGAGCTTAAAGGTGCTGATTCTCCAAGTAGGGAGATTGCTAGTAAAGTAGCTGGAAAGGCGAACCCGAGCACAAGGAGATGAGAAATGAGGTGCGTATTAGAAACCTTTCAAAATCACACGGTGTACCATCTTCTGGGTTTCTCATGCATGTTTTCGATGTAGGAAGATGCCCTTCAACCTGGAGGTTTGGGACCCATGGGATGGGAACCAGGCAGTATTACTTTAAAGGGTCTGCGTTTGCTCACCCAACCTCACCCAACCTTTCAGCCCCAAGAGTGTCCACCCTTATGTCTCATCCAGCTGTGGGTCTAGATATGGTTAATCCAGGTTGCATCACAGCCTCTGAACGAATTTTGTAAGAATTTCTCTCTCTTTCACTGTCTTTGTTTTACGGGTTTTTAAAAGTAATTTATTTTTATAATGGGGTTTAGCTGCTTTTCACGGCTGTGTTTATGCGGCTTTACACCCACTTGACTCACTTCCAGACAGATATCAATACATAGGTTTTAAGATTCTTACTAGTCACATATATTTTTGTGCGGTGAATAGGGGGTGTTGAGTCCAGTTCACTGAGCAAGGAGTAGGTCTTGTCTATTACATATTGGGTGTATGGAACGGTATCTGAGCGAATTTGAAACCCTTGTTTTATGCATCACCCCACCTCACCTTTCCCGTTAAGCAGCCATAGTGTGTTTTCTAAACGTGTGACTCTGTTCTGTTTTGTAATTCAGTTCAAGTGTAGCGGTTTTTACATTCCCTCTATAAGTGATAGCTTATGATAAGTGTCTTTTTCTGTGTGACTTATTTCACTTAGGATCATCGTACCTAAATCCACTCATCTTGCCTCTACTAGCCTTATGACATTGATTTCATGTCTGAGTGATATTCCATTGTACATAAGGACCACAACTTCTTTATCCATTTTTCTCTTTCCTGGGATATTTAAGGTGTCATGAAGTGGAGGTTCTTGTCAACAGAGCAGCCCTAAACTTTGGGGTGCCTGTGTCTTGCTGATTTTTAGTTTTCCCAATTTATACGCCCATGAGTGGACGTGCCCTATGCTCCCTAAGCTGTGTTTTTTCGATGTTTCAGGACACACCGTACACTTTTCCAGAGTGGCTGTTGGCAATTTACATCCCGCCCATCAGCGTAGCAAGGCTGCCATTTCTCCATGGCCTGTCCTGTATTTCTGGTTTTGACACTTTTTGCAGCATGGCCCTTTTGACCGATGGGAAGCGAGACTTCTTTGTAGCACTGATTTGCCTTTCCAGGTTGCTTGGTTGGCCAAAAAGGGCGTATGCGTTTTTTCCTGAATATATTCAGGAAAAAACGCATACGCCCTTTTTGGCCAAGGGCATCATTGTCGACGTTTTGCCGCTTTTCATGTGCTTTAAAGGCGATTCGAATCTACCTCCTGAAATCTGTTTCCTGCAATTCTGCCTTGCTTTCAAATCCTCTTCGTTGCCTTCCCTCAATATATCTGTGGATGAGAGTTATCATTCATAACTCTGCGGGTTTCTGAATTGCAGTGTCCCTGAGCTCCATTTTTCAACTGGCTTTTTTGGGAGCTGGCCGCAAAAGCGCGGGATTGCCTCAGGCCCTATTCTGCTTCTGGGCGTCAGGCTTAGCCTGTGGTTAATTCTTCTTCCTGATGGGAAATAGAGTGACCTGTGCCTGTCCCAACACCTAGATCCAGTCTCTCATTGGTTGCCCCTCTTCCCGTTCATACTCAGGACAAATTGCAACCTGTAGGGAACAGGAGCTTAAAGGTGTTGATTCTCCAAGTAGGGAGATTGCTAGTAAAGTAGCTGGAAAGGCGAACCCGAGCACAAGGAGATGAGAAATGAAGTGCGTATTAGAAACCTTTCAAAATCACACGGTGTACCATCTTCTGGGTTTCTCATGCATGTTTTCGATGTAGGAAGATGCCCTTCAACCTGGAGATTTGGGACCCAAGGGATGGGTACCAGGCAGTATTACTTTAAAGGGACTGCGTTTGCTCACCCAACCTCACCCAACCTTTCAGCCCCAAGAGTGTCCACCCTTATGTCTCATCCAGCTGTGGGTCTAGATATGTCAATCCAGGTTGCATCACAGCCTCTGAACGAATTTTGTAAGAATTTCTCTCTCTTTCACTGTCTTTGTTTTACGGGTTTTTAAAAGTAATTTATTTTTATAATGGGGTTTAGCTGCTTTTCACGGCTGTGTTTATGCGGCTTTACACCCACTTGACTCACTTCCAGACAGATATCAATACATAGGTTTTAAGATTCTTACTAGTCACCTATATTCTTGTGCGGTGAATAGGGGGTGTTGAGTCCAGTTCACTGAGCAAGGAGTAGGTATTGTCTATTACATATTGGGTGTATGGAACGGTATCTGATCGAATTTGAAACCCTTGTTTTATGCATCACCCCACCTCACCTTTCCCGTTAAGCAGCCACAGTGTGTTTTCTAAATGTGTGACTCTGTTCTGTTTTGTAATTCAGTTCAAGTGTAGCGGTTTTTACATTCCTTCTATAAGTGATAGCTTATGATAAGTGTCTTTTTCTGTGTGACTTATTTCACTTAGGATCATCGTACCTAAATCCACTCATCTTGCTTCTACTAGCCTTATGACATTGATTTCATGTCTGAGTGATATTCCATTGTACATAAGGACCACAACTTCTTTATCCATTTTTCTCTTTCCTGGGATATTTAAGGTGTCATGAAGTGGAGGTTCTTGTCAACAGAGCAGCCCTAAACTTTGGGGTGCCTGTGTCTTGCTGATTTTTAGTTTTCCCAATTTATACGCCCATGAGTGGACGTGCCCTATGCTCCCTAAGCTGTGTTTTTTCGATGTTTCAGGACACTCCGTACACTTTTCCAGAGTGGCTGTTGGCAATTTACATCCCGCCCATCAGCGTAGCAAGGCTGCCATTTCTCCATGGCCTGTCCTGCATTTCTGGTTTTGACACTTTTTGCAGCATGGCACTTTTGACCGATGGGAAGCGAGACTTCTTTGTAGCACTGATTTGCCTTTCCAGGTTGCTTGGTTGGCCAAAAAGGGCGTATGCGTTTTTTCCTGAATATATTCAGGAAAAAACGCATACGCCCTTTTTGGCCAAGGGCATCATTGTCGACGTTTTGCCGCTTTTCATGTGCTTTAAAGGCGATTCGAATCTACCTCCTGAAATCTGTTTCCTGCAATTCTGCCTTGCTTTCAAATCCTCTTCGTTGCCTTCCCTCAATATATCTGTGGATGAGAGTTATCATTCATAACTCTGCGGGTTTCTGAATTGCAGTGTCCCTGAGCTCCATTTTTCAACTGGCTTTTTTGGGAGCTGGCCGCAAAAGCGCGGGATTGCCTCAGGCCCTATTCTGCTTCTGGGCGGCAGGCTTAGCCTGTGGTTAATTCTTCTTCCTGAAGGGAAATAGAGTGACCTGTGCCTGTCCCAACACCTAGATCTAGTCTCTCATTGGTTGCCCCTCTTCCCGTTCATCCTCAGGACAAATTGCAACCTGTAGGGAACAGGAGCTTAAAGGTGCTGATTCTCCAAGTAGGGAGATTGCTAGTAAAGTAGCTGGAAAGGCGAACCCGAGCACAAGGAGATGAGAAATGAGGTGCGTATTAGAAACCTTTCAAAATCACACGGTGTACCATCTTCTGGGTTTCTCATGCATGTTTTCAATGTAGGAAGATGCCCTTGAACCTGGAGATTTGGGACCCATGGGATGGGTACAAGGCAGTATTACTTTAAAGGGTCTGCGTTTGCTCACCCAACCTCACCCAACCTTTCAGCCCCAAGAGTGTCCACCCTTATGTCTCATCCAGCTGTGGGTCTAGATATGGTCAATCCAGGTTGCATCACAGCCTCTGAACGAATTTTGTAAGAATTTCTCTCTCTTTCACTGTCTTTGTTTTACGGGTTTTTAAAAGTAATTTATTTTTTATAATGGGGTTTAGCTGCTTTTCACGGCTGTGTTTATGCGGCTTTACACCCACTTGACTCACTTCCAGACAGATATCAATACATAGGTTTTAAGATTCTTACTAGTCACATATATTCTTGTGCGGTGAATAGGGGGTGTTGAGTCCAGTTCACTGAGCAAGGAGTAGGTCTTGTCTATTACATATTGGGTGTATGGAACGGTTTCTGAGCGAATTTGAAACCCTTGTTTTATGCATCACCCCACCTCACCTTTCCCGTTAAGCAGCCATAGTGTGTTTTCTAAACGTGTGACTCTGTTCTGTTTTGTAATTCAGTTCAAGTGTAGCGGTTTTTACATTCCCTCTATAAGTGATAGCTTATGATAAGTGTCTTTTTCTGTGTGACTTATTTCACTTAGGATCATCGTACCTAAATCCACTCATCTTGCTTCTACTAGCCTTATGACATTGATTTCATGTCTGAGTGATATTCCATTGTACATAAGGACCACAACTTCTTTATCCATTTTTCTCTTTCCTGGGATATTTAAGGTGTCATGAAGTGGAGGTTCTTGTCAACAGAGCAGCCCTAAACTTTGGGGTGCCTGTGTCTTGCTGATTTTTAGTTTTCCCAATTTATACGCCCATGAGTGGACGTGCCCTATGCTCCCTAAGCTGTGTTTTTTCGATGTTTCAGGACACACCGTACACTTTTCCAGAGTGGCTGTTGGCAATTTACATCCCGCCCATCAGCGTAGCAAGGCTGCCATTTCTCCATGGCCTGTCCTGCATTTCTTGTTTGGACACTTTTTGCAGCATGGCACTTTTGACCGATGGGAAGCGAGACTTCTTTGTAGCGCTGATTAGCCTTTCCAGGTTGCTTGGTTGGCCAAACAGGGCGTATGCGTTTTTTCCTGAATATATTCAGGAAAAAACGCATACGCCCTGTTTGGCCAAGGGCATCATTGTCGTCGTTTTGCCACTTTTCATATGCTTTAAAGGCGATTCGAATCTACCTCCTGAAACCTGTTTCCTGAAATTCTGCCTTGCTTTCAAATCCTCTTCGTTGCCTTCCCTCAATATATCTGTGGATGAGAGTTATCATTTATAGCTCTGCGGGTTTGTGAATTGCAGTGTCCCTGAGCTCCATTTTTCAACTGGCTTTTTTGGGAGCTGGCCGCAAAAGCGCGGGATTGCCTCAGGCCCTATTCTGCTTCTGGGCAGCAGGCTGAGCCTGTGGTTAATTCTTCTTCCTGATGGGAAAATAGAGTGACCTGTGCCTGTCCCAACACATAGATCTAGTCTCTCATTGGTTGCCCCTCTTCCCGTTCATCCTCAGGACAAATTGCATCCTGTAGGGGACAGGAGCTTAAAGGTGCTGATTCTCCAAGTAGGGAGATTGCTAGTAAAGTAGCTGGAAAGGCGAACCCGAGCACAAGGAGATGAGAAATGAGGTGCGTATTAGAAACCTTTCAAAATCACACGGTGTACCATCTTCTGGGTTCCTCATGCATGTTTTCCATATAGGAAGATGCCCTTGAACCTGGAGATTTGGGACCCATGGGATGGGTACCAGGCAGTATTACTTTAAAGGGTCTGCGTTTGCTCACCCAACCTCACCCAACCTTTCAGCCCCAAGAGTGTCCACCCTTATGTCTCATCCAGCTGTGGGTCTAGATATGGTTAATCCAGGTTGCATCACAGCCTCTGAACGAATTTTGTAAGAATTTCTCTCTCTTTCACTGTCTTTGTTTTACGGGTTTTTAAAAGTAATTTATTTTTATAATGGGGTTTAGCTGCTTTTCACGGCTGTGTTTATGTGGCTTTACACCCACTTGACTCACTTCCAGACAGATATCAGTACATAGGTTTTAAGATTCTTACTAGTCACATATATTCTTGTGCGGTGAATAGGGGGTGTTGAGTCCAGTTCACTGAGCAAGGAGTAGGTCTTGTCTATTACATATTGGGTGTATGGAACGGTATCTGAGCGAATTTGAAACCCTTGTTTTATGCATCACCCCACCTCACCTTTCCCGCTCAGCAGCCATCGTGTGTTTTCTAAACGTGTGACTCTGTTCTGTTTTGTAATTCAGTTCAAGTGTAGCGGTTTTTACATTCCCTCTATAAGTGATAGCTTATGATAAGTGTCTTTTTCTGTGTGACTTATTTCACTTAGGATCATCGTACCTAAATCCACTCATCTTGCTTCTACTAGCCTTATGACATTGATTTCATGTCTGAGTGATATTCCATTGTACATAAGGACCACAACTTCTTTATCCATTTTTCTCTTTCCTGGGATATTTAAGGTGTCATGAAGTGGAGGTTCTTGTCAACAGAGCAGCCCTAAACTTTGGGGTGCCTGTGTCTTGCTGATTTTTAGTTTTCCCAATTTATACGCCCATGAGTGGACGTGCCCTATGCTCCCTAAGCTGTGTTTTTTCGATGTTTCAGGACACACCGTACACTTTTCCAGAGTGGCTGTTGGCAATTTACATCCCGCGCATCAGCGTAGCAAGGCTGCCATTTCTCCATGGCCTGTCCTGCATTTCTGGTTTGGACACTTTTTGCAGCATGGCACTTTTGACCGATGGGAAGCGAGACTTCTTTGTAGCACTGATTTGCCTTTCCAGGTTGCTTGGTTGGCCAAAAAGGGCGTATGCGTTTTTTCCTAAGTATATTCAGGAAAAAACGCATACGCCCTTTTTGGCCAAGGGCATCATTGTCGACGTTTTGCCACTTTTCATGTGCTTTAAAGGCGATTCGAATCTACCTCCTGAAACCTGTTTCCTGCAATTCTGCCTTGCTTTCAAATCCTCTTCGTTGCCTTCCCTCAATATATCTGTGGATGAGAGTTATCATTTATAGATCTGCGGGTTTCTGAATTGCAGTGTCCCTGAGCTCCATTTTTCAACTGGCTTTTTGGGAGCTGGCCGCAAAAGCGCAGGATTGTCTCAGGCCCTATTCTGCTTTTGGGCGGCAGGCTGAGCCTGTGGTTAATTCTTCTTCCCGATGGGAAAATAGAGTGAGCTGTGCCTGTCCCAACACCTAGATCTAGTCTCTCATTGGTTGTCCCTCTTCCCGTTCATCCTCAGGACAAATTGCAACCTGTAGGGAACAGGAGCTTAAAGGTGCTGATTCTCCAAGTAGGGAGATTGCTAGTAAAGTAGCTGGAAAGGCGAACCCGGGCACAAGGAGATGAGAAATGAGGTGCGTATTAGAAACCTTTCAAAATCACACGGTGTACCATCTTCTGGGTTTCTCATGCATGTTTTCGATGTAGGAAGATGCCCTTGAACCTGGAGATTTGGGACCCATGGGATGGGTACCAGGCAGTATTACTTTAAAGGGTCTGCGTTTGCTCACCCAACCTCACCCAAACTTTCAGCCCCAAGATTGTCCACCCTTATGTCTCATCCAGCTGTGGGTGTAGATATGGTCAATCCAGGTTGCATCACAGCCTCTGAACGAATTTTGTAAGAATTTCTCTCTCTTTCACTGTCTTTGTTTTACGGGTTTTTAAAAGTAATTTATTTTTATAATGGGGTTTAGCTGCTTTTCACGGCTGTCTTTATGCTGCTTTACACCCACTTGACTCACTTCCAGACAGATATCAATACATAGGTTTTAAGATTCTTACTAGTCACATATATTATTGTGCGGTGAATAGGGGGTGTTGAGTCCAGTTCACTGAGCAAGGAGTAGGTCTTGTCTATTACATATTGGGTGTATGGAACGGTATCTGAGCGAATTTGAAACCCTTGTTTTATGCATCACCCCACCTCACCTTTCCCGTTAAGCAGCCATAGTGTGTTTTCTAAACGTGTGACTCTGTTCTGTTTTGTAATTCAGTTCATGTGTAGCGGTTTTTACATTCCCTCTATAAGTGATAGCTTATGATAAGTGTCTTTTTCTGTGTGACTTATTTCACTTAGAATCATCGTACCTAAATCCACTCATCTTGCTTCTACTAGCCTTATGACATTGATTTCATGTCTGAGTGATATTCCATTGTACATAAGGACCACAACTTCTTTATCCATTTTTCTCTTTCCTGGGATATTTAAGGTGTCATGAAGTGGAGGTTCTTGTCAACAGAGCAGCCCTAAACTTTGGGGTGCCTGTGTCTTGCTGATTTTTAGTTTTCCCAATTTATACGCCCATGAGAGGACGTGCCCTATGCTCCCTAAGCTGTGTTTTTTCGATGTTTCAGGACACACCGTACACTTCTCCAGAGTGGCTGTTGGCAATTTACATCCCGCCCATCAGCGTAGCAAGGCTGCCATTTCTCAATGGCCTGTCCTGCATTTCTGGTTTTGACACTTTTTGCAGCATGGCCCTTTTGACCGATGGGAAGCGAGACTTCTTTGTAGCGCTGATTAGCCTTTCCAGGTTGCTTGGTTGGCCAAACAGGGCGTATGGGTTTTTCCTGAATATATTCAGGAAAAAACGCATACGCCCTGTTTGGCCAAGGGCATCATTGTCGACGTTTTGCCACTTTTCATATGCTTTAAAGGCGATTCGAATCTACCTCCTGAAACCTGTTTCCTGCAATTCTGCCTTGCTTTCAAATCCTCTTCGTTGCCTTCCCTCAATATATCTGTGGATGAGAGTTATCATTTATAGCTCTGCGGGTTTGTGAATTGCAGTGTCCCTGAGCTCCAATTTTCAACTGGCTTTTTTGCGAGCTGGCCGCAAAAGCTCGGGATTGCCTCAGGCCCTATTCTGCTTCTGGGCGGCAGGCTGAGCCTGTGGTTAATTCTTCTTCCCGATGGGAAAATAGAGTGAGCTGTGCCTGTCCCAACACATAGATCTAGTCTCTCATTGGTTGCCCCTCTTCCCGTTCATCCTCAGGACAAATTGCATCCTGTAGGGGACAGGAGCTTAAAGGTGCTGATTCTCCAAGTAGGGAGATTGCTAGTAAAGTAGCTGGAAAGGCGAACCCGAGCACAAGGAGATGAGAAATGAGGTGCATATTAGAAACCTTTCAAAATCACACGGTGTACCATCTTCTGGGTTTCTCATGCATGTTTTCCATATAGGAAGATGCCCTTGAACCTGGAGATTTGGGACCCATGGGTTGGGTACCAGGCAGATTTACTTTAAAGGGTCTGCGTTTGCTCACCCAACCTCACCCAACCTTTCAGCCCCAAGAGTGTCCACCCTTATGTCTCATCCAGCTGTGGGTCTAGATATGGTCAATCCAGGTTGCATCACAGCCTCTGAACGAATTTTGTAAGAATTTCTCTCTCTTTCACTGTCTTTGTTTTACGGGTTTTTAAAAGTAATTTATTTTTATAATGGGGTTTAGCTGCTTTTCACGGCTGTGTTTATGCGGCTTTACACCCACTTGACTCACTTCCAGACAGATATCAATACATAGGTTTTAAGATTCTTACTAGTCACATATATTCTTGTGCGGTGAATAGGGGGTGTTGAGTCCAGTTCACTGAGCAAGGAGTAGGTCTTGTCTATTACATATTGGGTGTATGGAACGGTATCTGAGCGAATTTGAAACCCTTGTTTTATGCATCACCCCACCTCACCTTTCCCGTTAAGCAGCCATAGAGTGTTTTCTAAACGTGTGACTCTGTTCTGTTTTGTAATTCAGTTCAAGTGTAGCGGTTTTTACATTCCCTCTATAAGTGATAGCTTATGATAAGTGTCTTTTTCTGTGTGACTTATTTCACTTAGGATCATCGTACCTAAATCCAATCATCTTGCTTCTACTAGCCTTATGACATTGATTTCATGTCTGAGTGATATTCCATTGTACATAAGGACCACAACTTCTTTATCCATTTTTCTCTTTCCTGGGATATTTAAGGTGTCATGAAGTGGAGGTTCTTGTCAACAGAGCAGCCCTAATCTTTGGGGTGCCTGTGTCTTGCTGATTTTTAGTTTTCCCAATTTATACGCCCATGAGTGGACGTGCCCTATGCTCCCTAAGCTGTGTTTTTTCGATGTTTCAGGACACACCGTACACTTTTCCAGAGTGGCTGTTGGCAATTTACATCCCGCCCATCAGCGTAGCAAGGCTGCCATTTCTCCATGGCCTGTCCTGCATTTCTGGTTTGGACACTTTTTGCAGCATGGCACTTTTGACCGATGGGAAGCGAGAATTCTTTGTAGCACTGATTTGCCTTTCCAGGTTGCTTGATTGGCCAAAAAGGGCGTATGCGTTTTTTCCTGAATATATTCAGGAAAAAACGCATACGCCCTTTTTGGCCAAGGGCATCATTGTCGACGTTTTGCCGCTTTTCATGTGCTTTAAAGGCGATTCGAATCTACCTCCTGAAATCTGTTTCCTGCAATTCTGCCTTGCTTTCAAATCCTCTTCGTTGCCTTCCCTCAATATATCTGTGGATGAGAGTTATCATTCATAATTCTGCGGGTTTCTGAATTGCAGTGTCCCTGAGCTCCATTTTTCAACTGGCTTTTTTGGGAGCTGGCCGCAAAAGCGCGGGATTGCCTCAGGCCCTATTCTGCTTCTGGGCGGCAGGCTTAGCCTGTGGTTAATTCTTCTTCCTGATGGGAAATAGAGTGACCTGTGCCTGTCCCAACACCTAGATCTACTCTCTCATTGGTTGCCCCTCTTCCCGTTCATCCTCAGGACAAATTGCAACCTGTAGGGAACAGGAGCTTAAAGGTGCTGATTCTCCAAGTAGGGAGATTGCTAGTAAAGTAGCTGGAAAGGCGAACCCGAGCACAAGGAGATGAGAAATGAGGTGCGTATTAGAAACCTTTCAAAATCACACGGTGTACCATCTTCTGGGTTTCTCATGCATGTTTTCGATGTAGGAAGATGCCCTTGAACCTGGAGATTTGGGACCCATGGGATGGGTACCAGGCAGTATTACTTTAAAGGGTCTGCGTTTGCTCACCCAACCTCACCCAAACTTTTAGCCCCAAGAGTGTCCACCCTTATGTCTCATCCAGCTGTGGGTCTAGATATGGTCAATCCAGGTTGCATCACAGCCTCTGAACGAATTTTGTAAGAATTTCTCTCTCTTTCACTGTCTTTGTTTTACGGGTTTTTAAAAGTAATTTATTTTTATAATGGGGTTTAGCTGCTTTTCACGGCTGTGTTTATGCGGCTTTACACCCACTTGACTCACTTCCAGACAGATATCAATACATAGGTTTTAAGATTCTTACTAGTCACATATATTCTTGTGCGGTGAATAGGGGGTGTTGAGTCCAGGTCACTGAGCAAGGAGTAGGTCTTGTCTATTACATATTGGGTGTATGGAACGGTATCTGAGCGAATTTGAAACCCTTGTTTTATGCCTCACCCCACCTCACCTTTCCCGTTAAGCAGCCATAGTGTGTTTTCTAAACGTGTGACTCTGTTCTGTTTTGTAATTCAGTTCAAGTGTAGCGGTTATTACATTCCCTCTATAAGTGATAGCTTATGATAAGTGTCTTTTTCTGTGTGACTTATTTCACTTAGAATCATCGTACCTAAATCCACTCATCTTGCTTCTACTAGCCTTATGACATTGATTTCATGTCTGAGTGATATTCCATTGTACATAAGGACCACAACTTCTTATCCATTTTTCTCTTTCCTGGGATATTTAAGGTGTCATGAAGTGGAGGTTCTTGTCAACAGAGCAGCCCTAAACTTTGGGGTGCCTGTGTCTTGCTGATTTTTAGTTTTCCCAATTTATACGCCCATGAGAGGACGTGCCCTATGCTCCCTAAGCTGTGTTTTTTCGATGTTTCAGGACACACCGTACACTTCTCCAGAGTGGCTGTTGGCAATTTACATCCCGCCCATCAGCGTAGCAAGGCTGCCATTTCTCCATGGCCTGTCCTGCATTTCTGGTTTTGACACTTTTTGCAGCATGGCCCTTTTGACCGATGGGAAGCGAGACTTCTTTGTAGCGCTGATTAGCCTTTCCAGGTTGCTTGGTTGGCCAAACAGGGCGTATGCGTTTTTTCCTGAATATATTCAGGAAAAAACGCATACGCCCTGTTTGGCCAAGGGCATCATTGTCGACGTTTTGCCACTTTTCATGTGCTTTAAAGGCGATTCGAATGTACCTCCTGAAACCTGTTTCCTGCAATTCTGCCTTGCTTTCAAATCCTCTTCGTTGCCTTCCCTCAATATATCTGTGGATGAGAGTTATCATTTATAGCTCTGCGGGTTTGTGAATTGCAGTGTCCCTGAGCTCCATTTTTCAACTGGCTTTTTTGGGAGCTGGCCGCAAAAGCGCGGGATTGCCTCAGGCCCTATTCTGCTTCTGGGCGGCAGGCTGAGCCTGTGGTTAATTCTTCTTCCTGATGGGAAAATAGAGTGACCTGTGCCTGTCCCAACACCTAGATCTAGTCTCTCATTGGTTGCCCCTCTTCCCGTTCATCCTCAGGACAAATTGCAACCTGTAGGGAACAGGAGCTTAAAAGTGCTGATTCTCCAAGTAGGGAGATTGCTAGTAAAGTAGCTGGAAAGGCGAACCCGAGCACAAGGAGATGAGAAATGAGGTGCGTATTAGAAACCTTTCAAAATCACACGGTGTACCATCTTCTGGGTTTCTCATGCATGTTTTCGATGTAGGAAGATGCCCTTGAACCTGGAGATTTGGGACCCATGGGATGGGTACCAGGCAGTATTACTTTAAAGGGTCTGCGTTTGCTCACCCAACCTCACCCAACCTTTCAGCCCCAAGAGTGTCCAACCTTATGTCTCATCCAGCTGTGGGTCTAGATATGGTCAATCCAGGTTGCATCACAGCCTCTGAACGAATTTTGTAAGAATTTCTCTCTCTTTCACTGTCTTTGTTTTACGGGTTTTTAAAAGTAATTTATTTTTATAATGGGGTTTAGCTGCTTTTCACGGCTGTGTTTATGCGGCTTTACACCCACTTGACTCACTTCCAGACAGATATCAATACATAGGTTTTAAGATTCTTACTAGTCACATATATTCTTGTGCGGTGAATAGGGGGTGTTGAGTCCAGTTCACTGAGCAAGGAGTAGGTCTTGTCTATTACATATTGGGTATATGGAACGGTATCTGAGCGAATTTGAAACCCTTGTTTTATGCATCACCCCACCTCACCTTTCCCGTTAAGCAGCCATCGTGTGTTTTCTAAACGTGTGACTCTGTTCTGTTTTGTAATTCAGTTCAAGTGTAGCGGTTTTTACATTCCCTCTATAAGTGATAGCTTATGATAAGTGTCTTTTTCTGTGTGACTTATTTCACTTAGGATCATCGTACCTAAATCCACTCATCTTGCTTCTACTAGCCTTATGACATTGATTTCATGTCTGAGTGATATTCCATTGTACATAAGGACCACAACTTCTTTATCCATTTTTCTCTTTCCTGGGATATTTAAGGTGTCATGAAGTGGAGGTTCTTGTCAAAAGAGCAGCCCTAAACTTTGGGGTGCCTGTGTCTTGCTGATTTTTAGTTTTCCCAATTTATACGCCCATGAGTGGACGTGCCCTATGCTCCCTAAGCTGTGTGTTTTCGATGTTTCAGGACACACCATACACTTTTCCAGAGTGGCTGTTGGCAATTTACATCCCGCCCATCAGCGTAGCAAGGCTGCCATTTCTCCATGGCCTGTCCTGCATTTCTGGTTTTGACACTTTTTGCAGCATGGCACTTTAGACCGATGGGAAGCGAGACTTCTTTGTAGCACTGATTTGCCTTTCCAGGTTGCTTGGTTGGCCAAACAGGGCGTATGCGTTTTTTCCTGAATATATTCAGGAAAAAACGCATACGCCCTGTTTGGCCAAGGGCATCATTGTCGACGTTTTGACGCTTTTCATATGCTTTAAAGGCGATTCGAATCTACCTCCTGAAACCTGTTTCCTGCAATTCTGCCTTGCTTTCAAATCGTCTTCGTTGCCTTCCCTCAATATATCTGTGGATGAGAGTTATCATTTATAGCTCTGCGGGTTTGTGAATTGCAGTGTCCCTGAGCTCCATTTTTCAACTGGATTTTTGGGAGCTGTCCGCAAAAGCTCGGGATTGCCTCAGGCCCTATTCTGCTTCTGGGCGGCAGGCTGAGCCTGTGGTTAATTCTTCTTCCCGATGGGAAAATAGAGTGACCTGTGCCTGTCCCAACACATAGATCTAGTCTCTCATTGGTTGCCCCTCTTCCCGTTCATCCTCAGGACAAATTGCATCCTGTAGGGGACAGGAGCTTAAAGGTGCTGATTCTCCAAGTAGGGAGATTGCTAGTAAAATAGCTGGAAAGGCGAACCCGAGCACAAGGAGATGAGAAATGAGGTGCGTATTAGAAACCTTTCAAAATCACACGGTGTACCATCTTCTGGGTTTCTCATGCATGTTTTCGATGTAGGAAGATGCCCTTGAACCTGGAGATTTGGGACCCATGGGATGGGTACCAGGCAGTATTACTTTAAAGAGTCTGCGTTTGCTCACCCAACCTCACCCAACGTTTCAGCCCCAAGAGTGTCCACCCTTATGTCTCATCCAGCTGTGGGTCTAGATATGGTCAATCCAGGTTGCATCACAGCCTCTGAACGAATTTTGTAAGAATTTCTCTCTGTTTCACTGTCTTTGTTTTACGGGTTTTTAAAAGTAATTTATTTTTATAATGGGGTTTAGCTGCTTTTCACGGCTGTGTTTATGCGGCTTTACACCCACTTGACTCACTTCCAGACAGATATCAATACATAGGTTTTAAGATTCTTACTAGTCACATATATTCTTGTGCGGTGAATAGGGGGTGTTGAATCCAGTTCACTGAGCAAGGAGTAGGTCTTGTATATTACATATTGGGTGTATGGAACGGTATCTGAGCGAATTTGAAACCCTTGTTTTATGCATCACCCCACCTCACCTTTCCCGTTAAGCAGCCATCGTGTGTTTTCTACACGTGTGACTCTGTTCTGTTTTGTAATTCAGTTCAAGTGTAGCGGTTTTTACATTCCCTCTATAAGTGAGAGCTTATGATAAGTGTCTTTTTCTGTGTGACTTATTTCACTTAGAATCATCGTACCTAAATCCACTCATCTTGCTTCTACTAGCCTTATGACATTGATTTCATGTCTGAGTGATATTCCATTGTACATAAGGACCACAACTTCTTTATCCATTTTTCTCTTTCCTGGTATATTTAAGGTGTCATGAAGTGGAGGTTCTTGACAACAGAGCAGCCCTAAACTTTGGGGTGCCTGTGTCTTGCTGATTTTTAGTTTTCCCAATTTATACGCCCATGAGTGGACGTGCCCTATGCTCCCTAAGCTGTGTTTTTTCGATGTTTCAGGACACACCGTACACTTCTCCAGAGTGGCTGTTGGCAATTTACATTCCGCCCATCAGCGTAGCAAGGCTGCCATTTCTCCATGGCCTGTCCTGCATTTCTGGTTTTGACACTTTTTGCAGCATGGCACTTTTGACCGATGGGGAGCGAGACTTCTTTGTAGCGCTGATTTGCCTTTCCAGGTTGCTTGGTTGGCCAAAAAGGGCGTATGCGTTTTTTCCTGAATATATTCAGGAAAAAACGCATACGCCCTTTTTGGCCAAGGGCATCATTGTCGACGTTTTGCCGCTTTTCATGTGCTTTAAAGGCGATTCGAATCTACCTCCTGAAATCTGTTTCCTGCAATTCTGCCTTGCTTTCAAATCCTCTTCGTTGCCTTCCCTCAATATATCTGTGGATGAGAGTTATCATTCATAACTCTGCGGGTTTCTGAATTGCAGTGTCCCTGAGCTCCATTTTTCAACTGGCTTTTTTGGGAGCTGGCCGCAAAAGTGCGGGATTGCCTCAGGCCCTATTCTGCTTCTGGGCGGCAGGCTTAGCCTGTGGTTAATTCTTCTTCCTGATGGGAAATAGAGTGACCTGTGCCTGTCCCAACACCTAGATCTAGTCTCTCATTGGTTGCCCCTCTTCCCGTTCATCCTCAGGACAAATTGCAACCTGTAGGGAACAGGAGCTTAAAGGTGCTGATTCTCCAAGTAGGGAGATTGCTAGTAAAGTAGCTGGAAAGGCGAACCCGAGCACAAGGAGATGAGAAATGAGGTGCGTATTAGAAACCTTTCAAAATCACACGGTGTACCATCTTCTGGGTTTCTCATGCATGTTTTCGATGTAGGAAGATGCCCTTGAACCTGGAGATTTGGGACCCATGGGATGGGTACCAGGCAGTATTACTTTAAAGGGTCTGCGTTTGCTCACCCAACCTCACCCAACCTTTCAGCCCCAAGAGTGTCCACCCTTATGTCTCATCCAACTGTGGGTCTAGATATGGTCAATCCAGGTTGCATCACAGCCTCTGAACGAATTTTGTAAGAATTTCTCTCTCTTTCACTGTCTTTGTTTTACGGGTTTTTAAAAGTAATTTATTTTTATAATGGGGTTTAGCTGCTTTTCACGGCTGTGTTTATGCGGCTTTACACCCACTTGACTCACTTCCAGACAGATATCAATGCATAGGTTTTAAGATTCTTACTAGTCACATATATTCTTGAGCGGTGAATAGGGGGTGTTGAGTCCAGTTCACTGAGCAAGGAGTAGGTCTTGTCTATTACATATTGGGTGTATGGAACGGTATCTGAGCGAATTTGAAACCCTTGTTTTATGCCTCACCCCACCTCACCTTTCCCGTTAAGCAGCCATAGTGTGTTTTCTAAACGTGTGACTCTGTTCTGTTTTGTAATTCAGTTCAAGTGTAGCGGTTATTACATTCCCTCTATAAGTGATAGCTTATGATAAGTGCCTTTTTCTGTGGGACTTATTTCACTTAGAATCATCGTACCTAAATCCACTCATCTTGCTTCTACTAGCCTTATGACATTGATTTCATGTCTGAGTGATATTCCATTGTACATAAGGACCACAACTTTTTTATCCATTTTTCTCTTTCCTGGGATATTTAAGGTGTCATGAAGTGGAGGTTCTTGTCAACAGAGCAGCCCTAAACTTTGGGGTGCCTGTGTCTTGCTGATTTTTAGTTTTCCCAATTTATACGCCCATGAGTGGACGTGCCCTATGCTCCCTAAGCTGTGTTTTTTCGATGTTTCAGGACAAACCGTACACTTCTCCAGAGTGGCTGTTGGGAATTTACATCCCACCCATCAGCGTAGCAAGGCTGCCATTTCTCCATGGCCTGTCCTGCAGTTCTGGTTTTGACACTTTTTGCAGCATGGCACTTTTGACCGAAGGGAAGCGAGACTTCTTTGTAGCACTGATTTGCCTTTCCAGGTTGCTTGGTTGGCCTAAAAGGGCGTATGCGTTTTTTCCTGAATATATTCAGGAAAAAACGCATACGCCCTTTTTGGCCAAGGGCATCATTGTCGACGTTTTGCCACTTTTCATGTGCTTTAAAGGCGATTCGAATCTACCTCCTGAAACCTGTTTCCTGCAATTCTGCCTTGCTTTCAAATCCTCTTCGTTGCCTTCCCTCAATATATCTGTGGATGAGAGTTATCATTTATAGATCTGCGGGTTTCTGAATTGCAGTGTCCCTGAGCTCCATTTTTCAACTGGCTTTTTTGGGAGCTGGCCGCAAAAGCGCAGGATTGTCTCAGGCCCTATTCTGCTTCTGGGCGGCAGGCTGAGCCTGTGGTTAATTCTTCTTCCCGATGGGAAAATAGAGTGAGCTGTGCCTGTCCCAACACCTAGATCTAGTCTCTCATTGGTTGCCCCTCTTCCCGTTCATCCTCAGGACAAATTGCAACCTGTAGCGAACAGGAGCTTAAAGGTGGTGATTCTCCAAGTAGGGAGATTGCTAGTAAAGTAGCTGGAAAGGCGAACCCGAGCACAAGGAGATGAGAAATGAGGTGCGTATTAGAAACCTTTCAAAATCACACGGTGTACCATCTTCTGGGTTTCTCATGCATGTTTTCGATGTAGGAAGATGCCCTTGAACCTGGAGATTTGGGACCCATGGGATGGGTACCAGGCAGTATTACTTTAAAGGGTGTGCGTTTGCTCACCCAACCTCACCCAAACTTTCAGCCCCAAGATTGTCCACCCTTATGTCTCATCCAGCTGTGGGTCTAGATATGGTCAATCCAGGTTGCATCACAGCCTCTGAAAGAATTTTGTAAGAATTTCTCTCTCTTCCACTGTCTTTGTTTTACGGGTTTTTAAAAGTAATTTATTTTTATAATGGGGTTTAGCTGCTTTTCACGGCTGTGTTTATGCGGCTTTACACCCACTTGACTCACTTCTAGACAGATATCAATACATAGGTTTTAAGATTCTTACTAGTCACATATATTCTTGTGCGGTGAATAGGGGGTGTTGAGTCCAGTTCACTGAGCAAGGAGTAGGTCTTGTCTATTACATATTGGGTGTATGGAACGGTATCTGAGCGAATTTGAAACCCTTGTTTTATGCATCACCCCACCTCACCTTTCCCGTTAAGCAGCCATAGTGTGTTTTCTAAACGTGTGACTCTGTTCTGTTTTGTAATTCAGTTCATGTGTAGCGGTTTTTACATTCCCTCTATAAGTGATAGCTTATGATAAGTGTCTTTTTCTGTGTGACTTATTTCACTTAGAATCGTCGTACCTAAATCCACTCATCTTGCTTCTACTAGCCTTATGACATTGATTTCATGTCTGAGTGATATTCCATTGTACATAAGGACCACAACTTCTTTATCCATTTTTCTCTTTCCTGGGATATTTAAGGTGTCATGAAGTGGAGGTTCTTGTCAACAGAGCAGCCCTAAACTTTAGGGTGCCTGTGTCTTGCTGATTTTTAGTTTTCCCAATTTATACGCCCATGAGTGGACGTGCCCTATGCTCCCTAAGCTGTGTTTTTTCGATGTTTCAGGACACACCGTACACTTCTCCAGAGTGGCTGTTGGCAATTTACATCCCGCCCATCAGCGTAGCAAGGCTGCCATTTCTCCATGGCCTGTCCTGCATTTCTGGTTTTGACACTTTTTGCAGCATGGCCCTTTTGACCGATGGGAAGCGAGACTTCTTTGTAGCGCTGATTAGCCTTTCCAGGTTGCTTGGTTGGCCAAACAGGGCGTATGCGTTTTTTCCTGAATATATTCAGGAAAAAACGCATACGCCCTGTTTGGCCAAGGGCATCATTGTCGACGTTTTGCCACTTTTCATGTGCTTTAAAGGCGATTCGAATGTACCTCCTGAAACCTGTTTCCTGCAATTCTGCCTTGCTTTCAAATCCTCTTCGTTGCCTTCCCTCAATATATCTGTGGATGAGAGTTATCATTTATAGCTCTGCGGGTTTGTGAATTGCAGTGTCCCTGAGCTCCATTTTTCAACTGGCTTTTTTGGGAGCTGTCCGCAAAAGCGCGGGATTGCCTCAGGCCCTATTCTGCTTCTGGGCGGCAGGCTGAGCCTGTGGTTAATTCTTCTTCCTGATGGGAAAATAGAGTGACCTGTGCCTGTCCCAACACCTAGATCTAGTCTCTCATTGGTTGCCCCTCTTCCCGTTCATCATCAGGACAAATTGCAACCTGTAGGGAACAGGAGCTTAAAGTGCTGATTCTCCAAGTAGGGAGATTGCTAGTAAAGTAGCTGGAAAGGCGAACCCGAGCACAAGGAGATGAGAAATGAGGTGCGTATTAGAAACCTTTTAAAATCACACGGTGTACCATCTTCTGGGTTTCTCATGCATGTTTTCGATGTAGGAAGATGCCCTTGAACCTGGAGATTTGGGACCCATGGGATGGGTACCAGGCAGTATTACTTTAAAGGGTCTGCGTTTGCTCACCCAACCTCACAAAACCTTTCAGCCCCAAGAGTGTCCAACCTTATGTCTCATCCAGCTGTGGGTCTAGATATGGTCAATCCAGGTTGCATCACAGCCTCTGAACGAATTTTGTAAGAATTTCTCTCTCTTTCACTGTCTTTGTTTTACGGGTTTTTAAAAGTAATTTATTTTTATAATGGGGTTTAGCTGCTTTTCACGGCTGTGTTTATGCGGCTTTACACCCACTTGACTCACTTCCAGACAGATATCAATACATAGGTTTTAAGATTCTTACTAGTCACATATATTCTTGTGCGGTGAATAGGGGGTGTTGAGTCCAGTTCACTGAGCAAGGAGTAGGTCTTGTCTATTACATATTGGGTGTATGGAACGGTATCTGAGCGAATTTGAAACCCTTGTTTTATGCATCACCCCACCTCACCTTTCCCGTTAAGCAGCCATCGTGTGTTTTCTAAACGTGTGACTCTGTTCTGTTTTGTAATTCAGTTCAAGTGTAGCGGTTTTTACATTCCCTCTATAAGTGATAGCTTATGATAAGTGTCTTTTTCTGTGTGACTTATTTCACTTAGGATCATCGTACCTAAATCCACTCATCTTGCTTCTACTAGCCTTATGACATTGATTTCATGTCTGAGTGATATTCCATTGTACATAAGGACCACAACTTCTTTATCCATTTTTCTCTTTCCTGGGATATTTAAGGTGTCATGAAGTGGAGGTTCTTGTCAAAAGAGCAGCCCTAAACTTTGGGGTGCCTGTGTCTTGCTGATTTTTAGTTTTCCCAATTTATACGCCCATGAGTGGACGTGCCCTATGCTCCCTAAGCTGTGTTTTTTCGATGTTTCAGGACACACCATACACTTTTCCAGAGTGGCTGTTGGCAATTTACATCCAGCCCATCACCGTAGCAAGGCTGCCATTTCTCCATGGCCTGTCCTGCATTTCTGGTTTTGACACATTTTGCAGCATGGCACTTTAGACCGATGGGAAGCGAGACTTCTTTGTAGCACTGATTTGCCTTTCCAGGTTGCTTGGTTGGCCAAACAGGGCGTATGCTTTTTTTCCTGAATATATTCAGGAAAAAACGCATACGCCCTGTTTGGCCAAGGGCATCATTGTCGACGTTTTGCCACTTTTCATATGCTTTAAAGGCGATTCGAATCTACCTCCTGAAACCTGTTTCCTGCAATTCTGCCTTGCTTTCAAATCCTCTTTGTTGCCTTCCCTCAATATATCTGTGGATGAGAGTTATCATTCATAACTCTGCGGGTTTGTGAATTGCAGTGACCCTGAGCTCCATTTTTCAACTGGCTTTTTTGGGAGCTGGCCGCAAAAGCGCAGGATTGCCTCAGGCCCTATTCTGCTTCTGGGCGGTAGGCTGAGCCTGTGGTTAATTCTTCTTCCCGATGGG
Source organism: Eschrichtius robustus (assembly GCF_028021215.1). Taxonomy (NCBI): domain Eukaryota; kingdom Metazoa; phylum Chordata; class Mammalia; order Artiodactyla; family Eschrichtiidae; genus Eschrichtius; species Eschrichtius robustus. The sequence continues at coordinate 3,824,360 of NW_027175257.1, forward strand.
AAAATAGAGTGAGCTGTGCCTGTCCCAACACCTAGATCTAGTCTCTCATTGGTTGCCCCTCTTCCCGTTCATCCTCAGGACAAATTGCAACCTGTAGGGAACAGGAGCTTAAAGGTGCTGATTCTCCAAGTAGGGAGATTGCTAGTAAAGTAGCTGGAAAGGCGAAACCGAGCACAAGGAGATGAGAAATGAGGTGCGTATTAGAAACCTTTCAAAATCACACGGTGTAACATCTTCTGGGTTTCTCATGCATGTTTTCGATGTAGGAAGATGCCCTTGAACCTGGAGATTTGGGACCCATGGGATGGGTACCAGGCAGTATTACTTTAAAGGGTGTGCGTTTGCTCACCCAACCTCACCCAAACTTTCAGCCCCAAGATTGTCCACCCTTATGTCTCATCCAGCTGTGGGTCTAGATATGGTCAATCCAGGTTGCATCACAGCCTCTGAAAGAATTTTGTAAGAATTTCTCTCTCTTTCACTGTCTTTGTTTTACGGGTTTTTAAAAGTAATTTATTTTTATAATGGGGTTTAGCTGCTTTTCACGGCTGTGTTTATGCGGCTTTACACCCACTTGACTCACTTCCAGACAGATATCAATACATAGGTTTTAAGATTCTTACTAGTCACATATATTCTTGTGCGGTGAATAGGGGGTGTTGAGTCCAGTTCACTGAGCAAGGAGTAGGTCTTGTCTATTACATATTGGGTGTATGGAACGGTATCTGAGCGAATTTGAAACCCTTGTTTTATGCATCACCCCACCTCACCTTTCCCGTTAAGCAGCCATAGTGTGTTTTCTAAACGTGTGACTCTGTTCTGTTTTGTAATTCAGTTCAAGTGTAGCGGTTTTTACATTCCCTCTATAAGTGATAGCTTATGATAAGTGTCTTTTTCTGTGTGACTTATTTCACTTAGGATCATCGTACCTAAATCCACTCATCTTGCTTCTACTAGCCTTATGACATTGATTTCATGTCTGAGTGATATTCCATTGTACATAAGGACCACAACTTCTTTATCCATTTTTCTCTTTCCTGGGATATTTAAGGTGTCATGAAGTGGAGGTTCTTGTCAACAGAGCAGCCCTAAACTTTGGGGTGCCTGTGTCTTGCTGATTTTTAGTTTTCCCAATTTATACGCCCATGAGTGGACGTGCCCTATGCTCCCTAAGCTGAGTTTTTTCGATGTTTCAGGACACACCGTACACTTTTCCAGAGTGGCTGTTGGCAATTTACATCCCGCCCATCAGCGTAGCAAGGCTGCCATTTCTCCATGGCCTGTCCTGCATTTCTGGTTTGGACACTTTTTGCAGCATGGCCCTTTTGACCGACGGGAAGCGAGACTTCTTTGTAGCGCTGATTAGCCTTTCCAGGTTGCTTGGTTGGCCAAACAGGGCGTATGCGTTTTTTCCTGAATATATTCAGGAAAAAACGCATACGCCCTGTTTGGCCAAGGGCATCATTGTCGTCGTTTTGCCACTTTTCATATGCTTTAAAGGCGATTCGAATCTACCTCCTGAAACCTGTTTCCTGAAATTCTGCCTTGCTTTCAAATCCTCTTCGTTGCCTTCCCTCAATATATCTGTGGATGAGAGTTATCATTTATAGCTCTGCGGGTTTGTGAATTGCAGTGTCCCTGAGCTCCATTTTTCAACTGGCTTTTTTGGGAGCTGGCCGCAAAAGCGCGGGATTGCCTCAGGCCCTATTCTGATTCTGGGCGGCAGGCTGAGCCTGTGGTTAATTCTTCTTCCTGATGGGAAAATAGAGTGACCTGTGCCTGTCCCAACACATAGATCTAGTCTCTCATTGGTTGCCCCTCTTCCCGTTCATCCTCAGGACAAATTGCATCCTGTAGGGGACAGGAGCTTAAAGGTGCTGATTCTCCAAGTAGGGAGATTGCTAGTAAAGTAGCTGGAAAGGCGAACCCGAGCACAAGGAGATGAGAAATGAGGTGCATATTAGAAACCTTTCAAAATCACACGGTGTACCATCTTCTGGGTTTCTCATGCATGTTTTCCATATAGGAAGATGCCCTTGAACCTGGAGATTTGGGACCCATGGGATGGGTACCAGGCAGTATTACTTTAAAGGGTCTGCGTTTGCTCACCCAACCTCACCCAAACTTTCAGCCCCAAGAGTGTCCACCCTTATGTCTCATCCAGCTGTGGGTCTAGATATGTTCAATCCAGGTTGCATCACAGCCTCTGAATGAATTTTGTAAGAATTTCTCTCTCTTTCACTGTCTTTGTTTTACGGGTTTTTAAAAGTAATTTATTTTTATAATGGGGTTTAGCTGCTTTTCACAGCTGTGTTTATGCGGCTTTACACCCAATTGACTCACTTCCAGACAGATATCAATACATAGGTTTTAAGATTCTTACTAGTCACATATATTCTTGTGCGGTGAATAGGGGGTGTTGAGTCCAGTTCACTGAGCAAGGAGTAGGTCTTGTCTATTACATATTGGGTGTATGGAACGGTATCTGAGCGAATTTGAAACCCTTGTTTTATGCCTCACCCCACCTCACCTTTCCCGTTAAGCAGCCATAGTGTGTTTTCTAAACGTGTGACTCTGTTCTGTTTTGTAATTCAGTTCAAGTGTAGCGGTTATTACATTCCCTCTATAAGTGATAGCTTATGATAAGTGCCTTTTTCTGTGGGACTTATTTCACTTAGAATCATCGTACCTAAATCCACTCATCTTGCTTCTACTAGCCTTATGACATTGATTTCATGTCTGAGTGATATTCCATTGTACATAAGGACCACAACTTTTTTATCCATTTTTCTCTTTCCTGGGATATTTAAGGTGTCATGAAGTGGAGGTTCTTGTCAACAGAGCAGCCCTAAACTTTGGGGTGCCTGTGTCTTGCTGATTTTTAGTTTTCCCAATTTATACGCCCATGAGTGGACGTGCCCTATGCTCCCTAAGCTGTGTTTTTTCGATGTTTCAGGACAAACCGTACACTTCTCCAGAGTGGCTGTTGGGAATTTACATCCCACCCATCAGCGTAGCAAGGCTGCCATTTCTCCATGGCCTGTCCTGCAGTTCTGGTTTTGACACTTTTTGCAGCATGGCACTTTTGACCGAAGGGAAGCGAGACTTCTTTGTAGCACTGATTTGCCTTTCCAGGTTGCTTGGTTGGCCTAAAAGGGCGTATGCGTTTTTTCCTGAATATATTCAGGAAAAAACGCATACGCCCTTTTTGGCCAAGGGCATCATTGTCGACGTTTTGCCACTTTTCATGTGCTTTAAAGGCGATTCGAATCTACCTCCTGAAACCTGTTTCCTGCAATTCTGCCTTGCTTTCAAATCCTCTTCGTTGCCTTCCCTCAATATATCTGTGGATGAGAGTTATCATTTATAGATCTGCGGGTTTCTGAATTGCAGTGTCCCTGAGCTCCATTTTTCAACTGGCTTTTTTGGGAGCTGGCCGCAAAAGCGCAGGATTGTCTCAGGCCCTATTCTGCTTCTGGGCGGCAGGCTGAGCCTGTGGTTAATTCTTCTTCCCGATGGGAAAATAGAGTGAGCTGTGCCTGTCCCAACACCTAGATCTAGTCTCTCATTGGTTGCCCCTCTTCCCGTTCATCCTCAGGACAAATTGCAACCTGTAGCGAACAGGAGCTTAAAGGTGGTGATTCTCCAAGTAGGGAGATTGCTAGTAAAGTAGCTGGAAAGGCGAACCCGAGCACAAGGAGATGAGAAATGAGGTGCGTATTAGAAACCTTTCAAAATCACACGGTGTACCATCTTCTGGGTTTCTCATGCATGTTTTCGATGTAGGAAGATGCCCTTGAACCTGGAGATTTGGGACCCATGGGATGGGTACCAGGCAGTATTACTTTAAAGGGTGTGCGTTTGCTCACCCAACCTCACCCAAACTTTCAGCCCCAAGATTGTCCACCCTTATGTCTCATCCAGCTGTGGGTCTAGATATGGTCAATCCAGGTTGCATCACAGCCTCTGAAAGAATTTTGTAAGAATTTCTCTCTCTTCCACTGTCTTTGTTTTACGGGTTTTTAAAAGTAATTTATTTTTATAATGGGGTTTAGCTGCTTTTCACGGCTGTGTTTATGCGGCTTTACACCCACTTGACTCACTTCTAGACAGATATCAATACATAGGTTTTAAGATTCTTACTAGTCACATATATTCTTGTGCGGTGAATAGGGGGTGTTGAGTCCAGTTCACTGAGCAAGGAGTAGGTCTTGTCTATTACATATTGGGTGTATGGAACGGTATCTGAGCGAATTTGAAACCCTTGTTTTATGCATCACCCCACCTCACCTTTCCCGTTAAGCAGCCATAGTGTGTTTTCTAAACGTGTGACTCTGTTCTGTTTTGTAATTCAGTTCATGTGTAGCGGTTTTTACATTCCCTCTATAAGTGATAGCTTATGATAAGTGTCTTTTTCTGTGTGACTTATTTCACTTAGAATCGTCGTACCTAAATCCACTCATCTTGCTTCTACTAGCCTTATGACATTGATTTCATGTCTGAGTGATATTCCATTGTACATAAGGACCACAACTTCTTTATCCATTTTTCTCTTTCCTGGGATATTTAAGGTGTCATGAAGTGGAGGTTCTTGTCAACAGAGCAGCCCTAAACTTTAGGGTGCCTGTGTCTTGCTGATTTTTAGTTTTCCCAATTTATACGCCCATGAGTGGACGTGCCCTATGCTCCCTAAGCTGTGTTTTTTCGATGTTTCAGGACACACCGTACACTTCTCCAGAGTGGCTGTTGGCAATTTACATCCCGCCCATCAGCGTAGCAAGGCTGCCATTTCTCCATGGCCTGTCCTGCATTTCTGGTTTTGACACTTTTTGCAGCATGGCCCTTTTGACCGATGGGAAGCGAGACTTCTTTGTAGCGCTGATTAGCCTTTCCAGGTTGCTTGGTTGGCCAAACAGGGCGTATGCGTTTTTTCCTGAATATATTCAGGAAAAAACGCATACGCCCTGTTTGGCCAAGGGCATCATTGTCGACGTTTTGCCACTTTTCATGTGCTTTAAAGGCGATTCGAATGTACCTCCTGAAACCTGTTTCCTGCAATTCTGCCTTGCTTTCAAATCCTCTTCGTTGCCTTCCCTCAATATATCTGTGGATGAGAGTTATCATTTATAGCTCTGCGGGTTTGTGAATTGCAGTGTCCCTGAGCTCCATTTTTCAACTGGCTTTTTTGGGAGCTGTCCGCAAAAGCGCGGGATTGCCTCAGGCCCTATTCTGCTTCTGGGCGGCAGGCTGAGCCTGTGGTTAATTCTTCTTCCTGATGGGAAAATAGAGTGACCTGTGCCTGTCCCAACACCTAGATCTAGTCTCTCATTGGTTGCCCCTCTTCCCGTTCATCATCAGGACAAATTGCAACCTGTAGGGAACAGGAGCTTAAAGTGCTGATTCTCCAAGTAGGGAGATTGCTAGTAAAGTAGCTGGAAAGGCGAACCCGAGCACAAGGAGATGAGAAATGAGGTGCGTATTAGAAACCTTTTAAAATCACACGGTGTACCATCTTCTGGGTTTCTCATGCATGTTTTCGATGTAGGAAGATGCCCTTGAACCTGGAGATTTGGGACCCATGGGATGGGTACCAGGCAGTATTACTTTAAAGGGTCTGCGTTTGCTCACCCAACCTCACAAAACCTTTCAGCCCCAAGAGTGTCCAACCTTATGTCTCATCCAGCTGTGGGTCTAGATATGGTCAATCCAGGTTGCATCACAGCCTCTGAACGAATTTTGTAAGAATTTCTCTCTCTTTCACTGTCTTTGTTTTACGGGTTTTTAAAAGTAATTTATTTTTATAATGGGGTTTAGCTGCTTTTCACGGCTGTGTTTATGCGGCTTTACACCCACTTGACTCACTTCCAGACAGATATCAATACATAGGTTTTAAGATTCTTACTAGTCACATATATTCTTGTGCGGTGAATAGGGGGTGTTGAGTCCAGTTCACTGAGCAAGGAGTAGGTCTTGTCTATTACATATTGGGTGTATGGAACGGTATCTGAGCGAATTTGAAACCCTTGTTTTATGCATCACCCCACCTCACCTTTCCCGTTAAGCAGCCATCGTGTGTTTTCTAAACGTGTGACTCTGTTCTGTTTTGTAATTCAGTTCAAGTGTAGCGGTTTTTACATTCCCTCTATAAGTGATAGCTTATGATAAGTGTCTTTTTCTGTGTGACTTATTTCACTTAGGATCATCGTACCTAAATCCACTCATCTTGCTTCTACTAGCCTTATGACATTGATTTCATGTCTGAGTGATATTCCATTGTACATAAGGACCACAACTTCTTTATCCATTTTTCTCTTTCCTGGGATATTTAAGGTGTCATGAAGTGGAGGTTCTTGTCAAAAGAGCAGCCCTAAACTTTGGGGTGCCTGTGTCTTGCTGATTTTTAGTTTTCCCAATTTATACGCCCATGAGTGGACGTGCCCTATGCTCCCTAAGCTGTGTTTTTTCGATGTTTCAGGACACACCATACACTTTTCCAGAGTGGCTGTTGGCAATTTACATCCAGCCCATCACCGTAGCAAGGCTGCCATTTCTCCATGGCCTGTCCTGCATTTCTGGTTTTGACACATTTTGCAGCATGGCACTTTAGACCGATGGGAAGCGAGACTTCTTTGTAGCACTGATTTGCCTTTCCAGGTTGCTTGGTTGGCCAAACAGGGCGAATGCTTTTTTTCCTGAATATATTCAGGAAAAAACGCATACGCCCTGTTTGGCCAAGGGCATCATTGTCGACGTTTTGCCACTTTTCATATGCTTTAAAGGCGATTCGAATCTACCTCCTGAAACCTGTTTCCTGCAATTCTGCCTTGCTTTCAAATCCTCTTTGTTGCCTTCCCTCAATATATCTGTGGATGAGAGTTATCATTCATAACTCTGCGGGTTTGTGAATTGCAGTGACCCTGAGCTCCATTTTTCAACTGGCTTTTTTGGGAGCTGGCCGCAAAAGCGCAGGATTGCCTCAGGCCCTATTCTGCTTCTGGGCGGTAGGCTGAGCCTGTGGTTAATTCTTCTTCCCGATGGGAAAATAGAGTGAGCTGTGCCTGTCCCAACACCTAGATCTAGTCTCTCATTGGTTGCCCCTCTTCCCGTTCATCCTCAGGACAAATTGCAACCTGTAGGGAACAGGAGCTTAAAGGTGCTGATTCTCCAAGTAGGGAGATTGCTAGTAAAGTAGCTGGAAAGGCGAAACCGAGCACAAGGAGATGAGAAATGAGGTGTGTATTAGAAACCTTTCAAAATCACACGGTGTAACATCTTCTGGGTTTCTCATGCATGTTTTCGATGTAGGAAGATGCCCTTGAACCTGGAGATTTGGGACCCATGGGATGGGTACCAGGCAGTATTACTTTAAAGGGTGTGCGTTTGCTCACCCAACCTCACCCAAACTTTCAGCCCCAAGATTGTCCACCCTTATGTCTCATCCAGCTGTGGGTCTAGATATGGTCAATCCAGGTTGCATCACAGCCTCTGAAAGAATTTTGTAAGAATTTCTCTCTCTTTCACTGTCTTTGTTTTACGGGTTTTTAAAAGTAATTTATTTTTATAATGGGGTTTAGCTGCTTTTCACGGCTGTGTTTATGCGGCTTTACACCCACTTGACTCACTTCCAGACAGATATCAATACATAGGTTTTAAGATTCTTACTAGTCACATATATTCTTGTGCGGTGAATAGGGGGTGTTGAGTCCAGTTCACTGAGCAAGGAGTAGGTCTTGTCTATTACATATTGGGTGTATGGAACGGTATCTGAGCGAATTTGAAACCCTTGTTTTATGCATCACCCCACCTCACCTTTCCCGTTAAGCAGCCATAGTGTGTTTTCTAAACGTGTGACTCTGTTCTGTTTTGTAATTCAGTTCAAGTGTAGCGGTTTTTACATTCCCTCTATAAGTGATAGCTTATGATAAGTGTCTTTTTCTGTGTGACTTATTTCACTTAGGATCATCGTACCTAAATCCACTCATCTTGCTTCTACTAGCCTTATGACATTGATTTCATGTCTGAGTGATATTCCATTGTACATAAGGACCACAACTTCTTTATCCATTTTTCTCTTTCCTGGGATATTTAAGGTGTCATGAAGTGGAGGTTCTTGTCAACAGAGCAGCCCTAAACTTTGGGGTGCCTGTGTCTTGCTGATTTTTAGTTTTCCCAATTTATACGCCCATGAGTGGACGTGCCCTATGCTCCCTAAGCTGAGTTTTTTCGATGTTTCAGGACACACCGTACACTTTTCCAGAGTGGCTGTTGGCAATTTACATCCCGCCCATCAGCGTAGCAAGGCTGCCATTTCTCCATGGCCTGTCCTGCATTTCTGGTTTGGACACTTTTTGCAGCATGGCCCTTTTGACCGACGGGAAGCGAGACTTCTTTGTAGCGCTGATTAGCCTTTCCAGGTTGCTTGGTTGGCCAAACAGGGCGTATGCGTTTTTTCCTGAATATATTCAGGAAAAAACGCATACGCCCTGTTTGGCCAAGGGCATCATTGTCGTCGTTTTGCCACTTTTCATATGCTTTAAAGGCGATTCGAATCTACCTCCTGAAACCTGTTTCCTGAAATTCTGCCTTGCTTTCAAATCCTCTTCGTTGCCTTCCCTCAATATATCTGTGGATGAGAGTTATCATTTATAGCTCTGCGGGTTTGTGAATTGCAGTGTCCCTGAGCTCCATTTTTCAACTGGCTTTTTTGGGAGCTGGCCGCAAAAGCGCGGGATTGCCTCAGGCCCTATTCTGATTCTGGGCGGCAGGCTGAGCCTGTGGTTAATTCTTCTTCCTGATGGGAAAATAGAGTGACCTGTGCCTGTCCCAACACATAGATCTAGTCTCTCATTGGTTGCCCCTCTTCCCGTTCATCCTCAGGACAAATTGCATCCTGTAGGGGACAGGAGCTTAAAGGTGCTGATTCTCCAAGTAGGGAGATTGCTAGTAAAGTAGCTGGAAAGGCGAACCCGAGCACAAGGAGATGAGAAATGAGGTGCATATTAGAAACCTTTCAAAATCACACGGTGTACCATCTTCTGGGTTTCTCATGCATGTTTTCCATATAGGAAGATGCCCTTGAACCTGGAGATTTGGGACCCATGGGATGGGTACCAGGCAGTATTACTTTAAAGGGTCTGCGTTTGCTCACCCAACCTCACCCAACCTTTCAGCCCCAAGAGTGTCCACCCTTATGTCTCATCCAGCTGTGGGTCTAGATATGTTCAATCCAGGTTGCATCACAGCCTCTGAATGAATTTTGTAAGAATTTCTCTCTCTTTCACTGTCTTTGTTTTACGGGTTTTTAAAAGTAATTTATTTTTATAATGGGGTTTAGCTGCTTTTCACAGCTGTGTTTATGCGGCTTTACACCCAATTGACTCACTTCCAGACAGATATCAATACATAGGTTTTAAGATTCTTACTAGTCACATATATTCTTGTGCGGTGAATAGGGGGTGTTGAGTCCAGTTCACTGAGCAAGGAGTAGGTCTTGTCTATTACATATTGGGTGTATGGAACGGTATCTGAGCGAATTTGAAACCCTTGTTTTATGCATCACCCCACCTCACCTTTCCCGTTAAGCAGCCATAGTGTGTTTTCTAAACGTGTGACTCTGTTCTGTTTTGTAATTCAGTTCAAGTGTAGCGGTTTTTACATTCCCTCTATAAGTGATAGCTTATGATAAGTGTCTTTTTCTGTGTGACTTATTTCACTTAGGATCATCGTACCTAAATCCACTCATCTTGCTTCTACTAGCCTTATGACATTGATTTCATGTCTGAGTGATATTCCATTGTACATAAGGACCACAACTTCTTTATCCATTTTTCTCTTTCCTGGGATATTTAAGGTGTCATGAAGTGGAGGTTCTTGTCAACAGAGCAGCCCTAAACTTTGGGGTGCCTGTGTCTTGCTGATTTTTAGTTTTCCCAATTTATACGCCCATGAGTGGACGTGCCCTATGCTCCCTAAGCTGTGTTTTTTCGATGTTTCAGGACACACCGTACACTTTTCCAGAGTGGCTGTTGGCAATTTACATCCCGCCCATCAGCGTAGCAAGGCTGCCATTTCTCCATGGCCTGTCCTGCATTTCTGGTTTGGACACTTTTTGCAGCATGGCCCTTTTGACCGACGGGAAGCGAGACTTCTTTGTAGCGCTGATTAGCCTTTCCAGGTTGCTTGGTTGGCCAAACAGGGCGTATGCGTTTTTTCCTGAATATATTCAGGAAAAAACGCATACGCCCTGTTTGGCCAAGGGCATCATTGTCGTCGTTTTGCCACTTTTCATATGCTTTAAAGGCGATTCGAATCTACCTCCTGAAACCTGTTTCCTGAAATTCTGCCTTGCTTTCAAATCCTCTTCGTTGCCTTCCCTCAATATATCTGTGGATGAGAGTTATCATTTATAGCTCTGCGGGTTTGTGAATTGCAGTGTCCCTGAGCTCCATTTTTCAACTGGCTTTTTTGGGAGCTGGCCGCAAAAGCGCGGGATTGCCTCAGGCCCTATTCTGCTTCTGGGCGGCAGGCTGAGCCTGTGGTTAATTCTTCTTCCTGATGGGAAAATAGAGTGACCTGTGCCTGTCCCAACACCTAGATCTAGTCTCTCATTGGTTGCCCCTCTTCCCGTTCATCCTCAGGACAAATTGCATCCTGTAGGGGACAGGAGCTTAAAGGTGCTGATTCTCCAAGTAGGGAGATTGCTAGTAAAGTAGCTGGAAAGGCGAACCCGAGCACAAGGAGATGAGAAATGAGGTGCGTATTAGAAACCTTTCAAAATCACACGGTGTACCATCTTCTGGGTTTCTCATGCATGTTTTCCATATAGGAAGATGCCCTTGAACCTGGAGATTTGGGACCCATGGGATGGGTACCAGGCAGTATTACTTTAAAGGGTCTGCGTTTGCTCACCCAACCTCACCCAACCTTTCAGCCCCAAGAGTGTCCACCCTTATGTCTCATCCAGCTGTGGGTCTAGATATGTTCAATCCAGGTTGCATCACAGCCTCTGAACGAATTTTGTAAGAATTTCTCTCTCTTTCACTGTCTTTGTTTTACGGGTTTTTAAAAGTAATTTATTTTTATAATGGGGTTTAGCTGCTTTTCACGGCTGTGTTTATGCGGCTTTACACCCAATTGACTCACTTCCAGACAGATATCAATACATAGGTTTTAAGATTCTTACTAGTCACATATATTCTTGTGCGGTGAATAGGGGGTGTTGAGTCCAGTTCACTGAGCAAGGAGTAGGTCTTGTCTATTACATATTGGGTGTATGGAACGGTATCTGAGCGAATTTGAAACCCTTGTTTTATGCATCACCCCACCTCACCTTTCCCGTTAAGCAGCCATAGAGTGTTTTCTAAACGTGTGACTCTGTTCTGTTTTGTAATTCAGTTCAAGTGTAGCGGTTTTTACATTCCCTCTATAAGTGATAGCTTATGATAAGTGTCTTTTTCTGTGTGACTTATTTCACTTAGGATCATCGTACCTAAATCCAATCATCTTGCTTCTACTAGCCTTATGACATTGATTTCATGTCTGAGTGATATTCCATTGTACATAAGGACCACAACTTCTTTATCCATTTTTCTCTTTCCTGGGATATTTAAGGTGTCATGAAGTGGAGGTTCTTGTCAACAGAGCAGCCCTAATCTTTGGGGTGCCTGTGTCTTGCTGATTTTTAGTTTTCCCAATTTATACGCCCATGAGTGGACGTGCCCTATGCTCCCTAAGCTGTGTTTTTTCGATGTTTCAGGACACACCGTACACTTTTCCAGAGTGGCTGTTGGCAATTTACATCCCGCCCATCAGCGTAGCAAGGCTGCCATTTCTCCATGGCCTGTCCTGCATTTCTGGTTTGGACACTTTTTGCAGCATGGCACTTTTGACCGATGGGAAGCGAGAATTCTTTGTAGCACTGATTTGCCTTTCCAGGTTGCTTGATTGGCCAAAAAGGGCGTATGCGTTTTTTCCTGAATATATTCAGGAAAAAACGCATACGCCCTTTTTGGCCAAGGGCATCATTGTCGACGTTTTGCCGCTTTTCATGTGCTTTAAAGGCGATTCGAATCTACCTCCTGAAATCTGTTTCCTGCAATTCTGCCTTGCTTTCAAATCCTCTTCGTTGCCTTCCCTCAATATATCTGTGGATGAGAGTTATCATTCATAATTCTGCGGGTTTCTGAATTGCAGTGTCCCTGAGCTCCATTTTTCAACTGGCTTTTTTGGGAGCTGGCCGCAAAAGCGCGGGATTGCCTCAGGCCCTATTCTGCTTCTGGGCGGCAGGCTTAGCCTGTGGTTAATTCTTCTTCCTGATGGGAAATAGAGTGACCTGTGCCTGTCCCAACACCTAGATCTAGTCTCTCATTGGTTGCCCCTCTTCCCGTTCATCCTCAGGACAAATTGCAACCTGTAGGGAACAGGAGCTTAAAGGTGCTGATTCTCCAAGTAGGGAGATTGCTAGTAAAGTAGCTGGAAAGGCGAACCCGAGCACAAGGAGATGAGAAATGAGGTGCGTATTAGAAACCTTTCAAAATCACACGGTGTACCATCTTCTGGGTTTCTCATGCATGTTTTCGATGTAGGAAGATGCCCTTGAACCTGGAGATTTGGGACCCATGGGATGGGTACCAGGCAGTATTACTTTAAAGGGTCTGCGTTTGCTCACCCAACCTCACCCAAACTTTTAGCCCCAAGAGTGTCCACCCTTATGTCTCATCCAGCTGTGGGTCTAGATATGGTCAATCCAGGTTGCAACACAGCCTCTGAACGAATTTTGTAAGAATTTCTCTCTCTTTCACTGTCTTTGTTTTACGGGTTTTTAAAAGTAATTTATTTTTATAATGGGGTTTAGCTGCTTTTCACGGCTGTGTTTATGCGGCTTTACACCCACTTGACTCACTTCCAGACAGATATCAATACATAGGTTTTAAGATTCTTACTAGTCACATATATTCTTGTGCGGTGAATAGGGGGTGTTGAGTCCAGGTCACTGAGCAAGGAGTAGGTCTTGTCTATTACATATTGGGTGTATGGAACGGTATCTGAGCGAATTTGAAACCCTTGTTTTATGCCTCACCCCACCTCACCTTTCCCGTTAAGCAGCCATAGTGTGTTTTCTAAACGTGTGACTCTGTTCTGTTTTGTAATTCAGTTCAAGTGTAGCGGTTATTACATTCCCTCTATAAGTGATAGCTTATGATAAGTGTCTTTTTCTGTGTGACTTATTTCACTTAGAATCATCGTACCTAAATCCACTCATCTTGCTTCTACTAGCCTTATGACATTGATTTCATGTCTGAGTGATATTCCATTGTACATAAGGACCACAACTTCTTATCCATTTTTCTCTTTCCTGGGATATTTAAGGTGTCATGAAGTGGAGGTTCTTGTCAACAGAGCAGCCCTAAACTTTGGGGTGCCTGTGTCTTGCTGATTTTTAGTTTTCCCAATTTATACGCCCATGAGAGGACGTGCCCTATGCTCCCTAAGCTGTGTTTTTTCGATGTTTCAGGACACACCGTACACTTCTCCAGAGTGGCTGTTGGCAATTTACATCCCGCCCATCAGCGTAGCAAGGCTGCCATTTCTCCATGGCCTGTCCTGCATTTCTGGTTTTGACACTTTTTGCAGCATGGCCCTTTTGACCGATGGGAAGCGAGACTTCTTTGTAGCGCTGATTAGCCTTTCCAGGTTGCTTGGTTGGCCAAACAGGGCGTATGCGTTTTTTCCTGAATATATTCAGGAAAAAACGCATACGCCCTGTTTGGCCAAGGGCATCATTGTCGACGTTTTGCCACTTTTCATGTGCTTTAAAGGCGATTCGAATGTACCTCCTGAAACCTGTTTCCTGCAATTCTGCCTTGCTTTCAAATCCTCTTCGTTGCCTTCCCTCAATATATCTGTGGATGAGAGTTATCATTTATAGCTCTGCGGGTTTGTGAATTGCAGTGTCCCTGAGCTCCATTTTTCAACTGGCTTTTTTGGGAGCTGGCCGCAAAAGCGCGGGATTGCCTCAGGCCCTATTCTGCTTCTGGGCGGCAGGCTGAGCCTGTGGTTAATTCTTCTTCCTGATGGGAAAATAGAGTGACCTGTGCCTGTCCCAACACCTAGATCTAGTCTCTCATTGGTTGCCCCTCTTCCCGTTCATCCTCAGGACAAATTGCAACCTGTAGGGAACAGGAGCTTAAAAGTGCTGATTCTCCAAGTAGGGAGATTGCTAGTAAAGTAGCTGGAAAGGCGAACCCGAGCACAAGGAGATGAGAAATGAGGTGCGTATTAGAAACCTTTCAAAATCACACGGTGTACCATCTTCTGGGTTTCTCATGCATGTTTTCGATGTAGGAAGATGCCCTTGAACCTGGAGATTTGGGACCCATGGGATGGGTACCAGGCAGTATTACTTTAAAGGGTCTGCGTTTGCTCACCCAACCTCACCCAACCTTTCAGCCCCAAGAGTGTCCAACCTTATGTCTCATCCAGCTGTGGGTCTAGATATGGTCAATCCAGGTTGCATCACAGCCCCTGAACGAATTTTGTAAGAATTTCTCTCTCTTTCACTGTCTTTGTTTTACGGGTTTTTAAAAGTAATTTATTTTTATAATGGGGTTTAGCTGCTTTTCACGGCTGTGTTTATGCGGCTTTACACCCACTTGACTCACTTCCAGACAGATATCAATGCATAGGTTTTAAGATTCTTAATAGTCACATATATTCTTGTGCGGTGAATAGGGGGTGTTGAGTCCAGTTCACTGAGCAAGGAGTAGGTCTTGTCTATTACATATTGGGTGTATGGAACGGTATCTGAGCGAATTTGAAACCCTTGTTTTATGCATCACCCCACCTCACCTTTCCCGTTAAGCAGCCATAGTGTGTTTTCTAAACGTGTGACTCTGTTCTGTTTTGTAATTCAGTTCAAGTGTAGCGGTTTTTAAATTTCCTCTATAAGTGATAGCTTACGATAAGTGTCTTTTTCTGTGTGACTTATTTCACTTAGAGTCGTCGTACCTAAATCCACTCATCATGCTGCTACTAGCCTTATGATATTGATTTCATGGCTGAGTGATATTCCATTGTACATAAGGACCACAACTTCTTTATCCATTTTTCTCTTTCCTGGGATATTTAAGGTGTCATGAACTGGAGGTTCTTGTCAACAGAGCAGCCCTAAACTTTGGGGTGCCTGTGTCTTGCTGATTTTTAGTTTTCCCAATTTATACGCCCATGAGTGGAAGTGCCCTATGCTCCCTATGCTGTGTTTTTTCGATGTTTCAGGACACACCGTACACTTCTCCAGAGTGAATGTTGGCAATTTACATACCGCCCATCAGCGTAGCAAGGCTCCCCTTTCTCCATGGCCTGTACTGCATTTCTGGTTTTGACACTTTTTGCAGCATGGCCCTTTTGACCGATGGGAAGCGAGACTTCTTTGTAGCGCTGATTTGCCTTTCCAGGTTGCTTGGTTGGCCAAAAAGGGTGTATGCGTTTTTTCCTAAATATATTCAGGAAAAAACGCATACGCCCTTTTTGGCCAAGGGCATCATTGTCGACGTTTTGCCGCTTTTCATGTGCTTTAAAAGCGATTCGAATCTACCTCCTGAAACCTGTTTCCTGCAATTCTGCCTTGCTTTCAAATCCTCTTCGTTGCCTTCCCTCAATATATTTCTGGACGAGAGTTATCATTTATAACTCTGCAGGTTTGTGAATTGCAGTGAACCTGATCTCCATTTTTCAACTCGCTTTTTTGGGATATGCCCGCAAAAGCACGGGATTGCCTCAGGCCTTATTCTGGTTCCTGGCAGCAGGCTGAGCCTGTGGTTATTTCTTCTTCCTGATGGGAACATAGAGTGACCTGTGCCTGTCCCAACACCTAGATCTAGTCTGTAATTGGTTGCCCCTCTTCCCGTTCATCCTCAGGACAAATTGGAAGCTGTACGGAACAGGAGGTTAAAGGTGCTGATTCTCCAAGTAGGGAGATTGCTATTAAAGAAGCTGCAATGGCGAACCTGAGCACACGGAGTTGAGAAATGAGGTGCGTTTTAGAAACTTTCCCAATCACACGGTGTACCATCTTCTGGGTTTCTCATGCATGTTTTCGATGTAGGAAGATGCCCTTAAACCTGGAGATTTGGGACCCATGGGATGGGAACCGCGCAGTATTACTTTAAACGGTCTGCGTTTGCTCACTCAACCTCACCAAACCTCTTAGCCCCAAGAGTGTCCACCCTTATGTCTCATCCAGCTGTGGGTCTAGATATGGTCAATCCAGGTTGTGTCACAGCCCCTGAATGAATTTTGTAAGAATTTCTCTCTCTTTCACTGTCTTTGTTTTACGGGTTTTTAAAAGTAATTTATTTTTATAATGGGGTTTAGCGGCTTTTCACGGCTGTGTTTATGCGGCTTTACACCCACTTGACTCACTTCCAGAGAGATATCAATACATAAGTTTTAAGATTCTCACTAGTCAGATATATTCTTGTGCGGTGAATAGGGGGTGTTGAGTCCAGTTCACTGAACAAGGAGTAGGTCTTGTCTATTACATATTGGGTGTATGGAACGGTATCTGAGCTAATTTGAAACCCTTGTTTTATGCATCACCCCACGTCACCTTTCCCGTTAAGCAGCCATAGTGTGTTTTCTAAATGTGTGACTCTGTTCTGATTTGTAATTCAATTCAAGTGTAGCGGTTTTTACATTCACTCTATAAGTGATAGCTTTTGATAAGTGTCTTTTTCTGTGTGTCTTATTTCCCTTAGAATCGTCGTACCTAATTCCACCCATCTTGCTTCTACTAGCCTTTTGACATTGATTTCATGGCTGAGTGATATTTCATTGTACATAAGGACCACGATTTCTTTATCCATTTTTCTCTTTCCTGGGATATTTAAGGTTTCGTGAAGTGGAGGTTCTTCTCAACAGAGCAGCCCTAAACTTTGGGGTGCCTGAGTCTTGCTGATTTTTAGTTTTCCCAATTTATACGCCCATGAGTGGAAGTGCCCTATGCTCCCTTAGCTGTGTTTTTTCGATATTTCAGGCCACACCGTACACTTCTTCAGAGTGGCTGTTAGCAATTTACATCCCGCCCATCAGCGTAGCAAGGCTTCCATTTCTCCATGGCCTGTCCTGCATTTGTGGTTTTGACACTTTTTTCAGCATGGCCCTTTTAACCGATGGGAAGCGAGACTTCTTTGTAGCGCTGATTTGTCTTTCCAGGTTGCTTGGTTGGCCAAAAAGGGCGTATGCGTTTTTTCCTGAATATATTCAGGAAAAAACGCATACGCCCTTTTTGGCCAAGGGCATCATTGTCCACGTTTTGCCGATTTTCATGTGGTTTAAAGGCGATTCTAATCTACCTCCTGAAACCTGTTTTCTGCAATTCTGCCTTGCTTTCAAATCCTCTTCGTTTCCTTCCCTCAATATATTTGTGGACGAGAGTTATCATTTATAACTCTGCATGTTTGTGAATTGCAGTGCCCCTGAGCTCCATTTTTCAACTGTCTTTTTTGGGAGCTGGCCGCAAAAGCGTGGGATTGCCTCAGGCCCTATTCTGATTCCGGGCGGCAGGCTGAGCCTGTAGTTAATACTTCTTCCTGATGGGAAAATAGAGTGACCTCTGCCTGTCCCAACACCTAGATCTAGTCTCTCATTGGTTGCCCCTCTTCCCGTAAATCCTCAGGACAAATTGCAACCTGTACGGAACAGGAGGTTAAAGGTGCTGATTCTCCAAGTAGGGAGATTGCTAGTAAAGTAGCTGGAATGGTGAACCCGAGCACAAGGAGATGAGAAATGAGGTGCCTTTTAAAAACCTTTCAAAATCACACGGTGTACCGTCTTCTGGGTTCGTCATGCAAGTTTTCGATGTAGGAAGATGCCCTTGAAACTGGAGATTTGGGACCCATGGGATGGGTACCACGCAGTATTACCTTAAACGGTCTGTGTTTGCTCACCCAACCTCACCAAACCTGTCAGCCCCAAGAGTGTCCACCCTTAGGTTTCATCCAACTGTGGGTCTAGATTTGTTCAATCCAGGTTGCATCACATCTCCTGAAAGAATTGTGTAAGAATTTCTCTCTCTTTCACTGTCTTTGTTTTACGGGTTTTTACAAGTAATTTATTTTTATAATGGGGTTTAGCTGCTTTTCACGGATGTGTTTATGCGGCTTTACACCCACTTGACACACTTCCAAAGAGATATCAATACATAGGTTTTAAGATTCTTACTAGTCAGATATATACTTGTGCGGTGAATAGGGGGTGTTGAGTCCAGTTCACTGAGCAAGGAGTAGGTCTTGTCTATTACATATTGGGTGTATGGAACGGTATCTGAGCTAATGTGAAACCCTTGTTTTATGCATCACACCACCTCACCTTTCCCGTTAAACAGCCATAGTGTGTTTTCTAAACGTGTGACACTGTTCTCTTTTGTAATTCAGTTCAAGTGTAGCAGTTTTTACATTCCCTCTATAAGTGATAGCTTATGATAAGTGTGTTTTTCTGTGTGACTTATTTCACTTAGAGTCGTCGTACCTAAATCCACTCATCATGCTGCTACTAGCCTTATGACATTGATTTCATGGCTGAGTGATATTCCATTGTACATAAGGACCACAACTTCTTTATCCATTTTTCTCTTTCCTGGGATATTTAAGGTGTCATGAAGAGGAGGTTCTTGTCAACAGAGCAGCCCTAAAATTTGGGGTGCCTGGGTCTTGCTGATTTTTAGTTTTCCCAATTTATACGCCCATGAGTGGGCGTGCTCTATGCTCCCTAAGCTGTGTTTTTTCGATGTTTAAGGCAACACCGTACACTTCTCGAGAGTGGCTGCTGGCAATTTACATCCCGCCCATCAGTGTAGCAAGGCTCCCATTTCTCCATGGCCTCTCCTGCTTTTGTGGTTTTGACACTTTTTTCAGCATGGCCCTTTTGACCGATTCGAAGTGAGACTCCTTTTTAGCGCTGATTTGCCTTTCCAGGTTGCTTGGTTGGCCAAAAAGGGCGTATGCGTTTTTTCCTGAATATATTCAGGAAAAAACGCATACGCCCTTTTTGGCCAAGGGCATCATTGTCCACATTTTGCCGCTTTTCATGTGCTTTAAAGGCGATTCGAATCTACCTCCTGAAATCTGTTTCCTGCAATTCTGGCTTGCTTTCAAATCCTCTTCGTTGCCTTCCCTCAATATATTTCTGGACGAGAGTTATCATTTATACCTCTGCAGGTCTGTGAATTGCAGTGCCCATGTGCTCCATTTTTCAACTGCCTTTTTTGGGAGCTGGCCGCAGAAGCGCGGATTTGCCTCAGGCAATATTCTGGTTCCTGGCGGCAGGCCTAGCCTGTGCTTAATTCTTCTTCCTGATGGGAAAATACAGTGACCTGTGCCTGTCCAAACACCTAGATCTAGTCTCTCATTGGTTGCCCCTCTTCCCGTTCATCCTCAGGACAAATTGCAACCTGTACAGAACAGGAGGTTAAAGGTGCTGATTCTCCAAGTAGGGAGATTGCTAGTAAAGTAGCTGGAATGGCGAACCTGAGAACAAGGAAATGAGAAATGAGGTGCGTTTCAGAAACCTTTCCCGATCAGACGGTGTACCATCTTCTAGTTTTCCCATGCGTGTTTTCGATGTAGGAAGATGCCCTTGAACCTGGAGATTTGGGACCCATGGGATGGGTACCACGCAGTATTACTTTAAAGGGTCTGTGTTTGCTCACGCAACCTCACCCAACCTCTCAGCCCCAAGAGTGTCCACCCTTATGTCTCATCCAGCTGTGGGTCTAGATATGGTCAATCCAGGTTGACTCACAGCCTCTGAACGAATTTTGTAAGAATGTCTCTCTCTTTCAATGTCTTTGTTTTACGGGTTTTTAAAAGTAATTTATTTTTATAATGGGGTTTAGCTGCTTTTCATGGCTCTGTTTATGCGGCTTTACACCCACTTGACTCACTTCCAGGTTGATATCAATACATAGGTTTTAAGATTCTCACTAGTCAGATATATTCTTGTGCGGTGAATAGGGGGTGTTGAGTCCAGTTCACTGAGCAAGGAGTAGGTCTTTTCTATTACTTATTGGGTGTATGGAACGGTATCTGAGCTAATTTGAAACCCTTGTTTTATGCATCACCGCACATCACCTTTCCCGTTAAGCAGCCATAGTGTGTTTTCTAAATGTGTGACTCTGTTCTGATTTGTAATTCAATTCAAGTGTAGCGGTTTTTACATTCCCTTTATAAGTGATAGCTTTTGATAAGTGTCTTTTTCTGTGTGACTTATTTCACTTAGAGTCATCGTACCTAAATCCACTCATCATGCTGCTACTAGCCTTATGACATTGATTTCATGGCTGAGTGATATTCCATTGTACATAAGGACCACAACTTCTTTATCCATTTTTCTCTTTCCTGGGATATTTAAGATTTCCTGAAGTGGAGGTTCTTGTCAACAGAGCAGCCCTAAACTTTGGGTTGCCTGAGTCTTGCTGATTTTTAGTTTTCCCAATTTATACGCCCATGAGTGGAAGTGCCCTATGCTCCATAAACTGTGTTTTTTCGATGTTTCAGGCCACACCGTACAGTTCTCCAGAGTGGCTGTTGGCAATTTACATCCCGCTCATCAGCGTAGCAAGGCTCCTATTTCTCCATGGCCTGTCCTGCATTTGTGGTTTTGACACTTTTTTCAGCATGGCCCTTTGGACCGATGGGAAGCGAGACTTCTTGTAGCGCTGATTTGCCTTTCCAGGTTGCTTGGTTGGCCAAAAAGGGCGTATGCGTTTTTTCCTGAATATATTCAGGAAAAAACGCATACGCCCTTTTTGGCCAAGGGCATCATTGTCGACGTTTTGCCGCTTTTCATGTGCTTTAAAGGCGATTCGAATCTACCTCCTGAAACCTGTTTCCTGCAACTCTGCCTTGCTTTCAAATCCTCTTCGTTGCCTTCCCTCAATATATTTGTGGACGAGAGTTATCATTTATAACTCTGCAGGTTTGTGAATTGCAGTGCCCATGTGCTCCATTTTTCAACTGGCTTTTTTGGGAGCTGGCCGCAGAAGCGCGGGATTGCCTCAGGCCCTATTCTGGTTCCGGGCGGCAGGCTGAGCCTGTGGTTAATTCTTCTTCCTGATGGGAAAATAGAATGACCTGTCCCTGTCCCAACACCTAGATCTAATCTCTCATTCGTTGCCCCTCTTCCCATTCATCCTTAGGACAAATTGCAACCTGTACGGAACAGGAGCTTAAAGGTGCTGATTCTCCAAGTAGGGAGATTGCTAGTAAAGTAGCTGGAATGGCGAACCCGAGAACAAGGAAATGAGAAATGAGGTGCGTTTCAGAAACCTTTCCCGATCAGACGGTGTACCATCTTCTAGGTTTCCCATGCGTGTTTTCGATGTAGGAAGATGCCCTTGAACCTGGAGATTTCGGACCCATGGGATGGGTACCACGCAGTATTACTTTAAACGGTCTACGTTTGCTCTCCCAACCTCACTAAACCTCTCAGCCCCAAGAGTGTCCACCCTTAGGTCTCATCCAACTGTGGGTCTAGATATGTTCAACCCAGGTTGCGTCACAGCCCCTGAAGGAATTTTGTAAGAATTTCTCTCTCTTTCACTGTCTTTGTTTTACGGGTTTTTAGAAGTAATTTATTTTTATAATGGAGTTTAGCTGCTTTTCACGGCTGTGTTTATGCGGCTTTACACACACTTGACTCACTTCCAGGTTGATATCAATACATAGGTTTTAAGATTCTCACTAGTCAGATATATTCTTGTGCGGTGAATAGGGGGTGTTGAGTCCAGTTCACTGAGCAAGGAGTAGGTCTTTTCTATTACTTATTGGGTGTATGGAACGGTATCTGAGCTAATTTGAAACCCTTGTTTTATGCATCACCGCACATCACCTTTCCCGTTAAGCAGCCATAGTGTGTTTTCTAAATGTGTGACTCTGTTCTGATTTGTAATTCAATTCAAGTGTAGCGGTTTTTACATTCCCTTTATAAGTGATAGCTTTTGATAAGTGTCTTTTTCTGTGTGACTTATTTCACTTAGAGTCATCGTACCTAAATCCACTCATCATGCTGCTACTAGCCTTATGACATTGATTTCATGGCTGAGTGATATTCCATTGTACATAAGGACCACAATTTCTTTATCCATTTTTCTCTTTCCTGGGATATTTAAGGTTTCCTGAAGTGGAGGTTCTTGTCAACAGAGCAGCCCTAACCTTTCGTTGCCTAAGTCTTGCTGATTTTTAGTTTTCCCAATTTATACGCCCATGAGTGGAAGTGCCCTATGCTCCATAAACTGTGTTTTTTCGATGTTTCAGGCCACACCGTACACTTCAGTGTGGCTGTTGGCAATTTACATCCCGCCCATTAGCGTAGCAAGGCTCCCATTTCTCCATGGCCTGTCCTGCATTTGTGGTTTTGACACTTTTTTCAGCATGACCCTTTTGACCGATGGGAAGCGAGACTTCTTTGTAGCGCTGATTTGCCTTTCCAGGTTGCTTGGTTGGCCAAAAAGGGCGTATGCGTTTTTTCCTGAATATATTCAGGAAAAAAGGCATACGCCCTTTTTTTCCAAGGGCATCATTTTCCACGTTTTGCCGCTTTTCATGTGCTTGAAAGGCGATTCGAATCTACCTCCTGAAATCTGTGTTTTGCAGTTCTGCCTTGCTTTCAAATCCTCTTCGTTGCCTTCCCTCAATATATTTGTGGACGAGAGTTATCATTTATAACTCTGCAGGCTTGTGAATTGCAGTGCCACTGAGCTCCATTTTTCAACTCGCTTTTTTGGGATCTGGCCGCAAAAGCGCGGGATTGCCTCAGGCCCTTTTCTGGTTCCGGGTGGCAGGCTGAGCCTGTGGTTATTTCTTCTTCCTGATGGGAAAATAGAGTGACCTGTGCCTGTCCCAACACCTAGATCTAGTCTCTCATTGGTTGCCCCTCTTCCCGTTCATCCTCAGGACAAATTGCAACCTATACGGAACTGGAGGTTAAAGGTGCTGATTCTCCAAGTAGGGAGATTGCTAGTAAATTAGCTAGAATGGCGTACCCGAGCACAAGGAGATGAGAAATGAGGTGCGTTTTAGAAACCTTTCAAAATCACATGCTGTAACATCTTCTAGGTTCCTCATGCAAGTTTTCAATGTAGGAAGATGCCCTTGAACCTGGAGATTTGGGACCCATGGGATGGGTACCATGCATTATTACTTTAAAGGGTCTGCGTTGGCTCACCCAACCTCACCAAACCTCTCAGCCCCAAGAGTGTCCACCATTATGTCTCATCCAGCTGTGGGTCTAGATATGGTCAATCCAGGTTGCGTCACAGCCCCTGAATGAATTTTGTAAGAATTTCTCTCTCTTTCACTGTCTTTGTTTCATGCGTTTTTAAAACTAATTTATTTTTATAATGGGGTTTAGCTGCTTTTCACGGCTGTGTTTATGCGGATTTACACCCACTTGACTCACTTCCAGAGAGATATCAATACATAGGTTTTAAGATTCTCACTAGTCAGATATATTCTTGTGCGGTGAATAGAGGGTGTTGAGTCCAGTTCACTGAGCAAGGAGTAGGTCTTGTCTATTACATATTGGGTGTATGGAACGGTATCTGAGCGAATTTGAAACCCTTGTTTTATGCATCACCCCACCTCACCTTTCCCGTTAAGCAGCCATAGTGTGTTTTCAAAATGGGTGACACTGTTCTGATTTGTAATTCAGTTCAAGTGTAGCGGTTTTTACATTCCCTCTATAAGTGATAGCTTTTGATATGTGTCTTTTTCTGTGTGACTTATTTCACTTAGAGTCGTCGTACCTAAAACCAATCATCATGCTGCTACTAGCCTTATGATATTGATTTCATGGCTGAGTGATATTCCATTGTACATAAGGACCACAACTTCTTTATCCATTTTTCTCTTTCCTGGGATATTTAAGGTGTCATGAAGTGGAGGTTCTTGTCAACAGAGCAGCCCTAAACTTTGGGGTGCCTGTGTCTTGCTGATTTTAGTTTTCCCAATTTATACGCCCATGAGTGGAAGTGCCCTATGCTTCCTAAGCTTTGTTTTTTCGATGTTTCAGGACACACCGTACACTTCTCCAGAGTGGCTGTTGGCAATTTACATCCCGCTCATCAGCGTAGCAAGGCTCCTATTTCTCCATGGCCTGTCCTGCATTTGTGGTTTTGACACTTTTTTCAGCATGGCCTTTTGGACCGATGGGAAGCGAGACTTCTTTGTAGCGCTGATTTGCCTTTCCAGGTTGCTTGGTTGGCCAAAAAGGGCGTATGCGTTTTTTCCTGAATATATTCAGGAAAAAACGCATACGCCCTTTTTGGCCAAGGGCATCATTGTCGACGTTTTGCCGCTTTTCATGTGCTTTAAAGGCGATTCGAATCTACCTCCTGAAACCTGTTTCCTGCAACTCTGCCTTGCTTTCAAATCCTCTTCTTTGCCTTCCCTCAATATATTTGTGGACGAGAGTTATCATTTATAACTCTGCAGGTTTCTGAATTGCAGTGCCCATGTGCTGGATTTATCAACTGGCTTTTTTGGGAGCTGGCCGCAGAAGCGCGGGATTGCCTCAGGCCCTATTCTGGTTCCGGGCGGCAGGCTGAGCATGTGGTTAATTCTTCTTCCTGATGGGAAAATAGAGTGACCTCTGCCTGTCCCAACACCTAGATCTAGTCTCTCATTGGTTGCCCCTCTTCCCATTCATCCTTAGGACAAATTGCAACCTGTATGGAACAGGAGGTTAAAGGTGCTGATTCTCCAATTAGGGAGATTGCTAGTAAAGTAGCTGGAATGGGGAACCCGAGCACACGGAGTTGAGAAATGAGGTGCGTTTTAGAAACTTTCCCAATCTCACGGTGTACCATCTTCTGGGTTTCTCATGCATGTTTTCGATGTAGGAAGATGCCTTTGAACCTGGAGATTTGGGACCCATGGGATGGGTACCACGCAGTATTACTTTAAAGCGTCTGCATTTGCTCACCCAACCACACCAAACCTCTCAGCCCCAAGAGTGTCCACCCTTATGTCTCATCCAGCTGTGGGTCTAGATATGGTCAATCCAGGTTGCGTCACAGCCCCTGAATGAATTTTGTAAGAATTTCTCTCTCTTTCACTGTCTTTGTTTCATGGGTTTTTAAAACTAATTTATTTTTATAATGGGGTTTAGCTGCTTTTCACGGCTGTGTTTATGCGGCTTTACACCCACTTGACTCACTTCCAGAGAGATATCAATACATAAGTTTTACGATTCTCACTAGTCAGATATATTCTTGTGTGGTGAATAGGGGGTGTTGAGTCCAGTTCACTGAGCAAGGAGTAGGTCTTGTCTATTACATATTGGGTGTATGGAACGGTATCTGAGCTAATTTGAAACCCTTGTTTTATGCATCACCCCACGTCACCTTTCCCGTTAAGCAGCCATAGTGTGTTTTCTAAATGTGTGACTCTGTTTTGATTTGTAATTCAGTTCAATTGTAGCGGTTTTTACATTCCCTTTATAAGTGATAGCTTTTGATAAGTGTATTTTTCTGTGTGACTTATTTCACTTAGAGTCGTCGTACCTAAATCCACTCATCATGCTGCTACTAGCCTTATGACATTGATTTCATGGTTGAGTGATATTCCATTGTACATAAGGACCACGACTTCTTTATCCATTTTTCTCCTTCCTGGGATATTTAAGGTTTCGTGAAGTGGAGGTTCTTGTCAACAGAGCAGCCCTAAACTTTGGGGTGCCTGAGTCTTGCTGATTTTTAGTTTTCCCAATTTATACGCCCATGAGTGGAAGTGCCCTATGCTCCATAAACTTTGTTTTTTCGATGTTTCAGGCCACACCGTACACTTCTCCAGAGTGGCTGTTGGCAATTTACATCCCGCCCATCAGCGTGGCAAGGCTCCCATTTCTCCATGGCCTGTCCTGCATTTGTGGTTTTGACACTTTTTTCAGCATGGCCCTTTTGACCCATGGGAAGCGAGACTTCTTTGTAGCGCTGATTTGCCTTTCCAGGTTGCTTGGTTGGCCAAAAAGGGCGTATGCGTTTTTTTCTGAATGTATTCAGGAAAAAACGCATATGCCCTTTTTGGCCAAGGGCATCATTTTCCACGTTTTGCCGCTTTTCATGTGCTTGAAAGGCGATTCGAATCTACCTCCTGAAACCTGTTTCATGCAACTCTGCCTTGCTTTCAAATCCTCTTCGTTGCCTTCCCTCAATATATTTGTGGACGAGAGTTATCATTTATAACTCTGCAGGTTTGTGAATTGCAGTGCCCATGTGCTCCATTTTTCAACTGGCTTTTTTCGGAGCTGGCCGCAGAAGCGCGGGATTGCCTCAGGCACTAATCTGGTTCCCGGCGGCAGGCTGAGCCTGTGCTTAATTCTTCTTCCTGATGGGAAAATAGAGTGACCTGTGCCTGTCCCAACACCTAGATGTAGTCTCTCATTGGTTGCCCCTCTTCCCGTTCATCCTCAGGACAAATTGCAACCTGTACAGAACAGGAGGTTAAAGGTGTTGATTCTCCAAGTAGGGAGATTGCTAGTAAAGTAGCTGGAATGGCAAACCCGAGCACAAGGAGATGAGAAATGAGGTGCGTTTTAGAAACCTTTCAAAATCACACGGTGTACCATCTTCTGAGTTTCTCATGCATGTTTTCGATGTAGGAAGATGCCCTTGAACCTGGAGACTTGGGACCCATGGGATGGGTACCACGCAGTATTACTTTAAAGGGTCTGCGTTTGCTCACCCAACCTAACCCAACCTTTCAGCCCCAAGAGTGTCCACCCTTATGTCTCATCCACCTGAGCATGTAGATATGGTCAATCCAGGTTGCATCACAGCCTCTGAACGAATTTTGTAAGAATTTCTCTCTCTTTCACTGTCTTTGTTTTACGGGTTTTTAAAAGTAATTTATTTTTATAATGGGGTTTAGTTGCTTTTCACGGCTGTGTTTATGCGGCTTTACACCCACTTGACTCACTTCCAGACATATATCAATACATAGGTTTTAAGATTCTTACTAGTCACCTATATTCTTGTGCGGTGAATAGGGGGTGTTGAGTCCAGTTCACTGAGCAAGGAGTAGGTCTTGTCTATTACATATTGGGTGTATGGAACGGTATCTGAGCGAATTTGAACCCCTTGTTTTATGCATCACCCCACCTCACCTTTCCCGTTAAGCAGCCATAGTGTGTTTTCTAAACGTGTGACTCTGTTCTGTTTTGTAATTCAGTTCAAGTGTAGCGGTTTTTACATTCCCTCTATAAGTGATAGCTTATGATAAGTGTCTTTTTCTGTGTGACTTATTTCACTTAGAATCGTCGTACCTAACTCCACTCATCTTGCTTCTACTAGCCTTATGACATTGATTTCATGTCTGAGTGATATTCCATTGTACATAAGGACCACGACTTCTTTATCCATTTTTCTCTTTCCTGGGATATTTAAGTTGTCATGAAGTGGAGGTTCTTGTCAACAGAGCAGCCCTAAACTTTGGGGTGCCTGTGTCTTGCTGATTTTTCTTTTTCCCAATTTATACGCCCATGAGTGGACGTGCCCTACGCTCCCTAAGCTGTGTTTTTTCGATGTTTCCGGACACACCATACACTTCTCCAGAGTGGCTGCTGGCAATTAACATCCCGCCCATCAGCGTAGCAAGGCTGCCATTTCTCCATGGCCTGTCCTGCATTTCTGGTTTTGACACTTTTTGCAGCATGACCCTTTTGACCGATGGGAAGCGAGACTTCTTTGTAGCGCTGATTTGCCTTTCCAGGTTGCTTGGTTGGCCAAAAAGGGCGTATGCGTTTTTTCCTGAATATATTCAGGAAAAAACGCATACGCCCTTTTTGGCCAAGGGCATCATTGTCGACGTTTTGCCGCTTTTCATGTGCTTTAAAGGCGATTCGAATCTACCTCCTGAAACCTGTTTCCTGCAATTCTGCCTTGCTTTCAAATCCTCTTCATTGCCTTCCCTCAATATATTTGTGGACGAGAGTTATCGTTTATAACTCAGCATGTTTGTGAATGGCAGTGCCCCTGAACTCCATTTTTCAACTGTCTTTTTTGGGAGCTGGCCGCAAAAGCACGGGATTGCCTCAGGCCCTATTCTGGTTCCTGGCAGCAGGCTGAGCCTGTGGTTAATTCTTCTTCCTGATGGGAAAATAGAGTGACCTGTGCCTGTCCCAACACCTAGATGTAGTCTCTCATTGGTTGCCCCTCTTCCCGTTCATCCTCAGGACAAATTGCAACCTGTACAGAACAGGAGGTTAAAGGTGTTGATTCTCCAAGTAGGGAGATTGCTAGTAAAGTAGCTGGAATGGCAAACCCGAGCACAAGGAGATGAGAAATGAGGTGCGTTTTAGAAACCTTTCAAAATCACACGGTGTACCATCTTCTGAGTTTCTCATGCATGTTTTCGATGTAGGAAGATGCCCTTGAACCTGGAGACTTGGGACCCATGGGATGGGTACCACGCAGTATTACTTTAAAGGGTCTGCATTTGCTCACCCAACCTAACCCAACCTTTCAGCCCCAAGAGTGTCCACCCTTATGTCTCATCCACCTGAGCGTGTAGATATGGTCAATCCAGGTTGCATCACAGCCTCTGAACGAATTTTGTAAGAATTTCTCTCTCTTTCACTGTCTTTGTTTTACGGGTTTTTAAAAGTAATTTATTTTTATAATGGGGTTTAGTTGCTTTTCACGGCTGTGTTTATGCGGCTTTACACCCACTTGACTCACTTCCAGACATATATCAATACATGGGTTTTAAG
The DNA here is from genome assembly GCF_028021215.1 of Eschrichtius robustus. Classification (NCBI taxonomy): domain Eukaryota; kingdom Metazoa; phylum Chordata; class Mammalia; order Artiodactyla; family Eschrichtiidae; genus Eschrichtius; species Eschrichtius robustus. The sequence goes on from NW_027175257.1 coordinate 3,853,124, forward strand.
ATTCTTACTAGTCACCTATATTCTTGTGCGGTGAATAGGGGGTGTTGAGTCCAGTTCACTGAGCAAGGAGTAGGTCTTGTCTATTACATATTGGGTGTATGGAACGGTATCTGAGTGAATTTGAACCCCTTGTTTTATGCATCACCCCACCTCACCTTTCCCGTTAAGCAGCCATAGTGTGTTTTCTAAACGTGTGACTCTGTTCTGTTTTGTAATTCAGTTCAAGTGTAGCGGTTTTTACATTCCCTCTATAAGTGATAGCTTATGATAAGTGTCTTTTTCTGTGTGACTTATTTCACTTAGAATCGTCGTACCTAACTCCACTCATCTTGCTTCTACTAGCCTTATGACATTGATTTCATGTCTGAGTGATATTCCATTGTACATAAGGACCACGACTTCTTTATCCATTTTTCTCTTTCCTGGGATATTTAAGTTGTCATGAAGTGGAGGTTCTTGTCAACAGAGCAGCCCTAAACTTTGGGGTGCCTGTGTCTTGCTGATTTTTCTTTTTCCCAATTTATACGCCCATGAGTGGACGTGCCCTACGCTCCCTAAGCTGTGTTTTTTCGATGTTTCCGGACACACCATACACTTCTCCAGAGTGGCTGCTGGCAATTAACATCCCGCCCATCAGCGTAGCAAGGCTGCCATTTCTCCATGGCCTGTCCTGCATTTCTGGTTTTGACACTTTTTGCAGCATGACCCTTTTGACCGATGGGAAGCGAGACTTCTTTGTAGCGCTGATTTGCCTTTCCAGGTTGCTTGGTTGGCCAAAAAGGGCGTATGCGTTTTTTCCTGAATATATTCAGGAAAAAACGCATACGCCCTTTTTGGCCAAGGGCATCATTGTCGACGTTTTGCCGCTTTTCATGTGCTTTAAAGGCGATTCGAATCTACCTCCTGAAACCTGTTTCCTGCAATTCTGCCTTGCTTTCAAATCCTCTTCATTGCCTTCCCTCAATATATTTGTGGACGAGAGTTATCGTTTATAACTCAGCATGTTTGTGAATGGCAGTGCCCCTGAACTCCATTTTTCAACTGTCTTTTTTGGGAGCTGGCCGCAAAAGCACGGGATTGCCTCAGGCCCTATTCTGGTTCCTGGCAGCAGGCTGAGCCTGTGGTTAATTCTTCTTCCTGATGGGAAAATAGAGTGACCTGTGCCTGTCCCAAAACCTAGATCTAGTCTCTCATTGGTTGCCCCTCTTCCCGTTCATCCTCAGGACAAATTGCAACCTGTAGGGAACAGGAGGTTAAAGGTGCTGATTCTCCAAGTAGGGAGATTGCTAGTGAAGTAGCTGGAATGGCGAACCCGAGCACAAGGAAATGAGAAATGAGGTGCGTTTTAGAAACCTTTCAAAATCACACGGTGTACCTTCTTCTGGGTTCCTCATGCAAGATTTCGATGTAGGAAGATGCCCTTGAACCTGGAGATTGGGGACCCATGGGATGGGTACCATGCAGTATTACTTTAAAGGGTCTGCGTTTTCTCACCCAACCTCACCCAACCTCTCAGCCCCAAGAGTGTCCACCCTTATGTCTCATCCAGCTGTGGGTCTAGATATGGTCAATCCAGGTTGCATCACAGCCCCTGAACGAATTTTGTAAGAATTTCTCTCTCTTTCACTGTCTTTGTTTTACGGGTTTTTAAAAGTAATTTATTTTTATAATGGGGTTTAGCTGCTTTTCACGGCTGTGTTTATGCGGATTTACACCCACTTGACTCACTTCCAGACAGATATCAATACATAGGTTTTAAGATTGTTACTAGTCACATATATTCTTGTTCGGTGAATAGGGGGTGTTGAGTCCAGTTCACTGAGCAAAGAGTAGGTCTTGTCTATTACATATTGGGTGTATGGAACGGTATATGAGCGAATTTGAAACCCTTGTTTTATGCATCACCCCACCTCACCTTTCCCGTTAAGCAGCCATAGTGTGTTTTCTAAACGTGTGACTCTGTTCTGTTTTGTAATTCAGTTCAAGTGTAGCGGTTTTTACATTCCCTCTATAAGTGATAGCTTATGATAAGTGTCTTTTTCTGTGTGACTTATTTCACTTAGAATCGTCGTACCTAACTCCACTCATCTTGCTTCTACTAGCCTTATGACATTGATTTCATGTCTGAGTGATATTCCATTGTACATAAGGACCACGACTTCTTTATCCATTTTTCTCTTTCCTGGGATATTTAAGTTGTCATGAAGTGGAGGTTCTTGTCAACAGAGCAGCCCTAAACTTTGGGGTGCCTGTGTCTTGCTGATTTTTAGTTTTCCCAATTTATACTCCCATGAGTGGACGTGCCCTATGCTCCATAAGCTGTTTTTTTTCGATGTTTCAGTACACACTGTACACTTCTCCAGAGTGGCTGTTGGCAATTTACATCCCGCTCATCAGCGTAGCAAGGCTGCCATTTCTCCATGGCCTGTCCTGCATTTCTGGTTTTGACACTTTTTGCAGCATGGCCCTTTTGACCGATGGGAAGCGAGACTTCTTTGTAGCGCTGATTTGCCTTTCCAGGTTGCTTGGTTGGCCAAAAAGGGCGTATGCGTTTTTTCCTGAATATATTCAGGAAAAAACGCATACGCCCTTTTTGGACAAGGGCATCATTGTCGACCTTTTGCCGCTTTTCATGTGCTTTAAAGGCGATTCGAATCTACCTCCTGAAATCTGTTTTCTGCAATTCTGCCTTGCTTTCAAATCCTCTTCGTTGCCTTCCCTCAATATATCTGTGGATGAGAGTTATCATTTATAACTCTGCGGGTTTGTGAATTGCAGTGTCCCTGAGCTCCATTTTTCAACTCGCTTTTTTGGGAGCTGGCCGCAAAAGCGCGGGATTGCCTCAGGCCCTATTGTGCTTCTGGGCGGCAGGCTGAGCCTGTGATTAATTCTTCTTCCTGATGGGAAATTAGAGTGACCTGTGCCTGTCCCAACACCTAGATCTAGTCTCTCATTGGTTGCCCCTCTTCCCGTTCATCCTCAGGACAAATTGCAACCTGTACAGAACAGGAGGTTAAAGGTGCTGATTCTCCAAGTAGGGAGATTGCTAGTAAAGTAGCTGGAATGGCGAACCCGAGCACAAGGAGATGAGAAATGAGGTGCGTTTTAGAAACCTTTCAAAATCACACGGTGTACCATCTTCTGAGTTTCTCATGCATGTTTTCGATGTAGGAAAATGCCCTTGAACCTGGAGACTTGGGACCCATGGGATGGGTACCACGCAGTATTACTTTAAAGGGTCTGTGTTTGCTCACCCAACCTAACCCAAACTTTCAGCCCCAAGAGTGTCCACCCTTATGTCTCATCCACCTGTGCGTGTAGATATGGTCAATCCAGGTTGCATCACAGCCCCTGAACGAATTTTGTAAGAATTTCTCTCTCTTTCACTGTCTTTGTTTTACGGGTTTTTAAAAGTAATTTATTTTTATAATGGGGTTTAGTTGCTTTTCACGGCTGTGTTTATGCGCCTTTACACCCACTTGACTCACTTCCAGACATATATCAATACATAGGTTTTAAGATTCTTACTAGTCACCTATATTCTTGTGCGGTGAATAGGGGGTGTTGAGTCCAGTTCACTGAGCAAGGAGTAGGTCTTGTCTATTACATATTGGGTGTATGGAACGGTATCTGAGCGAATTTGAACCCCTTGTTTTATGCATCACCCCACCTCACCTTTCCCGTTAAGCAGCCATAGTGTGTTTTCTAAACGTGTGACTCTGTTCTGTTTTGTAATTTAGTTCAAGTGTAGCGGTTTTTACATTCCCTCTATAAGTGATAGCTTATGATAAGTGTCTTTTTCTGTGTGACTTATTTCACTTAGAATCGTCGTACCTAACTCCACTCATCTTGCTTCTACTAGCCTTATGACATTGATTTCATGTCTGAGTGATATTCCATTGTACATAAGGACCACGACTTCTTTATCCATTTTTCTCTTTCCTGGGATATTTAAGTTGTCATGAAGTGGAGGTTCTTGTCAACAGAGCAGCCCTAAACTTTGGGGTGCCTGTGTCTTGCTGATTTTTCTTTTTCCCAATTTATACGCCCATGAGTGGACGTGCCGTACGCTCCCTAAGCTGTGTTTTTTCGATGTTTCAGGACACACCATACACTTCTCCAGAGTGGCTGCTGGCAATTAACATCCCGCCCATCAGCGTAGCAAGGCTGCCATTTCTCCATGGCCTGTCCTGCATTTCTGGTTTTGACACTTTTTGCAGCATGACCCTTTTGACCGATGGGAAGCGAGACTTCTTTGTAGCGCTGATTTGCCTTTCCAGGTTGCTTGGTTGGCCAAAAAGGGCGTATGCGTTTTTTCCTGAATATATTCAGGAAAAAACGCATACGCCCTTTTTGGCCAAGGGCATCATTGTCGACCTTTTGCCGCTTTTCATGTGCTTTAAAGGCGATTCGAATCTACCTCCTGAAATCTGTTTTCTGCAATTCTGCCTTGCTTTCAAATCCTCTTCGTTGCCTTCCCTCAATATATCTGTGGATGAGAGTTATCATTTATAACTCTGCGGGTTTGTGAATTGCAGTGTCCCTGAGCTCCATTTTTCAACTCGCTTTTTTGGGAGCTGGCCGCAAAAGCACGGGATTGCCTCAGGCCCTATTGTGCTTCTGGGCGGCAGGCTGAGCCTGTGATTAATTCTTCTTCCTGATGGGAAATTAGAGTGACCTGTGCCTGTCCCAACACCTAGATCTAGTCTCTCATTGGTTGCCCCTCTTCCCGTTCATCCTCAGGACAAATTGCAACCTGTACAGAACAGGAGGTTAAAGGTGCTGATTCTCCAAGTAGGGAGATTGCTAGTGAAGTAGCTGGAATGGCGAACCCGAGCACAAGGAGATGAGAAATGAGGTGCGTTTTAGAAACCTTTCAAAATCACACGGTGTACTTCTTCTGGGTTCCTCATGCAAGATTTCGATGTAGGAAGATGCCCTTGAACCTGGAGATTTGGGACCCATGGGATGGGTACCATGCAGTATTACTTTAAAGGGTCTGCGTTTTCTCACCCAACCTCACCCAACCTCTCAGCCCCAAGAGTGTCCACCCTTATGTCTCATCCAGCTGTGGGTCTAGATATGGTCAATCCAGGTTGCATCACAGCCCCTGAACGAATTTTGTAAGAATTTCTCTCTCTTTCACTGTCTTTGTTTTACGGGTTTTTAAAAGTAATTTATTTTTATAATGGGGTTTAGCTGCTTTTCACGGCTGTGTTTATGCGGCTTTACACCCACTTGACTCACTTCCAGACAGATATCAATACATAGGTTTTAAGATTGTTACTAGTCACATATATTCTTGTGCGGTGAATAGGGGGTGTTGAGTCCAGTTCACTGAGCAAGGAGTAGGTCTTGTCTATTACATATTGGGTGTATGGAACGGTATCTGAGCGAATTTGAACCCCTTGTTTTATGCATCACCCCACCTCACCTTTCCCGTTAAGCCGCCATAGTGTGTTTTCTAAACGTGTGATTCTGTTCTGTTCTGTAATTCAGTTCAAGTGTAGCGGTTTTTACATTCCCTCTATAAGTGATAGCTTATGATAAGTGTCTTTTTCTGTGTGACTTATTTCACTTAGAATCGTCGTACCTAAGTCCACTCATCTTGCTTCTACTAGCCTTATGACATTGATTTCATGTCTGAGTGATATTGCATTGTACATAAGGACCACAACTTCTTTATCCATTTTTCTCTTTCCTGGGATATTTAAGGTGTCATGAAGTGGAGGTTCTTGTCAACAGAGCAGCCCTAAACTTTGGGGTGCCTGTGTCTTGCTGATTTTTAGTTTTCCCAATTTATACGCCCATGAGTGGACGTGCCCTATGCTCCCTAAGCTGTGTATTTTCGATGTTTCAGGACACACTGTACACTTCTCCAGAGTGGCTGTTGGCAATTAACATCCCGCCCATCAGCGTAGCAAGGCTGCCATTTCTCCATGGCCTGTCCTGCATTTCTGGTTTTGACACATTTTGCAGCATGACCCTTTTGACCGATGGGAAGCGAGACTTCTTTGTAGCGCTGATTTGCCTTTCCAGGTTGCTTGGTTGGCCAAAAAGGGCGTATGCGTTTTTTCCTGAATATATTCAGGAAAAAACGCATACGCCCTTTTTGGCCAAGGGCATCATTGTCGACCTTTTGCCGCTTTTCATGTGCTTTAAAGGCGATTCGAATCTACCTCCTGAAATCTGTTTTCTGCAATTCTGCCTTGCTTTCAAATCCTCTTCGTTGCCTTCCCTCAATATATCTGTAGATGAGAGTTATCATTTATAACTCTGTGGGTTTGTGAATTGCAGTGTCCCTGAGCTCCATTTTTCAACTCGCTTTTTTGGGAGCTGGCCGCAAAAGCGCCGGATTGCCTCAGGCCCTATTGTGCTTCTGGGCGGCAGGCTGAGCCTGTGATTAATTCTTCTTCCTGATGGGAAATTAGAGTGACCTGTGCCTGTCCCAACACCTAGATCTAGTCTCTCATTGGTTGCCCCCCTTCCCGTTCATCCTCAGGACAAATTGCAACCTGTACAGAACAGGAGGTTAAAGGTGCTGATTCTCCAAGTAGGGAGATTGCTAGTAAAGTAGCTGGAATGGCAAACCCGAGCACAAGGAGATGAGAAATGAGGTGCGTTTTAGAAACCTTTCAAAATCACACGGTGTACCATCTTCTGAGTCTCTCATGCATGTTTTCGATGTAGGAAGATGCCCTTGAACCTGGAGACTTGGGAACCATGGGATGGGTACCACGCAGTATTACTTTAAAGGGTCTGCGATTGCTCACCTAACCTAACCCAACCTTTCAGCCCCAAGAGTGTCCACCCTTATGTCTCATCCACCTGTGCGTGTAGATATGGTCAATCCAGGTTGCATCACAGCCTCTGAACGAATTTTGTAAGAATTTCTCTCTCTTTCACTGTCTTTGTTTTACGGGTTTTTAAAAGTAATTTATTTTTATAATGGGGTTTAGTTGCTTTTCACGGCTGTGTTTATGCGGCTTTACACCCACTTGACTCACTTCCAGACATATATCAATACATAGGTTTTAAGATTCTTACTAGTCACCTATATTCTTGTGCGGTGAATAGGGGGTGTTGAGTCCTGTTCACTGAGCAAGGAGTAGGTCTTGTCTATTACATATTGGGTGTATGGAACGGTATCTGAGCGAATTTGAACCCCTTGTTTTATGCATCACCCCACCTCACCTTTCCCGTTAAGCAGCCATAGTGTGTTTTCTAAACGTGTGACTCTGTTCTGTTTTGTAATTCAGTTCAAGTGTAGCGGTTTTTACATTCCCTCTATAAGTGATAGCTTATGATAAGTGTCTTTTTCTGTGTGACTTATTTCACTTAGAATCGTCGTACCTAACTCCACTCATCTTGCTTCTACTAGCCTTATGACATTGATTTCATGTCTGAGTGATATTCCATTGTACATAAGGACCACGACTTCTTTATCCATTTTTCTCTTTCCTGGGATATTTAAGTTGTCATGAAGTGGAGGTTCTTGTCAACAGAGCAGCCCTAAACTTTGGGGTGCCTGTGTCTTGCTGATTTTTCTTTTTCCCAATTTATACGCCCATGAGTGGACGTGCCGTACGCTCCCTAAGCTGTGTTTTTTCGATGTTTCAGGACACACCATACACTTCTCCAGAGTGGCTGCTGGCAATTAACATCCCGCCCATCAGCGTAGCAAGGCTGCCATTTCTCCATGGCCTGTCCTGCATTTCTGGTTTTGACACTTTTTGCAGCATGACCCTTTTGACCGATGGGAAGCGAGACTTCTTTGTAGCGCTGATTTGCCTTTCCAGGTTGCTTGGTTGGCCAAAAAGGGCGTATGCGTTTTTTCCTGAATATATTCAGGAAAAAACGCATACGCACTTTTTGGCCAAGGGCATCATTGTCGACCTTTTGCCGCTTTTCATGTGCTTTAAAGGCGATTCGAATCTACCTCCTGAAATCTGTTTTCTGCAATTCTGCCTTGCTTTCAAATCCTCTTCGTTGCCTTCCCTCAATATATCTGTGGATGAGAGTTATCATTTATAACTCTGCGGGTTTGTGAATTGCAGTGTCCCTGAGCTCCATTTTTCAACTCGCTTTTTTGGGAGCTGGCCGCAAAAGCACGGGATTGCCTCAGGCCCTATTGTGCTTCTGGGCGGCAGGCTGAGCCTGTGATTAATTCTTCTTCCTGATGGGAAATTAGAGTGACCTGTGCCTGTCCCAACACCTAGATCTAGTCTCTCATTGGTTGCCCCTCTTCCCGTTCATCCTCAGGACAAATTGCAACCTGTACAGAACAGGAGGTTAAAGGTGCTGATTCTCCAAGTAGGGAGATTGCTAGTGAAGTAGCTGGAATGGCGAACCCGAGCACAAGGAGATGAGAAATGAGGTGCGTTTTAGAAACCTTTCAAAATCACACGGTGTACTTCTTCTGGGTTCCTCATGCAAGATTTCGATGTAGGAAGATGCCCTTGAACCTGGAGATTTGGGACCCATGGGATGGGTACCATGCAGTATTACTTTAAAGGGTCTGCGTTTTCTCACCCAACCTCACCCAACCTCTCAGCCCCAAGAGTGTCCACCCTTATGTCTCATCCAGCTGTGGGTCTAGATATGGTCAATCCAGGTTGCATCACAGCCCCTGAACGAATTTTGTAAGAATTTCTCTCTCTTTCACTGTCTTTGTTTTACGGGTTTTTAAAAGTAATTTATTTTTATAATGGGGTTTAGCTGCTTTTCACGGCTGTGTTTATGCGGCTTTACACCCACTTGACTCACTTCCAGACAGATATCAATACATAGGTTTTAAGATTGTTACTAGTCACATATATTCTTGTGCGGTGAATAGGGGGTGTTGAGTCCAGTTCACTGAGCAAGGAGTAGGTCTTGTCTATTACATATTGGGTGTATGGAACGGTATCTGAGCGAATTTGAACCCCTTGTTTTATGCATCACCCCACCTCACCTTTCCCGTTAAGCCGCCATAGTGTGTTTTCTAAACGTGTGATTCTGTTCTGTTCTGTAATTCAGTTCAAGTGTAGCGGTTTTTACATTCCCTCTATAAGTGATAGCTTATGATAAGTGTCTTTTTCTGTGTGACTTATTTCACTTAGAATCGTCGTACCTAAGTCCACTCATCTTGCTTCTACTAGCCTTATGACATTGATTTCATGTCTGAGTGATATTGCATTGTACATAAGGACCACAACTTCTTTATCCATTTTTCTCTTTCCTGGGATATTTAAGGTGTCATGAAGTGGAGGTTCTTGTCAACAGAGCAGCCCTAAACTTTGGGGTGCCTGTGTCTTGCTGATTTTTAGTTTTCCCAATTTATACGCCCATGAGTGGACGTGCCCTATGCTCCCTAAGCTGTGTATTTTCGATGTTTCAGGACACACTGTACACTTCTCCAGAGTGGCTGTTGGCAATTAACATCCCGCCCATCAGCGTAGCAAGGCTGCCATTTCTCCATGGCCTGTCCTGCATTTCTGGTTTTGACACATTTTGCAGCATGACCCTTTTGACCGATGGGAAGCGAGACTTCTTTGTAGCGCTGATTTGCCTTTCCAGGTTGCTTGGTTGGCCAAAAAGGGCGTATGCGTTTTTTCCTGAATATATTCAGGAAAAAACGCATACGCCCTTTTTGGCCAAGGGCATCATTGTCGACCTTTTGCCGCTTTTCATGTGCTTTAAAGGCGATTCGAATCTACCTCCTGAAATCTGTTTTCTGCAATTCTGCCTTGCTTTCAAATCCTCTTCGTTGCCTTCCCTCAATATATCTGTAGATGAGAGTTATCATTTATAACTCTGTGGGTTTGTGAATTGCAGTGTCCCTGAGCTCCATTTTTCAACTCGCTTTTTTGGGAGCTGGCCGCAAAAGCGCCGGATTGCCTCAGGCCCTATTGTGCTTCTGGGCGGCAGGCTGAGCCTGTGATTAATTCTTCTTCCTGATGGGAAATTAGAGTGACCTGTGCCTGTCCCAACACCTAGATCTAGTCTCTCATTGGTTGCCCCCCTTCCCGTTCATCCTCAGGACAAATTGCAACCTGTACAGAACAGGAGGTTAAAGGTGCTGATTCTCCAAGTAGGGAGATTGCTAGTAAAGTAGCTGGAATGGCAAACCCGAGCACAAGGAGATGAGAAATGAGGTGCGTTTTAGAAACCTTTCAAAATCACACGGTGTACCATCTTCTGAGTCTCTCATGCATGTTTTCGATGTAGGAAGATGCCCTTGAACCTGGAGACTTGGGAACCATGGGATGGGTACCACGCAGTATTACTTTAAAGGGTCTGCGATTGCTCACCTAACCTAACCCAACCTTTCAGCCCCAAGAGTGTCCACCCTTATGTCTCATCCACCTGTGCGTGTAGATATGGTCAATCCAGGTTGCATCACAGCCTCTGAACGAATTTTGTAAGAATTTCTCTCTCTTTCACTGTCTTTGTTTTACGGGTTTTTAAAAGTAATTTATTTTTATAATGGGGTTTAGTTGCTTTTCACGGCTGTGTTTATGCGGCTTTACACCCACTTGACTCACTTCCAGACATATATCAATACATAGGTTTTAAGATTCTTACTAGTCACCTATATTCTTGTGCGGTGAATAGGGGGTGTTGAGTCCTGTTCACTGAGCAAGGAGTAGGTCTTGTCTATTACATATTGGGTGTATGGAACGGTATCTGAGCGAATTTGAACCCCTTGTTTTATGCATCACCCCACCTCACCTTTCCCGTTAAGCAGCCATAGTGTGTTTTCTAAACGTGTGACTCTGTTCTGTTTTGTAATTCAGTTCAAGTGTAGCGGTTTTTACATTCCCTCTATAAGTGATAGCTTATGATAAGTGTCTTTTTCTGTGTGACTTATTTCACTTAGAATCGTCGTACCTAACTCCACTCATCTTGCTTCTACTAGCCTTATGACATTGATTTCATGTCTGAGTGATATTCCATTGTACATAAGGACCACGACTTCTTTATCCATTTTTCTCTTTCCTGGGATATTTAAGTTGTCATGAAGTGGAGGTTCTTGTCAACAGAGCAGCCCTAAACTTTGGGGTGCCTGTGTCTTGCTGATTTTTCTTTTTCCCAATTTATACGCCCATGAGTGGACGTGCCGTACGCTCCCTAAGCTGTGTTTTTTCGATGTTTCAGGACACACCATACACTTCTCCAGAGTGGCTGCTGGCAATTAACATCCCGCCCATCAGCGTAGCAAGGCTGCCATTTCTCCATGGCCTGTCCTGCATTTCTGGTTTTGACACTTTTTGCAGCATGACCCTTTTGACCGATGGGAAGCGAGACTTCTTTGTAGCGCTGATTTGCCTTTCCAGGTTGCTTGGTTGGCCAAAAAGGGCGTATGCGTTTTTTCCTGAATATATTCAGGAAAAAACGCATACGCCCTTTTTGGCCAAGGGCATCATTGTCGACGTTTTGCCGCTTTTCATGTGCTTTAAAGGCGATTCGAATCTACCTCCTGAAACCTGTTTCCTGCAATTCTGCCTTGCTTTCAAATCCTCTTCGTTGCCTTCCCTCAATATATTTGTGGACGAGAGTTATCGTTTATAACTCAGCAGGTTTGTGAATGGCAGTGCCCGTGAGCTCCATTTTTCAACTGTCTTGTTTGGGAGCTGGCCGCAAAAGCACGGGATTGCCTCAGGCCCTATTCTGGTTCCCGGCGGCAGGCTGAGCCTGTGGTTAATTCTTCTTCCTGATGGGAAAATAGAGTGACCTGTGCCTGTCCCAACACCTAGATCTAGTCTCTCATTGGTTGCCCCTCTTCCCGTTCATCCTCAGGACAAATTGCAACCTGTACAGAACAGGAGGTTAAAGGTGCTGATTCTCCAAGTAGGGAGATTGCTAGTGAAGTAGCTGGAATGGCGAACCCGAGCACAAGGAGATGAGAAATGAGGTGCGTTTTAGAAACCTTTCAAAATCACACGGTGTACCTTCTTCTGGGTTCCTCATGCAAGATTTCGATGTAGGAAGATGCCCTTGAACCTGGAGATTTGGGACCCATGGGATGGGTACCATGCAGTATTACTTTAAAGGGTCTGCGTTTTCTCACCCAACCTCACCCAACCTCTCAGCCCCAAGAGTGTCCACCCTTATGTCTCATCCAGCTGTGGGTCTAGATATGGTCAATCCAGGTTGCATCACAGCCTCTGAACGAATTTTGTAAGAATTTCTCTCTCTTTCACTGTCTTTGTTTTACGGGTTTTTAAAAGTAATTTATTTTTATAATGGGGTTTAGCTGCTTTTCACGGCTGTGTTTATGCGGCTTTACACCCACTTGACTCACTTCCAGACAGATATCAATACATAGGTTTTAAGATTGTTACTAGTCACCTATATTCTTGTGCGGTGAATAGGGGGTGTTGAGTCCAGTTCACTGAGCAAAGAGTAGGTCTTGTCTATTACATATTGGGTGTATGGAACGGTATCTGAGCGAATTTGAAACCCTTGTTTTATGCATCACCCCACCTCACCTTTCCCGTTAAGCAGCCATAGTGTGTTTTCTAAACGTGTGATTCTGTTCTGTTCTGTAATTCAGTTCAAGTGTAGCGGTTTTTACATTCCCTCTCTAAGTGATAGCTTATGATAAGTGTCTTTTTCTGTGTGACTTATTTCACTTAGAATCGTCGTACCTAAGTCCACTCATCTTGCTTCTACTAGCCTTATGACATTGATTTCATGTCTGAGTGATATTGCATTGTACATAAGGACCACAACTTCTTTATCCATTTTTCTCTTTCCTGGGATATTTAAGGTGTCATGAAGTGGAGGTTCTTGTCAACAGAGCAGCCCTAAACTTTGGGGTGCCTGTGTCTTGCTGATTTTTAGTTTTCCCAATTTATACGCCCATGAGTGGACGTGCCCTATGCTCCCTAAGCTGTGTTTTTTCGATGTTTCAGGACACACCGTACACTTCTCCAGAGTGGCTGTTGGCAATTTACATCCCGCTCATCAGCGTAGCAAGGCTGCCATTTCTCCATGGCCTGTCCTGCATTTCTGGTTTTGACACTTTTTGCAGCATGGCCCTTTTGACCGATGGGAAGCGAGACTTCTTTGTAGCGCTGATTTGCCTTTCCAGGTTGCTTGGTTGGCCAAAAAGGGCGTATGCGTTTTTTCCTGAATATATTCAGGAAAAAACGCATACGCCCTTTTTGGCCAAGGGCATCATTGTCGACCTTTTGCCGCTTTTCATGTGCTTTAAAGGCGATTCGAATCTACCTCCTGAAATCTGTTTTCTGCAATTCTGCCTTGCTTTCAAATCCTCTTCGTTGCCTTCCCTCAATATATCTGTGGATGAGAGTTATCATTTATAACTCTGCGGGTTTGTGAATTGCAGTGTCCCTGAGCTCCATTTTTCAACTCGCTTTTTTGGGAGCTGGCCGCAAAAGCACGGGATTGCCTCAGACCCTATTGTGCTTCTGGGCGGCAGGCTGAGCCTGTGATTAATTCTTCTTCCTGATGGGAAATTAGAGTGACCTGTGCCTGTCCCAACACCTAGATCTAGTCTCTCATTGGTTGCCCCTCTTCCCGTTCATCCTCAGGACAAATTGCAACCTGTACAGAACAGGAGGTTAAAGGTGCTGTTTCTCCAAGTAGGGAGATTGCTAGTGAAGTAGCTGGAATGGCGAACCCGAGCACAAGGAGATGAGAAATGAGGTGCGTTTTAGAAACCTTTCAAAATCACACGGTGTACCTTCTTCTGGGTTCCTCATGCAAGATTTCGATGTAGGAAGATGCCCTTGAACCTGGAGATTTGGGACCCATGGGATGGGTACCATGCAGTATTACTTTAAAGGGTCTGCGTTTGCTCACCCAACCTCACCCAACCTCTCAGCCCCAAGAGTGTCCACCCTTATGTCTCATCCAGCTGTGGGTCTAGATATGGTCAATCCAGGTTGCATCACAGCCCCTGAACGAATTTTGTAAGAATTTGTCTCTCTTTCACTGTCTTTGTTTTACGGGTTTTTATAAGTAATTTATTTTTTTAATGGGGTTTAGCTGCTTTTCACGGCTGTGTTTATGCCGGTTTACACCCACTTGACTCACTTCCAGACAGATATCAATACATAGGTTTTAAGATTGTTACTAGTCACATATATTCTTGTGCGGTGAATAGGGGGTGTTGAGTCCAGTTCACTGAGCAAGGAGTAGGTCTTGTCTATTACATATTGGGTGTATGGAACGGTATCTGAGCGAATTTGAACCCCTTGTTTTATGCATCACCCCACCTCACCTTTCCCGTTAAGCCGCCATAGTGTGTTTTCTAAACGTGTGATTCTGTTCTGTTCTGTAATTCAGTTCAAGTGTAGCGGTTTTTACATTCCCTCTATAAGTGATAGCTTATGATAAGTGTCTTTTTCTGTGTGACTTATTTCACTTAGAATCGTCGTACCTAAGTCCACTCATCTTGCTTCTACTAGCCTTATGACATTGATTTCATGTCTGAGTGATATTGCATTGTACATAAGGACCACAACTTCTTTATCCAGTTTTCTCTTTCCTGGGATATTTAAGGTGTCATGAAGTGGAGGTTCTTGTCAACAGAGCAGCCCTAAACTTTGGGGTGCCTGTGTCTTGCTGATTTTTAGTTTTCCCAATTTATACGCCCATGAGTGGACGTGCCCTATGCTCCCTAAGCTGTGTTTTTTCGATGTTTCAGGACACACCGTACACTTCTCCAGAGTGGCTGTTGGCAATTTACATCCCGCTCATCAGCGTAGCAAGGCTGCCATTTCTCCATGGCCTGTCCTGCATTTCTGGTTTTGACACTTTTTGCAGCATGGCCCTTTTGACCGATGGGAAGCGAGACTTCTTTGTAGCGCTGATTTGCCTTTCCAGGTTGCTTGGTTGGCCAAAAAGGGCGTATGCGTTTTTTCCTGAATATATTCAGGAAAAAACGCATACGCCCTTTTTGGCCAAGGGCATCATTGTCGACCTTTTGCCGCTTTTTATGTGCTTTAAAGGCGATTCGAATCTACCTCCTGAAATCTGTTTTCTGCAATTCTGCCTTGCTTTCAAATCCTCTTCGTTGCCTTCCCTCAATATATCTGTGGATGAGAGTTATCATTTATAACTCTGCGGGTTTGTGAATTGCAGTGTCCCTGAGCTCCATTTTTCAACTCGCTTTTTTGGGAGCTGGCCGCAAAAGCACGGGATTGCCTCAGACCCTATTGTGCTTCTGGGCGGCAGGCTGAGCCTGTGATTAATTCTTCTTCCTGATGGGAAATTAGAGTGACCTGTGACTGTCCCAACACCTAGATCTAGTCTCTCATTGGTTGCCCCTCTTCCCGTTCATCCTCAGGACAAATTGCAACCTGTACAGAACAGGAGGTTAAAGGTGCTGATTCTCCAAGTAGGGAGATTGCTAGTAAAGTAGCTGGAATGGCGAACCCGAGCACAAGGAGATGAGAAATGAGGTGCGTTTTAGAAACCTTTCAAAATCACACGGTGTACCATCTTCTGAGTTTCTCATGCATATTTTCGATGTAGGAAGATGCCCTTGAACCTGGAGACTAGGGACCCATGGGATGGGTACCACGCAGTATTACTTTAAAGGGTCTGCGTTTGCTCACCCAACCTAACCCAACCTTTCAGCCCCAAGAGTGTCCACCCTTATGTCTCATCCACCTGTGCGTGTAGATATGGTCAATCCAGGTTGCATCACAGCCTCTGAACGAATTTTGTAAGAATTTCTCTCTCTTTCACTGTCTTTGTTTTACGGGTTTTTAAAAGTAATTTATTTTTATAATGGGGTTTAGTTGCTTTTCACGGCTGTGTTTATGCGGCTTTACACCCACTTGACTCACTTCCAGACATATATCAATACATAGGTTTTAAGATTCTTACTAGTCACCTATATTCTTGTGCGGTGAATAGGGGGTGTTGAGTCCAGTTCACTGAGCAAGGAGTAGGTCTTGTCTATTACATATTGGGTGTATGGAACGGTATCTGAGCGAATTTGAAGCCCTTGTTTTATGCATCACCCCACCTCACCTTTCCCGTTAAGCAGCCATAGTTTGTTTTCTAAACGTGTGACTCTGTTCTGTTTTGTAATTCAGTTCAAGTGTAGCGGTTTTTACATTCCCTCTATAAGTGATAGCTTATGATAAGTGTCTTTTTCTGTGTGAATTATTTCACTTAGAATCGTCGTACCTAACTCCACTCATCTTGCTTCTACTAGCCTTATGACATTGATTTCATGTCTGAGTGATATTCCATTGTACATAAGGACCACGACTTCTTTATCCATTTTTCTCTTTCCTGGGATATTTAAGTTGTCATGAAGTGGAGGTTCTTGTCAACAGAGCAGCCCTAAACTTTGGGGTGCCTGTGTCTTGCTGATTTTTCTTCTTCCCAATTTATACGGCCATGAGTGGACGTGCCGTACGCTCCCTAAGCTGTGTTTTTTCGATGTTTCAGGACACACCATACACTTCTCCAGAGTGGCTGCTGGCAATTAACATCCCGCCCATCAGCGTAGCAAGGCTGCCATTTCTCCATGGCCTGTCCTGCATTTCTGGTTTTGACACTTTTTGCAGCATGACCCTTTTGACCGATGGGAAGCGAGACTTCTTTGTAGCGCTGATTTGCCTTTCCAGGTTGCTTGGTTGGCCAAAAAGGGCGTATGCGTTTTTTCCTGAATATATTCAGGAAAAAACGCATACGCCCTTTTTGGCCAAGGGCATCATTGTCGACGTTTTGCCGCTTTTCATGTGCTTTAAAGGCGATTCGAATTTACCTCCTGAAACCTGTTTCCTGCAATTCTGCCTTGCTTTCAAATCCTCTTCGTTGCCTTCCCTCAATATATTTGTGGACGAGAGTTATCATTTATAACTCAGCAGGTTTGTGAATGGCAGTGCCCCTGAGCTCCATTTTTCAACTGTCTTGTTTGGGAGCTGGCCGCAAAAGCACGGGATTGCCTCAGGCCCTATTCTTGTTCCCGGCAGCAGGCTGAGCCTGTGGTTAATTCTTCTTCCTGATGGGAAAATAGAGTGACCTGTGCCTGTCCCAACACCTAGATCTAGTCTCTCATTGGTTTTCCCTCTTCCCGTTCATCCTCAGGACAAATTGCAACCTGTACAGAACAGGAGGTTAAAGGTGCTGTTTCTCCAAGTAGGGAGATTGCTAGTGAAGTAGCTGGAATGGCGAACCCGAGCACAAGGAGATGAGAAATGAGGTGCGTTTTAGAAACCTTTCAAAATCACACGGTGTACCTTCTTCTGGGTTCCTCATGCAAGATTTCGATGTAGGAAGATGCCCTTGAACCTGGAGATTTGGGACCCATGGGATGGGTACCATGCAGTATTACTTTAAAGGGTCTGCGTTTGCTCACCCAACCTCACCCAACCTCTCAGCCCCAAGAGTGTCCACCCTTATGTCTCATCCAGCTGTGGGTCTAGATATGGTCAATCCAGGTTGCATCACAGCCCCTGAACGAATTTTGTAAGAATTTGTCTCTCTTTCACTGTCTTTGTTTTACGGGTTTTTATAAGTAATTTATTTTTTTAATGGGGTTTAGCTGCTTTTCACGGCTGTGTTTATGCGGATTTACACCCACTTGACTCACTTCCAGACAGATATCAATACATAGGTTTTAAGATTGTTACTAGTCACATATATTCTTGTGCGGTGAATAGGGGGTGTTGAGTCCAGTTCACTGAGCAAGGAGTAGGTCTTGTCTATTACATATTGGGTGTATGGAACGGTATCTGAGCGAATTTGAACCCCTTGTTTTATGCATCACCCCACCTCACCTTTCCCGTTAAGCAGCCATAGTGTGTTTTTTAAACGTGTGATTCTGTTCTGTTCTGTAATTCAGTTCAAGTGTAGCAGGTTTTTACATTCCCTCTCTAAGGGATAGCTTATGATAAGTGTCTTTTTCTGTGTGACTTATTTCACTTAGAATCGTCGTACCTAAGTCCACTCATCTTGCTTCTACTAGCCTTATGACATTGATTTCATGTCTGAGTGATATTGCATTGTACATAAGGACCACAACTTCTTTATCCATTTTTCTCTTTCCTGGGATATTTAAGGTGTCATGAAGTGGAGGTTCTTGTCAACAGAGCAGCCCTAAACTTTGTGGTGCCTGTGTCTTGCTGATTTTTAGTTTTCCCAATTTATACGCCCATGAGTGGACGTGCCCTATGCTCCCTAAGCTGTGTTTTTTCGATGTTTCAGGACACACCGTACACTTCTCCAGAGTGGCTGTTGGCAATTTACATCCCGCTCATCAGCGTAGCAAGGCTGCCATTTCTCCATGGCCTGTCCTGCATTTCTGGTTTTGACACTTTTTGCAGCATGGCCCTTTTGACCGATGGGAAGCGAGACTTCTTTGTAGCGCTGATTTGCTTTTTCAGGTTGCTTGGTTGGCCAAAAAGGGCGTATGCGTTTTTTCCTGAATATATTCAGGAAAAAACGCATACGCCCTTTTTGGCCAAGGGCATCATTGTCGACGTTTTGCCGCTTTTCATGTGCTTTAAAGGCGATTCGAATCTACCTCCTGAAATCTATTTTCTGCAATTCTGCCTTGCTTTCAAATCCTCTTCGTTGCCTTCCCTCAATATATCTGTGGATGAGAGTTATCATTTATAACTCTGCGGGTGTGTGAATTGCAGTGTCCCTGAGCTCCATTTTTCAACTCGCTTTTTTGGGAGCTGGCCGCAAAACACGGGATTGCCTCAGGCCCTATTGTGCTTCTGGGCGGCAGGCTGAGCCTGTGATTAATTCTTCTTCCTGATGGGAAATTAGAGTGACTTGTGCCTGTCCCAACACCTAGATCTAGTCTCTCATTGGTTGCCCCTCTTCCCGTTCATCCCCAGGACAAATTGCAACCTGTACAGAACAGGAGGTTAAAGGTGCTGATTCTCCAAGTAGGGAGATTTCTAGTAAAGTAGCTGGAATGGCGAACCCGAGCACAAGGAGATGAGAAATGAGGTGCGTTTTAGAAACCTTTCAAAATCACATGGTGTACCATCTTCTGAGTTTCTCATGCATGTTTTCGATGTAGGAAGATGCCCTTGAACCTGGAGACTTGGGACCCATGGGATGGGTACCACGCAGTATTACTTTAAAGGGTCTGCATTTGCTCACCCAACCTAACCCAACCTTTCAGCCCCAAGAGTGTCCACCCTTATGTCTCATCCACCTGTGCGTGTAGATATGGTCAATCCAGGTTGCATCACAGCCTCTGAACGAATTTTGTAAGAATTTCTCTCTCTTTCACTGTCTTTGTTTTACGGGTTGTTAAAAGTAATTTATTTTTATAATGGGGTTTAGTTGCTTTTCACGGCTGTGTTTATGCGGCTTTACACCCACTTGACTCACTTCCAGACATATATCAATACATAGGTTTTAAGATTCTTACTAGTCACCTATATTCTTGTGCAGTGAATAGGGGGTGTTGAGTCCAGTTCACTGAGCAAGGAGTAGGTCTTGTCTAATACATATTGGGTGTATGGAACGGTATCTGAGCGAATTTGAACCCCTTGTTTTATGCATCACCCCACCTCACCTTTCCCGTTAAGCAGCCATATTGTGTTTTCTAAACGTGTGACTCTGTTCTGTTTTGTAATTCAGTTCAAGTGTAGCGGTTTTTACATTCCCTCTATAAGTGATAGCTTATGATAAGTGTCTTTTTCTGTGTGACTTATTTCACTTAGAATCGTCGTACCTAAGTCCACTCATCTTGCTTCTACTAGCCTTATGACATTGATTTCATGTCTGAGTGATATTCCATTGTACATAAGGACCACAACTTCTTTATCCATTTTTCTCTTTCCTGGGATATTTAAGTTGTCATGAAGTGGAGGTTCTTGTCAACAGAGCAGCCCTAAACTTTGGGGTGCCTGTGTCTTGCTGATTTTTAGTTTTCCCAATTTATACGCCCATGAGTGGACGTGCCCTATGCTCCCTAAGCTGTGTTTTTTCGATGTTTCAGGACACACCGTACACTTCTCCAGAGTGGCTGTTGGGAATTTACATCCCGCTCATCAGCGTAGCAAAGCTGCCATTTCTCCATGGCCTGTCCTGCATTTCTGGTTTTGACACTTTTTGCAGCATGGCCCTTTTGACCGATGGGAAGCGAGACTTCTTTGTAGCGCTGATTTGCCTTTTCAGGTTGCTTGGTTGGCCAAAAAGGGCGTATGCTTTTTTTCCTGAATATATTCAGGAAAAAACGCATACGCCCTTTTTGGCCAAGGGCATCATTGTCGACGTTTTGCCGCTTTGCATGTGCTTTAAAGGCGATTCGAATCTACCTCCTGAAATCTGTTTTCTGCAATTCTGCCTTGCTTTCAAATCCTCTTCGTTGCCTTCCCTCAATATATCTGTGGATGAGAGTTATCATTTATAACTCTGCGGGTTTGTGAATTGCAGTGTCCCTGAGCTCCATTTTTCAACTCGCTTTTTTGGGAGCTGGCCGCAAAAGCACGGGATTGCCTCAGGCCCTATTGTGCTTCTGGGCGGCAGGCTGAGCCTGTGATTAATTCTTTATCCTGATGGGAAATTAGAGTGACCTGTGCTTGTCCCAACACCTAGATCTAGTCTCTCATTGGTTGCCCCTCTTCCCGTTCATCCTCAGGACAAATTGCAACCTTTACAGAACAGGAGGTTAAAGGTGCTGATTCTCCAAGTAGGGAGATTGCTAGTAAAGTAGCTGGAATGGTGAACCCGAGCACAAGGAGATGAGAAATGAGGTGCGTTTTAGAAACCTTTCAAAATCACACGGTGTACCATCTTCTGAGTTTCTCATGCATGTTTTCGATGTAGGAAGATGCCCTTGAACCTGGAGACTTGGGACCCATGGGATGGGTACCACGCAGTATTACTTTAAAGGGTCTGCGTTTGCTCACCCAACCTAACCCAAACTTTCAGCCCCAAGAGTGTCCACCCTTATGTCTCATCCACCTGTGCGTGTAGATATGGTCAATCCAGGTTGCATCACAGCCTGTGAACGAATTTTGTAAGAATTTCTCTCTCTTTCACTGTCTTTGTTTTACGGGTTTTTAAAAGTAATTTATTTTTATAATGGGGTTTAGTTGCTTTTCACGGCTGTGTTTATGCGGCTTTACACCCACTTGACTCACTTCCAGACATATATCAATACATAGGTTTTAAGATTCTTACTAGTCACCTATATTCTTGTGCGGTGAATAGGGGGTGTTGAGTCCAGTTCACTGAGCAAGGAGTAGGTCTTGTCTATTACATATTGGGTGTATGGAACGGTATCTGAGCGAATTTGAACCCCTTGTTTTATGCATCACCCCACCTCACCTTTCCCGTTAAGCAGCCATAGTGTGTTTTCTAAACGTGTGACTCTGTTCTGTTTTGTAATTCAGTTCAAGTGTAGCGGTTTTTACATTCCCTCTATAAGTGATAGCTTATGATAAGTGTCTTTTTCTGTGTGACTTAATTCACTTAGAATCGTCGTACCTAACTCCACTCATCTTGCTTCTACTAGCCTTATGACATTGATTTCATGTCTGAGTGATATTCCATTTTACATAAGGACCACGACTTCTTTATCCATTTTTCTCTTTCCTGGGATATTTAAGTTGTCATGAAGTGGAGGTTCTTGTCAACAGAGCAGCCCTAAACTTTGGGGTGCCTGTGTCTTGCTGATTTTTCTTTTTCCCAATTTATACGCCCATGAGTGGACGTGCCATACGCTCCCTAAGCTGTGTTTTTTCGATGTTTCAGGACACACCGTACACTTCTCCAGAGTGGCTGTTGGCAATTTACATCCCGCTCATCAGCGTAGCAAGGCTGCCATTTCTCCATGGCCTGTCCTGCATTTCTGGTTTTGACACTTTTTGCAGCATGGCCCTTTTGACCGATGGGAAGCGAGACTTCTTTGTAGCGCTGATTTGCCTTTCCAGGTTGCTTGGTTGGCCAAAAAGGGCGTATGCGTTTTTTCCTGAATATATTCAGGAAAAAACGCATACGCCCTTTTTGGCCAAGGGCATCATTGTCGACGTTTTGCCGCTTTTCATGTGCCTTAAAGGCGATTCGAATCTACCTCCTGAAATCTGTTTCCTGCAATTCTGCCTTGCTTTCAAATCCTCTTCGTTGCCTTCCCTCAATATATCTGTGGATGAGAGTTATCACTTATAACTCTGCGGGTTTGTGAATTGCAGTGTCCCTGAGCTCCATGTTTCAACTGTCTTTTTTGAGAGCTGGCCGCAAAAGCACGGGATTGCCTCAGGCCCTATTCTGGTTCCTGGCAGCAGGCTGAGCCTGTGGTTAATTCTTCTTCCTGATGGGAAAATAGAGTGACCTGTGCCTGTCCCAACACCTAGATCTAGTCTCTCATTGGTTGCCCCTCTTCCCGTTCATCCTCAGGACAAATTGCAACCTGTACAGAACAGGAGGTTAAAGGTGCTGATTCTCCAAGTAGGGAGATTGCTAGTGAAGTAGCTGGAATGGCGAACCCGAGCACAAGGAGATGAGAAATGAGGTGCCTTTTAGAAACCTTTCAAAATCACACGGTGTACCTTCTTCTGGGTTCCTCATGCAAGATTTCGATGTAGGAAGATGCCCTTGAACCTGGAGATTTGGGACCCATGGGATGGGTATCACGCAGTATTACTTTAAAGGGTCTGCGTTTGCTCACCCCACCTCTCAGCCCCAAGAGTGTCCACCCTTATGTCTCATCCAGCTGTGGGTCTAGATATGGTCAATCCAGGTGGCATCACAGCCCCTGAACGAATTTTGTAAGAATTTCTCTCTCTTTCACTGTCTTTGTTTTACGGGTTTTTAAAAGTAATTTATTTTTATAATGGGGTTTAGCTGCTTTTCACGGCTGTGTTTATGCGGATTTACACCCACTTGACTCACTTCCAGACAGATATCAATACATAGGTTTTAAGATTGTTACTAGTCACATATATTCTTGTGCTGTGAATAGGGGGTGTTGAGTCCAGTTCACTGAGCAAGGAGTAGGTCTTGTCTATTACATATTGGGTGTATGGAACGGTATCTGAGCGAATTTGAACCCCTTGTTTTATGCATCACCCCACCTCACCTTTCCCGTTAAGCAGCCATAGTGTGTTTTCTAAACGTGTGATTCTGTTCTGTTCTGTAATTCAGTTCAAGTGTAGCAGGTTTTTACATTCCCTCTATAAGTGATAGCTTATGATAAGTGTCTTTTTCTGTGTGACTTATTTCACTTAGAATCGTCGTACCTAAGTCCACTCATCTTGCTTCTACTAGCCTTATGACATTGATTTCATGTCTGAGTGATATTGCATTGTACATAAGGACCACAACTTCTTTATCCATTTTTCTCTTTCCTGGGATATTTAAGGTGTCATGAAGTGGAGGTTCTTGTCAACAGAGCAGCCCTAAACTTTGGGGTGCCTGTGTCTTGCTGATTTTTAGTTTTCCCAATTTATACGCCCATGAGTGGACGTGCCCTATGCTCCCTAAGCTGTGTTTTTTCGATGTTTCAGGACACACCGTACACTTCTCCAGAGTGACTGTTGGCAATTTACATCCTGCCCATCAGCGTAGCAAGGCTGCCATTTCTCCATGGCCTGTCCTGCATTTCTGGTTTTGACACTTTTTGCAGCATGGCCCTTTTGACCGATGGGAAGCGAGACTTCTTTGTAGCGCTGATTTGCCTTTTCAGGTTGCTTGGTTGGCCAAAAAGGGCGTATGCGTTTTTTCCTGAATATATTCAGGAAAAAACGCATACGCCCTTTTTGGCCAAGGGCATCATTGTCGACGTTTTGCCGCTTTTCATGTGCTTTAAAGGCGATTCGAATCTACCTCCTGAAATCTGTTTTCTGCAATTCTGCCTTGCTTTCAAATCCTCTTCGTTGCCTTCCCTCAATATATCTGTGGATGAGAGTTATCATTTATAACTCTGCGGGTTTGTGAATTGCAGTGTCCCTGAGCTCCATTTTTCAACTCGCTTTTTTGGGAGCTGGCCGCAAAAGCACGGGATTGCCTCAGGCACTATTGTGCTTCTGGGCGGCAGGCTTAGCCTGTGATTAATTCTTCTTCCTGATGGGAAATTAGAGTGACCTGTGCCTGTCCCAACACCTAGATCTAGTCTCTCATTGGTTGCCCCTCTTCCCGTTCATCCCCAGGACAAATTGCAACCTGTACAGAACAGGAGGTTAAAGGTGCTGATTCTCCAAGTAGGGAGATTGTTAGTAAAGTAGCTGGAATGGCGAACCCGAGCACAAGGAGATGAGAAATGAGGTGCGTTTTAGAAACCTTTCAAAATCACATGGTGTACCATCTTCTGAGTTTCTCATGCATGTTTTCGATGTAGGAAGATGCCCTTGAACATGGAGACTTGGGACACATGGGATGGGTACCACGCAGTATTACTTTAAAGGGTCTGCATTTGCTCACCCAACCTAACCCAACCTTTCAGCCCCAAGAGTGTCCACCCTTATGTCTCATCCAGCTGTGCGTGTAGATATGGTCAATCCAGGTTGCATCACAGCCTCTGAACGAATTTTGTAAGAATTTCTCTCTCTTTCACTGTCTTTGTTTTACGGGTTTTTAAAAGTAATTTATTTTTATAATGGGGTTTAGCTGCTTTTCACGGCTGTGTTTATGCGGCTTTACACCCACTTGACTCACTTCCAGACATATATCAATACATAGGTTTTAAGATTCTTACTAGTCACATATATTCTTGTGCGGTGAATAGGGGGTGTTCAGTCCAGTTCACTGAGCAAGGAGTAGGTCTTGTCTATTACATATTGGGTGTATGGAACGGTATCTGAGCGAATTTGAACCCCTTGTTTTATGCATCACCCCACGTCACCTTTCCCGTTAAGCAGCCATAGTGTGTTTTCTAAACGTGTGACTCTGTTCTGTTTTGTAATTCAGTTCAATGTAGCGGTTTTTACATTCCCTCTATAAGTGATAGCTTATGATAAGTGTCTTTTTCTGTGTGACTTATTTCACTTAGAATCGTCGTACCTAACTCCACTCATCTTGCTTCTACTAGCCTTATGACATTGATTTCATGTCTGAGTGATATTGCATTGTACATAAGGACCACAACTTCTTTATCCATTTTTCTCTTTCCTGGGATATTTAAGGTGTCATGAAGTGGAGGTTCTTGTCAACAGAGCAGCCCTAAACTTTGGGGTGCCTGTGTCTTGCTGATTTTTAGTTTTCCCAATTTATACGCCCATGAGTGGACGTGCCCTATGCTCCCTAAGCTGTGTTTTTTCGATGTTTCAGGACACACCGTACACTTCTCCAGAGTGGCTGTTGGCAATTTACATCCCGCTCATCAGCGTAGCAAGGCTGCCATTTCTCCATGGCCTGTCCTGCATTTCTGGTTTTGACACTTTTTGCAGCATGGCCCTTTTGACCGATGGGAAGCGAGACTTCTTTGTAGCGCTGATTTGCCTTTCCAGGTTGCTTGGTTGGCCAAAAAGGGCGTATGCGTTTTTTCCTGAATATATTCAGGAAAATACGCATACGCCCTTTTTGGGCAAGGGCATCATTGTCGACCTTTTGCCGCTTTTCATGTGCTTTAAAGGCGATTCGTATCTACCTCCTGAAATCTGTTTTCTGCAATTCTGCCTTGCTTTCAAATCCTCTTCGTTGCCTTCCCTCAATATATCTGTGGATGAGAGTTATCATTTATAACTCTGCGGGTTTGTGAATTGCAGTGTCCCTGAGCTCCATTTTTCAACTCGCTTTTTTGGGAGCTGGCCGCAAAAGCGCGGGATTGCCTCAGGCCCTATTGTGCTTCTGGGCGGCAGGCTGAGCCTGTGATTAATTCTTCTTCCTGATGGGAAATTAGAGTGACCTGTGCCTGTCCCAACACCTAGATCTAGTCTCTCATTGGTTGCCCCTCTTCCCGTTCATCCCCAGGACAAATTGCAACCTGTACAGAACAGGAGGTTAAAGGTGCTGATTCTCCAAGTAGGGAGATTGCTAGTAAAGTAGCTGGAATGGCGAACCCGAGCACAAGGAGATGAGAAATGAGGTGCGTTTTAGAAACCTTTCAAAATCACACGGTGTACCATCTTCTGAGTTTCTCATGCATGTTTTCGATGTAGGAAGATGCCCTTGAACCTGGAGACTTGGGACCCATGGGATGGGTACCACGCAGTATTACTTTAAAGGGTCTGCGTTTGCTCACCCAACCTAACCCAAACTTTCAGCCCCAAGAGTGTCCACCCTTATGTCTCATCCACCTGTGCATGTAGATATGGTCAATCCAGGTTGCATCACAGCCTCTGAACGAATTTTGTAAGAATTTCTCTCTCTTTCACTGTCTTTGTTTTATGGGTTTTTAAAAGTAATTTATTTTTATAATGGGGTTTAGTTGCTTTTCACGGCTGTGTTTATGCGGCTTTACACCCACTTGACTCACTTCCAGACATATATCAATACATAGGTTTTAAGATTCTTACTAGTCACCTATATTCTTGTGCGGTGAATAGGGGGTGTTGAGTCCAGTTCACTGAGCAAGGAATAGGTCTTGTCTATTACATATTGGGTGTATGGAACGGTATCTGAGCGAATTTGAAGCCCTTGTTTTATGCATCACCCCACCTCACCTTTCCCGTTAAGCAGCCATAGTGTGTTTTCTAAACGTGTGACTCTGTTCTGTTTTGTAATTCAGTTCAAGTGTAGCGGTTTTTACATTCCCTCTATAAGTGATAGCTTATGATAAGTGTCTTTTTCTGTGTGACTTATTTCACTTAGAATCGTCGTACCTAACTCCACTCATCTTGCTTCTACTAGCCTTATGACATTGATTTCATGTCTGAGTGATATTCCATTGTACATAAGGACCACGACTTCTTTATCCATTTTTCTCTTTCCTGGGATATTTAAGTTGTCATGAAGTGGAGGTTCTTGTCAACAGAGCAGCCCTAAACTTTGGGGTGCCTGTGTCTTGCTGATTTTTCTTTTTCCCAATTTATACGCCCATGAGTGGACGTGCCGTACGCTCCCTAAGCTGTGTTTTTTCGATGTTTCAGGACACACCATACACTTCTCCAGAGTGGCTGCTGGCAATTAACATCCCGCCCATCAGCGTAGCAAGGCTGCCATTTCTCCATGGCCTGTCCTGCATTTCTGGTTTTGACACTTTTTGCAGCATGGCCCTTTTGGCCGATGGGAAGCGAGACTTCTTTGTAGCGCTGATTTGCCTTTCCAGGTTGCTTGGTTGGCCAAAAAGGGCGTATGCGTTTTTTCCTGAATATATTCAGGAAAAAACGCATATGCCCTTTTTAGCCAAGGGCATCATTGTCGACCTTTTGCCGCTTTTCATGTGCCTTAAAGGCGATTCGAATCTACCTCCTGAAATCTGTTTCCTGCAATTCTGCCTTGCTTTCAAATCCTCTTCGTTGCCTTCCCTCAATATATCTGTGGATGAGAGTTATCACTTATAACTCTGCGGGTTTGTGAATTGCAGTGTCCCTGAGCTCCATTTTTCAACTGTCTTTTTTGAGAGCAGGCCGCAAAAGCACGGGATTGCCTCAGGCCCTATTCTGGTTCCTGGCAACAGGCTGAGCCTGTGGTTAATTCTTCTTCCTGATGGGAAAATAGAGTGACCTATGCCTGTCCCAACCCCTAGATCTAGTCTCTCATTGGTTGCCCCTCTTCCCGTTCATCCTCAGGACAAATTGCAACCTGTACAGAACAGGAGGTTAAAGGTGCTGATCCTCCAAGTAGGGAGATTGCTAGTAAAGTAGCTGGAATGGCGAACCCGAGCACAAGGAGATGAGAAATGAGGTGCGTTTTAGAAACTTTCAAAATCACACGGTGTACCTTCTTCTGGGTTCCTCATGCAAGATTTCGATGTAGGAAGATGCCCTTGAACCTGGAGATTTGGGACCCATGGGATGGGTACCATGCAGTATTACTTTAAAGGGTCTGCGTTTGCTCACCCAACCTCACCCAACCTCTCAGCCCCAAGAGTGTCCACCCTTATGTCTCATCCATGTGTGGGTCTAGATATGGTCAATCCAGGTTGCATCACAGCCCCTGAACGAATTTTGTAAGAATTTGTCTCTCTTTCACTGTCTTTGTTTTACGGGTTTTTAAAAGTAATTTATTTTTATAATGGGGTTTATCTGCTTTTCACGGCTGTGTTTATGCGGATTTACACCCACTTGACTCACTTCCAGACAGATATCAATACATAGGTTTTAAGATTGTTACTAGTCACATATATTCTTGTGCGGTGAATAGGGGGTGTTGAGTCCAGTTCACTGAGCAAGGAGTAGGTCTTGTCTATTACATATTGGGTGTATGGAACGGTATCTGAGCGAATTTGAACCCCTTGTTTTATGCATCACCCCACCTCACCTTTCCCGTTAAGCAGCCATAGTGTGTTTTCTAAACGTGTGATTCTGTTCTGTTCTGTAATTCAGTTCAAGTGTAGCAGGTTTTTACATTCCCTCTATAAGTGATAGCTTATGATAAGTGTCTTTTTCTGTGTGACTTATTTCACTTAGAATCGTCGTACCTAAGTCCACTCATCTTGCTTCTACTAGCCTTATGACATTGATTTCATGTCTGAGTGATATTGCATTGTACATAAGGACCACAACTTCTTTATCCATTTTTCTCTTTCCTGGGATATTTAAGGTGTCATGAACTGGAGGTTCTTGTCAACAGAGCAGCCCTAAACTTTGGGTTGCCTGTGTCTTGCTGATTTTTAGTTTTCCCAATTTATACGCCCATGAGTGGACGTGCCCTATGCTCCCTAAGCTGTGTTTTTTCGATGTTTCAGGACACACCGTACACTTCTCCAGAGTGGCTGTTGGCAATTTACATCCCGCCCATCAGCGTAGCAAGGCTGCCATTTCTCCATGGCCTGTCCTGCATTTCTGGTTTTGACACTTTTTGCAGCATGGCCCTTTTGACCGATGGGAAGCGAGACTTCTTTGTAGCGCTGATTTGCTTTTCAGGTTGCTTGGTTGGCCAAAAAGGGCGTATGCGTTTTTTCCTGAATATATTCAGGAAAAAACGCATACGCCCTTTTTGGCCAAGGGCATCATTGTCGACGTTTTGCCGCTTTTCATGTGCATTAAAGGCGATTCGAATCTACCTCCTGAAATCTGTTTTCTGCAATTCTGCCTTGCTTTCAAATCCTCTTCGTTGCCTTCCCTCAATATATCTGTGGATGAGAGTTATCATTTATAACTCTGCGGGTTTGTGAATTGCAGTGTCCCTGAGCTCCATTTTTCAACTCGCTTTTTTGGGAGCTGGCCGCAAAAGCACGGGATTGCCTCAGGCCCTATTGTGCTTCTGGGCGGCAGGCTGAGCCTGTGATTAATTCTTCTTCCTGATGGGAAATTAGAGTGACCTGTGCCTGTCCCAACACCTAGATCTAGTCTCTCATTGGTTGCCCCTCTTCCCGTTCATCCTCAGGACAAATTGCAACCTTTACAGAACAGGAGGTTAAAGGTGCTGATTCTCCAAGTAGGGAGATTGCTAGTAAAGTAGCTGGAATGGCGAACCCGAGCACAAGGAGATGAGAAATGAGGTGCGTTTTAGAAACCTTTCAAAATCACACGGTGTACCATCTTCTGAGTTTCTCATGCATGTTTTCGATGTAGGAAGATGCCCTTGAACCTGGAGACTTGGGACCCATGGGATGGGTACCACGCAGTATTAGTTTAAAGGGTCTGCGTTTCCTCACCCAACCTAACCCAACCTTTCAGCCCCAAGAGTGTCCACCCTTATGTCTCATCCACCTGTGCGTGTAGATATGGTCAATCCAGGTTGCATCACAGCCTCTGAACGAATTTTGTAAGAATTTCTCTCTCTTTCACTGTCTTTGTTTTACAGGTTTTTAAAAGTAATTTATTTTTATAATGGGGTTTAGTTGCTTTTCACGGCTGTGTTTATGCGGCTTTACACCCACTTGACTCACTTCCAGACATATATCAATACATAGGTTTTAAGATTCTTACTAGTCACCTATATTCTTGTGCGGTGAATAGGGGGTGTTGAGTCCAGTTCACTGAGCAAGGAGTAGGTCTTGTCTATTACATATTGGGTGTATGGAACGGTATCTGAGCGAATTTGAACCCCTTGTTTTATGCATCACCCCACCTCACCTTTCCCGTTAAGCAGCCATAGTGTGTTTTCTAAACGTGTGACTCTGTTCTGTTTTGTAATTCAGTTCAAGTGTAGCGGTTTTTACATTCCCTCTATAAGTGATAGCTTATGATAAGTGTCTTTTTCTGTGTGACTTATTTCACTTAGAATCGTCGTACCTAACTCCACTCATCTTGCTTCTACTAGCCTTATGACATTGATTTCATGTCTGAGTGATATTCCATTGTACATAAGGACCACGACTTCTTTATCCATTTTTCTCTTTCCTGGGATATTTAAGTTGTCATGAAGTGGAGGTTCTTGTCAACAGAGCAGCCCTAAACTTTGGGGTGCCTGTGTCTTGCTGATTTTTCTTTTTCCCAATTTATACGCCCATGAGTGGACGTGCCGTACGCTCCCTAAGCTGTGTTTTTTCGATGTTTCAGGACACACCATACACTTCTCCAGAGTGGCTGCTGGCAATTAACATCCCGCCCATCAGCGTAGCAAGGCTGCCATTTCTCCATGGCCTGTCCTGCATTTCTGGTTTTGACACTTTTTGCAGCATGGCCCTTTTGGCCGATGGGAAGCGAGACTTCTTTGTAGCGCTGATTTGCCTTTCCAGGTTGCTTGGTTGGCCAAAAAGGGCGTATGCGTTTTTTCCTGAATATATTCAGGAAAAAACGCATACGCCCTTTTTGGCCAAGGGCATCATTGTCGACGTTTTGCCGCTTTTCATGTGCCTTAAAGGCGATTCGAATCTACCTCCTGAAATCTGTTTCCTGCAATTCTGCCTTGCTTTCAAATCCTCTTCGTTGCCTTCCCTCAATATATCTGTGGATGAGAGTTATCACTTATAACTCTGCGGGTTTGTGAATTGCAGTGTCCCTGAGCTCCATTTTTCAACTGTCTTTTTTGAGAGCTGGCCGCAAAAGCACGGGATTGCCTCAGGCCCTATTCTGGTTCCTGGCAGCAGGCTGAGCCTGTGGTTAATTCTTCTTCCTGATGGGAAAATAGAGTGACCTGTGCCTGTCCCAACACCTAGATCTAGTCTCTCATTGGTTGCCCCTCTTCCCGTTCATCCTCAGGACAAATTGCAACCTGTACAGAACAGGAGGTTAAAGGTGCTGATTCTCCAAGTAGGGAGATTGCTAGTAAAGTAGCTGGAATGGCGAACCCGAGCACAAGGAGATGAGAAATGAGGTGCGTTTTAGAAACCTTTCAAAATCACACGGTGTACCATCTTCTGAGTTTCTCATGCATGTTTTCGATGTAGGAAGATGCCCTTGAACCTGGAGACTTGGGACCCATGGGATGGGTACCACGCAGTATTAGTTTAAAGGGTCTGCGTTTGCTCACCCAACCTAACCCAACCTTTCAGCCCCAAGAGTGTCCACCCTTATGTCTCATCCACCTGTGCGTGTAGATATGGTCAATCCAGGTTGCATCACAGCCTCTGAACGAATTTTGTAAGAATTTCTCTCTCTTTCACTGTCTTTGTTTTACAGGTTTTTAAAAGTAATTTATTTTTATAATGGGGTTTAGTTGCTTTTCACGGCTGTGTTTATGCGGCTTTACACCCACTTGACTCACTTCCAGACATATATCAATACATAGGTTTTAAGATTCTTACTAGTCACCTATATTCTTGTGCGGTGAATAGGGGGTGTTGAGTCCAGTTCACTGAGCAAGGAGTAGGTCTTGTCTATTACATATTGGGTGTATGGAACGGTATCTGAGCGAATTTGAAGCCCTTGTTTTATGCATCACCCCACCTCACCTTTCCCGTTAAGCAGCCATAGTGTGTTTTCTAAACGTGTGACTCTGTTCTGTTTTGTAATTCAGTTCAAGTGTAGCGGTTTTTACATTCCCTCTATAAGTGATAGCTTATGATAAGTGTCTTTTTCTGTGTGACTTATTTCACTTAGAATCGTCGTACCTAACTCCACTCATCTTGCTTCTACTAGCCTTATGACATTGATTTCATGTCTGAGTGATATTCCATTGTACATAAGGACCACGACTTCTTTATCCATTTTTCTCTTTCCTGGGATATTTAAGTTGTCATGAAGTGGAGGTTCTTGTCAACAGAGCAGCCCTAAACTTTGGGGTGCCTGTGTCTTGCTGATTTTTCTTTTTCCCAATTTATACGCCCATGAGTGGACGTGCCGTACGCTCCCTAAGCTGTGTTTTTTCGATGTTTCAGGACACACCATACACTTCTCCAGAGTGGCTGCTGGCAATTAACATCCCGCCCATCAGCGTAGCAAGGCTGCCATTTCTCCATGGCCTGTCCTGCATTTCTGGTTTTGACACTTTTTGCAGCATGGCCCTTTTGGCCGATGGGAAGCGAGACTTCTTTGTAGCGCTGATTTGCCTTTCCAGGTTGCTTGGTTGGCCAAAAAGGGCGTATGCGTTTTTTCCTGAATATATTCAGGAAAAAACGCATACGCCCTTTTTGGCCAAGGGCATCATTGTCGACGTTTTGCCGCTTTTCATGTGCCTTAAAGGCGATTCGAATCTACCTCCTGAAATCTGTTTCCTGCAATTCTGCCTTGCTTTCAAATCCTCTTCGTTGCCTTCCCTCAATATATCTGTGGATGAGAGTTATCACTTATAACTCTGCGGGTTTGTGAATTGCAGTGTCCCTGAGCTCCATTTTTCAACTGTCTTTTTTGAGAGCTGGCCGCAAAAGCACGGGATTGCCTCAGGCCCTATTCTGGTTCCTGGCAGCAGGCTGAGCCTGTGGTTAATTCTTCTTCCTGATGGGAAAATAGAGTGACCTGTGCCTGTCCCAACACCTAGATCTAGTCTCTCATTGGTTGCCCCTCTTCCCGTTCATCCTCAGGACAAATTGCAACCTGTACAGAACAGGAGGTTAAAGGTGCTGATTCTCCAAGTAGGGAGATTGCTAGTGAAGTAGCTGGAATGGCGAACCCGAGCACAAGGAGATGAGAAATGAGGTGCGTTTTAGAAACCTTTCAAAATCACATGGTGTACCTTCTTCTGGGTTCCTCATGCAAGATTTCGATGTAGGAAGATGCCCTTGAACCTGGAGATTTGGGACCCATGGGATGGGTACCATGCAGTATTACTTTAAAGGGTCTGCGTTTGCTCACCCAACCTCACCCAACCTCTCAGCCCCAAGAGTGTCCACCCTTATGTCTCATCCAGCTGTGGGTCTAGATATGGTCAATCCAGGTGGCATCACAGCCCCTGAACGAATTTTGTAAGAATTTCTCTCTCTTTCACTGTCTTTGTTTTACGGGTTTTTAAAAGTAATTTATTTTTATAATGGGGTTTAGCTGCTTTTCACGGCTGTGTTTATGCAGATTTACACCCACTTGACTCACTTTCAGACAGATATCAATACATAGGTTTTAAGATTGTTACTAGTCACATATATTCTTGTGCTGTGAATAGGGGGTGTTGAGTCCAGTTCACTGAGCAAGGAGTAGGTCTTGTCTATTACATATTGGGTGTATGGAACGGTATCTGAGCGAATTTGAACCCCTTGTTTTATGCATCACCCCACCTCACCTTTCCCGTTAAGCAGCCATAGTGTGTTTTCTAAACGTGTGATTCTGTTCTGTTCTGTAATTCAGTTCAAGTGTAGCAGGTTTTTACATTCCCTCTATAAGTGATAGCTTATGATAAGTGTCTTTTTCTGTGTGACTTATTTCACTTAGAATCGTCGTACCTAAGTCCACTCATCTTGCTTCTACTAGCCTTATGACATTGATTTCATGTCTGAGTGATATTGCATTGTACATAAGGACCACAACTTCTTTATCCATTTTTCTCTTTCCTGGGATATTTAAGGTGTCATGAAGTGGAGGTTCTTGTCAACAGAGCAGCCCTAAACTTTGGGGTGCCTGTGTCTTGCTGATTTTTAGTTTTGCCAATTTATACGCCCATGAGTGGATGTGCCCTATGCTCCCTAAGCTGTGTTTTTTCGATGTTTCAGGACACACCGTACACTTCTCCAGAGTGACTGTTGGCAATTTACATCCCGCCCATCAGCGTAGCAAGGCTGCCATTTCTCCATGGCCTGTCCTGCATTTCTGGTTTTGACACTTTTTGCAGCATGGCCCTTTTGGCCGATGGGAAGCGAGACTTCTTTGTAGCGCAGATTTGCCTTTCCAGGTTGCTTCGTTGGCCAAAAAGGGCGTATGCGTTTTTTCCTGAATATATTCAGGAAAAAACGCATATGCCCTTTTTAGCCAAGGGCATCATTGTCGACCTTTTGCCGCTTTTCATGTGCCTTAAAGGCGATTCGAATCTACCTCCTGAAATCTGTTTCCTGCAATTCTGCCTTGCTTTCAAATCCTCTTCGTTGCCTTCCCTCAATATATCTGTGGATGAGAGTTATCACTTATAACTCTGCGGGTTTGTGAATTGCAGTGTCCCTGAGCTCCATTTTTCAACTGTCTTTTTTGAGAGCTGGCCGCAAAAGCACGGGATTGCCTCAGGCCCTATTCTGGTTCCTGGCAACAGGCTGAGCCTTTGGTTAATTCTTCTTCCTGATGGGAAAATAGAGTGACCTGTGCCTGTCCCAACCCCTAGATCTAGTCTCTCATTGGTTGCCCCTCTTCCCGTTCATCCTCAGGACAAATTGCAACCTGTACAGAACAGGAGGTTAAAGGTGCTGATCCTCCAAGTAGGGAGATTGCTAGTAAAGTAGCTGGAATGGCGAACCCGAGCACAAGGAGATGAGAAATGAGGTGCGTTTTAGAAACCTTTCAAAATCACATGGTGTACCTTCTTCTGGGTTCCTCATGCAAGATTTCGATGTAGGAAGATGCCCTTGAACCTGGAGATTTGGGACCCATGGGATGGGTACCATGCAGTATTACTTTAAAGGGTCTGCGTTTGCTCACCCAACCTCACCCAACCTCTCAGCCCCAAGAGTGTCCACCCTTATGTCTCATCCAGCTGTGGGTCTAGATATGGTCAATCCAGGTTGCATCACAGCCCCTGAACGAATTTTGTAAGAATTTGTCTCTCTTTCACTGTCTTTGTTTTACGGGTTTTTAAAAGTAATTTATTTTTATAATGGGGTTTAGTTGCTTTTCACGGCTGTGTTTATGCGGATTTACACCCACTTGACTCACTTCCAGACATATATCAATACATAGGTTTTAAGATTGTTACTAGTCACATATATTCTTGTGCGGTGAATAGGGGGTGTTGAGTCCAGTTCACTGAGCAAGGAGTAGGTCTTGTCTATTACATATTGGGTGTATGGAACGGTATCTGAGCGAATTTGAACCCCTTGTTTTATGCATCACCCCACGTCACCTTTCCCGTTAAGCAGCCATAGTGTGTTTTCTAAACGTGTGACTCTGTTCTGTTTTGTAATTCAGTTCAAGTGTAGCGGTTTTTACATTCCCTCTATAAGTGATAGCTTATGATAAGTGTCTTTTTCTGTGTGACTTATTTCACTTAGAATCGTCGTACCTAACTCCACTCATCTTGCTTCTACTAGCCTTATGACATTGATTTCATGTCTGAGTGATATTGCATTGTACATAAGGACCACAACTTCTTTATCCATTTTTCTCTTTCCTGGGATATTTAAGGTGTCATGAAGTGGAGGTTCTTGTCAACAGAGCAGCCCTAAACTTTGGGGTGCCTGTGTCTTGCTGATTTTTAGTTTTCCCAATTTATACGCCCATGAGTGGACGTGCCCTATGCTCCCTAAGCTGTGTTTTTTCGATGTTTCAGGACACACCGTACACTTCTCCAGAGTGGCTGTTGGCAATTTACATCCCGCTCATCAGCGTAGCAAGGCTGCCATTTCTCCATGGCCTGTCCTGCATTTCTGGTTTTGACACTTTTTGCAGCATGGCCCTTTTGGCCGATGGGAAGCGAGACTTCTTTGTAGCGCTGATTTGCCTTTCCAGGTTGCTTCGTTGGCCAAAAAGGGCGTATGCGTTTTTTCCTGAATATATTCAGGAAAAAACGCATATGCCCTTTTTAGCCAAGGGCATCATTGTCGACCTTTTGCCGCTTTTCATGTGCCTTAAAGGCGATTCGAATCTACCTCCTGAAATCTGTTTCCTGCAATTCTGCCTTGCTTTCAAATCCTCTTCGTTGCCTTCCCTCAATATATCTGTGGATGAGAGTTATCACTTATAACTCTGCGGGTTTGTGAATTGCAGTGTCCCTGAGCTCCATTTTTCAACTGTCTTTTTTGAGAGCTGGCCGCAAAAGCACGGGATTGCCTCAGGCCCTATTCTGGTTCCTGGCAACAGGCTGAGCCTTTGGTTAATTCTTCTTCCTGATGGGAAAATAGAGTGACCTGTGCCTGTCCCAACCCCTAGATCTAGTCTCTCATTGGTTGCCCCTCTTCCCGTTCATCCTCAGGACAAATTGCAACCTGTACAGAACAGGAGGTTAAAGGTGCTGATCCTCCAAGTAGGGAGATTGCTAGTAAAGTAGCTGGAATGGCGAACCCGAGCACAAGGAGATGAGAAATGAGGTGCGTTTTAGAAACCTTTCAAAATCACACTGTGTACCTTCTTCTGGGTTCCTCATGCAAGATTTCGATGTAGGAAGATGCCCTTGAACCTGGAGATTTGGGACCCATGGGATGGGTACCATGCAGTATTACTTTAAAGGGTCTGCGTTTGCTCACCCAACCTCACCCAACCTCTCAGCCCCAAGAGTGTCCACCCTTATGTCTCATCCAGCTGTGGGTCTAGATATGGTCAATCCAGGTTGCATCACAGCCCCTGAACGAATTTTGTAAGAATTTGTCTCTCTTTCACTGTCTTTGTTTTACGGGTTTTTAAAAGTAATTTATTTTTATAATGGGGTTTATCTGCTTTTCACGGCTGTGTTTATGCGGATTTACACCCACTTGACTCACTTCCAGACAGATATCAATACATAGGTTTTAAGATTGTTACTAGTCACATATATTCTTGTGCGGTGAATAGGGGGTGTTGAGTCCAGTTCACTGAGCAAGGAGTAGGTCTTGTCTATTACATATTGGGTGTATGGAACGGTATCTGAGCGAATTTGAACCCCTTGTTTTATGCATCACCCCACGTCACCTTTCCCGTTAAGCAGCCATAGTGTGTTTTCTAAACGTGTGACTCTGTTCTGTTTTGTAATTCAGTTCAAGTGTAGCGGTTTTTACATTCCCTCTATAAGTGATAGCTTATGATAAGTGTCTTTTTCTGTGTGACTTATTTCACTTAGAATCGTCGTACCTAACTCCACTCATCTTGCTTCTACTAGCCTTATGACATTGATTTCATGTCTGAGTGATATTGCATTGTACATAAGGACCACAACTTCTTTATCCATTTTTCTCTTTCCTGGGATATTTAAGGTGTCATGAAGTGGAGGTTCTTGTCAACAGAGCAGCCCTAAACTTTGGGGTGCCTGTGTCTTGCTGATTTTTAGTTTTCCCAATTTATACGCCCATGAGTGGACGTGCCCTATGCTCCCTAAGCTGTGTTTTTTCGATGTTTCAGGACACACCGTACACTTCTCCAGAGTGGCTGTTGGCAATTTACATCCCGCTCATCAGCGTAGCAAGGCTGCCATTTCTCCATGGCCTGTCCTGCATTTCTGGTTTTGACACTTTTTGCAGCATGGCCCTTTTGACCGATGGGAAGCGAGACTTCTTTGTAGCGCTGATTTGACTTTCCAGGTTGCTTGGTTGGCCAAAAAGGGCGTATGCGTTTTTTCCTGAATATATTCAGGAAAAAACGCATACGCCCTTTTTGGCCAAGGGCATCATTGTCGACCTTTTGCCGCTTTTCATGTGCTTTAAAGGCGATTCGAATCTACCTCCTGAAATCTGTTTTCTGCAATTCTGCCTTGCTTTCAAATCCTCTTCGTTGCCTTCCCTCAATATATCTGTGGATGAGAGTTATCATTTATAACTCTGCGGTTTTGTGAATTGCAGTGTCCCTGAGCTCCATTTTTCAACTCGCTTTTTTGGGAGCTGGCCGCAAAAGCGCGGGATTGCCTCAGGCCCTATTGTGCTTCTGGGCGGCAGGCTGAGCCTGTGATTAATTCTTCTTCCTGATGGGAAATTAGAGTGACCTGTGCCTGTCCCAACACCTAGATCTAGTCTCTCATTGGTTGCCCCTCTTCCCGTTCATCCCCAGGACAAATTGCAACCTGTACAGAACAGGAGGTTAAAGGTGCTGATTCTCCAAGTAGGGAGATTGCTAGTAAAGTAGCTGGAATGGCGAACCCGAGCACAAGGAGATGAGAAATGAGGTGCGTTTTACAAACCTTTCAAAATCACACGGTGTACCATCTTCTGAGTTTCTCATGCATGTTTTCGATGTAGGAAGATGCCCTTGAACCTGGAGACTTGGGACCCATGGGATGGGTACCACGCAGTATTACTTTAAAGGGTCTGCGTTTGCTCACCCAACCTAACCCAACCTTTCAGCCCCAAGAGTGTCCACCCTTATGTCTCATCCACCTGTGCATGTAGATATGGTCAATCCAGGTTGCATCACAGCCTCTGAACGAATTTTGTAAGAATTTCTCTCTCTTTCACTGTCTTTGTTTTATGGGTTTTTAAAAGTAATTTATTTTTATAATGGGGTTTAGTTGCTTTTCACGGCTGTGTTTATGCGGCTTTACACCCACTTGACTCACTTCCAGACATATATCAATACATAGGTTTTAAGATTCTTACTAGTCACCTATATTCTTGTGCGGTGAATAGGGGGTGTTGAGTCCAGTTCACTGAGCAAGGAGTAGGTCTTGTCTATTACATATTGGGTGTATGGAACGGTATCTGAGCGAATTTGAACCCCTTGTTTTATGCATCACCCCACCTCACCTTTCCCGTTAAGCAGCCATAGTGTGTTTTCTAAACGTGTGACTCTGTTCTGTTTTGTAATTCAGTTCAAGTGTAGCGGTTTTTACATTCCCTCTATAAGTGATAGCTTATGATAAGTGTCTTTTTCTGTGTGACTTATTTCACTTAGAATCGTCGTACCTAACTCCACTCATCTTGCTTCTACTAGCCTTATGACATTGATTTCATGTCTGAGTGATATTCCATTGTACATAAGGACCACGACTTCTTTATCCATTTTTCTCTTTCCTGGGATATTTAAGTTGTCATGAAGTGGAGGTTCTTGTCAACAGAGCAGCCCTAAACTTTGGGGTGCCTGTGTCTTGCTGATTTTTCTTTTTCCCAATTTATACGCCCATGAGTGGACGTGCCGTACGCTCCCTAAGCTGTGTTTTTTCGATGTTTCAGGACACACCATACACTTCTCCAGAGTGGCTGCTGGCAATTAACATCCCGCCCATCAGCGTAGCAAGGCTGCCATTTCTCCATGGCCTGTCCTGCATTTCTGGTTTTGACACTTTTTGCAGCATGGCCCTTTTGGCCGATGGGAAGCGAGACTTCTTTGTAGCGCTGATTTGCCTTTCCAGGTTGCTTCGTTGGCCAAAAAGGGCGTATGCGTTTTTTCCTGAATATATTCAGGAAAAAACGCATATGCCCTTTTTAGCCAAGGGCATCATTGTCGAACTTTGCCGCTTTTCATGTGCCTTAAAGGCGATTCGAATCTACCTCCTGAAATCTGTTTCCTGCAATTCTGCCTTGCTTTCAAATCCTCTTCGTTGCCTTCCCTCAATATATCTGTGGATGAGAGTTATCACTTATAACTCTGCGGGTTTGTGAATTGCAGTGTCCCTGAGCTCCATTTTTCAACTGTCTTTTTTGAGAGCTGGCCGCAAAAGCACGGGATTGCCTCAGGCCCTATTCTGGTTCCTGGCAACAGGCTGAGCCTTTGGTTAATTCTTCTTCCTGATGGGAAAATAGAGTGACCTGTGCCTGTCCCAACCCCTAGATCTAGTCTCTCATTGGTTGCCCCTCTTCCCGTTCATCCTCAGGACAAATTGCAACCTGTACAGAACAGGAGGTTAAAGGTGCTGATCCTCCAAGTAGGGAGATTGCTAGTAAAGTAGCTGGAATGGCGAACCCGAGCACAAGGAGATGAGAAATGAGGTGCGTTTTAGAAACCTTTCAAAATCACACGGTGTACCTTCTTCTGGGTTCCTCATGCAAGATTTCGATGTAGGAAGATGCCCTTGAACCTGGAGATTTGGGACCCATGGGATGGGTACCATGCAGTATTACTTTAAAGGGTCTGCGTTTGCTCACCCAACCTCACCCAACCTCTCAGCCCCAAGAGTGTCCACCCTTATGTCTCATCCAGCTGTGGGTCTAGATATGGTCAATCCAGGTTGCATCACAGCCCCTGAACGAATTTTGTAAGAATTTGTCTCTCTTTCACTGTCTTTGTTTTACGGGTTTTTAAAAGTAATTTATTTTTATAATGGGGTTTATCTGCTTTTCACGGCTGTGTTTATGCGGATTTACACCCACTTGACTCACTTCCAGACAGATATCAATACATAGGTTTTAAGATTGTTACTAGTCACATATATTCTTGTGCGGTGAATAGGGGGTGTTGAGTCCAGTTCACTGAGCAAGGAGTAGGTCTTGTCTATTACATATTGGGTGTATGGAACGGTATCTGAGCGAATTTGAACCCCTTGTTTTATGCATCACCCCACCTCACCTTTCCCGTTAAGCAGCCATAGTGTGTTTTCTAAACGTGTGATTCTGTTCTGTTCTGTAATTCAGTTCAAGTGTAGCAGGTTTTTACATTCCCTCTATAAGTGATAGCTTATGATAAGTGTCTTTTTCTGTGTGACTTATTTCACTTAGAATCGTCGTACCTAAGTCCACTCATCTTGCTTCTACTAGCCTTATGACATTGATTTCATATCTGAGTGATATTGCATTGTACATAAGGACCACAACTTCTTTATCCATTTTTCTCTTTCCTGGGATATTTAAGGTGTCATGAAGTGGAGGTTCTTGTCAACAGAGCAGCCCTAAACTTTGGGGTGCCTGTGTCTTGCTGATTTTTAGTTTTCCCAATTTATACGCCCATGAGTGGACGTGCCCTATGCTCCCTAAGCTGTGTTTTTTCGATGTTTCAGGACACACCGTACACTTCTCCAGAGTGGCTGTTGGCAATTTACATCCCGCTCATCAGCGTAGCAAGGCTGCCATTTCTCCATGGCCTGTCCTGCATTTCTGGTTTTGACACTTTTTGCAGCATGGCCCTTTTGACCGATGGGAAGCGAGACTTCTTTGTAGCGCTGATTTGCCTTTTCAGGTTGCTTGGTTGGCCAAAAAGGGCGTATGCGTTTTTTCCTGAATATATTCAGGAAAAAACGCATACGCCCTTTTTGGCCAAGGGCATCATTGTCGACGTTTTGCCGCTTTTCATGTGCTTTAAAGGCGATTCGAATCTACCTCCTGAAATCTGTTTTCTGCAATTCTGCCTTGCTTTCAAATCCTCTTCGTTGCCTTCCCTCAATATATCTGTGGATGAGAGTTATCATTTATAACTCTGCGGGTTTGTGAATTGCAGTGTCCCTGAGCTCCATTTTTCAACTCGCTTTTTTGGGAGCTGGCCGCAAAAGCACGGGATTGCCTCAGGCCCTATTGTGCTTCTGGGCGGCAGGCTGAGCCTGTGATTAATTCTTCTTCCTGATGGGAAATTAGAGTGACCTGTGCCTGTCCCAACACCTAGATCTAGTCTCTCATTGGTTGCCCCTCTTCCCGTTCATCCTCAGGACAAATTGCAACCTTTACAGAACAGGAGGTTAAAGGTGCTGATTCTCCAAGTAGGGAGATTGCTAGTAAAGTAGCTGGAATGGCGAACCCGAGCACAAGGAGATGAGAAATGAGGTGCGTTTTAGAAACCTTTCAAAATCACACGGTGTACCATCTTCTGAGTTTCTCATGCATGTTTTCGATGTAGGAAGATGCCCTTGAACCTGGAGACTTGGGACCCATGGGATGGGTACCACGCAGTATTACTTTAAAGGGTCTGCGTTTGCTCACCCAACCTAACCCAACCTTTCAGCCCCAAGAGTGTCCACCCTTATGTCTCATCCACCTGTGCGTGTAGATATGGTCAATCCAGGTTGCATCACAGCCTCTGAACGAATTTTGTAAGAATTTCTCTCTCTTTCACTGTCTTTGTTTTACGGGTTTTTAAAAGTAATTTATTTTTATAATGGGGTTTAGTTGCTTTTCACGGCTGTGTTTATGCGGCTTTACACCCACTTGACTCACTTCCAGACATATATCAATACATAGGTTTTAAGATTCTTACTAGTCACCTATATTCTTGTGCGGTGAATAGGGGGTGTTGAGTCCAGTTCACTGAGCAAGGAGTAGGTCTTGTCTATTACATATTGGGTGTATGGAACGGTATCTGAGCGAATTTGAACCCCTTGTTTTATGCATCACCCCACCTCACCTTTCCCGTTAAGCAGCCATAGTGTGTTTTCTAAACGTGTGACTCTGTTCTGTTTTGTAATTCAGTTCAAGTGTAGCGGTTTTTACATTCCCTCTATAAGTGATAGCTTATGATAAGTGTCTTTTTCTGTGTGACTTATTTCACTTAGAATCGTCGTACCTAACTCCACTCATCTTGCTTCTACTAGCCTTATGACATTGATTTCATGTCTGAGTGATATTCCATTGTACATAAGGACCACGACTTCTTTATCCATTTTTCTCTTTCCTGGGATATTTAAGTTGTCATGAAGTGGAGGTTCTTGTCAACAGAGCAGCCCTAAACTTTGGGGTGCCTGTGTCTTGCTGATTTTTCTTTTTCCCAATTTATACGCCCATGAGTGGACGTGCCGTACGCTCCCTAAGCTGTGTTTTTTCGATGTTTCAGGACACACCATACACTTCTCCAGAGTGGCTGCTGGCAATTAACATCCCGCCCATCAGCGTAGCAAGGCTGCCATTTCTCCATGGCCTGTCCTGCATTTCTGGTTTTGACACTTTTTGCAGCATGGCCCTTTTGGCCGATGGGAAGCGAGACTTCTTTGTAGCGCTGATTTGCCTTTCCAGGTTGCTTGGTTGGCCAAAAAGGGCGTATGCGTTTTTTCCTGAATATATTCAGGAAAAAACGCATACGCCCTTTTTGGCCAAGGGCATCATTGTTGACGTTTTGCCGCTTTTCATGTGCCTTAAAGGCGATTCGAATCTACCTCCTGAAATCTGTTTCCTGCAATTCTGCCTTGCTTTCAAATCCTCTTCGTTGCCTTCCCTCAATATATCTGTGGATGAGAGTTATCACTTATAACTCTGCGGGTTTGTGAATTGCAGTGTCCCTGAGCTCCATTTTTCAACTGTCTTTTTTGAGAGCTGGCCGCAAAAGCACGGGATTGCCTCAGGCCCTATTCTGGTTCCTGGCAGCAGGCTGAGCCTGTGGTTAATTCTTCTTCCTGATGGGAAAATAGAGTGACCTGTGCCTGTCCCAACACCTAGATCTAGTCTCTCATTGGTTGCCCCTCTTCCCGTTCATCCTCAGGACAAATTGCAACCTGTACAGAACAGGAGGTTAAAGGTGCTGATTCTCCAAGTAGGGAGATTGCTAGTGAAGTAGCTGGAATGGCGAACCCGAGCACAAGGAGATGAGAAATGAGGTGCGTTTTAGAAACCTTTCAAAATCACACGGTGTACCTTCTTCTGGGTTCCTCATGCAAGATTTCGATGTAGGAAGATGCCCTTGAACCTGGAGATTTGGGACCCATGGGATGGGTACCATGCAGTATTACTTTAAAGGGTCTGCGTTTGCTCACCCAACCTCACCCAACCTCTCAGCCCCAAGAGTGTCCACCCTTATGTCTCATCCAGCTGTGGGTCTAGATATGGTCAATCCAGGTTGCATCACAGCCCCTGAACGAATTTTGTAAGAATTTCTGTCTCTTTCACTGTCTTTGTTTTACGGGTTTTTAAAAGTAATTTATTTTTATAATGGGGTTTAGCTGCTTTTCACGGCTGTGTTTATGCGGATTTACACCCACTTGACTCACTTTCAGACAGATATCAATACATAGGTTTTAAGATTGTTACTAGTCACATATATTCTTGTGCTGTGAATAGGGGGTGTTGAGTCCAGTTCACTGAGCAAGGAGTAGGTCTTGTCTATTACATATTGGGTGTATGGAACGGTATCTGAGCGAATTTGAACCCCTTGTTTTATGCATCACCCCACCTCACCTTTCCCGTTAAGCAGCCATAGTGTGTTTTCTAAACGTGTGATTCTGTTCTGTTCTGTAATTCAGTTCAAGTGTAGCAGGTTTTTACATTCCCTCTATAAGTGATAGCTTATGATAAGTGTCTTTTTCTGTGTGACTTATTTCACTTAGAATCGTCGTACCTAAGTCCACTCATCTTGCTTTTACTAGCCTTATGACATTGATTTCATGTCTGAGTGATATTGCATTGTACATAAGGACCACAACTTCTTTATCCATTTTTCTCTTTCCTGGGATATTTAAGGTGTCATGAAGTGGAGGTTCTTGTCAACAGAGCAGCCCTAAACTTTGGGGTGCCTGTGTCTTGCTGATTTTTAGTTTTCCCAATTTATACGCCCATGAGTGGACGTGCCCTATGCTCCCTAAGCTGTGTTTTTTCGATGTTTCAGGACACACCGTACACTTCTCCAGAGTGGCTGTTGGCAATTTACATCCCGCTCATCAGCGTAGCAAGGCTGCCATTTCTCCATGGCCTGTCCTGCATTTCTGGTTTTGACACTTTTTGCAGCATGGCCCTTTTGACCGATGGGAAGCGAGACTTCTTTGTAGCGCTGATTTGACTTTCCAGG
Organism: Eschrichtius robustus; assembly: GCF_028021215.1. Taxonomy (NCBI): domain Eukaryota; kingdom Metazoa; phylum Chordata; class Mammalia; order Artiodactyla; family Eschrichtiidae; genus Eschrichtius; species Eschrichtius robustus. The sequence goes on from NW_027175257.1 coordinate 3,897,874, forward strand.
TTGCTTGGTTGGCCAAAAAGGGCGTATGCGTTTTTTCCTGAATATATTCAGGAAAAAACGCATACGCCCTTTTTGGCCAAGGGCATCATTGTCGACCTTTTGCCGCTTTTCATGTGCTTTAAAGGCGATTCGAATCTACCTCCTGAAATCTGTTTTCTGCAATTCTGCCTTGCTTTCAAATCCTCTTCGTTGCCTTCCCTCAATATATCTGTGGATGAGAGTTATCATTTATAACTCTGCGGTTTTGTGAATTGCAGTGTCCCTGAGCTCCATTTTTCAACTCGCTTTTTTGGGAGCTGGCCGCAAAAGCGCGGGATTGCCTCAGGCCCTATTGTGCTTCTGGGCGGCAGGCTGAGCCTGTGATTAATTCTTCTTCCTGATGGGAAATTAGAGTGACCTGTGCCTGTCCCAACACCTAGATCTAGTCTCTCATTGGTTGCCCCTCTTCCCGTTCATCCCCAGGACAAATTGCAACCTGTACAGAACAGGAGGTTAAAGGTGCTGATTCTCCAAGTAGGGAGATTGCTAGTAAAGTAGCTGGAATGGCGAACCCGAGCACAAGGAGATGAGAAATGAGGTGCGTTTTACAAACCTTTCAAAATCACACGGTGTACCATCTTCTGAGTTTCTCATGCATGTTTTCGATGTAGGAAGATGCCCTTGAACCTGGAGACTTGGGACCCATGGGATGGGTACCACGCAGTATTACTTTAAAGGGTCTGCGTTTGCTCACCCAACCTAACCCAACCTTTCAGCCCCAAGAGTGTCCACCCTTATGTCTCATCCACCTGTGCATGTAGATATGGTCAATCCAGGTTGCATCACAGCCTCTGAACGAATTTTGTAAGAATTTCTCTCTCTTTCACTGTCTTTGTTTTATGGGTTTTTAAAAGTAATTTATTTTTATAATGGGGTTTAGTTGCTTTTCACGGCTGTGTTTATGCGGCTTTACACCCACTTGACTCACTTCCAGACATATATCAATACATAGGTTTTAAGATTCTTACTAGTCACCTATATTCTTGTGCGGTGAATAGGGGGTGTTGAGTCCAGTTCACTGAGCAAGGAGTAGGTCTTGTCTATTACATATTGGGTGTATGGAACGGTATCTGAGCGAATTTGAACCCCTTGTTTTATGCATCACCCCACCTCACCTTTCCCGTTAAGCAGCCATAGTGTGTTTTCTAAACGTGTGACTCTGTTCTGTTTTGTAATTCAGTTCAAGTGTAGCGGTTTTTACATTCCCTCTATAAGTGATAGCTTATGATAAGTGTCTTTTTCTGTGTGACTTATTTCACTTAGAATCGTCGTACCTAACTCCACTCATCTTGCTTCTACTAGCCTTATGACATTGATTTCATGTCTGAGTGATATTCCATTGTACATAAGGACCACGACTTCTTTATCCATTTTTCTCTTTCCTGGGATATTTAAGTTGTCATGAAGTGGAGGTTCTTGTCAACAGAGCAGCCCTAAACTTTGGGGTGCCTGTGTCTTGCTGATTTTTCTTTTTCCCAATTTATACGCCCATGAGTGGACGTGCCGTACGCTCCCTAAGCTGTGTTTTTTCGATGTTTCAGGACACACCATACACTTCTCCAGAGTGGCTGCTGGCAATTAACATCCCGCCCATCAGCGTAGCAAGGCTGCCATTTCTCCATGGCCTGTCCTGCATTTCTGGTTTTGACACTTTTTGCAGCATGGCCCTTTTGGCCGATGGGAAGCGAGACTTCTTTGTAGCGCTGATTTGCCTTTCCAGGTTGCTTCGTTGGCCAAAAAGGGCGTATGCGTTTTTTCCTGAATATATTCAGGAAAAAACGCATATGCCCTTTTTAGCCAAGGGCATCATTGTCGACCTTTTGCCGCTTTTCATGTGCCTTAAAGGCGATTCGAATCTACCTCCTGAAATCTGTTTCCTGCAATTCTGCCTTGCTTTCAAATCCTCTTCGTTGCCTTCCCTCAATATATCTGTGGATGAGAGTTATCACTTATAACTCTGCGGGTTTGTGAATTGCAGTGTCCCTGAGCTCCATTTTTCAACTGTCTTTTTTGAGAGCTGGCCGCAAAAGCACGGGATTGCCTCAGGCCCTATTCTGGTTCCTGGCAACAGGCTGAGCCTTTGGTTAATTCTTCTTCCTGATGGGAAAATAGAGTGACCTGTGCCTGTCCCAACCCCTAGATCTAGTCTCTCATTGGTTGCCCCTCTTCCCGTTCATCCTCAGGACAAATTGCAACCTGTACAGAACAGGAGGTTAAAGGTGCTGATCCTCCAAGTAGGGAGATTGCTAGTAAAGTAGCTGGAATGGCGAACCCGAGCACAAGGAGATGAGAAATGAGGTGCGTTTTAGAAACCTTTCAAAATCACACGGTGTACCTTCTTCTGGGTTCCTCATGCAAGATTTCGATGTAGGAAGATGCCCTTGAACCTGGAGATTTGGGACCCATGGGATGGGTACCATGCAGTATTACTTTAAAGGGTCTGCGTTTGCTCACCCAACCTCACCCAACCTCTCAGCCCCAAGAGTGTCCACCCTTATGTCTCATCCAGCTGTGGGTCTAGATATGGTCAATCCAGGTTGCATCACAGCCCCTGAACGAATTTTGTAAGAATTTGTCTCTCTTTCACTGTCTTTGTTTTACGGGTTTTTAAAAGTAATTTATTTTTATAATGGGGTTTATCTGCTTTTCACGGCTGTGTTTATGCGGATTTACACCCACTTGACTCACTTCCAGTCATATATCAATACATAGGTTTTAAGATTGTTACTAGTCACATATATTCTTGTGCGGTGAATAGGGGGTGTTGAGTCCAGTTCACTGAGCAAGGAGTAGGTCTTGTCTATTACATATTGGGTGTATGGAACGGTATCTGAGCGAATTTGAACCCCTTGTTTTATGCATCACCCCACCTCACCTTTCCCGTTAAGCAGCCATAGTGTGTTTTCTAAACGTGTGATTCTGTTCTGTTCTGTAATTCAGTTCAAGTGTAGCAGGTTTTTACATTCCCTCTATAAGTGATAGCTTATGATAAGTGTCTTTTTCTGTGTGACTTATTTCACTTAGAATCGTCGTACCTAAGTCCACTCATCTTGCTTCTACTAGCCTTATGACATTGATTTCATATCTGAGTGATATTGCATTGTACATAAGGACCACAACTTCTTTATCCATTTTTCTCTTTCCTGGGATATTTAAGGTGTCATGAAGTGGAGGTTCTTGTCAACAGAGCAGCCCTAAACTTTGGGGTGCCTGTGTCTTGCTGATTTTTAGTTTTCCCAATTTATACGCCCATGAGTGGACGTGCCCTATGCTCCCTAAGCTGTGTTTTTTCGATGTTTCAGGACACACCGTACACTTCTCCAGAGTGGCTGTTGGCAATTTACATCCCGCTCATCAGCGTAGCAAGGCTGCCATTTCTCCATGGCCTGTCCTGCATTTCTGGTTTTGACACTTTTTGCAGCATGGCCCTTTTGACCGATGGGAAGCGAGACTTCTTTGTAGCGCTGATTTGCCTTTTCAGGTTGCTTGGTTGGCCAAAAAGGGCGTATGCGTTTTTTCCTGAATATATTCAGGAAAAAACGCATACGCCCTTTTTGGCCAAGGGCATCATTGTCGACGTTTTGCCGCTTTTCATGTGCTTTAAAGGCGATTCGAATCTACCTCCTGAAATCTGTTTTCTGCAATTCTGCCTTGCTTTCAAATCCTCTTCGTTGCCTTCCCTCAATATATCTGTGGATGAGAGTTATCATTTATAACTCTGCGGGTTTGTGAATTGCAGTGTCCCTGAGCTCCATTTTTCAACTCGCTTTTTTGGGAGCTGGCCGCAAAAGCACGGGATTGCCTCAGGCCCTATTGTGCTTCTGGGCGGCAGGCTGAGCCTGTGATTAATTCTTCTTCCTGATGGGAAATTAGAGTGACCTGTGCCTGTCCCAACACCTAGATCTAGTCTCTCATTGGTTGCCCCTCTTCCCGTTCATCCTCAGGACAAATTGCAACCTTTACAGAACAGGAGGTTAAAGGTGCTGATTCTCCAAGTAGGGAGATTGCTAGTAAAGTAGCTGGAATGGCGAACCCGAACACAAGGAGATGAGAAATGAGGTGCGTTTTAGAAACCTTTCAAAATCACACGGTGTACCATCTTCTGAGTTTCTCATGCATGTTTTCGATGTAGGAAGATGCCCTTGAACCTGGAGACTTGGGACCCATGGGATGGGTACCACGCAGTATTACTTTAAAGGGTCTGCGTTTGCTCACCCAACCTAACCCAACCTTTCAGCCCCAAGAGGGTCCACCCTTATGTCTCATCCACCTGTGCGTGTAGATATGGTCAATCCAGGTTGCATCACAGCCTCTGAACGAATTTTGTAAGAATTTCTCTCTCTTTCACTGTCTTTGTTTTACGGGTTTTTAAAAGTAATTTATTTTTATAATGGGGTTTAGTTGCTTTTCACGGCTGTGTTTATGCGGCTTTACACCCACTTGACTCACTTCCAGACATATATCAATACATAGGTTTTAAGATTCTTACTAGTCACCTATATTCTTGTGCGGTGAATAGGGGGTGTTGAGTCCAGTTCACTGAGCAAGGAGTAGGTCTTGTCTATTACATATTGGGTGTATGGAACGGTATCTGAGCGAATTTGAACCCCTTGTTTTATGCATCACCCCACCTCACCTTTCCCGTTAAGCAGCCATAGTGTGTTTTCTAAACGTGTGACTCTGTTCTGTTTTGTAATTCAGTTCAAGTGTAGCGGTTTTTACATTCCCTCTATAAGTGATAGCTTATGATAAGTGTCTTTTTCTGTGTGACTTATTTCACTTAGAATCGTCGTACCTAACTCCACTCATCTTGCTTCTACTAGCCTTATGACATTGATTTCATGTCTGAGTGATATTCCATTGTACATAAGGACCACGACTTCTTTATCCATTTTTCTCTTTCCTGGGATATTTAAGTTGTCATGAAGTGGAGGTTCTTGTCAACATAGCAGCCCTAAACTTTGGGGTGCCTGTGTCTTGCTGATTTTTCTTTTTCCCAATTTATACGCCCATGAGTGGACGTGCCGTACGCTCCCTAAGCTGTGTTTTTTCGATGTTTCAGGACACACCATACACTTCTCCAGAGTGGCTGCTGGCAATTAACATCCCGCCCATCAGCGTAGCAAGGCTGCCATTTCTCCATGGCCTGTCCTGCATTTCTGGTTTTGACACTTTTTGCAGCATGGCCCTTTTGGCCGATGGGAAGCGAGACTTCTTTGTAGCGCTGATTTGCCTTTCCAGGTTGCTTGGTTGGCCAAAAAGGGCGTATGCGTTTTTTCCTGAATATATTCAGGAAAAAACGCATACGCCCTTTTTGGCCAAGGGCATCATTGTTGACGTTTTGCCGCTTTTCATGTGCCTTAAAGGCGATTCGAATCTACCTCCTGAAATCTGTTTCCTGCAATTCTGCCTTGCTTTCAAATCCTCTTCGTTGCCTTCCCTCAATATATCTGTGGATGAGAGTTATCACTTATAACTCTGCGGGTTTGTGAATTGCAGTGTCCCTGAGCTCCATTTTTCAACTGTCTTTTTTGAGAGCTGGCCGCAAAAGCACGGGATTGCCTCAGGCCCTATTCTGGTTCCTGGCAGCAGGCTGAGCCTGTGGTTAATTCTTCTTCCTGATGGGAAAATAGAGTGACCTGTGCCTGTCCCAACACCTAGATCTAGTCTCTCATTGGTTGCCCCTCTTCCCGTTCATCCTCAGGACAAATTGCAACCTGTACAGAACAGGAGGTTAAAGGTGCTGATTCTCCAAGTAGGGAGATTGCTAGTGAAGTAGCTGGAATGGCGAACCCGAGCACAAGGAGATGAGAAATGAGGTGCGTTTTAGAAACCTTTCAAAATCACACGGTGTACCTTCTTCTGGGTTCCTCATGCAAGATTTCGATGTAGGAAGATGCCCTTGAACCTGGAGATTTGGGACCCATGGGATGGGTACCATGCAGTATTACTTTAAAGGGTCTGCGTTTGCTCACCCAACCTCACCCAACCTCTCAGCCCCAAGAGTGTCCACCCTTATGTCTCATCCAGCTGTGGGTCTAGATATGGTCAATCCAGGTTGCATCACAGCCCCTGAACGAATTTTGTAAGAATTTCTCTCTCTTTCACTGTCTTTGTTTTACGGGTTTTTAAAAGTAATTTATTTTTATAATGGGGTTTAGCTGCTTTTCACGGCTGTGTTTATGCGGATTTACACCCACTTGACTCACTTTCAGACAGATATCAATACATAGGTTTTAAGATTGTTACTAGTCACATATATTCTTGTGCTGTGAATAGGGGGTGTTGAGTCCAGTTCACTGAGCAAGGAGTAGGTCTTGTCTATTACATATTGGGTGTATGGAACGGTATCTGAGCGAATTTGAACCCCTTGTTTTATGCATCACCCCACCTCACCTTTCCCGTTAAGCAGCCATAGTGTGTTTTCTAAACGTGTGATTCTGTTCTGTTCTGTAATTCAGTTCAAGTGTAGCAGGTTTTTACATTCCCTCTATAAGTGATAGCTTATGATAAGTGTCTTTTTCTGTGTGACTTATTTCACTTAGAATCGTCGTACCTAAGTCCACTCATCTTGCTTTTACTAGCCTTATGACATTGATTTCATGTCTGAGTGATATTGCATTGTACATAAGGACCACAACTTCTTTATCCATTTTTCTCTTTCCTGGGATATTTAAGGTGTCATGAAGTGGAGGTTCTTGTCAACAGAGCAGCCCTAAACTTTGGGGTGCCTGTGTCTTGCTGATTTTTAGTTTTCCCAATTTATACGCCCATGAGTGGACGTGCCCTATGCTCCCTAAGCTGTGTTTTTTCGATGTTTCAGGACACACCGTACACTTCTCCAGAGTGACTGTTGGCAATTTACATCCTGCCCATCAGCGTAGCAAGGCTGCCATTTCTCCATGGCCTGTCCTGCATTTCTGGTTTTGACAATTTTTGCAGCATGGCCCTTTTGACCGATGGGAAGCGAGACTTCTTTGTAGCGCTGATTTGCGTTTTCTGGTTGCTTGGTTGGCCAAAAAGGGCGTATGCGTTTTTTCCTGAATATATTCAGGAAAAAACGCATACGCCCTTTTTGGCCAAGGGCATCATTGTCGACCTTTTGCCGCTTTTCATGTGCTTTAAAGGCGATTCGAATCTACCTCCTGAAATCTGTTTTCTGCAATTCTGCCTTGCTTTCAAATCCTCTTCGTTGCCTTCCCTCAATATATCTGTGGATGAGAGTTATCATTTATAACTCTGCGGGTTTGTGAATTGCAGTGTCCCTGAGCTCCATTTTTCAACTCGCTTTTTTGGGAGCTGGCCGCAAAAGCGCGGGATTGCCTCAGGCCCTATTGTGCTTCTGGGCGGCAGGCTGAGCCTGTGATTAATTCTTCTTCCTGATGGGAAATTAGAGTGACCTGTGCCTGTCCCAACACCTAGATCTAGTCTCTCATTGGTTGCCCCTCTTCCCGTTCATCCCCAGGACAAATTGCAACCTGTACAGAACAGGAGGTTAAAGGTGCTGATTCTCCAAGTAGGGAGATTGCTAGTAAAGTAGCTGGAATGGCGAACCCGAGCACAAGGAGATGAGAAATGAGGTGCGTTTTAGAAACCTTTCAAAATCACACGGTGTACCATCTTCTGAGTTTCTCATGCATGTTTTCGATGTAGGAAGATGCCCTTGAACCTGGAGACTTGGGACCCATGGGATGGGTACCACGCAGTATTACTTTAAAGGGTCTGCGTTTGCTCACCCAACCTAACCCAACCTTTCAGCCCCAAGAGTGTCCACCCTTATGTCTCATCCACCTGTGCGTGTAGATATGGTCAATCCAGGTTGCATCACAGCCTCTGAACGAATTTTGTAAGAATTTCTCTCTCTTTCACTGTCTTTGTTTTATGGGTTTTTAAAAGTAATTTATTTTTATAATGGGGTTTAGTTGCTTTTCACGGCTGTGTTTATGCGGCTTTACACCCACTTGACTCACTTCCAGACATATATCAATACATAGGTTTTAAGATTCTTACTAGTCACCTATATTCTTGTGCGGTGAATAGGGGGTGTTGAGTCCAGTTCACTGAGCAAGGAGTAGGTCTTGTCTATTACATATTGGGTGTATGGAACGGTATCTGAGCGAATTTGAACCCCTTGTTTTATGCATCACCCCACCTCACCTTTCCCGTTAAGCAGCCATAGTGTGTTTTCTAAACGTGTGACTCTGTTCTGTTTTGTAATTCAGTTCAAGTGTAGCGGTTTTTACATTCCCTCTATAAGTGATAGCTTATGATAAGTGTCTTTTTCTGTGTGACTTATTTCACTTAGAATCGTCGTACCTAACTCCACTCATCTTGCTTCTACTAGCCTTATGACATTGATTTCATGTCTGAGTGATATTCCATTGTACATAAGGACCACGACTTCTTTATCCATTTTTCTCTTTCCTGGGATATTTAAGTTGTCATGAAGTGGAGGTTCTTGTCAACAGAGCAGCCCTAAACTTTGGGGTGCCTGTGTCTTGCTGATTTTTCTTTTTCCCAATTTATACGCCCATGAGTGGACGTGCCGTACGCTCCCTAAGCTGTGTTTTTTCGATGTTTCAGGACACACCATACACTTCTCCAGAGTGGCTGCTGGCAATTAACATCCCGCCCATCAGCGTAGCAAGGCTGCCATTTCTCCATGGCCTGTCCTGCATTTCTGGTTTTGACACTTTTTGCAGCATGGCCCTTTTGGCCGATGGGAAGCGAGACTTCTTTGTAGCGCTGATTTGCCTTTCCAGGTTGCTTGGTTGGCCAAAAAGGGCGTATGCGTTTTTTCCTGAATATATTCAGGAAAAAACGCATACGCCCTTTTTGGCCAAGGGCATCATTGTCCACGTTTTGCCGCTTTTCATGTGCCTTAAAGGCGATTCGAATCTACCTCCTGAAATCTGTTTCCTGCAATTCTGCCTTGCTTTCAAATCCTCTTCGTTGCCTTCCCTCAATATATCTGTGGATGAGAGTTATCACTTATAACTCTGCGGGTTTGTGAATTGCAGTGTCCCTGAGCTCCATTTTTCAACTGTCTTTTTTGAGAGCTGGCCGCAAAAGCACGGGATTGCCTCAGGCCCTATTCTGGTTCCTGGCAGCAGGCTGAGCCTGTGGTTAATTCTTCTTCCTGATGGGAAAATAGAGTGACCTGTGCCTGTCCCAACATCTAGATCTAGTCTCTCATTGGTTGCCCCTCTTCCCGTTCATCCTCAGGACAAATTGCAACCTGTACAGAACAGGAGGTTAAAGGTGCTGATTCTCCAAGTAGGGAGATTGCTAGTGAAGTAGCTGGAATGGCGAACCCGAGCACAAGGAGATGAGAAATGAGGTGCGTTTTAGAAACCTTTCAAAATCACACGGTGTACCTTCTTCTGGGTTCCTCATGCAAGATTTCGATGTAGGAAGATGCCCTTGAACCTGGAGATTTGGGACCCATGGGATGGGTACCATGCAGTATTACTTTAAAGGGTCTGCGTTTGCTCACCCAACCTCACCCAACCTCTCAGCCCCAAGAGTGTCCACCCTTATGTCTCATCCAGCTGTGGGTCTAGATATGGTCAATCCAGGTTGCATCACAGCCCCTGAACGAATTTTGTAAGAATTTCTCTCTCTTTCACTGTCTTTGTTTTACGGGTTTTTAAAAGTAATTTATTTTTATAATGGGGTTTAGCTGCTTTTCACGGCTGTGTTTATGTGGATTTACACCCACTTGACTCACTTTCAGACAGATATCAATACATAGGTTTTAAGATTGTTACTAGTCACATATATTCTTGTGCTGTGAATAGGGGGTGTTGAGTCCAGTTCACTGAGCAAGGAGTAGGTCTTGTCTATTACATATTGGGTGTATGGAACGGTATCTGAGCGAATTTGAACCCCTTGTTTTATGCATCACCCCACCTCACCTTTCCCGTTAAGCAGCCATAGTGTGTTTTCTAAACGTGTGATTCTGTTCTGTTCTGTAATTCAGTTCAAGTGTAGCAGGTTTTTACATTCCCTCTATAAGTGATAGCTTATGATAAGTGTCTTTTTCTGTGTGACTTATTTCACTTAGAATTGTCGTACCTAAGTCCACTCATCTTGCTTCTACTAGCCTTATGACATTGATTTCATGTCTGAGTGATATTGCATTGTACATAAAGACCACAACTTCTTTATCCATTTTTCTCTTTCCTGGGATATTTAAGGTGTCATGAAGTGGAGGTTCTTGTCAACAGAGCAGCCCTAAACTTTGGGGTGCCTGTGTCTTGCTGATTTTTAGTTTTCCCAATTTATACGCCCATGAGTGGACGTGCCCTATGCTCCCTAAGCTGTGTTTTTTCGATGTTTCAGGACACACCGTACACTTCTCCAGAGTGACTGTTGGCAATTTACATCCTGCCCATCAGCGTAGCAAGGCTGCCATTTCTCCATGGCCTGTCCTGCATTTCTGGTTTTGACACTTTTTGCAGCATGGCCCTTTTGACCGATGGGAAGCGAGACTTCTTTGTAGCGCTGATTTGCGTTTTCTGGTTGCTTGGTTGGCCAAAAAGGGCGTATGCGTTTTTTCCTGAATATATTCAGGAAAAAACGCATACGCCCTTTTTGGCCAAGGGCATCATTGTCGACGTTTTGCCGCTTTTCATGTGCTTTAAAGGCGATTCGAATCTACCTCCTGAAATCTGTTTTCTGCAATTCTGCCTTGCTTTCAAATCCTCTTCGTTGCCTTCCCTCAATATATCTGTGGATGAGAGTTATCATTTATAACTCTGCGGGTTTGTGAATTGCAGTGTCCCTGAGCTCCATTTTTCAACTCGCTTTTTTGGGAGCTGGCCGCAAAAGCACGGGATTGCCTCAGGCCCTATTGTGCTTCTGGGCGGCAGGCTGAGCCTGTGATTAATTCTTCTTCCTGATGGGAAATTAGAGTGACCTGTGCCTGTCCCAACACCTAGATCTAGTCTCTCATTGGTTGCCCCTCTTCCCGTTCATCCCCAGGACAAATTGCAACCTGTACAGAACAGGAGGTTAAAGGTGCTGATTCTCCAAGTAGGGAGATTGCTAGTAAAGTAGCTGGAATGGCGAACCCGAGCACAAGGAGATGAGAAATGAGGTGCGTTTTAGAAACCTTTCAAAATCACACGGTGTACCATCTTCTGTGTTTCTCATGCATGTTTTCGATGTAGGAAGATGCCCTTGAACCTGGAGACTTGGGACACATGGGATGGGTACCACGCAGTATTACTTTAAAGGGTCTGCGTTTGCTCACCCAACCTAACCCAACCTTTCAGCCCCAAGAGTGTCCACCCTTATGTCTCATCCAGCTGTGCGTGTAGATATGGTCAATCCAGGTTGCATCACAGCCTCTGAACGAATTTTGTAAGAATTTCTCTCTCTTTCACTGTCTTTGTTTTACGGGTTTTTAAAAGTAATTTATTTTTATAATGGGGTTTAGCTGCTTTTCACGGCTGTGTTTATGCGGCTTTACACCCACTTGACTCACTTCCAGACATATATCAATACATAGGTTTTAAGATTCTTACTAGTCACATATATTCTTGTGCGGTGAATAGGGGGTGTTGAGTCCAGTTCACTGAGCAAGGAGTAGGTCTTGTCTATTACATATTGGGTGTATGGAACGGTATCTGAGCGAATTTGAACCCCTTGTTTTATGCATCACCCCACGTCACCTTTCCCGTTAAGCAGCCATAGTGTGTTTTCTAAACGTGTGACTCTGTTCTGTTTTGTAATTCAGTTCAAGTGTAGCGGTTTTTACATTCCCTCTATAAGTGATAGCTTATGATAAGTGTCTTTTTCTGTGTGACTTATTTCACTTAGAATCGTCGTACCTAACTCCACTCATCTTGCTTCTACTAGCCTTATGACATTGATTTCATGTCTGAGTGATATTGCATTGTACATAAGGACCACAACTTCTTTATCCATTTTTCTCTTTCCTGGGATATTTAAGGTGTCATGAAGTGGAGGTTCTTGTCAACAGAGCAGCCCTAAACTTTGGGGTGCCTGTGTCTTGCTGATTTTTAGTTTTCCCAATTTATACGCCCATGAGTGGACGTGCCCTATGCTCCCTAAGCTGTGTTTTTTCGATGTTTCAGGACACACTGTACACTTCTCCAGAGTGGCTGTTGGCAATTTACATCCCGCTCATCAGCGTAGCAAGGCTGCCATTTCTCCATGGCCTGTCCTGCATTTCTGGTTTTGACACTTTTTGCAGCATGGCCCTTTTGACCGATGGGAAGCGAGACTTCTTTGTAGCGCTGATTTGCGTTTTCTGGTTGCTTGGTTGGCCAAAAAGGGCGTATGCGTTTTTTCCTGAATATATTCAGGAAAAAACGCATACGCCCTTTTTGGCCAAGGGCATCATTGTCGACCTTTTGCCGCTTTTCATGTGCTTTAAAGGCGATTCGAATCTACCTCCTGAAATCTGTTTTCTGCAATTCTGCCTTGCTTTCAAATCCTCTTCGTTGCCTTCCCTCAATATATCTGTGGATGAGAGTTATCATTTATAACTCTGCGGGTTTGTGAATTGCAGTGTCCCTGAGCTCCATTTTTCAACTCGCTTTTTTGGGAGCTGGCCGCAAAAGCGCGGGATTGCCTCAGGCCCTATTGTGCTTCTGGGCGGCAGGCTGAGCCTGTGATTAATTCTTCTTCCTGATGGGAAATTAGAGTGACCTGTGCCTGTCCCAACACCTAGATCTAGTCTCTCATTGGTTGCCCCTCTTCCCGTTCATCCCCAGGACAAATTGCAACCTGTACAGAACAGGAGGTTAAAGGTGCTGATTCTCCAAGTAGGGAGATTGCTAGTAAAGTAGCTGGAATGGCGAACCCGAGCACAAGGAGATGAGAAATGAGGTGCGTTTTAGAAACCTTTCAAAATCACACGGTGTACCATCTTCTGAGTTTCTCATGCATGTTTTCGATGTAGGAAGATGCCCTTGAACCTGGAGACTTGGGACCCATGGGATGGGTACCACGCAGTATTACTTTAAAGGGTCTGCGTTTGCTCACCCAACCTAACCCAACCTTTCAGCCCCAAGAGTGTCCACCCTTATGTCTCATCCACCTGTGCGTGTAGATATGGTCAATCCAGGTTGCATCACAGCCTCTGAACGAATTTTGTAAGAATTTCTCTCTCTTTCACTGTCTTTGTTTTATGGGTTTTTAAAAGTAATTTATTTTTATAATGGGGTTTAGTTGCTTTTCACGGCTGTGTTTATGCGGCTTTACACCCACTTGACTCACTTCCAGACATATATCAATACATAGGTTTTAAGATTCTTACTATCACCTATATTCTTGTGCGGTGAATAGGGGGTGTTGAGTCCAGTTCACTGAGCAAGGAGTAGGTCTTGTCTATTACATATTGGGTGTATGGAACGGTATCTGAGCGAATTTGAACCCCTTGTTTTATGCATCACCCCACCTCACCTTTCCCGTTAAGCAGCCATAGTGTGTTTTCTAAACGTGTGACTCTGTTCTGTTTTGTAATTCAGTTCAAGTGTAGCGGTTTTTACATTCCCTCTATAAGTGATAGCTTATGATAAGTGTCTTTTTCTGTGTGACTTATTTCACTTAGAATCGTCGTACCTAACTCCACTCATCTTGCTTCTACTAGCCTTATGACATTGATTTCATGTCTGAGTGATATTCCATTGTACATAAGGACCACGACTTCTTTATCCATTTTTCTCTTTCCTGGGATATTTAAGTTGTCATGAAGTGGAGGTTCTTGTCAACAGAGCAGCCCTAAACTTTGGGGTGCCTGTGTCTTGCTGATTTTTCTTTTTCCCAATTTATACGCCCATGAGTGGACGTGCCGTACGCTCCCTAAGCTGTGTTTTTTCGATGTTTCAGGACACACCATACACTTCTCCAGAGTGGCTGCTGGCAATTAACATCCCGCCCATCAGCGTAGCAAGGCTGCCATTTCTCCATGGCCTGTCCTGCATTTCTGGTTTTGACACTTTTTGCAGCATGGCCCTTTTGGCCGATGGGAAGCGAGACTTCTTTGTAGCGCTGATTTGCCTTTCCAGGTTGCTTGGTTGGCCAAAAAGGGCGTATGCGTTTTTTCCTGAATATATTCAGGAAAAAACGCATACGCCCTTTTTGGCCAAGGGCATCATTGTCCACGTTTTGCCGCTTTTCATGTGCCTTAAAGGCGATTCGAATCTACCTCCTGAAATCTGTTTCCTGCAATTCTGCCTTGCTTTCAAATCCTCTTCGTTGCCTTCCCTCAATATATCTGTGGATGAGAGTTATCACTTATAACTCTGCGGGTTTGTGAATTGCAGTGTCCCTGAGCTCCATTTTTCAACTGTCTTTTTTGAGAGCTGGCCGCAAAAGCACGGGATTGCCTCAGGCCCTATTCTGGTTCCTGGCAGCAGGCTGAGCCTGTGGTTAATTCTTCTTCCTGATGGGAAAATAGAGTGACCTGTGCCTGTCCCAACATCTAGATCTAGTCTCTCATTGGTTGCCCCTCTTCCCGTTCATCCTCAGGACAAATTGCAACCTGTACAGAACAGGAGGTTAAAGGTGCTGATTCTCCAAGTAGGGAGATTGCTAGTGAAGTAGCTGGAATGGCGAACCCGAGCACAAGGAGATGAGAAATGAGGTGCGTTTTAGAAACCTTTCAAAATCACACGGTGTACCTTCTTCTGGGTTCCTCATGCAAGATTTCGATGTAGGAAGATGCCCTTGAACCTGGAGATTTGGGACCCATGGGATGGGTACCATGCAGTATTACTTTAAAGGGTCTGCGTTTGCTCACCCAACCTCACCCAACCTCTCAGCCCCAAGAGTGTCCACCCTTATGTCTCATCCAGCTGTGGGTCTAGATATGGTCAATGCAGGTTGCATCACAGCCCCTGAACGAATTTTGTAAGAATTTCTCTCTCTTTCACTGTCTTTGTTTTACGGGTTTTTAAAAGTAATTTATTTTTATAATGGGGTTTAGCTGCTTTTCACGGCTGTGTTTATGCGGATTTACACCCACTTGACTCACTTTCAGACAGATATCAATACATAGGTTTTAAGATTGTTACTAGTCACATATATTCTTGTGCTGTGAATAGGGGGTGTTGAGTCCAGTTCACTGAGCAAGGAGTAGGTCTTGTCTATTACATATTGGGTGTATGGAACGGTATCTGAGCGAATTTGAACCCCTTGTTTTATGCATCACCCCACCTCACCTTTCCCGTTAAGCAGCCATAGTGTGTTTTCTAAACGTGTGATTCTGTTCTGTTCTGTAATTCAGTTCAAGTGTAGCAGGTTTTTACATTCCCTCTATAAGTGATAGCTTATGATAAGTGTCTTTTTCTGTGTGACTTATTTCACTTAGAATTGTCGTACCTAAGTCCACTCATCTTGCTTCTACTAGCCTTATGACATTGATTTCATTTCTGAGTGATATTGCATTGTACATAAGGACCACAACTTCTTTATCCATTTTTCTCTTTCCTGGGATATTTAAGGTGTCATGAAGTGGAGGTTCTTGTCAACAGAGCAGCCCTAAACTTTGGGGTGCCTGTGTCTTGCTGATTTTTAGTTTTCCCAATTTATACGCCCATGAGTGGACGTGCCCTATGCTCCCTAAGCTGTGTTTTTTCGATGTTTCAGGACACACCGTACACTTCTCCAGAGTGACTGTTGGCAATTTACATCCTGCCCATCAGCGTAGCAAGGCTGCCATTTCTCCATGGCCTGTCCTGCATTTCTGGTTTTGACACTTTTTGCAGCATGGCCCTTTTGACCGATGGGAAGCGAGACTTCTTTGTAGCGCTGATTTGCGTTTTCTGGTTGCTTGGTTGGCCAAAAAGGGCGTATGCGTTTTTTCCTGAATATATTCAGGAAAAAACGCATACGCCCTTTTTGGCCAAGGGCATCATTGTCGACCTTTTGCCGCTTTTCATGTGCTTTAAAGGCGATTCGAATCTACCTCCTGAAATCTGTTTTCTGCAATTCTGCCTTGCTTTCAAATCCTCTTCGTTGCCTTCCCTCAATATATCTGTGGATGAGAGTTATCATTTATAACTCTGCGGGTTTGTGAATTGCAGTGTCCCTGAGCTCCATTTTTCAACTCGCTTTTTTGGGAGCTGGCCGCAAAAGCGCGGGATTGCCTCAGGCCCTATTGTGCTTCTGGGCGGCAGGCTGAGCCTGTGATTAATTCTTCTTCCTGATGGGAAATTAGAGTGACCTGTGCCTGTCCCAACACCTAGATCTAGTCTCTCATTGGTTGCCCCTCTTCCCGTTCATCCCCAGGACAAATTGCAACCTGTACAGAACAGGAGGTTAAAGGTGCTGATTCTCCAAGTAGGGAGATTGCTAGTAAAGTAGCTGGAATGGCGAACCCGAGCACAAGGAGATGAGAAATGAGGTGCGTTTTAGAAACCTTTCAAAATCACACGGTGTACCATCTTCTGAGTTTCTCATGCATGTTTTCGATGTAGGAAGATGCCCTTGAACCTGGAGACTTGGGACCCATGGGATGGGTACCACGCAGTATTACTTTAAAGGGTCTGCGTTTGCTCACCCAACCTAACCCAACCTTTCAGCCCCAAGAGTGTCCACCCTTATGTCTCATCCACCTGTGCGTGTAGATATGGTCAATCCAGGTTGCATCACAGCCTCTGAACGAATTTTGTAAGAATTTCTCTCTCTTTCACTGTCTTTGTTTTATGGGTTTTTAAAAGTAATTTATTTTTATAATGGGGTTTAGTTGCTTTTCACGGCTGTGTTTATGCGGCTTTACACCCACTTGACTCACTTCCAGACATATATCAATACATAGGTTTTAAGATTCTTACTAGTCACCTATATTCTTGTGCGGTGAATAGGGGGTGTTGAGTCCAGTTCACTGAGCAAGGAGTAGGTCTTGTCTATTACATATTGGGTGTATGGAACGGTATCTGAGCGAATTTGAACCCCTTGTTTTATGCATCACCCCACCTCACCTTTCCCGTTAAGCAGCCATAGTGTGTTTTCTAAACGTGTGACTCTGTTCTGTTTTGTAATTCAGTTCAAGTGTAGCGGTTTTTACATTCCCTCTATAAGTGATAGCTTATGATAAGTGTCTTTTTCTGTGTGACTTATTTCACTTAGAATCGTCGTACCTAACTCCACTCATCTTGCTTCTACTAGCCTTATGACATTGATTTCATGTCTGAGTGATATTCCATTGTACATAAGGACCACGACTTCTTTATCCATTTTTCTCTTTCCTGGGATATTTAAGTTGTCATGAAGTGGAGGTTCTTGTCAACAGAGCAGCCCTAAACTTTGGGGTGCCTGTGTCTTGCTGATTTTTCTTTTTCCCAATTTATACGCCCATGAGTGGACGTGCCGTACGCTCCCTAAGCTGTGTTTTTTCGATGTTTCAGGACACACCATACACTTCTCCAGAGTGGCTGCTGGCAATTAACATCCCGCCCATCAGCGTAGCAAGGCTGCCATTTCTCCATGGCCTGTCCTGCATTTCTGGTTTTGACACTTTTTGCAGCATGGCCCTTTTGGCCGATGGGAAGCGAGACTTCTTTGTAGCGCTGATTTGCCTTTCCAGGTTGCTTGGTTGGCCAAAAAGGGCGTATGCGTTTTTTCCTGAATATATTCAGGAAAAAACGCATACGCCCTTTTTGGCCAAGGGCATCATTGTCCACGTTTTGCCGCTTTTCATGTGCCTTAAAGGCGATTCGAATCTACCTCCTGAAATCTGTTTCCTGCAATTCTGCCTTGCTTTCAAATCCTCTTCGTTGCCTTCCCTCAATATATCTGTGGATGAGAGTTATCACTTATAACTCTGCGGGTTTGTGAATTGCAGTGTCCCTGAGCTCCATTTTTCAACTGTCTTTTTTGAGAGCTGGCCGCAAAAGCACGGGATTGCCTCAGGCCCTATTCTGGTTCCTGGCAGCAGGCTGAGCCTGTGGTTAATTCTTCTTCCTGATGGGAAAATAGAGTGACCTGTGCCTGTCCCAACATCTAGATCTAGTCTCTCATTGGTTGCCCCTCTTCCCGTTCATCCTCAGGACAAATTGCAACCTGTACAGAACAGGAGGTTAAAGGTGCTGATTCTCCAAGTAGGGAGATTGCTAGTGAAGTAGCTGGAATGGCGAACCCGAGCACAAGGAGATGAGAAATGAGGTGCGTTTTAGAAACCTTTCAAAATCACACGGTGTACCTTCTTCTGGGTTCCTCATGCAAGATTTCGATGTAGGAAGATGCCCTTGAACCTGGAGATTTGGGACCCATGGGATGGGTACCATGCAGTATTACTTTAAAGGGTCTGCGTTTGCTCACCCAACCTCACCCAACCTCTCAGCCCCAAGAGTGTCCACCCTTATGTCTCATCCAGCTGTGGGTCTAGATATGGTCAATCCAGGTTGCATCACAGCCCCTGAACGAATTTTGTAAGAATTTCTCTCTCTTTCGCTGTCTTTGTTTTACGGGTTTTTAAAAGTAATTTATTTTTATAATGGGGTTTAGCTGCTTTTCACGGCTGTGTTTATGCGGATTTACACCCACTTGACTCACTTTCAGACAGATATCAATACATAGGTTTTAAGATTGTTACTAGTCACATATATTCTTGTGCTGTGAATAGGGGGTGTTGAGTCCAGTTCACTGAGCAAGGAGTAGGTCTTGTCTATTACATATTGGGTGTATGGAACGGTATCTGAGCGAATTTGAACCCCTTGTTTTATGCATCACCCCACCTCACCTTTCCCGTTAAGCAGCCATAGTGTGTTTTCTAAACGTGTGATTCTGTTCTGTTCTGTAATTCAGTTCAAGTGTAGCAGGTTTTTACATTCCCTCTATAAGTGATAGCTTATGATAAGTGTCTTTTTCTGTGTGACTTATTTCACTTAGAATCGTCGTACCTAAGTCCACTCATCTTGCTTCTACTAGCCTTATGACATTGATTTCATGTCTGAGTGATATTGCATTGTACATAAGGACCACAACTTCTTTATCCATTTTTCTCTTTCCTGGGATATTTAAGGTGTCATGAAGTGGAGGTTCTTGTCAACAGAGCAGCCCTAAACTTTGGGGTGCCTGTGTCTTGCTGATTTTTAGTTTTCCCAATTTATACGCCCATGAGTGGACGTGCCCTATGCTCCCTAAGCTGTGTTTTTTCGATGTTTCAGGACACACCGTACACTTCTCCAGAGTGACTGTTGGCAATTTACATCCTGCCCATCAGCGTAGCAAGGCTTCCATTTCTCCATGGCCTGTCCTGCATTTCTGGTTTTGACACTTTTTGCAGCATGGCCCTTTTGACCGATGGGAAGCGAGACTTCTTTGTAGCGCTGATTTGCGTTTTCTGGTTGCTTGGTTGGCCAAAAAGGGCGTATGCGTTTTTTCCTGAATATATTCAGGAAAAAACGCATACGCCCTTTTTGGCCAAGGGCATCATTGTCGACCTTTTGCCGCTTTTCATGTGCTTTAAAGGCGATTCGAATCTACCTCCTGAAATCTGTTTTCTGCAATTCTGCCTTGCTTTCAAATCCTCTTCGTTGCCTTCCCTCAATATATCTGTGGATGAGAGTTATCATTTATAACTCTGCGGGTTTGTGAATTGCAGTGTCCCTGAGCTCCATTTTTCAACTCGCTTTTTTGGGAGCTGGCCGCAAAAGCGCGGGATTGCCTCAGGCCCTATTGTGCTTCTGGGCGGCAGGCTGAGCCTGTGATTAATTCTTCTTCCTGATGGGAAATTAGAGTGACCTGTGCCTGTCCCAACACCTAGATCTAGTCTCTCATTGGTTGCCCCTCTTCCCGTTCATCCCCAGGACAAATTGCAACCTGTACAGAACAGGAGGTTAAAGGTGCTGATTCTCCAAGTAGGGAGATTGCTAGTAAAGTAGCTGGAATGGCGAACCCGAGCACAAGGAGATGAGAAATGAGGTGCGTTTTAGAAACCTTTCAAAATCACACGGTGTACCATCTTCTGAGTTTCTCATGCATGTTTTCGATGTAGGAAGATGCCCTTGAACCTGGAGACTTGGGACCCATGGGATGGGTACCACGCAGTATTACTTTAAAGGGTCTGCGTTTGCTCACCCAACCTAACCCAACCTTTCAGCCCCAAGAGTGTCCACCCTTATGTCTCATCCACCTGTGCGTGTAGATATGGTCAATCCAGGTTGCATCACAGCCTCTGAACGAATTTTGTAAGAATTTCTCTCTCTTTCACTGTCTTTGTTTTATGGGTTTTTAAAAGTAATTTATTTTTATAATGGGGTTTAGTTGCTTTTCACGGCTGTGTTTATGCGGCTTTACACCCACTTGACTCACTTCCAGACATATATCAATACATAGGTTTTAAGATTCTTACTAGTCACCTATATTCTTGTGCGGTGAATAGGGGGTGTTGAGTCCAGTTCACTGAGCAAGGAGTAGGTCTTGTCTATTACATATTGGGTGTATGGAACGGTATCTGAGCGAATTTGAACCCCTTGTTTTATGCATCACCCCACCTCACCTTTCCCGTTAAGCAGCCATAGTGTGTTTTCTAAACGTGTGACTCTGTTCTGTTTTGTAATTCAGTTCAAGTGTAGCGGTTTTTACATTCCCTCTATAAGTGATAGCTTATGATAAGTGTCTTTTTCTGTGTGACTTATTTCACTTAGAATCGTCGTACCTAACTCCACTCATCTTGCTTCTACTAGCCTTATGACATTGATTTCATGTCTGAGTGATATTCCATTTTACATAAGGACCACGACTTCTTTATCCATTTTTCTCTTTCCTGGGATATTTAAGTTGTCATGAAGTGGAGGTTCTTGTCAACAGAGCAGCCCTAAACTTTGGGGTGCCTGTGTCTTGCTGATTTTTCTTTTTCCCAATTTATACGCCCATGAGTGGACGTGCCGTACGCTCCCTAAGCTGTGTTTTTTCGATGTTTCAGGACACACCATACACTTCTCCAGAGTGGCTGCTGGCAATTAACATCCCGCCCATCAGCGTAGCAAGGCTGCCATTTCTCCATGGCCTGTCCTCCATTTCTGGTTTTGACACTTTTTGCAGCATGACCCTTTTGACCGATGGGAAGCGAGACTTCTTTGTAGCGCTGATTTGCCTTTCCAGGTTGCTTGGTTGGCCAAAAAGGGCGTATGCGTTTTTTCCTGAATATATTCAGGAAAAAACGCATACGCCCTTTTTGGCCAAGGGCATCATTGTCCACGTTTTGCCGCTTTTCATGTGCCTTAAAGGCGATTCGAATCTACCTCCTGAAATCTGTTTCCTGCAATTCTGCCTTGCTTTCAAATCCTCTTCGTTGCCTTCCCTCAATATATCTGTGGATGAGAGTTATCACTTATAACTCTGCGGGTTTGTGAATTGCAGTGTCCCTGAGCTCCATTTTTCAACTGTCTTTTTTGAGAGCTGGCCGCAAAAGCACGGGATTGCCTCAGGCCCTATTCTGGTTCCTGGCAGCAGGCTGAGCCTGTGGTTAATTCTTCTTCCTGATGGGAAAATAGAGTGACCTGTGCCTGTCCCAACACCTAGATCTAGTCTCTCATTGGTTGCCCCTCTTCCCGTTCATCCTCAGGACAAATTGCAACCTGTACAGAACAGGAGGTTAAAGGTGCTGATCCTCCAAGTAGGGAGATTGCTAGTAAAGTAGCTGGAATGGCGAACCCGAGCACAAGGAGATGAGAAATGAGTTCCGTTTTAGAAACCTTTCAAAATCACACGGTGTACCTTCTTCTGGGTTCCTCATGCAAGATTTCGATGTAGGAAGATGCCCTTGAACCTGGAGATTTGGGACCCATGGGATGGGTACCATGCAGTATTACTTTAAAGGGTCTGCGTTTTCTCACCCAACCTCACCCAACCTCTCAGCCCCAAGAGTGTCCACCCTTATGTCTCATCCAGCTGTGGGTCTAGATATGGTCAATCCAGGTTGCATCACAGCCCCTGAACGAATTTTGTAAGAATTTCTCTCTCTTTCACTGTCTTTGTTTTACGGGTTTTTAAAAGTAATTTATTTTTATAATGGGGTTTAGCTGCTTTTCACGGCTGTGTTTATGCGGCTTTACACCCACTTGACTCACTTCCAGACATATATCAATACATAGGTTTTAAGATTCTTACTAGTCACCTATATTCTTGTGCGGTGAATAGGGTGTGTTGAGTCCAGTTCACTGAGCAAGGAGTAGGTCTTGTCTATTACATATTGGGTGTATGGAACGGTATCTGAGCGAATTTGAACCCCTTGTTTTATGCATCACCCCACCTCACCTTTCCCGTTAAGCAGCCATAGTGTGTTATCTAAACGTGTGATTCTGTTCTGCTCTGTAATTCAGTTCAAGTGTAGCAGGTTTTTACATTCCCTCTATAAGTGATAGCTTATAATAAGTGTCTTTTTCTGTGTGACTTATTTCACTTAGAATCGTCGTACCTAAGTCCACTCATCTTGCTTCTACTAGCCTTATGACATTGATTTCATGTCTGAGTGATATTGCATTGTACATAAGGACCACAACTTCTTTATCCATTTTTTTCTTTCCTGGGATATTTAAGGTGTCATGAAGTGGAGGTTCTTGTCAACAGAGCAGCCCTAAACTTTGGGGTGCCTGTGTCTTGCTGATTTTTAGTTTTCCCAATTTATACGCCCATGAGTGGACGTGCCCTATGCTCCCTAAGCTGTGTTTTTTCGATGTTTCAGGACACACCGTACACTTCTCCAGAGTGGCTGTTGGCAATTTACATCCCTCTCATCAGCGTAGCAAGGCTGCCATTTCTCCATGGCCTGTCCTGCATTTCTGGTTTTGACACTTTTTGCAGCATGGCCCTTTTGACCGATGGGAAGCGAGACTTCTTTGTAGCGCTGATTTGCCTTTTCAGGTTGCTTGGTTGGCCAAAAAGGGCGTATGCGTTTTTTCCTGAATATATTCAGGAAAAAACGCATACACCCTTTTTGGCCAAGGGCATCATTGTCGACCTTTTGCCGCTTTTCATGTGCTTTAAAGGCGATTCGAATCTACCTCCTGAAATCTGTTTTCTGCAATTCTGCCTTGCTTTCAAATCCTCTTCGTTGCCTTCCCTCAATATATCTGTGGATGAGAGTTATCATTTATAACTCTGCGGGTTTCTGAATTGCAGTGTCCCTGAGCTCCATTTTTCAACTCGCTTTTTTGGGAGCTGGCCGCAAAAGCGCGGGATTGCCTCAGGCCCTATTGTGCTTCTGGGCGGCAGGCTGAGCCTGTGATTAATTCTTCTTCCTGATGGGAAGTTAGAGTGACCTGTGCCTGTCCCAACACCTAGATCTAGTCTCTCATTGGTTGCCCCTCTTCCCGTTCATCCCCAGGACAAATTGCAACCTGTACAGAACAGGAGGTTAAAGGTGCTGATTCTCCAAGTAGGGAGATTGCTAGTAAAGTAGCTGGAATGGCGAACCCGAGCACAAGGAGATGAGAAATGAGGTGCGTTTTAGAAACCTTTCAAAATCACACGGTGTACCATCTTCTGAGTTTCTCATGCATGTTTTCGATGGAGGAAGATGCCCTTGAACCTGGAGACATGGGACCCATGGGATGGGTACCACGCAGTATTACTTTAAAGGGTCTGCGTTTGCTCACCCAACCTAACCCAACCTTTCAGCCCCAAGAGTGTCCACCCTTATGTCTCATCCAGCTGTGCGTGTAGATATGGTCAATCCAGGTTGCATCACAGCCTCTGAACGAATTTTGTAAGAATTTCTCTCTCTTTCACTGTCTTTGTTTTACGGGTTTTTAAAAGTAATTTATTTTTATAATGGGGTTTAGCTGCTTTTCACGGCTGTGTTTATGCGGCTTTACACCCACTTGACTCACTTCCAGACATATATCAATACATAGGTTTTAAGATTCTTACTAGTCACATATATTCTTGTGCGGTGAATAAGTGGTGTTGAGTCCAGTTCACTGAGCAAGGAGTAGGTCTTGTCTATTAAATATTGGGTGTATGGAACGGTATCTGAGCGAATTTGAACCCCTTGTTTTATGCATCACCCCACCTCACCTTTCCCGTTAAGCAGCCATAGTGTGTTTTCTAAACGTGTGACTCTGTTCTGTTTTGTAATTCAGTTCAAGTGTAGCGGTTTTTACATTCCCTCTATAAGTGATAGCTTATGATAAGTGTCTTTTTCTGTGTGACTTATTTCACTTAGAATCGTCGTACCTAACTCCACTCATCTTGCTTCTACTAGCCTTATGACATTGATTTCTTGTCTGAGTGATATTGCATTGTACATAAGGACCACAACTTCTTTATCCCTTTTTCTCTTTCCTGGGATATTTAAGGTGTCATGAAGTGGAGGTTCTTGTCAACAGAGCAGCCCTAAACTTTGGGGTGCCTGTGTCTTGCTGATTTTTAGTTTTCCCAATTTATACGCCCATGAGTGGACGTGCCCTATGCTCCCTAAACTGTGTTTTTTCGATGTTTCAGGACACACTGTACACTTCTCCAGAGTGGCTGTTGGCAATTTACATCCCGCTCATCAGCGTAGCAAGGCTGCCATTTCTCCATGGCCTGTCCTGCATTTCTGGTTTTGACACTTTTTGCAGCATGGCCCTTTTGACCGATGGGAAGCGAGACTTCTTTGTAGCGCTGATTTGCCTTTCCAGGTTGCTTGGTTGGCCAAAAAGGGCGTATGCGTTTTTTCCTGAATATATTCAGGAAAAAACGCATACGCCCTTTTTGGCCAAGGGCATCATTGTCGACCATTTGCCGCTTTTCATGTGCTTTAAAGGCGATTCGAATCTACCTCCTGAAATCTGTTTTCTGCAATTCTGCCTTGCTTTCAAATCCTCTTCGTTGCCTTCCCTCAATATATCTGTGGATGAGAGTAATCATTTATAACTCTGCGGGTTTGTGAATTGCAGTGTCCCTGAGCTCCATTTTTCAACTCGCTTTTTTGGGAGCTGGCCGCAAAAGCGCCGGATTGCCTCAGGCCCTATTGTGCTTCTGGGCGGCAGGCTGAGCCTGTGATTAATTCTTCTTCCTGATGGGAAATTAGAGTGACCTGTGCCTGTCCCAACACATAGATCTAGTCTCTCATTGGTTGCCCCTCTTCCCGTTCATCCTCAGGACAAATTGCAACCTGTACAGAACAGGAGGTTAAATGTGCTGATTCTCCAAGTAGGGAGATTGCTAGTAAAGTAGCTGGAATGGCGAACCCGAGCACAAGGAGATGAGAAATGAGGTGCGTTTTAGAAACCTTTCAAAATCACACGGTGTACCATCTTCTGGGTTTCTCATGCATGTTTTCTATGTAGGAAGATGCCTTTGAACCTGGAGATTTGGGAGCCATGGGATGGGTAGCACGCAGTATTACTTTAAAGTGTCTGCGTTTGCTCACCCAACCTCACCCAACCTCTCAGCCCCAAGAGTGTCCACCCTTATGTCTCATCCAGCTGTGGGTCTAGATATGGTCAATCCAGGTTGCATTACAGCCCCTGAACGAATTTTGTAAGAATTTCTCTCTCTTTCACTGTCTTTGTTTTACGGGTTTTTAAAAGTAATTTATTTTTATAATGGGGTTTAGCTGCTTTTCACGGCTGTGTTTATGCGGCTTTACACCCACTTGACTCACTTCCAGACATATATCAATACATAGGTTTTAAGATTCTTACTAGTCACCTATATTCTTGTGCGGTGAATAGGGTGTGTTGAGTCCAGTTCACTGAGCAAGGAGTAGGTCTTGTCTATTACATATTGGGTGTATGGAACTGTATCTGAGCGAATTTGAACCCCTTGTTTTATGCATCACCCCACCTCACCTTTCCCGTTAAGCAGCCATAGTGTGTTTTCTAAACGTGTGACTCTGTTCTGTTTTGTAATTCAGTTCAAGTGTAGTGGTTTTTACATTCCCTCTCTAAGTGATAGCTTATGATAAGTGTCTTTTTCTGTGTGACTTATTTCACTTAGAATCGTCGTACCTAACTCCACTCATCTTGCTTCGACTATCCTTATGACATTGATTACATGTCTGAGTGATATTCCATTGTACATAAGGACCACGACTTCTTTATCCATTTTTCTCTTTCCTGGGATATTTAAGTTGTCATGAAGTGGAGGTTCTTGTCAACAGAGCAGCCCTAAACTTTTGGGTGCCTGTGTCTTCGTGATTTTTAGTTTTCCCAATTTATACACCCATGAGTGGAGGTGCCCTATGCTCCCTAAGCTGTGTTTTTTCGATGTTTCAGGACACACCGTACACTTCTCCAGAGTGGCTGTTGGCAATTTACATCCCGCCCATCAGCGTAGCAAGGCTGCCATTTCTCCATGGCCTGTCCTGCATTTCTGGTTTTGACACTTTTTGCAGCATGGCCCTTTTGACCGATGGGAAGCGAGACTTCTTTGTAGCGCTGATTTGCCTTTCCAGGTTGCTTGGTTGGCCAAAAAGGGCATATGCGTTTTTTACTGAATATATTCAGGAAAAAACGCATACGCCCTTTTTGGCCAAGGGCATCATTTTCCACGTTTTGCCGCTTTTCATGTGCTTGAAAGGTGATTCGAATCTACCTCCTGAAACCTGTTTCCTGCAACTCTGCCTTGCTTTCAAATCCTCTTCGTTGCCTTCCCTCAATATATTTGTGGACGAGAGTTATCATTTATAACTCTGCATGTTTGTGAATTGCAGTGCCCATGTGCTCCATTTTTCAACTGGCTTTTTTCGGAGCTGGCCGCAGAAGCGCGGTATTGCCTCAGGCACTAATCTGGTTCCCGGCGGCAGGCTGAGCCTGTGGTTAATTCTTCTTCCTGATGGGAAAATAGAGTGACCTGTGCCTGTCCCAACACCTAGATCTAGTCTCTCATTGGTTGCCCCTCTTCCCATTCATCCTTAGGACAAATTGCAACCTGTATGGAACAGGAGGTTAAAGGTGCTGATTCTCCAAGTAGGGAGATTGCTAGTAAAGTAGCTGGAATGGGGAACCCGAGCACACGGAGTTGAGAAATGAGGTGCGTTTTAGAAACTTTCCCAATCTCACGGTGTACCATCTTCTGGGTTTCTCATGCATGATTTCGATGTAGGAAGATGCCTTTGAACCTGGAGATTTGGGACCCATGGGATGGGTACCACACAGTATTACTTTAAAGGGTCTGCATTTGCTCACCCAACCACACCAAACCTCTCAGCCCCAAGAGTGTCCACCCTTATGTCTCATCCAGCTGTGGGTCTAGATATGGTCAATCCAGGTTGCGTCACAGCCCCTGAATGAATTTTGTAAGAATTTCTCTCTCTTTCACTGTCTTTGTTTCATGGGTTTTTAAAACTAATTTATTTTTATAATGGGGTTTAGCTGCTTTTCACGGCTGTGTTTATGCGGCTTTACACCCACTTGACTCACTTCCAGAGAGATATCAATACATAAGTTTTACGATTCTCACTAGTCAGATATATTCTTGTGTGGTGAATAGGGGGTGTTGAGTCCAGTTCACTGAGCAAGGAGTAGGTCTTGTCTATTACATATTGGGTGTATGGAACGGTATCTGAGCTAATTTGAAACCCTTGTTTTATGCATCACCCCACGTCACCTTTCCCGTTAAGCAGCCATAGTGTGTTTTCTAAATGTGTGACTCTGTTGTGATTTTAATTCAGTTCAATTGTAGCGGTTTTTACATTCCCTTTATAAGTCATAGCTTTTGATAAGTGTATTTTTCTGTGTGACTTATTTCACTTAGAGTCGTCGTACCTAAATCCACTCATCATGCTGCTACTAGCCTTATGACATTGATTTCATGGCTGAGTGATATTCCATTGTACATAAGGACCACGACTTCTTTATCCATTTTTCTCCTTCCTGGGATATTTAAGGTTTCGTGAAGTGGAGGTTCTTGTCAACAGAGCAGCCCTAAACTTTGGGGTGCCTGAGTCTTGCTGATTTTTAGTTTTCCCAATTTATACGCCCATGAGTGGAAGTGCCCTATGCTCCATAAACTTTGTTTTTTCGATGTTTCAGGCCACACCGTATACTTCTCCAGAGTGGCTGTTGGCAATTTACATCCCGCCCATCAGCGTGGCAAGGCTCCCATTTCTCCATGGCCTGTCCTGCATTTGTGGTTTTGACACTTTTTTCAGCATGGCCCTTTTGACCCATGGGAAGCGAGACTTCTTTGTAGCGCTGATTTTCCTTTCCAGGTTGCTTGGTTGACCAAAAAGGGCGTATGCGTTTTTTCCTGAATATATTCAGGAAAAAACGCATACGCCCTTTTTGGCCAAGGGCATCATTTTCCACGTTTTGCCGCTTTTCATGTGCTTGAAAGGCGATTCGAATCTACCTCCTGAAACCTGTTTCATGCAAATCTGCCTTGCTTTCAAATCCTCTTCGTTGCCTTCCCTCAATATATTTGTGGACGAGAGTTATCATTTATAACTCTGCAGGTTTGTGAATTGCAGTGCCCATGTGCTCCATTTTTCAACTGGCTTTTTTCGGAGCTGGCCGCAGAAGCGCGGGATTGCCCCAGGCACTAATCTGGTTCCTGGCGGCAGGCTGAGCCTGTGCTTAATTCTTCTTCCTGATGGGAAAATAGAGTGACCTGTGCCTGTCCCAACACCTAGATCTAGTCTCTCATTGGTTGCCCCTCTTCCCGTTCATCCTCAGGACAAATTGCAACCTGTACAGAACAGGAGGTTAAAGGTGTTGATTCTCCAAGTAGGGAGATTGCTAGTAAAGTAGCTGGAATGGCGAACCCGAGCACAAGGAGATGAGAAATGAGGTGCGTTTTAGAAACCTTTCAAAATCACACGGTGTACCATCTTCTGGGTTCCTCATGCAAGTTTTCGATGTAGGAAGATGCCCTTGAACCTGGAGATTTGTGACCCATGGGATGGGTACCACGCAGTATTACCTTAAAGGGTCTGTGTTTGCTCACCCAACCTCACCAAACCTGTCAGCCCCAAGAGTGTCCACCCTTAGGTCTCATCCAACTGTGGGTCTAGATATTTTCAATCCAGGTTGCATCACAACCCCTGAATGAATTTTGTAAGAATTTCTCTGTCTTTCACTGTCTTTGTTTCATGGGTTTTTAAAACTAATTTATTTTTATAATGGGGTTTAGCTGCTTTTCACAGCTGTGTTTATGCGGCTTTAAACCCACTTGACTCACTTCCAGAGAGATATCAATACATAAGTTTTAAGATTCTCACTAGTCAGATATATTCTTGTGCGGTGAATAGGGGGTGTTGAGTCCAGTTCACTGAGCAAGGAGTAGGTCTTTTCTATTACATATTGGGTGTATGGAACGGTATCTGAGCTAATTTGAAACCCTTGTTTTATGCATCACCCCACGTCACCTTTCCCGTTAAGCAGCCATAGTGTGTTTTAAATGTGTGACTATGTTCTAATTTGTAATTCAATTCAAGTGTAGCGGTTTTTACATTCCCTCTATAAGTGATAGCTTTTGATAAGTGTCTTTTTCTGTGTGACTTATTTCCCTTAGAATCGTCGTACCTAAGTACACGCATCTTGCGTCTACTGGCCTTATGACATTGATTTCATGGCAGAGTGATATTCCATTTTACATAAGAACCACAATTTCTTTATCCATTTTTCTCTTTCCTGGGATATTTAAGGTGTCATGAAGTGGAGGTTCTTGTCAACAGAGTAGCCCTAAACTTTGGGGTGCCTGTGACTTGCTGATTTTTAGTTTTCCCAATTTATACGCCCATGAGTGGAAGTGTCTTATGCTACCTAAGCTGTGTTTTTTCGATGTTTCAGGACACACCGTACACTTCTCCAGAGTGACTGTTGGCAA
This sequence comes from Eschrichtius robustus, assembly GCF_028021215.1. NCBI lineage: Eukaryota > Metazoa > Chordata > Mammalia > Artiodactyla > Eschrichtiidae > Eschrichtius > Eschrichtius robustus. The sequence goes on from NW_027175257.1 coordinate 3,927,652, forward strand.
TTTACATCCTGCCCATCAGCGTAGCAAGGCTCCCTTTTCTCCATGGCCTGTCCTGCATTTGTGGTTTTGACACATTTTTCAACATTGCCCTTTTGACCGATGGGAAGCGAGACTTCTTTGTAGTGCTGATTTGCCTTTCCAGGTTGCTTGGTTGGCCAAAAAGGGCGTATGCGTTTTTTCCTGAATATATTCAGGAAAAAACGCATACGCCCTTTTTGGCCAAGGGCATCATTGTCGACGTTTTGCCGCTTTTCTTGAGCTTTAAAGGCGATTCGAATGTACCTCCTGAAATCTGTTTCCTGCAATACTGCCTTGCTTTCAAATCCTCTTCGTTGCTTTCCCTCAATATATTTGTGGACGAGAGTTATCATTTATAACTCCGCAGGTTTGTGAATTGCAGTGCCCCTGAGCTCCATTTTTCAACTCGCTTTTTTGGTAGCTGGCCGCAAAAGCGCGGGATTGCCTCAGGCCCTATTCTGGTTCCGGGCGGCAGACTGAGCCTGTGGTTAATTCTTCTTCCTAATGGGAAAATAGAGTGACCTGTGCCTGTCCCAACACCTAGATCTAGTCTCTCATTGGTTGCTCCTCTTCCCGTTCATCCTCAGGACAAATTGCAACCTGTACAGAACAGGAGGTTAAAGGTGCTGATTCTCCAAAAAGGGAGATTGCTAGTAAAGTAGCTGGAATGGCGAACCCGAGCACAAGGAGGTGAGAAATGAGGTGCGTTTTAGAAACCTTTCCCGATCACACGGTGTACCATCTTCTGGGTTTCTCATGCATGTTTTCGATGCAGGAAGATGCCCTTGAACCTGGAGATTTGGGACCCATGGGATGGGTACCACGCAGTATTACTTTAAAGGGTCTGCGTTTGCTCACCCAACCTCACCCAACCTTTCAGCCCCAAGAGTGTCCACCCTTAGGTCTCATCCACCTGTTGGTCTAGAATTGGTCAATCCAGGTTGCATCACGGCCCCTGAACGAACTGTGTAAGAACTTCTCTCTCTTTCACTGTCTTTGTTTTACGGGTTTTTACAAGTAATTTATTTTTATAATGGGGTTTAGCTGCTTTTCACGGCTGTGTTTATGCGGCTTTACACCCACTTGACACACTTCCAGAGAAATATCAATACATAGGTTTGAAGATTCTTACTAGTCAGATATATACTTGTGTGGTGAATAGGGGATGTTGAGTCCAGTTCACTGAGCAAGGAGTAGGTCTTGTCTATTACATATTGGGTGTATGGAACGGTATCTGTGCTAATTTGAAACCCTTGTTTTATGCATCACCCCACCTCACCTTTCCCGTTAAGCAGCCATAGCGTGTTTTCTAAACGTGTGACTCTGTTCTCTTTTGTAATTCAGTTCAAGTGTAGCGGTTTTTACATTCCCTCTATAAGTGATAGCTTACGATAAGTGTCTTTTTCTGTGTGACTTATTTCACTTAGAGTCGTCGTACCTAAATCCACTCATCATGCTGCTACTAGCCTTATGACATTGATTTCATGTCTGAGTGATATTCCATTGTACATAAGGACCACAACTTCTTTATCCATTTTTCTCTTTCCTGGGATATTTAAGGTGTCATGAAGTGGAGGTTCTTGTCAACAGAGCAGCCCTAAACTTTGTGGTGCCTGTGTCTTGTGATTTTTAGTTTTCCCAATTTATACGCCCATGAGTGGAAGTGCCCTATGCTCCCTAAACTGTGTTTTTTCGATGTTTCAGTACACACCGTACACTTCTCCAGAGTGGCTGTTGGCAATTTACATACCGCCCATCAGCGTGGCAAGGCTCCCATTTCTCCTTGGCCTGTCCTGCATTTGTGGTTTTGACACTTTTTTCAGCATGGCCCTTTTGACGGATCGAAAGCGAGACTTCTTTGTAGCGCTGATTTGCCTTTCCAGGTTGCTTGGTTGGCCAAAAAGGGCGTATGCGTTTTTTCCTGAATATATTCAGGAAAAAACGCATACGCCCTTTTTGGCCAAGGGCATCATTGTCGACGTTTTGCCGCTTTTCATGTGCTTTAAAGGCGATTCGAATCTACCTCCTGAAAAGTGTTTCCTGCAGTTCTGCCTTGCTTTCAATTCCTCTTCGTTGCCTTCCCTCAATATATTTGTGGACGAGAGTTATCATTTATAACTCTGCATGTTTGTGAATTGCAGTGCCCATGTGCTCCATTTTTCAACTGGCTTTTTTGGGAGCTGGCCGCAGAAGTTCGGGATTGCCTCAGGCCCTATTCTGGTTCCGGGCGGCAGGCTGAGCCTGTGGTTATTTCTTCTTCCTGATGGGAAAATAGAGTGACCTGTGCCTGTCCCAACACCTAGATCTAGTCTCTCATTGGTTGCCCCTCTTCCCGTTCATCCTCAGGACAAATTGCAACCTGTATGGAACAGGAGCTTAAAGGTGCTGTTTCTCCATGTAGGGAGATTACTAGTTAAGAAGCTGGAATGGCGAACCCGAGCACAAGGAGATGAGAAATGAGGTGCGTTTCAGAAACCTTTCCCGATCAGACAGTGTACCATGATCTGGGTTACTCATGCATGTTTTTGATGTAGGAAGATGCCCTTGAACCTGGAGATTTGGGACCCATGGGATGGGGACCACGCAGTATTACTTTAAAGGGTCTGCGTTTGCTCACCCAACCTCACCAAAACTCTCAGCCCCAAGAGTGTCCACCCTTATGTCTCATCCAGCTGTGGGTCTAGATATGGTCAATCCAGGTTGCATCACAACCCCTGAACGAATTTTGTAAGAATTACTCTCTCTTACACTGTCTTTGTTTTACGGGTTTTTAAAAGTAATTTATTTTTAAAATGGGTTTTAGCTGCTTTTCACGGCTGTGTTTATGCCGCTTTACACTCACTTGACTCTCTTCCAGAGAGAGGTCAATACATAGGTTTTCAGATTCTTACTACTCAGATATATTCTTGTGCGCTGAATAGGGGGTGTTGAGTCTAGTTCACTGAGCAAGGAGTAGGTCTTGTCTACTACATATTGGGTTTATGGAACGGTATCTGAGCTAATTTGAAACCCTTGTTTTATGCATCACCCCACCTCACCTTTCCCGTTAAGCAGCCATAGTGTGTTTTTAAAATGGGTGACTGTGTTCTGTTTTGTAATTCAGTTTAAGTCTAACGGTTTTTACATTCCCTCTATAAGTGATATCTTATGATAAGTGTCTTTTTCTGTGTGACTTATTTCACTTAGAATCGTCGTACCTAAATCCACTCATCATGCTGCTACTAGCCTTATGATATTGATTTCATGGCTGAGTGATATTCCATTGTACATAAGTACCACAACTTCTTTACCATTTTTCTCATCCCTGGGATATTTAAGATGTACACAAGTGGAGGTTCTTGTAACCAGAGCAGCCCTAAACTTTGGGGTGCCTGTGTCTTGTTGATTTTAATTTTTCCAATTTATACGCCCATGAATGGATGTGCCCCTTTCTCTCTAGCTGTGTTTTTTAGATGTTTTAGGAAACACCGTACCGTTCTCCAGAGTCGCCATTGGCAATTTACATCCCGACCATCAGTGTAACAATGCTCCCTTTCCTCCCTGGCCTCTCCTGTATTTTTTTTACACTTTTTTAGGAAGGCCCTTTTGACCGATGGGAAGTGAGACTTCTTTGTAGTGCTGCATTGCATTTCCGGCTTGCTTGGTTGGCCAAAAAGGGCCTATGCGTTTTTTCCTGAATTTATTCAGAAAAAAAACACATATGCTCTTTTTGGCCATGTGCATCGTTGTCGACTTTTGGCCGCTTTTCATGTGCTTTAGGGGCTATTCGAATCTAACTCCTGAAATCTGTTTCCTGCAATTCTGCCTTGCTTTCCAATCCTGTTCGTTGCCTTCCCTCAATATAGTTTTGGACGATAGTTATAATTTATAACTTTGCAGGTTTGTGAATTGCAGTGCCCCTGAGCTCCATTTTTCAACTCGCTTTTTTGGGAGCTGTCCGCAGAACCGCTGCTTTGCTTCTGGCCCTACTCTGGTTCCCGGTGGCAGGCTAAGCCTTTGCTTAATTCTTCTTCCTGATTGGAAATTAGAGTGACATGTGCCTGTCCGAACATCTAGGGCTTGGCTCTCCTTGTTTCTCCTCCTTCCCCTTCTTCCTTTCGAAAAATTCCAAATTTTGTGCAACTGGATGTTGAAGGTGCTGACATCCTCAGGTGGGGAGATTTTAAGGAAAAAGGCTGGAGGTGTGACCCCAACAACCAGGAAATTAGGAGTTTTGGTGCCTTTTCCAAAATCTCCCTGATCCAACCGTGTTCCATCTTCTGGGTGTCACAGGCATGTTTTAGCTGTAGGAAAGGTCCCGTGTATGTAAGGAGAACACCAGGGATTTTTCCAAATCAGTGTCTCCCCGAACTCCAATCTGGGGAATTTTTAAGCTACTGGTACATGTGTGTTCATTAAGGGACTTGGGCCGTAGGCAGAGTCCGAACTTTAGATGATTGAAGTCTTCAGGTTCAGAAACGCTCACCATCGGCCTCCTTTAGTTTCCATTTTATCTGTAGTTGATAGATGATGTCGATATAGATATCTATTGTTTTTCAGATTATTTCCCCTTAGGGGTCATTACAAAATATTGAGTATAGTTCCCTGTGTTATACAGTAGTTCCTTGTTGATGATATATTTTATACATAGCAGTGTGTATATGTTAATCTGAAACTGTTAATTTATCCCTCCTCCCACCTTTCCCCTTTGGTAATAAAAAATATAAGATTTTATACTTCTCAGAAATCTAGGAGCTGAAAGAGAGGTATCATTTTCAATGGAAAATCAGTCAAAACAAGGTTGAAACTTCAACCAAGATTATTAGATGTACATCCTTGGAAAGAAATCACTGCATTTCTCTACTGTTGACCTGACAAATAAGACAAACCCCTCCACTGAACTTGCTTATAATAAAGTGATGGAAATATCAAATGGAAGTGTTAGAAACATCTTATTTTACACGAGCCTTATACACTGCTCTATGTTAATTACAGTTTGGCTCGCACATCTGTTCTTTGAAGTTACAATGTTCTCAAATTCTGTTACTGATCCTGCAGAGTGGGCCCCAACAAGGGTCTCCCTGCCTAGTGTCATTGGAGCCAACAGATCGAGACTGACTTTGGTTCAGAAGCAAAGGAAAACTTTATATTTTGATCAGAGAATGGAGAGGTGAGAGTGTGTGCTTCCCTGCGGGTTGTGGGCCGGGCTGCTGTGTAGAGATCCTGGCACCGTCAGCGGGAGGGAGGGGGCGGAGCTCTCGAGGGCCGGGTTGGCTGGAGCTCAGGCTCTATGTCGCAGAGTCTGCACGGGGCCCCACGAGCTGAGGTGTCGGCCCAGCCATTTTGCACTAGGAAATCGGGTCTGAAGTGTCGGGTGTGGGACCTCTGCATGTGGAAACCTAGGAGCAAGTGAAATTAGACAAAGCACAAAGGAAAAAATGGTTAGACTTTATTTTATTGCCCAGATTCTATTTTCATCTCCCAGGAATTTTTCATGGGCTTTGCCAGTGACAAAGCCCTCCTCTGCCTTTTGTCCCATTCCTCATTCTTGGGGTGCTGAGGGTGCAGACACCTCTTCTGTAAATGCTTCGTGCTGAGTTGGGTGTCCTCATACCCGGGGCGAGGGGGAGGACTTCTCCCAAGCAGCCTCCAGGTGAGGTTGATTGTCCCCAGGCCTCCTCCCTCACTGCTCGTCTGCCTGAGCACCAGCATTGGAAGTTTTATAGATTCTAATGACCTTTAAGGGTCCAGGAAAGAGATGTGCAGAGACGCTGGGGGTGGGGTGGGCCGTTTTACCATGCTCCACATTGGTTCGGCCCCCTTAGGCTGACAGTTCCTGCTAGCCTAGATGCTCTGACCAGTACTCTGCGCTTTCTTCAGTTAGGCCACTGAATTAACGTACAAACAACACCAGGTGTCAGAGCCCTGCTTGCTCAACTCCCAGACAGTCCAGGGCCGGTGGTGATCCAGGACCTTCACGGCCACTCAGTCAACGGCCTTTTGAAGTAGCCAGGAGTGCAGCCGGTCTCATTGGCCGCCGTCACCGCGGTGTCTGTAGGTTTTTCTATGGTGGCAGCGTTATTTACGGTTCCCCTGCCAAGTTTATTAGCTCCGCTCTGGGTGCAGTAAGTCCTGTAAGCAATAGTCTGCTCTTTTGGGACACACTCTTGTTGTTTTCTGAGAGAAGCTCCAGGTCAAGTGATGGTCAAACGAGTCGTCATGGGGGCCCATTGCTCCAGGTTTTCTCTCTGGAGGTTGGTGTTGGAGGGCCTCCTCACTCGAGGTCATTGTGCCCACGGAGCAATCCCTGCAACTTCAGGGCATGGTGGGTGGTTAGGATCACCAAGTGGCGTCCTTTTCCCTTAGGAGGGAGCTGGCCTTGCGGGCTGCTGATTTCCAGGTTTTTAGATACCCCCAGTATCCTGGTCGGATGGGGTGGCTGGCCAATGCCTGGAGGGCATTCTTGCATTGTTCCATTTCAAGTGGTCCCAGTTTTTGCACTAATACTCCAAGGGCGATTCGCCTTGGACCAGGAATGTAAAGGTCAAAGGGTTTAGCTAACTTAGGGAGGTCCAGGGCAAGGATCTGAACTGACTGCTCTTTCCATTCTTGAAAGGCCGCTTCTGGATTCTATTCAAAAGGATCATCATCTTTTCCTTTCAGTGTTTCATATAGAGGCCCAGCTATTAGACTGTAGTTAGGGATCCAGATGCAGCAAACCCCGGTCTCCCCAGGAACCCCTAAGCTGTCTTCTAGTTTCAGGAAGGGTGAGGCTGCAAATGGCTTCTTCCCTTTCCTGGGGTGGGCTTCTCCGACATTCTGAGCGAATGAAGCCCAGGAAGGTCACCTTAGTTTGTGATATTTGAGCCTTTTTCTTGGACACCTTCTATCTTTTATTGGCTAGGTAGTTCAGAGGCCTCCTTAGTCGGGCTGGTGATCAGAATGTCATCTGCATATTGAAGGAGGGTTCCCTTCTCCAGAGGTAGATTTTTTAGGTCTTTAGCTAACATTTCCCCAAAGATGGTGTGGGAATTTTTGAACCCCTGGGGCAGGACGGCCCAGCAGTATTGTTTTTGTTGTATGTTGAGTCCTGCCACTCACAGCCAAAATTTCTTGTGACTCTGGGACGAATGGAATACAGAAGAAGGCATCATTGAAGTCTAATACAGAATACCATGTCCTGGTGGATGGTAGAATGACCAGCAGGGTGTAGGAATTAGGAACTACTAGATGTATATCCTCTGTGGCTTCACTGACTGTCCTGGCGTCCTCTACCAGGTCCCCAGCAGCTCACGGGGCTCTTGTGGTCAGGTCCCTCCCAGGATATGGAGCTCACCTGGGCAGGTACCCAGCAGCCCACGGGGCTGTGGTGGTTAGGCCCCTCCCAGGATATGGAGCTCACCTGGGCAGGTACCCAGCAGCCCATGGGGCCATCATGGTCAGGCCCCTCCCAGGATATGGAGCTCACCTGGGCAGGTACGCAGCAGCCCACGGGGCTCTCGTGGGCATGCCCCTCCCTGGATATGGAGCTCCCGTGGACAGGTACCCCGACAGGGCTGGGCACACAGGAACTGTGCATATAGCCCTCATTGCAGAGCACCCCCAGCACACCTGTCACTCAGAGCTGACACAGAGCACCTCAGAGCAGAGCTTGAACTAATAAACAGCAGCTCCAACAGGTCTGTGACCCTAGGCTTCACTCTGTGCGGCCTCCCTCTGCCTGGTCTTCTAGGGGCTTCCACAGCAGCCGGGGCACCAGGCCTCTGTCTCCACCCACCACCCCTCCTCTCCCTGACTCCTGGGTTCCTCTCATTAGCAGAGGGTCTTCTTGAAGTTGTCTCCCACTCCTGGACCAGATAAAATGATTAGAAAACAAGCCAGGGCTGCCGCCCCTTATCTATCCTGACTCTCGGGACCCTACACCTGTTCCTTGGATCTGGCCGGTGCAGCAAGGCCCATTTTCTGCAAATCTGAGCCCCTGAGGGGCGAGGATTGGCTGACCTGGGCAGCCTGACCCGGCCGGCCAGCCCTTCCCAGGTGTGCCTGGGTTGAGGTCAATATAAACACCCCTCCAGGCAGCAAAAGCCTCTGCAGCTGTGCCTGACGCCATATTCTCTGCCCCGTCAGCAGTCTCGGGGTTGGGCTGGTGGGAGGCAGTAGGGCCCACGGCTCTATGAGTGGCCCGTTGTGACTGGGGCTCTACTGGACTTTCTGCAGGAGTTGCCGGGCTGCCACCTGCTAAAGAAGAGGATGTGTCACCCATACTTGCTGCTGGAATTTCTCCCCGGGCAGAGGTAAGGAAGGAAAAAAGCAGTGGGGGCCGGGACAGGAGGGGTACCTCAGGCAGGGAAATGGAAAGTTTCCAGACGAGCGCCCGGGGCCAGGACCATCCTGGCTGGCCTGCAGACACCAAGTCGGCCTGCGTGCTGTCGCTGGTGTGACTCCAAGCCCCTTCCTCTAGTTTTTAGTCTTTGCACACATTCAGGTGTTTTACCTGGGAACGGTGGGAAAAGTTCAGCAGCAGCTGGCCTGGGGCTCAGCTCACGTTTAGTCAGAGACGCCTCCTCACGGTCCCCCAGCTTTGCAATGAGGCCGCTCCTTGTGTGGGGGCTGCTGGCTGCATGGGAGATGATTCCCCACCTGTGACCAACTTAACAATTGTTTACCACTGGAGCAAGTGCGCTGATAGGGTTTTCCTCTGTATGACCAGTGGGTTCAGTTTTTTTTTTTTTTCTTTTTTGGTTCAAGGTAAGTTTTATTCCTCTTTTTGTATTTATGGATATAAGCATGGAAATCATTCATTCATATAAATACGTCTATGGGAAGGACAGAACTTTTTTTTCTGTTTTATTTTCTTAAGTATTATTTATTTTTTAATTTTTGAATTTATTTTATTCATTTTTTTATACAGCAGGCTCTTATTGGTTATCTATTTTATACATATAAGTGTATATGTGTCAATCCCAGGGTTGCAATTCATCCCACCACCACCACCCTGCCACTTTCCCCCCTTGGTGTCTATACATTTGTTCTCTACATCTGTGTCTCTATTTCTGCCTTGCAAACCAGTTCATCTTTACCATTTTTCTAGGTTCTACATGTATGCGTTAATATACGATATTTGTTTTTCTCTTTCTGACTTACTTCACTCTGTATGACAGTCTCTAGATCTATCCACGTCTCTACAAATGACCCAATTTCATTCCTTTTTATGGCTGAGTAATATTCCATTTTATATATGTAGCACATCTTTTCCGTTCGTCTGTCTATGGGCATTTAGGTTGCTTCCATGACCTGGCTATTGTAAATAGTGCTGCAATGAATATTGTGGTGAATATGTCTTTTTGAATTATGGTTTTCTCTGGGTATATGGCCAGTAGTGGGATTGCTGGGTCATATGGTTATTCTATTTTTAGTTTTTTAAGGAACCTCCATACTGTTCTCCATAGTGACTGTATCAATTTACATTCCCACAAATAGTGTAAGAGGGTTCCCTTTTCTCCACACCCTCTCCAGCATTTGTTGTTTGTAGATTTTCTGATGATGCCCATTCTAACTCGTGTGAGGTGATACCTCATTGTAGTTTTGGTTTATATTTCTCTAATAATTAGTGATGTTGAGTAGCTTTTCATGTGTTTCTTGGTCATCTGTATGTCTTCTTGGGACAAATGTCTATTTACGTCATCTGCCCATTTTTGGATTGGTTTGTTTGTTTTTTTACTGTTGAGCTGCATGAGCTGTTTATATACATTGGAGATTAATCCTTTGTCCATTGATTCGTTTGCAAATATTTTCTCCCATTCTGAGGGTTGTCTTTTCGTCTTGTTTGTAGTTTCCTTTGCTTTGCAAAAGCTTTTAGGTTTCATTTGCTTCCATTTGTTTTTTTTTTTTTTTTTTTTATTCCATTACTCTAGGAGGTGGATCAAAAAATATCTTGCTGTGATTTATGTCAAAGAGTATTCTTCCTATGTTTTCCTCTAAGAGTTTTATAGTGTCCGGTCTTACATTTCGGTCTCTAATCCATTTGGAGTTTATTTTTTGTGTATGGTGTTAGGGAGTGTTCTAATTTCATTCTTTTACATGTAGCTGTCCATTTTTCCCAGCACCACTTATTGAAGAGACTGTCTTTTCTCCATTGTATACCCTTGCCTCCTTTGTCATAGATTAGTGGGCCATAGGTGTGTAGGTTTATCTCTGGGCTTTCTTTCTTTTTTTTTTTTTTTCTTTACATCTTTATTGGAGTATAATTGCTTTACAATTGTGTGTTAGTTTCTGCTGTATAAAAAAGTGAATCAGCTATGCGTATACATATAACACCATATCCCCTCCCTCTTGCACCTCCCTCTCACTCCCTTATCCCACCCTTTTAGGTGGTCACAAAGCACAGAGCTGATCTCCCTGTGCTATGTGGCTGCTTCCCAGTAGCTATCAATTTTACATTTGGTAGTGTATATATGTCCATACCACTCTCTCACTTTGTCCCAGCTTACCCTTCCCTCTCCCCATGTCCTCAAGTCCTTTCTCTACGTCTGTGTCCTTAATCCTTTCCTGCCCCTAGGTTCTTCATAAACTTTTTTTTTTTAGATTCCATATATATGTGTTAGCATATGGTATTTGTTTTTCTCTTTCTGACTTACTTCACTCTGTAGGACAGACTCTAGATCCATCCACCTCACTAAAAATAACTCAATTTCGTTTCTTTTTATGGCTGAATAATGTTCCATCGTATATATGTGCCACATCTTCTTTTTCCATTTATCTGTTGATGGACACTTAGGTTGCTTCCATGTCCTGGCTATTGTAAATAGAGCTACAGTGAACATTGTGGTACATGACTCTTTTTGAATTATGGTTTTCTCAGGGTAAATGTCCAGGAGTGGGTTTGCTGGGTTGTATGGTAGTTCTATTTTTAGTTTTTAAGGAAGCCCCATACCGTTCTCCCTAGTGGCTATATCAATTTACATTCCCACCTACAGTGCAAGAGGGTTCCCTTTTCTCCAATAAATGCCTCTCCAGCATTTACTGTTGGTAGATTTTTTGATGATGGCCATTCTGACTGGTGTGAGGTGATACCTCACTGTAGTTTTGATTTGCATTTCTCTAATGATTAGTGATGCTCAGCATCCTTTCATGTGTTTGTTGGCAACCTGTATATCTTCTTTGGAGAAATTTCTATTTAGGTCTTCTGCCCATTTTTGGATTGGGTTGTTTGGTTTTGTGATATTGAGCTACATGAGCTGCTTTTTGTAGATTAATCCTTTGCCATTTGCTTCATTTGAAAATATTTTCTCCCATTCTGATGGTTGTCTTTTCATCTTGCTTAAGTTTTCCTTTGCTGTGCAAAAGAATTTATGTTTCATTCGGTCCCATTTTTTAATTTTTGTTTTTATTTCCATTTCTCTAGGAGGTGGGTCAAAAAGGATCTTGCTGTGATTTATGTCATAGACTGTTCTGCTTATGTTTTCTTCTAAGAGTTTTATAGTGGCTGGTCTTATATTTAGGTCTCTAATCCATTTTGAGTTACTTTTGTGTATGGTGTTAGGGAGTGTACTAATTTCATTCTTTTACATGTAGCTGTCCAGTTTTCCCAGCACCACTTACTGAAGACACTGTCTTTTCTCCATTGTATACCCTTGCCTCCTTTGTCATAGGTACGTGGGTTTATCTCTGTGCTTTCTATCCTTTTCTATTGACCTATATTTCTGTGTTTGTGTCAGTACCATATTATCTTGATTACTGTAGCTTTGTAATATAGTCTGAAGTCTGGAAGTCTGATTCCTCCAGCTCTTTTTTTTCCCCCTCAAGACTGCTTTGGCTATCCAGGGTCTTTTGTGTCTCCCTACAAATTTTAAGATTTTTTTTCTTGTTCTGTAGAAAATGCCAAAGGTATTTTGATCGGGATTGCATTGAATCTGTAGATTGCTTTGGGTAGTATAGTCATTTTCACAATATTGATTCTTCTAATCCAAGGACATGGTATATGTCTCCATCTGTTTATATCATCTTTGATTTCTTTCATCAGTGTCTTATAGTTTTCTGAGTACAGGTCTTTTACTTCCTTAGGTAGGTTTATTCCTAGGTATTTTATTCTTTTTGTTGCAGTGGTAATGGGATTGTTTCCTTAATTTCTCTTTCTGATCTTTCATTGTTAGTGTATAGGAATGCAAGCAATTTCTGTGCATTAATTTTGTATCCTGCAACTTTACCAAATTCATTGATTAGCTCCAGTGGTTTTCTGGTGGCATCTTTAAGATTCTCTATCTATGATATCATGTCATCTGCAAACAGTGACAATTTTACTTCTTCTTTTCCGTTTTGTATTCCTTTTATTTCTTTTTCTTCTCTGATTGCCATGGCTAGGACTTCCAAAACTATGTTGAATAGCAGTGGTGAGAGTGGACATCCTCGTCTTGTTCCTGATCTTAGAGGAAACGCTTTCAGTTTTTCACCATTGAGAATGCTGTTTGCTGTGGGTTTGTCATATATGGCCTTTATTATGTTGAGGTAGTTTCCGTCTATGCCCACACTCTGCAGAGTTTTTATCGTAAATGAGTGTTGAATTTTCTCAAAATCTTTTCCTTCATCTATTGAGATGACCATATGGTTTTATTCTACAATTTGTTAATATGGTGTATCACATTGATTTGTGTATATTGAAGAATCCTTGCATCCCTGGGATAAACCCCACTTGATCATGGTGTATGATCCTTTTAATGTGTTGTTCGATTCTGTTTGCTAGTATTTTGTTGAGGATTTTTGCATCTATATTCATCAGGGATATTGGTCTATAATTTTCTTTCCTTGTAGTATCTCTGTCTGATTTTGGTATCAGGGTGATGGTGGTCTCATAGAATGAGTTTGGGAGTGTTCCTTCCCCTGCAATTGTTTTGAAGAATTTGAGAAGGTTGGGTGTTAGCTCTTCTCTAAATGTTTGATAGAATTCACCTGTAATGCCATCTGGTTCTGGACTTTTGTTTGTTGGAAGATTTTTAATCACAGTTTCAATTTCATTGCTTGTGATAGGTTTGTTCATATTTTCTATTTCTTCCTGGTTCAGTCTTAGAAGGTTATACCTTTCTAAGAATTTGTCCATTTCTTCCAGATTGTCCATTTTATTGGCACAGAGTTGCTTGTAGTAGTCTCTTAGGATGCTTTGTATTCCTGTGGTGTCTGTTGTAACTTCTCCTTTTTCACTTCTAATTTTGTTGATTTGCGTCCTCTCCCTCTTTTTCTTGAGTGTGGCTAAAGGTTGATCATTTTTGCTTATCTTCTCAAAGAACCAGCTTTTAGTTTTGATGATCTTTGCTTCCGTTTTCTTTGTTTCTATTTCATTTATTTCTGCTCTGATCTTTAGGATTTCTTTCCTTCTACTAACTTTGGGTTTTGTTCTTCTTTCTCTAGTTCCTCTAGGTGTAAGGTTAGATTGTTTATTTGAGATTTTTCTTGTTTCTTGAGGTAGGCTTGTATTGCTATAAACTTCCCTCTTAGAACTCCTTTTGCTGCATCCCATAGGTTTTGGATCATCGTGTTTTGGTTGTCATTTGTCTCTAGGTAGTTTTTGATTTCCCCTTTGATTTCTTCAGTGATCTCTTGGTTATTTAGTAACGTATTGTTTAGCCTCCATGTGTTTGTGTTTTTTACAGTTTTTTCCGTGTAATTGATTTCTAATCTCATAGCATTGTGGTCGGAACAGCTGCTTGATATGATTTCAGTTTTCTTAAATTTACTGAGGCTTTATCTGTGACCCAAGATGTGATCTATCCTGGAGAATGTTCCGTGTGCAGTTGAGAAGAACGTGTAATCTGCTGTTTTTGGATGGAATGTCCTATAAATATCAATGAACTCTATCTGGTCTATTGTGTCATTTAAAGCTTGTGTTTCCTTATTAATTTTCTGTCTGGCTGATCTCCACTGGTGTAAGTGAGCTGTTAAAGTCCCCCGCTATTATTGTGTTACTGTCGATTTCCTCTTTTATAGCTGTTAGCAGTTGCCTTATACATTGAGGTGCTCCTATGTTGGGTACATATATATTTATAATTGTTATATCTTCTTCTTGGATTGATCCCTTGACCATTATGTAGTGTCTTTCCTTGTCTCTTGTAACATTCTTTATTTTAAAGTCTATTTTATCTGATATGAGTATTGCTACTCCAGCTTTCTTTTGATTTTCATTAGCATAGAATATATTTTTCCATCGCCTCACTTTCAGTCTGTATGTGTCCCTAGGTCTGAAATGGGTCTCTTGTAGACAGCATATATATGGGTCTTGTTTTTGTATCCATTCAGCCAGTCTATGTCTTTTGGTTGGAACATTTAGTGCATTCACGTTTAAGGTAATTATCGATATGTATGTTCCTACTACTATTTTCTTAATTGTTATGGGTTTGTCTTGGTGGGTCCTTTTCTTCTCTTGTGTTTCCCACTTAGAGAAGTTCTTTTAGCATTTGGTGTAGAGCTGGTTGCATGGTGCTGAATTCTCTTAGCTTTTGCTTGTCTGTAAGGCTTTTGATTTCTCCATCAAATCTGAATGAGCTCTTTGCAGGGTGCAGTACCCTTGGTTGTAGGTTCTTCCCTTTCATCACTTTAAATTTATCATGCCACTTCCTTCTGGCTTGTAGATTTTCTGCTGAGAAATCAGCTGTTATCCTTATGGGATTTCCCTTGTATGTTATTTGTCATTTTTCCCTTGCTGCTTTCAATAATTTTTCTTTGTCGTTAATTTTTGTCAATTTGATTACTATGTGTCTTGTCATTTTTCTCCTTTGGTTTCTCCTGCCTGGGACACTCTGTGCTTCTGGACTTGGGTGGCTATTTCTTTTCCCATGCTAGGGAAGTTTTTGACCATAATCTCTTCAAATATATTCTCGGGTCCTTTCTCTCCCTCTTCTCCTTCTGGGACCCCTATAATGCGAATGTTGTTGCGTTTAATGTTGTCCCAGAGGACTCTTGGGGTGTCTTCATTTATTTTCATTCTTTTTCTTTATTCTGTTCCATGGCAGTGATTTCCACCTTTCTGTCTTCCAGGCCACTTATCCGTTCTTCTGCCACAGTTATTCTGCTACTGATTCCTTCTAGTGTATTTTTCATTTCAGTTATTACATTGTTCACCTCTGTTTGTTTGTTCTTTAACTCTTCTAGGTGTTTGTTCCTTAATTCTTCTAGGTCTTTGTTAAGCATTTCTTGTGTCTTCTCGATCTTTGCCTCCTTTCTTTTTCTAAGGTCTTGGCTCAACTTCACTATCATTATTCTGAATTCTTTTTCTGGAAGGTTCCCTATCTCCACCTCATTCCGTTTTTTTTCTGGGGTTTTATCTTGTTCCTTGATCTGGTATAAAGTCCTCTGCCTTTTCATTTTGTCTATCTTTCTGTGAATGTGGTTTTCCTTCCACAGGCTGCAGAATTGTAGTTCTTCTTGCTTCTGCTGTCTGCTCTCTGGTGGATGAGTCTATCTTAGAGGCTTGTGCAAGCTTCCTGATGGGAGGGACTGGTGGTGGGTAGAGCTGGGTGTTGCTTTGGTGGGCAGAGCTTTAATCCGCTTGTCTACGGATTAAATAAAACTTTAATAAAAAGTTGAATCTGCTTGTCTGCTGATGCATGGGGCTGGGTTCCCTCCCTGTTGGTTGTTTGGCCTGAGGCGACCCAGCACTGGAGCCTACCTTGCTCTTGGTGGGGCTAATGGCGGACTCTGGGAGGGCTCACACCAAGGAGTATTTCCCAGAACTTCTGCTGCCAGTGTTGTTGTCCTCACGGTGAGCCACAGCCACAGCCACCAGCTGCCTCTGCAGGAGACCCTCTAAAAGTAGCAGGTAGTTCTGGTCATTCCCCTACGGGGTCACTGCTCCTTCCCCTGGGTCCTGATGTGCACACTACTTTGTGTGTGCCCTCCAAGAGTGGAGTATCTGAGTGGAGTTGAGACTCTGAGACTCTGTGTGGAGTCGCACAGACTCTGGGTCCTGTGAAGCTTCGATGTTTTGTGATTCTAGAAATCCTATAGGAGACGGTCCACAGCAGGTGAAGCTAATGTTGTCAGTAGAGGTGTTGAAGCCAAAGATCTGCAGTTCCGGCTATAGGTGCCGATGTACATACAGGACAAAATCATCTCGTGTGAATGTAGTTCAGGCATGTTTAAGATGAATGCAGTCATGTTAATGCCTACCATATTCTATCTTGAGCCTCTCCTCAGGGACCTCCTCCTCAGTTCCTGAGGCTCCTGTAAGTCATGTACAGGGGACTGGAGAGTGGGCTCTGTCCAGTCTGAGCCCTGAGTTACCCTGTGTGTATCTTAGGATACTTTGTATTTCTGTGGTGTCTGTTGTAACATCATCTCTTTCATTTCAGATTTATTTGGGCCCTCTCTTTTTTAACAAAACATACTACTGTTGTCTTTTATTCTTTACAGAAGTTTAATCAGTGTTTGATCTACTATCCTTACCCTATGTATACTTTTTGCAGTGAGATTTTTACTTTTCTTTGTTTCCTTGTTACTATCAATAATTAGTGAGACTTCTTTTAAGCTACCTTCAACATTGCTTATAAAGCTGCTTTATTAGTGATGACAGAGCCTTAATGGAAGTCATGTTCTGGTTGTAAATTAGAATGCAATGTGCCAGCACAAAGCCCCTTAAGTTTATGTCTCATTACTTCTTGTTCTTTTTTTAATTTAATTTTTATTTTTTGTCAGAGCAAATTTGATTAAAATGTTTTGTTTCTTCTAGGTGTGCAAGATGTGGTTCTTTTAAACATATACATATATCTATTCTTCTTTGGATCATTTTCCCATGTAGGTTATGACACCATGTTGAGTAGTCTTGTCTTGGTATTACGTAGGTCTTTGGTGATTACATATTTCACATGTGTTTCTATATCTATCTTAACCCCAATATCCTAATGTATCCAATCCTCACACCTTTCCATTTGGTGAACCCTAAGTTTGTTTAATGAATCTGTGATTGCATTTCTCTGTGGAAATATCTTCATTGGTATCAATTTTTAGCTAAGACCTATAAGTGATATTATAGGATATGTGTCTTTTGCTTTCTGACTTAGTACAATTTGCCTGATTAACTCAAGAATCATACACAGTGCTGCAAATGGCATTGTTTTGTTTTTTTCCCTGGCTAATATTCCACCTGTACGTGTACCAGTTATTCTTTGGCCACGCACCTCTTGATGGACTTTTTGGTTGCCTCCATGTCTTGGTTATTGTAATACTGCTGCAATGCACATTTGCTTGCCTGTGTCTTTCCAGTTCTATCTCCTTATGTTATAGGCCAAGGAGTGGGCTTGCTGTATCATATGGTAGCTCAGTGTGTACGTTTTAAAGGCACCACCATTCAGTTCTCATTAGTGGCTCTTTCCAGGTTATGTCCCACTTAAAATTGAGGGTATGCATTTCTCCAAAACACCTTCAATATTTATTGTTTGTAGTTTGCTTGCTGCTGGTTATTCTAACAGGTGCGAGCTGATACCTCTGTGTGGCTGAATTTGCATGTGTCCCATAATCTGTTGAAATTGATCTTTAAAGCATGCTCTTTTTATTTATCAAACTGTGATTACAGCTTAGTTCTTCAAATTGTTTTCTTAAAGTAAGTGTCACATTTTGAAAAGTTTTGGCCACTACCTCCCTCAAGACATTTTGAGGGCAGGTTTCATTTACAGCCCTGAAGTACTTGTTCATATGAAGTGACCATTAACACAGATTTTAAAGCTGCATTTGCAGGTAACGGCCAGAGGGCGGCAGCCTTTTTACGTTCCCCAATCTGGTAACTAGGGAAAGAGTCCTTCAGCTGCAAGAGTGTCCAGCTTTATTTCTCATCCAGCTGTGGGTCTAGATATGATCAAACAAGGTTGCATCACAGCCCAGGAACGAATTATGTAAAATTTCCTCTCTCTATCACTGTCTTATTTTTTTGGGTTTTTTAAAGTTATTTAATTTAAAATGGGGATTCGCTACTTTTCACTGCTGTGTTTATGCCGCTTTACACCCACTTGACTCACTTCCAGACAGATATCAATACATAGGTTTTAAGATTCTTACTAGTCACATATATTCTTGTGCGGTGAATAGGGGGTGTTGAGTCCAGTTCACTGAGCAAGGAGTAGGTCTTGTCTATTACATATTGGGTGTATGGAACGGTATCTGAGCGAATTTGAAACCCTTGTTTTATGCATCACCCCACCTCACCTTTCCCGTTAAGCAGCCATAGTGTGTTTTCTAAACGTGTGACTCTGTTCTGTTTTGTAATTCAGTTCAAGTGTAGCGGTTTTTACATTCCCTCTATAAGTGATAGCTTATGATAAGTGTCTTTTTCTGTGTGACTTATTTCACTTAGAATTGTCATACCTAAATCCACTCATCTTGCTTCTACTAGCCTTATGACATTGATTTCATGTCTGAGTGATATTCCTTTGTACATAAGGAACACAGCTTCTTTATCCATTTTTCTCTTTCCTGGGATATTTAAGGTGTCATGAAGTGGAGGTTCTTGTCAACAGAGCAGCCCTAAACATTGGGGTGCCTGTGTCTTGCTGATTTTTAGTTTTCCCAATTTATACGCCCATGAGTGGACGTGCCCTATGCTCCCTAAGCTGTGTTTTTTCGATGTTTCAGGACACACCGTACACTTCTTCAGAGTGGCTGTTGGCAATTTACATCCCGCCCATCAGCGTAGCAAGGCTGCCATTTCTCCATGGCCTGTCCTGCATTTCTGGTTTTGACACTTTATGCAGCATGGCCCTTTTGACCGATGGGAAGCGAGACTTCATTGTAGCGCTGATTTGCCTTTCCAGGTTGCTTGGTTGGCAAAAAAGAGTGTATGCGTTTTTTCCTGAATATATTCAGGAAAAAACACATACGCCCTTTTTGGCCAAGGGCATCATTGTCGAAGATTTGCCACTTTTCATGTGCTTTAAAGGCGATTCGAATCTACCTCCTGAAACCTGTTTCCTGCAATTCTGCCTTGCTTTCAAATACTCTTCGTTGCCTTCCCTCAATACATTTGTGGATGAGAGTTATCATTTATAACTCTGCGGGTTTGTGAACTGCAGTGTGCCTGAGTTCCATTTTTCAACTCGCTTTTTTGGGAGCTGGCCGCAAAAGCGCGGGATTGCCTCAGGCCCTATTCTGGTTCCTGGCGGCAGGCTGAGCCTGTGGTTAATTCTTCTTCCTGATGGGAAAATAGAGTGACCTGGGCCTGTCCCAACACCTAGATCTAGTCTCTCATTGGTTGCCCCTCTTCCCGTTCATCCTCAGGAGAAATTGCAACCTGTAGGGAACAGGAGCTTAAAGGTGCTGATTCCCCAAGTAGAGAGATTGCTAGTAAAGTAGCTGGAAAGGCGAACCGGAGTACAAGGAGATGAGAAATTGGGTGCGTTTTAGAAACCTTTCAAAATCACACGGTGTACCATCTTCTGGGTTTCTCATGCATGTTTTCGATGTAGGAAGATGCCCTTGAACCTGGAGATTTGGGACCCATGGGATGGGTACCACACAGTATTACTTTAAAGGGTGTGCGTTTGCTCACCCAACCTCACCCAACCTCTAAGCCCCAAGAGTGTCCACCCTTATGTCTCATCCAGCTGTGGGTCTAGATATGGTCAATCCAGGTTGCATCACAGCCTCTGAACGAATTTTGTAAGAATTTCTCTCTCTTTCACTGTCTTTGTTTTACGGGTTTTTAAAAGTAATTTATTTTTATAATGGGGATTAGCTGCTTTTCACGGCTGTGTTTATGCGGCTTTACACCCACTTGACTCACTTCCAGAGAAATATCAATACATAGGTTTTAAGATTCTTACTAGTCACATATATTCTTGTGCGGTGAATAGGGGGTGTTGAGTCCAGTTCACTGAGCAAGGAGTAGGTCTTGTCTATTACATATTGGGTGTATGGAACAGTATCTGAGCGAATTTGAAACCCTTGTTTTATGCATCACCCCACCTCACCTTTCCCGTTAAGCAGCCATAGTGTGTTTTCTAAACGTGTGACTCTGTTCTGTTTTGTAATTCAGTTCAAGTGTAGCGGTTTTTACATTCCCTCTATAAGTGATAGCTTATGATAAGTGTCTTTTTCTGTGTGACTTATTTCACTTAGAATCGTCGTACTTAAGTCCACTCATCTTGCTTCTACTAGCCTTATGACATTGATTTCATGTCTGAGTGATATTCCATTGTACATAAGGACCACAACTTCTTTATCCATTTTTCTCTTTCCTGGGATATTTAAGTTGTCATGAAGTGGAGGTTCTTGTCAACAGAGCAGCCCTAAACTTTGGGGTGCCTGTGTCTTGCTGATTTTTAGTTTTCCCAATTTATACGCCCATGAGTGGACGTGCCCTATGCTCCCTAAGCTGTGTTTTTTCGATGTTTCAGGACACACCGTACACTTCTCCAGAGTGGCTGTTGGCAATTTACATCCCGCCCATCAGCGTAGCAAGGCTGCCATTTCTCCATGGCCTGTCCTGCATTTCTGGTTTTGACACTTTTTGCAGCATCACCCTTTTGACTGATGGGAAGCGAAACTTCTTTGAAGCGCTGATTTGCCTTTCCAGGTTGCTTGGTTGGCCAAAAAGGGCGTATGCGTTTTTTCCTGAATATATTCAGGAAAAAACGCATACGCCCTTTTTGGCCAAGGGCATCATTGTCGACGTTTTGCCGCTTTTCATGTGCTTTAAAGGCGATTGGAATCTACCTCCTGAAATCTGTTTCCTGCAATTCTGCCTTGCTTTCAAATCCTCTTCGTTGCCTTCCCTCAATATATCTGTGGATGAGAGTTATCATTTATAACTCTGCGGGTTTGTGAATTGCAGTGTCCCTGAGCTCCATTTTTCAACTCGCTTTTTTGGTAGCTGGCCGCAAAAGCGCGGGATTGCCTCAGTCCCTATTCTGGTTCCTGGCGGCAGGCTGAGCCTGTGGTTAATTCTTCTTCCTGATGGGAAAATAGAGTGACCTGGGCCTGTCCCAACACCTAGATCTAGTCTCTCATTGGTTGCCCCTCTTCCCGTTCATCCTCAGGATAAATTGCAACCTGTAGGGAACAGGAGCTTAAAGGTGCTGATTCTCCAAGTAGGGAGATTTCTAGTAAAATAGCTGGAAAGCGAACCCGAGCACAAGAAGATGAGAAATGGGGTGCGTTTTAGAAACCTTTCAAAATCACACGGTATACCATCTTCTGGGTTTCTCATGCATGTTTTCGATGTAGGAAGATGCCCTTGAACCTGGAGATTTGGGACCCATGGGATGGGTACCACACAGTATTACTTTAAAGGGTCTGCGTTTGCTCACCCAACCTCACCCAACCTCTCAGCCCCAAGAGTGTCCACCCTTATGTCTCATCCAGCTGTGGGTCTAGATATGGTCAATCCAGGTTGCATCACAGCCCCTGAACGAATTTTGTAAGAATTTCTCTCTCTTTCACTGTCTTTGTTTTACGGGTTTTTAAAAGTAATTTATTTTTATAATGGGGTTTAGCTGCTTTTCACGGCTGTGTTTATGCGGCTTTACACCCACTTGGCTCACTTCCAGAGAGATATCAATACATAGGTTTTACGATTCTTACTAGTCAGATATATTCTTGTGCGGTGAATAGGGGGTGTTGAGTCCAGTTCACTGAGCAAGGAGTAGGTCTTGTCTATTACATATTGGGTGTATGGAACAGTATCTGAGCGAATTTGAAACCCTTGTTTTATGCATCACCCCACCTCACCTTTCCCGTTAAGCAGCCATAGTGTGTTTTCTAAACGTGTGACTCTGTTCTGTTTTGTAATTCAGTTCAAGTGTAGCGGTTTTTACATTCCCTCTATAAGTGATAGCTTATGATAAGTGTCTTTTTCTGTGTGACTTATTTCACTTAGAATCGTCATACCTAAATCCAATCATCTTGCTTCTACTAGCCTTATGACATTGATTTCATGTCTGAGTGATATTCCATTGTACATAAGAACTACAACTTCTTTATCCATTTTTCTCTTTCCTGGGATATTTAAGGTGTCATGAAGTGGAGGTTCTTGTCAACAGAGCAGCCCTAAACTTTTGGGTGCCTGTGTCTTGCTGATTTTTAGTTTTCCCAATTTATACGCCCATGAGTGGAGGTGCCCTATGCTCCCTAAGCTGTGTTTTTTCAATGTTTCAGGACACACCGTACACTTCTCCAGAGTGGCTGTTGGCAATTTACATCCCGCCCATCAGCGTAGCAAGGCTGCCATTTCTCCATGGCCTGTCCTGCATTTCTGGTTTTGACACTTTTTGCAGCATGACCCTTTTGACCGATGGGTAGCGAAACTTCTTTGAAGCGCTGATTTGCCTTTCCAGGTTGCTTGGTTGGCCAAAAAGGGCGTATGCGTTTTTTCCTGAATATATTCAGGAAAAAACGCATACGCCTTTTTTGGCCAAGGGCATCATTGTCGACCTTTTGCCGCTTTTCATGTGCTTTAAAGGCGATTCGAATCTACCTCCTGAAATCTCTTTCCTGCAATTCTGCCTTGCTTTCAAATCCTCTTCGTTGCCTTCCCTCAATATATCTGTGGATGAGAGTTATCATTTATAACTCTGCGGGTTTGTGAATTGCAGTGTCCCTGAGCTCCATTTTTCAACTCGCTTTTTTGGTAGCTGGCCGCAAAAGCGCGGGATTGCCTCAGGCCCTATTCTGGTTCCTGGCGGCATGCTGAGCCTGTGGTTAATTCTTCTTTCTGATGGGAAAATAGAGTGACCTGGGCCTGTCCCAACACCTAGATCTAGTCTCTCATTGGTTGCCCCTCTTCCCGTTCATCCTCAGGACAAATTGCAACCTGTAGGGAACAGGAGCTTAAAGGTGCTGATTCTCCAAGTAGGGAGATTGCTAGTAAAATAGCTGGAAAGGCGAACCCGAGCACAAGAAGATGAGAAATGGGGTGCGTTTTAGAAACCTTTCAAAATCACACGGTGTACCATCTTCTGGGTTTCTCATGCATGTTTTCGATGTAGGAAGATGCCCTTGAACCTGGAGATTTGGGACCCATGGGATGGGTACCACACAGTATTACTTTAAAGGGTCTGCGTTTGCTCACCCAACCTCACCCAACCTCTCAGCCCCAAGAGTGTCCACCCTTATGTCTCATCCAGCTGTGGGTCTAGATATGGTCAATCCAGGTTGCATCACAGCCCCTGAACGAATTTTGTAAGAATTTCTCTCTCTTTCACTGTCTTTGTTTTACGGGTTTTTAAAAGTAATTTATTTTTATAATGGGGTTTAGCTGCTTTTCACGGCTGTGTTTATGCGGCTTTACACCCACTTGGCTCACTTCCAGAGAGATATCAATACATAGGTTTTACGATTCTTACTAGTCAGATATATTCTTGTGCGGTGAATAGGGGGTGTTGAGTCCAGTTCACTGAGCAAGGAGTAGGTCTTGTCTATTACATATTGGGTGTATGGAACAGTATCTGAGCGAATTTGAAACCCTTGTTTTATGCATCACCCCACCTCACCTTTCCCGTTAAGCAGCCATAGTGTGTTTTCTAAACGTGTGACTCTGTTCTGTTTTGTAATTCAGTTCAAGTGTAGCGGTTTTTACATTCCCTCTATAAGTGATAGCTTATGATAAGTGTCTTTTTCTGTGTGACTTATTTCACTTAGAATCGTCATACCTAAATCCACTCATCTTGCTTCTACTAGCCTTATGACATTGATTTCATGTCTGAGTGATATTCCTTTGTACATAAGGACCACAACTTCTTTATCCATTTTTCTCTTTCCTGGGATATTTAAGGTGTCATGAAGTGGAGGTTCTTGTCAACATAGCAGCCCTAAACATTGGGGTGCCTGTGTCTTGCTGATTTTCAGTTTTCCCAATTTATACGCCAATGAGTGGACGTGCCCTATGCTCCCTAAGCTGTGTTTTTTCGATGTTTCAGGACACACCGTACACTCCTCCAGAGTGGCTGTTGGCAATTTACATCCCGCCCATCAGCGTAGCAAGGCTGCCATTTCTCCATGGCCTGTCCTGCATTTCTGGTTTTGACACTTTTTGCAGCATGGCCCTTTTGACCGATGGGAAGCGAGACTTCTTTGTAGCGCTGATTTGCATTTCCAGTTTGCTTGGTTGGCCAAAAAGGGCGTATGCGTTTTTTCCTGAATATATTCAGGAAAAAACGCATACGCCCTTTTTGGCCAAGGGCATCACTGTCGACGTTTTGCCACTTTTCATGTGCTTTAAAGGCGATTCGAATCTACATCCTGAAACCTGTTTCCTGCAATTCTGCCTTGCTTTCAAATCCTCTTCGTTGCCTTCCCTCAATATATCTGTGGACGAGAGTTATCATTTATAACTCAGCAGGTTTGTGAATTGCAGTGCCCCTGAGCTCCATTTTTCAACTGTCTTTTTTGGGAGCTGGCCGCAAAAGCGCGGGATTGCCTCAGGCCCTATTCTGGTTCCCGGCGGCAGGCTGAGCCTGTGTTTAATTCTTCTTCCTGATGGGAAAATAGAGTGACCTGTGCCTGTCCCAACACCTAGATCTAGTCTCTCATTATTTGCCCCTCTTCCCGTTCATTCTCAGGACAAATTGCAACCTGTAGGGAACAGGAGCTTAAAGGTGCTGATTCTCCAAGTAGGGAGATTGCTAGTAAAGTAGCTGGAAAGGCGAACCCGAGCACAAGGAGATGAGAAATTGGGTGCGTTTTAGAAACCTTTCAAAATCACACGGTGTACCATCTTCTGGGTTTCTCATGCATGTTTTCGATGTAGGAAGATGCCTTTGAACCTGGAGATTTGGGACCCATGGAATGGGTACCACGCAGTATTAATTTAAAGGGTCTGAGTTTGCTCACCCAACCTCTCAGCCCCAAGAGTGTCCACCCTTATGTCTCATCCCAGTGTGGGTCTAGATATGGTCAATCCAGGTTGCATCACAGCCCCTGAACGAATTGTGTAAGAATTTCTCTCTCTTTCACTCTTTGTTTTACGGGTTTTTAAAAGTAATTTATTTTTATAATGGGGTTTAGCTGCTTTTCACGGCTGTGTTTATGCGGCTTTACACCCACTTGACTCACTTCCAGACAGATATCAATACATAGGTTTTAAGATTCTTACTAGTCACATATATTCTTGTGCGGTGAATAGGGGGTGTTGAGTCCAGTTCACTGAGCAAGGAGTAGGTCTTGTCTATTACATATTGGGTGTATGGAACAGTATCTGAGCGAATTTGAAACCCTTGTTTTATGCATCACCCCACCTCACCTTTCCCGTTAAGCAGCCATAGTGTGTTTTCTAAACGTGTGACTCTGTTCTGTTTTGTAATTCAGTTCAAGTGTAGCGGTTTTTACATTCCCTCTATAAGTGATAGCTTATGATAAGTGTCTTTTTCTGTGTGACTTATTTCACTTAGAATCGTCGTACCTAAGTCCACTCATCTTGCTTCTACTAGCCTTATGACATTGATTTCATGTCTGAGTGATATTCCATTGTACATAAGGACCACAACATCTTTATCCATTTTTCTCTTTCCTGGGATATTTAAGTTGTCATGAAGTGGAGGTTCTTGTCAACAGAGCAGCCCTAAACTTTGGGGTGCCTGTGTCTTGCTGATTTTTAGTTTTCCCAATTTATACGCCCATGAGTGGACGTGCCCTATGCTCCCTAAGCTGTGTTTTTTCGATGTTTCAGGACACACCGTACACTTCTCCAGAGTGGCTGTTGGCAATTTACATCCCGCCCATCAGCGTAGCAAGGCTGCCATTTCTCCATGGCCTGTCCTGCATTTCTGGTTTTGACACTTTTTGCAGCATCACCCTTTTGACTGATGGGAAGCGAAACTTCTTTGAAGCGCTGATTTGCCTTTCCAGGTTGCTTGGTTGGCCAAAAAGGGCGTATGCGTTTTTTCCTGAATATATTCAGGAAAAAACGCATACGCCCTTTTTGGCCAAGGGCATCATTGTCGACGTTTTGCCGCTTTTCATGTGCTTTAAAGGCGATTCGAATCTACCTCCTGAAATCTGTTTCCTGCAATTCTGCCTTGCTTTCAAATCCTCTTCGTTGCCTTCCCTCAATATATCTGTGGATGAGAGTTATCATTTATAACTCTGCGGGTTTGTGAATTGCAGTGTCCCTGAGCTCCATTTTTCAACTCGCTTTTTTGGTAGCTGGCCGCAAAAGCGCGGGATTGCCTCAGGCCCTATTCTGGTTCCTGGCGGCAGGCTGAGCCTGTGGTTAATTCTTCTTCCTGATGGGAAAATAGAGTGACCTGGGCCTGTCCCAACACCTAGATCTAGTCTCACATTGTTTGCCCCTCTTCCCGTTCATCCTCAGGACAAATTGCAACCTGTAGGGAACAGGAGCTTAAAGGTGCTGATTCTCCAAGTAGGGAGATTGCTAGTAAAATAGCTGGAAAGGCGAACCCGAGCACAAGAAGATGAGAAATGGGGTGCGTTTTAGAAACCTTTCAAAATCACACGGTGTACCATCTTCTGGGTTTCTCATGCATGTTTTCGATGTAGGAAGATGCCCTTGAACCTGGAGATTTGGGACCCATGGGATGGGTACCACACAGTATTACTTTAAAGGGTCTGCGTTTGCTCACCCAACCTCACCCAACCTCTCAGCCCCAAGAGTGTCCACCCTTATGTCTCATCCAGCTGTGCGTGTAGATATGGTCAATCCAGGTTGCATCACAGCCTCTGAACGAATTTTGTAAGAATTTCTCTCTCTTTCACTGTCTTTGTTTTACGGGTTTTTAAAAGTAATTTATTTTTATAATGGGGTTTAGCTGCTTTTCACGGCTGTGTTTATGCGGATTTACACCCACTTGACTCACTTCCAGACAGATATCAATACATAGGTTTTAAGATTGTTACTAGTCACATATATTCTTGTGCGGTGAATAGGGGGTGTTGAGTCCAGTTCACTGAGCAAGGAGTAGGTCTTGTCTATTACATATTGGGTGTATGGAACGGTATCTGAGCGAATTTGAACCCCTTGTTTTATGCATCACCCCACCTCACCTTTCCCGTTAAGCAGCCATAGTGTGTTATCTAAACGTGTGATTCTGTTCTGCTCTGTAATTCAGTTCAAGTGTAGCAGGTTTTTACATTCCCTCTATAAGTGATAGCTTATAATAAGTGTCTTTTTCTGTGTGACTTATTTCACTTAGAATCGTCGTACCTAAGTCCACTCATCTTGCTTCTACTAGCCTTATGACATTGATTTCATGTCTGAGTGATATTGCATTGTACATAAGGACCACAACTTCTTTATCCATTTTTTTCTTTCCTGGGATATTTAAGGTGTCATGAAGTGGAGGTTCTTGTCAACAGAGCAGCCCTAAACTTTGGGGTGCCTGTGTCTTGCTGATTTTTAGTTTTCCCAATTTATACGCCCATGAGTGGACGTGCCCTATGCTCCCTAAGCTGTGTTTTTTCGATGTTTCAGGACACACCGTACACTTCTCCAGAGTGGCTGTTGGCAATTTACATCCCTCTCATCAGCGTAGCAAGGCTGCCATTTCTCCATGGCCTGTCCTGCATTTCTGGTTTTGACACTTTTTGCAGCATGGCCCTTTTGACCGATGGGAAGCGAGACTTCTTTGTAGCGCTGATTTGCCTTTTCAGGTTGCTTGGTTGGCCAAAAAGGGCGTATGCGTTTTTTCCTGAATATATTCAGGAAAAAACGCATACACACTTTTTGGCCAAGGGCATCATTGTCGACGTTTTGCCGCTTTTCATGTGCTTTAAAGGCGATTCGAATCTACCTCCTGAAATCTGTTTTCTGCAATTCTGCCTTGCTTTCAAATCCTCTTCGTTGCCTTCCCTCAATATATCTGTGGATGAGAGTTATCATTTATAACTCTGCGGGTTTCTGAATTGCAGTGTCCCTGAGCTCCATTTTTCAACTCGCTTTTTTGGGAGCTGGCCGCAAAAGCGCGGGATTGCCTCAGGCCCTATTGTGCTTCTGGGCGGCAGGCTGAGCCTGTGATTAATTCTTCTTCCTGATGGGAAGTTAGAGTGACCTGTGCCTGTCCCAACACCTAGATCTAGTCTCTCATTGGTTGCCCCTCTTCCCGTTCATCCCCAGGACAAATTGCAACCTGTACAGAACAGGAGGTTAAAGGTGCTGATTCTCCAAGTAGGGAGATTGCTAGTAAAGTAGCTGGAATGGCGAACCCGAGCACAAGGAGATGAGAAATGAGGTGCGTTTTAGAAACCTTTCAAAATCACACGGTGTACCATCTTCTGAGTTTCTCATGCATGTTTTCGATGGAGGAAGATGCCCTTGAACCTGGAGACATGGGACCCATGGGATGGGTACCACGCAGTATTACTTTAAAGGGTCTGCGTTTGCTCACCCAACCTAACCCAACCTTTCAGCCCCAAGAGTGTCCACCCTTATGTCTCATCCAGCTGTGCGTGTAGATATGGTCAATCCAGGTTGCATCACAGCCTCTGAACGAATTTTGTAAGAATTTCTCTCTCTTTCACTGTCTTTGTTTTACGGGTTTTTAAAAGTAATTTATTTTTATAATGGGGTTTAGCTGCTTTTCACGGCTGTGTTTATGCGGCTTTACACCCACTTGACTCACTTCCAGACATATATCAATACATAGGTTTTAAGATTCTTACTAGTCACATATATTCTTGTGCGGTGAATAAGGGGTGTTGAGTCCAGTTCACTGAGCAAGGAGTAGGTCTTGTCTATTAAATATTGGGTGTATGGAACGGTATCTGAGCGAATTTGAACCCCTTGTTTTATGCATCACCCCACCTCACCTTTCCCGTTAAGCAGCCATAGTGTGTTTTCTAAACGTGTGACTCTGTTCTGTTTTGTAATTCAGTTCAAGTGTAGCGGTTTTTACATTCCCTCTATAAGTGATAGCTTATGATAAGTGTCTTTTTCTGTGTGACTTATTTCACTGAGAATCGTCGTACCTAACTCCACTCATCTTGCTTCTACTAGCCTTATGACATTGATTTCATGTCTGAGTGCTATTGCATTGTACATAAGGACCACAACTTCTTTATCCATTTTTCTCTTTCCTGGGATATTTAAGGTGTCATGAAGTGGAGGTTCTTGTCAACAGAGCAGCCCTAAACTTTGGGGTGCCTGTGTCTTGCTGATTTTTAGTTTTCCCAATTTATACGCCCATGAGTGGACGTGCCCTATGCTCCCTAAGCTGTGTTTTTTCGATGTTTCAGGACACACTGTACACTTCTCCAGAGTGGCTGTTGGCAATTTACATCCCGCTCATCAGCGTAGCAAGGCTGCCATTTCTCCATGGCCTGTCCTGCATTTCTGGTTTTGACACTTTTTGCAGCATGGCCCTTTTGACCGATGGGAAGCGAGACTTCTTTGTAGCGCTGATTTGCCTTTCCAGGTTGCTTGGTTGGCCAAAAAGGGCGTATGCGTTTTTTGCTGAATATATTCAGGAAAAAACGCATACGCCCTTTTTGGCCAAGGGCATCATTGTCGACCTTTTGCCGCTTTTCATGTGCTTTAAAGGCGATTCGAATCTACCTCCTGAAATCTGTTTTCTGCAATTCTGCCTTGCTTTCAAATCCTCTTCGTTGCCTTCCCCCAATATATCTGTGGATGAGAGTTATCATTTATAACTCTGCGTGTTTGTGAATTGCAGTGTCCCTGAGCTCCATTTTTCAACTCGCTTTTTTGGGAGCTGGCCGCAAAAGCGCCGGATTGCCTCAGGCCCTATTGTGCTTCTGGGCGGCAGGCTGAGCCTGTGGTTAATTCTTCTTCCTGATGGGAAAATAGAGTGACCTGTGCCTGTCCCAACACCTACATCTAGTCTCTCATTGGTTGCCCCTCTTCCCGTTCATCCTCAGGACAAATTGCAACCTGTACAGAACCGGAGGTTAAAGGTGTTGATTCTCCAAGTAGGGAGATTGCTAGTAAAGTAGCTGGAATGGCGAACCCGAGCACAAGGAGATGAGAAATGAGGTGCGTTTTAGAAACCTTTCCCGATCACATGATGTACCATCTTCTGGGTTTCTCATGCATGTTTTCAATGCAGGAAGATGCCCTTAAAACTGGAGATTTGTGACCCATGGGATGGGTACCACGCAGTATTACCTTAAAGGGTCTGTGTTTGCTCACCCAACCTCACCAAACCTGTCAGCCCCAAGAGTGTCCACCCTTAGGTCTCATCCAACTGTGTGTCTAGATATTTTCAATCCAGGTTGCATCACAGCCCCTGAATGAATTTTGTAAGAATTTCTCTGTCTTTCACTGTCTTTGTTTCATGGGTTTTTAAAACTAATTTATTTTTATAATGGGGTTTAGCTGCTTTTCACAGCTGTGTTTATGCGGCTTTACACCCACTTGACTCACTTCCAGAGAGATATCAATACATAAGTTTTAAGATTCTCACTAGTCAGATATATTCTTGTGCGGTGAATAGTGGGTGTTGAGTCCAGTTCACTGAGCAAGGAGTAGGTCTTTTCTATTACATATTGGGTGTATGGAACGGTATCTGAGCTAATTTGAAACCCTTGTTTTATGCATCACCCCACGTCACCTTTCCCGTTAAGCAGCCATAGTGTGTTTTAAATGTGTGACTATGTTCTAATTTGTAATTCAATTCAAGTGTAGCGGTTTTTACATTCCCTCTATAAGTGATAGCTTTTGATAAGTGTCTTTTTCTGTGTGACTTATTTCACTTAGAATCGTCGTACCTAACTCCACTCATCTTGCTTCTACTAGCCTTATGACATTGATTTCATGTCTGAGTGATATTCCATTGTACATAAGGACCACGACTTCTTTATCCATTTTTCTCTTTCCTGGGATATTTAAGGTGTCATGAAGTGGAGGTTCTTGTCAACAGAGTAGCCCTAAACTTTGGGGTGCCTGTGTCTTGCTGATTTTTAGTTTTCCCAATTTATACGCCCATGAGTGGAAGTGTCCTATGCTACCTAAGCTGTGTTTTTTCGATGTTTCAGGACACACCGTACACTTCTCCAGAGTGGCTGTTGGCAATTTACATCCTGCCCATCAGAGTAGCAAGGCTGCCATTTCTCCATGGCCTGTCCTGCATTTGTGGTTTTGACACATTTTTCAGCATTGCCCTTTTGACCGATGGGAAGCGAGACTTCTTTGTAGTGCTGATTTGCCTTTCCAGGTTGCTTGGTTGGCCAAAAAGGGCGTATGCGTTTTTTCCTGAATATATTCAGGAAAAATCGCATACGCCTTTTTTGGCCAAGGGCATCACTGTCAACGTTTTGCCCCTTTTCTTGAGCTTTAAAGGCGATTCGAATCTACCTCCTGAAATCTGTTTCCTGCAATACTGCCTTGCTTTCAAATCCTCTTCGTTGCCTTCCCTCAATATATTTGTGGACGAGAGTTATCATTTATAACTCTGCAGGTTTGTGAATTGCAGTGCCCATGTGCTCCATTTTTCAACTGGCTTTTTTGGGAGCTGGCCGCAGAAGCACGGGTTTGCCTCAGGCCCTATTCTGGTTCCGGGCGGCAGGCTGAGCCTGTGGTTAATTCTTCTTCCTGATGGGAAAATAGAGTGACCTGTGCCTGTCCCAACACCTAGATCTAGTCTCTCATTGGTTGCCCCTCTTCCCATTCATCCTTAGGACAAATTGCAACCTGTATGGAACAGGAGGTTAAAGGTGCTGATTCTCCAAGTAGGGAGATTGCTAGTAAAGTAGCTGGAATGGGGAACCCGAGCACACGGAGTTGAGAAATGAGGTGCGTTTTAGAAACTTTCCCAATCTCACGGTGTACCATCTTCTGGGTTTCTCATGCATGTTTTCGATGTAGGAAGATGCCTTTGAACCTGGAGATTTGGGACCCATGGGATGGGTACCACACAGTATTACTTTAAAGGGTCTGCATTTGCTCACCCAACCACACCAAACCTCTCAGCCCCAAGAATGTCCACCCTTATGTCTCATCCAGCTGTGGGTCTAGATATGGTCAATCCAGGTTGCGTCACAGCCCCTGAATGAATTTTGTAAGAATTTCTCTCTCTTTCACTGTCTTTGTTTCATGGGTTTTTAAAACTAATTTATTTTTATAATGGGGTTTAGCTGCTTTTCACGGCTGTGTTTATGCGGCTTTACACCCACTTGACTCACTTCCAGAGAGATATCAATACATAAGTTTTACGATTCTCACTAGTCAGATATATTCTTGTGTGGTGAATAGGGGGTGTTGAGTCCAGTTCACTGAGCAAGGAGTAGGTCTTGTCTATTACATATTGGGTGTATGGAACGGTATCTGAGCTAATTTGAAACCCTTGTTTTATGCATCACCCCACGTCACCTTTCCCGTTAAGCAGCCATAGTGTGTTTTCTAAATGTGTGACTCTGTTGTGATTTTAATTCAGTTGAATTGTAGCGGTTTTTACATTCCCTTTATAAGTCATAGCTTTTGATAAGTGTATTTTTCTGTGTGACTTATTTCACTTAGAGTCGTCGTACCTAAATCCACTCATCATGCTGCTACTAGCCTTATGACATTGATTTAATGGCTGAGTGATATTCCATTGTACATAAGGACCACGACTTCTTTATCCATTTTTCTCCTTCCTGGGATATTTAAGGTTTCGTGAAGTGGAGGTTCTTGTCAACAGAGCAGCCCTAAACTTTGGGGTGCCTGAGTCTTGCTGATTTTTAGTTTTCCCAATTTATACGCCCATGAGTGGAAGTGCCCTATGCTCCATAAACTTTGTTTTTTCGATGTTTCAGGCCACACCGTATACTTCTCCAGAGTGGCTGTTGGCAATTTACATCCCGCCCATCAGCGTGGCAAGGCTCCCATTTCTCCATGGCCTGTCCTGCATTTGTGGTTTTGACACTTTTTTCAGCATGGCCCTTTTGACCCATGGGAAGCGAGACTTCTTTGTAGCGCTGATTTTCCTTTCCAGGTTGCTTGGTTGACCAAAAAGGGCGTATGCGTTTTTTCCTGAATATATTCAGGAAAAAACGCATACGCCCTTTTTGGCCAAGGGCATCATTTTCCACGTTTTGCCGCTTTTCATGTGCTTGAAAGGCGATTCGAATCTACCTCCTGAAACCTGTTTCATGCAACTCTGCCTTGCTTTCAAATCCTCTTCGTTGCCTTCCCTCAATATATTTGTGGACGAGAGTTATCATTTATAACTCTGCAGGTTTGTGAATTGCAGTGCCCATGTGCTCCATTTTTCAACTGGCTTTTTTCGGAGCTGGCCGCAGAAGCGCGGGATTGCCCCAGGCACTAATCTGGTTCCTGGCGGCAGGCTGAGCCTGTGCTTAATTCTTCTTCCTGATGGGAAAATAGAGTGACCTGTGCCTGTCCCAACACCTAGATCTAGTCTCTCATTGGTTGCCCCTCTTCCCGTTCATCCTCAGGACAAATTGCAACCTGTACAGAACAGGAGGTTAAAGGTGTTGATTCTTCAAGTAGGGAGATTGCTAGTAAAGTAGCTGGAATGGCGAACCCGAGCACAAGGAGATGAGAAATGAGGTGCGTTTTAGAAACCTTTCAAAATCACACGGTGTACCATCTTCTGGGTTCCTCATGCAAGTTTTCGATGTAGGAAGATGCCCTTGAACCTGGAGATTTGTGACCCATGGGATGGGTACCACGCAGTATTACCTTAAAGGGTCTGTGTTTGCTCACCCAACCTCACCAAACCTGTCAGCCCCAAGAGTGTCCACCCTTAGGTCTCATCCAACTGTGGGTCTAGATATTTTCAATCCAGGTTGCATCACAACCCCTGAATGAATTTTGTAAGAATTTCTCTGTCTTTCACTGTCTTTGTTTCATGGGTTTTTAAAACTAATTTATTTTTATAATGGGGTTTAGCTGCTTTTCACAGCTGTGTTTATGCGGCTTTACACCCACTTGACTCACTTCCAGAGAGATATCAATACATAAGTTTTAAGATTCTCACTAGTCAGATATATTCTTGTGCGGTGAATAGGGGGTGTTGAGTCCAGTTCACTGAGCAAGGAGTAGGTCTTTTCTATTACATATTGGGTGTATGGAACGGTATCTGAGCTAATTTGAAACCCTTGTTTTATGCATCACCCCACGTCACCTTTCCCGTTAAGCAGCCATAGTGTGTTTTAAATGTGTGACTATGTTCTAATTTGTAATTCAATTCAAGTGTAGCGGTTTTTACATTCCCTCTATAAGTGATAGCTTTTGATAAGTGTCTTTTTCTGTGTGACTTATTTCCCTTAGAATCGTCGTACCTAAGTACACGCATCTTGCGTCTACTGGCCTTATGACATTGATTTCATGGCAGAGTGATATTCCATTTTACATAAGAACCACAATTTCTTTATCCATTTTTCTCTTTCCTGGGATATTTAAGGTGTCATGAAGTGGAGGTTCTTGTCAACAGAGTAGCCCTAAACTTTGGGGTGCCTGTGACTTGCTGATTTTTAGTTTTCCCAATTTATACGCCCATGAGTGGAAGTGTCCTATGCTACCTAAGCTGTGTTTTTTGGATGTTTCAGGACACACCGTACACTTCTCCAGAGTGACTGTTGGCAATTTACATCCTGCCCATCAGCGTAGCAAGGCTCCCTTTTCTCCATGGCCTGTCCTGCATTTGTGGTTTTGACACATTTTTCAACATTGCCCTTTTGACCGATGGGAAGCGAGACTTCTTTGTAGTGCTGATTTGCCTTTCCAGGTTGCTTGGTTGGCCAAAAAGGGCGTATGCGTTTTTTCCTGAATATATTCAGGAAAAAACGCATACGCCGTTTTTGGCCAAGGGCATCATTGTCGACGTTTTGCCGCTTTTCTTGAGCTTTAAAGGCGATTCGAATCTACCTCCTGAAATCTGTTTCCTGCAATACTGCCTTGCTTTCAAATCCTCTTCGTTGCTTTCCCTCAATATATTTGTGGACGAGAGTTATCATTTATAACTCCGCAGGTTTGTGAATTGCAGTGCCCCTGAGCTCCATTTTTCAACTCGCTTTTTTGGTAGCTGGCCGCAAAAGCGCGGGATTGCCTCAGGCCCTATTCTGGTTCCGGGCGGCAGACTGAGCCTGTGGTTAATTCTTCTTCCTAATGGGAAAATAGAGTGACCTGTGCCTGTCCCAACACCTAGATCTAGTCTCTCATTGGTTGCTCCTCTTCCCGTTCATCCTCAGGACAAATTGCAACCTGTACAGAACAGGAGGTTAAAGGTGCTGATTCTCCAAAAAGGGAGATTGCTAGTAAAGTAGCTGGAATGGCGAACCCGAGCACAAGGAGGTGAGAAATGAGGTGCGTTTTAGAAACCTTTCCCGATCACACGGTGTACCATCTTCTGGGTTTCTCATGCATGTTTTCGATGCAGGAAGATGCCCTTGAACCTGGAGATTTGGGACCCATGGGATGGGTACCACGCAGTATTACTTTAAAGGGTCTGCGTTTGCTCACCCAACCTCACCCAACCTTTCAGCCCCAAGAGTGTCCACCCTTAGGTCTCATCCACCTGTTGGTCTAGAATTGGTCAATCCAGGTTGCATCACGGCCCCTGAACGAACTGTGTAAGAACTTCTCTCTCTTTCACTGTCTTTGTTTTACGGGTTTTTACAAGTAATTTATTTTTATAATGGGGTTTAGCTGCTTTTCACGGCTGTGTTTATGCGGCTTTACACCCACTTGACACACTTCCAGAGAAATATCAATACATAGGTTTGAAGATTCTTACTAGTCAGATATATACTTGTGTGGTGAATAGGGGATGTTGAGTCCAGTTCACTGAGCAAGGAGTAGGTCTTGTCTATTACATATTGGGTGTATGGAACGGTATCTGTGCTAATTTGAAACCCTTGTTTTATGCATCACCCCACCTCACCTTTCCCGTTAAGCAGCCATAGCGTGTTTTCTAAACGTGTGACTCTGTTCTCTTTTGTAATTCAGTTCAAGTGTAGCGGTTTTTACATTCCCTCTATAAGTGATAGCTTACGATAAGTGTCTTTTTCTGTGTGACTTATTTCACTTAGAGTCGTCGTACCTAAATCCACTCATCATGCTGCTACTAGCCTTATGACATTGATTTCATGTCTGAGTGATATTCCATTGTACATAAGGACCACAACTTCTTTATCCATTTTTCTCTTTCCTGGGATATTTAAGGTGTCATGAAGTGGAGGTTCTTGTCAACAGAGCAGCCCTAAACTTTGTGGTGCCTGTGTCTTGTGATTTTTAGTTTTCCCAATTTATACGCCCATGAGTGGAAGTGCCCTATGCTCCCTAAGCTGTGTTTTTTCGATGTTTCAGTACACACCGTACACTTCTCCAGAGTGGCTGTTGGCAATTTACATACCGCCCATCAGCGTGGCAAGGCTCCCATTTCTCCTTGGCCTGTCCTGCATTTGTGGTTTTGACACTTTTTTCAGCATGGCCCTTTTGACGGATCGAAAGCGAGACTTCTTTGTAGCGCTGATTTGCCTTTCCAGGTTGCTTGGTTGGCCAAAAAGGGCGTATGCGTTTTTTCCTGAATATATTCAGGAAAAAACGCATACGCCCTTTTTGGCCAAGGGCATCATTGTCGACGTTTTGCCGCTTTTCATGTGCTTTAAAGGCGATTCGAATCTACCTCCTGAAATGTGTTTCCTGCAGTTCTGCCTTGCTTTCAATTCCTCTTCGTTGCCTTCCCTCAATATATTTGTGGACGAGAGTTATCATTTATAACTCTGCAGGTTTTTGAATTGCAGTGCCCATGTGCTCCATTTTTCAACTGGCTTTTTTGGGAGCTGGCCGCAGAAGTTTGGGATTGCCTCAGGCCCTATTCTGGTTCCGGGCGGCAGGCTGAGCCTGTGGTTATTTCTTCTTCCTGATGGGAAAATAGAGTGACCTGTGCCTGTCCCAACACCTAGATCTAGTCTCTCATTGGTTGCCCCTCTTCCCGTTCATCCTCAGGACAAATTGCAACCTGTATGGAACAGGAGCTTAAAGGTGCTGTTTCTCCATGTAGGGAGATTACTAGTTAAGAAGCTGGAATGGCGAACCCGAGCACAAGGAGATGAGAAATGAGGTGCGTTTCAGAAACCTTTCCCGATCAGACAGTGTACCATGATCTGGGTTACTCATGCCTGTTTTTGATGTAGGAAGATGCCCTTGAACCTGGAGATTTGGGACCCATGGGATGGGGACCACGCAGTATTACTTTAAAGGGTCTGCGTTTGCTCACCCAACCTCACCAAAACTCTCAGCCCCAAGAGTGTCCACCCTTATGTCTCATCCAGCTGTGGGTCTAGATATGGTCAATCCAGGTTGCATCACAACCCCTGAACGAATTTTGTAAGAATTACTCTCTCTTACACTGTCTTTGTTTTACGGGTTTTTAAAAGTAATTTATTTTTAAAATGGGTTTTAGCTGCTTTTCACGGCTGTGTTTATGCCGCTTTACACTCACTTGACTCTCTTCCAGAGAGAGATCAATACATAGGTTTTCAGATTCTTACTACTCAGATATATTCTTGTGCGCTGAATAGGGGGTGTTGAGTCTAGTTCACTGAGCAAGGAGTAGGTC
Source organism: Eschrichtius robustus (assembly GCF_028021215.1). Taxonomy (NCBI): domain Eukaryota; kingdom Metazoa; phylum Chordata; class Mammalia; order Artiodactyla; family Eschrichtiidae; genus Eschrichtius; species Eschrichtius robustus. Next base: position 3,965,094 of record NW_027175257.1, read on the forward strand.
TTGTCTACTACATATTGGGTTTATGGAACGGTATCTGAGCTAATTTGAAACCCTTGTTTTATGCATCACCCCACCTCACCTTTCCCGTTAAGCAGCCATAGTGTGTTTTTAAAATGGGTGACTGTGTTCTGTTTTGTAATTCAGTTTAAGGCTAACGGTTTTTACATTCCCTCTATAAGTGATATCTTATGATAAGTGTCTTTTTCTGTGTGACTTATTTCACTTAGAATCGTCGTACCTAAATCCACTCATCATGCTGCTACTAGCCTTATGATATTGATTTCATGGCTGAGTGATATTCCATTGTACATAAGTACCACAACTTCTTTACCATTTTTCTCATCCCTGGGATATTTAAGATGTACACAAGTGGAGGTTCTTGTAACCAGAGCAGCCCTAAACTTTGGGGTGCCTGTGTCTTGTTGATTTTAATTTTTCCAATTTATACGCCCATGAATGGATGTGCCCCTTTCTCTCTAGCTGTGTTTTTTAGATGTTTTAGGAAACACCGTACCGTTCTCCAGAGTCGCCATTGGCAATTTACATCCCGACCATCAGTGTAACAATGCTCCCTTTCCTCCCTGGCCTCTCCTGTATTTTTTTTACACTTTTTTAGGAAGGCCCTTTTGACCGATGGGAAGTGAGACTTCTTTGTAGTGCTGCATTGCATTTCCGGCTTGCTTGGATGGCCAAAAAGGGCCTATGCGTTTTTTCCTGAATTTATTCAGAAAAAAAACACATATGCTCTTTTTGGCCATGTGCATCGTTGTCGACTTTTGGCCGCTTTTCATGTGCTTTAGGGGCTATTCGAATCTAACTCCTGAAATCTGTTTCCTGCAATTCTGCCTTGCTTTCCAATCCTGTTCGTTGCCTTCCCTCAATATAGTTTTGGACGATAGTTATAATTTATAACTTTGCAGGTTTGTGAATTGCAGTGCCCCTGAGCTCCATTTTTCAACTCGCTTTTTTGGGAGCTGTCCGCAGAACCGCTGCTTTGCTTCTGGCCCTACTCTGGTTCCCGGTGGCAGGCTAAGCCTTTGCTTAATTCTTCTTCCTGATTGGAAATTAGAGTGACATGTGCCTGTCCGAACATCTAGGGCTTGGCTCTCCTTGTTTCTCCTCCTTCCCCTTCTTCCTTTCGAAAAATTCCAAATTTTGTGCAACTGGATGTTGAAGGTGCTGACATCCTCAGGTGGGGAGATTTTAAGGAAAAAGGCTGGAGGTGTGACCCCAACAACCAGGAAATTAGGAGTTTTGGTGCCTTTTCCAAAATCTCCCTGATCCAACCGTGTTCCATCTTCTGGGTGTCACAGGCATGTTTTAGCTGTAGGAAAGGTCCCGTGTATGTAAGGAGAACACCAGGGATTTTTCCAAATCAGTGTCTCCCCGAACTCCAATCTGGGGAATTTTTAAGCTACTGGTACATGTGTGTTCATTAAGGGACTTGGGCCGTAGGCAGAGTCCGAACTTTAGATGATTGAAGTCTTCAGGTTCAGAAACGCTCACCATCGGCCTCCTTTAGTTTCCATTTTATCTGTAGTTGATAGATGATGTAGATATAGATATCTATTGTTTTTCAGATTATTTCCCCTTAGGGGTCATTACAAAATATTGAGTATAGTTCCCTGTGTTATACAGTAGTTCCTTGTTGATGATATATTTTATACATAGCAGTGTGTATATGTTAATCTGAAACTGTTAATTTATCCCTCCTCCCACCTTTCCCCTTTGGTAATAAAAAATATAAGATTTTATACTTCTCAGAAATCTAGGAGCTGAAAGAGAGGTATCATTTTCAATGGAAAATCAGTCAAAACAAGGTTGAAACTTCAACCAAGATTATTAGATGTACATCCTTGGAAAGAAATCACTGCATTTCTCTACTGTTGACCTGACAAATAAGACAAACCCCTCCACTGAACTTGCTTATAATAAAGTGATGGAAATATCAAATGGAAGTGTTAGAAACATCTTATTTTACACGAGCCTTATACACTGCTCTATGTTAATTACAGTTTGGCTCGCACATCTGTTCTTTGAAGTTACAATGTTCTCAAATTCTGTTACTGATCCTGCAGAGTGGGCCCCAACAAGGGTCTCCCTGCCTAGTGTCATTGGAGCCAACAGATCGAGACTGACTTTGGTTCAGAAGCAAAGGAAAACTTTATATTTTGATCAGAGAATGGAGAGGTGAGAGTGTGTGCTTCCCTGCGGGTTGTGGGCCGGGCTGCTGTGTAGAGATCCTGGCACCGTCAGCGGGAGGGAGGGGGCGGAGCTCTCGAGGGCCGGGTTGGCTGGAGCTCAGGCTCTATGTCGCAGAGTCTGCACGGGGCCCCACGAGCTGAGGTGTCGGCCCAGCCATTTTGCACTAGGAAATCGGGTCTGAAGTGTCGGGTGTGGGACCTCTGCATGTGGAAACCTAGGAGCAAGTGAAATTAGACAAAGCACAAAGGAAAAAATGGTTAGACTTTATTTTATTGCCCAGATTCTATTTTCATCTCCCAGGAATTTTTCATGGGCTTTGCCAGTGACAAAGCCCTCCTCTGCCTTTTGTCCCATTCCTCATTCTTGGGGTGCTGAGGGTGCAGACACCTCTTCTGTAAATGCTTCGTGCTGAGTTGGGTGTCCTCATACCCGGGGCGAGGGGGAGGACTTCTCCCAAGCAGCCTCCAGGTGAGGTTGATTGTCCCCAGGCCTCCTCCCTCACTGCTCGTCTGCCTGAGCACCAGCATTGGAAGTTTTATAGATTCTAATGACCTTTAAGGGTCCAGGAAAGAGATGTGCAGAGACGCTGGGGGTGGGGTGGGCCGTTTTACCATGCTCCACATTGGTTCGGCCCCCTTAGGCTGACAGTTCCTGCTAGCCTAGATGCTCTGACCAGTACTCTGCGCTTTCTTCAGTTAGGCCACTGAATTAACGTACAAACAACACCAGGTGTCAGAGCCCTGCTTGCTCAACTCCCAGACAGTCCAGGGCCGGTGGTGATCCAGGACCTTCACGGCCACTCAGTCAACGGCCTTTTGAAGTAGCCAGGAGTGCAGCCGGTCTCATTGGCCGCCGTCACCGCGGTGTCTGTAGGCTTTTCTATGGTGGCAGCGTTATTTACGGTTCCCCTGCCAAGTTTATTAGCTCCGCTCTGGGTGCAGTAAGTCCTGTAAGCAATAGTCTGCTCTTTTGGGACACACTCTTGTTGTTTTCTGAGAGAAGCTCCAGGTCAAGTGATGGTCAAACGAGTCGTCATGGGGGCCCATTGCTCCAGGTTTTCTCTCTGGAGGTTGGTGTTGGAGGGCCTCCTCACTCGAGGTCATTGTGCCCACGGAGCAATCCCTGCAACTTCAGGGCATGGTGGGTGGTTAGGATCACCAAGTGGCGTCCTTTTCCCTTAGGAGGGAGCTGGCCTTGCGGGCTGCTGATTTCCAGGTTTTTAGATACCCCCAGTATCCTGGTCGGATGGGGTGGCTGGCCAATGCCTGGAGGGCATTCTTGCATTGTTCCATTTCAAGTGGTCCCAGTTTTTGCACTAATACTCCAAGGGCGATTCGCCTTGGACCAGGAATGTAAAGGTCAAAGGGTTTAGCTAACTTAGGGAGGTCCAGGGCAAGGATCTGAACTGACTGCTCTTTCCATTCTTGAAAGGCCGCTTCTGGATTCTATTCAAAAGGATCATCATCTTTTCCTTTCAGTGTTTCATATAGAGGCCCAGCTATTAGACTGTAGTTAGGGATCCAGATGCAGCAAACCCCGGTCTCCCCAGGAACCCCTAAGCTGTCTTCTAGTTTCAGGAAGGGTGAGGCTGCAAATGGCTTCTTCCCTTTCCTGGGGTGGGCTTCTCCGACATTCTGAGCGAATGAAGCCCAGGAAGGTCACCTTAGTTTGTGATATTTGAGCCTTTTTCTTGGACACCTTCTATCTTTTATTGGCTAGGTAGTTCAGAGGCCTCCTTAGTCGGGCTGGTGATCAGAATGTCATCTGCATATTGAAGGAGGGTTCCCTTCTCCAGAGGTAGATTTTTTAGGTCTTTAGCTAACATTTCCCCAAAGATGGTGTGGGAATTTTTGAACCCCTGGGGCAGGACGGCCCAGCAGTATTGTTTTTGTTGTATGTTGAGTCCTGCCACTCACAGCCAAAATTTCTTGTGACTCTGGGACGAATGGAATACAGAAGAAGGCATCATTGAAGTCTAATACAGAATACCATGTCCTGGTGGATGGTAGAATGACCAGCAGGGTGTAGGAATTAGGAACTACTAGATGTATATCCTCTGTGGCTTCACTGACTGTCCTGGCGTCCTCTACCAGGTCCCCAGCAGCTCACGGGGCTCTTGTGGTCAGGTCCCTCCCAGGATATGGAGCTCACCTGGGCAGGTACCCAGCAGCCCACGGGGCTGTGGTGGTTAGGCCCCTCCCAGGATATGGAGCTCACCTGGGCAGGTACCCAGCAGCCCATGGGGCCATCATGGTCAGGCCCCTCCCAGGATATGGAGCTCACCTGGGCAGGTACGCAGCAGCCCACGGGGCTCTCGTGGGCATGCCCCTCCCTGGATATGGAGCTCCCGTGGACAGGTACCCCGACAGGGCTGGGCACACAGGAACTGTGCACATAGCCCTCATTGCAGAGCACCCCCAGCACACCTGTCACTCAGAGCTGACACAGAGCACCTCAGAGCAGAGCTTGAACTAATAAACAGCAGCTCCAACAGGTCTGTGACCCTAGGCTTCACTCTGTGCGGCCTCCCTCTGCCTGGTCTTCTAGGGGCTTCCACAGCAGCCGGGGCACCAGGCCTCTGTCTCCACCCACCACCCCTCCTCTCCCTGACTCCTGGGTTCCTCTCATTAGCAGAGGGTCTTCTTGAAGTTGTCTCCCACTCCTGGACCAGATAAAATGATTAGAAAACAAGCCAGGGCTGCCGCCCCTTATCTATCCTGACTCTCGGGACCCTACACCTGTTCCTTGGATCTGGCCGGTGCAGCAAGGCCCATTTTCTGCAAATCTGAGCCCCTGAGGGGCGAGGATTGGCTGACCTGGGCAGCCTGACCCGGCCGGCCAGCCCTTCCCAGGTGTGCCTGGGTTGAGGTCAATATAAACACCCCTCCAGGCAGCAAAAGCCTCTGCAGCTGTGCCTGACGCCATATTCTCTGCCCCGTCAGCAGTCTCGGGGTTGGGCTGGTGGGAGGCAGTAGGGCCCACGGCTCTATGAGTGGCCCGTTGTGACTGGGGCTCTACTGGACTTTCTGCAGGAGTTGCCGGGCTGCCACCTGCTAAAGAAGAGGATGTGTCACCCATACTTGCTGCTGGAATTTCTCCCCGGGCAGAGGTAAGGAAGGAAAAAAGCAGTGGGGGCCGGGACAGGAGGGGTACCTCAGGCAGGGAAATGGAAAGTTTCCAGACGAGCGCCCGGGGCCAGGACCATCCTGGCTGGCCTGCAGGCACCAAGTCGGCCTGCGTGCTGTCGCTGGTGTGACTCCAAGCCCCTTCCTCTAGTTTTTAGTCTTTGCACACATTCAGGTGTTTTACCTGGGAACGGTGGGAAAAGTTCAGCAGCAGCTGGCCTGGGGCTCAGCTCACGTTTAGTCAGAGACGCCTCCTCACGGTCCCCCAGCTTTGCAATGAGGCCGCTCCTTGTGTGGGGGCTGCTGGCTGCATGGGAGATGATTCCCCACCTGTGACCAACTTAAGAATTGTTTACCACTGGAGCAAGTGCGCTGATAGGGTTTTCCTCTGTATGACCAGTGGGTTCAGTTTTTTTTTTTTTCTTTTTTGGTTCAAGGTAAGTTTTATTCCTCTTTTTGTATTTATGGATATAAGCATGGAAATCATTCATTCATATAAATACGTCTATGGGAAGGACAGAACTTTTTTTTCTGTTTTATTTTCTTAAGTATTATTTATTTTTTAATTTTTGAATTTATTTTATTCATTTTTTTATACAGCAGGCTCTTATTGGTTATCTATTTTATACATATAAGTGTATATGTGTCAATCCCAGGGTTGCAATTCATCCCACCACCACCACCCTGCCACTTTCCCCCCTTGGTGTCCATACATTTGTTCTCTACATCTGTGTCTCTATTTCTGCCTTGCAAACCAGTTCATCTTTACCATTTTTCTAGGTTCTACATGTATGCGTTAATATACGATATTTGTTTTTCTCTTTCTGACTTACTTCACTCTGTATGACAGTCTCTAGATCTATCCACGTCTCTACAAATGACCCAATTTCATTCCTTTTTATGGCTGAGTAATATTCCATTTTATATATGTAGCACATCTTTTCCGTTCGTCTGTCTATGGGCATTTAGGTTGCTTCCATGACCTGGCTATTGTAAATAGTGCTGCAATGAATATTGTGGTGAATATGTCTTTTTGAATTATGGTTTTCTCTGGGTATATGGCCAGTAGTGGGATTGCTGGGTCATATGGTTATTCTATTTTTAGTTTTTTAAGGAACCTCCATACTGTTCTCCATAGTGACTGTATCAATTTACATTCCCACAAATAGTGTAAGAGGGTTCCCTTTTCTCCACACCCTCTCCAGCATTTGTTGTTTGTAGATTTTCTGATGATGCCCATTCTAACTCGTGTGAGGTGATACCTCATTGTAGTTTTGGTTTATATTTCTCTAATAATTAGTGATGTTGAGTAGCTTTTCATGTGTTTCTTGGTCATCTGTATGTCTTCTTGGGACAAATGTCTATTTACGTCATCTGCCCATTTTTGGATTGGTTTGTTTGTTTTTTTACTGTTGAGCTGCATGAGCTGTTTATATACATTGGAGATTAATCCTTTGTCCATTGATTCGTTTGCAAATATTTTCTCCCATTCTGAGGGTTGTCTTTTCGTCTTGTTTGTAGTTTCCTTTGCTTTGCAAAAGCTTTTAGGTTTCATTTGCTTCCATTTGTTTTTTTTTTTTTTTTTTTATTCCATTACTCTAGGAGGTGGATCAAAAAATATCTTGCTGTGATTTATGTCAAAGAGTATTCTTCCTATGTTTTCCTCTAAGAGTTTTATAGTGTCCGGTCTTACATTTCGGTCTCTAATCCATTTGGAGTTTATTTTTTGTGTATGGTGTTAGGGAGTGTTCTAATTTCATTCTTTTACATGTAGCTGTCCATTTTTCCCAGCACCACTTATTGAAGAGACTGTCTTTTCTCCATTGTATACCCTTGCCTCCTTTGTCATAGATTAGTGGGCCATAGGTGTGTAGGTTTATCTCTGGGCTTTCTTTCTTTTTTTTTTTTTTTCTTTACATCTTTATTGGAGTATAATTGCTTTACAATTGTGTGTTAGTTTCTGCTGTATAAAAAAGTGAATCAGCTATGCGTATACATATAACACCATATCCCCTCCCTCTTGCACCTCCCTCTCACTCCCTTATCCCACCCTTTTAGGTGGTCACAAAGCACAGAGCTGATCTCCCTGTGCTATGTGGCTGCTTCCCAGTAGCTATCAATTTTACATTTGGTAGTGTATATATGTCCATACCACTCTCTCACTTTGTCCCAGCTTACCCTTCCCTCTCCCCATGTCCTCAAGTCCTTTCTCTACGTCTGTGTCCTTAATCCTTTCCTGCCCCTAGGTTCTTCATAAACTTTTTTTTTTTAGATTCCATATATATGTGTTAGCATATGGTATTTGTTTTTCTCTTTCTGACTTACTTCACTCTGTAGGACAGACTCTAGATCCATCCACCTCACTAAAAATAACTCAATTTCGTTTCTTTTTATGGCTGAATAATGTTCCATCGTATATATGTGCCACATCTTCTTTTTCCATTTATCTGTTGATGGACACTTAGGTTGCTTCCATGTCCTGGCTATTGTAAATAGAGCTACAGTGAACATTGTGGTACATGACTCTTTTTGAATTATGGTTTTCTCAGGGTAAATGTCCAGGAGTGGGTTTGCTGGGTTGTATGGTAGTTCTATTTTTAGTTTTTAAGGAAGCCCCATACCGTTCTCCCTAGTGGCTATATCAATTTACATTCCCACCTACAGTGCAAGAGGGTTCCCTTTTCTCCAATAAATGCCTCTCCAGCATTTACTGTTGGTAGATTTTTTGATGATGGCCATTCTGACTGGTGTGAGGTGATACCTCACTGTAGTTTTGATTTGCATTTCTCTAATGATTAGTGATGCTCAGCATCCTTTCATGTGTTTGTTGGCAACCTGTATATCTTCTTTGGAGAAATTTCTATTTAGGTCTTCTGCCCATTTTTGGATTGGGTTGTTTGGTTTTGTGATATTGAGCTACATGAGCTGCTTTTTGTAGATTAATCCTTTGCCATTTGCTTCATTTGAAAATATTTTCTCCCATTCTGATGGTTGTCTTTTCATCTTGCTTAAGTTTTCCTTTGCTGTGCAAAAGAATTTATGTTTCATTCGGTCCCATTTTTTAATTTTTGTTTTTATTTCCATTTCTCTAGGAGGTGGGTCAAAAAGGATCTTGCTGTGATTTATGTCATAGACTGTTCTGCTTATGTTTTCTTCTAAGAGTTTTATAGTGGCTGGTCTTATATTTAGGTCTCTAATCCATTTTGAGTTACTTTTGTGTATGGTGTTAGGGAGTGTACTAATTTCATTCTTTTACATGTAGCTGTCCAGTTTTCCCAGCACCACTTACTGAAGACACTGTCTTTTCTCCATTGTATACCCTTGCCTCCTTTGTCATAGATTAGTTAACCATAGGTACGTGGGTTTATCTCTGTGCTTTCTATCCTTTTCTATTGACCTATATTTCTGTGTTTGTGTCAGTACCATATTATCTTGATTACTGTAGCTTTGTAATATAGTCTGAAGTCTGGAAGTCTGATTCCTCCAGCTCTTTTTTTTCCCCCTCAAGACTGCTTTGGCTATCCAGGGTCTTTTGTGTCTCCCTACAAATTTTAAGATTTTTTTTCTTGTTCTGTAGAAAATGCCAAAGGTATTTTGATCGGGATTGCATTGAATCTGTAGATTGCTTTGGGTAGTATAGTCATTTTCACAATATTGATTCTTCTAATCCAAGGACATGGTATATGTCTCCATCTGTTTATATCATCTTTGATTTCTTTCATCAGTGTCTTATAGTTTTCTGAGTACAGGTCTTTTACTTCCTTAGGTAGGTTTATTCCTAGGTATTTTATTCTTTTTGTTGCAGTGGTAATGGGATTGTTTCCTTAATTTCTCTTTCTGATCTTTCATTGTTAGTGTATAGGAATGCAAGCAATTTCTGTGCATTAATTTTGTATCCTGCAACTTTACCAAATTCATTGATTAGCTCCAGTGGTTTTCTGGTGGCATCTTTAAGATTCTCTATCTATGATATCATGTCATCTGCAAACAGTGACAATTTTACTTCTTCTTTTCCGTTTTGTATTCCTTTTATTTCTTTTTCTTCTCTGATTGCCATGGCTAGGACTTCCAAAACTATGTTGAATAGCAGTGGTGAGAGTGGACATCCTCGTCTTGTTCCTGATCTTAGAGGAAACGCTTTCAGTTTTTCACCATTGAGAATGCTGTTTGCTGTGGGTTTGTCATATATGGCCTTTATTATGTTGAGGTAGTTTCCGTCTATGCCCACACTCTGCAGAGTTTTTATCGTAAATGAGTGTTGAATTTTCTCAAAATCTTTTCCTTCATCTATTGAGATGACCATATGGTTTTATTCTACAATTTGTTAATATGGTGTATCACATTGATTTGTGTATATTGAAGAATCCTTGCATCCCTGGGATAAACCCCACTTGATCATGGTGTATGATCCTTTTAATGTGTTGTTCGATTCTGTTTGCTAGTATTTTGTTGAGGATTTTTGCATCTATATTCATCAGGGATATTGGTCTATAATTTTCTTTCCTTGTAGTATCTCTGTCTGATTTTGGTATCAGGGTGATGGTGGTCTCATAGAATGAGTTTGGGAGTGTTCCTTCCCCTGCAATTGTTTTGAAGAATTTGAGAAGGTTGGGTGTTAGCTCTTCTCTAAATGTTTGATAGAATTCACCTGTAATGCCATCTGGTTCTGGACTTTTGTTTGTTGGAAGATTTTTAATCACAGTTTCAATTTCATTGCTTGTGATAGGTTTGTTCATATTTTCTATTTCTTCCTGGTTCAGTCTTAGAAGGTTATACCTTTCTAAGAATTTGTCCATTTCTTCCAGATTGTCCATTTTATTGGCACAGAGTTGCTTGTAGTAGTCTCTTAGGATGCTTTGTATTCCTGTGGTGTCTGTTGTAACTTCTCCTTTTTCACTTCTAATTTTGTTGATTTGCGTCCTCTCCCTCTTTTTCTTGAGTGTGGCTAAAGGTTGATCATTTTTGCTTATCTTCTCAAAGAACCAGCTTTTAGTTTTGATGATCTTTGCTTCCGTTTTCTTTGTTTCTATTTCATTTATTTCTGCTCTGATCTTTAGGATTTCTTTCCTTCTACTAACTTTGGGTTTTGTTCTTCTTTCTCTAGTTCCTCTAGGTGTAAGGTTAGATTGTTTATTTGAGATTTTTCTTGTTTCTTGAGGTAGGCTTGTATTGCTATAAACTTCCCTCTTAGAACTCCTTTTGCTGCATCCCATAGGTTTTGGATCATCGTGTTTTGGTTGTCATTTGTCTCTAGGTAGTTTTTGATTTCCCCTTTGATTTCTTCAGTGATCTCTTGGTTATTTAGTAACGTATTGTTTAGCCTCCATGTGTTTGTGTTTTTTACAGTTTTTTCCGTGTAATTGATTTCTAATCTCATAGCATTGTGGTCGGAACAGCTGCTTGATATGATTTCAGTTTTCTTAAATTTACTGAGGCTTTATCTGTGACCCAAGATGTGATCTATCCTGGAGAATGTTCCGTGTGCAGTTGAGAAGAACGTGTAATCTGCTGTTTTTGGATGGAATGTCCTATAAATATCAATGAACTCTATCTGGTCTATTGTGTCATTTAAAGCTTGTGTTTCCTTATTAATTTTCTGTCTGGCTGATCTCCACTGGTGTAAGTGAGCTGTTAAAGTCCCCCGCTATTATTGTGTTACTGTCGATTTCCTCTTTTATAGCTGTTAGCAGTTGCCTTATACATTGAGGTGCTCCTATGTTGGGTACATATATATTTATAATTGTTATATCTTCTTCTTGGATTGATCCCTTGACCATTATGTAGTGTCTTTCCTTGTCTCTTGTAACATTCTTTATTTTAAAGTCTATTTTATCTGATATGAGTATTGCTACTCCAGCTTTCTTTTGATTTTCATTAGCATAGAATATATTTTTCCATCGCCTCACTTTCAGTCTGTATGTGTCCCTAGGTCTGAAATGGGTCTCTTGTAGACAGCATATATATGGGTCTTGTTTTTGTATCCATTCAGCCAGTCTATGTCTTTTGGTTGGAACATTTAGTGCATTCACGTTTAAGGTAATTATCGATATGTATGTTCCTACTACTATTTTCTTAATTGTTATGGGTTTGTCTTGGTGGGTCCTTTTCTTCTCTTGTGTTTCCCACTTAGAGAAGTTCTTTTAGCATTTGGTGTAGAGCTGGTTGCATGGTGCTGAATTCTCTTAGCTTTTGCTTGTCTGTAAGGCTTTTGATTTCTCCATCAAATCTGAATGAGCTCTTTGCAGGGTGCAGTACCCTTGGTTGTAGGTTCTTCCCTTTCATCACTTTAAATTTATCATGCCACTTCCTTCTGGCTTGTAGATTTTCTGCTGAGAAATCAGCTGTTATCCTTATGGGATTTCCCTTGTATGTTATTTGTCATTTTTCCCTTGCTGCTTTCAATAATTTTTCTTTGTCGTTAATTTTTGTCAATTTGATTACTATGTGTCTTGTCATTTTTCTCCTTTGGTTTCTCCTGCCTGGGACACTCTGTGCTTCTGGACTTGGGTGGCTATTTCTTTTCCCATGCTAGGGAAGTTTTTGACCATAATCTCTTCAAATATATTCTCGGGTCCTTTCTCTCTCTCTTCTCCTTCTGGGACCCCTATAATGCGAATGTTGTTGCGTTTAATGTTGTCCCAGAGGACTCTTGGGGTGTCTTCATTTATTTTCATTCTTTTTCTTTATTCTGTTCCATGGCAGTGATTTCCACCTTTCTGTCTTCCAGGCCACTTATCCGTTCTTCTGCCACAGTTATTCTGCTACTGATTCCTTCTAGTGTATTTTTCATTTCAGTTATTACATTGTTCACCTCTGTTTGTTTGTTCTTTAACTCTTCTAGGTGTTTGTTCCTTAATTCTTCTAGGTCTTTGTTAAGCATTTCTTGTGTCTTCTCGATCTTTGCCTCCTTTCTTTTTCTAAGGTCTTGGCTCAACTTCACTATCATTATTCTGAATTCTTTTTCTGGAAGGTTCCCTATCTCCACCTCATTCCGTTTTTTTTCTGGGGTTTTATCTTGTTCCTTGATCTGGTATAAAGTCCTCTGCCTTTTCATTTTGTCTATCTTTCTGTGAATGTGGTTTTCCTTCCACAGGCTGCAGAATTGTAGTTCTTCTTGCTTCTGCTGTCTGCTCTCTGGTGGATGAGTCTATCTTAGAGGCTTGTGCAAGCTTCCTGATGGGAGGGACTGGTGGTGGGTAGAGCTGGGTGTTGCTTTGGTGGGCAGAGCTTTAATCCGCTTGTCTACGGATTAAATAAAACTTTAATAAAAAGTTGAATCTGCTTGTCTGCTGATGCATGGGGCTGGGTTCCCTCCCTGTTGGTTGTTTGGCCTGAGGCGACCCAGCACTGGAGCCTACCTTGCTCTTGGTGGGGCTAATGGCGGACTCTGGGAGGGCTCACACCAAGGAGTATTTCCCAGAACTTCTGCTGCCAGTGTTGTTGTCCTCACGGTGAGCCACAGCCACAGCCACCAGCTGCCTCTGCAGGAGACCCTCTAAAAGTAGCAGGTAGTTCTGGTCATTCCCCTACGGGGTCACTGCTCCTTCCCCTGGGTCCTGATGTGCACACTACTTTGTGTGTGCCCTCCAAGAGTGGAGTATCTGAGTGGAGTTGAGACTCTGAGACTCTGTGTGGAGTCGCACAGACTCTGGGTCCTGTGAAGCTTCGATGTTTTGTGATTCTAGAAATCCTATAGGAGACGGTCCACAGCAGGTGAAGCTAATGTTGTCAGTAGAGGTGTTGAAGCCAAAGATCTGCAGTTCCGGCTATAGGTGCCGATGTACATACAGGACAAAATCATCTCGTGTGAATGTAGTTCAGGCATGTTTAAGATGAATGCAGTCATGTTAATGCCTACCATATTCTATCTTGAGCCTCTCCTCAGGGACCTCCTCCTCAGTTCCTGAGGCTCCTGTAAGTCATGTACAGGGGACTGGAGAGTGGGCTCTGTCCAGTCTGAGCCCTGAGTTACCCTGTGTGTATCTTAGGATACTTTGTATTTCTGTGGTGTCTGTTGTAACATCATCTCTTTCATTTCAGATTTATTTGGGCCCTCTCTTTTTTAACAAAACATACTACTGTTGTCTTTTATTCTTTACAGAAGTTTAATCAGTGTTTGATCTACTATCCTTACCCTATGTATACTTTTTGCAGTGAGATTTTTACTTTTCTTTGTTTCCTTGTTACTATCAATAATTAGTGAGACTTCTTTTAAGCTACCTTCAACATTGCTTATAAAGCTGCTTTATTAGTGATGACAGAGCCTTAATGGAAGTCATGTTCTGGTTGTAAATTAGAATGCAATGTGCCAGCACAAAGCCCCTTAAGTTTATGTCTCATTACTTCTTGTTCTTTTTTTAATTTAATTTTTATTTTTTGTCAGAGCAAATTTGATTAAAATGTTTTGTTTCTTCTAGGTGTGCAAGATGTGGTTCTTTTAAACATATACATATATCTATTCTTCTTTGGATCATTTTCCCATGTAGGTTATGACACCATGTTGAGTAGTCTTGTCTTGGTATTACGTAGGTCTTTGGTGATTACATATTTCACATGTGTTTCTATATCTATCTTAACCCCAATATCCTAATGTATCCAATCCTCACACCTTTCCATTTGGTGAACCCTAAGTTTGTTTAATGAATCTGTGATTGCATTTCTCTGTGGAAATATCTTCATTGGTATCAATTTTTAGCTAAGACCTATAAGTGATATTATAGGATATGTGTCTTTTGCTTTCTGACTTAGTACAATTTGCCTGATTAACTCAAGAATCATACACAGTGCTGCAAATGGCATTGTTTTGGTTTTTTCCCTGGCTAATATTCCACCTGTACGTGTACCAGTTATTCTTTGGCCACGCACCTCTTGATGGACTTTTTGGTTGCCTCCATGTCTTGGTTATTGTAATACTGCTGCAATGCACATTTGCTTGCCTGTGTCTTTCCAGTTCTATCTCCTTATGTTATAGGCCAAGGAGTGGGCTTGCTGTATCATATGGTAGCTCAGTGTGTACGTTTTAAAGGCACCACCATTCAGTTCTCATTAGTGGCTCTTTCCAGGTTATGTCCCACTTAAAATTGAGGGTATGCATTTCTCCAAAACACCTTCAATATTTATTGTTTGTAGTTTGCTTGCTGCTGGTTATTCTAACAGGTGCGAGCTGATACCTCTGTGTGGCTGAATTTGCATGTGTCCCATAATCTGTTGAAATTGATCTTTAAAGCATGCTCTTTTTATTTATCAAACTGTGATTACAGCTTAGTTCTTCAAATTGTTTTCTTAAAGTAAGTGTCACATTTTGAAAAGTTTTGGCCACTACCTCCCTCAAGACATTTTGAGGGCAGGTTTCATTTACAGCCCTGAAGTACTTGTTCATATGAAGTGACCATTAACACAGATTTTAAAGCTGCATTTGCAGGTAACGGCCAGAGGGCGGCAGCCTTTTTACGTTCCCCAATCTGGTAACTAGGGAAAGAGTCCTTCAGCTGCAAGAGTGTCCAGCTTTATTTCTCATCCAGCTGTGGGTCTAGATATGATCAAACAAGGTTGCATCACAGCCCAGGAACGAATTATGTAAAATTTCCTCTCTCTATCACTGTCTTATTTTTTTGGGTTTTTTAAAGTTATTTAATTTAAAATGGGGATTCGCTACTTTTCACTGCTGGGTTTATGCCGCTTTACACCCACTTGACTCACTTCCAGAGAGATATCAATACATAGGTTTTAAGATTCTCACTAGTCAGATATATTCTTGTGCGGTGAATAGGGGGTGTTGAGTCCAGTTCACTGAGCAAGGAGTAGGTCTTTTCTATTACTTATTGGGTGTATGGAACGGTATCTGAGATAATTTGAAACCCTTGTTTTATGCATCACCGCACATCACCTTTCCCGTTAAGCAGCCATAGTGTGTTTTCTAAATGTGTGACTCTGTTCTGATTTGTAATTCAATTCAAGTGTAGCGGTTTTTACATTCCCTTTATAAGTGATAGCTTTTGATAAGTGTCTTTTTCTGTGTGACTTATTTCACTTAGAGTCGTCGTACCTAAATCCACTCATCATGCTGCTACTAGCCTTATGACATTGATTTCATGGCTGAGTGATATTCCATTGTACATAAGGACCACAACTTCTTTATCCATTTTTCTCTTTCCTGGGATATTTAAGGTTTTCTGAAGTGGAGGTTCTTGTCAACAGAGCAGGCCTAAACTTTGGGGTGCCTGAGTCTTGCTGATTTTTAGTTTTCCCAATTTATACGCCCATGAGTGGACGTGCCCTATGCTCCCTAAGCTGTGTTTTCTCGATGTTTCAGGACACACCGTACACTTCTCCAGAGTGGCTGTTGGCAATTTACATCCCGCCCATCAGCGTAGCAAGGCCCCTATTTCTCCATGGACTGTCCTGCATTTGTGGTTTTGACACTTTTTTCAGCATGGCCCTTTGGACCGATGGGAAGCGAGACTTCTTTGTATCGCTGATTTGCCTTTCCAGGTTGCTTGGTTGGCCAAAAAGGGCGTATGCGTTTTTTCCTGAATATATTCAGGAAAAAACGCATACGCCCTTTTTGGCCAAGGGCATCATTGTCGACGTTTTGCCGCTTTTCATGTGCTTTAAAGGCGATTCGAATCTACCTCCTGAAACCTGTTTCCTGCAACTCTGCCTTGCTTTCAAATCCTCTTCGTTGCGTTCCCTCAATATATTTGTGGACGAGATTTATCATTTATAACTCTGCAGGTTTGTGAATTGCAGTGCCCATGTGCTCCATTTTTCAACTGGCTTTTTTGGGAGCTGGCCGCAGAAGCGCGGGATTGCCTCAGGCCCTATTCTGGTTCCGGGCGGCAGGCTGAGCCTGTGGTTAATTCTTCTTCCTGATGGGAAAATAGAGTGACCTGTGCCTGTCCCAACACCTAGATCTAGTCTCTCATTGGTTGCCCCTCTTCCCGTTCATCCTCAGGACAAATTGCAACCTGTAGGGAACAGGAGGTTAAAGGTGCTGATTCTCCAAGTAGGGAGATTGCTAGTAAAGTAGCTGGAATGGCGAACCCGAGCACAAGGAGATGAGAAATGAGGTGCGTTTTAGAAACCTTTCAAATTCACACGCTGTACCATCTTCTGGGTTCCTCATGCAAGTTTTCGATGTAGGAAGATGCCCTTGAACGTAGAGATTTGGGACCCATGGGATGGGTACCACGCAGTATTACTTTAAAGGGTCTGCGATGGCTCACCCAACCTCACCAAACCTCTCAGCCCCAAGAGTGTCCACCCTTAGGTCTCATCCAACTGTGGGTCTAGATATGTCCAACCCAGGTTGCGTCACAGCCCCTGAATGAATTTTGTAAGAATTTCTCTCTCTTTTACTGTCTTTGTTTCATGCGTTTTTAAAAATAATTTATTTTTATAATGGGGTTTAGCTGCTTTTCACGGCTGTGTTTATGCGGCTTTACACCCTCTTGACTCACTTCCAGAGAGATATCAATACATAGGTTTTAAGATTCTCACTTGTCAGATATATACTTGTGCGGTGAATAGGGGGTGTTGAGTCCAGTTCACTGAGCAAGGAGTAGGTCTTGTCTATTACATATTGGGTGTATGGAACGGTATCTGATCTAATTTGAAACCCTTGTTTTATGCATCACACCACCTCATCTTTCCCGTTAAGCAGCCATAGTGTGTTTTCTAAACGTGTGACTCTGTTCTCTTTTGTAATTCAGTTCAAGTGTAGCAGTTTTTACATTCCCTCTATAAGTGATAGCTTATGATAAGTGTCTTTTTCTGTGTGACTTATTTCACTTAGAGTCGTCGTACCTAAATCCACTCATCATGATGCTACTAGCCTTAAGACATTGATTTCATGGCTGAGTGATATTCCATTGTACATAAGGACCACAACTTCTTTATCCATTTTTCTCTTTCCTGGGATATTTAAGGTGTCATGAAGTGGAGGTTCTTGTCAACAGAGCAGCCCTAAACTTTGGGGTGCCTGTCTCTTGCTGATTTTTAATTTTCCCAATTTATACGCCCATGAGTGGAAGTGCCCTATGCTCCCTAAGCTGTGTTTTTTCGATGTTTCAGGCCACACCGTACACTTCTCCAGAGTGGTTGCTGGCAATTTACATCCCGCCCATCAGTGTAGCAAGGCTTCCATTTCTCAATGGCCTGTCCTGCTTTTGTGGTTTTGACAGTTTTTTCAGCATGGCCCTTTTGACCGATGGGAAGCGAGACTTCTTTGTAGCGCTGATTTGCCTTTCCAGGTTGCTTGGTGGGCCAAAAAGGGCGTATGCGTTTTTTCCTGAATATATTCAGGAAAAAACGCATACGCCCTTTTTGGCCAAGGGCATCATTGTCGACGTTTTGCCACTTTTCATGTGCTTTAAAGGCGATTTGAATCTACCTCCTGAAACCAGTTTCCTGCAATTCTGCCTTGCTTTCAAATCCTCTTCGTGGCCTTCCCTCAATATATTTGTGGACGAGAGTTATCATTTATAACTCTGCAGGTTTGTGAATTGCAGTGCCCATGTGCTCCATTTTTCAACTGGCTTTTTTGGGAGCTGGCCGCAGAAGCACGGGATTGCCTCAGGCCCTATTCTGGTTCCGGGCGGTAGGCTGAGCCTGTGGTTAATTCTTCTTCCTGATGGGAAAATAGAGTGACCTGTGCCTGTCCCAACACCTAGATGTAGTCTCTCATTGGTTGCCCCTCTTCCCATTCATCCTTAGGACAAATTGCAACCTGTATGGAACAGGAGGTTAAAGGTGCTGATTCTCCAAGTAGGGAGATTGCTAGTAAAGTAGCTGGAATGGCGAACCCGAGCACAAGGAGATGAGAAATGAGGTGCGTTTCAGAAACCTTTCCCGATCAGACGGTGTACCATCATCTAGGTTTCCCATGCGTGTTTTCGATGTAGGAAGATGCCCTTGAACCTGGAGATTTAGGACCCATGGGATGGGTACCACACAGTATTACTTTAAGTGGTCTACGTTTGCTCACCCAACGTCACCAAACCTCTCAGCCCCAAGAGTGTCCACCCTTAGGTCTCATCCAACTGTGGGTCTACATATGTTCAACCCAGGTTGCGTCACAGCCCCTGAAGGAATTTTGTAAGAATTTCTCTCTCTTTCACTGTCTTTGTTTTACGGGTTTTTAAAAGTAATTTATTTTTATAATGGGGTTTAGGTGCTTTTCATGGCTGTGTTTATGCGGCTTTACACCCACTTGACTCACTTCCAGAGAGATATCAATACATAGGTTTTAAGATTCTCACTAGTCAGATATATTCTTCTGCGGTGAATAGGGGGTGTTGAGTCCAGTTCACTGAGCAAGGAGTAGGTCTTTTCTATTACTTATTGGGTGTATGGAACGGTATCTGAGATAATTTGAAACCCTTGTTTTATGCATCACCGCACATCACCTTTCCCGTTAAGCAGCCATAGTGTGTTTTCTAAATGTGTGACTCTGTTCTGATTTGTAATTCAATTCAAGTGTAGCGGTTTTTACATTCCCTTTATAAGTGATAGCTTTTGATAAGTGTCTTTTTCTGTGTGACTTATTTCACTTAGAGTCGTCGTACCTAAATCCACTCATCATGCTGCTACTAGCCTTATGACATTGATTTCATGGCTGAGTGGTATTCCATTGTACATAAGGACCACAACTTCTTTATCCATTTTTCTCTTTCCTGGGATATTTAAGGTTTCCTGAAGTGGAGGTTCTTGTCAACAGAGCAGGCGTAAACTTTGGGGTGCCTGAGTCTTGCTGATTTTTAGTTTTCCCAATTTATACGCCCATGAGTGGACGTGCCCTATGCTCCCTAAGCTGTGTTTTCTCGATGTTTCAGGACACACCGTACCCTTCTCCAGAGTGGCTGTTGGCAATTGACATCCCACCCATCAGCGTAGCAAGGCTCCTATTTCTCCATGGCCTGTCCTGCATTTGTGGTTTTGACACTTTTTTCAGCATGGCCCTTTGGACCGATGGGAAGCGAGACTTCTTTGTAGCGCTGATTTGCCTTTTCAGGTTGCTTGGTTGGCCAAAAAGGGCGTATGCGTTTTTTCCTGAATATATTCAGGAAAAAACGCATACGCCCTTTTTGGCCAAGGGCATCATTGTCGAAGTTTTGCCGCTTTTCATGTGCTTTAAAGGCGATTCGAATCTACCTCCTGAAACCTGTTTCCTGCAACTCTGCCTTGCTTTCAAATCCTCTTCGTTGCGTTCCCTCAATATATTTGTGGACGAGATTTATCATTTATAACTCTGCAGGTTTGTGAATTGCAGTGCCCATGTGCTCCATTTTTCAACTGGCTTTTTTGGGAGCTGGCCACAGAAGCGCGGGATTGCCTCAGGCCCTATTCTGGTTCCGGGCGGCAGGCTGAGCCTGTGGTTAATTCTTCTTCCTGATTGGAAAATAGAGTGACCTGTGCCTGTCCCAACACCTAGATCTAGTCTCTCATTGGTTGCCCCTCTTCCCGTTCATCCTCAGGACAAATTGCAACCTGTAGGGAACAGGAGGTTAAAGGTGCTGATTCTCCAAGTAGGGAGATTGCTAGTAAAGTAGCTGGAATGGCGAACCCGAGCACAAGGAGATGAGAAATGAGGTGCGTTTTAGAAACCTTTCAAATTCACACGCTGTACCATCTTCTGGGTTCCTCATGCAAGTTTTCAATGTAGGAAGATGCCCTTGAACCTAGAGATTTGGGACCCATGGGATGGGTACCACGCAGTATTACTTTAAAGGGTCTGCGATGGCTCACCCAACCTCACCCAACCTCTCAGCCCCAAGACTGTCCACCCTTATGTCTCATCCAGCTGTGGGTCTAGATATGGTCAACCCAGGTTGCGTCACAGCCCCTGAATGAATTTTGTAAGAATTTCTCTCTCTTTTACTGTCTTTGTTTCATGCGTTTTTAAAAATAATTTATTTTTATAATGGGGTTTAGCTGCTGTTCACGGCTGTGTTTATGCGGCTTTACACCCTCTTGACTCACTTCCAGAGAGATATCAATACATAGGTTTTAAGATTCTCACTAGTCGGATATATTCTTGTGCGGTGAATACGGGGTGTTGAGTCCAGTTCACTGAGCAAGGAGTAGGTCTTCTCTATTACATATTGGGTGTATGGAACGGTATCAGAGCTAATTTGAAACCCTTGTTTTATGCATCACCCCACCTCACCTTTCCCGTTAAGCAGCCATAGTGTGTTTTCAAAATGGGTGACTCTGTTCTGATTTGTAATTCAGTTCAAGTGTAGCGGTTTTTACATCCCTCTATAAGTGATATCTTTTGATATGTGTCTTTTTCTGTGTGACTTATTTCACTTAGAGTCGTCGTACCTAAATCCACTCATCATGCTGCTACTAGCCTTATGACATTGATTTCATGGCTGAGTGATATTCCATTGTATATAAGGACCACAACTTCTTTATCCATTTTTCTCTTTCCTGGGATATTTAAGGTGTCATGAAGTGGAGGTTCTTGTCAACAGAGCAGCCGTAAACTTTGGGGTGCCTGTGTCTTGCTGATTTTTATTTTTCCCAATTTATACGCCCATGAGTGGAAGTGCCCTATGCTCCCTAAGCTGTGTTTTTTCGATGTTTCAGGACACACCGTACACTTCTCCACAGTGGCTGTTGCCAATTTACATCCCGCCCATCAGCGTAGCAAGGCTCCTATTTCTCCATGGCCTGTCCTGCATTTGTGGTTTTGACACTTTTTTCAGCATGGCCCTTTTGACCGATGGGAAGCGAGACTTCTTTGTAGCGCTGATTTGCCTTTCCAGGTTGCTTGGTTGGCCAAAAAGGGCGTATGCGTTTTTTCCTGAATATATTCAGGAAAAAACGCATATGCCCTTTTTGGCCAAGGGCATCATTGTCGACGTTTTGCCGCTTTTCATGTGCTTTAAAGGCGATTCGAATCTACCTCCTGAAACCTGTTTCCTGCAACTCTGCCTTGCTTTCAAATCCTCTTCGTTGCCTTCCCTCAATATATTTGTGGACGAGAGTTATCATTTATAACTCTGCAGGTTTGTGAATTGCAGTGCCCATGTGCTCCATTTTTCAACTGTCTTTTTTCGGAGCTGGCCGCAGAAGCGCGGGATTGCCTCAGGCACTATTCTGCTTCCGGGCGGCAGGCTGAGCCTGTGCTTAATTCTTCTTCCTGATGGGAAAATAGAGTGACCTGTGCCTGTTCCAACACCTACATGTAGTCTCTCATTGGTTGCCCCTCTTCCCGTTCATCCTCAGGACAAATTGCAACCTGTACAGAACAGGAGGTTAAAGGTGTTGATTCTGCAAGTAGGGAGATTGCTAGTAAAGTAGCTGGAATGGTGAACCCGAGCACAAGGAGATGAGAAATGAGGTGCGTTTTAGAAACCTTTCCCGATCACATGGTGTACCATCTTCTGGGTTTCTCATGCATGTTTTCAATGCAGGAAGATGCCCTTAAAACTGGAGATTTGGGACCCATGGGATGGGTACCACGCAGTATTACCTTAAAGGGTCTGTGTTTGCTCACCCAACCTCACCAAACCTGTCAGCCCCAAGAGTGTCCACCCTTAGGTCTCATCCAACTGTGGGTCTAGATATTTTCAATCCAGGTTGCATCACAGCCCCTGAACGAATTGTGTAAGAATTTCTCTCTCTTTCACTGTCTTTGTTTTACGGGTTTCTACAAGTAATTTATTTTTATAATGGGGTTTAGCTGCTTTTCACGGCTGTGTTTATGCGGCTTTACACCCACTTGACACACTTCCAGAGGGATATCAATACATAGGTTTTAAGATTCTCACTAGTCAGATATATACTTGTGCGGTGAATAGGAGGTGTTGAGTCCAGTTCACTGAGCAAGGAGTAGGTCTTGTCTATTACATATTGGGTGTATGGAACGGTATCTGATCTAATTTGAAACCCTTGTTTTATGCATCACACCACCTCATCTTTCCCGTTAAGCAGCCATAGTGTGTTTTCTAAACGTGTGACTCTGTTCTCTTTTGTAATTCAGTTCAAGTGTAGCAGTTTTTACATTCCCTCTATAAGTGATAGCTTATGATAAGTGTCTTTTTCTGTGTGACTTATTTCACTTAGAGTCGTCGTACCTAAATCCACTCATCATGATGCTACTAGCCTTAAGACATTGATTTCATGGCTGAGTGATATTCCATTGTACATAAGGACCACAACTTCTTTATCCATTTTTCTCTTTCCTGGGATATTTAAGGTGTCATGAAGTGGAGGTTCTTGTCAACAGAGCAGCCCTAAACTTTGGGGTGCCTGTCTCTTGCTGATTTTTAATTTTCCCAATTTATACGCCCATGAGTGGAAGTGCCCTATGCTCCCTAAGCTGTGTTTTTTCGATGTTTCAGGCCACACCGTACACTTCTCCAGAGTGGTTGCTGGCAATTTACATCCCGCCCATCAGTGTAGCAAGGCTTCCATTTCTCAATGGCCTGTCCTGCTTTTGTGGTTTTGACAGTTTTTTCAGCATGGCCCTTTTGACCGATGGGAAGCGAGACTTCTTTGTAGCGCTGATTTACCTTTCCAGGTTGCTTGGTGGGCCAAAAAGGGCGTATGCGTTTTTTCCTGAATATATTCGTTAAAAAACGCATACGCCCTTTTTGGCCAAGGGCATCATTGTCGACGTTTTGCCACTTTTCATGTGCTTTAAAGGCGATTCGAATCTACCTCCTGAAACCTGTTTCCTGCAATTCTGCCTTGCTTTCAAATCCTCTTCGTGGCCTTCCCTCAATATATTTGTGGACGAGAGTTATCATTTATAACTCTGCAGGTTTGTGAATTGCAGTGCCCATGTGCTCCATTTTTCAACTGGCTTTTTTGGGAGCTGGCCGCAGAAGCACGGGATTGCCTCAGGCCCTATTCTGGTTCCGGGCGGTAGGCTGAGCCTGTGGTTAATTCTTCTTCCTGATGGGAAAATAGAGTGACCTGTGCCTGTCCCAACACCTAGATGTAGTCTCTCATTGGTTGCCCCTCTTCCCATTCATCCTTAGGACAAATTGCAACCTGTATGGAACAGGAGGTTAAAGGTGCTGATTCTCCAAGTAGGGAGATTGCTAGTAAAGTAGCTGGAATGGCGAACCCGAGCACAAGGAAATGAGAAATGAGGTGCGTTTCAGAAACCTTTCCCGATCAGACGGTGTACCATCATCTAGGTTTCCCATGCGTGTTTTCGATGTAGGAAGATGCCCTTGAACCTGGAGATTTAGGACCCATGGGATGGGTACCACACAGTATTACTTTAAGGGGTCTACGTTTGCTCACCCAACGTCACCAAACCTCTCAGCCCCAAGAGTGTCCACCCTTAGGTCTCATCCAACTGTGGGTCTACATATGTTCAACCCAGGTTGCGTCACAGCCCCTGAAGGAATTTTGTAAGAATTTCTCTCTCTTTCACTGTCTTTGTTTTACGGGTTTTTAAAAGTAATTTATTTTTATAATGGGGTTTAGGTGCTTTTCATGGCTGTGTTTATGCGGCTTTACACCCACTTGACTCACTTCCAGAGAGATATCAATACATAGGTTTTAAGATTCTCACTAGTCAGATATATTCTTGTGCGGTGAATAGGGGGTGTTGAGTCCAGTTCACTGAGCAAGGAGTAGGTCTTTTCTATTACTTATTGGGTGTATGGAACGGTATCTGAGATAATTTGAAACCCTTGTTTTATGCATCACCGCACATCACCTTTCCCGTTAAGCAGCCATAGTGTGTTTTCTAAATGTGTGACTCTGTTCTGATTTGTAATTCAATTCAAGTGTAGCGGTTTTTACATTCCCTTTATAAGTGATAGCTTTTGATAAGTGTCTTTTTCTGTGTGACTTATTTCACTTAGAGTCGTCGTACCTAAATCCACTCATCATGCTGCTACTAGCCTTATGACATTGATTTCATGGCTGAGTGGTATTCCATTGTACATAAGGACCACAACTTCTTTATCCATTTTTCTCTTTCCTGGGATATTTAAGGTTTCCTGAAGTGGAGGTTCTTGTCAACAGAGCAGGCCTAAACTTTGGGGTGCCTGAGTCTTGCTGATTTTTAGTTTTCCCAATTTATACGCCCATGAGTGGACGTGCCCTATGCTCCCTAAGCTGTGTTTTCTCGATGTTTCAGGACACACCGTACACTTCTCCAGAGTGGCTGTTGGCAATTTACATCCCGCCCATCAGCGTAGCAAGGCTCCTATTTCTCCATGGCCTGTCCTGCATTTGTGGTTTTGACACTTTTTTCAGCATGGCCCTTTGGACCGATGGGAAGCGAGACTTCTTTGTAGCGCTGATTTGCCTTTCCAGGTTGCTTGGTTGGCCAAAAAGGGCGTATGCGTTTTTTCCTGAATATATTCAGGAAAAAACGCATACGCCCTTTTTGGCCAAGGGCATCATTGTCGACGTTTTGCCGCTTTTCATGTGCTTTAAAGGCGATTCGAATCTACCTCCTGAAACCTGTTTCCTGCAACTCTGCCTTGCTTTCAAATCCTCTTCGTTGCGTTCCCTCAATATATTTGTGGACGAGATTTATCATTTATAACTCTGCAGGTTTGTGAATTGCAGTGCCCATGTGCTCCATTTTTCAACTGGCTTTTTTGGGAGCTGGCCGCAGAAGCGCGGGATTGCCTCAGGCCCTATTCTGGTTCCGGGCGGCAGGCTGAGCCTGTGGTTAATTCTTCTTCCTGATGGGAAAATAGAGTGACCTGTGCCTGTCCCAACACCTAGATCTAGTCTCTCATTGGTTGCCCCTCTTCCCGTTCATCCTCAGGACAAATTGCAACCTGTAGGGAACAGGAGGTTAAAGGTGCTGATTCTCCAAGTAGGGAGATTGCTAGTAAAGTAGCTGGAATGGCGAACCCGAGCACAAGGAGATGAGAAATGAGGTGCGTTTTAGAAACCTTTCAAATTCACACGCTGTACCATCTTCTGGGTTCCTCATGCAAGTTTTCGATGTAGGAAGATGCCCTTAAACCTAGAGATTTGGGACCCATGGGATGGGTACCACGCAGTATTACTTTAAAGGGTCTGCGATGGCTCACCCAACCTCACCAAACCTCTCAGCCCCAAGAGTGTCCACCCTTATGTCTCATCCAGCTGTGGGTCTAGATATGGTCAACCCAGGTTGCATCACAGCCCCTGAATGAATTTTGTAAGAATTTCTCTCTCTTTTACTGTCTTTGTTTCATGCGTTTTTAAAAATAATTTATTTTTATAATGGGGTTTAGCTGCTGTTCACGGCTGTGTTTATGCGGCTTTACACCCTCTTGACTCACTTCCAGAGAGATATCAATACATAGGTTTTAAGATTCTCACTAGTCGGATATATTCTTGTGCGGTGAATACGGGGTGTTGAGTCCAGTTCACTGAGCAAGGAGTAGGTCTTCTCTATTACATATTGGGTGTATGGAACGGTATCAGAGCTAATTTGAAACCCTTGTTTTATGCATCACCCCACCTCACCTTTCCCGTTAAGCAGCCATAGTGTGTTTTCAAAATGGGTGACTCTGTTCTGATTTGTAATTCAGTTCAAGTGTAGCGGTTTTTACATCCCTCTATAAGTGATATCTTTTGATATGTGTCTTTTTCTGTGTGACTTATTTCACTTAGAGTCGTCGTACCTAAATCCACTCATCATGCTGCTACTAGCCTTATGACATTGATTTCATGGCTGAGTGATATTCCATTGTATATAAGGACCACAACTTCTTTATCCATTTTTCTCTTTCCTGGGATATTTAAGGTGTCATGAAGTGGAGGTTCTTGTCAACAGAGCAGCCGTAAACTTTGGGGTGCCTGTGTCTTGCTGATTTTTATTTTTCCCAATTTATACGCCCATGAGTGGAAGTGCCCTATGCTCCCTAAGCTGTGTTTTTTCGATGTTTCAGGACACACCGTACACTTCTCCACAGTGGCTGTTGCCAATTTACATCCCGCCCATCAGCGTAGCAAGGCTCCTATTTCTCCATGGCCTGTCCTGCATTTGTGGTTTTGACACTTTTTTCAGCATGGCCCTTTTGACCGATGGGAAGCGAGACTTCTTTGTAGCGCTGATTTGCCTTTCCAGGTTGCTTGGTTGGCCAAAAAGGGCGTATGCGTTTTTTCCTGAATATATTCAGGAAAAAACGCATATGCCCTTTTTGGCCAAGGGC
This sequence comes from Eschrichtius robustus, assembly GCF_028021215.1. NCBI lineage: Eukaryota > Metazoa > Chordata > Mammalia > Artiodactyla > Eschrichtiidae > Eschrichtius > Eschrichtius robustus. The sequence goes on from NW_027175257.1 coordinate 3,991,558, forward strand.
ATCATTGTCGACGTTTTGCCGCTTTTCATGTGCTTTAAAGGCGATTCGAATCTACCTCCTGAAACCTGTTTCCTGCAACTCTGCCTTGCTTTCAAATCCTCTTCGTTGCCTTCCCTCAATATATTTGTGGACGAGAGTTATCATTTATAACTCTGCAGGTTTGTGAATTGCAGTGCCCATGTGCTCCATTTTTCAACTGGCTTTTTTCGGAGCTGGCCGCAGAAGCGCGGGATTGCCTCAGGCACTATTCTGCTTCCCGGCGGCAGGCTGAGCCTGTGCTTAATTCTTCTTCCTGATGGGAAAATAGAGTGACCTGTGCCTGTTCCAACACCTACATGTAGTCTCTCATTGGTTGCCCCTCTTCCCGTTCATCCTCAGGACAAATTGCAACCTGTACAGAACAGGAGGTTAAAGGTGTTGATTCTGCAAGTAGGGAGATTGCTAGTAAAGTAGCTGGAATGGTGAACCCGAGCACAAGGAGATGAGAAATGAGGTGCGTTTTAGAAACCTTTCCCGATCACATGGTGTACCATCTTCTGGGTTTCTCATGCATGTTTTCAATGCAGGAAGATGCCCTTAAAACTGGAGATTTGGGACCCATGGGATGGGTACCACGCAGTATTACCTTAAAGGGTCTGAGTTTGCTCACCCAACCTCACCAAACCGGTCAGCCCCAAGAGTGTCCACCCTTAGGTCTCATCCAACTGTGGGTCTAGATATTTTCAATCCAGGTTGCATCACAGCCCCTGAACGAATTGTGTAAGAATTTCTCTCTCTTTCACTGTCTTTGTTTTACGGGTTTCTACAAGTAATTTATTTTTATAATGGGGTTTAGCTGCTTTTCACGGCTGTGTTTATGCGGCTTTACACCCACTTGACACACTTCCAGAGGGATATCAATACATAGGTTTTAAGATTCTCACTAGTCAGATATATACTTGTGCGGTGAATAGGGGGTGTTGAGTCCAGTTCACTGAGCAAGGAGTAGGTCTTGTCTATTACATATTGGGTGTATGGAACGGTATCTGATCTAATTTGAAACCCTTGTTTTATGCATCACACCACCTCATCTTTCCCGTTAAGCAGCCATAGTGTGTTTTCTAAACGTGTGACTCTGTTCTCTTTTGTAATTCAGTTCAAGTGTAGCAGTTTTTACATTCCCTCTATAAGTGATAGCTTATGATAAGTGTCTTTTTCTGTGTGACTTATTTCACTTAGAGTCGTCGTACCTAAATCCACTCATCATGATGCTACTAGCCTTAAGACATTGATTTCATGGCTGAGTGATATTCCATTGTACATAAGGACCACAACTTCTTTATCCATTTTTCTCTTTCCTGGGATATTTAAGGTGTCATGAAGTGGAGGTTCTTGTCAACAGAGCAGCCCTAAACTTTGGGGTGCCTGTCTCTTGCTGATTTTTAATTTTCCCAATTTATACGCCCATGAGTGGAAGTGCCCTATGCTCCCTAAGCTGTGTTTTTTCGATGTTTCAGGCCACACCGTACACTTCTCCAGAGTGGTTGCTGGCAATTTACATCCCGCCCATCAGTGTAGCAAGGCTTCCATTTCTCAATGGCCTGTCCTGCTTTTGTGGTTTTGACAGTTTCTTCAGCATGGCCCTTTTGACCGATGGGAAGCGAGACTTCTTTGTAGCGCTGATTTACCTTTCCAGGTTGCTTGGTGGGCCAAAAAGGGCGTATGCGTTTTTTCCTGAATATATTCAGGAAAAAACGCATACGCCCTTTTTGGCCAAGGGCATCATTGTCGACGTTTTGCCACTTTTCATGTGCTTTAAAGGCGATTCGAATCTACCTCCTGAAACCAGTTTCCTGCAATTCTGCCTTGCTTTCAAATCCTCTTCGTTGCCTTCCCTCAATATATTTGTGGACGAGAGTTATCATTTATAACTCTGCAGGTTTGTGAATTGCAGTGCCCATGTGCTCCATTTTTCAACTGGCTTTTTTGGGAGCTGGCCGCAGAAGCACGGGATTGCCTCAGGCCCTATTCTGGTTCCGGGCGGTAGGCTGAGCCTGTGGTTAATTCTTCTTCCTGATGGGAAAATAGAGTGACCTGTGCCTGTCCCAACACCTAGATGTAGTCTCTCATTGGTTGCCCCTCTTCCCATTCATCCTTAGGACAAATTGCAACCTGTATGGAACAGGAGGTTAAAGGTGCTGATTCTCCAAGTAGGGAGATTGCTAGTAAAGTAGCTGGAATGGCGAACCCGAGCACAAGGAGATGAGAAATGAGGTGCGTTTCAGAAACCTTTCCCGATCAGACGGTGTACCATCATCTAGGTTTCCCATGCGTGTTTTCGATGTAGGAAGATGCCCTTGAACCTGGAGATTTAGGACCCATGGGATGGGTACCACACAGTATTACTTTAAGGGGTCTACGTTTGCTCACCCAACGTCACCAAACCTCTCAGCCCCAAGAGTGTCCACCCTTAGGTCTCATCCAACTGTGGGTCTAGATATGTTCAACCCAGGTTGCGTCACAGCCCCTGAAGGAATTTTGTAAGAATTTCTCTCTCTTTCACTGTCTTTGTTTTACGGGTTTTTAAAAGTAATTTATTTTTATAATGGGGTTTAGGTGCTTTTCATGGCTGTGTTTATGCGGCTTTACACCCACTTGACTCACTTCCAGAGAGATATCAATACATAGGTTTTAAGATTCTCACTAGTCAGATATATTCTTGTGCGGTGAATAGGGGGTGTTGAGTCCAGTTCACTGAGCAAGGAGTAGGTCTTTTCTATTACTTATTGGGTGTATGGAACGGTATCTGAGATAATTTGAAACCCTTGTTTTATGCATCACCGCACATCACCTTTCCCGTTAAGCAGCCATAGTGTGTTTTCTAAATGTGTGACTCTGTTCTGATTTGTAATTCAATTCAAGTGTAGCGGTTTTTACATTCCCTTTATAAGTGATAGCTTTTGATAAGTGTCTTTTTCTGTGTGACTTATTTCACTTAGAGTCGTCGTACCTAAATCCACTCATCATGCTGCTACTAGCCTTATGACATTGATTTCATGGCTGAGTGATATTCCATTGTACATAAGGACCACAACTTCTTTATCCATTTTTCTCTTTCCTGGGATATTTAAGGTTTTCTGAAGTGGAGGTTCTTGTCAACAGAGCAGGCCTAAACTTTGGGGTGCCTGAGTCTTGCTGATTTTTAGTTTTCCCAATTTATACGCCCATGAGTGGACGTGCCCTGTGCTCCCTAAGCTGTGTTTTCTCGATGTTTCAGGACACACCGTACACTTCTCCAGAGTGGCTGTTGGCAATTTACATCCCGCCCATCAGCGTAGCAAGGCCCCTATTTCTCCATGGACTGTCCTGCATTTGTGGTTTTGACACTTTTTTCAGCATGGCCCTTTGGACCGATGGGAAGCGAGACTTCTTTGTAGCACTGATTTGCCTTTCCAGGTTGCTTGGTTGGCCAAAAAGGGCGTATGCGTTTTTTCCTGAATATATTCAGGAAAAAACGCATACGCCCTTTTTGGCCAAGGGCATCATTGTCGACGTTTTGCCGCTTTTCATGTGCTTTAAAGGCGATTCGAATCTACCTCCTGAAACCTGTTTCCTGCAACTCTGCCTTGCTTTCATATCCTTTTCGTTGCGTTCCCTCAATATATTTGTGGACGAGATTTATCATTTATAACTCTGCAGGTTTGTGAATTGCAGTGCCCATGTGCTCCATTTTTCAACTGGCTTTTTTGGGAGCTGGCCGCAGAAGCGCGGGATTGCCTCAGGCCCTATTCTGGTTCCGGGCGGCAGGCTGAGCCTGTGGTTAATTCTTCTTCCTGATGGGAAAATAGAGTGACCTGTGCCTGTCCCAACACCTAGATCTAGTCTCTCATTGGTTGCCCCTCTTCCCGTTCATCCTCAGGACAAATTGCAACCTGTAGGGAACAGGAGGTTAAAGGTGCTGATTCTCCAAGTAGGGAGATTGCTAGTAAAGTAGCTGGAATGGCGAACCCGAGCACAAGGAGATGAGAAATGAGGTGCGTTTTAGAAACCTTTCAAATTCACACGCTGTACCATCTTCTGGGTTCCTCATACAAGTTTTCGATGTAGGAAGATGCCCTTGAACCTAGAGATTTGGGACCCATGGGATGGGTACCACGCAGTATTACTTTAAAGGGTCTGCGATGGCTCACCCAACCTCACCAAACCTCTCAGCCCCAAGAGTGTCCACCCTTATGTCTCATCCAGCTGTGGGTCTAGATATGGTCAACCCAGGTTGCGTCACAGCCCCTGAATGAATTTTGTAAGAATTTCTCTCTCTTTTTCTGTCTTTGTTTCATGCGTTTTTAAAAATAATTTATTTTTATAATGGGGTTTAGCTGCTTTTCACGGCTGTGTTTATGCGGCTTTACACCCTCTTGACTCACTTCCAGAGAGATATCAATACATAGGTTTTAAGATTCTCACTAGTAAGATATATTCTTGTGCGGTGAATACGGGCTGTTGAGTCCAGTTCACTGAGCAAGGAGTAGGTCTTCTCTATTACATATTGGGTGTATGGAACGGTATCAGAGCTAATTTGAAACCCTTGTTTTATGCATCACCCCACCTCACCTTTCCCGTTAAGCAGCCATAGTGTGTTTTCAAAATGGGTGACTCTGTTCTGATTTGTAATTCAGTTCAAGTGTAGCGGTTTTTACATCCCTCTATAAGTGATATCTTTTGATATGTGTCTTTTTCTGTGTGACTTATTTCACTTAGAGTCGTCGTACCTAAATCCACTCATCATGCTGCTACTAGCCTTAAGACATTGATTTCATGGCTGAGTGATATTCCATTGTACATAAGGACCACAACTTCTTTATCCATTTTTCTCTTTCCTGGGATATTTAAGGTGTCATGAAGTGGAGGTTCTTGTCAACAGAGCAGCCGTAAACTTTGGGGTGCCTGTGTCTTGCTGATTTTTAATTTTCCCAATTTATACGCCCATGAGTGGAAGTGCCCTATGCTCCCTAAGCTGTGTTTTTTCGATGTTTCAGGACACACCGTACACTTCTCCAGAGTGGCTGTTGCCAATTTACATCCCGCCCATCAGCGTAGCAAGGCTCCTATTTCTCCATGGCCTGTCCTGCATTTGTGGTTTTGACACTTTTTTCAGCATGGCCCTTTTGACCGATGGGAAGCGAGACTTCTTTGTAGCGCTGATTTGCCTTTCCAGGTTGCTTGGTTGGCCAAAAAGGGCGTATGCGTTTTTTCCTGAATATATTCAGGAAAAAACGCATACGCCCTTTTTGGCCAAGGGCATCATTGTCCACGTTTTGCCGCTTTTCATGTGCTTTAAAGGCGATTCGAATCTACCTCCTGAAACCTGTTTCCTGCAACTCTGCCTTGCTTTCAAATCCTCTTCGTTGCCTTCCCTCAATATATTTGTGGACGAGAGTTATCATTTATAACTCTGCAGGTTTGTGAATTGCAGTGCCCATGTGCTCCATTTTTCAACTGGCTTTTTTCGGAGCTGGCCTCAGAAGCGCGGGATTGCCTCAGGCACTATTCTGCTTCCCGGCGGCAGGCTGAGCCTGTGCTTAATTCTTCTTCCTGATGGGAAAATAGAGTGACCTGTGCCTGTTCCAACACCTACATCTAGTCTCTCATTGGTTGCCCCTCTTCCCGTTCATCCTCAGGACAAATTGCAACCTGTACAGAACAGGAGGTTAAAGGTGTTGATTCTCCAAGTAGGGAGATTGCTAGTAAAGTAGCTGGAATGGTGAACCCGAGCACAAGGAGATGAGAAATGAGGTGCGTTTTAGAAACCTTTCCCGATCACATGGTGTACCATCTTCTGGGTTTCTCATGCATGTTTTCAATGCAGGAAGATGCCCTTAAAACTGGAGATTTGGGACCCATGGGATGGGTACCACGTAGTATTACCTTAAAGGGTCTGTGTTTGCTCTCCCAACCTCACCAAACCTGTCAGCCCCAAGAGTGTCCACCCTTAGGTCTCATCCAACTGTGGGTCTAGATATTTTCAATCCAGGTTGCATCACAGCCCCTGAACGAATTGTGTAAGAATTTCTCTCTCTTTCACTGTCTTTGTTTTACGGGTTTCTACAAGTAATTTATTTTTATAATGGGGTTTAGCTGCTTTTCACGGCTGTGTTTATGCGGCTTTACACCCTCTTGACACACTTCCAGGGGGATATCAATACATAGGTTTTAAGATTCTCACTTGTCAGATATATACTTGTGCGGTGAATAGGGGGTGTTGAGTCCAGTTCACTGAGCAAGGAGTAGGTCTTGTCTATTACATATTGGGTGTATGGAACGGTATCTGAGCGAATTTGAAACCCTTGTTTTATGCATCACACCACCTCATCTTTCCCGTTAAGCAGCCATAGTGTGTTTTAAATATGTGACTCTGTTCTGATTTGTAATTCAGTTCAAGTGTAGCGGTTTTTACATTCCCTCTATAAGTGATACCTTTTGATAAGTGTCTTTTTCTGTGTGACTTATTTCCCTTAGAATCGTCGTACCTAAGTCCACCCATCTTGCGTCTACTGGCCTTATGACATTGATTTCATGGCAGAGTGATATTCCATTGTACATAAGAACCACAACTTCTTTATCCATTTTTCTCTTTCCTGGGATATTTAAGGTGTCATGAAGTGGAGGTTCTTGTCAACAGAGCAGCCCTAAACTTTGGGGTGCCTGTGTCTTGCTGATTTTTAGTTTTCCCAATTTATACGCCCATGAGTGGACGTGCCCTATGCTCCCTAAGCTGTGTTTTCTCGATGTTTCAGGACACACCATACACTTCTCCAGAGTGGCTGTTGGCAATTTACATCCCGCCCATCAGCGTAGCAAGGCTCCCATTTCTCCATGGCCTGTCCTGCATTTGTGGTTTTGACACTTTTTTCAGCATGGCCCTTTTGACCGATGGGAAGCGAGACTTCTTTGTAGCGCTGATTTGCCTTTCCAGGTTGCTTGGTTGGCCAAAAAGTGCGTATGCATTTTTTCCTGAATATATTCAGGAAAAAACGCATACGCCCTTTTTGGCAAAGTGCATCATTGTCGACGTTTTGCCCCTTTTCTTGAGCTTTAAATGCGATTCGAATCTACCTCCTGAAATCTGTTTCCTGCAATACTGCCTTGCTTTCAAATCCTCTTCGTTGCTTTCCCTCAATATATTTGTGGACGAGAGTTATCATTTATAACTCTGCAGGTTTGTGAATTGCAGTGCCCCTGAGCTCCATTTTTCAACTCGCTTTTTTGGTAGCTGGCCGCAAAAGCGCGGGATTGCCTCAGGCCCTATTCTGGTTCTGTCCAGCAGGCTGAGCCTGTGGTTAATTCTTCTTCCTGATGGGAAAATAGAGTGACCTGTGCCTGTCCCAACACCTAGATCTAGTCTCTCATTGGTTGCTCCTCTTCCCGTTCATCCTCAGGACAATTTGCAACCTGTACAGAACAGGAGGGTAAAGGTGCTGATTCTCCAAGAAGGGAGATTGCTAGTAAAGTAGCTGGAATGGCGAACCCGAGCAGAAGGAGGTGAGAAATCAGGTGCGTTTTAGAAACCTTTCCCGATCACACGGTGTACCATCTTCTGGGTTTCTCATGCATGTTTTCGATGCAGGAAGATGCCCTTGAAACTGGAGATTTGGGACCCATGGGATGGGTACCACGCAGTATTACTTTAAAGGGTCTGCGTTTGCTCACCCAACCTCACCAGACCTCTCAGCCCCAAGAGTGTCCACCCTTAGGTCTCATCCACCTGTTGGTCTAGAATTGGTCAATCCATGTGGCATCACGGCCCCTGAACGAATTGTGTAAGAACTTCTCTCTCTTTCACTGTCTTTGTTTTACGGGTTTTTACAAGTAATTTATTTTTATAATGGGGTTTAGCTGCTTTTCACGGCTGTGTTTATGCGGCTTTACACCCACTTGACACACTTCCAGAGAAATATCAATACATAGGTTTTAAGATTCTTACTAGTCAGATATATACTTGTGCGGTGAATAGGGGGTGTTGAGTCCAGTTCACTGAGCAAGGAGTAGGTCTTGTCTATTACATATTGGGTGTATGTAACGGTATCTGTGCTAATTTGAAACCCTTGTTTTATGCATCACCCCACCTCACCTTTCCCGTTAAGCAGCCATAGTGTGTTTTCTAAACGTGTGACTCTGTTCTCTTTTGTAATTCAGTTCAAGTGTAGCGGTTTTTACATTCCCTCTATAAGTGATAGCTTACGATAAGTGTCTTTTTCTGTGTGACTTATTTCACTTAGAGTCGTCGTACCTAAATCCACTCATCATGCTGCTACTAGCATTATGACATTGATATCATTTCTGAGTGATATTCCATTGTACATAAGGACCACAACTTCTTTATCCATTTTTATCTTTCCTGGGATATTTAAGGTGTCATGAAGTGGAGGTTCTTGCAAACAGAGCAGCCCTAAACTTTGGGGTGCCTGTGTCTTGCTGATTTTTAGTTTTCCCAATTTATACGCCCATGAGTGGAAGTGCCCTATGCTCCCTAAGCTGTGTTTTTTCGATGTTTCAGGACACACCGTACACTTCTCCAGAGTGGCTGTTGGCAATTTACATACCGCCCATCAGCGTGGCAAGGCTCCCATTTCTCCTTGGCCTGTCCTGCATTTGTGGTTTTGACACTTTTTTCAGCAGGGCCCTTTTGACGGATCGGAAGCGAGACTTCTTTTTAGCGCTGATTTGCCTTTCCAGGTTGCTTGGTTGGCCAAAAAGGGCGTATGCGTTTTTTCCTGAATATATTCAGGAAAAAACGCATACGCCCTTTTTGGCCAAGGGCATCATTGTCGACGTTTTGCCGCTTTTCATGTGCTGTAAAGGCGATTCGAATCTACCTCCTGAAATGTGTTTCCTGCAGTTCTGCTTTGCTTTCAAATCCTCTTCGTTGCCTTCCCTCAATATATTTGTGGACGAGAGTTATCATTTATAACTCTGCAGGTTTGTGAATTGCAGTGCCCATGTGCTCCATTTTTCAACTGGCTTTTTTGGGAGCTGGCCGCAGAAGTGCGGGATTTCCTCAGGCCCTATTCTGGTTCCGGGCGGCAGGCTGAGCCTGTGGTTATTTCTTCTTCCTGATGGGAAAATAGAGTGACCTGTGCCTGTCCCAACACCTAGATCTAGTCTCTCATTGGTTGCCCCTCTTCCCGTTCATCCTCAGGACAAATTGCAACCTGTATGGAACAGGAGCTTAAAGGTGCTGTTTCTCCATGTAGGGAGATTACTAGTTAAGAAGCTGGAATGGCGAACCCGAACACAAGGAGATGAGAAATGTGGTGCGTTTCAGAAACCTTTTCCGATCAGACGGTGTACCATGATCTGGGTTACTCATGCATGTTTTCGATGTAGGAAGATGCCCTTGAACCTGGAGATTTGGGACCCATGGGATGGGGACCACGCAGTATTACTTTAAAGGGTCAGCGTTTGCTCACCCAACCTCACCAAACCTCTCAGCCCCAAGAGTGTCCACCCTTATGTCTCATCCAGCTGTGGGTCTAGATATGGTCAATCCAGGTTGCATCACAGCCCCTGAACGAATTTTGTAAGAATTACTCTCTCTTACACTGTCTTTGTTTTACGGGTTTTTAAAAGTAATTTATTTTTAAAATGGGTTTTAGCTGCTTTTCACGGCTGTGTTTATGCCGCTTTACACTCACTTGACTCTCTTCCAGAGAGAGATCAATACATAGGTTTTCAGATTCTTACTACTCAGATATATTCTTGTGCGCTGAATAGGGGGTGTTGAGTCTAGTTCACTGAGCAAGGAGTAGGTCTTGTCTACTACATATTGGGTTTATGGAACGGTATCTGAGCTAATTTGAAACCCTTGTTTTATGCATCACCCCTCCTCACCTTTCCCGTTAAGCAGCCATAGTGTGTTTTTAAAATGGGTGACTCTGTTCTGTTTTGTAATTCAGTTTAAGGGTAACGGTTTTTACATTCCCTCTATAAGTGATATCTTATGATAAGTGTCTTTTTCTGTGTGACTTATTTCACTTAGAATCGTCGTACCTAAATCCACTCATCATGCTGCTACTAGCCTTATGATATTGATTTCATGGCTGAGTGATATTCCATTGTACATAAGTACCACAACTTCTTTACCATTTTTCTCATCCCTGGGATATTTAAGATGTACACAAGTGGAGGTTCTTGTAACCAGAGCAGCCCTAAACTTTGGGGTGCCTGTGTCTTGTTGATTTTAATTTTTCCAATTTATACGCCCATGAATGGATGTGCCCCTTTCTCTCTAGCTGTGTTTTTTAGATGTTTTAGGAAACACCGTACCGTTCTCCAGAGTCGCCATTGGCAATTTACATCCCGACCATCAGTGTAACAATGCTCCCTTTCCTCCCTGGCCTCTCCTGTATTTTTTTTACACTTTTTTAAGGAAGGCCCTTTTGACCGATGGGAAGTGAGACTTCTTTGTAGTGCTGCATTGCATTTCCGGCTTGCTTGGTTGGCCAAAAAGGGCCTATGCGTTTTTTCCTGAATTTATTCAGAAAAAAACACATATGCTCTTTTTGGCCATGTGCATCGTTGTCGACTTTTGGCCGCTTTTCATGTGCTTTAGGGGCTATTCGAATCTAACTCCTGAAATCTGTTTCCTGCAATTCTGCCTTCCTTTCCAATCCTGTTCATTGCCTTCCCTCAATATAGTTTTGGACAATAGTTATAATTTATAACTCTGCAGGTTTGTGAATTGCAGTGCCCCTGAGCTCCATTTTTCAACTCGCTTTTTTGGGAGCTGTCCGCAGAACCGCTGGTTTGCTTCTGGCCCTACTCTGGTTCCCGGTGGCAGGCTAAGCCTTTGCTTAATTCTTCTTCCTGATTGGAAATTAGAGTGACATGTGCCTGTCCGAACATCTAGGGCTTGGCTCTCCTTGTTTCTCCTCCTTCCCCTTCTTCCTTTGGAAAAATTCCAAATTTTGTGCAACTGGATGTTGAAGGTGCTGACATCCTCAGGTGGGGAGATTTTAAGGAAAAAGGCTGGAGGTGTGAACCCGACAACCAGGAAATTAGGAGTTTTGGTGCCTTTTCCAAAATCTCCCTGATCCAACCGTGTTCCATCTTCTGGGTGTCACAGGCATGTTTTAGCTGTAGGAAAGGTCCTGTGTATGTAAGGAGAACACCAGGGATTTTTCCAAATCAGTGTCTCCCCGAACTCCAATCTGGGGAATTTTTAAGCTACTGGTACATGTGTGTTCATTAAGGGACTTGGGCCGTAGGCAGAGTCCGAACTTTAGATGATTGAAGTCTTCAGGTTCAGAAACGCTCACCATCGGCCTCCTTTAGTTTCCATTTTATCTGTAGTTGATAGATGATGTCGATATAGATATCTATTGTATTTCAGATTATTTCCCCTTAGGGGTCATTACAAACTATTGAGTATAGTTCCCTGTGTTATACAGTAGTTCCTTGTTGATGATATATTTTATACATAGCAGTGTGTATATGTTAATCTGAAACTGTTAATTTATCCCTCCTCCCACCTTTCCCCTTTGGTAATAAAAAATATAAGATTTTATACTTCTCAGAAATCTAGGAGCTGAAAGAGAGGTATCATTTTCAATGGAAAATCAGTCAAAACAAGGTTGAAACTTCAACCAAGATTATTAGATGTACATCCTTGGAAAGAAATCACTGCATTTCTCTACTGTTGACCTGACAAATAAGACAAACCCCTCAACTGAACTTGCTTATAATAAAGTGATGGAAATATCAAATGGAAGTGTTAGAAACATCTTATTTTACACGAGCCTTATACACTGCTCTATGTTAATTACAGTTTGGCTCGCACATCTGTTCTTTGAAGTTACAATGTTCTCAAATTCTGTTACTGATCCTGCAGAGTGGGCCCCAACAAGGGTCTCCCTGCCTAGTGTCATTGGAGCCAACAGATCGAGACTGACTTTGGTTCAGAAGCAAAGGAAAACTTTATATTATGATCAGAGAATGGAGAGGTGAGAGTGTGTGCTCCCCTGCGGGTTGTGGGCCGGGCTGCTGTGTAGAGATCCTGGCAGCGTCAGCGGGAGGGAGGGGGCGGAGCTCTCGAGGGCCGGGTTGGCTGGAGCTCAGGCTCTATGTCGCAGAGTCTGCACGGGGCCCCACGAGCTGAGGTGTCGGCCCAGCCATTTTGCACTAGGAAATCGGGTCTGAAGTGTCGGGTGTGGGACCTCTGCATGTGGAAACCTAGGAGCAAGTGAAATTAGACAAAGCACAAAGGAAAAAAATGGTTAGACTTTATTTTATTGCCCAGATTCTATTTTCATCTCCCAGGAATTTTTCATGGGCTTTGCCAGTGACAAAGCCCTCCTCTGCCTTTTGTCCCATTCCTCATTCTTGGGGTGCTGAGGGTGCAGACACCTCTTCTGTAAATGCTTCGTGCTGAGTTGGGTGTCCTCATACCCGGGGCGAGGGGGAGGACTTCTCCCAAGCAGCCTCCAGGTGAGGTTGATTGTCCCCAGGCCTCCTCCCTCACTGCTCGTCTGCCTGAGCACCAGCATTGGAAGTTTTATAGATTCTAATGACCTTTAAGGGTCCAGGAAAGAGATGTGCAGAGACGCTGGGGTGGGGGTGGGCCGTTTTACCCTGCTCCACATTGGTTCGGCCCCCTTAGGCTGACAGTTCCTGCTAGCCTAGATGCTCTGACCAGTACTCTGCGCTTTCTTCAGTTAGGCCACCTAATTAACGTACAAACAACACCAGGTGTCAGAGCCCTGCTTGCTCAACTCCCAGACAGTCCAGGGCTGGTGGTGATCCAGGACCTTGACGGCCACTCAGTCAACGGCCTTTTGAAGTAGCCAGGAGTACAGCCGGTCTCATTGGCCGCCGTCACCGCGGTGTCTGTAGGCTTTTCTATGGTGGCAGCGTTATTTACGGTTCCCCTGCCAAGTTTATTAGCTCCGCTCTGGGTGCAGTAAGTCCTGTAAGCAATAGTCTGCTCTTTTGGGACACACTCTTGTTGTTTTCTGAGAGAAGCTCCAGGTCAAGTGATGGTCAAACGAGTCGTCATGGGGGCCCATTGCTCCAGGTTTTCTCTCTGGAGGTTGGTGTTGGAGGGCCTCCTCACTCGAGGTCATTGTGCCCACGGAGCAATCCCTGCAACTTCAGGGCATGGTGGGTGGTTAGGATCACCAAGTGGCGTCCTTTTCCCTTAGGAGGGAGCTGGCCTTGCGGGCTGCTGATTTCCAGGTTTTTAGATACCCCCAGTATCCTGGTCGGATGGGGTGGCTGGCCAATGCCTGGAGGGCATTCTTGCATTGTTCCATTTCAAGTGGTCCCAGTTTTTGCACTAATACTCCAAGGGCGATTCGCCTTGGACCAGGAATGTAAAGGTCAAAGGGTTTAGCTAACTTAGGGAGGTCCAGGGCAAGGATCTGAACTGACTGCTCTTTCCATTCTTGAAAGGCCGCTTCTGGATTCTATTCAAAAGGATCATCATCTTTTCCTTTCAGTGTTTCATATAGAGGCCCAGCTATTAGACTGTAGTTAGGGATCCAGATGCAGCAAACCCCGGTCTCCCCAGGAACCCCTAAGCTGTCTTCTAGTTTCAGGAAGGGTGAGGCTGCAAATGGCTTCTTCCCTTTCCTGGGGTGGGCTTTTCCGACCTTCTGTGCGAATGAAGCCCAGGAAGGTCACCTTAGTTTGTGATATTTGAGCCTTTTTCTTGGACACCTTCTATCTTTTATTGGCTAGGTAGTTCAGAGGCCTCCTTAGTCGGGCTGGTGATCAGAATGTCATCTGCATATTGAAGGAGGGTTCCCTTCTCCAGAGGTAGATTTTTTAGGTCTTTAGCTAACGTTTCCCCAAAGATGGTGTGGGAATTTTTGAACCCCTGGGGCAGGACGGCCCAGCAGTATTGTTTTTGTTGTATGTTGAGTCCTGCCACTCACAGCCAAAATTTCTTGTGACTCTGGGACGAATGGAATACAGAAGAAGGCATCATTGAAGTCTAATACAGAATACCATGTCCTGGTGGATGGTAGAATGACCAGCAGGGTGTAGGAATTAGGAACTACTAGATGTATATCCTCTGTGGCTTCACTGACTGTCCTGGCGTCCTCTACCAGGTCCCCAGCAGCTCACGGGGCTCTTGTGGTCAGGTCCCTCCCAGGATATGGAGCTCACCTGGGCAGGTACCCAGCAGCCCACGGGGCTGTGGTGGTTAGGCCCCTCCCAGGATATGGAGCTCACCTGGGCAGGTACCCAGCAGCCCATGGGGCCATCATGGTCAGGCCCCTCCCAGGATATGGAGCTCACCTGGGCAGGTACGCAGCAGCCCACGGGGCTCTCGTGGGCATGCCCCTCCCTGGATATGGAGCTCCCGTGGACAGGTACCCCGACAGGGCTGGGCACACAGGAACTGTGCACATAGCCCTCATTGCAGAGCACCCCCAGCACACCTGTCACTCAGAGCTGACACAGAGCACCTCAGAGCAGAGCTTGAACTAATAAACAGCAGCTCCAACAGGTCTGTGACCCTAGGCTTCACTCTGTGCGGCCTCCCTCTGCCTGGTCTTCTAGGGGCTTCCACAGCAGCCGGGGCACCAGGCCTCTGTCTCCACCCACCACCCCTCCTCTCCCTGACTCCTGGGTTCCTCTCATTAGCAGAGGGTCTTCTTGAAGTTGTCTCCCACTCCTGGACCAGATAAAATGATTAGAAAACAAGCCAGGGCTGCCGCCCCTTATCTATCCTGACTCTCGGGACCCTACACCTGTTCCTTGGATCTGGCCGGTGCAGCAAGGCCCATTTTCTGCAAATCTGAGCCCCTGAGGGGCGAGGATTGGCTGACCTGGGCAGCCTGACCCGGCCGGCCAGCCCTTCCCAGGTGTGCCTGGGTTGAGGTCAATATAAACACCCCTCCAGGCAGCAAAAGCCTCTGCAGCTGTGCCTGACGCCATATTCTCTGCCCCGTCAGCAGTCTCGGGGTTGGGCTGGTGGGAGGCAGTAGGGCCCACGGCTCTATGAGTGGCCCGTTGTGACTGGGGCTCTACTGGACTTTCTGCAGGAGTTGCCGGGCTGCCACCTGCTAAAGAAGAGGATGTGTCACCCATACTTGCTGCTGGAATTTCTCCCCGGGCAGAGGTAAGGAAGGAAAAAAGCAGTGGGGGCCGGGACAGGAGGGGTACCTCAGGCAGGGAAATGGAAAGTTTCCAGACGAGCGCCCGGGGCCAGGACCATCCTGGCTGGCCTGCAGGCACCAAGTCGGCCTGCGTGCTGTCGCTGGTGTGACTCCAAGCCCCTTCCTCTAGTTTTTAGTCTTTGCACACATTCAGGTGTTTTACCTGGGAACGGTGGGAAAAGTTCAGCAGCAGCTGGCCTGGGGCTCAGCTCACGTTTAGTCAGAGACGCCTCCTCACGGTCCCCCAGCTTTGCAATGAGGACGCTCCTTGTGTGGGGGCTGCTGGCTGCATGGGAGATGATTCCCCACCTGTGACCAACTTAAGAATTGTTTACCACTGGAGCAAGTGCGCTGATAGGGTTTTCCTCTGTATGACCAGTGGGTTCAGTTTTTTTTTTTTTTCTTTTTTGGTTCAAGGTAAGTTTTATTCCTCTTTTTGTATTTATGGATATAAGCATGGAAATCATTCATTCATATAAATACGTCTATGGGAAGGACAGAACTTTTTTTTCTGTTTTATTTTCTTAAGTATTATTTATTTTTTAATTTTTGAATTTATTTTATTCATTTTTTTATACAGCAGGCTCTTATTGGTTATCTATTTTATACATATAAGTGTATATATGTCAATCCCAGGGTCGCAATTCATCCCACCACCACCACCCTGCCACTTTCCCCCCTTGGTGTCCATACATTTGTTCTCTACATCTGTGTCTCTATTTCTGCCTTGCAAACCAGTTCATCTTTACCATTTTTCTAGGTTCTACATGTATGCGTTAATATACGATATTTGTTTTTCTCTTTCTGACTTACTTCACTCTGTATGACAGTCTCTAGATCTATCCACGTCTCTACAAATGACCCAATTTCATTCCTTTTTATGGCTGAGTAATATTCCATTTTATATATGTAGCACATCTTTTCCGTTCGTCTGTCTATGGGCATTTAGGTTGCTTCCATGACCTGGCTATTGTAAATAGTGCTGCAATGAATATTGTGGTGAATATGTCTTTTTGAATTATGGTTTTCTCTGGGTATATGGCCAGTAGTGGGATTGCTGGGTCATATGGTAATTCTATTTTTAGTTTTTTAAGGAACCTCCATACTGTTCTCCATAGTGACTGTATCAATTTACATTCCCACAAATAGTGTAAGAGGGTTCCCTTTTCTCCACACCCTCTCCAGCATTTGTTGTTTGTAGATTTTCTGATGATGCCCATTCTAACTCGTGTGAGGTGATACCTCATTGTAGTTTTGGTTTATATTTCTCTAATAATTAGTGATGTTGAGTAGCTTTTCATGTGTTTCTTGGTCATCTGTATGTCTTCTTGGGACAAATGTCTATTTACGTCATCTGCCCATTTTTGGATTGGTTTGTTTGTTTTTTTACTGTTGAGCTGCATGAGCTGTTTATATACATTGGAGATTAATCCTTTGTCCATTGATTCGTTTGCAAATATTTTCTCCCATTCTGAGGGTTGTCTTTTCGTCTTGTTTGTAGTTTCCTTTGCTTTGCAAAAGCTTTTAGGTTTCATTTGCTCCCATTTGTTTTTGTTTTTTTTTTTTTTTTTTTTTTATTCCATTACTCTAGGAGGTGGATCAAAAAATATCTTGCTGTGATTTATGTCAAAGAGTATTCTTCCTATGTTTTCCTCTAAGAGTTTTATAGTGTCCGGTCTTACATTTCGGTCTCTAATCCATTTGGAGTTTATTTTTTGTGTATGGTGTTAGGGAGTGTTCTAATTTCATTCTTTTACATGTAGCTGTCCATTTTTCCCAGCACCACTTATTGAAGAGACTGTCTTTTCTCCATTGTATACCCTTGCCTCCTTTGTCATAGATTAGTGTGCCATAGGTGTGTAGGTTTATCTCTGGGCTTTCTTTTTTTTTTTTTTTTTTTTTACATCTTTATTGGAGTATAATTGCTTTACAATTGTGTGTTAGTTTCTGCTGTATAAAAAAGTGAATCAGCTATGCGTATACATATAACACCATATCCCCTCCCTCTTGCACCTCCCTCTCACTCCCTTATCCCACCCTTTTAGGTGGTCACAAAGCACAGAGCTGATCTCCCTGTGCTATGTGGCTGCTTCCCAGTAGCTATCAATTTCAATTTTACATTTGGTAGTGTATATATGTCCATACCACTCTCTCACTTTGTCCCAGCTTACCCTTCCCTCTCCCCATGTCCTCAAGTCCTTTCTCTACGTCTGTGTCCTTAATCCTTTCCTGCCCCTACGTTCTTCATAAACTTTTTTTTTTTAGATTCCATATATATGTGTTAGCATACGGTATTTGTTTTTCTCTTTCTGACTTACTTCACTCTGTAGGACAGACTCTAGATCCATCCACCTCACTAAAAATAACTCAATTTCGCTTCTTTTTATGGCAGAATAATGTTCCATTGTATATATGTGCCACATCTTCTTTATCCATTTATCTGTTGATGGACACTTAGGTTGCTTCCATGTCCTGGCTATTGTAAATAGAGCTACAGTGAACATTGTGGTACATGACTCTTTTTGAATTATGGTTTTCTCAGGGTAAATGTCCAGGAGTGGGTTTGCTGGGTTGTATGGTAGTTCTATTTTTAGTTTTTAAGGAAGCCCCATACCGTTCTACCTAGTGGCTATATCAATTTACATTCCCACCAACAGTGCAAGAGGGTTCCCTTTTCTCCAATAAATGCCTCTCCAGCATTTACTGTTGGTAGATTTTTTGATGATGGCCATTCTGACTGGTGTGAGGTGATACCTCACTGTAGTTTTGATTTGCATTTCTCTAATGATTAGTGATGCTCAGCATCCTTTCATGTGTTTGTTGGCAACCTGTATATCTTCTTTGGAGAAATTTCTATTTAGGTCTTCTGCCCATTTTTGGATTGGGTTGTTTGGTTTTGTGATATTGAGCTACATGAGCTGCTTTTTGTAGATTAATCCTTTGCCATTTGCTTCATTTGAAAATATTTTCTCCCATTCTGATGGTTGTCTTTTCATCTTGCTTAAGTTTTCCTTTGCTGTGCAAAAGAATTTATGTTTCATTCGGTCCCATTTTTTAATTTTTGTTTTTATTTCCATTTCTCTAGGAGGTGGGTCAAAAAGGATCTTGCTGTGATTTATGTCATAGACTGTTCTGCTTATGTTTTCTTCTAAGAGTTTTATAGTGGCTGGTCTTATATTTAGGTCTCTAATCCATTTTGAGTTACTTTTGTGTATGGTGTTAGGGAGTGTACTAATTTCATTCTTTTACATGTAGCTGTCCAGTTTTCCCAGCACCACTTACTGAAGACACTGTCTTTTCTCCATTGTATACCCTTGCCTCCTTTGTCATAGATTAGTTAACCATAGGTACGTGGGTTTATCTCTGTGCTTTCTATCCTTTTCTATTGACCTATATTTCTGTGTTTGTGTCAGTACCATATTATCTTGATTACTGTAGCTTTGTAATATAGTCTGAAGTCTGGAAGTCTGTTTCCTCCAGCTCTTTTTTTTCCCCCTCAAGACTGCTTTGGCTATCCAGGGTCTTTTGTGTCTCCCTACAAATTTTAAGATTTTTTTTCTTGTTCTGTAGAAAATGCCAAAGGTATTTTGATCGGGATTGCATTGAATCTGTAGATTGCTTTGGGTAGTATAGTCATTTTCACAATATTGATTCTTCTAATCCAAGGACATGGTATATGTCTCCATCTGTTTATATCATCTTTGATTTCTTTCATCAGTGTCTTATAGTTTTCTGAGTACAGGTCTTTTACTTCCTTAGGTAGGTTTATTCCTAGGTATTTTATTCTTTTTGTTGCAGTGGTAATGGGATTGTTTCCTTAATTTCTCTTTCTGATCTTTCATTGTTAGTGTATAGGAATGCAAGCAATTTCTGTGCATTAATTTTGTATCCTGCAACTTTACCAAATTCATTGATTAGCTCCAGTGGTTTTCTGGTGGCATCTTTAAGATTCTCTATCTATGATATCATGTCATCTGCAAACAGTGACAATTTTACTTCTTCTTTTCCGTTTTGTATTCCTTTTATTTCTTTTTCTTCTCTGATTGCCATGGCTAGGACTTCCAAAACTATGTTGAATAGCAGTGGTGAGAGTGGACATCCTCGTCTTGTTCCTGATCTTAGAGGAAACGCTTTCAGTTTTTCACCATTGAGAATGCTGTTTGCTGTGGGTTTGTCATATATGGCCTTTATTATGTTGAGGTAGTTTCCGTCTATGCCCACACTCTGCAGAGTTTTTATCGTAAATGAGTGTTGAATTTTCTCAAAATCTTTTCCTTCATCTATTGAGATGACCATATGGTTTTATTCTACAATTTGTTAATATGGTGTATCACATTGATTTGTGTATATTGAAGAATCCTTGCATCCCTGGGATAAACCCCACTTGATCATGGTGTATGATCCTTTTAATGTGTTGTTCGATTCTGTTTGCTAGTATTTTGTTGAGGATTTTTGCATCTATATTCATCAGGGATATTGGTCTATAATTTTCTTTCCTTGTAGTATCTCTGTCTGATTTTGGTATCAGGGTGATGGTGGTCTCATAGAATGAGTTTGGGAGTGTTCCTTCCCCTGCAATTGTTTTGAAGAATTTGAGAAGGTTGGGTGTTAGCTCTTCTCTAAATGTTTGATAGAATTCACCTGTAATGCCATCTGGTTCTGGACTTTTGTTTGTTGGAAGATTTTTAATCACAGTTTCAATTTCATTGCTTGTGATAGGTTTGTTCATATTTTCTATTTCTTCCTGGTTCAGTCTTAGAAGGTTATACCTTTCTAAGAATTTGTCCATTTCTTCCAGATTGTCCATTTTATTGGCACAGAGTTGCTTGTAGTAGTCTCTTAGGATGCTTTGTATTCCTGTGGTGTCTGTTGTAACTTCTCCTTTTTCACTTCTAATTTTGTTGATTTGCGTCCTCTCCCTCTTTTTCTTGAGTGTGGCTAAAGGTTGATCATTTTTGCTTATCTTCTCAAAGAACCAGCTTTTAGTTTTGATGATCTTTGCTTCCGTTTTCTTTGTTTCTATTTCATTTATTTCTGCTCTGATCTTTAGGATTTCTTTCCTTCTACTAACTTTGGGTTTTGTTCTTCTTTCTCTAGTTCCTCTAGGTGTAAGGTTAGATTGTTTATTTGAGATTTTTCTTGTTTCTTGAGGTAGGCTTGTATTGCTATAAACTTCCCTCTTAGAACTCCTTTTGCTGCATCCCATAGGTTTTGGATCATCGTGTTTTTGTTGTCATTTGTCTCTACGTAGTTTTTGATTTCCCCTTTGATTTCTTCAGTGATCTCTTGGTTATTTAGTAACGTATTGTTTAGCCTCCATGTGTTTGTGTTTTTTTACAGTTTTTTCTGTGTAATTGATTTCTAATCTCATAGCATTGTGGTCGGAACAGCTGCTTGATATGATTTCAGTTTTCTTAAATTTACTGAGGCTTTATCTGTGACCCAAGATGTGATCTATCCTGGAGAATGTTCCGTGTGCAGTTGAGAAGAACGTGTAATCTGCTGTTTTTGGATGGAATGTCCTATAAATATCAATGAACTCTATCTGGTCTATTGTGTCATTTAAAGCTTGTGTTTCCTTATTAATTTTCTGTCTGGCTGATCTCCACTGGTGTAAGTGAGCTGTTAAAGTCCCCCGCTATTATTGTGTTACTGTCGATTTCCTCTTTTATAGCTGTTAGCAGTTGCCTTATACATTGAGGTGCTCCTATGTTGGGTACATATATATTTATAATTGTTATATCTTCTTCTTGGATTGATCCCTTGACCATTATGTAGTGTCTTTCCTTGTCTCTTGTAACATTCTTTATTTTAAAGTCTATTTTATCTGATATGAGTATTGCTACTCCAGCTTTCTTTTGATTTTCATTAGCATAGAATATATTTTTCCATCGCCTCACTTTCAGTCTGTATGTGTCCCTAGGTCTGAAATGGGTCTCTTGTAGACAGCATATATATGGGTCTTGTTTTTGTATCCATTCAGCCAGTCTATGTCTTTTGGTTGGAACATTTAGTGCATTCACGTTTAAGGTAATTATCGATATGTATGTTCCTACTACTATTTTCTTAATTGTTATGGGTTTGTCTTGGTGGGTCCTTTTCGTCTCTTGTGTTTCCCACTTAGAGAAGTTCTTTTAGCATTTGGTGTAGAGCTGGTTGCATGGTGCTGAATTCTCTTAGCTTTTGCTTGTCTGTAAGGCTTTTGATTTCTCCATCAAATCTGAATGAGCTCTTTGCAGGGTGCAGTACCCTTGGTTGTAGGTTCTTCCCTTTCATCACTTTAAATTTATCATGCCACTTCCTTCTGGCTTGTAGATTTTCTGCTGAGAAATCAGCTGTTATCCTTATGGGATTTCCCTTGTATGTTATTTGTCATTTTTCCCTTGCTGCTTTCAATAATTTTTCTTTGTCGTTAATTTTTGTCAATTTGATTACTATGTGTCTTGTCATTTTTCTCCTTTGGTTTCTCCTGCCTGGGACACTCTGTGCTTCTGGACTTGGGTGGCTATTTCTTTTCCCATGCTAGGGAAGTTTTTGACCATATTCTCTTCAAATATATTCTCGGGTCCTTTCTCTCTCTCTTCTCCTTCTGGGACCCCTATAATGCGAATGTTGTTGCGTTTAATGTTGTCCCAGAGGACTCTTGGGGTGTCTTCATTTATTTTCATTCTTTTTCTTTATTCTGTTCCATGGCAGTGATTTCCACCTTTCTGTCTTCCAGGCCACTTATCCGTTCTTCTGCCACAGTTATTCTGCTACTGATTCCTTCTAGTGTATTTTTCATTTCAGTTATTACATTGTTCACCTCTGTTTGTTTGTTCTTTAACTCTTCTAGGTGTTTGTTCCTTAATTCTTCTAGGTCTTTGTTAAGCATTTCTTGTGTCTTCTCGATCTTTGCCTCCTTTCTTTTTCTAAGGTCTTGGCTCAACTTCACTATCATTATTCTGAATTCTTTTTCTGGAAGGTTCCCTATCTCCACCTCATTCCGTTTTTTTTCTGGGGTTTTATCTTGTTCCTTGATCTGGTATAAAGTCCTCTGCCTTTTCATTTTGTCTATCTTTCTGTGAATGTGGTTTTCCTTCCACAGGCTGCAGAATTGTAGTTCTTCTTGCTTCTGCTGTCTGCTCTCTGGTGGATGAGTCTATCTTAGAGGCTTGTGCAAGCTTCCTGATGGGAGGGACTGGTGGTGGGTAGAGCTGGGTGTTGCTTTGGTGGGCAGAGCTTTAATCCGCTTGTCTACGGATTAAATAAAACTTTAATAAAAAGTTGAATCTGCTTGTCTGCTGATGCATGGGGCTGGGTTCCCTCCCTGTTGGTTGTTTGGCCTGAGGCGACCCAGCACTGGAGCCTACCTTGCTCTTGGTGGGGCTAATGGCGGACTCTGGGAGGGCTCACACCAAGGAGTATTTCCCAGAACTTCTGCTGCCAGTGTTGTTGTCCTCACGGTGAGCCACAGCCACAGCCACCAGCTGCCTCTGCAGGAGACCCTCTAAAAGTAGCAGGTAGTTCTGGTCATTCCCCTACGGGGTCACTGCTCCTTCCCCTGGGTCCTGATGTGCACACTACTTTGTGTGTGCCCTCCAAGAGTGGAGTATCTGAGTGGAGTTGAGACTCTGAGACTCTGTGTGGAGTCGCACAGACTCTGGGTCCTGTGAAGCTTCGATGTTTTGTGATTCTAGAAATCCTATAGGAGACGGTCCACAGCAGGTGAAGCTAATGTTGTCAGTAGAGGTGTTGAAGCCAAAGATCTGCAGTTCCGGCTATAGGTGCCGATGTACATACAGGACAAAATCATCTCGTGTGAATGTAGTTCAGGCATGTTTAAGATGAATGCAGTCATGTTAATGCCTACCATATTCTATCTTGAGCCTCTCCTCAGGGACCTCCTCCTCAGTTCCTGAGGCTCCTGTAAGTCATGTACAGGGGACTGGAGAGTGGGCTCTGTCCAGTCTGAGCCCTGAGTTACCCTGTGTGTATCTTAGGATACTTTGTATTTCTGTGGTGTCTGTTGTAACATCATCTCTTTCATTTCAGATTTATTTGGGCCCTCTCTTTTTTAACAAAACATACTACTGTTGTCTTTTATTCTTTACAGAAGTTTAATCAGTGTTTGATCTACTATCCTTACCCTATGTATACTTTTTGCAGTGAGATTTTTACTTTTCTTTGTTTCCTTGTTACTATCAATAATTAGTGAGACTTCTTTTAAGCTACCTTCAACATTGCTTATAAAGCTGCTTTATTAGTGATGACAGAGCCTTAATGGAAGTCATGTTCTGGTTGTAAATTAGAATGCAATGTGCCAGCACAAAGCCCCTTAAGTTTATGTCTCATTACTTCTTGTTCTTTTTTTAATTTAATTTTTATTTTTTGTCAGAGCAAATTTGATTAAAATGTTTTGTTTCTTCTAGGTGTGCAAGATGTGGTTCTTTTAAACATATACATATATCTATTCTTCTTTGGATCATTTTCCCATGTAGGTTATGACACCATGTTGAGTAGTCTTGTCTTGGTATTACGTAGGTCTTTGGTGATTACATATTTCACATGTGTTTCTATATCTATCTTAACCCCAATATCCTAATGTATCCAATCCTCACACCTTTCCATTTGGTGAACCCTAAGTTTGTTTAATGAATCTGTGATTGCATTTCTCTGTGGAAATATCTTCATTGGTATCAGTTTTTAGCTAAGACCTATAAGTGATATTATAGGATATGTGTCTTTTGCTTTCTGACTTAGTACAATTTGCCTGATTAACTCAAGAATCATACACAGTGCTGCAAATGGCATTGTTTTGGTTTTTTCCCTAGCTAATATTCCATCTGTACGTGTACCAGTTATTCTTTGGCCACGCACCTCTTGATGGACTTTTTGGTTGCCTCCATGTCTTGGTTATTGTAATACTGCTGCAATGCACATTTGCTTGCCTGTGTCTTTCCAGTTCTATCTCCTTATGTTATAGGCCAAGGAGTGGGCTTGCTGTATCATATGGTAGCTCAGTGTGTACGTTTTAAAGGCACCACCATTCAGTTCTCATTAGTGGCTCTTTCCAGGTTATGTCCCACTTAAAATTGAGGGTATGCATTTCTCCAAAACACCTTCAATATTTATTGTTTGTAGTTTGCTTGCTGCTGGTTATTCTAACAGGTGCGAGCTGATACCTCTGTGTGGCTGAATTTGCATGTGTCCCATAATCTGTTGAAATTGATCTTTAAAGCATGCTCTTTTTATTTATCAAACTGTGATTACAGCTTAGTTCTTCAAATTGTTTTCTTAAAGTAAGTGTCACATTTTGAAAAGTTTTGGCCACTACCTCCCTCAAGACATTTTGAGGGCAGGTTTCATTTACAGCCCTGAAGTACTTGTTCATATGAAGTGACCATTAACACAGATTTTAAAGCTGCATTTGCAGGTAACGGCCAGAGGGCGGCAGCCTTTTTACGTTCCCCAATCTGGTAACTAGGGAAAGAGTCCTTCAGCTGCAAGAGTGTCCAGCTTTATTTCTCATCCAGCTGTGGGTCTAGATATGATCAAACAAGGTTGCATCACAGCCCAGGAACGAATTATGTAAAATTTCCTCTCTCTATCACTGTCTTATTTTTTTGGGTTTTTTAAAGTTATTTAATTTAAAATGGGGATTCGCTACTTTTCACTGCTGTGTTTATGCCGCTTTACACCCACTTGACTCACTTCCAGACAGATATCAATACATAGGTTTTAAGATTCTTACTAGTCACATATATTCTTGTGCGGTGAATAGGGGGTGTTGAGTCCAGTTCACTGAGCAAGGAGTAGGTCTTGTCTATTACATATTGGGTGTATGGAACGGTATCTGAGCGAATTTGAAACCCTTGTTTTATGCATCACCCCACCTCACCTTTCCCGTTAAGCAGCCATAGTGTGTTTTCTAAACGTGTGACTCTGTTCTGTTTTGTAATTCAGTTCAAGTGTAGCGGTTTTTACATTCCCTCTATAAGTGATAGCTTATGATAAGTGTCTTTTTCTGTGTGACTTATTTCACTTAGAATTGTCATACCTAAATCCACTCATCTTGCTTCTACTAGCCTTATGACATTGATTTCATGGCTGAGTGATATTCCATTGTACATAAGGACCACAACTTCTTTATCCATTTTTCTCTTTCCTGGGATATTTAAGGTGTCATGAAGTGGAGGTTCTTGTCAACAGAGCAGCCCTAAACTTTGGGGTGCCTGTGTCTTGCTGATTTTAGTTTTCCCAATTTATACGCCCATGAGTGGAAGTGCCCTATGCTCCCTAAGCTTTGTTTTTTCGATGTTTCAGGACACACCGTACACTTCTCCAGAGTGGCTGTTGGCAATTTACATCCCGCCCATCAGCGTAGCAAGGCTCCTATTTCTCCATGGCCTGTCCTGCATTTGTGGTTTTGACACTTTTTTCAGCATGGCCTTTTGGACCGATGGGAAGCGAGACTTCTTTGTAGCGCTGATTTGCCTTTCCAGGTTGCTTGGTTGGCCAAAAAGGGCGTATGCGTTTTTTCCTGAATATATTCAGGAAAAAACGCATACGCCCTTTTTGGCCAAGGGCGTCATTGTCCACGTTTTGCCGCTTTTCATGTGCTTTAAAGGCGATTCGAATCTACCTCCTGAAACCTGTTTCCTGCAACTCTGCCTTGCTTTCAAATCCTCTTCGTTGCCTTCCCTCAATATATTTGTGGACGAGAGTTATCATTTATAACTCTGCAGGTTTGTGAATTGCAGTGCCCATGTGCTCCATTTATCAACTGGCTTTTTTGGGAGCTGGACGCAGAAGCGCGGGATTGCCTCAGGCCCTATTCTGGTTCCGGGCGGCAGGCTGAGCCTGTGGTTAATTCTTCTTCCTGATGGGAAAATAGAGTGACCTGTGCCTGTCCCAACACCTAGATCTAGTCTCTCATTGGTTGCCCCTCTTCCCATTCATCCTTAGGACAAATTGCAACCTGTATGGAACAGGAGGTTAAAGGTGCTGATTCTCCAAGTAGGGAGATTGCTAGTAAAGTAGCTGGAATGGCGAACCCGAGGAAACGGAGTTGAGAAATGAGGTGCATTTTAGAAACTTTCCCAATCACACGGTGTACCATCTTCTGGGTTTCTCATGCATGTTTTCGATGTAGGAAGATGCCCTTGAACCTGGAGATTTGGGACCCATGGGATGGGTACCACGCAGTTTTACTTTAAAGTGTCTGCGTTTGCTCACCCAACCTCACCAAACCTCTCAGCCCCAAGAGTGTCCACCTTTATGTGTCATCCAGCTGTGGGTCTAGATATGGTCAATCCAGTTTGCGTCACAGCCCCTGAATGAATTTTGTAAGAATTTCTCTGTCTTTCACTGTCTTTGTTTCATGGGTTTTTAAAACTAATTTATTTTTATAATGGGGTTTAGCTGCTTATCACAGCTTTGTTTATGCGGCTTTACACCCACTTGACTCACTTCCAGAGAGATATCAATACATAAGTTTTAAGATTCTCACTAGTCAGATATATTCTTGTGCGGTGAATAGGGGGTGTTGAGTCCAGTTCACTGAGCAAGGAGTAGGTCTTGTCTATTACATATTGGGTGTATGTAACGGTATCTGTGCTAATTTGAAACCCTTGTTTTATGCATCACCCCACGTCACCTTTCCCGTTAAGCAGCCATAGTGTGTTTTCTAAACGTGTGACTCTGTTCTGTTTTGTAATTCAGTTCAAGTGTAGCGGTTTTCACATTCCCTCTATAAGTGATAGCTTTTGATAAGTGTCTTTTTCTGTGTGACTTATTTCCCTTAGAATCATCGTACCTAAGTCCACCCATCTTGCGTCTACTGGCCTTATGACATTGATTTCATGGCAGAGTGATATTCCATTGTATATAAGAACCACAACTTCTTTATCCATTTTTCTCTTTCCTGGGATATTTAAGGTGTCATGAAGTGGAGGTTCTTGTCAACAGAGCAGCCCTAAACTTTGGGGTGCCTGTGTCTTGCTGATTTATAGTTTTCCCAATTTATACGCCCATGAGTGGACGTGCCCTATGCTCCCTAAGCTGTGTTTTCTCGATATTTCAGGACACACCGTACACTTCTCCAGAGTGGCTGTTGGCAATTTACATCCCGCCCATCAGCGTAGCAAGGCTCCCATTTCTGCATGGCCTGTCCTGCATTTGTGATTTTGACACTTTTTTCAGCATGGCCCTTTGGACCGATGGGAAGCGAGACTTCTTTGTAGCGCTGATTTGCCTTTCCAGGTTGCTTGGTTGGCCAAAAAGAGCGTATGAGGTTTTTCCTGAATATATTCAGGAAAAAACGCATACGTCCTTTTTGGCCAAGGGCATCATTGTCGACGTTTTGCCGCTTTTCATGTGCTTTAAAGGCGATTCGAATCTACCTCCTGAAACCAGTTTCCTGCAATTTTGCCTTGCTTTCAAATCCTCTTCGTTGCCTTCCCTCAATATATTTGTGGACGTGAGTTATCATTTATAACTCTGCAGGTTTGTGAATTGCAGTGCCTATGTGCTCCATTTTTCAACTGGCTTTTTTGGGAGCTGGCCGCAGAAGCGCGGGATTGCCTCAGGCCCTATTCTGGTTCCGGGCGGTAGGCTGAGCCTGTGGTTAATTCTTCTTCCTGATGGGAAAATAGAGTGACCTGTGCCTGTCCCAACACCTAGATCTAGTCTCTCATTGGTTGCCCCTCTTCCCATTCATCCTTAGGACAAATTGCAACCTGTATGGAACAGGAGGTTAAAGGTGCTGATTCTCCAAGTAGGGAGATTGCTAGTAAAGTAGCTGGAATGGCGAACCCGAGCACACGGAGTTGAGAAATGAGGTGCATTTTAGAAACTTTCCCAATCACATGGTGTACCATCTTCTGGGTTTCTCATGCATGTTTTCGATGCAGGAAGATGCCCTTGAACCTGGAGATTTGGGACCCATGGGATGGGTACCACGCAGTATTACTTTAAAGGGTCTGCGTTTGCTCACCCAACCTCACCAAACCTGTGAGCCCCAAGAGTGTCCACCCTTAGGTCTCATCCACCTGTTGGTCTAGAATTGGTCAATCCATGTTGCATCACGGCCCCTGAACGAATTGTGTAAGAACTTCTCTCTCTTTCACTGTCTTTGTTTTACGGGTTTTTACAAGTAATTTATTTTTATAATGGGGTTTAGCTGCTTTTCACGGCTGTGTTTATGCGGCTTTACACCCACTTGACACACTTCCAGAGAAATATCAATACATAGGTTTTAAGATTCTCATTAGTCAGATATATACTTGTGCGGTGAATAGGGGGTGTTGAGTCCAGTTCACTGAGCAAGGAGTAGGTCTTGTCTATGACATATTGGGTGTATGTAACGGTATCTGTGCTAATGTGAAACCCTTGTTTTATGCATCACCCCACCTCACCTTTCCCGTTAAGCAGCCATAGTGTGTTTTCTAAACGTGTGACTCTCTTCTGTTTTGTAATTCAGTTCAAGTGTAGCGGTTTTTACATTCCCTCTATAAGTGATAGCTTATGATAAGTGTCTATTTCTGTGTGACTTATTTCACTTAGAATCGTCGTACCTAAATCCACTCATCATGATGCTACTAGCCTTAAGACATTGATTTCATGGCTGAGTGATATTCCATTGTACATAAGGACCACAACTTCTTTATCCATTTTTCTCTTTCCTGGGATATTTAAGGTGTCATGAAGTGGAGGTTCTTGTCAACAGAGCAGCCCTAAACTTTGGGGTGCCTGTGTCTTGCTGATTTTTAGTTTTCCCAATTTATACGCCCATGAGTGGACGTGCCCTATGCTCCCTAAGCTGTGTTTTTCCGATGTTTCAGGATACACCGTACACTTCTCCAGAGTGGTTGTTGGCAATTTACATTCCGCCCATCAGTGTAGCAAGGCTTCCATTTCTCAATGGCCTGTCCTGCTTTTGTGGTTTTGACAGTTTTTTCAGCATGACCCTTTTGACCGATGGGAAGCGAGACTTCTTTGTAGCGCTGATTTGCCTTTCCAGGTTGCTTGGTTGGCCAAAAAGGGCGTATGCGTTTTTTCCTGAATATATTCAGGAAAAAACGCATACGCCCTTTTTGGCCAAGGGCATCATTGTCGACGTTTTGCCGCTTTTCATGTGCTTCAAAGGCGATTCGATTCTACCTCCTGAAATCTGTTTCCTGCAATTCTGCCTTGCTTATAAATCCTCTTCCTTGCCTTCCCTCAATATATTTGTGGACGAGAGTTATCATTTATATCTCAGCAGGTTTGTGAATTGCAGTGCCCCTGAGCTCCATTTTTCAACTGTCTTTTTTGGGAGCTGGCCGCAAAAGCGCGGGATTGCCTCAGGCCCTATTCTGCTTCCGGGCGGCAGGCTGAGCCTGTGATTAATTCTTCTTCCTGATGGGAAAATAGAGTGACCTGTGCCTGTCCCAACACCTAGATGTAGTCTCTCATTGGTTGCCCCTCTTCCCATTCATCCTTAGGACAAGTTGCAACCTGTATGGAACAGGAGGTTAAAGGTGCTGATTCTCCAAGTAGGGAGATTGCTAGTAAAGTAGCTGGAATGGCGAACCCGAGCACACGGAGTTGAGAAATGAGTTGCGTTTTAGAAACTTTCCAAATCACACGGTGTACCATCTTCTGGGTTTCTCATGCATGTTTTCGATGTAGGAAGATGCCCTTGAACCTGGAGATTTGGGAGCCATGGGATGGGTAGCACGCAGTATTACTTTAAAGTGTCTGCGTTTGCTCACCCAACCTCACCAAACCTCTCAGCCCCAAGAGTGTCCACCCTTTTGTCTCATCCAGCTGTGGGTCTAGATATGGTCAATCCAGGTTGCGTCACAGCCCCTGAATGAATTTTGTAAGAATTTCTCTCTCTTTCACTGTCTTTGTTTCATGCGTTTTTAAAACTAATTTATTTTTATAATGGGGTTTAGCTGCTTTTCACGGCTGTGTTTATGCGGATTTACACCCACTTGACTCACTTCCAGAGAGATATCAATACATAGGTTTTAAGATTCTCACTAGTCAGATATATTCTTGTGCGGTGAATAGAGGGTGTTGAGTCCAGTTCACTGAGCAAGGAGTACGTCTTGTCTATTACATATTGGGTGTATGGAACGGTATCTGAGCGAATTTGAAACCCTTGTTTTTTGCATCACCCCACCTCACCTTTCCCGTTAAGCAGCCATAGTGTGTTTTCAAAATGGGTGACTCTGTTCTGATTTGTAATTCAGTTCAAGTGTAGCGGTTTTTACATTCCCTCTATAAGTGATAGCTTTTGATATGTGTCTTTTTCTGTGTGACTTATTTCACTTAGAGTCGTCGTACCTAAAACCAATCATCATGCTGCTACTAGCCTTATGACATTGATTTCATGGCTGAGTGATATTCCATTGTACATAAGGACCACAGCTTCTTTATCCATTTTTCTCTTTCCTGGGATATTTAAGGTGTCATGAAGTGGAGGTTCTTGTCAACAGAGCAGCCCTAAACTTTGGGGTGCCTGTGTCTTGCTGATTTTAGTTTTCCCAATTTATACGCCCATGAGTGGAAGTGCCCTATGCTCCCTAAGCTTTGTTTTTTCGATGTTTCAGGACACACCGTACACTTCTCCAGAGTGGCTGTTGGCAATTTACATCCCGCCCATCAGCGTAGCAAGGCTGCCATTTCTCCATGGCCTGTCCTGCATTTCTGGTTTTGACACTTTTTGCAGCATGGCCCTTTTGACCGATGGGAAGCGAGACTTCTTTGTAGCGCTGATTTGCCTTTCCAGGTTGCTTGGTTGGCCAAAAAGGGCGTATGCGTTTTTTCCTGAATATATTCAGGAAAAAAACGCTTATGCCCTTTTTGGCCAAGGGCATCACTGTCGACGTTTTGCCACTTTTCATGTGCTTTAAAGGTGATTCGAATCTACCTCCTGAAACCTGTTTCCTGCAATTCTGCCTTGCTTTCAAATCCTCTTCGTTGCCTTCCCTCAATATATTTGTGGACGAGAGTTATCATTTATAACTCTGCGGGTTTGTGAATTGCAGTGTCCCTGAGCTCCATTTTTCAACTCGCTTTTTTGGGAGCTGGCCGCAAAAGCCTGGGATTGCCTCAGGCCCTATTCTGGTTCCTGGAGGCAGGCTGAGCCTGTGGTTAATTCTTCTTCCTGATGGGAAAATAGAGTGACCTGTGCCTGTCCCAACACCTAGATCTAGTCTCTCATTGTTTGCCCCTCTTCCCGTTCATCTTCAGGACAAATTGCAACCTGTAGGGAACAGGAGCTTAAAGGTGCTGATTCTGCAAGTAGGGAGATTGCTAGTAAAGTAGCTGGAAAGGCGAACCCTAGCACAAGGAGATGAGAAATGGGGTGCGTTTTAGAAACCTTTCAAAATCACACGGTGTACCATCCTCTGGGTTTCTCATGCATGTTTTCGATGTAGGAAGATGCCCTTGAACCTGGAGATTTGGGACCCATGGGATGGGTACCACGCAGTACTACTTTAAAGGGTCTGAGTTTGCTCACCCAACCTCACCCAACCTCTCAGCCCCAAGAGTGTCCACCCTTATGTCTCATCCAGGTGTGGGTCTAGATATGGTCAATCCAGGTTGCATCACAGCTCCTGAACGAATTTTTTAAGAATTTCTCTCTCTTTCACTGTCTTTGTTTTACAGGTTTTTAAAAGTAATTTATTTTTATAATGGGGTTTAGCTGCTTTTCACGGCTGTGTTTATGCAGCTTTACACCCACTTGACACACTTCCAGAGAGATATCAATACATAGGTTTTACGATTCTTACTAGTCACATATATTCTTGTGCGGTGAATAGGGGGTGTTGAGTCCAGTTCACTGAGCAAGGAGTAGGTCTTGTCTATTACATATTGGGTGTATGGAACAGTATCTGAGCGAATTTGAAACCCTTGTTTTATGCATCACCCCACCTCACCTTTCCCGTTAAGCAGCCATAGTGTGTTTTCTAAACGTGTGACTCTGTTCTGTTTTGTAATTCAGTTCAAGTGTAGCGGTTTTTACATTCGCTATATAAGTGATAGCTTATGATAAGTGTCTTTTTCTGTGTGACTTATTTCACTTAGCATCGTCATACCTAAATCCACTCATCTTGCTTCTACTAGCCTTATGACATTGATTTCATGTCTGAGGGATATTCCTTTGTACATAAGGACCACAACTTCTTTATCCATTTTTCTCTTTCCTGGGATATTTAAGGTGTGATGAAGTGGAGGTTCTTGTCAACATAGCAGCCCTAAACATTGAGGTGACTGTGTCTTGCTGATTTTTAGTTTTCCCAATTTATACGCCCATGAGTGGACGTGCCCTATGCTCCCTAAGCTGTGTTTTTTCGATGTTTCAGGACACACCGTACACTTCTCCAGAGTGGCTGTTGGCAATTTACATCCCGCCCATCAGCGTAGCAAGGCTGCCATTTCTCCATGGCCTGTCCTGCATTTCTGGTTTTGAAAATTTTTGCAGCATGGCCCTTTTGACGGATGGGAAGCGAGACTTCTTTGTAGCGATGATTTGCCTTTCCAGGTTGCTTGGTTGGCCAAAAAGGGCGTATGCGTTTTTTCCTGAATATATTCAGGAAAAAACTCTTACGCCCTTTTTGGCCAAGGGCATCACTGTCGACGTTTTGCCACTTTTCATGTGCTTTAAAGGCGATTCGAATCTACCTCCTGAAACCTGTTTCCTGCAATTCTGCCTTGCTTTCAACTCCTCTTCGTTGCCTTCCCTCAATATATTTGTGGACGAGAGTTATCATTTATAACTCAGCAGGTTTGTGAATTGCAGTGCCCCTGAGCTCCATTTTTGAACTGTCTTTTTTGGGAGCTGGCCGCAATAGCTCGGGATTGCCTCAGGCCCTATTCTGGTTCCCGGCGGCAGGCTGAGCCTGTGTTTAATTCTTCTTCCTGATGGGAAAATAGAGTGACCTGTGCCTGTCCCAACACCTAGATCTAGTCTCTCATTTGTTTCCCCTCTTCCCGTTCATCCTCAGGACAAATTGCAACCTGTAGGGAACAGGAGGTTAAAGGTGCTGATTCTCCAAGTAGGGAGATTGCTAGTAAAGTAGCTGGAAAGGTGAACCCGAGCTCAAGGAGATGAAAAATTGGGTGCGTTTTAGAAACCTTTCAAAATCACACGGTGTACCATCTTCTGGGTTTCTCATGCATGTTTTCGATGTAGGAAGATGCCTTTGAACCTGGAGATTTGGGACCCATGGGATGGGTACCACGCAGTATTACTTTAAAGGGTCTGAGTTTGCTCACCCAACCTCACCCAACCTCTCAGCCCCAAGAGTGTCCACCCTTATGTCTCATCCCGGTGTGGGTCTAGATATGGTCAATCCGGGTTGCATCACAGCCCCTGAACGAATTGGGTAAGAATTTCTCTCTCTTTCACTGTCTTTGTTTTACGGGTTTTTAAAAGTAATTTATTTTTATAATGGTGTTTAGCTGCTTTTCACGGCTGTGTTTATGCGGCTTTACACCCACTTGGCTCACTTCCAGAGAGATATCAATATATAGGTTTTAAGATTCTTACTAGTCAGATATATTCTTGTGCCGTGAATAGGGGGTGTTGAGTCCAGTTCACTGAGCAAGGAGTAGGTCTTGTCTATTACATATTGGGTGTATGGAACGGTATCTGAGCGAATTTGAAACCCTTGTTTTATGCATCACCCCACCTCACCTTTCCCGTTAAGCAGCCATAGTGTGTTTTCTAAACGTGTGACTCTGTTCTGTTTTGTAATTCAGTTCAAGTGTAGCCGTTTTTACATGCCCTCTATAAGTGATAGCTTATGATAAGTGTCTTTTTCTGTGTGACTTATTTCACTTAGAATCGTCATACCTAAATCCACTCATCTTGCTTCTACTAGCCTTATGACATTGATTTCATGTCTGAGGGATATTCCTTTGTACATAAGGACCACAACTTCTTTATCCATTTATCTCTTTCCTGGGATATTTAAGGTGTCATGAAGTGGAGGTTCTTGTCAACATAGCAGCCCTAAACATTGGGGTGCCTGTGTCTTGCTGATTTTTAGTTTTCCCAATTTATACGCCCATGAGTGGATGTGCCCTATGCTCCCTAAGCTGTGTTTTTTCGATGTTTCAGGACACACCGTACACTTCTCCAGAGTGGCTTTTGGCAATTTACATCCCGCCCATCAGCGTAGCAAGGCTGCCATTTCTCCATGGCCTGTACTGCATTTCTGGTTTTGACACTTTTTGCAGCATGGCCCTTTTGACCGATGGGAAGCGAGACTTCTTTGTAGCGCTGATTTGCCTTTCCAGGTTGCTTGGTTGGCCAAAAAGGGCGTATGCGTTTTTTCCTGAATATATTCAAGAAAAAACGCTTACGCCCTTTTTGGCCAAGGGCATCACTGTCGACGTTTTGCCACTTTTCATGTGCTTTAAAGGCGATTCGAATCTACCTCCTGAAACCTGTTTCCTGCAATTCTGCCTTGCTTTCAAATCCTCTTCGTTGCCTTCCCTCAATATATTTGTGGACGAGAGTTATCATTTATAACTCTGCAGGTTTGTGAATTGCAGTGCCCCTGAGCTCCATTTTTCAACTGTCTTTTTTGGGAGCTGGCCGCAAAAGCACGGGATTGCCTCAGGCCCTATTCTGGTTCCCGGCGGCAGGCTGAGCCTGTGTTTAATTCTTCTTCCTGATGGGAAATTAGAGTGACCTGTGCCTGTCCCAACACCTAGATCTAGTCTCTCATTGGTTGCCCCTCTTCCCGTTCATCCTCAGGACAAATTGCAACCTGTAGGGAACAGGACCTTAAAGGTGCTGATTCTCCAAGTAGGGAGATTGCTAGTAAAGTAGCTGGAAAGGCGAACCCGAGCACAAGGAGATGAGAAATTGGGTGCGTTTTAGAAACCTTTCAAAATCACACGGTGTACCATCTTCTGGGTTTCTCATGCATGTTTTCGATGTAGGAAGATGCCCTTGAACCTGGAGATTTGGGACCAATGGGATGGGTACCACACAGTATTACTTTAAAGGGTCTGCGTTTGCTCACCCAACCTCACCCAAACTCTCAGCCCCAAGAGTGTCCACCCTTATGTCTCATCCAGGTGTGGGTCTAGATATGGTCAATCCAGGTTGCATCAGAGCCCCTGAACGAATTTTGTAAGAATTTCTCTCTCTTTCACTGTCTTTGTTTTACGGGTTTTTAAAAGTAATTTATTTTTATAATGGGGTTTAGCTGCTTTTCACGGCTGTGTTTATGCGGCTTTACACCCACTTGGCTCACTTCCAGAGAGATATCAATACATAGGTTTTACGATTCTTACTAGTCAGATATATTCTTGTGCGGTGAATAGGGGGTGTTGAGTCCAGTTCACTGAGCAAGGAGTAGGTCTTGTCTATTACATATTGGGTGTATGGAACAGTATCTGAGCGAATTTGAAACCCTTGTTTTATGCATCACCCCACCTCACCTTTCCCGTTAAGCAGCCATAGTGTGTTTTCTAAACGTGTGACTCTGTTCTGTTTTGTAATTCAGTTCAAGTGTAGCGGTTTTTACATTCCCTCTATAAGTGATAGCTTATTATAAGTGTCTTTTTCTGTGTGACTTATTTCACTTAGAATCGTCATACCTAAATCCACTCATCTTGCTTCTACTAGCCTTATGACATTGATTTCATGTCTGAGTGATATTCCTTTGTACATAAGGACCACAACTTCTTTATCCATTTTTCTCTTTCCTGGGATATTTAAGGTGTCATGAAGTGGAGGTTCTTATCAACATAGCAGCCCTAATGTTTGGGGTGCCTGTGTCTTGCTGATTTTTAGTTTTCCCAATTTATACGCCAATGAGTGGACGTGCCCTATGCTCCCTAAGCTGTGTTTTTTCGATGTTTCAGGACACACCGTACACTTCTCCAGAGTGGCTGTTGGCAATTTACATCCCGCCCATCAGCGTAGCAAGGCTGCCATTTCTCCATGGCCTGTCCTGCATTTCTGGTTTTGACACTTTTTGCAGCATGGCCCTTTTGACGGATGGGGAGCGAGACTTCTTTGTAGCGCTGATTTGCCTTTCCAGGTTGCTTGGTTGGCCAAAAAGGGCGTATGCGTTTTTTCCTGAATATATTCAGGAAAAAACGCTTACGCCCTTTTTGGCCAAGGGCATCACTGTCGACGTTTTGCCACTTTTCATGTGCTTTAAAGGCGATTCGAATCTACCTCCTGAAACCTGTTTCCTGCAATTCTGCCTTGCTTTCAAATCCTCTTCGTTGCCTTCCCTCAATATATTTGTGGACGAGAGTTATCATTTATAACTCAGCAGGTTTGTGAATTGCAGTGCCCCTGAGCTCCATTTTTCAACTGTCTTTTTTGGGAGCTGGCCGCAAAAGCACGGGATTGCCTCAGGCCCTATTCTGGTTCCCGGCGGCAGGCTGAGCCTGTGTTTAATTCTTCTTCCTGATGGGAAAATAGAGTGACCTGTGCCTGTCCCAACACCTAGATCTAGTCTCTCATTATTTGCCCCTCTTCCCGTTCATCCTCAGGACAAATTGCAACCTGTAGGGAACAGGAGCTTAAAGGTGCTGATTCTCCAAGTAGGGAGATTGCTAGTAAAGTAGCTGGAAAGGCGAACCCGAGCACAAGGAGATGAGAAATTGGGTGCGTTTTAGAAACCTTTCAAAATCACACGGTGTACCATCTTCTGGGTTTCTCATGCATGTTTTCGATGTAGGAAGCTGCCTTTGAACCTGGAGATTTGGGACCCATGGGATGGGTTCCACGCAGTATTACTTTAAAGGGTCTGAGTTTGCTCACCCAACCTCTCAGCCCCAAGAGTGTCCACCCTTATGTCTCACCCCGGTGTGGGTCTAGATATGGTCAATCCAGGTTGCATCACAGCCCCTGAACGAATTTTGTAAGAATTTCTCTCTCTTTCACTGTCTTTGTTTTACGGGTTTTTAAAAGTAATTTATTTTTATAATGGGGTTTAGCTGCTTTTCACGGCTGTGTTTATGCGGCTTTACACCCACTTGGCTCACTTCCAGAGAGATATCAATACATAGGTTTTACGATTCTTACTAGTCAGATATATTCTTGCGCGGTGAATAGGGGGTGTTGAGTCCAGTTCACTGAGCAAGGAGTAGGTCTTGTCTATTACATATTGGGTGTATGGAACAGTATCTGAGCGAATTTGAAACCCTTGTTTTATGCATCACCCCACCTCACCTTTCCCGTTAAGCAGCCATAGTGTGTTTTCTAAACGTGTGACTCTGTTCTGTTTTGTAATTCAGTTCAAGTGTAGCGGTTTTTACATTCCCTCTATAAGTGATAGCTTATGATAAGTGTCTTTTTCTGTGTGACTTATTTCACTTAGAATCGTCATACCTAAATCCACTCATCTTGCTTCTACTAGCCTTATGACATTGATTTCATGTCTGAGTGATATTCCATTGTACATAAGAACTACAACTTCTTTATCCATTTTTCTCTTTCCTGGGATATTTAAGGTGTCATGAAGTGGAGGTTCTTGTCAACAGAGCAGCCCTAAACTTTTGGGTGCCTGTGTCTTGCTGATTTTTAGTTTTCCCAATTTATACGCCCATGAGTGGAGGTGCCCTATGCTCCCTAAGCTGTGTTTTTTCGATGTTTCAGGACACACCGTACACTTCTCCAGAGTGGCTGTTGGCAATTTACATCCCGCCCATCAGCGTAGCAAGGCTGCCATTTCTCCATGGCCTGTCCTGCATTTCTGGTTTTGACACTTTTTGCAGCATGGCCCTTTTGACCGATGGGAAGCGAGACCTCTTTGTAGCGCTGATTTGCCTTTCCAGGTTGCTTGGTTGGCCAAAAAGGGCGTATGCGTTTTTTCCTGAATATATTCAGGAAAAAACTCTTACGCCCTTTTTGGCCAAGGGCATCACTGTCGACGTTTTGCCACTTTTCATGTGCTTTAAAGGCGATTCGAATCTACCTCCTGAAACCTGTTTCCTGCAATTCTGCCTTGCTTTCAACTCCTCTTCGTTGCCTTCCCTCAATATATTTGTGGACGAGAGTTATCATTTATAACTCAGCAGGTTTGTGAATTGCAGTGCCCCTGAGCTCCATTTTTGAACTGTCTTTTTTGGGAGCTGGCCGCAATAGCTCGGGATTGCCTCAGGCCCTATTCTGGTTCCCGGCGGCAGGCTGAGCCTGTGTTTAATTCTTCTTCCTGATGGGAAAATAGAGTGACCTGTGCCTGTCCCAACACCTAGATCTAGTCTCTCATTTGTTTCCCCTCTTCCCGTTCATCCTCAGGACAAATTGCAACCTGTAGGGAACAGGAGGTTAAAGGTGCTGATTCTCCAAGTAGGGAGATTGCTAGTAAAGTAGCTGGAAAGGTGAACCCGAGCACAAGGAGATGAAAAATTGGGTGCGTTTTAGAAACCTTTCAAAATCACACGGTGTACCATCTTCTGGGTTTCTCATGCATGTTTTCGATGTAGGAAGATGCCTTTGAACCTGGAGATTTGGGACCCATGGGATGGGTACCACGCAGTATTACTTTAAAGGGTCTGAGTTTGCTCACCCAACCTCACCCAACCTCTCAGCCCCAAGAGTGTCCACCCTTATGTCTCATCCCGGTGTGGGTCTAGATATGGTCAATCCGGGTTGCATCACAGCCCCTGAACGAATTGGGTAAGAATTTCTCTCTCTTTCACTGTCTTTGTTTTACGGGTTTTTAAAAGTAATTTATTTTTATAATGGTGTTTAGCTGCTTTTCACGGCTGTGTTTATGCGGCTTTACACCCACTTGGCTCACTTCCAGAGAGATATCAATATATAGGTTTTAAGATTCTTACTAGTCAGATATATTCTTGTGCCGTGAATAGGGGGTGTTGAGTCCAGTTCACTGAGCAAGGAGTAGGTCTTGTCTATTACATATTGGGTGTATGGAACGGTATCTGAGCGAATTTGAAACCCTTGTTTTATGCATCACCCCACCTCACCTTTCCCGTTAAGCAGCCATAGTGTGTTTTCTAAACGTGTGACTCTGTTCTGTTTTGTAATTCAGTTCAAGTGTAGCCGTTTTTACATGCCCTCTATAAGTGATAGCTTATGATAAGTGTCTTTTTCTGTGTGACTTATTTCACTTAGAATCGTCATACCTAAATCCACTCATCTTGCTTCTACTAGCCTTATGACATTGATTTCATGTCTGAGGGATATTCCTTTGTACATAAGGACCACAACTTCTTTATCCATTTATCTCTTTCCTGGGATATTTAAGGTGTCATGAAGTGGAGGTTCTTGTCAACATAGCAGCCCTAAACATTGGGGTGCCTGTGTCTTGCTGATTTTTAGTTTTCCCAATTTATACGCCCATGAGTGGATGTGCCCTATGCTCCCTAAGCTGTGTTTTTTCGATGTTTCAGGACACACCGTACACTTCTCCAGAGTGGCTTTTGGCAATTTACATCCCGCCCATCAGCGTAGCAAGGCTGCCATTTCTCCATGGCCTGTACTGCATTTCTGGTTTTGACACTTTTTGCAGCATGGCCCTTTTGACCGATGGGAAGCGAGACTTCTTTGTAGCGCTGATTTGCCTTTCCAGGTTGCTTGGTTGGCCAAAAAGGGCGTATGCGTTTTTTCCTGAATATATTCAAGAAAAAACGCTTACGCCCTTTTTGGCCAAGGGCATCACTGTCGACGTTTTGCCACTTTTCATGTGCTTTAAAGGCGATTCGAATCTACCTCCTGAAACCTGTTTCCTGCAATTCTGCCTTGCTTTCAAATCCTCTTCGTTGCCTTCCCTCAATATATTTGTGGACGAGAGTTATCATTTATAACTCTGCAGGTTTGTGAATTGCAGTGCCCCTGAGCTCCATTTTTCAACTGTCTTTTTTGGGAGCTGGCCGCAAAAGCACGGGATTGCCTCAGGCCCTATTCTGGTTCCCGGCAGCAGGCTGAGCCTGTGTTTAATTCTTCTTCCTGATGGGAAATTAGAGTGACCTGTGCCTGTCCCAACACCTAGATCTAGTCTCTCATTGGTTGCCCCTCTTCCCGTTCATCCTCAGGACAAATTGCAACCTGTAGGGAACAGGACCTTAAAGGTGCTGATTCTCCAA
Source organism: Eschrichtius robustus (assembly GCF_028021215.1). Lineage (NCBI taxonomy): Eukaryota > Metazoa > Chordata > Mammalia > Artiodactyla > Eschrichtiidae > Eschrichtius > Eschrichtius robustus. Next base: position 4,031,763 of record NW_027175257.1, read on the forward strand.
GTAGGGAGATTGCTAGTAAAGTAGCTGGAAAGGCGAACCCGAGCACAAGGAGATGAGAAATTGGGTGCGTTTTAGAAACCTTTCAAAATCACACGGTGTACCATCTTCTGGGTTTCTCATGCATGTTTTCGATGTAGGAAGATGCCCTTGAACCTGGAGATTTGGGACCAATGGGATGGGTACCACACAGTATTACTTTAAAGGGTCTGCGTTTGCTCACCCAACCTCACCCAAACTCTCAGCCCCAAGAGTGTCCACCCTTATGTCTCATCCAGGTGTGGGTCTAGATATGGTCAATCCAGGTTGCATCAGAGCCCCTAAACGAATTTTGTAAGAATTTCTCTCTCTTTCACTGTCTTTGTTTTACGGGTTTTTAAAAGTAATTTATTTTTATAATGGGGTTTAGCTGCTTTTCACGGCTGTGTTTATGCGGCTTTACACCCACTTGGCTCACTTCCAGAGAGATATCAATACATAGGTTTTACGATTCTTACTAGTCAGATATATTCTTGTGCGGTGAATAGGGGGTGTTGAGTCCAGTTCACTGAGCAAGGAGTAGGTCTTGTCTATTACATATTGGGTGTATGGAACAGTATCTGAGCGAATTTGAAACCCTTGTTTTATGCATCACCCCACCTCACCTTTCCCGTTAAGCAGCCATAGTGTGTTTTCTAAACGTGTGACTCTGTTCTGTTTTGTAATTCAGTTCAAGTGTAGCGGTTTTTACATTCCCTCTATAAGTGATAGCTTATTATAAGTGTCTTTTTCTGTGTGACTTATTTCACTTAGAATCGTCATACCTAAATCCACTCATCTTGCTTCTACTAGCCTTATGACATTGATTTCATGTCTGAGTGATATTCCTTTGTACATAAGGACCACAACTTCTTTATCCATTTTTCTCTTTCCTGGGATATTTAAGGTGTCATGAAGTGGAGGTTCTTATCAACATAGCAGCCCTAATGTTTGGGGTGCCTGTGTCTTGCTGATTTTTAGTTTTCCCAATTTATACGCCAATGAGTGGACGTGCCCTATGCTCCCTAAGCTGTGTTTTTTCGATGTTTCAGGACACACCGTACACTTCTCCAGAGTGGCTGTTGGCAATTTACATCCCGCCCATCAGCGTAGCAAGGCTGCCATTTCTCCATGGCCTGTCCTGCATTTCTGGTTTTGACACTTTTTGCAGCATGGCCCTTTTGACGGATGGGGAGCGAGACTTCTTTGTAGCGCTGATTTGCCTTTCCAGGTTGCTTGGTTGGCCAAAAAGGGCGTATGCGTTTTTTCCTGAATATATTCAGGAAAAAACGCTTACGCCCTTTTTGGCCAAGGGCATCACTGTCGACGTTTTGCCACTTTTCATGTGCTTTAAAGGCGATTCGAATCTACCTCCTGAAACCTGTTTCCTGCAATTCTGCCTTGCTTTCAAATCCTCTTCGTTGCCTTCCCTCAATATATTTGTGGACGAGAGTTATCATTTATAACTCAGCAGGTTTGTGAATTGCAGTGCCCCTGAGCTCCATTTTTCAACTGTCTTTTTTGGGAGCTGGCCGCAAAAGCACGGGATTGCCTCAGGCCCTATTCTGGTTCCCGGCGGCAGGCTGAGCCTGTGTTTAATTCTTCTTCCTGATGGGAAAATAGAGTGACCTGTGCCTGTCCCAACACCTAGATCTAGTCTCTCATTATTTGCCCCTCTTCCCGTTCATCCTCAGGACAAATTGCAACCTGTAGGGAACAGGAGCTTAAAGGTGCTGATTCTCCAAGTAGGGAGATTGCTAGTAAAGTAGCTGGAAAGGCGAACCCGAGCACAAGGAGATGAGAAATTGGGTGCGTTTTAGAAACCTTTCAAAATCACACGGTGTACCATCTTCTGGGTTTCTCATGCATGTTTTCGATGTAGGAAGCTGCCTTTGAACCTGGAGATTTGGGACCCATGGGATGGGTTCCACGCAGTATTACTTTAAAGGGTCTGAGTTTGCTCACCCAACCTCTCAGCCCCAAGAGTGTCCACCCTTATGTCTCACCCCGGTGTGGGTCTAGATATGGTCAATCCAGGTTGCATCACAGCCCCTGAACGAATTTTGTAAGAATTTCTCTCTCTTTCACTGTCTTTGTTTTACGGGTTTTTAAAAGTAATTTATTTTTATAATGGGGTTTAGCTGCTTTTCACGGCTGTGTTTATGCGGCTTTACACCCACTTGGCTCACTTCCAGAGAGATATCAATACATAGGTTTTACGATTCTTACTAGTCAGATATATTCTTGCGCGGTGAATAGGGGGTGTTGAGTCCAGTTCACTGAGCAAGGAGTAGGTCTTGTCTATTACATATTGGGTGTATGGAACAGTATCTGAGCGAATTTGAAACCCTTGTTTTATGCATCACCCCACCTCACCTTTCCCGTTAAGCAGCCATAGTGTGTTTTCTAAACGTGTGACTCTGTTCTGTTTTGTAATTCAGTTCAAGTGTAGCGGTTTTTACATTCCCTCTATAAGTGATAGCTTATGATAAGTGTCTTTTTCTGTGTGACTTATTTCACTTAGAATCGTCATACCTAAATCCACTCATCTTGCTTCTACTAGCCTTATGACATTGATTTCATGTCTGAGTGATATTCCATTGTACATAAGAACTACAACTTCTTTATCCATTTTTCTCTTTCCTGGGATATTTAAGGTGTCATGAAGTGGAGGTTCTTGTCAACAGAGCAGCCCTAAACTTTTGGGTGCCTGTGTCTTGCTGATTTTTAGTTTTCCCAATTTATACGCCCATGAGTGGAGGTGCCCTATGCTCCCTAAGCTGTGTTTTTTCGATGTTTCAGGACACACCGTACACTTCTCCAGAGTGGCTGTTGGCAATTTACATCCCGCCCATCAGCGTAGCAAGGCTGCCATTTCTCCATGGCCTGTCCTGCATTTCTGGTTTTGACACTTTTTGCAGCATGGCCCTTTTGACCGATGGGAAGCGAGACCTCTTTGTAGCGCTGATTTGCCTTTCCAGGTTGCTTGGTTGGCCAAAAAGGGCGTATGCGTTTTTTCCTGAATATATTCAGGAAAAAACGCATACGCCCTTTTTGGCCAAGGGCATCATTGTCGACGTTTTGCCGCTTTTCATGTGCTTTACAGGCGATTCGAATCTACCTCCTGAAATCTGTTTCCTGCAATTCTGCCTTGCTGTCAAATCCTCTTCGTTGCCTTCCCTCAATATATCTGTGGATGAGAGTTATCATTTATAACTCTGCGGGTTTGTGAATTGCAGTGTCCCTGAGCTCCATTTTTCAACTCGCTTTTTTGGGAGCTGGCCGCAAAAGCGCGGGATTGCCTCAGGCCCTATTCTGGTTCCTGGCGGCAGGCTGAGCCTGTGGTTAATTCTTCTTCCTGATGGGAAAATAGAGTGACCTGTGCCTGTCCCAACACCTAGATCTAGTCTCTCATTGGTTGCCCCTCTTCCCGTTCATCCTCAGGACAAATTGCAACCTGTAGGGAACAGGAGCTTAAAGGTGCTGGTTCTCCAAGTAGGGAGATTGCTAGTAAAGTAGTTGGAAAGGCGAACCCGAGCACAAGGAGATGAGAAATTGGGTGCGTTTTAGAAACCTTTCAAAATCACACGGTGTACCATCTTCTGTGTTTCTCATGCATGTTTTCGATGTAGGAAGATGCCCTTGAACCTGGAGATTTGGGACCCATGGGATGGGTACCACACAGTATTACTTTAAAGGGTCTGCGTTTGCTCACCCAACCTCACCCAAAATCTCAGCCCCAAGAGTGTCCACCCTTATGTCTCATCCAGGTGTGGGTCTAGATATGGTCAATCCAGGTTGCAACACAGCCCCTGAACGAATTTTGTAAGAATTTCTCTCTCTTTCACTGTCTTTGTTTTACGGGTTTTTAAAAGTAATTATTTTTATAATGGGGTTTAGCTGCTTTTCACGGCTGTGTTTATGCGGCTTTACACCCACTTGGCTCACTTCCAGAGAGATATCAATACATAGGTTTCACGATTCTTACTAGTCAGATATATTCTTGTGCGGTGAATAGGGGATGTTGAGTCCAGTTCACTGAGCAAGGAGTACGTCTTGTCTATTACATATTGGGTGTATGGAACAGTATCTGAGCGAATTTGAAACCCTTGTTTTATGCATCACCCCACCTCATCTTTCCCGTTAAGCAGCCATAGTGTGTTTTCTAAACGTGTGACTCTGTTCTGTTTTGTAATTCAGTTCAAGTGTAGCGGTTTTTACATTCCCTCTATAAGTGATAGCTTATGATAAGTGTCTTTTTCTGTGTGACTTATTTCACTTAGCATCGTCATACCTAAATCCACTCATCTTGCTTCTACTAGCCTTATGACATTAATTTCATGTCTGAGGGATATTCCTTTGTACATAAGGACCACAACTTCTTTATCCATTTTTCTCTTTCCTGGGATATTTAAGGTGTCATGAAGTGGAGGTTCTTGTCAACATAGCAGCCCTAAACATTGGGGTGCCTGTGTCTTGCTGATTTTTAGTTTTCCCAATTTATACGCCCATGAGTGGACGTGCCCTATGCTCCCTAAGCTGTGTTTTTTCGTTGTTTCAGGACACACCGTACACTTCTCCAGAGTGGCTGTTGGCAATTTACATCCCGCCCATCAGCGTAGCAAGGCTGCCATTTCTCCATGGCCTGTCCTGCATTTCTGGTTTTGAAAAATTTTGCAGCATGGCCCTTTTGACGGATGGGAAGCGAGACTTCTTTGTAGCGCTGATTTGCCTTTCCAGGTTGCTTGGTTGGCCAAAAAGGGCGTATGCGTTTTTTCCTGAATATATTCAGGAAAAAACGCTTACGCCCTTTTTGGCCAAGGGCATCACTGTCGATGTTTTGCCACTTTTCATGTGCTTTAAAGGCGATTCGAATCTACCTCCTGAAACCTGTTTCCTGCAATTCTGCCTTGCTTTCAACTCCTCTTCGTTGCCTTCCCTCAATATATTTGTGGACGAGAGTTATCATTTATAACTCAGCAGGTTTGTGAATTGCAGTGCCCCTGAGCTCCATTTTTGAACTGTCTTTTTTGGCAGCTGGCCGCAATAGCTCGGGATTGCCTCAGGCCCTATTCTGGTTCCCGGCGGCAGGCTGAGCCTGTGTTTAATTCTTCTTCCTGATGGGAAAATAGAGTGACCTGTGCCTGTCCCAACACCTAGATCTAGTCTCTCATTTGTTTCCCCTCTTCCCGTTCATCCTCAGGACAAATTGCAACCTGTAGGGAACAGGAGGTTAAAGGTGCTGATTCTCCAAGTAGGGAGATTGCTAGTAAAGTAGCTGGAAAGGTGAACCCGAGCACAAGGAGATGAGAAATTGGGTGCGTTTTAGAAACCTTTCAAAATCACATGGTGTACCATCTTCTGGGTTTCTCATGCATGTTTTCGATGTAGGAAGATGCCTTTGAACCTGGAGATTTGGGACCCATGGGATGGGTACCACGCAGTATTACTTTAAAGGGTCTGAGTTTGCTCACCCAACCTCACCCAACCTCTCAGCCCCAAGAGTGTCCACCCTTATGTCTCATCCAGGTGTGGGTCTAGATATGGTCAATCCAGGTTGCATCACAGCCCCTGAACGAATTTTGTAAGAATTTCTCTCTCTTTCACTGTCTTTGTTTTACGGGTTTTTAAAAGTAATTTATTTTTATAATGGTGTTTAGCTGCTTTTCACGGCTGTGTTTATGCGGCTTTACACCCACTTGGCTCACTTCCAGAGAGATATCAATACATAGGTTTTAAGATTCTTACTAGTCAGATATATTCTTGTGCGGTGAATAGGGGGTGTTGAGTCCAGTTCACTGAGCAAGGAGTAGGTCTTGTCTATTACATATTGGGTGTATGGAACAGTATCTAAGCGAATTTGAAACCCTTGTTTTATGCATCACCCCACCTCACCTTTCCCGTTAAGCAGCCATAGTGTGTTTTCTAAACGTGTGACTCTGTTCTGTTTTGTAATTCAGTTCAGGTGTAGCGGTTTTTACATTCCCTCTATAAGTGATAGCTTATGATAAGTGTCTTTTTCTGTGTCACTTATTTCACTTAGAATCGTCGTACCTAAATCCACTCATCTTGCTTCTACTAGCCTTATGACATTGATTTCATGTCTGAGTGATATTCCTTTGTACATAAGGACCACAACTTCTTTATCCATTTTTCTCTTTCCTGGGATATTTAAGGTGTCATGAAGTGGAGGTTCTTGTCAACATAGCAGCCCTAAACATTGGGGTGCCTGTGTCTTGCTGATTTTTAGTTTTCCCAATTTATACGCCCATGAGTGGACGTGCCCTATGCTCCCTAAGCTGTGTTTTTTCGATGTTTCAGGACACACCGTACACTTCTCCAGAGTGGCTTTTGGCAATTTACATCCCGCCCATCAGCGTAGCAAGGCTGCCATTTCTCCATGGCCTGTACTGCATTTCTGGTTTTGACACTTTTTGCAGCATGGCCCTTTTGACCGATGGGAAGCGAGACTTCTTTGTAGCGCTGATTTGCCTTTCCAGGTTGCTTGGTTGGCCAAAAAGAGCGTATGCGTTTTTTCCTGAATATATTCAGGAAAAAACGCATACGCCCTTTTTGGCCAAGGGCATCATTGTCGACGTTTTGCCGCTTTTCATGTGCTTTAAAGGCGATTCGAATCTACCTCCTGAAATCTCTTTCCTGCAATTCTGCCTTGCTTTCAAATCCTCTTCGTTGCCTTCCCTCAATATATCTGTGGATGAGAGTTATCAATTATAACTCTGCGGGTTTGTGAATTGCAGTGTCCCTGAGCTCCATTTTTCAACTCGCTTTTTTGGGAGCTGGCCGCAAAAGCGCGGGATTGCCTCAGGCCCTATTCTGGTTCCTGGAGGCAGGCTGAGCCTGTGGTTAATTCTTCTTCCTGATGGGAAAATAGAGTGACCTGTGCCTGTCCCAACACCTAGATCTAGTCTCTCATTGTTTGCCCCTCTTCCCGTTCATCTTCAGTACAAATTGCAACCTGTAGGGAACAGGAGCTTAAAGGTGCTGATTCTGCAAGTAGGGAGATTGCTAGTAAAGTAGCTGGAAAGGCGAACCCGAGCACAAGGAGATGAGAAATGGGGTGCGTTTTAGAAACCTTTCAAAATCACACGGTGTACCATCCTCTGGGTTTCTCATGCATGTTTTCGATGTAGGAAGATGACCTTGAACCTGGAGATTTGGGACCCATGGGATGGGTACCACGCAGTACTACTTTAAAGGGTCTGAGTTTGCTCACCCAACCTCACCCAACCTCTCAGCCCCAAGAGTGTCCACCCTTATGTCTCATCCAGGTGTGGGTCTAGATATGGTCAATCCAGGTTGCATCACAGCCCCTGAACGAATTTTGTAAGAATTTCTCTCTCTTTCACTGTCTTTGTTTTACGGGTTTTTAAAAGTAATTTATTTTTATAATGGTGTTTAGCTGCTTTTCACGGCTGTGTTTATGCGGCTTTACACCCACTTGGCTCACTTCCAGAGAGATATCAATACATAGGTTTTAAGATTCTTACTAGTCAGATATATTCTTGTGCGGTGAATAGGGGGTGTTGAGTCCAGTTCACTGAGCAAGGAGTAGGTCTTGTCTATTACATATTGGGTGTATGGAACGGTATCTGAGCGAATTTGAAACCCTTGTTTTATGCATCACCCCACCTCACCTTTCCCGTTAAGCAGCCATAGTGTGTTTTCTAAACGTGTGACTCTGTTCTGTTTTGTAATTCAGTTCAGGTGTAGCGGTTTTTACATTCCCTCTATAAGTGATAGCTTATGATAAGTGTCTTTTTCTGTGTCACTTATTTCACTTAGAATCGTCGTACCTAAATCCACTCATCTTGCTTCTACTAGCCTTATGACATTGATTTCATGTCTGAGTGATATTCCTTTGTACATAAGGACCACAACTTCTTTATCCATTTTTCTCTTTCCTGGGATATTTAAGGTGTCATGAAGTGGAGGTTCTTGTCAACATAGCAGCCCTAAACATTGGGGTGCCTGTGTCTTGCTGATTTTTAGTTTTCCCAATTTATACGCCCATGAGTGGACGTGCCCTATGCTCCCTAAGCTGTGTTTTTTCGATGTTTCAGGACACACCGTACACTTCTCCAGAGTGGCTTTTGGCAATTTACATCCCGCCCATCAGCGTAGCAAGGCTGCCATTTCTCCATGGCCTGTACTGCATTTCTGGTTTTGACACTTTTTGCAGCATGGCCCTTTTGACCGATGGGAAGCGAGACTTCTTTGTAGCGCTGATTTGCCTTTCCAGGTTGCTTGGTTGGCCAAAAAGAGCGTATGCGTTTTTTCCTGAATATATTCAGGAAAAAACGCATACGCCTTTTTTGGCCAAGGGCATCATTGTCGACGTTTTGCCGCTTTTCATGTGCTTTAAAGGCGATTCGAATCTACCTCCTGAAATCTCTTTCCTGCAATTCTGCCTTGCTTTCAAATCCTCTTCGTTGCCTTCCCTCAATATATCTGTGGATGAGAGTTATCAATTATAACTCTGCGGGTTTGTGAATTGCAGTGTCCCTGAGCTCCATTTTTCAACTCGCTTTTTTGGGAGCTGGCCGCAAAAGCGCGGGATTGCCTCAGGCCCTATTCTGGTTCCTGGAGGCAGGCTGAGCCTGTGGTTAATTCTTCTTCCTGATGGGAAAATAGAGTGACCTGTGCCTGTCCCAACACCTAGATCTAGTCTCTCATTGTTTGCCCCTCTTCCCGTTCATCTTCAGGACAAATTGCAACCTGTAGGGAACAGGAGCTTAAAGGTGCTGATTCTGCAAGTAGGGAGATTGCTAGTAAAGTAGCTGGAAAGGCGAACCCGAGCACAAGGAGATGAGAAATGGGGTGCGTTTTAGAAACCTTTCAAAATCACACGGTGTACCATCCTCTGGGTTTCTCATGCATGTTTTCGATGTAGGAAGATGACCTTGAACCTGGAGATTTGGGACCCATGGGATGGGTACCACGCAGTACTACTTTAAAGGGTCTGAGTTTGCTCACCCAACCTCACCCAACCTCTCAGCCCCAAGAGTGTCCACCCTTATGTCTCATCCAGGTGTGGGTCTAGATATGGTCAATCCAGGTTGCATCAGAGCCCCTGAACGAATTTTGTAAGAATTTCTCTCTCTTTCACTGTCTTTGTTTTACGGGTTTTTAAAAGTAATTTATTTTTATAATGGTGTTTAGCTGCTTTTCACGGCTGTGTTTATGCGGCTTTACACCCACTTGGCTCACTTCCAGAGAGATATCAATACATAGGTTTTAAGATTCTTACTAGTCAGATATATTCTTGTGCGGTGAATAGGGGGTGTTGAGTCCAGTTCACTGAGCAAGGAGTAGGTCTTGTCTATTACATATTGGGTGTATGGAACGGTATCTGAGCGAATTTGAAACCCTTGTTTTATGCATCACCCCACCTCACCTTTCCCGTTAAGCAGCCATAGTGTGTTTTCTAAACGTGTGACTCTGTTCTGTTTTGTAATTCAGTTCAAGTGTAGCGGTTTTTACATTCCCTCTATAAGTGATAGCTTATTATAAGTGTCTTTTTCTGTGTGACTTATTTCACTTAGAATCGTCATACCTAAATCCACTCATCTTGCTTCTACTAGCCTTATGACATTGATTTCATGTCTGAGTGATATTCCTTTGTACATAAGGACCACAACTTCTTTATCCATTTTTCTCTTTCCTGGGATATTTAAGGTGTCATGAAGTGGAGGTTCTTGTCAACATAGCAGCCCTAATCTTTGGGGTGCCTGTGTCTTGCTGATTTTTAGTTTTCCCAATTTATACGCCAATGAGTGGACGTGCCCTATGCTCCCTAAGCTGTGTTTTTTCGATGTTTCAGGACACACCGTACACTTCTCCAGAGTGGCTGTTGGCAATTTACATCCCGCCCATCAGCGTAGCAAGGCTGCCATTTCTCCATGGCCTGTCCTGCATTTCTGGTTTTGACACTTTTTGCAGCATGGCCCTTTTGACCGATGGGAAGCGAGACTTCTTTGTAGCGCTGATTTGCCTTTCCAGTTTGCTTGGTTGGCCAAAAAGGGCGTATGCGTTTTTTCCTGAATATATTCAGGAAAAAACGCTTACGCCCTTTTTGGCCAAGGGCATCACTGTCGACGTTTTGCCACTTTTCATGTGCTTTAAAGGCGATTCGAATCTACCTCCTGAAACCTGTTTCCTGCAATTCTGCCTTGCTTTCAAATCCTCTTCGTTGCCTTCCCTCAATATATTTGTGGACGAGAGTTATCATTTATAACTCAGCAGGTTTGTGAATTGCAGTGCCCCTGAGCTCCATTTTTCAACTGTCTTTTTTGGGAGCTGGCCGCAAAAGCACGGGATTGCCTCAGGCCCTATTCTGGTTCCGGGCGGCAGGCTGAGCCTGTGTTTAATTCTTCTTCCTGATGGGAAAATAGAGTGACCTGTGCCTGTCCCAACACCTAGATCTAGTCTCTCATTATTTGCCCCTCTTCCCGTTCATCCTCAGGACAAATTGCAACATGTAGGGAACAGGAGCTTAAAGGTGCTGATTCTCCAGGTAGGGAGATTGCTAGTAAAGTAGCTGGAAAGGTGAACCCGAGCACAAGGAGATGAGAAATTGGGTGCGTTTTAGAAACCTGTCAAAATCACACGGTGTACCATCTTCTGGGTTTCTCATGCATGTTTTCGATGTAGGAAGATGCCTTTGAACCTGGAGATTTGGGACCCATGGGATGGGTTCCACGCAGTATTACTTTAAAGGGTCTGAGTTTGCTCACCCAACCTCTCAGCCCCAAGAGTGTCCACCCTTATGTCTCATCCCGGTGTGGGTCTAGATATGGTCAATCCAGGTTGCATCACAGCCCCTGAACGAATTTTGTAAGAATTTTTCTCTCTTTCACTGTCTTTGTTTTACGGGTTTTTAAAAGTAATTTATTTTTATAATGGGGTTTAGCTCCTTTTCACGGCTGTGTTTATGCGGCTTTACACCCACTTGGCTCACTTCCAGAGAGATATCAATACATAGGTTTTACGATTCTTACTAGTCAGATATATTCTTGTGCGGTGAATAGGGTGTGTTGAGTCCAGTTCAATGAGCAAGGAGTAGGTCTTGTCTATTACATATTGGGTGTATGGAACAGTATCTGAGCGAATTTGAAACCCTTGTTTTATGCATCACCCCACCTCACCTTTCCCGTTAAGCAGCCATAGTGTGTTTTCTAAACGTGTGACTCTGTTCTGTTTTGTAATTCAGTTCAAGTGTAGCGGTTTTTACATTCCCTCTATAAGTGATAGCTTATGATAAGTGTCTTTTTCTGTGTGACTTATTTCACTTAGAATCGTCATACCTAAATCCACTCATCTTGCTTCTACTAGCCTTATGACATTGATTTCATGTCTGAGTGATATTCCATTGTACATAAGAACTACAACTTCTTTATCCATTTTTCTCTTTCCTGGGATATTTAAGGTGTCATGAAGTGGAGGTTCTTGTCAACAGAGCAGCCCTAAACTTTTGGGTGCCTGTGTCTTGCTGATTTTTAGTTTTCCCAATTTATACGCCCATGAGTGGAGGTGCCCTATGCTCCCTAAGCTGTGTTTTTTCGATGTTTCAGGACACACCGTACACTTCTCCAGAGTGGCTGTTGGCAATTTACATCCCGCCCATCAGCGTAGCAAGGCTGCCATTTCTCCATGGCCTGTCCTGCATTTCTGTTTTTGACACTTTTTGCAGCATGGCCCTTTTGACCGATGGGAAGCGAGACCTCTTTGTAGCGCTGATTTGCCTTTCCAGGTTGCTTGGTTGGCCAAAAAGGGCGTATGCGTTTTTTCCTGAATATATTCAGGAAAAAACGCATACGCCCTTTTTGGCCAAGGGCATCATTGTCGACGTTTTGCCGCTTTTCATGTGCTTTAAAGGCGATTCGAATCTACCTCCTGAAATCTGTTTCCTGCAATTCTGCCTTGCTTTCAAATCCTCTTCGTTGCCTTCCCTCAATATATCTGTGGATGAGAGTTATCATTTATAACTCTGCGGGTTTGTGAATTGCAGTGTCCCTGAGCTCCATTTTTCAACTCGCTTTTTTGGGAGCTGGCCGCAAAAGCGCGGGATTGCCTCAGGCCATATTCTGGTTCCTGGCGGCAGGCTGAGCCTGTGGTTAATTCTTCTTCCTGATGGGAAAATAGAGTGACCTGGGCCTGTCCCAACACCTAGATCTAGTCTCTCATTGGTTGCCCCTCTTCCCGTTCATCCTCAGGACAAATTGCAACCTGTAGGGAACAGGAGCTTAAAGGTGCTGGTTCTCCAAGTAGGGAGATTGCTAGTAAAGTAGCTGGAAAGGCGAACCCGAGCACAAGGAGATGAGAAATTGGGTGCGTTTTAGAAACCTTTCAAAATCACACGGTGTACCATCTTCTGTGTTTCTCATGCATGTTTTCGATGTAGGAAGATGCCCTTGAACCTGGAGATTTGGGACCCATGGGATGGGTACCACACAGTATTACTTTAAAGGGTCTGCGTTTGCTCACCCAACCTCACCCAACCTCTCAGCCCCAAGAGTGTCCACCCTTATGTCTCATCCAGGTGTGGGTCTAGATATGGTCAATCCAGGTTGCATAACAGCCCCTGAACGAATTTTGTAAGAATTTCTCTCTCTTTCACTGTCTTTGTTTTACGGGTTTTTAAAAGTAATTTATTTTTATAATGGGGTTTAGCTGCTTTTCACGGCTGTGTTTATGCGGCTTTACACCCACTTGGCTCACTTCCAGAGAGATATCAATACATAGGTTTTACGATTCTTACTAGTCAGATATATTCTTGTGCGGTGAATAGGGGATGTTGAGTCCAGTTCACTGAGCAAGGAGTACGTCTTGTCTATTACATATTGGGTGTATGGAACAGTATCTGAGCGAATTTGAAACCCTTGTTTTATGCATCACCCCACCTCATCTTTCCCGTTAAGCAGCCATAGTGTGTTTTCTAAACGTGTGACTCTGTTCTGTTTTGTAATTCAGTTCAAGTGTAGCGGTTTTTACATTCCCTCTATAAGTGATAGCTTATGATAAGTGTCTTTTTCTGTGTGACTTATTTCACTTAGCATCGTCATACCTAAATCCACTCATCTTGCTTCTACTAGCCTTATGACATTGATTTCATGTCTGAGGGATATTCCTTTGTACATAAGGACCACAACTTCTTTATCCATTTTTCTCTTTCCTGGGATATTTAAGGTGTCATGAAGTGGAGGTTCTTGTCAACATAGCAGCCCTAAACATTGGGGTGCCTGTGTCTTGCTGATTTTTAGTTTTCCCAATTTATACGCCCATGAGTGGACGTGCCCTATGCTCCCTAAGCTGTGTTTTTTCGTTGTTTCAGGACACACCGTACACTTCTCCAGAGTGGCTGTTGGCAATTTACATCCCGCCCATCAGCGTAGCAAGGCTGCCATTTCTCCATGGCCTGTCCTGCATTTCTGGTTTTGAAAAATTTTGCAGCATGGCCCTTTTGACGGATGGGAAGCGAGACTTCTTTGTAGCGCTGATTTGCCTTTCCAGGTTGCTTGGTTGGCCAAAAAGGGCGTATGCGTTTTTTCCTGAATATATTCAGGAAAAAACGCTTACGCCCTTTTTGGCCAAGGGCATCACTGTCGATGTTTTGCCACTTTTCATGTGCTTTAAAGGCGATTCGAATCTACCTCCTGAAACCTGTTTCCTGCAATTCTGCCTTGCTTTCAACTCCTCTTCGTTGCCTTCCCTCAATATATTTGTGGACGAGAGTTATCATTTATAACTCAGCAGGTTTGTGAATTGCAGTGCCCCTGAGCTCCATTTTTGAACTGTCTTTTTTGGCAGCTGGCCGCAATAGCTCGGGATTGCCTCAGGCCCTATTCTGGTTCCCGGCGGCAGGCTGAGCCTGTGTTTAATTCTTCTTCCTGATGGGAAAATAGAGTGACCTGTGCCTGTCCCAACACCTAGATCTAGTCTCTCATTTGTTTCCCCTCTTCCCGTTCATCCTCAGGACAAATTGCAACCTGTAGGGAACAGGAGGTTAAAGGTGCTGATTCTCCAAGTAGGGAGATTGCTAGTAAAGTAGCTGGAAAGGTGAACCCGAGCACAAGGAGATGAGAAATTGGGTGCGTTTTAGAAACCTTTCAAAATCACATGGTGTACCATCTTCTGGGTTTCTCATGCATGTTTTCGATGTAGGAAGATGCCTTTGAACCTGGAGATTTGGGACCCATGGGATGGGTACCACGCAGTATTACTTTAAAGGGTCTGAGTTTGCTCACCCAACCTCACCCAACCTCTCAGCCCCAAGAGTGTCCACCCTTATGTCTCATCCCGGTGTGGGTCTAGATATGGTCAATCCAGGTTGCATCACAGCCCCTGAACGAATTTTGTAAGAATTTCTCTCTCTTTCACTGTCTTTGTTTTACGGGTTTTTAAAAGTAATTTATTTTTATAATGGTGTTTAGCTGCTTTTCACGGCTGTGTTTATGCGGCTTTACACCCACTTGGCTCACTTCCAGAGAGATATCAATACATAGGTTTTAAGATTCTTACTAGTCAGATATATTCTTGTGCGGTGAATAGGGGGTGTTGAGTCCAGTTCACTGAGCAAGGAGTAGGTCTTGTCTATTACATATTGGGTGTATGGAACGGTATCTGAGCGAATTTGAAACCCTTGTTTTATGCATCACCCCACCTCACCTTTCCCGTTAAGCAGCCATAGTGTGTTTTCTAAACGTGTGACTGTGTTCTGTTTTGTAATTCAGTTCAGGTGTAGCGGTTTTTACATTCCCTCTATAAGTGATAGCTTATGATAAGTGTCTTTTTCTGTGTCACTTATTTCACTTAGAATCGTCGTACCTAAATCCACTCATCTTGCTTCTACTAGCCTTATGACATTGATTTCATGTCTGAGTGATATTCCTTTGTACATTAGGACCACAACTTCTTTATCCATTTTTCTCTTTCCTGGGATATTTAAGGTGTCATGAAGTGGAGGTTCTTGTCAACATAGCAGCCCTAAACATTGGGGTGCCTGTGTCTTGCTGATTTTTAGTTTTCCCAATTTATACGCCCATGAGTGGACGTGCCCTATGCTCCCTAAGCTGTGTTTTTTCGATGTTTCAGGACACACCGTACACTTCTCCAGAGTGGCTTTTGGCAATTTACATCCCGCCCATCAGCGTAGCAAGGCTGCCATTTCTCCATGGCCTGTACTGCATTTCTGGTTTTGACACTTTTTGCAGCATGGCCCATTTGACCGATGGGAAGCGAGACTTCTTTGTAGCGCTGATTTGCCTTTCCAGGTTGCTTGGTTGGCCAAAAAGGGCGTATGCGTTTTTTCCTGAATATATTCAGGAAAAAACGCATACGCCCTTTTTGGCCAAGGGCATCATTGTCGACGTTTTGCCGCTTTTCATGTGCTTTAAAGGCGATTCGAATCTACCTCCTGAAATCTCTTTCCTGCAATTCTGCCTTGCTTTCAAATCCTCTTCTTTGCCTTCCCTCAATATATCTGTGGATGAGAGTTATCAATTATAACTCTGCGGGTTTGTGAATTGCAGTGTCCCTGAGCTCCATTTTTCAACTCGCTTTTTTGGGAGCTGGCCGCAAAAGCGCGGGATTGCCTCAGGCCCTATTCTGGTTCCTGGAGGCAGGCTGAGCCTGTGGTTAATTCTTCTTCCTGATGGGAAAATAGAGTGACCTGTGCCTGTCCCAACACCTAGATCTAGTCTCTCATTGTTTGCCCCTCTTCCCGTTCATCTTCAGGACAAATTGCAACCTGTAGGGAACAGGAGCTTAAAGGTGCTGATTCTGCAAGTAGGGAGATTGCTAGTAAAGTAGCTGGAAAGGCGAACCCGAGCACAAGGAGATGAGAAATGGGGTGCGTTTTAGAAACCTTTCAAAATCACACGGTGTACCATCCTCTGGGTTTCTCATGCATGTTTTCGATGTAGGAAGATGCCCTTGAACCTGGAGATTTGGGACCCATGGGATGGGTACCACGCAGTACTACTTTAAAGGGTCTGAGTTTGCTCACCCAACCTCACCCAACCTCTCAGCCCCAAGAGTGTCCACCCTTATGTCTCATCCAGGTGTGGGTCTAGATATGGTCAATCCAGGTTGCATCAGAGCCCCTGAACGAATTTTGTAAGAATTTCTCTCTCTTTCACTGTCTTTGTTTTACGGGTTTTTAAAAGTAATTTATTTTTATAATGGGGTTTAGCTGCTTTTCACGGCTGTGTTTATGCGGCTTTACACCCACTTGGCTCACTTCCAGAGAGATATCAATACATAGGTTTTACGATTCTTAATAGTCAGATATATTCTTGCGCGGTGAATAGGGGTTGTTGAGTCCAGTTCACTGAGCAAGGAGTAGGTCTTGTCTATTACATATTGGGTGTATGGAACAGTATCTGAGCGAATTTGAAACCCTTGTTTTATGCATCACCCCACCTCACCTTTCCCGTTAAGCAGCCATAGTGTGTTTTCTAAACGTGTGACTCTGTTCTGTTTTGTAATTCAGTTCAAGTGTAGCGGTTTTTACATTCCCTCTATAAGTGATAGCTTATTATAAGTGTCTTTTTCTGTGTGACTTATTTCACTTAGAATCGTCATACCTAAATCCACTCATCTTGCTTCTACTAGCCTTATGACATTGATTTCATGTCTGAGTGATATTCCTTTGTACATAAGGACCACAACTTCTTTATCCATTTTTCTCTTTCCTGGGATATTTAAGGTGTCATGAAGTGGAGGTTCTTGTCAACATAGCAGCCCTAATCTTTGGGGTGCCTGTGTCTTGCTGATTTTTAGTTTTCCCAATTTATACGCCAATGAGTGGACGTGCCCTATGCTCCCTAAGCTGTGTTTTTTCGATGTTTCAGGACACACCGTACACTTCTCCAGAGTGGCTGTTGGCAATTTACATCCCGCCCATCAGCGTAGCAAGGCTGCCATTTCTCCATGGCCTGTCCTGCATTTCTGGTTTTGACACTTTTTGCAGCATGGCCCTTTTGACCGATGGGAAGCGAGACTTCTTTGTAGCGCTGATTTGCCTTTCCAGTTTGCTTGGTTGGCCAAAAAGGGCGTATGCGTTTTTTCCTGAATATATTCAGGAAAAAACGCTTACGCCCTTTTTGGCCAAGGGCATCACTGTCGACGTTTTGCCACTTTTCATGTGCTTTAAAGGCGATTCGAATCTACCTCCTGAAACCTGTTTCCTGCAATTCTGCCTTGCTTTCAAATCCTCTTCGTTGCCTTCCCTCAATATATTTGTGGACGAGAGTTATCATTTATAACTCAGCAGGTTTGTGAATTGCAGTGCCCCTGAGCTCCATTTTTCAACTGTCTTTTTTGGGAGCTGGCCGCAAAAGCACGGGATTGCCTCAGGCCCTATTCTAGTTCCCGGCGGCAGGATGAGCCTGTGTTTAATTCTTCTTCCTGATGGGAAAATAGAGTGACCTGTGCCTGTCCCAACACCTAGATCTAGTCTCTCATTATTTGCCCCTCTTCCCGTTCATCCTCAGGACAAATTGCAACCTGTAGGGAACAGGAGCTTAAAGGTGCTGATTCTCCAGGTAGGGAGATTGCTAGTAAAGTAGCTGGAAAGGTGAACCCGAGCACAAGGAGATGAGAAATAGGGTGCGTTTTAGAAACCTTTCAAAATCACACGGTGTACCATCTTCTGGGTTTCTCATGCATGTTTTCGATGTAGGAAGATGCCTTTGAACCTGGAGATTTGGGACCCATGGGATGGGTTCCACGCAGTATTACTTTAAAGGGTCTGAGTTTGCTCACCCAACCTCTCAGCCCCAAGAGTGTCCACCCTTATGTCTCATCCCGGTGTGGGTCTAGATATGGTCAATCCAGGTTGCATCACAGCCCCTGAACGAATTTTGTAAGAATTTTTCTCTCTTTCACTGTCTTTGTTTTACGGGTTTTTAAAAGTAATTTATTTTTATAATGGGGTTTAGCTGCTTTTCACGGCTGTGTTTATGCAGCTTTACACCCACTTGACACACTTCCAGAGAGATATCAATACATAGGTTTTACGATTCTTACTAGTCAGATATATTCTTGTGCGGTGAATAGGGGGTGTTGAGTCCAGTTCACTGAGCAAGGAGTAGGTCTTGTCTATTACATATTGGGTGTATGGAACGGTATCTGAGCGAATTTGAAACCCTTGTTTTATGCATCACCCCACCTCACCTTTCCCGTTAAGCAGCCATAGTGTGTTTTCTAAACGTGTGACTCTGTTCTGTTTTGTAATTCAGTTCAGGTGTAGCGGTTTTTACATTCCCTCTATAAGTGATAGCTTATGATAAGTGTCTTTTTCTGTGTGACTTATTTCACTTAGAATCGTCGTACCTAAATCCACTCATCTTGCTTCTACTAGCCTTATGACATTGATTTCATGTCTGAGTGATATTCCTTTGTACATTAGGACCACAACTTCTTTATCCATTTTTCTCTTTCCTGGGATATTTAAGGTGTCATGAAGTGGAGGTTCTTGTCAACATAGCAGCCCTAAACATTGGGGCGCCTGTGTCTTGCTGATTTTTAGTTTTCCCAATTTATACGCCCATGAGTGGACGTGCCCTATGCTCCCTAAGCTGTGTTTTTTCGATGTTTCAGGACACACCGTACACTTCTCCAGAGTGGCTTTTGGCAATTTACATCCCGCCCATCAGCGTAGCAAGGCTGCCATTTCTCCATGGCCTGTACTGCATTTCTGGTTTTGACACTTTTTGCAGCATGGCCCTTTTGACCGATGGGAAGCGAGACTTCTTTGTAGCGCTGATTTGCCTTTCCAGGTTGCTTGGTTGGCCAAAAAGAGCGTATGCGTTTTTTCCTGAATATATTCAGGAAAAAACGCATACGCCCTTTTTGGCCAAGGGCATCATTGTCGACGTTTTGCCGCTTTTCATGTGCTTTAAAGGCGATTCGAATCTACCTCCTGAAATCTCTTTCCTGCAATTCTGCCTTGCTTTCAAATCCTCTTCTTTGCCTTCCCTCAATATATCTGTGGATGAGAGTTATCAATTATAACTCTGCGGGTTTGTGAATTGCAGTGTCCCTGAGCTCCATTTTTCAACTCGCTTTTTTGGGAGCTGGCCGCAAAAGCGCGGGATTGCCTCAGGCCCTATTCTGGTTCCTGGAGGCAGGCTGAGCCTGTGGTTAATTCTTCTTCCTGATGGGAAAATAGAGTGACCTGTGCCTGTCCCAACACCTAGATCTAGTCTCTCATTGTTTGCCCCTCTTCCCGTTCATCTTCAGGACAAATTGCAACCTGTAGGGAACAGGAGCTTAAAGGTGCTGATTCTGCAAGTAGGGAGATTGCTAGTAAAGTAGCTGGAAAGGCGAACCCGAGCACAAGGAGATGAGAAATGGGGTGCGTTTTAGAAACCTTTCAAAATCACACGGTGTACCATCCTCTGGGTTTCTCATGCATGTTTTCGATGTAGGAAGATGCCCTTGAACCTGGAGATTTGGGACCCATGGGATGGGTACCACGCAGTATTACTTTAAAGGGTCTGAGTTTGCTCACCCAACCTCACCCAACCTCTCAGCCCCAAGAGTGTCCACCCTTATGTCTCATCCCGGTGTGGGTCTAGATATGGTCAATCCAGGTTGCATCACAGCCCCTGAACGAATTTTGTAAGAATTTCTCTCTCTTTCACTGTCTTTGTTTTACGGGTTTTTAAAAGTAATTTATTTTTATAATGGTGTTTAGCTGCTTTTCACGGCTGTGTTTATGCGGCTTTACACCCACTTGGCTCACTTCCAGAGAGATATCAATACATAGGTTTTAAGATTCTTACTAGTCAGATATATTCTTGTGCGGTGAATAGGGGGTGTTGAGTCCAGTTCACTGAGCAAGGAGTAGGTCTTGTCTATTACATATTGGGTGTATGGAACGGTATCTGAGCGAATTTGAAACCCTTGTTTTATGCATCACCCCACCTCACCTTTCCCGTTAAGCAGCCATAGTGTGTTTTCTAAACGTGTGACTGTGTTCTGTTTTGTAATTCAGTTCAGGTGTAGCGGTTTTTACATTCCCTCTATAAGTGATAGCTTATGATAAGTGTCTTTTTCTGTGTCACTTATTTCACTTAGAATCGTCGTACCTAAATCCACTCATCTTGCTTCTACTAGCCTTATGACATTGATTTCATGTCTGAGTGATATTCCTTTGTACATTAGGACCACAACTTCTTTATCCATTTTTCTCTTTCCTGGGATATTTAAGGTGTCATGAAGTGGAGGTTCTTGTCAACATAGCAGCCCTAAACATTGGGGTGCCTGTGTCTTGCTGATTTTTAGTTTTCCCAATTTATACGCCCATGAGTGGACGTGCCCTATGCTCCCTAAGCTGTGTTTTTTCGATGTTTCAGGACACACCGTACACTTCTCCAGAGTGGCTTTTGGCAATTTACATCCCGCCCATCAGCGTAGCAAGGCTGCCATTTCTCCATGGCCTGTACTGCATTTCTGGTTTTGACACTTTTTGCAGCATGGCCCATTTGACCGATGGGAAGCGAGACTTCTTTGTAGCGCTGATTTGCCTTTCCAGGTTGCTTGGTTGGCCAAAAAGGGCGTATGCGTTTTTTCCTGAATATATTCAGGAAAAAACGCATACGCCCTTTTTGGCCAAGGGCATCATTGTCGACGTTTTGCCGCTTTTCATGTGCTTTAAAGGCGATTCGAATCTACCTCCTGAAATCTCTTTCCTGCAATTCTGCCTTGCTTTCAAATCCTCTTCTTTGCCTTCCCTCAATATATCTGTGGATGAGAGTTATCAATTATAACTCTGCGGGTTTGTGAATTGCAGTGTCCCTGAGCTCCATTTTTCAACTCGCTTTTTTGGGAGCTGGCCGCAAAAGCGCGGGATTGCCTCAGGCCCTATTCTGGTTCCTGGAGGCAGGCTGAGCCTGTGGTTAATTCTTCTTCCTGATGGGAAAATAGAGTGACCTGTGCCTGTCCCAACACCTAGATCTAGTCTCTCATTGTTTGCCCCTCTTCCCGTTCATCTTCAGGACAAATTGCAACCTGTAGGGAACAGGAGCTTAAAGGTGCTGATTCTGCAAGTAGGGAGATTGCTAGTAAAGTAGCTGGAAAGGCGAACCCGAGCACAAGGAGATGAGAAATGGGGTGCGTTTTAGAAACCTTTCAAAATCACACGGTGTACCATCCTCTGGGTTTCTCATGCATGTTTTCGATGTAGGAAGATGCCCTTGAACCTGGAGATTTGGGACCCATGGGATGGGTACCACGCAGTACTACTTTAAAGGGTCTGAGTTTGCTCACCCAACCTCACCCAACCTCTCAGCCCCAAGAGTGTCCACCCTTATGTCTCATCCAGGTGTGGGTCTAGATATGGTCAATCCAGGTTGCATCAGAGCCCCTGAACGAATTTTGTAAGAATTTCTCTCTCTTTCACTGTCTTTGTTTTACGGGTTTTTAAAAGTAATTTATTTTTATAATGGGGTTTAGCTGCTTTTCACGGCTGTGTTTATGCGGCTTTACACCCACTTGGCTCACTTCCAGAGAGATATCAATACATAGGTTTTACGATTCTTAATAGTCAGATATATTCTTGCGCGGTGAATAGGGGTTGTTGAGTCCAGTTCACTGAGCAAGGAGTAGGTCTTGTCTATTACATATTGGGTGTATGGAACAGTATCTGAGCGAATTTGAAACCCTTGTTTTATGCATCACCCCACCTCACCTTTCCCGTTAAGCAGCCATAGTGTGTTTTCTAAACGTGTGACTCTGTTCTGTTTTGTAATTCAGTTCAAGTGTAGCGGTTTTTACATTCCCTCTATAAGTGATAGCTTATTATAAGTGTCTTTTTCTGTGTGACTTATTTCACTTAGAATCGTCATACCTAAATCCACTCATCTTGCTTCTACTAGCCTTATGACATTGATTTCATGTCTGAGTGATATTCCTTTGTACATAAGGACCACAACTTCTTTATCCATTTTTCTCTTTCCTGGGATATTTAAGGTGTCATGAAGTGGAGGTTCTTGTCAACATAGCAGCCCTAATCTTTGGGGTGCCTGTGTCTTGCTGATTTTTAGTTTTCCCAATTTATACGCCAATGAGTGGACGTGCCCTATGCTCCCTAAGCTGTGTTTTTTCGATGTTTCAGGACACACCGTACACTTCTCCAGAGTGGCTGTTGGCAATTTACATCCCGCCCATCAGCGTAGCAAGGCTGCCATTTCTCCATGGCCTGTCCTGCATTTCTGGTTTTGACACTTTTTGCAGCATGGCCCTTTTGACCGATGGGAAGCGAGACTTCTTTGTAGCGCTGATTTGCCTTTCCAGTTTGCTTGGTTGGCCAAAAAGGGCGTATGCGTTTTTTCCTGAATATATTCAGGAAAAAACGCTTACGCCCTTTTTGGCCAAGGGCATCACTGTCGACGTTTTGCCACTTTTCATGTGCTTTAAAGGCGATTCGAATCTACCTCCTGAAACCTGTTTCCTGCAATTCTGCCTTGCTTTCAAATCCTCTTCGTTGCCTTCCCTCAATATATTTGTGGACGAGAGTTATCATTTATAACTCAGCAGGTTTGTGAATTGCAGTGCCCCTGAGCTCCATTTTTCAACTGTCTTTTTTGGGAGCTGGCCGCAAAAGCACGGGATTGCCTCAGGCCCTATTCTAGTTCCCGGCGGCAGGATGAGCCTGTGTTTAATTCTTCTTCCTGATGGGAAAATAGAGTGACCTGTGCCTGTCCCAACACCTAGATCTAGTCTCTCATTATTTGCCCCTCTTCCCGTTCATCCTCAGGACAAATTGCAACCTGTAGGGAACAGGAGCTTAAAGGTGCTGATTCTCCAGGTAGGGAGATTGCTAGTAAAGTAGCTGGAAAGGTGAACCCGAGCACAAGGAGATGAGAAATAGGGTGCGTTTTAGAAACCTTTCAAAATCACACGGTGTACCATCTTCTGGGTTTCTCATGCATGTTTTCGATGTAGGAAGATGCCTTTGAACCTGGAGATTTGGGACCCATGGGATGGGTTCCACGCAGTATTACTTTAAAGGGTCTGAGTTTGCTCACCCAACCTCTCAGCCCCAAGAGTGTCCACCCTTATGTCTCATCCCGGTGTGGGTCTAGATATGGTCAATCCAGGTTGCATCACAGCCCCTGAACGAATTTTGTAAGAATTTTTCTCTCTTTCACTGTCTTTGTTTTACGGGTTTTTAAAAGTAATTTATTTTTATAATGGGGTTTAGCTGCTTTTCACGGCTGTGTTTATGCAGCTTTACACCCACTTGACACACTTCCAGAGAGATATCAATACATAGGTTTTACGATTCTTACTAGTCAGATATATTCTTGTGCGGTGAATAGGGGGTGTTGAGTCCAGTTCACTGAGCAAGGAGTAGGTCTTGTCTATTACATATTGGGTGTATGGAACGGTATCTGAGCGAATTTGAAACCCTTGTTTTATGCATCACCCCACCTCACCTTTCCCGTTAAGCAGCCATAGTGTGTTTTCTAAACGTGTGACTCTGTTCTGTTTTGTAATTCAGTTCAGGTGTAGCGGTTTTTACATTCCCTCTATAAGTGATAGCTTATGATAAGTGTCTTTTTCTGTGTGACTTATTTCACTTAGAATCGTCGTACCTAAATCCACTCATCTTGCTTCTACTAGCCTTATGACATTGATTTCATGTCTGAGTGATATTCCTTTGTACATTAGGACCACAACTTCTTTATCCATTTTTCTCTTTCCTGGGATATTTAAGGTGTCATGAAGTGGAGGTTCTTGTCAACATAGCAGCCCTAAACATTGGGGCGCCTGTGTCTTGCTGATTTTTAGTTTTCCCAATTTATACGCCCATGAGTGGACGTGCCCTATGCTCCCTAAGCTGTGTTTTTTCGATGTTTCAGGACACACCGTACACTTCTCCAGAGTGGCTTTTGGCAATTTACATCCCGCCCATCAGCGTAGCAAGGCTG
Source organism: Eschrichtius robustus (assembly GCF_028021215.1). NCBI lineage: Eukaryota > Metazoa > Chordata > Mammalia > Artiodactyla > Eschrichtiidae > Eschrichtius > Eschrichtius robustus. The sequence continues at coordinate 4,055,738 of NW_027175257.1, forward strand.
CCATTTCTCCATGGCCTGTACTGCATTTCTGGTTTTGACACTTTTTGCAGCATGGCCCTTTTGACCGATGGGAAGCGAGACTTCTTTGTAGCGCTGATTTGCCTTTCCAGGTTGCTTGGTTGGCCAAAAAGAGCGTATGCGTTTTTTCCTGAATATATTCAGGAAAAAACGCATACGCCCTTTTTGGCCAAGGGCATCATTGTCGACGTTTTGCCGCTTTTCATGTGCTTTAAAGGCGATTCGAATCTACCTCCTGAAATCTCTTTCCTGCAATTCTGCCTTGCTTTCAAATCCTCTTCTTTGCCTTCCCTCAATATATCTGTGGATGAGAGTTATCAATTATAACTCTGCGGGTTTGTGAATTGCAGTGTCCCTGAGCTCCATTTTTCAACTCGCTTTTTTGGGAGCTGGCCGCAAAAGCGCGGGATTGCCTCAGGCCCTATTCTGGTTCCTGGAGGCAGGCTGAGCCTGTGGTTAATTCTTCTTCCTGATGGGAAAATAGAGTGACCTGTGCCTGTCCCAACACCTAGATCTAGTCTCTCATTGTTTGCCCCTCTTCCCGTTCATCTTCAGGACAAATTGCAACCTGTAGGGAACAGGAGCTTAAAGGTGCTGATTCTGCAAGTAGGGAGATTGCTAGTAAAGTAGCTGGAAAGGCGAACCCGAGCACAAGGAGATGAGAAATGGGGTGCGTTTTAGAAACCTTTCAAAATCACACGGTGTACCATCCTCTGGGTTTCTCATGCATGTTTTCGATGTAGGAAGATGCCCTTGAACCTGGAGATTTGGGACCCATGGGATGGGTACCACGCAGTACTACTTTAAAGGGTCTGAGTTTGCTCACCCAACCTCACCCAACCTCTCAGCCCCAAGAGTGTCCACCCTTATGTCTCATCCAGGTGTGGGTCTAGATATGGTCAATCCAGGTTGCATCAGAGCCCCTGAACGAATTTTGTAAGAATTTCTCTCTCTTTCACTGTCTTTGTTTTACGGGTTTTTAAAAGTAATTTATTTTTATAATGGGGTTTAGCTGCTTTTCACGGCTGTGTTTATGCGGCTTTACACCCACTTGGCTCACTTCCAGAGAGATATCAATACATAGGTTTTACGATTCTTAATAGTCAGATATATTCTTGCGCGGTGAATAGGGGGTGTTGAGTCCAGTTCACTGAGCAAGGAGTAGGTCTTGTCTATTACATATTGGGTGTATGGAACAGTATCTGAGCGAATTTGAAACCCTTGTTTTATGCATCACCCCACCTCACCTTTCCCGTTAAGCAGCCATAGTGTGTTTTCTAAACGTGTGACTCTGTTCTGTTTTGTAATTCAGTTCAAGTGTAGCGGTTTTTACATTCCCTCTATAAGTGATATCTTATGATAAGTGTCTTTTTCTGTGTGACTTATTTCACTTAGAATCGTCATACCTAAATCCACTCATCTTGCTTCTACTAGCCTTATGACATTGATTTCATGTCTGAGTGATATTCCTTTGTACATAAGGACCACAACTTCTTTATCCATTTTTCTCTTTCCTGGGATATTTAAGGTGTCATGAAGTGGAGGTTCTTGTCAACATAGCAGCCCTAAACATTGGGGTGCCTTTGTCTTGCTGATTTTTAGTTTTCCCAATTTATACGCCCATGAGTGGACGTGCCCTATGCTCCCTAAGCTGTGTTTTTTCGATGTTTCAGGACACACCGTACACTTCTCTAGAGTGGCTGTTGGCAATTTACATCCCGCCCATCAGCGTAGCAAGGCTGCCATTTCTCCATGGCCTGTCCTGCATTTCTGGTTTTGACACTTTTTGCAGCATGGCCCTTTTGACCGATGGGAAGCGAGACCTCTTTGTAGCGCTGATTTGCCTTTCCAGGTTGCTTGGTTGGCCAAAAAGGGCGTATGCGTTTTTTCCTGAATATATTCAGGAAAAAACGCATACGCCCTTTTTGGCCAAGGGCATCATTGTCGACGTTTTGCCGCTTTTCATGTGCTTTAAAGGCGATTCGAATCTACCTCCTGAAATCTGCTTCCTGCAATTCTGCCTTGCTTTCAAATCCTCTTCGTTGCCTTCCCTCAATATATCTGTGGATGAGAGTTATCATTTATAACTCTGCGGGTTTGTGAATTGCAGTGTCCCTGAGCTCCATTTTTCAACTCGCTTTTTTGGGAGCTGGCCACAAAAGCGCGAGATTGCCTCAGGCCTTATTCTGGTTCCTGGCGGCAGGCTGAGCCTGTGGTTAATTCTTCTTCCTGATGGGAAAATAGAGTGACCTGTGCCTCTACCAACACCTAGATCTAGTCTCTCATTGGTTGCCCCTCTTCCCGTTCATCCTCAGGACAAATTGCAACCTGTAGGGAACAGGAGCTTAAAGGTGCTGGTTCTCCAAGTAGGGAGATTGCTAGTAAAGTAGCTGGAAAGGCGAACCCTAGCACAAGGAGATGAGAAATGGGGTGCGTTTTAGAAACCTTTCAAAATCACACGGTGTACCATCTTCTGGGTTTCTCATGCATGTTTTCGATGTAGGAAGATGCCCTTGAACCTGGAGATTTGGGACCCATGGGATGGGTACCACGCAGTACTACTTTAAAGGGTCTGAGTTTGCTCACCCAACCTCACCCAACCTCTAAGCCCCAAGAGTGTCCACCCTTATGTCTCATCCAGGTGTGGGTCTAGATATGGTCAATCCAGGTTGCATCACAGCCCCTGAACGAATTTTGTAAGAATTTCTCTCTCTTTCACTGTCTTTGTTTTACGGGTTTTTAAAAGTAATTTATTTTTATAATGGGGTTTAGCTGCTTTTCACGGCTGTGTTTATGCGGCTTTACACCCACTTGTCTCACTTCCAGAGAGATATCAATACATAGGTTTTACGATTCTTACTAGTCAGATATATTCTTGTGCGGTGAATAGGGGGTGTTGAGTCCAGTTCACTGAGCAAGGAGTAGGTCTTGTCTATTACATATTGGGTGTATGGAACAGTATCTGTGCGAATTTGAAACCCTTGTTTTATGCATCACCCCACCTCACCTTTCCCGTTAAGCAGCCATAATGTGTTTTCTAAACGTGTGACTCTGTTCTGTTTTGTAATTCAGTTCAAGTGTAGCGGTTTTTACATTCCCTCTATAAGTGATAGCTTATGATAAGTGTCTTTTTCTGTGTCACTTATTTCACTTAGAATCGTCATACCTAAATCCACTCATCTTGCTTCTACTAGCCTTATGACATTGATTTCATGTCTGAGGGATATTCCTTTGTACATAAGGACCACAACTTCTTTATCCATTTTTCTCTTTCCTGGGATATTTAAGGTGTCATGAAGTGGAGGTTCTTGTCAACATAGCAGCCCTAAACATTGGGGTGCCTGTGTCTTGCTGATTTTTAGTTTTCCCAATTTATACGCCCATGAGTGGACGTGCCCTATGCTCCCTAAGCTGTGTTTTTTCGATGTTTCAGGACACACCGTACACTTCTCCAGAGTGGCTTTTGGCAATTTACATCCCGCCCATCAGCGTAGCAAGGTTGCCATTTCTCCATGGCCGGTCCTGCATTTCTTGTTTTGACACTTTTTGCAGCATGGCCCTTTTGACCGATGGGAAGCGAGACCTCTTTGTAGCGCTGATTTGCCTTTCCAGGTTGCTTGGTTGGCCAAAAAGGGCGTATGCATTTTTTCCTGAATATATTCAGGAAAAAACGCATACGCCCTTTTTGGCCAAGGGCATCATTGTCGACGTTTTGCTGCTTTTCATGTGCTTTAAAGGCGATTCGAATCTACCTCCTGAAATCTGTTTCCTGCAATTCTGCCTTGCTTTCAAATCCTCTTCGTTGCCTTCCCTCAATATATCTGTGGATGAGAGTTATCATTTATAACTCTGCGGGTTTGTGAATTGCAGTGTCCCTGAGCTCCATTTTTCAACTCGCTTTTTTGGGAGCTGGCCGCAAAAGCGCGGGATTGCCTCAGGCCCTATTCTGGTTCCTGGCGGCAGGCTGAGCCTGTGGTTAATTCTTCTTCCTGATGGGAAAATAGAGTGACCTGTGCCTGTCCCAACACCTAGATCTAGTCTCTCATTGGTTGCCCCTCTTCCCGTTCATCCTCAGGACAAATTGCAACCTGTAGGGAACAGGAGCTTAAAGGTGCTGATTCTCCAAGTAGGGAGATTGCTAGTAAAGTAGCTGGAAAGGCGAACCCGAGCACAAGGAGATGAGAAATTGGGTGCGTTTTAGAAACCTTTCAAAATCACACGGTGTACCATCTTCTGGGTTTCTCATGCATGTTTTCGATGTAGGAAGATGCCCTTGAACCTGGAGATTTGGGACCAATGGGATGGGTACCACACAGTATTACTTTAAAGGGTCTGCGTTTGCTCACCCAACCTCACCCAAACTCTCAGCCCCAAGAGTGTCCACCCTTATGTCTCATCCAGGTGTGGGTCTAGATATGGTCAATCCAGGTTGCATCAGAGCCCCTGAACGAATTTTGTAAGAATTTCTCTCTCTTTCACTGTCTTTGTTTTACGGGTTTTTAAAAGTAATTTATTTTTATAATGGGGTTTAGCTGCTTTTCACGGCTGTGTTTATGCGGCTTTACACCCACTTGGCTCACTTCCAGAGAGATATCAATACATAGGTTTTAAGATTCTTACTAGTCAGATATATTCTTGTGCAGTGAATAGGGGGTGTTGAGTCCAGTTCACTGAGCAAGGAGTAGGTCTTGTCTATTACATATTGGGTGTATGGAACGGTATCTGAGCGAATTTGAAACCCTTGTTTTATGCATCACCCCACCTCACCTTTCCCGTTAAGCAGCCATAGTGTGTTTTCTAAACGTGTGACTCTGTTCTGTTTTGTAATTCAGTTCAGGTGTAGCGGTTTTTACATTCCCTCTATAAGTGATAGCTTATGATAAGTGTCTTTTTCTGTGTCACTTATTTCACTTAGAATCGTCGTACCTAAATCCACTCATCTTGCTTCTACTAGCCTTATGACATTGATTTCATGTCTGAGTGATATTCCTTTGTACATAAGGACCACAACTTCTTTATCCATTTTTCTCTTTCCTGGGATATTTAAGGTGTCATGAAGTGGAGGTTCTTGTCAAAATAGCAGCCCTAAACATTGGGGTGCCTGTGTCTTGCTGATTTTTAGTTTTCCCAATTTATACGCCCATGAGTGGACGTGCCCTATGCTCCCTAAGCTGTGTTTTTTCGATGTTTCAGGACACACCGTACACTTCTCCAGTGTGGCTTTTGGCAATTTACATCCCGCCCATCAGCGTAGCAAGGCTGCCATTTCTCCATGGCCTGTACTGCATTTCTGGTTTTGACACTTTTTGCAGCATGGCCCTTTTGACCGATGGGAAGCGAGACTTCTTTGTAGCGCTGATTTGACTTTCCAGGTTGCTTGGTTGGCCAAAAAGGGCGTATGCGTTTTTTCCTGAATATATTCAGGAAAAAACGCATACGCCCTTTTTGGCCAAGGGCATCATTGTCGACGTTTTGCCGCTTTTCATGTGCTTTAAAGGCGATTCGAATCTACCTCCTGAAATCTGTTTCCTGCAATTCTGCCTTGCTTTCAAATCCTCTTCGTTGCCTTCCCTCAATATATCTGTGGATGAGAGTTATCATTTATAACTCTGCGGGTTTGTGAATTGCAGTGTCCCTGAGCTCCATTTTTCAACTCGCTTTTTTGGGAGCTGGCCGCAAAAGCGCGGGATTGCCTCAGGCCCTATTCTGGTTCCTGGCGGCAGGCTGAGCCTGTGGTTAATTCTTCTTCCTGATGGGAAAATAGAGTGACCTGTGCCTGTCCCAACACCTAGATCTAGTCTCTCATTGGTTGCCCCTCTTCCCGTTCATCCTCAGGACAAATTGCAACCTGTAGGGAACAGGAGCTTAAAGGTGCTGATTCTCCAAGTAGGGAGATTGCTAGTAAAGTAGCTGGAAAGGCGAACCCGAGCACAAGGAGATGAGAAATTGGGTGCGTTTTAGAAACCTTTCAAAATCACACGGTGTACCATCTTCTGGGTTTCTCATGCATGTTTTCGATGTAGGAAGATGCCCTTGAACCTGGAGATTTGGGACCCATGGGATGGGTACCACGCAGTACTACTTTAAAGGGTCTGAGTTTGCTCACCCAACCTCACCCAACCTCTCAGCCCCAAGAGTGTCCACCCTTATGTCTCATCCAGGTGTGGGTCTAGATATGGTCAATCCAGGTTGCATCACAGCTCCTGAACGAATTTTTTAAGAATTTCTCTCTCTTTCACTGTCTTTGTTTTACAGGTTTTTAAAAGTAATTTATTTTTATAATGGGGTTTAGCTGCTTTTCACGGCTGTGTTTATGCAGCTTTACACCCACTTGACACACTTCCAGAGAGATATCAATACATAGGTTTTACGATTCTTACTAGTCACATATATTCTTGTGCGGTGAATAGGGGTTGTTGAGTCCAGTTCACTGAGCAAGGAGTAGGTCTTGTCTATTACATATTGGGTGTATGGAACAGTATCTAAGCGAATTTGAAACCCTTGTTTTATGCATCACCCCACCTCACCTTTCCCGTTAAGCAGCCATAGTGTGTTTTCTAAACGTGTGACTCTGTTCTGTTTTGTAATTCAGTTCAGGTGTAGCGGTTTTTACATTCCCTCTATAAGTGATAGCTTATGATAAGTGTCTTTTTCTGTGTCACTTATTTCACTTAGAATCGTCGTACCTAAATCCACTCATCTTGCTTCTACTAGCCTTATGACATTGATTTCATGTCTGAGTGATATTCCTTTGTACATAAGGACCACAACTTCTTTATCCATTTTTCTCTTTCCTGGGATATTTAAGGTGTCATGAAGTGGAGTTTCTTGTCAAAATAGCAGCCCTAAACATTGGGGTGCCTGTGTCTTGCTGATTTTTAGTTTTCCCAATTTATACGCCCATGAGTGGACGTGCCCTATGCTCCCTAAGCTGTGTTTTTTCGATGTTTCAGGACACACCGTACACTTCTCCAGTGTGGCTTTTGGCAATTTACATCCCGCCCATCAGCGTAGCAAGGCTGCCATTTCTCCATGGCCTGTACTGCATTTCTGGTTTTGACACTTTTTGCAGCATGGCCCTTTTGACCGATGGGAAGCGAGACTTCTTTGTAGCGCTGATTTGACTTTCCAGGTTGCTTGGTTGGCCAAAAAGGGCGTATGCGTTTTTTCCTGAATATATTCAGGAAAAAGCGCATACGCCCTTTTTGGCCAAGGGCATCATTGTCGACGTTTTGCCGCTTTTCATGTGCTTTAAAGGCGATTCGAATCTACCTCCTGAAATCTCTTTCCTGCAATTCTGCCTTGCTTTCAAATCCTCTTCGTTGCCTTCCCTCAATATATCTGTGCATGAGAGTTATCATTTATAACTCTGCGGGTTTGTGAATTGCAGTGTCCCTGAGCTCCATTTTTCAACTCGCTTTTTTGGGAGCTGGCCGCAAAAGCGCGGGATTGCCTCAGGCCCTATTCTGGTTCCTGGCGGCAGGCTGAGCCTGTGGTTAATTCTTCTTCCTGATGGGAAAATAGAGTGACCTGTGCCTGTCCCAACACCTAGATCTAGTCTCTCATTGGTTGCCCCTCTTCCCGTTCATCCTCAGGACAAATTGCAACCTGTAGGGAACAGGAGCTTAAAGGTGCTGATTCTCCAAGTAGGGAGATTGCTAGTAAAGTAGCTGGAAAGGCGAACCCGAGCACAAGGAGATGAGAAATTGGGTGCGTTTTAGAAACCTTTCAAAATCACACGGTGTACCATCTTCTGGGTTTCTCATGCATGTTTTCGATGTAGGAAGATGCCCTTGAACCTGGAGATTTGGGACCCATGGGATGGGTACCACGCAGTACTACTTTAAAGGGTCTGAGTTTGCTCACCCAACCTCACCCAACCTCTCAGCCCCAAGAGTGTCCACCCTTATGTCTCATCCAGGTGTGGGTCTAGATATGGTCAATCCAGGTTGCATCACAGCTCCTGAACGAATTTTTTAATAATTTCTCTCTCTTTCACTGTCTTTGTTTTACAGGTTTTTAAAAGTAATTTATTTTTATAATGGGGTTTAGCTGCTTTTCACGGCTGTGTTTATGCAGCTTTACACCCACTTGACACACTTCCAGAGAGATATCAATACATAGGTTTTACGATTCTTACTAGTCACATATATTCTTGTGCGGTGAATAGGGGTTGTTGAGTCCAGTTCACTGAGCAAGGAGTAGGTCTTGTCTATTACATATTGGGTGTATGGAACAGTATCTGAGCGAATTTGAAACCCTTGTTTTATGCATCACCCCACCTCACCTTTCCCGTTAAGCAGCCATAGTGTGTTTTCTAAACGTGTGACTCTGTTCTGTTTTGTAATTCAGTTCAGGTGTAGCGGTTTTTACATTCCCTCTATAAGTGATAGCTTATGATAAGTGTCTTTTTCTGTGTGACTTATTTCACTTAGAATCGTCGTACCTAAATCCACTCATCTTGCTTCTACTAGCCTTATGACATTGATTTCATGTCTGAGTGATATTCCTTTGTACATAAGGACCACAACTTCTTTATCCATTTTTCTCTTTCCTGGGATATTTAAGGTGTCATGAAGTGGAGGTTCTTGTCAAAATAGCAGCCCTAAACATTGGGGTGCCTGTGTCTTGCTGATTTTTAGTTTTCCCAATTTATACGCCCATGAGTGGACGTGCCCTATGCTCCCTAAGCTGTGTTTTTTCGATGTTTCAGGACACACCGTACACTTCTCCAGTGTGGCTTTTGGCAATTTACATCCCGCCCATCAGCGTAGCAAGGCTGCCATTTCTCCATGGCCTGTACTGCATTTCTGGTTTTGACACTTTTTGCAGCATGGCCCTTTTGACCGATGGGAAGCGAGACTTCTTTGTAGCGCTGATTTGACTTTCCAGGTTGCTTGGTTGGCCAAAAAGGGCGTATGCGTTTTTTCCTGAATATATTCAGGAAAAAACGCATACGCCCTTTTTGGCCAAGGGCATCATTGTCGACGTTTTGCTGCTTTTCATGTGCTTTAAAGGCGATTCGAATCTACCTCCTGAAATCTGTTTCCTGCAATTCTGCCTTGCTTTCAAATCCTCTTCGTTGCCTTCCCTCAATATATCTGTGGATGAGAGTTATCATTTATAACTCTGCGGGTTTGTGAATTGCAGTGTCCCTGAGCTCCATTTTTCAACTCGCTTTTTTGGGAGCTGGCCGCAAAAGCGCGGGATTGCCTCAGGCCCTATTCTGGTTCCTGGCGGCAGGCTGAGCCTGTGGTTAATTCTTCTTCCTGATGGGAAAATAGAGTGACCTGTGCCTGTCCCAACACCTAGATCTAGTCTCTCATTGGTTGCCCCTCTTCCCGTTCATCCTCAGGACAAATTGCAACCTGTAGGGAACAGGAGCTTAAAGGTGCTGATTCTCCAAGTAGGGAGATTGCTAGTAAAGTAGCTGGAAAGGCGAACCCGAGCACAAGGAGATGAGAAATTGGGTGCGTTTTAGAAACCTTTCAAAATCACACGGTGTACCATCTTCTGGGTTTCTCATGCATGTTTTCGATGTAGGAAGATGCCCTTGAACCTGGAGATTTGGGACCCATGGGATGGGTACCACGCAGTACTACTTTAAAGGGTCTGAGTTTGCTCACCCAACCTCACCCAACCTCTCAGCCCCAAGAGTGTCCACCCTTATCTCTCAACCAGGTGTGGGTCTAGATATGGTCAATCCAGGTTGCATCACAGCTCCTGAACGAATTTTTTAAGAATTTCTCTCTCTTTCACTGTCTTTGTTTTACAGGTTTTTAAAAGTAATTTATTTTTATAATGGGGTTTAGCTGCTTTTCACGGCTGTGTTTATGCAGCTTTACACCCACTTGACACACTTCCAGAGAGATATCAATACATAGGTTTTACGATTCTTACTAGTCACATATATTCTTGTGCGGTGAATAGGGGTTGTTGAGTCCAGTTCACTGAGCAAGGAGTAGGTCTTGTCTATTACATATTGGGTGTATGGAACAGTATCTGAGCGAATTTGAAACCCTTGTTTTATGCATCACCCCACCTCACCTTTCCCGTTAAGCAGCCATAGTGTGTTTTCTAAACGTGTGACTCTGTTCTGTTTTGTAATTCAGTTCAGGTGTAGCGGTTTTTACATTCCCTCTATAAGTGATAGCTTATGATAAGTGTCTTTTTCTGTGTCACTTATTTCACTTAGAATCGTCGTACCTAAATCCACTCATCTTGCTTCTACTAGCCTTATGACATTGATTTCATGTCTGAGTGATATTCCTTTGTACATAAGGACCACAACTTCTTTATCCATTTTTCTCTTTCCTGGGATATTTAAGGTGTCATGAAGTGGAGGTTCTTGTCAAAATAGCAGCCCTAAACATTGGGGTGCCTGTGTCTTGCTGATTTTTAGTTTTCCCAATTTATACGCCCATGAGTGGACGTGCCCTATGCTCCCTAAGCTGTGTTTTTTCGATGTTTCAGGACACACCGTACACTTCTCCAGTGTGGCTTTTGGCAATTTACATCCCGCCCATCAGCGTAGCAAGGCTGCCATTTCTCCATGGCCTGTACTGCATTTCTGGTTTTGACACTTTTTGCAGCATGGCCCTTTTGACCGATGGGAAGCGAGACTTCTTTGTAGCACTGATTTGACTTTCCAGGTTGCTTGGTTGGCCAAAAAGGGCGTATGCGTTTTTTCCTGAATATATTCAGGAAAAAACGCATACGCCCTTTTTGGCCAAGGGCATCATTGTCGACGTTTTGCCGCTTTTCATGTGCTTTAAAGGCGATTCGAATCTACCTCCTGAAATCTCTTTCCTGCAATTCTGCCTTGCTTTCAAATCCTCTTCGTTGCCTTCCCTCAATATATCTGTGCATGAGAGTTATCATTTATAACTCTGCGGGTTTGTGAATTGCAGTGTCCCTGAGCTCCATTTTTCAACTCGCTTTTTTGGGAGCTGGCCGCAAAAGCGCGGGATTGCCTCAGGCCCTATTCTGGTTCCTGGCGGCAGGCTGAGCCTGTGGTTAATTCTTCTTCCTGATGGGAAAATAGAGTGACCTGTGCCTGTCCCAACACCTAGATCTAGTCTGTCATTTGTTGCCCCTCTTCCCGTTCATCCTCAGGACAAATTGCAACCTGTAGGGAACAGGAGCTTAAAGGTGCTGATTCTCCAAGTAGGGAGATTGCTAGTAAAGTAGCTGGAAAGGCGAACCCGAGCACAAGGAGATGAGAAATTGGGTGCGTTTTAGAAACCTTTCAAAATCACACGGTGTACCATCTTCTGGGTTTCTCATGCATGTTTTCGATGTAGGAAGATGCCCTTGAACCTGGAGATTTGGGACCCATGGGATGGGTACCACGCAGTACTACTTTAAAGGGTCTGAGTTTGCTCACCCAACCTCACCCAACCTCTCAGCCCCAAGAGTGTCCACCCTTATGTCTCATCCAGGTGTGGGTCTAGATATGGTCAATCCAGGTTGCATCACAGCTCCTGAACGAATTTTTTAATAATTTCTCTCTCTTTCACTGTCTTTGTTTTACAGGTTTTTAAAAGTAATTTATTTTTATAATGGGGTTTAGCTGCTTTTCACGGCTGTGTTTATGCAGCTTTACACCCACTTGACACACTTCCAGAGAGATATCAATACATAGGTTTTACGATTCTTACTAGTCACATATATTCTTGTGCGGTGAATAGGGGTTGTTGAGTCCAGTTCACTGAGCAAGGAGTAGGTCTTGTCTATTACATATTGGGTGTATGGAACAGTATCTGAGCGAATTTGAAACCCTTGTTTTATGCATCACCCCACCTCACCTTTCCCGTTAAGCAGCCATAGTGTGTTTTCTAAACGTGTGACTCTGTTCTGTTTTGTAATTCAGTTCAGGTGTAGCGGTTTTTACATTCCCTCTATAAGTGATAGCTTATGATAAGTGTCTTTTTCTGTGTGACTTATTTCACTTAGAATCGTCGTACCTAAATCCACTCATCTTGCTTCTACTAGCCTTATGACATTGATTTCATGTCTGAGTGATATTCCTTTGTACATAAGGACCACAACTTCTTTATCCATTTTTCTCTTTCCTGGGATATTTAAGGTGTCATGAAGTGGAGGTTCTTGTCAAAATAGCAGCCCTAAACATTGGGGTGCCTGTGTCTTGCTGATTTTTAGTTTTCCCAATTTATACGCCCATGAGTGGACGTGCCCTATGCTCCCTAAGCTGTGTTTTTTCGATGTTTCAGGACACACCGTACACTTCTCCAGTGTGGCTTTTGGCAATTTACATCCCGCCCATCAGCGTAGCAAGGCTGCCATTTCTCCATGGCCTGTACTGCATTTCTGGTTTTGACACTTTTTGCAGCATGGCCCTTTTGACCGATGGGAAGCGAGACTTCTTTGTAGCGCTGATTTGACTTTCCAGGTTGCTTGGTTGGCCAAAAAGGGCGTATGCGTTTTTTCCTGAATATATTCAGGAAAAAACGCATACGCCCTTTTTGGCCAAGGGCATCATTGTCGACGTTTTGCCGCTTTTCATGTGCTTTAAAGGCGATTCGAATCTACCTCCTGAAATCTGTTTCCTGCAATTCTGCCTTGCTTTCAAATCCTCTTCGTTGCCTTCCCTCAATATATCTGTGGATGAGAGTTATCATTTATAACTCTGCGGGTTTGTGAATTGCAGTGTCCCTGAGCTCCATTTTTCAACTCGCTTTTTTGGGAGCTGGCCGCAAAAGCGCGGGATTGCCTCAGGCCCTATTCTGGTTCCTGGCGGCAGGCTGAGCCTGTGGTTAATTCTTCTTCCTGATGGGAAAATAGAGTGACCTGTGCCTGTCCCAACACCTAGATCTAGTCTCTCATTGGTTGCCCCTCTTCCCGTTCATCCTCAGGACAAATTGCAACCTGTAGGGAACAGGAGCTTAAAGGTGCTGATTCTCCAAGTAGGGAGATTGCTAGTAAAGTAGCTGGAAAGGCGAACCCGAGCACAAGGAGATGAGAAATTGGGTGCGTTTTAGAAACCTTTCAAAATCACACGGTGTACCATCTTCTGGGTTTCTCATGCATGTTTTCGATGTAGGAAGATGCCCTTGAACCTGGAGATTTGGGACCCATGGGATGGGTACCACGCAGTACTACTTTAAAGGGTCTGAGTTTGCTCACCCAACCTCACCCAACCTCTCAGCCCCAAGAGTGTCCACCCTTATCTCTCAACCAGGTGTGGGTCTAGATATGGTCAATCCAGGTTGCATCACAGCTCCTGAACGAATTTTTTAAGAATTTCTCTCTCTTTCACTGTCTTTGTTTTACAGGTTTTTAAAAGTAATTTATTTTTATAATGGGGTTTAGCTGCTTTTCACGGCTGTGTTTATGCAGCTTTACACCCACTTGACACACTTCCAGAGAGATATCAATACATAGGTTTTACGATTCTTACTAGTCACATATATTCTTGTGCGGTGAATAGGGGTTGTTGAGTCCAGTTCACTGAGCAAGGAGTAGGTCTTGTCTATTACATATTGGGTGTATGGAACAGTATCTGAGCGAATTTGAAACCCTTGTTTTATGCATCACCCCACCTCACCTTTCCCGTTAAGCAGCCATAGTGTGTTTTCTAAACGTGTGACTCTGTTCTGTTTTGTAATTCAGTTCAGGTGTAGCGGTTTTTACATTCCCTCTATAAGTGATAGCTTATGATAAGTGTCTTTTTCTGTGTCACTTATTTCACTTAGAATCGTCGTACCTAAATCCACTCATCTTGCTTCTACTAGCCTTATGACATTGATTTCATGTCTGAGTGATATACCTTTGTACATAAGGACCACAACTTCTTTATCCATTTTTCTCTTTCCTGGGATATTTAAGGTGTCATGAAGTGGAGGTTCTTGTCAAAATAGCAGCCCTAAACATTGGGGTGCCTGTGTCTTGCTGATTTTTAGTTTTCCCAATTTATACGCCCATGAGTGGACGTGCCCTATGCTCCCTAAGCTGTGTTTTTTCGATGTTTCAGGACACACCGTACACTTCTCCAGTGTGGCTTTTGGCAATTTACATCCCGCCCATCAGCGTAGCAAGGCTGCCATTTCTCCATGGCCTGTACTGCATTTCTGGTTTTGACACTTTTTGCAGCATGGCCCTTTTGACCGATGGGAAGCGAGACTTCTTTGTAGCGCTGATTTGACTTTCCAGGTTGCTTGGTTGGCCAAAAAGGGCGTATGCGTTTTTTCCTGAATATATTCAGGAAAAAACGCATACGCCCTTTTTGGCCAAGGGCATCATTGTCGACGTTTTGCCGCTTTTCATGTGCTTTAAAGGCGATTCGAATCTACCTCCTGAAATCTGTTTCCTGCAATTCTGCCTTGCTTTCAAATCCTCTTCGTTGCCTTCCCTCAATATATCTGTGGATGAGAGTTATCATTTATAACTCTGCGGGTTTGTGAATTGCAGTGTCCCTGAGCTCCATTTTTCAACTCGCTTTTTTGGGAGCTGGCCGCAAAAGCGCGGGATTGCCTCAGGCCCTATTCTGGTTCCTGGCGGCAGGCTGAGCCTGTGGTTAATTCTTCTTCCTGATGGGAAAATAGAGTGACCTGTGCCTGTCCCAACACCTAGATCTAGTCTCTCATTGGTTTCCCCTCTTCCCGTTCATCCTCAGGACAAATTGCAACCTGTAGGGAACAGGAGCTTAAAGGTGCTGATTCTCCAAGTAGGGAGATTGCTAGTAAAGTAGCTGGAAAGGCGAACCCGAGCACAAGGAGATGAGAAATTGGGTGCGTTTTAGAAACCTTTCAAAATCACACGGTGTACCATCTTCTGGGTTTCTCATGCATGTTTTCGATGTAGGAAGATGCCCTTGAACCTGGAGATTTGGGACCCATGGGATGGGTACCACGCAGTACTACTTTAAAGGGTCTGAGTTTGCTCACCCAACCTCACCCAACCTCTCAGCCCCAAGAGTGTCCACCCTTATGTCTCATCCAGGTGTGGGTCTAGATATGGTCAATCCAGGTTGCATCACAGCTCCTGAACGAATTTTTTAAGAATTTCTCTCTCTTTCACTGTCTTTGTTTTACAGGTTTTTAAAAGTAATTTATTTTTATAATGGGGTTTAGCTGCTTTTCACGGCTGTGTTTATGCAGCTTTACACCCACTTGACACACTTCCAGAGAGATATCAATACATAGGTTTTACGATTCTTACTAGTCACATATATTCTTGTGCGGTGAATAGGGGTTGTTGAGTCCAGTTCACTGAGCAAGGAGTAGGTCTTGTCTATTACATATTGGGTGTATGGAACAGTATCTGAGCGAATTTGAAACCCTTGTTTTATGCATCACCCCACCTCACCTTTCCCGTTAAGCAGCCATAGTGTGTTTTCTAAACGTGTGACTCTGTTCTGTTTTGTAATTCAGTTCAGGTGTAGCGGTTTTTACATTCCCTCTATAAGTGATAGCTTATGATAAGTGTCTTTTTCTGTGTCACTTATTTCACTTAGAATCGTCGTACCTAAATCCACTCATCTTGCTTCTACTAGCCTTATGACATTGATTTCATGTCTGAGTGATATACCTTTGTACATAAGGACCACAACTTCTTTATCCATTTTTCTCTTTCCTGGGATATTTAAGGTGTCATGAAGTGGAGGTTCTTGTCAAAATAGCAGCCCTAAACATTGGGGTGCCTGTGTCTTGCTGATTTTTAGTTTTCCCAATTTATACGCCCATGAGTGGACGTGCCCTATGCTCCCTAAGCTGTGTTTTTTCGATGTTTCAGGACACACCGTACACTTCTCCAGTGTGGCTTTTGGCAATTTACATCCCGCCCATCAGCGTAGCAAGGCTGCCATTTCTCCATGGCCTGTACTGCATTTCTGGTTTTGACACTTTTTGCAGCATGGCCCTTTTGACCGATGGGAAGCGAGACTTCTTTGTAGCGCTGATTTGACTTTCCAGGTTGCTTGGTTGGCCAAAAAGGGCGTATGCGTTTTTTCCTGAATATATTCAGGAAAAAACGCATACGCCCTTTTTGGCCAAGGGCATCATTGTCGACGTTTTGCCGCTTTTCATGTGCTTTAAAGGCGATTCGAATCTACCTCCTGAAATCTCTTTCCTGCAATTCTGCCTTGCTTTCAAATCCTCTTCGTTGCCTTCCCTCAATATATCTGTGCATGAGAGTTATCATTTATAACTCTGCGGGTTTGTGAATTGCAGTGTCCCTGAGCTCCATTTTTCAACTCGCTTTTTTGGGAGCTGGCCGCAAAAGCGCGGGATTGCCTCAGGCCCTATTCTGGTTCCTGGCGGCAGGCTGAGCCTGTGGTTAATTCTTCTTCCTGATGGGAAAATAGAGTGACCTGTGCCTGTCCCAACACCTAGATCTAGTCTCTCATTGGTTGCCCCTCTTCCCGTTCATCCTCAGGACAAATTGCAACCTGTAGGGAACAGGAGCTTAAAGGTGCTGATTCTCCAAGTAGGGAGATTGCTAGTAAAGTAGCTGGAAAGGCGAACCCGAGCACAAGGAGATGAGAAATTGGGTGCGTTTTAGAAACCTTTCAAAATCACACGGTGTACCATCTTCTGGGTTTCTCATGCATGTTTTCGATGTAGGAAGATGCCCTTGAACCTGGAGATTTGGGACCCATGGGATGGGTACCACGCAGTACTACTTTAAAGGGTCTGAGTTTGCTCACCCAACCTCACCCAACCTCTCAGCCCCAAGAGTGTCCACCCTTATGTCTCATCCAGGTGTGGGTCTAGATATGGTCAATCCAGGTTGCATCACAGCTCCTGAACGAATTTTTTAAGAATTTCTCTCTCTTTCACTGTCTTTGTTTTACAGGTTTTTAAAAGTAATTTATTTTTATAATGGGGTTTAGCTGCTTTTCACGGCTGTGTTTATGCAGCTTTACACCCACTTGACACACTTCCAGAGAGATATCAATACATAGGTTTTACGATTCTTACTAGTCACATATATTCTTGTGCGGTGAATAGGGGTTGTTGAGTCCAGTTCACTGAGCAAGGAGTAGGTCTTGTCTATTACATATTGGGTGTATGGAACAGTATCTGAGCGAATTTGAAACCCTTGTTTTATGCATCACCCCACCTCACCTTTCCCGTTAAGCAGCCATAGTGTGTTTTCTAAACGTGTGACTCTGTTCTGTTTTGTAATTCAGTTCAGGTGTAGCGGTTTTTACATTCCCTCTATAAGTGATAGCTTATGATAAGTGTCTTTTTCTGTGTCACTTATTTCACTTAGAATCGTCGTACCTAAATCCACTCATCTTGCTTCTACTAGCCTTATGACATTGATTTCATGTCTGAGTGATATACCTTTGTACATAAGGACCACAACTTCTTTATCCATTTTTCTCTTTCCTGGGATATTTAAGGTGTCATGAAGTGGAGGTTCTTGTCAAAATAGCAGCCCTAAACATTGGGGTGCCTGTGTCTTGCTGATTTTTAGTTTTCCCAATTTATACGCCCATGAGTGGACGTGCCCTATGCTCCCTAAGCTGTGTTTTTTCGATGTTTCAGGACACACCGTACACTTCTCCAGTGTGGCTTTTGGCAATTTACATCCCGCCCATCAGCGTAGCAAGGCTGCCATTTCTCCATGGCCTGTACTGCATTTCTGGTTTTGACACTTTTTGCAGCATGGCCCTTTTGACCGATGGGAAGCGAGACTTCTTTGTAGCGCTGATTTGACTTTCCAGGTTGCTTGGTTGGCCAAAAAGGGCGTATGCGTTTTTTCCTGAATATATTCAGGAAAAAACGCATACGCCCTTTTTGGCCAAGGGCATCATTGTCGACGTTTTGCCGCTTTTCATGTGCTTTAAAGGCGATTCGAATCTACCTCCTGAAATCTCTTTCCTGCAATTCTGCCTTGCTTTCAAATCCTCTTCGTTGCCTTCCCTCAATATATCTGTGCATGAGAGTTATCATTTATAACTCTGCGGGTTTGTGAATTTCAGTGTCCCTGAGCTCCATTTTTCAACTCGCTTTTTTGGGAGCTGGCCGCAAAAGCGCGGGATTGCCTCAGGCCCTATTCTGGTTCCTGGCGGCAGGCTGAGCCTGTGGTTAATTCTTCTTCCTGATGGGAAAATAGAGTGACCTGTGCCTGTCCCAACACCTAGATCTAGTCTCTCATTGGTTGCCCCTCTTCCCGTTCATCCTCAGGACAAATTGCAACCTGTAGGGAACAGGAGCTTAAAGGTGCTGATTCTCCAAGTAGGGAGATTGCTAGTAAAGTAGCTGGAAAGGCGAACCCGAGCACAAGGAGATGAGAAATTGGGTGCATTTTAGAAACCTTTCAAAATCACACGGTGTACCATCTTCTGGGTTTCTCATGCATGTTTTCGATGTAGGAAGATGCCCTTGAACCTGGAGATTTGGGACCCATGGGATGGGTACCACGCAGTACTACTTTAAAGGGTCTGAGTTTGCTCACCCAACCTCACCCAACCTCTCAGCCCCAAGAGTGTCCACCCTTATGTCTCATCCAGGTGTGGGTCTAGATATGGTCAATCCAGGTTGCATCACAGCTCCTGAACGAATTTTTTAAGAATTTCTCTCTCTTTCACTGTCTTTGTTTTACAGGTTTTTAAAAGTAATTTATTTTTATAATGGGGTTTAGCTGCTTTTCACGGCTGTGTTTATGCAGCTTTACACCCACTTGACACACTTCCAGAGAGATATCAATACATAGGTTTTACGATTCTTACTAGTCACATATATTCTTGTGCGGTGAATAGGGGTTGTTGAGTCCAGTTCACTGAGCAAGGAGTAGGTCTTGTCTATTACATATTGGGTGTATGGAACAGTATCTGAGCGAATTTGAAACCCTTGTTTTATGCATCACCCCACCTCACCTTTCCCGTTAAGCAGCCATAGTGTGTTTTCTAAACGTGTGACTCTGTTCTGTTTTGTAATTCAGTTCAGGTGTAGCGGTTTTTACATTCCCTCTATAAGTGATAGCTTATGATAAGTGTCTTTTTCTGTGTCACTTATTTCACTTAGAATCGTCGTACCTAAATCCACTCATCTTGCTTCTACTAGCCTTATGACATTGATTTCATGTCTGAGTGATATTCCTTTGTACATAAGGACCACAACTTCTTTATCCATTTTTCTCTTTCCTGGGATATTTAAGGTGTCATGAAGTGGAGGTTCTTGTCAACATAGCAGCCCTAAACATTGGGGTGCCTGTGTCTTGCTGATTTTTAGTTTTCCCAATTTATACGCCCATGAGTGGACGTGCCCTATGCTCCCTAAGCTGTGTTTTTTCGATGTTTCAGGACACTCCGTACACTTCTCCAGAGTGGCTGTTGGCAATTTACATCCCGCCCATCAGCGTAGCAAGGCTGCCATTTCTCCATGGCCTGTCCTGCATTTCTGGTTTTGACACTTTTTGCAGCATGGCCCTTTTGACCGATGGGAAGCGAGACCTCTTTGTAGCGCTGATTTGCCTTTCCAGGTTGCTTGGTTGGCCAAAAAGGGCGTATGCGTTTTTTCCTGAATATATTCAGGAAAAAACGCATACGCCCTTTTTGGCCAAGGGCATCATTGTCGACGTTTTGCCGCTTTTCATGTGCTTTAAAGGCGATTCGAATCTACCTCCTGAAATCTGTTTCCTGCAATTCTGCCTTGCTTTCAAATCCTCTTCGTTGCCTTCCCTCAATATATCTGTGGATGAGAGTTATCATTTATAACTCTGCGGGTTTGTGAATTGCAGTGTCCCTGAGCTCCATTTTTCAACTCGCTTTTTTGGGAGCTGGCCTCAAAAGCGCGGGATTGCCTCAGGCCCTATTCTGGTTCCTGGCGGCAGGCTGAGCCTGTGGTTAATTCTTCTTCCTGATGGGAAAATAGAGTGACCTGTGCCTGTCCCAACACCTAGATCTAGTCTCTCATTGGTTGCCCCTCTTCCCGTTCATCCTCAGGACAAATTGCAACCTGTAGGGAACAGGAGCTTAAAGGTGCTGATTCTCCAAGTAGGGAGATTTCTAGTAAAGTAGCTGGAAAGGCGAACCCGAGCACAAGGAGATGAGAAATTGGGTGCGTTTTAGAAACCTTTCAAAATCACACGGTGTACCATCTTCTGGGTTTCTCATGCATGTTTTCGATGTAGGAAGATGCCCTTGAACCTGGAGATTTGGGACCCATGGGATGGGTACCACGCAGTACTACTTTAAAGGGTCTGAGTTTGCTCACCCAACCTCACCCAACCTCTCAGCCCCAAGAGTGTCCACCCTTATGTCTCATCCAGGTGTGGGTCTAGATATGGTCAATCCAGGTTGCATCACAGCTCCTGAACGAATTTTTTAAGAATTTCTCTCTCTTTCACTGTCTTTGTTTTACAGGTTTTTAAAAGTAATTTATTTTTATAATGGGGTTTAGCTGCTTTTCACGGCTGTGTTTATGCAGCTTTACACCCACTTGACACACTTCCAGAGAGATATCAATACATAGGTTTTACGATTCTTACTAGTCACATATATTCTTGTGCGGTGAATAGGGGTTGTTGAGTCCAGTTCACTGAGCAAGGAGTAGGTCTTGTCTATTACATATTGGGTGTATGGAACAGTATCTGAGCGAATTTGAAACCCTTGTTTTATGCATCACCCCACCTCACCTTTCCCGTTAAGCAGCCATAGTGTGTTTTCTAAACGTGTGACTCTGTTCTGTTTTGTAATTCAGTTCAAGTGTAGCGGTTTTTACATTCCCTCTATAAGTGGTATCTTATGATAAGTGTCTTTTTCTGTGTGACTTATTTCACTTAGAATCGTCATACCTAAATCCACTCATCTTGCTTCTACTAGCCTTATGACATTGATTTCATGTCTGAGTGATATTCCTTTGTACATAAGGACCACAACTTCTTTATCCATTTTTCTCTTTCCTGGGATATTTAAGGTGTCATGAAGTGGAGGTTCTTGTCAACATAGCAGCCCTAAACATTGGGGTGCCTGTGTCTTGCTGATTTTTAGTTTTCCCAATTTATACGCCCATGAGTGGACGTGCCCTATGCTCCCTAAGCTGTGTTTTTTCGATGTTTCAGGACACACCGTACACTTCTCTAGAGTGGCTGTTGGCAATTTACATCCCGCCCATCAGCGTAGCAAGGCTGCCATTTCTCCATGGCCTGTCCTGCATTTCTGGTTTTGACACTTTTTGCAGCATGGCCCTTTTGACCGATGGGAAGCGAGACCTCTTTGTAGCGCTGATTTGCCTTTCCAGGTTGCTTGGTTGGCCAAAAAGGGCGTATGCGTTTTTTCCTGAATATATTCAGGAAAAAACGCATACGCCCTTTTTGGCCAAGGGCATCATTGTCGACGTTTTGCCGCTTTTCATGTGCTTTAAAGGCGATTCGAATCTACCTCCTGAAATCTGCTTCCTGCAATTCTGCCTTGCTTTCAAATCCTCTTCGTTGCCTTCCCTCAATATATCTGTGGATGAGAGTTATCATTTATAACTCTGCGGGTTTGTGAATTGCAGTGTCCCTGAGCTCCATTTTTCAACTCGCTTTTTTGGGAGCTGGCCACAAAAGCGCGAGATTGCCTCAGGCCTTATTCTGGTTCCTGGCGGCAGGCTGAGCCTGTGGTTAATTCTTCTTCCTGATGGGAAAATAGAGTGACCTGTGCCTCTACCAACACCTAGATCTAGTCTCTCATTGGTTGCCCCTCTTCCCGTTCATCCTCAGGACAAATTGCAACCTGTAGGGAACAGGAGCTTAAAGGTGCTGATTCTCCAAGTAGGGAGATTGCTAGTAAAGTAGCTGGAAAGGCGAACCCGAGCACAAGGAGATGAGAAATGGGGTGCGTTTTAGAAACCTTTCAAAATCACACGGTGTACCATCTTCTGGGTTTCTCATGCATGTTTTCGATGTAGGAAGATGCCCTTGAACCTGGAGATTTGGGACCCATGGGATGGGTACCACGCAGTACTACTTTAAAGGGTCTGAGTTTGCTCACCCAACCTCACCCAACCTCTCAGCCCCAAGAGTGTCCACCCTTATGTCTCATCCAGGTGTGGGTCTAGATATGGTCAATCCAGGTTGCATCACAGCTCCTGAACGAATTTTTTAAGAATTTCTCTCTCTTTCACTGTCTTTGTTTTACAGGTTTTTAAAAGTAATTTATTTTTATAATGGGGTTTAGCTGCTTTTCACGGCTGTGTTTATGCAGCTTTACACCCACTTGACACACTTCCAGAGAGATATCAATACATAGGTTTTACGATTCTTACTAGTCACATATATTCTTGTGCGGTGAATAGGGGTTGTTGAGTCCAGTTCACTGAGCAAGGAGTAGGTCTTGTCTATTACATATTGGGTGTATGGAACAGTATCTGAGCGAATTTGAAACCCTTGTTTTATGCATCACCCCACCTCACCTTTCCCGTTAAGCAGCCATAGTGTGTTTTCTAAACGTGTGACTCTGTTCTGTTTTGTAATTCAGTTCAGGTGTAGCGGTTTTTACATTCCCTCTATAAGTGATAGCTTATGATAAGTGTCTTTTTCTGTGTCACTTATTTCACTTAGAATCGTCGTACCTAAATCCACTCATCTTGCTTCTACTAGCCTTATGACATTGATTTCATGTCTGAGTGATATTCCTTTGTACATAAGGACCACAACTTCTTTATCCATTTTTCTCTTTCCTGGGATATTTAAGGTGTCATGAAGTGGAGGTTCTTGTCAAAATAGCAGCCCTAAACATTGGGGTGCCTGTGTCTTGCTGATTTTTAGTTTTCCCAATTTATACGCCCATGAGTGGACGTGCCCTATGCTCCCTAAGCTGTGTTTTTTCGATGTTTCAGGACACACCGTACACTTCTCCAGTGTGGCTTTTGGCAATTTACATCCCGCCCATCAGCGTAGCAAGGCTGCCATTTCTCCATGGCCTGTACTGCATTTCTGGTTTTGACACTTTTTGCAGCATGGCCCTTTTGACCGATGGGAAGCGAGACTTCTTTGTAGCGCTGATTTGACTTTCCAGGTTGCTTGGTTGGCCAAAAAGGGCGTATGCGTTTTTTCCTGAATATATTCAGGAAAAAACGCATACGCCCTTTTTGGCCAAGGGCATCATTGTCGACGTTTTGCCGCTTTTCATGTGCTTTAAAGGCGATTCGAATCTACCTCCTGAAATCTGTTTCCTGCAATTCTGCCTTGCTTTCAAATCCTCTTCGTTGCCTTCCCTCAATATATCTGTGGATGAGAGTTATCATTTATAACTCTGCGGGTTTGTGAATTGCAGTGTCCCTGAGCTCCATTTTTCAACTCGCTTTTTTGGGAGCTGGCCGCAAAAGCGCGGGATTGCCTCAGGCCCTATTCTGGTTCCTGGCGGCAGGCTGAGCCTGTGGTTAATTCTTCTTCCTGATGGGAAAATAGAGTGACCTGTGCCTGTCCCAACACCTAGATCTAGTCTCTCATTGGTTGCCCCTCTTCCCGTTCATCCTCAGGACAAATTGCAACCTGTAGGGAACAGGAGCTTAAAGGTGCTGATTCTCCAAGTAGGGAGATTGCTAGTAAAGTAGCTGGAAAGGCGAACCCGAGCACAAGGAGATGAGAAATTGGGTGCGTTTTAGAAACCTTTCAAAATCACACGGTGTACCATCTTCTGGGTTTCTCATGCATGTTTTCGATGTAGGAAGATGCCCTTGAACCTGGAGATTTGGGACCCATGGGATGGGTACCACGCAGTACTACTTTAAAGGGTCTGAGTTTGCTCACCCAACCTCACCCAACCTCTCAGCCCCAAGAGTGTCCACCCTTATGTCTCATCCAGGTGTGGGTCTAGATATGGTCAATCCAGGTTGCATCACAGCTCCTGAACGAATTTTTTAAGAATTTCTCTCTCTTTCACTGTCTTTGTTTTACAGGTTTTTAAAAGTAATTTATTTTTATAATGGGGTTTAGCTGCTTTTCACGGCTGTGTTTATGCAGCTTTACACCCACTTGACACACTTCCAGAGAGATATCAATACATAGGTTTTACGATTCTTACTAGTCACATATATTCTTGTGCGGTGAATAGGGGTTGTTGAGTCCAGTTCACTGAGCAAGGAGTAGGTCTTGTCTATTACATATTGGGTGTATGGAACAGTATCTGAGCGAATTTGAAACCCTTGTTTTATGCATCACCCCACCTCACCTTTCCCGTTAAGCAGCCATAGTGTGTTTTCTAAACGTGTGACTCTGTTCTGTTTTGTAATTCAGTTCAGGTGTAGCGGTTTTTACATTCCCTCTATAAGTGATAGCTTATGATAAGTGTCTTTTTCTGTGTCACTTATTTCACTTAGAATCGTCGTACCTAAATCCACTCATCTTGCTTCTACTAGCCTTATGACATTGATTTCATGTCTGAGTGATATTCCTTTGTACATAAGGACGACAACTTCTTTATCCATTTTTCTCTTTCCTGGGATATTTAAGGTGTCATGAAGTGGAGGTTCTTGTCAAAATAGCAGCCCTAAACATTGGGGTGCCTGTGTCTTGCTGATTTTTAGTTTTCCCAATTTATACGCCCATGAGTGGACGTGCCCTATGCTCCCTAAGCTGTGTTTTTTCGATGTTTCAGGACACACCGTACACTTCTCCAGTGTGGCTTTTGGCAATTTACATCCCGCCCATCAGCGTAGCAAGGCTGCCATTTCTCCATGGCCTGTACTGCATTTCTGGTTTTGACACTTTTTGCAGCATGGCCCTTTTGACCGATGGGAAGCGAGACCTCTTTGTAGCGCTGATTTGACTTTCCAGGTTGCTTGGTTGGCCAAAAAGGGCGTATGCGTTTTTTCCTGAATATATTCAGGAAAAAACGCATACGCCCTTTTTGGCCAAGGGCATCATTGTCGACGTTTTGCCGCTTTTCATGTGCTTTAAAGGCGATTCGAATCTACCTCCTGAAATCTGTTTCCTGCAATTCTGCCTTGCTTTCAAATCCTCTTCGTTGCCTTCCCTCAATATATCTGTGGATGAGAGTTATCATTTATAACTCTGCGGGTTTGTGAATTGCAGTGTCCCTGAGCTCCATTTTTCAACTCGCTTTTTTGGGAGCTGGCCACAAAAGCGCGAGATTGCCTCAGGCCTTATTCTGGTTCCTGGCGGCAGGCTGAGCCTGTGGTTAATTCTTCTTCCTGATGGGAAAATAGAGTGACCTGTGCCTCTACCAACACCTAGATCTAGTCTCTCATTGGTTGCCCCTCTTCCCGTTCATCCTCAGGACAAATTGCAACCTGTAGGGAACAGGAGCTTAAAGGTGCTGATTCTCCAAGTAGGGAGATTGCTAGTAAAGTAGCTGGAAAGGCGAACCCGAGCACAAGGAGATGAGAAATGGGGTGCGTTTTAGAAACCTTTCAAAATCACACGGTGTACCATCTTCTGGGTTTCTCATGCATGTTTTCGATGTAGGAAGATGCCCTTGAACCTGGAGATTTGGGACCCATGGGATGGGTACCACGCAGTACTACTTTAAAGGGTCTGAGTTTGCTCACCCAACCTCACCCAACCTCTCAGCCCCAAGAGTGTCCACCCTTATGTCTCATCCAGGTGTGGGTCTAGATATGGTCAATCCAGGTTGCATCACAGCTCCTGAACGAATTTTTTAAGAATTTCTCTCTCTTTCACTGTCTTTGTTTTACAGGTTTTTAAAAGTAATTTATTTTTATAATGGGGTTTAGCTGCTTTTCACGGCTGTGTTTATGCAGCTTTACACCCACTTGACACACTTCCAGAGAGATATCAATACATAGGTTTTACGATTCTTACTAGTCACATATATTCTTGTGCGGTGAATAGGGGTTGTTGAGTCCAGTTCACTGAGCAAGGAGTAGGTCTTGTCTATTACATATTGGGTGTATGGAACAGTATCTGAGCGAATTTGAAACCCTTGTTTTATGCATCACCCCACCTCACCTTTCCCGTTAAGCAGCCATAGTGTGTTTTCTAAACGTGTGACTCTGTTCTGTTTTGTAATTCAGTTCAGGTGTAGCGGTTTTTACATTCCCTCTATAAGTGATAGCTTATGATAAGTGTCTTTTTCTGTGTCACTTATTTCACTTAGAATCGTCGTACCTAAATCCACTCATCTTGCTTCTACTAGCCTTATGACATTGATTTCATGTCTGAGTGATATTCCTTTGTACATAAGGACCACAACTTCTTTATCCATTTTTCTCTTTCCTGGGATATTTAAGGTGTCATGAAGTGGAGGTTCTTGTCAAAATAGCAGCCCTAAACATTGGGGTGCCTGTGTCTTGCTGATTTTTAGTTTTCCCAATTTATACGCCCATGAGTGGACGTGCCCTATGCTCCCTAAGCTGTGTTTTTTCGATGTTTCAGGACACACCGTACACTTCTCCAGTGTGGCTTTTGGCAATTTACATCCCGCCCATCAGCGTAGCAAGGCTGCCATTTCTCCATGGCCTGTACTGCATTTCTGGTTTTGACACTTTTTGCAGCATGGCCCTTTTGACCGATGGGAAGCGAGACTTCTTTGTAGCGCTGATTTGACTTTCCAGGTTGCTTGGTTGGCCAAAAAGGGCGTATGCGTTTTTTCCTGAATATATTCAGGAAAAAACGCATACGCCCTTTTTGGCCAAGGGCATCATTGTCGACGTTTTGCCGCTTTTCATGTGCTTTAAAGGCGATTCGAATCTACCTCCTGAAATCTGTTTCCTGCAATTCTGCCTTGCTTTCAAATCCTCTTCGTTGCCTTCCCTCAATATATCTGTGGATGAGAGTTATCATTTATAACTCTGCGGGTTTGTGAATTGCAGTGTCCCTGAGCTCCATTTTTCAACTCGCTTTTTTGGGAGCTGGCCGCAAAAGCGCGGGATTGCCTCAGGCCCTATTCTGGTTCCTGGCGGCAGGCTGAGCCTGTGGTTAATTCTTCTTCCTGATGGGAAAATAGAGTGACCTGTGCCTGTCCCAACACCTAGATCTAGTCTCTCATTGGTTGCCCCTCTTCCCGTTCATCCTCAGGACAAATTGCAACCTGTAGGGAACAGGAGCTTAAAGGTGCTGATTCTCCAAGTAGGGAGATTGCTAGTAAAGTAGCTGGAAAGGCGAACCCGAGCACAAGGAGATGAGAAATTGGGTGCGTTTTAGAAACCTTTCAAAATCACACGGTGTACCATCTTCTGGGTTTCTCATGCATGTTTTCGATGTAGGAAGATGCCCTTGAACCTGGAGATTTGGGACCCATGGGATGGGTACCACGCAGTACTACTTTAAAGGGTCTGAGTTTGCTCACCCAACCTCACCCAACCTCTCAGCCCCAAGAGTGTCCACCCTTATGTCTCATCCAGGTGTGGGTCTAGATATGGTCAATCCAGGTTGCATCACAGCTCCTGAACGAATTTTTTAAGAATTTCTCTCTCTTTCACTGTCTTTGTTTTACAGGTTTTTAAAAGTAATTTATTTTTATAATGGGGTTTAGCTGCTTTTCACGGCTGTGTTTATGCAGCTTTACACCCACTTGACACACTTCCAGAGAGATATCAATACATAGGTTTTACGATTCTTACTAGTCACATATATTCTTGTGCGGTGAATAGGGGTTGTTGAGTCCAGTTCACTGAGCAAGGAGTAGGTCTTGTCTATTACATATTGGGTGTATGGAACAGTATCTGAGCGAATTTGAAACCCTTGTTTTATGCATCACCCCACCTCACCTTTCCCGTTAAGCAGCCATAGTGTGTTTTCTAAACGTGTGACTCTGTTCTGTTTTGTAATTCAGTTCAGGTGTAGCGGTTTTTACATTCCCTCTATAAGTGATAGCTTATGATAAGTGTCTTTTTCTGTGTCACTTATTTCACTTAGAATCGTCGTACCTAAATCCACTCATCTTGCTTCTACTAGCCTTATGACATTGATTTCATGTCTGAGTGATATTCCTTTGTACATAAGGACGACAACTTCTTTATCCATTTTTCTCTTTCCTGGGATATTTAAGGTGTCATGAAGTGGAGGTTCTTGTCAAAATAGCAGCCCTAAACATTGGGGTGCCTGTGTCTTGCTGATTTTTAGTTTTCCCAATTTATACGCCCATGAGTGGACGTGCCCTATGCTCCCTAAGCTGTGTTTTTTCGATGTTTCAGGACACACCGTACACTTCTCCAGTGTGGCTTTTGGCAATTTACATCCCGCCCATCAGCGTAGCAAGGCTGCCATTTCTCCATGGCCTGTACTGCATTTCTGGTTTTGACACTTTTTGCAGCATGGCCCTTTTGACCGATGGGAAGCGAGACCTCTTTGTAGCGCTGATTTGACTTTCCAGGTTGCTTGGTTGGCCAAAAAGGGCGTATGCGTTTTTTCCTGAATATATTCAGGAAAAAACGCATACGCCCTTTTTGGCCAAGGGCATCATTGTCGACGTTTTGCCGCTTTTCATGTGCTTTAAAGGCGATTCGAATCTACCTCCTGAAATCTGTTTCCTGCAATTCTGCCTTGCTTTCAAATCCTCTTCGTTGCCTTCCCTCAATATATCTGTGGATGAGAGTTATCATTTATAACTCTGCGGGTTTGTGAATTGCAGTGTCCCTGAGCTCCATTTTTCAACTCGCTTTTTTGGGAGCTGGCCGCAAAAGCGCGGGATTGCCTCAGGCCTTATTCTGGTTCCTGGCGGCAGGCTGAGCCTGTGGTTAATTCTTCTTCCTGATGGGAAAATAGAGTGACCTGTGCCTGTCCCAACACCTAGATCTAGTCTCTCATTGGTTGCCCCTCTTCCCGTTCATCCTCAGGACAAATTGCAACCTGTAGGGAACAGGAGCTTAAAGGTGCTGATTCTCCAAGTAGGGAGATTGCTAGTAAAGTAGCTGGAAAGGCGAACCCGAGCACAAGGAGATGAGAAATGGGGTGCGTTTTAGAAACCTTTCAAAATCACACGGTGTACCATCTTCTGGGTTTCTCATGCATGTTTTCGATGTAGGAAGATGCCCTTGAACCTGGAGATTTGGGACCCATGGGATGGGTACCACGCAGTACTACTTTAAAGGGTCTGAGTTTGCTCACCCAACCTCACCCAACCTCTCAGCCCCAAGAGTGTCCACCCTTATGTCTCATCCAGGTGTGGGTCTAGATATGGTCAATCCAGGTTGCATCACAGCTCCTGAACGAATTTTTTAAGAATTTCTCTCTCTTTCACTGTCTTTGTTTTACAGGTTTTTAAAAGTAATTTATTTTTATAATGGGGTTTAGCTGCTTTTCACGGCTGTGTTTATGCAGCTTTACACCCACTTGACACACTTCCAGAGAGATATCAATACATAGGTTTTACGATTCTTACTAGTCACATATATTCTTGTGCGGTGAATAGGGGTTGTTGAGTCCAGTTCACTGAGCAAGGAGTAGGTCTTGTCTATTACATATTGGGTGTATGGAACAGTATCTGAGCGAATTTGAAACCCTTGTTTTATGCATCACCCCACCTCACCTTTCCCGTTAAGCAGCCATAGTGTGTTTTCTAAACGTGTGACTCTGTTCTGTTTTGTAATTCAGTTCAGGTGTAGCGGTTTTTACATTCCCTCTATAAGTGATAGCTTATGATAAGTGTCTTTTTCTGTGTCACTTATTTCACTTAGAATCGTCGTACCTAAATCCACTCATCTTGCTTCTACTAGCCTTATGACATTGATTTCATGTCTGAGTGATATTCCTTTGTACATAAGGACCACAACTTCTTTATCCATTTTTCTCTTTCCTGGGATATTTAAGGTGTCATGAAGTGGAGGTTCTTGTCAACATAGCAGCCCTAAACATTGGGGTGCCTGTGTCTTGCTGATTTTTAGTTTTCCCAATTTATACGCCCATGAGTGGACGTGCCCTATGCTCCCTAAGCTGTGTTTTTTCGATGTTTCAGGACACACCGTACACTTCTCTAGAGTGGCTGTTGGCAATTTACATCCCGCCCATCAGCGTAGCAAGGCTGCCATTTCTCCATGGCCTGTCCTGCATTTCTGGTTTTGACACTTTTTGCAGCATGGCCCTTTTGACCGATGGGAAGCGAGACCTCTTTGTAGCGCTGATTTGCCTTTCCAGGTTGATTGGTTGGCCAAAAAGGGCGTATGCGTTTTTTCCTGAATATATTCAGGAAAAAACGCATACGCCCTTTTTGGCCAAGGGCATCATTGTCGACGTTTTGCCGCTTTTCATGTGCTTTAAAGGCGATTCGAATCTACCTCCTGAAATCTGCTTCCTGCAATTCTGCCTTGCTTTCAAATCCTCTTCGTTGCCTTCCCTCAATATATCTGTGGATGAGAGTTATCATTTATAACTCTGCGGGTTTGTGAATTGCAGTGTCCCTGAGCTCCATTTTTCAACTCGCTTTTTTGGGAGCTGGCCACAAAAGCGCGAGATTGCCTCAGGCCTTATTCTGGT
The DNA here is from genome assembly GCF_028021215.1 of Eschrichtius robustus. NCBI lineage: Eukaryota > Metazoa > Chordata > Mammalia > Artiodactyla > Eschrichtiidae > Eschrichtius > Eschrichtius robustus. The sequence goes on from NW_027175257.1 coordinate 4,086,107, forward strand.
TCCTGGCGGCAGGCTGAGCCTGTGGTTAATTCTTCTTCCTGATGGGAAAATAGAGTGACCTGTGCCTCTACCAACACCTAGATCTAGTCTCTCATTGGTTGCCCCTCTTCCCGTTCATCCTCAGGACAAATTGCAACCTGTAGGGAACAGGAGCTTAAAGGTGCTGATTCTCCAAGTAGGGAGATTGCTAGTAAAGTAGCTGGAAAGGCGAACCCTAGCACAAGGAGATGAGAAATGGGGTGCGTTTTAGAAACCTTTCAAAATCACACGGTGTACCATCTTCTGGGTTTCTCATGCATGTTTTCGATGTAGGAAGATGCCCTTGAACCTGGAGATTTGGGACCCATGGGATGGGTACCACGCAGTACTACTTTAAAGGGTCTGAGTTTGCTCACCCAACCTCACCCAACCTCTCAGCCCCAAGAGTGTCCACCCTTATGTCTCATCCAGGTGTGGGTCTAGATATGGTCAATCCAGGTTGCATCACAGCTCCTGAACGAATTTTTTAAGAATTTCTCTCTCTTTCACTGTCTTTGTTTTACAGGTTTTTAAAAGTAATTTATTTTTATAATGGGGTTTAGCTGCTTTTCACGGCTGTGTTTATGCAGCTTTACACCCACTTGACACACTTCCAGAGAGATATCAATACATAGGTTTTACGATTCTTACTAGTCACATATATTCTTGTGCGGTGAATAGGGGTTGTTGAGTCCAGTTCACTGAGCAAGGAGTAGGTCTTGTCTATTACATATTGGGTGTATGGAACAGTATCTGAGCGAATTTGAAACCCTTGTTTTATGCATCACCCCACCTCACCTTTCCCGTTAAGCAGCCATAGTGTGTTTTCTAAACGTGTGACTCTGTTCTGTTTTGTAATTCAGTTCAGGTGTAGCGGTTTTTACATTCCCTCTATAAGTGATAGCTTATGATAAGTGTCTTTTTCTGTGTCACTTATTTCACTTAGAATCGTCGTACCTAAATCCACTCATCTTGCTTCTACTAGCCTTATGACATTGATTTCATGTCTGAGTGATATTCCTTTGTACATAAGGACCACAACTTCTTTATCCATTTTTCTCTTTCCTGGGATATTTAAGGTGTCATGAAGTGGAGGTTCTTGTCAAAATAGCAGCCCTAAACATTGGGGTGCCTGTGTCTTGCTGATTTTTAGTTTTCCCAATTTATACGCCCATGAGTGGACGTGCCCTATGCTCCCTAAGCTGTGTTTTTTCGATGTTTCAGGACACACCGTACACTTCTCCAGTGTGGCTTTTGGCAATTTACATCCCGCCCATCAGCGTAGCAAGGCTGCCATTTCTCCATGGCCTGTACTGCATTTCTGGTTTTGACACTTTTTGCAGCATGGCCCTTTTGACCGATGGGAAGCGAGACCTCTTTGTAGCGCTGATTTGACTTTCCAGGTTGCTTGGTTGGCCAAAAAGGGCGTATGCGTTTTTTCCTGAATATATTCAGGAAAAAACGCATACGCCCTTTTTGGCCAAGGGCATCATTGTCGACGTTTTGCCGCTTTTCATGTGCTTTAAAGGCGATTCGAATCTACCTCCTGAAATCTGTTTCCTGCAATTCTGCCTTGCTTTCAAATCCTCTTCGTTGCCTTCCCTCAATATATCTGTGGATGAGAGTTATCATTTATAACTCTGCGGGTTTGTGAATTGCAGTGTCCCTGAGCTCCATTTTTCAACTCGCTTTTTTGGGAGCTGGCCGCAAAAGCGCGGGATTGCCTCAGGCCTTATTCTGGTTCCTGGCGGCAGGCTGAGCCTGTGGTTAATTCTTCTTCCTGATGGGAAAATAGAGTGACCTGTGCCTGTCCCAACACCTAGATCTAGTCTCTCATTGGTTGCCCCTCTTCCCGTTCATCCTCAGGACAAATTGCAACCTGTAGGGAACAGGAGCTTAAAGGTGCTGATTCTCCAAGTAGGGAGATTGCTAGTAAAGTAGCTGGAAAGGCGAACCCGAGCACAAGGAGATGAGAAATGGGGTGCGTTTTAGAAACCTTTCAAAATCACACGGTGTACCATCTTCTGGGTTTCTCATGCATGTTTTCGATGTAGGAAGATGCCCTTGAACCTGGAGATTTGGGACCCATGGGATGGGTACCACGCAGTACTACTTTAAAGGGTCTGAGTTTGCTCACCCAACCTCACCCAACCTCTCAGCCCCAAGAGTGTCCACCCTTATGTCTCATCCAGCTGTGGGTCTAGATATGGTCAATCCAGGTTGCATCACAGCTCCTGAACGAATTTTTTAAGAATTTCTCTCTCTTTCCTGTCTTTGTTTTACAGGTTTTTAAAAGTAATTTATTTTTATAATGGGGTTTAGCTGCTTTTCACGGCTGTGTTTATGCAGCTTTACACCCACTTGACACACTTCCAGAGAGATATCAATACATAGGTTTTACGATTCTTACTAGTCACATATATTCTTGTGCGGTGAATAGGGGTTGTTGAGTCCAGTTCACTGAGCAAGGAGTAGGTCTTGTCTATTACATATTGGGTGTATGGAACAGTATCTGAGCGAATTTGAAACCCTTGTTTTATGCATCACCCCACCTCACCTTTCCCGTTAAGCAGCCATAGTGTGTTTTCTAAACGTGTGACTCTGTTCTGTTTTGTAATTCAGTTCAGGTGTAGCGGTTTTTACATTCCCTCTATAAGTGATAGCTTATGATAAGTGTCTTTTTCTGTGTCACTTATTTCACTTAGAATCGTCGTACCTAAATCCACTCATCTTGCTTCTACTAGCCTTATGACATTGATTTCATGTCTGAGTGATATTCCTTTGTACATAAGGACCACAACTTCTTTATCCATTTTTCTCTTTCCTGGGATATTTAAGGTGTCATGAAGTGGAGGTTCTTGTCAACATAGCAGCCCTAAACATTGGGGTGCCTGTGTCTTGCTGATTTTTAGTTTTCCCAATTTATACGCCCATGAGTGGACGTGCCCTATGCTCCCTAAGCTGTGTTTTTTCGATGTTTCAGGACACACCGTACACTTCTCCAGTGTGGCTTTTGGCAATTTACATCCCGCCCATCAGCGTAGCAAGGCTGCCATTTCTCCATGGCCTGTACTGCATTTCTGGTTTTGACACTTTTTGCAGCATGGCCCTTTTGACCGATGGGAAGCGAGACTTCTTTGTAGCGCTGATTTGACTTTCCAGGTTGCTTGGTTGGCCAAAAAGGGCGTATGCGTTTTTTCCTGAATATATTCAGGAAAAAACGCATACGCCCTTTTTGGCCAAGGGCATCATTGTCGACGTTTTGCCGCTTTTCATGTGCTTTAAAGGCGATTCGAATCTACCTCCTGAAATCTGTTTCCTGCAATTCTGCCTTGCTTTCAAATCCTCTTCGTTGCCTTCCCTCAATATATCTGTGGATGAGAGTTATCATTTATAACTCTGCGGGTTTGTGAATTGCAGTGTCCCTGAGCTCCATTTTTCAACTCGCTTTTTTGGGAGCTGGCCGCAAAAGCGCGGGATTGCCTCAGGCCCTATTCTGGTTCCTGGCGGCAGGCTGAGCCTGTGGTTAATTCTTCTTCCTGATGGGAAAATAGAGTGACCTGTGCCTGTCCCAACACCTAGATCTAGTCTCTCATTGGTTGCCCCTCTTCCCGTTCATCCTCAGGACAAATTGCAACCTGTAGGGAACAGGAGCTTAAAGGTGCTGATTCTGCAAGTAGGGAGATTGCTAGTAAAGTAGCTGGAAAGGCGAACCCGAGCACAAGGAGATGAGAAATTGGGTGCGTTTTAGAAACCTTTCAAAATCACACGGTGTACCATCTTCTGGGTTTCTCATGCATGTTTTCGATGTAGGAAGATGCCCTTGAACCTGGAGATTTGGGACCCATGGGATGGGTACCACGCAGTACTACTTTAAAGGGTCTGAGTTTGCTCACCCAACCTCACCCAACCTCTCAGCCCCAAGAGTGTCCACCCTTATGTCTCATCCAGGTGTGGGTCTAGATATGGTCAATCCAGGTTGCATCACAGCTCCTGAACGAATTTTTTAAGAATTTCTCTCTCTTTCACTGTCTTTGTTTTACAGGTTTTTAAAAGTAATTTATTTTTATAATGGGGTTTAGCTGCTTTTCACGGCTGTGTTTATGCAGCTTTACACCCACTTGACACACTTCCAGAGAGATATCAATACATAGGTTTTACGATTCTTACTAGTCACATATATTCTTGTGCGGTGAATAGGGGTTGTTGAGTCCAGTTCACTGAGCAAGGAGTAGGTCTTGTCTATTACATATTGGGTGTATGGAACAGTATCTGAGCGAATTTGAAACCCTTGTTTTATGCATCACCCCACCTCACCTTTCCCGTTAAGCAGCCATAGTGTGTTTTCTAAACGTGTGACTCTGTTCTGTTTTGTAATTCAGTTCAGGTGTAGCGGTTTTTACATTCCCTCTATAAGTGATAGCTTATGATAAGTGTCTTTTTCTGTGTCACTTATTTCACTTAGAATCGTCGTACCTAAATCCACTCATCTTGCTTCTACTAGCCTTATGACATTGATTTCATGTCTGAGTGATATTCCTTTGTACATAAGGACCACAACTTCTTTATCCATTTTTCTCTTTCCTGGGATATTTAAGGTGTCATGAAGTGGAGGTTCTTGTCAACATAGCAGCCCTAAACATTGGGGTGCCTGTGTCTTGCTGATTTTTAGTTTTCCCAATTTATACGCCCATGAGTGGACGTGCCCTATGCTCCCTAAGCTGTGTTTTTTCGATGTTTCAGGACACACCGTACACTTCTCTAGAGTGGCTGTTGGCAATTTACATCCCGCCCATCAGCGTAGCAAGGCTGCCATTTCTCCATGGCCTGTCCTGCATTTCTGGTTTTGACACTTTTTGCAGCATGGCCCTTTTGACCGATGGGAAGCGAGACCTCTTTGTAGCGCTGATTTGCCTTTCCAGGTTGCTTGGTTGGCCAAAAAGGGCGTATGCGTTTTTTCCTGAATATATTCAGGAAAAAACGCATACGCCCTTTTTGGCCAAGGGCATCATTGTCGACGTTTTGCCGCTTTTCATGTGCTTTAAAGGCGATTCGAATCTACCTCCTGAAATCTGCTTCCTGCAATTCTGCCTTGCTTTCAAATCCTCTTCGTTGCCTTCCCTCAATATATCTGTGGATGAGAGTTATCATTTATAACTCTGCGGGTTTGTGAATTGCAGTGTCCCTGAGCTCCTTTTTTCAACTCGCTTTTTTGGGAGCTGGCCACAAAAGCGCGAGATTGCCTCAGGCCTTATTCTGGTTCCTGGCGGCAGGCTGAGCCTGTGGTTAATTCTTCTTCCTGATGGGAAAATAGAGTGACCTGTGCCTGTCCCAACACCTAGATCTAGTCTCTCATTGGTTGCCCCTCTTCCCGTTCATCCTCAGGACAAATTGCAACCTGTAGGGAACAGGAGCTTAAAGGTGCTGATTCTCCAAGTAGGGAGATTGCTAGTAAAGTAGCTGGAAAGGCGAACCCGAGCACAAGGAGATGAGAAATTGGGTGCGTTTTAGAAACCTTTCAAAATCACACGGTGTACCATCTTCTGGGTTTCTCATGCATGTTTTCGATGTAGGAAGATGCCCTTGAACCTGGAGATTTGGGACCCATGGGATGGGTACCACGCAGTACTACTTTAAAGGGTCTGAGTTTGCTCACCCAACCTCACCCAACCTCTCAGCCCCAAGAGTGTCCACCCTTATGTCTCATCCAGGTGTGGGTCTAGATATGGTCAATCCAGGTTGCATCACAGCTCCTGAACGAATTTTTTAAGAATTTCTCTCTCTTTCACTGTCTTTGTTTTACAGGTTTTTAAAAGTAATTTATTTTTATAATGGGGTTTAGCTGCTTTTCACGGCTGTGTTTATGCAGCTTTACACCCACTTGACACACTTCCAGAGAGATATCAATACATAGGTTTTACGATTCTTACTAGTCACATATATTCTTGTGCGGTGAATAGGGGTTGTTGAGTCCAGTTCACTGAGCAAGGAGTAGGTCTTGTCTATTACATATTGGGTGTATGGAACAGTATCTGAGCGAATTTGAAACCCTTGTTTTATGCATCACCCCACCTCACCTTTCCCGTTAAGCAGCCATAGTGTGTTTTCTAAACGTGTGACTCTGTTCTGTTTTGTAATTCAGTTCAGGTGTAGCGGTTTTTACATTCCCTCTATAAGTGATAGCTTATGATAAGTGTCTTTTTCTGTGTCACTTATTTCACTTAGAATCGTCGTACCTAAATCCACTCATCTTGCTTCTACTAGCCTTATGACATTGATTTCATGTCTGAGTGATATTCCTTTGTACATAAGGACCACAACTTCTTTATCCATTTTTCTCTTTCCTGGGATATTTAAGGTGTCATGAAGTGGAGGTTCTTGTCAACATAGCAGCCCTAAACTTTGGGGTGCCTGTGTCTTGCTGATTTTTAGTTTTCCCAATTTATACGCCAATGAGTGGACGTGCCCTATGCTCCCTAAGCTGTGTTTTTTCGATGTTTCAGGACACACCGTACACTTCTCCAGTGTGGCTTTTGGCAATTTACATCCCGCCCATCAGCGTAGCAAGGCTGCCATTTCTCCATGGCCTGTACTGCATTTCTGGTTTTGACACTTTTTGCAGCATGGCCCTTTTGACCGATGGGAAGCGAGACTTCTTTGTAGCGCTGATTTGACTTTCCAGGTTGCTTGGTTGGCCAAAAAGGGCGTATGCGTTTTTTCCTGAATATATTCAGGAAAAAACGCATACGCCCTTTTTGGCCAAGGGCATCATTGTCGACGTTTTGCCGCTTTTCATGTGCTTTAAAGGCGATTCGAATCTACCTCCTGAAATCTGTTTCCTGCAATTCTGCCTTGCTTTCAAATCCTCTTCGTTGCCTTCCCTCAATATATCTGTGGATGAGAGTTATCATTTATAACTCTGCGGGTTTGTGAATTGCAGTGTCCCTGAGCTCCATTTTTCAACTCGCTTTTTTGGGAGCTGGCCGCAAAAGCGCGGGATTGCCTCAGGCCCTATTCTGGTTCCTGGCGGCAGGCTGAGCCTGTGGTTAATTCTTCTTCCTGATGGGAAAATAGAGTGACCTGTGCCTGTCCCAACACCTAGATCTAGTCTCTCATTGGTTGCCCCTCTTCCCGTTCATCCTCAGGACAAATTGCAACCTGTAGGGAACAGGAGCTTAAAGGTGCTGATTCTCCAAGTAGGGAGATTGCTAGTAAAGTAGCTGGAAAGGCGAACCCGAGCACAAGGAGATGAGAAATTGGGTGCGTTTTAGAAACCTTTCAAAATCACACGGTGTACCATCTTCTGGGTTTCTCATGCATGTTTTCGATGTAGGAAGATGCCCTTGAACCTGGAGATTTGGGACCCATGGGATGGGTACCACGCAGTACTACTTTAAAGGGTCTGAGTTTGCTCACCCAACCTCACCCAACCTCTCAGCCCCAAGAGTGTCCACCCTTATGTCTCATCCAGGTGTGGGTCTAGATATGGTCAATCCAGGTTGCATCACAGCTCCTGAACGAATTTTTTAAGAATTTCTCTCTCTTTCACTGTCTTTGTTTTACAGGTTTTTAAAAGTAATTTATTTTTATAATGGGGTTTAGCTGCTTTTCACGGCTGTGTTTATGCAGCTTTACACCCACTTGACACACTTCCAGAGAGATATCAATACATAGGTTTTACGATTCTTACTAGTCACATATATTCTTGTGCGGTGAATAGGGGTTGTTGAGTCCAGTTCACTGAGCAAGGAGTAGGTCTTGTCTATTACATATTGGGTGTATGGAACAGTATCTGAGCGAATTTGAAACCCTTGTTTTATGCATCACCCCACCTCACCTTTCCCGTTAAGCAGCCATAGTGTGTTTTCTAAACGTGTGACTCTGTTCTGTTTTGTAATTCAGTTCAGGTGTAGCGGTTTTTACATTCCCTCTATAAGTGATAGCTTATGATAAGTGTCTTTTTCTGTGTCACTTATTTCACTTAGAATCGTCGTACCTAAATCCACTCATCTTGCTTCTACTAGCCTTATGACATTGATTTCATGTCTGAGTGATATTCCTTTGTACATAAGGACGACAACTTCTTTATCCATTTTTCTCTTTCCTGGGATATTTAAGGTGTCATGAAGTGGAGGTTCTTGTCAAAATAGCAGCCCTAAACATTGGGGTGCCTGTGTCTTGCTGATTTTTAGTTTTCCCAATTTATACGCCCATGAGTGGACGTGCCCTATGCTCCCTAAGCTGTGTTTTTTCGATGTTTCAGGACACACCGTACACTTCTCCAGTGTGGCTTTTGGCAATTTACATCCCGCCCATCAGCGTAGCAAGGCTGCCATTTCTCCATGGCCTGTACTGCATTTCTGGTTTTGACACTTTTTGCAGCATGGCCCTTTTGACCGATGGGAAGCGAGACCTCTTTGTAGCGCTGATTTGACTTTCCAGGTTGCTTGGTTGGCCAAAAAGGGCGTATGCGTTTTTTCCTGAATATATTCAGGAAAAAACGCATACGCCCTTTTTGGCCAAGGGCATCATTGTCGACGTTTTGCCGCTTTTCATGTGCTTTAAAGGCGATTCGAATCTACCTCCTGAAATCTGTTTCCTGCAATTCTGCCTTGCTTTCAAATCCTCTTCGTTGCCTTCCCTCAATATATCTGTGGATGAGAGTTATCATTTATAACTCTGCGGGTTTGTGAATTGCAGTGTCCCTGAGCTCCATTTTTCAACTCGCTTTTTTGGGAGCTGGCCGCAAAAGCGCGGGATTGCCTCAGGCCTTATTCTGGTTCCTGGCGGCAGGCTGAGCCTGTGGTTAATTCTTCTTCCTGATGGGAAAATAGAGTGACCTGTGCCTGTCCCAACACCTAGATCTAGTCTCTCATTGGTTGCCCCTCTTCCCGTTCATCCTCAGGACAAATTGCAACCTGTAGGGAACAGGAGCTTAAAGGTGCTGATTCTCCAAGTAGGGAGATTGCTAGTAAAGTAGCTGGAAAGGCGAACCCGAGCACAAGGAGATGAGAAATGGGGTGCGTTTTAGAAACCTTTCAAAATCACACGGTGTACCATCTTCTGGGTTTCTCATGCATGTTTTCGATGTAGGAAGATGCCCTTGAACCTGGAGATTTGGGACCCATGGGATGGGTACCACGCAGTACTACTTTAAAGGGTCTGAGTTTGCTCACCCAACCTCACCCAACCTCTCAGCCCCAAGAGTGTCCACCCTTATGTCTCATCCAGGTGTGGGTCTAGATATGGTCAATCCAGGTTGCATCACAGCTCCTGAACGAATTTTTTAAGAATTTCTCTCTCTTTCACTGTCTTTGTTTTACAGGTTTTTAAAAGTAATTTATTTTTATAATGGGGTTTAGCTGCTTTTCACGGCTGTGTTTATGCAGCTTTACACCCACTTGACACACTTCCAGAGAGATATCAATACATAGGTTTTACGATTCTTACTAGTCACATATATTCTTGTGCGGTGAATAGGGGTTGTTGAGTCCAGTTCACTGAGCAAGGAGTAGGTCTTGTCTATTACATATTGGGTGTATGGAACAGTATCTGAGCGAATTTGAAACCCTTGTTTTATGCATCACCCCACCTCACCTTTCCCGTTAAGCAGCCATAGTGTGTTTTCTAAACGTGTGACTCTGTTCTGTTTTGTAATTCAGTTCAGGTGTAGCGGTTTTTACATTCCCTCTATAAGTGATAGCTTATGATAAGTGTCTTTTTCTGTGTCACTTATTTCACTTAGAATCGTCGTACCTAAATCCACTCATCTTGCTTCTACTAGCCTTATGACATTGATTTCATGTCTGAGTGATATTCCTTTGTACATAAGGACCACAACTTCTTTATCCATTTTTCTCTTTCCTGGGATATTTAAGGTGTCATGAAGTGGAGGTTCTTGTCAACATAGCAGCCCTAAACATTGGGGTGCCTGTGTCTTGCTGATTTTTAGTTTTCCCAATTTATACGCCCATGAGTGGACGTGCCCTATGCTCCCTAAGCTGTGTTTTTTCGATGTTTCAGGACACACCGTACACTTCTCTAGAGTGGCTGTTGGCAATTTACATCCCGCCCATCAGCGTAGCAAGGCTGCCATTTCTCCATGGCCTGTCCTGCATTTCTGGTTTTGACACTTTTTGCAGCATGGCCCTTTTGACCGATGGGAAGCGAGACCTCTTTGTAGCGCTGATTTGCCTTTCCAGGTTGCTTGGTTGGCCAAAAAGGGCGTATGCGTTTTTTCCTGAATATATTCAGGAAAAAACGCATACGCCCTTTTTGGCCAAGGGCATCATTGTCGACGTTTTGCCGCTTTTCATGTGCTTTAAAGGCGATTCGAATCTACCTCCTGAAATCTGCTTCCTGCAATTCTGCCTTGCTTTCAAATCCTCTTCGTTGCCTTCCCTCAATATATCTGTGGATGAGAGTTATCATTTATAACTCTGCGGGTTTGTGAATTGCAGTGTCCCTGAGCTCCATTTTTCAACTCGCTTTTTTGGGAGCTGGCCACAAAAGCGCGAGATTGCCTCAGGCCTTATTCTGGTTCCTGGCGGCAGGCTGAGCCTGTGGTTAATTCTTCTTCCTGATGGGAAAATAGAGTGACCTGTGCCTCTACCAACACCTAGATCTAGTCTCTCATTGGTTGCCCCTCTTCCCGTTCATCCTCAGGACAAATTGCAACCTGTAGGGAACAGGAGCTTAAAGGTGCTGATTCTCCAAGTAGGGAGATTGCTAGTAAAGTAGCTGGAAAGGCGAACCCTAGCACAAGGAGATGAGAAATGGGGTGCGTTTTAGAAACCTTTCAAAATCACACGGTGTACCATCTTCTGGGTTTCTCATGCATGTTTTCGATGTAGGAAGATGCCCTTGAACCTGGAGATTTGGGACCCATGGGATGGGTACCACGCAGTACTACTTTAAAGGGTCTGAGTTTGCTCACCCAACCTCACCCAACCTCTCAGCCCCAAGAGTGTCCACCCTTATGTCTCATCCAGGTGTGGGTCTAGATATGGTCAATCCAGGTTGCATCACAGCTCCTGAACGAATTTTTTAAGAATTTCTCTCTCTTTCACTGTCTTTGTTTTACAGGTTTTTAAAAGTAATTTATTTTTATAATGGGGTTTAGCTGCTTTTCACGGCTGTGTTTATGCAGCTTTACACCCACTTGACACACTTCCAGAGAGATATCAATACATAGGTTTTACGATTCTTACTAGTCACATATATTCTTGTGCGGTGAATAGGGGTTGTTGAGTCCAGTTCACTGAGCAAGGAGTAGGTCTTGTCTATTACATATTGGGTGTATGGAACAGTATCTGAGCGAATTTGAAACCCTTGTTTTATGCATCACCCCACCTCACCTTTCCCGTTAAGCAGCCATAGTGTGTTTTCTAAACGTGTGACTCTGTTCTGTTTTGTAATTCAGTTCAGGTGTAGCGGTTTTTACATTCCCTCTATAAGTGATAGCTTATGATAAGTGTCTTTTTCTGTGTCACTTATTTCACTTAGAATCGTCGTACCTAAATCCACTCATCTTGCTTCTACTAGCCTTATGACATTGATTTCATGTCTGAGTGATATTCCTTTGTACATAAGGACCACAACTTCTTTATCCATTTTTCTCTTTCCTGGGATATTTAAGGTGTCATGAAGTGGAGGTTCTTGTCAAAATAGCAGCCCTAAACATTGGGGTGCCTGTGTCTTGCTGATTTTTAGTTTTCCCAATTTATACGCCCATGAGTGGACGTGCCCTATGCTCCCTAAGCTGTGTTTTTTCGATGTTTCAGGACACACCGTACACTTCTCCAGTGTGGCTTTTGGCAATTTACATCCCGCCCATCAGCGTAGCAAGGCTGCCATTTCTCCATGGCCTGTACTGCATTTCTGGTTTTGACACTTTTTGCAGCATGGCCCTTTTGACCGATGGGAAGCGAGACCTCTTTGTAGCGCTGATTTGACTTTCCAGGTTGCTTGGTTGGCCAAAAAGGGCGTATGCGTTTTTTCCTGAATATATTCAGGAAAAAACGCATACGCCCTTTTTGGCCAAGGGCATCATTGTCGACGTTTTGCCGCTTTTCATGTGCTTTAAAGGCGATTCGAATCTACCTCCTGAAATCTGTTTCCTGCAATTCTGCCTTGCTTTCAAATCCTCTTCGTTGCCTTCCCTCAATATATCTGTGGATGAGAGTTATCATTTATAACTCTGCGGGTTTGTGAATTGCAGTGTCCCTGAGCTCCATTTTTCAACTCGCTTTTTTGGGAGCTGGCCGCAAAAGCGCGGGATTGCCTCAGGCCTTATTCTGGTTCCTGGCGGCAGGCTGAGCCTGTGGTTAATTCTTCTTCCTGATGGGAAAATAGAGTGACCTGTGCCTGTCCCAACACCTAGATCTAGTCTCTCATTGGTTGCCCCTCTTCCCGTTCATCCTCAGGACAAATTGCAACCTGTAGGGAACAGGAGCTTAAAGGTGCTGATTCTCCAAGTAGGGAGATTGCTAGTAAAGTAGCTGGAAAGGCGAACCCGAGCACAAGGAGATGAGAAATGGGGTGCGTTTTAGAAACCTTTCAAAATCACACGGTGTACCATCTTCTGGGTTTCTCATGCATGTTTTCGATGTAGGAAGATGCCCTTGAACCTGGAGATTTGGGACCCATGGGATGGGTACCACGCAGTACTACTTTAAAGGGTCTGAGTTTGCTCACCCAACCTCACCCAACCTCTCAGCCCCAAGAGTGTCCACCCTTATGTCTCATCCAGCTGTGGGTCTAGATATGGTCAATCCAGGTTGCATCACAGCTCCTGAACGAATTTTTTAAGAATTTCTCTCTCTTTCCTGTCTTTGTTTTACAGGTTTTTAAAAGTAATTTATTTTTATAATGGGGTTTAGCTGCTTTTCACGGCTGTGTTTATGCAGCTTTACACCCACTTGACACACTTCCAGAGAGATATCAATACATAGGTTTTACGATTCTTACTAGTCACATATATTCTTGTGCGGTGAATAGGGGTTGTTGAGTCCAGTTCACTGAGCAAGGAGTAGGTCTTGTCTATTACATATTGGGTGTATGGAACAGTATCTGAGCGAATTTGAAACCCTTGTTTTATGCATCACCCCACCTCACCTTTCCCGTTAAGCAGCCATAGTGTGTTTTCTAAACGTGTGACTCTGTTCTGTTTTGTAATTCAGTTCAGGTGTAGCGGTTTTTACATTCCCTCTATAAGTGATAGCTTATGATAAGTGTCTTTTTCTGTGTCACTTATTTCACTTAGAATCGTCGTACCTAAATCCACTCATCTTGCTTCTACTAGCCTTATGACATTGATTTCATGTCTGAGTGATATTCCTTTGTACATAAGGACCACAACTTCTTTATCCATTTTTCTCTTTCCTGGGATATTTAAGGTGTCATGAAGTGGAGGTTCTTGTCAACATAGCAGCCCTAAACATTGGGGTGCCTGTGTCTTGCTGATTTTTAGTTTTCCCAATTTATACGCCCATGAGTGGACGTGCCCTATGCTCCCTAAGCTGTGTTTTTTCGATGTTTCAGGACACACCGTACACTTCTCCAGTGTGGCTTTTGGCAATTTACATCCCGCCCATCAGCGTAGCAAGGCTGCCATTTCTCCATGGCCTGTACTGCATTTCTGGTTTTGACACTTTTTGCAGCATGGCCCTTTTGACCGATGGGAAGCGAGACTTCTTTGTAGCGCTGATTTGACTTTCCAGGTTGCTTGGTTGGCCAAAAAGGGCGTATGCGTTTTTTCCTGAATATATTCAGGAAAAAACGCATACGCCCTTTTTGGCCAAGGGCATCATTGTCGACGTTTTGCCGCTTTTCATGTGCTTTAAAGGCGATTCGAATCTACCTCCTGAAATCTGTTTCCTGCAATTCTGCCTTGCTTTCAAATCCTCTTCGTTGCCTTCCCTCAATATATCTGTGGATGAGAGTTATCATTTATAACTCTGCGGGTTTGTGAATTGCAGTGTCCCTGAGCTCCATTTTTCAACTCGCTTTTTTGGGAGCTGGCCGCAAAAGCGCGGGATTGCCTCAGGCCCTATTCTGGTTCCTGGCGGCAGGCTGAGCCTGTGGTTAATTCTTCTTCCTGATGGGAAAATAGAGTGACCTGTGCCTGTCCCAACACCTAGATCTAGTCTCTCATTGGTTGCCCCTCTTCCCGTTCATCCTCAGGACAAATTGCAACCTGTAGGGAACAGGAGCTTAAAGGTGCTGATTCTGCAAGTAGGGAGATTGCTAGTAAAGTAGCTGGAAAGGCGAACCCGAGCACAAGGAGATGAGAAATTGGGTGCGTTTTAGAAACCTTTCAAAATCACACGGTGTACCATCTTCTGGGTTTCTCATGCATGTTTTCGATGTAGGAAGATGCCCTTGAACCTGGAGATTTGGGACCCATGGGATGGGTACCACGCAGTACTACTTTAAAGGGTCTGAGTTTGCTCACCCAACCTCACCCAACCTCTCAGCCCCAAGAGTGTCCACCCTTATGTCTCATCCAGGTGTGGGTCTAGATATGGTCAATCCAGGTTGCATCACAGCTCCTGAACGAATTTTTTAAGAATTTCTCTCTCTTTCACTGTCTTTGTTTTACAGGTTTTTAAAAGTAATTTATTTTTATAATGGGGTTTAGCTGCTTTTCACGGCTGTGTTTATGCAGCTTTACACCCACTTGACACACTTCCAGAGAGATATCAATACATAGGTTTTACGATTCTTACTAGTCACATATATTCTTGTGCGGTGAATAGGGGTTGTTGAGTCCAGTTCACTGAGCAAGGAGTAGGTCTTGTCTATTACATATTGGGTGTATGGAACAGTATCTGAGCGAATTTGAAACCCTTGTTTTATGCATCACCCCACCTCACCTTTCCCGTTAAGCAGCCATAGTGTGTTTTCTAAACGTGTGACTCTGTTCTGTTTTGTAATTCAGTTCAGGTGTAGCGGTTTTTACATTCCCTCTATAAGTGATAGCTTATGATAAGTGTCTTTTTCTGTGTCACTTATTTCACTTAGAATCGTCGTACCTAAATCCACTCATCTTGCTTCTACTAGCCTTATGACATTGATTTCATGTCTGAGTGATATTCCTTTGTACATAAGGACCACAACTTCTTTATCCATTTTTCTCTTTCCTGGGATATTTAAGGTGTCATGAAGTGGAGGTTCTTGTCAACATAGCAGCCCTAAACATTGGGGTGCCTGTGTCTTGCTGATTTTTAGTTTTCCCAATTTATACGCCCATGAGTGGACGTGCCCTATGCTCCCTAAGCTGTGTTTTTTCGATGTTTCAGGACACACCGTACACTTCTCTAGAGTGGCTGTTGGCAATTTACATCCCGCCCATCAGCGTAGCAAGGCTGCCATTTCTCCATGGCCTGTCCTGCATTTCTGGTTTTGACACTTTTTGCAGCATGGCCCTTTTGACCGATGGGAAGCGAGACCTCTTTGTAGCGCTGATTTGCCTTTCCAGGTTGCTTGGTTGGCCAAAAAGGGCGTATGCGTTTTTTCCTGAATATATTCAGGAAAAAACGCATACGCCCTTTTTGGCCAAGGGCATCATTGTCGACGTTTTGCCGCTTTTCATGTGCTTTAAAGGCGATTCGAATCTACCTCCTGAAATCTGCTTCCTGCAATTCTGCCTTGCTTTCAAATCCTCTTCGTTGCCTTCCCTCAATATATCTGTGGATGAGAGTTATCATTTATAACTCTGCGGGTTTGTGAATTGCAGTGTCCCTGAGCTCCTTTTTTCAACTCGCTTTTTTGGGAGCTGGCCACAAAAGCGCGAGATTGCCTCAGGCCTTATTCTGGTTCCTGGCGGCAGGCTGAGCCTGTGGTTAATTCTTCTTCCTGATGGGAAAATAGAGTGACCTGTGCCTCTACCAACACCTAGATCTAGTCTCTCATTGGTTGCCCCTCTTCCCGTTCATCCTCAGGACAAATTGCAACCTGTAGGGAACAGGAGCTTAAAGGTGCTGATTCTCCAAGTAGGGAGATTGCTAGTAAAGTAGCTGGAAAGGCGAACCCTAGCACAAGGAGATGAGAAATGGGGTGCGTTTTAGAAACCTTTCAAAATCACACGGTGTACCATCTTCTGGGTTTCTCATGCATGTTTTTGATGTAGGAAGATGCCCTTGAACCTGGAGATTTGGGACCCATGGGATGGGTACCACGCAGTACTACTTTAAAGGGTCTGAGTTTGCTCACCCAACCTCACCCAACCTCTCAGCCCCAAGAGTGTCCACCCTTATGTCTCATCCAGGTGTGGGTCTAGATATGGTCAATCCAGGTTGCATCACAGCTCCTGAACGAATTTTTTAAGAATTTCTCTCTCTTTCACTGTCTTTGTTTTACAGGTTTTTAAAAGTAATTTATTTTTATAATGGGGTTTAGCTGCTTTTCACGGCTGTGTTTATGCAGCTTTACACCCACTTGACACACTTCCAGAGAGATATCAATACATAGGTTTTACGATTCTTACTAGTCACATATATTCTTGTGCGGTGAATAGGGGTTGTTGAGTCCAGTTCACTGAGCAAGGAGTAGGTCTTGTCTATTACATATTGGGTGTATGGAACAGTATCTGAGCGAATTTGAAACCCTTGTTTTATGCATCACCCCACCTCACCTTTCCCGTTAAGCAGCCATAGTGTGTTTTCTAAACGTGTGACTCTGTTCTGTTTTGTAATTCAGTTCAGGTGTAGCGGTTTTTACATTCCCTCTATAAGTGATAGCTTATGATAAGTGTCTTTTTCTGTGTCACTTATTTCACTTAGAATCGTCGTACCTAAATCCACTCATCTTGCTTCTACTAGCCTTATGACATTGATTTCATGTCTGAGTGATATTCCTTTGTACATAAGGACCACAACTTCTTTATCCATTTTTCTCTTTCCTGGGATATTTAAGGTGTCATGAAGTGGAGGTTCTTGTCAAAATAGCAGCCCTAAACATTGGGGTGCCTGTGTCTTGCTGATTTTTAGTTTTCCCAATTTATACGCCCATGAGTGGACGGGCCCTATGCTCCCTAAGCTGTGTTTTTTCGATGTTTCAGGACACACCGTACACTTCTCCAGTGTGGCTTTTGGCAATTTACATCCCGCCCATCAGCGTAGCAAGGCTGCCATTTCTCCATGGCCTGTACTGCATTTCTGGTTTTGACACTTTTTGCAGCATGGCCCTTTTGACCGATGGGAAGCGAGACCTCTTTGTAGCGCTGATTTGACTTTCCAGGTTGCTTGGTTGGCCAAAAAGGGCGTATGCGTTTTTTCCTGAATATATTCAGGAAAAAACGCATACGCCCTTTTTGGCCAAGGGCATCATTGTGGACGTTTTGCCGCTTTTCATGTGCTTTAAAGGCGATTCGAATCTACCTCCTGAAATCTGTTTCCTGCAATTCTGCCTTGCTTTCAAATCCTCTTCGTTGCCTTCCCTCAATATATCTGTGGATGAGAGTTATCATTTATAACTCTGCGGGTTTGTGAATTGCAGTGTCCCTGAGCTCCATTTTTCAACTCGCTTTTTTGGGAGCTGGCCGCAAAAGCGCGGGATTGCCTCAGGCCCTATTCTGGTTCCTGGCGGCAGGCTGAGCCTGTGGTTAATTCTTCTTCCTGATGGGAAAATAGAGTGACCTGTGCCTGTCCCAACACCTAGATCTAGTCTCTCATTGGTTGCCCCTCTTCCCGTTCATCCTCAGGACAAATTGCAACCTGTAGGGAACAGGAGCTTAAAGGTGCTGATTCTCCAAGTAGGGAGATTGCTAGTAAAGTAGCTGGAAAGGCGAACCCGAGCACAAGGAGATGAGAAATGGGGTGCGTTTTAGAAACCTTTCAAAATCACACGGTGTACCATCTTCTGGGTTTCTCATGCATGTTTTCGATGTAGGAAGATGCCCTTGAACCTGGAGATTTGGGACCCATGGGATGGGTACCACGCAGTACTACTTTAAAGGGTCTGAGTTTGCTCACCCAACCTCACCCAACCTCTCAGCCCCAAGAGTGTCCACCCTTATGTCTCATCCAGGTGTGGGTCTAGATATGGTCAATCCAGGTTGCATCACAGCTCCTGAACGAATTTTTTAAGAATTTCTCTCTCTTTCACTGTCTTTGTTTTACAGGTTTTTAAAAGTAATTTATTTTTATAATGGGGTTTAGCTGCTTTTCACGGCTGTGTTTATGCAGCTTTACACCCACTTGACACACTTCCAGAGAGATATCAATACATAGGTTTTACGATTCTTACTAGTCACATATATTCTTGTGCGGTGAATAGGGGTTGTTGAGTCCAGTTCACTGAGCAAGGAGTAGGTCTTGTCTATTACATATTGGGTGTATGGAACAGTATCTGAGCGAATTTGAAACCCTTGTTTTATGCATCACCCCACCTCACCTTTCCCGTTAAGCAGCCATAGTGTGTTTTCTAAACGTGTGACTCTGTTCTGTTTTGTCATTCAGTTCAGGTGTAGCGGTTTTTACATTCCCTCTATAAGTGATAGCTTATGATAAGTGTCTTTTTCTGTGTCACTTATTTCACTTAGAATCGTCGTACCTAAATCCACTCATCTTGCTTCTACTAGCCTTATGACATTGATTTCATGTCTGAGTGATATTCCTTTGTACATAAGGACCACAACTTCTTTATCCATTTTTCTCTTTCCTGGGATATTTAAGGTGTCATGAAGTGGAGGTTCTTGTCAACATAGCAGCCCTAAACATTGGGGTGCCTGTGTCTTGCTGATTTTTAGTTTTCCCAATTTATACGCCCATGAGTGGACGTGCCCTATGCTCCCTAAGCTGTGTTTTTTCGATGTTTCAGGACACACCGTACACTTCTCCAGTGTGGCTTTTGGCAATTTACATCCCGCCCATCAGCGTAGCAAGGCTGCCATTTCTCCATGGCCTGTACTGCATTTCTGGTTTTGACACTTTTTGCAGCATGGCCCTTTTGACCGATGGGAAGCGAGACTTCTTTGTAGCGCTGATTTGACTTTCCAGGTTGCTTGGTTGGCCAAAAAGGGCGTATGCGTTTTTTCCTGAATATATTCAGGAAAAAACGCATACGCCCTTTTTGGCCAAGGGCATCATTGCCGACGTTTTGCCGCTTTTCATGTGCTTTAAAGGCGATTCGAATCTACCTCCTGAAATCTGTTTCCTGCAATTCTGCCTTGCTTTCAAATCCTCTTCGTTGCCTTCCCTCAATATATCTGTGGATGAGAGTTATCATTTATAACTCTGCGGGTTTGTGAATTGCAGTGTCCCTGAGCTCCATTTTTCAACTCGCTTTTTTGGGAGCTGGCCGCAAAAGCGCGGGATTGCCTCAGGCCCTATTCTGGTTCCTGGCGGCAGGCTGAGCCTGTGGTTAATTCTTCTTCCTGATGGGAAAATAGAGTGACCTGTGCCTGTCCCAACACCTAGATCTAGTCTCTCATTGGTTGCCCCTCTTCCCGTTCATCCTCAGGACAAATTGCAACCTGTAGGGAACAGGAGCTTAAAGGTGCTGATTCTCCAAGTAGGGAGATTGCTAGTAAAGTAGCTGGAAAGGCGAACCCGAGCACAAGGAGATGAGAAATTGGGTGCGTTTTAGAAACCTTTCAAAATCACACGGTGTACCATCTTCTGGGTTTCTCATGCATGTTTTCGATGTAGGAAGATGCCCTTGAACCTGGAGATTTGGGACCCATGGGATGGGTACCACGCAGTACTACTTTAAAGGGTCTGAGTTTGCTCACCCAACCTCACCCAACCTCTCAGCCCCAAGAGTGTCCACCCTTATGTCTCATCCAGGTGTGGGTCTAGATATGGTCAATCCAGGTTGCATCACAGCTCCTGAACGAATTTTTTAAGAATTTCTCTCTCTTTCACTGTCTTTGTTTTACAGGTTTTTAAAAGTAATTTATTTTTATAATGGGGTTTAGCTGCTTTTCACGGCTGTGTTTATGCGGCTTTACACCCACTTGGCTCACTTCCAGAGAGATATCAATACATAGGTTTTACGATTCTTACTAGTCAGATATATTCTTGTGCGGTGAATAGGGGATGTTGAGTCCAGTTCACTGAGCAAGGAGTACGTCTTGTCTATTACATATTGGGTGTATGGAACAGTATCTGAGCGAATTTGAAACCCTTGTTTTATGCATCACCCCACCTCACCTTTCCCGTTAAGCAGCCATAGTGTGTTTTCTAAACGTGTGACTCTGTTCTGTTTTGTAATTCAGTTCAGGTGTAGCGGTTTTTACATTCCCTCTATAAGTGATAGCTTATGATAAGTGTCTTTTTCTGTGTCACTTATTTCACTTAGAATCGTCGTACCTAAATCCACTCATCTTGCTTCTACTAGCCTTATGACATTGATTTCATGTCTGAGTGATATTCCTTTGTACATAAGGACCACAACTTCTTTATCCATTTTTCTCTTTCCTGGGATATTTAAGGTGTCATGAAGTGGAGGTTCTTGTCAACATAGCAGCCCTAAACATTGGGGTGCCTGTGTCTTGCTGATTTTTAGTTTTCCCAATTTATACGCCCATGAGTGGACGTGCCCTATGCTCCCTAAGCTGTGTTTTTTCGATGTTTCAGGACACTCCGTACACTTCTCCAGAGTGGCTGTTGGCAATTTACATCCCGCCCATCAGCGTAGCAAGGCTGCCATTTCTCCATGGCCTGTCCTGCATTTCTGGTTTTGACACTTTTTGCAGCATGGCCCTTTTGACCGATGGGAAGCGAGACCTCTTTGTAGCGCTGATTTGCCTTTCCAGGTTGCTTGGTTGGCCAAAAAGGGCGTATGCGTTTTTTCCTGAATATATTCAGGAAAAAACGCATACGCCCTTTTTGGCCAAGGGCATCATTGTCGACGTTTTGCCGCTTTTCATGTGCTTTAAAGGCGATTCGAATCTACCTCCTGAAATCTGTTTCCTGCAATTCTGCCTTGCTTTCAAATCCTCTTCGTTGCCTTCCCTCAATATATCTGTGGATGAGAGTTATCATTTATAACTCTGCGGGTTTGTGAATTGCAGTGTCCCTGAGCTCCATTTTTCAACTCGCTTTTTTGGGAGCTGGCCGCAAAAGCGCGGGATTGCCTCAGGCCCTATTCTGGTTCCTGGCGGCAGGCTGAGCCTGTGGTTAATTCTTCTTCCTGATGGGAAAATAGAGTGACCTGTGCCTGTCCCAACACCTAGATCTAGTCTCTCATTGGTTGCCCCTCTTCCCGTTCATCCTCAGGACAAATTGCAACCTGTAGGGAACAGGAGCTTAAAGGTGCTGATTCTCCAAGTAGGGAGATTGCTAGTAAAGTAGCTGGAAAGGCGAACCCGAGCACAAGGAGATGAGAAATTGGGTGCGTTTTAGAAACCTTTCAAAATCACACGGTGTACCATCTTCTGGGTTTCTCATGCATGTTTTCGATGTAGGAAGATGCCCTTGAACCTGGAGATTTGGGACCCATGGGATGGGTACCACGCAGTACTACTTTAAAGGGTCTGAGTTTGCTCACCCAACCTCACCCAACCTCTCAGCCCCAAGAGTGTCCACCCTTATGTCTCATCCAGGTGTGGGTCTAGATATGGTCAATCCAGGTTGCATCACAGCTCCTGAACGAATTTTTTAAGAATTTCTCTCTCTTTCACTGTCTTTGTTTTACAGGTTTTTAAAAGTAATTTATTTTTATAATGGGGTTTAGCTGCTTTTCACGGCTGTGTTTATGCAGCTTTACACCCACTTGACACACTTCCAGAGAGATATCAATACATAGGTTTTACGATTCTTACTAGTCACATATATTCTTGTGCGGTGAATAGGGGTTGTTGAGTCCAGTTCACTGAGCAAGGAGTAGGTCTTGTCTATTACATATTGGGTGTATGGAACAGTATCTGAGCGAATTTGAAACCCTTGTTTTATGCATCACCCCACCTCACCTTTCCCGTTAAGCAGCCATAGTGTGTTTTCTAAACGTGTGACTCTGTTCTGTTTTGTAATTCAGTTCAGGTGTAGCGGTTTTTACATTCCCTCTATAAGTGATAGCTTATGATAAGTGTCTTTTTCTGTGTCACTTATTTCACTTAGAATCGTCGTACCTAAATCCACTCATCTTGCTTCTACTAGCCTTATGACATTGATTTCATGTCTGAGTGATATTCCTTTGTACATAAGGACCACAACTTCTTTATCCATTTTTCTCTTTCCTGGGATATTTAAGGTGTCATGAAGTGGAGGTTCTTGTCAACATAGCAGCCCTAAACATTGGGGTGCCTGTGTCTTGCTGATTTTTAGTTTTCCCAATTTATACGCCCATGAGTGGACGTGCCCTATGCTCCCTAAGCTGTGTTTTTTCGATGTTTCAGGACACTCCGTACACTTCTCCAGAGTGGCTGTTGGCAATTTACATCCCGCCCATCAGCGTAGCAAGGCTGCCATTTCTCCATGGCCTGTCCTGCATTTCTGGTTTTGACACTTTTTGCAGCATGGCCCTTTTGACCGATGGGAAGCGAGACCTCTTTGTAGCGCTGATTTGCCTTTCCAGGTTGCTTGGTTGGCCAAAAAGTGCGTATGCGTTTTTTCCTGAATATATTCAGGAAAAAACGCATACGCCCTTTTTGGCCAAGGGCATCATTGTCGACGTTTTGCCGCTTTTCATGTGCTTTAAAGGCGATTCGAATCTACCTCCTGAAATCTGTTTCCTGCAATTCTGCCTTGCTTTCAAATCCTCTTCGTTGCCTTCCCTCAATATATCTGTGGATGAGAGTTATCATTTATAACTCTGCGGGTTTGTGAATTGCAGTGTCCCTGAGCTCCATTTTTCAACTCGCTTTTTTGGGAGCTGGCCGCAAAAGCGCGGGATTGCCTCAGGCCCTATTCTGGTTCCTGGCGGCAGGCTGAGCCTGTGGTTAATTCTTCTTCCTGATGGGAAAATAGAGTGACCTGTGCCTGTCCCAACACCTAGATCTAGTCTCTCATTGGTTGCCCCTCTTCCCGTTCATCCTCAGGACAAATTGCAACCTGTAGGGAACAGGAGCTTAAAGGTGCTGATTCTCCAAGTAGGGAGATTGCTAGTAAAGTAGCTGGAAAGGCGAACCCGAGCACAAGGAGATGAGAAATTGGGTGCGTTTTAGAAACCTTTCAAAATCACACGGTGTACCATCTTCTGGGTTTCTCATGCATGTTTTCGATGTAGGAAGATGCCCTTGAACCTGGAGATTTGGGACCCATGGGATGGGTACCACGCAGTACTACTTTAAAGGGTCTGAGTTTGCTCACCCAACCTCACCCAACCTCTCAGCCCCAAGAGTGTCCACCCTTATGTCTCATCCAGGTGTGGGTCTAGATATGGTCAATCCAGGTTGCATCACAGCTCCTGAACGAATTTTTTAAGAATTTCTCTCTCTTTCACTGTCTTTGTTTTACAGGTTTTTAAAAGTAATTTATTTTTATAATGGGGTTTAGCTGCTTTTCACGGCTGTGTTTATGCAGCTTTACACCCACTTGACACACTTCCAGAGAGATATCAATACATAGGTTTTACGATTCTTACTAGTCACATATATTCTTGTGCGGTGAATAGGGGTTGTTGAGTCCAGTTCACTGAGCAAGGAGTAGGTCTTGTCTATTACATATTGGGTGTATGGAACAGTATCTGAGCGAATTTGAAACCCTTGTTTTATGCATCACCCCACCTCACCTTTCCCGTTAAGCAGCCATAGTGTGTTTTCTAAACGTGTGACTCTGTTCTGTTTTGTAATTCAGTTCAAGTGTAGCGGTTTTTACATTCCCTCTATAAGTGATATCTTATGATAAGTGTCTTTTTCTGTGTGACTTATTTCACTTAGAATCGTCATACCTAAATCCACTCATCTTGCTTCTACTAGCCTTATGACATTGATTTCATGTCTGAGTGATATTCCTTTGTACATAAGGACCACAACTTCTTTATCCATTTTTCTCTTTCCTGGGATATTTAAGGTGTCATGAAGTGGAGGTTCTTGTCAACATAGCAGCCCTAAACATTGGGGTGCCTGTGTCTTGCTGATTTTTAGTTTTCCCAATTTATACGCCCATGAGTGGACGTGCCCTATGCTCCCTAAGCTGTGTTTTTTCGATGTTTCAGGACACACCGTACACTTCTCTAGAGTGGCTGTTGGCAATTTACATCCCGCCCATCAGCGTAGCAAGGCTGCCATTTCTCCATGGCCTGTCCTGCATTTCTGGTTTTGACACTTTTTGCAGCATGGCCCTTTTGACCGATGGGAAGCGAGACCACTTTGTAGCGCTGATTTGCCTTTCCAGGTTGCTTGGTTGGCCAAAAAGGGCGTATGCGTTTTTTCCTGAATATATTCAGGAAAAAACGCATACGCCCTTTTTGGCCAAGGGCATCATTGTCGACGTTTTGCCGCTTTTCATGTGCTTTAAAGGCGATTCGAATCTACCTCCTGAAATCTGCTTCCTGCAATTCTGCCTTGCTTTCAAATCCTCTTCGTTGCCTTCCCTCAATATATCTGTGGATGAGAGTTATCATTTATAACTCTGCGGGTTTGTGAATTGCAGTGTCCCTGAGCTCCATTTTTCAACTCGCTTTTTTGGGAGCTGGCCACAAAAGCGCGAGATTGCCTCAGGCCTTATTCTGGTTCCTGGCGGCAGGCTGAGCCTGTGGTTAATTCTTCTTCCTGATGGGAAAATAGAGTGACCTGTGCCTCTACCAAAACCTAGATCTAGTCTCTCATTGGTTGCCCCTCTTCCCGTTCATCCTCAGGACAAATTGCAACCTGTAGGGAACAGGAGCTTAAAGGTGCTGATTCTCCAAGTAGGGAGATTGCTAGTAAAGTAGCTGGAAAGGCGAACCCGAGCACAAGGAGATGAGAAATTGGGTGCGTTTTAGAAACCTTTCAAAATCACACGGGGTACCATCTTCTGGGTTTCTCATGCATGTTTTCGATGTAGGAAGATGCCCTTGAACCTGGAGATTTGGGACCCATGGGATGGGTACCACGCAGTACTACTTTAAAGGGTCTGAGTTTGCTCACCCTACCTCACCCAACCTCTCAGCCCCAAGAGTGTCCACCCTTATGTCTCATCCAGGTGTGGGTCTAGATATGGTCAATCCAGGTTGCATCACAGCTCCTGAACGAATTTTTTAAGAATTTCTCTCTCTTTCACTGTCTTTGTTTTACAGGTTTTTAAAAGTAATTTATTTTTATAATGGGGTTTAGCTGCTTTTCACGGCTGTGTTTATGCAGCTTTACACCCACTTGACACACTTCCAGAGAGATATCAATACATAGGTTTTACGATTCTTACTAGTCACATATATTCTTGTGCGGTGAATAGGGGTTGTTGAGTCCAGTTCACTGAGCAAGGAGTAGGTCTTGTCTATTACATATTGGGTGTATGGAACAGTATCTGAGCGAATTTGAAACCCTTGTTTTATGCATCACCCCACCTCACCTTTCCCGTTAAGCAGCCATAGTGTGTTTTCTAAACGTGTGACTCTGTTCTGTTTTGTAATTCAGTTCAGGTGTAGCGGTTTTTACATTCCCTCTATAAGTGATAGCTTATGATAAGTGTCTTTTTCTGTGTCACTTATTTCACTTAGAATCGTCGTACCTAAATCCACTCATCTTGCTTCTACTAGCCTTATGACATTGATTTCATGTCTGAGTGATATTCCTTTGTACATAAGGACCACAACTTCTTTATCCATTTTTCTCTTTCCTGGGATATTTAAGGTGTCATGAAGTGGAGGTTCTTGTCAAAATAGCAGCCCTAAACATTGGGGTGCCTGTGTCTTGCTGATTTTTAGTTTTCCCAATTTATACGCCCATGAGTGGACGTGCCCTATGCTCCCTAAGCTGTGTTTTTTCGATGTTTCAGGACACACCGTACACTTCTCCAGTGTGGCTTTTGGCAATTTACATCCCGCCCATCAGCGTAGCAAGGCTGCCATTTCTCCATGGCCTGTACTGCATTTCTGGTTTTGACACTTTTTGCAGCATGGCCCTTTTGACCGATGGGAAGCGAGACTTCTTTGTAGCGCTGATTTGACTTTCCAGGTTGCTTGGTTGGCCAAAAAGGGCGTATGCGTTTTTTCCTGAATATATTCAGGAAAAAACGCATACGCCCTTTTTGGCCAAGGGCATCATTGTCGACGTTTTGCCGCTTTTCATGTGCTTTAAAGGCGATTCGAATCTACCTCCTGAAATCTGTTTCCTGCAATTCTGCCTTGCTTTCAAATCCTCTTCGTTGCCTTCCCTCAATATATCTGTGGATGAGAGTTATCATTTATAACTCTGCGGGTTTGTGAATTGCAGTGTCCCTGAGCTCCATTTTTCAACTCGCTTTTTTGGGAGCTGGCCGCAAAAGCGCGGGATTGCCTCAGGCCCTATTCTGGTTCCTGGCGGCAGGCTGAGCCTGTGGTTAATTCTTCTTCCTGATGGGAAAATAGAGTGACCTGTGCCTGTCCCAACACCTAGATCTAGTCTCTCATTGGTTGCCCCTCTTCCCGTTCATCCTCAGGACAAATTGCAACCTGTAGGGAACAGGAGCTTAAAGGTGCTGATTCTCCAAGTAGGGAGATTGCTAGTAAAGTAGCTGGAAAGGCGAACCCGACCACAAAGAGATGAGAAATTGGGTGCGTTTTAGAAACCTTTCAAAATCACACGGTGTACCATCTTCTGGGTTTCTCATGCATGTTTTCGATGTAGGAAGATGCCCTTGAACCTGGAGATTTGGGACCCATGGGATGGGTACCACGCAGTACTACTTTAAAGGGTCTGAGTTTGCTCAACCAACCTCACCCAACCTCTCAGCCCCAAGAGTGTCCACCCTTATGTCTCATCCAGGTGTGGGTCTAGATATGGTCAATCCAGGTTGCATCACAGCTCCTGAACGAATTTTTTAAGAATTTCTCTCTCTTTCACTGTCTTTGTTTTACAGGTTTTTAAAAGTAATTTATTTTTATAATGGGGTTTAGCTGCTTTTCACGGCTGTGTTTATGCAGCTTTACACCCACTTGACACACTTCCAGAGAGATATCAATACATAGGTTTTACGATTCTTACTAGTCACATATATTCTTGTGCGGTGAATAGGGGTTGTTGAGTCCAGTTCACTGAGCAAGGAGTAGGTCTTGTCTATTACATATTGGGTGTATGGAACAGTATCTGAGCGAATTTGAAACCCTTGTTTTATGCATCACCCCACCTCACCTTTCCCGTTAAGCAGCCATAGTGTGTTTTCTAAACGTGTGACTCTGTTCTGTTTTGTAATTCAGTTCAGGTGTAGCGGTTTTTACATTCCCTCTATAAGTGATAGCTTATGATAAGTGTCTTTTTCTGTGTCACTTATTTCACTTAGAATCGTCGTACCTAAATCCACTCATCTTGCTTCTACTAGCCTTATGACATTGATTTCATGTCTGAGTGATATTCCTTTGTACATAAGGACCACAACTTCTTTATCCATTTTTCTCTTTCCTGGGATATTTAAGGTGTCATGAAGTGGAGGTTCTTGTCAACATAGCAGCCCTAAACATTGGGGTGCCTGTGTCTTGCTGATTTTTAGTTTTCCCAATTTATACGCCCATGAGTGGACGTGCCCTATGCTCCCTAAGCTGTGTTTTTTCGATGTTTCAGGACACACCGTACACTTCTCCAGTGTGGCTTTTGGCAATTTACATCCCGCCCATCAGCGTAGCAAGGCTGCCATTTCTCCATGGCCTGTACTGCATTTCTGGTTTTGACACTTTTTGCAGCATGGCCCTTTTGACCGATGGGAAGCGAGACTTCTTTGTAGCGCTGATTTGACTTTCCAGGTTGCTTGGTTGGCCAAAAAGGGCGTATGCGTTTTTTCCTGAATATATTCAGGAAAAAACGCATACGCCCTTTTTGGCCAAGGGCATCATTGTCGACGTTTTGCCGCTTTTCATGTGCTTTACAGGCGATTCGAATCTACCTCCTGAAATCTGTTTCCTGCAATTCTGCCTTGCTTTCAAATCCTCTTCGTTGCCTTCCCTCAATATATCTGTGGATGAGAGTTATCATTTATAACTCTGCGGGTTTGTGAATTGCAGTGTCCCTGAGCTCCATTTTTCAACTCGCTTTTTTGGGAGCTGGCCGCAAAAGCGCGGGATTGCCTCAGGCCCTATTCTGGTTCCTGGCGGCAGGCTGAGCCTGTGGTTAATTCTTCTTCCTGATGGGAAAATAGAGTGACCTGTGCCTGTCCCAACACCTAGATCTAGTCTCTCATTGGTTGCCCCTCTTCCCGTTCATCCTCAGGACAAATTGCAACCTGTAGGGAACAGGAGCTTAAAGGTGCTGATTCTCCAAGTAGGGAGATTGCTAGTAAAGTAGCTGGAAAGGCGAACCCGAGCACAAGGAGATGAGAAATTGGGTGCGTTTTAGAAACCTTTCAAAATCACACGGTGTACCATCTTCTGGGTTTCTCATGCATGTTTTCGATGTAGGAAGATGCCCTTGAACCTGGAGATTTGGGACCCATGGGATGGGTACCACGCAGTACTACTTTAAAGGGTCTGAGTTTGCTCACCCAACCTCACCCAACCTCTCAGCCCCAAGAGTGTCCACCCTTATGTCTCATCCAGGTGTGGGTCTAGATATGGTCAATCCAGGTTGCATCACAGCTCCTGAACGAATTTTTTAAGAATTTCTCTCTCTTTCACTGTCTTTGTTTTACAGGTTTTTAAAAGTAATTTATTTTTATAATGGGGTTTAGCTGCTTTTCACGGCTGTGTTTATGCAGCTTTACACCCACTTGACACACTTCCAGAGAGATATCTATACATAGGTTTTACGATTCTTACTAGTCACATATATTCTTGTGCGGTGAATAGGGGTTGTTGAGTCCAGTTCACTGAGCAAGGAGTATGTCTTTTCTATTACTTATTGGGTGTATGGAACGGTATCTGAGATAATTTGAAACCCTTGTTTTATGCATAACCGCACATCACCTTTCCCGTTAAGCAGCCATAGTGTGTTTTCTAAATGTGTGACTCTGTTCTGATTTGTAATTCAATTCAAGTGTAGCGGTTTTTACATTCCCTTTATAAGTGATAGCTTTTGATAAGTGTCTTTTTCTGTGTGACTTATTTCACTTAGAGTCGTCGTACCTAAATCCACTCATCATGCTGCTACTAGCCTTATGACATTGATTTCATGGCTGAGTGGTATTCCATTGTACATAAGGACCACAACTTCTTTATCCATTTTTCTCTTTCCTGGGATATTTAAGGTTTCCTGAAGTGGAGGTTCTTGTCAACAGAGCAGGCCTAAACTTTGGGGTGCCTGAGTCTTGCTGATTTTTAGTTTTCCCAATTTATACACCCATGAGTGGACGTGCCCTATGCTCCCTAAGCTGTGTTTTCTCGATGTTTCAGGACACACCGTACCCTTCTCCAGAGTGGCTGTTGGCAGTTTACATCCCGCCCATCAGCGTAGCAAGGCTCCTATTTCTCCATGGCCTGTCCTGCATTTGTGGTTTTGACACTTTTTTCAGCATGGCCCTTTGGACAGATGGGAAGCGAGACTTCTTTGTAGCGCTGATTTGCCTTTCCAGGTTGCTTGGTTGGCCAAAAAGGGCGTATGCGTTTTTTCCTGAATATATTCAGGAAAAAACGCATACGCCCTTTTTGGCCAAGGGCATCATTGTCGACGTTTTGCCGCTTTTCATGTGCTTTAAAGGCGATTCGAATCTACCTCCTGAAACCTGTTTCCTGCAACTCTGCCTTGCTTTCAAATCCTCTTCGTTGCGTTCCCTCAATATATTTGTGGACGAGATTTATCATTTATAACTCTGCAGGTTTGTGAATTGCAGTGCCCATGTGCTCCATTTTTCAACTGGCTTTTTTGGGAGCTGGCCGCAGAAGCGCGGGATTGCCTAAGGCCCTATTCTGGTTCCTGGCGGCAGGATGAGCCTGTGGTTAATTCTTCTTCCTGATGGGAAAATAGAGTGACCTGGGCCTGTCCCAACACCTACATCTAGTCTCTCATTGGTTGCCCCTCTTCCCGTTCATCCTCAGGACAAATTGCAACCTGTAGGGAACAGGAGGTTAAAGGTGCTGATTCTCCAAGTAGGGAGATTGCTAGTAAAGTAGCTGGAATGGCGAACCCGAGCACAAGGAGATGAGAAATGAGGTGCGTTTTAGAAACCTTTCAAATTCACACGATGTACCATCTTCTGGGTTCCTCATGCAAGTTTTCGATGTAGGAAGATGCCCTTGAACCTAGAGATTTGGGACCCATGGGATGGGTACCACGCAGTATTACTTTAAAGGGTCTGCGATGGCTCACCCAACCTCACCAAACCTCTCAGCCCCAAGAGTGTCCACCCTTATGTCTCATCCAGCTGTGGGTCTAGATATGGTCAACCCAGGTTGCGTCACAGCCCCTGAATGAATTTTGTAAGAATTTCTCTCTCTTTTACTGTCTTTGTTTCATGCGTTTTGAAAAATAATTTATTTTTATAATGGGGTTTAGCTGCTGTTCACGGCTGTGTTTATGCGGCTTTACACCCTCTTGACTCACTTCCAGAGAGATATCAATACATAGGTTTTAAGATTCTCACTAGTCGGATATATTCTTGTGCGGTGAATACGGGGTGTTGAGTCCAGTTCACTGAGCAAGGAGTAGGTCTTCTCTATTACATATTGGGTGTATGGAACGGTATCAGAGCTAATTTGAAACCCTTGTTTTATGCATCACCCCACCTCACCTTTCCCGTTAAGCAGCCATAGTGTGTTTTCAAAATGGGTGACTCTGTTCTGATTTGTAATTCAGTTCAAGTGTAGCGGTTTTTACATCCCTCTA
Organism: Eschrichtius robustus; assembly: GCF_028021215.1. NCBI lineage: Eukaryota > Metazoa > Chordata > Mammalia > Artiodactyla > Eschrichtiidae > Eschrichtius > Eschrichtius robustus. The sequence goes on from NW_027175257.1 coordinate 4,116,936, forward strand.
TAAGTGATATCTTTTGATATGTGTCTTTTTCTGTGTGACTTATTTCACTTAGAGTCGTCGTACCTAAATCCACTCATCATGCTGCTACTAGCCTTATGACATTGATTTCATGGCTGAGTGATATTCCATTGTATATAAGGACCACAACTTCTTTATCCATTTTTCTCTTTCCTGGGATATTTAAGGTGTCATGAAGTGGAGGTTCTTGTCAACAGAGCAGCCGTAAACTTTGGGGTGCCTGTCTCTTGCTGATTTTTAATTTTCCCAATTTATACGCCCATGAGTGGAAGTGCCCTATGCTCCCTAAGCTGTGTTTTTTCGATGTTTCAGGACACACCGTACACTTCTCCACAGTGGCTGTTGCCAATTTACATCCCGCCCATCACCGTAGCAAGGCTCCTATTTCTACATGGCCTGTCCTGCATTTGTGGTTTTGACACTTTTTTCAGCATGGCCCTTTTAACCGATGGGAAGCGAGACTTCTTTGTAGCGCTGATTTGCCTTTCCAGGTTGCTTGGTTGGCCAAAAAGGGCGTATGCGTTTTTTCCTGAATATATTCAGGAAAAAACGCATATGCCCTTTTTGGCCAAGTGCATCATTGTCGACGTTTTGCCGCTTTTCATGTGCTTTAAAGGCGATTCGAATCTACCTCCTGAAACCTGTTTCCTGCAACTCTGCCTTGCTTTCAAATCCTCTTCGTTGCCTTCCCTCAATATATTTGTGGACGAGAGTTATCATTTATAACTCTGCAGGTTTGTGAATTGCAGTGGCCATGTGCTCCATTTTTCAACTGGCTTTTTTCGGAGCTGGCCGCAGAAGCGCGGGATTGCCTCAGGCACTATTCTGCTTCCCGGCGGCAGGCTGAGCCTGTGCTTAATTCTTCTTCCTGATGGGAAAATAGAGTGACCTGTGCCTGTTCCAACACCTACATCTAGTCTCTCATTGGTTGCCCCTCTTCCCGTTCATCCTCAGGACAAATTGCAACCTGTACAGAACAGGAGGTCAAAGGTGTTGATTCTCCAAGTAGGGAGATTGCTAGTAAAGTAGCTGGAATGGTGAACCCGAGCACAAGGAGATGAGAAATGAGGTGCGTTTTAGAAACCTTTCCCGATCACATGGTGTTCCATCTTCTGGGTTTCTCATGCATGTTTTCAATGCAGGAAGATGCCCTTAAAACTGGAGATTTGCGACCCATGGGATGGGTACCACGCAGTATTACCTTAAAGGGTCTGTGTTTGCTCACCCAACCTCACCAAACCTGTCAGCCCCAAGAGTGTCCACCCTTAGGTCTCATCCAACTGTGGGTCTAGATATTTTCAATCCAGGTTGCATCACAGCCCCTGAACGAATTGTGTAAGAATTTCTCTCTCTTTCACTGTCTTTGTTTTACGGGTTTCTACAAGTAATTTATTTTTATAATGGGGTTTAGCTGCTTTTCACGGCTGTGTTTATGCGGCTTTACACCCACTTGACACACTTCCAGAGGGATATCAATACATAGGTTTTAAGATTCTCACTAGTCAGATATATACTTGTGCGGTGAATAGGGGGTGTTGAGTCCAGTTCACTGAGCAAGGAGTAGGTCTTGTCTATTACATATTGGGTGTATGGAACGGTATCTGATCTAATTTGAAACCCTTGTTTTATGCATCACACCACCTCATCTTTCCCGTTAAGCAGCCATAGTGTGTTTTCTAAACGTGTGACTCTGTTCTCTTTTGTAATTCAGTTCAAGTGTAGCAGTTTTTACATTCCCTCTATAAGTGATAGCTTATGATAAGTGTCTTTTTCTGTGTGACTTATTTCACTTAGAGTCGTCGTACCTAAATCCACTCATCATGATGCTACTAGCCTTAAGACATTGATTTCATGGCTGAGTGATATTCCATTGTACATAAGGACCACAACTTCTTTATCCATTATTCTCTTTCCTGGGATATTTAAGGTGTCATGAAGTGGAGGTTCTTGTCAACAGAGCAGCCATAAACTTTGGGGTGCCTGTCTCTTGCTGATTTTTAATTTTCCCAATTTATACGCCCATGAGTGGAAGTGCCCTATGCTCCCTAAGCTGTGTTTTTTCGATGTTTCAGGCCACACCGTACACTTCTCCAGAGTGGTTGCTGGCAATTTACATCCCGCCCATCAGTGTAGCAAGGCTTTCATTTCTCAATGGCCTGTCCTGCTTTTGTGGTTTTGACAGTTTTTTCAGCATGGCCCTTTTGACCGATGGGAAGCGAGACTTCTTTGTAGCACTGATTTACCTTTCCAGGTTGCTTGGTGGGCCAAAAAGGGCGTATGCGTTTTTTCCTGAATATATTCAGGAAAAAACGCATACGCCCTTTTTGGCCAAGGGCATCATTGTCGACGTTTTGCCACTTTTCATGTGCTTTAAAGGCGATTCGAATCTACCTCCTGAAACCAGTTTCCTGCAATTCTGCCTTGCTTTCAAATCCTCTTCGTTGCCTTCCCTCAATATATTTGTGGACGAGAGTTATCATTTATAACTCTGCAGGTTTGTGAATTGCAGTGCCCATGTGCTCCATTTTTCAACTGGCTTTTTTGGGAGCTGGCCGCAGAAGCACGGGATTGCCTCAGGCCCTATTCTGGTTCCGGGCGGTAGGCTGAGCCTGTGGTTAATTCTTCTTCCTGATGGGAAAATAGAGTGACCTGTGCCTGTCCCAACACCTAGATCTAGTCTCTCATTGGTTGCTCCTCTTCCCGTTCATCCTCAGGACAAATTGCAACCTGTACAGAACAGGAGGGTAAAGGTGCTGATTCTCCAAGAAGGGAGATTGCTAGTAAAGTAGCTGGAATGGCGAACCCGAGCACAAGGAGGTGAGAAATGAGGTGCGTTTTAGAAACCTTTCCCGATCACACGGTGTACCATCTTCTGGGTTTCTCATGCATGTTTTCGATGCAGGAAGATGCCCTTGAAACTGGAGATTTGGGACCCATGGGATGGGTACCACGCAGTATTACTTTAAAGGGTCTGCGTTTGCTCACCCAACCTCACCAGACCTGTCAGCTCCAAGAGTGTCCACCCTTAGGTCTCATCCACCTGTTGGTCTAGAATTGGTCAATCCATGTTGCATCACGGCCCCTGAACGAATTGTGTAAGAACTTCTCTCTCTTTCACTGTCTTTGTTTTACGGGTTTTTACAAGTAATTTATTTTTATAATGGGGTTTAGCTGCTTTTCACGGCTGTGTTTATGCGGCTTTACACCCACTTGACACACTTCCAGAGAAATATCAATACATAGGTTTTAAGATTCTTACTAGTCAGATATATACTTGTGCGGTGAATAGGGGGTGTTGAGTCCAGTTCACTGAGCAAGGAGTAGGTCTTGTCTATTACATATTGGGTGTATGTAACGGTATCTGTGCTAATTTGAAACCCTTGTTTTATGCATCACCCCACCTCACCTTTCCCGTTAAGCAGCCATAGTGTGTTTTCTAAACGTGTGACTCTGTTCTCTTTTGTAATTCAGTTCAAGTGTAGCGGTTTTTACATTCCCTCTATAAGTGATAGCTTACGATAAGTGTCTTTTTCTGTGTGACTTATTTCACTTAGAGTCGTCGTACGTAAATCCACTCATCATGCTGCTACTAGCATTATGACATTGATATCATGTCTGAGTGATATTCCATTGTACATAAGGACCACAACTTCTTTATCCATTTTTATCTTTCCTGGGATATTTAAGGTGTCATGAAGTGGAGGTTCTTGCAAACAGAGCAGCCCTTAACTTTGGGGTGCCTGTGTCTTGCTGATTTTTAGTTTTCCCAATTTATACGCCCATGAGTGGAAGTGCCCTATGCTCCCTAAGCTGTGTTTTTTCGATGTTTCAGGACACACCGTACACTTCTCCAGAGTGGCTGTTGGCAATTTACATACCGCCCATCAGCGTGGCAAGGCTCCCATTTCTCCTTGGCCTGTCCTGCATTTGTGGTTTTGACACTTTTTTCAGCAGGGCCCTTTTGACGGATCGGAAGCGAGACTTCTTTTTAGCGCTGATTTGCCTTTCCAGGTTGCTTGGTTGGCCAAAAAGGGCGTATGCGTTTTTTCCTGAATATATTCAGGAAAAAACGCATACGCCCTTTTTGGCCAAGGGCATCATTGTCGACGTTTTGCCGCTTTTCATGTGCTTTAAAGGCGATTCGAATCTACCTCCTGAAATGTGTTTCCTGCAGTTCTGCCTTGCTTTCAAATCCTCTTCGTTGCCTTCCCTCAATATATTTGTGGACGAGAGTTATCATTTATAACTCTGCAGGTTTGTGAATTGCAGTGCCCATGTGCTCCATTTTTCAACTGGCTTTTTTGGGAGCTGGCCGCAGAAGTGCGGGATTGCCTCAGGCCCTATTCTGGTTCCGGGCGGCAGGCTGAGCCTGTGGTTATTTCTTCTTCCTGATGGGAAAATAGAGTGACCTGTGCCTGTCCCAACACCTAGATCTAGTCTCTCATTGGTTGCCCCTCTTCCCGTTCATCCTCAGGACAAATTGCAACCTGTATGGAACAGGAGCTTAAAGGTGCTGTTTCTCCATGTAGGGAGATTACTAGTTAAGAAGCTGGAATGGTGAACCCGAGCACAAGGAGATGAGAAATGTGGTGCGTTTCAGAAACCTTTCCCGATCAGACAGTGTACCATGATCTGGGTTACTCATGCATGTTTTCGATGTAGGAAGATGCCCTTGAACCTGGAGATTTGGGACCCATGGGATGGGGACCACGCAGTATTACTTTAAAGGGTCAGCGTTTGCTCACCCAACCTCACCAAACCTCTCAGCCCCAAGAGTGTCCACCCTTATGTCTCATCCATCTGTGGGTCTAGATATGGTCAATCCAGGTTGCATCACAGCCCCTGAACGAATTTTGTAAGAATTACTCTCTCTTACACTGTCTTTGTTTTACGGGTTTTTAAAAGTAATTTATTTTTAAAATGGGTTTTAGCTGCTTTTCACGGCTGTGTTTATGCCGCTTTACACTCACTTGACTCTCTTCCAGAGAGAGATCAATACATAGGTTTTCAGATTCTTACTACTCAGATATATTCTTGTGCGCTGAATAGGGGGTGTTGAGTCTAGTTCACTGAGCAAGGAGTAGGTCTTGTCTACTACATATTGGGTTTATGGAACGGTATCTGAGCTAATTTGAAACCCTTGTTTTATGCATCACCCCTCCTCACCTTTCCCGTTAAGCAGCCATAGTGTGTTTTTAAAATGGGTGACTCTGTTCTGTTTTGTAATTCAGTTTAAGGGTAACGGTTTTTACATTCCCTCTATAAGTGATATCTTATGATAAGTGTCTTTTTCTGTGTGACTTATTTCACTTAGAATCGTCGTACCTAAATCCACTCATCATGCTGCTACTAGCCTTATGATATTGATTTCATGGCTGAGTGATATTCCATTGTACATAAGTACCACAACTTCTTTACCATTTTTCTCATCCCTGGGATATTTAAGATGTACACAAGTGGAGGTTCTTGTAACCAGAGCAGCCCTAAACTTTGGGGTGCCTGTGTCTTGTTGATTTTAATTTTTCCAATTTATACGCCCATGAATGGATGTGCCCCTTTCTCTCTAGCTGTGTTTTTTAGATGTTTTAGGAAACACCGTACCGTTCTCCAGAGTCGCCATTGGCAATTTACATCCCGACCATCAGTGTAACAATGCTCCCTTTCCTCCCTGGCCTCTCCTGTATTTTTTTTACACTTTTTTAGGAAGGCCCTTTTGACCGATGGGAAGTGAGACTTCTTTGTAGTGCTGCATTGCATTTCCGGCTTGCTTGGTTGGCCAAAAAGGGCCTATGCGTTTTTTCCTGAATTTATTCAGAAAAAAACACATATGCTCTTTTTGGCCATGTGCATCGTTGTCGACTTTTGGCCGCTTTTCATGTGCTTTAGGGGCTATTCGAATCTAACTCCTGAAATCTGTTTCCTGCATTTCTGCCTTGCTTTCCAATCCTGTTCATTGCCTTCCCTCAATATAGTTTTGGACGATAGTTATAATTTATAACTCTGCAGGTTTGTGAATTGCAGTGCCCCTGAGCTCCATTTTTCAACTCGCTTTTTTGGGAGCTGTCCGCAGAACCGCTGCTTTGCTTCTGGCCCTACTCTGGTTCCCGGTGGCAGGCTAAGCCTTTGCTTAATTCTTCTTCCTGATTGGAAATTAGAGTGACATGTGCCTGTCCGAACATCTAGGGCTTGGCTCTCCTTGTTTCTCCTCCTTCCCCTTCTTCCTTTGGAAAAATTCCAAATTTTGTGCAACTGGATGTTGAAGGTGCTGACATCCTCAGGTGGGGAGATTTTAAGGAAAAAGGCTGGAGGTGTGAACCCGACAACCAGGAAATTAGGAGTTTTGGTGCCTTTTCCAAAATCTCCCTGATCCAACCGTGTTCAATCTTCTGGGTGTCACAGGCATGTTTTAGCTGTAGGAAAGGTCCTGTGTATGTAAGGAGAACACCAGGGATTTTTCCAAATCAGTGTCTCCCCGAACTCCAATCTGGGGAATTTTTAAGCTACTGGTACATGTGTGTTCATTAAGGGACTTGGGCCGTAGGCAGAGTCCGAACTTTAGATGATTGAAGTCTTCAGGTTCAGAAACGCTCACCATCGGCCTCCTTTAGTTTCCATTTTATCTGTAGTTGATAGATGATGTCGATATAGATATCTATTGTATTTCAGATTATTTCCCCTTAGGGGTCATTACAAAATATTGAGTATAGTTCCCTGTGTTATACAGTAGTTCCTTGTTGATGATATATTTTATACATAGCAGTGTGTATATGTTAATCTGAAACTGTTAATTTATCCCTCCTCCCACCTTTCCCCTTTGGTAATAAAAAATATAAGATTTTATACTTCTCAGAAATCTAGGAGCTGAAAGAGAGGTATCATTTTCAATGGAAAATCAGTCAAAACAAGGTTGAAACTTCAACCAAGATTATTAGATGTACATCCTTGGAAAGAAATCACTGCATTTCTCTACTGTTGACCTGACAAATAAGACAAACCCCTCAACTGAACTTGCTTATAATAAAGTGATGGAAATATCAAATGGAAGTGTTAGAAACATCTTATTTTACACGAGCCTTATACACTGCTCTATGTTAATTACAGTTTGGCTCGCACATCTGTTCTTTGAAGTTACAATGTTCTCAAATTCTGTTACTGATCCTGCAGAGTGGGCCCCAACAAGGGTCTCCCTGCCTAGTGTCATTGGAGCCAACAGATCGAGACTGACTTTGGTTCAGAAGCAAAGGAAAACTTTATATTATGATCAGAGAATGGAGAGGTGAGAGTGTGTGCTCCCCTGCGGGTTGTGGGCCGGGCTGCTGTGTAGAGATCCTGGCAGCGTCAGCGGGAGGGAGGGGGCGGAGCTCTCGAGGGCCGGGTTGGCTGGAGCTCAGGCTCTATGTCGCAGAGTCTGCACGGGGCCCCACGAGCTGAGGTGTCGGCCCAGCCATTTTGCACTAGGAAATCGGGTCTGAAGTGTCGGGTGTGGGACCTCTGCATGTGGAAACCTAGGAGCAAGTGAAATTAGACAAAGCACAAAGGAAAAAAATGGTTAGACTTTATTTTATTGCCCAGATTCTATTTTCATCTCCCAGGAATTTTTCATGGGCTTTGCCAGTGACAAAGCCCTCCTCTGCCTTTTGTCCCATTCCTCATTCTTGGGGTGCTGAGGGTGCAGACACCTCTTCTGTAAATGCTTCGTGCTGAGTTGGGTGTCCTCATACCCGGGGCGAGGGGGAGGACTTCTCCCAAGCAGCCTCCAGGTGAGGTTGATTGTCCCCAGGCCTCCTCCCTCACTGCTCGTCTGCCTGAGCACCAGCATTGGAAGTTTTATAGATTCTAATGACCTTTAAGGGTCCAGGAAAGAGATGTGCAGAGACGCTGGGGTGGGGGTGGGCCGTTTTACCCTGCTCCACATTGGTTCGGCCCCCTTAGGCTGACAGTTCCTGCTAGCCTAGATGCTCTGACCAGTACTCTGCGCTTTCTTCAGTTAGGCCACCTAATTAACGTACAAACAACACCAGGTGTCAGAGCCCTGCTTGCTCAACTCCCAGACAGTCCAGGGCTGGTGGTGATCCAGGACCTTGACGGCCACTCAGTCAACGGCCTTTTGAAGTAGCCAGGAGTACAGCCGGTCTCATTGGCCGCCGTCACCGCGGTGTCTGTAGGCTTTTCTATGGTGGCAGCGTTATTTACGGTTCCCCTGCCAAGTTTATTAGCTCCGCTCTGGGTGCAGTAAGTCCTGTAAGCAATAGTCTGCTCTTTTGGGACACACTCTTGTTGTTTTCTGAGAGAAGCTCCAGGTCAAGTGATGGTCAAACGAGTCGTCATGGGGGCCCATTGCTCCAGGTTTTCTCTCTGGAGGTTGGTGTTGGAGGGCCTCCTCACTCGAGGTCATTGTGCCCACGGAGCAATCCCTGCAACTTCAGGGCATGGTGGGTGGTTAGGATCACCAAGTGGCGTCCTTTTCCCTTAGGAGGGAGCTGGCCTTGCGGGCTGCTGATTTCCAGGTTTTTAGATACCCCCAGTATCCTGGTCGGATGGGGTGGCTGGCCAATGCCTGGAGGGCATTCTTGCATTGTTCCATTTCAAGTGGTCCCAGTTTTTGCACTAATACTCCAAGGGCGATTCGCCTTGGACCAGGAATGTAAAGGTCAAAGGGTTTAGCTAACTTAGGGAGGTCCAGGGCAAGGATCTGAACTGACTGCTCTTTCCATTCTTGAAAGGCCGCTTCTGGATTCTATTCAAAAGGATCATCATCTTTTCCTTTCAGTGTTTCATATAGAGGCCCAGCTATTAGACTGTAGTTAGGGATCCAGATGCAGCAAACCCCGGTCTCCCCAGGAACCCCTAAGCTGTCTTCTAGTTTCAGGAAGGGTGAGGCTGCAAATGGCTTCTTCCCTTTCCTGGGGTGGGCTTTTCCGACCTTCTGTGCGAATGAAGCCCAGGAAGGTCACCTTAGTTTGTGATATTTGAGCCTTTTTCTTGGACACCTTCTATCTTTTATTGGCTAGGTAGTTCAGAGGCCTCCTTAGTCGGGCTGGTGATCAGAATGTCATCTGCATATTGAAGGAGGGTTCCCTTCTCCAGAGGTAGATTTTTTAGGTCTTTAGCTAACGTTTCCCCAAAGATGGTGTGGGAATTTTTGAACCCCTGGGGCAGGACGGCCCAGCAGTATTGTTTTTGTTGTATGTTGAGTCCTGCCACTCACAGCCAAAATTTCTTGTGACTCTGGGACGAATGGAATACAGAAGAAGGCATCATTGAAGTCTAATACAGAATACCATGTCCTGGTGGATGGTAGAATGACCAGCAGGGTGTAGGAATTAGGAACTACTAGATGTATATCCTCTGTGGCTTCACTGACTGTCCTGGCGTCCTCTACCAGGTCCCCAGCAGCTCACGGGGCTCTTGTGGTCAGGTCCCTCCCAGGATATGGAGCTCACCTGGGCAGGTACCCAGCAGCCCACGGGGCTGTGGTGGTTAGGCCCCTCCCAGGATATGGAGCTCACCTGGGCAGGTACCCAGCAGCCCATGGGGCCATCATGGTCAGGCCCCTCCCAGGATATGGAGCTCACCTGGGCAGGTACGCAGCAGCCCACGGGGCTCTCGTGGGCATGCCCCTCCCTGGATATGGAGCTCCCGTGGACAGGTACCCCGACAGGGCTGGGCACACAGGAACTGTGCACATAGCCCTCATTGCAGAGCACCCCCAGCACACCTGTCACTCAGAGCTGACACAGAGCACCTCAGAGCAGAGCTTGAACTAATAAACAGCAGCTCCAACAGGTCTGTGACCCTAGGCTTCACTCTGTGCGGCCTCCCTCTGCCTGGTCTTCTAGGGGCTTCCACAGCAGCCGGGGCACCAGGCCTCTGTCTCCACCCACCACCCCTCCTCTCCCTGACTCCTGGGTTCCTCTCATTAGCAGAGGGTCTTCTTGAAGTTGTCTCCCACTCCTGGACCAGATAAAATGATTAGAAAACAAGCCAGGGCTGCCGCCCCTTATCTATCCTGACTCTCGGGACCCTACACCTGTTCCTTGGATCTGGCCGGTGCAGCAAGGCCCATTTTCTGCAAATCTGAGCCCCTGAGGGGCGAGGATTGGCTGACCTGGGCAGCCTGACCCGGCCGGCCAGCCCTTCCCAGGTGTGCCTGGGTTGAGGTCAATATAAACACCCCTCCAGGCAGCAAAAGCCTCTGCAGCTGTGCCTGACGCCATATTCTCTGCCCCGTCAGCAGTCTCGGGGTTGGGCTGGTGGGAGGCAGTAGGGCCCACGGCTCTATGAGTGGCCCGTTGTGACTGGGGCTCTACTGGACTTTCTGCAGGAGTTGCCGGGCTGCCACCTGCTAAAGAAGAGGATGTGTCACCCATACTTGCTGCTGGAATTTCTCCCCGGGCAGAGGTAAGGAAGGAAAAAAGCAGTGGGGGCCGGGACAGGAGGGGTACCTCAGGCAGGGAAATGGAAAGTTTCCAGATGAGCGCCCGGGGCCAGGACCATCCTGGCTGGCCTGCAGGCACCAAGTCGGCCTGCGTGCTGTCGCTGGTGTGACTCCAAGCCCCTTCCTCTAGTTTTTAGTCTTTGCACACATTCAGGTGTTTTACCTGGGAACGGTGGGAAAAGTTCAGCAGCAGCTGGCCTGGGGCTCAGCTCACGTTTAGTCAGAGACGCCTCCTCACGGTCCCCCAGCTTTGCAATGAGGACGCTCCTTGTGTGGGGGCTGCTGGCTGCATGGGAGATGATTCCCCACCTGTGACCAACTTAAGAATTGTTTACCACTGGAGCAAGTGCGCTGATAGGGTTTTCCTCTGTATGACCAGTGGGTTCAGTTTTTTTTTTTTTTCTTTTTTGGTTCAAGGTAAGTTTTATTCCTCTTTTTGTATTTATGGATATAAGCATGGAAATCATTCATTCATATAAATACGTCTATGGGAAGGACAGAACTTTTTTTTCTGTTTTATTTTCTTAAGTATTATTTATTTTTTAATTTTTGAATTTATTTTATTCATTTTTTTATACAGCAGGCTCTTATTGGTTATCTATTTTATACATATAAGTGTATATATGTCAATCCCAGGGTCGCAATTCATCCCACCACCACCACCCTGCCACTTTCCCCCCTTGGTGTCCATACATTTGTTCTCTACATCTGTGTCTCTATTTCTGCCTTGCAAACCAGTTCATCTTTACCATTTTTCTAGGTTCTACATGTATGCGTTAATATACGATATTTGTTTTTCTCTTTCTGACTTACTTCACTCTGTATGACAGTCTCTAGATCTATCCACGTCTCTACAAATGACCCAATTTCATTCCTTTTTATGGCTGAGTAATATTCCATTTTATATATGTAGCACATCTTTTCCGTTCGTCTGTCTATGGGCATTTAGGTTGCTTCCATGACCTGGCTATTGTAAATAGTGCTGCAATGAATATTGTGGTGAATATGTCTTTTTGAATTATGGTTTTCTCTGGGTATATGGCCAGTAGTGGGATTGCTGGGTCATATGTTAATTCTATTTTTAGTTTTTTAAGGAACCTCCATACTGTTCTCCATAGTGACTGTATCAATTTACATTCCCACAAATAGTGTAAGAGGGTTCCCTTTTCTCCACACCCTCTCCAGCATTTGTTGTTTGTAGATTTTCTGATGATGCCCATTCTAACTCGTGTGAGGTGATACCTCATTGTAGTTTTGGTTTATATTTCTCTAATAATTAGTGATGTTGAGTAGCTTTTCATGTGTTTCTTGGTCATCTGTATGTCTTCTTGGGACAAATGTCTATTTACGTCATCTGCCCATTTTTGGATTGGTTTGTTTGTTTTTTTACTGTTGAGCTGCATGAGCTGTTTATATACATTGGAGATTAATCCTTTGTCCATTGATTCGTTTGCAAATATTTTCTCCCATTCTGAGGGTTGTCTTTTCGTCTTGTTTGTAGTTTCCTTTGCTTTGCAAAAGCTTTTAGGTTTCATTTGCTCCCATTTGTTTTTGTTTTTTTTTTTTTTTTTTTTTATTCCATTACTCTAGGAGGTGGATCAAAAAATATCTTGCTGTGATTTATGTCAAAGAGTATTCTTCCTATGTTTTCCTCTAAGAGTTTTATAGTGTCCGGTCTTACATTTCGGTCTCTAATCCATTTGGAGTTTATTTTTTGTGTATGGTGTTAGGGAGTGTTCTAATTTCATTCTTTTACATGTAGCTGTCCATTTTTCCCAGCACCACTTATTGAAGAGACTGTCTTTTCTCCATTGTATACCCTTGCCTCCTTTGTCATAGATTAGTGGGCCATAGGTGTGTAGGTTTATCTCTGGGCTTTCTTTCTTTTTTTTTTTTTTCTTTTACATCTTTATTGGAGTATAATTGCTTTACAATTGTGTGTTAGTTTCTGCTGTATAAAAAAGTGAATCAGCTATGCGTATACATATAACACCATATCCCCTCCCTCTTGCACCTCCCTCTCACTCCCTTATCCCACCCTTTTAGGTGGTCACAAAGCACAGAGCTGATCTCCCTGTGCTATGTGGCTGCTTCCCAGTAGCTATCAATTTTACATTTGGTAGTGTATATATGTCCATACCACTCTCTCACTTTGTCCCAGCTTACCCTTCCCTCTCCCCATGTCCTCAAGTCCTTTCTCTACGTCTGTGTCCTTAATCCTTTCCTGCCCCTACGTTCTTCATAAACTTTTTTTTTTAGATTCCATATATATGTGTTAGCATACGGTATTTGTTTTTCTCTTTCTGACTTACTTCACTCTGTAGGACAGACTCTAGATCCATCCACCTCACTAAAAATAACTCAATTTCGTTTCTTTTTATGGCTGAATAATGTTCCATCGTATATATGTGCCACATCTTCTTTTTCCATTTATCTGTTGATGGACACTTAGGTTGCTTCCATGTCCTGGCTATTGTAAATAGAGCTACAGTGAACATTGTGGTACATGACTCTTTTTGAATTATGGTTTTCTCAGGGTAAATGTCCAGGAGTGGGTTTGCTGGGTTGTATGGTAGTTCTATTTTTAGTTTTTAAGGAAGCCCCATACCGTTCTCCCTAGTGGCTATATCAATTTACATTCCCACCTACAGTGCAAGAGGGTTCCCTTTTCTCCAATAAATGCCTCTCCAGCATTTACTGTTGGTAGATTTTTTGATGATGGCCATTCTGACTGGTGTGAGGTGATACCTCACTGTAGTTTTGATTTGCATTTCTCTAATGATTAGTGATGCTCAGCATCCTTTCATGTGTTTGTTGGCAACCTGTATATCTTCTTTGGAGAAATTTCTATTTAGGTCTTCTGCCCATTTTTGGATTGGGTTGTTTGGTTTTGTGATATTGAGCTACATGAGCTGCTTTTTGTAGATTAATCCTTTGCCATTTGCTTCATTTGAAAATATTTTCTCCCATTCTGATGGTTGTCTTTTCATCTTGCTTAAGTTTTCCTTTGCTGTGCAAAAGAATTTATGTTTCATTCGGTCCCATTTTTTAATTTTTGTTTTTATTTCCATTTCTCTAGGAGGTGGGTCAAAAAGGATCTTGCTGTGATTTATGTCATAGACTGTTCTGCTTATGTTTTCTTCTAAGAGTTTTATAGTGGCTGGTCTTATATTTAGGTCTCTAATCCATTTTGAGTTACTTTTGTGTATGGTGTTAGGGAGTGTACTAATTTCATTCTTTTACATGTAGCTGTCCAGTTTTCCCAGCACCACTTACTGAAGACACTGTCTTTTCTCCATTGTATACCCTTGCCTCCTTTGTCATAGGTACGTGGGTTTATCTCTGTGCTTTCTATCCTTTTCTATTGACCTATATTTCTGTGTTTGTGTCAGTACCATATTATCTTGATTACTGTAGCTTTGTAATATAGTCTGAAGTCTGGAAGTCTGTTTCCTCCAGCTCTTTTTTTTCCCCCTCAAGACTGCTTTGGCTATCCAGGGTCTTTTGTGTCTCCCTACAAATTTTAAGATTTTTTTTCTTGTTCTGTAGAAAATGCCAAAGGTATTTTGATCGGGATTGCATTGAATCTGTAGATTGCTTTGGGTAGTATAGTCATTTTCACAATATTGATTCTTCTAATCCAAGGACATGGTATATGTCTCCATCTGTTTATATCATCTTTGATTTCTTTCATCAGTGTCTTATAGTTTTCTGAGTACAGGTCTTTTACTTCCTTAGGTAGGTTTATTCCTAGGTATTTTATTCTTTTTGTTGCAGTGGTAATGGGATTGTTTCCTTAATTTCTCTTTCTGATCTTTCATTGTTAGTGTATAGGAATGCAAGCAATTTCTGTGCATTAATTTTGTATCCTGCAACTTTACCAAATTCATTGATTAGCTCCAGTGGTTTTCTGGTGGCATCTTTAAGATTCTCTATCTATGATATCATGTCATCTGCAAACAGTGACAATTTTACTTCTTCTTTTCCGTTTTGTATTCCTTTTATTTCTTTTTCTTCTCTGATTGCCATGGCTAGGACTTCCAAAACTATGTTGAATAGCAGTGGTGAGAGTGGACATCCTCGTCTTGTTCCTGATCTTAGAGGAAACGCTTTCAGTTTTTCACCATTGAGAATGCTGTTTGCTGTGGGTTTGTCATATATGGCCTTTATTATGTTGAGGTAGTTTCCGTCTATGCCCACACTCTGCAGAGTTTTTATCGTAAATGAGTGTTGAATTTTCTCAAAATCTTTTCCTTCATCTATTGAGATGACCATATGGTTTTATTCTACAATTTGTTAATATGGTGTATCACATTGATTTGTGTATATTGAAGAATCCTTGCATCCCTGGGATAAACCCCACTTGATCATGGTGTATGATCCTTTTAATGTGTTGTTCGATTCTGTTTGCTAGTATTTTGTTGAGGATTTTTGCATCTATATTCATCAGGGATATTGGTCTATAATTTTCTTTCCTTGTAGTATCTCTGTCTGATTTTGGTATCAGGGTGATGGTGGTCTCATAGAATGAGTTTGGGAGTGTTCCTTCCCCTGCAATTGTTTTGAAGAATTTGAGAAGGTTGGGTGTTAGCTCTTCTCTAAATGTTTGATAGAATTCACCTGTAATGCCATCTGGTTCTGGACTTTTGTTTGTTGGAAGATTTTTAATCACAGTTTCAATTTCATTGCTTGTGATAGGTTTGTTCATATTTTCTATTTCTTCCTGGTTCAGTCTTAGAAGGTTATACCTTTCTAAGAATTTGTCCATTTCTTCCAGATTGTCCATTTTATTGGCACAGAGTTGCTTGTAGTAGTCTCTTAGGATGCTTTGTATTCCTGTGGTGTCTGTTGTAACTTCTCCTTTTTCACTTCTAATTTTGTTGATTTGCGTCCTCTCCCTCTTTTTCTTGAGTGTGGCTAAAGGTTGATCATTTTTGCTTATCTTCTCAAAGAACCAGCTTTTAGTTTTGATGATCTTTGCTTCCGTTTTCTTTGTTTCTATTTCATTTATTTCTGCTCTGATCTTTAGGATTTCTTTCCTTCTACTAACTTTGGGTTTTGTTCTTCTTTCTCTAGTTCCTCTAGGTGTAAGGTTAGATTGTTTATTTGAGATTTTTCTTGTTTCTTGAGGTAGGCTTGTATTGCTATAAACTTCCCTCTTAGAACTCCTTTTGCTGCATCCCATAGGTTTTGGATCATCGTGTTTTGGTTGTCATTTGTCTCTAGGTAGTTTTTGATTTCCCCTTTGATTTCTTCAGTGATCTCTTGGTTATTTAGTAACGTATTGTTTAGCCTCCATGTGTTTGTGTTTTTTACAGTTTTTTCCGTGTAATTGATTTCTAATCTCATAGCATTGTGGTCGGAACAGCTGCTTGATATGATTTCAGTTTTCTTAAATTTACTGAGGCTTTATCTGTGACCCAAGATGTGATCTATCCTGGAGAATGTTCCGTGTGCAGTTGAGAAGAACGTGTAATCTGCTGTTTTTGGATGGAATGTCCTATAAATATCAATGAACTCTATCTGGTCTATTGTGTCATTTAAAGCTTGTGTTTCCTTATTAATTTTCTGTCTGGCTGATCTCCACTGGTGTAAGTGAGCTGTTAAAGTCCCCCGCTATTATTGTGTTACTGTCGATTTCCTCTTTTATAGCTGTTAGCAGTTGCCTTATACATTGAGGTGCTCCTATGTTGGGTACATATATATTTATAATTGTTATATCTTCTTCTTGGATTGATCCCTTGACCATTATGTAGTGTCTTTCCTTGTCTCTTGTAACATTCTTTATTTTAAAGTCTATTTTATCTGATATGAGTATTGCTACTCCAGCTTTCTTTTGATTTTCATTAGCATAGAATATATTTTTCCATCGCCTCACTTTCAGTCTGTATGTGTCCCTAGGTCTGAAATGGGTCTCTTGTAGACAGCATATATATGGGTCTTGTTTTTGTATCCATTCAGCCAGTCTATGTCTTTTGGTTGGAACATTTAGTGCATTCACGTTTAAGGTAATTATCGATATGAATGTTCCTACTACTATTTTCTTAATTGTTATGGGTTTGTATTGGTGGGTCCTTTTCTTCTCTTGTGTTTCCCACTTAGAGAAGTTCTTTTAGCATTTGGTGTAGAGCTGGTTGCATGGTGCTGAATTCTCTTAGCTTTTGCTTGTCTGTAAGGCTTTTGATTTCTCCATCAAATCTGAATGAGCTCTTTGCAGGGTGCAGTACCCTTGGTTGTAGGTTCTTCCCTTTCATCACTTTAAATTTATCATGCCACTTCCTTCTGGCTTGTAGATTTTCTGCTGAGAAATCAGCTGTTATCCTTATGGGATTTCCCTTGTATGTTATTTGTCATTTTTCCCTTGCTGCTTTCAATAATTTTTCTTTGTCGTTAATTTTTGTCAATTTGATTACTATGTGTCTTGTCATTTTTCTCCTTTGGTTTCTCCTGCCTGGGACACTCTGTGCTTCTGGACTTGGGTGGCTATTTCTTTTCCCATGCTAGGGAAGTTTTTGACCATAATCTCTTCAAATATATTCTCGGGTCCTTTCTCTCTCTCTTCTCCTTCTGGGACCCCTATAATGCGAATGTTGTTGCGTTTAATGTTGTCCCAGAGGACTCTTGGGGTGTCTTCATTTATTTTCATTCTTTTTCTTTATTCTGTTCCATGGCAGTGATTTCCACCTTTCTGTCTTCCAGGCCACTTATCCGTTCTTCTGCCACAGTTATTCTGCTACTGATTCCTTCTAGTGTATTTTTCATTTCAGTTATTACATTGTTTACCTCTGTTTGTTTGTTCTTTAACTCTTCTAGGTGTTTGTTCCTTAATTCTTTTAGGTCTTTGTTAAGCATTTCTTGTGTCTTCTCGATCTTTGCCTCCTTTCTTTTTCTAAGGTCTTGGCTCAACTTCACTATCATTATTCTGAATTCTTTTTCTGGAAGGTTCCCTATCTCCACCTCATTCCGTTTTTTTTCTGGGGTTTTATCTTGTTCCTTGATCTGGTATAAAGTCCTCTGCCTTTTCATTTTGTCTATCTTTCTGTGAATGTGGTTTTCCTTCCACAGGCTGCAGAATTGTAGTTCTTCTTGCTTCTGCTGTCTGCTCTCTGGTGGATGAGTCTATCTTAGAGGCTTGTGCAAGCTTCCTGATGGGAGGGACTGGTGGTGGGTAGAGCTGGGTGTTGCTTTGGTGGGCAGAGCTTTAATCCGCTTGTCTACGGATTAAATAAAACTTTAATAAAAAGTTGAATCTGCTTGTCTGCTGATGCATGGGGCTGGGTTCCCTCCCTGTTGGTTGTTTGGCCTGAGGCGACCCAGCACTGGAGCCTACCTTGCTCTTGGTGGGGCTAATGGCGGACTCTGGGAGGGCTCACACCAAGGAGTATTTCCCAGAACTTCTGCTGCCAGTGTTGTTGTCCTCACGGTGAGCCACAGCCACAGCCACCAGCTGCCTCTGCAGGAGACCCTCTAAAAGTAGCAGGTAGTTCTGGTCATTCCCCTACGGGGTCACTGCTCCTTCCCCTGGGTCCTGATGTGCACACTACTTTGTGTGTGCCCTCCAAGAGTGGAGTATCTGAGTGGAGTTGAGACTCTGAGACTCTGTGTGGAGTCGCACAGACTCTGGGTCCTGTGAAGCTTCGATGTTTTGTGATTCTAGAAATCCTATAGGAGACGGTCCACAGCAGGTGAAGCTAATGTTGTCAGTAGAGGTGTTGAAGCCAAAGATCTGCAGTTCCGGCTATAGGTGCCGATGTACATACAGGACAAAATCATCTCGTGTGAATGTAGTTCAGGCATGTTTAAGATGAATGCAGTCATGTTAATGCCTACCATATTCTATCTTGAGCCTCTCCTCAGGGACCTCCTCCTCAGTTCCTGAGGCTCCTGTAAGTCATGTACAGGGGACTGGAGAGTGGGCTCTGTCCAGTCTGAGCCCTGAGTTACCCTGTGTGTATCTTAGGATACTTTGTATTTCTGTGGTGTCTGTTGTAACATCATCTCTTTCATTTCAGATTTATTTGGGCCCTCTCTTTTTTAACAAAACATACTACTGTTGTCTTTTATTCTTTACAGAAGTTTAATCAGTGTTTGATCTACTATCCTTACCCTATGTATACTTTTTGCAGTGAGATTTTTACTTTTCTTTGTTTCCTTGTTACTATCAATAATTAGTGAGACTTCTTTTAAGCTACCTTCAACATTGCTTATAAAGCTGCTTTATTAGTGATGACAGAGCCTTAATGGAAGTCATGTTCTGGTTGTAAATTAGAATGCAATGTGCCAGCACAAAGCCCCTTAAGTTTATGTCTCATTACTTCTTGTTCTTTTTTTAATTTAATTTTTATTTTTTGTCAGAGCAAATTTGATTAAAATGTTTTGTTTCTTCTAGGTGTGCAAGATGTGGTTCTTTTAAACATATACATATATCTATTCTTCTTTGGATCATTTTCCCATGTAGGTTATGACACCATGTTGAGTAGTCTTGTCTTGGTATTACGTAGGTCTTTGGTGATTACATATTTCACATGTGTTTCTATATCTATCTTAACCCCAATATCCTAATGTATCCAATCCTCACACCTTTCCATTTGGTGAACCCTAAGTTTGTTTAATGAATCTGTGATTGCATTTCTCTGTGGAAATATCTTCATTGGTATCAATTTTTAGCTAAGACCTATAAGTGATATTATAGGATATGTGTCTTTTGCTTTCTGACTTAGTACAATTTGCCTGATTAACTCAAGAATCATACACAGTGCTGCAAATGGCATTGTTTTGGTTTTTTCCCTGGCTAATATTCCACCTGTACGTGTACCAGTTATTCTTTGGCCACGCACCTCTTGATGGACTTTTTGGTTGCCTCCATGTCTTGGTTATTGTAATACTGCTGCAATGCACATTTGCTTGCCTGTGTCTTTCCAGTTCTATCTCCTTATGTTATAGGCCAAGGAGTGGGCTTGCTGTATCATATGGTAGCTCAGTGTGTACGTTTTAAAGGCACCACCATTCAGTTCTCATTAGTGGCTCTTTCCAGGTTATGTCCCACTTAAAATTGAGGGTATGCATTTCTCCAAAACACCTTCAATATTTATTGTTTGTAGTTTGCTTGCTGCTGGTTATTCTAACAGGTGCGAGCTGATACCTCTGTGTGGCTGAATTTGCATGTGTCCCATAATCTGTTGAAATTGATCTTTAAAGCATGCTCTTTTTATTTATCAAACTGTGATTACAGCTTAGTTCTTCAAATTGTTTTCTTAAAGTAAGTGTCACATTTTGAAAAGTTTTGGCCACTACCTCCCTCAAGACATTTTGAGGGCAGGTTTCATTTACAGCCCTGAAGTACTTGTTCATATGAAGTGACCATTAACACAGATTTTAAAGCTGCATTTGCAGGTAACGGCCAGAGGGCGGCAGCCTTTTTACGTTCCCCAATCTGGTAACTAGGGAAAGAGTCCTTCAGCTGCAAGAGTGTCCAGCTTTATTTCTCATCCAGCTGTGGGTCTAGATATGATCAAACAAGGTTGCATCACAGCCCAGGAACGAATTATGTAAAATTTCCTCTCTCTATCACTGTCTTATTTTTTTGGGTTTTTTAAAGTTATTTAATTTAAAATGGGGATTCGCTACTTTTCACTGCTGTGTTTATGCCGCTTTACACCCACTTGACTCACTTCCAGACAGATATCAATACATAGGTTTTAAGATTCTTACTAGTCACATATATTCTTGTGCGGTGAATAGGGGGTGTTGAGTCCAGTTCACTGAGCAAGGAGTAGGTCTTGTCTATTACATATTGGGTGTATGGAACGGTATCTGAGCGAATTTGAAACCCTTGTTTTATGCATCACCCCACCTCACCTTTCCCGTTAAGCAGCCATAGTGTGTTTTCTAAACGTGTGACTCTGTTCTGTTTTGTAATTCAGTTCAAGTGTAGCGGTTTTTACATTCCCTCTATAAGTGATAGCTTATGATAAGTGTCTTTTTCTGTGTGACTTATTTCACTTAGAATCGTCGTACCTAAGTCCACTCATCTTGCTTCTACTAGCCTTATGACATTGATTTCATGTCTGAGTGATATTCCATTGTACATAAGGACCACAACTTCTTTATCCATTTTTCTCTTTCCTGGGATATTTAAGTTGTCATGAAGTGGAGGTTCTTGTCAACAGAGCAGCCATAAACTTTGGGGTGCCTGTGTCTTGCTGATTTTTAGTTTTCCCAATTTATACGCCCATGAGTGGACGTGCCCTATGCTCCCTAAGCTGTGTTTTTTCGATGTTTCAGGACACACCGTACACTTCTCCAGAGTGGCTGTTGGCAATTTACATCCCGCCCATCAGCGTAGCAAGGCTGCCATTTCTCCATGGCCTGTCCTGCATTTCTGGTTTTGACACTTTTTGCAGCATCACCCTTTTGACCGATGGGAAGCGAAACTTCTTTGAAGCGCTGATTTGCCTTTCCAGGTTGCTTGGTTGGCCAAAAAGGGCGTATGCGTTTTTTCCTGAATATATTCAGGAAAAAACGCATACGCCCTTTTTGGCCAAGGGCATCATTGTCGACGTTTTGCCGCTTTTCATGTGCTTTAAAGGCGATTCGAATCTACCTCCTGAAATCTGTTTCCTGCAATTCTGCCTTGCTTTCAAATCCTCTTCGTTGCCTTCCCTCAATATATCTGTGGATGAGAGTTATCATTTATAACTCTGCGGGTTTGTGAATTGCAGTGTCCCTGAGCTCCATTTTTCAACTCGCTTTTTTGGTAGCTGGCCGCAAAAGCGCGGGATTGCCTCAGGCCCTATTCTGGTTCCTGGCGGCAGGCTGAGCCTGTGGTTAATTCTTCTTCCTGATGGGAAAATAGAGTGACCTGGGCCTGTCCCAACACCTAGATCTAGTCTCTCATTGGTTGCCCCTCTTCCCGTTCATCCTCAGGACAAATTGCAACCTGTAGGGAACAGGAGCTTAAAGGTGCTGATTCTCCAAGTAGGGAGATTGCTAGTAAAATAGCTGGAAAGGCGAACCCGAGCACAAGGAGATGAGAAATGGGGTGCGTTTTAGAATCCTTTCAAAATCACACGGTGTACCATCTTCTGGGTTTCTCATGCATGTTTTCGATGTAGGAAGATGCCCTTGAACCTGGAGATTTGGGACCAATGGGATGGGTACCACACAGTATTACTTTAAAGGGTCTGCGTTTGCTCACCCAACCTCACCCAACCTCTCAGCCCCAAGAGTGTCCACCCTTATGTCTCATCCAGGTGTGGGTGTAGATATGGTCAATCCAGGTTGCATCAGAGCCCCTGAACGAATTTTGTAAGAATTTCTCTCTCTTTCACTGTCTTTGTTTTACGGGTTTTTAAAAGTAATTTATTTTTATAATGGGGTTTAGCTGCTTTTCACGGCTGTGTTTATGCGGCTTTACACCCACTTGGCTCACTTCCAGAGAGATATCAATACATAGGTTTTACGATTCTTACTAGTCAGATATATTCTTGTGCGGTGAATAGGGGGTGTTGAGTCCAGTTCACTGAGCAAGGAGTAGGTCTTGTCTATTACATATTGGGTGTATGGAACAGTATCTGAGCGAATTTGAAACCCTTGTTTTATGCATCACCCCACCTCACCTTTCCCGTTAAGCAGCCATAGTGTGTTTTCTAAACGTGTGACTCTGTTCTGTTTTGTAATTCAGTTCAAGTGTAGCGGTTTTTACATTCCCTCTATAAGTGATAGCTTATGATAAGTGTCTTTTTCTGTGTGACTTATTTCACTTAGAATCGTCATACCTAAATCCACTCATCTTGCTTCTACTAGCCTTATGACATTGATTTCATGTCTGAGTGATATTCCTTTGTACATAAGGACCACAACTTCTTTATCCATTTTTCTCTTTCCTGGGATATTTAAGGTGTCATGAAGTGGAGGTTCTTGTCAACATAGCAGCCCTAAACTTTGGGGTGCCTGTGTCTTGCTGATTTTTAGTTTTCCCAATTTATACGCCAATGAGTGGACGTGCCCTATGCTCCCTAAGCTGTGTTTTTTCGATGTTTCAGGACACACCGTACACTTCTCCAGAGTGGCTGTTGGCAATTTACATCCCGCCCATCAGCGTAGCAAGGCTGCCATTTCTCCATGGCCTGTCCTGCATTTCTGGTTTTGACACTTTTTGCAGCATGGCCCTTTTGACCGATGGGAAGCGAGACTTCTTTGTAGCGCTGATTTGCCTTTCCAGTTTGCTTGGTTGGCCAAAAAGGGCGTATGCGTTTTTTCCTGAATATATTCAGGAAAAAACGCTTATGCCCTTTTTGGCCAAGGGCATCATTGTTGACGTTTTGCCACTTTTCATGTGCTTTAAAGGCGATTCGAATCTACCTCCTGAAACCTGTTTCCTGCAATTCTGCCTTGCTTTCAAATCCTCTTCGTTGCCTTCCCTCAATATATTTGTGGATGAGAGTTATCATTTATAACTCTGCGGGTTTGTGAATTGCAGTGTCCCTGAGCTCCATTTTTCAACTCGCTTTTTTGGGAGCTGGCCGCAAAAGCGTGGGATTGCCTCAGGCCCTATTCTGGTTCCTGGAGGCAGGCTGAGCCTGTGGTTAATTCTTCTTCCTGATGGGAAAATAGAGTGACCTGTGCCTGTCCCAACACCTAGATCTAGTCTCTCATTGTTTGCCCCTCTTCCCGTTCATCTTCAGGACAAATTGCAACCTGTAGGGAACAGGAGCTTAAAGGTGCTGATTCTGCAAGTAGGGAGATTGCTAGTAAAGTAGCTGGAAAGGCGAACCCTAGCACAAGGAGATGAGAAATGGGGTGCGTTTTAGAAACCTTTCAAAATCACACGGTGTACCATCCTCTGGGTTTCTCATGCATGTTTTCGATGTAGGAAGATGCCCTTGAACCTGGAGATTTGGGACCCATGGGATGGGTACCACGCAGTACTACTTTAAAGGGTCTGAGTTTGCTCACCCAACCTCACCCAAACTCTCAGCCCCAAGAGTGTCCACCCTTATGTCTCATCCAGGTGTGGGTCTAGATATGGTCAATCCAGGTTGCATCACAGCTCCTGAACGAATTTTTTAAGAATTTCTCTCTCTTTCACTGTCTTTGTTTTACAGGTTTTTAAAAGTAATTTATTTTTATAATGGGGTTTAGCTGCTTTTCACGGCTGTGTTTATGCAGCTTTACACCCACTTGACACACTTCCAGAGAGATATCAATACATAGGTTTTACGATTCTTACTAGTCACATATATTCTTGTGCGGTGAATAGGGGGTGTTGAGTCCAGTTCACTGAGCAAGGAGTAGGTCTTGTCTATTACATATTGGGTGTATGGAACAGTATCTGAGCGAATTTGAAACCCTTGTTTTATGCATCACCCCACCTCACCTTTCCCGTTAAGCAGCCATAGTGTGTTTTCTAAACGTGTGACTCTGTTCTGTTTTGTAATTCAGTTCAAGTGTAGCGGTTTTTACATTCGCTCTATAAGTGATAGCTTATGATAAGTGTCTTTTTCTGTGTGACTTATTTCACTTAGCATCGTCACACCTAAATCCACTCATCTTGCTTCTACTAGCCTTATGACATTGATTTCATGTCTGAGGGATATTCCTTTGTACATAAGGACCACAACTTCTTTATCCATTTTTCTCTTTCCTGGGATATTTAAGGTGTCATGAAGTGGAGGTTCTTGTCAACATAGCAGCCCTAAACATTGGGGTGCCTGTGTCTTGCTGATTTTTAGTTTTCCCAATTTATACGCCCATGAGTGGACGTGCCGTATGCTCCCTAAGCTGTGTTTTTTCGATGTTTCAGGACACACCGTACACTTCTCCAGAGTGGCTGTTGGCAATTTACATCCCGCCCATCAGCGTAGCAAGGCTGCCATTTCTCCATGGCCTGTCCTGCATTTCTGGTTTTGAAAATTTTTGCAGCATGGCCCTTTTGACGGATGGGAAGCGAGACTTCTTTGTAGCGCTGATTTGCCTTTCCAGGTTGCTTGGTTGGCCAAAAAGGGCGTATGCGTTTTTTCCTGAATATATTCAGGAAAAAACGCTTACGCCCTTTTTGGCCAAGGGCATCACTGTCGATGTTTTGCCACTTTTCATGTGCTTTAAAGGCGATTCGAATCTACCTCCTGAAACCTGTTTCCTGCAATTCTGCCTTGCTTTCAACTCCTCTTCGTTGCCTTCCCTCAATATATTTGTGGACGAGAGTTATCATTTATAACTCAGCAGGTTTGTGAATTGCAGTGCCCCTGAGCTCCATTTTTGAACTGTCTTTTTTGGGAGCTGGCCGAAATAGCTCGGGATTGCCTCAGGCCCTATTCTGGTTCCCGGCGGCAGGCTGAGCCTGTGTTTAATTCTTCTTCCTGATGGGAAAATAGAGTGACCTGTGCCTGTCCCAACACCTAGATCTAGTCTCTCATTTGTTTCCCCTCTTCCCGTTCATCCTCAGGACAAATTGCAACCTGTAGGGAACAGGAGCTTAAAGGTGCTGATTCTCCAAGTAGGGAGATTGCTAGTAAAATAGCTGGAAAGGCGAACCCGAGCACAAGGAGATGAGAAATGGGGTGCGTTTTAGAATCCTTTCAAAATCACACGGTGTACCATCTTCTGGGTTTCTCATGCATGTTTTCGATGTAGGAAGATGCCCTTGAACCTGGAGATTTGGGACCAATGGGATGGGTACCACACAGTATTACTTTAAAGGGTCTGCGTTTGCTCACCCAACCTCACCCAACCTCTCAGCCCCAAGAGTGTCCACCCTTATGTCTCATCCAGGTGTGGGTGTAGATATGGTCAATCCAGGTTGCATCAGAGCCCCTGAACGAATTTTGTAAGAATTTCTCTCTCTTTCACTGTCTTTGTTTTACGGGTTTTTAAAAGTAATTTATTTTTATAATGGGGTTTAGCTGCTTTTCACGGCTGTGTTTATGCGGCTTTACACCCACTTGGCTCACTTCCAGAGAGATATCAATACATAGGTTTTACGATTCTTACTAGTCAGATATATTCTTGTGCGGTGAATAGGGGGTGTTGAGTCCAGTTCACTGAGCAAGGAGTAGGTCTTGTCTATTACATATTGGGTGTATGGAACAGTATCTGAGCGAATTTGAAACCCTTGTTTTATGCATCACCCCACCTCACCTTTCCCGTTAAGCAGCCATAGTGTGTTTTCTAAACGTGTGACTCTGTTCTGTTTTGTAATTCAGTTCAAGTGTAGCGGTTTTTACATTCCCTCTATAAGTGATAGCTTATGATAAGTGTCTTTTTCTGTGTGACTTATTTCACTTAGAATCGTCATACCTAAATCCACTCATCTTGCTTCTACTAGCCTTATGACATTGATTTCATGTCTGAGTGATATTCCTTTGTACATAAGGACCACAACTTCTTTATCCATTTTTCTCTTTCCTGGGATATTTAAGGTGTCATGAAGTGGAGGTTCTTGTCAACATAGCAGCCCTAAACTTTGGGGTGCCTGTGTCTTGCTGATTTTTAGTTTTCCCAATTTATACGCCAATGAGTGGACGTGCCCTATGCTCCCTAAGCTGTGTTTTTTCGATGTTTCAGGACACACCGTACACTTCTCCAGAGTGGCTGTTGGCAATTTACATCCCGCCCATCAGCGTAGCAAGGCTGCCATTTCTCCATGGCCTGTCCTGCATTTCTGGTTTTGACACTTTTTGCAGCATGGCCCTTTTGACCGATGGGAAGCGAGACTTCTTTGTAGCGCTGATTTGCCTTTCCAGTTTGCTTGGTTGGCCAAAAAGGGCGTATGCGTTTTTTCCTGAATATATTCAGGAAAAAACGCTTATGCCCTTTTTGGCCAAGGGCATCACTGTTGACGTTTTGCCACTTTTCATGTGCTTTAAAGGCGATTCGAATCTACCTCCTGAAACCTGTTTCCTGCAATTCTGCCTTGCTTTCAAATCCTCTTCGTTGCCTTCCCTCAATATATTTGTGGATGAGAGTTATCATTTATAACTCTGCGGGTTTGTGAATTGCAGTGTCCCTGAGCTCCATTTTTCAACTCGCTTTTTTGGGAGCTGGCCGCAAAAGCGTGGGATTGCCTCAGGCCCTATTCTGGTTCCTGGAGGCAGGCTGAGCCTGTGGTTAATTCTTCTTCCTGATGGGAAAATAGAGTGACCTGTGCCTGTCCCAACACCTAGATCTAGTCTCTCATTGTTTGCCCCTCTTCCCGTTCATCTTCAGGACAAATTGCAACCTGTAGGGAACAGGAGCTTAAAGGTGCTGATTCTGCAAGTAGGGAGATTGCTAGTAAAGTAGCTGGAAAGGCGAACCCTAGCACAAGGAGATGAGAAATGGGGTGCGTTTTAGAATCCTTTCAAAATCACACGGTGTACCATCCTCTGGGTTTCTCATGCATGTTTTCGATGTAGGAAGATGCCCTTGAACCTGGAGATTTGGGACCCATGGGATGGGTACCACGCAGTACTACTTTAAAGGGTCTGAGTTTGCTCACCCAACCTCACCCAAACTCTCAGCCCCAAGAGTGTCCACCCTTATGTCTCATCCAGGTGTGGGTCTAGATATGGTCAATCCAGGTTGCATCACAGCTCCTGAACGAATTTTTTAAGAATTTCTCTCTCTTTCACTGTCTTTGTTTTACAGGTTTTTAAAAGTAATTTATTTTTATAATGGGGTTTAGCTGCTTTTCACGGCTGTGTTTATGCAGCTTTACACCCACTTGACACACTTCCAGAGAGATATCAATACATAGGTTTTACGATTCTTACTAGTCACATATATTCTTGTGCGGTGAATAGGGGGTGTTGAGTCCAGTTCACTGAGCAAGGAGTAGGTCTTGTCTATTACATATTGGGTGTATGGAACAGTATCTGAGCGAATTTGAAACCCTTGTTTTATGCATCACCCCACCTCACCTTTCCCGTTAAGCAGCCATAGTGTGTTTTCTAAACGTGTGACTCTGTTCTGTTTTGTAATTCAGTTCAAGTGTAGCGGTTTTTACATTCGCTCTATAAGTGATAGCTTATGATAAGTGTCTTTTTCTGTGTGACTTATTTCACTTAGCATCGTCACACCTAAATCCACTCATCTTGCTTCTACTAGCCTTATGACATTGATTTCATGTCTGAGGGATATTCCTTTGTACATAAGGACCACAACTTCTTTATCCATTTTTCTCTTTCCTGGGATATTTAAGGTGTCATGAAGTGGAGGTTCTTGTCAACATAGCAGCCCTAAACATTGGGGTGCCTGTGTCTTGCTGATTTTTAGTTTTCCCAATTTATACGCCCATGAGTGGACGTGCCGTATGCTCCCTAAGCTGTGTTTTTTTGATGTTTCAGGACACACCGTACACTTCTCCAGAGTGGCTGTTGGCAATTTACATCCCGCCCATCAGCGTAGCAAGGCTGCCATTTCTCCATGGCCTGTCCTGCATTTCTGGTTTTGAAAATTTTTGCAGCATGGCCCTTTTGACGGATGGGAAGCGAGACTTCTTTGTAGCGCTGATTTGCCTTTCCAGGTTGCTTGGTTGGCCAAAAAGGGCGTATGCGTTTTTTCCTGAATATATTCAGGAAAAAACGCTTACGCCCTTTTTGGCCAAGGGCATCACTGTCGATGTTTTGCCACTTTTCATGTGCTTTAAAGGCGATTCGAATCTACCTCCTGAAACCTGTTTCCTGCAATTCTGCCTTGCTTTCAACTCCTCTTCGTTGCCTTCCCTCAATATATTTGTGGACGAGAGTTATCATTTATAACTCAGCAGGTTTGTGAATTGCAGTGCCCCTGAGCTCCATTTTTGAACTGTCTTTTTTGGGAGCTGGCCGAAATAGCTCGGGATTGCCTCAGGCCCTATTCTGGTTCCCGGCGGCAGGCTGAGCCTGTGTTTAATTCTTCTTCCTGATGGGAAAATAGAGTGACCTGTGCCTGTCCCAACACCTAGATCTAGTCTCTCATTTGTTTCCCCTCTTCCCGTTCATCCTCAGGACAAATTGCAACCTGTAGGGAACAGGAGGTTAAAGGTGCTGATTCTCCAAGTAGGGAGATTGCTAGTAAAGTAGCTGGAAAGGTGAACCCGAGCACAAGGAGATGAGAAATTGGGTGCGTTTTAGAAACCTTTCAAAATCACACGGTGTACCATCTTCTGGGTTTCTCATGCATGTTTTCGATGTAGGAAGATGCCCTTGAACCTGGAGATTTGGGACCCATGGGATGGGTACCACGCAGTACTACTTTAAAGGGTCTGAGTTTGCTCACCCAACCTCACCCAACCTCTCAGCCCCAAGAGTGTCCACCCTTATGTCTCATCCCGGTGTGGGTCTAGATATGGTCAATCCGGGTTGCATCACAGCCCCTGAACGAATTTTGTAAGAATTTTTCTCTCTTTCACTGTCTTTGTTTTACGGGTTTTTAAAAGTAATTTATTTTTATAATGGGGTTTAGCTGCTTTTCACGGCTGTGTTTATGCGGCTTTACACCCACTTGGCTCACTTCCAGAGAGATATCAATATATAGGTTTTAAGATTCTTACTAGTCAGATATATTCTTGTGCCGTGAATAGGGGGTGTTGAGTCCAGTTCACTGAGCAAGGAGTAGGTCTTGTCTATTACATATTGGGTGTATGGAACGGTATCTGAGCGAATTTGAAACCCTTGTTTTATGCATCACCCCACCTCACCTTTCCCGTTAAGCAGCCATAGTGTGTTTTCTAAACGTGTGATTCTGTTCTGTTCTGTAATTCAGTTCGAGTGTAGCGGTTTTTACATTCCCTCTATAAGTGATAGCTTATGATAAGTGTCTTTTTCTGTGTGACTTATTTCACTTAGAATCGTCGTACCTAAATCCACTCATCTTGCTTCTACTAGCCTTATGACATTGATTTCATGTCTGAGGGATATTCCTTTGTACATAAGGACCACAACTTCTTTATCCATTTTTCTCTTTCCTGGGATATTTAAGGTGTCATGAAGTGGAGGTTCTTGTCAACATAGCAGCCCTAAACATTGGGGTGCCTGTGTCTTGCTGATTTTTAGTTTTCCCAATTTATACGCCCATGAGTGGATGTGCCCTATGCTCCCTAAGCTGTGTTTTTTCGATGTTTCAGGACACACCGTAAACTTCTCCAGAGTGGCTTTTGGCAATTTACATCCCGCCCATCAGCGTAGCAAGGCTGCCATTTCTCCATGGCCTGTACTGCATTTCTGGTTTTGACACTTTTTGCAGCATGGCCCTTTTGACCGATGGGAAGCGAGACTTCTTTGTAGCGCTGATTTGCCTTTCCAGGTTGCGTGGTTGGCCAAAAAGAGCGTATGCGTTTTTTCCTGAATATATTCAGGAAAAAATGCATACGCCCTTTTTGGCCAAGGGCATCATTGTCGACGTTTTGCCGCTTTTCATGTGCTTTAAAGGCGTTTCGAATCTACCTCCTGAAATCTCTTTCCTGCAATTCTGCCTTGCTTTCAAATCCTCTTCGTTGCCTTCCCTCAATATATCTGTGGATGAGAGTTATCATTTATAACTCTGCGGGTTTGTGAATTGCAGTGTCCCTGAGCTCCATTTTTCAACTCGCTTTTTTGGGAGCTGGCCGCAAAAGCGCGGGATTGCCTCAGGCCCTATTCTGGTTCCTGACGGCAGGCTGAGCCTGTGGTTAATTCTTCTTCCTGATGGGAAAATAGAGTGACCTGTGCCTGTCCCAACACCTATATGTAGTCTCTCATTGGTTGCCCCTCTTCCCATTCATCCTCAGGACAAATTGCAACCTGTAGGGAACAGGAGGTTAAAGGTGCTGATTCTCCAAGTAGGGAGATTGCTAGTAAAGTAGCTGGAAAGGCGAACCCGAGCACAAGGAGATGAGAAATTGGTTGCGTTTTAGAAACCTTTCAAAATCACACGGTGTTCCATCTTCTGGGTTTCTCATGCATGTTTTCGATGTAGGAAGATGCCCTTGAACCTGGAGATTTGGGACCCATGGGATGGGTACCACGCAGTACTACTTTAAAGGGTCTGAGTTTGCTCACCCAACCTCACCCAACCTCTCAGCCCCAAGAGTGTCCACCCTTATGTCTCATCCAGGTGTGGGTCTAGATATGGTCAATCCAGGTTGCATCACAGCTCCTGAAAGAATTTTTTAAGAATTTCTCTCTCTTTCACTGTCTTTGTTTTACAGGATTTTAAAAGTAATTTATTTTTATAATGGGGTTTAGCTGCTTTTCACGGCTGTGTTTATGCAGCTTTACACCCACTTGACACACTTCCAGAGAGATATCAATACATAGGTTTTACGATTCTTACTAGTCACATATATTCTTGTGCGGTGAATAGGGGGTGTTGAGTCCAGTTCACTGAGCAAGGAGTAGGTCTTGTCTATTACATATTGGGTGTATGGAACAGTATCTGAGCGAATTTGAAACCCTTGTTTTATGCATCACCCCACCTCACCTTTCCCGTTAAGCAGCCATAGTGTGTTTTCTAAACGTGTGACTCTGTTCTGTTTTGTAATTCAGTTCAAGTGTAGCGGTTTTTACATTCGCTCTATAAGTGATAGCTTATGATAAGTGTCTTTTTCTGTGTGACTTATTTCACTTAGCATCGTCATACCTAAATCCACTCATCTTGCTTCTACTAGCCTTATGACATTGATTTCATGTCTGAGGGATATTCCTTTGTACATAAGGACCACAACTTCTTTATCCATTTTTCTCTTTCCTGGGATATTTAAGGTGTCATGAAGTGGAGGTTCTTGTCAACATAGCAGCCCTAAACATTGGGGTGCCTGTGTCTTGCTGATTTTTAGTTTTCCCAATTTATACGCCCATGAGTGTACGTGCCCTATGCTCCCTAAGCTGTGTTTTTTCGATGTTTCAGGACCCACCGTACACTTCTCCAGAGTGGCTGTTGGCAATTTACATCCCGCCCATCAGCGTAGCAAGGCTGCCATTTCTCCATGGCCTGTCCTTGCATTTCTGGTTTTGAAAATTTTTGCAGCATGGCCCTTTTGACGGATGGGAAGCGAGACTTCTTTGTAGCGCTGATTTGCCTTTCCAGGTTGCTTGGTTGGCCAAAAAGGGCGTATGCGTTTTTTCCTGAATATATTCAGGAAAAAACGCTTACGCCCTTTTTGGCCAAGGGCATCACTGTCGATGTTTTGCCACTTTTCATGTGCTTTAAAGGCGATTCGAATCTACCTCCTGAAACCTGTTTCCTGCAATTCTGCCTTGCTTTCAACTCCTCTTCGTTGCCTTCCCTCAATATATTTGTGGACGAGAGTTATCATTTATAACTCAGCAGGTTTGTGAATTGCAGTGCCCCTGAGCTCCATTTTTGAACTGTCTTTTTTGGGAGCTGGCCGAAATAGCTCGGGATTGCCTCAGGCCCTATTCTGGTTCCCGGCGGCAGGCTGAGCCTGTGTTTAACTCTTCTTCCTGATGGGAAAATAGAGTGACCTGTGCCTGTCCCAACACCTAGATCTAGTCTCTCATTTGTTTCCCCTCTTCCCGTTCATCCTCAGGACAAATTGCAACCTGTAGGGAACAGGAGGTTAAAGGTGCTGATTCTCCAAGTAGGGAGATTGCTAGTAAAGTAGCTGGAAAGGTGAACCCGAGCACAAGGAGATGAGAAATTGGGTGCGTTTTAGAAACCTTTCAAAATCACACGGTGTACCATCTTCTGGGTTTCTCATGCATGTTTTCGATGTAGGAAGATGCCTTTGAACCTGGAGATTTGGGACCCATGGGATGGGTACCACGCAGTATTACTTTAAAGGGTCTGAGTTTGCTCACCCAACCTCACCCAACCTCTCAGCCCCAAGAGTGTCCACCCTTATGTCTCATCCCGGTGTGGGTCTAGATATGGTCAATCCGGGTTGCATCACAGCCCCTGAACGAATTTTGTAAGAATTTCTCTCTCTTTCACTGTCTTTGTTTTACGGGTTTTTAAAAGTAATTTATTTTTATAATGGGGTTTAGCTGCTTTTCACGGCTGTGTTTATGCGGCTTTACACCCACTTGGCTCACTTCCAGAGAGATATCAATATATAGGTTTTAAGATTCTTACTAGTCAGATATATTCTTGTGCCGTGAATAAGGGGGTGTTGAGTCCAGTTCACTGAGCAAGGAGTAGGTCTTGTCTATTACATATTGGGTGTATGGAACGGTATCTGAGCGAATTTGAAACCCTTGTTTTATGCATCACCCCACCTCACCTTTCCCGTTAAGCAGCCATAGTGTGTTTTCTAAACGTGTGATTCTGTTCTGTTCTGTAATTCAGTTCGAGTGTAGCGGTTTTTACATTCCCTCTATAAGTGATAGCTTATGATAAGTGTCTTTTTCTGTGTGACTTATTTCACTTAGAATCGTCGTACCTAAATCCTCTCATCTTGCTTCTACTAGCCTTATGACATTGATTTCATGTCTGAGTGATATTCCTTTGTAGATAAGGACCACAACTTCTTTATCCATTTTTCTCTTTCCTGGGATATTTAAGGTGTCATGAAGTGGAGGTTCTTGTCAACATAGCAGCCCTAAACATTGGGGTGCCTGTGTCTTGCTGATTTTTAGTTTTCCCAATTTATACGCCCATGAGTGGATGTGCCCTATGCTCCCTAAGCTGTGTTTTTTCGATGTTTCAGGACACACCGTACACTTCTCCAGAGTGGCTTTTGGCAATTTACATCCCGCCCATCAGCGTAGCAAGGCTGCCATTTCTCCATGGCCTGTACTGCATTTCTGGTTTTGACACTTTTTGCAGCATGGCCCTTTTGACCGATGGGAAGCGAGACTTCTTTGTAGCGCTGATTTGCCTTTCCAGGTTGCGTGGTTGGCCAAAAAGAGCGTATGCGTTTTTTCCTGAATATATTCAGGAAAAAACGCATACGCCCTTTTTGGCCAAGGGCATCATTGTCGACGTTTTGCCGCTTTTCATGTGCTTTAAAGGCGTTTCGAATCTACCTCCTGAAATCTCTTTCCTGCAATTCTGCCTTGCTTTCAAATCCTCTTCGTTGCCTTCCCTCAATATATCTGTGGATGAGAGTTATCATTTATAACTCTGCGGGTTTGTGAATTGCAGTGTCCCTGAGCTCAATTTTTCAACTCGCTTTTTTGGGAGCTGGCCGCAAAAGCGCGGGATTGCCTCAGGCCCTATTCTGGTTCCTGACGGCAGGCTGAGCCTGTGGTTAATTCTTCTTCCTGATGGGAAAATAGAGTGACCTGTGCCTGTCCCAACACCTAGATCTAGTCTCTCATTGGTTGCCCCTCTTCCCGTTCATCCTCAGGACAAATTGCAACCTGTAGGGAACAGGAGCTTAAAGGTGCTGATTCTCCAAGTAGGGAGATTGCTAGTAAAGTAGCTGGAAAGGCGAACCCGAGCACAAGGAGATGAGAAATTGGGTGCGTTTTAGAAACCTTTCAAAATCACACGGTGTTCCATCTTCTGGGTTTCTCATGCATGTTTTCGATGTAGGAAGATGCCCTTGAACCTGGAGATTTGGGACCCATGGGATGGGTACCACGCAGTACTACTTTAAAGGGTCTGAGTTTGCTCACCCAACCTCACCCAACCTCTCAGCCCCAAGAGTGTCCACCCTTATGTCTCATCCAGGTGTGGGTCTAGATATGGTCAATCCAGGTTGCATCACAGCTCCTGAACGAATTTTTTAAGAATTTCTCTCTCTTTCACTGTCTTTGTTTTACAGGATTTTAAAAGTAATTTATTTTTATAATGGGGTTTAGCTGCTTTTCACGGCTGTGTTTATGCAGCTTTACACCCACTTGACACACTTCCAGAGAGATATCAATACATAGGTTTTACGATTCTTACTAGTCACATATATTCTTGTGCGGTGAATAGGGGGTGTTGAGTCCAGTTCACTGAGCAAGGAGTAGGTCTTGTCTATTACATATTGGGTGTATGGAACAGTATCTGAGCGAATTTGAAACCCTTGTTTTATGCATCACCCCACCTCACCTTTCCCGTTAAGCAGCCATAGTGTGTTTTCTAAACGTGTGACTCTGTTCTGTTTTGTAATTCAGTTCAAGTGTAGCGGTTTTTACATTCGCTCTATAAGTGATAGCTTATGATAAGTGTCTTTTTCTGTGTGACTTATTTCACTTAGCATCGTCATACCTAAATCCACTCATCTTGCTTCTACTAGCCTTATGACATTGATTTCATGTCTGAGTGATATTCCTTTGTACATAAGGACCACAACTTCTTTATCCATTTTTCTCTTTCCTGGGATATTTAAGGTGTCATGAAGTGGAGGTTCTTGTCAACATAGCAGCCCTAAACATTGGGGTGCCTGTGTCTTGCTGATTTTTAGTTTTCCCAATTTATACGCCCATGAGTGGACGTGCCCTATGCTCCCTAAGCTGTGTTTTTTCGATGTTTCAGGACACACCGTACACTTCTCTAGAGTGGCTGTTGGCAATTTACATACCGCCCATCAGCGTAGCAAGGCTGCCATTTCTCCATGGCCTGTTCTGCATTTCTGGTTTTGACACTTTTTGCAGCATGGCCCTTTTGACCGATGGGAAGCGAGACCTCTTTGTAGCGCTGATTTGCCTTTCCAGGTTGCTTGGTTGGCCAAAAAGGGCGTATGCGTTTTTTCCTGAATATATTCAGGAAAAAACGCATACGCCCTTTTTGGCCAAGGGCATCATTGTCGACGTTTTGCCGCTTTTCATGTGCTTTAAAGGCGATTCGAATCTACCTCCTGAAATCTGCTTCCTGCAATTCTGCCTTGCTTTCAAATCCTCTTCGTTGCCTTCCCTCAATATATCTGTGGATGAGAGTTATCATTTATAACTCTGCGGGTTTGTGAATTGCAGTGTCCCTGAGCTCCATTTTTCAACTCGCTTTTTTGGGAGCTGGCCACAAAAGCGCGAGATTGCCTCAGGCCTTATTCTGGTTCCTGGCGGCAGGCTGAGCCTGTGGTTAATTCTTCTTCCTGATGGGAAAATAGAGTGACCTGTGCCTCTACCAACACCTAGATCTAGTCTCTCATTGGTTGCCCCTCTTCCCGTTCATCCTCAGGACAAATTGCAACCTGTAGGGAACAGGAGCTTAAAGGTGCTGATTCTCCAAGTAGGGAGATTGCTAGTAAAGTAGCTGGAAAGGCGAACCCTAGCACAAGGAGATGAGAAATGGGGTGCGTTTTAGAAACCTTTCAAAATCACACGGTGTACCATCTTCTGGGTTTCTCATGCATGTTTTCGATGTAGGAAGATGCCCTTGAACCTGGAGATTTGGGACCCATGGGATGGGTACCACGCAGTATTAATTTAAAGGGTCTGAGTTTGCTCACCCAACCTCACCCAACCTCTCAGCCCCAAGAGTGTCCACCCTTATGTCTCATCCAGGTGTGGGTCTAGATATGGTCAATCCAGGTTGCATCACAGCCCCTGAACGAATTTTGTAAGAATTTCTCTCTCTTTCACTGTCTTTGTTTTACGGGTTTTTAAAAGTAATTTATTTTTATAATGGGGTTTAGCTGCTTTTCACGGCTGTGTTTATGCGGCTTTACACCCACTTGGCTCACTTCCAGAGAGATATCAATACATAGGTTTTACGATTCTTACTAGTCAGATATATTCTTGTGCGGTGAATAGGGGGTGTTGAGTCCAGTTCACTGAGCAAGGAGTAGGTCTTGTCTATTACATATTGGGTGTATGGAACAGTATCTGAGCGAATTTGAAACCCTTGTTTTATACATCACCCCACCTCACCTTTCCCGTTAAGCAGCCATAGTGTGTTTTCTAAACGTGTGACTCTGTTCTGTTTTGTAATTCAGTTCAAGTGTAGCGGTTTTTACATTCCCTCTATAAGTGATAGCTTATGATAAGTGTCTTTTTCTGTGTGACTTATTTCACTTAGAATCGTCATACCTAAATCCACTCATCTTGCTTCTACTAGCCTTATGACATTGATTTCATGTCTGAGGGATATTCCTTTGTACATAAGGACCACAACTTCTTTATCCATTTTTCTCTTTCCTGGGATATTTAAGGTGTCATGAAGTGGAGGTTCTTGTCAACATAGCAGCCCTAAACATTGGGGTGCCTGTGTCTTGCTGATTTTTAGTTTTCCCAATTTATACGCCCATGAGTGGATGTGCCCTATGCTCCCTAAGCTGTGTTTTTTCGATGTTTCAGGACACACCGTACACTTCTCCAGAGTGGCTTTTGGCAATTTACATCCCGCCCATCAGCGTAGCAAGGCTGCCATTTCTCCATGGCCTGTACTGCATTTCTGGTTTTGACACTTTTTGCAGCATGGCCCTTTTGACCGATGGGAAGCGAGACTTCTTTGTAGCGCTGATTTGCCTTTCCAGGTTGCTTGGTTGGCCAAAAAGGGCATATGCGTTTTTTCCTGAATATATTCAGGAAAAAACGCTTACGCCCTTTTTGGCCAAGGGCATCACTGTCGACGTTTTGCCACTTTTCATGTGCTTTAAAGGCGATTCGAATCTACCTCCTGAAACCTGTTTCCTGCAATTCTGCCTTGCTTTCAAATCCTCTTCGTTGCCTTCCGTCAATATATTTGTGGACGAGAGTTATCATTTATAACTCAGCAGGTTTGTGAATTGCAGTGCCCCTGAGCTCCATTTTTCAACTGTCTTTTTTGGGAGCTGGCCGCAAAAGCACGAGATTGCCTCAGGCCCTATTCTGGTTCCCGGCGGCAGGCTGAGCCTGTGTTTAATTCTTCTTCCTGATGGGAAAATACAGTGACCTGTGCCTGTCCCAACACCTAGATCTAGTCTCTCATTATTTGCCCCTCTTCCCGTTCATCCTCAGGACAAATTGCAACCTGTAGGGAACAGGAGCTTAAAGGTGCTGATTCTCCAAGTAGGGAGATTGCTAGTAAAGTAGCTGGAAAGGTGAACCCGAGCACAAGGAGATGAGAAATTGGGTGCGTTTTAGAAACCTTTCAAAATCACACGGTGTACCATCTTCTGGGTTTCTCATGCATGTTTTCGATGTAGGAAGATGCCTTTGAACCTGGAGATTTGGGACCCATGGGATGGGTTCCACGCAGTATTACTTTAAAGGGTCTGAGTTTGCTCACCCAACCTCTCAGCCCCAAGAGTGTCCACCCTTATGTCTCATCCCGGTGTGGGTCTAGATATGGTCAATCCAGGTTGCATCACAGCCCCTGAACGAATTTTGTAAGAATTTCTCTCTCTTTCACTGTCTTTGTTT
Organism: Eschrichtius robustus; assembly: GCF_028021215.1. Taxonomy (NCBI): domain Eukaryota; kingdom Metazoa; phylum Chordata; class Mammalia; order Artiodactyla; family Eschrichtiidae; genus Eschrichtius; species Eschrichtius robustus. The sequence continues at coordinate 4,154,565 of NW_027175257.1, forward strand.
TACGGGTTTTTAAAAGTAATTTATTTTTATAATGGGGTTTAGCTGCTTTTCACGGCTGTGTTTATGCGGCTTTACACCCACTTGGCTCACTTCCAGAGAGATATCAATACATAGGTTTTACGATTCTTACTAGTCAGATATATTCTTGTGCGGTGAATAGGGGGTGTTGAGTCCAGTTCACTGAGCAAGGAGTAGGTCTTTTCTATTACATATTGGGTGTATGGAACAGTATCTGAGCGAATTTGAAACCCTTGTTTTATGCATCACCCCACCTCACCTTTCCCGTTAAGCAGCCATAGTGTGTTTTCTAAACGTGTGACTCTGTTCTGTTTTGTAATTCAGTTCAAGTGTAGCGGTTTTTACATTCCCTCTATAAGTGATAGCTTATGATAAGTGTCTTTTTCTGTGTGACTTATTTCACTTAGAATCGTCATACCTAAATCCACTCATCTTGCTTCTACTAGCCTTATGACATTGATTTCATGTCTGAGTGATATTCCATTGTACATAAGAACTACAACTTCTTTATCCATTTTTCTCTTTCCTGGGATATTTAAGGTGTCATGAAGTGGAGGTTCTTGTCAACAGAGCAGCCCTAAACTTTTGGGTGCCTGTGTCTTGCTGATTTTTAGTTTTCCCAATTTATACGCCCATGAGTGGAGGTGCCCTATGCTCCCTAAGCTGTGTTTTTTCGATGTTTCAGGACACACCGTACACTTCTCCAGAGTGGCTGTTGGCAATTTACATCCCGCCCATCAGCGTAGCAAGGCTGCCATTTCTCCATGGCCTGTCCTGCATTTCTGGTTTTGACACTTTTTGCAGCATGGCCCTTTTGACCGATGGGAAGCGAGACCTCTTTGTAGCGCTGATTTGCCTTTCCAGGTTGCTTGGTTGGCCAAAAACGGCGTATGCGTTTTTTCCTGAATATATTCAGGAAAAAACGCATACGCCCTTTTTGGCCAAGGGCATCATTGTCGACGTTTTGCCGCTTTTCATGTGCTTTAAAGGCGATTCGAATCTACCTCCTGAAATCTGTTTCCTGCAATTCTGCCTTGCTTTCAAATCCTCTTCGTTGCCTTCCCTCAATATATCTGTGGATGAGAGTTATCATTTATAACTCTGCGGGTTTGTGAATTGCAGTGTCCCTGAGCTCCATTTTTCAACTCGCTTTTTTGGGAGCTGGCCGCAAAAGCGCGGGATTGCCTCAGGCCCTATTCTGGTTCCTGGCGGCAGGCTGAGCCTGTGGTTAATTCTTCTTCCTGATGGGAAAATAGAGTGACCTGTGCCTGTCCCAACACCTAGATCTAGTCTCTCATTGGTTGCCCCTCTTCCCGTTCATCCTCAGGACAAATTGCAACTTGTAGGGAACAGGAGCTTAAAGGTGCTGGTTCTCCATGTACGGAGATTGCTAGTAAAGTAGCTGGAAAGGCGAACCCGAGCACAAGGAGATGAGAAATTGGGTGCGTTTTAGAAACCTTTCAAAATCACACGGTGTACCATCTTCTGTGTTTCTCATGCATGTTTTCGATGTAGGAAGATGCCCTTGAACCAGGAGATTTGGGACCCATGGGATGGGTACCACACAGTATTACTTTAAAGGGTCTGCGTTTGCTCACCCAACCTCACCCAAAATCTCAGCCCCAAGAGTGTCCACCCTTATGTCTCATCCAGGTGTGGGTCTAGATATGGTCAATCCAGGTTGCATCACAGCCCCTGAACGAATTTTGTAAGAATTTCTCTCTCTTTCACTGTCTTTGTTTTACGGGTTTTTAAAAGTAATTATTTTTATAATGGGGTTTAGCTGCTTTTCACGGCTGTGTTTATGCGGCTTTACACCCACTTGGCTCACTTCCAGAGAGATATCAATACATAGGTTTTACGATTCTTACTAGTCAGATATATTCTTGTGCGGTGAATAGGGGATGTTGAGTCCAGTTCACTGAGCAAGGAGTAGGTCTTGTCTATTACATATTGGGTGTATGGAACAGTATCTGAGCGAATTTGAAACCCTTGTTTTATGCATCACCCCACCTCATCTTTCCCGTTAAGCAGCCATAGTGTGTTTTCTAAACGTGTGACTCTGTTCTGTTTTGTAATTCAGTTCAAGTGTAGCGGTTTTTACATTCCCTCTATAAGTGATAGCTTATGATAAGTGTCTTTTTCTGTGTGACTTATTTCACTTAGCATCGTCATACCTAAATCCACTCATCTTGCTTCTACTAGCCTTATGACATTGATTTCATGTCTGAGGGATATTCCTTTGTACATAAGGACCACAACTTCTTTATCCATTTTTCTCTTTCCTGGGATATTTAAGGTGTCATGAAGTGGAGGTTCTTGTCAACATAGCAGCCCTAAACATTGGGGTGCCTGTGTCTTGCTGATTTTTAGTTTTCCCAATTTATACGCCCATGAGTGGACGTGCCCTATGCTCCCTAAGCTGTGTTTTTTCGATGTTTCAGGACACACCGTACACTTCTCCAGAGTGGCTGTTGGCAATTTACATCCCGCCCATCAGCGTAGCAAGGCTGCCATTTCTCCATGGCCTGTCCTGCATTTCTGGTTTTGAAAAATTTTGCAGCATGGCCCTTTTGACGGATGGGAAGCGAGACTTCTTTGTAGCGCTGATTTGCCTTTCCAGGTTGCTTGGTTGGCCAAAAAGGGCGTATGCGTTTTTTCCTGAATATATTCAGGAAAAAACGCTTACGCCCTTGTTGGCCAAGGGCATCACTGTCGATGTTTTGCCACTTTTCATGTGCTTTAAAGGCGATTCGAATCTACCTCCTGAAACCTGTTTCCTGCAATTCTGCCTTGCTTTCAACTCCTCTTCGTTGCCTTCCCTCAATATATTTGTGGACGAGAGTTATCATTTATAACTCAGCAGGTTTGTGAATTGCAGTGCCCCTGAGCTCCATTTTTGAACTGTCTTTTTTGGGAGCTGGCCGCAATAGCTCGGGATTGCCTCAGGCCCTATTCTGGTTCCCGGCGGCAGGCTGAGCCTGTGTTTAATTCTTCTTCCTGATGGGTAAATAGAGTGACCTGTGCCTGTCCCAACACCTAGATCTAGTCTCTCATTTGTTTCCCCTCTTCCCGTTCATCCTCAGGACAAATTGCAACCTGTAGGGAACAGGAGGTTAAAGGTGCTGATTCTCCAAGTAGGGAGATTGCTAGTAAAGTAGCTGGAAAGGTGAACCCGAGCACAAGGAGATGAGAAATTGGGTGCGTTTTAGAAACCTTTCAAAATCACACGGTGTACCATCTTCTGGGTTTCTCATGCATGTTTTCGATGTAGGAAGATGCCTTTGAAGCTGGAGATTTGGGACCCATGGGATGGGTACCACGCAGTATTACTTTAAAGGGTCTGAGTTTGCTCACCCAACCTCACCCAACCTCTCAGCCCCAAGAGTGTCCACCCTTATGTCTCATCCCGGTGTGGGTCTAGATATGGTCAATCCGGGTTGCATCACAGCCCCTGAACGAATTTTGTAAGAATTTCTCTCTCTTTCACTGTCTTTGTTTTACGGGTTTTTAAAAGTAATTTATTTTTATAATGGTGTTTAGCTGCTTTTCACGGCTGTGTTTATGCGGCTTTACACCCACTTGGCTCACTTCCAGAGAGATATCAATACATAGGTTTTAAGATTCTTACTAGTCAGATATATTCTTGTGCGGTGAATAGGGGGTGTTGAGTCCAGTTCACTGAGCAAGGAGTAGGTCTTGTCTATTACATATTGGGTGTATGGAACGGTATCTGAGCGAATTTGAAACCCTTGTTTTATGCATCACCCCACCTCACCTTTCCCGTTAAGCAGCCATAGTGTGTTTTCTAAACGTGTGACTCTGTTCTGTTTTGTAATTCAGTTCAGGTGTAGCGGTTTTTACATTCCCTCTATAAGTGATAGCTTATGATAAGTGTCTTTTTCTGTGTCACTTATTTCACTTAGAATCGTCGTACCTAAATCCACTCATCTTGCTTCTACTAGCCTTATGACATTGATTTCATGTCTGAGTGATATTCCTTTGTACATAAGGACCACAACTTCTTTATCCATTTTTCTCTTTCCTGGGATATTTAAGGTGTCATGAAGTGGAGGTTCTTGTCAACATAGCAGCCCTAAACATTGGGGTGCCTGTGTCTTGCTGATTTTTAGTTTTCCCAATTTATACGCCCATGAGTGGACGTGCCCTATGCTCCCTAAGCTGTGTTTTTTCGATGTTTCAGGACACACCGTACACTTCTCCAGAGTGGCTGTTGGCAATTTACATCCCGCCCATCAGCGTAGCAAGGCTGCCATTTCTCCATGGCCTGTCCTGCATTTCTGGTTTTGAAAAATTTTGCAGCATGGCCCTTTTGACGGATGGGAAGCGAGACTTCTTTGTAGCGCTGATTTGCCTTTCCAGGTTGCTTGGTTGGCCAAAAAGGGCGTATGCGTTTTTTCCTGAATATATTCAGGAAAAAACGCTTACGCCCTTGTTGGCCAAGGGCATCACTGTCGATGTTTTGCCACTTTTCATGTGCTTTAAAGGCGATTCGAATCTACCTCCTGAAACCTGTTTCCTGCAATTCTGCCTTGCTTTCAACTCCTCTTCGTTGCCTTCCCTCAATATATTTGTGGACGAGAGTTATCATTTATAACTCAGCAGGTTTGTGAATTGCAGAGCCCCTGAGCTCCATTTTTGAACTGTCTTTTTTGGGAGCTGGCCGCAATAGCTCGGGATTGCCTCAGGCCCTATTCTGGTTCCCGGCGGCAGGCTGAGCCTGTGTTTAATTCTTCTTCCTGATGGGTAAATAGAGTGACCTGTGCCTGTCCCAACACCTAGATCTAGTCTCTCATTTGTTTCCCCTCTTCCCGTTCATCCTCAGGACAAATTGCAACCTGTAGGGAACAGGAGGTTAAAGGTGCTGATTCTCCAAGTAGGGAGATTGCTAGTAAAGTAGCTGGAAAGGTGAACCCGAGCACAAGGAGATGAGAAATTGGGTGCGTTTTAGAAACCTTTCAAAATCACATGGTGTACCATCTTCTGGGTTTCTCATGCATGTTTTCGATGTAGGAAGATGCCTTTGAACCTGGAGATTTGGGACGCATGGGATGGGTACCACGCAGTATTACTTTAAAGGGTCTGAGTTTGCTCACCCAACCTCACCCAACCTCTCAGCCCCAAGAGTGTCCACCCTTATGTCTCATCCCGGTGTGGGTCTAGATATGGTCAATCCGGGTTGCATCACAGCCCCTGAACGAATTTTGTAAGAATTTCTCTCTCTTTCACTGTCTTTGTTTTACGGGTTTTTAAAAGTAATTTATTTTTATAATGGTGTTTAGCTGCTTTTCACGGCTGTGTTTATGCGGCTTTACACCCACTTGGCTCACTTCCAGAGAGATATCAATACATAGGTTTTAAGATTCTTACTAGTCAGATATATTCTTGTGCGGTGAATAGGGGGTGTTGAGTCCAGTTCACTGAGCAAGGAGTAGGTCTTGTCTATTACATATTGGGTGTATGGAATGGTATCTGAGCGAATTTGAAACCCTTGTTTTATGCATCACCCCACCTCACCTTTCCCGTTAAGCAGCCATAGTGTGTTTTCTAAACGTGTGACTCTGTTCTGTTTTGTAATCCAGTTCAAGTGTAGCGGTTTTTACATTCCCTCTATAAGTGATAGCTTATGATAAGTGTCTTTTTCTGTGTCACTTATTTCACTTAGAATCGTCGTACCTAAATCCACTCATCTTGCTTCTACTAGCCTTATGACATTGATTTCATGTCTGAGTGATATTCCTTTGTACATAAGGACCACAACTTCTTTATCCATTTTTCTCTTTCCTGGGATATTTAAGGTGTCATGAAGTGGAGGTTCTTGTCAACATAGCAGCCCTAAACATTGGGGTGCCTGTGTCTTGCTGATTTTTAGTTTTCCCAATTTATACGTCCATGAGTGGACGTGCCCTATGCTCCCTAAGCTGTGTTTTTTCGATGTTTCAGGACACACCGTACACTTCTCCAGAGTGGCTTTTGGCAATTTACACCCCGCCCATCAGCGTAGCAAGGCTGCCATTTCTCCAAGGCCTGTACTGCTTTTCTGGTTTTGACACTTTTTGCAGCATGGCCCTTTTGACGGATGGGAAGCGAGACTTCTTTGTAGCGCTGATTTGCCTTTCCAGGTTGCTTGTTTGGCCAAAAAGGGCGTATGCGTTTTTTCCTGAATATATTCAGGAAAAAACGCATACGCCCTTTTTGGCCAAGGGCATCATTCTCGACGTTTTGCCGCTTTTCATGTGCTTTAAAGGCGATTCGAATCTACCTCCTGAAATCTCTTTCCTGCAATTCTGCCTTGCTTTCAAATCCTCTTCGTTGCCTTCCCTCAATATATCTGTGGATGAGAGTTATCAATTATAACTCTGCGGGTTTGTGAATTGCAGTGTCCCTGAGCTCCATTTTTCAACTCGCTTTTTTGGGAGCTGGCCGCAAAAGCGCGGGATTGCCTCAGGCCCTATTCTGGTTCCTGGAGGCAGGCTGAGCCTCTGGTTAATTCTTCTTCCTGATGGGAAAATAGAGTGACCTGTGCCTGTCCCAACACCTAGATCTAGTCTCTCATTGTTTGCCCCTCTTCCCGTTCATCTTCAGGACAAATTGCAACCTGTAGGGAACAGGAGCTTAAAGGTGCTGATTCTGCAAGTAGGGAGATTGCTAGTAAAGTAGCTGGAAAGGCGAACCCTAGCACAAGGAGATGAGAAATGGGGTGCGTTTTAGAAACCTTTCAAAATCACACGGTGTACCATCTTCTGGGTTTCTCATGCATGTTTTCGATGTAGGAAGATGCCCTTGAACCTGGAGATTTGGGACCCATGGGATGGGTACCACGCAGTACTACTTTAAAGGGTCTGAGTTTGCTCACCCAACCTCACCCAACCTCTCAGCCCCAAGAGTGGACACCCTTATGTCTCATCCAGGTGTGGGTCTAGATATGGTCAATCCAGGTTGCATCACAGCCCCTGAACGAATTTTGTAAGAATTTATCTCTCTTTCACTGTCTTTGTTTTACGGGTTTTTAAAAGTAATTTATTTTTATAAGGGGGTTTAGCTGCTTTTCACGGCTGTGTTTATGCAGCTTTACACCCACTTGGCTCACTTCCAGAGAGATATCAATACATAGGTTTTACGATTCTTACTAGTCAGATATATTCTTGCGCGGTGAATAGGGGGTGTTGAGTCCAGTTCACTGAGCAAGGAGTAGGTCTTGTCTATTACATATTGGGTGTATGGAACAGTATCTGAGCGAATTTGAAACCCTTGTTTTATGCATCACCCCACCTCACCTTTCCCGTTAAGCAGCCATAGTGTGTTTTCTAAACGTGTGACTCTGTTCTGTTTTGTAATTCAGTTCAAGTGTAGCGGTTTTTACATTCCCTCTATAAGTGATAGCTTATGATAAGTGTCTTTTTCTGTGTGACTTATTTCACTTAGAATCGTCATACCTAAATCCACTCATCTTGCTTCTACTAGCCTTATGACATTGATTTCATGTCTGAGGGATATTCCTTTGTACATAAGGACCACAACTTCTTTATCCATTTATCTCTTTCCTGGGATATTTAAGGTGTCATGAAGTGGAGGTTCTTGTCAACATAGCAGCCCTAAACATTGGGGTGCCTGTGTCTTGCTGATTTTTAGTTTTCCCAATTTATACGCCCATGAGTGGATGTGCCCTATGCTCCCTAAGCTGTGTTTTTTCGATGTTTCAGGACACACCGTACACTTCTCCAGAGTGGCTTTTGGCAATTTACATCCCGCCCATCAGCGTAGCAAGGCTGCCATTTCTCCATGGCCTGTACTGCATTTCTGGTTTTGACACTTTTTGCAGCATGGCCCTTTTGACCGATGGGAAGCGAGACTTCTTTGTAGCGCTGATTTGCCTTTCCAGGTTGCTTGGTTGGCCAAAAAGGGCGTATGCGTTATTTCCTGAATATATTCAGGAAAAAACGCTTACGCCCTTTTTGGCCAAGGGCATCACTGTCGACGTTTTGCCACTTTTCATGTGCTTTAAAGGCGATTCGAATCTACCTCCTGAAACCTGTTTCCTGCAATTCTGCCTTGCTTTCAAATCCTCTTCGTTGCCTTCCCTCAATATATTTGTGGACGAGAGTTATCATTTATAACTCTGCAGGTTTGTGAATTGCAGTGCCCCTGATCTCCATTTTTCAACTGTCTTTTTTGGGAGCTGGCCGCAAAAGCACGGGATTGCCTCAGGCCCTATTCTGGTTCCCGGCGGCAGGCTGAGCCTGTGTTTAATTCTTCTTCCTGATGGGAAATTAGAGTGACCTGTGCCTGTCCCAACACCTAGATCTAGTCTCTCATTGGTTGCCCCTCTTCCCGTTCATCCTCAGGACAAATTGCAACCTGTAGGGAACAGGAGCTTAAAGGTGCTGATTCTCCAAGTAGGGAGATTGCTAGTAAAGTAGCTGGAAAGGCGAACCCGAGCACAAGGAGATGAGAAATTGGGTGCGTTTTAGAAACCTTTCAAAATCACACGGTGTACCATCTTCTGGGTTTCTCATGCATGTTTTCGATGTAGGAAGTTGCCTTTGAACCTGGAGGTTTGGGACCCATGGGATGGGTTCCACGCAGTATTACTTTAAAGGGTCTGAGTTTGCTCACCCAACCTCTCAGCCCCAAGAGTGTCCACCCTTATGTCTCATCCCGGTGTGGGTCTAGATATGGTCAATCCAGGTTGCATCACAGCCCCTGAACGAATTTTGTAAGAATTTCTCTCTCTTTCACTGTCTTTGTTTTACGGGTTTTTAAAAGTAATTTATTTTTATAATGGGGTTTAGCTGCTTTTCACGGCTGTGTTTATGCGGCTTTACACCCACTTGGCTCACTTCCAGAGAGATATCAATACATAGGTTTTACGATTCTTACTAGTCAGATATATTCTTGTGCGGTGAATAGGGGGTGTTGAGTCCAGTTCACTGAGCAAGGAGTAGGTCTTGTCTATTACATATTGGGTGTATGGAACAGTATCTGAGCGAATTTGAAACCCTTGTTTTATGCATCACCCCACCTCACCTTTCCCGTTAAGCAGCCATAGTGTGTTCTCTAAACGTGTGACTCTGTTCTGTTTTGTAATTCAGTTCAAGTGTAGCGGTTTTTACATTCCCTCTATAAGTGATAGCTTATGATAAGTGTCTTTTTCTGTGTGACTTATTTCACTTAGAATCGTCATACCTAAATCCACTCATCTTGCTTCTACTAGCCTTATGACATTGATTTCATGTCTGAGTGATATTCCATGGTACATAAGAACTACAACTTCTTTATCCATTTTTCTCTTTCCTGGGATATTTAAGGTGTCATGAAGTGGAGGTTCTTGTCAACAGAGCAGCCCTAAACTTTTGGGTGCCTGTGTCTTGCTGATTTTTAGTTTTCCCAATTTATACGCCCATGAGTGGAGGTGCCCTATGCTCCCTAAGCTGTGTTTTTTCGATGTTTCAGGACACACCGTACACTTCTCCAGAGTGGCTGTTGGCAATTTACATCCCGCCCATCAGCGTAGCAAGGCTGCCATTTCTCCATGGCCTGTCCTGCATTTCTGGTTTTGACACTTTTTGCAGCATGGCCCTTTTGACCGATGGGAAGCGAGACCTCTTTGTAGCGCTGATTTGCCTTTCCAGGTTGCTTGGTTGGCCAAAAAGGGCGTATGCGTTTTTTCCTGAATATATTCAGGAAAAAACGCATACGCCCTTTTTGGCCAAGGGCATCATTGTCGACGTTTTGCCGCTTTTCATGTGCTTTAAAGGCGATTCGAATCTACCTCCTGAAATCTGCTTCCTGCAATTCTGCCTTGCTTTCAAATCCTCTTCGTTGCCTTCCCTCAATATATCTGTGGATGAGAGTTATCATTTATAACTCTGCGGGTTTGTGAATTGCAGTGTCCCTGAGCTCCATTTTTCAACTCGCTTTTTTGGGAGCTGGCCGCAAAAGCGCGGGATTGCCTCAGGCCCTATTCTGGTTCCTGGCGGCAGGCTGAGCCTGTGGTTAATTCTTCTTCCTGATGGGAAAATAGAGTGACCTGGGCCTGTCCCAACTCCTAGATCTAGTCTCTCATTGGTTGCCCCTCTTCCCGTTCATCCTCAGGACAAATTGCAACCTGTAGGGAACAGGAGCTTAAAGGTGCTGGTTCTCCAAGTAGGGAGATTGCTAGTAAAGTAGCTGGAAAGGCGAACCCGAGCACAAGGAGATGAGAAATGAGGTGCGTTTTAGAAACCTTTCAAAATCACACGGTGTACCCTCTTCTGTGTTTCTCATGCATGTTTTCGATGTAGGAAGATGCCCTTGAACCTGGAGATTTGGGACCCATGGGATGGGTACCACACAGTATTACTTTAAAGGGTCTGCGTTTGCTCACCCAACCTCACCCAACCTCTCAGCCCCAAGAGTGTCCACCCTTATGTCTCATCCAGGTGTGGGTCTAGATATGGTCAATCCAGGTTGCATCACAGCCCCTGAACGAATTTTGTAAGAATTTCTCTCTCTTTCACTGTCTTTGTTTTACGGGTTTTTAAAAGTAATTTATTTTTATAATGGGGTTTAGCTGCTTTTCACGGCTGTGTTTATGCGGCTTTACACCCACTTGGCTCACTTCCAGAGAGATATCAATACATAGGTTTTACGATTCTTACTAGTCAGATATATTCTTGTGCGGTGAATAGGGGATGTTGAGTCCAGTTCACTGAGCAAGGAGTACGTCTTGTCTATTACATATTGGGTGTATGGAACAGTATCTGAGCGAATTTGAAACCCTTGTTTTATGCATCACCCTACCTCATCTTTCCCGTTAAGCAGCCATAGTTTGTTTTCTAAACGTGTGACTCTGTTCTGTTTTGTAATTCAGTTCAAGTGTAGCGGTTTTTACATTCCCTCTATAAGTGATAGCTTATGATAAGTGTCTTTTTCTGTGTGACTTATTTCACTTAGCATCGTCATACCTAAATCCACTCATCTTGCTTCTACTAGCCTTATGACATTGATTTCATGTCTGAGGGATATTCCTTTGTACATAAGGACCACAACTTCTTTATCCATTTTTCTCTTTCCTGGGATATTTAAGGTGTCATGAAGTGGAGGTTCTTGTCAACATAGCAGCCCTAAACATTGGGGTGCCTGTGTCTTGCTGATTTTTAGTTTTCCCAATTTATACGCCCATGAGTGGACGTGCCCTATGCTCCCTAAGCTGTGTTTTTTCGATGTTTCAGGACACACCGTACACTTCTCCAGAGTGGCTGTTGGCAATTTACATCCCGCCCATCAGCGTAGCAAGGCTGCCATTTCTCCATGGCCTGTCCTGCATTTCTGGTTTTGAAAAATTTTGCAGCATGGCCCTTTTGACGGATGGGAAGCGAGACTTCTTTGTAGCGCTGATTTGCCTTTCCAGGTTGCTTGTTTGGCCAAAAAGGGCGTATGCGTTTTTTCCTGAATATATTCAGGAAAAAACGCTTACGCCCTTTTTGGCCAAGGGCATCACTGTCGATGTTTTGCCACTTTTCATGTGCTTTAAAGGCGATTCGAATCTACCTCCTGAAACCTGTTTCCTGCAATTCTGCCTTGCTTTCAACTCCTCTTCGTTGCCTTCCCTCAATATATTTGTGGACGAGAGTTATCATTTATAACTCAGCAGGTTTGTGAATTGCAGTGCCCCTGAGCTCCATTTTTGAACTGTCTTTTTTGGGAGCTGGCCGCAATAGCTCGGGATTGCCTCAGGCCCTATTCTGGTTCCCTGCGGCAGGCTGAGCCTGTGTTTAATTCTTCTTCCTGATGGGAAAATAGAGTGACCTGTGCCTGTCCCAACACCTAGATCTAGTCTCTCATTTGTTTCCCCTCTTCCCGTTCATCCTCAGGACAAATTGCAACCTGTAGGGAACAGGAGGTTAAAGGTGCTGATTCTCCAAGTAGGGAGATTGCTAGTAAAGTAGCTGGAAAGGCGAACCCGAGCACAAGGAGATGAGAAATTGGGTGCGTTTTAGAAACCTTTCAAAATCACATGGTGTACCATCTTCTGGGTTTCTCATGCATGTTTTCGATGTAGGAAGATGCCTTTGAACCTGGAGATTTGGGACCCATGGGATGGGTACCACGCAGTATTACTTTAAAGGGTCTGAGTTTGCTCACCCAACCTCACCCAACCTCTCAGCCCCAAGAGTGTCCACCCTTATGTCTCATCCCGGTGTGGGTCTAGATATGGTCAATCCGGGTTGCATCACAGCCCCTGAACGAATTTTGTAAGAATTTCTCTCTCTTTCACTGTCTTTGTTTTACGGGTTTTTAAAAGTAATGTATTTTTATAATGGTGTTTAGCGGCTTTTCACGGCTGTGTTTATGCGGCTTTACACCCACTTGGCTCACTTCCAGAGAGATAACAATACATAGGTTTTAAGATTCTTACTAGTCAGATATATTCTTGTGCGGTGAATAGGGGGTGTTGAGTCCAGTTCACTGAGCAAGGAGTAGGTCTTGTCTATTACATATTGGGTGTATGGAACGGTATCTGAGCGAATTTGAAACCCTTGTTTTATGCATCACCCCACCTCACCTTTCCCGTTAAGCAGCCATAGTGTGTTTTCTAAACGTGTGACTCTGTTCTGTTTTGTAATTCAGTTCAGGTGTAGCGGTTTTTACATTCCCTCTATAAGTGATAGCTTATGATAAGTGTCTTTTTCTGTGTCACTTATTTCACTTAGAATCGTCGTACCTAAATCCACTCATCTTGCTTCTACTAGCCTTATGACATTGATTTCATGTCTGAGTGATATTCCTTTGTACATAAGGACCACAACTTCTTTATCCATTTTTCTCTTTCCTGGGATATTTAAGGTGTCATGAAGTGGAGGTTCTTGTCAACATAGCAGCCCTAAACATTGGGGTGCCTGTGTCTTGCTGATTTTTAGTTTTCCCAATTTATACGCCCATGAGTGGACGTGCCCTATGCTCCCTAAGCTGTGTTTTTTCGATGTTTCAGGACACACCGTACACTTCTCCAGAGTGGCTTTTGGCAATTTACACCCCGCTCATCAGCGTAGCAAGGCTGCCATTTCTCCATGGCCTGTACTGCATTTCTGGTTTTGACACTTTTTGCAGCATGGCCCTTTTGACCGATGGGAAGCGAGACTTCTTTGTAGCGCTGATTTGCCTTTCCAGGTTGCTTGGTTGGCCAAAAAGGGCGTATGCGTTTTTTCCTGAATATATTCAGGAAAAAACGCATACGCCCTTTTTGGCCAAGGGCATCATTGTCGACGTTTTGCCGCTTTTCATGTGCTTTAAAGGCGATTCGAATCTACCTCCTGAAATCTGCTTCCTGCAATTCTGCCTTGCTTTCAAATCCTCTTCGTTGCCTTCCCTCAATATATCTGTGGATGAGAGTTATCATTTATAACTCTGCGGGTTTGTGAATTGCAGTGTCCCTGAGCTCCATTTTTCAACTCGCTTTTTTGGGAGCTGGCCACAAAAGCGCGAGATTGCCTCAGGCCTTATTCTGGTTCCTGGCGGCAGGCTGAGCCTGTGGTTAATTCTTCTTCCTGATGGGAAAATAGAGTGACCTGTGCCTCTACCAACACCTAGATCTAGTCTCTCATTGGTTGCCCCTCTTCCCGTTCATCCTCAGGACAAATTGCAACCTGTAGGGAACAGGAGCTTAAAGGTGCTGATTCTCCAAGTAGGGAGATTGCTAGTAAAGTAGCTGGAAAGGCGAACCCTAGCACAAGGAGATGAGAAATGGGGTGCGTTTTAGAAACCTTTCAAAATCACACGGTGTACCATCTTCTGGGTTTCTCATGCATGTTTTCGATGTAGGAAGATGCCCTTGAACCTGGAGATTTGGGACCCATGGGATGGGTACCACGCAGTACTACTTTAAAGGGTCTGAGTTTGCTCACCCAACCTCACCCAACCTCTCAGCCCCAAGAGTGTCCACCCTTATGTCTCATCCAGGTGTGGGTCTAGATATGGTCAATCCAGGTTGCATCACAGCCCCTGAACGAATTTTGTAAGAATTTCTCTCTCTTTCACTGTCTTTGTTTTACGGGTTTTTAAAAGTAATTTATTTTTATAATGGGGTTTAGCTGCTTTTCACGGCTGTGTTTATGCGGCTTTACACCCACTTGGCTCACTTCCAGAGAGATATCAATACATAGGTTTTACGATTCTTACTAGTCAGATATATTCTTGTGCGGTGAATAGGGGGTGTTGAGTCCAGTTCACTGAGCAAGGAGTAGGTCTTGTCTATTACATATTGGGTGTATGGAACAGTATCTGAGCGAATTTGAAACCCTTGTTTTATGCATCACCCCACCTCACCTTTCCCGTTAAGCAGCCATAATGTGTTTTCTAAACGTGTGACTCTGTTCTGTTTTGTAATTCAGTTCAAGTGTAGCGGTTTTTACATTCCCTCTATAAGTGATAGCTTATGATAAGTGTCTTTTTCTGTGTGACTTATTTCACTTAGAATCGTCATACCTAAATCCACTCATCTTGCTTCTACTAGCCTTATGACATTGATTTCATGTCTGAGGGATATTCCTTTGTACATAAGGACCACAACTTCTTTATCCATTTTTCTCTTTCCTGGGATATTTAAGGTGTCATGAAGTGGAGGTTCTTGTCAATATAGCAGCCCTAAACATTGGGGTGCCTGTGCTGTTCTGATTTTTAGTTTTCCCAATTTATACGCCCATGAGTGGACGGGCCCTATGCTCCCTAAGCTGTGTTTTTTCGATGTTTCAGGACACACCGTACACTTCTCCAGAGTGGCTTTTGGCAATTTACACCCCGCCCATCAGCGTAGCAAGGCTGCCATTTCTCCATGGCCTGTACTGCATTTCTGGTTTTGACACTTTTTGCAGCATGGCCCTTTTGACCGATGGGAAGCGAGACTTCTTTGTAGCGCTGATTTGCCTTTCCAGGTTGCTTGGTTGGCCAAAAAGGGCGTATGCGTTTTTTCCTGAATATATTCAGGAAAAAACGCATACGCCCTTTTTGGCCAAGGGCATCATTGTCGACGTTTTGCCGCTTTTCATGTGCTTTAAAGGCGATTCGAATCTACCTCCTGAAATCTCTTTCCTGCAATTCTGCCTTGCTTTCAAATCCTCTTCGTTGCCTTCCCTCAATATATCTGTGGATGAGAGTTATCAATTAAAACTCTGCGGGTTTGTGAATTGCAGTGTCCCTGAGCTCCATTTTTCAACTCGCTTTTTTGGGAGCTGGCCGCAAAAGCGCGGGATTGCCTCAGGCCCTATTCTGGTTCCTGGAGGCAGGCTGAGCCTGTGGTTAATTCTTCTTCCTGATGGGAAAATAGAGTGACCTGTGCCTGTCCCAACACCTAGATGTAGTCTCTCATTGTTTGCCCCTCTTCCCGTTCATCTTCAGGACAATTTGCAACCTGTAGGGAACAGGAGCTTAAAGGTGCTGATTCTGCAAGTAGGGAGATTGCTAGTAAAGTAGCTGGAAAGGCGAACCCTAGCACAAGGAGATGAGAAATGGGGTGCGTTTTAGAAACCTTTCAAAATCACACGGTGTACCATCCTCTGGGTTTCTCATGCATGTTTTCGATGTAGGAAGATGCCCTTGAACCTGGAGATTTGGGACCCATGGGATGGGTACCACGCAGTACTACTTTAAAGGGTCTGAGTTTGCTCACCCAACCTCACCCAACCTCTCAGCCCCAAGAGTGTCCACCCTTATGTCTCATCCAGGTGTGGGTCTAGATATGGTCAATCCAGGTTGCATCACAGCTCCTGAACGAATTTTTTAAGAATTTCTCTCTCTTTCACTGTCTTTGTTTTACAGGTTTTTAAAAGTAATTTATTTTTATAATGGGGTTTAGCTGCTTTTCACGGCTGTGTTTATGCAGCTTTACACCCACTTGACACACTTCCAGAGAGATATCAATACATAGGTTTTACGATTCTTACTAGTCACATATATTCTTGTGCGGTGAATAGGGGGTGTTGAGTCCAGTTCACTGAGCAAGGAGTAGGTCTTGTCTATTACATATTGGGTGTATGGAACAGTATCTGAGCGAATTTGAAACCCTTGTTTTATGCATCACCCCACCTCACCTTTCCCGTTAAGCAGCCATAGTGTGTTTTCTAAACGTGTGACTCTGTTCTGTTTTGTAATTCAGTTCAAGTGTAGCGGTTTTTACATTCCCTCTATAAGTGATATCTTATGATAAGTGTATTTTTCTGTGTGACTTATTTCACTTAGAATCGTCATACCTAAATCCACTCATCTTGCTTCTACTAGCCTTATGACATTGATTTCATGTCTGAGTGATATTCCTTTGTACATAAGGACCACAACTTCTTTATCCATTTTTCTCTTTCCTGGGATATTTAAGGTGTCATGAAGTGGAGGTTCTTGTCAACATAGCAGCCCTAAACATTGGGGTGCCTTTGTCTTGCTGATTTTTAGTTTTCCCAATTTATACGCCCATGAGTGGACGTGCCCTATGCTCCCTAAGCTGTGTTTTTTCGATGTTTCAGGACACACCGTACACTTCTCTAGAGTGGCTGTTGGCAATTTACATCCCGCCCATCACCGTAGCAAGGCTGCCATTTCTCCATGGCCTGTCCTGCATTTCTGGTTTTGACACTTTTTGCAGCATGGCCCTTTTGACCGATGGGAAGCGAGACCTCTTTGTAGCGCTGATTTGCCTTTCCAGGTTGCTTGGTTGGCCAAAAAGGGCGTATGCGTTTTTTCCTGAATATATTCAGGAAAAAACGCATACGCCCTTTTTGGCCAAGGGCATCATTGTCGACGTTTTGCCGCTTTTCATGTGCTTTAAAGGCGATTCGAATCTACCTCCTGAAATCTGCTTCCTGCAATTCTGCCTTGCTTTCAAATCCTCTTCGTTGCCTTCCCTCAATATATCTGTGGATGAGAGTTATCATTTATAACTCTGCGGGTTTGTGAATTGCAGTGTCCCTGAGCTCCATTTTTCAACTCGCTTTTTTGGGAGCTGGCCACAAAAGCGCGAGATTGCCTCAGGCCTTATTCTGGTTCCTGGCGGCAGGCTGAGCCTGTGGTTAATTCTTCTTCCTGATGGGAAAATAGAGTGACCTGTGCCTCTACCAACACCTAGATCTAGTCTCTCATTGGTTGCCCCTCTTCCCGTTCATCCTCAGGACAAATTGCAACCTGTAGGGAACAGGAGCTTAAAGGTGCTGATTCTCCAAGTAGGGAGATTGCTAGTAAAGTAGCTGGAAAGGCGAACCCTAGCACAAGGAGATGAGAAATGGGGTGCGTTTTAGAAACCTTTCAAAATCACACGGTGTACCATCTTCTGGGTTTCTCATGCATGTTTTCGATGTAGGAAGATGCCCTTGAACCTGGAGATTTGGGACCCATGGGATGGGTACCACGCAGTACTACTTTAAAGGGTCTGAGTTTGCTCACCCAACCTCACCCAACCTCTCAGCCCCAAGAGTGTCCACCCTTATGTCTCATCCAGGTGTGGGTCTAGATATGGTCAATCCAGGTTGCATCACAGCCCCTGAACGAATTTTGTAAGAATTTCTCTCTCTTTCACTGTCTTTGTTTTACGGGTTTTTAAAAGTAATTTATTTTTATAATGGGGTTTAGCTGCTTTTCACGGCTGTGTTTATGCGGCTTTACACCCACTTGGCTCACTTCCAGAGAGATATCAATACATAGGTTTTACGATTCTTACTAGTCAGATATATTCTTGTGCGGTGAATAGGGGGTGTTGAGTCCAGTTCACTGAGCAAGGAGTAGGTCTTGTCTATTACATATTGGGTGTATGGAACAGTATCTGAGCGAATTTGAAACCCTTGTTTTATGCATCACCCCACCTCACCTTTCCCGTTAAGCAGCCATAATGTGTTTTCTAAACGTGTGACTCTGTTCTGTTTTGTAATTCAGTTCAAGTGTAGCGGTTTTTACATTCCCTCTATAAGTGATAGCTTATGATAAGTGTCTTTTTCTGTGTGACTTATTTCACTTAGAATCGTCATACCTAAATCCACTCATCTTGCTTCTACTAGCCTTATGACATTGATTTCATGTCTGAGGGATATTCCTTTGTACATAAGGACCAAAACTTCTTTATCCATTTTTCTCTTTCCTGGGATATTTAAGGTGTCATGAAGTGGAGGTTCTTGTCAATATAGCAGCCCTAAACATTGGGGTGCCTGTGCTGTTCTGATTTTTAGTTTTCCCAATTTATACGCCCATGAGTGGACGTGCCCTATGCTCCCTAAGCTGTGTTTTTTCGATGTTTCAGGACACACCGTACACTTCTCCAGAGTGGCTTTTGGCAATTTACATCCCGCCCATCAGCGTAGCAAGGCTGCCATTTCTCCATGGCCTGTCCTGCATTTCTGGTTTTGACACTTTTTGCAGCATGGCCCTTTTGACCGATGGGAAGCGAGACCTCTTTGTAGCGCTGATTTGCCTTTCCAGGTTGCTTGATTGGCCAAAAAGGGCGTATGCATTTTTTCCTGAATATATTCAGGAAAAAACGCATACGCCCTTTTTGGCCAAGGGCATCATTGTCGACGTTTTGCCGCTTTTCATGTGCTTTAAAGGCGATTCGAATCTACCTCCTGAAATCTGTTTCCTGCAATTCTGCCTTGCTTTCAAATCCTCTTCGTTGCCTTCCCTCAATATATCTGTGGATGAGAGTTATCATTTATAACTCTGCGGGTTTGTGAATTGCAGTGTCCCTGAGCTCCATTTTTCAACTTGCTTTTTTGGGAGCTGGCCGCAAAAGCGCGGGATTGCCTCAGGCCCTATTCTGGTTCCTGGCGGCAGGCTGAGCCTGTGGTTAATTCTTCTTCCTGATGGGAAAATAGAGTGACCTGGGCCTGTCCCAACACCTAGATCTAGTCTCTCATTGGTTGCCCCTCTTCCCGTTCATCCTCAGGACAAATTGCAACCTGTAGGGAACAGGAGCTTAAAGGTGCTGGTTCTCCAAGTAGGGAGATTGCTAGTAAAGTAGCTGGAAAGGCGAACCCGAGCACAAGGAGATGAGAAATTGGGTGCGTTTTAGAAACCTTTCAAAATCACACGGTGTACCATCTTCTGGGTTTCTCATGCATGTTTTCGATGTAGGAAGATGCCCTTGAACCTGGAGATTTGGGACCCATGGGATGGGTACCACACAGTATTACTTTAAAGGGTCTGCGTTTGCTCACCCAACCTCACCCAACCTCTCAGCCCCAAGAGTGTCCACCCTTATGTCTCATCCATGTGTGGGTCTAGATATGGTCAATCCAGGTTGCATCACAGCCCCTGAACGAATTTTGTAAGAATTTCTCTCTCTTTCACTGTCTTTGTTTTACGGGTTTTTAAAAGTAATTTATTTTTATAATGGGGTTTAGCTGCTTTTCACGGCTGTGTTTATGCGGCTTTACACCCACTTGGCTCACTTCCAGAGAGATATCAATATATAGGTTTTACGATTCTTACTAGTCAGATATATTCTTGTGCGGTGAATAGGGGATGTTGAGTCCAGTTCACTGAGCAAGGAGTACGTCTTGTCTATTACATATTGGGTGTATGGAACAGTATCTGAGCGAATTTGAAACCCTTGTTTTATGCATCACCCCACCTCATCTTTCCCGTTAAGCAGCCATAGTGTGTTTTCTAAACGTGTGACTCTGTTCTGTTTTGTAATTCAGTTCAAGTGTAGCGGTTTTTACATTCCCTCTATAAGTGATAGCTTATGATAAGTGTCTTTTTCTGTGTGACTTATTTCACTTAGCATCGTCATACCTAAATCCACTCATCTTGCTTCTACTAGCCTTATGACATTGATTTCATGTCTGAGGGATATTCCTTTGTACATAAGGACCACAACTTCTTTATCCATTTTTCTCTTTATTGGGATATTTAAGGTGTCATGAAGTGGAGGTTCTTGTCAACATAGCAGCCCTAAACATTGGGGTGCCTGTGTCTTGCTGATTTTTAGTTTTCCCAATTTATACGCCCATGAGTGGACGTGCCCTATGCTCCCTAAGCTGTGTTTTTTCGATGTTTCAGGACACACCGTACACTTCTCCAGAGTGGCTTTTGGCAATTTACATCCCGCCCATCAGCGTAGCAAGGCTGCCATTTCTCCATGGCCTGTCCTGCATTTCTGGTTTTGACACTTTTTGCAGCATGGCCCTTTTGACCGATGGGAAGCGAGACCTCTTTGTAGCGCTGATTTGCCTTTCCAGGTTGCTTGGTTGGCCAAAAAGGGCGTATGCGTTTTTTCCTGAATATATTCAGGAAAAAACGCATACGCCCTTTTTGGCCAAGGGCATCATTGTCGACGTTTTGCCGCTTTTCATGTGCTTTAAAGGCGATTCGAATCTACCTCCTGAAATCTGTTTCCTGCAATTCTGCCTTGCTTTCAAATCCTCTTCGTTGCCTTCCCTCAATATATCTGTGGATGAGAGTTATCATTTATAACTCTGCGGGTTTGTGAATTGCAGTGTCCCTGAGCTCCATTTTTCAACTCGCTTTTTTGGGAGCTGGCCGCAAAAGCGCGGGATTGCCTCAGGCCCTATTCTGGTTCCTGGCGGCAGGCTGAGCCTGTGGTTAATTCTTCTTCCTGATGGGAAAATAGAGTGACCTGTGCCTGTCCCAACACCTAGATCTAGTCTCTCATTGGTTGCCCCTCTTCCCGTTCATCCTCAGGACAAATTGCAACCTGTAGGGAACAGGAGCTTAAAGGTGCTGATTCTCCAAGTAGGGAGATTGCTAGTAAAGTAGCTGGAAAGGCGAACCCGAGCACAAGGAGATGAGAAATGGGGTGCGTTTTAGAAACCTTTCAAAATCACACGGTGTACCATCTTCTGGGTTTCTCATGCATGTTTTCGATGTAGGAAGATGCCCTTGAACCTGGAGATTTGGGACCCATGGGATGGGTACCACGCAGTACTACTTTAAAGGGTCTGAGTTTGCTCACCCAACCTCACCCAACCTCTCAGCCCCAAGAGTGTCCACCCTTATGTCTCATCCAGGTGTGGGTCTAGATATGGTCAATCCAGGTTGCATCACAGCTCCTGAACGAATTTTTTAAGAATTTCTCTCTCTTTCACTGTCTTTGTTTTACAGGTTTTTAAAAGTAATTTATTTTTATAATGGGGTTTAGCTGCTTTTCACGGCTGTGTTTATGCAGCTTTACACCCACTTGACACACTTCCAGAGAGATATCAATACATAGGTTTTACGATTCTTACTAGTCACATATATTCTTGTGCGGTGAATAGGGGGTGTTGAGTCCAGTTCACTGAGCAAGGAGTAGGTCTTGTCTATTACATATTGGGTGTATGGAACAGTATCTGAGCGAATTTGAAACCCTTGTTTTATGCATCACCCCACCTCACCTTTCCCGTTAAGCAGCCATAGTGTGTTTTCTAAACGTGTGACTCTGTTCTGTTTTGTAATTCAGTTCAAGTGTAGCGGTTTTTACATTCCCTCTATAAGTGATATCTTATGATAAGTGTCTTTTTCTGTGTGACTTATTTCACTTAGAATCGTCATACCTAAATCCACTCATCTTGCTTCTACTAGCCTTATGACATTGATTTCATGTCTGAGTGATATTCCTTTGTACATAAGGACCACAACTTCTTTATCCATTTTTCTCTTTCCTGGGATATTTAAGGTGTCATGAAGTGGAGGTTCTTGTCAACATAGCAGCCCTAAACATTGGGGTGCCTTTGTCTTGCTGATTTTTAGTTTTCCCAATTTATACGCCCATGAGTGGACGTGCCCTATGCTCCCTAAGCTGTGTTTTTTCGATGTTTCAGGACACACCGTACACTTCTCTAGAGTGGCTGTTGGCAATTTACATCCCGCCCATCAGCGTAGCAAGGCTGCCATTTCTCCATGGCCTGTCCTGCATTTCTGGTTTTGACACTTTTTGCAGCATGGCCCTTTTGACCGATGGGAAGCGAGACCTCTTTGTAGCGCTGATTTGCCTTTCCAGGTTGCTTGTTTGGCCAAAAAGGGCGTATGCGTTTTTTCCTGAATATATTCAGGAAAAAACGCTTACGCCCTTTTTGGCCAAGGGCATCACTGTCGATGTTTTGCCACTTTTCATGTGCTTTAAAGGCGATTCGAATCTACCTCCTGAAACCTGTTTCCTGCAATTCTGCCTTGCTTTCAACTCCTCTTCGTTGCCTTCCCTCAATATATTTGTGGACGAGAGTTATCATTTATAACTCAGCAGGTTTGTGAATTGCAGTGCCCCTGAGCTCCATTTTTGAACTGTCTTTTTTGGGAGCTGGCCGCAATAGCTCGGGATTGCCTCAGGCCCTATTCTGGTTCCCAGCGGCAGGCTGAGCCTGTGTTTAATTCTTCTTCCTGATGGGAAAATAGAGTGACCTGTGCCTGTCCCAACACCTAGATCTAGTCTCTCATTTGTTTCCCCTCTTCCCGTTCATCCTCAGGACAAATTGCAACCTGTAGGGAACAGGAGGTTAAAGGTGCTGATTCTCCAAGTAAGGAGATTGCTAGTAAAGTAGCTGGAAAGGTGAACCCGAGCACAAGGAGATGAGAAATTGGGTGCGTTTTAGAAACCTTTCAAAATCACATGGTGTACCATCTTCTGGGTTTCTCATGCATGTTTTCGATGTAGGAAGATGCCTTTGAACCTGGAGATTTGGGACCCATGGGATGGGTACCACGCAGTATTACTTTAAAGGGTCTGAGTTTGCTCACCCAACCTCACCCAACCTCTCAGCCCCAAGAGTGTCCACCCTTATGTCTCATCCCGGTGTGGGTCTAGATATGGTCAATCCGGGTTGCATCACAGCCCCTGAACGAATTTTGTAAGAATTTCTCTCTCTTTCACTGTCTTTGTTTTACGGGTTTTTAAAAGTAATTTATTTTTATAATGGTGTTTAGCTGCTTTTCACGGCTGTGTTTATGCGGCTTTACACCCACTTGGCTCACTTCCAGAGAGATATCAATACATAGGTTTTAAGATTCTTACTAGGCAGATATATTCTTGTGCGGTGAATAGGGGGTGTTGAGTCCAGTTCACTGAGCAAGGAGTAGGTCTTGTCTATTACATATTGGGTGTATGGAACGGTATCTGAGCGAATTTGAAACCCTTGTTTTATGCATCACCCCACCTCACCTTTCCCGTTAAGCAGCCATAGTGTGTTTTCTAAACGTGTGACTCTGTTCTGTTTTGTAATTCAGTTCAGGTGTAGCGGTTTTTACATTCCCTCTATAAGTGATAGCTTATGATAAGTGTCTTTTTCTGTGTCACTTATTTCACTTAGAATCGTCGTACCTAAATCCACTCATCTTGCTTCTACTAGCCTTATGACATTGATTTCATGTCTGAGTGATATTCCTTTGTACATAAGGACCACAACTTCTTTATCCATTTTTCTCTTTCCTGGGATATTTAAGGTGTCATGAAGTGGAGGTTCTTGTCAACATAGCAGCCCTAAACATTGGGGTGCCTGTGTCTTGCTGATTTTTAGTTTTCCCAATTTATACGCCCATGAGTGGACGTGCCCTATGCTCCCTAAGCTGTGTTTTTTCGATGTTTCAGGACACACCGTACACTTCTCCAGAGTGGCTTTTGGCAATTTACACCCCGCCCATCAGCGTAGCAAGGCTGCCATTTCTCCATGGCCTGTACTGCATTTCTGGTTTTGACACTTTTTGCAGCATGGCCCTTTTGACCGATGGGAAGCGAGACTTCTTTGTAGCGCTGATTTGCCTTTCCAGGTTGCTTGGTTGGCCAAAAAGGGCGTATGCGTTTTTTCCTGAATATATTCAGGAAAAAACGCATACGCCCTTTTTGGCCAAGGGCATCATTGTCGACGTTTTGCCGCTTTTCATGTGCTTTAAAGGCGATTCGAATCTACCTCCTGAAATCTCTTTCCTGCAATTCTGCCTTGCTTTCAAATCCTCTTCGTTGCCTTCCCTCAATATATCTGTGGATGAGAGTTATCAATTAAAACTCTGCGGGTTTGTGAATTGCAGTGTCCCTGAGCTCCATTTTTCAACTCGCTTTTTTGGGAGCTGGCCGCAAAAGCGCGGGATTGCCTCAGGCCCTATTCTGGTTCCTGGAGGCAGGCTGAGCCTGTGGTTAATTCTTCTTCCTGATGGGAAAATAGAGTGACCTGTGCCTGTCCCAACACCTAGATGTAGTCTCTCATTGTTTGCCCCTCTTCCCGTTCATCTTCAGGACAATTTGCAACCTGTAGGGAACAGGAGCTTAAAGGTGCTGATTCTGCAAGTAGGGAGATTGCTAGTAAAGTAGCTGGAAAGGCGAACCCTAGCACAAGGAGATGAGAAATGGGGTGCGTTTTAGAAACCTTTCAAAATCACACGGTGTACCATCCTCTGGGTTTCTCATGCATGTTTTCGATGTAGGAAGATGCCCTTGAACCTGGAGATTTGGGACCCATGGGATGGGTACCACGCAGTACTACTTTAAAGGGTCTGAGTTTGCTCACCCAACCTCACCCAACCTCTCAGCCCCAAGAGTGTCCACCCTTATGTCTCATCCAGGTGTGGGTCTAGATATGGTCAATCCAGGTTGCATCACAGCTCCTGAACGAATTTTTTAAGAATTTCTCTCTCTTTCACTGTCTTTGTTTTACAGGTTTTTAAAAGTAATTTATTTTTATAATGGGGTTTAGCTGCTTTTCACGGCTGTGTTTATGCAGCTTTACACCCACTTGACACACTTCCAGAGAGATATCAATACATAGGTTTTACGATTCTTACTAGTCACATATATTCTTGTGCGGTGAATAGGGGGTGTTGAGTCCAGTTCACTGAGCAAGGAGTAGGTCTTGTCTATTACATATTGGGTGTATGGAACAGTATCTGAGCGAATTTGAAACCCTTGTTTTATGCATCACCCCACCTCACCTTTCCCGTTAAGCAGCCATAGTGTGTTTTCTAAACGTGTGACTCTGTTCTGTTTTGTAATTCAGTTCAAGTGTAGCGGTTTTTACATTCCCTCTATAAGTGATATCTTAGGATAAGTGTCTTTTTCTGTGTGACTTATTTCACTTAGAATCGTCATACCTAAATCCACTCATCTTGCTTCTACTAGCCTTATGACATTGATTTCATGTCTGAGTGATATTCCTTTGTACATAAGGACCACAACTTCTTTATCCATTTTTCTCTTTCCTGGGATATTTAAGGTGTCATGAAGTGGAGGTTCTTGTCAACATAGCAGCCCTAAACATTGGGGTGCCTTTGTCTTGCTGATTTTTAGTTTTCCCAATTTATACGCCCATGAGTGGACGTGCCCTATGCTCCCTAAGCTGTGTTTTTTCGATGTTTCAGGACACACCGTACACTTCTCTAGAGTGGCTGTTGGCAATTTACATACCGCCCATCAGCGTAGCAAGGCTGCCATTTCTCCATGGCCTGTCCTGCATTTCTGGTTTTGACACTTTTTGCAGCATGGCCCTTTTGACCGATGGGAAGCGAGACCTCTTTGTAGCGCTGATTTGCCTTTCCAGGTTGCTTGGTTGGCCAAAAAGGGCGTATGCGTTTTTTCCTGAATATATTCAGGAAAAAACGCATACGCCCTTTTTGGCCAAGGGCATCATTGTCGACGTTTTGCCGCTTTTCATGTGCTTTAAAGGCGATTCGAATCTACCTCCTGAAATCTGCTTCCTGCAATTCTGCCTTGCTTTCAAATCCTCTTCGTTGCCTTCCCTCAATATATCTGTGGATGAGAGTTATCATTTATAACTCTGCGGGTTTGTGAATTGCAGTGTCCCTGAGCTCCATTTTTCAACTCGCTTTTTTGGGAGCTGGCCACAAAAGCGCAAGATTGCCTCAGGCCTTATTCTGGTTCCTGGCGGCAGGCTGAGCCTGTGGTTAATTCTTCTTCCTGATGGGAAAATAGAGTGACCTGTGCCTCTACCAACACCTAGATCTAGTCTCTCATTGGTTGCCCCTCTTCCCGTTCATCCTCAGGACAAATTGCAACCTGTAGGGAACAGGAGCTTAAAGGTGCTGATTCTCCAAGTAGGGAGATTGCTAGTAAAGTAGCTGGAAAGGCGAACCCTAGCACAAGGAGATGAGAAATGGGGTGCGTTTTAGAAACCTTTCAAAATCACACGGTGTACCATCTTCTGGGTTTCTCATGCATGTTTTCGATGTAGGAAGATGCCCTTGAACCTGGAGATTTGGGACCCATGGGATGGGTTCCACGCAGTACTACTTTAAAGGGTCTGAGTTTGCTCACCCAACCTCACCCAAACTCTCAGCCCCAAGAGTGTCCACCCTTATGTCTCATCCAGGTGTGGGTCTAGATATGGTCAATCCAGGTTGCATCACAGCTCCTGAACGAATTTTTTTAAGAATTTCTCTCTCTTTCACTGTCTTTGTTTTACAGGTTTTTAAAAGTAATTTATTTTTATAATGGGGTTTAGCTGCTTTTCACGGCTGTGTTTATGCAGCTTTACACCCACTTGACACACTTCCAGAGAGATATCAATACATAGGTTTTACGATTCTTACTAGTCACATATATTCTTGTGCGGTGAATAGGGGTTGTTGAGTCCAGTTCACTGAGCAAGGAGTAGGTCTTGTCTATTACATATTGGGTGTATGGAACAGTATCTGAGCGAATTTGAAACCCTTGTATTATGCATCACCCCACCTCACCTTTCCCGTTAAGCAGCCATAGTGTGTTTTCTAAACGTGTGACTCTGTTCTGTTTTGTAATTCAGTTCAGGTGTAGCGGTTTTTACATTCCCTCTATAAGTGATAGCTTATGATAAGTGTCTTTTTCTGTGTCACTTATTTCACTTAGAAACGTCGTACCTAAATCCACTCATCTTGCTTCTACTAGCCTTATGACATTGATTTCATGTCTGAGTGATATTCCTTTGTACATAAGGACCACAACTTCTTTATCCATTTTTCTCTTTCCTGGGATATTTAAGGTGTCATGAAGTGGAGGTTCTTGTCAACATAGCAGCCCTAAACATTGGGGTGCCTGTGTCTTGCTGATTTTTAGTTTTCCCAATTTATACGCCCATTAGTGGAGGTGCCCTATGCTCCCTAAGCTGTGTTTTTTCGATGTTTCAGGACACACCGTACACTTCTCCAGTGTGGCTCTTGGCAATTTACATCCCGCCCATCAGCGTAGCAAGGCTGCCATTTCTCCATGGCCTGTACTGCATTTCTGGTTTTGACACTTTTTGCAGCATGGCCCTTTTGACCGATGGGAAGCGAGACTTCTTTGTAGCGCTGATTTGACTTTCCAGGTTGCTTGGTTGGCCAAAAAGGGCGTATGCGTTTTTTCCTGAATATATTCAGGAAAAAACGCATACGCCCTTTTTGGCCAAGGGCATCATTGTCCACGTTTTGCCGCTTTTCATGTGCTTTAAAGGCGATTCGAATCTACCTCCTGAAATCTGTTTCCTGCAATTCTGCCTTGCTTTCAAATCCTCTTCGTTGCCTTCCCTCAATATATCTGTGGATGAGAGTTATCATTTATAACTCTGCGGGTTTGTGAATTGCAGTGTCCCTGAGCTCCATTTTCCAACTCGCTTTTTTGGGAGCTGGCCGCAAAAGCGCGGGATTGCCTCAGGCCCTATTCTGGTTCCTGGCGGCAGGCTGAGCCTGTCGTTAATTCTTCTTCCTGATGGGAAAATAGAGTGACCTGTGCCTGTCCCAACACCTAGATCTAGTCTCTCATTGGTTGCCCCTCTTCCCGTTCATCCTCAGGACAAATTGCAACCTTTAGGGAACAGGAGCTTAAAGGTGCTGATTCTCCAAGTAGGGAGATTGCTAGTAAAGTAGCTGGAAAGGCGAACCCGAGCACAAGGAGATGAGAAATTGGGTGCGTTTTAGAAACCTTTCAAAATCACACGGTGTACCATCTTCTGGGTTTCTCATGCATGTTTTCGATGTAGGAAGATGCCCTTGAACCTGGAGATTTGGGACCCATGGGATGGGTACCACGCAGTACTACTTTAAAGGGTCTGAGTTTGCTCACCCAACCTCACCCAACCTCTCAGCCCCAAGAGTGTCCACCCTTATGTCTCATCCAGCTGTGGGTCTAGATATGGTCAATCCAGGTTGCATCACAGCTCCTGAACGAATTTTTTAAGAATTTCTCTCTCTTTCACTGTCTTTGTTTTACAGGTTTTTAAAAGTAATTTATTTTTATAATGGGGTTTAGCTGCTTTTCACGGCTGTGTTTATGCAGCTTTACACCCACTTGACACACTTCCAGAGAGATATCAATACATAGGTTTTACGATTCTTACTAGTCACATATATTCTTGTGCGGTGAATAGGGGTTGTTGAGTCCAGTTCACTGAGCAAGGAGTAGGTCTTGTCTATTACATATTGGGTGTATGGAACAGTATCTGAGCGAATTTGAAACCCTTGTTTTATGCATCACCCCACCTCACCTTTCCCGTTAAGCAGCCATAGTGTGTTTTCTAAACGTGTGACTCTGTTCTGTTTTGTAATTCAGTTCAGGTGTAGCGGTTTTTACATTCCCTCTATAAGTGATAGCTTATGATAAGTGTCTTTTTCTGTGTCACTTATTTCACTAAGAATCGTCGTACCTAAATCCACTCATCTTGCTTCTACTAGCCTTATGACATTGATTTCATGTCTGAGTGATATTCCTTTGTACATAAGGACCACAACTTCTTTATCCATTTTTCTCTTTCCTGGGATATTTAAGGTGTCATGAAGTGGAGGTTCTTGTCAAAATAGCAGCCCTAAACATTGGGGTGCCTGTGTCTTGCTGATTTTTAGTTTTCCCAATTTATACGCCCATGAGTGGACGTGCCCTATGCTCCCTAAGCTGTGTTTTTTCGATGTTTCAGGACACACCGTACACTTCTCCAGTGTGGCTTTTGGCAATTTACATCCCGCCCATCAGCGTAGCAAGGCTGCCATTTCTCCATGGTCTGTACTGCATTTCTGGTTTTGACACTTTTTGCAGCATGGCCCTTTTGACCGATGGGAAGCGAGACTTCTTTGTAGCGCTGATTTGACTTTCCAGGTTGCTTGGTTGGCCAAAAAGGGCGTATGCGTTTTTTCCTGAATATATTCAGGAAAAAACGCATACGCCCTTTTTGGCCAAGGGCATCATTGTCGACGTTTTGCCGCTTTTCATGTGCTTTAAAGGCGATTCGAATCTACCTCCTGAAATCTGTTTCCTGCAATTCTGCCTTGCTTTCAAATCCTCTTCGTTGCCTTCCCTCAATATATCTGTGGATGAGAGTTATCATTTATAACTCTGCGGGTTTGTGAATTGCAGTGTCCCTGAGCTCCATTTTCCAACTCGCTTTTTTGGGAGCTGGCCGCAAAAGCGCGGGATTGCCTCAGGCCCTATTCTGGTTCCTGGCGGCAGGCTGAGCCTGTGGTTAATTCTTCTTCCTGATGGGAAAATAGAGTGACCTGTGCCTGTCCCAACACCTAGATCTAGTCTCTCATTGGTTGCCCCTCTTCCCGTTCATCCTCAGGACAAATTGCAACCTGTAGGGAACAGGAGCTTAAAGGTGCTGATTCTCCAAGTAGGGAGATTGCTAGTAAAGTAGCTGGAAAGGCGAACCCGAGCACAAGGAGATGAGAAATTGGGTGCGTTTTAGAAACCTTTCAAAATCACACGGTGTACCATCTTCTGGGTTTCTCATGCATGTTTTCGATGTAGGAAGATGCCCTTGAACCTGGAGATTTGGGACCCATGGGATGGGTACCACGCAGTACTACTTTAAAGGGTCTGAGTTTGCTCACCCAACCTCACCCAACCTCTCAGCCCCAAGAGTGTCCACCCTTATGTCTCATCCAGGTGTGGGTCTAGATATGGTCAATCCAGGTTGCATCACAGCTCCTGAACGAATTTTTTAAGAATTTCTCTCTCTTTCACTGTCTTTGTTTTACAGGTTTTTAAAAGTAATTTATTTTTATAATGGGGTTTAGCTGCTTTTCACGGCTGTGTTTATGCAGCTTTACACCCACTTGACACACTTCCAGAGAGATATCAATACATAGGTTTTAAGATTCTTACTAGTCACATATATTCTTGTGCGGTGAATAGGGGGTGTTGAGTCCAGTTCACTGAGCAAGGAGTAGGTCTTGTCTATTACATATTGGGTGTATGGAACAGTATCTGAGCGAATTTGAAACCCTTGTTTTATGCATCACCCCACCTCACCTTTCCCGTTAAGCAGCCATAATGTGTTTTCTAAACGTGTGACTCTGTTCTGTTTTGTAATTCAGTTCAAGTGTAGCGGTTTTTACATTCCCTCTATAAGTGATAGCTTATGATAAGTGTCTTTTTCTGTATGACTTATTTCACTTAGAATCGTCATACCTAAATCCACTCATCTTGCTTCTACTAGCCTTATGACATTGATTTCATGTCTGAGGGATATTCCTTTGTACATAAGGACCACAACTTCTTTATCCATTTTTCTCTTTCCTGGGATATTTAAGGTGTCATGAAGTGGAGGTTCTTGTCAACATAGCAGCCCTAAACATTGGGATGCCTGTGTCTTGCTGATTTTTAGTTTTCCCAATTTATACGCCCATGAGTGGACGTGCCCTATGCTCCCTAAGCTGTGTTTTTTCGATGTTTCAGGACACACCGTACACTTCTCCAGAGTGGCTTTTGGCAATTTACATCCCGCCCATCAGCGTAGCAAGGCTGCCATTTCTCCATGGCCTGTCCTGCATTTCTGGTTTTGACACTTTTTGCAGCATGGCCCTTTTGACCGATGGGAAGCGAGACCTCTTTGTAGCGCTGATTTGCCTTTCCAGGTTGCTTGGTTGGCCAAAAAGGGCGTATGCATTTTTTCCTGAATATATTCAGGAAAAAACGCATACGCCCTTTTTGGCCAAGGGCATCATTGTCGACGTTTTGCCGCTTTTCATGTGCTTTAAAGGCGATTCGAATCTACCTCCTGAAATCTGTTTCCTGCAATTCTGCCTTGCTTTCAAATCCTCTTCGTTGCCTTCCCTCAATATATCTGTGGATGAGAGTTATCATTTATAACTCTGCGGGTTTGTGAATTGCAGTGTCCCTGAGCTCCATTTTTCAACTCGCTTTTTTGGGAGCTGGCCGCAAAAGCGCGGGATTGCCTCAGGCCCTATTCTGGTTCCTGGCGGCAGGCTGAGCCTGTGGTTAATTCTTCTTCCTGATGGGAAAATAGAGTGACCTGTGCCTGTCCCAACACCTAGATCTAGTCTCTCATTGGTTGCCCCTATTCCCGTTCATCCTCAGGACAAATTGCAACCTGTAGGGAACAGGAGCTTAAAGGTGCTGATTCTCCAAGTAGGGAGATTGCTAGTAAAGTAGCTGGAAAGGCGAACCCGAGCACAAGGAGATGAGAAATGGGGTGCGTTTTAGAAACCTTTCAAAATCACATGGTGTACCATCTTCTGGGTTTCTCATGCATGTTTTCGATGTAGGAAGATGCCCTTGAACCTGGAGATTTGGGACCCATGGGATGGGTACCACGCAGTACTACTTTAAAGGGTCTGAGTTTGCTCACACAACCTCACCCAAACTCTCAGCCCCAAGAGTGTCCACCCTTATGTCTCATCCAGGTGTGGGTCTAGATATGGTCAATCCAGGTTGCATCACAGCTCCTGAACGAATTTTTTTAAGAATTTCTCTCTCTTTCACTGTCTTTGTTTTACAGGTTTTTAAAAGTAATTTATTTTTATAATGGGGTTTAGCTGCTTTTCACGGCTGTGTTTATGCAGCTTTACACCCACTTGACACACTTCCAGAGAGATATCAATACATAGGTTTTACGATTCTTACTAGTCACATATATTCTTGTGCGGTGAATAGGGGGTGTTGAGTCCAGTTCACTGAGCAAGGAGTAGGTCTTGTCTATTACATATTGGGTGTATGGAACAGTATCTGAGCGAATTTGAAACCCTTGTTTTATGCATCACCCCACCTCACCTTTCCCGTTAAGCAGCCATAGTGTGTTTTCTAAACGTGTGACTCTGTTCTGTTTTGTAATTCAGTTCAAGTGTAACGGTTTTTACATTCCCTCTATAAGTGATATCTTATGATAAGTGTCTTTTTCTGTGTGACTTATTTCACTTAGAATCGTCATACCTAAATCCACTCATCTTGCTTCTACTAGCCTTATGACATTGATTTCATGTCTGAGTGATATTCCTTTGTACATAAGGACCACAACTTCTTTATCCATTTTTCTCTATCCTGGGATATTTAAGGTGTCATGAAGTGGAGGTTCTTGTCAACATAGCAGCCCTAAACATTGGGGTGCCTTTGTCTTGCTGATTTTTAGTTTTCCCAATTTATACGCCCATGAGTGGACGTACCCTATGCTCCCTAAGCTGTGTTTTTTCGATGTTTCAGGACACACCGTACACTTCTCTAGAGTGGCTGTTGGCAATTTACATACCGCCCATCAGCGTAGCAAGGCTGCCATTTCTCCATGGCCTGTCCTGCATTTCTGGATTTGACACTTTTTGCAGCATGGCCCTTTTGACCGATGGGAAGCGAGACTTCTTTGTAGCGCTGATTTGACTTTCCAGGTTGCTTGGTTGGCCAAAAAGGGCGTATGCGTTTTTTCCTGAATATATTCAGGAAAAAACGCATACGCCCTTTTTGGCCAAGGGCATCATTGTCCACGATTTGCCGCTTTTCATGTGCTTTAAAGGCGATTCGAATCTACCTCCTGAAATCTGTTTCCTGCAATTCTGCCTTGCTTTCAAATCCTCTTCGTTGCCTTCCCTCAATATATCTGTGGATGAGAGTTATCATTTATAACTCTGCGGGTTTGTGAATTGCAGTGTCCCTGAGCTCCATTTTCCAACTCGCTTTTTTGGGAGCTGGCCGCAAAAGCGCGGGATTGCCTCAGGCCCTATTCTGGTTCCTGGCGGCAGGCTGAGCCTGTCGTTAATTCTTCTTCCTGATGGGAAAATAGAGTGACCTGTGCCTGTCCCAACACCTAGATCTAGTCTCTCATTGGTTGCCCCTCTTCCCGTTCATCCTCAGGACAAATTGCAACCTTTAGGGAACAGGAGCTTAAAGGTGCTGATTCTCCAAGTAGGGAGATTGCTAGTAAAGTAGCTGGAAAGGCGAACCCGAGCACAAGGAGATGAGAAATTGGGTGCGTTTTAGAAACCTTTCAAAATCACACGGTGTACCATCTTCTGGGTTTCTCATGCATGTTTTCGATGTAGGAAGATGCCCTTGAACCTGGAGATTTGGGACCCATGGGATGGGTACCACGCAGTACTACTTTAAAGGGTCTGAGTTTGCTCACCCAACCTCACCCAACCTCTCAGCCCCAAGAGTGTCCACCCTTATGTCTCATCCAGCTGTGGGTCTAGATATGGTCAATCCAGGTTGCATCACAGCTCCTGAACGAATTTTTTAAGAATTTCTCTCTCTTTCACTGTCTTTGTTTTACAGGTTTTTAAAAGTAATTTATTTTTATAATGGGGTTTAGCTGCTTTTCACGGCTGTGTTTATGCAGCTTTACACCCACTTGACACACTTCCAGAGAGATATCAATACATAGGTTTTACGATTCTTACTAGTCACATATATTCTTGTGCGGTGAATAGGGGTTGTTGAGTCCAGTTCACTGAGCAAGGAGTAGGTCTTGTCTATTACATATTGGGTGTATGGAACAGTATCTGAGCGAATTTGAAACCCTTGTTTTATGCATCACCCCACCTCACCTTTCCCGTTAAGCAGCCATAGTGTGTTTTCTAAACGTGTGACTCTGTTCTGTTTTGTAATTCAGTTCAGGTGTAGCGGTTTTTACATTCCCTCTATAAGTGATAGCTTATGATAAGTGTCTTTTTCTGTGTCACTTATTTCACTAAGAATCGTCGTACCTAAATCCACTCATCTTGCTTCTACTAGCCTTATGACATTGATTTCATGTCTGAGTGATATTCCTTTGTACATAAGGACCACAACTTCTTTATCCATTTTTCTCTTTCCTGGGATATTTAAGGTGTCATGAAGTGGAGGTTCTTGTCAAAATAGCAGCCCTAAACATTGGGGTGCCTGTGTCTTGCTGATTTTTAGTTTTCCCAATTTATACGCCCATGAGTGGACGTGCCCTATGCTCCCTAAGCTGTGTTTTTTCGATGTTTCAGGACACACCGTACACTTCTCCAGTGTGGCTTTTGGCAATTTACATCCCGCCCATCAGCGTAGCAAGGCTGCCATTTCTCCATGGTCTGTACTGCATTTCTGGTTTTGACACTTTTTGCAGCATGGCCCTTTTGACCGATGGGAAGCGAGACTTCTTTGTAGCGCTGATTTGACTTTCCAGGTTGCTTGGTTGGCCAAAAAGGGCGTATGCGTTTTTTCCTGAATATATTCAGGAAAAAACGCATACGCCCTTTTTGGCCAAGGGCATCATTGTCGACGTTTTGCCGCTTTTCATGTGCTTTAAAGGCGATTCGAATCTACCTCCTGAAATCTCTTTCCTGCAATTCTGCCTTGCTTTCAAATCCTCTTCGTTGCCTTCCCTCAATATATCTGTGGATGAGAGTTATCATTTATAACTCTGCGGGTTTGTGAATTGCAGTGTCCCTGAGCTCCATTTTCCAACTCGCTTTTTTGGGAGCTGGCCGCAAAAGCGCGGGATTGCCTCAGGCCCTATTCTGGTTCCTGGCGGCAGGCTGAGCCTGTGGTTAATTCTTCTTCCTGATGGGAAAATAGAGTGACCTGTGCCTGTCCCAACACCTAGATCTAGTCTCTCATTGGTTGCCCCTCTTCCCGTTCATCCTCAGGACAAATTGCAACCTGTAGGGAACAGGAGCTTAAAGGTGCTGATTCTCCAAGTAGGGAGATTGCTAGTAAAGTAGCTGGAAAGGCGAACCCGAGCACAAGGAGATGAGAAATTGGGTGCGTTTTAGAAACCTTTCAAAATCACACGGTGTACCATCTTCTGGGTTTCTCATGCATGTTTTCGATGTAGGAAGATGCCCTTGAACCTGGAGATTTGGGACCCATGGGATGGGTACCACGCAGTACTACTTTAAAGGGTCTGAGTTTGCTCACCCAACCTCACCCAACCTCTCAGCCCCAAGAGTGTCCACCCTTATGTCTCATCCAGGTGTGGGTCTAGATATGGTCAATCCAGGTTGCATCACAGCTCCTGAACGAATTTTTTAAGAATTTCTCTCTCTTTCACTGTCTTTGTTTTACAGGTTTTTAAAAGTAATTTATTTTTATAATGGGGTTTAGCTGCTTTTCACGGCTGTGTTTATGCAGCTTTACACCCACTTGACACACTTCCAGAGAGATATCAATACATAGGTTTTACGATTCTTACTAGTCACATATATTCTTGTGCGGTGAATAGGGGTTGTTGAGTCCAGTTCACTGAGCAAGGAGTAGGTCTTGTCTATTACATATTGGGTGTATGGAACAGTATCTGAGCGAATTTGAAACCCTTGTTTTATGCATCACCCCACCTCACCTTTCCCGTTAAGCAGCCATAGTGTGTTTTCTAAACGTGTGACTCTGTTCTGTTTTGTAATTCAGTTCAGGTGTAGTGGTTTTTACATTCCCTCTATAAGTGATAGCTTATGATAAGTGTCTTTTTCTGTGTCACTTATTTCACTTAGAATCGTCGTACCTAAATCCACTCATCTTGCTTCTACTAGCCTTATGACATTGATTTCATGTCTGAGTGATATTCCTTTGTACATAAGGACCACAACTTCTTTATCCATTTTTCTCTTTCCTGGGATATTTAAGGTGTCATGAAGTGGAGGTTCTTGTCAACATAGCAGCCATAAACATTGGGGTGCCTGTGTCTTGCTGATTTTTAGTTTTCCCAATTTATACGCCCATGAGTGGACGTGCCCTATGCTCCCTAAGCTGTGTTTTTTCGATGTTTCAGGACACACCGTACACTTCTCCAGAGTGGCTGTTGGCAATTTACATCCCGCCCATCAGCGTAGCAAGGCTGCCATTTCTCCATGGCCTGTTCTGCATTTCTGGTTTTGACACTTTTTGCAGCATGGCCCTTTTGACCGATGGGAAGCGAGACCTCTTTGTAGCGCTGATTTGCCTTTCCAGGTTGCTTGGTTGGCCAAAAAGGGCGTATGCGTTTTTTCCTGAATATATTCAGGAAAAAACGCATACGCCCTTTTTGGCCAAGGGCATCATTGTCGACGTTTTGCCGCTTTTCATGTGCTTTAAAGGCGATTCGAATCTACCTCCTGAAATCTGTTTCCTGCAATTCTGCCTTGCTTTCAAACCCTCTTCGTTGCCTTCCCTCAATATATCTGTGGATGAGAGTTATCATTTATAACTCTGCGGGTTTGTGAATTGCAGTGTCCCTGAGCTCCATTTTTCAACTCGCTTTTTTGGGAGCTGGCCGCAAAAGCGCGGGATTGCCTCAGGCCCTATTCTGGTTCCTGGCGGCAGGCTGAGCCTGTGGTTAATTCTTCTTCCTGATGGGAAAATAGAGTGACCTGTGCCTGTCCCAACACCTAGATCTAGTCTCTCATTGGTTGCCCCTCTTCCCGTTCATCCTCAGGACAAATTGCAACCTGTAGGGAACAGGAGCTTAAAGGTGCTGATTCTCCAAGTAGGGAGATTTCTAGTAAAGTAGCTGGAAAGGCGAACCCGAGCACAAGGAGATGAGAAATTGGGTGCGTTTTAGAAACCTTTCAAAATCACACGGTGTACCATCTTCTGGGTTTCTCATGCATGTTTTCGATGTAGGAAGATGCCCTTGAACCTGGAGATTTGGGACCCATGGGATGGGTACCACGCAGTACTACTTTAAATGGTCTGAGTTTGCTCACCCAACCTCACCCAACCTCTCAGCCCCAAGAGTGTCCACCCTTATGTCTCATCCAGGTGTGGGTCTAGATATGGTCAATCCAGGTTGCATCACAGCTCCTGAACGAATTTTTTAAGAATTTCTCTCTCTTTCACTGTCTTTGTTTTACAGGTTTTTAAAAGTAATTTATTTTTATAATGGGGTTTAGCTGCTTTTCACGGCTGTGTTTATGCAGCTTTACACCCACTTGACACACTTCCAGAGAGATATCAATACATAGGTTTTACGATTCTTACTAGTCACATATATTCTTGTGCGGTGAATAGGGGTTGTTGAGTCCAGTTCACTGAGCAAGGAGTAGGTCTTGTCTATTACATATTGGGTGTATGGAACAGTATCTGAGCGAATTTGAAACCCTTGTTTTATGCATCACCCCACCTCACCTTTCCCGTTAAGCAGCCATAGTGTGTTTTCTAAACGTGTGACTCTGTTCTGTTTTGTAATTCAGTTCAAGTGTAGCGGTTTTTACATTCCCTCTATAAGTGATATCTTATGATAAGTGTCTTTTTCTGTGTGACTTATTTCACTTAGAATCGTCATACCTAAATCCACTCATCTTGCTTCTACTAGCCTTATGACATTGATTTCATATCTGAGTGATATTCCTTTGTACATAAGGACCACAACTTCTTTATCCATTTTTCTCTTTCCTGGGATATTTAAGGTGTCATGAAGTGGAGGTTCTTGTCAAAATAGCAGCCCTAAACATTGGGGTGCCTGTGTCTTGCTGATTTTTAGTTTTCCCAATTTATACGCCCATGAGTGGACGTGCCCTATGCTCCCTAAGCTGTGTTTTTTCGATGTTTCAGGACACACCGTACACTTCTCCAGTGTGGCTTTTGGCAATTTACATCCCGCCCATCAGCGTAGCAAGGCTGCCATTTCTCCATGGTCTGTACTGCATTTCTGGTTTTGACACTTTTTGCAGCATGGCCCTTTTGACCGATGGGAAGCGACACTTCTTTGTAGCGCTGATTTGACTTTCCAGGTTGCTTGGTTGGCCAAAAAGGGCGTATGCGTTTTTTCCTGAATATATTCAGGAAAAAACGCATACGCCCTTTTTGGCCAAGGGCATCATTGTCGACGTTTTGCCGCTTTTCATGTGCTTTAAAGGCGATTCGAATCTACCTCCTGAAATCTGTTTCCTGCAATTCTGCCTTGCTTTCAAATCCTCTTCGTTGCCTTCCCTCAATATATCTGTGGATGAGAGTTATCATTTATAACTCTGCGGGTTTGTGAATTGCAGTGTCCCTGAGCTCCATTTTTCAACTCGCTTTTTTGGGAGCTGGCCGCAAAAGGGCGGGATTGCCTCAGGCCCTATTCTGGTTCCTGGCGGCAGGCTGAGCCTGTGGTTAATTCTTCTTCCTGATGGGAAAATAGAGTGACCTGTGCCTGTCCCAACACCTAGATCTAGTCTCTCATTGGTTGCCCCTCTTCCCGTTCATCCTCAGGACAAATTGCAACCTGTAGGGAACAGGAGCTTAAAGGTGCTGATTCTCCAAGTAGGGAGATTGCTAGTAAAGTAGCTGGAAAGGCGAACCCGAGCACAAGGAGATGAGAAATTGGGTGCGTTTTAGAAACCTTTCAAAATCACACGGTGTACCATCTTCTGGGTTTCTCATGCATGTTTTCGATGTAGGAAGATGCCCTTGAACCTGGAGATTTGGGACCCATGGGATGGGTACCACGCAGTACTACTTTAAAGGGTCTGAGTTTGCTCACCCAACCTCACCCAACCTCTCAGCCCCAAGAGTGTCCACCCTTATGTCTCATCCAGGTGTGGGTCTAGATATGGTCAATCCAGGTTGCATCACAGCTCCTGAACGAATTTTTTAAGAATTTCTCTCTCTTTCACTGTCTTTGTTTTACAGGTTTTTAAAAGTAATTTATTTTTATAATGGGGTTTAGCTGCTTTTCACGGCTGTGTTTATGCAGCTTTACACCCACTTGACACACTTCCAGAGAGATATCAATACATAGGTTTTACGATTCTTACTAGTCACATATATTCTTGTGCGGTGAATAGGGGTTGTTGAGTCCAGTTCACTGAGCAAGGAGTAGGTCTTGTCTATTACATATTGGGTGTATGGAACAGTATCTGAGCGAATTTGAAACCCTTGTTTTATGCATCACCCCACCTCACCTTTCCCGTTAAGCAGCCATAGTGTGTTTTCTAAACGTGTGACTCTGTTCTGTTTTGTAATTCAGTTCAGGTGTAGCGGTTTTTACATTCCCTCTATAAGTGATAGCTTATGATAAGTGTCTTTTTCTGTGTCACTTATTTCACTTAGAATCGTCGTACCTAAATCCACTCATCTTGCTTCTACTAGCCTTATGACATTGATTTCATGTCTGAGTGATATTCCTTTGTACATAAGGACCACAACTTCTTTATCCATTTTTCTCTTTCCTGGGATATTTAAGGTGTCATGAAGTGGAGGTTCTTGTCAACATAGCAGCCCTAAACATTGGGGTGCCTGTGTCTTGCTGATTTTTAGTTTTCCCAATTTATACGCCCATGAGTGGACGTGCCCTATGCTCCCTAAGCTGTGTTTTTTCGATGTTTCAGGACACACCGTACACTTCTCCAGAGTGGCTGTTGGCAATTTACATCCCGCCCATCAGCGTAGCAAGGCTGCCATTTCTCCATGGCCTGTTCTGCATTTCTGGTTTTGACACTTTTTGCAGCATGGCCCTTTTGACCGATGGGAAGCGAGACCTCTTTGTAGCGCTGATTTGCCTTTCCAGGTTGCTTGGTTGGCCAAAAAGGGCGTATGCGTTTTTTCCTGAATATATTCAGGAAAAAACGCATACGCCCTTTTTGGCCAAGGGCATCATTGTCGACGTTTTGCCGCTTTTCATGTGCTTTAAAGGCGATTCGAATCTACCTCCTGAAATCTGTTTCCTGCAATTCTGCCTTGCTTTCAAATCCTCTTCGTTGCCTTCCCTCAATATATCTGTGGATGAGAGTTATCATTTATAACTCTGCGGGTTTGTGAATTGCAGTGTCCCTGAGCTCCATTTTTCAACTCGCTTTTTTGGGAGCTGGCCGCAAAAGCGCGGGATTGCCTCAGGCCCTATTCTGGTTCCTGGCGGCAGGCTGAGCCTGTGGTTAATTCTTCTTCCTGATGGGAAAATAGAGTGACCTGTGCCTGTCCCAACACCTAGATCTAGTCTCTCATTGGTTGCCCCTCTTCCCGTTCATCCTCAGGACAAATTGCAACCTGTAGGGAACAGGAGCTTAAAGGTACTGATTCTCCAAGTAGGGAGATTTCTAGTAAAGTAGCTGGAAAGGCGAACCCGAGCACAAGGAGATGAGAAATTGGGTGCGTTTTAGAAACCTTTCAAAATCACACGGTGTACCATCTTCTGGGTTTCTCATGCATGTTTTCGATGTAGGAAGATGCCCTTGAACCTGGAGATTTGGGACCCATGGGATGGGTACCACGCAGTACTACTTTAAATGGTCTGAGTTTGCTCACCCAACCTCACCCAACCTCTCAGCCCCAAGAGTGTCCACCCTTATGTCTCATCCAGGTGTGGGTCTAGATATGGTCAATCCAGGTTGCATCACAGCTCCTGAACGAATTTTTTAAGAATTTCTCTCTCTTTCACTGTCTTTGTTTTACAGGTTTTTAAAAGTAATTTATTTTTATAATGGGGTTTAGCTGCTTTTCACGGCTGTGTTTATGCAGCTTTACACCCACTTGACACACTTCCAGAGAGATATCAATACATAGGTTTTACGATTCTTACTAGTCACATATATTCTTGTGCGGTGAATAGGGGTTGTTGAGTCCAGTTCACTGAGCAAGGAGTAGGTCTTGTCTATTACATATTGGGTGTATGGAACAGTATCTGAGCGAATTTGAAACCCTTGTTTTATGCATCACCCCACCTCACCTTTCCCGTTAAGCAGCCATAGTGTGTTTTCTAAACGTGTGACTCTGTTCTGTTTTGTAATTCAGTTCAAGTGTAGCGGTTTTTACATTCCCTCTATAAGTGATATCTTATGATAAGTGTCTTTTTCTGTGTGACTTATTTCACTTAGAATCGTCATACCTAAATCCACTCATCTTGCTTCTACGAGCCTTATGACATTGATTTCATGTCTGAGTGATATTCCTTTGTACATAAGGACCACAACTTCTTTATACATTTTTCTCTTTCCTGGGATATTTAAGGTGTCATGAAGTGGAGGTTCTTGTCAACATAGCAGCCCTAAACATTGGGGTGCCTGTGTCTTGCTGATTTTTAGTTTTCCCAATTTATACGCCCATGAGTGGACGTGCCCTATGCTCCCTAAGCTGTGTTTTTTCGATGTTTCAGGACACACCGTACACTTCTCTAGAGTGGCTGTTGGCAATTTACATCCCGCCCATCAGCGTAGCAAGGCTGCCATTTCTCCGTGGCCTGTCCTGCATTTCTGGTTTTGACACTTTTTGCAGCATGGCCCTTTTGACCGATGGGAAGCGAGACTTCTTTGTAGCGGTGATTTGCCTATCCAGGTTGCTTGGTTGGCCAAAAAGGGCGTATGCGTTTTTTCCTGAATATATTCAGGAAAAAACGCTTACGCCCTTTTTGGCCAAGGGCATCATTGTCGACGTTTTGCCGCTTTTCATGTGCTTTAAAGGCGATTCGAATCTACCTCCTGAAATCTGCTTCCTGCAATTCTGCCTTGCTTTCAAATCCTCTTCATTGCCTTCCCTCAATATATCTGTGGATGAGAGTTATCATTTATAACTCTGCGGGTTTGTGAATTGCAGTGTCCCTGAGCTCCATTTTTCAACTCGCTTTTTTGGGAGCTGGCCACAAAAGCGCGAGATTGCCTCAGGCCTTATTCTGGTTCCTGGCGGCAGGCTGAGCCTGTGGTTAATTCTTCTTCCTGATGGGAAAATAGAGTGACCTGTGCCTCTACCAACACCTAGATCTAGTCTCTCATTGGTTGCCCCTCTTCCCGTTCATCCTCAGGACAAATTGCAACCTGTAGGGAACAGGAGCTTAAAGGTGCTGATTCTCCAAGTAGGGAGATTGCTAGTAAAGTAGCTGGAAAGGCGAACCCTAGCACAAGGAGATGAGAAATGGGGTGCGTTTTAGAAACCTTTCAAAATCACACGGTGTACCATCTTCTGGGTTTCTCATGCATGTTTTCGATGTAGGAAGATGCCCTTGAACCTGGAGATTTGGGACCCATGGGATGGGTACCACGCAGTATTACTTTAAAGGGTCTGAGTTTGCTCTCCCAACCTCACCCAACCTCTCAGCCCCAAGAGTGTCCACCCTTATGTCTCATCCAGGTGTGGGTCTAGATATGGTCAATCCAGGTTGCATCACAGCCCCTGAACGAATTTTGTAAGAATTTCTCTCTCTTTCACTGTCTTTGTTTTACGGGTTTTTAAAAGTAATTTATTTTTATAATGGGGTTTAGCTGCTTTTCACGGCTGTGTTTATGCGGCTTTACACCCACTTGACTCACTTCCAGACAGATATCAATATATAGGTTTTAAGATTCTTACTAGTCACATATATTCTTGTGCGGTGAATAGGGGGTGTTGAGTCCAGTTCACTGAGCAAGGAGTAGGTCTTGTCTATTACATATTGGGTGTATGGAACGGTATCTGAGCGAATTTGAAACCCTTGTTTTATGCATCACCCCACCTCACCTTTCCCGTTAAGCAGCCATAGTGTGTTTTCTAAACGTGTGACTCTGTTCTGTTTTGTAATTCAGTTCAAGTGTAGCGGTTTTTACATTCCCTCTATAAGTGATAGCTTATGATAAGTGTCTTTTTCTGTGTGACTTATTTCACTTAGAATCATCATACCTAAATCCACTCATCTTGCTTCTACTAGCCTTATGACATTGATTTCATGTCTGAGTGATATTCCTTTGTACATAAGGACCACAACTTCTTTATCCATTTTTCTCTTTCCTGGGATATTTAAGGTGTCATGAAGTGGAGGTTCTTGTCAACATAGCAGCCCTAAACATTGGGGTGCCTGTGTCTTGCTGATTTTTAGTTTTCCCAATTTATACGCCCATGAGTGGACGTGCCCTATGCTCCCTAAGCTGTGTTTTTTCGATGTTTCAGGACACACCGTACACTTCTCTAGAGTGGCTGTTGGCAATTTACATCCCGCCCATCAGCGTAGCAAGGCTGCCATTTCTCCATGGCCTGTCCTGCATTTCTGGTTTTGACACTTTTTGCAGCATGGCCCTTTTGACCGATGGGAAGCGAGACCTCTTTGTAGCGCTGATTTGCCTTTCCAGGTTGCTTGGTTGGCCAAAAAGGGCGTATGCGTTTTTTCCTGAATATATTCAGGAAAAAACGCATACGCCCTTTTTGGCCAAGGGCATCATTGTCGACGTTTTGCCGCTTTTCATGTGCTTTAAAGGCGATTCGAATCTACCTCCTGAAATCTGCTTCCTGCAATTCTGCCTTGCTTTCAAATCCTCTTCGTTGCCTTCCCTCAATATATCTGTGGATGAGAGTTATCATTTATAACTCTGCGGGTTTGTGAATTGCAGTGTCCCTGAGCTCCATTTTTCAACTCG
Organism: Eschrichtius robustus; assembly: GCF_028021215.1. NCBI lineage: Eukaryota > Metazoa > Chordata > Mammalia > Artiodactyla > Eschrichtiidae > Eschrichtius > Eschrichtius robustus. Next base: position 4,197,963 of record NW_027175257.1, read on the forward strand.
CTTTTTTGGGAGCTGTCCACAAAAGCGCGAGATTGCCTCAGGCCTTATTCTGGTTCCTGGCGGCAGGCTGAGCCTGTGGTTAATTCTTCTTCCTGATGGGAAAATAGAGTGACCTGTGCCTCTACCAACACCTAGATCTAGTCTCTCATTGGTTGCCCCTCTTCCCGTTCATCCTCAGGACAAATTGCAACCTGTAGGGAACAGGAGCTTAAAGGTGCTGATTCTCCAAGTAGGGAGATTGCTAGTAAAGTAGCTGGAAAGGCGAACCCTAGCACAAGGAGATGAGAAATGGGGTGCGTTTTAGAAACCTTTCAAAATCACACGGTGTACCATCTTCTGGGTTTCTCATGCATGTTTTCGATGTAGGAAGATGCCCTTGAACCTGGAGATTTGGGACCCATGGGATGGGTACCACGCAGTATTACTTTAAAGGGTCTGAGTTTGCTCTCCCAACCTCACCCAACCTCTCAGCCCCAAGAGTGTCCACCCTTATGTCTCATCCAGGTGTGGGTCTAGATATGGTCAATCCAGGTTGCATCACAGCCCCTGAACGAATTTTGTAAGAATTTCTCTCTCTTTCACTGTCTTTGTTTTACGGGTTTTTAAAAGTAATTTATTTTTATAATGGGGTTTAGCTGCTTTTCACGGCTGTGTTTATGCGGCTTTACACCCACTTGACTCACTTCCAGAGAGATATCAATACATAGGTTTTACGATTCTTACTAGTCACATATATTCTTGTGCGGTGAATAGGGGGTGTTGAGTCCAGTTCACTGAGCAAGGAGTAGGTCTTGTCTATTACATATTGGGTGTATGGAACAGTATCTGAGCGAATTTGAAACCCTTGTTTTATGCATCACCCCACCTCACCTTTCCCGTTAAGCAGCCATAGTGTGTTTTCTAAACGTGTGACTCTGTTCTGTTTTGTAATTCAGTTCAAGTGTAGCGGTTTTTACATTCCCTCTATAAGTGATATCTTATGATAAGTGTCTTTTTCTGTGTGACTTATTTCACTTAGAATCGTCATACCTAAATCCACTCATCTTGCTTCTACTAGCCTTATGACATTGATTTCATGTCTGAGTGATATTCCATTGTACATAAGGACCACAACTTCTTTATCCATTTTTCTCTTTCCTGGGATATTTAAGGTGTCATGAAGTGGAGGTTCTTGTCAACATAGCAGCCCTAAACATTGGGGTGCCTGTGTCTTGCTGATTTTTAGTTTTCCCAATTTATACGCCCATGAGTGGACGTGCCCTATGCTCCCTAAGCTGTGTTTTTTCGATGTTTCAGGACACACCGTACACTTCTCCAGAGTGGCTTTTGGCAATTTACATCCCGCCCATCAGCGTAGCAAGGCTGCCATTTCTCCATGGCCTGTACTGCATTTCTGATTTTGACACTTTTTGCAGCATGGCCCTTTTGACCGATGGGAAGCGAGACTTCTTTGTAGCGCTGATTTGCCTTTCCAGGTTGCTTGGTTGGCCAAAAAGGGCGTATGCGTTTTTTCCTGAATATATTCAGGAAAAAACGCATACGCCCTTTTTGGCCAAGGGCATCATTGTCGACGTTTTGCCGCTTTTCATGTGCTTTAAAGGCCATTCGAATCTACCTCCTGAAATCTCTTTCCTGCAATTCTGCCTTGCTTTCAAATCCTCTTCGTTGCCTTCCCTCAATATATCTGTGGATAAGAGTTATCATTTATAACTCTGCGGGTTTGTGAATTGCAGTGTCCCTGAGCTCCATTTTTCAACTTGCTTTTTTGGGAGCTGGCCGCAAAAGCGCGGGATTGCCTCAGGCCCTATTCTGGTTCCTGGAGGCAGGCAGAGCCTGTGGTTAATTCTTCTTCCTGATGGGAAAATAGAGTGACCTGTGCCTGTCCCAACACCTAGATCTAGTCTCTCATTGGTTGCCCCTCTTCCCGTTCATCCTCAGGACAAATTGCAACCTGTAGGGAACAGGAGCTTAAAGGTGCTGATTCTCCAAGTAGGGAGATTGCTAGTAAAGTAGCTGGAAAGGCGAACCCGAGCACAAGGAGATGAGAAATTGGGTGCGTTTTAGAAACCTTTCAAAATCACACGGTGCACCATCTTCTGGGTTTCTCATGCATGTTTTCGATGTAGGAAGATGCCCTTGAACCTGGAGATTTGGGACCCATGGGATGGGTACCACACAGTATTACTTTAAAGGGTCTGCGTTTGCTCACGCAACCTCACCCAACCTCTAAGGCCCAAGAGTGTCCACCCTTATGTCTCATCCAGCTGTGGGTCTAGATATGGTCAATCCAGGTTGCATCACAGCCTCTGAACGAATTTTGTAAGAATTTCTCTCTCTTTCACTGTCTTTGTTTTACGGGTTTTTAAAAGTAATTTATTTTTATAATGGGGTTTAGCTGCTTTTCACGGCTGTGTTTATGCAGCTTTACACCCACTTGACACACTTCCAGAGAGATATCAATACATAGGTTTTACGATTCTTAGTAGTCACATATATTCTTGTGCGGTGAATAGGGGTTGTTGAGTCCAGTTCACTGAGCAAGGAGTAGGTCTTGTCTATTACATATTGGGTGTATGGAACGGTATCTGAGCGAATTTGAAACCCTTGTTTTATGCATCACCCCACCTCACCTTTCCCGTTAAGCAGCCATAGTGTGTTTTCTAAACGTGTGACTCTGTTCTGTTTTGTAATTCAGTTCAAGTGTAGCGGTTTTTACATTCCCTCTATAAGTGATAGCTTATGATAAGTGTCTTTTTCTGTGTGACTTATTTCACTTAGAATCGTCATACCTAAATCCACTCATCTTGCTTCTACTATCCTTATGACATTGATTTCATGTCTGAGGGATATTCCTTTGTACATAAGGACCACAACTTCTTTATCCATTTATCTCTTTCCTGGGATATTTAAGGTGTCATGAAGTGGAGGTTCTTGTCAACATAGCAGCCCTAAACATTGGGGTGCCTGTGTCTTGCTGATTTTTAGTTTTCCCAATTTATACGCCCATGAGTGGATGTGCCCTATGCTCCCTAAGCTGTGTTTTTTCGATGTTTCAGGACACACCGTACACTTCTCCAGAGTGGCTTTTGTCAATTTACATCCCGCCCATTAGCGTAGCAAGGCTGCCATTTCTCCATGGCCTGTACTGCATTTCTGGTTTTGACACTTTTTGCAGCATGGCCCTTTTGACCGATGGGAAGCGAGACTTCTTTGTAGCGCTGATTTGCCTTTCCAGGTTGCTTGGTTGGCCAAAAAGGGCGTATGCGTTTTTTCCTGAATATATTCAGGAAAAAACGCTTACGCCCTTTTTGGCCAAGGGCATCACTGTCGACGTTTTGCCACTTTTCATGTGCTTTAAAGGCGATTCGAATCTACCTCCTGAAACCTGTTTCCTGCAATTCTGCCTTGCTTTCAAATCCTCTTCGTTGCCTTCCCTCAATATATCTGTGGATGAGAGTTATCATTTATAACTCTGCAGGTTTGTGAATTGCAGTGCCCCTGAGCTCCATTTTTCAACTGTCTTTTTTGGGAGCTGGCCGCAAAAGCACGGGATTGCCTCAGGCCCTATTCTGGTTCCCGGCGGCAGGCTGAGCCTGTGTTTAATTCTTCTTCCTGATGGGAAATTAGAGTGACCTGTGCCTGTCCCAACACCTAGATCTAGTCTCTCATTGGTTGCCCCTCTTCCCGTTCATCCTCAGGACAAATTGCAACCTGTAGGGAACAGGAGGTTAAAGGTGCTGATTCTCCAATTAGGGAGATTGCTAGTAAAGTAGCTGGAAAGGCGAACCCGAGCACAAGGAGATGAGAAATTGGGTGCGTTTTAGAAACCTTTCAAAATCACACGGTGTACCATCTTCTGGGTTTCTCATGCATGTTTTCGATGTAGGAAGATGCCCTTGAACCTGGAGATTTGGGACCCATGGGATGGGTACCACACAGTATTACTTTAAAGGATCTGCGTTTGCTCACCGAACCTCACCCAACCTCTAAGCCCCAAGAGTGTCCACCCTTATGTCTCATCCAGCTGTGGGTCTAGATATGGTCAATCCAGGTTGCATCACAGCCTCTGAACGAATTTTGTAAGAATTTCTCTCTCTTTCACTGTCTTTGTTTTACGGGTTTTTAAAAGTAATTTATTTTTATAATGGGGTTTAGCTGCTTTTCACGGCTGTGTTTATGCGGCTTTACACCCACTTGACTCACTTCCAGACAGATATCAATATATAGGTTTTAAGATTCTTACTAGTCACATATATTCTTGTGCGGTGAATAGGGGGTGTTGAGTCCAGTTCACTGAGCAAGGAGTAGGTCTTGTCTATTACATATTGGGTGTATGGAACGGTATCTGAGCGAATTTGAAACCCTTGTTTTATGCATCACCCCACCTCACCTTTCCCGTTAAGCAGCCATAGTGTGTTTTCTAAACGTGTGACTCTGTTCGGTTTTGTAATTCAGTTCAAGTGTAGCGGTTTTTACATTCCCTCTATAAGTGATATCTTATGATAAGTGTCTTTTTCTGTGTGACTTATTTCACTTAGAATTGTCATACCTAAATCCACTCATCTTGCTTCTACTAGCCTTATGACATTGATTTCATGTCTGAGTGATATTCCTTTGTACATAAGGACCACAACTTCTTTATCCATTTTTCTCTTTCCTGGGATATTTAAGGTGTCATGAAGTGGAGGTTCTTGTCAACATAGCAGCCCTAAACATTGGGGTGCCTGTGTCTTGCTGATTTTTAGTTTTCCCAATTTATACGCCCATGAGTGGACGTGCCCTATGCTCCCTAAGCTGTGTTTTTTCGATGTTTCAGGACACACCGTACACTTCTCCAGAGTGGCTGTTGGCAATTTACATCCCGCCCATCAGCGTAGCAAGGCTGCCATTTCTCCATGGCCTGTCCTGCATTTCTGGTTTTGACACTTTTTGCAGCATGGCCCTTTTGACCGATGGGAAGCGAGACCTCTTTGTAGCGCTGATTTGCCTTTCCAGGTTGCTTGGTTGGCCAAAAAGGGCGTATGCGTTTTTTCCTGAATATATTCAGGAAAAAACGCATACGCCCTTTTTGGCCAAGGGCATCATTGTCGACGTTTTGCCGCTTTTCATGTGCTTTAAAGGCGATTCGAATCTACCTCCTGAAATCTGTTTCCTGCAATTCTGCCTTGCTTTCAAATCCTCTTCGTTGCCTTCCCTCAATATATCTGTGGATGAGAGTTATCATTTATAACTCTGCGGGTTTGTGAATTGCAGTGTCCCTGAGCTCCATTTTTCAACTCGCTTTTTTGGGAGCTGGCCGCAAAAGCGCGGGATTGCCTCAGGCCCTATTCTGGTTCCTGGCGGCAGGCTGAGCCTGTGGTTAATTCTTCTTCCTGATGGGAAAATAGAGTGACCTGTGCCTGTCCCAACACCTAGATCTAGTCTCTCATTGGTTGCCCCTCTTCCCGTTCATCCTCAGGACAAATTGCAACCTGTAGGGAACAGGAGCTTAAAGGTGCTGATTCTCCAAGTAGGGAGATTTCTAGTAAATTAGCTGGAAAGGCGAACCCGAGCACAAGGAGATGAGAAATTGGGTGCGTTTTAGAAACCTTTCAAAATCACACGGTGTACCATCTTCTGGGTTTCTCATGCATGTTTTCAATGTAGGAAGATGCCCTTGAACCTGGAGATTTGGGACCCATGGGATGGGTACCACGCAGTACTACTTTAAAGGGTCTGAGTTTGCTCACCCAACCTCACCCAACCTCTCAGCCCCAAGAGTGTCCACCCTTATGTCTCATCCAGGTGTGGGTCTAGATATGGTCAATCCAGGTTGCATCACAGCTCCTGAACGAATTTTTTAAGAATTTCTCTCTCTTTCACTGTCTTTGTTTTACAGGTTTTTAAAAGTAATTTATTTTTATAATGGGGTTTAGCTGCTTTTCACGGCTGTGTTTATGCAGCTTTACACCCACTTGACACACTTCCAGAGAGATATCAATACATAGGTTTTAAGATTCTTACTAGTCACATATATTCTTGTGCGGTGAATAGGGGGTGTTGAGTCCAGTTCACTGAGCAAGGAGTAGGTCTTGTCTATTACATATTGGGTGTATGGAACGGTATCTGAGCGAATTTGAAACCCTTCTTTTATGCATCACCCCACCTCACCTTTCCCGTTAAGCAGCCAAAGTGTGTTTTCTAAACGTGTGACTCTGTTCTGTTTTGTAATTCAGTTCAGGTGTAGCGGTTTTTACATTCCCTCTATAAGTGATAGCTTATGATAAGTGTCTTTTTCTGTGTCACTTATTTCACTTAAAATCGTCATACCTAAATCCACTCATCTTGCTTCTACTAGCCTTATGACATTGATTTCATGTCTGAGGGATATTCCTTTGTACATAAGGACCACAACTTCTTTATCCATTTTTCTCTTTCCTGGGATATTTAAGGTGTCATGAAGTGGAGGTTCTTGTCAACATAGCAGCCCTAAACATTGGGGTGCCTGTGTCTTGCTGATTTTTAGTTTTCCCAATTTATACGCCCATGAGTGGACGTGCCCTATGCTCCCTAAGCTGTGTTTTTTCGATGTTTCAGGACACACCGTACACTTCTCCAGAGTGGCTGTTGGCAATTTACATCCCGCCCATCAGCGTAGCAAGGCTGCCATTTCTCCATGGCCTGTCCTGCATTTCTGGTTTTGACACTTTTTGCAGCATGGCCCTTTTGACCGATGGGAAGCGAGACCTCTTTGTAGCGCTGATTTGCCTTTCCAGGTTGCTTGGTTGGCCAAAAAGGGCGTATGCGTTTTTTTCCTGAATATATTCAGGAAAAAACGCATACGCCCTTTTTGGCCAAGGGCATCATTGTCGACGTTTTGCCGCTTTTCATGTGCTTTAAAGGCCATTCGAATCTACCTCCTGAAATCTCTTTCCTGCAATTCTGCCTTGCTTTCAAATCCTCTTCGTTGCCTTCCCTCAATATATCTGTGGATGAGAGTTATCATTTATAACTCTGCGGGTTTGTGAATTGCAGTGTCCCTGAGCTCCATTTTTCAACTCGCTTTTTTGGGAGCTGGCCGCAAAAGCGCGGGATTGCCTCAGGCCCTATTCTGGTTCCTGGAGGCAGGCAGAGCCTGTGGTTAATTCTTCTTCCTGATGGGAAAATAGAGTGACCTGTGCCTGTCCCAACACCTAGATCTAGTCTCTCATTGGTTGCCCCTCTTCCCGTTCATCCTCAGGACAAATTGCAACCTGTAGGGAACAGGAGCTTAAAGGTGCTGATTCTCCAAGTAGGGAGATTGCTAGTAAAGTAGCTGGAAAGGCGAACCCGAGCACAAGGAGATGAGAAATTGGGTGCGTTTTAGAAACCTTTCAAAATCACACGGTGCACCATCTTCTGGGTTTCTCATGCATGTTTTCGATGTAGGAAGATGCCCTTGAACCTGGAGATTTGGGACCCATGGGATGGGTACCACACAGTATTACTTTAAAGGGTCTGCGTTTGCTCACGCAACCTCACCCAACCTCTAAGGCCCAAGAGTGTCCACCCTTATGTCTCATCCAGCTGTGGGTCTAGATATGGTCAATCCAGGTTGCATCACAGCCTCTGAACGAATTTTGTAAGAATTTCTCTCTCTTTCACTGTCTTTGTTTTACGGGTTTTTAAAAGTAATTTATTTTTATAATGGGGTTTAGCTGCTTTTCACGGCTGTGTTTATGCAGCTTTACACCCACTTGACACACTTCCAGAGAGATATCAATACATAGGTTTTACGATTCTTAGTAGTCACATATATTCTTGTGCGGTGAATAGGGGTTGTTGAGTCCAGTTCACTGAGCAAGGAGTAGGTCTTGTCTATTACATATTGGGTGTATGGAACGGTATCTGAGCGAATTTGAAACCCTTGTTTTATGCATCACCCCACCTCACCTTTCCCGTTAAGCAGCCATAGTGTGTTTTCTAAACGTGTGACTCTGTTCTGTTTTGTAATTCAGTTCAAGTGTAGCGGTTTTTACATTCCCTCTATAAGTGATAGCTTATGATAAGTGTCTTTTTCTGTGTGACTTATTTCACTTAGAATCGTCATACCTAAATCCACTCATCTTGCTTCTACTAGCCTTATGACATTGATTTCATGTCTGAGGGATATTCCTTTGTACATAAGGACCACAACTTCTTTATCCATTTATCTCTTTCCTGGGATATTTAAGGTGTCATGAAGTGGAGGTTCTTGTCAACATAGCAGCCCTAAACATTGGGGTGCCTGTGTCGTGCTGATTTTTAGTTTTCCCAATTTATACGCCCATGAGTGGATGTGCCCTATGCTCCCTAAGCTGTGTTTTTTCGATGTTTCAGGACACACCGTACACTTCTCCAGAGTGGCTTTTGTCAATTTATATCCCGCCCATTAGCGTAGCAAGGCTGCCATTTCTCCATGGCCTGTACTGCATTTCTGGTTTTGTCACTTTTTGCAGCATGGCCCTTTTGACCGATGGGAAGCGAGACTTCTTTGTAGCGCTGATTTGCCTTTCCAGGTTGCTTGGTTGGCCAAAAAGGGCGTATGCGTTTTTTCCTGAATATATTCAGGAAAAAACGCTTACGCCCTTTTTGGCCAAGGGCATCACTGTCGACGTTTTGCCACTTTTCATGTGCTTTAAAGGCGATTCGAATCTACCTCCTGAAACCTGTTTCCTGCAATTCTGCCTTGCTTTCAAATCCTCTTCGTTGCCTTCCCTCAATATATCTGTGGATGAGAGTTATCATTTATAACTCTGCAGGTTTGTGAATTGCAGTGCCCCTGAGCTCCATTTTTCAACTGTCTTTTTTGGGAGCTGGCCGCAAAAGCAGTGGATTGCCTCAGGCCCTATTCTGGTTCCCAGCGGCAGGCTGAGCCTGTGTTTAATTCTTCTTCCTGATGGGAAATTAGAGTGACCTGTGCCTGTCCCAACACCTAGATCTAGTCTCTCATTGGTTGCCCCTCTTCCCGTTCATCCTCAGGACAAATTGCAACCTGTAGGGAACAGGAGGTTAAAGGTGCTGATTCTCCAAGTAGGGAGATTGCTAGTAAAGTAGCTGGAAAGGCGAACCCGAGCACAAGGAGATGAGAAATTGGGTGCGTTTTAGAAACCTTTCAAAATCACACGGTGTACCATCTTCTGGGTTTCTCATGCATGTTTTCGATGTAGGAAGATGCCCTTGAACCTGGAGATTTGGGACCCATGGGATGGGTACCACACAGTATTACTTTAAAGGATCTGCGTTTGCTCACCCAACCTCACCCAACCTCTAAGCCCCAAGAGTGTCCACCCTTATGTCTCATCCAGCTGTGGGTCTAGATATGGTCAATCCAGGTTGCATCACAGCCTCTGAACGAATTTTGTAAGAATTTCTCTCTCTTTCACTGTCTTTGTTTTACGGGTTTTTAAAAGTAATTTATTTTTATAATGGGGTTTAGCTGCTTTTCACGGCTGTGTTTATGCGGCTTTACACCCACTTGACTCACTTCCAGACAGATATCAATATATAGGTTTTAAGATTCTTACTAGTCACATATATTCTTGTGCGGTGAATAGGGGGTGTTGAGTCCAGTTCACTGAGCAAGGAGTAGGTCTTGTCTATTACATATTGGGTGTATGGAACGGTATCTGAGCGAATTTGAAACCCTTGTTTTATGCATCACCCCACCTCACCTTTCCCGTTAAGCAGCCATAGTGTGTTTTCTAAACGTGTGACTCTGTTCTGTTTTGTAATTCAGTTCAAGTGTAGCGGTTTTTACATTCCCTCTATAAGTGATATCTTATGATAAGTGTCTTTTTCTGTGTGACTTATTTCACTTAGAATCGTCATACCTAAATCCACTCATCTTGCTTCTACTAGCCTTATGACATTGATTTCATGTCTGAGTGATATTCCTTTGTACATAAGGACCACAACTTCTTTATCCATTTTTCTCTTTCCTGGGATATTTAAGGTGTCATGAAGTGGAGGTTCTTGTCAACATAGCAGCCCTAAACATTGGGGTGCCTGTGTCTTGCTGATTTTTAGTTTTCCCAATTTATACGCCCATGAGTGGACGTGCCCTATGCTCCCTAAGCTGTGTTTTTTCGATGTTTCAGGACACACCGTACACTTCTCCAGAGTGGCTGTTGGCAATTTACATCCCGCCCATCAGCGTAGCAAGGCTGCCATTTCTCCATGGCCTGTCCTGCATTTCTGGTTTTGACACTTTTTGCAGCATGGCCCTTTTGACCGATGGGAAGCGAGACCTCTTTGTAGCGCTGATTTGCCTTTCCAGGTTGCTTGGTTGGCCAAAAAGGGCGTATGCGTTTTTTCCTGAATATATTCAGGAAAAAACGCATACGCCCTTTTTGGCCAAGGGCATCATTGTCGACGTTTTGCCGCTTTTCATGTGCTTTAAAGGCGATTCGAATCTACCTCCTGAAATCTGTTTCCTGCAATTCTGCCTTGCTTTCAAATCCTCTTCGTTGCCTTCCCTCAATATATCTGTGGATGAGAGTTATCATTTATAACTCTGCGGGTTTGTGAATTGCAGTGTCCCTGAGCTCCATTTTTCAACTCGCTTTTTTGGGAGCTGGCCGCAAAAGCGCGGGATTGCCTCAGGCCCTATTCTGGTTCCTGGCGGCAGGCTGAGCCTGTGGTTAATTCTTCTTCCTGATGGGAAAATAGAGTGACCTGTGCCTGTCCCAACACCTAGATCTAGTCTCTCATTGGTTGCCCCTCTTCCCGTTCATCCTCAGGACAAATTGCAACCTGTAGGGAACAGGAGCTTAAAGGTGCTGATTCTCCAAGTAGGGAGATTTCTAGTAAATTAGCTGGAAAGGCGAACCCGAGCACAAGGAGATGAGAAATTGGGTGCGTTTTAGAAACCTTTCAAAATCACACGGTGTACCATCTTCTGGGTTTCTCATGCATGTTTTCGATGTAGGAAGATGCCCTTGAACCTGGAGATTTGGGACCCATGGGATGGGTACCACGCAGTACTACTTTAAAGGGTCTGAGTTTGCTCACCCAACCTCACCCAACCTCTCAGCCCCAAGAGTGTCCACCCTTATGTCTCATCCAGGTGTGGGTCTAGATATGGTCAATCCAGGTTGCATCACAGCTCCTGAACGAATTTTTTAAGAATTTCTCTCTCTTTCACTGTCTTTGTTTTACAGGTTTTTAAAAGTAATTTATTTTTATAATGGGGTTTAGCTGCTTTTCACGGCTGTGTTTATGCAGCTTTACACCCACTTGACACACTTCCAGAGAGATATCAATACATAGGTTTTAAGATTCTTACTAGTCACATATATTCTTGTGCGGTGAATAGGGGGTGTTGAGTCCAGTTCACTGAGCAAGGAGTAGGTCTTGTCTATTACATATTGGGTGTATGGAACGGTATCTGAGCGAATTTGAAACCCTTCTTTTATGCATCACCCCACCTCACCTTTCCCGTTAAGCAGCCAAAGTGTGTTTTCTAAACGTGTGACTCTGTTCTGTTTTGTAATTCAGTTCAGGTGTAGCGGTTTTTACATTCCCTCTATAAGTGATAGCTTATGATAAGTGTCTTTTTCTGTGTCACTTATTTCACTTAAAATCGTCATACCTAAATCCACTCATCTTGCTTCTACTAGCCTTATGACATTGATTTCATGTCTGAGTGATATTCCTTTGTACATAAGGACCACAACTTCTTTATCCATTTTTCTCTTTCCTGGGATATTTAAGGTGTCATGAAGTGGAGGTTCTTGTCAACATAGCAGCCCTAAACATTGGGGTGCCTGTGTCTTGCTGATTTTTAGTTTTCCCAATTTATACGCCCATGAGTGGACGTGCCCTATGCTCCCTAAGCTGTGTTTTTTCGATGTTTCAGGACACACCGTACACTTCTCCAGAGTGGCTGTTGGCAATTTACATCCCGCCCATCAGCGTAGCAAGGCTGCCATTTCTCCATGGCCTGTCCTGCATTTCTGGTTTTGACACTTTTTGCAGCATGGCCCTTTTGACCGATGGGAAGCGAGACCTCTTTGTAGCGCTGATTTGCCTTTCCAGGTTGCTTGGTTGGCCAAAAAGGGCGTATGCGTTTTTTCCTGAATATATTCAGGAAAAAACGCATACGCCCTTTTTGGCCAAGGGCATCATTGTCGACGTTTTGCCGCTTTTCATGTGCTTTAAAGGCCATTCGAATCTACCTCCTGAAATCTCTTTCCTGCAATTCTGCCTTGCTTTCAAATCCTCTTCGTTGCCTTCCCTCAATATATCTGTGGATGAGAGTTATCATTTATAACTCTGCGGGTTTGTGAATTGCAGTGTCCCTGAGCTCCATTTTTCAACTCGCTTTTTTGGGAGCTGGCCGCAAAAGCGCGGGATTGCCTCAGGCCCTATTCTGGTTCCTGGAGGCAGGCAGAGCCTGTGGTTAATTCTTCTTCCTGATGGGAAAATAGAGTGACCTGTGCCTGTCCCAACACCTAGATCTAGTCTCTCATTGGTTGCCCCTCTTCCCGTTCATCCTCAGGACAAATTGCAACCTGTAGGGAACAGGAGCTTAAAGGTGCTGATTCTCCAAGTAGGGAGATTGCTAGTAAAGTAGCTGGAAAGGCGAACCCGAGCACAAGGAGATGAGAAATTGGGTGCGTTTTAGAAACCTTTCAAAATCACACGGTGCACCATCTTCTGGGTTTCTCATGCATGTTTTCGATGTAGGAAGATGCCCTTGAACCTGGAGATTTGGGACCCATGGGATGGGTACCACACAGTATTACTTTAAAGGGTCTGCGTTTGCTCACGCAACCTCACCCAACCTCTAAGGCCCAAGAGTGTCCACCCTTATGTCTCATCCAGCTGTGGGTCTAGATATGGTCAATCCAGGTTGCATCACAGCCTCTGAACGAATTTTGTAAGAATTTCTCTCTCTTTCACTGTCTTTGTTTTACGGGTTTTTAAAAGTAATTTATTTTTATAATGGGGTTTAGCTACTTTTCACGGCTGTGTTTATGCAGCTTTACACCCACTTGACACACTTCCAGAGAGATATCAATACATAGGTTTTACGATTCTTAGTAGTCACATATATTCTTGTGCGGTGAATAGGGGTTGTTGAGTCCAGTTCACTGAGCAAGGAGTAGGTCTTGTCTATTACATATTGGGTGTATGGAACGGTATCTGAGCGAATTTGAAACCCTTGTTTTATGCATCACCCCACCTCACCTTTCCCGTTAAGCAGCCATAGTGTGTTTTCTAAACGTGTGACTCTGTTCTGTTTTGTAATTCAGTTCAAGTGTAGCGGTTTTTACATTCCCTCTATAAGTGATAGCTTATGATAAGTGTCTTTTTCTGTGTGACTTATTTCACTTAGAATCGTCATACCTAAATCCACTCATCTTGCTTCTACTAGCCTTATGACATTGATTTCATGTCTGAGGGATATTCCTTTGTACATAAGGACCACAACTTCTTTATCCATTTATCTCTTTCCTGGGATATTTAAGGTGTCATGAAGTGGAGGTTCTTGTCAACATAGCAGCCCTAAACATTGGGGTGCCTGTGTCGTGCTGATTTTTAGTTTTCCCAATTTATACGCCCATGAGTGGATGTGCCCTATGCTCCCTAAGCTGTGTTTTTTCGATGTTTCAGGACACACCGTACACTTCTCCAGAGTGGCTTTTGTCAATTTACATCCCGCCCATTAGCGTAGCAAGGCTGCCATTTCTCCATGGCCTGTACTGCATTTCTGGTTTTGTCACTTTTTGCAGCATGGCCCTTTTGACCGATGGGAAGCGAGACTTCTTTGTAGCGCTGATTTGCCTTTCCAGGTTGCTTGGTTGGCCAAAAAGGGCGTATGCGTTTTTTCCTGAATATATTCAGGAAAAAACGCTTACGCCCTTTTTGGCCAAGGGCATCACTGTCGACGTTTTGCCACTTTTCATGTGCTTTAAAGGCGATTCGAATCTACCTCCTGAAACCTGTTTCCTGCAATTCTGCCTTGCTTTCAAATCCTCTTCGTTGCCTTCCCTCAATATATCTGTGGATGAGAGTTATCATTTATAACTCTGCAGGTTTGTGAATTGCAGTGCCCCTGAGCTCCATTTTTCAACTGTCTTTTTTGGGAGCTGGCCGCAAAAGCACGGGATTGCCTCAGGCCCTATTCTGGTTCCCGGTGGCAGGCTGAGCCTGTGTTTAATTCTTCTTCCTGATTGGAAATTAGAGAGACCTGTGCCTGTCCCAACACCTAGATCTAGTCTCTCATTGGTTGCCCCTCTTCCCGTTCATCCTCAGGACAAATTGCAACCTGTAGGGAACAGGAGCTTAAAGGTGCTGATTCTCCAAGTAGGGAGATTGCTAGTAAAGTAGCTGGAAAGGCGAACCCGAGCACAAGGAGATGAGAAATTGGGTGCGTTTTAGAAACCTTTCAAAATCACACGGTGTACCATCTTCTGGGTTTCTCATGCATGTTTTCGATGTAGGAAGATGCCCTTGAACCTGGAGATTTGGGACCCATGGGATGGGTACCACACAGTATTACTTTAAAGGATCTGCGTTTGCTCACCCAACCTCACCCAACCTCTAAGCCCCAAGAGTGTCCACCCTTATGTCTCATCCAGCTGTGGGTCTAGATATGGTCAATCCAGGTTGCATCACAGCCTCTGAACGAATTTTGTAAGAATTTCTCTCTCTTTCACTGTCTTTGTTTTACGGGTTTTTAAAAGTAATTTATTTTTATAATGGGGTTTAGCTGCTTTTCACGGCTGTGTTTATGCGGCTTTACACCCACTTGACTCACTTCCAGACAGATATCAATATATAGGTTTTAAGATTCTTACTAGTCACATATATTCTTGTGCGGTGAATAGGGGGTGTTGAGTCCAGTTCACTGAGCAAGGAGTAGGTCTTGTCTATTACATATTGGGTGTATGGAACGGTATCTGAGCGAATTTGAAACCCTTGTTTTATGCATCACCCCACCTCACCTTTCCCGTTAAGCAGCCATAGTGTGTTTTCTAAACGTGTGACTCTGTTCTGTTTTGTAATTCAGTTCAAGTGTAGCGGTTTTTACATTCCCTCTATAAGTGATATCTTATGATAAGTGTCTTTTTCTGTGTCACTTATTTCACTTAGAATCGTCATACCTAAATCCACTCATCTTGCTTCTACTAGCCTTATGACATTGATTTCATGTCTGAGTGATATTCCTTTGTACATAAGGACCACAACTTCTTTATCCATTTTTCTCTTTCCTGGGATATTTAAGGTGTAATGAAGTGGAGGTTCTTGTCAACATAGCAGCCCTAAACATTGGGGTGCCTGTGTCTTGCTGATTTTTAGTTTTCCCAATTTATACGCCCATGAGTGGACGTGCCCTATGCTCCCTAAGCTGTGTTTTTTCGATGTTTCAGGACACACCGTACACTTCTCCAGAGTGGCTGTTGGCAATTTACATCCCGCCCATCAGCGTAGCAAGGCTGCCATTTCTCCATGGCCTGTCCTGCATTTCTGGTTTTGACACTTTTTGCAGCATGGCCCTTTTGACCGATGGGAAGCGAGACCTCTTTGTAGCGCTGATTTGCCTTTCCAGGTTGCTTGGTTGGCCAAAAAGGGCGTATGCGTTTTTTCCTGAATATATTCAGGAAAAAACGCATACGCCCTTTTTGGCCAAGGGCATCATTGTCGACGTTTTGCCGCTTTTCATGTGCTTTAAAGGCGATTCGAATCTACCTCCTGAAATCTGTTTCCTGCAATTCTGCCTTGCTTTCAAATCCTGTTCGTTGCCTTCCCTCAATATATCTGTGGATGAGAGTTATCATTTATAACTCTGCGGGTTTGTGAATTGCAGTGTCCCTGAGCTCCATTTTTCAACTCGCTTTTTTGGGAGCTGGCCGCAAAAGCGCGGGATTGCCTCAGGCCCTATTCTGGTTCCTGGCGGCAGGCTGAGCCTGTGGTTAATTCTTCTTCCTGATGGGAAAATAGAGTGACCTGTGCCTGTCCCAACACCTAGATCTAGTCTCTCATTGGTTGCCCCTCTTCCCGTTCATCCTCAGGACAAATTGCAACCTGTAGGGAACAGGAGCTTAAAGGTGCTGATTCTCCAAGTAGGGAGATTTCTAGTAAAGTAGCTGGAAAGGCGAACCCGAGCACAAGGAGATGAGAAATTGGGTGCGTTTTAGAAACCTTTCAAAATCACACGGTGTACCATCTTCTGGGTTTCTCATGCATGTTTTCGATGTAGGAAGATGCCCTTGAACCTGGAGATTTGGGACCCATGGGATGGGTACCACGCAGTACTACTTTAAAGGGTCTGAGTTTGCTCACCCAACCTCACCCAACCTCTCAGCCCCAAGAGTGTCCACCCTTATGTCTCATCCAGGTGTGGGTCTAGATATGGTCAATCCAGGTTGCATCACAGCTCCTGAACGAATTTTTTAAGAATTTCTCTCTCTTTCACTGTCTTTGTTTTACAGGTTTTTAAAAGTAATTTATTTTTATAATGGGGTTTAGCTGCTTTTCACGGCTGTGTTTATGCAGCTTTACACCCACTTGACACACTTCCAGAGAGATATCAATACATAGGTTTTACGATTCTTACTAGTCACATATATTCTTGTGCGGTGAATAGGGGTTGTTGAGTCCAGTTCACTGAGCAAGGAGTACGTCTTGTCTATTACATATTGGGTGTATGGAACGGTATCTGAGCGAATTTGAAACCCTTGTTTTATGCATCACCCCACCTCAGCTTTCCCGTTAAGCAGCCATAGTGTGTTTTCTAAACGTGTGACTCTGTTCTGTTTTGTAATTCAGTTCAAGTGTAGCGGTTTTTACATTCCCTCTATAAGTGATAGCTTATGATAAGTGTCTTTTTCTGTGTGACTTATTTCACTTAGAATCGTCATACCTAAATCCACTCATCTTGCTTCTACTAGCCTTATGACATTGATTTCATGTCTGAGTGATATTCCTTTGTACATAAGGACCACAACTTCTTTATCCATTTTTCTCTTTCCTGGGATATTTAAGGTGTCATGAAGTGGAGGTTCTTGTCAACATAGCAGCCCTAAACATTGGGGTGCCTGTGTCTTGCTGATTTTTAGTTTTCCCAATTTATACGCCCATGAGTGGACGTGCCCTATGCTCCCTAAGCTGTGTTTTTTCGATGTTTCAGGACACACCGTACACTTCTCTAGAGTGGCTGTTGGCAATTTACATCCCGCCCATCAGCGTAGCAAGGCTGCCATTTCTCCATGGCCTGTCCTGCATTTCTGGTTTTGACACTTTTTGCAGCATGGCCCTTTTGACCGATGGGAAGCGAGACCTCTTTGTAGCGCTGATTTGCCTTTCCAGGTTGCTTGGTTGGCCAAAAAGGGCGTATGCGTTTTTTCCTGAATATATTCAGGAAAAAACGCATACGCCCTTTTTGGCCAAGGGCATCATTGTCGACGTTTTGCCGCTTTTCATGTGCTTTAAAGGCGATTCGAATCTACCTCCTGAAATCTGCTTCCTGCAATTCTGCCTTGCTTTCAAATCCTCTTCGTTGCCTTCCCTCAATATATCTGTGGATGAGAGTTATCATTTATAACTCTGCGGGTTTGTGAATTGCAGTGTCCCTGAGCTCCATTTTTCAACTCGCTTTTTTGGGAGCTGGCCACAAAAGCGCGAGATTGCCTCAGGCCTTATTCTGGTTCCTGGCGGCAGGCTGAGCCTGTGGTTAATTCTTCTTCCTGATGGGAAAATAGAGTGACCTGTGCCTCTACCAACACCTAGATCTAGTCTCTCATTGGTTGCCCCTCTTCCCGTTCATCCTCAGGACAAATTGCAACCTGTAGGGAACAGGAGCTTAAAGGTGCTGATTCTCCAAGTAGGGAGATTGCTAGTAAAGTAGCTGGAAAGGCGAACCCTAGCACAAGGAGATGAGAAATGGGGTGCGTTTTAGAAACCTTTCAAAATCACACGGTGTACCATCTTCTGGGTTTCTCATGCATGTTTTCGATGTAGGAAGATGCCCTTGAACCTGGAGATTTGGGACCCATGGGATGGGTACCACGCAGTATTACTTTAAAGGGTCTGAGTTTGCTCTCCCAACCTCACCCAACCTCTCAGCCCCAAGAGTGTCCACCCTTATGTCTCATCCAGGTGTGGGTCTAGATATGGTCAATCCAGGTTGCATCACAGCCCCTGAACGAATTTTGTAAGAATTTCTCTCTCTTTCACTGTCTTTGTTTTACGGGTTTTTAAAAGTAATTTATTTTTATAATGGGGTTTAGCTGCTTTTCACGGCTGTGTTTATGCGGCTTTACACCCACTTGGCTCACTTCCAGAGAGATATCAATACATAGGTTTTACGATTCTTACTAGTCAGATATATTCTTGTGCGGTGAATAGGGGGTGTTGAGTCCAGTTCACTGAGCAAGGAGTAGGTCTTGTCTATTACATATTGGGTGTATGGAACGGTATCTGAGCGAATTTGAACCCCTTGTTTTATGCATCACCCCACCTCACCTTTCCCGTTAAGCAGCCATAGTGTGTTTTCTAAACGTGTGACTCTGTTCTGTTTTGTAATTCAGTTCAAGTGTAGCGGTTTTTACATTCCCTCTATAACTGATATCTTATGATAAGTGTCTTTTTCTGTGTGACTTATTTCACTTAGAATCGTCATACCTAAATCCACTCATCTTGCTTCTACTAGCCTTATGACATTGATTTCATGTCTGAGTGATATTCCTTTGTACATAAGGACCACAACTTCTTTATCCATTTTTCTCTTTCCTGGGATATTTAAGGTGTCATGAAGTGGAGGTTCTTGTCAACATAGCAGCCCTAAACATTGGGGTGCCTGTGTCTTGCTGATTTTTAGTTTTCCCAATTTATACGCCCATGAGTGGACGTGCCCTATGCTCCCTAAGCTGTGTTTTTTCAATGTTTCAGGACACACCGTACACTTCTCTAGAGTGGCTGTTGGCAATTTACATCCCGCCCATCAGCGTAGCAAGGCTGCCATTTCTCCATGGCCTGTCCTGCATTTCTGGTTTTGACACTTTTTGCAGCATGGCCCTTTTGACCGATGGGAAGCGAGACCTCTTTGTAGCGCTGATTTGCCTTTCCAGGTTGCTTGGTTGGCCAAAAAGGGCGTATGCGTTTTTTCCTGAATATATTCAGGAAAAAACGCATACGCCCTTTTTGGCCAAGGGCATCATTGTCGACGTTTTGCCGCTTTTCATGTGCTTTAAAGGCGATTCGAATCTACCTCCTGAAATCTGCTTCCTGCAATTCTGCCTTGCTTTCAAATCCTCTTCGTTGCCTTCCCTCAATATATCTGTGGATGAGAGTTATCATTTATAACTCTGCGGGTTTGTGAATTGCAGTGTCCCTGAGTTCCATTTTTCAACTCGCTTTTTTGGGAGCTGGCCACAAAAGCGCGAGATTGCCTCAGGCCTTATTCTGGTTCCTGGCGGCAGGCTGAGCCTGTGGTTAATTCTTCTTCCTGATGGGAAAATAGAGTGACCTGTGCCTCTACCAACACCTAGATCTAGTCTCTCATTGGTTGCCCCTCTTCCCGTTCATCCTCAGGACAAATTGCAACCTGTAGGGAACAGGAGCTTAAAGGTGCTGATTCTCCAAGTAGGGAGATTGCTAGTAAAGTAGCTGGAAAGGCGAACCCTAGCACAAGGAGATGAGAAATGGGGTGCGTTTTAGAAACCTTTCAAAATCACACGGTGTACCATCTTCTGGGTTTCTCATGCATGTTTTCGATGTAGGAAGATGCCCTTGAACCTGGAGATTTGGGACCCATGGGATGGGTACCACGCAGTATTACTTTAAAGGGTCTGAGTTTGCTCTCCCAACCTCACCCAACCTCTCAGCCCCAAGAGTGTCCACCCTTATGTCTCATCCAGGTGTGGGTCTAGATATGGTCAATCCAGGTTGCATCACAGCCCCTGAACGAATTTTGTAAGAATTTCTCTCTCTTTCACTGTCTTTGTTTTACGGGTTTTTAAAAGTAATTTATTTTTATAATGGGGTTTAGCTGCTTTTCACGGCTGTGTTTATGCGGCTTTACACCCACTTGGCTCACTTCCAGAGAGATATCAATACATAGGTTTTACGATTCTTACTAGTCAGATATATTCTTGTGCGGTGAATAGGGGGTGTTGAGTCCAGTTCACTGAGCAAGGAGTAGGTCTTGTCTATTACATATTGGGTGTATGGAACGGTATCTGAGCGAATTTGAACCCCTTGTTTTATGCATCACCCCACCTCACCTTTCCCGTTAAGCAGCCATAGTGTGTTTTCTAAACGTGTGACTCTGTTCTGTTTTGTAATTCAGTTCAAGTGTAGCGGTTTTTACATTCCCTCTATAAGTGATATCTTATGATAAGTGTCTTTTTCTGTGTGACTTATTTCACTTAGAATCGTCATACCTAAATCCACTCATCTTGCTTCTACTAGCCTTATGACATTGATTTCATGTCTGAGTGATATTCCTTTGTACATAAGGACCACAACTTCTTTATCCATTTTTCTCTTTCCTGGGATATTTAAGGTGTCATGAAGTGGAGGTTCTTGTCAACATAGCAGCCCTAAACATTGGGGTGCCTGTGTCTTGCTGATTTTTAGTTTTCCCAATTTATACGCCCATGAGTGGACGTGCCCTATGCTCCCTAAGCTGTGTTTTTTCGATGTTTCAGGACACACCGTACACTTCTCTAGAGTGGCTGTTGGCAATTTACATCCCGCCCATCAGCGTAGCAAGGCTGCCATTTCTCCATGGCCTGTCCTGCATTTCTGGTTTTGACACTTTTTGCAGCATGGCCCTTTTGACCGATGGGAAGCGAGACCTCTTTGTAGCGCTGATTTGCCTTTCCAGGTTGCTTGGTTGGCCAAAAAGGGCGTATGCGTTTTTTCCTGAATATATTCAGGAAAAAACGCATACGCCCTTTTTGGCCAAGGGCATCATTGTCGACGTTTTGCCGCTTTTCATGTGCTTTAAAGGCGATTCGAATCTACCTCCTGAAATCTGCTTCCTGCAATTCTGCCTTGCTTTCAAATCCTCTTCGTTGCCTTCCCTCAATATATCTGTGGATGAGAGTTATCATTTATAACTCTGCGGGTTTGTGAATTGCAGTGTCCCTGAGCTCCATTTTTCAACTCGCTTTTTTGGGAGCTGGCCACAAAAGCGCAAGATTGCCTCAGGCCTTATTCTGGTTCCTGGCGGCAGGCTGAGCCTGTGGTTAATTCTTCTTCCTGATGGGAAAATAGAGTGACCTGTGCCTCTACCAACACCTAGATCTAGTCTCTCATTGGTTGCCCCTCTTCCCGTTCATCCTCAGGACAAATTGCAACCTGTAGGGAACAGGAGCTTAAAGGTGCTGATTCTCCAAGTAGGGAGATTGCTAGTAAAGTAGCTGGAAAGGCGAACCCTAGCACAAGGAGATGAGAAATGGGGTGCGTTTTAGAAACCTTTCAAAATCACACGGTGTACCATCTTCTGGGTTTCTCATGCATGTTTTCGATGTAGGAAGATGCCCTTGAACCTGGAGATTTGGGACCCATGGGATGGGTACCACGCAGTATTACTTTAAAGGGTCTGAGTTTGCTCTCCCAACCTCACCCAACCTCTCAGCCCCAAGAGTGTCCACCCTTATGTCTCATCCAGGTGTGGGTCTAGATATGGTCAATCCAGGTTGCATCACAGCCCCTGAACGAATTTTGTAAGAATTTCTCTCTCTTTCACTGTCTTTGTTTTACGGGTTTTTAAAAGTAATTTATTTTTATAATGGGGTTTAGCTGCTTTTCACGGCTGTGTTTATGCGGCTTTACACCCACTTGGCTCACTTCCAGAGAGATATCAATACATAGGTTTTACGATTCTTACTAGTCAGATATATTCTTGTGCGGTGAATAGGGGGTGTTGAGTCCAGTTCACTGAGCAAGGAGTAGGTCTTGTCTATTACATATTGGGTGTATGGAACGGTATCTGAGCGAATTTGAAACCCTTGTTTTATGCATCACCCCACCTCACCTTTCCCGTTAAGCAGCCATAGTGTGTTTTCTAAACGTGTGACTCTGTTCTGTTTTGTAATTCAGTTCAAGTGTAGCGGTTTTTACATTCCCTCTATAAGTGATAGCTTATGATAAGTGTCTTTTTCTGTGTGACTTATTTCACTTAGAATCGTCATACCTAAATCCACTCATCTTGCTTCTACTAGCTTTATGACATTGATTTCATGTCTGAGGGATATTCCTTTGTACATAAGGACCACAACTTCTTTATCCATTTATCTCTTTCCTGGGATATTTAAGGTGTCATGAAGTGGAGGTTCTTGTCAACATAGCAGCCCTAAACATTGGGGTGCCTGTGTCTTGCTGATTTTTAGTTTTCCCAATTTATACGCCCATGAGTGGATGTGCCCTATGCTCCCTAAGCTGTGTTTTTTCGATGTTTCAGGACACACCGTACACTTCTCCAGAGTGGCTTTTGGCAATTTACATCCCGCCCATTAGCGTAGCAAGGCTGCCATTTCTCCATGGCCTGTACTGCATTTCTGGTTTTGTCACTTTTTGCAGCATGGCCCTTTTGACCGATGGGAAGCGAGACTTCTTTGTAGCGCTGATTTGCCTTTCCAGGTTGCTTGGTTGGCCAAAAAGGGCGTATGCGTTTTTTCCTGAATATATTCAGGAAAAAACGCTTACGCCCTTTTTGGCCAAGGGCATCACTGTCGACGTTTTGCCACTTTTCATGTGCTTTAAAGGCGATTCGAATCTACCTCCTGAAACCTGTTTCCTGCAATTCTGCCTTGCTTTCAAATCCTCTTCGTTGCCTTCCCTCAATATATCTGTGGATGAGAGTTATCATTTATAACTCTGCAGGTTTGTGAATTGCAGTGCCCCTGAGCTCCATTTTACAACTGTCTTTTTTGGGAGCTGGCCGCAAAAGCACGGGATTGCCTCAGGCCCTATTCTGGTTCCCGGCGGCAGGCTGAGCCTGTGTTTAATTCTTCTTCCTGATGGGAAATTAGAGTGACCTGTGCCTGTCCCAACACCTAGATCTAGTCTCTCATTGGTTGCCCCTCTTCCCGTTCATCCTCAGGACAAATTGCAACCTGTAGGGAACAGGAGCTTAAAGGTGCTGATTCTCCAAGTAGGGAGATTGCTAGTAAAGTAGCTGGAAAGGCGAACCCGAGCACAAGGAGATGAGAAATTGGGTGCGTTTTAGAAACCTTTCAAAATCACACGGTGTACCATCTTCTGGGTTTCTCATGCATGTTTTCGATGTAGGAAGATGCCCTTGAACCTGGAGATTTGGGACCCATGGGATGGGTACCACACAGTATTACTTTAAAGGATCTGCGTTTGCTCACCCAACCTCACCCAACCTCTAAGCCCCAAGAGTGTCCACCCTTATGTCTCATCCAGCTGTGGGTCTAGATATGGTCAATCCAGGTTGCATCACAGCCTCTGAACGAATTTTGTAAGAATTTCTCTCTCTTTCACTGTCTTTGTTTTACGGGTTTTTAAAAGTAATTTATTTTTATAATGGGGTTTAGCTGCTTTTCACGGCTGTGTTTATGCGGCTTTACACCCACTTGACTCACTTCCAGACAGATATCAATATATAGGTTTTAAGATTCTTACTAGTCACATATATTCTTGTGCGGTGAATAGGGGGTGTTGAGTCCACTTCACTGAGCAAGGAGTAGGTCTTGTCTATTACATATTGGGTGTATGGAACGGTATCTGAGCGAATTTGAAACCCTTGTTTTATGCATCACCCCACCTCACCTTTCCCGTTAAGCAGCCATAGTGTGTTTTCTAAACGTGTGACTCTGTTCTGTTTTGTAATTCAGTTCAAGTGTAGCGGTTTTTACATTCCCTCTATAAGTGATATCTTATGATAAGTGTCTTTTTCTGTGTGACTTATTTCACTTAGAATCGTCATACCTAAATCCACTCATCTTGCTTCTACTAGCCTTATGACATTGATTTCATGTCTGAGTGATATTCCTTTGTACATAAGGACCACAACTTCTTTATCCATTTTTCTCTTTCCTGGGATATTTAAGGTGTCATGAAGTGGAGGTTCTTGTCAACATAGCAGCCCTAAACATTGGGGTGCCTGTGTCTTGCTGATTTTTAGTTTTCCCAATTTATACGCCCATGAGTGGACGTGCCCTATGCTCCCTAAGCTGTGTTTTTTCGATGTTTCAGGACACACCGTACACTTCTCTAGAGTGGCTGTTGGCAATTTACATCCCGCCCATCAGCGTAGCAAGGCTGCCATTTCTCCATGGCCTGTCCTGCATTTCTGGTTTTGACACTTTTTGCAGCATGGCCCTTTTGACCGATGGGAAGCGAGACCTCTTTGTAGCGCTGATTTGCCTTTCCAGGTTGCTTGGTTGGCCAAAAAGGGCGTATGCGTTTTTTCCTGAATATATTCAGGAAAAAACGCATACGCCCTTTTTGGCCAAGGGCATCATTGTCGACGTTTTGCCGCTTTTCATGTGCTTTAAAGGCGATTCGAATCTACCTCCTGAAATCTGCTTCCTGCAATTCTGCCTTGCTTTCAAATCCTCTTCGTTGCCTTCCCTCAATATATCTGTGGATGAGAGTTATCATTTATAACTCTGCGGGTTTGTGAATTGCAGTGTCCCTGAGCTCCATTTTTCAACTCGCTTTTTTGGGAGCTGGCCACAAAAGCGCGAGATTGCCTCAGGCCTTATTCTGGTTCCTGGCGGCAGGCTGAGCCTGTGGTTAATTCTTCTTCCTGATGGGAAAATAGAGTGACCTGGGCCTGTCCCAACACCTAGATCTAGTCTCTCATTGGTTGCCCCTCTTCCCGTTCATCCTCAGGACAAATTGCAACCTGTAGGGAACAGGAGCTTAAAGGTGCTGATTCTCCAAGTAGGGAGATTGCTAGTAAAGTAGCTGGAAAGGCGAACCCTAGCACAAGGAGATGAGAAATGGGGTGCGTTTTAGAAACCTTTCAAAATCACACGGTGTACCATCTTCTGGGTTTCTCATGCATGTTTTCGATGTAGGAAGATGCCCTTGAACCTGGAGATTTGGGACCCATGGGATGGGTACCACGCAGTATTACTTTAAAGGGTCTGAGTTTGCTCTCCCAACCTCACCCAACCTCTCAGCCCCAAGAGTGTCCACCCTTATGTCTCATCCAGGTGTGGGTCTAGATATGGTCAATCCAGGTTGCATCACAGCCCCTGAACGAATTTTGTAAGAATTTCTCTCTCTTTCACTGTCTTTGTTTTACGGGTTTTTAAAAGTAATTTATTTTTATAATGGGGTTTAGCTGCTTTTCACGGCTGTGTTTATGCGGCTTTACACCCACTTGACTCACTTCCAGAGAGATATCAATACATAGGTTTTACGATTCTTACTAGTCACATATATTCTTGTGCGGTGAATAGGGGGTGTTGAGTCCAGTTCACTGAGCAAGGAGTAGGTCTTGTCTATTACATATAGGGTGTATGGAACGGTATCTGAGCGAATTTGAAACCCTTGTTTTATGCATCACCCCACCTCACCTTTCCCGTTAAGCAGCCATAGTGTGTTTTCTAAACGTGTGACTCTGTTCTGTTTTGTAATTCAGTTCAAGTGTAGCGGTTTTTACATTCCCTCTATAAGTGATATCTTATGATAAGTGTCTTTTTCTGTGTGACTTATTTCACTTAGAATCGTCATACCTAAATCCACTCATCTTGCTTCTACTAGCCTTATGACATTGATTTCATGTCTGAGTGATATTCCTTTGTACATAAGGACCACAACTTCTTTATCCATTTTTCTCTTTCCTGGGATATTTAAGGTGTCATGAAGTGGAGGTTCTTGTCAACATAGCAGCCCTAAACATTGGGGTGCCTGTGTCTTGCTGATTTTTAGTTTTCCCAATTTATACGCCCATGAGTGGACGTGCCCTATGCTCCCTACGCTGTGTTTTTTCGATGTTTCAGGACACACCGTACACTTCTCCAGAGTGGCTTTTGGCAATTTACATCCCGCCCATCAGCGTAGCAAGGCTGCCATTTCTCCATGGCCTGTCCTGCATTTCTGGTTTTGACACTTTTTGCAGCATGGCCCTTTTGACCGATGGGAAGCGAGACCTCTTTGTAGCGCTGATTTGCCTTTCCAGGTTGCTTGGTTGGCCAAAAAGGGCGTATGCGTTTTTTCCTGAATATATTCAGGAAAAAACGCATACGCCCTTTTTGGCCAAGGGCATCATTGTCGACGTTTTGCCGCTTTTCATGTGCTTTAAAGGCGATTCGAATCTACCTCCTGAAATCTGCTTCCTGCAATTCTGCCTTGCTTTCAAATCCTCTTCGTTGCCTTCCCTCAATATATCTGTGGATGAGAGTTATCATTTATAACTCTGCGGGTTTGTGAATTGCAGTGTCCCTGAGCTCCATTTTTCAACTCGCTTTTTTGGGAGCTGGCCACAAAAGCGCAAGATTGCCTCAGGCCTTATTCTGGTTCCTGGCGGCAGGCTGAGCCTGTGGTTAATTCTTCTTCCTGATGGGAAAATAGAGTGACCTGTGCCTCTACCAACACCTAGATCTAGTCTCTCATTGGTTGCCCCTCTTCCCGTTCATCCTCAGGACAAATTGCAACCTGTAGGGAACAGGAGCTTAAAGGTGCTGATTCTCCAAGTAGGGAGATTGCTAGTAAAGTAGCTGGAAAGGCGAACCCTAGCACAAGGAGATGAGAAATGGGGTGCGTTTTAGAAACCTTTCAAAATCACACGGTGTACCATCTTCTGGGTTTCTCATGCATGTTTTCGATGTAGGAAGATGCCCTTGAACCTGGAGATTTGGGACCCATGGGATGGGTACCACGCAGTATTACTTTAAAGGGTCTGAGTTTGCTCTCCCAACCTCACCCAACCTCTCAGCCCCAAGAGTGTCCACCCTTATGTCTCATCCAGGTGTGGGTCTAGATATGGTCAATCCAGGTTGCATCACAGCCCCTGAACGAATTTTGTAAGAATTTCTCTCTCTTTCACTGTCTTTGTTTTACGGGTTTTTAAAAGTAATTTATTTTTATAATGGGGTTTAGCTGCTTTTCACGGCTGTGTTTATGCGGCTTTACACCCACTTGGCTCACTTCCAGAGAGATATCAATACATAGGTTTTACGATTCTTACTAGTCAGATATATTCTTGTGCGGTGAATAGGGGGTGTTGAGTCCAGTTCACTGAGCAAGGAGTAGGTCTTGTCTATTACATATTGGGTGTATGGAACGGTATCTGAGCGAATTTGAACCCCTTGTTTTATGCATCACCCCACCTCACCTTTCCCGTTAAGCAGCCATAGTGTGTTTTCTAAACGTGTGACTCTGTTCTGTTTTGTAATTCAGTTCAAGTGTAGCGGTTTTTACATTCCCTCTATAAGTGATAGCTTATGATAAGTGTCTTTTTCTGTGTGACTTATTTCACTTAGAATCGTCATACCTAAATCCACTCATCTTGCTTCTACTAGCTTTATGACATTGATTTCATGTCTGAGGGATATTCCTTTGTACATAAGGACCACAACTTCTTTATCCATTTATCTCTTTCCTGGGATATTTAAGGTGTCATGAAGTGGAGGTTCTTGTCAACATAGCAGCCCTAAACATTGGGGTGCCTGTGTCTTGCTGATTTTTAGTTTTCCCAATTTATACGCCCATGAGTGGATGTGCCCTATGCTCCCTAAGCTGTGTTTTTTCGATGTTTCAGGACACACCGTACACTTCTCCAGAGTGGCTTTTGGCAATTTACATCCCGCCCATTAGCGTAGCAAGGCTGCCATTTCTCCATGGCCTGTACTGCATTTCTGGTTTTGTCACTTTTTGCAGCATGGCCCTTTTGACCGATGGGAAGCGAGACTTCTTTGTAGCGCTGATTTGCCTTTCCAGGTTGCTTGGTTGGCCAAAAAGGGCGTATGCGTTTTTTCCTGAATATATTCAGGAAAAAACGCTTACGCCCTTTTTGGCCAAGGGCATCACTGTCGACGTTTTGCCACTTTTCATGTGCTTTAAAGGCGATTCGAATCTACCTCCTGAAACCTGTTTCCTGCAATTCTGCCTTGCTTTCAAATCCTCTTCGTTGCCTTCCCTCAATATATCTGTGGATGAGAGTTATCATTTATAACTCTGCAGGTTTGTGAATTGCAGTGCCCCTGAGCTCCATTTTACAACTGTCTTTTTTGGGAGCTGGCCGCAAAAGCACGGGATTGCCTCAGGCCCTATTCTGGTTCCCGGCGGCAGGCTGAGCCTGTGTTTAATTCTTCTTCCTGATGGGAAATTAGAGTGACCTGTGCCTGTCCCAACACCTAGATCTAGTCTCTCATTGGTTGCCCCTCTTCCCGTTCATCCTCAGGACAAATTGCAACCTGTAGGGAACAGGAGCTTAAAGGTGCTGATTCTCCAAGTAGGGAGATTGCTAGTAAAGTAGCTGGAAAGGCGAACCCGAGCACAAGGAGATGAGAAATTGGGTGCGTTTTAGAAACCTTTCAAAATCACACGGTGTACCATCTTCTGGGTTTCTCATGCATGTTTTCGATGTAGGAAGATGCCCTTGAACCTGGAGATTTGGGACCCATGGGATGGGTACCACACAGTATTACTTTAAAGGATCTGCGTTTGCTCACCCAACCTCACCCAACCTCTAAGCCCCAAGAGTGTCCACCCTTATGTCTCATCCAGCTGTGGGTCTAGATATGGTCAATCCAGGTTGCATCACAGCCTCTGAACGAATTTTGTAAGAATTTCTCTCTCTTTCACTGTCTTTGTTTTACGGGTTTTTAAAAGTAATTTATTTTTATAATGGGGTTTAGCTGCTTTTCACGGCTGTGTTTATGCGGCTTTACACCCACTTGACTCACTTCCAGACAGATATCAATATATAGGTTTTAAGATTCTTACTAGTCACATATATTCTTGTGCGGTGAATAGGGGGTGTTGAGTCCACTTCACTGAGCAAGGAGTAGGTCTTGTCTATTACATATTGGGTGTATGGAACGGTATCTGAGCGAATTTGAAACCCTTGTTTTATGCATCACCCCACCTCACCTTTCCCGTTAAGCAGCCATAGTGTGTTTTCTAAACGTGTGACTCTGTTCTGTTTTGTAATTCAGTTCAAGTGTAGCGGTTTTTACATTTCCTCTATAAGTGATATCTTATGATAAGTGTCTTTTTCTGTGTGACTTATTTCACTTAGAATCGTCATACCTAAATCCACTCATCTTGCTTCTACTAGCCTTATGACATTGATTTCATGTCTGAGTGATATTCCTTTGTACATAAGGACCACAACTTCTTTATCCATTTTTCTCTTTCCTGGGATATTTAAGGTGTCATGAAGTGGAGGTTCTTGTCAACATAGCAGCCCTAAACATTGGGGTGTCTGTGTCTTGCTGATTTTTAGTTTTCCCAATTTATACGCCCATGAGTGGACGTGCCCTATGCTCCCTAAGCTGTGTTTTTTCGATGTTTCAGGACACACCGTACACTTCTCTAGAGTGGCTGTTGGCAATTTACATCCCGCCCATCAGCGTAGCAAGGCTGCCATTTCTCCATGGCCTGTCCTGCATTTCTGGTTTTGACACTTTTTGCAGCATGGCCCTTTTGACCGATGGGAAGCGAGACCTCTTTGTAGCGCTGATTTGCCTTTCCAGGTTGCTTGGTTGGCCAAAAATGGCGTATGCGTTTTTTCCTGAATATATTCAGGAAAAAACGCATACGCCCTTTTTGGCCAAGGGCATCATTGTCGACGTTTTGCCGCTTTTCATGTGCTTTAAAGGCGATTCGAATCTACCTCCTGAAATCTGCTTCCTGCAATTCTGCCTTGCTTTCAAATCCTCTTCGTTGCCTTCCCTCAATATATCTGTGGATGAGAGTTATCATTTATAACTCTGCGGGTTTGTGAATTGCAGTGTCCCTGAGCTCCATTTTTCAACTCGCTTTTTTGGGAGCTGGCCACAAAAGCCCGAGATTGCCTCAGGCCTTATTCTGGTTCCTGGCGGCAGGCTGAGCCTGTGGTTAATTCTTCTTCCTGATGGGAAAATAGAGTGACCTGTGCCTCTACCAACACCTAGATCTAGTCTCTCATTGGTTGCCCCTCTTCCCGTTCATCCTCAGGACAAATTGCAACCTGTAGGGAACAGAAGCTTAAAGGTGCTGATTCTCCAAGTAGGGAGATTGCTAGTAAAGTAGCTGGAAAGGCGAACCCTAGCACAAGGAGATGAGAAATGGGGTGCGTTTTAGAAACCTTTCAAAATCACACGGTGTACCATCTTCTGGGTTTCTCATGCATGTTTTCGATGTAGGAAGATGCCCTTGAACCTGGAGATTTGGGACCCATGGATTGGGTACCACGCAGTATTACTTTAAAGGGTCTGAGTTTGCTCTCCCAACCTCACCCAACCTCTCAGCCCCAAGAGTGTCCACCCTTATGTCTCATCCAGGTGTGGGTCTAGATATGGTCAATCCAGGTTGCATCACAGCCCCTGAACAAATTTTGTAAGAATTTCTCTCTCTTTCACTGTCTTTGTTTTACGGGTTTTTAAAAGTAATTTATTTTTATAATGGGGTTTAGCTGCTTTTCACGGCTGTGTTTATGCGGCTTTACACCCACTTGGCTCACTTCCAGAGAGATATCAATACATAGGTTTTACGATTCTTACTAGTCAGATATATTCTTGTGCGGTGAATAGGGGGTGTTGAGTCCAGTTCACTGAGCAAGGAGTAGGTCTTGTCTATTACATATTGGGTGTATGGAACGGTATCTGAGCGAATTTGAACCCCTTGTTTTATGCATCACCCCACCTCACCTTTCCCGTTAAGCAGCCATAGTGTGTTTTCTAAACGTGTGACTCTGTTCTGTTTTGTAATTCAGTTCAAGTGTAGCGGTTTTTACATTCCCTCTATAAGTGATATCTTATGATAAGTGTCTTTTTCTGTGTGACTTATTTCACTTAGAATCGTCATACCTAAATCCACTCATCTTGCTTCTACTAGCCTTATGACATTGATTTCATGTCTGAGTGATATTCCTTTGTACATAAGGACCACAACTTCTTTATCCATTTTTCTCTTTCCTGGGATATTTAAGGTGTCATGAAGTGGAGGTTCTTGTCAACATAGCAGCCCTAAACATTGGGGTGCCTGTGTCTTGCTGATTTTTAGTTTTCCCAATTTATACGCCCATGAGTGGACGTGCCCTATGCTCCCTAAGCTGTGTTTTTTCGATGTTTCAGGACACACCGTACACTTCTCTAGAGTGGCTGTTGGCAATTTACATCCCGCCCATCAGCGTAGCAAGGCTGCCATTTCTCCATGGCCTGTCCTGCATTTCTGGTTTTGACACTTTTTGCAGCATGGCCCTTTTGACCGATGGGAAGCGAGACCTCTTTGTAGCGCTGATTTGCCTTTCCAGGTTGCTTGGTTGGCCAAAAAGGGCGTATGCGTTTTTTCCTGAATATATTCAGGAAAAAACGCATACGCCCTTTTTGGCCAAGGGCATCATTGTCGACGTTTTGCCGCTTTTCATGTGCTTTAAAGGCGATTCGAATCTACCTCCTGAAATCTGCTTCCTGCAATTCTGCCTTGCTTTCAAATCCTCTTCGTTGCCTTCCCTCAATATATCTGTGGATGAGAGTTATCATTTATAACTCTGCGGGTTTGTGAATTGCAGTGTCCCTGAGCTCCATTTTTCAACTCGCTTTTTTGGGAGCTGGCCACAAAAGCGCGAGATTGCCTCAGGCCTTATTCTGGTTCCTGGCGGCAGGCTGAGCCTGTGGTTAATTCTTCTTCCTGATGGGAAAATAGAGTGACCTGTGCCTCTACCAACACCTAGATCTAGTCTCTCATTGGTTGCCCCTCTTCCCGTTCATCCTCAGGACAAATTGCAACCTGTAGGGAACAGGAGCTTAAAGGTGCTGATTCTCCAAGTAGGGAGATTGCTAGTAAAGTAGCTGGAAAGGCGAACCCTAGCACAAGGAGATGAGAAATGGGGTGCGTTTTAGAAACCTTTCAAAATCACACGGTGTACCATCTTCTGGGTTTCTCATGCATGTTTTCGATGTAGGAAGATGCCCTTGAACCTGGAGATTTGGGACCCATGGGATGGGTACCACGCAGTATTACTTTAATGGGTCTGAGTTTGCTCTCCCAACCTCACCCAACCTCTCAGCCCCAAGAGTGTCCACCCTTATGTCTCATCCAGGTGTGGGTCTAGATATGGTCAATCCAGGTTGCATCACAGCCTCTGAACGAATTTTGTAAGAATTTCTCTCTCTTTCACTGTCTTTGTTTTACGGGTTTTTAAAAGTAATTTATTTTTATAATGGGGTTTAGCTGCTTTTCACGGCTGTGTTTATGCGGCTTTACACCCACTTGACTCACTTCCAGACAGATATCAATATATAGGTTTTAAGATTCTTACTAGTCACATATATTCTTGTGCGGTGAATAGGGGGTGTTGAGTCCAGTTCACTGAGCAAGGAGTAGGTCTTGTCTATTACATATTGGGTGTATGGAACGGTATCTGAGCGAATTTGAAACCCTTGTTTTATGCATCACCCCACCTCACCTTTCCCGTTAAGCAGCCATAGTGTGTTTTCTAAACGTGTGACTCTGTTCTGTTTTGTAATTCAGTTCAAGTGTAGCGGTTTTTACATTCCCTCTATAAGTGATATCTTATGATAAGTGTCTTTTTCTGTGTGACTTATTTCACTTAGAATCGTCATACCTAAATCCACTCATCTTGCTTCTACTAGCCTTATGACATTGATTTCATGTCTGAGTGATATTCCTTTGTACATAAGGACCACAACTTCTTTATCCATTTTTCTCTTTCCTGGGATATTTAAGGTGTCATGAAGTGGAGGTTCTTGTCAACATAGCAGCCCTAAACATTGGGGTGCCTGTGTCTTGCTGATTTTTAGTTTTCCCAATTTATACGCCCATGAGTGGACGTGCCCTATGCTCCCTAAGCTGTGTTTTTTCGATGTTTCAGGACACACCGTACACTTCTCTAGAGTGGCTGTTGGCAATTTACATCCCGCCCATCAGCGTAGCAAGGCTGCCATTTCTCCATGGCCTGTCCTGCATTTCTGGTTTTGACACTTTTTGCAGCATGGCCCTTTTGACCGATGGGAAGCGAGACCTCTTTGTAGCGCTGATCTGACTTTCCAGGTTGCTTGGTTGGCCAAAAAGGGCGTATGCGTTTTTTCCTGAATATATTCAGGAAAAAACGCATACGCCCTTTTTGGCCAAGGGCATCATTGTCGACGTTTTGCCGCTTTTCATGTGCTTTAAAGGCGATTCGAATCTACCTCCTGAAATCTGCTTCCTGCAAATCTGCCTTGCTTTCAAATCCTCTTCGTTGCCTTCCCTCAATATATCTGTGGATGAGAGTTATCATTTATAACTCTGCGGGTTTGTGAATTGCAGTGTCCCTGAGCTCCATTTTTCAACTCGCTTTTTTGGGAGCTGGCCACAAAAGCGCGAGATTGCCTCAGGCCTTATTCTGGTTCCTGGCGGCAGGCTGAGCCTGTGGTTAATTCTTCTTCCTGATGGGAAAATAGAGTGACCTGTGCCTCTACCAACACCTAGATCTAGTCTCTCATTGGTTGCCCCTCTTCCCGTTCATCCTCAGGACAAATTGCAACCTGTAGGGAACAGGAGCTTAAAGGTGCTGATTCTCCAAGTAGGGAGATTGCTAGTAAAGTAGCTGGAAAGGCGAACCCTAGCACAAGGAGATGAGAAATGGGGTGCGTTTTAGAAACCTTTCAAAATCACACGGTGTACCATCTTCTGGGTTTCTCATGCATGTTTTCGATGTAGGAAGATGCCCTTGAACCTGGAGATTTGGGACCCATGGGATGGGTACCACGCAGTATTACTTTAAAGGGTCTGAGTTTGCTCTCCCAACCTCACCCAACCTCTCAGCCCCAAGAGTGTCCACCCTTATGTCTCATCCAGGTGTGGGTCTAGATATGGTCAATCCAGGTTGCATCACAGCCTCTGAACGAATTTTGTAAGAATTTCTCTCTCTTTCACTGTCTTTGTTTTACGGGTTTTTAAAAGTAATTTATTTTTATAATGGGGTTTAGCTGCTTTTCACGGCTGTGTTTATGCGGCTTTACACCCACTTGACTCACTTCCAGACAGATATCAATATATAGGTTTTAAGATTCTTACTAGTCACATATATTCTTGTGCGGTGAATAGGGGGTGTTGAGTCCAGTTCACTGAGCAAGGAGTAGGTCTTGTCTATTACATATTGGGTGTATGGAACGGTATCTGAGCGAATTTGAAACCCTTGTTTTATGCATCACCCCACCTCACCTTTCCCGTTAAGCAGCCATAGTGTGTTTTCTAAACGTGTGACTCTGTTCTGTTTTGTAATTCAGTTCAAGTGTAGTGGTTTTTACATTCCCTCTATAAGTGATATCTTATGATAAGTGTCTTTTTCTGTGTGACTTATTTCACTTAGAATCGTCATACCTAAATCCACTCATCTTGCTTCTACTAGCCTTATGACATTGATTTCATGTCTGAGTGATATTCCTTTGTACATAAGGACCACAACTTCTTTATCCATTTTTCTCTTTCCTGGGATATTTAAGGTGTCATGAAGTGGAGGTTCTTGTCAACATAGCAGCCCTAAACATTGGGGTGCCTGTGTCTTGCTGATTTTTAGTTTTCCCAATTTATACGCCCATGAGTGGACGTGCCCTATGCTCCCTAAGCTGTGTTTTTTCGATGTTTCAGGACACACCGTACACTTCTCTAGAGTGGCTGTTGGCAATTTACATCCCGCCCATCAGCGTAGCAAGGCTGCCATTTCTCCATGGCCTGTACTGCATTTCTGGTTTTGACACTTTTTGCAGCATGGCCCTTTTGACCGATGGGAAGCGAGACCTCTTTGTAGCGCTGATCTGACTTTCCAGGTTGCTTGGTTGGCCAAAAAGGGCGTATGCGTTTTTTCCTGAATATATTCAGGAAAAAACGCATACGCCCTTTTTGGCCAAGGGCATCATTGTCGACGTTTTGCCGCTTTTCATGTGCTTTAAAGGCGATTCGAATCTACCTCCTGAAATCTGCTTCCTGCAATTCTGCCTTGCTTTCAAATCCTCTTCGTTGCCTTCCCTCAATATATCTGTGGATGAGAGTTATCATTTATAACTCTGCGGGTTTGTGAATTGCAGTGTCCCTGAGCTCCATTTTTCAACTCGCTTTTTTGGGAGCTGGCCGCAAAAGCGCGAGATTGCCTCAGGCCTTATTCTGGTTCCTGGCGGCAGGCTGAGCCTGTGGTTAATTCTTCTTCCTGATGGGAAAATAGAGTGACCTGTGCCTCTACCAACACCTAGATCTAGTCTCTCATTGGTTGCCCCTCTTCCCGTTCATCCTCAGGACAAATTGCAACCTGTAGGGAACAGAAGCTTAAAGGTGCTGATTCTCCAAGTAGGGAGATTGCTAGTAAAGTAGCTGGAAAGGCGAACCCTAGCACAAGGAGATGAGAAATGGGGTGCGTTTTAGAAACCTTTCAAAATCACACGGTGTACCATCTTCTGGGTTTCTCATGCATGTTTTCGATGTAGGAAGATGCCCTTGAACCTGGAGATTTGGGACCCATGGGATGGGTACCACGCAGTATTACTTTAAAGGGTCTGAGTTTGCTCTCCCAACCTCACCCAACCTCTCAGCCCCAAGAGTGTCCACCCTTATGTCTCATCCAGGTGTGGGTCTAGATATGGTCAATCCAGGTTGCATCACAGCCCCTGAACGAATTTTGTAAGAATTTCTCTCTCTTTCACTGTCTTTGTTTTACGGGTTTTTAAAAGTAATTTATTTTTATAATGGGGTTTAGCTGCTTTTCACGGCTGTGTTTATGCGGCTTTACACCCACTTGACTCACTTCCAGAGAGATATCAATACATAGGTTTTACGATTCTTACTAGTCACATATATTCTTGTGCGGTGAATAGGGGGTGTTGAGTCCAGTTCACTGAGCAAGGAGTAGGTCTTGTCTATTACATATTGGGTGTATGGAACGGTATCTGAGCGAATTTGAAACCCTTGTTTTATGCATCACCCCACCTCACCTTTCCCGTTAAGCAGCCATAGTGTGTTTTCTAAACGTGTGACTCTGTTCTGTTTTGTAATTCAGTTCAAGTGTAGCGGTTTTTACATTCCCTCTATAAGTGATATCTTATGATAAGTGTCTTTTTCTGTGTGACTTATTTCACTTAGAATCGTCATACCTAAATCCACTCATCTTGCTTCTACTAGCCTTATGACATTGATTTCATGTCTGAGTGATATTCCTTTGTACATAAGGACCACAACTTCTTTATCCATTTTTCTCTTTCCTGGGATATTTAAGGTGTCATGAAGTGGAGGTTCTTGTCAACATAGCAGCCCTAAACATTGGGGTGCCTGTGTCTTGCTGATTTTTAGTTTTCCCAATTTATACGCCCATGAGTGGACGTGCCCTATGCTCCCTAAGCTGTGTTTTTTCGATGTTTCAGGACACACCGTACACTTCTCTAGAGTGGCTGTTGGCAATTTACATCCCGCCCATCAGCGTAGCAAGGCTGCCATTTCTCCATGGCCTGTCCTGCATTTCTGGTTTTGACACTTTTTGCAGCATGGCCCTTTTGACCGATGGGAAGCGAGACCTCTTTGTAGCGCTGATTTGCCTTTCCAGGTTGCTTGGTTGGCCAAAAAGGGCGTATGCGTTTTTTCCTGAATATATTCAGGAAAAAACGCATACGCCCTTTTTGGCCAAGGGCATCATTGTCGACGTTTTGCCGCTTTTCATGTGCTTTAAAGGCGATTCGAATCTACCTCCTGAAATCTGCTTCCTGCAATTCTGCCTTGCTTTCAAATCCTCTTCGTTGCCTTCCCTCAATATATCTGTGGATGAGAGTTATCATTTATAACTCTGCGGGTTTGTGAATTGCAGTGTCCCTGAGCTCCATTTTTCAACTCGCTTTTTTGGGAGCTGGCCACAAAAGCGCGAGATTGCCTCAGGCCTTATTCTGGTTCCTGGCGGCAGGCTGAGCCTGTGGTTAATTCTTCTTCCTGATGGGAAAATAGAGTGACCTGTGCCTCTACCAACACCTAGATCTAGTCTCTCATTGGTTGCCCCTCTTCCCGTTCATCCTCAGGACAAATTGCAACCTGTAGGGAACAGGAGCTTAAAGGTGCTGATTCTCCAAGTAGGGAGATTGCTAGTAAAGTAGCTGGAAAGGCGAACCCTAGCACAAGGAGATGAGAAATGGGGTGCGTTTTAGAAACCTTTCAAAATCACACGGTGTACCATCTTCTGGGTTTCTCATGCATGTTTTCGATGTAGGAAGATGCCCTTGAACCTGGAGATTTGGGACCCATGGGATGGGTACCACGCAGTATTACTTTAAAGGGTCTGAGTTTGCTCTCCCAACCTCACCCAACCTCTCAGCCCCAAGAGTGTCCACCCTTATGTCTCATCCAGGTGTGGGTCTAGATATGGTCAATCCAGGTTGCATCACAGCCCCTGAACGAATTTTGTAAGAATTTCTCTCTCTTTCACTGTCTTTGTTTTACGGGTTTTTAAAAGTAATTTATTTTTATAATGGGGTTTAGCTGCTTTTCACGGCTGTGTTTATGCGGCTTTACACCCACTTGACTCACTTCCAGAGAGATATCAATACATAGGTTTTACGATTCTTACTAGTCACATATATTCTTGTGCGGTGAATAGGGGGTGTTGAGTCCAGTTCACTGAGCAAGGAGTAGGTCTTGTCTATTACATATTGGGTGTATGGAACAGTATCTGAGCGAATTTGAAACCCTTGTTTTATGCATCACCCCACCTCACCTTTCCCGTTAAGCAGCCATAGTGTGTTTTCTAAACGTGTGACTCTGTTCTGTTTTGTAATTCAGTTCAAGTGTAGCGGTTTTTACATTCCCTCTATAAGTGATATCTTATGATAAGTGTCTTTTTCTGTGTGACTTATTTCACTTAGAATCGTCATACCTAAATCCACTCATCTTGCTTCTACTAGCCTTATGACATTGATTTCATGTCTGAGTGATATTCCATTGTACATAAGGACCACAACTTCTTTATCCATTTTTCTCTTTCCTGGGATATTTAAGGTGTCATGAAGTGGAGGTTCTTGTCAACATAGCAGCCCTAAACATTGGGGTGCCTGTGTCTTGCTGATTTTTAGTTTTCCCAATTTATACGCCCATGAGTGGACGTGCCCTATGCTCCCTAAGCTGTGTTTTTTCGATGTTTCAGGACACACCGTACACTTCTCCAGAGTGGCTTTTGGCAATTTACATCCCGCCCATCAGCGTAGCAAGGCTGCCATTTCTCCATGGCCTGTACTGCATTTCTGGTTTTGACACTTTTTGCAGCATGGCCCTTTTGACCGATGGGAAGCGAGACTTCTTTTAGCGCTGATTTGCCTTTCCAGGTTGCTTGGTTGGCCAAAAAGGGCGTATGCGTTTTTTCCTGAATATATTCAGGAAAAAACGCATACGCCCTTTTTAGCCAAGGGCATCACTGTCGACGGTTTCCCACTTTTCATGTGCTTTAAAGGCCATTCGAATCTACCTCCTGAAATCTCTTTCCTGCAATTCTGCCTTGCTTTCAAATCCTCTTCGTTGCCTTCCCTCAATATATCTGTGGATGAGAGTTATCATTTATAACTCTGCAGGTTTGTGAATTGCAGTGCCCCTGAGCTCCATTTTTCAACTCGCTTTTTTGGGAGCTGGCCGCAAAAGCACGGGATTGCCTCAGGCCCTATTCTGGTTCCCGGCGGCAGGCT
Source organism: Eschrichtius robustus (assembly GCF_028021215.1). Lineage (NCBI taxonomy): Eukaryota > Metazoa > Chordata > Mammalia > Artiodactyla > Eschrichtiidae > Eschrichtius > Eschrichtius robustus. The sequence goes on from NW_027175257.1 coordinate 4,236,752, forward strand.
GAGCCTGTGTTTAATTCTTCTTCCTGATGGGAAATTAGAGTGACCTGTGCCTGTCCCAACACCTAGATCTAGTCTCTCATTTGTTGCCCCTCTTCCCGTTCATCCTCAGGACAAATTGCAACCTGTAGGGAACAGGAGCTTAAAGGTGCTGATTCTCCAAGTAGGGAGATTGCTAGTAAAGTAGCTGGAAAGGCGAACCCGAGCACAAGGAGATGAGAAATTGGGTGCGTTTTAGAAACCTTTCAAAATCACACGGTGTACCATTTTCTGGGTTTCTCATGCATGTTTTCGATGTAGGAAGATGCCCTTGAACCTGGAGATTTGGGACCCATGGGATGGGTACCACACAGTATTACTTTAAAGGATCTGCGTTTGCTCACCCAACCTCACCCAACCTCTAAGCCCCAAGAGTGTCCACCCTTATGTCTCATCCAGCTGTGGGTCTAGATATGGTCAATCCAGGTTGCATCACAGCCTCTGAACGAATTTTGTAAGAATTTCTCTCTCTTTCACTGTCTTTGTTTTACGGGTTTTTAAAAGTAATTTATTTTCATAATGGGGTTTAGCTGCTTTTCACGGCTGTGTTTATGCGGCTTTACACCCACTTGACTCACTTCCAGACAGATATCAATATATAGGTTTTAAGATTCTTACTAGTCACATATATTCTTGTGCGGTGAATAGGGGGTGTTGAGTCCAGTTCACTGAGCAAGGAGTAGGTCTTGTCTATTACATATTGGGTGTATGGAACGGTATCTGAGCGAATTTGAACCCCTTGTTTTATGCATCACCCCACCTCACCTTTCCCGTTAAGCAGCCATAGTGTGTTTTCTAAACGTGTGACTCTGTTCTGTTTTGTAATTCAGTTCAAGTGTAGCGGTTTTTACATTCCCTCTATAAGTGATATCTTATGATAAGTGTCTTTTTCTGTGTGACTTATTTCACTTAGAATCGTCATACCTAAATCCACTCATCTTGCTTCTACTAGCCTTATGACATTGATTTCATGTCTGAGTGATATTCCTTTGTACATAAGGACCACAACTTCTTTATCCATTTTTCTCTTTCCTGGGATATTTAAGGTGTCATGAAGTGGAGGTTCTTGTCAACATAGCAGCCCTAAACATTGGGGTGCCTGTGTCTTGCTGATTTTTAGTTTTCCCAATTTATACGCCCATGAGTGGACGTGCCCTATGCTCCCTAAGCTGTGTTTTTTCGATGTTTCAGGACACACCGTACACTTCTCTAGAGTGGCTGTTGGCAATTTACATCCCGCCCATCAGCATAGCAAGGCTGCCATTTCTCCATGGCCTGTCCTGCATTTCTGGTTTTGACACTTTTTGCAGCATGGCCCTTTTGACCGATGGGAAGCGAGACCTCTTTGTAGCGCTGATTTGCCTTTCCAGGTTGCTTGGTTGGCCAAAAAGGGCGTATGCGTTTTTTCCTGAATATATTCAGGAAAAAACGCATACGCCCTTTTTGGCCAAGGGCATCATTGTCGACGTTTTGCCGCTTTTCATGTGCTTTAAAGGCGATTCGAATCTACCTCCTGAAATCTGCTTCCTGCAATTCTGCCTTGCTTTCAAATCCTCTTCGTTGCCTTCCCTCAATATATCTGTGGATGAGAGTTATCATTTATAACTCTGCGGGTTTGTGAATTGCAGTGTCCCTGAGCTCCATTTTTCAACTCGCTTTTTTGGGAGCTGGCCACAAAAGCCCGAGATTGCCTCAGGCCTTATTCTGGTTCCTGGCAGCAGGCTGAGCCTGTGGTTAATTCTTCTTCCTGATGGGAAAATAGAGTGACCTGTGCCTCTACCAACACCTAGATCTAGTCTCTCATTGGTTGCCCCTCTTCCCGTTCATCCTCAGGACAAATTGCAACCTGTAGGGAACAGAAGCTTAAAGGTGCTGATTCTCCAAGTAGGGAGATTGCTAGTAAAGTAGCTGGAAAGGCGAACCCTAGCACAAGGAGATGAGAAATGGGGTGCGTTTTAGAAACCTTTCAAAATCACACGGTGTACCATCTTCTGGGTTTCTCATGCATGTTTTCGATGTAGGAAGATGCCCTTGAACCTGGAGATTTGGGACCCATGGATTGGGTACCACGCAGTATTACTTTAAAGGGTCTGAGTTTGCTCTCCCAACCTCACCCAACCTCTCAGCCCCAAGAGTGTCCACCCTTATGTCTCATCCAGGTGTGGGTCTAGATATGGTCAATCCAGGTTGCATCACAGCCCCTGAACAAATTTTGTAAGAATTTCTCTCTCTTTCACTGTCTTTGTTTTACGGGTTTTTAAAAGTAATTTATTTTTATAATGGGGTTTAGCTGCTTTTCACGGCTGTGTTTATGCGGCTTTACACCCACTTGGCTCACTTCCAGAGAGATATCAATACATAGGTTTTACGATTCTTACTAGTCAGATATATTCTTGTGCGGTGAATAGGGGGTGTTGAGTCCAGTTCACTGAGCAAGGAGTAGGTCTTGTCTATTACATATTGGGTGTATGGAACGGTATCTGAGCGAATTTGAACCCCTTGTTTTATGCATCACCCCACCTCACCTTTCCCGTTAAGCAGCCATAGTGTGTTTTCTAAACGTGTGACTCTGTTCTGTTTTGTAATTCAGTTCAAGTGTAGCGGTTTTTACATTCCCTCTATAAGTGATATCTTATGATAAGTGTCTTTTTCTGTGTGACTTATTTCACTTAGAATCGTCATACCTAAATCCACTCATCTTGCTTCTACTAGCCTTATGACATTGATTTCATGTCTGAGTGATATTCCTTTGTACATAAGGACCACAACTTCTTTATCCATTTTTCTCTTTCCTGGGATATTTAAGGTGTCATGAAGTGGAGGTTCTTGTCAACATAGCAGCCCTAAACATTGGGGTGCCTGTGTCTTGCTGATTTTTAGTTTTCCCAATTTATACGCCCATGAGTGGACGTGCCCTATGCTCCCTAAGCTGTGTTTTTTCGATGTTTCAGGACACACCGTACACTTCTCTAGAGTGGCTGTTGGCAATTTACATCCCGCCCATCAGCGTAGCAAGGCTGCCATTTCTCCATGGCCTGTCCTGCATTTCTGGTTTTGACACTTTTTGCAGCATGGCCCTTTTGACCGATGGGAAGCGAGACCTCTTTGTAGCGCTGATTTGCCTTTCCAGGTTGCTTGGTTGGCCAAAAAGGGCGTATGCGTTTTTTCCTGAATATATTCAGGAAAAAACGCATACGCCCTTTTTGGCCAAGGGCATCATTGTCGACGTTTTGCCGCTTTTCATGTGCTTTAAAGGCGATTCGAATCTACCTCCTGAAATCTGCTTCCTGCAATTCTGCCTTGCTTTCAAATCCTCTTCGTTGCCTTCCCTCAATATATCTGTGGATGAGAGTTATCATTTATAACTCTGCGGGTTTGTGAATTGCAGTGTCCCTGAGCTCCATTTTTCAACTCGCTTTTTTGGGAGCTGGCCACAAAAGCGCGAGATTGCCTCAGGCCTTATTCTGGTTCCTGGCGGCAGGCTGAGCCTGTGGTTAATTCTTCTTCCTGATGGGAAAATAGAGTGACCTGTGCCTCTACCAACACCTAGATCTAGTCTCTCATTGGTTGCCCCTCTTCCCGTTCATCCTCAGGACAAATTGCAACCTGTAGGGAACAGGAGCTTAAAGGTGCTGATTCTCCAAGTAGGGAGATTGCTAGTAAAGTAGCTGGAAAGGCGAACCCTAGCACAAGGAGATGAGAAATGGGGTGCGTTTTAGAAACCTTTCAAAATCACACGGTGTACCATCTTCTGGGTTTCTCATGCATGTTTTCGATGTAGGAAGATGCCCTTGAACCTGGAGATTTGGGACCCATGGGATGGGTACCACGCAGTATTACTTTAAAGGGTCTGAGTTTGCTCTCCCAACCTCACCCAACCTCTCAGCCCCAAGAGTGTCCACCCTTATGTCTCATCCAGGTGTGGGTCTAGATATGGTCAATCCAGGTTGCATCACAGCCCCTGAACAAATTTTGTAAGAATTTCTCTCTCTTTCACTGTCTTTGTTTTACGGGTTTTTAAAAGTAATTTATTTTTATAATGGGGTTTAGCTGCTTTTCACGGCTGTGTTTATGCGGCTTTACACCCACTTGGCTCACTTCCAGAGAGATATCAATACATAGGTTTTACGATTCTTACTAGTCAGATATATTCTTGTGCGGTGAATAGGGGGTGTTGAGTCCAGTTCACTGAGCAAGGAGTAGGTCTTGTCTATTACATATTGGGTGTATGGAACGGTATCTGAGCGAATTTGAACCCCTTGTTTTATGCATCACCCCACCTCACCTTTCCCGTTAAGCAGCCATAGTGTGTTTTCTAAACGTGTGACTCTGTTCTGTTTTGTAATTCAGTTCAAGTGTAGCGGTTTTTACATTCCCTCTATAAGTGATATCTTATGATAAGTGTCTTTTTCTGTGTGACTTATTTCACTTAGAATCGTCATACCTAAATCCACTCATCTTGCTTCTACTAGCCTTATGACATTGATTTCATGTCTGAGTGATATTCCTTTGTACATAAGGACCACAACTTCTTTATCCATTTTTCTCTTTCCTGGGATATTTAAGGTGTCATGAAGTGGAGGTTCTTGTCAACATAGCAGCCCTAAACATTGGGGTGCCTGTGTCTTGCTGATTTTTAGTTTTCCCAATTTATACGCCCATGAGTGGACGTGCCCTATGCTCCCTAAGCTGTGTTTTTTCGATGTTTCAGGACACACCGTACACTTCTCTAGAGTGGCTGTTGGCAATTTACATCCCGCCCATCAGCGTAGCAAGGCTGCCATTTCTCCATGGCCTGTCCTGCATTTCTGGTTTTGACACTTTTTGCAGCATGGCCCTTTTGACCGATGGGAAGCGAGACCTCTTTGTAGCGCTGATTTGCCTTTCCAGGTTGCTTGGTTGGCCAAAAAGGGCGTATGCGTTTTTTCCTGAATATATTCAGGAAAAAACGCATACGCCCTTTTTGGCCAAGGGCATCATTGTCGACGTTTTGCCGCTTTTCATGTGCTTTAAAGGCGATTCGAATCTACCTCCTGAAATCTGCTTCCTGCAATTCTGCCTTGCTTTCAAATCCTCTTCGTTGCCTTCCCTCAATATATCTGTGGATGAGAGTTATCATTTATAACTCTGCGGGTTTGTGAATTGCAGTGTCCCTGAGCTCCATTTTTCAACTCGCTTTTTTGGGAGCTGGCCACAAAAGCGCGAGATTGCCTCAGGCCTTATTCTGGTTCCTGGCGGCAGGCTGAGCCTGTGGTTAATTCTTCTTCCTGATGGGAAAATAGAGTGACCTGTGCCTCTACCAACACCTAGATCTAGTCTCTCATTGGTTGCCCCTCTTCCCGTTCATCCTCAGGACAAATTGCAACCTGTAGGGAACAGGAGCTTAAAGGTGCTGATTCTCCAAGTAGGGAGATTGCTAGTAAAGTAGCTGGAAAGGCGAACCCTAGCACAAGGAGATGAGAAATGGGGTGCGTTTTAGAAACCTTTCAAAATCACACGGTGTACCATCTTCTGGGTTTCTCATGCATGTTTTCGATGTAGGAAGATGCCCTTGAACCTGGAGATTTGGGACCCATGGGATGGGTACCACGCAGTATTACTTTAAAGGGTCTGAGTTTGCTCTCCCAACCTCACCCAACCTCTCAGCCCCAAGAGTGTCCACCCTTATGTCTCATCCAGGTGTGGGTCTAGATATGGTCAATCCAGGTTGCATCACAGCCTCTGAACGAATTTTGTAAGAATTTCTCTCTCTTTCACTGTCTTTGTTTTACGGGTTTTTAAAAGTAATTTATTTTTATAATGGGGTTTAGCTGCTTTTCACGGCTGTGTTTATGCGGCTTTACACCCACTTGACTCACTTCCAGACAGATATCAATATATAGGTTTTAAGATTCTTACTAGTCACATATATTCTTGTGCGGTGAATAGGGGGTGTTGAGTCCAGTTCACTGAGCAAGGAGTAGGTCTTGTCTATTACATATTGGGTGTATGGAACGGTATCTGAGCGAATTTGAACCCCTTGTTTTATGCATCACCCCACCTCACCTTTCCCGTTAAGCAGCCATAGTGTGTTTTCTAAACGTGTGACTCTGTTCTGTTTTGTAATTCAGTTCAAGTGTAGCGGTTTTTACATTCCCTCTATAAGTGATATCTTATGATAAGTGTCTTTTTCTGTGTGACTTATTTCACTTAGAATCGTCATACCTAAATCCACTCATCTTGCTTCTACTAGCCTTATGACATTGATTTCATGTCTGAGTGATATTCCTTTGTACATAAGGACCACAACTTCTTTATCCATTTTTCTCTTTCCTGGGATATTTAAGGTGTCATGAAGTGGAGGTTCTTGTCAACATAGCAGCCCTAAACATTGGGGTGCCTGTGTCTTGCTGATTTTTAGTTTTCCCAATTTATACGCCCATGAGTGGACGTGCCCTATGCTCCCTAAGCTGTGTTTTTTCGATGTTTCAGGACACACCGTACACTTCTCTAGAGTGGCTGTTGGCAATTTACATCCCGCCCATCAGCGTAGCAAGGCTGCCATTTCTCCATGGCCTGTCCTGCATTTCTGGTTTTGACACTTTTTGCAGCATGGCCCTTTTGACCGATGGGAAGCGAGACCTCTTTGTAGCGCTGATTTGCCTTTCCAGGTTGCTTGGTTGGCCAAAAAGGGCGTATGCGTTTTTTCCTGAATATATTCAGGAAAAAACGCATACGCCCTTTTTGGCCAAGGGCATCATTGTCGACGTTTTGCCGCTTTTCATGTGCTTTAAAGGCGATTCGAATCTACCTCCTGAAATCTGCTTCCTGCAATTCTGCCTTGCTTTCAAATCCTCTTCGTTGCCTTCCCTCAATATATCTGTGGATGAGAGTTATCATTTATAACTCTGCGGGTTTGTGAATTGCAGTGTCCCTGAGCTCCATTTTTCAACTCGCTTTTTTGGGAGCTGGCCACAAAAGCCCGAGATTGCCTCAGGCCTTATTCTGGTTCCTGGCAGCAGGCTGAGCCTGTGGTTAATTCTTCTTCCTGATGGGAAAATAGAGTGACCTGTGCCTCTACCAACACCTAGATCTAGTCTCTCATTGGTTGCCCCTCTTCCCGTTCATCCTCAGGACAAATTGCAACCTGTAGGGAACAGAAGCTTAAAGGTGCTGATTCTCCAAGTAGGGAGATTGCTAGTAAAGTAGCTGGAAAGGCGAACCCTAGCACAAGGAGATGAGAAATGGGGTGCGTTTTAGAAACCTTTCAAAATCACACGGTGTACCATCTTCTGGGTTTCTCATGCATGTTTTCGATGTAGGAAGATGCCCTTGAACCTGGAGATTTGGGACCCATGGATTGGGTACCACGCAGTATTACTTTAAAGGGTCTGAGTTTGCTCTCCCAACCTCACCCAACCTCTCAGCCCCAAGAGTGTCCACCCTTATGTCTCATCCAGGTGTGGGTCTAGATATGGTCAATCCAGGTTGCATCACAGCCCCTGAACAAATTTTGTAAGAATTTCTCTCTCTTTCACTGTCTTTGTTTTACGGGTTTTTAAAAGTAATTTATTTTTATAATGGGGTTTAGCTGCTTTTCACGGCTGTGTTTATGCGGCTTTACACCCACTTGGCTCACTTCCAGAGAGATATCAATACATAGGTTTTACGATTCTTACTAGTCAGATATATTCTTGTGCGGTGAATAGGGGGTGTTGAGTCCAGTTCACTGAGCAAGGAGTAGGTCTTGTCTATTACATATTGGGTGTATGGAACGGTATCTGAGCGAATTTGAAACCCTTGTTTTATGCATCACCCCACCTCACCTTTCCCGTTAAGCAGCCATAGTGTGTTTTCTAAACGTGTGACTCTGTTCTGTTTTGTAATTCAGTTCAAGTGTAGCGGTTTTTACATTCCCTCTATAAGTGATAGCTTATGATAAGTGTCTTTTTCTGTGTGACTTATTTCACTTAGAATCGTCATACCTAAATCCACTCATCTTGCTTCTACTAGCCTTATGACATTGATTTCATGTCTGAGGGATATTCCTTTGTACATAAAGACCACAACTTCTTTATCCATTTATCTCTTTCCTGGGATATTTAAGGTGTCATGAAGTGGAGGTTCTTGTCAACATAGCAGCCCTAAACATTGGGGTGCCTGTGTCTTGCTGATTTTTAGTTTTCCCAATTTATACGCCCATGAGTGGATGTGCCCTATGCTCCCTAAGCTGTGTTTTTTCGATGTTTCAGGACACACCGTACACTTCTCCAGAGTGGCTTTTGGCAATTTACATCCCGCCCATTAGCGTAGCAAGGCTGCCATTTCTCCATGGCCTGTACTGCATTTCTGGTTTTGTCACTTTTTGCAGCATGGCCCTTTTGACCGATGGGAAGCGAGACTTCTTTGTAGCGCTGATTTGCCTTTCCAGGTTGCTTGGTTGGCCAAAAAGGGCGTATGCGTTTTTTCCTGAATATATTCAGGAAAAAACGCTTACGCCCTTTTTGGCCAAGGGCATCACTGTCGACGTTTTGCCACTTTTCATGTGCTTTAAAGGCGATTCGAATCTACCTCCTGAAACCTGTTTCCTGCAATTCTGCCTTGCTTTCAAATCCTCTTCGTTGCCTTCCCTCAATATATCTGTGGATGAGAGTTATCATTTATAACTCTCCAGGTTTGTGAATTGCAGTGCCCCTGAGCTCCATTTTTCAACTGTCTTTTTTGGGAGCTGGCCGCAAAAGCACGGGATTGCCTCAGGCCCTATTCTGGTTCCCGGCGGCAGGCTGAGCCTGTGTTTAATTCTTCTTCCTGATGGGAAATTAGAGTGACCTGTGCCTGTCCCAACACCTAGATCTAGTCTCTCATTGGTTGCCCCTCTTCCCGTTCATCCTCAGGACAAATTGCAACCTGTAGGGAACAGGAGCTTAAAGGTGCTGATTCTCCAAGTAGGGAGATTGCTAGTAAAGTAGCTGGAAAGGCGAACCCGAGCACAAGGAGATGAGAAATTGGGTGCGTTTTAGAAACCTTTCAAAATCACACGGTGTACCATCTTCTGGGTTTCTCATGCATGTTTTCGATGTAGGAAGATGCCCTTGAACCTGGAGATTTGGGACCCATGGGATGGGTACCACACAGTATTACTTTAAAGGATCTGCGTTTGCTCACCCAACCTCACCCAACCTCTAAGCCCCAAGAGTGTCCACCCTTATGTCTCATCCAGCTGTGGGTCTAGATATGGTCAATCCAGGTTGCATCACAGCCTCTGAACGAATTTTGTAAGAATTTCTCTCTCTTTCACTGTCTTTGTTTTACGGGTTTTTAAAAGTAATTTATTTTTATAATGGGGTTTAGCTGCTTTTCACGGCTGTGTTTATGCGGCTTTACACCCACTTGACTCACTTCCAGACAGATATCAATATATAGGTTTTAAGATTCTTACTAGTCAGATATATTCTTGTGCGGTGAATAGGGGGTGTTGAGTCCAGTTCACTGAGCAAGGAGTAGGTCTTGTCTATTACATATTGGGTGTATGGAACGGTATCTGAGCGAATTTGAAACCCTTGTTTTATGCATCACCCCACCTCACCTTTCCCGTTAAGCAGCCATAGTGTGTTTTCTAAACGTGTGACTCTGTTCTGTTTTGTAATTCAGTTCAAGTGTAGCGGTTTTTACATTCCCTCTATAAGTGATACCTTATGATAAGTGTCTTTTTCTGTGTGACTTATTTCACTTAGAATTGTCATACCTAAATCCACTCATCTTGCTTCTACTAGCCTTATGACATTGATTTCATGTCTGAGTGATATTCCTTTGTACATAAGGACCACAACTTCTTTATCCATTTTTCTCTTTCCTGGGATATTTAAGGTGTCATGAAGTGGAGGTTCTTGTCAACATAGCAGCCCTAAACATTGGGGTGCCTGTGTCTTGCTGATTTTTAGTTTTCCCAATTTATACGCCCATGAGTGGACGTGCCCTATGCTCCCTAAGCTGTGTTTTTTCGATGTTTCAGGACACACCGTACACTTCTCTAGAGTGGCTGTTGGCAATTTACATCCCGCCCATCAGCGTAGCAAGGCTGCCATTTCTCCATGGCCTGTCCTGCATTTCTGGTTTTGACACTTTTTGCAGCATGGCCCTTTTGACCGATGGGAAGCGAGACCTCTTTGTAGCGCTGATTTGCCTTTCCAGGTTGCTTGGTTGGCCAAAAAGGGCGTATGCGTTTTTTCCTGAATATATTCAGGAAAAAACGCATACGCCCTTTTTGGCCAAGGGCATCATTGTCGACGTTTTGCCGCTTTTCATGTGCTTTAAAGGCGATTCGAATCTACCTCCTGAAATCTGCTTCCTGCAATTCTGCCTTGCTTTCAAATCCTCTTCGTTGCCTTCCCTCAATATATCTGTGGATGAGAGTTATCATTTATAACTCTGCGGGTTTGTGAATTGCAGTGTCCCTGAGCTCCATTTTTCAACTCGCTTTTTTGGGAGCTGGCCACAAAAGCCCGAGATTGCCTCAGGCCTTATTCTGGTTCCTGGCGGCAGGCTGAGCCTGTGGTTAATTCTTCTTCCTGATGGGAAAATAGAGTGACCTGTGCCTCTACCAACACCTAGATCTAGTCTCTCATTGGTTGCCCCTCTTCCCGTTCATCCTCAGGACAAATTGCAACCTGTAGGGAACAGAAGCTTAAAGGTGCTGATTCTCCAAGTAGGGAGATTGCTAGTAAAGTAGCTGGAAAGGCGAACCCTAGCACAAGGAGATGAGAAATGGGGTGCGTTTTAGAAACCTTTCAAAATCACACGGTGTACCATCTTCTGGGTTTCTCATGCATGTTTTCGATGTAGGAAGATGCCCTTGAACCTGGAGATTTGGGACCCATGGGATGGGTACCACGCAGTATTACTTTAAAGGGTCTGAGTTTGCTCTCCCAACCTCACCCAACCTCTCAGCCCCAAGAGTGTCCACCCTTATGTCTCATCCAGGTGTGGGTCTAGATATGGTCAATCCAGGTTGCATCACAGCCCCTGAACGAATTTTGTAAGAATTTCTCTCTCTTTCACTGTCTTTGTTTTACGGGTTTTTAAAAGTAATTTATTTTTATAATGGGGTTTAGCTGCTTTTCACGGCTGTGTTTATGCGGCTTTACACCCACTTGGCTCACTTCCAGAGAGATATCAATACATAGGTTTTACGATTCTTACTAGTCAGATATATTCTTGTGCGGTGAATAGGGGGTGTTGAGTCCAGTTCACTGAGCAAGGAGTAGGTCTTGTCTATTACATATTGGGTGTATGGAACGGTATCTGAGCGAATTTGAAACCCTTGTTTTATGCATCACCCCACCTCACCTTTCCCGTTAAGCAGCCATAGTGTGTTTTCTAAACGTGTGACTCTGTTCTGTTTTGTAATTCAGTTCAAGTGTAGCGGTTTTTACATTCCCTCTATAAGTGATAGCTTATGATAAGTGTCTTTTTCTGTGTGACTTATTTCACTTAGAATCGTCATACCTAAATCCACTCATCTTGCTTCTACTAGCCTTATGACATTGATTTCATGTCTGAGGGATATTCCTTTGTACATAAGGACCACAACTTCTTTATCCATTTATCTCTTTCCTGGGATATTTAAGGTGTCATGAAGTGGAGGTTCTTGTCAACATAGCAGCCCTAAACATTGGGGTGCCTGTGTCTTGCTGATTTTTAGTTTTCCCAATTTATACGCCCATGAGTGGATGTGCCCTATGCTCCCTAAGCTGTGTTTTTTCGATGTTTCAGGACACACCGTACACTTCTCCAGAGTGGCTTTTGGCAATTTACATCCCGCCCATTAGCGTAGCAAGGCTGCCATTTCTCCATGGCCTGTACTGCATTTCTGGTTTTGTCACTTTTTGCAGCATGGCCCTTTTGACCGATGGGAAGCGAGACTTCTTTGTAGCGCTGATTTGCCTTTCCAGGTTGCTTGGTTGGCCAAAAAGGGCGTATGCGTTTTTTCCTGAATATATTCAGGAAAAAACGCTTACGCCCTTTTTGGCCAAGGGCATCACTGTCGACGTTTTGCCACTTTTCATGTGCTTTAAAGGCGATTCGAATCTACCTCCTGAAACCTGTTTCCTGCAATTCTGCCTTGCTTTCAAATCCTCTTCGTTGCCTTCCCTCAATATATCTGTGGATGAGAGTTATCATTTATAACTCTGCAGGTTTGTGAATTGCAGTGCCCCTGAGCTCCATTTTTCAACTGTCTTTTTTGGGAGCTGGCCGCAAAAGCACGGGATTGCCTCAGGCCCTATTCTGGTTCCCGGCGGCAGGCTGAGCCTGTGGTTAATTCTTCTTCCTGATGGGAAAATAGAGTGACCTGTGCCTCTACCAACACCTAGATCTAGTCTCTCATTGGTTGCCCCTCTTCCCGTTCATCCTCAGGACAAATTGCAACCTGTAGGGAACAGAAGCTTAAAGGTGCTGATTCTCCAAGTAGGGAGATTGCTAGTAAAGTAGCTGGAAAGGCGAACCCTAGCACAAGGAGATGAGAAATGGGGTGCGTTTTAGAAACCTTTCAAAATCACACGGTGTACCATCTTCTGGGTTTCTCATGCATGTTTTCGATGTAGGAAGATGCCCTTGAACCTGGAGATTTGGGACCCATGAGATGGGTACCACGCAGTATTACTTTAAAGGGTCTGAGTTTGCTCTCCCAACCTCACCCAACCTCTCAGCCCCAAGAGTGTCCACCCTTATGTCTCATCCAGGTGTGGGTCTAGATATGGTCAATCCAGGTTGCATCACAGCCCCTGAACGAATTTTGTAAGAATTTCTCTCTCTTTCACTGTCTTTGTTTTACGGGTTTTTAAAAGTAATTTATTTTTATAATGGGGTTTAGCTGCTTTTCACGGCTGTGTTTATGCGGCTTTACACCCACTTGACTCACTTCCAGACAGATATCAATATATAGGTTTTAAGATTCTTACTAGTCACATATATTCTTGTGCGGTGAATAGGGGGTGTTGAGTCCAGTTCACTGAGCAAGGAGTAGGTCTTGTCTATTACATATTGGGTGTATGGAACGGTATCTGAGCGAATTTGAACCCCTTGTTTTATGCATCACCCCACCTCACCTTTCCCGTTAAGCAGCCATAGTGTGTTTTCTAAACGTGTGACTCTGTTCTGTTTTGTAATTCAGTTCAAGTGTAGCGGTTTTTACATTCCCTCTATAAGTGATATCTTATGATAAGTGTCTTTTTCTGTGTGACTTATTTCACTTAGAATCGTCATACCTAAATCCACTCATCTTGCTTCTACTATCCTTATGACATTGATTTCATGTCTGAGTGATATTCCTTTGTACATAAGGACCACAACTTCTTTATCCATTTTTCTCTTTCCTGGGATATTTAAGGTGTCATGAAGTGGAGGTTCTTGTCAACATAGCAGCCCTAAACATTGGGGTGCCTGTGTCTTGCTGATTTTTAGTTTTCCCAATTTATACGCCCATGAGTGGACGTGCCCTATGCTCCCTAAGCTGTGTTTTTTCGATGTTTCAGGACACACCGTACACTTCTCTAGAGTGGCTGTTGGCAATTTACATCCCGCCCATCAGCGTAGCAAGGCTGCCATTTCTCCATGGCCTGTCCTGCATTTCTGGTTTTGACACTTTTTGCAGCATGGCCCTTTTGACCGATGGGAAGCGAGACCTCTTTGTAGCGCTGATTTGCCTTTCCAGGTTGCTTGGTTGGCCAAAAAGGGCGTATGCGTTTTTTCCTGAATATATTCAGGAAAAAACGCATACGCCCTTTTTGGCCAAGGGCATCATTGTCGACGTTTTGCCGCTTTTCATGTGCTTTAAAGGCGATTCGAATCTACCTCCTGAAATCTGCTTCCTGCAATTCTGCCTTGCTTTCAAATCCTCTTCGTTGCCTTCCCTCAATATATCTGTGGATGAGAGTTATCATTTATAACTCTGCGGGTTTGTGAATTGCAGTGTCCCTGAGCTCCATTTTTCAACTCGCTTTTTTGGGAGCTGGCCACAAAAGCCCGAGATTGCCTCAGGCCTTATTCTGGTTCCTGGCAGCAGGCTGAGCCTGTGGTTAATTCTTCTTCCTGATGGGAAAATAGAGTGACCTGTGCCTCTACCAACACCTAGATCTAGTCTCTCATTGGTTGCCCCTCTTCCCGTTCATCCTCAGGACAAATTGCAACCTGTAGGGAACAGAAGCTTAAAGGTGCTGATTCTCCAAGTAGGGAGATTGCTAGTAAAGTAGCTGGAAAGGCGAACCCTAGCACAAGGAGATGAGAAATGGGGTGCGTTTTAGAAACCTTTCAAAATCACACGGTGTACCATCTTCTGGGTTTCTCATGCATGTTTTCGATGTAGGAAGATGCCCTTGAACCTGGAGATTTGGGACCCATGGATTGGGTACCACGCAGTATTACTTTAAAGGGTCTGAGTTTGCTCTCCCAACCTCACCCAACCTCTCAGCCCCAAGAGTGTCCACCCTTATGTCTCATCCAGGTGTGGGTCTAGATATGGTCAATCCAGGTTGCATCACAGCCCCTGAACAAATTTTGTAAGAATTTCTCTCTCTTTCACTGTCTTTGTTTTACGGGTTTTTAAAAGTAATTTATTTTTATAATGGGGTTTAGCTGCTTTTCACGGCTGTGTTTATGCGGCTTTACACCCACTTGGCTCACTTCCAGAGAGATATCAATACATAGGTTTTACGATTCTTACTAGTCAGATATATTCTTGTGCGGTGAATAGGGGGTGTTGAGTCCAGTTCACTGAGCAAGGAGTAGGTCTTGTCTATTACATATTGGGTGTATGGAACGGTATCTGAGCGAATTTGAAACCCTTGTTTTATGCATCACCCCACCTCACCTTTCCCGTTAAGCAGCCATAGTGTGTTTTCTAAACGTGTGACTCTGTTCTGTTTTGTAATTCAGTTCAAGTGTAGCGGTTTTTACATTCCCTCTATAAGTGATAGCTTATGATAAGTGTCTTTTTCTGTGTGACTTATTTCACTTAGAATCGTCATACCTAAATCCACTCATCTTGCTTCTACTAGCCTTATGACATTGATTTCATGTCTGAGGGATATTCCTTTGTACATAAAGACCACAACTTCTTTATCCATTTATCTCTTTCCTGGGATATTTAAGGTGTCATGAAGTGGAGGTTCTTGTCAACATAGCAGCCCTAAACATTGGGGTGCCTGTGTCTTGCTGATTTTTAGTTTTCCCAATTTATACGCCCATGAGTGGATGTGCCCTATGCTCCCTAAGCTGTGTTTTTTCGATGTTTCAGGACACACCGTACACTTCTCCAGAGTGGCTTTTGGCAATTTACATCCCGCCCATTAGCGTAGCAAGGCTGCCATTTCTCCATGGCCTGTACTGCATTTCTGGTTTTGTCACTTTTTGCAGCATGGCCCTTTTGACCGATGGGAAGCGAGACTTCTTTGTAGCGCTGATTTGCCTTTCCAGGTTGCTTGGTTGGCCAAAAAGGGCGTATGCGTTTTTTCCTGAATATATTCAGGAAAAAACGCTTACGCCCTTTTTGGCCAAGGGCATCACTGTCGACGTTTTGCCACTTTTCATGTGCTTTAAAGGCGATTCGAATCTACCTCCTGAAACCTGTTTCCTGCAATTCTGCCTTGCTTTCAAATCCTCTTCGTTGCCTTCCCTCAATATATCTGTGGATGAGAGTTATCATTTATAACTCTCCAGGTTTGTGAATTGCAGTGCCCCTGAGCTCCATTTTTCAACTGTCTTTTTTGGGAGCTGGCCGCAAAAGCACGGGATTGCCTCAGGCCCTATTCTGGTTCCCGGCGGCAGGCTGAGCCTGTGTTTAATTCTTCTTCCTGATGGGAAATTAGAGTGACCTGTGCCTGTCCCAACACCTAGATCTAGTCTCTCATTGGTTGCCCCTCTTCCCGTTCATCCTCAGGACAAATTGCAACCTGTAGGGAACAGGAGCTTAAAGGTGCTGATTCTCCAAGTAGGGAGATTGCTAGTAAAGTAGCTGGAAAGGCGAACCCGAGCACAAGGAGATGAGAAATTGGGTGCGTTTTAGAAACCTTTCAAAATCACACGGTGTACCATCTTCTGGGTTTCTCATGCATGTTTTTGATGTAGGAAGATGCCCTTGAACCTGGAGATTTGGGACCCATGGGATGGGTACCACACAGTATTACTTTAAAGGATCTGCGTTTGCTCACCCAACCTCACCCAACCTCTAAGCCCCAAGAGTGTCCACCCTTATGTCTCATCCAGCTGTGGGTCTAGATATGGTCAATCCAGGTTGCATCACAGCCTCTGAACGAATTTTGTAAGAATTTCTCTCTCTTTCACTGTCTTTGTTTTACGGGTTTTTAAAAGTAATTTATTTTTATAATGGGGTTTAGCTGCTTTTCACGGCTGTGTTTATGCGGCTTTACACCCACTTGACTCACTTCCAGACAGATATCAATATATAGGTTTTAAGATTCTTACTAGTCAGATATATTCTTGTGCGGTGAATAGGGGGTGTTGAGTCCAGTTCACTGAGCAAGGAGTAGGTCTTGTCTATTACATATTGGGTGTATGGAACGGTATCTGAGCGAATTTGAAACCCTTGTTTTATGCATCACCCCACCTCACCTTTCCCGTTAAGCAGCCATAGTGTGTTTTCTAAACGTGTGACTCTGTTCTGTTTTGTAATTCAGTTCAAGTGTAGCGGTTTTTACATTCCCTCTATAAGTGATACCTTATGATAAGTGTCTTTTTCTGTGTGACTTATTTCACTTAGAATTGTCATACCTAAATCCACTCATCTTGCTTCTACTAGCCTTATGACATTGATTTCATGTCTGAGTGATATTCCTTTGTACATAAGGACCACAACTTCTTTATCCATTTTTCTCTTTCCTGGGATATTTAAGGTGTCATGAAGTGGAGGTTCTTGTCAACATAGCAGCCCTAAACATTGGGGTGCCTGTGTCTTGCTGATTTTTAGTTTTCCCAATTTATACGCCCATGAGTGGACGTGCCCTATGCTCCCTAAGCTGTGTTTTTTCGATGTTTCAGGACACACCGTACACTTCTCTAGAGTGGCTGTTGGCAATTTACATCCCGCCCATCAGCGTAGCAAGGCTGCCATTTCTCCATGGCCTGTCCTGCATTTCTGGTTTTGACACTTTTTGCAGCATGGCCCTTTTGACCGATGGGAAGCGAGACCTCTTTGTAGCGCTGATTTGCCTTTCCAGGTTGCTTGGTTGGCCAAAAAGGGCGTATGCGTTTTTTCCTGAATATATTCAGGAAAAAACGCATACGCCCTTTTTGGCCAAGGGCATCATTGTCGACGTTTTGCCGCTTTTCATGTGCTTTAAAGGCGATTCGAATCTACCTCCTGAAATCTGCTTCCTGCAATTCTGCCTTGCTTTCAAATCCTCTTCGTTGCCTTCCCTCAATATATCTGTGGATGAGAGTTATCATTTATAACTCTGCGGGTTTGTGAATTGCAGTGTCCCTGAGCTCCATTTTTCAACTCGCTTTTTTGGGAGCTGGCCACAAAAGCCCGAGATTGCCTCAGGCCTTATTCTGGTTCCTGGCGGCAGGCTGAGCCTGTGGTTAATTCTTCTTCCTGATGGGAAAATAGAGTGACCTGTGCCTCTACCAACACCTAGATCTAGTCTCTCATTGGTTGCCCCTCTTCCCGTTCATCCTCAGGACAAATTGCAACCTGTAGGGAACAGAAGCTTAAAGGTGCTGATTCTCCAAGTAGGGAGATTGCTAGTAAAGTAGCTGGAAAGGCGAACCCTAGCACAAGGAGATGAGAAATGGGGTGCGTTTTAGAAACCTTTCAAAATCACACGGTGTACCATCTTCTGGGTTTCTCATGCATGTTTTCGATGTAGGAAGATGCCCTTGAACCTGGAGATTTGGGACCCATGGGATGGGTACCACGCAGTATTACTTTAAAGGGTCTGAGTTTGCTCTCCCAACCTCACCCAACCTCTCAGCCCCAAGAGTGTCCACCCTTATGTCTCATCCAGGTGTGGGTCTAGATATGGTCAATCCAGGTTGCATCACAGCCCCTGAACGAATTTTGTAAGAATTTCTCTCTCTTTCACTGTCTTTGTTTTACGGGTTTTTAAAAGTAATTTATTTTTATAATGGGGTTTAGCTGCTTTTCACGGCTGTGTTTATGCGGCTTTACACCCACTTGGCTCACTTCCAGAGAGATATCAATACATAGGTTTTACGATTCTTACTAGTCAGATATATTCTTGTGCGGTGAATAGGGGGTGTTGAGTCCAGTTCACTGAGCAAGGAGTAGGTCTTGTCTATTACATATTGGGTGTATGGAACGGTATCTGAGCGAATTTGAAACCCTTGTTTTATGCATCACCCCACCTCACCTTTCCCGTTAAGCAGCCATAGTGTGTTTTCTAAACGTGTGACTCTGTTCTGTTTTGTAATTCAGTTCAAGTGTAGCGGTTTTTACATTCCCTCTATAAGTGATAGCTTATGATAAGTGTCTTTTTCTGTGTGACTTATTTCACTTAGAATCGTCATACCTAAATCCACTCATCTTGCTTCTACTAGCCTTATGACATTGATTTCATGTCTGAGGGATATTCCTTTGTACATAAGGACCACAACTTCTTTATCCATTTATCTCTTTCCTGGGATATTTAAGGTGTCATGAAGTGGAGGTTCTTGTCAACATAGCAGCCCTAAACATTGGGGTGCCTGTGTCTTGCTGATTTTTAGTTTTCCCAATTTATACGCCCATGAGTGGATGTGCCCTATGCTCCCTAAGCTGTGTTTTTTCGATGTTTCAGGACACACCGTACACTTCTCCAGAGTGGCTTTTGGCAATTTACATCCCGCCCATTAGCGTAGCAAGGCTGCCATTTCTCCATGGCCTGTACTGCATTTCTGGTTTTGTCACTTTTTGCAGCATGGCCCTTTTGACCGATGGGAAGCGAGACTTCTTTGTAGCGCTGATTTGCCTTTCCAGGTTGCTTGGTTGGCCAAAAAGGGCGTATGCGTTTTTTCCTGAATATATTCAGGAAAAAACGCTTACGCCCTTTTTGGCCAAGGGCATCACTGTCGACGTTTTGCCACTTTTCATGTGCTTTAAAGGCGATTCGAATCTACCTCCTGAAACCTGTTTCCTGCAATTCTGCCTTGCTTTCAAATCCTCTTCGTTGCCTTCCCTCAATATATCTGTGGATGAGAGTTATCATTTATAACTCTGCAGGTTTGTGAATTGCAGTGCCCCTGAGCTCCATTTTTCAACTGTCTTTTTTGGGAGCTGGCCGCAAAAGCACGGGATTGCCTCAGGCCCTATTCTGGTTCCCGGCGGCAGGCTGAGCCTGTGGTTAATTCTTCTTCCTGATGGGAAAATAGAGTGACCTGTGCCTCTACCAACACCTAGATCTAGTCTCTCATTGGTTGCCCCTCTTCCCGTTCATCCTCAGGACAAATTGCAACCTGTAGGGAACAGAAGCTTAAAGGTGCTGATTCTCCAAGTAGGGAGATTGCTAGTAAAGTAGCTGGAAAGGCGAACCCTAGCACAAGGAGATGAGAAATGGGGTGCGTTTTAGAAACCTTTCAAAATCACACGGTGTACCATCTTCTGGGTTTCTCATGCATGTTTTCGATGTAGGAAGATGCCCTTGAACCTGGAGATTTGGGACCCATGAGATGGGTACCACGCAGTATTACTTTAAAGGGTCTGAGTTTGCTCTCCCAACCTCACCCAACCTCTCAGCCCCAAGAGTGTCCACCCTTATGTCTCATCCAGGTGTGGGTCTAGATATGGTCAATCCAGGTTGCATCACAGCCCCTGAACGAATTTTGTAAGAATTTCTCTCTCTTTCACTGTCTTTGTTTTACGGGTTTTTAAAAGTAATTTATTTTTATAATGGGGTTTAGCTGCTTTTCACGGCTGTGTTTATGCGGCTTTACACCCACTTGACTCACTTCCAGAGAGATATCAATACATAGGTTTTACGATTCTTACTAGTCACATATATTCTTGTGCGGTGAATAGGGGGTGTTGAGTCCAGTTCACTGAGCAAGGAGTAGGTCTTGTCTATTACATATTGGGTGTATGGAACAGTATCTGAGCGAATTTGAAACCCTTGTTTTATGCATCACCCCACCTCACCTTTCCCGTTAAGCAGCCATAGTGTGTTTTCTAAACGTGTGACTCTGTTCTGTTTTGTAATTCAGTTCAAGTGTAGCGGTTTTTACATTCCCTCTATAAGTGATATCTTATGATAAGTGTCTTTTTCTGTGTAACTTATTTCACTTAGAATCGTCATACCTAAATCCACTCATCTTGCTTCTACTAGCCTTATGATATTGATTTCATGTCTGAGTGATATTCCTTTGTACATAAGGACCACAACTTCTTTATCCATTTTTCTCTTTCCTGGGATATTTAAGGTGTCATGAAGTGGAGGTTCTTGTCAACATAGCAGCCCTAAACATTGGGGTGCCTGTGTCTTGCTGATTTTTAGTTTTCCCAATTTATACGCCCATGAGTGGACGTGCCCTATGCTCCCTAAGCTGTGTTTTTTCGATGGTTCAGGACACACCGTACACTTCTCCAGAGTGGCTTTTGGCAATTTACATCCCGCCCATCAGCGTAGCAAGGCTGCCATTTCTCCATGGCCTGTACTGCATTTCTGGTTTTGACACTTTTTGCAGCATGGCCCCTTTGACCGATGGGAAGCGAGACTTCTTTGTAGCGCTGATTTGCCTTTCCAGGTTGCTTGGTTGGCCAAAAAGGGCGTATGCGTTTTTTCCTGAATATATTCAGGAAAAAACGCATACGCCCTTTTTGGCCAAGGGCATCACTGTCGACGTTTTGCCGCTTTTCATGTGCTTTAAAGGCCATTCGAATCTACCTCCTGAAATCTCTTTCCTGCAATTCTGCCTTGCTTTCAAATCCTCTTCGTTGCCTTCCCTCAATATATCTGTGGATGAGAGTTATCATTTATAACTCTGCGGGTTTGTGAATTGCAGTGTCCCTGAGCTCCATTTTTCAACTCGCTTTTTTGGGAGCTGGCCGCAAAAGCGCGGGATTGCCTCAGGCCCTATTCTGGTTCCTGGAGGCAGGCAGAGCCTGTGGTTAAATCTTCTTCCTGATGGGAAAATAGAGTGACCTGTGCCTGTCCCAACACCTAGATCTAGTCTCTCATTGGTTGCCCCTCTTCCCGTTCATCCTCAGGACAAATTGCAACCTGTAGGGAACAGGAGCTTAAAGGTGCTGATTCTCCAAGTAGGGAGATTGCTAGTAAAGTAGCTGGAAAGGCGAACCCGAGCACAAGGAGATGAGAAATTGGGTGCGTTTTAGAAACCTTTCAAAATCACACGGTGCACCATCTTCTGGGTTTCTCATGCATGTTTTCGATGTAGGAAGATGCCCTTGAACCTGGAGATTTGGGACCCATGGGATGGGTACCACACAGTATTACTTTAAAGGGTCTGCGTTTGCTCACCCAACCTCACCCAACCTCTAAGCCCCAAGAGTGTCCACCCTTATGTCTCATCCAGCTGTGGGTCTAGATATGGTCAATCCAGGTTGCATCACAGCCTCTGAACGAATTTTGTAAGAATTTCTCTCTCTTTCACTGTCTTTGTTTTACGGGTTTTTAAAAGTAATTTATTTTTATAATGGGGTTTAGCTGCTTTTCACGGCTGTGTTTATGCAGCTTTACACCCACTTGACACACTTCCAGAGAGATATCAATACATAGGTTTTACGATTCTTACTAGTCACATATATTCTTGTGCGGTGAATAGGGGTTGTTGAGTCCAGTTCACTGAGCAAGGAGTAGGTCTTGTCTATTACATATTGGGTGTATGGAACAGTATCTGAGCGAATTTGAAACCCTTGTTTTATGCATCACCCCACCTCACCTTTCCCGTTAAGCAGCCATAGTGTGTTTTCTAAACGTGTGACTCTGTTCTGTTTTGTAATTCAGTTCAAGTGTAGCGGTTTTTACATTCCCTCTATAAGTGATATCTTATGATAAGTGTCTTTTTCTGTGTGACTTATTTCACTTAGAATCGTCATACCTAAATCCACTCATCTTGCTTCTACTAGCCTTATGACATTGATTTCATGTCTGAGTGATATTCCTTTGTACATAAGGACCACAACTTCTTTATCCATTTTTCTCTTTCCTGGGATATTTAAGGTGTCATGAAGTGGAGGTTCTTGTCAACATAGCAGCCCTAAACATTGGGGTGCCTGTGTCTTGCTGATTTTTAGTTTTCCCAATTTATACGCCCATGAGTGGACGTGCCCTATGCTCCCTAAGCTGTGTTTTTTCGATGTTTCAGGACACACCGTACACTTCTCTAGAGTGGCTGTTGGCAATTTACATCCCGCCCATCAGCGTAGCAAGGCTGCCATTTCTCCATGGCCTGTCCTGCATTTCTGGTTTTGACACTTTTTGCAGCATGGCCCTTTTGACCGATGGGAAGCGAGACCTCTTTGTAGCGCTGATTTGCCTTTCCAGGTTGCTTGGTTGGCCAAAAAGGGCGTATGCGTTTTTTCCTGAATATATTCAGGAAAAAACGCATACGCCCTTTTTGGCCAAGGGCATCATTGTCGACGTTTTGCCGCTTTTCATGTGCTTTAAAGGCGATTCGAATCTACCTCCTGAAATCTGCTTCCTGCAATTCTGCCTTGCTTTCAAATCCTCTTCGTTGCCTTCCCTCAATATATCTGTGGATGAGAGTTATCATTTATAACTCTGCGGGTTTGTGAATTGCAGTGTTCCTGAGCTCCATTTTTCAACTCGCTTTTTTGGGAGCTGGCCACAAAAGCGCGAGATTGCCTCAGGCCTTATTCTGGTTCCTGGCGGCAGGCTGAGCCTGTGGTTAATTCTTCTTCCTGATGGGAAAATAGAGTGACCTGTGCCTCTACCAACACCTAGATCTAGTCTCTCATTGGTTGCCCCTCTTCCCGTTCATCCTCAGGACAAATTGCAACCTGTAGGGAACAGGAGCTTAAAGGTGCTGATTCTCCAAGTAGGGAGATTGCTAGTAAAGTAGCTGGAAAGGCGAACCCTAGCACAAGGAGATGAGAAATGGGGTGCGTTTTAGAAACCTTTCAAAATCACACGGTGTACCATCTTCTGGGTTTCTCATGCATGTTTTCGATGTAGGAAGATGCCCTTGAACCTGGAGATTTGGGACCCATGGGATGGGTACCACGCAGTATTACTTTAAAGGGTCTGAGTTTGCTCTCCCAACCTCACCCAACCTCTCAGCCCCAAGAGTGTCCACCCTTATGTCTCATCCAGGTGTGGGTCTAGATATGGTCAATCCAGGTTGCATCACAGCCCCTGAACGAATTTTGTAAGAATTTCTCTCTCTTTCACTGTCTTTGTTTTACGGGTTTTTAAAAGTAATTTATTTTTATAATGGGGTTTAGCTGCTTTTCACGGCTGTGTTTATGCGGCTTTACACCCACTTGGCTCACTTCCAGAGAGATATCAATACATAGGTTTTACGATTCTTACTAGTCAGATATATTCTTGTGCGGTGAATAGGGGGTGTTGAGTCCAGTTCACTGAGCAAGGAGTAGGTCTTGTCTATTACATATTGGGTGTATGGAACGGTATCTGAGCGAATTTGAAACCCTTGTTTTATGCATCACCCCACCTCACCTTTCCCGTTAAGCAGCCATAGTGTGTTTTCTAAACGTGTGACTCTGTTCTGTTTTGTAATTCAGTTCAAGTGTAGCGGTTTTTACATTCCCTCTATAAGTGATAGCTTATGATAAGTGTCTTTTTCTGTGTGACTTATTTCACTTAGAATCGTCATACCTAAATCCACTCATCTTGCTTCTACTAGCCTTATGACATTGATTTCATGTCTGAGGGATATTCCTTTGTACATAAGGACCACAACTTCTTTATCCATTTATCTCTTTCCTGGGATATTTAAGGTGTCATGAAGTGGAGGTTCTTGTCAACATAGCAGCCCTAAACATTGGGGTGCCTGTGTCTTGCTGATTTTTAGTTTTCCCAATTTATACGCCCATGAGTGGATGTGCCCTATGCTCCCTAAGCTGTGTTTTTTCGATGTTTCAGGACACACCGTACACTTCTCCAGAGTGGCTTTTGGCAATTTGCATCCCGCCCATTAGCGTAGCAAGGCTGCCATTTCTCCATGGCCTGTACAGCATTTCTGGTTTTGTCACTTTTTGCAGCATGGCCCTTTTGACCGATGGGAAGCGAGACTTCTTTGTAGCGCTGATTTGCCTTTCCAGGTTGCTTGGTTGGCCAAAAAGGGCGTATGCGTTTTTTCCTGAATATATTCAGGAAAAAACGCTTACGCCCTTTTTGGCCAAGGGCATCACTGTCGACGTTTTGCCACTTTTCATGTGCTTTAAAGGCGATTCGAATCTACCTCCTGAAACCTGATTCCTGCAATTCTGCCTTGCTTTCAAATCCTCTTCGTTGCCTTCCCTCAATATATCTGTGGATGAGAGTTATCATTTATAACTCTGCAGGTTTGTGAATTGCAGTGCCCCTGAGCTCCATTTTTCAACTCGCTTTTTTGGGAGCTGGCCGCAAAAGCACGGGATTGCCTCAGGCCCTATTCTGGTTCCCGGCGGCAGGCTGAGCCTGTGTTTAAATCTTCTTCCTGATGGGAAATTAGAGTGACCTGTGCCTGTCCCAACACCTAGATCTAGTCTCTCATTGGTTGCCCCTCTTCCCGTTCATCCTCAGGACAAATTGCAACCTGTAGGGAACAGGAGCTTAAAGGTGCTGATTCTCCAAGTAGGGAGATTGCTAGTAAAGTAGCTGGAAAGGCGAACCCGAGCACAAGGAGATGAGAAATTGGGTGCGTTTTAGAAACCTTTCAAAATCACACGGTGTACCATCTTCTGGGTTTCTCATGCATGTTTTCGATGTAGGAAGATGCCCTTGAACCTGGAGATTTGGGACCCATGGGATGGGTACCACACAGTATTACTTTAAAGGATCTGCGTTTGCTCACCCAACCTCACCCAACCTCTAAGCCCCAAGAGTGTCCACCCTTATGTCTCATCCAGCTGTGGGTCTAGATATGGTCAATCCAGGTTGCATCACAGCCTCTGAACGAATTTTGTAAGAATTTCTCTCTCTTTCACTGTCTTTGTTTTACGGGTTTTTAAAAGTAATTTATTTTTATAATGGGGTTTAGCTGCTTTTCACGGCTGTGTTTATGCGGCTTTACACCCACTTGACTCACTTCCAGACAGATATCAATATATAGGTTTTAAGATTCTTACTAGTCACATATATTCTTGTGCGGTGAATAGGGGGTGTTGAGTCCAGTTCACTGAGCAAGGAGTAGGTCTTGTCTATTACATATTGGGTGTATGGAACGGTATCTGAGCGAATTTGAAACCCTTGTTTTATGCATCACCCCACCTCACCTTTCCCGTTAAGCAGCCATAGTGTGTTTTCTAAACGTGTGACTCTGTTCTGTTTTGTAATTCAGTTCAAGTGTAGCGGTTTTTACATTCCCTCTATAAGTGATATCTTATGATAAGTGTCTTTTTCTGTGTGACTTATTTCACTTAGAATCGTCATACCTAAATCCACTCATCTTGCTTCTACTAGCCTTATGACATTGATTTCATGTCTGAGTGATATTCCTTTGTACATAAGGACCACAACTTCTTTATCCATTTATCTCTTTCCTGGGATATTTAAGGTGTCATGAAGTGGAGGTTCTTGTCAACATAGCAGCCCTAAACATTGGGGTGCCTGTGTCTTGCTGATTTTTAGTTTTCCCAATTTATACGCCCATGAGTGGACGTGCCCTATGCTCCCTAAGCTGTGTTTTTTCGATGTTTCAGGACACACCGTACACTTCTCTAGAGTGGCTGTTGGCAATTTACATCCCGCCCATCAGCGTAGCAAGGCTGCCATTTCTCCATGGCCTGTCCTGCATTTCTGGTTTTGACACTTTTTGCAGCATGGCCCTTTTGACCGATGGGAAGCGAGACCTCTTTGTAGCGCTGATTTGCCTTTCCAGTTTGCTTGGTTGGCCAAAAAGGGCGTATGCGTTTTTTCCTGAATATATTCAGGAAAAAACGCATACGCCCTTTTTGGCCAAGGGCATCATTGTCGACGTTTTGCCGCTTTTCATGTGCTTTAAAGGCGATTCGAATCTACCTCCTGAAATCTGCTTCCTGCAATTCTGCCTTGCTTTCAAATCCTCTTCGTTGCCTTCCCTCAATATATCTGTGGATGAGAGTTATCATTTATAACTCTGTGGGTTTGTGAATTGCAGTGTCCCTGAGCTCCATTTTTAAACTCGCTTTTTTGGGAGCTGGCCACAAAAGCGCGAGATTGCCTCAGGCCTTATTCTGGTTCCTGGCGGCAGGCTGAGCCTGTGGTTAATTCTTCTTCCTGATGGGAAAATAGAGTGACCTGTGCCTCTACCAACACCTAGATCTAGTCTCTCATTGGTTGCCCCTCTTCCCGTTCATCCTCAGGACAAATTGCAACCTGTAGGGAACAGGAGCTTAAAGGTGCTGATTCTCCAAGTAGGGAGATTGCTAGTAAAGTAGCTGGAAAGGCGAACCCTAGCACAAGGAGATGAGAAATGGGGTGCGTTTTAGAAACCTTTCAAAATCACACGGTGTACCATCTTCTGGGTTTCTCATGCATGTTTTCGATGTAGGAAGATGCCCTTGAACCTGGAGATTTGGGACCCATGGGATGGGTACCACACAGTATTACTTTAAAGGATCTGCGTTTGCTCACCCAACCTCACCCAACCTCTAAGCCCCAAGAGTGTCCACCCTTATGTCTCATCCAGCTGTGGGTCTAGATATGGTCAATCCAGGTTGCATCACAGCCTCTGAACGAATTTTGTAAGAATTTCTCTCTCTTTCACTGTCTTTGTTTTACGGGTTTTTAAAAGTAATTTATTTTTATAATGGGGTTTAGCTGCTTTTCACGGCTGTGTTTATGCGGCTTTACACCCACTTGACTCACTTCCAGACAGATATCAATATATAGGTTTTAAGATTCTTACTAGTCACATATATTCTTGTGCGGTGAATAGGGGTTGTTGAGTCCAGTTCACTGAGCAAGGAGTAGGTCTTGTCTATTACATATTGGGTGTATGGAACAGTATCTGAGCGAATTTGAAACCCTTGTTTTATGCATCACCCCACCTCACCTTTCCCGTTAAGCAGCCATAGTGTGTTTTCTAAACGTGTGACTCTGTTCTGTTTTGTAATTCAGTTCAAGTGTAGCGGTTTTTACATTCCCTCTATAAGTGATATCTTATGATAAGTGTCTTTTTCTGTGTGACTTATTTCACTTAGAATCGTCATACCTAAATCCACTCATCTTGCTTCTACTAGCCTTATGACATTGATTTCATGTCTGAGTGATATTCCTTTGTACATAAGGACCACAACTTCTTTATCCATGTTTCTCTTTCCTGGGATATTTAAGGTGTCATGAAGTGGAGGTTCTTGTCAACATAGCAGCCCTAAACATTGGGGTGCCTGTGTCTTGCTGATTTTTAGTTTTCCCAATTTATACGCCCATGAGTGGACGTGCCCTATGCTCCCTAAGCTGTGTTTTTTCGATGTTTCAGGACACACCGTACACTTCTCTAGAGTGGCTGTTGGCAATTTACATCCCGCCCATCACCGTAGCAAGGCTGCCATTTCTCCATGGCCTGTCCTGCATTTCTGGTTTTGACACTTTTTGCAGCATGGCCCTTTTGACCGATGGGAAGCGAGACCTCTTTGTAGCGCTGATTTGCCTTTCCAGGTTGCTTGGTTGGCCAAAAAGGGCGTATGCGTTTTTTCCTGAATATATTCAGGAAAAAACGCATACGCCCTTTTTGGCCAAGGGCATCATTGTCGACGTTTTGCCGCTTTTCATGTGCTTTAAAGGCGATTCGAATCTACCTCCTGAAATCTGCTTCCTGCAAATCTGCCTTGCTTTCAAATCCTCTTCGTTGCCTTCCCTCAATATATCTGTGGATGAGAGTTATCATTTATAACTCTGCGGGTTTGTGAATTGCAGTGTCCCTGAGCTCCATTTTTCAACTCGCTTTTTTGGGAGCTGGCCACAAAAGCGCGAGATTGCCTCAGGCCTTATTCTGGTTCCTGGCGGCAGGCTGAGCCTGTGGTTAATTCTTCTTCCTGATGGGAAAATAGAGTGACCTGTGCCTCTACCAACACCTAGATCTAGTCTCTCATTGGTTGCCCCTCTTCCTGTTCATCCTCAGGACAAACTGCAACCTGTAGGGAACAGGAGCTTAAAGGTGCTGATTCTCCAAGTAGGGAGATTGCTAGTAAAGTAGCTGGAAAGGCGAACCCGAGCACAAGGAGATGAGAAATTGGGTGCGTTTTAGAAACCTTTCAAAATCACACGGTGCACCATCTTCTGGGTTTCTCATGCATGTTTTCGATGTAGGAAGATGCCCTTGAACCTGGAGATTTGGGACCCATGGGATGGGTACCACACAGTATTACTTTAAAGGGTCTGCGTTTGCTCACCCAACCTCACCCAACCTCTAAGCCCCAAGAGTGTCCACCCTTATGTCTCATCCAGCTGTGGGTCTAGATATGGTCAATCCAGGTTGCATCACAGCCTCTGAACGAATTTTGTAAGAATTTCTCTCTCTTTCACTGTCTTTGTTTTACGGGTTTTTAAAAGTAATTTATTTTTATAATGGGGTTTAGCTGCTTTTCACGGCTGTGTTTATGCAGCTTTACACCCACTTGACACACTTCCAGAGAGATATCAATACATAGGTTTTACGATTCTTACTAGTCACATATATTCTTGTGCGGTGAATAGGGGTTGTTGAGTCCAGTTCACTGAGCAAGGAGTAGGTCTTGTCTATTACATATTGGGTGTATGGAACAGTATCTGAGCGAATTTGAAACCCTTGTTTTATGCATCACCCCACCTCACCTTTCCCGTTAAGCAGCCATAGTGTGTTTTCTAAACGTGTGACTCTGTTCTGTTTTGTAATTCAGTTCAAGCGTAGCGGTTTTTACATTCCCTCTATAAGTGATATCTTATGATAAGTGTCTTTTTCTGTGTGACTTATTTCACTTAGAATCGTCATACCTAAATCCACTCATCTTGCTTCTACTAGCCTTATGACATTGATTTCATGTCTGAGTGATATTCCTTTGTACATAAGGACCACAACTTCTTTATCCATGTTTCTCTTTCCTGGGATATTTAAGGTGTCATGAAGTGGAGGTTCTTGTCAACATAGCAGCCCTAAACATTGGGGTGCCTGTGTCTTGCTGATTTTTAGTTTTCCCAATTTATACGCCCATGAGTGGACGTGCCCTATGCTCCCTAAGCTGTGTTTTTTCGATGTTTCAGGACACACCGTACACTTCTCTAGAGTGGCTGTTGGCAATTTACATCCCGCCCATCAGCGTAGCAAGGCTGCCATTTCTCCATGGCCTGTCCTGCATTTCTGGTTTTGACACTTTTTGCAGCATGGCCCTTTTGACCGATGGGAAGCGAGACCTCTTTTTAGCGCTGATTTGCCTTTCCAGGTTGCTTGGTTGGCCAAAAAGGGCGTATGCGTTTTTTCCTGAATATATTCAGGAAAAAACGCATACGCCCTTTTTGGCCAAGGGCATCATTGTCGACGTTTTGCCGCTTTTCATGTGCTTTAAAGGCGATTCGAATCTACCTCCTGAAATCTGCTTCCTGCAAATCTGCCTTGCTTTCAAATCCTCTTCGTTGCCTTCCCTCAATATATCTGTGGATGAGAGTTATCATTTATAACTCTGCGGGTTTGTGAATTGCAGTGTCCCTGAGCTCCATTTTTCAACTCGCTTTTTTGGGAGCTGGCCACAAAAGCGCGGGATTGCCTCAGGCCTTATTCTGGTTCCTGGCGGCAGGCTGAGCCTGTGGTTAATTCTTCTTCCTGATGGGAAAATAGAGTGACCTGTGCCTCTACCAACACCTAGATCTAGTCTCTCATTGGTTGCCCCTCTTCCTGTTCATCCTCAGGACAAACTGCAACCTGTAGGGAACAGGAGCTTAAAGGTGCTGATTCTCCAAGTAGGGAGATTGCTAGTAAAGTAGCTGGAAAGGCGCACCCTAGCACAAGGAGATGAGAAATGGGGTGCGTTTTAGAAACCTTTCAAAATCACACGGTGTACCATCTTCTGGGTTTCTCATGCATGTTTTCGATGTAGGAAGATGCCCTTGAACCTGGAGATTTGGGACCCATGGGATGGGTACCACGCAGTATTACTTTAAAGGGTCTGAGTTTGCTCTCCCAACCTCACCCAACCTCTCAGCCCCAAGAGTGTCCACCCTTATGTCTCATCCAGGTGTGGGTCTAGATATGGTCAATCCAGGTTGCATCACAGCCCCTGAACGAATTTTGTAAGAATTTCTCTCTCTTTCACTGTCTTTGTTTTACGGGTTTTTAAAAGTAATTTATTTTTATAATGGGGTTTAGCTGCTTTTCACGGCTGTGTTTATGCGGCTTTACACCCACTTGGCTCACTTCCAGAGAGATATCAATACATAGGTTTTCCGATTCTTACTAGTCAGATATATTCTTGTGCAGTGAATAGGGGGTGTTGAGTCCAGTTCACTGAGCAAGGAGTAGGTCTTGTCTATTACATATTGGGTGTATGGAACGGTATCTGAGCGAATTTGAAACCCTTGTTTTATGCATCACCCCACCTCACCTTTCCCGTTAAGCAGCCATAGTGTGTTTTCTAAACGTGTGACTCTGTTCTGTTTTGTAATTCAGTTCAAGTGTAGCGGTTTTTACATTCCCTCTATAAGTGATAGCTTATGATAAGTGTCTTTTTCTGTGTGACTTATTTCACTTAGAATCGTCATACCTAAATCCACTCATCTTGCTTCTACTAGCCTTATGACATTGATTTCATGTCTGAGGGATATTCCTTTGTACATAAGGACCACAACTTCTTTATCCATTTATCTCTTTCCTGGGATATTTAAGGTGTCATGAAGTGGAGGTTCTTGTCAACATAGCAGCCCTAAACATTGGGGTGCCTGTGTCTTGCTGATTTTTAGTTTTCCCAATTTATAGGCCCATGAGTGGATGTGCCCTATGCTCCCTAAGCTGTGTTTTTTCGATGTTTCAGGACACACCGTACACTTCTCCAGAGTGGCTTTTGGCAATTTACATCCCGCCCATTAGCGTAGCAAGGCTGCCATTTCTCCATGGCCTGTACTGCATTTCTGGTTTTGTCACTTTTTGCACCATGGCCCTTTTGACCGATGGGAAGCGAGACTTCTTTGTAGCGCTGATTTGCATTTCCAGGTTGCTTGGTTGGCCAAAAAGGGCGTATGCGTTTTTTCCTGAATATATTCAGGAAAAAACGCTTACGCCCTTTTTGGCCAAGGGCATCACTGTCGACGTTTTGCCACTTTTCATGTGCTTTAAAGGCGATTCGAATCTACCTCCTGAAACCTGTTTCCTGCAATTCTGCCTTGCTTTCAAATCCTCTTCGTTGCCTTCCCTCAATATATCTGTGGATGAGAGTTATCATTTATAACTCTGCAGGTTTGTGAATTGCAGTGCCCCTGAGCTCCATTTTTCAACTCGCTTTTTTGGGAGCTGGCCGCAAAAGCACGGGATTGCCTCAGGCCCTATTCTGGTTCCCGGCGGCAGGCTGAGCCTGTGTTTAATTCTTCTTCCTGATGGGAAATTAGAGTGACCTGTGCCTGTCCCAACACCTAGATCTAGTCTCTCATTGGTTGCCCCTCTTCCCGTTCATCCTCAGGACAAATTGCAACCTGTAGGGAACAGGAGCTTAAAGGTGCTGATTCTCCAAGTAGGGAGATTGCTAGTAAAGTAGCTGGAAAGGCGAACCCGAGCACAAGGAGATGAGAAATTGGGTGCGTTTTAGAAACCTTTCAAAATCACACGGTGTACCATCTTCTGGGTTTCTCATGCATGTTTTCGATGTAGGAAGATGCCCTTGAACCTGGAGATTTGGGACCCATGGGATGGGTACCACACAGTATTACTTTAAAGGATCTGCGTTTGCTCACCCAACCTCACCCAACCTCTAAGCCCCAAGAGTGTCCACCCTTATGTCTCATCCAGCTGTGGGTCTAGATATGGTCAATCCAGGTTGCATCACAGCCTCTGAACGAATTTTGTAAGAATTTCTCTCTCTTTCACTGTCTTTGTTTTACGGGTTTTTAAAAGTAATTTATTTTTATAATGGGGTTTAGCTGCTTTTCACGGCTGTGTTTATGCGGCTTTACACCCACTTGACTCACTTCCAGACAGATATCAATATATAGGTTTTAAGATTCTTACTAGTCACATATATTCTTGTGCGGTGAATAGGGGGTGTTGAGTCCAGTTCACTGAGCAAGGAGTAGGTCTTGTCTATTACATATTGGGTGTATGGAACGGTATCTGAGCGAATTTGAACCCCTTGTTTTATGCATCACCCCACCTCACCTTTCCCGTTAAGCAGCCATAGTGTGTTTTCTAAACGTGTGACTCTGTTCTGTTTTGTAATTCAGTTCAAGTGTAGCGGTTTTTACATTCCCTCTATAAGTGATATCTTATGATAAGTGTCTTTTTCTGTGTGACTTATTTCACTTAGAATCGTCATACCTAAATCCACTCATCTTGCTTCTACTAGCCTTATGACATTGATTTCATGTCTGAGTGATATTCCTTTGTACATAAGGACCACAACTTCTTTATCCATTTATCTCTTTCCTGGGATATTTAAGGTGTCATGAAGTGGAGGTTCTTGTCAACATAGCAGCCCTAAACATTGGGGTGCCTGTGTCTTGCTGATTTTTAGTTTTCCCAATTTATACGCCCATGAGTGGACGTGCCCTATGCTCCCTAAGCTGTGTTTTTTCGATGTTTCAGGACACACCGTACACTTCTCTAGAGTGGCTGTTGGCAATTTACATCCCGCCCATCAGCGTAGCAAGGCTGCCATTTCTCCATGGCCTGTCCTGCATTTCTGGTTTTGACACTTTTTGCAGCATGGCCCTTTTGACCGATGGGAAGCGAGACCTCTTTGTAGCGCTGATTTGCCTTTCCAGGTTGCTTGGTTGGCCAAAAAGGGCGTATGCGTTTTTTCCTGAATATATTCAGGAAAAAACGCATACGCCCTTTTTGGCCAAGGGCATCATTGTCGACGTTTTGCCGCTTTTCATGTGCTTTAAAGGCGATTCGAATCTACCTCCTGAAATCTGCTTCCTGCAAATCTGCCTTGCTTTCAAATCCTCTTCGTTGCCTTCCCTCAATATATCTGTGGATGAGAGTTATCATTTATAACTCTGCGGGTTTGTGAATTGCAGTGTCCCTGAGCTCCATTTTTCAACTCGCTTTTTTGGGAGCTGGCCACAAAAGCGCGAGATTGCCTCAGGCCTTATTCTGGTTCCTGGCGGCAGGCTGAGCCTGTGGTTAATTCTTCTTCCTGATGGGAAAATAGAGTGACCTGTGCCTCTACCAACACCTAGATCTAGTCTCTCATTGGTTGCCCCTCTTCCTGTTCATCCTCAGGACAAACTGCAACCTGTAGGGAACAGGAGCTTAAAGGTGCTGATTCTCCAAGTAGGGAGATTGCTAGTAAAGTAGCTGGAAAGGCGAACCCGAGCACAAGGAGATGAGAAATTGGGTGCGTTTTAGAAACCTTTCAAAATCACACGGTGCACCATCTTCTGGGTTTCTCATGCATGTTTTCGATGTAGGAAGATGCCCTTGAACCTGGAGATTTGGGACCCATGGGATGGGTACCACACAGTATTACTTTAAAGGGTCTGCGTTTGCTCACCCAACCTCACCCAACCTCTAAGCCCCAAGAGTGTCCACCCTTATGTCTCATCCAGCTGTGGGTCTAGATATGGTCAATCCAGGTTGCATCACAGCCTCTGAACGAATTTTGTAAGAATTTCTCTCTCTTTCACTGTCTTTGTTTTACGGGTTTTTAAAAGTAATTTATTTTTATAATGGGGTTTAGCTGCTTTTCACGGCTGTGTTTATGCAGCTTTACACCCACTTGACACACTTCCAGAGAGATATCAATACATAGGTTTTACGATTCTTACTAGTCACATATATTCTTGTGCGGTGAATAGGGGTTGTTGAGTCCAGTTCACTGAGCAAGGAGTAGGTCTTGTCTATTACATATTGGGTGTATGGAACAGTATCTGAGCGAATTTGAAACCCTTGTTTTATGCATCACCCCACCTCACCTTTCCCGTTAAGCAGCCATAGTGTGTTTTCTAAACGTGTGACTCTGTTCTGTTTTGTAATTCAGTTCAAGCGTAGCGGTTTTTACATTCCCTCTATAAGTGATATCTTATGATAAGTGTCTTTTTCTGTGTGACTTATTTCACTTAGAATCGTCATACCTAAATCCACTCATCTTGCTTCTACTAGCCTTATGACATTGATTTCATGTCTGAGTGATATTCCTTTGTACATAAGGACCACAACTTCTTTATCCATGTTTCTCTTTCCTGGGATATTTAAGGTGTCATGAAGTGGAGGTTCTTGTCAACATAGCAGCCCTAAACATTGGGGTGCCTGTGTCTTGCTGATTTTTAGTTTTCCCAATTTATACGCCCATGAGTGGACGTGCCCTATGCTCCCTAAGCTGTGTTTTTTCGATGTTTCAGGACACACCGTACACTTCTCTAGAGTGGCTGTTGGCAATTTACATCCCGCCCATCAGCGTAGCAAGGCTGCCATTTCTCCATGGCCTGTCCTGCATTTCTGGTTTTGACACTTTTTGCAGCATGGCCCTTTTGACCGATGGGAAGCGAGACCTCTTTTTAGCGCTGATTTGCCTTTCCAGGTTGCTTGGTTGGCCAAAAAGGGCGTATGCGTTTTTTCCTGAATATATTCAGGAAAAAACGCATACGCCCTTTTTGGCCAAGGGCATCATTGTCGACGTTTTGCCGCTTTTCATGTGCTTTAAAGGCGATTCGAATCTACCTCCTGAAATCTGCTTCCTGCAAATCTGCCTTGCTTTCAAATCCTCTTCGTTGCCTTCCCTCAATATATCTGTGGATGAGAGTTATCATTTATAACTCTGCGGGTTTGTGAATTGCAGTGTCCCTGAGCTCCATTTTTCAACTCGCTTTTTTGGGAGCTGGCCACAAAAGCGCGGGATTGCCTCAGGCCTTATTCTGGTTCCTGGCGGCAGGCTGAGCCTGTGGTTAATTCTTCTTCCTGATGGGAAAATAGAGTGACCTGTGCCTCTACCAACACCTAGATCTAGTCTCTCATTGGTTGCCCCTCTTCCTGTTCATCCTCAGGACAAACTGCAACCTGTAGGGAACAGGAGCTTAAAGGTGCTGATTCTCCAAGTAGGGAGATTGCTAGTAAAGTAGCTGGAAAGGCGCACCCTAGCACAAGGAGATGAGAAATGGGGTGCGTTTTAGAAACCTTTCAAAATCACACGGTGTACCATCTTCTGGGTTTCTCATGCATGTTTTCGATGTAGGAAGATGCCCTTGAACCTGGAGATTTGGGACCCATGGGATGGGTACCACGCAGTATTACTTTAAAGGGTCTGAGTTTGCTCTCCCAACCTCACCCAACCTCTCAGCCCCAAGAGTGTCCACCCTTATGTCTCATCCAGGTGTGGGTCTAGATATGGTCAATCCAGGTTGCATCACAGCCCCTGAACGAATTTTGTAAGAATTTCTCTCTCTTTCACTGTCTTTGTTTTACGGGTTTTTAAAAGTAATTTATTTTTATAATGGGGTTTAGCTGCTTTTCACGGCTGTGTTTATGCGGCTTTACACCCACTTGGCTCACTTCCAGAGAGATATCAATACATAGGTTTTCCGATTCTTACTAGTCAGATATATTCTTGTGCAGTGAATAGGGGGTGTTGAGTCCAGTTCACTGAGCAAGGAGTAGGTCTTGTCTATTACATATTGGGTGTATGGAACGGTATCTGAGCGAATTTGAAACCCTTGTTTTATGCATCACCCCACCTCACCTTTCCCGTTAAGCAGCCATAGTGTGTTTTCTAAACGTGTGACTCTGTTCTGTTTTGTAATTCAGTTCAAGTGTAGCGGTTTTTACATTCCCTCTATAAGTGATAGCTTATGATAAGTGTCTTTTTCTGTGTGACTTATTTCACTTAGAATCGTCATACCTAAATCCACTCATCTTGCTTCTACTAGCCTTATGACATTGATTTCATGTCTGAGGGATATTCCTTTGTACATAAGGACCACAACTTCTTTATCCATTTATCTCTTTCCTGGGATATTTAAGGTGTCATGAAGTGGAGGTTCTTGTCAACATAGCAGCCCTAAACATTGGGGTGCCTGTGTCTTGCTGATTTTTAGTTTTCCCAATTTATAGGCCCATGAGTGGATGTGCCCTATGCTCCCTAAGCTGTGTTTTTTCGATGTTTCAGGACACACCGTACACTTCTCCAGAGTGGCTTTTGGCAATTTACATCCCGCCCATTAGCGTAGCAAGGCTGCCATTTCTCCATGGCCTGTACTGCATTTCTGGTTTTGTCACTTTTTGCACCATGGCCCTTTTGACCGATGGGAAGCGAGACTTCTTTGTAGCGCTGATTTGCATTTCCAGGTTGCTTGGTTGGCCAAAAAGGGCGTATGCGTTTTTTCCTGAATATATTCAGGAAAAAACGCTTACGCCCTTTTTGGCCAAGGGCATCACTGTCGACGTTTTGCCACTTTTCATGTGCTTTAAAGGCGATTCGAATCTACCTCCTGAAACCTGTTTCCTGCAATTCTGCCTTGCTTTCAAATCCTCTTCGTTGCCTTCCCTCAATATATCTGTGGATGAGAGTTATCATTTATAACTCTGCAGGTTTGTGAATTGCAGTGCCCCTGAGCTCCATTTTTCAACTCGCTTTTTTGGGAGCTGGCCGCAAAAGCACGGGATTGCCTCAGGCCCTATTCTGGTTCCCGGCGGCAGGCTGAGCCTGTGTTTAATTCTTCTTCCTGATGGGAAATTAGAGTGACCTGTGCCTGTCCCAACACCTAGATCTAGTCTCTCATTGGTTGCCCCTCTTCCCGTTCATCCTCAGGACAAATTGCAACCTGTAGGGAACAGGAGCTTAAAGGTGCTGATTCTCCAAGTAGGGAGATTGCTAGTAAAGTAGCTGGAAAGGCGAACCCGAGCACAAGGAGATGAGAAATTGGGTGCGTTTTAGAAACCTTTCAAAATCACACGGTGTACCATCTTCTGGGTTTCTCATGCATGTTTTCGATGTAGGAAGATGCCCTTGAACCTGGAGATTTGGGACCCATGGGATGGGTACCACACAGTATTACTTTAAAGGATCTGCGTTTGCTCACCCAACCTCACCCAACCTCTAAGCCCCAAGAGTGTCCACCCTTATGTCTCATCCAGCTGTGGGTCTAGATATGGTCAATCCAGGTTGCATCACAGCCTCTGAACGAATTTTGTAAGAATTTCTCTCTCTTTCACTGTCTTTGTTTTACGGGTTTTTAAAAGTAATTTATTTTTATAATGGGGTTTAGCTGCTTTTCACGGCTGTGTTTATGCGGCTTTACACCCACTTGACTCACTTCCAGACAGATATCAATATATAGGTTTTAAGATTCTTACTAGTCACATATATTCTTGTGCGGTGAATAGGGGGTGTTGAGTCCAGTTCACTGAGCAAGGAGTAGGTCTTGTCTATTACATATTGGGTGTATGGAACGGTATCTGAGCGAATTTGAACCCCTTGTTTTATGCATCACCCCACCTCACCTTTCCCGTTAAGCAGCCATAGTGTGTTTTCTAAACGTGTGACTCTGTTCTGTTTTGTAATTCAGTTCAAGTGTAGCGGTTTTTACATTCCCTCTATAAGTGATATCTTATGATAAGTGTCTTTTTCTGTGTGACTTATTTCACTTAGAATCGTCATACCTAAATCCACTCATCTTGCTTCTACTAGCCTTATGACATTGATTTCATGTCTGAGTGATATTCCTTTGTACATAAGGACCACAACTTCTTTATCCATTTATCTCTTTCCTGGGATATTTAAGGTGTCATGAAGTGGAGGTTCTTGTCAACATAGCAGCCCTAAACATTGGGGTGCCTGTGTCTTGCTGATTTTTAGTTTTCCCAATTTATACGCCCATGAGTGGACGTGCCCTATGCTCCCTAAGCTGTGTTTTTTCGATGTTTCAGGACACACCGTACACTTCTCTAGAGTGGCTGTTGGCAATTTACATCCCGCCCATCAGCGTAGCAAGGCTGCCATTTCTCCATGGCCTGTCCTGCATTTCTGGTTTTGACACTTTTTGCAGCATGGCCCTTTTGACCGATGGGAAGCGAGACCTCTTTGTAGCGCTGATTTGCCTTTCCAGTTTGCTTGGTTGGCCAAAAAGGGCGTATGCGTTTTTTCCTGAATATATTCAGGAAAAAACGCATACGCCCTTTTTGGCCAAGGGCATCATTGTCGACGTTTTGCCGCTTTTCATGTGCTTTAAAGGCGATTCGAATCTACCTCCTGAAATCTGCTTCCTGCAATTCTGCCTTGCTTTCAAATCCTCTTCGTTGCCTTCCCTCAATATATCTGTGGATGAGAGTTATCATTTATAACTCTGTGGGTTTGTGAATTGCAGTGTCCCTGAGCTCCATTTTTCAACTCGCTTTTTTGGGAGCTGGCCACAAAAGCGCAAGATTGCCTCAGGCCTTATTCTGGTTCCTGGCGGCAGGCTGAGCCTGTGGTTAATTCTTCTTCCTGATGGGAAAATAGAGTGACCTGTGCCTCTACCAACACCTAGATCTAGTCTCTCATTGGTTGCCCCTCTTCCCGTTCATCCTCAGGACAAATTGCAACCTGTAGGGAACAGGAGCTTAAAGGTGCTGATTCTCCAAGTAGGGAGATTGCTAGTAAAGTAGCTGGAAAGGCGAACCCTAGCACAAGGAGATGAGAAATGGGGTGCGTTTTAGAAACCTTTCAAAATCACACGGTGTACCATCTTCTGGGTTTCTCATGCATGTTTTCGATGTAGGAAGATGCCCTTGAACCTGGAGATTTGGGACCCATGGGATGGGTACCACACAGTATTACTTTAAAGGATCTGCGTTTGCTCACCCAACCTCACCCAAACTCTAAGCCCCAAGAGTGTCCACCCTTATGTCTCATCCAGCTGTGGGTCTAGATATGGTCAATCCAGGTTGCATCACAGCCTCTGAACG
Organism: Eschrichtius robustus; assembly: GCF_028021215.1. Lineage (NCBI taxonomy): Eukaryota > Metazoa > Chordata > Mammalia > Artiodactyla > Eschrichtiidae > Eschrichtius > Eschrichtius robustus. The sequence goes on from NW_027175257.1 coordinate 4,275,956, forward strand.
AATTTTGTAAGAATTTCTCTCTCTTTCACTGTCTTTGTTTTACGGATTTTTAAAAGTAATTTATTTTTATAATGGGGTTTAGCTGCTTTTCACGGCTGTGTTTATGCGGCTTTACACCCACTTGGCTCACTTCCAGAGAGATATCAATACATAGGTTTTACGATTCTTACTAGTCAGATATATTCTTGTGCGGTGAATAGGGGGTGTTGAGTCCAGTTCACTGAGCAAGGAGTAGGTCTTGTCTATTACATATTGGGTGTATGGAACGGTATCTGAGCGAATTTGAAACCCTTGTTTTATGCATCACCCCACCTCACCTTTCCCGTTAAGCAGCCATAGTGTGTTTTCTAAACGTGTGACTCTGTTCTGTTTTGTAATTCAGTTCAAGTGTAGCGGTTTTTACATTCCCTCTATAAGTGATATCTTATGATAAGTGTCTTTTTCTGTGTGACTTATTTCACTTAGAATCGTCATACCTAAATCCACTCATCTTGCTTCTACTAGCCTTATGACATTGATTTCATGTCTGAGTGATATTCCTTTGTACATAAGGACCACAACTTCTTTATCCATTTATCTCTTTCCTGGGATATTTAAGGTGTCATGAAGTGGAGGTTCTTGTCAACATAGCAGCCCTAAACATTGGGGTGCCTGTGTCTTGCTGATTTTTAGTTTTCCCAATTTATACGCCCATGAGTGGACGTGCCCTATGCTCCCTAAGCTGTGTTTTTTCGATGTTTCAGGACACACCGTACACTTCTCTAGAGTGGCTGTTGGCAATTTACATCCCGCCCATCAGCGTAGCAAGGCTGCCATTTCTCCATGGCCTGTCCTGCATTTCTGGTTTTGACACTTTTTGCAGCATGGCCCTTTTGACCGATGGGAAGCGAGACCTCTTTGTAGCGCTGATTTGCCTTTCCAGTTTGCTTGGTTGGCCAAAAAGGGCGTATGCGTTTTTTCCTGAATATATTCAGGAAAAAACGCATACGCCCTTTTTGGCCAAGGGCATCATTGTCGACGTTTTGCCGCTTTTCATGTGCTTTAAAGGCGATTCGAATCTACCTCCTGAAATCTGCTTCCTGCAATTCTGCCTTGCTTTCAAATCCTCTTCGTTGCCTTCCCTCAATATATCTGTGGATGAGAGTTATCATTTATAACTCTGTGGGTTTGTGAATTGCAGTGTCCCTGAGCTCCATTTTTCAACTCGCTTTTTTGGGAGCTGGCCACAAAAGCGCGAGATTGCCTCAGGCCTTATTCTGGTTCCTGGCGGCAGGCTGAGCCTGTGGTTAATTCTTCTTCCTGATGGGAAAATAGAGTGACCTGTGCCTCTACCAACACCTAGATCTAGTCTCTCATTGGTTGCCCCTCTTCCCGTTCATCCTCAGGACAAATTGCAACCTGTAGGGATCAGGAGCTTAAAGGTGCTGATTCTCCAAGTAGGGAGATTGCTAGTAAAGTAGCTGGAAAGGCGAACCCTAGCACAAGGAGATGAGAAATGGGGTGCGTTTTAGAAACCTTTCAAAATCACACGGTGTACCATCTTCTGGGTTTCTCATGCATGTTTTCGATGTAGGAAGATGCCCTTGAACCTGGAGATTTGGGACCCATGGGATGGGTACCACGCAGTATTACTTTAAAGGGTCTGAGTTTGCTCTCCCAACCTCACCCAACCTCTCAGCCCCAAGAGTGTCCACCCTTATGTCTCATCCAGGTGTGGGTCTAGATATGGTCAATCCAGGTTGCATCACAGCCCCTGAACCAATTTTGTAAGAATTTCTCTCTCTTTCACTGTCTTTGTTTTACGGGTTTTTAAAAGTAATTTATTTTTATAATGGGGTTTAGCTGCTTTTCACGGCTGTGTTTATGCGGCTTTACACCCACTTGGCTCACTTCCAGAGAGATATCAATACATAGGTTTTACGATTCTTACTAGTCAGATATATTCTTGTGCAGTGAATAGGGGGTGTTGAGTCCAGTTCACTGAGCAAGGAGTAGGTCTTGTCTATTACATATTGGGTGTATGGAACGGTATCTGAGCGAATTTGAAACCCTTGTTTTATGCATCACCCCACCTCACCTTTCCCGTTAAGCAGCCATAGTGTGTTTTCTAAACGTGTGACTCTGTTCTGTTTTGTAATTCAGTTCAAGTGTAGCGGTTTTTACATTCCCTCTATAAGTGATAGCTTATGATAAGTGTCTTTTTCTGTGTGACTTATTTCACTTAGAATCGTCATACCTAAATCCACTCATCTTGCTTCTACTAGCCTTATGACATTGATTTCATGTCTGAGGGATATTCCTTTGTACATAAGGACCACAACTTCTTTATCCATTTATCTCTTTCCTGGGATATTTAAGGTGTCATGAAGTGGAGGTTCTTGTCAACATAGCAGCCCTAAACATTGGGGTGCCTGTGTCTTGCTGATTTTTAGTTTTCCCAATTTATAGGCCCATGAGTGGATGTGCCCTATGCTCCCTAAGCTGTGTTTTTTCGATGTTTCAGGACACACCGTACACTTCTCCAGAGTGGCTTTTGGCAATTTACATCCCGCCCATTAGCGTAGCAAGGCTGCCATTTCTCCATGGCCTGTACTGCATTTCTGGTTTTGTCACTTTTTGCACCATGGCCCTTTTGACCGATGGGAAGCGAGACTTCTTTGTAGCGCTGATTTGCATTTCCAGGTTGCTTGGTTGGCCAAAAAGGGCGTATGCGTTTTTTCCTGAATATATTCAGGAAAAAACGCTTACGCCCTTTTTGGCCAAGGGCATCACTGTCGACGTTTTGCCACTTTTCATGTGCTTTAAAGGCGATTCGAATCTACCTCCTGAAACCTGTTTCCTGCAATTCTGCCTTGCTTTCAAATCCTCTTCGTTGCCTTCCCTCAATATATCTGTGGATGAGAGTTATCATTTATAACTCTGCAGGTTTGTGAATTGCAGTGCCCCTGAGCTCCATTTTTCAACTCGCTTTTTTGGGAGCTGGCCGCAAAAGCACGGGATTGCCTCAGGCCCTATTCTGGTTCCCGGCGGCAGGCTGAGCCTGTGTTTAATTCTTCTTCCTGATGGGAAATTAGAGTGACCTGTGCCTGTCCCAACACCTAGATCTAGTCTCTCATTGGTTGCCCCTCTTCCCGTTCATCCTCAGGACAAATTGCAACCTGTAGGGAACAGGAGCTTAAAGGTGCTGATTCTCCAAGTAGGGAGATTGCTAGTAAAGTAGCTGGAAAGGCGAACCCGAGCACAAGGAGATGAGAAATTGGGTGCGTTTTAGAAACCTTTCAAAATCACACGGTGTACCATCTTCTGGGTTTCTCATGCATGTTTTCGATGTAGGAAGATGCCCTTGAACCTGGAGATTTGGGACCCATGGGATGGGTACCACACAGTATTACTTTAAAGGATCTGCGTTTGCTCACCCAACCTCACCCAACCTCTAAGCCCCAAGAGTGTCCACCCTTATGTCTCATCCAGCTGTGGGTCTAGATATGGTCAATCCAGGTTGCATCACAGCCTCTGAACGAATTTTGTAAGAATTTCTCTCTCTTTCACTGTCTTTGTTTTACGGGTTTTTAAAAGTAATTTATTTTTATAATGGGGTTTAGCTGCTTTTCACGGCTGTGTTTATGCGGCTTTACACCCACTTGACTCACTTCCAGACAGATATCAATATATAGGTTTTAAGATTCTTACTAGTCACATATATTCTTGTGCGGTGAATAGGGGGTGTTGAGTCCAGTTCACTGAGCAAGGAGTAGGTCTTGTCTATTACATATTGGGTGTATGGAACGGTATCTGAGCGAATTTGAACCCCTTGTTTTATGCATCACCCCACCTCACCTTTCCCGTTAAGCAGCCATAGTGTGTTTTCTAAACGTGTGACTCTGTTCTGTTTTGTAATTCAGTTCAAGTGTAGCGGTTTTTACATTCCCTCTATAAGTGATATCTTATGATAAGTGTCTTTTTCTGTGTGACTTATTTCACTTAGAATCGTCATACCTAAATCCACTCATCTTGCTTCTACTAGCCTTATGACATTGATTTCATGTCTGAGTGATATTCCTTTGTACATAAGGACCACAACTTCTTTATCCATTTATCTCTTTCCTGGGATATTTAAGGTGTCATGAAGTGGAGGTTCTTGTCAACATAGCAGCCCTAAACATTGGGGTGCCTGTGTCTTGCTGATTTTTAGTTTTCCCAATTTATACGCCCATGAGTGGACGTGCCCTATGCTCCCTAAGCTGTGTTTTTTCGATGTTTCAGGACACACCGTACACTTCTCTAGAGTGGCTGTTGGCAATTTACATCCCGCCCATCAGCGTAGCAAGGCTGCCATTTCTCCATGGCCTGTCCTGCATTTCTGGTTTTGACACTTTTTGCAGCATGGCCCTTTTGACCGATGGGAAGCGAGACCTCTTTGTAGCGCTGATTTGCCTTTCCAGTTTGCTTGGTTGGCCAAAAAGGGCGTATGCGTTTTTTCCTGAATATATTCAGGAAAAAACGCATACGCCCTTTTTGGCCAAGGGCATCATTGTCGACGTTTTGCCGCTTTTCATGTGCTTTAAAGGCGATTCGAATCTACCTCCTGAAATCTGCTTCCTGCAATTCTGCCTTGCTTTCAAATCCTCTTCGTTGCCTTCCCTCAATATATCTGTGGATGAGAGTTATCATTTATAACTCTGTGGGTTTGTGAATTGCAGTGTCCCTGAGCTCCATTTTTCAACTCGCTTTTTTGGGAGCTGGCCACAAAAGCGCAAGATTGCCTCAGGCCTTATTCTGGTTCCTGGCGGCAGGCTGAGCCTGTGGTTAATTCTTCTTCCTGATGGGAAAATAGAGTGACCTGTGCCTCTACCAACACCTAGATCTAGTCTCTCATTGGTTGCCCCTCTTCCCGTTCATCCTCAGGACAAATTGCAACCTGTAGGGAACAGGAGCTTAAAGGTGCTGATTCTCCAAGTAGGGAGATTGCTAGTAAAGTAGCTGGAAAGGCGAACCCTAGCACAAGGAGATGAGAAATGGGGTGCGTTTTAGAAACCTTTCAAAATCACACGGTGTACCATCTTCTGGGTTTCTCATGCATGTTTTCGATGTAGGAAGATGCCCTTGAACCTGGAGATTTGGGACCCATGGGATGGGTACCACACAGTATTACTTTAAAGGATCTGCGTTTGCTCACCCAACCTCACCCAAACTCTAAGCCCCAAGAGTGTCCACCCTTATGTCTCATCCAGCTGTGGGTCTAGATATGGTCAATCCAGGTTGCATCACAGCCTCTGAACGAATTTTGTAAGAATTTCTCTCTCTTTCACTGTCTTTGTTTTACGGATTTTTAAAAGTAATTTATTTTTATAATGGGGTTTAGCTGCTTTTCACGGCTGGGTTTATGCGGCTTTACACCCACTTGGCTCACTTCCAGAGAGATATCAATACATAGGTTTTACGATTCTTACTAGTCAGATATATTCTTGTGCGGTGAATAGGGGGTGTTGAGTCCAGTTCACTGAGCAAGGAGTAGGTCTTGTCTATTACATATTGGGTGTATGGAACGGTATCTGAGCGAATTTGAAACCCTTGTTTTATGCATCACCCCACCTCACCTTTCCCGTTAAGCAGCCATAGTGTGTTTTCTAAACGTGTGACTCTGTTCTGTTTTGTAATTCAGTTCAAGTGTAGCGGTTTTTACATTCCCTCTATAAGTGATATCTTATGATAAGTGTCTTTTTCTGTGTGACTTATTTCACTTAGAATCGTCATACCTAAATCCACTCATCTTGCTTCTACTAGCCTTATGACATTGATTTCATGTCTGAGTGATATTCCTTTGTACATAAGGACCACAACTTCTTTATCCATTTATCTCTTTCCTGGGATATTTAAGGTGTCATGAAGTGGAGGTTCTTGTCAACATAGCAGCCCTAAACATTGGGGTGCCTGTGTCTTGCTGATTTTTAGTTTTCCCAATTTATACGCCCATGAGTGGACGTGCCCTATGCTCCCTAAGCTGTGTTTTTTCGATGTTTCAGGACACACCGTACACTTCTCTAGAGTGGCTGTTGGCAATTTACATCCCGCCCATCAGCGTAGCAAGGCTGCCATTTCTCCATGGCCTGTCCTGCATTTCTGGTTTTGACACTTTTTGCAGCATGGCCCTTTTGACCGATGGGAAGCGAGACCTCTTTGTAGCGCTGATTTGCCTTTCCAGTTTGCTTGGTTGGCCAAAAAGGGCGTATGCGTTTTTTCCTGAATATATTCAGGAAAAAACGCATACGCCCTTTTTGGCCAAGGGCATCATTGTCGACGTTTTGCCGCTTTTCATGTGCTTTAAAGGCGATTCGAATCTACCTCCTGAAATCTGCTTCCTGCAATTCTGCCTTGCTTTCAAATCCTCTTCGTTGCCTTCCCTCAATATATCTGTGGATGAGAGTTATCATTTATAACTCTGTGGGTTTGTGAATTGCAGTGTCCCTGAGCTCCATTTTTCAACTCGCTTTTTTGGGAGCTGGCCACAAAAGCGCGAGATTGCCTCAGGCCTTATTCTGGTTCCTGGCGGCAGGCTGAGCCTGTGGTTAATTCTTCTTCCTGATGGGAAAATAGAGTGACCTGTGCCTCTACCAACACCTAGATCTAGTCTCTCATTGGTTGCCCCTCTTCCCGTTCATCCTCAGGACAAATTGCAACCTGTAGGGATCAGGAGCTTAAAGGTGCTGATTCTCCAAGTAGGGAGATTGCTAGTAAAGTAGCTGGAAAGGCGAACCCTAGCACAAGGAGATGAGAAATGGGGTGCGTTTTAGAAACCTTTCAAAATCACACGGTGTACCATCTTCTGGGTTTCTCATGCATGTTTTCGATGTAGGAAGATGCCCTTGAACCTGGAGATTTGGGACCCATGGGATGGGTACCACACAGTATTACTTTAAAGGATCTGCGTTTGCTCACCCAACCTCACCCAACCTCTAAGCCCCAAGAGTGTCCACCCTTATGTCTCATCCAGGTGTGGGTCTAGATATGGTCAATCCAGGTTGCATCACAGCCCCTGAACGAATTTTGTAAGAATTTCTCTCTCTTTCACTGTCTTTGTTTTACGGGTTTTTAAAAGTAATTTATTTTTATAATGGGGTTTAGCTGCTTTTCACGGCTGTGTTTATGCGGCTTTACACCCACTTGACTCACTTCCAGAGAGATATCAATACATAGGTTTTACGATTCTTACTAGTCACATATATTCTTGTGCGGTGAATAGGGGGTGTTGAGTCCAGTTCACTGAGCAAGGAGTAGGTCTTGTCTATTACATATTGGGTGTATGGAACAGTATCTGAGCGAATTTGAAACCCTTGTTTTATGCATCACCCCACCTCACCTTTCCCGTTAAGCAGCCATAGTGTGTTTTCTAAACGTGTGACTCTGTTCTGTTTTGTAATTCAGTTCAAGTGTAGCGGTTTTTACATTCCCTCTATAAGTGATATCTTATGATAAGTGTCTTTTTCTGTGTGACTTATTTCACTTAGAATCGTCATACCTAAATCCACTCATCTTGCTTCTACTAGCCTTATGATATTGATTTCATGTCTGAGTGATATTCCTTTGTACATAAGGACCACAACTTCTTTATCCATTTTTCTCTTTCCTGGGATATTTAAGGTGTCATGAAGTGGAGGTTCTTGTCAACATAGCAGCCCTAAACATTGGGGTGCCTGTGTCTTGCTGATTTTTAGTTTTCCCAATTTATACGCCCATGAGTGGACGTGCCCTATGCTCCCTAAGCTGTGTTTTTTCGATGTTTCAGGACACACCGTACACTTCTCCAGAGTGGCTTTTGGCAATTTACATCCCGCCCATCAGCGTAGCAAGGCTGCCATTTCTCCATGGCCTGTACTGCATTTCTGGTTTTGACACTTTTTGCAGCATGGCCCCTTTGACCGATGGGAAGCGAGACTTCTTTGTAGCGCTGATTTGCCTTTCCAGGTTGCTTGGTTGGCCAAAAAGGGCGTATGCGTTTTTTCCTGAATATATTCAGGAAAAAACGCATACGCCCTTTTTGGCCAAGGGCATCACTGTCGACGTTTTGCCGCTTTTCATGTGCTTTAAAGGCCATTCGAATCTACCTCCTGAAATCTCTTTCCTGCAATTCTGCCTTGCTTTCAAATCCTCTTCGTTGCCTTCCCTCAATATATCTGTGGATGAGAGTTATCATTTATAACTCTGCGGGTTTGTGAATTGCAGTGTCCCTGAGCTCCATTTTTCAACTCGCTTTTTTGGGAGCTGGCCGCAAAAGCGCGGGATTGCCTCAGGCCCTATTCTGGTTCCTGGAGGCAGGCAGAGCCTGTGGTTAATTCTTCTTCCTGATGGGAAAATAGAGTGACCTGTGCCTGTCCCAACACCTAGATCTAGTCTCTCATTGGTTGCCCCTCTTCCCGTTCATCCTCAGGACAAATTGCAACCTGTAGGGAACAGGAGCTTAAAGGTGCTGATTCTCCAAGTAGGGAGATTGCTAGTAAAGTAGCTGGAAAGGCGAACCCGAGCACAAGGAGATGAGAAATTGGGTGCGTTTTAGAAACCTTTCAAAATCACACGGTGCACCATCTTCTGGGTTTCTCATGCATGTTTTCGATGTAGGAAGATGCCCTTGAACCTGGAGATTTGGGACCCATGGGATGGGTACCACACAGTATTACTTTAAAGGGTCTGCGTTTGCTCACCCAACCTCACCCAACCTCTAAGCCCCAAGAGTGTCCACCCTTATGTCTCATCCAGCTGTGGGTCTAGATATGGTCAATCCAGGTTGCATCACAGCCTCTGAACGAATTTTGTAAGAATTTCTCTCTCTTTCACTGTCTTTGTTTTACGGGTTTTTAAAAGTAATTTATTTTTATAATGGGGTTTAGCTGCTTTTCACGGCTGTGTTTATGCAGCTTTACACCCACTTGACACACTTCCAGAGAGATATCAATACATAGGTTTTACGATTCTTACTAGTCACATATATTCTTGTGCGGTGAATAGGGGTTGTTGAGTCCAGTTCACTGAGCAAGGAGTAGGTCTTGTCTATTACATATTGGGTGTATGGAACAGTATCTGAGCGAATTTGAAACCCTTGTTTTATGCATCACCCCACCTCACCTTTCCCGTTAAGCAGCCATAGTGTGTTTTCTAAACGTGTGACTCTGTTCTGTTTTGTAATTCAGTTCAAGTGTAGCGGTTTTTACATTCCCTCTATAAGTGATATCTTATGATAAGTGTCTTTTTCTGTGTGACTTATTTCACTTAGAATCGTCATACCTAAATCCACTCATCTTGCTTCTACTAGCCTTATGACATTGATTTCATGTCTGAGTGATATTCCTTTGTACATAAGGACCACAACTTCTTTATCCATTTTTCTCTTTCCTGGGATATTTAAGGTGTCATGAAGTGGAGGTTCTTGTCAACATAGCAGCCCTAAACATTGGGGTGCCTGTGTCTTGCTGATTTTTAGTTTTCCCAATTTATACGCCCATGAGTGGACGTGCCCTATGCTCCCTAAGCTGTGTTTTTTCGATGTTTCAGGACACACCGTACACTTCTCTAGAGTGGCTGTTGGCAATTTACATCCCGCCCATCAGCGTAGCAAGGCTGCCATTTCTCCATGGCCTGTCCTGCATTTCTGGTTTTGACACTTTTTGCAGCATGGCCCTTTTGACCGATGGGAAGCGAGACCTCTTTGTAGCGCTGATTTGCCTTTCCAGGTTGCTTGGTTGGCCAAAAAGGGCGTATGCGTTTTTTCCTGAATATATTCAGGAAAAAACGCATACGCCCTTTTTGGCCAAGGGCATCATTGTCGACGTTTTGCCGCTTTTCATGTGCTTTAAAGGCGATTCGAATCTACCTCCTGAAATCTGCTTCCTGCAATTCTGCCTTGCTTTCAAATCCTCTTCGTTGCCTTCCCTCAATATATCTGTGGATGAGAGTTATCATTTATAACTCTGCGGGTTTGTGAATTGCAGTGTTCCTGAGCTCCATTTTTCAACTCGCTTTTTTGGGAGCTGGCCACAAAAGCGCGAGATTGCCTCAGGCCTTATTCTGGTTCCTGGCGGCAGGCTGAGCCTGTGGTTAATTCTTCTTCCTGATGGGAAAATAGAGTGACCTGTGCCTCTACCAACACCTAGATCTAGTCTCTCATTGGTTGCCCCTCTTCCCGTTCATCCTCAGGACAAATTGCAACCTGTAGGGAACAGGAGCTTAAAGGTGCTGATTCTCCAAGTAGGGAGATTGCTAGTAAAGTAGCTGGAAAGGCGAACCCTAGCACAAGGAGATGAGAAATGGGGTGCGTTTTAGAAACCTTTCAAAATCACACGGTGTACCATCTTCTGGGTTTCTCATGCATGTTTTCGATGTAGGAAGATGCCCTTGAACCTGGAGATTTGGGACCCATGGGATGGGTACCACGCAGTATTACTTTAAAGGGTCTGAGTTTTCTCTCCCAACCTCACCCAACCTCTCAGCCCCAAGAGTGTCCACCCTTATGTCTCATCCAGGTGTGGGTCTAGATATGGTCAATCCAGGTTGCATCACAGCCCCTGAACGAATTTTGTAAGAATTTCTCTCTCTTTCACTGTCTTTGTTTTACGGGTTTTTAAAAGTAATTTATTTTTATAATGGGGTTTAGCTGCTTTTCACGGCTGTGTTTATGCGGCTTTACACCCACTTGGCTCACTTCCAGAGAGATATCAATACATAGGTTTTACGATTCTTACTAGTCAGATATATTCTTGTGCGGTGAATAGGGGGTGTTGAGTCCAGTTCACTGAGCAAGGAGTAGGTCTTGTCTATTACATATTGGGTGTATGGAACGGTATCTGAGCGAATTTGAAACCCTTGTTTTATGCATCACCCCACCTCACCTTTCCCGTTAAGCAGCCATAGTGTGTTTTCTAAACGTGTGACTCTGTTCTGTTTTGTAATTCAGTTCAAGTGTAGCGGTTTTTACATTCCCTCTATAAGTGATAGCTTATGATAAGTGTCTTTTTCTGTGTGACTTATTTCACTTAGAATCGTCATACCTAAATCCACTCATCTTGCTTCTACTAGCCTTATGACATTGATTTCATGTCTGAGGGATATTCCTTTGTACATAAGGACCACAACTTCTTTATCCATTTATCTCTTTCCTGGGATATTTAAGGTGTCATGAAGTGGAGGTTCTTGTCAACATAGCAGCCCTAAACATTGGGGTGCCTGTGTCTTGCTGATTTTTAGTTTTCCCAATTTATACGCCCATGAGTGGATGTGCCCTATGCTCCCTAAACTGTGTTTTTTCGATGTTTCAGGACACACCGTACACTTCTCCAGAGTGGCTTTTGGCAATTTGCATCCCGCCCATTAGCGTAGCAAGGCTGCCATTTCTCCATGGCCTGTACAGCATTTCTGGTTTTGTCACTTTTTGCAGCATGGCCCTTTTGACCGATGGGAAGCGAGACTTCTTTGTAGCGCTGATTTGCCTTTCCAGGTTGCTTGGTTGGCCAAAAAGGGCGTATGCGTTTTTTCCTGAATATATTCAGGAAAAAACGCTTACGCCCTTTTTGGCCAAGGGCATCACTGTCGACGTTTTGCCACTTTTCATGTGCTTTAAAGGCGATTCGAATCTACCTCCTGAAACCTGTTTCCTGCAATTCTGCCTTGCTTTCAAATCCTCTTCGTTGCCTTCCCTCAATATATCTGTGGATGAGAGTTATCATTTATAACTCTGCAGGTTTGTGAATTGCAGTGCCCCTGAGCTCCATTTTTCAACTCGCTTTTTTGGGAGCTGGCCGCAAAAGCACGGGATTGCCTCAGGCCCTATTCTGGTTCCCGGCGGCAGGCTGAGCCTGTGTTTAATTCTTCTTCCTGATGGGAAATTAGAGTGACCTGTGCCTGTCCCAACACCTAGATCTAGTCTCTCATTGGTTGCCCCTCTTCCCGTTCATCCTCAGGACAAATTGCAACCTGTAGGGAACAGGAGCTTAAAGGTGCTGATTCTCCAAGTAGGGAGATTGCTAGTAAAGTAGCTGGAAAGGCGAACCCGAGCACAAGGAGATGAGAAATTGGGTGCGTTTTAGAAACCTTTCAAAATCACACGGTGTACCATCTTCTGGGGTTCTCATGCATGTTTTCGATGTAGGAAGATGCCCTTGAACCTGGAGATTTGGGACCCATGGGATGGGTACCACACAGTATTACTTTAAAGGATCTGCGTTTGCTCACCCAACCTCACCCAACCTCTAAGCCCCAAGAGTGTCCATCCTTATGTCTCATCCAGCTGTGGGTCTAGATATGGTCAATCCAGGTTGCATCACAGCCTCTGAACGAATTTTGTAAGAATTTCTCTCTCTTTCACTGTCTTTGTTTTACGGGTTTTTAAAAGTAATTTATTTTTATAATGGGGTTTAGCTGCTTTTCACGGCTGTGTTTATGCGGCTTTACACCCACTTGACTCACTTCCAGACAGATATCAATATATAGGTTTTAAGATTCTTACTAGTCACATATATTCTTGTGCGGTGAATAGGGGGTGTTGAGTCCAGTTCACTGAGCAAGGAGTAGGTCTTGTCTATTACATATTGGGTGTATGGAACGGTATCTGAGCGAATTTGAAACCCTTGTTTTATGCATCACCCCACCTCACCTTTCCCGTTAAGCAGCCATAGTGTGTTTTCTAAACGTGTGACTCTGTTCTGTTTTGTAATTCAGTTCAAGTGTAGCGGTTTTTACATTCCCTCTATAAGTGATATCTTATGATAAGTGTCTTTTTCTGTGTGACTTATTTCACTTAGAATCGTCATACCTAAATCCACTCATCTTGCTTCTACTAGCCTTATGACATTGATTTCATGTCTGAGTGATATTCCTTTGTACATAAGGACCACAACTTCTTTATCCATTTTTCTCTTTCCTGGGATATTTAAGGTGTCATGAAGTGGAGGTTCTTGTCAACATAGCAGCCCTAAACATTGGGGTGCCTGTGTCTTGCTGATTTTTAGTTTTCCCAATTTATACGCCCATGAGTGGACGTGCCCTATGCTCCCTAAGCTGTGTTTTTTCGATGTTTCAGGACACACCGTACACTTCTCTAGAGTGGCTGTTGGCAATTTACATCCCGCCCATCAGCGTAGCAAGGCTGCCATTTCTCCATGGCCTGTCCTGCATTTCTGGTTTTGACACTTTTTGCAGCATGGCCCTTTTGACCGATGGGAAGCGAGACCTCTTTGTAGCGCTGATTTGCCTTTCCAGGTTGCTTGGTTGGCCAAAAAGGGCGTATGCGTTTTTTCCTGAATATATTCAGGAAAAAACGCATACGCCCTTTTTGGCCAAGGGCATCATTGTCGACGTTTTGCCGCTTTTCATGTGCTTTAAAGGCGATTCGAATCTACCTCCTGAAATCTGCTTCCTGCAATTCTGCCTTGCTTTCAAATCCTCTTCGTTGCCTTCCCTCAATATATCTGTGGATGAGAGTTATCATTTATAACTCTGCGGGTTTGTGAATTGCAGTGTCCCTGAGCTCCATTTTTCAACTCGCTTTTTTGGGAGCTGGCCGCAAAAGCGCGGGATTGCCTCAGGCCCTATTCTGGTTCCTGGAGGCAGGCAGAGCCTGTGGTTAATTCTTCTTCCTGATGGGAAAATAGAGTGACCTGTGCCTGTCCCAACACCTAGATCTAGTCTCTCATTGGTTGCCCCTCTTCCCGTTCATCCTCAGGACAAATTGCAACCTGTAGGGAACAGGAGCTTAAAGGTGCTGATTCTCCAAGTAGGGAGATTGCTAGTAAAGTAGCTGGAAAGGCGAACCCGAGCACAAGGAGATGAGAAATTGGGTGCGTTTTAGAAACCTTTCAAAATCACACGGTGCACCATCTTCTGGGTTTCTCATGCATGTTTTCGATGTAGGAAGATGCCCTTGAACCTGGAGATTTGGGACCCATGGGATGGGTACCACACAGTATTACTTTAAAGGGTCTGCGTTTGCTCACCCAACCTCACCCAACCTCTAAGCCCCAAGAGTGTCCACCCTTATGTCTCATCCAGCTGTGGGTCTAGATATGGTCAATCCAGGTTGCATCACAGCCTCTGAACGAATTTTGTAAGAATTTCTCTCTCTTTCACTGTCTTTGTTTTACGGGTTTTTAAAAGTAATTTATTTTTATAATGGGGTTTAGCTGCTTTTCACGGCTGTGTTTATGCAGCTTTACACCCACTTGACACACTTCCAGAGAGATATCAATACATAGGTTTTACGATTCTTACTAGTCACATATATTCTTGTGCGGTGAATAGGGGTTGTTGAGTCCAGTTCACTGAGCAAGGAGTAGGTCTTGTCTATTACATATTGGGTGTATGGAACAGTATCTGAGCGAATTTGAAACCCTTGTTTTATGCATCACCCCACCTCACCTTTCCCGTTAAGCAGCCATAGTGTGTTTTCTAAACGTGTGACTCTGTTCTGTTTTGTAATTCAGTTCAAGCGTAGCGGTTTTTACATTCCCTCTATAAGTGATATCTTATGATAAGTGTCTTTTTCTGTGTGACTTATTTCACTTAGAATCGTCATACCTAAATCCACTCATCTTGCTTCTACTAGCCTTATGACATTGATTTCATGTCTGAGTGATATTCCTTTGTACATAAGGACCACAACTTCTTTATCCATGTTTCTCTTTCCTGGGATATTTAAGGTGTCATGAAGTGGAGGTTCTTGTCAACATAGCAGCCCTAAACATTGGGGTGCCTGTGTCTTGCTGATTTTTAGTTTTCCCAATTTATACGCCCATGAGTGGACGTGCCCTATGCTCCCTAAGCTGTGTTTTTTCGATGTTTCAGGACACACCGTACACTTCTCTAGAGTGGCTGTTGGCAATTTACATCCCGCCCATCAGCGTAGCAAGGCTGCCATTTCTCCATGGCCTGTCCTGCATTTCTGGTTTTGACACTTTTTGCAGCATGGCCCTTTTGACCGATGGGAAGCGAGACCTCTTTTTAGCGCTGATTTGCCTTTCCAGGTTGCTTGGTTGGCCAAAAAGGGCGTATGCGTTTTTTCCTGAATATATTCAGGAAAAAACGCATACGCCCTTTTTGGCCAAGGGCATCATTGTCGACGTTTTGCCGCTTTTCATGTGCTTTAAAGGCGATTCGAATCTACCTCCTGAAATCTGCTTCCTGCAAATCTGCCTTGCTTTCAAATCCTCTTCGTTGCCTTCCCTCAATATATCTGTGGATGAGAGTTATCATTTATAACTCTGCGGGTTTGTGAATTGCAGTGTCCCTGAGCTCCATTTTTCAACTCGCTTTTTTGGGAGCTGGCCACAAAAGCGCGGGATTGCCTCAGGCCTTATTCTGGTTCCTGGCGGCAGGCTGAGCCTGTGGTTAATTCTTCTTCCTGATGGGAAAATAGAGTGACCTGTGCCTCTACCAACACCTAGATCTAGTCTCTCATTGGTTGCCCCTCTTCCTGTTCATCCTCAGGACAAACTGCAACCTGTAGGGAACAGGAGCTTAAAGGTGCTGATTCTCCAAGTAGGGAGATTGCTAGTAAAGTAGCTGGAAAGGCGCACCCTAGCACAAGGAGATGAGAAATGGGGTGCGTTTTAGAAACCTTTCAAAATCACACGGTGTACCATCTTCTGGGTTTCTCATGCATGTTTTCGATGTAGGAAGATGCCCTTGAACCTGGAGATTTGGGACCCATGGGATGGGTACCACGCAGTATTACTTTAAAGGGTCTGAGTTTGCTCTCCCAACCTCACCCAACCTCTCAGCCCCAAGAGTGTCCACCCTTATGTCTCATCCAGGTGTGGGTCTAGATATGGTCAATCCAGGTTGCATCACAGCCCCTGAACCAATTTTGTAAGAATTTCTCTCTCTTTCACTGTCTTTGTTTTACGGGTTTTTAAAAGTAATTTATTTTTATAATGGGGTTTAGCTGCTTTTCACGGCTGTGTTTATGCGGCTTTACACCCACTTGGCTCACTTCCAGAGAGATATCAATACATAGGTTTTACGATTCTTACTAGTCAGATATATTCTTGTGCAGTGAATAGGGGGTGTTGAGTCCAGTTCACTGAGCAAGGAGTAGGTCTTGTCTATTACATATTGGGTGTATGGAACGGTATCTGAGCGAATTTGAAACCCTTGTTTTATGCATCACCCCACCTCACCTTTCCCGTTAAGCAGCCATAGTGTGTTTTCTAAACGTGTGACTCTGTTCTGTTTTGTAATTCAGTTCAAGTGTAGCGGTTTTTACATTCCCTCTATAAGTGATAGCTTATGATAAGTGTCTTTTTCTGTGTGACTTATTTCACTTAGAATCGTCATACCTAAATCCACTCATCTTGCTTCTACTAGCCTTATGACATTGATTTCATGTCTGAGGGATATTCCTTTGTACATAAGGACCACAACTTCTTTATCCATTTATCTCTTTCCTGGGATATTTAAGGTGTCATGAAGTGGAGGTTCTTGTCAACATAGCAGCCCTAAACATTGGGGTGCCTGTGTCTTGCTGATTTTTAGTTTTCCCAATTTATACGCCCATGAGTGGATGTGCCCTATGCTCCCTAAGCTGTGTTTTTTCGATGTTTCAGGACACACCGTACACTTCTCCAGAGTGGCTTTTGGCAATTTACATCCCGCCCATTAGCGTAGCAAGGCTGCCATTTCTCCATGGCCTGTACTGCATTTCTGGTTTTGTCACTTTTTGCACCATGGCCCTTTTGACCGATGGGAAGCGAGACTTCTTTGTAGCGCTGATTAGCCTTTCCAGGTTGCTTGGTTGGCCAAAAAGTGCGTATGCGTTTTTTCCTGAATATATTCAGGAAAAAACGCTTACGCCCTTTTTGGCCAAGGGCATCACTGTCGACGTTTTGCCACTTTTCATGTGCTTTAAAGGCGATTCGAATCTACCTCCTGAAACCTGTTTCCTGCAATTCTGCCTTGCTTTCAAATCCTCTTCGTTGCCTTCCCTCAATATATCTGTGGATGAGAGTTATCATTTATAACTCTGCAGGTTTGTGAATTGCAGTGCCCCTGAGCTCCATTTTTCAACTCGCTTTTTTGGGAGCTGGCCGCAAAAGCACGGGATTGCCTCAGGCCCTATTCTGGTTCCCGGCGGCAGGCTGAGCCTGTGTTTAATTCTTCTTCCTGATGGGAAATTAGAGTGACCTGTGCCTGTCCCAACACCTAGATCTAGTCTCTCATTGGTTGCCCCTCTTCCCGTTCATCCTCAGGACAAATTGCAACCTGTAGGGAACAGGAGCTTAAAGGTGCTGATTCTCCAAGTAGGGAGATTGCTAGTAAAGTAGCTGGAAAGGCGAACCCGAGCACAAGGAGATGAGAAATTGGGTGCGTTTTAGAAACCTTTCAAAATCACACGGTGTACCATCTTCTGGGTTTCTCATGCATGTTTTCGATGTAGGAAGATGCCCTTGAACCTGGAGATTTGGGACCCATGGGATGGGTACCACACAGTATTACTTTAAAGGATCTGCGTTTGCTCACCCAACCTCACCCAACCTCTAAGCCCCAAGAGTGTCCACCCTTATGTCTCATCCAGCTGTGGGTCTAGATATGGTCAATCCAGGTTGCATCACAGCCTCTGAACGAATTTTGTAAGAATTTCTCTCTCTTTCACTGTCTTTGTTTTACGGGTTTTTAAAAGTAATTTATTTTTATAATGGGGTTTAGCTGCTTTTCACGGCTGTGTTTATGCGGCTTTACACCCACTTGACTCACTTCCAGACAGATATCAATATATAGGTTTTAAGATTCTTACTAGTCACATATATTCTTGTGCGGTGAATAGGGGGTGTTGAGTCCAGTTCACTGAGCAAGGAGTAGGTCTTGTCTATTACATATTGGGTGTATGGAACGGTATCTGAGCGAATTTGAAACCCTTGTTTTATGCATCACCCCACCTCACCTTTCCCGTTAAGCAGCCATAGTGTGTTTTCTAAACGTGTGACTCTGTTCTGTTTTGTAATTCAGTTCAAGTGTAGCGGTTTTTACATTCCCTCTATAAGTGATATCTTATGATAAGTGTCTTTTTCTGTGTGACTTATTTCACTTAGAATCGTCATACCTAAATCCACTCATCTTGCTTCTACTAGCCTTATGACATTGATTTCATGTCTGAGTGATATTCCTTTGTACATAAGGACCACAACTTCTTTATCCATTTTTCTCTTTCCTGGGATATTTAAGGTGTCATGAAGTGGAGGTTCTTGTCAACATAGCAGCCCTAAACATTGGGGTGCCTGTGTCTTGCTGATTTTTAGTTTTCCCAATTTATACGCCCATGAGTGGACGTGCCCTATGCTCCCTAAGCTGTGTTTTTTCGATGTTTCAGGACACACCGTACACTTCTCTAGAGTGGCTGTTGGCAATTTACATCCCGCCCATCAGCGTAGCAAGGCTGCCATTTCTCCATGGCCTGTCCTGCATTTCTGGTTTTGACACTTTTTGCAGCATGGCCCTTTTGACCGATGGGAAGCGAGACCTCTTTGTAGCGCTGATTTGCCTTTCCAGTTTGCTTGGTTGGCCAAAAAGGGCGTATGCGTTTTTTCCTGAATATATTCAGGAAAAAACGCATACGCCCTTTTTGGCCAAGGGCATCATTGTCGACGTTTTGCCGCTTTTCATGTGCTTTAAAGGCGATTCGAATCTACCTCCTGAAATCTGCTTCCTGCAATTCTGCCTTGCTTTCAAATCCTCTTCGTTGCCTTCCCTCAATATATCTGTGGATGAGAGTTATCATTTATAACTCTGTGGGTTTGTGAATTGCAGTGTCCCTGAGCTCCATTTTTCAACTCGCTTTTTTGGGAGCTGGCCACAAAAGCGCGAGATTGCCTCAGGCCTTATTCTGGTTCCTGGCGGCAGGCTGAGCCTGTGGTTAATTCTTCTTCCTGATGGGAAAATAGAGTGATCTGTGCCTCTACCAACACCTAGATCTAGTCTCTCATTGGTTGCCCCTCTTCCCGTTCATCCTCAGGACAAATTGCAACCTGTAGGGAACAGGAGCTTAAAGGTGCTGATTCTCCAAGTAGGGAGATTGCTAGTAAAGTAGCTGGAAAGGCGAACCCTAGCACAAGGAGATGAGAAATGGGGTGCGTTTTAGAAACCTTTCAAAATCACACGGTGTACCATCTTCTGGGTTTCTCATGCATGTTTTCGATGTAGGAAGATGCCCTTGAACCTGGAGATTTGGGACCCATGGGATGGGTACCACGCAGTATTACTTTAAAGGGTCTGCGTTTGCTCTCCCAACCTCACCCAACCTCTCAGCCCCAAGAGTGTCCACCCTTATGTCTCATCCAGGTGTGGGTCTAGATATGGTCAATCCAGGTTGCATCACAGCCCCTGAACGAATTTTGTAAGAATTTCTCTCTCTTTCACTGTCTTTGTTTTACGGGTTTTTAAAAGTAATTTATTTTTATAATGGGGTTTAGCTGCTTTTCACGGCTGTGTTTATGCGGCTTTACACCCACTTGGCTCACTTCCAGAGAGATATCAATACATAGGTTTTACGATTCTTACTAGTCAGATATATTCTTGTGCGGTGAATAGGGGGTGTTGAGTCCAGTTCACTGAGCAAGGAGTAGGTCTTGTCTATTACATATTGGGTGTATGGAACGGTATCTGAGCGAATTTGAAACCCTTGTTTTATGCATCACCCCACCTCACCTTTCCCGTTAAGCAGCCATAGTGTGTTTTCTAAACGTGTGACTCTGTTCTGTTTTGTAATTCAGTTCAAGTGTAGCGGTTTTTACATTCCCTCTATAAGTGATAGCTTATGATAAGTGTCTTTTTCTGTGTGACTTATTTCACTTAGAATCGTCATACCTAAATCCACTCATCTTGCTTCTACTAGCCTTATGACATTGATTTCATGTCTGAGGGATATTCCTTTGTACATAAGGACCACAACTTCTTTATCCATTTATCTCTTTCCTGGGATATTTAAGGTGTCATGAAGTGGAGGTTCTTGTCAACATAGCAGCCCTAAACATTGGGGTGCCTGTGTCTTGCTGATTTTTAGTTTTCCCAATTTATACGCCCATGAGTGGATGTGCCCTATGCTCCCTAAGCTGTGTTTTTTCGATGTTTCAGGACACAGCGTACACTTCTCCAGAGTGGCTTTTGGCAATTTACATCCCGCCCATTAGCGTAGCAAGGCTGCCATTTCTCCATGGCCTGTACTGCATTTCTGGTTTTCTCACTTTTTGCAGCATGGCCCTTTTGACCGATGGGAAGCGAGACTTCTTTGTAGCGCTGATTTGCCTTTCCAGGTTGCTTGGTTGGCCAAAAAGGGCGTATGCGTTTTTTCCTGAATATATTCAGGAAAAAACGCTTACGCCCTTTTTGGCCAAGGGCATCACTGTCGACGTTTTGCCACTTTTCATGTGCTTTAAAGGCGATTCGAATCTACCTCCTGAAACCTGTTTCCTGCAATTCTGCCTTGCTTTCAAATCCTCTTCGTTGCCTTCCCTCAATATATCTGTGGATGAGAGTTATCATTTATAACTCTGCAGGTTTGTGAATTGCAGTGCCCCTGAGCTCCATTTTTCAACTCGCTTTTTTGGGAGCTGGCCGCAAAAGCACGGGATTGCCTCAGGCCCTATTCTGGTTCCCAGCGGCAGGCTGAGCCTGTGTTTAATTCTTCTTCCTGATGGGAAAATAGAGTGAGCTGTGCCTGTCCCAACACCTAGATCTAGTCTCTCATTGGTTGCCCCTCTTCCCGTTCATCCTCAGGACAAATTGCAACCTGTAGGGAACAGGAGCTTAAAGGTGCTGATTCTCCAAGTAGGGAGATTGCTAGTAAAGTAGCTGGAAAGGCGAACCCGAGCACAAGGAGATGAGAAATTGGGTGCGTTTTAGAAACCTTTCAAAATCACACGGTGTACCATCTTCTGGGTTTCTCATGCATGTTTTCGATGTAGGAAGATGCCCTTGAACCTGGAGATTTGGGACCCATGGGATGGGTACCACACAGTATTACTTTAAAGGATCTGCGTTTGCTCACCCAACCTCACCCAACCTCTAAGCCCCAAGAGTGTCCACCCTTATGTCTCATCCAGCTGTGGGTCTAGATATGGTCAATCCAGGTTGCATCACAGCCTCTGAACGAATTTTGTAAGAATTTCTCTCTCTTTCACTGTCTTTGTTTTACGGGTTTTTAAAAGTAATTTATTTTTATAATGGGGTTTAGCTGCTTTTCACGGCTGTGTTTATGCGGCTTTACACCCACTTGACTCACTTCCAGACAGATATCAATATATAGGTTTTAAGATTCTTACTAGTCACATATATTCTTGTGCGGTGAATAGGGGGTGTTGAGTCCAGTTCACTGAGCAAGGAGTAGGTCTTGTCTATTACATATTGGGTGTATGGAACGGTATCTGAGCGAATTTGAAACCCTTGTTTTATGCATCACCCCACCTCACCTTTCCCGTTAAGCAGCCATAGTGTGTTTTCTAAACGTGTGACTCTGTTCTGTTTTGTAATTCAGTTCAAGTGTAGCGGTTTTTACATTCCCTCTATAAGTGATATCTTATGATAAGTGTCTTTTTCTGTGTGACTTATTTCACTTAGAATCGTCATACCTAAATCCACTCATCTTGCTTCTACTAGCCTTATGACATTGATTTCATGTCTGAGTGATATTCCTTTGTACATAAGGACCACAACTTCTTTATCCATTTTTCTCTTTCCTGGGATATTTAAGGTGTCATGAAGTGGAGGTTCTTGTCAACATAGCAGCCCTAAACATTGGGGTGCCTGTGTCTTGCTGATTTTTAGTTTTCCCAATTTATACGCCCATGAGTGGACGTGCCCTATGCTCCCTAAGCTGTGTTTTTTCGATGTTTCAGGACACACCGTACACTTCTCTAGAGTGGCTGTTGGCAATTTACATCCCGCCCATCAGCGTAGCAAGGCTGCCATTTCTCCATGGCCTGTCCTGCATTTCTGGTTTTGACACTTTTTGCAGCATGGCCCTTTTGACCGATGGGAAGCGAGACCTCTTTGTAGCGCTGATTTGCCTTTCCAGGTTGCTTGGTTGGCCAAAAAGGGCGTATGCGTTTTTTCCTGAATATATTCAGGAAAAAACGCATACGCCCTTTTTGGCCAAGGGCATCATTGTCGACGTTTTGCCGCTTTTCATGTGCTTTAAAGGCGATTCGAATCTACCTCCTGAAATCTGCTTCCTGCAATTCTGCCTTGCTTTCAAATCCTCTTCGTTGCCTTCCCTCAATATATCTGTGGATGAGAGTTATCATTTATAACTCTGTGGGTTTGTGAATTGCAGTGTCCCTGAGCTCCATTTTTCAACTCGCTTTTTTGGGAGCTGGCCACAAAAGCGCGAGATTGCCTCAGGCCTTATTCTGGTTCCTGGCGGCAGGCTGAGCCTGTGGTTAATTCTTCTTCCTGATGGGAAAATAGAGTGACCTGTGCCTCTACCAACACCTAGATCTAGTCTCTCATTGGTTGCCCCTCTTCCCGTTCATCCTCAGGACAAATTGCAACCTGTAGGGAACAGGAGCTTAAAGGTGCTGATTCTCCAAGTAGGGAGATTGCTAGTAAAGTAGCTGGAAAGGCGAACCCTAGCACAAGGAGATGAGAAATGGGGTGCGTTTTAGAAACCTTTCAAAATCACACGGTGTACCATCTTCTGGGTTTCTCATGCATGTTTTCGATGTAGGAAGATGCCCTTGAACCTGGAGATTTGGGACCCATGGGATGGGTACCACGCAGTATTACTTTAAAGGGTCTGCGTTTGCTCTCCCAACCTCACCCAACCTCTCAGCCCCAAGAGTGTCCACCCTTATGTCTCATCCAGGTGTGGGTCTAGATATGGTCAATCCAGGTTGCATCACAGCCCCTGAACGAATTTTGTAAGAATTTCTCTCTCTTTCACTGTCTTTGTTTTACGGGTTTTTAAAAGTAATTTATTTTTATAATGGGGTTTAGCTGCTTTTCACGGCTGTGTTTATGCGGCTTTACACCCACTTGGCTCACTTCCAGAGAGATATCAATACATAGGTTTTACGATTCTTACTAGTCAGATATATTCTTGTGCGGTGAATAGGGGGTGTTGAGTCCAGTTCACTGAGCAAGGAGTAGGTCTTGTCTATTACATATTGGGTGTATGGAACGGTATCTGAGCGAATTTGAAACCCTTGTTTTATGCATCACCCCACCTCACCTTTCCCGTTAAGCAGCCATAGTGTGTTTTCTAAACGTGTGACTCTGTTCTGTTTTGTAATTCAGTTCAAGTGTAGCGGTTTTTACATTCCCTCTATAAGTGATAGCTTATGATAAGTGTCTTTTTCTGTGTGACTTATTTCACTTAGAATCGTCATACCTAAATCCACTCATCTTGCTTCTACTAGCCTTATGACATTGATTTCATGTCTGAGGGATATTCCTTTGTACATAAGGACCACAACTTCTTTATCCATTTATCTCTTTCCTGGGATATTTAAGGTGTCATGAAGTGGAGGTTCTTGTCAACATAGCAGCCCTAAACATTGGGGTGCCTGTGTCTTGCTGATTTTTAGTTTTCCCAATTTATACGCCCATGAGTGGATGTGCCCTATGCTCCCTAAGCTGTGTTTTTTCGATGTTTCAGGACACAGCGTACACTTCTCCAGAGTGGCTTTTGGCAATTTACATCCCGCCCATTAGCGTAGCAAGGCTGCCATTTCTCCATGGCCTGTACTGCATTTCTGGTTTTCTCACTTTTTGCAGCATGGCCCTTTTGACCGATGGGAAGCGAGACTTCTTTGTAGCGCTGATTTGCCTTTCCAGGTTGCTTGGTTGGCCAAAAAGGGCGTATGCGTTTTTTCCTGAATATATTCAGGAAAAAACGCTTACGCACTTTTTGGCCAAGGGCATCACTGTCGACGTTTTGCCACTTTTCATGTGCTTTAAAGGCGATTCGAATCTACCTCCTGAAACCTGTTTCCTGCAATTCTGCCTTGCTTTCAAATCCTCTTCGTTGCCTTCCCTCAATATATCTGTGGATGAGAGTTATCATTTATAACTCTGCAGGTTTGTGAATTGCAGTGCCCCTGAGCTCCATTTTTCAACTCGCTTTTTTGGGAGCTGGCCGCAAAAGCACGGGATTGCCTCAGGCCCTATTCTGGTTCCCAGCGGCAGGCTGAGCCTGTGTTTAATTCTTCTTCCTGATGGGAAATTAGAGTGACCTGTGCCTGTCCCAACACCTAGATCTAGTCTCTCATTGGTTGCCCCTCTTCCCGTTCATCCTCAGGACAAATTGCAACCTGTAGGGAACAGGAGCTTAAAGGTGCTGATTCTCCAAGTAGGGAGATTGCTAGTAAAGTAGCTGGAAAGGCGAACCCGAGCACAAGGAGATGAGAAATTGGGTGCGTTTTAGAAACCTTTCAAAATCACACGGTGTACCATCTTCTGGGTTTCTCATGCATGTTTTCGATGTAGGAAGATGCCCTTGAACCTGGAGATTTGGGACCCATGGGATGGGTACCACACAGTATTACTTTAAAGGATCTGCGTTTGCTCACCCAACCTCACCCAACCTCTAAGCCCCAAGAGTGTCCACCCTTATGTCTCATCCAGCTGTGGGTCTAGATATGGTCAATCCAGGTTGCATCACAGCCTCTGAACGAATTTTGTAAGAATTTCTCTCTCTTTCACTGTCTTTGTTTTACGGGTTTTTAAAAGTAATTTATTTTTATAATGGGGTTTAGCTGCTTTTCACGGCTGAGTTTATGCGGCTTTACACCCACTTGACTCACTTCCAGACAGATATCAATATATAGGTTTTAAGATTCTTACTAGTCACATATATTCTTGTGCGGTGAATAGGGGGTGTTGAGTCCAGTTCACTGAGCAAGGAGTAGGTCTTGTCTATTACATATTGGGTGTATGGAACGGTATCTGAGCGAATTTGAAACCCTTGTTTTATGCATCACCCCACCTCACCTTTCCCGTTAAGCAGCCATAGTGTGTTTTCTAAACGTGTGACTCTGTTCTGTTTTGTAATTCAGTTCAAGTGTAGCGGTTTTTACATTCCCTCTATAAGTGATATCTTATGATAAGTGTCTTTTTCTGTGTGACTTATTTCACTTAGAATCGTCATACCTAAATCCACTCATCTTGCTTCTACTAGCCTTATGACATTGATTTCATGTCTGAGTGATATTCCTTTGTACATAAGGACCACAACTTCTTTATCCATTTTTCTCTTTCCTGGGATATTTAAGGTGTCATGAAGTGGAGGTTCTTGTCAACATAGCAGCCCTAAACATTGGGGTGCCTGTGTCTTGCTGATTTTTAGTTTTCCCAATTTATACGCCCATGAGTGGACGTGCCCTATGCTCCCTAAGCTGTGTTTTTTCGATGTTTCAGGACACACCGTACACTTCTCTAGAGTGGCTGTTGGCAATTTACATCCCGCCCATCAGCGTAGCAAGGCTGCCATTTCTCCATGGCCTGTCCTGCATTTCTGGTTTTGACACTTTTTGCAGCATGGCCCTTTTGACCGATGGGAAGCGAGACCTCTTTGTAGCGCTGATTTGCCTTTCCAGGTTGCTTGGTTGGCCAAAAAGGGCGTATGCGTTTTTTCCTGAATATATTCAGGAAAAAACGCATACGCCCTTTTTGGCCAAGGGCATCATTGTCGACGTTTTGCCGCTTTTCATGTGCTTTAAAGGCGATTCGAATCTACCTCCTGAAATCTGCTTCCTGCAATTCTGCCTTGCTTTCAAATCCTCTTCGTTGCCTTCCCTCAATATATCTGTGGATGAGAGTTATCATTTATAACTCTGCGGGTTTGTGAATTGCAGTGTCCCTGAGCTCCATTTTTCAACTCGCTTTTTTGGGAGCTGGCCACAAAACCGCGAGATTGCCTCAGGCCTTATTCTGGTTCCTGGCGGCAGGCTGAGCCTGTGGTTAATTCTTCTTCCTGATGGGAAAATAGAGTGACCTGGGCCTGTCCCAACACCTAGATCTAGTCTCTCATTGGTTGCCCCTCTTCCCGTTCATCCTCAGGACAAATTGCAACCTGTAGGGAACAGGAGCTTAAAGGTGCTGATTCTCCAAGTAGGGAGATTGCTAGTAAAGTAGCTGGAAAGGCGAACCCTAGCACAAGGAGATGAGAAATGGGGTGCGTTTTAGAAACCTTTCAAAATCACACGGTGTACCATCTTCTGGGTTTCTCATGCATGTTTTCGATGTAGGAAGATGCCCTTGAACCTGGAGATTTGGGACCCATGGGATGGGTACCACGCAGTATTACTTTAAAGGGTCTGAGTTTGCTCTCCCAACCTCACCCAACCTCTCAGCCCCAAGAGTGTCCACCCTTATGTTTCATCCAGGAGTGGGTCTAGTTATGGTCAATCCAGGTTGCATCACAGCCCCTGAACGAATTTTGTAAGAATTTCTCTCTCTTTCACTGTCTTTGTTTTACGGGTTTTTAAAAGTAATTTATTTTTATAATGGGGTTTAGCTGCTTTTCACGGCTGTGTTTATGCGGCTTTACACCCACTTGACTCACTTCCAGAGAGATATCAATACATAGGTTTTACGATTCTTACTAGTCACATATATTCTTGTGCGGTGAATAGGGGGTGTTGAGTCCAGTTCACTGAGCAAGGAGTAGGTCTTGTCTATTACATATTGGGTGTATGGAACAGTATCTGAGCGAATTTGAAACCCTTGTTTTATGCATCACCCCACCTCACCTTTCCCGTTAAGCAGCCATAGTGTGTTTTCTAAACGTGTGACTCTGTTCTGTTTTGTAATTCAGTTCAAGCGTAGCGGTTTTTACATTCCCTCTATAAGTGATATCTTATGATAAGTGTCTTTTTCTGTGTGACTTATTTCACTTAGAATCGTCATACCTAAATCCACTCATCTTGCTTCTAC
This sequence comes from Eschrichtius robustus, assembly GCF_028021215.1. Lineage (NCBI taxonomy): Eukaryota > Metazoa > Chordata > Mammalia > Artiodactyla > Eschrichtiidae > Eschrichtius > Eschrichtius robustus. The sequence continues at coordinate 4,302,857 of NW_027175257.1, forward strand.
TAGCCTTATGACATTGATTTCATGTCTGAGTGATATTCCTTTGTACATAAGGACCACAACTTCTTTATCCATGTTTCTCTTTCCTGGGATATTTAAGGTGTCATGAAGTGGAGGTTCTTGTCAACATAGCAGCCCTAAACATTGGGGTGCCTGTGTCTTGCTGATTTTTAGTTTTCCCAATTTATACGCCCATGAGTGGACGTGCCCTATGCTCCCTAAGCTGTGTTTTTTCGATGTTTCAGGACACACCGTACACTTCTCTAGAGTGGCTGTTGGCAATTTACATCCCGCCCATCAGCGTAGCAAGGCTGCCATTTCTCCATGGCCTGTCCTGCATTTCTGGTTTTGACACTTTTTGCAGCATGGCCCTTTTGACCGATGGGAAGCGAGACCTCTTTTTAGCGCTGATTTGCCTTTCCAGGTTGCTTGGTTGGCCAAAAAGGGCGTATGCGTTTTTTCCTGAATATATTCAGGAAAAAACGCATACGCCCTTTTTGGCCAAGGGCATCATTGTCGACGTTTTGCCGCTTTTCATGTGCTTTAAAGGCGATTCGAATCTACCTCCTGAAATCTGCTTCCTGCAAATCTGCCTTGCTTTCAAATCCTCTTCGTTGCCTTCCCTCAATATATCTGTGGATGAGAGTTATCATTTATAACTCTGCGGGTTTGTGAATTGCAGTGTCCCTGAGCTCCATTTTTCAACTCGCTTTTTTGGGAGCTGGCCACAAAAGCGCGGGATTGCCTCAGGCCTTATTCTGGTTCCTGGCGGCAGGCTGAGCCTGTGGTTAATTCTTCTTCCTGATGGGAAAATAGAGTGACCTGTGCCTCTACCAACACCTAGATCTAGTCTCTCATTGGTTGCCCCTCTTCCTGTTCATCCTCAGGACAAACTGCAACCTGTAGGGAACAGGAGCTTAAAGGTGCTGATTCTCCAAGTAGGGAGATTGCTAGTAAAGTAGCTGGAAAGGCGCACCCTAGCACAAGGAGATGAGAAATGGGGTGCGTTTTAGAAACCTTTCAAAATCACACGGTGTACCATCTTCTGGGTTTCTCATGCATGTTTTCGATGTAGGAAGATGCCCTTGAACCTGGAGATTTGGGACCCATGGGATGGGTACCACGCAGTATTACTTTAAAGGGTCTGAGTTTGCTCTCCCAACCTCACCCAACCTCTCAGCCCCAAGAGTGTCCACCCTTATGTCTCATCCAGGTGTGGGTCTAGATATGGTCAATCCAGGTTGCATCACAGCCCCTGAACCAATTTTGTAAGAATTTCTCTCTCTTTCACTGTCTTTGTTTTACGGGTTTTTAAAAGTAATTTATTTTTATAATGGGGTTTAGCTGCTTTTCACGGCTGTGTTTATGCGGCTTTACACCCACTTGGCTCACTTCCAGAGAGATATCAATACATAGGTTTTACGATTCTTACTAGTCAGATATATTCTTGTGCAGTGAATAGGGGGTGTTGAGTCCAGTTCACTGAGCAAGGAGTAGGTCTTGTCTATTACATATTGGGTGTATGGAACGGTATCTGAGCGAATTTGAAACCCTTGTTTTATGCATCACCCCACCTCACCTTTCCCGTTAAGCAGCCATAGTGTGTTTTCTAAACGTGTGACTCTGTTCTGTTTTGTAATTCAGTTCAAGTGTAGCGGTTTTTACATTCCCTCTATAAGTGATAGCTTATGATAAGTGTCTTTTTCTGTGTGACTTATTTCACTTAGAATCGTCATACCTAAATCCACTCATCTTGCTTCTACTAGCCTTATGACATTGATTTCATGTCTGAGGGATATTCCTTTGTACATAAGGACCACAACTTCTTTATCCATTTATCTCTTTCCTGGGATATTTAAGGTGTCATGAAGTGGAGGTTCTTGTCAACATAGCAGCCCTAAACATTGGGGTGCCTGTGTCTTGCTGATTTTTAGTTTTCCCAATTTATACGCCCATGAGTGGATGTGCCCTATGCTCCCTAAGCTGTGTTTTTTCGATGTTTCAGGACACACCGTACACTTCTCCAGAGTGGCTTTTGGCAATTTACATCCCGCCCATTAGCGTAGCAAGGCTGCCATTTCTCCATGGCCTGTACTGCATTTCTGGTTTTGTCACTTTTTGCACCATGGCCCTTTTGACCGATGGGAAGCGAGACTTCTTTGTAGCGCTGATTAGCCTTTCCAGGTTGCTTGGTTGGCCAAAAAGGGCGTATGCGTTTTTTCCTGAATATATTCAGGAAAAAACGCTTACGCCCTTTTTGGCCAAGGGCATCACTGTCGACGTTTTGCCACTTTTCATGTGCTTTAAAGGCGATTCGAATCTACCTCCTGAAACCTGTTTCCTGCAATTCTGCCTTGCTTTCAAATCCTCTTCGTTGCCTTCCCTCAATATATCTGTGGATGAGAGTTATCATTTATAACTCTGCAGGTTTGTGAATTGCAGTGCCCCTGAGCTCCATTTTTCAACTCGCTTTTTTGGGAGCTGGCCGCAAAAGCACGGGATTGCCTCAGGCCCTATTCTGGTTCCCGGCGGCAGGCTGAGCCTGTGTTTAATTCTTCTTCCTGATGGGAAATTAGAGTGACCTGTGCCTGTCCCAACACCTAGATCTAGTCTCTCATTGGTTGCCCCTCTTCCCGTTCATCCTCAGGACAAATTGCAACCTGTAGGGAACAGGAGCTTAAAGGTGCTGATTCTCCAAGTAGGGAGATTGCTAGTAAAGTAGCTGGAAAGGCGAACCCGAGCACAAGGAGATGAGAAATTGGGTGCGTTTTAGAAACCTTTCAAAATCACACGGTGTACCATCTTCTGGGTTTCTCATGCATGTTTTCGATGTAGGAAGATGCCCTTGAACCTGGAGATTTGGGACCCATGGGATGGGTACCACACAGTATTACTTTAAAGGATCTGCGTTTGCTCACCCAACCTCACCCAACCTCTAAGCCCCAAGAGTGTCCACCCTTATGTCTCATCCAGCTGTGGGTCTAGATATGGTCAATCCAGGTTGCATCACAGCCTCTGAACGAATTTTGTAAGAATTTCTCTCTCTTTCACTGTCTTTGTTTTACGGGTTTTTAAAAGTAATTTATTTTTATAATGGGGTTTAGCTGCTTTTCACGGCTGTGTTTATGCGGCTTTACACCCACTTGACTCACTTCCAGACAGATATCAATATATAGGTTTTAAGATTCTTACTAGTCACATATATTCTTGTGCGGTGAATAGGGGGTGTTGAGTCCAGTTCACTGAGCAAGGAGTAGGTCTTGTCTATTACATATTGGGTGTATGGAACGGTATCTGAGCGAATTTGAAACCCTTGTTTTATGCATCACCCCACCTCACCTTTCCCGTTAAGCAGCCATAGTGTGTTTTCTAAACGTGTGACTCTGTTCTGTTTTGTAATTCAGTTCAAGTGTAGCGGTTTTTACATTCCCTCTATAAGTGATATCTTATGATAAGTGTCTTTTTCTGTGTGACTTATTTCACTTAGAATCGTCATACCTAAATCCACTCATCTTGCTTCTACTAGCCTTATGACATTGATTTCATGTCTGAGTGATATTCCTTTGTACATAAGGACCACAACTTCTTTATCCATTTTTCTCTTTCCTGGGATATTTAAGGTGTCATGAAGTGGAGGTTCTTGTCAACATAGCAGCCCTAAACATTGGGGTGCCTGTGTCTTGCTGATTTTTAGTTTTCCCAATTTATACGCCCATGAGTGGACGTGCCCTATGCTCCCTAAGCTGTGTTTTTTCGATGTTTCAGGACACACCGTACACTTCTCTAGAGTGGCTGTTGGCAATTTACATCCCGCCCATCAGCGTAGCAAGGCTGCCATTTCTCCATGGCCTGTCCTGCATTTCTGGTTTTGACACTTTTTGCAGCATGGCCCTTTTGACCGATGGGAAGCGAGACCTCTTTGTAGCGCTGATTTGCCTTTCCAGTTTGCTTGGTTGGCCAAAAAGGGCGTATGCGTTTTTTCCTGAATATATTCAGGAAAAAACGCATACGCCCTTTTTGGCCAAGGGCATCATTGTCGACGTTTTGCCGCTTTTCATGTGCTTTAAAGGCGATTCGAATCTACCTCCTGAAATCTGCTTCCTGCAATTCTGCCTTGCTTTCAAATCCTCTTCGTTGCCTTCCCTCAATATATCTGTGGATGAGAGTTATCATTTATAACTCTGTGGGTTTGTGAATTGCAGTGTCCATGAGCTCCATTTTTCAACTCGCTTTTTTGGGAGCTGGCCACAAAAGCGCGAGATTGCCTCAGGCCTTATTCTGGTTCCTGGCGGCAGGCTGAGCCTGTGGTTAATTCTTCTTCCTGATGGGAAAATAGAGTGACCTGTGCCTCTACCAACACCTAGATCTAGTCTCTCATTGGTTGCCCCTCTTCCCGTTCATCCTCAGGACAAATTGCAACCTGTAGGGAACAGGAGCTTAAAGGTGCTGATTCTCCAAGTAGGGAGATTGCTAGTAAAGTAGCTGGAAAGGCGAACCCTAGCACAAGGAGATGAGAAATGGGGTGCGTTTTAGAAACCTTTCAAAATCACACGGTGTACCATCTTCTGGGTTTCTCATGCATGTTTTCGATGTAGGAAGATGCCCTTGAACCTGGAGATTTGGGACCCATGGGATGGGTACCACGCAGTATTACTTTAAAGGGTCTGCGTTTGCTCTCCCAACCTCACCCAACCTCTCAGCCCCAAGAGTGTCCACCCTTATGTCTCATCCAGGTGTGGGTCTAGATATGGTCAATCCAGGTTGCATCACAGCCCCTGAACGAATTTTGTAAGAATTTCTCTCTCTTTCACTGTCTTTGTTTTACGGGTTTTTAAAAGTAATTTATTTTTATAATGGGGTTTAGCTGCTTTTCACGGCTGTGTTTATGCGGCTTTACACCCACTTGGCTCACTTCCAGAGAGATATCAATACATAGGTTTTACGATTCTTACTAGTCAGATATATTCTTGTGCGGTGAATAGGGGGTGTTGAGTCCAGTTCACTGAGCAAGGAGTAGGTCTTGTCTATTACATATTGGGTGTATGGAACGGTATCTGAGCGAATTTGAAACCCTTGTTTTATGCATCACCCCACCTCACCTTTCCCGTTAAGCAGCCATAGTGTGTTTTCTAAACGTGTGACTCTGTTCTGTTTTGTAATTCAGTTCAAGTGTAGCGGTTTTTACATTCCCTCTATAAGTGATAGCTTATGATAAGTGTCTTTTTCTGTGTGACTTATTTCACTTAGAATCGTCATACCTAAATCCACTCATCTTGCTTCTACTAGCCTTATGACATTGATATCATGTCTGAGGGATATTCCTTTGTACATAAGGACCACAACTTCTTTATCCATTTATCTCTTTCCTGGGATATTTAAGGTGTCATGAAGTGGAGGTTCTTGTCAACATAGCAGCCCTAAACATTGGGGTGCCTGTGTCTTGCTGATTTTTAGTTTTCCCAATTTATACGCCCATGAGTGGATGTGCCCTATGCTCCCTAAGCTGTGTTTTTTCGATGTTTCAGGACACAGCGTACACTTCTCCAGAGTGGCTTTTGGCAATTTACATCCCGCCCATTAGCGTAGCAAGGCTGCCATTTCTCCATGGCCTGTACTGCATTTCTGGTTTTCTCACTTTTTGCAGCATGGCCCTTTTGACCGATGGGAAGTGAGACTTCTTTGTAGCGCTGATTTGCCTTTCCAGGTTGCTTGGTTGGCCAAAAAGGGCGTATGCGTTTTTTCCTGAATATATTCAGGAAAAAACGCTTACGCCCTTTTTGGCCAAGGGCATCACTGTCGACGTTTTGCCACTTTTCATGTGCTTTAAAGGCGATTCGAATCTACCTCCTGAAACCTGTTTCCTGCAATTCTGCCTTGCTTTCAAATCCTCTTCGTTGCCTTCCCTCAATATATCTGTGGATGAGAGTTATCATTTATAACTCTGCAGGTTTGTGAATTGCAGTGCCCCTGAGCTCCATTTTTCAACTCGCTTTTTTGGGAGCTGGCCGCAAAAGCACGGGATTGCCTCAGGCCCTATTCTGGTTCCCAGCGGCAGGCTGAGCCTGTGTTTAATTCTTCTTCCTGATGGGAAAATAGAGTGAGCTGTGCCTGTCCCAACACCTAGATCTAGTCTCTCATTGGTTGCCCCTCTTCCCGTTCATCCTCAGGACAAATTGCAACCTGTAGGGAACAGGAGCTTAAAGGTGCTGATTCTCCAAGTAGGGAGATTGCTAGTAAAGTAGCTGGAAAGGCGAACCCGAGCACAAGGAGATGAGAAATTGGGTGCGTTTTAGAAACCTTTCAAAATCACACGGTGTACCATCTTCTGGGTTTCTCATGCATGTTTTCGATGTAGGAAGATGCCCTTGAACCTGGAGATTTGGGACCCATGGGATGGGTACCACACAGTATTACTTTAAAGGATCTGCGTTTGCTCACCCAACCTCACCCAACCTCTAAGCCCCAAGAGTGTCCACCCTTATGTCTCATCCAGCTGTGGGTCTAGATATGGTCAATCCAGGTTGCATCACAGCCTCTGAACGAATTTTGTAAGAATTTCTCTCTCTTTCACTGTCTTTGTTTTACGGGTTTTTAAAAGTAATTTATTTTTATAATGGGGTTTAGCTGCTTTTCACGGCTGTGTTTATGCGGCTTTACACCCACTTGACTCACTTCCAGACAGATATCAATATATAGGTTTTAAGATTCTTACTAGTCACATATATTCTTGTGCGGTGAATAGGGGGTGTTGAGTCCAGTTCACTGAGCAAGGAGTAGGTCTTGTCTATTACATATTGGGTGTATGGAACGGTATCTGAGCGAATTTGAAACCCTTGTTTTATGCATCACCCCACCTCACCTTTCCCGTTAAGCAGCCATAGTGTGTTTTCTAAACGTGTGACTCTGTTCTGTTTTGTAATTCAGTTCAAGTGTAGCGGTTTTTACATTCCCTCTATAAGTGATATCTTATGATAAGTGTCTTTTTCTGTGTGACTTATTTCACTTAGAATCGTCATACCTAAATCCACTCATCTTGCTTCTACTAGCCTTATGACATTGATTTCATGTCTGAGTGATATTCCTTTGTACATAAGGACCACAACTTCTTTATCCATTTTTCTCTTTCCTGGGATATTTAAGGTGTCATGAAGTGGAGGTTCTAGTCAACATAGCAGCCCTAAACATTGGGGTGCCTGTGTCTTGCTGATTTTTAGTTTTCCCAATTTATACGCCCATGAGTGGACGTGCCCTATGCTCCCTAAGCTGTGTTTTTTCGATGTTTCAGGACACACCGTACACTTCTCTAGAGTGGCTGTTGGCAATTTACATCCCGCCCATCAGCGTAGCAAGGCTGCCATTTCTCCATGGCCTGTCCTGCATTTCTGGTTTTGACACTTTTTGCAGCATGGCCCTTTTGACCGATGGGAAGCGAGACCTCTTTGTAGCGCTGATTTGCCTTTCCAGGTTGCTTGGTTGGCCAAAAAGGGCGTATGCGTTTTTTCCTGAATATATTCAGGAAAAAACGCATACGCCCTTTTTGGCCAAGGGCATCATTGTCGACGTTTTGCCGCTTTTCATGTGCTTTAAAGGCGATTCGAATCTACCTCCTGAAATCTGCTTCCTGCAATTCTGCCTTGCTTTCAAATCCTCTTCGTTGCCTTCCCTCAATATATCTGTGGATGAGAGTTATCATTTATAACTCTGTGGGTTTGTGAATTGCAGTGTCCCTGAGCTCCATTTTTCAACTCGCTTTTTTGGGAGCTGGCCACAAAAGCGCGAGATTGCCTCAGGCCTTATTCTGGTTCCTGGCGGCAGGCTGAGCCTGTGGTTAATTCTTCTTCCTGATGGGAAAATAGAGTGACCTGTGCCTCTACCAACACCTAGATCTAGTCTCTCATTGGTTGCCCCTCTTCCCGTTCATCCTCAGGACAATTTGCAACCTGTAGGGAACAGGAGCTTAAAGGTGCTGATTCTCCAAGTAGGGAGATTGCTAGTAAAGTAGCTGGAAAGGCGAACCCTAGCACAAGGAGATGAGAAATGGGGTGCGTTTTAGAAACCTTTCAAAATCACACGGTGTACCATCTTCTGGGTTTCTCATGCATGTTTTCGATGTAGGAAGATGCCCTTGAACCTGGAGATTTGGGACCCATGGGATGGGTACCACGCAGTATTACTTTAAAGGGTCTGCGTTTGCTCTCCCAACCTCACCCAACCTCTCAGCCCCAAGAGTGTCCACCCTTATGTCTCATCCAGGTGTGGGTCTAGATATGGTCAATCCAGGTTGCATCACAGCCCCTGAACGAATTTTGTAAGAATTTCTCTCTCTTTCACTGTCTTTGTTTTACGGGTTTTTAAAAGTAATTTATTTTTATAATGGGGTTTAGCTGCTTTTCACGGCTGTGTTTATGCGGCTTTACACCCACTTGGCTCACTTCCAGAGAGATATCAATACATAGGTTTTACGATTCTTACTAGTCAGATATATTCTTGTGCGGTGAATAGGGGGTGTTGAGTCCAGTTCACTGAGCAAGGAGTAGGTCTTGTCTATTACATATTGGGTGTATGGAACGGTATCTGAGCGAATTTGAAACCCTTGTTTTATGCATCACCCCACCTCACCTTTCCCGTTAAGCAGCCATAGTGTGTTTTCTAAACGTGTGACTCTGTTCTGTTTTGTAATTCAGTTCAAGTGTAGCGGTTTTTACATTCCCTCTATAAGTGATAGCTTATGATAAGTGTCTTTTTCTGTGTGACTTATTTCACTTAGAATCGTCATACCTAAATCCACTCATCTTGCTTCTACTAGCCTTATGACATTGATTTCATGTCTGAGGGATATTCCTTTGTACATAAGGACCACAACTTCTTTATCCATTTATCTCTTTCCTGGGATATTTAAGGTGTCATGAAGTGGAGGTTCTTGTCAACATAGCAGCCCTAAACATTGGGGTGCCTGTGTCTTGCTGATTTTTAGTTTTCCCAATTTATACGCCCATGAGTGGATGTGCCCTATGCTCCCTAAGCTGTGTTTTTTCGATGTTTCAGGACACAGCGTACACTTCTCCAGAGTGGCTTTTGGCAATTTACATCCCGCCCATTAGCGTAGCAAGGCTGCCATTTCTCCATGGCCTGTACTGCATTTCTGGTTTTCTCACTTTTTGCAGCATGGCCCTTTTGACCGATGGGAAGCGAGACTTCTTTGTAGCGCTGATTTGCCTTTCCAGGTTGCTTGGTTGGCCAAAAAGGGCGTATGCGTTTTTTCCTGAATATATTCAGGAAAAAACGCTTACGCCCTTTTTGGCCAAGGGCATCACTGTCGACGTTTTGCCACTTTTCATGTGCTTTAAAGGCGATTCGAATCTACCTCCTGAAACCTGTTTCCTGCAATTCTGCCTTGCTTTCAAATCCTCTTCGTTGCCTTCCCTCAATATATCTGTGGATGAGAGTTATCATTTATAACTCTGCAGGTTTGTGAATTGCAGTGCCCCTGAGCTCCATTTTTCAACTCGCTTTTTTGGGAGCTGGCCGCAAAAGCACGGGATTGCCTCAGGCCCTATTCTGGTTCCCAGCGGCAGGCTGAGCCTGTGTTTAATTCTTCTTCCTGATGGGAAATTAGAGTGACCTGTGCCTGTCCCAACACCTAGATCTAGTCTCTCATTGGTTGCCCCTCTTCCCGTTCATCCTCAGGACAAATTGCAACCTGTAGGGAACAGGAGCTTAAAGGTGCTGATTCTCCAAGTAGGGAGATTGCTAGTAAAGTAGCTGGAAAGGCGAACCCGAGCACAAGGAGATGAGAAATTGGGTGCGTTTTAGAAACCTTTCAAAATCACACGGTGTACCATCTTCTGGGTTTCTCATGCATGCTTTCGATGTAGGAAGATGCCCTTGAACCTGGAGATTTGGGACCCATGGGATGGGTACCACACAGTATTACTTTAAAGGATCTGCGTTTGCTCACCCAACCTCACCCAACCTCTAAGCCCCAAGAGTGTCCACCCTTATGTCTCATCCAGCTGTGGGTCTAGATATGGTCAATCCAGGTTGCATCACAGCCTCTGAACGAATTTTGTAAGAATTTCTCTCTCTTTCACTGTCTTTGTTTTACGGGTTTTTAAAAGTAATTTATTTTTATAATGGGGTTTAGCTGCTTTTCACGGCTGAGTTTATGCGGCTTTACACCCACTTGACTCACTTCCAGACAGATATCAATATATAGGTTTTAAGATTCTTACTAGTCACATATATTCTTGTGCGGTGAATAGGGGGTGTTGAGTCCAGTTCACTGAGCAAGGAGTAGGTCTTGTCTATTACATATTGGGTGTATGGAACGGTATCTGAGCGAATTTGAAACCCTTGTTTTATGCATCACCCCACCTCACCTTTCCCGTTAAGCAGCCATAGTGTGTTTTCTAAACGTGTGACTCTGTTCTGTTTTGTAATTCAGTTCAAGTGTAGCGGTTTTTACATTCCCTCTATAAGTGATATCTTATGATAAGTGTCTTTTTCTGTGTGACTTATTTCACTTAGAATCGTCATACCTAAATCCACTCATCTTGCTTCTACTAGCCTTATGACATTGATTTCATGTCTGAGTGATATTCCTTTGTACATAAGGACCACAACTTCTTTATCCATTTTTCTCTTTCCTGGGATATTTAAGGTGTCATGAAGTGGAGGTTCTTGTCAACATAGCAGCCCTAAACATTGGGGTGCCTGTGTCTTGCTGATTTTTAGTTTTCCCAATTTATACGCCCATGAGTGGACGTGCCCTATGCTCCCTAAGCTGTGTTTTTTCGATGTTTCAGGACACACCGTACACTTCTCTAGAGTGGCTGTTGGCAATTTACATCCCGCCCATCAGCGTAGCAAGGCTGCCATTTCTCCATGGCCTGTCCTGCATTTCTGGTTTTGACACTTTTTGCAGCATGGCCCTTTTGACCGATGGGAAGCGAGACCTCTTTGTAGCGCTGATTTGCCTTTCCAGGTTGCTTGGTTGGCCAAAAAGGGCGTATGCGTTTTTTCCTGAATATATTCAGGAAAAAACGCATACGCCCTTTTTGGCCAAGGGCATCATTGTCGACGTTTTGCCGCTTTTCATGTGCTTTAAAGGCGATTCGAATCTACCTCCTGAAATCTGCTTCCTGCAATTCTGCCTTGCTTTCAAATCCTCTTCGTTGCCTTCCCTCAATATATCTGTGGATGAGAGTTATCATTTATAACTCTGCGGGTTTGTGAATTGCAGTGTCCCTGAGCTCCATTTTTCAACTCGCTTTTTTGGGAGCTGGCCACAAAACCGCGAGATTGCCTCAGGCCTTATTCTGGTTCCTGGCGGCAGGCTGAGCCTGTGGTTAATTCTTCTTCCTGATGGGAAAATAGAGTGACCTGGGCCTGTCCCAACACCTAGATCTAGTCTCTCATTGGTTGCCCCTCTTCCCGTTCATCCTCAGGACAAATTGCAACCTGTAGGGAACAGGAGCTTAAAGGTGCTGATTCTCCAAGTAGGGAGATTGCTAGTAAAGTAGCTGGAAAGGCGAACCCTAGCACAAGGAGATGAGAAATGGGGTGCGTTTTAGAAACCTTTCAAAATCACACGGTGTACCATCTTCTGGGTTTCTCATGCATGTTTTCGATGTAGGAAGATGCCCTTGAACCTGGAGATTTGGGACCCATGGGATGGGTACCACGCAGTATTACTTTAAAGGGTCTGAGTTTGCTCTCCCAACCTCACCCAACCTCTCAGCCCCAAGAGTGTCCACCCTTATGTTTCATCCAGGAGTGGGTCTAGTTATGGTCAATCCAGGTTGCATCACAGCCCCTGAACGAATTTTGTAAGAATTTCTCTCTCTTTCACTGTCTTTGTTTTACGGGTTTTTAAAAGTAATTTATTTTTATAATGGGGTTTAGCTGCTTTTCACGGCTGTGTTTATGCGGCTTTACACCCACTTGACTCACTTCCAGAGAGATATCAATACATAGGTTTTACGATTCTTACTAGTCACATATATTCTTGTGCGGTGAATAGGGGGTGTTGAGTCCAGTTCACTGAGCAAGGAGTAGGTCTTGTCTATTACATATTGGGTGTATGGAACAGTATCTGAGCGAATTTGAAACCCTTGTTTTATGCATCACCCCACCTCACCTTTCCCGTTAAGCAGCCATAGTGTGTTTTCTAAACGTGTGACTCTGTTCTGTTTTGTAATTCAGTTCAAGTGTAGCGGTTTTTACATTCCCTCTATAAGTGATATCTTATGATAAGTGTCTTTTTCTGTGTGACTTATTTCACTTAGAATCGTCATACCTAAATCCACTCATCTTGCTTCTACTAGCCTTATGACATTGATTTCATGTCTGAGTGATATTCCATTGTACATAAAGACCACAACTTCTTTATCCATTTTTCTCTTTCCTGGGATATTTAAGGTGTCATGAAGTGGAGGTTCTTGTCAACATAGCAGCCCTAAACATTGGGGTGCCTGTGTCTTGCTGATTTTTAGTTTTCCCAATTTATACGCCCATGAGTGGACGTGCCCTATGCTCCCTAAGCTGTGTTTTTTCGATGTTTCAGGACACACCGTACACTTCTCCAGAGTGGCTTTTGGCAATTTACATCCCGCCCATCAGCGTAGCAAGGCTGCCTTTTCTCCATGGCCTGTACTGCATTTCTGGTTTTGACACTTTTTGCAGCATGGCCCTTTTGACCGATGGGAAGCGAGACTTCTTTGTAGCGCTGATTTGCCTTTCCAGGTTGCTTGGTTGGCCAAAAAGGGCGTATGCGTTTTTTCCTGAATATATTCAGGAAAAAACGCATACGCCCTTTTTGGCCAAGGGCATCATTGTCGACGTTTTGCCGCTTTTCATGTGCTTTAAAGGCCATTCGAATCTACCTCCTGAAATCTCTTTCCTGCAATTCTGCCTTGCTTTCAAATCCTCTTCGTTGCCTTCCCTCAATATATCTGTGGATGAGAGTTATCATTTATAACTCTGCGGGTTTGTGAATTGCAGTGTCCCTGAGCTCCATTTTTCAACTCGCTATTTTGGGAGCTGGCCGCAAAAGCGCGGGATTGCCTCAGGCCCTATTCTGGTTCCTGGAGGCAGGCAGAGCCTGTGGTTAATTCTTCTTCCTGATGGGAAAATATAGTGACCTGTGCCTGTCCCAACACCTAGATCTAGTCTCTCATTGGTTGCCCCTCTTCCCGTTCATCCTCAGGACAAATTGCAACCTGTAGGGAACAGGAGCTTAAAGGTGCTGATTCTCCAAGTAGGGAGATTGCTAGTATAGTAGCTGGAAAGGCGAACCCGAGCACAAGGAGATGAGAAATTGGGTGCGTTTTAGAAACCTTTCAAAATCACACGGTGCACCATCTTCTGGGTTTCTCATGCATGTTTTCGACGTAGGAAGATTCCCTTTAACCTGGAGATTTGGGACCCATGGGATGGGTACCACACAGTATTACTTTAAAGGGTCTGCGTTTGCTCACCCAACCTCACCCAACCTCTAAGCCCCAAGAGTGTCCACCCTTATGTCTCATCCAGCTGTGGGTCTAGATATGGTCAATCCAGGTTGCATCACAGCCTCTGAACGAATTTTGTAAGAATTTCTCTCTCTTTCACTGTCTTTGTTTTACGGGTTTTTAAAAGTAATTTATTTTTATAATGGGGTTTAGCTGCTTTTCACGGCTGTGTTTTTGCAGCTTTACACCCACTTGACACACTTCCAGAGAGATATCAATACATAGGTTTTAAGATTCTTACTAGTCACATATATTCTTGTGCGGTGAATAGGGGGTGTTGAGTCCAGTTCACTGAGCAAGGAGTAGGTCTTGTCTATTACATATTGGGTGTATGGAACGGTATCTGAGCGAATTTGAAACCCTTCTTTTATGCATCACCCCACCTCACCTTTCCCGTTAAGCAGCCAAAGTGTGTTTTCTAAACGTGTGACTCTGTTCTGTTTTGTAATTCAGTTCAGGTGTAGCGGTTTTTACATTCCCTCTATAAGTGATAGCTTATGATAAGTGTCTTTTTCTGTGTCACTTATTTCACTTAAAATCGTCATACCTAAATCCACTCATCTTGCTTCTACTAGCCTTATGACATTGATTTCATGTCTGAGTGATATTCCTTTGTACATAAGGACCACAACTTCTTTATCCATTTTTCTCTTTCCTGGGATATTTAAGGTGTCATGAAGTGGAGGTTCTTGTCAACATAGCAGCCCTAAACATTGGGGTGCCTGTGTCTTGCTGATTTTTAGTTTTCCCAATTTATACGCCCATGAGTGGACGTGCCCTATGCTCCCTAAGCTGTGTTTTTTCGATGTTTCAGGACACACCGTACACTTCTCTAGAGTGGCTGTTGGCAATTTACATCCCGCCCATCAGCGTAGCAAGGCTGCCATTTCTCCATGGCCTGTCCTGCATTTCTGGTTTTGACACTTTTTGCAGCATGGCCCTTTTGACCGATGGGAAGCGAGACTTCTTTGTAGCGCTGATTTGCCTTTCCAGGTTGCTTGGTTGGCCAAAAAGGGCGTATGCGTTTTTTCCTGAATATATTCAGGAAAAAACGCATACACCCTTTTTGGCCAAGGGCATCATTGTCGACGTTTTGCCGCTTTTCATGTGCTTTAAAGGCCATTCGAATCTACCTCCTGAAATCTCTTTCCTGCAATTCTGCCTTGCTTTCAAATCCTCTTCGTTGCCTTCCCTCAATATATCTGTGGATGAGAGTTATCATTTATAACTCTGCGGGTTTGTGAATTGCAGTGCCCCTGAGCTCCATTTTTCAACTCGCTATTTTGGGAGCTGGCCGCAAAAGCGCGGGATTGCCTCAGGCCCTATTCTGGTTCCTGGAGGCAGGCAGAGCCTGTGGTTAATTCTTCTTCCTGATGGGAAAATATAGTGACCTGTGCCTGTCCCAACACCTAGATCTAGTCTCTCATTGGTTGCCCCTCTTCCCGTTCATCCTCAGGACAAATTGCAACCTGTAGGGAACAGGAGCTTAAAGGTGCTGATTCTCCAAGTAGGGAGATTGCTAGTAAAGTAGCTGGAAAGGCGAACCCGAGCACAAGGAGATGAGAAATTGGGTGCGTTTTAGAAACCTTTCAAAATCACACGGTGCACCATCTTCTGGGTTTCTCATGCATGTTTTCGACGTAGGAAGATTCCCTTGAACCTGGAGATTTGGGACCCATGGGATGGGTACCACACAGTATTACTTTAAAGGGTCTGCGTTTGCTCACCCAACCTCACCCAACCTCTAAGCCCCAAGAGTGTCCACCCTTATGTCTCATCCAGCTGTGGGTCTAGATATGGTCAATCCAGGTTGCATCACAGCCTCTGAACGAATTTTGTAAGAATTTCTCTCTCTTTCACTGTCTTTGTTTTACGGGTTTTTAAAAGTAATTTATTTTTATAATGGGGTTTAGCTGCTTTTCACGGCTGTGTTTTTGCAGCTTTACACCCACTTGACACACTTCCAGAGAGATATCAATACATAGGTTTTAAGATTCTTACTAGTCACATATATTCTTGTGCGGTGAATAGGGGGTGTTGAGTCCAGTTCACTGAGCAAGGAGTAGGTCTTGTCTATTACATATTGGGTGTATGGAACGGTATCTGAGCGAATTTGAAACCCTTCTTTTATGCATCACCCCACCTCACCTTTCCCGTTAAGCAGCCAAAGTGTGTTTTCTAAACGTGTGACTCTGTTCTGTTTTGTAATTCAGTTCAGGTGTAGCGGTTTTTACATTCCCTCTATAAGTGATAGCTTATGATAAGTGTCTTTTTCTGTGTCACTTATTTCACTTAAAATCGTCATACCTAAATCCACTCATCTTGCTTCTACTAGCCTTATGACATTGATTTCATGTCTGAGTGATATTCCTTTGTACATAAGGACCACAACTTCTTTATCCATTTTTCTCTTTCCTGGGATATTTAAGGTGTCATGAAGTGGAGGTTCTTGTCAACATAGCAGCCCTAAACATTGGGGTGCCTGTGTCTTGCTGATTTTTAGTTTTCCCAATTTATACGCCCATGAGTGGACGTGCCCTATGCTCCCTAAGCTGTGTTTTTTCGATGTTTCAGGACACACCGTACACTTCTCCAGAGTGGCTGTTGGCAATTTACATCCCGCCCATCAGCGTAGCAAGGCTGCCATTTCTCCATGGCCTGTCCTGCATTTCTGGTTTTGACACTTTTTGCAGCATGGCCCTTTTGACCGATGGGAAGCGAGACCTCTTTGTAGCGCTGATTTGCCTTTCCAGGTTGCTTGGTTGGCCAAAAAGGGCGTATGCGTTTTTTCCTGAATATATTCAGGAAAAAACGCATACGCCCTTTTTGGCCAAGGGCATCATTGTCGACGTTTTGCCGCTTTTCATGTGCTTTAAAGGCCATTCGAATCTACCTCCTGAAATCTCTTTCCTGCAATTCTGCCTTGCTTTCAAATCCTCTTCGTTGCCTTCCCTCAATATATCTGTGGATGAGAGTTATCCCTTATAACTCTGCGGGTTTGTGAATTGCAGTGTCCCTGAGCTCCATTTTTCAACTCGCTTTTTTGGGAGCTGGCCGCAAAAGCGCGGGATTGCCTCAGGCCCTATTCTGGTTCCTGGCGGCAGGCTGAGCCTGTGGTTAATTCTTCTTCCTGATGGGATAATAGAGTGACCTGTGCCTGTCCCAACACCTAGATCTAGTCTCTCATTGGTTGCCCCTCTTCCCGTTCATCCTCAGGACAAATTGCAACCTGTAGGGAACAGGAGCTTAAAGGTGCTGATTCTCCAAGTAGGGAGATTGCTAGTAAAGTAGCTGGAAAGGCGAACGCGAGCACAAGGAGACGAGAAATTGGGTGCGTTTTAGAAACCTTTCAAAATCACACGGTGTACCATCTTCTGGGTTTCTCATGCATGTTTTCGATGTAGGAAGATGCCCTTGAACCTGGAGATTTGGGACCCATGGGATGGGTACCACACAGTATTACTTTAAAGGGTCTGCGTTTGCTCACCCAACCTCACCCAACCTCTAAGCCCCAAGAGTGTCCACCCTTATGTCTCATCCAGCTGTGGGTCTAGATATGGTCAATCCAGGTTGCATCACAGCCTCTGAACGAATTTTGTAAGAATTTCTCTCTCTTTCACTGTCTTTGTTTTACGGGTTTTTAAAAGTAATTTATTTTTATAATGGGGTTTAGCTGCTTTTCACGGCTGTGTTTTTGCAGCTTTACACCCACTTGACACACTTCCAGAGAGATATCAATACATAGGTTTTAAGATTCTTACTAGTCACATATATTCTTGTGCGGTGAATAGGGGGTGTTGAGTCCAGTTCACTGAGCAAGGAGTAGGTCTTGTCTATTACATATTGGGTGTATGGAACGGTATCTGAGCGAATTTGAAACCCTTGTTTTATGCATCACCCCACCTCACCTTTCCCGTTAAGCAGCCATAGTGTGTTTTCTAAACGTGTGACTCTGTTCTGTTTTGTAATTCAGTTCAAGTGTAGCGGTTTTTACATTCCCTCTATAAGTGATATCTTATGATAAGTGTCTTTTTCTGTGTGACTTATTTCACTTAGAATCGTCATACCTAAATCCACTCATCTTGCTTCTACTAGCCTTATGACATTGATTTCATGTCTGAGTGATATTCCTTTGTACATAAGGAACACAACTTCTTTATCCATTTTTCTCTTTCCTGGGATATTTAAGGTGTCATGAAGTGGAGGTTCTTGTCAACATAGCAGCCCTAAACATTGGGGTGCCTGTGTCTTGCTGATTTTTAGTTTTCCCAATTTATACGCCCATGAGTGGACGTGCCCTATGCTCCCTAAGCTGTGTTTTTTCGATGTTTCAGGACACACCGTACACTTCTCTAGAGTGGCTGTTGGCAATTTACATCCCGCCCATCAGCGTAGCAAGGCTGCCATTTCTCCATGGCCTGTCCTGCATTTCTGGTTTTGACACTTTTTGCAGCATGGCCCTTTTGACCGATGGGAAGCGAGACCTCTTTGTAGCGCTGATTTGCCTTTCCAGGTTGCTTGGTTGGCCAAAAAGGGCGTATGCGTTTTTTCCTGAATATATTCAGGAAAAAACGCATACGCCCTTTTTGGCCAAGGGCATCATTGTCGACGTTTTGCCGCTTTTCATGTGCTTTAAAGGCGATTCGAATCTACCTCCTGAAATCTGCTTCCTGCAATTCTGCCTTGCTTTCAAATCCTCTTCGTTGCCTTCCCTCAATATATCTGTGGATGAGAGTTTTCATTTATAACTCTGCGGGTTTGTGAATTGCAGTGTCCCTGAGCTCCATTTTTCAACTCGCTTTTTTGGGAGCTGGCCACAAAAGCGCGAGATTGCCTCAGGCCCTATTCTGGTTCCTGGAGGCAGGCAGAGCCTGTGGTTAATTCTTCTTCCTGATGGGAAAATAGAGTGACCTGTGCCTGTCCCAACACCTAGATCTAGTCTCTCATTGGTTGCCCCTCTTCCCGTTCATCCTCAGGACAAATTGCAACCTGTAGGGAACAGGAGCTTAAAGGTGCTGATTCTCCAAGTAGGGAGATTTCTAGTAAAGTAGCTGGAAAGGCGAACCCGAGCACAAGGAGATGAGAAATTGGGTGCGTTTTAGAAACCTTTCAAAATCACACGGTGCACCATCTTCTGGGTTTCTCATGCATGTTTTCGATGTAGGAAGATGCCCTTGAACCTGGAGATTTGGGACCCATGGGATGGGTACCACACAGTATTACTTTAAAGGGTCTGCGTTTGCTCACCCAACCTCACCCAACCTCTAAGCCCCAAGAGTGTCCACCCTTATGTCTCATCCAGCTGTGGGTCTAGATATGGTCAATCCAGGTTGCATCACAGCCTCTGAACGAATTTTGTAAGAATTTCTCTCTATTTCACTGTCTTTGTTTTACGGGTTTTTAAAAGTAATTTATTTTTATAATGGGGTTTAGCTGCTTTTCACGGCTGTGTTTTTGCAGCTTTACACCCACTTGACACACTTCCAGAGAGATATCAATACATAGGTTTTAAGATTCTTACTAGTCACATATATTCTTGTGTGGTGAATAGGGGGTGTTGAGTCCAGTTCACTGAGCAAGGAGTAGGTCTTGTCTATTACATATTGGGTGTATGGAACGGTATCTGAGCGAATTTGAAACCCTTCTTTTATGCATCACCCCACCTCACCTTTCCCGTTAAGCAGCCATAGTGTGTTTTCTAAACGTGTGACTCTGTTCTGTTTTGTAATTCAGTTCAGGTGTAGCGGTTTTTACATTCCCTCTATAAGTGATAGCTTATGATAAGTGTCTTTTTCTGTGTCACTTATTTCACTTAGAATCGTCATACCTAAATCCACTCATCTTGCTTCTACTAGCCTTATGACATTGATTTCATGTCTGAGTGATATTCCTTTGTACATAAGGACAACAACTTCTTTATCCATTTTTCTCTTTCCTGGGATATTTAAGGTGTCATGAAGTGGAGGTTCTTGTCAACATAGCAGCCCTAAACATTGGGGTGCCTGTGTCTTGCTGATTTTTAGTTTTCCCAATTTATACGCCCATGAGTGGACGTGCCCTATGCTCCCTAAGCTGTGTTTTTTCGATGTTTCAGGACACACCGTACACTTCTCCAGAGTGGCTGTTGGCAATTTACATCCCGCCCATCAGCGTAGCAAGGCTGCCATTTCTCCATGGCCTGTCCTGCATTTCTGGTTTTGACACTTCTTGCAGCATGGCCCTTTTGACCGATGGGAAGCGAGACCTCTTTGTAGCGCTGATTTGCCTTTCCAGGTTGCTTGGTTGGCCAAAAAGGGCGTATGCGTTTTTTCCTGAATATATTCAGGAAAAAACGCATACGCCCTTTTTGGCCATGGGCATCATTGTCGATGTTTTGCCGCTTTTCATGTGCTTTAAAGGCGATTCGAATCTACCTCCTGAAATCTGTTTCCTGCAATTCTGCCTTGCTTTCAAATCCTCTTCGTTGCCTTCCCTCAATATATCTGTGGATGAGAGTTATCCCTTATAACTCTGCGGGTTTGTGAATTGCAGTGTCCCTGAGCTCCATTTTTCAACTCGCTTTTTTGGGAGCTGGCCGCAAAAGCGCGGGATTGCCTCAGGCCCTATTCTGGTTCCTGGCGGCAGGCTGAGCCTGTGGTTAATTCTTCTTCCTGATGGGAAAATAGAGTGACCTGGGCCTGTCCCAACACCTAGATCTAGTCTCTCATTGGTTGCCCCTCTTTCCGTTCATCCTCAGGACAAATTGCAACCTGTAGGGAACAGGAGCTTAAAGGTGCTGATTCTCCAAGTAGGGAGATTGCTAGTAAAGTAGCTGGAAAGGCGAACGCGAGCACAAGGAGACGAGAAATTGGGTGCGTTTTAGAAACCTTTCAAAATCACACGGTGTACCATCTTCTGGGTTTCTCATGCATGTTTTCGATGTAGGAAGATGCCCTTGAACCTGGAGATTTGGGACCCATGGGATGGGTACCACACAGTATTACTTTAAAGGATCTGCGTTTGCTCACCCAACCTCACCCAACCTCTAAGCCCCAAGAGTGTCCACCCTTATGTCTCATCCAGCTGTGGGTCTAGATATGGTCAATCCAGGTTGCATCACAGTCTCTGAACGAATTTTGTAAGAATTTCTCTCTCTTTCACTGTCTTTGTTTACGGGTTTTTAAAAGTAATTTATTTTTATAATGGGGTTTAGCTGCTTTTCATGGCTCTGTTTATGCGGCTTTACACCCACTTGACTCACTTCCAGACAGATATCAATATATAGGTTTTAAGATTCTTACTAGTCACATATATTCTTGTGCGGTGAATAGGGGGTGTTGAGTCCAGTTCACTGAGCAAGGAGTAGGTCTTGTCTATTACATATTGGGTGTATGGAACGGTATCTGAGCGAATTTGAAACCCTTGTTTTATGCATCACCCCACCTCACCTTTCCCGTTAAGCAGCCATAGTGTGTTTTCTAAACGTGTGACTCTGTTCTGTTTTGTAATTCAGTTCAAGTGTAGCGGTTTTTACATTCCCTCTATAAGTGATATCTTATGATAAGTGTCTTTTTCTGTGTGACTTATTTCACTTAGAATCGTCATACCTAAATCCACTCATCTTGCTTCTACTAGCCTTATGACATTGATTTCATGTCTGAGTGATATTCCTTTGTACATAAGGAACACAACTTCTTTATCCATTTTTCTCTTTCCTGGGATATTTAAGGTGTCATGAAGTGGAGGTTCTTGTCAACATAGCAGCCCTAAACATTGGGGTGCCTGTGTCTTGCTGATTTTTAGTTTTCCCAATTTATACGCCCATGAGTGGACGTGCCCTATGCTCCCTAAGCTGTGTTTTTTCGATGTTTCAGGACACACCGTACACTTCTCTAGAGTGGCTGTTGGCAATTTACATCCCGCCCATCAGCGTAGCAAGGCTGCCATTTCTCCATGGCCTGTCCTGCATTTCTGGTTTTGACACTTTTTGCAGCATGGCCCTTTTGACCGATGGGAAGCGAGACCTCTTTGTAGCGCTGATTTGCCTTTCCAGGTTGCTTGGTTGGCCAAAAAGGGCGTATGCGTTTTTTCCTGAATATATTCAGGAAAAAACGCATACGCCCTTTTTGGCCAAGGGCATCATTGTCGACGTTTTGCCGCTTTTCATGTGCTTTAAAGGCGATTCGAATCTACCTCCTGAAATCTGCTTCCTGCAATTCTGCCTTGCTTTCAAATCCTCTTCGTTGCCTTCCCTCAATATATCTGTGGATGAGAGTTTTCATTTATAACTCTGCGGGTTTGTGAATTGCAGTGTCCCTGAGCTCCATTTTTCAACTCGCTTTTTTGGGAGCTGGCCACAAAAGCGCGAGATTGCCTCAGGCCCTATTCTGGTTCCTGGAGGCAGGCAGAGCCTGTGGTTAATTCTTCTTCCTGATGGGAAAATAGAGTGACCTGTGCCTGTCCCAACACCTAGATCTAGTCTCTCATTGGTTGCCCCTCTTCCCGTTCATCCTCAGGACAAATTGCAACCTGTAGGGAACAGGAGCTTAAAGGTGCTGATTCTCCAAGTAGGGAGATTTCTAGTAAAGTAGCTGGAAAGGCGAACCCGAGCACAAGGAGATGAGAAATTGGGTGCGTTTTAGAAACCTTTCAAAATCACACGGTGCACCATCTTCTGGGTTTCTCATGCATGTTTTCGATGTAGGAAGATGCCCTTGAACCTGGAGATTTGGGACCCATGGGATGGGTACCACACAGTATTACTTTAAAGGGTCTGCGTTTGCTCACCCAACCTCACCCAACCTCTAAGCCCCAAGAGTGTCCACCCTTATGTCTCATCCAGCTGTGGGTCTAGATATGGTCAATCCAGGTTGCATCACAGCCTCTGAACGAATTTTGTAAGAATTTCTCTCTCTTTCACTGTCTTTGTTTTACGGGTTTTTAAAAGTAATTTATTTTTATAATGGGGTTTAGCTGCTTTTCACGGCTGTGTTTTTGCAGCTTTACACCCACTTGACACACTTCCAGAGAGATATCAATACATAGGTTTTAAGATTCTTACTAGTCACATATATTCTTGTGTGGTGAATAGGGGGTGTTGAGTCCAGTTCACTGAGCAAGGAGTAGGTCTTGTCTATTACATATTGGGTGTATGGAACGGTATCTGAGCGAATTTGAAACCCTTCTTTTATGCATCACCCCACCTCACCTTTCCCGTTAAGCAGCCATAGTGTGTTTTCTAAACGTGTGACTCTGTTCTGTTTTGTAATTCAGTTCAGGTGTAGCGGTTTTTACATTCCCTCTATAAGTGATAGCTTATGATAAGTGTCTTTTTCTGTGTCACTTATTTCACTTAGAATCGTCATACCTAAATCCACTCATCTTGCTTCTACTAGCCTTATGACATTGATTTCATGTCTGAGTGATATTCCTTTGTACATAAGGACAAAAACTTCTTTATCCATTTTTCTCTTTCCTGGGATATTTAAGGTGTCATGAAGTGGAGGTTCTTGTCAACATAGCAGCCCTAAACATTGGGGTGCCTGTGTCTTGCTGATTTTTAGTTTTCCCAATTTATACGCCCATGAGTGGACGTGCCCTATGCTCCCTAAGCTGTGTTTTTTCGATGTTTCAGGACACACCGTACACTTCTCCAGAGTGGCTGTTGGCAATTTACATCCCGCCCATCAGCGTAGCAAGGCTGCCATTTCTCCATGGCCTGTCCTGCATTTCTGGTTTTGACACTTTTTGCAGCATGGCCCTTTTGACCGATGGGAAGCGAGACCTCTTTGTAGCGCTGATTTGCCTTTCCAGGTTGCTTGGTTGGCCAAAAAGGGCGTATGCGTTTTTTCCTGAATATATTCAGGAAAAAACGCATACGCCCTTTTTGGCCAAGGGCATCATTGTCGACGTTTTGCCGCTTTTCATGTGCTTTAAAGGCCATTCGAATCTACCTCCTGAAATCTCTTTCCTGCAATTCTGCCTTGCTTTCAAATCCTCTTCGTTGCCTTCCCTCAATATATCTGTGGATGAGAGTTATCATTTATAACTCTGCGGGTTTGTGAATTGCAGTGTCCCTGAGCTCCATTTTTCAACTCGCTTTTTTGGGAGCTGGCCACAAAAGCGCGAGATTGCCTCAGGCCCTATTCTGGTTCCTGGAGGCAGGCAGAGCCTGTGGTTAATTCTTCTTCCTGATGGGAAAATAGAGTGACCTGTGCCTGTCCCAACACCTAGATCTAGTCTCTCATTGGTTGCCCCTCTTCCCGTTCATCCTCAGAACAAATTGCAACCTGTAGGGAACAGGAGCTTAAAGGTGCTGATTCTCCAAGTAGGGAGATTGCTAGTAAAGTAGCTGGAAAGGCGAACCCGAGCACAAGGAGATGAGAAATTCGGTGCGTTTTAGAAACCTTTCAAAATCACACGGTGCACCATCTTCTGGGTTTCTCATGCATGTTTTCGATGTAGGAAGATGCCCGTGAACCTGGAGATTTGGGACCCATGGGATGGGTACCACACAGTATTACTTTAAAGGGTCTGCGTTTGCTCACCCAACCTCACCCAACCTCTAAGCCCCAAGAGTGTCGACCCTTATGTCTCATCCAGCTGTGGGTCTAGATATGGTCAATCCAGGTTGCATCACAGCCTCTGAACGAATTTTGTAAGAATTTCTCTCTCTTTCACTGTCTTTGTTTTACGGGTTTTTAAAAGTAATTTATTTTTATAATGGGGTTTAGCTGCTTTTCACGGCTGTGTTTTTGCAGCTTTACACCCACTTGACACACTTCCAGAGATATCAATACATAGGTTTTAAGATTCTTACTAGTCACATATATTCTTTTGCGGTGAATAGGGGGTGTTGAGTCTAGTTCACTGAGCAAGGAGTAGGTCTTGTCTATTACATATTGGGTGTATGGAACGGTATCTGAGCGAATTTGAAACCCTTGTTTTATGCATCACCCCACCTCACCTTTCCCGTTAAGCAGCCATAGTGTGTTTTCTAAACGTGTGACTCTGTTCTGTTTTGTAATTCAGTTCAAGTGTAGCGGTTTTTACATTCCCTCTATAAGTGATATCTTATGATAAGTGTCTTTTTCTGTGTGACTTATTTCACTTAGAATCGTCATACCTAAATCCACTCATCTTGCTTCTACTAGCCTTATGACATTGATTTCATGTCTGAGTGATATTCCTTTGTACATAAGGACCACAACTTCTTTATCCATTTTTCTCTTTCCTGGGATATTTAAGGTGTCATGAAGTGGAGGTTCTTCTCAACATAGCAGCCCTAAACATTGGGGTGCCTGTGTCTTGCTGATTTTTAGTTTTCCCAATTTATACGCCCATGAGTGGACGTGCCCTATGCTCCCTAAGCTGTGTTTTTTCGATGTTTCAGGACACACCGTACACTTCTCTAGAGTGGCTGTTGGCAATTTACATCCCGCCCATCAGCGTAGCAAGGCTGCCATTTCTCCATGGCCTGTCCTGCATTTCTGGTTTTGACACTTTTTGCAGCATGGCCCTTTTGACCGATGGGAAGCGAGACCTCTTTGTAGCGCTGATTTGCCTTTCCAGGTTGCTTGGTTGGCCAAAAAGGGCGTATGCGTTTTTTCCTGAATATATTCAGGAAAAAACGCATACGCCCTTTTTGGCCAAGGGCATCATTGTCGACGTTTTGCCGCTTTTCATGTGCTTTAAAGGCGATTCGAATCTACCTCCTGAAATCTGCTTCCTGCAATTCTGCCTTGCTTTCAAATCCTCTTCGTTGCCTTCCCTCAATATATCTGTGGATGAGAGTTATCATTTATAACTCTGCGGGTTTGTGAATTGCAGTGTCCCTGAGCTCCATTTTTCAACTCGCTTTTTTGGGAGCTGGCCACAAAAGCGCGAGATTGCCTCAGGCCTTATTCTGGTTCCTGGCGGCAGGCTGAGCCTGTGGTTAATTCTTCTTCCTGATGGGAAAATAGAGTGACCTGTGCCTGTCCCAACACCTAGATCTAGTCTCTCATTGGTTGCCCCTCTTCCCGTTCATCCTCAGGACAAATTGCAACCTGTAGGGAACAGGAGCTTAAAGGTGCTGATTCTCCAAGTAGGGAGATTGCTAGTAAAGTAGCTGGAAAGGCGAACCCGAGCACAAGGAGATGAGAAATTGGGTGCGTTTTAGAAACCTTTCAAAATCACACGGTGCACCATCTTCTGGGTTTCTCATGCATGTTTTCGATGTAGGAAGATGCCCTTGAACCTGGAGATTTGGGACCCATGGGATGGGTACCACACAGTATTACTTTAAAGGGTCTGCGTTTGCTCACCCAACCTCACCCAACCTCTCAGCCCCAAGAGTGTCCACCCTTATGTCTCATCCAGGTGTGGGTCTAGATATGGTCAATCCAGGTTGCATCACAGCCCCTGAACGAGTTTTGTAAGAATTTCTCTCTCTTTCACTGTCTTTGTTTTACGGGTTTTTAAAAGTAATTTATTTTTATAATGGGGTTTAGCTGCTTTTCACGGCTGTGTTTATGCGGCTTTACACCCACTTGGCTCACTTCCAGAGAGATATCAATACATAAGTTTTACGATTCTTACTAGTCAGATATATTCTTGTGCGGTGAATAGGGGGTGTTGAGTCCAGTTCACTGAGCAAGGAGTAGGTCTTGTCTATTACATATTGGGTGTATGGAACGGTATCTGAGCGAATTTGAAACCCTTGTTTTATGCATCACCCCACCTCACCTTTCCCGTTAAGCAGCCATAGTGTGTTTTCTAAACGTGTGACTCTGTTCTGTTTTGTAATTCAGTTCAAGTGTAGCGGTTTTTACATTCCCTCTATAAGTGATAGCTTATGATAAGTGTCTTTTTCTGTGTGACTTATTTCACTTAGAATCGTCATACCTAAATCCACTCATCTTGCTTCTACTAGCCTTATGACATTGATTTCATGTCTGAGGGATATTCCTTTGTACATAAGGACCACAACTTCTTTATCCATTTATCTCTTTCCTGGGATATTTAAGGTGTCATGAAGTGGAGGTTCTTGTCAACATAGCAGCCCTAAACATTGGGGTGCCTGTGTCTTGCTGATTTTTAGTTTTCCCAATTTATACGCCCATGAGTGGATGTGCCCTATGCTCCCTAAGCTGTGTTTTTTCGATGTTTCAGGACACACCGTACACTTCTCCAGAGTGGCTTTTGGCAATTTACATCCCGCCCATTAGCGTAGCAAGGCTGCCATTTCTCCATGGCCTGTACTGCATTTCTGGTTTTGTCACTTTTTGCAGCATGGCCCTTTTGACCGATGGGAAGCGAGACCTCTTTGTAGCGCTGATTTGCCTTTCCAGGTTGCTTGGTTGGCCAAAAAGGGCGTATGCGTTTTTTCCTGAATATATTCAGGAAAAAACGCTTACGCCCTTTTTGGCCAAGGGCATCACTGTCGACGTTTTGCCACTTTTCATGTGCTTTAAAGGCGATTCGAATCTACCTCCTGAAACCTGTTTCCTGCAATTCTGCCTTGCTTTCAAATCCTCTTCGTTGCCTTCCCTCAATATATCTGTGGATGAGAGTTATCATTTATAACTCTGCAGGTTTGTGAATTGCAGTGCCCCTGAGCTCCATTTTTCAACTCGCTTTTTTGGGAGCTGGCCGCAAAAGCGCGGGATTGCCTCAGGCCCTATTCTGGTTCCTGGCGGCAGGCTGAGCCTGTGGTTAATTCTTCTTCCTGATGGGAAAATAGAGTGACCTGGGCCTGTCCCAACACCTAGATCTAGTCTCTCATTGGTTGCCCCTCTTCCCGTTCATCCTCAGGACAAATTGCAACCTGTAGGGAACAGGAGCTTAAAGGTGCTGATTCTCCAAGTAGGGAGATTGCTAGTAAAGTAGCTGGAAAGGCGAACGCGAGCACAAGGAGACGAGAAATTGGGTGCGTTTTAGAAACCTTTCAAAATCACACGGTGTACCATCTTCTGGGTTTCTCATGCATGTTTTCGATGTAGGAAGATGCCCTTGAACCTGGAGATTTGGGACCCATGGGATGGGTACCACACAGTATTACTTTAAAGGATCTGCGTTTGCTCACCCAACCTCACCCAACCTCTAAGCCCCAAGAGTGTCCACCCTTATGTCTCATCCAGCTGTGGGTCTAGATATGGTCAATCCAGGTTGCATCACAGTCTCTGAACGAATTTTGTAAGAATTTCTCTCTCTTTCACTGTCTTTGTTTACGGGTTTTTAAAAGTAATTTATTTTTATAATGGGGTTTAGCTGCTTTTCATGGCTCTGTTTATGCGGCTTTACACCCACTTGACTCACTTCCAGACAGATATCAATATATAGGTTTTAAGATTCTTACTAGTCACATATATTCTTGTGCGGTGAATAGGGGGTGTTGAGTCCAGTTCACTGAGCAAGGAGTAGGTCTTGTCTATTACATATTGGGTGTATGGAACGGTATCTGAGCGAATTTGAAACCCTTCTTTTATGCATCACCCCACCTCACCTTTCCCGTTAAGCAGCCATAGTGTGTTTTCTAAACGTGTGACTCTGTTCTGTTTTGTAATTCAGTTCAAGTGTAGCGGTTTTTACATTCCCTCTATAAGTGATATCTTATGATAAGTGTCTTTTTCTGTGTGACTTATTTCACTTAGAATCGTCATACCTAAAACCACTCATCTTGCTTCTACTAGCCTTATGACATTGATTTCATGTCTGAGTGATATTCCTTTGTACATAAGGAACACAACTTCTTTATCCATTTTTCTCTTTCCTGGGATATTTAAGGTGTCATGAAGTGGAGGTTCTTGTCAACATAGCAGCCCTAAACATTGGGGTGCCTGTGTCTTGCTGATTTTTAGTTTTCCCAATTTATACGCCCATGAGTGGACGTGCCCTATGCTCCCTAAGCTGTGTTTTTTCGATGTTTCAGGACACACCGTACACTTCTCCAGAGTGGCTGTTGGCAATTTACATCCCGCCCATCAGCGTAGCAAGGCTGCCATTTCTCCATGGCCTGTCCTGCATTTCTGGTTTTGACACTTTTTGCAGCATGGCCCTTTTGACCGATGGGAAGCGAGACCTCTTTGTAGCGCTGATTTGCCTTTCCAGGTTGCTTGGTTGGCCAAAAAGGGCGTATGCGTTTTTTCCTGAATATATTCAGGAAAAAACGCATACGCCCTTTTTGGCCAAGGGCATCATTGTCGACGTTTTGCCGCTTTTCATGTGCTTTAAAGGCCATTCGAATCTACCTCCTGAAATCTCTTTCCTGCAATTCTGCCTTGCTTTCAAATCCTCTTCGTTGCCTTCCCTCAATATATCTGTGGATGAGAGTTATCATTTATAACTCTGCGGGTTTGTGAATTGCAGTGTCCCTGAGCTCCATTTTTCAACTCGCTTTTTTGGGAGCTGGCCACAAAAGCGCGAGATTGCCTCAGGCCCTATTCTGGTTCCTGGAGGCAGGCAGAGCCTGTGGTTAATTCTTCTTCCTGATGGGAAAATAGAGTGACCTGTGCCTGTCCCAACACCTAGATCTAGTCTCTCATTGGTTGCCCCTCTTCCCGTTCATCCTCAGAACAAATTGCAACCTGTAGGGAACAGGAGCTTAAAGGTGCTGATTCTCCAAGTAGGGAGATTGCTAGTAAAGTAGCTGGAAAGGCGAACCCGAGCACAAGGAGATGAGAAATTCGGTGCGTTTTAGAAACCTTTCAAAATCACACGGTGCACCATCTTCTGGGTTTCTCATGCATGTTTTCGATGTAGGAAGATGCCCGTGAACCTGGAGATTTGGGACCCATGGGATGGGTACCACACAGTATTACTTTAAAGGGTCTGCGTTTGCTCACCCAACCTCACCCAACCTCTAAGCCCCAAGAGTGTCCACCCTTATGTCTCATCCAGCTGTGGGTCTAGATATGGTCAATCCAGGTTGCATCACAGCCTCTGAACGAATTTTGTAAGAATTTCTCTCTCTTTCACTGTCTTTGTTTTACGGGTTTTTAAAAGTAATTTATTTTTATAATGGGGTTTAGCTGCTTTTCACGGCTGTGTTTTTGCAGCTTTACACCCACTTGACACACTTCCAGAGAGATATCAATACATAGGTTTTAAGATTCTTACTAGTCACATATATTCTTTTGCGGTGAATAGGGGGTGTTGAGTCTAGTTCACTGAGCAAGGAGTAGGTCTTGTCTATTACATATTGGGTGTATGGAACGGTATCTGAGCGAATTTGAAACCCTTGTTTTATGCATCACCCCACCTCACCTTTCCCGTTAAGCAGCCATATTGTGTTTTCTAAACGTGTGACTCTGTTCTGTTTTGTAATTCAGTTCAAGTGTAGCGGTTTTTACATTCCCTCTATAAGTGATATCTTATGATAAGTGTCTTTTTCTGTGTGACTTATTTCACTTAGAATCGTGATACCTAAATCCACTCATCTTGCTTCTACTAGCCTTATGACATTGATTTCATGTCTGAGTGATATTCCTTTGTACATAAGGACCACAACTTCTTTATCCATTTTTCTCTTTCCTGGGATATTTAAGGTGTCATGAAGTGGAGGTTCTTCTCAACATAGCAGCCCTAAACATTGGGGTGCCTGTGTCTTGCTGATTTTTAGTTTTCCCAATTTATACGCCCATGAGTGGACGTGCCCTATGCTCCCTAAGCTGTGTTTTTTCGATGTTTCAGGACACACCGTACACTTCTCTAGAGTGGCTGTTGGCAATTTACATCCCGCCCATCAGCGTAGCAAGGCTGCCATTTCTCCATGGCCTGTCCTGCATTTCTGGTTTTGACACTTTTTGCAGCATGGCCCTTTTGACCGATGGGAAGCGAGACCTCTTTGTAGCGCTGATTTGCCTTTCCAGGTTGCTTGGTTGGCCAAAAAGGGCGTATGCGTTTTTTCCTGAATATATTCAGGAAAAAACGCATACGCCCTTTTTGGCCAAGGGCATCATTGTCGACGTTTTGCCGCTTTTCATGTGCTTTAAAGGCGATTCGAATCTACCTCCTGAAATCTGCTTCCTGCAATTCTGCCTTGCTTTCAAATCCTCTTCGTTGCCTTCCCTCATTATATCTGTGGATGAGAGTTATCATTTATAACTCTGCGGGTTTGTGAATTGCAGTGTCCCTGAGCTCCATTTTTCAACTCGCTTTTTTGGGAGCTGGCCGCAAAAGCGCGGGATTGCCTCAGGCCCTATTCTGGTTCCTGGCGGCAGGCTGAGCCTGTGGTTAATTCTTCTTCCTGATGGGAAAATAGAGAGACCTGGGCCTGTCCCAACACCTAGATCTAGTCTCTCATTGGTTGCCCCTCTTCCCGTTCATCCTCAGGACAAATTGCAACCTGTAGGGAACAGGAGCTTAAAGGTGCTGATTCTCCAAGTAGGGAGATTGCTAGTAAAGTAGCTGGAAAGGCGAACCCTAGCACAAGGAGATGAGAAATGGGGTGCATTTTAGAAACCTTTCAAAATCACACGGTGTACCATCTTCTGGGTTTCTCATGCATGTTTTCGATGTAGGAAGATGCCCTTGAACCTGGAGATTTGGGACCCATGGGATGGGTACCACGCAGTATTACTTTAAAGGGTCTGAGTTTGCTCTCCCAACCTCACCCAACCTCTCAGCCCCAAGAGTGTCCACCCTTATGTCTCATCCAGGTGTGGGTCTAGATATGGTCAATCCAGGTTGCATCACAGCCCCTGAACGAGTTTTGTAAGAATTTCTCTCTCTTTCACTGTCTTTGTTTTACGGGTTTTTAAAAGTAATTTATTTTTATAATGGGGTTTAGCTGCTTTTCACGGCTGTGTTTATGCGGCTTTACACCCACTTGGCTCACTTCCAGAGAGATATCAATACATAAGTTTTACGATTCTTACTAGTCAGATATATTCTTGTGCGGTGAATAGGGGGTGTTGAGTCCAGTTCACTGAGCAAGGAGTAGGTCTTGTCTATTACATATTGGGTGTATGGAACGGTATCTGAGCGAATTTGAAACCCTTGTTTTATGCATCACCCCACCTCACCTTTCCCGTTAAGCAGCCATAGTGTGTTTTCTAAACGTGTGACTCTGTTCTGTTTTGTAATTCAGTTCAAGTGTAGCGGTTTTTACATTCCCTCTATAAGTGATAGCTTATGATAAGTGTCTTTTTCTGTGTGACTTATTTCACTTAGAATCGTCATACCTAAATCCACTCATCTTGCTTCTACTAGCCTTATGACATTGATTTCATGTCTGAGGGATATTCCTTTGTACATAAGGACCACAACTTCTTTATCCATTTATCTCTTTCCTGGGATATTTAAGGTGTCATGAAGTGGAGGTTCTTGTCAACATAGCAGCCCTAAACATTGGGGTGCCTGTGTCTTGCTGATTTTTAGTTTTCCCAATTTATACGCCCATGAGTGGATGTGCCCTATGCTCCCTAAGCTGTGTTTTTTCGATGTTTCAGGACACACCGTACACTTCTCCAGAGTGGCTTTTGGCAATTTACATCCCGCCCATTAGCGTAGCAAGGCTGCCATTTCTCCATGGCCTGTACTGCATTTCTGGTTTTGTCACTTTTTGCAGCATGGCCCTTTTGACCGATGGGAAGCGAGACTTCTTTGTTGCGCTGATTTGCCTTTCCAGGTTGCTTGGTTGGCCAAAAAGGGCGTATGCGTTTTTTCCTGAATATATTCAGGAAAAAACGCTTACGCCCTTTTTGGCCAAGGGCATCACTGTCGACGTTTTGCCACTTTTCATGTGCTTTAAAGGCGATTCGAATCTACCTCCTGAAACCTGTTTCCTGCAATTCTGCCGTGCTTTCAAATCCTCTTCGTTGCCTTCCCTCAATATATCTGTGGATGAGAGTTATCATTTATAACTCTGCAGGTTTGTGAATTGCAGTGCCCCTGAGCTCCATTTTTCAACTCGCTTTTTTGGGAGCTGGCCGCAAAAGCACGGGATTGCCTCAGGCCCTATTCTGGTTCCCGGCGACAGGCTGAGCCTGTGTTTAATTCTTCTTCATGATGGGAAATTAGAGTGACCTGTGCCTGTCCCAACACCTAGATCTAGTCTCTCATTGGTTGCCCCTCTTCCCGTTCATCCTCAGGACAAATTGCAACCTGTAGGGAACAGGAGCTTAAAGGTGCTGATTCTCCAAGTAGGGAGATTGCTAGTAAAGTAGCTGGAAAGGCGAACCCGAGCACAAGGAGATGAGAAATTGGGTGCGTTTTAGAAACCTTTCAAAATCACACGGTGTACCATCTTCTGGGTTTCTCATGCATGTTTTCGATGTAGGAAGATGCCCTTGAACCTGGAGATTTGGGACCCATGGGATGGGTACCACACAGTATTACTTTAAAGGATCTGCGTTTGCTCACCCAACCTCACCCAACCTCTAAGCCCCAAGAGTGTCCACCCTTATGTCTCATCCAGCTGTGGGTCTAGATATGGTCAATCCAGGTTGCATCACAGCCTCTGAACGAATTTTGTAAGAATTTCTCTCTCTTTCACTGTCTTTGTTTTACGGGTTTTTAAAAGTAATTTATTTTTATAATGGGGTTTAGCTGCTTTTCACGGCTGTGTTTATGCGGCTTTACACCCACTTGACTCACTTCCAGACAGATATCAATATATAGGTTTTAAGATTCTTACTAGTCAGATATATTCTTGTGCGGTGAATAGGGGGTGTTGAGTCCAGTTCACTGAGCAAGGAGTAGGTCTTGTCTATTACATATTGGGTGTATGGAACAGTATCTGAGCGAATTTGAAACCCTTGTTTTATGCATCACCCCACCTCACCTTTCCCGTTAAGCAGCCATAGTGTGTTTTCTAAACGTGTGACTCTGTTCTGTTTTGTAATTCAGTTCAAGTGTAGCGGTTTTTACATTCCCTCTATAAGTGATATCTTATGATAAGTGTCTTTTTCTGTGTGACTTATTTCACTTAGAATCGTCATACCTAAATCCACTCATCTTGCTTCTACTAGCCTTATGACATTGATTTCATGTCTGAGTGATATTCCTTTGTACATAAGGACCACAACTTCTTTATCCATTTTTCTCTTTCCTGGGATATTTAAGGTGTCATGAAGTGGAGGTTCTTGTCAACATAGCAGCCCTAAACATTGGGGTGCCTGTGTCTTGCTGATTTTTAGTTTTCCCAATTTATACGCCCATGAGTGGACGTGCCCTATGCTCCCTAAGCTGTGTTTTTTCGATGTTTCAGGACACACCGTACACTTCTCTAGAGTGGCTGTTGGCAATTTACATCCCGCCCATCAGCGTAGCAAGGCTGCCATTTCTCCATGGCCTGTCCTGCTTTTCTGGTTTTGACACTTTTTGCAGCATGGCCCTTTTGACCGATGGGAAGCGAGACCTCTTTGTAGCGCTGATTTGCCTTTCCAGGTTGCTTGGTTGGCCAAAAAGTGCGTATGCGTTTTTTCCTTAATATATTCAGGAAAAAACGCATACGCCCTTTTTGGCCAAGGGCATCATTGTCGACGTTTTGCCGCTTTTCATGTGCTTTAAAGGCGATTCGAATCTACCTCCTGAAATCTGCTTCCTGCAATTCTGCCTTGCTTTCAAATCCTCTTCGTTGCCTTCCCTCAATATATCTGTGGATGAGAGTTATCATTTATAACTCTGCGGGTTTGTGAATTGCAGTGTCCCTGAGCTCCATTTTTCAACTCGCTTTTTTCGGAGCTGGCCACAAAAGCGCGAGATTGCCTCAGGCCTTATTCTGGTTCCTGGCGGCAGGCTGAGCCTGTGGTTAATTCTTCTTCCTGATGGGAAAATAGAGTGACCTGTGCCTCTACCAACACCTAGATCTAGTCTCTCATTGGTTGCCCCTCTTCCCGTTCATCCTCAGGACAAATTGCAACCTGTAGGGAACAGGAGCTTAAAGGTGCTGATTCTCCAAGTAGGGAGATTGCTAGTAAAGTAGCTGGAAAGGCGAACGTGAGCACAAGGAGATGAGAAATTGGGTGCGTTTTAGAAACCTTTCAAAATCACACGGTGTACCATCTTCTGGGTTTCTCATGCATGTTTTCGATGTAGGAAGATGCCCTTGAACTTGGAGATTTGGGACCCATGGGATGGGTACCACACAGTATTACTTTAAAGGGTCTGCGTTTGCTCACCCAACCTCACCCAACCTCTAAGCCCCAAGAGTGTCCACCCTTATGTCTCATCCAGCTGTGGGTCTAGATATGGTCAATCCAGGTTGCATCACAGCCTCTGAACGAATTTTGTAAGAATTTCTCTCTCTTTCACTGTCTTTGTTTTACGGGTTTTTAAAAGTAATTTATTTTTATAATGGGGTTTAGCTGCTTTTCACGGCTGTGTTTATGCGGCTTTACACCCACTTGACTCACTTCCAGACAGATATCAATACATAGGTTTTAACATTCTTACTAGTCACATATATTCTTGTGCGGTGAATAGGGGGTGTTGAGTCCAGTTCACTGAGCAAGGGGTAGGTCTTGTCTATTACATATTGGGTGTATGGAACGGTATCTGAGCGAATTTGAAACCCTTGTTTTATGCATCACCCCACCTCACCTTTCCCGTTAAGCAGCCATAGTGTGTTTTCTAAACGTGTGACTCTGTTCTGTTTTGTAATTCAGTTCAGGTGTAGCGGTTTTTACATTCCCTCTATAAGTGATAGCTTATGATAAGTGTCTTTTTCTGTGTGACTTATTTCACTTAGAATCGTCATACCTAAATCCACTCATCTTGCTTCTACTAGCCTTATGACATTGATTTCATGTCTGAGTGATATTCCTTTGTACATAAGGACCACAACTTCTTTATCCATTTTTCTCTTTCCTGGGATATTTAAGGTGTCATGAAGTGGAGGTTCTTGTCAACATAGCAGCCCTAAACATTGGGGTGCCTGTGCCTTGCTGATTTTTAGTTTTCCCAATTTATACGCCCATGAGTGGACGTGCCCTATGCTCCCTAAGCTGTGTTTTTTCGATGTTTCAGGACACACCGTACACTTCTCCAGAGTGGCTTTTGGCAATTTACATCCCGCCCATCAGCGTAGCAAGGCTGCCATTTCTCCATGGCCTGTACTGCATTTCTGGTTTTGACACTTTTTGCAGCATGGCCCTTTTGACCGATGGGAAGCGAGACCTCTTTGTAGCGCTGATTTGCCTTTCCAGGTTGCTTGGTTGGCCAAAAAGGGCGTATGCGTTTTTTCCTGAATATATTCAGGAAAAAACGCATACGCCCTTTTTGGCCAAGGGCATCATTGTCGACGTTTTGCCGCTTTTCATGTGCTTTAAAGGCCATTCGAATCTACCTCCTGAAATCTCTTTCCTGCAATTCTGCCTTGCTTTCAAATCCTCTTCGTTGCCTTCCCTCAATATATCTGTGGATGAGAGTTATCATTTATAACTCTGCGGGTTTGTGAATTGCAGTGTCCCTGAGCTCCATTTTTCAACTCGCTTTTTTGGGAGCTGGCCGCAAAAGCGCGGGATTGCCTCAGGCCCTATTCTGGTTCCTGGCGGCAGGCAGAGCCTGTGGTTAATTCTTCTTCCTGATGGGAAAATAGAGTGACCTGTGCCTGTCCCAACACCTAGATCTAGTCTCTCATTGGTTGCCCCTCTTCCCGTTCATCCTCAGGACAAATTGCAACCTGTAGGGAACAGGAGCTTAAAGGTGCTGATTCTCCAAGTAGGGAGATTGCTAGTAAAGTAGCTGGAAAGGCGAACGTGAGCACAAGGAGATGAGAAATTGGGTGCGTTTTAGAAACCTTTCAAAATCACACGGTGTACCATCTTCTGGGTTTCTCATGCATGTTTTCGATGTAGGAAGATGCCCTTGAACTTGGAGATTAGGGACCCATGGGATGGGTACCACACAGTATTACTTTAAAGGGTCTGCGTTTGCTCACCCAACCTCACCCAACCTCTAAGCCCCAAGAGTGTCCACCCTTATGTCTCATCCAGCTGTGGGTCTAGATATGGTCAATCCAGGTTGCATCACAGCCTCTGAACGAATTTTGTAAGAATTTCTCTCTCTTTCACTGTCTTTGTTTTACGGGTTTTTAAAAGTAATTTATTTTTATAATGGGGTTTAGCTGCTTTTCACGGCTGTGTTTATGCGGCTTTACACCCACCTGACACACTTCCAGACAGATATCAATACATAGGTTTTAAGATTCTTACTAGTCACATATATTCTTGTGCGGTGAATAGGGGGTGTTGAGTCCAGTTCACTGAGCAAGGAGTAGGTCTTGTCTATTACATATTGGGTGTATGGAACGGTATCTGAGCGAATTTGAAGCCCTTGTTTTATGCATCACCCCACCTCACCTTTCCCGTTAAGCAGCCATAGTGTGTTTTCTAAACGTGTGACTCTGTTCTGTTTTGTAATTCAGTTCAGGTGTAGCGGTTTTTACATTCCCTCTATAAGTGATAGCTTATGATAAGTGTCTTTTTCTGTGTCACTTATTTCACTTAGAATCGTCATACCTAAATCCACTCATCTTGCTTCTACTAGCCTTATGATATTGATTTCATGTCTCAGTGATATTCCTTTGTACATAAGGACCACAACTTCTTTATCCATTTTTCTCTTTCCTGGGATATTTAAGGTGTCATGAAGTGGAGGTTCTTGTCAACATAGCAGCCCTAAACATTGGGGTGCCTGTGTCTTGCTGATTTTTAGTTTTCCCAATTTATACGCCCATGAGTGGACGTGCCCTATGCTCCCTAAGCTGTGTTTTTTCGATGTTTCAGGACACACCGTACACTTCTCCAGAGTGGCTTTTGGCAATGTACATCCCGCCCATCAGCGTAGCAAGGCTGCCATTTCTCCATGGCCTGTCCTGCATTTCTGGTTTTGACACTTTTTGCAGCATGGCCCTTTTGACCGATGGGAAGCGAGACTTCTTTGTAGCGCAGATTTGCCTTTCCAGGTTGCTTGGTTGGCCAAAAAGGGCGTATGCGTTATTTCCTGAATATATTCAGGAAAAAACGCATACGCCCTTTTTGGCCAAGGGCATCATTGTCGACGTTTTGCCGCTTTTCATGTGCTTTAAAGGCGATTCGAATCTACCTCCTGAAATCTGTTTCCTGCAATTCTGCCTTGCTTTCAAATCCTCTTCGTTGCCTTCCCTCAATATATCTGTGGATGAGAGTTATCACTTATAACTCTGCGGGTTTGTGAATTGCAGTGTCCCTGAGCTCCATTTTTCAACTCGCTTTTTTTGGAGCTGGCCGCAAAAGCGCGGGATTGCCTCAGGCCCTATTCTGGTTCCTGGAGGCAGGCAGAGCCTGTGGTTAATTCTTCTTCCTGATGGGAAAATAGAGTGACCTGTGCCTGTCCCAACACCTAGATCTAGTCTCTCATTGGTTGCCCCTCTTCCCGTTCATCCTCAGGACAAATTGCAACCTGTAGGGAACAGGAGCTTAAAGGTGCTGATTCTCCAAGTAGGGAGATTGCTAGTAAAGTAGCTGGAAAGGCGAACCCGAGCAGAAGGAGATGAGAAATTGGGTGCGTTTTAGAAAACTTTCAAAATCACACGGTGTACCATCTTCTGGGTTTCTCATGCATGTTTTCGATGTAGGAAGATGCCCTTGAACCTGGAGATTTGGGACCCATGGGATGGGTACCACACAGTATTACTTTAAAGGGTCTGCGTTTGCTCACCCAACCTCACCCAAACTCTAAGCCCCAAGAGTGTCCACCCTTATGTCTCATCCAGCTGTGGGTCTAGATATGGTCAATCCAGGTTGCATCACAGCCTCTGAACGAATTTTGTAAGAATTTCTCTCTCTTTCACTGTCTTTGTTTTACGGGTTTTTAAAAGTAATTTATTTTTATAATGGGGTTTAGCTGCTTTTCACGGCTGTGTTTATGCGGCTTTACACCCACTTGACTCACTTCCAGACAGATATCAATACATAGGTTTTAAGATTCTTACTAGTCACATATATTCTTGTGCGGTGAATAGGGGGTGTTGAGTCCAGTTCACTGAGCAAGGGGTAGGTCTTGTCTATTACATATTGGGTGTATGGAACGGTATCTGAGCGAATTTGAAACCCTTGTTTTATGCATCACCCCACCTCACCTTTCCCGTTAAGCAGCCATAGTGTGTTTTCTAAACGTGTGACTCTGTTCTGTTTTGTAATTCAGTTCAAGTGTAGCGGTTTTTACATTCCCTCTATAAGTGATATCTTATGATAAGTGTCTTTTTCTGTGTGACTTATTTCACTTAGAATCGTCATACCTAAATCCACTCATCTTGCTTCTACTAGCCTTATGACATTGATTTCATGTCTGAGTGATATTCCTTTGTACATAAGGACCACAACTTCTTTATCCATTTTTCTCTTTCCTGGGATATTTAAGGTGTCATGAAGTGGAGGTTCTTGTCAACATAGCAGCCCTAAACATTGGGGTGCCTGTGTCTTGCTGATTTTTAGTTTTCCCAATTTATACGCCCATGAGTGGACGTGCCCTATGCTCCCTAAGCTGTGTTTTTTCGATGTTTCAGGACACACCGTACACTTCTCTAGAGTGGCTGTTGGCAATTTACATCCCGCCCATCAGCGTAGCAAGGCTGCCATTTCTCCATGGCCTGTCCTGCATTTCTGGTTTTGACACTTTTTGCAGCATGACCCTTTTGACCGATGGGAAGCGAGACCTCTTTGTAGCGCTGATTTGCCTTTCCAGGTTGCTTGGTTGGCCAAAAAGGGCGTATGCGTTTTTTCCTGAATATATTCAGGAAAAAACGCATACGCCCTTTTTGGCCAAGGGCATCATTGTCGACGTTTTGCCGCTTTTCATGTGCTTTAAAGGCGATTCGAATCTACCTCCTGAAATCTGCTTCCTGCAATTCTGCCTTGCTTTCAAATCCTCTTCGTTGCCTTCCCTCAATATATCTGTGGATGAGAGTTATCATTTATAACTCTGCGGGTTTGTGAATTGCAGTGTCCCTGAGCTCCATTTTTCAACTCGCTTTTTTGGGAGCTGGCCACAAAAGCGCGAGTTTGCCTCAGGCCTTATTCTGGTTCCTGGCGGCAGGCTGAGCCTGTGGTTAATTCTTCTTCCTGATGGGAAAATAGAGTGACCTGTGCCTCTACCAACACCTAGATCTAGTCTCTCATTGGTTGCCCCTCTTCCCGTTCATCCTCAGGACAAATTGCAACCTGTAGGGAACAGGAGCTTAAAGGTGCTGATTCTCCAAGTAGGGAGATTGCTAGTAAAGTAGCTGGAAAGGCGAACCCGAGCACAAGGAGATGAGAAATTGGGTGCGTTTTAGAAACCTTTCAAAATCACACGGTGCACCATCTTCTGGGTTTCTCATGCATGTTTTCGATGTAGGAAGATGCCCTTGAACCTGGAGATTTGGGACCCATGGGATGGGTACCACACAGTATTACTTTAAAGGGTCTGCGTTTGCTCACCCAACCTCACCCAACCTCTAAGCCCCAAGAGTGTCCACCCTTATGTCTCATCCAGCTGTGGGTCTAGATATGGTCAATCCAGGTTGCATCACAGCCTCTGAACGAATTTTGTAAGAATTTCTCTCTCTTTCACTGTCTTTGTTTTACGGGTTTTTAAAAGTAATTTATTTTTATAATGGGGTTTAGCTGCTTTTCACGGCTGTGTTTTTGCAGCTTTACACCCACTTGACACACTTCCAGAGAGATATCAATACATAGGTTTTAAGATTCTTACTAGTCACATATATTCTTGTGCGGTGAATAGGGGGTGTTGAGTCCAGTTCACTGAGCAAGGGGTAGGTCTTGTCTATTACATATTGGGTGTATGGAACGGTATCTGAGCGAATTTGAAACCCTTGTTTTATGCATCACCCCACCTCACCTTTCCCGTTAAGCAGCCATAGTGTGTTTTCTAAACGTGTGACTCTGTTCTGTTTTGTAATTCAGTTCAGGTGTAGCGGTTTTTACATTCCCTCTATAAGTGATAGCTTATGATAAGTGTCTTTTTCTGTGTCAGTTATTTCACTTAGAATCGTCATACCTAAATCCACTCATCTTGCTTCTACTAGCCTTATGATATTGATTTCATGTCTGAGTGATATTCCTTTGTACATAAGGACCACAACTTCTTTATCCATTTTTCTCTTTCCTGGGATATTTAAGGTGTCATGAAGTGGAGGTTCTTGTCAACAGAGCAGCCCCAAACTTTGGGGTGCCTGTGTCTTGCTGATTTTTAGTTTTCCCAATTTATACGCCCATGAGTGGACGTGCCCTATGCTCCCTAAGCTGTGTTTTTTCGATATTTCAGGACACACCGTACACTTCTCCAGAGTGGCTTTTCGCAATGTACATCCCGCCCATCAGCGTAGCAAGGCTGCCATTTCTCCATGGCCTGTACTGCATTTCTGGTTTTGACACTTTTTGCAGCATGGCCCTTTTGACCGATGGGAAGCGAGACTTCTTTGTAGCGCTGATTTGCCTTTCCAGGTTGCTTGGTTGGCCAAAAAGGGCGTATGCGTTATTTCCTGAATATATTCAGGAAAAAACGCATACGCCCTTTTTGGCCAAGGGCATCATTGTCGACGTTTTGCCGCTTTTCATGTGCTTTAAAGGCGATTCGAATCTACCTCCTGAAATCTGTTTCCTGCAATTCTGCCTTGCTTTCAAATCCTCTTCGTTGCCTTCCCTCAATATATCTGTGGATGAGAGTTATCACTTATAACTCTGCGGGTTTGTGAATTGCAGTGTCCCTGAGCTCCATTTTTCAACTCGCTTTTTTGGGAGCTGGCCGCAAAAGCGCGGGATTGCCTCAGGCCCTATTCTGGTTCCTGGCGGCAGGCTGAGCCTGTGGTTAAATCTTCTTCCTGATGGGAAAATAGAGTGACCTGGGCCTGTCCCAACACCTAGATCTAGTCTCTCATTGGTTGCCCCTCTTCCCGTTCATCCTCAGGACAAATTGCAACCTGTAGGGAACAGGAGCTTAAAGGTGCTGATTCTCCAAGTAGGGAGATTGCTAGTAAAGTAGCTGGAAAGGCGAACCCGAGCAGAAGGAGATGAGAAATTGGGTGCGTTTTAGAAACCTTTCAAAATCACACGGTGTACCATCTTCTGGGTTTCTCATGCATGTTTTCGATGTAGGAAGATGCCCTTGAACCTGGAGATTTGGGACCCATGGGATGGGTACCACACAGTATTACTTTAAAGGGTCTGCGTTTGCTCACCCAACCTCACCCAAACTCTAAGCCCCAAGAGTGTCCACCCTTATGTCTCATCCAGCTGTGGGTCTAG
Organism: Eschrichtius robustus; assembly: GCF_028021215.1. NCBI lineage: Eukaryota > Metazoa > Chordata > Mammalia > Artiodactyla > Eschrichtiidae > Eschrichtius > Eschrichtius robustus. The sequence goes on from NW_027175257.1 coordinate 4,344,555, forward strand.
ATATGGTCAATCCAGGTTGCATCACAGCCTCTGAACGAATTTTGTAAGAATTTCTCTCTCTTTCACTGTCTTTGTTTTACGGGTTTTTAAAAGTAATTTATTTTTATAATGGGGTTTAGCTGCTTTTCACGGCTGTGTTTATGCGGCTTTACACCCACTTGACTCACTTCCAGACAGATATCAATACATAGGTTTTAAGATTCTTACTAGTCACATATATTCTTGTGCGGTGAATAGGGGGTGTTGTGTCCAGTTCACTGAGCAAGGGGTAGGTCTTGTCTATTACATATTGGGTGTATGGAACGGTATCTGAGCGAATTTGAAACCCTTGTTTTATGCATCACCCCACCTCACCTTTCCCGTTAAGCAGCCATAGTGTGTTTTCTAAACGTGTGACTCTGTTCTGTTTTGTAATTCAGTTCAGGTGTAGCGGTTTTTACATTCCCTCTATAAGTGATAGCTTATGATAAGTGTCTTTTTCTGTGTCAGTTATTTCACTTAGAATCGTCATACCTAAATCCACTCATCTTGCTTCTACTAGCCTTATGATATTGATTTCATGTCTGAGTGATATTCCTTTGTACCTAATGACCACAACTTCTTTATCCATTTTTCTCTTTCCTGGGATATTTAAGGTGTCATGAAGTGGAGGTTCTTGTCAACATAGCAGCCCTAAACATTGGGGTGCCTGTGTCTTGCTGATTTTTAGTTTTCCCAATTTATACGCCCATGAGTGGACGTGCCCTATGCTCCCTAAGCTATGTTTTTTCGATGTTTCAGGACACACCGTACATTTCTCCAGAGTGGCTTTTGGCAATGTACATCCCGCCCATCAGCGTAGCAAGGCTGCCATTTCTCCATGGCCTGTACTGCATTTCTGGTTTTGACACTTTTTGCAGCATGGCCCTTTTGACCGATGGGAAGCGAGACTTCTTTGTAGCGCTGATTTGCCTTTCCAGGTTGCTTGGTTGGCCAAAAAGGGCGTATGCGTTATTTCCTGAATATATTCAGGAAAAAACGCATACGCCCTTTTTGGCCAAGGGCATCATTGTCGACGTTTTGCCGCTTTTCATGTGCTTTAAAGGCGATTCGAATCTACCTCCTGAAATCTGCTTCCTGCAATTCTGCCTTGCTTTCAAATCCTCTTCGTTGCCTTCCCTCAATATATCTGTGGATGAGAGTTATCACTTATAACTCTGCGGGTTTGTGAATTGCAGTGTCCCTGAGCTCCATTTTTCAACTCGCTTTTTTGGGAGCTGGCCGCAAAAGCGCGGGATTGCCTCAGGCCCTATTCTGGTTCCTGGCGGCAGGCTGAGCCTGTGGTTAATTCTTCTTCCTGATGGGAAAATAGAGTGACCTGGGCCTGTCCCAACACCTAGATCTAGTCTCTCATTGGTTGCCCCTCTTCCCGTTCATCCTCAGGACAAATTGCAACCTGTAGGGAACAGGAGCTTAAAGGTGCTGATTCTCCAAGTAGGGAGATTGCTAGTAAAGTAGCTGGAAAGGCGAACCCGAGCACAAGGAGATGAGAAATTGGGTGCGTTTTAGAAACCTTTCAAAATCACACGGTGTACCATCTTCTGGGTTTCTCATGCATGTTTTCGATGTAGGAAGATGCCCTTGAACCTGGAGATTTGGGACCCATGGGATGGGTACCACACAGTATTACTTTAAAGGGTCTGCGTTTGCTCACCCAACCTCACCCAAACTCTAAGCCCCAAGAGTGTCCACCCTTATGTCTCATCCAGCTGTGGGTCTAGATATGGTCAATCCAGGTTGCATCACAGCCTCTGAACGAATTTTGTAAGAATTTCTCTCTCTTTCACTGTCTTTGTTTTACGGGTTTTTAAAAGTAATTTATTTTTATAATGGGGTTTAGCTGCTTTTCACGGCTGTGTTTATGCGGCTTTACACCCACTTGACTCACTTCCAGACAGATATCAATACATAGGTTTTAAGATTCTTACTAGTCACTTATATTCTTGTGCGGTGAATAGGGGGTGTTGAGTCCAGTTCACTGAGCAAGGGGTAGGTCTTGTCTATTACATATTGGGTGTATGGAACGGTATCTGAGCGAATTTGAAACCCTTGTTTTATGCATCAACCCACCTCACCTTTCCCGTTAAGCAGCCATAGTGTGTTTTCTAAACGTGTGACTCTGTTCTGTTTTGTAATTCAGTTCAGGTGTAGCGGTTTTTACATTCCCTCTATAAGTGATAGCTTATGATAAGTGTCTTTTTCTGTGTCAGTTATTTCACTTAGAATCGTCATACCTAAATCCACTCATCTTGCTTCTACTAGCCTTATGATATTGATTTCATGTCTGAGTGATATTCCTTTGTACCTAATGACCACAACTTCTTTATCCATTTTTCTCTTTCCTGGGATATTTAAGGTGTCATGAAGTGGAGGTTCTTGTCAACATAGCAGCCCTAAACATTGGGGTGCCTGTGTCTTGCTGATTTTTAGTTTTCCCAATTTATACGCCCATGAGTGGACGTGCCCTATGCTCCCTAAGCTGTGTTTTTTCGATGTTTCAGGACACACCGTACACTTCTCCAGAGTGGCTTTTGGCAATGTACATCCCGCCCATCAGCGTAGCAAGGCTGCCATTTCTCCATGGCCTGTACTGCATTTCTGGTTTTGACACTTTTTGCAGCATGGCCCTTTTGACCGATGGGAAGCGAGACTTCTTTGTAGCGCTGATTTGCCTTTCCAGGTTGCTTGGTTGGCCAAAAAGGGCGTATGCGTTATTTCCTGAATATATTCAGGAAAAAACGCATACGCCCTTTTTGGCCAAGGGCATCATTGTCGACGTTTAGCCGCTTTTCATGTGCTTTAAAGGCGATTCGAATCTACCTCCTGAAATCTGTTTCCTGCAATTCTGCCTTGCTTTCAAATCCTCTTCGTTGCCTTCCCTCAATATATCTGTGGATGAGAGTTATCACTTATAACTCTGCGGGTTTGTGAATTGCAGTGTCCCTGAGCTCCATTTTTCAACTCGCTTTTTTGGGAGCTGGCCGCAAAAGCGCGGGATTGCCTCAGGCCCTATTCTGGTTCCTGGCGGCAGGCTGAGCCTGTGGTTAAATCTTCTTCCTGATGGGAAAATAGAGTGACCTGGGCCTGTCCCAACACCTAGATCTAGTCTCTCATTGGTTGCCCCTCTTCCCGTTCATCCTCAGGACAAATTGCAACCTGTAGGGAACAGGAGCTTAAAGGTGCTGATTCTCCAAGTAGGGAGATTGCTAGTAAAGTAGCTGGAAAGGCGAACCCGAGCAGAAGGAGATGAGAAATTGGGTGCGTTTTAGAAACCTTTCAAAATCACACGGTGTACCATCTTCTGGGTTTCTCATGCATGTTTTCGATGTAGGAAGATGCCCTTGAACCTGGAGATTTGGGACCCATGGGATGGGTACCACACAGTATTACTTTAAAGGGTCTGCGTTTGCTCACCCAACCTCACCCAAACTCTAAGCCCCAAGAGTGTCCACCCTTATGTCTCATCCAGCTGTGGGTCTAGATATGGTCAATCCAGTTTGCATCACAGCCTCTGAACGAATTTTGTAAGAATTTCTCTCTCTTTCACTGTCTTTGTTTTACGGGTTTTTAAAAGTAATTTATTTTTATAATGGGGTTTAGCTGCTTTTCACGGCTGTGTTTATGCGGCTTTACACCCACTTGACTCACTTCCAGACAGATATCAATACATAGGTTTTAAGATTCTTACTAGTCACATATATTCTTGTGCGGTGAATAGGGGGTGTTGTGTCCAGTTCACTGAGCAAGGGGTAGGTCTTGTCTATTACATATTGGGTGTATGGAACGGTATCTGAGGGAATTTGAAACCCTTGTTTTATGCATCACCCCACCTCACCTTTCCCGTTAAGCAGCCATAGTGTGTTTTCTAAACGTGTGACTCTGTTCTGTTTTGTAATTCAGTTCAGGTGTAGCGGTTTTTACATTCCCTCTATAAGTGATAGCTTATGATAAGTGTCTTTTTCTGTGTCACTTATTTCACTTAGAATCGTCATACCTAAATCCACTCATCTTGCTTCTACTAGCCTTATGACATTGATTTCATGTCTGAGTGATATTCCTTTGTACATAAGGACCACAACTTCTTTATCCATTTTTCTCTTTCCTGGGATATTTAAGGTGTCATGAAGTGGAGGTTCTTGTCAACATAGCAGCCCTAAACATTGGGGTGCCTGTGTCTTGCTGATTTTTAGTTTTCCCAATTTATACGCCCATGAGTGGACTTGCCCTATGCTCCCTAAGCTGTGTTTTTTCGATGTTTCAGGACACACCGTACACTTCTCCAGAGTGGCTTTTGGCAATTTACATCCCGCCCATCAGCGTAGCAAGGCTGCCATTTCTCCATGGCCTGTACTGCATTTCTGGTTTTGACACTTTTTGCAGCATGGCCCTTTTGACCGATGGGAAGCGAGACCTCTTTGTAGCGCTGATTTGCCTTTCCAGGTTGCTTGGTTGGCCAAAAAGGGCGTATGCGTTTTTTCCTGAATATATTCAGGAAAAAACGCATACGCCCTTTTTGGCCAAGGGCATAATTGTCGACGTTTTGCCGCTTTTCATGTGCTTTAAAGGCGATTCGAATCTACCTCCTGAAATCTCTTTCCTGCAATTCTGCCTTGCTTTCAAATCCTCTTCGTTGCCTTCCCTCAATATATCTGTGGATGAGAGTTATCACTTATAACTCTGCGGGTTTGTGAATTGCAGTGTCCCTGAGCTCCATTTTTCAACTCGCTTTTTTGGGAGCTGGCCGCAAAAGCGCGGGATTGCCTCAGGCCCTATTCTGGTTCCTGGCGGCAGGCTGAGCCTGTGGTTAAATCTTCTTCCTGATGGGAAAATAGAGTGACCTGGGCCTGTCCCAACACCTAGATCTAGTCTCTCATTGGTTGCCCCTCTTCCCGTTCATCCTCAGGACAAATTGCAACCTGTAGGGAACAGGAGCTTAAAGGTGCTGATTCTCCAAGTAGGGAGATTGCTAGTAAAGTAGCTGGAAAGGCGAACCCGAGCAGAAGGAGATGAGAAATTGGGTGCGTTTTAGAAACCTTTCAAAATCACACGGTGTACCATCTTCTGGGTTTCTCATGCATGTTTTCGATGTAGGAAGATGCCCTTGAACCTGGAGATTCGGGACCCATGGGATGGGTACCACACAGTATTACTTTAAAGGGTCTGCGTTTGCTCACCCAACCTCACCCAAACTCTAAGCCCCAAGAGTGTCCACCCTTATGTCTCATCCAGCTGTGGGTCTAGATATGGTCAATCCAGTTTGCATCACAGCCTCTGAACGAATTTTGTAAGAATTTCTCTCTCTTTCACTGTCTTTGTTTTACGGGTTTTTAAAAGTAATTTATTTTTATAATGGGGTTTAGCTGCTTTTCACGGCTGTGTTTATGCGGCTTTACACCCACTTGACTCACTTCCAGACAGATATCAATACATAGGTTTTAAGATTCTTACTAGTCACATATATTCTTGTGCGGTGAATAGGGGGTGTTGTGTCCAGTTCACTGAGCAAGGGGTAGGTCTTGTCTATTACATATTGGGTGTATGGAACGGTATCTGAGGGAATTTGAAACCCTTGTTTTATGCATCACCCCACCTCACCTTTCCCGTTAAGCAGCCATAGTGTGTTTTCTAAACGTGTGACTCTGTTCTGTTTTGTAATTCAGTTCAGGTGTAGCGGTTTTTACATTCCCTCTATAAGTGATAGCTTATGATAAGTGTCTTTTTCTGTGTCACTTATTTCACTTAGAATCGTCATACCTAAATCCACTCATCTTGCTTCTACTAGCCTTATGACATTGATTTCATGTCTGAGTGATATTCCTTTGTACATAAGGACCACAACTTCTTTATCCATTTTTCTCTTTCCTGGGATATTTAAGGTGTCATGAAGTGGAGGTTCTTGTCAACATAGCAGCCCTAAACATTGGGGTGCCTGTGTCTTGCTGATTTTTAGTTTTCCCAATTTATACGCCCATGAGTGGACTTGCCCTATGCTCCCTAAGCTGTGTTTTTTCGATGTTTCAGGACACACCGTACACTTCTCCAGAGTGGCTTTTGGCAATTTACATCCCGCCCATCAGCGTAGCAAGGCTGCCATTTCTCCATGGCCTGTACTGCATTTCTGGTTTTGACACTTTTTGCAGCATGGCCCTTTTGACCGATGGGAAGCGAGACCTCTTTGTAGCGCTGATTTGCCTTTCCAGGTTGCTTGGTTGGCCAAAAAGGGCGTATGCGTTTTTTCCTGAATATATTCAGGAAAAAACGCATACGCCCTTTTTGGCCAAGGGCATAATTGTCGACGTTTTGCCGCTTTTCATGTGCTTTAAAGGCGATTCGAATCTACCTCCTGAAATCTCTTTCCTGCAATTCTGCCTTGCTTTCAAATCCTCTTCGTTGCCTTCCCTCAATATATCTGTGGATGAGAGTTATCACTTATAACTCTGCGGGTTTGTGAATTGCAGTGTCCCTGAGCTCCATTTTTCAACTCGCTTTTTTCGGAGCTGGCCGCAAAAGCGCGGGATTGCCTCAGGCCCTATTCTGGTTCCTGGCGGCAGGCTGAGCCTGTGGTTAAATCTTCTTCCTGATGGGAAAATAGAGTGACCTGGGCCTGTCCCAACACCTAGATCTAGTCTCTCATTGGTTGCCCCTCTTCCCGTTCATCCTCAGGACAAATTGCAACCTGTAGGGAACAGGAGCTTAAAGGTGCTGATTCTCCAAGTAGGGAGATTGCTAGTAAAGTAGCTGGAAAGGCGAACCCGAGCAGAAGGAGATGAGAAATTGGGTGCGTTTTAGAAACCTTTCAAAATCACACGGTGTACCATCTTCTGGGTTTCTCATGCATGTTTTCGATGTAGGAAGATGCCCTTGAACCTGGAGATTCGGGACCCATGGGATGGGTACCACACAGTATTACTTTAAAGGGTCTGCGTTTGCTCACCCAACCTCACCCAAACTCTAAGCCCCAAGAGTGTCCACCCTTATGTCTCATCCAGCTGTGGGTCTAGATATGGTCAATCCAGGTTGCATCACAGCCTCTGAACGAATTTTGTAAGAATTTCTCTCTCTTTCACTGTCTTTGTTTTACGGGTTTTTAAAAGTAATTTATTTTTATAATGGGGTTTAGCTGCTTTTCACGGCTGTGTTTATGCGGCTTTACACCCACTTGACTCACTTCCAGACAGATATCAATACATAGGTTTTAAGATTCTTACTAGTCACATATATTCTTGTGCGGTGAATAGGGGGTGTTGTGTCCAGTTCACTGAGCAAGGGGTAGGTCTTGTCTATTACATATTGGGTGTATGGAACGGTATCTGAGCGAATTTGAAACCCTTGTTTTATGCATCACCCCACCTCACCTTTCCCGTTAAGCAGCCATAGTGTGTTTTCTAAACGTGTGACTCTGTTCTGTTTTGTAATTCAGTTCAGGTGTAGCGGTTTTTACATTCCCTCTATAAGTGATAGCTTATGATAAGTGTCTTTTTCTGTGTCAGTTATTTCACTTAGAATCGTCATACCTAAATCCACTCATCTTGCTTCTACTAGCCTTATGATATTGATTTCATGTCTGAGTGATATTCCTTTGTACATAAGGACCACAACTTCTTTATCCATTTTTCTCTTTCCTGGGATATTTAAGGTGTCATGAAGTGGAGGTTCTTGTCAACATAGCAGCCCTAAACATTGGGGTGCCTGTGTCTTGCTGATTTTTAGTTTTCCCAATTTATACGCCCATGAGTGGACGTGCCCTATGCTCCCTAAGCTGTGTTTTTTCGATGTTTCAGGACACACCGTACACTTCTCCAGAGTGGCTTTTGGCAATGTACATCCCGCCCATCAGCGTAGCAAGGCTGCCATTTCTCCATGGCCTGTACTGCATTTCTGGTTTTGACACTTTTTGCAGCATGGCCCTTTTGACCGATGGGAAGCGAGACTTCTTTGTAGCGCTGATTTGCCTTTCCAGGTTGCTTGGTTGGCCAAAAAGGGCGTATGCGTTATTTCCTGAATATATTCAGGAAAAAACGCATACGCCCTTTTTGGCCAAGGGCATCATTGTCGACGTTTTGCCGCTTTTCATGTGCTTTAAAGGCGATTCGAATCTACCTCCTGAAATCTGTTTCCTGCAATTCTGCCTTGCTTTCAAATCCTCTTCGTTGCCTTCCCTCAATATATCTGTGGATGAGAGTTATCACTTATAACTCTGCGGGTTTGTGAATTGCAGTGTCCCTGAGCTCCATTTTTCAACTCGCTTTTTTGGGAGCTGGCCGCAAAAGCGCGGGATTGCCTCAGGCCCTATTCTGGTTCCTGGCGGCAGGCTGAGCCTGTGGTTAATTCTTCTTCCTGATGGGAAAATAGAGTGACCTGGGCCTGTCCCAACACCTAGATCTAGTCTCTCATTGGTTGCCCCTCTTCCCGTTCATCCTCAGGACAAATTGCAACCTGTAGGGAACAGGAGCTTAAAGGTGCTGATTCTCCAAGTAGGGAGATTGCTAGTAAAGTAGCTGGAAAGGCGAACCCGAGCACAAGGAGATGAGAAATTGGGTGCGTTTTAGAAACCTTTCAAAATCACACGGTGTACCATCTTCTGGGTTTCTCATGCATGTTTTCGATGTAGGAAGATGCCCTTGAACCTGGAGATTTGGGACCCATGGGATGGGTACCACACAGTATTACTTTAAAGGGTCTGCGTTTGCTCACCCAACCTCACCCAAACTCTAAGCCCCAAGAGTGTCCACCCTTATGTCTCATCCAGCTGTGGGTCTAGATATGGTCAATCCAGGTTGCATCACAGCCTCTGAACGAATTTTGTAAGAATTTCTCTCTCTTTCACTGTCTTTGTTTTACGGGTTTTTAAAAGTAATTTATTTTTATAATGGGGTTTAGCTGCTTTTCACGGCTGTGTTTTTGCGGCTTTACACCCACTTGACACACTTCCAGAGAGATATCAATACATAGGTTTTAAGATTCTTACTAGTCACATATATTCTTGTGCGGTGAATAGGGGGTGTTGAGTCCAGTTCACTGAGCAAGGAGTAGGTCTTGTCTATTACATATTGGGTGTATGGAACGGTATCTGAGCGAATTTGAAACCCTTGTTTTATGCATCACCCCACCTCACCTTTCCCGTTAAGCAGCCATAGTGTGTTTTCTAAACGTGTGACTCTGTTCTGTTTTGTAATTCAGTTCAGGTGTAGCGGTTTTTACATTCCCTCTATAAGTGATAGCTTATGATAAGTGTCTTTTTCTGTGTCAGTTATTTCACTTAGAATCGTCATACCTAAATCCACTCATCTTGCTTCTACTAGCCTTATGATATTGATTTCATGTCTGAGTGATATTCCTTTGTACATAAGGACCACAACTTCTTTATCCATTTTTCTCTTTCCTGGGATATTTAAGGTGTCATGAAGTGGAGGTTCTTGTCAACAGAGCAGCCCCAAACTTTGGGGTGCCTGTGTCTTGCTGATTTTTAGTTTTCCCAATTTATACGCCCATGAGTGGACGTGCCCTATGCTCCCTAAGCTGTGTTTTTTCGATATTTCAGGACACACCGTACACTTCTCCAGAGTGGCTTTTCGCAATGTACATCCCGCCCATCAGCGTAGCAAGGCTGCCATTTCTCCATGGCCTGTACTGCATTTCTGGTTTTGACACTTTTTGCAGCATGGCCCTTTTGACCGATGGGAAGCGAGACTTCTTTGTAGCGCTGATTTGCCTTTCCAGGTTGCTTGGTTGGCCAAAAAGGGCGTATGCGTTATTTCCTGAATATATTCAGGAAAAAACGCATACGCCCTTTTTGGCCAAGGGCATCATTGTCGACGTTTTGCCGCTTTTCATGTGCTTTAAAGGCGATTCGAATCTACCTCCTGAAATCTGTTTCCTGCAATTCTGCCTTGCTTTCAAATCCTCTTCGTTGCCTTCCCTCAATATATCTGTGGATGAGAGTTATCACTTATAACTCTGCGGGTTTGTGAATTGCAGTGTCCCTGAGCTCCATTTTTCAACTCGCTTTTTTGGGAGCTGGCCGCAAAAGCGCGGGATTGCCTCAGGCCCTATTCTGGTTCCTGGCGGCAGGCTGAGCCTGTGGTTAAATCTTCTTCCTGATGGGAAAATAGAGTGACCTGGGCCTGTCCCAACACCTAGATCTAGTCTCTCATTGGTTGCCCCTCTTCCCGTTCATCCTCAGGACAAATTGCAACCTGTAGGGAACAGGAGCTTAAAGGTGCTGATTCTCCAAGTAGGGAGATTGCTAGTAAAGTAGCTGGAAAGGCGAACCCGAGCAGAAGGAGATGAGAAATTGGGTGCGTTTTAGAAACCTTTCAAAATCACACGGTGTACCATCTTCTGGGTTTCTCATGCATGTTTTCGATGTAGGAAGATGCCCTTGAACCTGGAGATTTGGGACCCATGGGATGGGTACCACACAGTATTACTTTAAAGGGTCTGCGTTTGCTCACCCAACCTCACCCAAACTCTAAGCCCCAAGAGTGTCCACCCTTATGTCTCATCCAGCTGTGGGTCTAGATATGGTCAATCCAGGTTGCATCACAGCCTCTGAACGAATTTTGTAAGAATTTCTCTCTCTTTCACTGTCTTTGTTTTACGGGTTTTTAAAAGTAATTTATTTTTATAATGGGGTTTAGCTGCTTTTCACGGCTGTGTTTATGCGGCTTTACACCCACTTGACTCACTTCCAGACAGATATCAATACATAGGTTTTAAGATTCTTACTAGTCACATATATTCTTGTGCGGTGAATAGGGGGTGTTGTGTCCAGTTCACTGAGCAAGGGGTAGGTCTTGTCTATTACATATTGGGTGTATGGAACGGTATCTGAGCGAATTTGAAACCCTTGTTTTATGCATCACCCCACCTCACCTTTCCCGTTAAGCAGCCATAGTGTGTTTTCTAAACGTGTGACTCTGTTCTGTTTTGTAATTCAGTTCAGGTGTAGCGGTTTTTACATTCCCTCTATAAGTGATAGCTTATGATAAGTGTCTTTTTCTGTGTCAGTTATTTCACTTAGAATCGTCATACCTAAATCCACTCATCTTGCTTCTACTAGCCTTATGATATTGATTTCATGTCTGAGTGATATTCCTTTGTACCTAATGACCACAACTTCTTTATCCATTTTTCTCTTTCCTGGGATATTTAAGGTGTCATGAAGTGGAGGTTCTTGTCAACATAGCAGCCCTAAACATTGGGGTGCCTGTGTCTTGCTGATTTTTAGTTTTCCCAATTTATACGCCCATGAGTGGACGTGCCCTATGCTCCCTAAGCTATGTTTTTTCGATGTTTCAGGACACACCGTACATTTCTCCAGAGTGGCTTTTGGCAATGTACATCCCGCCCATCAGCGTAGCAAGGCTGCCATTTCTCCATGGCCTGTACTGCATTTCTGGTTTTGACACTTTTTGCAGCATGGCCCTTTTGACCGATGGGAAGCGAGACTTCTTTGTAGCGCTGATTTGCCTTTCCAGGTTGCTTGGTTGGCCAAAAAGGGCGTATGCGTTATTTCCTGAATATATTCAGGAAAAAACGCATACGCCCTTTTTGGCCAAGGGCATCATTGTCGACGTTTTGCCGCTTTTCATGTGCTTTAAAGGCGATTCGAATCTACCTCCTGAAATCTGCTTCCTGCAATTCTGCCTTGCTTTCAAATCCTCTTCGTTGCCTTCCCTCAATATATCTGTGGATGAGAGTTATCACTTATAACTCTGCGGGTTTGTGAATTGCAGTGTCCCTGAGCTCCATTTTTCAACTCGCTTTTTTGGGAGCTGGCCGCAAAAGCGCGGGATTGCCTCAGGCCCTATTCTGGTTCCTGGCGGCAGGCTGAGCCTGTGGTTAATTCTTCTTCCTGATGGGAAAATAGAGTGACCTGGGCCTGTCCCAACACCTAGATCTAGTCTCTCATTGGTTGCCCCTCTTCCCGTTCATCCTCAGGACAAATTGCAACCTGTAGGGAACAGGAGCTTAAAGGTGCTGATTCTCCAAGTAGGGAGATTGCTAGTAAAGTAGCTGGAAAGGCGAACCCGAGCACAAGGAGATGAGAAATTGGGTGCGTTTTAGAAACCTTTCAAAATCACACGGTGTACCATCTTCTGGGTTTCTCATGCATGTTTTCGATGTAGGAAGATGCCCTTGAACCTGGAGATTTGGGACCCATGGGATGGGTACCACACAGTATTACTTTAAAGGGTCTGCGTTTGCTCACCCAACCTCACCCAAACTCTAAGCCCCAAGAGTGTCCACCCTTATGTCTCATCCAGCTGTGGGTCTAGATATGGTCAATCCAGGTTGCATCACAGCCTCTGAACGAATTTTGTAAGAATTTCTCTCTCTTTCACTGTCTTTGTTTTACGGGTTTTTAAAAGTAATTTATTTTTATAATGGGGTTTAGCTGCTTTTCACGGCTGTGTTTTTGCGGCTTTACACCCACTTGACACACTTCCAGAGAGATATCAATACATAGGTTTTAAGATTCTTACTAGTCACATATATTCTTGTGCGGTGAATAGGGGGTGTTGAGTCCAGTTCACTGAGCAAGGAGTAGGTCTTGTCTATTACATATTGGGTGTATGGAACGGTATCTGAGCGAATTTGAAACCCTTGTTTTATGCATCACCCCACCTCACCTTTCCCGTTAAGCAGCCATAGTGTGTTTTCTAAACGTGTGACTCTGTTCTGTTTTGTAATTCAGTTCAGGTGTAGCGGTTTTTACATTCCCTCTATAAGTGATAGCTTATGATAAGTGTCTTTTTCTGTGTCAGTTATTTCACTTAGAATCGTCATACCTAAATCCACTCATCTTGCTTCTACTAGCCTTATGATATTGATTTCATGTCTGAGTGATATTCCTTTGTACATAAGGACCACAACTTCTTTATCCATTTTTCTCTTTCCTGGGATATTTAAGGTGTCATGAAGTGGAGGTTCTTGTCAACAGAGCAGCCCCAAACTTTGGGGTGCCTGTGTCTTGCTGATTTTTAGTTTTCCCAATTTATACGCCCATGAGTGGACGTGCCCTATGCTCCCTAAGCTGTGTTTTTTCGATATTTCAGGACACACCGTACACTTCTCCAGAGTGGCTTTTCGCAATGTACATCCCGCCCATCAGCGTAGCAAGGCTGCCATTTCTCCATGGCCTGTACTGCATTTCTGGTTTTGACACTTTTTGCAGCATGGCCCTTTTGACCGATGGGAAGCGAGACTTCTTTGTAGCGCTGATTTGCCTTTCCAGGTTGCTTGGTTGGCCAAAAAGGGCGTATGCGTTATTTCCTGAATATATTCAGGAAAAAACGCATATGCCCTTTTTGGCCAAGGGCATCATTGTCGACGTTTTGCCGCTTTTCATGTGCTTTAAAGGCGATTCGAATCTACCTCCTGAAATCTGTTTCCTGCAATTCTGCCTTGCTTTCAAATCCTCTTCGTTGCCTTCCCTCAATATATCTGTGGATGAGAGTTATCACTTATAACTCTGCGGGTTTGTGAATTGCAGTGTCCCTGAGCTCCATTTTTCAACTCGCTTTTTTGGGAGCTGGCCGCAAAAGCGCGGGATTGCCTCAGGCCCTATTCTGGTTCCTGGCGGCAGGCTGAGCCTGTGGTTAAATCTTCTTCCTGATGGGAAAATAGAGTGACCTGGGCCTGTCCCAACACCTAGATCTAGTCTCTCATTGGTTGCCCCTCTTCCCGTTCATCCTCAGGACAAATTGCAACCTGTAGGGAACAGGAGCTTAAAGGTGCTGATTCTCCAAGTAGGGAGATTGCTAGTAAAGTAGCTGGAAAGGCGAACCCGAGCAGAAGGAGATGAGAAATTGGGTGCGTTTTAGAAACCTTTCAAAATCACACGGTGTACCATCTTCTGGGTTTCTCATGCATGTTTTCGATGTAGGAAGATGCCCTTGAACCTGGAGATTTGGGACCCATGGGATGGGTACCACACAGTATTACTTTAAAGGGTCTGCGTTTGCTCACCCAACCTCACCCAAACTCTAAGCCCCAAGAGTGTCCACCCTTATGTCTCATCCAGCTGTGGGTCTAGATATGGTCAATCCAGGTTGCATCACAGCCTCTGAACGAATTTTGTAAGAATTTCTCTCTCTTTCACTGTCTTTGTTTTACGGGTTTTTAAAAGTAATTTATTTTTATAATGGGGTTTAGCTGCTTTTCACGGCTGTGTTTATGCGGCTTTACACCCACTTGACTCACTTCCAGACAGATATCAATACATAGGTTTTAAGATTCTTACTAGTCACATATATTCTTGTGCGGTGAATAGGGGGTGTTGTGTCCAGTTCACTGAGCAAGGGGTAGGTCTTGTCTATTACATATTGGGTGTATGGAACGGTATCTGAGCGAATTTGAAACCCTTGTTTTATGCATCACCCCACCTCACCTTTCCCGTTAAGCAGCCATAGTGTGTTTTCTAAACGTGTGACTCTGTTCTGTTTTGTAATTCAGTTCAGGTGTAGCGGTTTTTACATTCCCTCTATAAGTGATAGCTTATGATAAGTGTCTTTTTCTGTGTCAGTTATTTCACTTAGAATCGTCATACCTAAATCCACTCATCTTGCTTCTACTAGCCTTATGATATTGATTTCATGTCTGAGTGATATTCCTTTGTACCTAATGACCACAACTTCTTTATCCATTTTTCTCTTTCCTGGGATATTTAAGGTGTCATGAAGTGGAGGTTCTTGTCAACATAGCAGCCCTAAACATTGGGGTGCCTGTGTCTTGCTGATTTTTAGTTTTCCCAATTTATACGCCCATGAGTGGACGTGCCCTATGCTCCCTAAGCTATGTTTTTTCGATGTTTCAGGACACACCGTACATTTCTCCAGAGTGGCTTTTGGCAATGTACATCCCGCCCATCAGCGTAGCAAGGCTGCCATTTCTCCATGGCCTGTACTGCATTTCTGGTTTTGACACTTTTTGCAGCATGGCCCTTTTGACCGATGGGAAGCGAGACTTCTTTGTAGCGCTGATTTGCCTTTCCAGGTTGCTTGGTTGGCCAAAAAGGGCGTATGCGTTATTTCCTGAATATATTCAGGAAAAAACGCATACGCCCTTTTTGGCCAAGGGCATCATTGTCGACGTTTTGCCGCTTTTCATGTGCTTTAAAGGCGATTCGAATCTACCTCCTGAAATCTGCTTCCTGCAATTCTGCCTTGCTTTCAAATCCTCTTCGTTGCCTTCCCTCAATATATCTGTGGATGAGAGTTATCACTTATAACTCTGCGGGTTTGTGAATTGCAGTGTCCCTGAGCTCCATTTTTCAACTCGCTTTTTTGGGAGCTGGCCGCAAAAGCGCGGGATTGCCTCAGGCCCTATTCTGGTTCCTGGCGGCAGGCTGAGCCTGTGGTTAATTCTTCTTCCTGATGGGAAAATAGAGTGACCTGGGCCTGTCCCAACACCTAGATCTAGTCTCTCATTGGTTGCCCCTCTTCCCGTTCATCCTCAGGACAAATTGCAACCTGTAGGGAACAGGAGCTTAAAGGTGCTGATTCTCCAAGTAGGGAGATTGCTAGTAAAGTAGCTGGAAAGGCGAACCCGAGCACAAGGAGATGAGAAATTGGGTGCGTTTTAGAAACCTTTCAAAATCACACGGTGTACCATCTTCTGGGTTTCTCATGCATGTTTTCGATGTAGGAAGATGCCCTTGAACCTGGAGATTTGGGACCCATGGGATGGGTACCACACAGTATTACTTTAAAGGGTCTGCGTTTGCTCACCCAACCTCACCCAAACTCTAAGCCCCAAGAGTGTCCACCCTTATGTCTCATCCAGCTGTGGGTCTAGATATGGTCAATCCAGGTTGCATCACAGCCTCTGAACGAATTTTGTAAGAATTTCTCTCTCTTTCACTGTCTTTGTTTTACGGGTTTTTAAAAGTAATTTATTTTTATAATGGGGTTTAGCTGCTTTTCACGGCTGTGTTTATGCGGCTTTACACCCACTTGACTCACTTCCAGACAGATATCAATACATAGGTTTTAAGATTCTTACTAGTCACTTATATTCTTGTGCGGTGAATAGGGGGTGTTGAGTCCAGTTCACTGAGCAAGGGGTAGGTCTTGTCTATTACATATTGGGTGTATGGAACGGTATCTGAGCGAATTTGAAACCCTTGTTTTATGCATCAACCCACCTCACCTTTCCCGTTAAGCAGCCATAGTGTGTTTTCTAAACGTGTGACTCTGTTCTGTTTTGTAATTCAGTTCAGGTGTAGCGGTTTTTACATTCCCTCTATAAGTGATAGCTTATGATAAGTGTCTTTTTCTGTGTCAGTTATTTCACTTAGAATCGTCATACCTAAATCCACTCATCTTGCTTCTACTAGCCTTATGATATTGATTTCATGTCTGAGTGATATTCCTTTGTACCTAATGACCACAACTTCTTTATCCATTTTTCTCTTTCCTGGGATATTTAAGGTGTCATGAAGTGGAGGTTCTTGTCAACATAGCAGCCCTAAACATTGGGGTGCCTGTGTCTTGCTGATTTTTAGTTTTCCCAATTTATACGCCCATGAGTGGACGTGCCCTATGCTCCCTAAGCTGTGTTTTTTCGATGTTTCAGGACACACCGTACACTTCTCCAGAGTGGCTTTTGGCAATGTACATCCCGCCCATCAGCGTAGCAAGGCTGCCATTTCTCCATGGCCTGTACTGCATTTCTGGTTTTGACACTTTTTGCAGCATGGCCCTTTTGACCGATGGGAAGCGAGACTTCTTTGTAGCGCTGATTTGCCTTTCCAGGTTGCTTGGTTGGCCAAAAAGGGCGTATGCGTTATTTCCTGAATATATTCAGGAAAAAACGCATACGCCCTTTTTGGCCAAGGGCATCATTGTCGACGTTTAGCCGCTTTTCATGTGCTTTAAAGGCGATTCGAATCTACCTCCTGAAATCTGTTTCCTGCAATTCTGCCTTGCTTTCAAATCCTCTTCGTTGCCTTCCCTCAATATATCTGTGGATGAGAGTTATCACTTATAACTCTGCGGGTTTGTGAATTGCAGTGTCCCTGAGCTCCATTTTTCAACTCGCTTTTTTGGGAGCTGGCCGCAAAAGCGCGGGATTGCCTCAGGCCCTATTCTGGTTCCTGGCGGCAGGCTGAGCCTGTGGTTAAATCTTCTTCCTGATGGGAAAATAGAGTGACCTGGGCCTGTCCCAACACCTAGATCTAGTCTCTCATTGGTTGCCCCTCTTCCCGTTCATCCTCAGGACAAATTGCAACCTGTAGGGAACAGGAGCTTAAAGGTGCTGATTCTCCAAGTAGGGAGATTGCTAGTAAAGTAGCTGGAAAGGCGAACCCGAGCAGAAGGAGATGAGAAATTGGGTGCGTTTTAGAAACCTTTCAAAATCACACGGTGTACCATCTTCTGGGTTTCTCATGCATGTTTTCGATGTAGGAAGATGCCCTTGAACCTGGAGATTTGGGACCCATGGGATGGGTACCACACAGTATTACTTTAAAGGGTCTGCGTTTGCTCACCCAACCTCACCCAAACTCTAAGCCCCAAGAGTGTCCACCCTTATGTCTCATCCAGCTGTGGGTCTAGATATGGTCAATCCAGTTTGCATCACAGCCTCTGAACGAATTTTGTAAGAATTTCTCTCTCTTTCACTGTCTTTGTTTTACGGGTTTTTAAAAGTAATTTATTTTTATAATGGGGTTTAGCTGCTTTTCACGGCTGTGTTTATGCGGCTTTACACCCACTTGACTCACTTCCAGACAGATATCAATACATAGGTTTTAAGATTCTTACTAGTCACATATATTCTTGTGCGGTGAATAGGGGGTGTTGTGTCCAGTTCACTGAGCAAGGGGTAGGTCTTGTCTATTACATATTGGGTGTATGGAACGGTATCTGAGGGAATTTGAAACCCTTGTTTTATGCATCACCCCACCTCACCTTTCCCGTTAAGCAGCCATAGTGTGTTTTCTAAACGTGTGACTCTGTTCTGTTTTGTAATTCAGTTCAGGTGTAGCGGTTTTTACATTCCCTCTATAAGTGATAGCTTATGATAAGTGTCTTTTTCTGTGTCACTTATTTCACTTAGAATCGTCATACCTAAATCCACTCATCTTGCTTCTACTAGCCTTATGACATTGATTTCATGTCTGAGTGATATTCCTTTGTACATAAGGACCACAACTTCTTTATCCATTTTTCTCTTTCCTGGGATATTTAAGGTGTCATGAAGTGGAGGTTCTTGTCAACATAGCAGCCCTAAACATTGGGGTGCCTGTGTCTTGCTGATTTTTAGTTTTCCCAATTTATACGCCCATGAGTGGACTTGCCCTATGCTCCCTAAGCTGTGTTTTTTCGATGTTTCAGGACACACCGTACACTTCTCCAGAGTGGCTTTTGGCAATTTACATCCCGCCCATCAGCGTAGCAAGGCTGCCATTTCTCCATGGCCTGTACTGCATTTCTGGTTTTGACACTTTTTGCAGCATGGCCCTTTTGACCGATGGGAAGCGAGACCTCTTTGTAGCGCTGATTTGCCTTTCCAGGTTGCTTGGTTGGCCAAAAAGGGCGTATGCGTTTTTTCCTGAATATATTCAGGAAAAAACGCATACGCCCTTTTTGGCCAAGGGCATAATTGTCGACGTTTTGCCGCTTTTCATGTGCTTTAAAGGCGATTCGAATCTACCTCCTGAAATCTCTTTCCTGCAATTCTGCCTTGCTTTCAAATCCTCTTCGTTGCCTTCCCTCAATATA
The DNA here is from genome assembly GCF_028021215.1 of Eschrichtius robustus. NCBI lineage: Eukaryota > Metazoa > Chordata > Mammalia > Artiodactyla > Eschrichtiidae > Eschrichtius > Eschrichtius robustus. The sequence goes on from NW_027175257.1 coordinate 4,363,322, forward strand.
TCTGTGGATGAGAGTTATCACTTATAACTCTGCGGGTTTGTGAATTGCAGTGTCCCTGAGCTCCATTTTTCAACTCGCTTTTTTGGGAGCTGGCCGCAAAAGCGCGGGATTGCCTCAGGCCCTATTCTGGTTCCTGGCGGCAGGCTGAGCCTGTGGTTAAATCTTCTTCCTGATGGGAAAATAGAGTGACCTGGGCCTGTCCCAACACCTAGATCTAGTCTCTCATTGGTTGCCCCTCTTCCCGTTCATCCTCAGGACAAATTGCAACCTGTAGGGAACAGGAGCTTAAAGGTGCTGATTCTCCAAGTAGGGAGATTGCTAGTAAAGTAGCTGGAAAGGCGAACCCGAGCAGAAGGAGATGAGAAATTGGGTGCGTTTTAGAAACCTTTCAAAATCACACGGTGTACCATCTTCTGGGTTTCTCATGCATGTTTTCGATGTAGGAAGATGCCCTTGAACCTGGAGATTCGGGACCCATGGGATGGGTACCACACAGTATTACTTTAAAGGGTCTGCGTTTGCTCACCCAACCTCACCCAAACTCTAAGCCCCAAGAGTGTCCACCCTTATGTCTCATCCAGCTGTGGGTCTAGATATGGTCAATCCAGGTTGCATCACAGCCTCTGAACGAATTTTGTAAGAATTTCTCTCTCTTTCACTGTCTTTGTTTTACGGGTTTTTAAAAGTAATTTATTTTTATAATGGGGTTTAGCTGCTTTTCACGGCTGTGTTTATGCGGCTTTACACCCACTTGACTCACTTCCAGACAGATATCAATACATAGGTTTTAAGATTCTTACTAGTCACATATATTCTTGTGCGGTGAATAGGGGGTGTTGTGTCCAGTTCACTGAGCAAGGGGTAGGTCTTGTCTATTACATATTGGGTGTATGGAACGGTATCTGAGCGAATTTGAAACCCTTGTTTTATGCATCACCCCACCTCACCTTTCCCGTTAAGCAGCCATAGTGTGTTTTCTAAACGTGTGACTCTGTTCTGTTTTGTAATTCAGTTCAGGTGTAGCGGTTTTTACATTCCCTCTATAAGTGATAGCTTATGATAAGTGTCTTTTTCTGTGTCAGTTATTTCACTTAGAATCGTCATACCTAAATCCACTCATCTTGCTTCTACTAGCCTTATGATATTGATTTCATGTCTGAGTGATATTCCTTTGTACATAAGGACCACAACTTCTTTATCCATTTTTCTCTTTCCTGGGATATTTAAGGTGTCATGAAGTGGAGGTTCTTGTCAACATAGCAGCCCTAAACATTGGGGTGCCTGTGTCTTGCTGATTTTTAGTTTTCCCAATTTATACGCCCATGAGTGGACGTGCCCTATGCTCCCTAAGCTGTGTTTTTTCGATGTTTCAGGACACACCGTACACTTCTCCAGAGTGGCTGTTGGCAATGTACATCCCGCCCATCAGCGTAGCAAGGCTGCCATTTCTCCATGGCCTGTACTGCATTTCTGGTTTTGACACTTTTTGCAGCATGGCCCTTTTGACCGATGGGAAGCGAGACTTCTTTGTAGCGCTGATTTGCCTTTCCAGGTTGCTTGGTTGGCCAAAAAGGGCGTATGCGTTATTTCCTGAATATATTCAGGAAAAAACGCATACGCCCTTTTTGGCCAAGGGCATCATTGTCGACGTTTTGCCGCTTTTCATGTGCTTTAAAGGCGATTCGAATCTACCTCCTGAAATCTGTTTCCTGCAATTCTGCCTTGCTTTCAAATCCTCTTCGTTGCCTTCCCTCAATATATCTGTGGATGAGAGTTATCACTTATAACTCTGCGGGTTTGTGAATTGCAGTGTCCCTGAGCTCCATTTTTCAACTCGCTTTTTTGGGAGCTGGCCGCAAAAGCGCGGGATTGCCTCAGGCCCTATTCTGGTTCCTGGCGGCAGGCTGAGCCTGTGGTTAATTCTTCTTCCTGATGGGAAAATAGAGTGACCTGGGCCTGTCCCAACACCTAGATCTAGTCTCTCATTGGTTGCCCCTCTTCCCGTTCATCCTCAGGACAAATTGCAACCTGTAGGGAACAGGAGCTTAAAGGTGCTGATTCTCCAAGTAGGGAGATTGCTAGTAAAGTAGCTGGAAAGGCGAACCCGAGCACAAGGAGATGAGAAATTGGGTGCGTTTTAGAAACCTTTCAAAATCACACGGTGTACCATCTTCTGGGTTTCTCATGCATGTTTTCGATGTAGGAAGATGCCCTTGAACCTGGAGATTTGGGACCCATGGGATGGGTACCACACAGTATTACTTTAAAGGGTCTGCGTTTGCTCACCCAACCTCACCCAAACTCTAAGCCCCAAGAGTGTCCACCCTTATGTCTCATCCAGCTGTGGGTCTAGATATGGTCAATCCAGGTTGCATCACAGCCTCTGAACGAATTTTGTAAGAATTTCTCTCTCTTTCACTGTCTTTGTTTTACGGGTTTTTAAAAGTAATTTATTTTTATAATGGGGTTTAGCTGCTTTTCACGGCTGTGTTTTTGCGGCTTTACACCCACTTGACACACTTCCAAAGAGATATCAATACATAGGTTTTAAGATTCTTACTAGTCACATATATTCTTGTGCGGTGAATAGGGGGTGTTGAGTCCAGTTCACTGAGCAAGGAGTAGGTCTTGTCTATTACATATTGGGTGTATGGAACGGTATCTGAGCGAATTTGAAACCCTTGTTTTATGCATCACCCCACCTCACCTTTCCCGTTAAGCAGCCATAGTGTGTTTTCTAAACGTGTGACTCTGTTCTGTTTTGTAATTCAGTTCAGGTGTAGCGGTTTTTACATTCCCTCTATAAGTGATAGCTTATGATAAGTGTCTTTTTCTGTGTCAGTTATTTCACTTAGAATCGTCATACCTAAATCCACTCATCTTGCTTCTACTAGCCTTATGATATTGATTTCATGTCTGAGTGATATTCCTTTGTACATAAGGACCACAACTTCTTTATCCATTTTTCTCTTTCCTGGGATATTTAAGGTGTCATGAAGTGGAGGTTCTTGTCAACATAGCAGCCCTAAACATTGGGGTGCCTGTGTCTTGCTGATTTTTAGTTTTCCCAATTTATACGCCCATGAGTGGACGTGCCCTATGCTCCCTAAGCTGTGTTTTTTCGATGTTTCAGGACACACCGTACACTTCTCCAGAGTGGCTTTTGGCAATGTACATCCCGCCCATCAGCGTAGCAAGGCTGCCATTTCTCCATGGCCTGTACTGCATTTCTGGTTTTGACACTTTTTGCAGCATGGCCCTTTTGACCGATGGGAAGCGAGACTTCTTTGTAGCGCTGATTTGCCTTTCCAGGTTGCTTGGTTGGCCAAAAAGGGCGTATGCGTTATTTCCTGAATATATTCAGGAAAAAACGCATACGCCCTTTTTGGCCAAGGGCATCATTGTCGACGTTTTGCCGCTTTTCATGTGCTTTAAAGGCGATTCGAATCTACCTCCTGAAATCTGTTTCCTGCAATTCTGCCTTGCTTTCAAATCCTCTTCGTTGCCTTCCCTCAATATATCTGTGGATGAGAGTTATCACTTATAACTCTGCGGGTTTGTGAATTGCAGTGTCCCTGAGCTCCATTTTTCAACTCGCTTTTTTGGGAGCTGGCCGCAAAAGCGCGGGATTGCCTCAGGCCCTATTCTGGTTCCGGGCGGCAGGCTGAGCCTGTGGTTAATTCTTCTTCCTGATGGGAAAATAGAGTGACCTGGGCCTGTCCCAACACCTAGATCTAGTCTCTCATTGGTTGCCCCTCTTCCCGTTCATCCTCAGGACAAATTGCAACCTGTAGGGAACAGGAGCTTAAAGGTGCTGATTCTCCAAGTAGGGAGATTGCTAGTAAAGTAGCTGGAAAGGCGAACCCGAGCACAAGGAGATGAGAAATTGGGTGCGTTTTAGAAACCTTTCAAAATCACACGGTGTACCATCTTCTGGGTTTCTCATGCATGTTTTCGATGTAGGAAGATGCCCTTGAACCTGGAGATTTGGGACCCATGGGATGGGTACCACACAGTATTACTTTAAAGGGTCTGCGTTTGCTCACCCAACCTCACCCAAACTCTAAGCCCCAAGAGTGTCCACCCTTATGTCTCATCCAGCTGTGGGTCTAGATATGGTCAATCCAGGTTGCATCACAGCCTCTGAACGAATTTTGTAAGAATTTCTCTCTCTTTCACTGTCTTTGTTTTACGGGTTTTTAAAAGTAATTTATTTTTATAATGGGGTTTAGCTGCTTTTCACGGCTGTGTTTATGCGGCTTTACACCCACTTGACTCACTTCCAGACAGATATCAATACATAGGTTTTAAGATTCTTACTAGTCACATATATTCTTGTGCGGTGAATAGGGGGTGTTGAGTCCAGTTCACTGAGCAAGGGGTAGGTCTTGTCTATTACATATTGGGTGTATGGAACGGTATCTGAGGGAATTTGAAACCCTTGTTTTATGCATCACCCCACCTCACCTTTCCCGTTAAGCAGCCATAGTGTGTTTTCTAAACGTGTGACTCTGTTCTGTTTTGTAATTCAGTTCAGGTGTAGCGGTTTTTACATTCCCTCTATAAGTGATAGCTTATGATAAGTGTCTTTTTCTGTGTCACTTATTTCACTTAGAATCGTCATACCTAAATCCACTCATCTTGCTTCTACTAGCCTTATGACATTGATTTCATGTCTGAGGGATATTCCTTTGTACATAAGGACCACAACTTCTTTATCCATTTTTCTCTTTCCTGGGATATTTAAGGTGTCATGAAGTGGAGGTTCTTGTCAACATAGCAGCCCTAAACATTGGGGTGCCTGTGTCTTGCTGATTTTTAGTTTTCCCAATTTATACGCCCATGAGTGGACTTGCCCTATGCTCCCTAAGCTGTGTTTTTTCGATGTTTCAGGACACACCGTACACTTCTCCAGAGTGGCTTTTGGCAATTTACATCCCGCCCATCAGCGTAGCAAGGCTGCCATTTCTCCATGGCCTGTACTGCATTTCTGGTTTTGACACTTTTTGCAGCATGGCCCTTTTGACCGATGGGAAGCGAGACCTCTTTGTAGCGCTGATTTGCCTTTCCAGGTTGCTTGGTTGGCCAAAAAGGGCGTATGCGTTTTTTCCTGAATATATTCAGGAAAAAACGCATACGCCCTTTTTGGCCAAGGGCATCATTGTCGACGTTTTGCCGCTTTTCATGTGCTTTAAAGGCGATTCGAATCTACCTCCTGAAATCTCTTTCCTGCAATTCTGCCTTGCTTTCAAATCCTCTTCGTTGCCTTCCCTCAATATATCTGTGGATGAGAGTTATCATTTATAACCCTGCGGGTTTGTGAATTGCAGTGTCCCTGAGCTCCATTTTTCAACTCGCTTTTTTGGGAGCTGGCCGCAAAAGCGCGGGATTGCCTCAGGCCCTATTGTGCTTCTGGGCGGCAGGCTGAGCCTGTGATTAATTCTTCTTCCTGATGGGAAATTAGAGTGACCTGTGCCTGTCCCAACACCTAGATCTAGTCTCTCATCGGTTGCCCCTCTTCCCGTTCATCCTCAGGACAAATTGCAACCTGTACGGAACAGGAGGTTAAAGGTGCTGATTCTCCAAGTAGGGAGATTGCAAGTAAAGGAGCTGGAATGGCGAACCCGAGCACAAGGAGATGAGAAATGAGGTGCGTTTTAGAAACCTTTCAAAATCACACGGTGTACCATCTTCTGAGTTTCTCATGCATGTTTTCGATGTAGGAAGATGCCCTTGAACCTGGAGACTTGGGACCCATGGGATGGGTTCCACGCAGTATTACTTTAAAGGGTCTGCGTTTGCTCACCCAACCTCACCCAACCTTTCAGCCCCAAGAGTGTCCACCCTTATGTCTCATCCAGCTGTGCGTGTAGATATGGTCAATCCAGGTTGCATCACAGCCTCTGAACGAATTTTGTAAGAATTTCTCTCTCTTTCACTGTCTTTGTTTTACGGGTTTTTAAAAGTAATTTATTTTTATAATGGGGTTTAGCTGCTTTTCACGGCTGTGTTTATGCGGCTTTACACCCACTTGACTCACTTCCAGACAGATATCAATATATAGGTTTTAAGATTCTTACTAGTCACATATATTCTTGTGCGGTGAATAGGGGGTGTTGAGTCCAGTTCACTGAGCAAGGAGTAGGTCTTGTCTATTACATATTGGGTGTATGGAACGGTATCTGAGCGAATTTGAACCCCTTGTTTTATGCATCACCCCACCTCACCTTTCCCGTTAAGCAGCCATAGTGTGTTTTCTAAACGTGTGACTCTGTTCTGTTTTGTAATTCAGTTCAAGTGTAGCGGTTTTTACATTCCCTCTATAAGTGATAGCTTATGATAAGTGTCTTTTTCTGTGTGACTTATTTCACTTAGAATCGTCGTACCTAACTCCACTCATCTTGCTTCTACTAGCCTTATGACATTGATTTCATGTCTGAGTGATATTCCATTGTACATAAGGACCACGACTTCTTTATCCATTTTTCTCTTTCCTGGGATATTTAAGTTGTCATGAAGTGGAGGTTCTTGTCAACAGAGCAGCCCTAAACTTTGGGGTGCCTGTGTCTTGCTGATTTTTCTTTCTCCCAATTTATACGCCCATGAGTGGACGTGCCCTACGCTCCCTAAGCTGTGTTTTTTCGATGTTTCAGGTCACACCATACACTTCTCCAGAGTGGCTGCTGGCAATTAACATCCCGCCCATCAGCGTAGCAAGGCTGCCATTTCTCCATGGCCTGTCCTGCATTTCTGGTTTTGACACTTTTTGCAGCATGACCCTTTTGACCGATGGGAAGCGAGACTTCTTTGTAGCGCTGATTTGCCTTTCCAGGTTGCTTGGTTGGCCAAAAAGGGCGTATGCGTTATTTCCTGAATATATTCAGGAAAAAACGCATACGCCCTTTTTGGCCAAGGGCATCATTGTCGACGTTTTGCCGCTTTTCATGTGCTTTAAAGGCGATTCGAATCTACCTCCTGAAACCTGTTTCCTGCAATTCTGCCTTGCTTTCAAATCCTCTTCGTTGCCTTCCCTCAATATATTTGTGGACGAGAGTTATCGTTTATAACTCAGCAGGTTTGTGAATGGCAGTGCCCCTGAGCTCCATTTTTCAACTGTCTTGTTTGGGAGCTGGCCGCAAAAGCACGGGATTGCCTCAGGCCCTATTCTGGTTCCCGGCGGCAGGCTGAGCCTGTGGTTAATTCTTCTTCCTGATGGGAAAATAGAGTGACCTGTGCCTGTCCCAACACCTAGATCTAGTCTCTCATTGGTTGCCCCTCTTCCCGTTCATCCTCAGGACAAATTGCAACCTGTACAGAACAGGAGGTTAAAGGTGCTGATTCTCCAAGTAGGGAGATTGCTAGTGAAGTAGCTGGAATGGCGAACCCGAGCACAAGGAGATGAGAAATGAGGTGCGTTTTAGAAACCTTTCAAAATCACACGGTGTACCTTCTTCTGGGTTCCTCATGCAAGATTTCGATGTAGGAAGATGCCCTTGAACCTGGAGATTTGGGACCCATGGGATGGGTACCATGCAGTATTACTTTAAAGGGTCTGCGTTTTCTCACCCAAGCTCACCCAACCTCTCAGCCCCAAGACTGTCCACCTTTATGTCTCATCCAGCTGTGGGTCTAGATATGGTCAATCCAGGTTGCATCACAGCCCCTGAACGAATTTTGTAAGAATTTCTCTCTCTTTCACTGTCTTTGTTTTACGGGTTTTTAAAAGTAATTTATTTTTATAATGGGGTTTAGCTGCTTTTCACGGCTGTGTTTATGCGGATTTACACCCACTTGACTCACTTTCAGACAGATATCAATACATAGGTTTTAAGATTGTTACTAGTCACATATATTCTTGTGCGGTGAATAGGGGGTGTTGAGTCCAGTTCACTGAGCAAAGAGTAGGTCTTGTCTATTACATATTGGGTGTATGGAACGGTATCTGAGCGAATTTGAAACCCTTGTTTTATGCATCACCCCACCTCACCTTTCCCGTTAAGCAGCCATAGTGTGTTTTCTAAACGTGTGATTCTGTTCTGTTCTGTAATTCAGTTCAAGTGTAGCGGTTTTTACATTCCCTCTATAAGTGATAGCTTATGATAAGTGTCTTTTTCTGTGTGACTTATTTCCCTTAGAATCGTCGTACCTGAGTCCACTCATCTTGCTTCTACTAGCCTTATGACATTGATTTCATGTCTGAGTGATATTGCATTGTACATAAGGACCACAACTTCTTTATCCATTTTTCTCTTTCCTGGGATATTTAAGGTGTCATGAAGTGGAGGTTCTTGTCAACAGAGCAGCCCTAAACTTTGGGGTGCCTGTGTCTTGCTGATTTTTAGTTTTCCCAATTTATACGCCCATGAGTGGACGTGCCCTATGCTCCCTAAGCTGTGTTTTTTCGATGTTTCAGGACACACTGTACACTTCTCCAGAGTGGCTGTTGGCAATTTACATCCCGCTCATCAGCGTAGCAAGGCTGCCATTTCTCCATGGCCTGTCCTGCATTTCTGGTTTTGACACTTTTTGCAGCATGGCCCTTTTGACCGATGGGAAGCGAGACTTCTTTGTAGCGCTGATTTGCCTTTCCAGGTTGCTTGGTTGGCCAAAAAGGGCGTATGCGTTTTTTCCTGAATATATTCAGGAAAAAACGCATACGCCCTTTTTGGCCAAGGGCATCATTGTCGACCTTTTGCCGCTTTTCATGTGCTTTAAAGGCGATTCGAATCTACCTCCTGAAATCTGTTTTCTGCAATTCTGCCTTGCTTTCAAATCCTCTTCGTTGCCTTCCCTCAATATATCTGTGGATGAGAGTTATCATTTATAACTCTGCGGGTTTGTGAATTGCAGTGTCCCTGAGCTCCATTTTTCAACTCGCTTTTTTGGGAGCTGGCCGCAAAAGCGCGGGATTGCCTCAGGCCCTATTGTGCTTCTGGGCGGCAGGCTGAGCCTGTGATTAATTCTTCTTCCTGATGGGAAATTAGAGTGACCTGTGCCTGTCCCAACACCTAGATCTAGTCTCTCATTGGTTGCCCCTCTTCCCGTTCATCCTCAGGACAAATTGCAACCTGTACAGAACAGGAGGTTAAAGGTGCTGATTCTCCAAGTAGGGAGATTGCTAGTAAAGTAGCTGGAATGGCGAACCCGAGCACAAGGAGATGAGAAATGAGGTGCGTTTTAGAAACCTTTCAAAATCACACGGTGTACCATCTTCTGAGTTTCTCATGCATGTTTTTGATGTAGGAAGATGCCCTTGAACCTGGAGACTTGGGACCCATGGGATGGGTACCACGCAGTATTACTTTAAAGGGTCTGCGTTTGCTCACCCAACCTAACCCAACCTTTCAGCCCCAAGAGTGTCCACCCTTATGTCTCATCCACCTGTGCGTGTAGATATGGTCAATCCAGGTTGCATCACAGCCTCTGAACGAATTTTGTAAGAATTTCTCTCTCTTTCACTGTCTTTGTTTTACGGGTTTTTAAAAGTAATTTATTTTTATAATGGGGTTTAGTTGCTTTTCACGGCTGTGTTTATGTGGCTTTACACCCACTTGACTCACTTCCAGACATATATCAATACATAGGTTTTAAGATTCTTACTAGTCACCTATATTCTTGTGCGGTGAATAGGGGGTGTTGAGTCCAGTTCACTGAGCAAGGAGTAGGTCTTGTCTATTACATATTGGGTGTATGGAACGGTATCTGAGCGAATTTGAAACCCTTGTTTTATGCATCACCCCACCTCACCTTTCCCGTTAAGCAGCCATAGTGTGTTTTCTAAACGTGTGACTCTGTTCTGTTTTGTAATTCAGTTCAAGTGTAGCGGTTTTTACATTCCCTCTATAAGTGATAGCTTATGATAAGTGTCTTTTTCTGTGTGACTTATTTCACTTAGAATCGTCATACCTAAATCCACTCATCTTGCTTCTACTAGCCTTATGACATTGATTTCATGTCTGAGGGATATTCCTTTGTACATAAGGACCACAACTTCTTTATCCATTTTTCTCTTTCCTGGGATATTTAAGGTGTCATGAAGTGGAGGTTCTTGTCAACAGAGCAGCCCTAAACTTTGGGGTGCCTGTGTCTTGCTGATTTTTAGTTTTCCCAATTTATACGCCCATGAGTGGACGTGCCCTATGCTCCCTAAGCTGTGTTTTTTCGATGTTTCAGGACACACCATACACTTCTCCAGAGTGGCTGTTGGCAATTTACATCCCGCCCATCAGCGTTGCAAGGCTGCCATTTCTCCATGGCCTGTCCTGCATTTCTGGTTTTGACACTTTTTGCAGCATGGCCCTTTTAACCGATGGGAAGCGAGACTTCTTTGTAGCGCTGATTTGCCTTTCCAGGTTGCTTGGTTGGCCAAAAAGGGCGTATGCGTTTTTTCCTGAATATATTCAGGAAAAAACGCATACGCCCTTTTTGGCCAAGGGCATCACTGTCGACGTTTTGCCGCTTTTCAAGTGCTTTAAAGGCGATTCGAATCTACCTCCTGAAACCTGTTTCCTGCAATTCTGCCTTGCTTTCAAATCCTCTTCGTTGCCTTCCCTCAATATATCTGTGGATGAGAGTTATCATTTATAACTCTGCGGGTTTGTGAATTGCAGTGTCCCTGAGCTCCATTTTTCAACTCGCTTTTTTGGGAACTGGCCACAAAAGCGCGAGATTGCCTCAGGCCCTATTGTGGTTCCTGGAGGCAGGCTGAGCCTGTGGTTAATTCTTCTTCCTGATGGGAAAATAGAGTGACCTGTGCCTGTCCCAACACCTAGATCTAGTCTCTCATTGGTTGCCCCTCTTCCCGTTCATCTTCAGGACAAATTGCAACCTGTAGGGAACAGGAGCTTAAAGGTGCTGATTCTCCAAGTAGGGAGATTGCTAGTAAAGTAGCTGGAAAGGCGAACCCTAGCACAAGGAGATGAGAAATGGGGTGCGTTTTAGAAACCTTTCAAAATCACACGGTGTACCATCTTCTGGGTTTCTCATGCATGTTTTCGATGTAGGAAGATGCCCTTGAACCTGGAGATTTGGGACCCATGGGATGGGTACCACGCAGTATTACTTTAAAGGGTCTGAGTTTGCTCACCCAACCTCACCCAACCTCTCAGCCCCAAGAGTGTCCACCCTTATGTCTCATCCAGGTGTGGGTCTAGATATGGTCAATCCAGGTTGCATCACAGCCCCTGAACGAATTTTGTAAGAATTTCTCTCTCTTTCACTGTCTTTGTTTTACGGGTTTTTAAAAGTAATTTATTTTTATAATGGGGTTTAGCTGCTTTTCACGGCTGTGTTTATGCGGCTTTACACCCACTTGGCTCACTTCCAGAGAGATATCAATACATAGGTTTTACGATTCTTACTAGTCAGATATATTCTTGTGTGGTGAATAGGGGGTGTTGAGTCCAGTTCACTGAGCAAGGAGTAGGTCTTGTCTATTACATATTGGGTGTATGGAAAAGTATCTGAGCGAATTTGAAACCCTTGTTTTATGAATCACCCCACCTCACCTTTCCCGTTAAGCAGCCATAGTGTGTTTTCTAAACGTGTGACTCTGTTATGTTTTTTAATTCAGTTCAATTGTAGCGGTTTTTACATTCTCTCTATAAGTGATAGCTTATGATAAGTGTCTTTTTCTGTGTGACTTATTTCACTTAGAATCGTCATACCTAAATCCACTCATCTTGCTTCTACTAGCCTTATGACATTGATTTCATGTCTGAGTGATATTCCTTTGTACATAAGGACCACAACTTCTTTATCCATTTTTCTCTTTCCTGGGATATTTAAGGTGTCATGAAGTGGAGGTTCTTGTCAACATAGCAGCCCTAAACATTGGGGTGCCTGTGTCTTGCTGATTTTTAGTTTTCCCAATTTATACGCCCATGAGTGGACGTGCCCTATGCTCCCTAAGCTGTGTTTTTTCGATGTTTCAGGACACACCGTATACTTCTCCAGAGTGGCTGTTGGCAATTTACATCCCGCCCATCAGCGTAGCAAGGCTGCCATTTCTCCATGGCCTGTCCTGCATTTCTGGTTTTGACACTTTTTGCAGCATGGCCCTTTTGACCGATGGGAAGCGAGACCTCTTTGTAGCGCTGATTTGCCTTTCCCGGTTGCTTGGTTGGCCAAAAAGGGCGTATGCTTTTTTTCCTGAATATATTCAGGAAAAAACGCATACGCCCTTTTTGGCCAAGGGCATCATTGTCGACGTTTTGCCGCTTTTCATGTGCTTTAAAGGCGATTCGAATCTACCTCCTGAAATCTGCTTCCTGCAATTCTGCCTTGCTTTCAAATCCTCTTCGTTGCCTTCCCTCAATATATCTGTGGATGAGAGTTATCATTTATAACTCTGCGGGTTTGTGAATTGCAGTGTCCCTGAGCTCCATTTTTCAACTCGCTTTTTTGGGAGCTGGCCGCAAAAGCGCGGGATTGCCTCAGGCCCTATTCTGGTTCCTGGCGGCTGGCTGAGCCTGTGGTTAATTCTTCTTCCTGATGGGAAAATAGAGTGACCTGGGCCTGTCCCAACACCTAGATCTAGTCTCTCATTGGTTGCCCCTCTTCCCGTTCAACCTCAGGACAAATTGCAACCTGTAGGGAACAGGAGCTTAAAGGTGCTGATTCTCCAAGTAGGGAGATTGCTAGTAAAGTAGCTCGAAAGGCGAACCCGAGCACAAGGAGATGAGAAATGGGGTGCGTTTTAGAAACCTTTCAAAATCACACGGTGTACCATCTTCTGGGTTTCTCATGCATGTTTTCGATGTAGGAAGATGCCCTTGAACCTGGAGATTTGGCACCCATGGGATGGGTACCACGCAGTATTACTTTAAAGGGTCTGAGTTTGCTCACCCAACCTCACCCAACCTCTAAGCCCCAAGAGTGTCCACCCTTAGGTCTCATCCAGGTGTGGGTCTAGATATGGTCCATCCAGGTTGCTTCACAGCCCCTGAACGAATTTTGTAGGAATTTCTCTCTCTTTCACTGTCTTTGTTTTACGGGTTTTTAAAAGTAATTTATTTTATAATGGGGTTTAGCTGCTTTTCACGGCTGTGTTTATGCGGCTTTACACCCACTTGGCTCACTTCCAGAGAGATATCAATACATAGGTTTTACGATTCTTACTAGTCAGAAATATTTTTGTGCGTTGAATAGGGGGTGTTGAGTCCACTTCACTGAGCAAGGAGTAGGTCTTGTCTATTACATATTGGGTGTATGGAACGGTATCTGAGCGAATTTGAAACCCTTGTTTTATGCATCACCCCACCTCACCTTTCCCGTTAAGCAGCCATAGTGTGTTTTCTAAACGTGTGACTCTGTTCTGTTTTGTAATTCAGTTCAAGTGTAGCGGTTTTTACATTCCCTCTATAAGTGATAGCTTATGATTAGTGTCTTTTTCTGTGTCACTTATTTCACTTAGAATCGTCATACCTAAATCCACTCATCTTGCTTCTACAAGCCTTATGACATTGATTTCATGTCTGAGTGATATTCCATTGTACATAAGGACCACAACTTCTTTATCCATTTTTCTCTTTCCTGGGATATTTAAGGTGTCATGAAGTGGAGGTTCTTGTCAACAGAGCAGCCCTAAACTTTGGGGTGCCTGTGTCTTGCTGATTTTTAGTTTTCCCAATTTCTACGCCCATGAGTGAAGGTGCCCTATGCTCCCTAAGCTGTGTTTTTTCGATGTTTCAGGACACACCGTACACTTCTCCAGTGTGGCTGTTGGCAATTTACATCCCGCCCATCAGCGTAGCAAGGCTGCCATTTCTCCATGGCCTGTCCTGCATTTCTGGTTTTGACACTTTTTGCAGCATGACCCTTTTGACCGATAGGAAGCGAGACTTCTTTGTAGCGCTGATTTGCCTTTCCAGGTTGCTTGGTTGGCCACAAAGGGCGTATGCGTTTTTTCCTGAATATATTCAGGAAAAAACGCATACGCCTTTTTGGCCAAGGGCATCATTGTCGACGTTTTGCCGCTTTTCATGTGCTTTAAAGGCGATTCGGATCTACCTCCGGAAATCTGTTTCCTGCAATTCTGCCTTGCTTTGAATTCCTCTTCGTTGCCTTCCCTCAATATATCTGTGGATGACAGTTATCATTTATAACTCTGCGGGTTTGTGAATTGCAGTGTCCCTGAGCTCCATTTTTCAACTCGCTTTTTTGGGAGCTGGCCGCAAAAGCGCGGGATTGCCTCAGGCCCTATTCTGGTTCCTGGCGGCAGGCGGAGCCTGTGGTTAATTCTTCTTCCTGATGGGAAAATAGAGAGACCTGTGCCTGTCCCAACACCTAGATCTAGTCTCTCATTGGTTTCCCCTCTTCCCGTTCATCCTCAGGACAAATTGCAACCTGTAGGGAACAGGAGCTTAAAAGTGCTGATTCTCCAAGTAGGGAGATTGCTAGTAAAGTAGCTGGAAAGGCGAACCCGAGCACAAGGAGATGAGAAATGGGGTGCGTTTTAGAAACCTTTCAAAATCACACGGTGTACCATCTTCTGGGTTTCTCATGCATGTTTTCGATGTAGGAAGATGCCCTTGAACCTGGAGATTTGGGACCCATGGGATGGGTACCACGCAGTATTACTTCAAAGGGTCTGCGTTTGCTCACCCAACCTCTCAGCCCCAAGAGTGTCCACCCTTATGTCTCATCCAGCTGTGGGTCTAGATATGGTCAATCCAGGTTGCATCACAGCCCCTGAACGAATTTTGTAAGAATTTCTCTCTGTTTCACTGTCTTTGTTTTATGGGTTATTAAAAGTAATTTATTTTTATAATGGGGTTTAGCTGCTTTTCACGGCTGTGTTTATGCGGATTTACACCCACTTGACTCACTTCCAGACAGATATCAGTACATAGGTTTTAAGATTGTTACTAGTCACATATATTCTTGTGCGGTGAATAGGGGGTGTTGTGTCCAGTTCACTGAGCAAGGAGTAGGTCTTGTCTATTACATATTGGGTGTATGGAACGGTATCTGAGCGAATTTGAACCCCTTGTTTTATGCATCACCCCACTTCACCTTTCCCGTTAAGCAGCCATAGTGTGTTTTCTAAACGTGTGACTCTGTTCTGTTTTGTAATTCAGTTCAAGTGTAGCGGTTTTTACATTCCCTCTATAAGTGATAGCTTATGATAAGTGTCTTTTTCTGTGTGACTTATTTCACTTAGAATCGTCGTACCTAAGTCCTCTCATCTTGCTTCTACTAGCCTTATGACATTGATTTCATGTCTGAGTGATATTCCATTGTACATAAGGACCACAACTTTTTTATCCATTTTTCTCTTTCCTGGGATATTTAAGGTTTCATGAAGTGGAGGTTCTTGTCAACAGAGTAGCCCCAAACTTTGGGGTGCCTGTGTCTTGCTGATTTTTAGTTTTCCCAATTTATACGCCCATGAGTGGACCTGCCCTATGCTCACTAAGCTGTGTTTTTTCGATGTTTCAGGACACACCGTATACTTCTCCAGAGTGGCTGTTGGCAATTTACATCCCGCCCATCAGCGTAGCAAGGCTGCCATTTCTCCATGGCCTGTCCTGCATTTCTGGTTTTGACACTTTTTGGAGCATGGCCCTTTTGGCCGATGGGAAGCGAGACTTCTTTGTAGCGCTGATTTGCCTTTCCAGGTTGCTTGGTTGGCCAAAAAGGGCGTATGCGTTTTTTCCTGAATATATTCAGGAAAAAACGCATACGCCCTTTTTGGCCAAGGGCATCATTGTCGACGTTTTGCAGCTTTTCATGTGCCTTAAAGGCGATTCGAATCTACCTCCTGAAATCTGTTTCCTGCAATTCTGCCTTGCTTTCAAATCCTCTTCGTTGCCTTCCCTCAATATATCTGTGGATGAGAGTTATCATTTATAACTCTGCGGGTTTGTGAATTGCAGTGTCCCTGAGCTCCATTTTTCAACTCGCTTTTTTGGGAGCTGGCCGCAAAAGTACGGGATTGCCTCAGGCCCTATTGTGCTTCTGGGCGGCAGGCTGAGCCTGTGATTAATTCTTCTTCCTGATGGGAAATAAGAGTGACCTGTGCCTGTCCCAACACCTAGATCTAGTCTCTCATCGGTTGCCCCTCTTCCCGTTCATCCTCAGGACAAATTGCAACCTGTACGGAACAGGAGGTTAAAGGTGCTGATTCTCCAAGTAGGGAGATTGCAAGTAAAGGAGCTGGAATGGCGAACCCGAGCACAAGGAGATGAGAAATGAGGTGCGTTTTAGAAACCTTTCAAAATCACACGGTGTACCATCTTCTGAGTTTCTCATGCATGTTTTCGATGTAGGAAGATGCCCTTGAACCTGGAGACTTGGGACCCATGGGATGGGTACCACGCAGTATTACTTTAAAGGGTCTGCGTTTGCTCACCCAACCTCACCCAACCTTTCAGCCCCAAGAGTGTCCACCCTTATGTCTCATCCAGCTGTGCGTGTAGATATGGTCAATCCAGGTTGCATCACAGCCTCTGAACGAATTTTGTAAGAATTTCTCTCTCTTTCACTGTCTTTGTTTTACGGGTTTTTAAAAGTAATTTATTTTTATAATGGGGTTTAGCTGCTTTTCACGGCTGTGTTTATGCGGCTTTACACCCACTTGACTCACTTCCAGACATATATCAATACATAGGTTTTAAGATTCTTACTAGTCACCTATATTCTTGTGCGGTGAATAGGGGGTGTTGTGTCCAGTTCACTGAGCAAGGAGTAGGTCTTGTCTATTACATATTGGGTGTATGGAACGGTATCTGAGCGAATTTGAACCCCTTGTTTTATGCATCACCCCACCTCACCTTTCCCGTTAAGCAGCCATAGTGTGTTTTCTAAACGTGTGACTCTGTTCTGTTTTGTAATTCAGTTCAAGTGTAGCGGTTTTTACATTCCCTCTATAAGTGATAGCTTATGATAAGTGTCTTTTTCTGTGTGACTTATTTCACTTAGAATCGTCGTACCTAACTCCACTCATCTTGCTTCTACTAGCCTTATGACATTGATTTCATGTCTGAGTGATATTCCATTGTACATAAGGACCACGACTTCTTTATCCATTTTTCTCTTTCCTGGGATATTTAAGTTGTCATGAAGTGGAGGTTCTTGTCAACAGAGCAGCCCTAAACTTTGGGGTGCCTGTGTCTTGCTGATTTTTCTTTCTCCCAATTTATACGCCCATGAGTGGACGTGCCCTACGCTCCCTAAGCTGTGTTTTTTCGATGTTTCAGGACACACCATACACTTCTCCAGAGTGGCTGCTGGCAATTAACATCCCGCCCATCAGCGTAGCAAGGCTGCCATTTCTCCATGGCCTGTCCTGCATTTCTGGTTTTGACACTTTTTGCAGCATGACCCTTTTGACCGATGGGAAGCGAGACTTCTTTGTAGCGCTGATTTGCCTTTCCAGGTTGCTTGGTTGGCCAAAAAGGGCGTATGCGTTTTTTCCTGAATATATTCAGGAAAAAACGCATACGCCCTTTTTGGCCAAGGGCATCATTGTCGACGTTTTGCCGCTTTTCATGTGCTTTAAAGGCAATTCGAATCTACCTCCTGAAACCTGTTTCCTGCAATTCTGCCTTGCTTTCAAATCCTCTTCGTTGCCTTCCCTCAATATATTTGTGGACGAGAGTTATCGTTTATAACTCAGCAGGTTTGTGAATGGCAGTGCCCCTGAGCTCCATTTTTCAGCTGTCTTGTTTGGGAGCTGGCCGCAAAAGCACGGGATTCCCTCAGGCCCTATTCTGGTTCCCGGCGGCAGGCTGAGCCTGTGGTTAATTCTTCTTCCTGATGGGAAAATAGAGTGACCTGTGCCTGTCCCAACACCTAGATCTAGTCTCTCATTGGTTGCCCCTCTTCCCGTTCATCCTCAGGACAAATTGCAACCTGTACAGAACAGGAGGTTAAAGGTGCTGATTCTCCAAGTAGGGAGATTGCTAGTGAAGTAGCTGGAATGGCGAACCCGAGCACAAGGAGATGAGAAATGAGGTGCGTTTTAGAAACCTTTCAAAATCACACGGTGTACCTTCTTCTGGGTTCCTCATGCAAGATTTCGATGTAGGAAGATGCCCTTGAACCTGGAGATTTGGGACCCATGGGATGGGTACCATGCAGTATTACTTTAAAGGGTCTGCGTTTTCTCACCCAAGCTCACCCAACCTCTCAGCCCCAAGACTGTCCACCTTTATGTCTCATCCAGCTGTGGGTCTAGATATGGTCAATCCAGGTTGCATCACAGCCCCTGAACGAATTTTGTAAGAATTTCTCTCTCTTTCACTGTCTTTGTTTTACGGGTTTTTAAAAGTAATTTATTTTTATAATGGGGTTTAGCTGCTTTTCACGGCTGTGTTTATGCGGATTTACACCCACTTGACTCACTTTCAGACAGATATCAATACATAGGTTTTAAGATTGTTACTAGTCACATATATTCTTGTGCGGTGAATAGGGGGTGTTGAGTCCAGTTCACTGAGCAAAGAGTAGGTCTTGTCTATTACATATTGGGTGTATGGAACGGTATCTGAGCGAATTTGAAACCCTTGTTTTATGCATCACCCCACCTCACCTTTCCCGTTAAGCAGCCATAGTGTGTTTTCTAAACGTGTGATTCTGTTCTGTTCTGTAAATCAGTTCAAGTGTAGCGGTTTTTACATTCCCTCTATAAGTGATAGCTTATGATAAGTGTCTTTTTCTGTGTGACTTATTTCCCTTAGAATCGTCGTACCTGAGTCCACTCATCTTGCTTCTACTAGCCTTATGACATTGATTTCATGTCTGAGTGATAATGCATTGTACATAAGGACCACAACTTCTTTATCCATTTTTCTCTTTCCTGGGATATTTAAGGTGTCATGAAGTGGAGGTTCTTGTCAACAGAGCAGCCCTAAATTTTGGGGTGCCTGTGTCTTGCTGATTTTTAGTTTTCCCAATTTATACGCCCATGAGTGGACGTGCCCTATGCTCCCTAAGCTGTGTTTTTTCGATGTTTCAGGACACACTGTACACTTCTCCAGAGTGGCTGTTGGCAATTTACATCCCGCTCATCAGCGTAGCAAGGCTGCCATTTCTCCATGGCCTGTCCTGCATTTCTGGTTTTGACACTTTTTGCAGCATGGCCCTTTGGACCGATGGGAAGCGAGACCTCTTTGTAGCGCTGATTTGCCTTTCCAGGTTGCTTGGTTGGCCAAAAAGGGCGTATGCGTTTTTTCCTGAATATATTCAGGAAAAAACGCATACGCCCTTTTTGGCCAAGGGCATCATTGTCGACGTTTTGCCGCTTTTCATGTGCTTTAAAGGCGATTCGAATCTACCTCCTGAAACCTGTTTCCTGCAATTCTGCCTTGCTTTCAAATCCTCTTCGTTGCCTTCCCTCAATATATTTGTGGACGAGAGTTATCGTTTATAACTCAGCAGGTTTGTGAATGGCAGTGCCCCTGAGCTCCATTTTTCAGCTGTCTTGTTTGGGAGCTGGCCGCAAAAGCACGGGATTCCCTCAGGCCCTATTCTGGTTCCCGGCGGCAGGCTGAGCCTGTGGTTAATTCTTCTTCCTGATGGGAAAATAGAGTGACCTGTGCCTGTCCCAACACCTAGATCTAGTCTCTCATTGGTTGCCCCTCTTCCCGTTCATCCTCAGGACAAATTGCAACCTGTACAGAACAGGAGGTTAAAGGTGCTGATTCTCCAAGTAGGGAGATTGCTAGTGAAGTAGCTGGAATGGCGAACCCGAGCACAAGGAGATGAGAAATGAGGTGCGTTTTAGAAACCTTTCAAAATCACACGGTGTACCTTCTTCTGGGTTCCTCATGCAAGATTTCGATGTAGGAAGATGCCCTTGAACCTGGAGATTTGGGACCCATGGGATGGGTACCATGCAGTATTACTTTAAAGGGTCTGCGTTTTCTCACCCAAGCTCACCCAACCTCTCAGCCCCAAGACTGTCCACCTTTATGTCTCATCCAGCTGTGGGTCTAGATATGGTCAATCCAGGTTGCATCACAGCCCCTGAACGAATTTTGTAAGAATTTCTCTCTCTTTCACTGTCTTTGTTTTACGGGTTTTTAAAAGTAATTTATTTTTATAATGGGGTTTAGCTGCTTTTCACGGCTGTGTTTATGCGGATTTACACCCACTTGACTCACTTTCAGACAGATATCAATACATAGGTTTTAAGATTGTTACTAGTCACATATATTCTTGTGCGGTGAATAGGGGGTGTTGAGTCCAGTTCACTGAGCAAAGAGTAGGTCTTGTCTATTACATATTGGGTGTATGGAACGGTATCTGAGCGAATTTGAAACCCTTGTTTTATGCATCACCCCACCTCACCTTTCCCGTTAAGCAGCCATAGTGTGTTTTCTAAACGTGTGATTCTGTTCTGTTCTGTAAATCAGTTCAAGTGTAGCGGTTTTTACATTCCCTCTATAAGTGATAGCTTATGATAAGTGTCTTTTTCTGTGTGACTTATTTCCCTTAGAATCGTCGTACCTGAGTCCACTCATCTTGCTTCTACTAGCCTTATGACATTGATTTCATGTCTGAGTGATAATGCATTGTACATAAGGACCACAACTTCTTTATCCATTTTTCTCTTTCCTGGGATATTTAAGGTGTCATGAAGTGGAGGTTCTTGTCAACAGAGCAGCCCTAAATTTTGGGGTGCCTGTGTCTTGCTGATTTTTAGTTTTCCCAATTTATACGCCCATGAGTGGACGTGCCCTATGCTCCCTAAGCTGTGTTTTTTCGATGTTTCAGGACACACTGTACACTTCTCCAGAGTGGCTGTTGGCAATTTACATCCCGCTCATCAGCGTAGCAAGGCTGCCATTTCTCCATGGCCTGTCCTGCATTTCTGGTTTTGACACTTTTTGCAGCATGGCCCTTTGGACCGATGGGAAGCGAGACCTCTTTGTAGCGCTGATTTGCCTTTCCAGGTTGCTTGGTTGGCCAAAAAGGGCGTATGCGTTTTTTCCTGAATATATTCAGGAAAAAACGCATACGCCCTTTTTGGCCAAGGGCATCACTGTCGACGTTTTGCCGCTTTTCATGTGCTTTAAAGGCCATTCGAATCTACCTCCTGAAATCTGTTTCCTGCAATTCTGCCTTGCTTTGAATTCCTCTTCGTTGCCTTCCCTCAATATATCTGTGGATGACAGTTATCATTTATAACTCTGCGGGTTTGTGAATTGCAGTGTCCCTGAGCTCCATTTTTCAACTCGCTATTTTGGGAGCTGGCCGCAAAAGCGCGGGATTGCCTCAGGCCCTATTCTGGTTCCTGGCGGCAGGCGGAGCCTGTGGTTAATTCTTCTTCCTGATGGGAAAATAGAGAGACCTGTGCCTGTCCCAACACCTAGATCTAGTCTCTCATTGGTTTCCCCTCTTCCCGTTCATCCTCAGGACAAATTGCAACCTGTAGGGAACAGGAGCTTAAAAGTGCTGATTCTCCAAGTAGGGAGATTGCTAGTAAAGTAGCTGGAAAGGCGAACCCGAGCACAAGGAGATGAGAAATGGGGTGCGTTTTAGAAACCTTTCAAAATCACACGGTGTACCATCTTCTGGGTTTCTCATGCATGTTTTCGATGTAGGAAGATGCCCTTGACCCTGGAGATTTGGGACCCATGGGATGGGTACCACGCAGTATTACTTCAAAGGGTCTGCGTTTGCTCACCCAACCTCTCAGCCCCAAGAGTGTCCACCCTTATGTCTCATCCAGCTGTGGGTCTAGATATGGTCAATCCAGGTTGCATCACAGCCCCTGAACGAATTTTGTAAGAATTTCTCTCTGTTTCACTGTCTTTGTTTTATGGGTTATTAAAAGTAATTTATTTTTATAATGGGGTTTAGCTGCTTTTCACGGCTGTGTTTATGCGGATTTACACCCACTTGACTCACTTCCAGACAGATATCAGTACATAGGTTTTAAGATTGTTACTAGTCACATATATTCTTGTGCGGTGAATAGGGGGTGTTGTGTCCAGTTCACTGAGCAAGGAGTAGGTCTTGTCTATTACATATTGGGTGTATGGAACGGTATCTGAGCGAATTTGAACCCCTTGTTTTATGCATCACCCCACTTCACCTTTCCCGTTAAGCAGCCATAGTGTGTTTTCTAAACGTGTGACTCTGTTCTGTTTTGTAATTCAGTTCAAGTGTAGCGGTTTTTACATTCCCTCTATAAGTGATAGCTTATGATAAGTGTCTTTTTCTGTGTGACTTATTTCACTTAGAATCGTCGTACCTAAGTCCACTCATCTTGCTTCTACTAGCCTTATGACATTGATTTCATGTCTGAGTGATATTCCATTGTACATAAGGACCACAACTTTTTTATCCATTTTTCTCTTTCCTGGGATATTTAAGGTTTCATGAAGTGGAGGTTCTTGTCAACAGAGTAGCCCCAAACTTTGGGGTGCCTGTGTCTTGCTGATTTTTAGTTTTCCCAATTTATACGCCCATGAGTGGACGTGCCCTATGCTCACTAAGCTGTGTTTTTTCGATGTTTCAGGACACACCGTATACTTCTCCAGAGTGGCTGTTGGCAATTTACATCCCGCCCATCAGCGTAGCAAGGCTGCCATTTCTCCATGGCCTGTCCTGCATTTCTGGTTTTGACACTTTTTGGAGCATGGCCCTTTTGGCCGATGGGAAGCGAGACTTCTTTGTAGCGCTGATTTGCCTTTCCACGTTGCTTGGTTGGCCAAAAAGGGCGTATGCGTTTTTTCCTGAATATATTCAGGAAAAAACGCATACGCCCTTTTTGGCCAAGGGCATCATTGTCGACGTTTTGCAGCTTTTCATGTGCCTTAAAGGCGATTCGAATCTACCTCCTGAAATCTGTTTCCTGCAATTCTGCCTTGCTTTCAAATCCTCTTCGTTGCCTTCCCTCAATATATCTGTGGATGAGAGTTATCATTTATAACTCTGCGGGTTTGTGAATTGCAGTGTCCCTGAGCTCCATTTTTCAACTCGCTTTTTTGGGAGCTGGCCGCAAAAGCACGGGATTGCCTCAGGCCCTATTGTGCTTCTGGGCGGCAGGCTGAGCCTGTGATTAATTCTTCTTCCTGATGGGAAATAAGAGTGACCTGTGCCTGTCCCAACACCTAGATCTAGTCTCTCATCGGTTGCCCCTCTTCCCGTTCATCCTCAGGACAAATTGCAACCTGTACGGAACAGGAGGTTAAAGGTGCTGATTCTCCAAGTAGGGAGATTGCAAGTAAAGGAGCTGGAATGGCGAACCTGAGCACAAGGAGATGAGAAATGAGGTGCGTTTTAGAAACCTTTCAAAATCACACGGTGTACCATCTTCTGAGTTTCTCATGCATGTTTTCGATGTAGGAAGATGCCCTTGAACCTGGAGACTTGGGACCCATGGGATGGGTACCACGCAGTATTACTTTAAAGGGTCTGCGTTTGCTCACCCAACCTCACCCAACCTTTCAGCCCCAAGAGTGTCCACCCTTATGTCTCATCCAGCTGTGCGTGTAGATATGGTCAATCCAGGTTGCATCACAGCCTCTGAACGAATTTTGTAAGAATTTCTCTCTCTTTCACTGTCTTTGTTTTACGGGTTTTTAAAAGTAATTTATTTTTATAATGGGGTTTAGCTGCTTTTCACGGCTGTGTTTATGCGGCTTTACACCCACTTGACTCACTTCCAGACATATATCAATACATAGGTTTTAAGATTCTTACTAGTCACCTATATTCTTGTGCGGTGAATAGGGGGTGTTGAGTCCAGTTCACTGAGCAAGGAGTAGGTCTTGTCTATTACATATTGGGTGTATGGAACGGTATCTGAGCGAATTTGAACCCCTTGTTTTATGCATCACCCCACCTCACCTTTCCCGTTAAGCAGCCATAGTGTGTTTTCTAAACGTGTGACTCTGTTCTGTTTTGTAATTCAGTTCAAGTGTAGCGGTTTTTACATTCCCTCTATAAGTGATAGCTTATGATAAGTGTCTTTTTCTGTGTGACTTATTTCCCTTAGAATCGTCATACCTAAATCCACTCATCTTGCTTCTACTAGCCTTATGACATTGATTTCATGGCTGAGTGATATTCCATTGTACATAAGGACCACAACTTCTTTATCCATTTTTCTCTTTCCTGGGATATTTAAGTTGTCATGAAGTGGAGGTTCTTGTCAACAGAGCAGCCCTAAACTTTGGGGTGCCTGTGTCTTGCTGATTTTTCTTTCTCCCAATTTATACGCCCATGAGTGGACGTGCCCTACGCTCCCTAAGCTGTGTTTTTTCGATGTTTCAGGACACACCATACACTTCTCCAGAGTGGCTGCTGGCAATTAACATCCCGCCCATCAGCGTAGCAAGGCTGCCATTTCTCCATGGCCTGTCCTGCATTTCTGGTTTTGACACTTTTTGCAGCATGACCCTTTTGACCGATGGGAAGCGAGACTTCTTTGTAGCGCTGATTTGCCTTTCCAGGTTGCTTGGTTGGCCAAAAAGGGCGTATGCGTTTTTTCCTGAATATATTCAGGAAAAAACGCATACGCCCTTTTTGGCCAAGGGCATCATTGTCGACGTTTTGCCGCTTTTCATGTGCTTTAAAGGCGATTCGAATCTACCTCCTGAAACCTGTTTCCTGCAATTCTGCCTTGCTTTCAAATCCTCTTCGTTGCCTTCCCTCAATATATTTGTGGACGAGAGTTATCGTTTATAACTCAGCAGGTTTGTGAATGGCAGTGCCCCTGAGCTCCATTTTTCAGCTGTCTTGTTTGGGAGCTGGCCGCAAAAGCACGGGATTGCCTCAGGCCCTATTCTGGTTCCCGGCGGCAGGCTGAGCCTGTGGTTAATTCTTCTTCCTGATGGGAAAATAGAGTGACCTGTGCCTGTCCCAACACCTAGATCTAGTCTCTCATTGGTTGCCCCTCTTCCCGTTCATCCTCAGGACAAATTGCAACCTGTACAGAACAGGAGGTTAAAGGTGCTGATTCTCCAAGTAGGGAGATTGCTAGTGAAGTAGCTGGAATGGCGAACCCGAGCACAAGGAGATGAGAAATGAGGTGCGTTTTAGAAACCTTTCAAAATCACACGGTGTACCTTCTTCTGGGTTCCTCATGCAAGATTTCGATGTAGGAAGATGCCCTTGAACCTGGAGATTTGGGACCCATGGGATGGGTACCATGCAGTATTACTTTAAAGGGTCTGCGTTTTCTCACCCAAGCTCACCCAACCTCTCAGCCCCAAGACTGTCCACCTTTATGTCTCATCCAGCTGTGGGTCTAGATATGGTCAATCCAGGTTGCATCACAGCCCCTGAACGAATTTTGTAAGAATTTCTCTCTCTTTCACTGTCTTTGTTTTACGGGTTTTTAAAAGTAATTTATTTTTATAATGGGGTTTAGCTGCTTTTCACGGCTGTGTTTATGCGGATTTACACCCACTTGACTCACTTTCAGACAGATATCAATACATAGGTTTTAAGATTGTTACTAATCACATATATTCTTGTGCGGTGAATAGGGGGTGTTGAGTCCAGTTCACTGAGCAAAGAGTAGGTCTTGTCTATTACAAATTGGGTGTATGGAACGGTATCTGAGCGAATTTGAAACCCTTGTTTTATGCATCACCCCACCTCACCTTTCCCGTTAAGCAGCCATAGTGTGTTTTCTAAACGTGTGATTCTGTTCTGTTCTGTAATTCAGTTCAAGTGTAGCGGTTTTTACATTCCCTCTATAAGTGATAGCTTATGATAAGTGTCTTTTTCTGTGTGACTTATTTCCCTTAGAATCGTCGTACCTGAGTCCACTCATCTTGCTTCTACTAGCCTTATGACATTGATTTCATGTCTGAGTGATATTGCATTGTACATAAGGACCACAACTTCTTTATCCATTTTTCTCTTTCCTGGGATATTTAAGGTGTCATGAAGTGGAGGTTCTTGTCAACAGAGCAGCCCTAAACTTTGGGGTGCCTGTGTCTTGCTGATTTTTAGTTTTCCCAATTTATACGCCCATGAGTGGACGTGCCCTATGCTCCCTAAGCTGTGTTTTTTCGATGTTTCAGGACACACTGTACACTTCTCCAGAGTGGCTGTTGGCAATTTACATCCCGCTCATCAGCGTAGCAAGGCTGCCATTTCTCCATGGCCTGTCCTGCATTTCTGGTTTTGACACTTTTTGCAGCATGGCCCTTTGGACCGATGGGAAGCGAGACCTCTTTGTAGCGCTGATTTGCCTTTCCAGGTTGCTTGGTTGGCCAAAAAGGGCGTATGCGTTTTTTCCTGAATATATTCAGGAAAAAACGCATACGCCCTTTTTGGCCAAGGGCATCATTGTCGACCTTTTGCCGCTTTTCATGTGCTTAAAAGGCGATTCGAATCTACCTCCTGAAATCTGTTTTCTGCAATTCTGCCTTGCTTTCAAATCCTCTTCGTTGCCTTCCCTCAATATATCTGTGGATGAGAGTTATCATTTATAACTCTGCGGGTTTGTGAATTGCAGTGTCCCTGAGCTCCATTTTTCAACTCGCTTTTTTGGGAGCTGGCCGCAAAAGCGCGGGATTGCCTCAGGCCCTATTGTGCTTCTGGGCGGCAGGCTGAGCCTGTGATTAATTCTTCTTCCTGATGGGAAATTAGAGTGACCTGTGCCTGTCCCAACACCTAGATCTAGTCTCTCATTGGTTGCCCCTCTTCCCGTTCATCCTCAGGACAAATTGCAACCTGTACAGAACAGGAGGTTAAAGGTGCTGATTCTCCAAGTAGGGAGATTGCTAGTAAAGTAGCTTGAATGGCGAACCCGAGCACAAGGAGATGAGAAATGAGGTGCGTTTTAGAAACCTTTCAAAATCACACGGTGTACCATCTTCTGAGTTTCTCATGCATGTTTTCGATGTAGGAAGATGCCCTTGAACCTGGAGACTTGGGACCCATGGGATGGGTACCACGCAGTATTACTTTAAAGGGTCTGCGTTTGCTCACCCAACCTAACCCAACCTCTCAGCCCCAAGAGTGTCCACCCTTATGTCTCATCCACCTGTGCGTGTAGATATGGTCAATCCAGGTTGCATCACAGCCTCTGAACGAATTTTGTAAGAATTTCTCTCTCTTTCACTGTCTTTGTTTTACGGGTTTTTAAAAGTAATTTATTTTTATAATGGGGTTTAGTTGCTTTTCACGGCTGTGTTTATGCGGCTTTACACCCACTTGACTCACTTCCAGACAGATATCAATACATAGGTTTTAAGATTCTTACTAGTCACCTATATTCTTGTGCGGTGAATAGGTGGTGTTGAGTCCAGTTCACTGAGCAAGGAGTAGGTCTTGTCTATTACATATTGGGTGTATGGAACGGTATCTGAGCGAATTTGAAACCCTTGTTTTATGCATCACCCCACCTCACTTTTCCCGTTAAGCAGCCATAGTGTGTTTTCTAAACGTGTGACTCTGTTCTGTTTTGTAATTCAGTTCAAGTGTAGCGGTTTTTACATTCCCTCTATAAGTGATAGCTTATGATAAGTGTCTTTTTCTGTGTGACTTATTTCACTTAGAATCGTCGTACCTAACTCCACTCATCTTGCTTCTACTAGCCTTATGACATTGATTTCATGTCTGAGTGATATTGCATTGTACATAAGGACCACAACTTCTTTATCCATTTTTCTCTTTCCTGGGATATTTAAGGTGTCATGAAGTGGAGGTTCTTGTCAACAGAGCAGCCCTAAACTTTGGGGTGCCTGTGTCTTGCTGATATTTAGTTTTCCCAATTTATACGCCCATGAGTGGACGTGCCCTATGCTCCCTAAGCTGTGTTTTTTCGATGTTTCAGGACACACTGTACACTTCTCCAGAGTGGCTGTTGGCAATTTACATCCCGCTCATCAGCGTAGCAAGGCTGCCATTTCTCCATGGCCTGTCCTGCATTTCTGGTTTTGACACTTTTTGCAGCATGACCCTTTTGACCGATGGGAAGCGAGACTTCTTTGTAGCGCTGATTTGCCTTTCCAGGTTGCTTGGTTGGCCAAAAAGGGCGTATGCGTTTTTTCCTGAATATATTCAAGAAAAAACGCATACGCCCTTTTTGGCCAAGGGCATCATTTTCGACGTTTTGCTGCTTTTCATGTGCTTTAAAGGCGATTCGAATCTACCTCCTGAAATCTGTTTTCTGCAATTCTGCCTTGCTTTCAAATCCTCTTCGTTGTCTTCCCTCAATATATCTGTGGATGAGAGTTATCATTTATAACTCTGCGGGTTTGTGAATTGCAGTGTCCCTGAGCTCCATTTTTCAACTCGCTTTTTTGGGAGCTGGCCGCAAAAGCGCGGGATTGCCTCAGGCCCTATTGTGCTTCTGGGCGGCAGGCTGAGCCTGTGATTAATTCTTCTTCCTGATGGGAAATTAGAGTGACCTGTGCCTGTCCCAACACCTAGATCTAGTCTCTCATTGGTTGCCCCTCTTCCCGTTCATCCTCAGGACAAATTGCAACCTGTACAGAACAGGAGGTTAAAGGTGCTGATTCTCCAAGTAGGGAGATTGCTAGTAAAGTAGCTGGAATGGCGAACCCGAGCACAAGGAGATGAGAAATGAGGTGCGTTTTAGAAACCTTTCAAAATCACACGGTGTACCATCTTCTGAGTTTCTCATGCATGTTTTCGATGTAGGAAGATGCCCTTGAACCTGGAGACTTGGGACCCATGGGATGGGTACCACGCAGTATTACTTTAAAGGGTCTGCGTTTGCTCACCCAACCTAACCCAACCTTTCAGCCCCAAGAGTGTCCACTTTTATGTCTCATCCACCTGTGCGTGTAGATATGGTCAATCCAGGTTGCATCACAGCCTCTGAACGAATTTTGTAAGAATTTCTCTCTCTTTCACTGTCTTTGTTTTACGGGTTTTTAAAAGTAATTTATTTTTATAATGGGGTTTAGTTGCTTTTCACGGCTGTGTTTATGCGGCTTTACACCCACTTGACTCACTTCCAGACATATATCAATACATAGGTTTTAAGATTCTTAATAGTCACCTATATTCTTGTGCGGTGAATAGGGGGTGTTGAGTCCAGTTCACTGAGCAAGGAGTAGGTCTTGTCTATTACATATTGGGTGTATGGAACGGTATCTGAGCGAATTTGAACCCCTTGTTTTATGCATCACCCCACCTCACCTTTCCCGTTAAGCAGCCATAGTGTGTTTTCTAAACGTGTGACTCTGTTCTGTTTTGTAATTCAGTTCAAGTGTAGCGGTTTTTACATTCCCTCTATAAGTGATAGCTTATGATAAGTGTCTTTTTCTGTGTGACTTATTTCACTTAGAATCGTCGTACCTAACTCCACTCATCTTGCTTCTACTAGCCTTATGACATTGATTTCATGTCTGAGTGATATTCCATTGTACATAAGGACCACGACTTCTTTATCCATTTTTCTCTTTCCTGGGATATTTAAGTTGTCATGAAGTGGAGGTTCTTGTCAACAGAGCAGCCCTAAACTTTGGGGTGCCTGTGTCTTGCTGATTTTTCTTTTTCCCAATTTATACGCCCATGAGTGGACGTGCCCTATGCTCCCTAAGCTGTGTTTTTTCGATGTTTCAGGACACACTGTACACTTCTCCAGAGTGGCTGTTGGCAATTTACATCCCGCTCATCAGCGTAGCTAGGCTGCCATTTCTCCATGGCCTGTCCTGCATTTCTGGTTTTGACACTTTTTGCAGCATGGCCCTTTTGACCGATGGGAAGCGAGACTTCTGTGTAGCGCTGATTTGCCTTTCCAGGTTGCTTGGTTGGCCAAAAAGGGCGTATGCGTTTTTTCCTGAATATATTCAGGAAAAAACGCATACGCCCTTTTTGGCCAAGGGCATCATTGTCGACGTTTTGCCGCTTTTCATGTGCTTTACAGGCGATTCGAATCTACCTCCTGAAATCTGTTTCCTGCAATTCTGCCTTGCTTTCAAATCCTCTTCGTTGCCTTCCCTCAATATATCTGTGGATGAGAGTTATCATTTATAACTCTGCGGGTTTGTGAATTGCAGTGCCCCTGAGCTCCATTTTTCAACTCGCTTTTTTGGGAGCTGGCCGCAAAAGCACGGGATTGCCTCAGGCCCTATTGTGCTTCTGGGCGGCAGGCTGAGCCTGTGATTAATTCTTCTTCCTGATGGGAAATTAGAGTGACCTGTGCCTGTCCCAACACCTAGATCTAGTCTCTCATTGGTTGCCCCTCTTCCCGTTCATCCTCAGGACAAATTGCAACCTGTAGGGAACAGGAGGTTAAAGGTGCTGATTCCCCAAGTAGGGAGATTGCTAGTGAAGTAGCTGGAATGGCGAACCCGAGCACAAGGAGATGAGAAATGAGGTGCGTTTTAGAAACCTTTCAAAATCACACGGTGTACCATCTTCTGAGTTTCTCATGCATGTTTTCGATGTAGGAAGATGCCCTTGAACCTGGAGACTTGGGACCCATGGGATGGGTACCACGCAGTATTACTTTAAAGGGTCTGCGTTTGCTCACCCAACCTAACCCAACCTTTCAGCCCCAAGAGTGTCCACCCTTATATCTCATCCACCTGTGCGTGTAGATATGGTCAATCCAGGTTGCATCACAGCCTCTGAACGAATTTTGTAAGAATTTCTCTCTCTTTCACTGTCTTTGTTTTACGGGTTTTTAAAAGTAATTTATTTTTATAATGGGGTTTAGTTGCTTTTCACGGCTGTGTTTATGCGGCTTTACACCCACTTGACTCACTTCCAGACATATATCAATACATAGGTTTTAAGATTCTTACTAGTCACCTATATTCTTGTGCGGTGAATAGGGGGTGTTGAGTCCAGTTCACTGAGCAAGGAGTAGGTCTTGTCTATTACATATTGGGTGTATGGAACGGTATCTGAGCGAATTTGAACCCCTTGTTTTATGCATCACCCCACCTCACCTTTCCCGTTAAGCAGCCATGGTGTGTTTTCTAAACGTGTGACTGTGTTCTGTTTTGTAATTCAGTTCAAGTGTAGCGGTTTTTACATTCCCTCTATAAGTGATAGCTTATGATAAGTGTCTTTTTCTGTGTGACTTATTTCACTTAGAATCGTCGTACCTAAGTCCACTCATCTTGCTTCTACTAGCCTTATGACATTGATTTCATGTCTGAGTGATATTGCATTGTACATAAGGACCACAACTTCTTTATCCATTTTTCTCTTTCCTGGGATATTTAAGTTGTCATGAAGTGGAGGTTCTTGTCAACAGAGCAGCCCTAAACTTTGGGGTGCCTGTGTCTTGCTGATTTTTCTTATTCCCAATTTATACGCCCATGAGTGGACGTGCCCTATGCTCCCTAAGCTGTGTTTTTTCGATGTTTCAGGACACACTGTACACTTCTCCAGAGTGGCTGTTGGCAATTTACATCCCGCTCATCAGCGTAGCAAGGCTGCCATTTCTCCATGGCCTGTCCTGCATTTCTGGTTTTGACACTTTTTGCAGCATGGCCCTTTTGACCGATGGGAAGCGAGACTTCTGTGTAGCGCTGATTTGCCTTTCCAGGTTGCTTGGTTGGCCAAAAAGGGCGTATGCGTTTTTTCCTGAATATATTCAGGAAAAAACGCATACGCCCTTTTTGGCCAAGGGCATCATTGTCGACGTTTTGCCGCTTTTCATGTGCTTTACAGGCGATTCGAATCTACCTCTTGAAATCTCTTTCCTGCAATTCTGCCTTGCTTTCAAATCCTCTTCGTTGCCTTCCCTCAATATATCTGTGGATGAGAGTTATCATTTATAACTCTGCGGGTTTGTGAATTGCAGTGTCCCTGAGCTCAATTTTTCAACTCGCTTTTTTGGGAGCTGACCGCAAAAGCACGGGATAACTTCAGGCCCTATTGTGCTTCTGGGCGGCAGGCTGAGCCTGTGATTAATTCTTCTTCCTGATGGGAAATTAGAGTGACCTGTGCCTGTCCCAACACCTAGATCTAGTCTCTCATTGGTTGCCCCTCTTCCCGTTCATCCTCAGGACAAATTGCAACCTGTAGGGAACAGGAGGTTAAAGGTGCTGATTCTCCAAGTAGGGAGATTGCTAGTAAAGTAGCTGGAATGGCGAACCCGAGCACAAGGAGATGAGAAATGAGGTGCGTTTTAGAAACCTTTCAAAATCACACGGTGTACCATCTTCTGAGTTTCTCATGCATGTTTTCGATGTAGGAAGATGCCCTCAACCCTGGAGACTTGGGACCCATGGGATGGGTACCACGCAGTATTACTTTAAAGGGTCTGCGTTTGCTCACCCAACCTAACCCAACCTTTCAGCCCCAAGACTGTCCACCCTTATGTCTCATCCAGCTGTGCGTGTAGATATGGTCAATCCAGGTTGCATCACAGCCTCTGAACGAATTTTGTAAGAATTTCTCTCTCTTTCACTGTCTTTGTTTTACGGGTTTTTAAAAGTAATTTATTTTTATAATGGGGTTTAGCTGCTTTTCACGGCTGTGTTTATGCGGATTTACACCCACTTGACTCACTTTCAGACAGATATCAATACATAGGTTTTAAGATTGTTACTAGTCACATATATTCTTGTGCGGTGAATAGGGGGTGTTCAGTCCAGTTCACTGAGCAAGGAGTAGGTCTTGTCTATTACATATTGGGTGTATGGAACGGTATCTGAGCGAATTTGAAACCCTTGTTTTATGCATCACCCCACCTCACCTTTCCCGTTAAGCAGCCATAGTGTGTTTTCTAAACGTGTGATTCTGTTCTGTTCTGTAATTCAGTTCAAGTGTAGCGGTTTTTACATTCCCTCTATAAGTGATAGCTTATGATAAGTGTGTTTTTCTGTGTGACTTATTTCACTTAGAATCGTCGTACCTAAGTCCACTCATCTTGCTTCTACTAGCCTTATGACATTGATTTCATGTCTGAGTGATATTGCATTGTACATAAGGACCACAACTTCTTTATCCATTTTTCTCTTTCCTGGGATATTTAAGGTGTCATGAAGTGGAGGTTCTTGTCAACAGAGCAGCCCTAAACTTTGGGGTGCCTGTGTCTTGCTGATTTTTCTTTTTCCCAATTTATACGCCCATGAGTGGACGTGCCCTATGCTCCCTAAGCTGTGTTTTTTCGATGTTTCAGTACACACTGTACACTTCTCCAGAGTGGCTGCTGGCAATTAACATCCCGCCCATCACCGTAGCAAGGCTGCCATTTCTCCATGGCCTGTCCTGCATTTCTGGTTTTGACACTTTTTGCAGCATGACCCATTTGACCGATGGGAAGCGAGACTTCTTTGTAGCGCTGATTTGCCTTTCCAGGTTGCTTGGTTGGCCAAAAAGTGCGTATGCGTTTTTTCCTGAATATATTCAGGAAAAAACGCATACGCCCTTTTTGGCCAAGGGCATCATTGTCGACGTTTTGCCGCTTTTCATGTGCTTTAAAGGCGATTCGAATCTACCTCCTGAAACCTGTTTCCTGCAATTCTGCCTTGCTTTCAAATCCTCTTCGTTGCTTTCCCTCAATATATTTGTGGACGAGAGTAATCATTTATAATTCAGCAGGTTTGTGAATGGCAGTGCCCCTGAGCTCCATTTTTCAACTGTCTTGTTTGGGAGCTGGCCGCAAAAGCACGGGATTGCCTCAGGCCCTATTCTGGTTCCCGGCGGCAGGCTGAGCCTGTGGTTAATTCTTCTTCCTGATGGGAAAATAGAGTGACCTGTTCCTGTCCCAACACCTAGATCTAGTCTCTCATTGGTTGCCCCTCTTCCCGTTCATCCTCAGGACAAATTGCAACCTGTACAGAACAGGAGGTTAAAGGTGCTGATTCTCCAAGTAGGGAGATTGCTATTGAAGTAGCTGGAATGGCGAACCCGAGCACAAGGAGATGAGAAATGAGGTGCGTTTTAGAAACCTTTCAAAATCGCATGATGTACCTTCTTCTGGGTTCCTCATGCAAGATTTCGATGTAGGAAGATGCCCTTGAACCTGGAGATATGGGACCCATGGGATGGGTACCATGCAGTATTACTTTAAAGGGTCTGAGTTTTCTCACCCAACCTCACCCAACCTCTCAGCCCCAAGAGTGTCCACCCTTATGTCTCATCCAGCTGTGGGTCTAGATATGGTCAATCCAGGTTGCATCACAGCCCCTGAACGAATTTTGTAAGAATTTCTCTCTCTTTCACTGTCTTGGTTTTACGGGTTTTTAAAAGTAATTTATTTTTATAATGGGGTTTAGCTGCTTTTCACGGCTGTGTTTATGCGGATTTACACCCACTTGACTCACTTTCAGACAGATATCAATACATAGGTTTTAAGATTGTTACTAGTCACATATATTCTTGTTCGGTGAATAGGGGGTGTTGAGGCCAGTTCACTGAGCAAAGAGTAGGTCTTGTCTATTACATATTGGGTGTATGGAACGGTATCTGAGCGAATTTGAAACCCTTGTTTTATGCATCACTCCACCTCACCTTTCCCGTTAAGCAGCCATAGTGTGTTTTCTAAACGTGTGACTCTGTTCTGTTTTGTAATTCAGTTCAAGTGTAGCGGTTTTTACATTCCCTCTATAAGTGATAGCTTATGATAAGTGTCTTTTTCTGTGTGACTTATTTCACTTAGAATCGTCGTACCTAACTCCACTCATCTTGCTTCTACTAGCCTTATGACATTGATTTCATGTCTGAGTGATATTCCATTGTACATAAGGACCACGACTTCTTTATCCGTTTTTCTCTTTCCTGGGATATTTAAGTTGTCATGAAGTGGAGGTTCTTGTCAACAGAGCAGCCCTACACTTTGGGGTGCCTGTGTCTTGCTGATTTTTAGTTTTCAAAATTTATACGCCCATGAGTGGAATTGCCCTATGCTCCCTAAGCTGTGTTTTTTCGATGTTTCAGGACACACCGTACACGTCTCCAGAGTGGCTTTTGGCAATTTACATCCCGCCCATTAGCTTAGCAAGGCTGCCATTTCTCCATGGCCTGTACTGCATTTCTGGTTTTCTCACTTTTTGCAGCATGGCCCTTTTGACCGATGGGAAGCGAGACTTCTTTGTAGCGCTGATTTGCCTTTCCAGGTTGCTTGGTTGGCCAAAAAGGGCGTATGCGTTTTTTCCTGAATATATTCAGGAAAAAACGCATACGCCCTTTTTGGCCAAGGGCATCATTGTCGACGTTTTGCCGCTTTTCATGTGCTTTAAAGGCGATTCGGATCTACCTCCGGAAATCTGTTTCCTGCAATTCTGCCTTGCTTTGAATTCCTCTTCGTTGCCTTCCCTCAATATATCTGTGGATGACAGTTATCATTTATAACTCTGCGGGTTTGTGAATTGCAGTGTCCCTGAGCTCCATTTTTCAACTCGCTTTTTTGGGAGCTGGCCGCAAAAGCGCGGGATTGCCTCAGGCCCTATTCTGGTTCCTGGCGGCAGGCGGAGCCTGTGGTTAATTCTTCTTCCTGATGGGAAAATAGAGAGACCTGTGCCTGTCCCAACACCTAGATCTAGTCTCTCATTGGTTTCCCCTCTTCCCGTTCATCCTCAGGACAAATTGCAACCTGTAGGGAAGAGGAGCTTAAAAGTGCTGATTCTCCAAGTAGGGAGATTGCTAGTAAAGTAGCTGGAAAGGCGAACCCGAGCACAAGGAGATGAGAAATGGGGTGCGTTTTAGAAACCTTTCAAAATCACACGGTGTACCATCTTCTGGGTTTCTCATGCATGTTTTCGATGTAGGAAGATGCCCTTGACCCTGGAGATTTGGGACCCATGGGATGGGTACCACGCAGTATTACTTCAAAGGGTCTGCGTTTGCTCACCCAACCTCTCAGCCCCAAGAGTGTCCACCCTTATGTCTCATCCAGCTGTGGGTCTAGATATGGTCAATCCAGGTTGCATCACAGCCCCTGAACGAATTTTGTAAGAATTTCTCTCTGTTTCACTGTCTTTGTTTTATGGGTTATTAAAAGTAATTTATTTTTATAATGGGGTTTAGCTGCTTTTCACGGCTGTGTTTATGCGGATTTACACCCACTTGACTCACTTCCAGACAGATATCAGTACATAGGTTTTAAGATTGTTACTAGTCACATATATTCTTGTGCGGTGAATAGGGGGTGTTGTGTCCAGTTCACTGAGCAAGGAGTAGGTCTTGTCTATTACATATTGGGTGTATGGAACGGTATCTGAGCGAATTTGAACCCCTTGTTTTATGCATCACCCCACTTCACCTTTCCCGTTAAGCAGCCATAGTGTGTTTTCTAAACGTGTGACTCTGTTCTGTTTTGTAATTCAGTTCAAGTGTAGCGGTTTTTACATTCCCTCTATAAGTGATAGCTTATGATAAGTGTCTTTTTCTGTGTGACTTATTTCACTTAGAATCGTCGTACCTAAGTCCACTCATCTTGCTTCTACTAGCCTTATGACATTGATTTCATGTCTGAGTGATATTCCATTGTACATAAGGACCACAACTTTTTTATCCATTTTTCTCTTTCCTGGGATATTTAAGGTTTCATGAAGTGGAGGTTCTTGTCAACAGAGTAGCCCCAAACTTTGGGGTGCCTGTGTCTTGCTGAGTTTTAGTTTTCCCAATTTATACGCCCATGAGTGGACGTGCCCTATGCTCACTAAGCTGTGTTTTTTCGATGTTTCAGGACACACCGTATACTTCTCCAGAGTGGCTGTTGGCAATTTACATCCCGCCCATCAGCGTAGCAAGGCTGCCATTTCTCCATGGCCTGTCCTGCATTTCTGGTTTTGACACTTTTTGGAGCATGGCCCTTTTGGCCGATGGGAAGCGAGACTTCTTTGTAGCGCTGATTTGCCTTTCCAGGTTGCTTGGTTGGCCAAAAAGGGCGTATGCGTTTTTTCCTGAATATATTCAGGAAAAAACGCATACGCCCTTTTTGGCCAAGGGCATCATTGTCGACGTTTTGCAGCTTTTCATGTGCCTTAAAGGCGATTCGAATCTACCTCCTGAAATCTGTTTCCTGCAATTCTGCCTTGCTTTCAAATCCTCTTCGTTGCCTTCCCTCAATATATCTGTGGATGAGAGTTATCATTTATAACTCTGCGGGTTTGTGAATTGCAGTGTCCCTGAGCTCCATTTTTCAACTGTCTTGTTTGGGAGCTGGCCGCAAAAGCACGGGATTGCCTCAGGCCCTATTGTGCTTCTGGGCGGCAGGCTGAGCCTGTGATTAATTCTTCTTCCTGATGGGAAATAAGAGTGACCTGTGCCTGTCCCAACACCTAGATCTAGTCTCTCATCGGTTGCCCCTCTTCCCGTTCATCCTCAGGACAAATTGCAACCTGTACGGAACAGGAGGTTAAAGGTGCTGATTCTCCAAGTAGGGAGATTGCAAGTAAAGGAGCTGGAATGGCGAACCCGAGCACAAGGAGATGAGAAATGAGGTGCGTTTTAGAAACCTTTCAAAATCACACGGTGTACCATCTTCTGAGTTTCTCATGCATGTTTTCGATGTAGGAAGATGCCCTTGAACCTGGAGACTTGGGACCCATGGGATGGGTACCACGCAGTATTACTTTAAAGGGTCTGCGTTTGCTCACCCAACCTCACCCAACCTTTCAGCCCCAAGAGTGTCCACCCTTATGTCTCATCCAGCTGTGCGTGTAGATATGGTCAATCCAGGTTGCATCACAGCCTCTGAACGAATTTTGTAAGAATTTCTCTCTCTTTCACTGTCTTTGTTTTACGGGTTTTTAAAAGTAATTTATTTTTATAATGGGGTTTAGCTGCTTTTCACGGCTGTGTTTATGCGGCTTTACACCCACTTGACTCACTTCCAGACATATATCAATACATAGGTTTTAACATTCTTACTAGTCACCTATATTCTTGTGCGGTGAATAGGGGGTGTTGAGTCCAGTTCACTGAGCAAGGAGTAGGTCTTGTCTATTACATATTGGGTGTATGGAACGGTATCTGAGCGAATTTGAACCCCTTGTTTTATGCATCACCCCACCTCACCTTTCCCGTTAAGCAGCCATAGTGTGTTTTCTAAACGTGTGACTCTGTTCTGTTTTGTAATTCAGTTCAAGTGTAGCGGTTTTTACATTCCCTCTATAAGTGATAGCTTATGATAAGTGTCTTTTTCTGTGTGACTTATTTCCCTTAGAATCGTCATACCTAAATCCACTCATCTTGCTTCTACTAGCCTTATGACATTGATTTCATGGCTGAGTGATATTCCATTGTACATAAGGACCACAACTTCTTTATCCATTTTTCTCTTTCCTGGGATATTTAAGTTGTCATGAAGTGGAGGTTCTTGTCAACAGAGCAGCCCTAAACTTTGGGGTGCCTGTGTCTTGCTGATTTTTCTTTCTCCCAATTTATACGCCCATGAGTGGACGTGTCCTACGCTCCCTAAGCTGTGTTTTTTCGATGTTTCAGGACACACCATACACTTCTCCAGAGTGGCTGCTGGCAATTAACATCCCGCCCATCAGCGTAGCAAGGCTGCCATTTCTCCATGGCCTGTCCTGCATTTCTGGTTTTGACACTTTTTGCAGCATGACCCTTTTGACCGATGGGAAGCGAGACTTCTTTGTAGCGCTGATTTGCCTTTCCAGGTTGCTTGGTTGGCCAAAAAGGGCGTATGCGTTTTTTCCTGAATATATTCAGGAAAAAACGCATACGCCCTTTTTGGCCAAGGGCATCATTGTCGACGTTTTGCCGCTTTTCATGTGCTTTAAAGGCGATTCGAATCTACCTCCTGAAACCTGTTTCCTGCAATTCTGCCTTGCTTTCAAATCCTCTTCGTTGCCTTCCCTCAATATATTTGTGGACGAGAGTTATCGTTTATAACTCAGCAGGTTTGTGAATGGCAGTGCCCCTGAGCTCCATTTTTCAGCTGTCTTGTTTGGGAGCTGGCCGCAAAAGCACGGGATTGCCTCAGGCCCTATTGTGCTTCTGGGCGGCAGGCTGAGCCTGTGGTTAATTCTTCTTCCTGATGGGAAAATAGAGTGACCTGTGCCTGTCCCAACACCTAGATCTAGTCTCTCATTGGTTGCCCCTCTTCCCGTTCATCCTCAGGACAAATTGCAACCTGTACAGAACAGGAGGTTAAAGGTGCTGATTCTCCAAGTAGGGAGATTGCTAGTGAAGTAGCTGGAATGGCGAACCCGAGCACAAGGAGATGAGAAATGAGGTGCGTTTTAGAAACCTTTCAAAATCACACGGTGTACCTTCTTCTGGGTTCCTCATGCAAGATTTCGATGTAGGAAGATGCCCTTGAACCTGGAGATTTGGGACCCATGGGATGGGTACCATGCAGTATTACTTTAAAGGGTCTGCGTTTTCTCACCCAAGCTCACCCAACCTCTCAGCCCCAAGACTGTCCACCTTTATGTCTCATCCAGCTGTGGGTCTAGATATGGTCAATCCAGGTTGCATCACAGCCCCTGAACGAATTTTGTAAGAATTTCTCTCTCTTTCACTGTCTTTGTTTTACGGGTTTTTAAAAGTAATTTATTTTTATAATGGGGTTTAGTTGCTTTTCACGGCTGTGTTTATGCGGCTTTACACCCACTTGACTCACTTCCAGACAGATATCAATACATAGGTTTTAAGATTCTTACTAGTCACCTATATTCTTGTGCGGTGAATAGGGGGTGTTGAGTCCAGTTCACTGAGCAAGGAGTAGGTCTTGTCTATTACATATTGGGTGTATGGAACGGTATCTGAGCGAATTTGAAACCCTTGTTTTATGCATCACCCCACCTCACTTTTCCCGTTAAGCAGCCATAGTGTGTTTTCTAAACGTGTGACTCTGTTCTGTTTTGTAATTCAGTTCAAGTGTAGCGGTTTTTACATTCCCTCTATAAGTGATAGCTTATGATAAGTGTCTTTTTCTGTGTGACTTATTTCACTTAGAATCGTCGTACCTAACTCCACTCATCTTGCTTCTACTAGCCTTATGACATTGATTTCATGTCTGAGTGATATTGCATTGTACATAAGGACCACAACTTCTTTATCCATTTTTCTCTTTCCTGGGATATTTAAGGTGTCATGAAGTGGAGGTTCTTGTCAACAGAGCAGCCCTAAACTTTGGGGTGCCTGTGTCTTGCTGATATTTATTTTTCCCAATTTATACGCCCATGAGTGGACGTGCCCTATGCTCCCTAAGCTGTGTTTTTTCGATGTTTCAGGACACACTGTACACTTCTCCAGAGTGGCTGTTGGCAATTTACATCCCGCTCATCAGCGTAGCAAGGCTGCCATTTCTCCATGGCCTGTCCTGCATTTCTGGTTTTGACACTTTTTGCAGCATGACCCTTTTGACCGATGGGAAGCGAGACTTCTTTGTAGCGCTGATTTGCCTTTCCAGGTTGCTTGGTTGGCCAAAAAGGGCGTATGCGTTTTTTCCTGAATATATTCAAGAAAAAACGCTTCCCCCCTTTTTTCCAAGGGCATCATTTTCGACGTTTTGCTGCTTTTCATGTGCTTTAAAGGCGATTCGAATCTACCTCCTGAAATCTGTTTTCTGCAATTCTGCCTTGCTTTCAAATCCTCTTCGTTGCCTTCCCTCAATATATCTGTGGATGAGAGTTATCATTTATAACTCTGCGGGTTTGTGAATTGCAGTGTCCCTGAGCTCCATTTTTCAACTCGCTTTTTTGGGAGCTGGCCGCAAAAGCGCGGGATTGCCTCAGGCCCTATTGTGCTTCTGGGCGGCAGGCTGAGCCTGTGATTAATTCTTCTTCCTGATGGGAAATTAGAGTGACCTGTGCCTGTCCCAACACCTAGATCTAGTCTCTCATTGGTTGCCCCTCTTCCCGTTCATCCTCAGGACAAATTGCAACCTGTACAGAACAGGAGGTTAAAGGTGCTGATTCTCCAAGTAGGGAGATTGCTAGTAAAGTAGCTGGAATGGCGAACCCGAGCACAAGGAGATGAGAAATGAGGTGCGTTTTAGAAACCTTTCAAAATCACACGGTGTACCATCTTCTGAGTTTCTCATGCATGTTTTCGATGTAGGAAGATGCCCTTGAACCTGGAGACTTGGGACCCATGGGATGGGTACCACGCAGTATTACTTTAAAGGGTCTGCGTTTGCTCACCCAACCTAACCCAACCTTTCAGCCCCAAGAGTGTCCACTTTTATGTCTCATCCACCTGTGCGTGTAGATATGGTCAATCCAGGTTGCATCACAGCCTCTGAACGAATTTTGTAAGAATTTCTCTCTCTTTCACTGTCTTTGTTTTACGGGTTTTTAAAAGTAATTTATTTTTATAATGGGGTTTAGTTGCTTTTCACGGCTGTGTTTATGCGGCTTTACACCCACTTGACTCACTTCCAGACATATATCAATACATAGGTTTTAAGATTCTTAATAGT
Organism: Eschrichtius robustus; assembly: GCF_028021215.1. Lineage (NCBI taxonomy): Eukaryota > Metazoa > Chordata > Mammalia > Artiodactyla > Eschrichtiidae > Eschrichtius > Eschrichtius robustus. The sequence goes on from NW_027175257.1 coordinate 4,404,573, forward strand.
CACCTATATTCTTGTGCGGTGAATAGGGGGTGTTGAGTCCAGTTCACTGAGCAAGGAGTAGGTCTTGTCTATTACATATTGGGTGTATGGAACGGTATCTGAGCGAATTTGAACCCCTTGTTTTATGCATCACCCCACCTCACCTTTCCCGTTAAGCAGCCATAGTGTGTTTTCTAAACGTGTGACTCTGTTCTGTTTTGTAATTCAGTTCAAGTGTAGCGGTTTTTACATTCCCTCTATAAGTGATAGCTTATGATAAGTGTCTTTTTCTGTGTGACTTATTTCACTTAGAATCGTCGTACCTAACTCCACTCATCTTGCTTCTACTAGCCTTATGACATTGATTTCATGTCTGAGTGATATTCCATTGTACATAAGGACCACGACTTCTTTATCCATTTTTCTCTTTCCTGGGATATTTAAGTTGTCATGAAGTGGAGGTTCTTGTCAACAGAGCAGCCCTAAACTTTGGGGTGCCTGTGTCTTGCTGATTTTTCTTTTTCCCAATTTATACGCCCATGAGTGGACGTGCCCTATGCTCCCTAAGCTGTGTTTTTTCGATGTTTCAGGACACACTGTACACTTCTCCAGAGTGGCTGTTGGCAATTTACATCCCGCTCATCAGCGTAGCTAGGCTGCCATTTCTCCATGGCCTGTCCTGCATTTCTGGTTTTGACACTTTTTGCAGCATGGCCCTTTTGACCGATGGGAAGCGAGACTTCTGTGTAGCGCTGATTTGCCTTTCCAGGTTGCTTGGTTGGCCAAAAAGGGCGTATGCGTTTTTTCCTGAATATATTCAGGAAAAAACGCATACGCCCTTTTTGGCCAAGGGCATCATTGTCGACGTTTTGCCGCTTTTCATGTGCTTTACAGGCGATTCGAATCTACCTCCTGAAATCTGTTTCCTGCAATTCTGCCTTGCTTTCAAATCCTCTTCGTTGCCTTCCCTCAATATATCTGTGGATGAGAGTTATCATTTATAACTCTGCGGGTTTGTGAATTGCAGTGTCCCTGAGCTCCATTTTTCAACTCGCTTTTTTGGGAGCTGGCCGCAAAAGCACGGGATTGCCTCAGGCCCTATTGTGCTTCTGGGCGGCAGGCTGAGCCTGTGATTAATTCTTCTTCCTGATGGGAAATTAGAGTGACCTGTGCCTGTCCCAACACCTAGATCTAGTCTCTCATTGGTTGCCCCTCTTCCCGTTCATCCTCAGGACAAATTGCAACCTGTAGGGAACAGGAGGTTAAAGGTGCTGATTCTCCAAGTAGGGAGATTGCTAGTAAAGTAGCTGGAATGGCGAACCCGAGCACAAGGAGATGAGAAATGAGGTGCGTTTTAGAAATCTTTCAAAATCACACGGTGTACCATCTTCTGAGTTTCTCATGCATGTTTTCGATGTAGGAAGATGCCCTCAACCCTGGAGGCTTGGGACCCATGGGATGGGTACCACGCAGTATTACTTTAAAGGGTCTGCGTTTGCTCACCCAACCTAACCCAACCTTTCAGCCCCAAGACTGTCCACCCTTATGTCTCATCCAGCTGTGCGTGTAGATATGGTCAATCCAGGTTGCATCACAGCCTCTGAACGAATTTTGTAAGAATTTCTCTCTCTTTCACTGTCTTTGTTTTACGGGTTTTTAAAAGTAATTTATTTTTATAATGGGGTTTAGCTGCTTTTCACGGCTGTGTTTATGCGGATTTACACCCACTTGACTCACTTTCAGACAGATATCAATACATAGGTTTTAAGATTGTTACTAGTCACATATATTCTTGTGCGGTGAATAGGGGGTGTTGAGTCCAGTTCACTGAGCAAGGAGTAGGTCTTGTCTATTACATATTGGGTGTATGGAACGGTATCTGAGCGAATTTGAACCCCTTGTTTTATGCATCACCCCACCTCACCTTTCCCGTTAAGCAGCCATAGTGTGTTTTCTAAACGTGTGATTCTGTTCTGTTCTGTAATTCAGTTCAAGTGTAGCGGTTTTTACATTCCCTCTATAAGTGATAGCTTATGATAAGTGTCTTTTTCTGTGTGACTTATTTCACTTAGAATCGTCGTACCTAAGTCCACTCATCTTGCTTCTACTAGCCTTATGACATTGATTTCATGTCTGAGTGATATTGCATTGTACATAAGGACCACAACTTCTTTATCCATTTTTCTCTTTCCTGGGATATTTAAGGTGTCATGAAGTGGAGGTTCTTGTCAACAGAGCAGCCCTAAACTTTGGGGTGCCTGTGTCTTGCTGATTTTTCTTTTTCCCAATTTATACGCCCATGAGTGGACGTGCCCTATGCTCCCTAAGCTGTGTTTTTTCGATGTTTCAGTACACACTGTACACTTCTCCAGAGTGGCTGCTGGCAATTAACATCCCGCCCATCAGCGTAGCAAGGCTGCCATTTCTCCATGGCCTGTCCTGCATTTCTGGTTTTGACACTTTTTGGAGCATGGCCCTTTTGGCCGATGGGAAGCGAAACTTCTTTGTAGCGCTGATTTGCCTTTCCAGGTTGCTTGGTTGGCCAAAAAGGGCGTATGCGTTTTTTCCTGAATATATTCAGGAAAAAACGCATACGCCCTTTTTGGCCAAGGGCATCATTGTCGACGTTTTGCCGCTTTTCATGTGCTTTAAAGGCGATTCGAATCTACCTCCTGAAACCTGTTTCCTGCAATTCTGCCTTGCTTTCAAATCCTCTTCGTTGCTTTCCCTCAATATATTTGTGGACGAGAGTTATCATTTATAACTCAGCAGGTTTGTGAATGGCAGTGCCCCTGAGCTCCATTTTTCAACTGTCTTTTTTGGGAGCTGGCCGCAAAATTTCGGGATTGCCTCAGGCCCTATTCTGGTTCCCAGCGGCAGGCTGAGCCTGTGGTTAATTCTTCTTCCTGATGGGAAAATAGAGTGACCTGTGCCTGTCCCAACACCTAGATCTAGTCTCTCATTGGTTGCCCCTCTGCCCGTTCATCCTCAGGACAAATTGCAACCTGTACAGAACAGGAGGTTAAAGGTTCTGATTCTCCAAGTAGGGAGATTGCTAGTGAAGTAGCTGGAATGGCGAACCCGAGCACAAGGAGATGAGAAATGAGGTGCGTTTTAGAAACCTTTCAAAATCACATGGTGTACCTTCTTCTGGGTTCCTCATGCAAGATTTCGATGTAGGAAGATGCCCTTGAACCTGGAGATATGGGACCCATGGGATGGGTACCATGCAGTATTACTTTAAAGGGTCTGCGTTTTCTCACCCAACCTCACCCAACCTCTCAGCCCCAAGAGTGTCCACCCTTATGTCTCATCCAGCTGTGGGTCTAGATATGGTCAATCCAGGTTGCATCACAGCCCCTGAACGAATTATGTAAGAATTTCTCTCTCTTTCACTGTCTTTGTTTTACGGGTTTTTAAAAGTAATTTATTTTTATAATGGGGTTTAGCTTCTTTTCACGGCTGTGTTTATGCGGATTTACACCCACTTGACTCACTTTCAGACAGATATCAATACATAGGTTTTAAGATTGTTACTAGTCACATATATTCTTGTTCGGTGAATAGGGGTTGTTGAGGCCAGTTCACTGAGCAAAGAGTAGGTCTTGTCTATTACATATTGGGTGTATGGAACGGTATCTGAGCGAATTTGAAACTCTTGTTTTATGCATCACCCCACCTCACCTTTCCCGTTAAGCAGCCATAGTGTGTTTTCTAAACGTGTGACTCTGTTCTGTTTTGTAATTCAGTTCAAGTGTAGCGGTTTTTACATTCCCTCTATAAGTGATAGCTTATGATAAGTGTCTTTTTCTGTGTGACTTATTTCACTTAGAATCGTCGTACCTAACTCCACTCATCTTGCTTCTACTAGCCTTATGACATTGATTTCATGTCTGAGTGATATTCCATTGTACATAAGGACCACGACTTCTTTATCCATTTTTCTCTTTCCTGGGATATTTAAGTTGTCATGAAGTGGAGGTTCTTGTCAACAGAGCAGCCCTAAACTTTGGGGTGCCTGTGTCTTGCTGATTTTTCTTTTTCCCAATTTATACGCCCATGAGTGGACGTGCCGTACGCTCCCTAAGCTGTGTTTTTTCGATGTTTCAGGACACACCATACACTTCTCCAGAGTGGCTGCTGGCAATTAACATCCCGCCCATCAGCGTAGCAAGGCTGCCATTTCTCCATGGCCTGTCCTGCATTTCTGGTTTTGACACTTTTTGCAGCATGACCCTTTTGACCGATGGGAAGCGAGACTTCTTTGTAGCGCTGATTTGCCTTTCCAGGTTGCTTGGTTGGCCAAAAAGGGCGTATGCGTTTTTTCCTGAATATATTCAGGAAAAAACGCATACGCCCTTTTTGGCCAAGGGCATCATTGTCGACCTTTTGCCGCTTTTCATGTGCTTTAAAGGCGATTCGAATCTACCTCCTGAAATCTGTTTTCTGCAATTCTGCCTTGCTTTCAAATCCTCTTCCGTGCCTTCCCTCAATATATCTGTGGATGAGAGTTATCATTTATAACTCTGCGGGTTTGTGAATTGCAGTGTCCCTGAGCTCCATTTTTCAACTCGCTTTTTTGGGAGCTGGCCGCAAAAGCGCGGGATTGCCTCAGGCCCTATTGTGCTTCTGGGCGGCAGGCTGAGCCTGTGATTAATTCTTCTTCCTGATGGGAAATTAGAGTGACCTGTGCCTGTCCCAACACCTAGATCTACTCTCTCATTGGTTGCCCCTCTTCCCGTTCATCCTCAGGACAAATTGCAACCTGTACAGAACAGGAGGTTAAAGGTGCTGATTCTCCAAGTAGGGAGATTGCTAGTAAAGTAGCTGGAATGGCAAACCCGAGCACAAGGAGATGAGAAATGAGGTGCGTTTTAGAAACCTTTCAAAATCACACGGTGTACCATCTTCTGAGTTTCTCATGCATGTTTTCGATGTAGGAAGATGCCCTTGAACCTGGAGACTTGGGACCCATGGGATGGGTACCACGCAGTATTACTTTAAAGGGTCTGCGTTTGCTCACCCAACCTAACCCAACCTTTCAGCCCCAAGAGTGTCCACCCTTATGTCTCATCCACCTGTGCGTGTAGATATGGTCAATCCAGGTTGCATCACAGCCTCTGAACGAATTTTGTAAGAATTTCTCTCTCTTTCACTGTCTTTGTTTTACGGGTTTTTAAAAGTAATTTATTTTTATAATGGGGTTTAGTTGCTTTTCACGGCTGTGTTTATGCGGCTTTACACCCACTTGACTCACTTCCAGACATATATCAATACATAGGTTTTAAGATTCTTACTAGTCACCTATATTCTTGTGCGGTGAATAGGGGGTGTTGAGTCCAGTTCACTGAGCAAGGAGTAGGTCTTGTCTATTACATATTGGGTGTATGGAACGGTATCTGAGCGAATTTGAACCCTTTGTTTTATGCATCACCCCACCTCACCTTTCCCGTTAAGCAGCCATAGTGTGTTTTCTAAACGTGTGACTTGTTCTGTTTTGTAATTCAGTTCAAGTGTAGCGGTTTTTACATTCCCTCTATAAGTGATAGCTTATGATAAGTGTCTTTTTCTGTGTGACTTATTTCACTTAGAATCGTCGTACCTAACTCCACTCATCTTGCTTCTTCTAGCCTTATGACATTGATTTCATGTCTGAGTGATATTCCATTGTACATAAGGACCACGACTTCTTTATCCATTTTTCTCTTTCCTGGGATATTTAAGTTGTCATGAAGTGGAGGTTCTTGTCAACAGAGCAGCCCTAAACTTTGGGGTGCCTGTGTCTTGCTGATTTTTCTTTTTCCCAATTTATACGCCCATGAGTGGACGTGCCCTACGCTCCCTAAGCTATGTTTTTTCGATGTTTCAGGACACACCATACACTTCTCCAGAGTGGCTGCTGGCAATTAACATCCCGCCCATCAGCGTAGCAAGGCTGCCATTTCTCCATGGCCTGTCCTGCATTTCTGGTTTTGACACTTTTTGCAGCATGACCCTTTTGACCGATGGGAAGCGAGACTTCTTTGTAGCGCTGATTTGTCTTTCCAGGTTGCTTGGTTGGCCAAAAAGGGCGTATGCGTTTTTTCCTGAATATATTCAGGAAAAAACGCATACGCCCTTTTTGGCCAAGGGCATCATTGTCGACGTTTTGCCGCTTTTCATGTGCTTTAAAGGCGATTCGAATCTACCTCCTGAAACCTGTTTCCTGCAATTCTGCCTTGCTTTCAAATCCTCTTCGTTGCCTTCCCTCAATATATTTGTGGACGAGAGTTATCATTTATAACTCAGCAGTTTTGTGAATGGCAGTGCCCCTGAGCTCCATTTTTCACCTGTCTTGTTTGGGAGCTGGCCGCAAAAGCACGGGATTGCCTCAGGCCCTATTCTGGTTCCCGGCGGCAGGCTGAGCCTGTGGTTAATTCTTCTTCCTGATGGGAAAATAGAGTGACCTGTGCCTGTCCCAACACCTAGATCTAGTCTCTCATTGGTTGCCCCTCTTCCCGTTCATCCTCAGGACAAATTGCAACCTGTACAGAACAGGAGGTTAAAGGTGCTGATTCTCCAAGTAGGGAGATTGCTAGTGAAGTAGCTGGAATGGCGAACCCGAGCACAAGGAGATGAGAAATGAGGTGCGTTTTAGAAACCTTTCAAAATCACACGGTGTACCATCTTCTGAGTTTCTCATGCATGTTTTCGATGTAGGAAGATGCCCTTGAACCTGGAGACTTGGGACCCATGGGATGGGTACCACGCAGTATTACTTTAAAGGGTCTGCGTTTGCTCACCCAACCTAACCCAACCTTTCAGCCCCAAGAGTGTCCACCCTTATATCTCATCCACCTGTGCGTGTAGATATGGTCAATCCAGGTTGCATCACAGCCTCTGAACGAATTTTGTAAGAATTTCTCTCTCTTTCACTGTCTTTGTTTTACGGGTTTTTAAAAGTAATTTATTTTTATAATGGGGTTTAGTTGCTTTTCACGGCTGTGTTTATGCGGCTTTACACCCACTTGACTCACTTCCAGACATATATCAATACATAGGTTTTAAGATTCTTACTAGTCACCTATATTCTTGTGCGGTGAATAGGGGGTGTTGAGTCCAGTTCACTGAGCAAGGAGTAGGTCTTGTCTATTACATATTGGGTGTATGGAACGGTATCTGAGCGAATTTGAACCCCTTGTTTTATGCATCACCCCACCTCACCTTTCCCGTTAAGCAGCCATAGTGTGTTTTCTAAACGTGTGACTGTGTTCTGTTTTGTAATTCAGTTCAAGTGTAGCGGTTTTTACATTCCCTCTATAAGTGATAGCTTATGATAAGTGTCTTTTTCTGTGTGACTTATTTCACTTAGAATCGTCGTACCTAACTCCACTCATCTTGCTTCTACTAGCCTTATGACATTGATTTCATGTCTGAGTGATATTCCATTGTACATAAGGACCACAACTTCTTTATCCATTTTTCTCTTTCCTGGGATATTTAAGTTGTCATGAAGTGGAGGTTCTTGTCAACAGAGCAGCCCTAAACTTTGGGGTGCCTGTGTCTTGCTGATTTTTCTTTTTCCCAATTTATACGCCCATGAGTGGACGTGCCCTATGCTCCCTAAGCTGTGTTTTTTCGATGTTTCAGGACACACTGTACACTTCTCCAGAGTGGCTGTTGGCAATTTACATCCCGCTCATCAGCGTAGCAAGGCTGCCATTTCTCCATGGCCTGTCCTGCATTTCTGGTTTTGACACTTTTTGCAGCATGGCCCTTTTGACCGATGGGAAGCGAGACTTCTGTGTAGCGCTGATTTGCCTTTCCAGGTTGCTTGGTTGGCCAAAAAGGGCGTATGCGTTTTTTCCTGAATATATTCAGGAAAAAACGCATACGCCCTTTTTGGCCAAGGGCATCATTGTCGACGTTTTGCCGCTTTTCATGTGCTTTACAGGCGATTCGAATCTACCTCTTGAAATCTCTTTCCTGCAATTCTGCCTTGCTTTCAAATCCTCTTCGTTGCCTTCCCTCAATATATCTGTGGATGAGAGTTATCATTTATAACTCTGCGGGTTTGTGAATTGCAGTGTCCCTGAGCTCAATTTTTCAACTCGCTTTTTTGGGAGCTGACCGCAAAAGCACGGGATAACTTCAGGCCCTATTGTGCTTCTGGGCGGCAGGCTGAGCCTGTGATTAATTCTTCTTCCTGATGGGAAATTAGAGTGACCTGTGCCTGTCCCAACACCTAGATCTAGTCTCTCATTGGTTGCCCCTCTTCCCGTTCATCCTCAGGACAAATTGCAACCTGTAGGGAACAGGAGGTTAAAGGTGCTGATTCTCCAAGTAGGGAGATTGCTAGTAAAGTAGCTGGAATGGCGAACCCGAGCACAAGGAGATGAGAAATGAGGTGCGTTTTAGAAACCTTTCAAAATCACACGGTGTACCATCTTCTGAGTTTCTCATGCATGTTTTCGATGTAGGAAGATGCCCTCAACCCTGGAGACTTGGGACCCATGGGATGGGTACCACGCAGTATTACTTTAAAGGGTCTGCGTTTGCTCACCCAACCTAACCCAACCTTTCAGCCCCAAGACTGTCCACCCTTATGTCTCATCCAGCTGTGCGTGTAGATATGGTCAATCCAGGTTGCATCACAGCCTCTGAACGAATTTTGTAAGAATTTCTCTCTCTTTCACTGTCTTTGTTTTACGGGTTTTTAAAAGTAATTTATTTTTATAATGGGGTTTAGTTGCTTTTCACGGCTGTGTTTATGCGGCTTTACACCCACTTGACTCACTTTCAGACAGATATCAATACATAGGTTTTAAGATTGTTACTAGTCACATATATTCTTGTGCGGTGAATAGGGGGTGTTCAGTCCAGTTCACTGAGCAAGGAGTAGGTCTTGTCTATTACATATTGGGTGTATGGAACGGTATCTGAGCGAATTTGAAACCCTTGTTTTATGCATCACCCCACCTCACCTTTCCCGTTAAGCAGCCATAGTGTGTTTTCTAAACGTGTGATTCTGTTCTGTTCTGTAATTCAGTTCAAGTGTAGCGGTTTTTACATTCCCTCTATAAGTGATAGCTTATGATAAGTGTGTTTTTCTGTGTGACTTATTTCACTTAGAATCGTCGTACCTAAGTCCACTCATCTTGCTTCTACTAGCCTTATGACATTGATTTCATGTCTGAGTGATATTGCATTGTACATAAGGACCACAACTTCTTTATCCATTTTTCTCTTTCCTGGGATATTTAAGGTGTCATGAAGTGGAGGTTCTTGTCAACAGAGCAGCCCTAAACTTTGGGGTGCCTGTGTCTTGTTGATTTTTCTTTTTCCCAATTTATACGCCCATGAGTGGACGTGCCCTATGCTCCCTAAGCTGTGTTTTTTCGATGTTTCAGTACACACTGTACACTTCTCCAGAGTGGCTGCTGGCAATTAACATCCCGCCCATCACCGTAGCAAGGCTGCCATTTCTCCATGGCCTGTCCTGCATTTCTGGTTTTGACACTTTTTGCAGCATGACCCATTTGACCGATGGGAAGCGAGACTTCTTTGTAGCGCTGATTTGCCTTTCCAGGTTGCTTGGTTGGCCAAAAAGTGCGTATGCGTTTTTTCCTGAATATATTCAGGAAAAAACGCATACGCCCTTTTTGGCCAAGGGCATCATTGTCGACGTTTTGCCGCTTTTCATGTGCTTTAAAGGCGATTCGAATCTACCTCCTGAAACCTGTTTCCTGCAATTCTGCCTTGCTTTCAAATCCTCTTCGTTGCTTTCCCTCAATATATTTGTGGACGAGAGTAATCATTTATAACTCAGCAGGTTTGTGAATGGCAGTGCCCCTGAGCTCCATTTTTCAACTGTCTTGTTTGGGAGCTGGCCGCAAAAGCACGGGATTGCCTCAGGCCCTATTCTGGTTCCCGGCGGCAGGCTGAGCCTGTGGTTAATTCTTCTTCCTGATGGGAAAATAGAGTGACCTGTTCCTGTCCCAACACCTAGATCTAGTCTCTCATTGGTTGCCCCTCTTCCCGTTCATCCTCAGGACAAATTGCAACCTGTACAGAACAGGAGGTTAAAGGTGCTGATTCTCCAAGTAGGGAGATTGCTAGTGAAGTAGCTGGAATGGCGAACCCGAGCACAAGGAGATGAGAAATGAGGTGCGTTTTAGAAACCTTTCAAAATCGCATGATGTACCTTCTTCTGGGTTCCTCATGCAAGATTTCGATGTAGGAAGATGCCCTTGAACCTGGAGATATGGGACCCATGGGATGGGTACCATGCAGTATTACTTTAAAGGGTCTGAGTTTTCTCACCCAACCTCACCCAACCTCTCAGCCCCAAGAGTGTCCACCCTTATGTCTCATCCAGCTGTGGGTCTAGATATGGTCAATCCAGGTTGCATCACAGCCCCTGAACGAATTTTGTAAGAATTTCTCTCTCTTTCACTGTCTTGGTTTTACGGGTTTTTAAAAGTAATTTATTTTTATAATGGGGTTTAGCTGCTTTTCACGGCTGTGTTTATGCGGATTTACACCCACTTGACTCACTTTCAGACAGATATCAATACATAGGTTTTAAGATTGTTACTAGTCACATATATTCTTGTTCGGTGAATAGGGGGTGTTGAGGCCAGTTCACTGAGCAAAGAGTAGGTCTTGTCTATTACATATTGGGTGTATGGAACGGTATCTGAGCGAATTTGAAACCCTTGTTTTATGCATCACTCCACCTCACCTTTCCCGTTAAGCAGCCATAGTGTGTTTTCTAAACGTGTGACTCTGTTCTGTTTTGTAATTCAGTTCAAGTGTAGCGGTTTTTACATTCCCTCTATAAGTGATAGCTTATGATAAGTGTCTTTTTCTGTGTGACTTATTTCACTTAGAATCGTCGTACCTAACTCCACTCATCTTGCTTCTACTAGCCTTATGACATTGATTTCATGTCTGAGTGATATTCCATTGTACATAAGGACCACGACTTCTTTATCCGTTTTTCTCTTTCCTGGGATATTTAAGTTGTCATGAAGTGGAGGTTCTTGTCAACAGAGCAGCCCTAAACTTTGGGGTGCCTGTGTCTTGCTGATTTTTCTTTTTCCCAATTTATACGCCCATGAGTGGACGTGCCATACGCTCCCTAAGCTGTGTTTTTTCGATGTTTCAGGACACACCATACACTTCTCCAGAGTGGCTGCTGGCAATTAACATCCCGCCCATCAGCGTAGCAAGGCTGCCATTTCTCCATGGCCTGTCCTGCATTTCTGGTTTTGACACTTTTTGCAGCATGACCCTTTTGACCGATGGGAAGCGAGACTTCTTTGTAGCGCTGATTTGCCTTTCCACGTTGCTTGGTTGGCCAAAAAGGGCGTATGCGTTTTTTCCTGAATATATTCAGGAAAAAACGCATACGCCCTTTTTGGCCAAGGGCATCATTGTCGACGTTTTGCCGCTTTTCATGTGCTTTAAAAGCGATTCGAATCTACCTCCTGAAACCTGTTTCCTGCAATTCTGCCTTGCTTTCAAATCCTCTTCGTTGCCTTCCCTCAATATATTTGTGGACGAGAGTTATCATTTATAACTCAGCAGGTTTGTGAATGGCAGTGCCCCTGAGCTCCATTTTTCACCTGTCTTGTTTGGGAGCTGGCCGCAAAAGCACGGGATTGCCTCAGGCCCTATTCTGGTTCCCGGCGGCAGGCTGAGCCTGTGGTTAATTCTTCTTCCTGATGGGAAAATAGAGTGACCTGTGCCTGTCCCAACACCTAGATCTAGTCTCTCATTGGTTGCCCCTCTTCCCGTTCATCCTCAGGACAAATTGCAACCTGTACAGAACAGGAGGTTAAAGGTGCTGATTCTCCAAGTAGGGAGATTGCTAGTGAAGTAGCTGGAATGGCGAACCCGATCACAAGGAGATGAGAAATGAGGTGCGTTTTAGAAACCTTTCAAAATTACACGGTGTACCTTCTTCTGGGTTCCTCATGCAAGATTTCGATGTAGGAAGATGCCCTTGAACCTGGAGATTTGGGACCCATGGGATGGGTACCATGCAGTATTACTTTAAAGGGTCTGCGTTTTCTCACCCAACCTCACCCAACCTCTCAGCCCCAAGACTGTCCACCCTTATGTCTCATCCAGCTGTGGGTCTAGATATGGTCAATCTAGGTTGCATCACAGCCCCTGAACGAATTTTGTAAGAATTTCTCTCTCTTTCACTGTCTTTGTTTTACGGGTTTTTAAAAGTAATTTATTTTTATAATGGGGTTTAGCTGCTTTTCACGGCTGTGTTTATGCGGATTTACACCCACTTGACTCACTTCCAGACAGATATCAATACATAGGTTTTAAGATTGTTACTAGTCACATATATTCTTGTGCGGTGAATAGGGGGTGTTGAGTCCAGTTCACTGAGCAAAGAGTAGGTCTTGTCTATTACATATTGGGTGTATGGAACGGTATCTGAGCGAATTTGAAACCCTTGTTTTATGCATCACCCCACCTCACCTTTCCCGTTAAGCAGCCATAGTGTGTTTTCTAAACGTGTGATTCTGTTCTGTTCTGTAATTCAGTTCAAGTGTAGCGGTTTTTACATTCCCTCTATAAGTGATAGCTTATGATAAGTGTCTTTTTCTGTGTCACTTATTTCACTTAGAATCGTCGTACCTAAGTCCACTCATCTTGCTTCTACTAGCCTTATGACATTGATTTCATGTCTGAGTGATATTGCATTGTACATAAGGACCACAACTTCTTTATCCATTTTTCTCTTTCCTGGGATATTTAAGGTGTCATGAAGTGGAGGTTCTTGTCAACAGAGCAGCCCTAAACTTTGGGGTGCCTTTGTCTTGCTGATTTTTCTTTTTCCCAATTTATACGCCCATGAGTGGACGTGCCGTACGCTCCCTAAGCTGTGTTTTTTCGATGTTTCAGGACACACCATACACTTCTCCAGAGTGGCTGCTGGCAATTAACATCCCGCCCATCAGCGTAGCAAGGCTGCCATTTCTCCATGGCCTGTCCTGCATTTCTGGTTTTGACACTTTTTGCAGCATGACCCTTTTGACCGATGGGAAGCGAGACTTCTTTGTAGCGCTGATTTGCCTTTCCAGGTTGCTTGGTTGGCCAAAAAGGGCGTATGCGTTTTTTCCTGAATATATTCAGGAAAAAACGCATACGCCCTTTTTGGCCAAGGGCATCATTGTCGACGTTTTGCCGCTTTTCATGTGCTTTAAAGGCGATTCGAATCTACCGCCTGAAACCTGTTTCCTGCAATTCTGCCTTGCTTTCAAATCCTCTTCGTTGCCTTCCCTCAATATATTTGTGGACGAGAGTTATCATTTATAACTCAGCAGGTTTGTGAATGGCAGTGCCCCTGAGCTCCATTTTTCAACTGTCTTTTTTGGGAGCTGGCCGCAAAAGCACGGGATTGCCTCAGGCCCTATTCTTGTTCCCTGCGGCAGGCTGAGCCTGTAGTTAATTCTTCTTCCTGATGGGAAAATAGAGTGACCTGTGCCTGTCCCAACACCTAGATCTAGTCTCTCATTGGTTGCCCCTCTTCCCGTTCATCCTCAGGACAAATTGCAACCTGTACAGAATAGGAGGTTAAAGGTGCTGATTCTCCAAGTAGGGAGATTGCTAGTGAAGTAGCTGGAATGGCGAACCCGAGCACAAGGAGATGAGAAATGAGGTGCGTTTTAGAAACCTTTCAAAGTCACACGGTGTACCTTCTTCTGGGTTCCTCATGCAAGATTTCGATGTAGGAAGATGCCCTTGAACCTGGAGATTTGGGACCCATGGGATGGGTACCATGCAGTATTATTTTAAAGGGTCTGCGTTTTCTCACCCAACCTCACCCAACCTCTCAGCCCCAAGAGTGTCCACCCTTATGTCTCATCCAGCTGTGGGTCTAGATATGGTCAATCCAGGTTGCATCACAGCCCCTGAACGAATTTTGTAAGTATTTCTCTCTCTTTCACTGTCTTTGTTTTACGGGTTTTTAAAAGTAATTTATTTTTATAATGGGGTTTAGCTGCTTTTCACGGCTGTGTTTATGCGGATTTACACCCACTTGACTCACTTCCAGACAGATATCAATACATAGGTATTAAGATTGTTACTAGTCACATATATTCTTGTGCGGTGAATAGGGGGTGTTGAGTCCAGTTCACTGAGCAAAGAGTAGGTCTTGTCTATTACATATTGGGTGTATGGAACGGTATCTGAGCGAATTTGAAACCCTTGTTTTATGCATCACCCCACCTCACCTTTCCCGTTAAGCAGCCATAGTGTGTTTTCTAAACGTGTGATTCTGTTCTGTTCTGTAATTCAGTTCAAGTGTAGCGGTTTTTACATTCCCTCTATAAGTGATAGCTTATGATAAGTGTCTTTTTCTGTGTGACTTATTTCACTTAGAATTGTCGTACCTAAGTCCACTCATCTTGCTTCTACTAGCCTTATGACATTGATTTCATGTCTGAGTGATATTGCATTGTACATAAGGACCACAACTTCTTTATCCATTTTTCTCTTTCCTGGGATATTTAAGGTGTCATGAAGTGGAGGTTCTTGTCAACATAGCAGCCCTAAACTTTGGGGTGCCTGTGTCTTGCTGATTTTTAGTTTCCCCAATTTATACGCCCATGAGTGGACGTGCCCTATGCTCCCTAAGCTGTGTTTTTCCGATGTTTCAGGACACACTGTACACTTCTCCAGAGTGGCTGTTGGCAATTTACATCCCGCTCATCAGCGTAGCAAGGCTGCCATTTCTCCATGGCCTGTCCTGCATTTCTGGTTTTGACACTTTTTGCAGCATGGCCCTTTTGACCGATGGGAAGCGAGACTTCTTTGTAGCGCTGATTTGCCTTTCCAGGTTGCTTGGTTGGCCAAAAAGGGCGTATGCGTTTTTTCCTGAATATATTCAGGAAAAAACGCATACGCCCTTTTTGGCCAAGGGCATCATTGTCGACCTTTTGCCGCTTTTCATGTGCTTTAAAGGCGATTCGAATCTACCTCCTGAAATCTGTTTTCTGCAATTCTGCCTTGCTTTCAAATCCTCTTCGTTGCCTTCCCTCAATATATCTGTGGATGAGAGTTATCATTTATAACTCTGCGGGTTTGTGAATTGCAGTGTCCCTGAGCTCCATTTTTCAACTCGCTTTTTTGGGAGCTGGCCGCAAAAGCACGGGATTGCCTCAGGCCCTATTGTGCTTCTGGGCGGCAGGCTGAGCCTGTGATTAATTCTTCTTCCTGATGGGAAATTAGAGTGACCTGTGCCTGTCCCAACACCTAGATCTAGTCTCTCATTGGTTGCCCCTCTTCCCGTTCATCCTCAGGACAAATTGCAACCTGTACAGAACAGGAGGTTAAAGGTGCTGATTCTCCAAGTAGGGAGATTGCTAGTAAAGTAGCTGGAATGGCGAACCCGAGCACAAGGAGATGAGAAATGAGGTGCGTTTTAGAAACCTTTCAAAATCACACGGTGTACCATCTTCTGAGTTTCTCATGCATGTTTTCGATGTAGGAAGATGCCCTTGAACCTGGAGACTTGGGACCCATGGGATGGGTACCACGCAGTATTACTTTAAAGGGTCTGTGTTTGCTCACCCAACCTAACCCAACCTTTCAGCCCCAAGAGTGTCCACCCTTATGTCTCATCCACCTGTGCGTGTAGATATGGTCAATCCAGGTTGCATCACAGCCTCTGAACGAATTTTGTAAGAATTTCTCTCTCTTTCACTGTCTTTGTTTTACGGGTTTTTAAAAGTAATTTATTTTTATAATGGGGTTTAGTTGCTTTTCACGGCTGTGTTTATGCGGCTTTACACCCACTTGACTCACTTCCAGACATATATCAATACATAGGTTTTAAGATTCTTACTAGTCACCTATATTCTTGTGCGGTGAATAGGGGGTGTTGAGTCCAGTTCACTGAGCAAGGAGTAGGTCTTGTCTATTACATATTGGGTGTATGGAACGGTATCTGAGCGAATTTGAACCCCTTGTTTTATGCATCACCCCACCTCACCTTTCCCGTTAAGCAGCCATAGTGTGTTTTCTAAACGTGTGACTCTGTTCTGTTTTGTAATTCAGTTCAAGTGTAGCGGTTTTTACATTCCCTCTATAAGTGATAGCTTATGATAAGTGTCTTTTTCTGTGTGACTTATTTCACTTAGAATCGTCGTACCTAACTCCACTCATCTTGCTTCTACTAGCCTTATGACATTGATTTCATGTCTGAGTGATATTCCATTGTACATAAGGACCACGACTTCTTTATCCATTTTTCTCTTTCCTGGGATATTTAAGTTGTCATGAAGTGGAGGTTCTTGTCAACAGAGCAGCCCTAAAATTTGGGGTGCCTGTGTCTTGCTGATTTTTCTTTCTCCCAATTTATACGCCCATGAGTGGACGTGCCCTACGCTCCCTAAGCTGTGTTTTTTCGATGTTTCAGGACACACCATACACTTCTCCAGAGTGGCTGCTGGCAATTAACATCCCGCCCATCAGCGTAGCAAGGCTGCCATTTCTCCATGGCCTGTCCTGCATTTCTGGTTTTGACACTTTTTGCAGCATGACCCTTTTGACCGATGGGAAGCGAGACTTCTTTGTAGCGCTGATTTGCCTTTCCAGGTTGCTTGGTTGGCCAAAAAGGGCGTATGCGTTTTTTCCTGAATATATTCAGGAAAAAACGCATACGCCCTTTTTGGCCAAGGGCATCATTGTCGACGTTTTGCCGCTTTTCATGTGCTTTAAAGGCGATTCGAATCTACCTCCTGAAACCTGTTTCCTGCAATTCTGCCTTGCTTTCAAATCCTCTTCGTTGCCTTCCCTCAATATATTTGTGGACGAGAGTTATCATTTATAACTCAGCAGGTTTGTGAATGGCAGTGCCCCTGAGCTCCATTTTTCAACTGTCTTGTTTGGGAGCTGGCCGCAAAAGCACGGGATTGCCTCAGGCCCTATTGTGCTTCTGGGCGGCAGGCTGAGCCTGTGATTAATTCTTCTTCCTGATGGGAAATTAGAGTGACCTGTGCCTGTCCCAACACCTAGATCTAGTCTCTCATTGGTTGCCCCTCTTCCCGTTCATCCTCAGGACAAATTGCAACCTGTACAGAACAGGAGGTTAAAGGTGCTGATTCTCCAAGTAGGGAGATTGCTAGTAAAGTAGCTGGAATGGCGAACCCGAGCACAAGGAGATGAGAAATGAGGTGCGTTTTAGAAACCTTTCAAAATCACACGGTGTACCATCTTCTGAGTTTCTCATGCATGTTTTCGATGTAGGAAGATGCCCTTGAACCTGGAGACTTGGGACCCATGGGATGGGTACCACACAGTATTACTTTAAAGGGTCTGCATTTGCTCACCCAACCTAACCCAACCTTTCAGCCCCAAGAGTGTCCACCCTTATGTCTCATCCACCTGTGCGTGTAGATATGGTCAATCCAGGTTGCATCACAGCCTCTGAACGAATTTTGTAAGAATTTCTCTCTCTTTCACTGTCTTTGTTTTACGGGTTTTTAACAGTAATTTATTTTTATAATGGGGTTTAGTTGCTTTTCACGGCTGTGTTTATGCGGCTTTACACCCACTTGACTCACTTCCAGACATATATCAATACATAGGTTTTAAGATTCTTACTAGTCACCTATATTCTTGTGCGGTGAATAGGGGGTGTTGAGTCCAGTTCACTGAGCAAGGAGTAGGTCTTGTCTATTACATATTGGGTGTATGGAACGGTATCTGAGCGAATTTGAACCCCTTGTTTTATGCATCACCCCACCTCACCTTTCGCGTTAAGCAGCCATAGTGTGTTTTCTAAATGTGTGACTCTGTTCTGTTTTGTAATTCAGTTCAAGTGTAGCGGTTTTTACATTCCCTCTATAAGTGATAGCTTATGATAAGTGTCTTTTTCTGTGTGACTTATTTCACTTAGAATCGTCGTACCTAACTCCACTCATCTTGCTTCTACTAGCCTTATGACATTGATTTCATGTCTGAGTGATATTCCATTGTACATAAGGACCACGACTTCTTTATCCATTTTTCTCTTTCCTGGGATATTTAAGTTGTCATGAAGTGGAGGTTCTTGTCAACAGAGCAGCCCTAAACTTTGGGGTGCCTGTGTCTTGCTGATTTTTCTTTTTCCCAATTTATACGCCCATGAGTGGACGTGCCCTACGCTCCCTAAGCTGTGTGTTTTCGATGTTTCAGGACACACCATACACTTCTCCAGAGTGGCTGCTGGCAATTAACATCCCGCCCATCAGCGTAGCAAGGCTGCCATTTCTCCATGGCCTGTCCTGCATTTCTGGTTTTGACACTTTTGCAGCATGGCCCTTTTGGCCGATGGGAAGCGAGACTTCTTTGTAGCGCTGATTTGCCTTTCCAGGTTGCTTGGTTGGCCAAAAAGGGCGTATGCGTTTTTTCCTGAATATATTCAGGAAAAAACGCATACGCCCTTTTTGGCCAAGGGCATCATTGTCGACGTTTTGCCGCTTTTCATGTGCCTTAAAGGCGATTCGGATCTACCTCCTGAAATCTGTTTCCTGCAATTCTGCCTTGCTTTCAAATCCTCTTCGTTGCCTTCCCTCAATATATCTGTGGATGAGAGTTATCACTTATAACTCTGCGGGTTTGTGAATTGTAGTGTCCCTGAGCTCCATTTTTCAACTGTCTTTTTTGAGAGCTGGCCGCAAAAGCACGGGTTTGCCTCAGGCCCTATTCTGGTTCCTGGCAGCAGGCTGAGCCTGTGGTTAATTCTTCTTCCTGATGGGAAAATAGAGTGACCTGTGCCTGTCCCAACACCTAGATCTAGTCTCTCATTGGTTGCCCCTCTTCCCGTTCATCCTCAGGACAAATTGCAACCTGTACAGAACAGGAGGTTAAAGGTGCTGATCCTCCAAGTAGGGAGATTGCTAGTAAAGTAGCTGGAATGGCGAACCCGAGCACAAGGAGATGAGAAATGAGGTGCGTTTTAGAAACCTTTCAAAATCACATGGTGTACCTTCTTCTGGGTTCCTCATGCAAGATTTCGATGTAGGAAGATGCCCTTGAACCTGGAGATTTGGGACCCATGGGATGGGTACCATGCAGTATTACTTTAAAGGGTCTGCGTTTGCTCACCCAACCTCACCCAACCTCTCAGCCCCAAGAGTGTCCACCCTTATGTCTCATCCAGCTGTGGGTCTAGATATGGTCAATCCAGGTTGCATCACAGCCCCTGAACGAATTTTGTAAGAATTTGTCTCTCTTTCACTGTCTTTGTTTTACGGGTTTTTAAAAGTAATTTATTTTTATAATGGGGTTTAGCTGCTTTTCACGGCTGTGTTTATGCGGATTTACACCCACTTGACTCACTTCCAGACAGATATCAATACATAGGTTTTAAGATTGTTACTAGTCACATATATTCTTGTGCGGTGAATAGGGGGTGTTGAGTCCAGTTCACTGAGCAAAGAGTAGGTCTTGTCTATTACATATTGGGTGTATGGAACGGTATCTGAGCGAATTTGAAACCCTTGTTTTATGCATCACCCCACCTCACCTTTCCCGTTAAGCAGCCATAGTGTGTTTTCTAAACGTGTGATTCTGTTCTGTTCTGTAATTCAGTTCAAGTGTAGCGGTTTTTACATTCCCTCTATAAGTGATAGCTTATGATAAGTGTCTTTTTCTGTGTGACTTATTTCACTTAGAATCGTCGTACCTAAGTCCACTCATCTTGCTTCTACTAGCCTTATGACATTGATTTCATGTCTGAGTGATATTCCATTGTACATAAGGACCACGACTTCTTTATCCATTTTTCTCTTTCCTGGGATATTTAAGTTGTCATGAAGTGGAGGTTCTTGTCAACAGAGCAGCCCTAAACTTTGGGGTGCCTGTGTCTTGCTGATTTTTCTTTTTCCCAATTTATACGCCCATGAGTGGACGTGCCCTATGCTCCCTAAGCTGTGTTTTTTCGATGTTTCAGGACACACTGTACACTTCTCCAGAGTGGCTGTTGGCAATTTACATCCCGCTCATCAGCGTAGCTAGGCTGCCATTTCTCCATGGCCTGTCCTGCATTTCTGGTTTTGACACTTTTTGCAGCATGGCCCTTTTGACCGATGGGAAGCGAGACTTCTGTGTAGCGCTGATTTGCCTTTCCAGGTTGCTTGGTTGGCCAAAAAGGGCGTATGCGTTTTTTCCTGAATATATTCAGGAAAAAACGCATACGCCCTTTTTGGCCAAGGGCATCATTGTCGACGTTTTGCCGCTTTTCATGTGCTTTACAGGCGATTCGAATCTACCTCCTGAAATCTGTTTCCTGCAATTCTGCCTTGCTTTCAAATCCTCTTCGTTGCCTTCCCTCAATATATCTGTGGATGAGAGTTATCATTTATAACTCTGCGGGTTTGTGAATTGCAGTGTCCCTGAGCTCCATTTTTCAACTCGCTTTTTTGGGAGCTGGCCGCAAAAGCACGGGATTGCCTCAGGCCCTATTGTGCTTCTGGGCGGCAGGCTGAGCCTGTGATTAATTCTTCTTCCTGATGGGAAATTAGAGTGACCTGTGCCTGTCCCAACACCTAGATCTAGTCTCTCATTGGTTGCCCCTCTTCCCGTTCATCCTCAGGACAAATTGCAACCTGTAGGGAACAGGAGGTTAAAGGTGCTGATTCTCCAAGTAGGGAGATTGCTAGTAAAGTAGCTGGAATGGCGAACCCGAGCACAAGGAGATGAGAAATGAGGTGCGTTTTAGAAATCTTTCAAAATCACACGGTGTACCATCTTCTGAGTTTCTCATGCATGTTTTCGATGTAGGAAGATGCCCTCAACCCTGGAGGCTTGGGACCCATGGGATGGGTACCACGCAGTATTACTTTAAAGGGTCTGCGTTTGCTCACCCAACCTAACCCAACCTTTCAGCCCCAAGACTGTCCACCCTTATGTCTCATCCAGCTGTGCGTGTAGATATGGTCAATCCAGGTTGCATCACAGCCTCTGAACGAATTTTGTAAGAATTTCTCTCTCTTTCACTGTCTTTGTTTTACGGGTTTTTAAAAGTAATTTATTTTTATAATGGGGTTTAGCTGCTTTTCACGGCTGTGTTTATGCGGATTTACACCCACTTGACTCACTTTCAGACAGATATCAATACATAGGTTTTAAGATTGTTACTAGTCACATATATTCTTGTGCGGTGAATAGGGGGTGTTGAGTCCAGTTCACTGAGCAAGGAGTAGGTCTTGTCTATTACATATTGGGTGTATGGAACGGTATCTGAGCGAATTTGAACCCCTTGTTTTATGCATCACCCCACCTCACCTTTCCCGTTAAGCAGCCATAGTGTGTTTTCTAAACGTGTGATTCTGTTCTGTTCTGTAATTCAGTTCAAGTGTAGCGGTTTTTACATTCCCTCTATAAGTGATAGCTTATGATAAGTGTCTTTTTCTGTGTGACTTATTTCACTTAGAATCGTCGTACCTAAGTCCACTCATCTTGCTTCTACTAGCCTTATGACATTGATTTCATGTCTGAGTGATATTGCATTGTACATAAGGACCACAACTTCTTTATCCATTTTTCTCTTTCCTGGGATATTTAAGGTGTCATGAAGTGGAGGTTCTTGTCAACAGAGCAGCCCTAAACTTTGGGGTGCCTGTGTCTTGCTGATTTTTCTTTTTCCCAATTTATACGCCCATGAGTGGACGTGCCCTATGCTCCCTAAGCTGTGTTTTTTCGATGTTTCAGTACACACTGTACACTTCTCCAGAGTGGCTGCTGGCAATTAACATCCCGCCCATCAGCGTAGCAAGGCTGCCATTTCTCCATGGCCTGTCCTGCATTTCTGGTTTTGACACTTTTTGCAGCATGACCCTTTTGACCGATGGGAAGCGAAACTTCTTTGTAGCGCTGATTTGCCTTTCCAGGTTGCTTGGTTGGCCAAAAAGGGCGTATGCGTTTTTTCCTGAATATATTCAGGAAAAAACGCATACGCCCTTTTTGGCCAAGGGCATCATTGTCGACGTTTTGCCGCTTTTCATGTGCTTTAAAGGCGATTCGAATCTACCTCCTGAAACCTGTTTCCTGCAATTCTGCCTTGCTTTCAAATCCTCTTCGTTGCTTTCCCTCAATATATTTGTGGACGAGAGTTATCATTTATAACTCAGCAGGTTTGTGAATGGCAGTGCCCCTGAGCTCCATTTTTCAACTGTCTTTTTTGGGAGCTGGCCGCAAAAGTTCGGGATTGCCTCAGGCCCTATTCTGGTTCCCAGCGGCAGGCTGAGCCTGTGGTTAATTCTTCTTCCTGATGGGAAAATAGAGTGACCTGTGCCTGTCCCAACACCTAGATCTAGTCTCTCATTGGTTGCCCCTCTGCCCGTTCATCCTCAGGACAAATTGCAACCTGTACAGAACAGGAGGTTAAAGGTTCTGATTCTCCAAGTAGGGAGATTGCTAGTGAAGTAGCTGGAATGGCGAACCCGAGCACAAGGAGATGAGAAATGAGGTGCGTTTTAGAAACCTTTCAAAATCACATGGTGTACCTTCTTCTGGGTTCCTCATGCAAGATTTCGATGTAGGAAGATGCCCTTGAACCTGGAGATATGGGACCCATGGGATGGGTACCATGCAGTATTACTTTAAAGGGTCTGCGTTTTCTCACCCAACCTCACCCAACCTCTCAGCCCCAAGAGTGTCCACCCTTATGTCTCATCCAGCTGTGGGTCTAGATATGGTCAATCCAGGTTGCATCACAGCCCCTGAACGAATTATGTAAGAATTTCTCTCTCTTTCACTGTCTTTGTTTTACGGGTTTTTAAAAGTAATTTATTTTTATAATGGGGTTTAGCTTCTTTTCACGGCTGTGTTTATGCGGATTTACACCCACTTGACTCACTTTCAGACAGATATCAATACATAGGTTTTAAGATTGTTACTAGTCACATATATTCTTGTTCGGTGAATAGGGGGTGTTGAGGCCAGTTCACTGAGCAAAGAGTAGGTCTTGTCTATTACATATTGGGTGTATGGAACGGTATCTGAGCGAATTTGAAACCCTTGTTTTATGCATCACCCCACCTCACCTTTCCCGTTAAGCAGCCATAGTGTGTTTTCTAAACGTGTGACTCTGTTCTGTTTTGTAATTCAGTTCAAGTGTAGCGGTTTTTACATTCCCTCTATAAGTGATAGCTTATGATAAGTGTCTTTTTCTGTGTGACTTATTTCACTTAGAATCGTCGTACCTAACTCCACTCATCTTGCTTCTACTAGCCTTATGACATTGATTTCATGTCTGAGTGATATTCCATTGTACATAAGGACCACGACTTCTTTATCCATTTTTCTCTTTCCTGGGATATTTAAGTTGTCATGAAGTGGAGGTTCTTGTCAACAGAGCAGCCCTAAACTTTGGGGTGCCTGTGTCTTGCTGATTTTTCTTTTTCCCAATTTATACGCCCATGAGTGGACGTGCCGTACGCTCCCTAAGCTGTGTTTTTTCGATGTTTCAGGACACACCATACACTTCTCCAGAGTGGCTGCTGGCAATTAACATCCCGCCCATCTGCGTAGCAAGGCTGCCATTTCTCCATGGCCTGTCCTGCATTTCTGGTTTTGACACTTTTTGCAGCATGACCCTTTTGACCGATGGGAAGCGAGACTTCTTTGTAGCGCTGATTTGCCTTTCCAGGTTGCTTGGTTGGCCAAAAAGGGCGTATGCGTTTTTTCCTGAATATATTCAGGAAAAAACGCATACGCCCTTTTTGGCCAAGGGCATCATTGTCGACCTTTTGCCGCTTTTCATGTGCTTTAAAGGCGATTCGAATCTACCTCCTGAAATCTGTTTTCTGCAATTCTGCCTTGCTTTCAAATCCTCTTCCGTGCCTTCCCTCAATATATCTGTGGATGAGAGTTATCATTTATAACTCTGCGGGTTTGTGAATTGCAGTGTCCCTGAGCTCCATTTTTCAACTCGCTTTTTTGGGAGCTGGCCGCAAAAGCGCGGGATTGCCTCAGGCCCTATTGTGCTTCTGGGCGGCAGGCTGAGCCTGTGATTAATTCTTCTTCCTGATGGGAAATTAGAGTGACCTGTGCCTGTCCCAACACCTAGATCTACTCTCTCATTGGTTGCCCCTCTTCCCGTTCATCCTCAGGACAAATTGCAACCTGTACAGAACAGGAGGTTAAAGGTGCTGATTCTCCAAGTAGGGAGATTGCTAGTAAAGTAGCTGGAATGGCAAACCCGAGCACAAGGAGATGAGAAATGAGGTGCGTTTTAGAAACCTTTCAAAATCACACGGTGTACCATCTTCTGAGTTTCTCATGCATGTTTTCGATGTAGGAAGATGCCCTTGAACCTGGAGACTTGGGACCCATGGGATGGGTACCACGCAGTATTACTTTAAAGGGTCTGCGTTTGCTCACCCAACCTAACCCAACCTTTCAGCCCCAAGAGTGTCCACCCTTATGTCTCATCCACCTGTGCGTGTAGATATGGTCAATCCAGGTTGCATCACAGCCTCTGAACGAATTTTGTAAGAATTTCTCTCTCTTTCACTGTCTTTGTTTTACGGGTTTTTAAAAGTAATTTATTTTTATAATGGGGTTTAGTTGCTTTTCACGGCTGTGTTTATGCGGCTTTACACCCACTTGACTCACTTCCAGACATATATCAATACATAGGTTTTAAGATTCTTACTAGTCACCTATATTCTTGTGCGGTGAATAGGGGGTGTTGAGTCCAGTTCACTGAGCAAGGAGTAGGTCTTGTCTATTACATATTGGGTGTATGGAACGGTATCTGAGCGAATTTGAACCCTTTGTTTTATGCATCACCCCACCTCACCTTTCCCGTTAAGCAGCCATAGTGTGTTTTCTAAACGTGTGACTCTGTTCTGTTTTGTAATTCAGTTCAAGTGTAGCGGTTTTTACATTCCCTCTATAAGTGATAGCTTATGATAAGTGTCTTTTTCTGTGTGACTTATTTCACTTAGAATCGTCGTACCTAACTCCACTCATCTTGCTTCTTCTAGCCTTATGACATTGATTTCATGTCTGAGTGATATTCCATTGTACATAAGGACCACGACTTCTTTATCCATTTTTCTCTTTCCTGGGATATTTAAGTTGTCATGAAGTGGAGGTTCTTGTCAACAGAGCAGCCCTAAACTTTGGGGTGCCTGTGTCTTGCTGATTTTTCTTTTTCCCAATTTATACGCCCATGAGTGGACGTGCCCTACGCTCCCTAAGCTATGTTTTTTCGATGTTTCAGGACACACCATACACTTCTCCAGAGTGGCTGCTGGCAATTAACATCCCGCCCATCAGCGTAGCAAGGCTGCCATTTCTCCATGGCCTGTCCTGCATTTCTGGTTTTGACACTTTTTGCAGCATGACCCTTTTGACCGATGGGAAGCGAGACTTCTTTGTAGCGCTGATTTGTCTTTCCAGGTTGCTTGGTTGGCCAAAAAGGGCGTATGCGTTTTTTCCTGAATATATTCAGGAAAAAACGCATACGCCCTTTTTGGCCAAGGGCATCATTGTCGACGTTTTGCCGCTTTTCATGTGCTTTAAAGGCGATTCGAATCTACCTCCTGAAACCTGTTTCCTGCAATTCTGCCTTGCTTTCAAATCCTCTTCGTTGCCTTCCCTCAATATATTTGTGGACGAGAGTTATCATTTATAACTCAGCAGTTTTGTGAATGGCAGTGCCCCTGAGCTCCATTTTTCACCTGTCTTGTTTGGGAGCTGGCCGCAAAAGCACGGGATTGCCTCAGGCCCTATTCTGGTTCCCGGCGGCAGGCTGAGCCTGTGGTTAATTCTTCTTCCTGATGGGAAAATAGAGTGACCTGTGCCTGTCCCAACACCTAGATCTAGTCTCTCATTGGTTGCCCCTCTTCCCGTTCATCCTCAGGACAAATTGCAACCTGTACAGAACAGGAGGTTAAAGGTGCTGATTCTCCAAGTAGGGAGATTGCTAGTGAAGTAGCTGGAATGGCGAACCCGAGCACAAGGAGATGAGAAATGAGGTGCGTTTTAGAAACCTTTCAAAATCACACGGTGTACCATCTTCTGAGTTTCTCATGCATGTTTTCGATGTAGGAAGATGCCCTTGAACCTGGAGACTTGGGACCCATGGGATGGGTACCACGCAGTATTACTTTAAAGGGTCTGCGTTTGCTCACCCAACCTAACCCAACCTTTCAGCCCCAAGAGTGTCCACCCTTATATCTCATCCACCTGTGCGTGTAGATATGGTCAATCCAGGTTGCATCACAGCCTCTGAACGAATTTTGTAAGAATTTCTCTCTCTTTCACTGTCTTTGTTTTACGGGTTTTTAAAAGTAATTTATTTTTATAATGGGGTTTAGTTGCTTTTCACGGCTGTGTTTATGCGGCTTTACACCCACTTGACTCACTTCCAGACATATATCAATACATAGGTTTTAAGATCCTTACTAGTCACCTATATTCTTGTGCGGTGAATAGGGGGTGTTGAGTCCAGTTCACTGAGCAAGGAGTAGGTCTTGTCTATTACATATTGGGTGTATGGAACGGTATCTGAGCGAATTTGAACCCCTTGTTTTATGCATCACCCCACCTCACCTTTCCCGTTAAGCAGCCATAGTGTGTTTTCTAAACGTGTGACTGTGTTCTGTTTTGTAATTCAGTTCAAGTGTAGCGGTTTTTACATTCCCTCTATAAGTGATAGCTTATGATAAGTGTCTTTTTCTGTGTGACTTATTTCACTTAGAATCGTCGTACCTAACTCCACTCATCTTGCTTCTACTAGCCTTATGACATTGATTTCATGTCTGAGTGATATTCCATTGTACATAAGGACCACAACTTCTTTATCCATTTTTCTCTTTCCTGGGATATTTAAGTTGTCATGAAGTGGAGGTTCTTGTCAACAGAGCAGCCCTAAACTTTGGGGTGCCTGTGTCTTGCTGATTTTTCTTTTTCCCAATTTATACGCCCATGAGTGGACGTGCCCTATGCTCCCTAAGCTGTGTTTTTTCGATGTTTCAGGACACACTGTACACTTCTCCAGAGTGGCTGTTGGCAATTTACATCCCGCTCATCAGCGTAGCAAGGCTGCCATTTCTCCATGGCCTGTCCTGCATTTCTGGTTTTGACACTTTTTGCAGCATGGCCCTTTTGACCGATGGGAAGCGAGACTTCTGTGTAGCGCTGATTTGCCTTTCCAGGTTGCTTGGTTGGCCAAAAAGGGCGTATGCGTTTTTTCCTGAATATATTCAGGAAAAAACGCATACGCCCTTTTTGGCCAAGGGCATCATTGTCGACGTTTTGCCGCTTTTCATGTGCTTTACAGGCGATTCGAATCTACCTCTTGAAATCTCTTTCCTGCAATTCTGCCTTGCTTTCAAATCCTCTTCGTTGCCTTCCCTCAATATATCTGTGGATGAGAGTTATCATTTATAACTCTGCGGGTTTGTGAATTGCAGTGTCCCTGAGCTCAATTTTTCAACTCGCTTTTTTGGGAGCTGACCGCAAAAGCACGGGATAACTTCAGGCCCTATTGTGCTTCTGGGCGGCAGGCTGAGCCTGTGATTAATTCTTCTTCCTGATGGGAAATTAGAGTGACCTGTGCCTGTCCCAACACCTAGATCTAGTCTCTCATTGGTTGCCCCTCTTCCCGTTCATCCTCAGGACAAATTGCAACCTGTAGGGAACAGGAGGTTAAAGGTGCTGATTCTCCAAGTAGGGAGATTGCTAGTAAAGTAGCTGGAATGGCGAACCCGAGCACAAGGAGATGAGAAATGAGGTGCGTTTTAGAAACCTTTCAAAATCACACGGTGTACCATCTTCTGAGTTTCTCATGCATGTTTTCGATGTAGGAAGATGCCCTCAACCCTGGAGACTTGGGACCCATGGGATGGGTACCACGCAGTATTACTTTAAAGGGTCTGCGTTTGCTCACCCAACCTAACCCAACCTTTCAGCCCCAAGACTGTCCACCCTTATGTCTCATCCAGCTGTGCGTGTAGATATGGTCAATCCAGGTTGCATCACAGCCTCTGAACGAATTTTGTAAGAATTTCTCTCTCTTTCACTGTCTTTGTTTTACGGGTTTTTAAAAGTAATTTATTTTTATAATGGGGTTTAGCTGCTTTTCACGGCTGTGTTTATGCGGATTTACACCCACTTGACTCACTTTCAGACAGATATCAATACATAGGTTTTAAGATTGTTACTAGTCACATATATTCTTGTGCGGTGAATAGGGGGTGTTCAGTCCAGTTCACTGAGCAAGGAGTAGGTCTTGTCTATTACATATTGGGTGTATGGAACGGTATCTGAGCGAATTTGAAACCCTTGTTTTATGCATCACCCCACCTCACCTTTCCCGTTAAGCAGCCATAGTGTGTTTTCTAAACGTGTGATTCTGTTCTGTTCTGTAATTCAGTTCAAGTGTAGCGGTTTTTACATTCCCTCTATAAGTGATAGCTTATGATAAGTGTGTTTTTCTGTGTGACTTATTTCACTTAGAATCGTCGTACCTAAGTCCACTCATCTTGCTTCTACTAGCCTTATGACATTGATTTCATGTCTGAGTGATATTGCATTGTACATAAGGACCACAACTTCTTTATCCATTTTTCTCTTTCCTGGGATATTTAAGGTGTCATGAAGTGGAGGTTCTTGTCAACAGAGCAGCCCTGAACTTTGGGGTGCCTGTGTCTTGCTGATTTTTCTTTTTCCCAATTTATACGCCCATGAGTGGACGTGCCCTATGCTCCCTAAGCTGTGTTTTTTCGATGTTTCAGTACACACTGTACACTTCTCCAGAGTGGCTGCTGGCAATTAACATCCCGCCCATCACCGTAGCAAGGCTGCCATTTCTCCATGGCCTGTCCTGCATTTCTGGTTTTGACACTTTTTGCAGCATGACCCATTTGACCGATGGGAAGCGAGACTTCTTTGTAGCGCTGATTTGCCTTTCCAGGTTGCTTGGTTGGCCAAAAAGTGCGTATGCGTTTTTTCCTGAATATATTCAGGAAAAAACGCATACGCCCTTTTTGGCCAAGGGCATCATTGTCGACGTTTTGCCGCTTTTCATGTGCTTTAAAGGCGATTCGAATCTACCTCCTGAAACCTGTTTCCTGCAATTCTGCCTTGCTTTCAAATCCTCTTCGTTGCTTTCCCTCAATATATTTGTGGACGAGAGTAATCATTTATAACTCAGCAGGTTTGTGAATGGCAGTGCCCCTGAGCTCCATTTTTCAACTGTCTTGTTTGGGAGCTGGCCGCAAAAGCACGGGATTGCCTCAGGCCCTATTCTGGTTCCCGGCGGCAGGCTGAGCCTGTGGTTAATTCTTCTTCCTGATGGGAAAATAGAGTGACCTGTTCCTGTCCCAACACCTAGATCTAGTCTCTCATTGGTTGCCCCTCTTCCCGTTCATCCTCAGGACAAATTGCAACCTGTACAGAACAGGAGGTTAAAGGTGCTGATTCTCCAAGTAGGGAGATTGCTAGTGAAGTAGCTGGAATGGCGAACCCGAGCACAAGGAGATGAGAAATGAGGTGCGTTTTAGAAACCTTTCAAAATCGCATGATGTACCTTCTTCTGGGTTCCTCATGCAAGATTTCGATGTAGGAAGATGCCCTTGAACCTGGAGATATGGGACCCATGGGATGGGTACCACGCAGTATTACTTTAAAGGGTCTGAGTTTTCTCACCCAACCTCACCCAACCTCTCAGCCCCAAGAGTGTCCACCCTTATGTCTCATCCAGCTGTGGGTCTAGATATGGTCAATCCAGGTTGCATCACAGCCCCTGAACGAATTTTGTAAGAATTTCTCTCTCTTTCACTGTCTTGGTTTTACGGGTTTTTAAAAGTAATTTATTTTTATAATGGGGTTTAGCTGCTTTTCACGGCTGTGTTTATGCGGATTTACACCCACTTGACTCACTTTCAGACAGATATCAATACATAGGTTTTAAGATTGTTACTAGTCACATATATTCTTGTTCGGTGAATAGGGGGTGTTGAGGCCAGTTCACTGAGCAAAGAGTAGGTCTTGTCTATTACATATTGGGTGTATGGAACGGTATCTGAGCGAATTTGAAACCCTTGTTTTATGCATCACTCCACCTCACCTTTCCCGTTAAGCAGCCATAGTGTGTTTTCTAAACGTGTGACTCTGTTCTGTTTTGTAATTCAGTTCAAGTGTAGCGGTTTTTACATTCCCTCTATAAGTGATAGCTTATGATAAGTGTCTTTTTCTGTGTGACTTATTTCACTTAGAATCGTCGTACCTAACTCCACTCATCTTGCTTCTACTAGCCTTATGACATTGATTTCATGTCTGAGTGATATTCCATTGTACATAAGGACCACGACTTCTTTATCCGTTTTTCTCTTTCCTGGGATATTTAAGTTGTCATGAAGTGGAGGTTCTTGTCAACAGAGCAGCCCTAAACTTTGGGGTGCCTGTGTCTTGCTGATTTTTCTTTTTCCCAATTTATACGCCCATGAGTGGACGTGCCATACGCTCCCTAAGCTGTGTTTTTTCGATGTTTCAGGACACACCATACACTTCTCCAGAGTGGCTGCTGGCAATTAACATCCCGCCCATCAGCGTAGCAAGGCTGCCATTTCTCCATGGCCTGTCCTGCATTTCTGGTTTTGACACTTTTTGCAGCATGACCCTTTTGACCGATGGGAAGCGAGACTTCTTTGTAGCGCTGATTTGCCTTTCCACGTTGCTTGGTTGGCCAAAAAGGGCGTATGCGTTTTTTCCTGAATATATTCAGGAAAAAACGCATACGCCCTTTTTGGCCAAGGGCATCATTGTCGACGTTTTGCCGCTTTTCATGTGCTTTAAAAGCGATTCGAATCTACCTCCTGAAACCTGTTTCCTGCAATTCTGCCTTGCTTTCAAATCCTCTTCGTTGCCTTCCCTCAATATATTTGTGGACGAGAGTTATCATTTATAACTCAGCAGGTTTGTGAATGGCAGTGCCCCTGAGCTCCATTTTTCACCTGTCTTGTTTGGGAGCTGGCCGCAAAAGCACGGGATTGCCTCAGGCCCTATTCTGGTTCCCGGCGGCAGGCTGAGCCTGTGGTTAATTCTTCTTCCTGATGGGAAAATAGAGTGACCTGTGCCTGTCCCAACACCTAGATCTAGTCTCTCATTGGTTGCCCCTCTTCCCGTTCATCCTCAGGACAAATTGCAACCTGTACAGAACAGGAGGTTAAAGGTGCTGATTCTCCAAGTAGGGAGATTGCTAGTGAAGTAGCTGGAATGGCGAACCCGATCACAAGGAGATGAGAAATGAGGTGCGTTTTAGAAACCTTTCAAAATTACACGGTGTACCTTCTTCTGGGTTCCTCATGCAAGATTTCGATGTAGGAAGATGCCCTTGAACCTGGAGATTTGGGACCCATGGGATGGGTACCATGCAGTATTACTTTAAAGGGTCTGCGTTTTCTCACCCAACCTCACCCAACCTCTCAGCCCCAAGACTGTCCACCCTTATGTCTCATCCAGCTGTGGGTCTAGATATGGTCAATCTAGGTTGCATCACAGCCCCTGAACGAATTTTGTAAGAATTTCTCTCTCTTTCACTGTCTTTGTTTTACGGGTTTTTAAAAGTAATTTATTTTTATAATGGGGTTTAGCTGCTTTTCACGGCTGTGTTTATGCGGATTTACACCCACTTGACTCACTTCCAGACAGATATCAATACATAGGTTTTAAGATTGTTACTAGTCACATATATTCTTGTGCGGTGAATAGGGGGTGTTGAGTCCAGTTCACTGAGCAAAGAGTAGGTCTTGTCTATTACATATTGGGTGTATGGAACGGTATCTGAGCGAATTTGAAACCCTTGTTTTATGCATCACCCCACCTCACCTTTCCCGTTAAGCAGCCATAGTGTGTTTTCTAAACGTGTGATTCTGTTCTGTTCTGTAATTCAGTTCAAGTGTAGCGGTTTTTACATTCCCTCTATAAGTGATAGCTTATGATAAGTGTCTTTTTCTGTGTCACTTATTTCACTTAGAATCGTCGTACCTAAGTCCACTCATCTTGCTTCTACTAGCCTTATGACATTGATTTCATGTCTGAGTGATATTGCATTGTACATAAGGACCACAACTTCTTTATCCATTTTTCTCTTTCCTGGGATGTTTAAGGTGTCATGAAGTGGAGGTTCTTGTCAACAGAGCAGCCCTAAACTTTGGGGTGCCTTTGTCTTGCTGATTTTTCTTTTTCCCAATTTATACGCCCATGAGTGGACGTGCCGTACGCTCCCTAAGCTGTGTTTTTTCGATGTTTCAGGACACACCATACACTTCTCCAGAGTGGCTGCTGGCAATTAACATCCCGCCCATCAGCGTAGCAAGGCTGCCATTTCTCCATGGCCTGTCCTGCATTTCTGGTTTTGACACTTTTTGCAGCATGACCCTTTTGACCGATGGGAAGCGAGACTTCTTTGTAGCGCTGATTTGCCTTTCCAGGTTGCTTGGTTGGCCAAAAAGGGCGTATGCGTTTTTTCCTGAATATATTCAGGAAAAAACGCATACGCCCTTTTTGGCCAAGGGCATCATTGTCGACGTTTTGCCGCTTTTCATGTGCTTTAAAGGCGATTCGAATCTACCGCCTGAAACCTGTTTCCTGCAATTCTGCCTTGCTTTCAAATCCTCTTCGTTGCCTTCCCTCAATATATTTGTGGACGAGAGTTATCATTTATAACTCAGCAGGTTTGTGAATGGCAGTGCCCCTGAGCTCCATTTTTCAACTGTCTTTTTTGGGAGCTGGCCGCAAAAGCACGGGATTGCCTCAGGCCCTATTCTTGTTCCCTGCGGCAGGCTGAGCCTGTAGTTAATTCTTCTTCCTGATGGGAAAATAGAGTGACCTGTGCCTGTCCCAACACCTAGATCTAGTCTCTCATTGGTTGCCCCTCTTCCCGTTCATCCTCAGGACAAATTGCAACCTGTACAGAATAGGAGGTTAAAGGTGCTGATTCTCCAAGTAGGGAGATTGCTAGTGAAGTAGCTGGAATGGCGAACCCGAGCACAAGGAGATGAGAAATGAGGTGCGTTTTAGAAACCTTTCAAAGTCACACGGTGTACCTTCTTCTGGGTTCCTCATGCAAGATTTCGATGTAGGAAGATGCCCTTGAACCTGGAGATTTGGGACCCATGGGATGGGTACCATGCAGTATTATTTTAAAGGGTCTGCGTTTTCTCACCCAACCTCACCCAACCTCTCAGCCCCAAGAGTGTCCACCCTTATGTCTCATCCAGCTGTGGGTCTAGATATGGTCAATCCAGGTTGCATCACAGCCCCTGAACGAATTTTGTAAGTATTTCTCTCTCTTTCACTGTCTTTGTTTTACGGGTTTTTAAAAGTAATTTATTTTTATAATGGGGTTTAGCTGCTTTTCACGGCTGTGTTTATGCGGATTTACACCCACTTGACTCACTTCCAGACAGATATCAATACATAGGTATTAAGATTGTTACTAGTCACATATATTCTTGTGCGGTGAATAGGGGGTGTTGAGTCCAGTTCACTGAGCAAAGAGTAGGTCTTGTCTATTACATATTGGGTGTATGGAACGGTATCTGAGCGAATTTGAAACCCTTGTTTTATGCATCACCCCACCTCACCTTTCCCGTTAAGCAGCCATAGTGTGTTTTCTAAACGTGTGATTCTGTTCTGTTCTGTAATTCAGTTCAAGTGTAGCGGTTTTTACATTCCCTCTATAAGTGATAGCTTATGATAAGTGTCTTTTTCTGTGTGACTTATTTCACTTAGAATTGTCGTACCTAAGTCCACTCATCTTGCTTCTACTAGCCTTATGACATTGATTTCATGTCTGAGTGATATTGCATTGTACATAAGGACCACAACTTCTTTATCCATTTTTCTCTTTCCTGGGATATTTAAGGTGTCATGAAGTGGAGGTTCTTGTCAACATAGCAGCCCTAAACTTTGGGGTGCCTGTGTCTTGCTGATTTTTAGTTTCCCCAATTTATACGCCCATGAGTGGACGTGCCCTATGCTCCCTAAGCTGTGTTTTTCCGATGTTTCAGGACACACTGTACACTTCTCCAGAGTGGCTGTTGGCAATTTACATCCCGCTCATCAGCGTAGCAAGGCTGCCATTTCTCCATGGCCTGTCCTGCATTTCTGGTTTTGACACTTTTTGCAGCATGGCCCTTTTGACCGATGGGAAGCGAGACTTCTTTGTAGCGCTGATTTGCCTTTCCAGGTTGCTTGGTTGGCCAAAAAGGGCGTATGCGTTTTTTCCTGAATATATTCAGGAAAAAACGCATACGCCCTTTTTGGCCAAGGGCATCATTGTCGACCTTTTGCCGCTTTTCATGTGCTTTAAAGGCGATTCGAATCTACCTCCTGAAATCTGTTTTCTGCAATTCTGCCTTGCTTTCAAATCCTCTTCGTTGCCTTCCCTCAATATATCTGTGGATGAGAGTTATCATTTATAACTCTGCGGGTTTGTGAATTGCAGTGTCCCTGAGCTCCATTTTTCAACTCGCTTTTTTGGGAGCTGGCCGCAAAAGCACGGGATTGCCTCAGGCCCTATTGTGCTTCTGGGCGGCAGGCTGAGCCTGTGATTAATTCTTCTTCCTGATGGGAAATTAGAGTGACCTGTGCCTGTCCCAACACCTAGATCTAGTCTCTCATTGGTTGCCCCTCTTCCCGTTCATCCTCAGGACAAATTGCAACCTGTACAGAACAGGAGGTTAAAGGTGCTGATTCTCCAAGTAGGGAGATTGCTAGTAAAGTAGCTGGAATGGCGAACCCGAGCACAAGGAGATGAGAAATGAGGTGCGTTTTAGAAACCTTTCAAAATCACACGGTGTACCATCTTCTGAGTTTCTCATGCATGTTTTCGATGTAGGAAGATGCCCTTGAACCTGGAGACTTGGGACCCATGGGATGGGTACCACGCAGTATTACTTTAAAGGGTCTGTGTTTGCTCACCCAACCTAACCCAACCTTTCAGCCCCAAGAGTGTCCACCCTTATGTCTCATCCACCTGTGCGTGTAGATATGGTCAATCCAGGTTGCATCACAGCCTCTGAACGAATTTTGTAAGAATTTCTCTCTCTTTCACTGTCTTTGTTTTACGGGTTTTTAAAAGTAATTTATTTTTATAATGGGGTTTAGTTGCTTTTCACGGCTGTGTTTATGCGGCTTTACACCCACTTGACTCACTTCCAGACATATATCAATACATAGGTTTTAAGATTCTTACTAGTCACCTATATTCTTGTGCGGTGAATAGGGGGTGTTGAGTCCAGTTCACTGAGCAAGGAGTAGGTCTTGTCTATTACATATTGGGTGTATGGAACGGTATCTGAGCGAATTTGAACCCCTTGTTTTATGCATCACCCCACCTCACCTTTCCCGTTAAGCAGCCATAGTGTGTTTTCTAAACGTGTGACTCTGTTCTGTTTTGTAATTCAGTTCAAGTGTAGCGGTTTTTACATTCCCTCTATAAGTGATAGCTTATGATAAGTGTCTTTTTCTGTGTGACTTATTTCACTTAGAATCGTCGTACCTAACTCCACTCATCTTGCTTCTACTAGCCTTATGACATTGATTTCATGTCTGAGTGATATTCCATTGTACATAAGGACCACGACTTCTTTATCCATTTTTCTCTTTCCTGGGATATTTAAGTTGTCATGAAGTGGAGGTTCTTGTCAACAGAGCAGCCCTAAAATTTGGGGTGCCTGTGTCTTGCTGATTTTTCTTTCTCCCAATTTATACGCCCATGAGTGGACGTGCCCTACGCTCCCTAAGCTGTGTTTTTTCGATGTTTCAGGACACACCATACACTTCTCCAGAGTGGCTGCTGGCAATTAACATCCCGCCCATCAGCGTAGCAAGGCTGCCATTTCTCCATGGCCTGTCCTGCATTTCTGGTTTTGACACTTTTTGCAGCATGACCCTTTTGACCGATGGGAAGCGAGACTTCTTTGTAGCGCTGATTTGCCTTTCCAGGTTGCTTGGTTGGCCAAAAAGGGCGTATGCGTTTTTTCCTGAATATATTCAGGAAAAAACGCATACGCCCTTTTTGGCCAAGGGCATCATTGTCGACGTTTTGCCGCTTTTCATGTGCTTTAAAGGCGATTCGAATCTACCTCCTGAAACCTGTTTCCTGCAATTCTGCCTTGCTTTCAAATCCTCTTCGTTGCCTTCCCTCAATATATTTGTGGACGAGAGTTATCATTTATAACTCAGCAGGTTTGTGAATGGCAGTGCCCCTGAGCTCCATTTTTCAACTGTCTTGTTTGGGAGCTGGCCGCAAAAGCACGGGATTGCCTCAGGCCCTATTGTGCTTCTGGGCGGCAGGCTGAGCCTGTGATTAATTCTTCTTCCTGACGGGAAATTAGAGTGACCTGTGCCTGTCCCAACACCTAGATCTAGTCTCTCATTGGTTGCCCCTCTTCCCGTTCATCCTCAGGACAAATTGCAACCTGTACAGAACAGGAGGTTAAAGGTGCTGATTCTCCAAGTAGGGAGATTGCTAGTAAAGTAGCTGGAATGGCGAACCCGAGCACAAGGAGATGAGAAATGAGGTGCGTTTTAGAAACCTTTCAAAATCACACGGTGTACCATCTTCTGAGTTTCTCATGCATGTTTTCGATGTAGGAAGATGCCCTTGAACCTGGAGACTTGGGACCCATGGGATGGGTACCACACAGTATTACTTTAAAGGGTCTGCATTTGCTCACCCAACCTAACCCAACCTTTCAGCCCCAAGAGTGTCCACCCTTATGTCTCATCCACCTGTGCGTGTAGATATGGTCAATCCAGGTTGCATCACAGCCTCTGAACGAATTTTGTAAGAATTTCTCTCTCTTTCACTGTCTTTGTTTTACGGGTTTTTAACAGTAATTTATTTTTATAATGGGGTTTAGTTGCTTTTCACGGCTGTGTTTATGCGGCTTTACACCCACTTGACTCACTTCCAGACATATATCAATACATAGGTTTTAAGATTCTTACTAGTCACCTATATTCTTGTGCGGTGAATAGGGGGTGTTGAGTCCAGTTCACTGAGCAAGGAGTAGGTCTTGTCTATTACATATTGGGTGTATGGAACGGTATCTGAGCGAATTTGAACCCCTTGTTTTATGCATCACCCCACCTCACCTTTCGCGTTAAGCAGCCATAGTGTGTTTTCTAAACGTGTGACTCTGTTCTGTTTTGTAATTCAGTTCAAGTGTAGCGGTTTTTACATTCCCTCTATAAGTGATAGCTTATGATAAGTGTCTTTTTCTGTGTGACTTATTTCACTTAGAATCGTCGTACCTAACTCCACTCATCTTGCTTCTACTAGCCTTATGACATTGATTTCATGTCTGAGTGATATTCCATTGTACATAAGGACCACGACTTCTTTATCCATTTTTCTCTTTCCTGGGATATTTAAGTTGTCATGAAGTGGAGGTTCTTGTCAACAGAGCAGCCCTAAACTTTGGGGTGCCTGTGTCTTGCTGATTTTTCTTTTTCCCAATTTATACGCCCATGAGTGGACGTGCCCTACGCTCCCTAAGCTGTGTGTTTTCGATGTTTCAGGACACACCATACACTTCTCCAGAGTGGCTGCTGGCAATTAACATCCCGCCCATCAGCGTAGCAAGGCTGCCATTTCTCCATGGCCTGTCCTGCATTTCTGGTTTTGACACTTTTGCAGCATGGCCCTTTTGGCCGATGGGAAGCGAGACTTCTTTGTAGCGCTGATTTGCCTTTCCAGGTTGCTTGGTTGGCCAAAAAGGGCGTATGCGTTTTTTCCTGAATATATTCAGGAAAAAACGCATACGCCCTTTTTGGCCAAGGGCATCATTGTCGACGTTTTGCCGCTTTTCATGTGCCTTAAAGGCGATTCGGATCTACCTCCTGAAATCTGTTTCCTGCAATTCTGCCTTGCTTTCAAATCCTCTTCGTTGCCTTCCCTCAATATATCTGTGGATGAGAGTTATCACTTATAACTCTGCGGGTTTGTGAATTGTAGTGTCCCTGAGCTCCATTTTTCAACTGTCTTTTTTGAGAGCTGGCCGCAAAAGCACGGGTTTGCCTCAGGCCCTATTCTGGTTCCTGGCAGCAGGCTGAGCCTGTGGTTAATTCTTCTTCCTGATGGGAAAATAGAGTGACCTGTGCCTGTCCCAACACCTAGATCTAGTCTCTCATTGGTTGCCCCTCTTCCCGTTCATCCTCAGGACAAATTGCAACCTGTACAGAACAGGAGGTTAAAGGTGCTGATCCTCCAAGTAGGGAGATTGCTAGTAAAGTAGCTGGAATGGCGAACCCGAGCACAAGGAGATGAGAAATGAGGTGCGTTTTAGAAACCTTTCAAAATCACATGGTGTACCTTCTTCTGGGTTCCTCATGCAAGATTTCGATGTAGGAAGATGCCCTTGAACCTGGAGATTTGGGACCCATGGGATGGGTACCATGCAGTATTACTTTAAAGGGTCTGCGTTTGCTCACCCAACCTCACCCAACCTCTCAGCCCCAAGAGTGTCCACCCTTATGTCTCATCCAGCTGTGGGTCTAGATATGGTCAATCCAGGTTGCATCACAGCCCCTGAACGAATTTTGTAAGAATTTGTCTCTCTTTCACTGTCTTTGTTTTACGGGTTTTTAAAAGTAATTTATTTTTATAATGGGGTTTAGCTGCTTTTCACGGCTGTGTTTATGCGGATTTACACCCACTTGACTCACTTCCAGACAGATATCAATACATAGGTTTTAAGATTGTTACTAGTCACATATATTCTTGTGCGGTGAATAGGGGGTGTTGAGTCCAGTTCACTGAGCAAAGAGTAGGTCTTGTCTATTACATATTGGGTGTATGGAACGGTATCTGAGCGAATTTGAAACCCTTGTTTTATGCATCACCCCACCTCACCTTTCCCGTTAAGCAGCCATAGTGTGTTTTCTAAACGTGTGATTCTGTTCTGTTCTGTAATTCAGTTCAAGTGTAGCGGTTTTTACATTCCCTCTATAAGTGATAGCTTATGATAAGTGTCTTTTTCTGTGTGACTTATTTCACTTAGAATCGTCGTACCTAAGTCCACTCATCTTGCTTCTACTAGCCTTATGACATTGATTTCATGTCTGAGTGATATTGCATTGTACATAAAGACCACAACTTCTTTATCCATTTTTCTCTTTCCTGGGATATTTAAGGTGTCATGAAGTGGAGGTTCTTGTCAACAGAGCAGCCCTAAACTTTGGGGTGCCTGTGTCTTGCTGATTTTTAGTTTTCCCAATTTATACGCCCATGAGTGGACGTGCCCTATGCTCCCTAAGCTGTGTTTTTTCGATGTTTCAGGACACACTGTACACTTCTCCAGAGTGGCTGTTGGCAATTTACATCCCGCTCATCAGCGTAGCAAGGCTGCCATTTCTCCATGGCCTGTCCTGCATTTCTGGTTTTGACACTTTTTGCAGCATGGCCCTTTTGACCGATGGGAAGCGAGACTTCTTTGTAGCGCTGATTTGCCTTTCCAGGTTGCTTGGTTGGCCAAAAAGGGCGTATGCGTTTTTTCCTGAATATATTCAGGAAAAAACGCATACGCCCTTTTTGGCCAAGGGCATCATTGTCGACCTTTTGCCGCTTTTCATGTCCTTTAAAGGCTATTCGAATCTACCTCCTGAAATCTGTTTTCTGCAATTCTGCCTTGCTTTCAAATCCTCTTCGTTGCCTTCCCTCAATATATCTGTGGATGAGAGTTATCATTTATAACTCTGCGGGTTTGTGAATTGCAGTGTCCCTGAG
Source organism: Eschrichtius robustus (assembly GCF_028021215.1). Taxonomy (NCBI): domain Eukaryota; kingdom Metazoa; phylum Chordata; class Mammalia; order Artiodactyla; family Eschrichtiidae; genus Eschrichtius; species Eschrichtius robustus. The sequence continues at coordinate 4,444,306 of NW_027175257.1, forward strand.
CTCCATTTTTCAACTCGCTTTTTTGGGAGCTGGCCGCAAAAGCGCGGGATTGCCTCAGGCCCTATTGTGCTTCTGGGCGGCAGGCTGAGCCTGTGATTAATTCTTCTTCCTGATGGGAAATTAGAGTGACCTGTGCCTGTCCCAACACCTAGATCTAGTCTCTCATTGGTTGCCCCTCTTCCCGTTCATCCTCAGGACAAATTGCAACCTGTACAGAACAGGAGGTTAAAGGTGCTGATTCTCCAAGTAGGGAGATTGCTAGTAAAGTAGCTGGAATGGCGAACCCGAGCACAAGGAGATGAGAAATGAGGTGCGTTTTAGAAACCTTTCAAAATCACACGGTGTACCATCTTCTGAGTTTCTCATGCATGTTTTCGATGTAGGAAGATGCCCTTGAACCTGGAGACTTGGGACCCATGGGATGGGTACCACGCAGTATTACTTTAAAGGGTCTGTGTTTGCTCACCCAACCTAACCCAACCTTTCAGCCCCAAGAGTGTCCACCCTTATGTCTCATCCACCTGTGCGTGTAGATATGGTCAATCCAGGTTGCATCACAGCCTCTGAACGAATTTTGTAAGAATTTCTCTCTCTTTCACTGTCTTTGTTTTACGGGTTTTTAAAAGTAATTTATTTTTATAATGGGGTTTAGTTGCTTTCACGGCTGTGTTTATGCGGCTTTACACCCACTTGACTCACTTCCAGACATATATCAATACATAGGTTTTAAGATTCTTACTAGTCACCTATATTCTTGTGCGGTGAATAGGGGGTGTTGAGTCCAGTTCACTGAGCAAGGAGTAGGTCTTGTCTATTACATATTGGGTGTATGGAACGGTATCTGAGCGAATTTGAACCCCTTGTTTTATGCATCACCCCACCTCACCTTTCCCGTTAAGCAGCCATAGTGTGTTTTCTAAACGTGTGACTCTGTTCTGTTTTGTAATTCAGTTCAAGTGTAGCGGTTTTTACATTCCCTCTATAAGTGATAGCTTATGATAAGTGTCTTTTTCTGTGTGACTTATTTCACTTAGAATCGTCGTACCTAACTCCACTCATCTTGCTTCTACTAGCCTTATGACATTGATTTCATGTCTGAGTGATATTCCATTGTACATAAGGACCACGACTTCTTTATCCATTTTTCTCTTTCCTGGGATATTTAAGTTGTCATGAAGTGGAGGTTCTTGTCAACAGAGCAGCCCTAAACTTTGGGGTGCCTGTGTCTTGCTGATTTTTCTTTTTCCCAATTTATACGCCCATGAGTGGACGTGCCGTACGCTCCCTAAGCTGTGTTTTTTCGATGTTTCAGGACACACCATACACTTCTCCAGAGTGGCTGCTGGCAATTAACATCCCGCCCATCAGCGTAGCAAGGCTGCCATTTCTCCATGGCCTGTCCTGCATTTCTGGTTTTGACACTTTTTGCAGCATGACCCTTTTGACCGATGGGAAGCGAGACTTCTTTGTAGCGCTGATTTGCCTTTCCAGGTTGCTTGGTTGGCCAAAAAGGGCGTATGCGTTTTTTCCTGAATATATTCAGGAAAAAACGCATACGCCCTTTTTGGCCAAGGGCATCATTGTCGACGTTTTGCCGCTTTTCATGTGCTTTAAAGGCGATTCGAATCTACCTCCTGAAACCTGTTTCCTGCAATTCTGCCTTGCTTTCAAATCCTCTTCGTTGCCTTCCCTCAATATATTTGTGGACGAGAGTTATCATTTATAACTCAGCAGGTTTGTGAATGGCAGTGCCCCTGAGCTCCATTTTTCAACTGTCTTGTTTGGGAGCTGGCCGCAAAAGCACGGGATTGCCTCAGGCCCTATTGTGCTTCTGGGCGGCAGGCTGAGCCTGTGATTAATTCTTCTTCCTGATGGGAAATTAGAGTGACCTGTGCCTGTCCCAACACCTAGATCTAGTCTCTCATTGGTTGCCCCTCTTCCCGTTCATCCTCAGGACAAATTGCAACCTGTACAGAACAGGAGGTTAAAGGTGCTGATTCTCCAAGTAGGGAGATTGCTAGTAAAGTAGCTGGAATGGCGAACCCGAGCACAAGGAGATGAGAAATGAGGTGCGTTTTAGAAACCTTTCAAAATCACACGGTGTACCATCTTCTGAGTTTCTCATGCATGTTTTCGATGTAGGAAGATGCCCTTGAACCTGGAGACTTGGGACCCATGGGATGGGTACCACGCAGTATTACTTTAAAGGGTCTGCATTTGCTCACCCAACCTAACCCAACCTTTCAGCCCCAAGAGTGTCCACCCTTATGTCTCATCCACCTGTGCGTGTAGATATGGTCAATCCAGGTTGCATCACAGCCTCTGAACGAATTTTGTAAGAATTTCTCTCTCTTTCACTGTCTTTGTTTTACGGGTTTTTAACAGTAATTTATTTTTATAATGAGGTTTAGTTGCTTTTCACGGCTGTGTTTATGCGGCTTTACACCCACTTGACTCACTTCCAGACATATATCAATACATAGGTTTTAAGATTCTTACTAGTCACCTATATTCTTGTGCGGTGAATAGGGGGTGTTGAGTCCAGTTCACTGAGCAAGGAGTAGGTCTTGTCTATTACATATTGGGTGTATGGAACGGTATCTGAGCGAATTTGAACCCCTTGTTTTATGCATCACCCCACCTCACCTTTCGCGTTAAGCAGCCATAGTGTGTTTTCTAAACGTGTGACTCTGTTCTGTTTTGTAATTCAGTTCAAGTGTAGCGGTTTTTACATTCCCTCTATAAGTGATAGCTTATGATAAGTGTCTTTTTCTGTGTGACTTATTTCACTTAGAATCGTCGTACCTAACTCCACTCATCTTGCTTCTACTAGCCTTATGACATTGATTTCATGTCTGAGTGATATTCCATTGTACATAAGGACCACGACTTCTTTATCCATTTTTCTCTTTCCTGGGATATTTAAGTTGTCATGAAGTGGAGGTTCTTGTCAACAGAGCAGCCCTAAACTTTGGGGTGCCTGTGTCTTGCTGATTTTTCTTTTTCCCAATTTATACGCCCATGAGTGGACGTGCCGTACGCTCCCTAAGCTGTGTTTTTTCGATGTTTCAGGACACACCATACACTTCTCCAGAGTGGCTGCTGGCAATTAACATCCCGCCCATCAGCGTAGCAAGGCTGCCATTTCTCCATGGCCTGTCCTGCATTTCTGGTTTTGACACTTTTTGCAGCATGGCCCTTTTGGCCGATGGGAAGCGAGACTTCTTTGTAGCGCTGATTTGCCTTTCCAGGTTGCTTGGTTGGCCAAAAAGGGCGTATGCGTTTTTTCCTGAATATATTCAGGAAAAAACGCATACGCCCTTTTTGGCCAAGGGCATCATTGTCGACGTTTTGCCGCTTTTCATGTGCCTTAAAGGCGATTCGGATCTACCTCCTGAAATCTGTTTCCTGCAATTCTGCCTTGCTTTCAAATCCTCTTCGTTGCCTTCCCTCAATATATCTGTGGATGAGAGTTATCACTTATAACTCTGCGGGTTTGTGAATTGCAGTGTCCCTGAGCTCCATTTTTCAACTGTCTTTTTTGAGAGCTGGCCGCAAAAGCACGGGTTTGCCTCAGGCCCTATTCTGGTTCCTGGCAGCAGGCTGAGCCTGTGGTTAATTCTTCTTCCTGATGGGAAAATAGAGTGACCTGTGCCTGTCCCAACACCTAGATCTAGTCTCTCATTGGTTGCCCCTCTTCCCGTTCATCCTCAGGACAAATTGCAACCTGTACAGAACAGGAGGTTAAAGGTGCTGATCCTCCAAGTAGGGAGATTGCTAGTAAAGTAGCTGGAATGGCGAACCCGAGCACAAGGAGATGAGAAATGAGGTGCGTTTTAGAAACCTTTCAAAATCACATGGTGTACCTTCTTCTGGGTTCCTCATGCAAGATTTCGATGTAGGAAGATGCCCTTGAACCTGGAGATTTGGGACCCATGGGATGGGTACCATGCAGTATTACTTTAAAGGGTCTGCGTTTGCTCACCCAACCTCACCCAACCTCTCAGCCCCAAGAGTGTCCACCCTTATGTCTCATCCAGCTGTGGGTCTAGATATGGTCAATCCAGGTTGCATCACAGCCCCTGAACGAATTTTGTAAGAATTTGTCTCTCTTTCACTGTCTTTGTTTTACGGGTTTTTAAAAGTAATTTATTTTTATAATGGGGTTTAGCTGCTTTTCACGGCTGTGTTTATGCGGATTTACACCCACTTGACTCACTTCCAGACAGATATCAATACATAGGTTTTAAGATTGTTACAAGTCACATATATTCTTGTGCGGTGAATAGGGGGTGTTGAGTCCAGTTCACTGAGCAAAGAGTAGGTCTTGTCTATTACATATTGGGTGTATGGAACGGTATCTGAGCGAATTTGAAACCCTTGTTTTATGCATCACCCCACCTCACCTTTCCCGTTAAGCAGCCATAGTGTGTTTTCTAAACGTGTGATTCTGTTCTGTTCTGTAATTCAGTTCAAGTGTAGCGGTTTTTACATTCCCTCTATAAGTGATAGCTTATGATAAGTGTCTTTTTCTGTGTGACTTATTTCACTTAGAATCGTCGTACCTAAGTCCACTCATCTTGCTTCTACTAGCCTTATGACATTGATTTCATGTCTGAGTGATATTGCATTGTACATAAAGACCACAACTTCTTTATCCATTTTTCTCTTTCCTGGGATATTTAAGGTGTCATGAAGTGGAGGTTCTTGTCAACAGAGCAGCCCTAAACTTTGGGGTGCCTGTGTCTTGCTGATTTTTAGTTTTCCCAATTTATACGCCCATGAGTGGACGTGCCCTATGCTCCCTAAGCTGTGTTTTTTCGATGTTTCAGGACACACTGTACACTTCTCCAGAGTGGCTGTTGGCAATTTACATCCCGCTCATCAGCGTAGCAAGGCTGCCATTTCTCCATGGCCTGTCCTGCATTTCTGGTTTTGACACTTTTTGCAGCATGGCCCTTTTGACCGATGGGAAGCGAGACTTCTTTGTAGCGCTGATTTGCCTTTCCAGGTTGCTTGGTTGGCCAAAAAGGGCGTATGCGTTTTTTCCTGAATATATTCAGGAAAAAACGCATACGCCCTTTTTGGCCAAGGGCATCATTGTCGACCTTTTGCCGCTTTTCATGTGCTTTAAAGGTGATTCGAATCTACCTTCTGAAATCTGTTTTCTGCAATTCTGCCTTGCTTTCAAATCCTCTTTGTTGCCTTCCCTCAATATATCTGTGGATGAGAGTTATCATTTATAACTCTGCGGGTTTGTGAATTGCAGTGTCCCTGAGCTCCATTTTTCAACTCGCTTTTTTGGGAGCTGGCCGCAAAAGCGCGGGATTGCCTCAGGCCCTATTGTGCTTCTGGGCGGCAGGCTGAGCCTGTGATTAATTCTTCTTCCTGATGGGAAATTAGAGTGACCTGTGCCTGTCCCAACACCTAGATCTAGTCTCTCATTGGTTGCCCCTCTTCCCGTTCATCCTCAGGACAAATTGCAACCTGTACAGAACAGGAGGTTAAAGGTGCTGATTCTCCAAGTAGGGAGATTGCTAGTAAAGTAGCTGGAATGGCGAACCCGAGCACAAGGAGATGAGAAATGAGGTGCGTTTTAGAAAACTTTCAAAATCACACGGTGTACCATCTTCTGAGTTTCTCATGCATGTTTTCGATGTAGGAAGATGCCCTTGAACCTGGAGACTTGGGACCCATGGGATGGGTACCACGCAGTATTACTTTAAAGGGTCTGCGTTTGCTCACCAAACCTAACCCAAACTTTCAGCCCCAAGAGTGTCCACCCTTATGTCTCATCCAGCTGTGCATGTAGATATGGTCAATCCAGGTTGCATCACAGCCTCTGAACGAATTTTGTAAGAATTTCTCTCTCTTTCACTGTCTTTGTTTTACGGGTTTTAAAAGTAATTTATTTTTATAATGGGGTTTAGCTGCTTTTCACGGCTGTGTTTATGCGGCTTTACACCCACTTGACTCACTTCCAGACATATATCAATACATAGGTTTTAAGATTCTTACTAGTCACCTATATTCTTGTGCGGTGAATAGGGGGTGTTGAGTCCAGTTCACTGAGCAAGGAGTAGGTCTTGTCTATTACATATTGGGTGTATGGAACGGTATCTGAGCGAATTTGAACCCCTTGTTTTATGCATCACCCCACCTCACCTTTCCCGTTAAGCAGCCATAGTGTGTTTTCTAAACGTGTGACTCTGTTCTGTTTTGTAATTCAGTTCAAGTGTAGCGGTTTTTACATTCCCTCTATAAGTGATAGCTTATGATAAGTGTCTTTTTCTGTGTGACTTATTTCACTTAGAATCGTCGTACCTAACTCCACTCATCTTGCTTCTACTAGCCTTATGACATTGATTTCATGTCTGAGTGATATTGCATTGTACATAAGGACCACGACTTCTTTATCCATTTTTCTCTTTCCTGGGATATTTAAGGTGTCATGAAGTGGAGGTTCTTGTCAACAGAGCAGCCCTAAACTTTGGGGTGCCTGTGTCTTGCTGATTTTTCTTTTTCCCAATTTATACGCCCATGAGTGGACGTGCCCTATGCTCCCTAAGCTGTGTTTTTTCGATGTTTCAGTACACACTGTACACTTCTCCAGAGTGGCTGTTGGCAATTTACATCCCGCTCATCAGCGTAGCAAGGCTGCCATTTCTCCATGGCCTGTCCTGCATTTCTGGTTTTGACACTTTTTGCAGCATGGCCCTTTTGACCGATGGGAAGCGAGACTTCTTTGTAGCGCTGATTTGCCTTTCCAGGTTGCTTGGTTGGCCAAAAAGGGCGTATGCGTTTTTTCCTGAATATATTCAGGAAAAAACGCATACGCCCTTTTTGGCCAAGGGCATCATTGTCGACCTTTTGCCGCTTTTCATGTGCTTTAAAGGCGATTCGAATCTACCTCCTGAAATCTGTTTTCTGCAATTCTGCCTTGCTTTCAAATCCTCTTTGTTGCCTTCCCTCAATATATCTGTGGATGAGAGTTATCATTTATAACTCTGCGGGTTTGTGAATTGCAGTGTCCCTGAGCTCCATTTTTCAACTCGCTTTTTTGGGAGCTGGCCGCAAAAGCGCGGGATTGCCTCAGGCCCTATTGTGCTTCTGGGCGGCAGGCTGAGCCTGTGATTAATTCTTCTTCCTGATGGGAAATTAGAGTGACCTGTGCCTGTCCCAACACCTAGATCTAGTCTCTCATTGGTTGCCCCTCTTCCCGTTCATCCTCAGGACAAATTGCAACCTGTACAGATCAGGAGGTTAAAGGTGCTGATTCTCCAAGTAGGGAGATTGCTAGTAAAGTAGCTGGAATGGCGAACCCGAGCACAAGGAGATGAGAAATGAGGTGCGTTTTAGAAACCTTTCAAAATCACACGGTGTACCATCTTCTGAGTTTCTCATGCATGTTTTCGATGTAGGAAGATGCCCTTGAACCTGGAGACTTGGGACCCATGGGATGGGTACCACGCAGTATTACTTTAAAGGGTCTGCGTTTGCTCACCTAACCTAACCCAACCTTTCAGCCCCAAGAGTGTCCACCCTTATGTCTCATCCACCTGTGCGTGTAGATATGGTCAATCCAGGTTGCATCACAGCCTCTGAACGAATTTTGTAAGAATTTCTCTCTCTTTCACTGTCTTTGTTTTACGGGTTTTTAACAGTAATTTATTTTTATAATGGGGTTTATTTGCTTTTCACGGCTGTGTTTATGCGGCTTTACACCCACTTGACTCACTTCCAGACATATATCAATACATAGGTTTTAAGATTCTTACTAGTCACCTATATTCTTGTGCGGTGAATAGGGGGTGTTGAGTCCAGTTCACTGAGCAAGGAATAGGTCTTGTCTATTACATATTGGGTGTATGGAACGGTATCTGAGCGAATTTGAACCCCTTGTTTTATGCATCACCCCACCTCACCTTTCCCGTTAAGCAGCCATAGTGTGTTTTCTAAACGTGTGACTCTGTTCTGTTTTGTAATTCAGTTCAAGTGTAGCGGTTTTTACATTCCCTCTATAAGTGATAGCTTATGATAAGTGTCTTTTTCTGTGTGACTTATTTCACTTAGAATCGTCGTACCTAACTCCACTCATCTTGCTTCTACTAGCCTTATGACATTGATTTCATGTCTGAGTGATATTCCATTGTACATAAGGACCACGACTTCTTTATCCATTTTTCTCTTTCCTGGGATATTTAAGTTGTCATGAAGTGGAGGTTCTTGTCAACAGAGCAGCCCTAAACTTTGGGGTGCCTCTGTCTTGCTGATTTTTCTTTTTCCCAATTTATACGCCCATGAGTGGACGTGCCGTACGCTCCCTAAGCTGTGTTTTTTCGATGTTTCAGGACACACCATACACTTCTCCAGAGTGGCTGCTGGCAATTAACATCCCGCCCATCAGCGTAGCAAGGCTGCCATTTCTCCATGGCCTGTCCTGCATTTCTGGTTTTGACACTTTTTGCAGCATGGCCCTTTTGGCCGATGGGAAGCGAGACTTCTTTGTAGCGCTGATTTGCCTTTCCAGGTTGCTTGGTTGGCCAAAAAGGGCGTATGCGTTTTTTCCTGAATATATTCAGGAAAAAACGCATACGCCCTTTTTGGCCAAGGGCATCATTGTCGACGTTTTGCCGCTTTTCATGTGCCTTAAAGGCGATTCGAATCTACCTCCTGAAATCTGTTTCCTGCAATTCTGCCTTGCTTTCAAATCCCCTTCGTTGCCTTCTCTCAATATATCTGTGGATGAGAGTTATCACTTATAACTCTGCGGGTTTGTGAATTGCAGTGTCCCTGAGCTCCATTTTTCAACTGTCTTTTTTGAGAGCTGGCCGCAAAAGCACGGGATTGCCTCAGGCCCTATTCTGGTTCCTGGCGGCAGGCTGAGCCTGTGATTAATTCTTCTTCCTGATGGGAAAATAGAGTGACCTGTGCCTGTCCCAACACCTAGATCTAGTCTCTCATTGGTTGCCCCTCTTCCCGTTCATCCCCAGGACAAATTGCAACCTGTACAGAACAGGAGGTTAAAGGTGCTGATTCTCCAAGTAGGGAGATTGCTAGTAAAGTAGCTGGAATGGCGAACCCGAGCACAAGGAGATGAGAAATGAGGTGCGTTTTAGAAACCTTTCAAAATCACACGGTGTACCATCTTCTGAGTTTCTCATGCATGATTTCGATGTAGGAAGATGCCCTTGAACCTGGAGACTTGGGACCCATGGGATGGGTACCACGCAGTATTACTTTAAAGGGTCTGCGTTTGCTCACCCAACCTAACCCAAACTTTCAGCCCCAAGAGTGTCCACCCTTATGTCTCATCCAGCTGTGCATGTAGATATGGTCAATCCAGGTTGCATCACAGCCTCTGAACGAATTTTGTAAGAATTTCTCTCTCTTTCACTGTCTTTGTTTTACGGGTTTTAAAAGTAATTTATTTTTATAATGGGGTTTAGCTGCTTTTCACGGCTGTGTTTATGCGGCTTTACACCCACTTGACTCACTTCCAGACATATATCAATACATAGGTTTTAAGATTCTTACTAGTCACATATATTCTTGTGCGGTGAATAGGGGGTGTTGAGTCCAGTTCACTGAGCAAGGAGTAGGTCTTGTCTATTACATATTGGGTGTATGGAACGGTATCTGAGCGAATTTGAACCCCTTGTTTTATGCATCACCCCACCTCACCTTTCCCGTTAAGCAGCCATAGTGTGTTTTCTAAACGTGTGACTCTGTTCTGTTTTGTAATTCAGTTCAAGTGTAGCGGTTTTTACATTCCCTCTATAAGTGATAGCTTATGATAAGTGTCTTTTTCTGTGTGACTTATTTCACTTAGAATCGTCGTACCTAACTCCACTCATCTTGCTTCTACTAGCCTTATGACATTGATTTCATGTCTGAGTGATATTGCATTGTACATAAGGACCACGACTTCTTTATCCATTTTTCTCTTTCCTGGGATATTTAAGGTGTCATGAAGTGGAGGTTCTTGTCAACAGAGCAGCCCTAAACTTTGGGGTGCCTGTGTCTTGCTGATTTTTCTTTTTCCCAATTTATACGCCCATGAGTGGACGTGCCCTATGCTCCCTAAGCTGTGTTTTTTCGATGTTTCAGTACACACTGTACACTTCTCCAGAGTGGCTGTTGGCAATTTACATCCCGCTCATCAGCGTAGCAAGGCTGCCATTTCTCCATGGCCTGTCCTGCATTTCTGGTTTTGACACTTTTTGCAGCATGGCCCTTTTGACCGATGGGAAGCGAGACTTCTTTGTAGCGCTGATTTGCCTTTCCAGGTTGCTTGGTTGGCCAAAAAGTGCGTATGCGTTTTTTCCTGAATATATTCAGGAAAAAACGCATACGCCCTTTTTGGCCAAGGGCATCATTGTCGACCTTTTGCCGCTTTTCATGTGCTTTAAAGGCGATTCGAATCTACCTCCTGAAATCTGTTTTCTGCAATTCTGCCTTGCTTTCAAATCCTCTTCGTTGCCTTCCCTCAATATATCTGTGGATGAGAGTTATCATTTATAACTCTGCGGGTTTGTGAATTGCAGTGTCCCTGAGCTCCATTTTTCAACTCGCTTTTTTGGGAGCTGGCCGCAAAAGCGCGGGATTGCCTCAGGCCCTATTGTGCTTCTGGGCGGCAGGCTGAGCCTGTGATTAATTCTTCTTCCTGATGGGAAATTAGAGTGACCTGTGCCTATCCCAACACCTAGATCTAGTCTCTCATTGGTTGCCCCTCTTCCCGTTCATCCTCAGGACAAATTGCAACCTGTACAGAACAGGAGGTTAAAGGTGCTGATTCTCCAAGTAGGGAGATTGCTAGTAAAGTAGCTGGAATGGCGAACCCGAGCACAAGGAGATGAGAAATGAGGTGCGTTTTAGAAACCTTTCAAAATCACACGGTGTACCATCTTCTGAGTTTCTCATGCATGTTTTCGATGTAGGAAGATGCCCTTGAACCTGGAGACTTGGGACCCATGGGATGGGTACCACGCAGTATTACTTTAAAGGGTCTGCGTTTGCTCACCCAACCTAACCCAACCTTTCAGCCCCAAGAGTGTCCACCCTTATGTCTCATCCACCTGTGCGTGTAGATATGGTCAATCCAGGTTGCATCACAGCCTCTGAACGAATTTTGTAAGAATTTCTCTCTCTTTCACTGTCTTTGTTTTACGGGTTTTTAAAAGTAATTTATTTTTATAATGGGGTTTAGCTGCTTTTCACGGCTGTGTTTACGCGGCTTTACACCCACTTGACTCACTTCCAGACATATATCAATACATAGGTTTTAAGATTCTTACTAGTCACCTATATTCTTGTGCGGTGAATAGGGGGTGTTGAGTCCAGTTCACTGAGCAAGGAGTAGGTCTTGTCTATTACATATTGGGTGTATGGAACGGTATCTGAGCGAATTTGAACCCCTTGTTTTATGCATCACCCCACCTCACCTTTCCCGTTAAGCAGCCATAGTGTGTTTTCTAAACGTGTGACTCTGTTCTGTTTTGTAATTCAGTTCAAGTGTAGCGGTTTTTACATTCCCTTTATAAGTGATAGCTTATGATAAGTGTCTTTTTCTGTGTGACTTATTTCACTTAGAATCGTCGTACCTAACTCCACTCATCTTGCTTCTACTAGCCTTATGACATTGATTTCATGTCTGAGTGATATTCCATTGTACATAAAGACCACGACTTCTTTATCCATTTTTCTCTTTCCTGGGATATTTAAGTTGTCATGAAGTGGAGGTTCTTGTCAACAGAGCAGCCCTAAACTTTGGGGTGCCTGTGTCTTGCTGATTTTTCTTTTTCCCAATTTATACGCCCATGAGTGGACGTGTCGTACGCTCCCTAAGCTGTGTTTTTTCGATGTTTCAGGACACACCATTCACTTCTCCAGAGTGGCTGCTGGCAATTAACATCCCGCCCATCAGCGTAGCAAGGCTGCCATTTCTCCATGGCCTGTCCTGCATTTCTGGTTTTGACACGTTTTGCAGCATGACCCTTTTGACCGATGGGAAGCGAGACTTCTTTGTAGCGCTGATTTGCCTTTCCAGGTTGCTTGGTTGGCCAAAAAGGGCGTATGCGTTTTTTCCAGAATATATTCAGGAAAAAACGCATACGCCCTTTTTGGCCAAGGGCATCATTGTCGACGTTTTGCCGCTTTTCATGTGCTTTAAAGGCGATTCGAATCTACCTCCTGAAACCTGTTTCCTGCAATTCTGCCTTGCTTTCAAATCCTCTTCGTTGCCTTCCCTCAATATATTTGTGGACGAGAGTTATCGTTTATAACTCAGCAGGTTTGTGAATGGCAGTGCCCCTGAGCTCCATTTTTCAACTGTCTTGTTTGGGAGCTGGCCGCAAAAGCACGGGATTGCCTCAGGCCCTATTCTGGTTCCCGGCGGCAGGCTGAGCCTGTGGTTAATTCTTCTTCCTGATGGGAAAATAGAGTGACCTGTGCCTGTCCCAACACCTAGATCTAGTCTCTCATTGGTTGCCCCTCTTCCCGTTCATCCTCAGGACAAATTGCAACCTGTACAGAACAGGAGGTTAAAGGTGCTGATTCTCCAAGTAGGGAGATTGCTAGTGAAGTAGCTGGAATGGCGAACCCGAGCACAAGGAGATGAGAAATGAGGTGCGTTTTAGAAACCTTTCAAAATCACACGGTGTACCTTCTTCTGGGTTCCTCATGCAAGATTTCGATGTAGGAAGATGCCCTTGAACCTGGAGATTTGGGACCCATGGGATGGGTACCATGCAGTATTACTTTAAAGGGTCTGCGTTTTCTCACCCAACCTCACCCAACCTCTCAGCCCCAAGAGTGTCCACCCTTATGTCTCATCCAGCTGTGGGTCTAGATATGGTCAATCCAGGTTGCATCACAGCCCCTGAACGAATTTTGTAAGAATTTCTCTCTCTTTCACTGTCTTTGTTTTACGGGTTTTTAAAAGTAATTTATTTTTATAATGGGGTTTAGCTGCTTTTCACGGCTGTGTTTATGCGGATTTACACCCACTTGACTCACTTCCAGACAGATATCAATACATAGGTTTTAAGATTGTTACTAGTCACATATATTCTTGTGCGGTGAATAGGGGGTGTTGAGTCCAGTTCACTGAGCAAAAAGTAGGTCTTGTCTATTACATATTGGGTGTATGGAACGGTATCTGAGCGAATTTGAAACCCTTGTTTTATGCATCACCCCACCTCACCTTTCCCGTTAAGCAGCCATAGTGTGTTTTCTAAACGTGTGATTCTGTTCTGTTCTGTAATTCAGTTCAAGTGTAGCGGTTTTTACATTCCCTCTATAAGTGATAGCTTATGATAAGTGTCTTTTTCTGTGTCACTTATTTCACTTAGAATCGTCGTACCTAAGTCCACTCATCTTGCTTCTACTAGCCTTATGACATTGATTTCATGTCTGAGTGATATTGCATTGTACATAAGGACCACAACTTCTTTATCCATTTTTCTCTTTCCTGGGATGTTTAAGGTGTCATGAAGTGGAGGTTCTTGTCAACAGAGCAGCCCTAAACTTTGGGGTGCCTGTGTCTTGCTGATTTTTAGTTTTCCCAATTTATACTCCCATGAGTGGACGTGCCCTATGCTCCATAAGCTGTGTTTTTTCGATGTTTCAGGACACACTGTACACTTCTCCAGAGTGGCTGTTGGCAATTTACATCCCGCTCATCAGCGTAGCAAGGCTGCCATTTCTCCATGGCCTGTCCTGCATTTCTGGTTTTGACACTTTTTGCAGCATGGCCCTTTTGACCGATGGGAAGCGAGACTTCTTTGTAGCGCTGATTTGCCTTTCCAGGTTGCTTGGTTGGCCAAAAAGGGCGTATGCGTTTTTTCCTGAATATATTCAGGAAAAAACGCATACGCCCTTTTTGGCCAAGGGCATCATTGTCGACCTTTTGCCGCTTTTCATGTGCTTTAAAGGCGATTCGAATCTACCTCCTGAAATCTGTTTTCTGCAATTCTGCCTTGCTTTCAAATCCTCTTCGTTGCCTTCCCTCAATATATCTGTGGATGAGAGTTATCATTTATAACTCTGCGGGTTTTTGAATTGCAGTGTCCCTGAGCTCCATTTTTCAACTCGCTTTTTTGGGAGCTGGCCGCAAAAGCGCGGGATTGCCTCAGGCCCTATTGTGCTTCTGGGCGGCAGGCTGAGCCTGTGATTAATTCTTCTTCCTGATGGGAAATTAGAGTGACCTGTGCCTATCCCAACACCTAGATCTAGTCTCTCATTGGTTGCCCCTCTTCCCGTTCATCCTCAGGACAAATTGCAACCTGTACAGAACAGGAGGTTAAAGGTGCTGATTCTCCAAGTAGGGAGATTGCTAGTAAAGTAGCTGGAATGGCGAACCCGAGCACAAGGAGATGAGAAATGAGGTGCGTTTTAGAAACCTTTCAAAATCACACGGTGTACCATCTTCTGAGTTTCTCATGCATGTTTTCGATGTAGGAAGATGCCCTTGAACCTGGAGACTTGGGACCCATGGGATGGGTACCACGCAGTATTACTTTAAAGGGTCTGCGTTTGCTCACCCAACCTAATCCAACCTTTCAGCCCCAAGAGTGTCCACCCTTATGTCTCATCCACCTGTGCGTGTAGATATGGTCAATCCAGGTTGCATCACAGCCTCTGAACGAATTTTGTAAGAATTTCTCTCTCTTTCACTGTCTTTGTTTTACGGGTTTTTAAAAGTAATTTATTTTTATAATGGGGTTTAGCTGCTTTTCACGGCTGTGTTTATGCGGCTTTACACCCACTTGACTCACTTCCAGACATATATCAATACATAGGTTTTAAGATTCTTACTAGTCACCTATATTCTTGTGCGGTGAATAGGGGGTGTTGAGTCCAGTTCACTGAGCAAGGAGTAGGTCTTGTCTATTACATATTGGGTGTATGGAACGGTATCTGAGCGAATTTGAACCCCTTGTTTTATGCATCACCCCACCTCACCTTTCCCGTTAAGCAGCCATAGTGTGTTTTCTAAACGTGTGACTCTGTTCTGTTTTGTAATTCAGTTCAAGTGTAGCGGTTTTTACATTCCCTTTATAAGTGATAGCTTATGATAAGTGTCTTTTTCTGTGTGACTTATTTCACTTAGAATCGTCGTACCTAACTCCACTCATCTTGCTTCTACTAGCCTTATGACATTGATTTCATGTCTGAGTGATATTCCATTGTACATAAGGACCACGACTTCTTTATCCATTTTTCTCTTTCCTGGGATATTTAAGTTGTCATGAAGTGGAGGTTCTTGTCAACAGAGCAGCCCTAAACTTTGGGGTGCCTGTGTCTTGCTGATTTTTCTTTTTCCCAATTTATACGCCCATGAGTGGACGTGTCGTACGCTCCCTAAGCTGTGTTTTTTCGATGTTTCAGGACACACCATTCACTTCTCCAGAGTGGCTGCTGGCAATTAACATCCCGCCCATCAGCGTAGCAAGGCTGCCATTTCTCCATGGCCTGTCCTGCATTTCTGGTTTTGACACGTTTTGCAGCATGACCCTTTTGACCGATGGGAAGCGAGACTTCTTTGTAGCGCTGATTTGCCTTTCCAGGTCGCTTGGTTGGCCAAAAAGGGCGTATGCGTTTTTTCCAGAATATATTCAGGAAAAAACGCATACACCCTTTTTGGCCAAGGGCATCATTGTCGACGTTTTGCCGCTTTTCATGTGCTTTAAAGGCGATTCGAATCTACCTCCTGAAACCTGTTTCCTGCAATTCTGCCTTGCTTTCAAATCCTCTTCGTTGCCTTCCCTCAATATATTTGTGGACGAGAGTTATCGTTTATAACTCAGCAGGTTTGTGAATGGCAGTGCCCCTGAGCTCCATTTTTCAACTGTCTTGTTTGGGAGCTGGCCGCAAAAGCACGGGATTGCCTCAGGCCCTATTCTGGTTCCCGGCGGCAGGCTGAGCCTGTGGTTAATTCTTCTTCCTGATGGGAAAATAGAGTGACCTGTGCCTGTCCCAACACCTAGATCTAGTCTCTCATTGGTTGCCCCTCTTCCCGTTCATCCTCAGGACAAATTGCAACCTGTACAGAACAGGAGGTTAAAGGTGCTGATTCTCCAAGTAGGGAGATTGCTAGTGAAGTAGCTGGAATGGCGAACCCGAGCACAAGGAGATGAGAAATGAGGTGCGTTTTAGAAACCTTTCAAAATCACACGGTGTACCTTCTTCTGGGTTCCTCATGCAAGATTTCGATGTAGGAAGATGCCCTTGAACCTGGAGATTTGGGACCCATGGGATGGGTACCATGCAGTATTACTTTAAAGGGTCTGCGTTTTCTCACCCAACCTCACCCAACCTCTCAGCCCCAAGAGTGTCCACCCTTATGTCTCATCCAGCTGTGGGTCTAGATATGGTCAATCCAGGTTGCATCACAGCCCCTGAACGAATTTTGTAAGAATTTCTCTCTCTTTCACTGTCTTTGTTTTACGGGTTTTTAAAAGTAATTTATTTTTATAATGGGGTTTAGCTGCTTTTCACGGCTGTGTTTATGCGGATTTACACCCACTTGACTCACTTCCAGACAGATATCAATACATAGGTATTAAGATTGTTACTAGTCACATATATTCTTGTGCGGTGAATAGGGGGTGTTGAGTCCAGTTCACTGAGCAAAGAGTAGGTCTTGTCTATTACATATTGGGTGTATGGAACGGTATCTGAGCGAATTTGAAACCCTTGTTTTATGCATCACCCCACCTCACCTTTCCCGTTAAGCAGCCATAGTGTGTTTTCTAAACGTGTGATTCTGTTCTGTTCTGTAATTCAGTTCAAGTGTAGCGGTTTTTACATTCCCTCTATAAGTGATAGCTTATGATAAGTGTCTTTTTCTGTGTGACTTATTTCACTTAGAATCGTCGTACCTAAGTCCACTCATCTTGCTTCTACTAGCCTTATGACATTGATTTCATGTCTGAGTGATATTGCATTGTACATAAGGACCACAACTTCTTTATCCATTTTTCTCTTTCCTGGGATGTTTAAGGTGTCATGAAGTGGAGGTTCTTGTCAACAGAGCAGCCCTAAACTTTGGGGTGCCTGTGTCTTGCTGATTTTTAGTTTTCCCAATTTATACTCCCATGAGTGGACGTGCCCTATGCTCCATAAGCTGTGTTTTTTCGATGTTTCAGGACACACTGTACACTTCTCCAGAGTGGCTGTTGGCAATTTACATCCCGCTCATCAGCGTAGCAAGGCTGCCATTTCTCCATGGCCTGTCCTGCATTTCTGGTTTTGACACTTTTTGCAGCATGGCCCTTTTGACCGATGGGAAGCGAGACTTCTTTGTAGCGCTGATTTGCCTTTCCAGGTTGCTTGGTTGGCCAAAAAGGGCGTATGCGTTTTTTCCTGAATATATTCAGGAAAAAACGCATACGCCCTTTTTGGCCAAGGGCATCATTGTCGACCTTTTGCCGCTTTTCATGTGCTTTAAAGGCGATTCGAATCTACCTCCTGAAATCTGTTTTCTGCAATTCTGCCTTGCTTTCAAATCCTCTTCGTTGCCTTCCCTCAATATATCTGTGGATGAGAGTTATCATTTATAACTCTGCGGGTTTTTGAATTGCAGTGTCCCTGAGCTCCATTTTTCAACTCGCTTTTTTGGGAGCTGGCCGCAAAAGCGCGGGATTGCCTCAGGCCCTATTGTGCTTCTGGGCGGCAGGCTGAGCCTGTGATTAATTCTTCTTCCTGATGGGAAATTAGAGTGACCTGTGCCTATCCCAACACCTAGATCTAGTCTCTCATTGGTTGCCCCTCTTCCCGTTCATCCTCAGGACAAATTGCAACCTGTACAGAACAGGAGGTTAAAGGTGCTGATTCTCCAAGTAGGGAGATTGCTAGTAAAGTAGCTGGAATGGAGAACCCGAGCACAAGGAGATGAGAAATGAGGTGCGTTTTAGAAACCTTTCAAAATCACACGGTGTACCATCTTCTGAGTTTCTCATGCATGTTTTCGATGTAGGAAGATGCCCTTGAACCTGGAGACTTGGGACCCATGGGATGGGTACCACGCAGTATTACTTTAAAGGGTCTGCGTTTGCTCACCCAACCTAACCCAACCTTTCAGCCCCAAGAGTGTCCACCCTTATGTCTCATCCACCTGTGCGTGTAGATATGGTCAATCCAGGTTGCATCACAGCCTCTGAACGAATTTTGTAAGAATTTCTCTCTCTTTCACTGTCTTTGTTTTACGGGTTTTTAAAAGTAATTTATTTTTATAATGGGGTTTAGTTGCTTTTCACGGCTGTGTTTATGCGGCTTTACACCCACTTGACTCACTTCCAGACATATATCAATACATAGGTTTTAAGATTCTTACTAGTCACCTATATTCTTGTGCGGTGAATAGGGGGTGTTGAGTCCAGTTCACTGAGCAAGGAGTAGGTCTTGTCTATTACATATTGGGTGTATGGAACGGTATCTGAGCGAATTTGAACCCCTTGTTTTATGCATCACCCCACCTCACCTTTCCCGTTAAGCAGCCATAGTGTGTTTTCTAAACGTGTGACTCTGTTCTGTTTTGTAATTCAGTTCAAGTGTAGCGGTTTTTACATTCCCTTTATAAGTGATAGCTTATGATAAGTGTCTTTTTCTGTGTGACTTATTTCACTTAGAATCGTCGTACCTAACTCCACTCATCTTGCTTCTACTAGCCTTATGACATTGATTTCATGTCTGAGTGATATTCCATTGTACATAAGGACCACGACTTCTTTATCCATTTTTCTCTTTCCTGGGATATTTAAGTTGTCATGAAGTGGAGGTTCTTGTCAACAGAGCAGCCCTAAACTTTGGGGTGCCTGTGTCTTGCTGATTTTTCTTTTTCCCAATTTATACGCCCATGAGTGGACGTGCCGTACGCTCCCTAAGCTGTGTTTTTTCGATGTTTCAGGACACACCATACACTTCTCCAGAGTGGCTGCTGGCAATTAACATCCCGCCCATCAGCGTAGCAAGGCTGCCATTTCTCCATGACCTGTCCTGCATTTCTGGTTTTGACACTTTTTGCAGCATGACCCTTTTGACCGATGGGAAGCGAGACTTCTTTGTAGCGCTGATTTGCCTTTCCAGGTTGCTTGGTTGGCCAAAAAGGGCGTATGCGTTTTTTCCTGAATATATTCAGGAAAAAACGCATACGCCCTTTTTGGCCAAGGGCATCATTGTCGACGTTTTGCCGCTTTTCATGTGCTTTAAAGGCGATTCGAATCTACCTCCTGAAACCTGTTTCCTGCAATTCTGCCTTGCTTTCAAATCCTCTTCGTTGACTTCCCTCAATATATTTGTGGACGAGAGTTATCGTTTATAACTCAGCAGGTTTGTGAATGGCAGTGCCCCTGAGCTCCATTTTTCAACTGTCTTGTTTGGGAGCTGGCCGCAAAAGCACGGGATTGCCTCAGGCCCTATTCTGGTTCCCGGCGGCAGGCTGAGCCTGTGGTTAATTCTTCTTCCTGATGGGAAAATAGAGTGACCTGTGCCTGTCCCAACACCTAGATCTAGTCTCTCATTGGTTGCCCCTCTTCCCGTTCATCCTCAGGACAAATTGCAACCTGTACAGAACAGGAGGTTAAAGGTGCTGATTCTCCAAGTAGGGAGATTGCTAGTGAAGTAGCTGGAATGGCGAACCCGAGCACAAGGAGATGAGAAATGAGGTGCGTTTTAGAAACCTTTCAAAATCACACGGTGTACCTTCTTCTGGGTTCCTCATGCAAGATTTCGATGTAGGAAGATGCCCTTGAACCTGGAGATTTGGGACCCATGGGATGGGTACCATGCAGTATTACTTTAAAGGGTCTGCGTTTTCTCACCCAACCTCACCCAACCTCTCAGCCCCAAGAGTGTCCACCCTTATGTCTCATCCAGCTGTGGGTCTAGATATGGTCAATCCAGGTTGCATCACAGCCCCTGAACGAATTTTGTAAGAATTTCTCTCTCTTTCACTGTCTTTGTTTTACGGGTTTTTAAAAGTAATTTATTTTTATAATGGGGTTTAGCTGCTTTTCACGGCTGTGTTTATGCGGATTTACACCCACTTGACTCACTTCCAGACAGATATCAATACATAGGTTTTAAGATTGTTACTAGTCACATATATTCTTGTGCGGTGAATAGGGGGTGTTGAGTCCAGTTCACTGAGCAAAGAGTAGGTCTTGTCTATTACATATTGGGTGTATGGAACGGTATCTGAGCGAATTTGAAACCCTTGTTTTATGCATCACCCCACCTCACCTTTCCCGTTAAGCAGCCATAGTGTGTTTTCTAAACGTGTGATTCTGTTCTGTTCTGTAATTCAGTTCAAGTGTAGCGGTTTTTACATTCCCTCTATAAGTGATAGCTTATGATAAGTGTCTTTTTCTGTGTCACTTATTTCACTTAGAATCGTCGTACCTAAGTCCACTCATCTTGCTTCTACTAGCCTTATGACATTGATTTCATGTCTGAGTGATATTGCATTGTACATAAGGACCACAACTTCTTTATCCATTTTTCTCTTTCCTGGGATGTTTAAGGTGTCATGAAGTGGAGGTTCTTGTCAACAGAGCAGCCCTAAACTTTGGGGTGCCTGTGTCTTGCTGATTTTTAGTTTTCCCAATTTATACTCCCATGAGTGGACGTGCCCTATGCTCCATAAGCTGTGTTTTTTCGATGTTTCAGGACACACTGTACACTTCTCCAGAGTGGCTGTTGGCAATTTACATCCCGCTCATCAGCGTAGCAAGGCTGCCATTTCTCCATGGCCTGTCCTGCATTTCTGGTTTTGACACTTTTTGCAGCATGGCCCTTTTGACCGATGGGAAGCGAGACTTCTTTGTAGCGCTGATTTGCCTTTCCAGGTTGCTTGGTTGGCCAAAAAGGGCGTATGCGTTTTTTCCTGAATATATTCAGGAAAAAACGCATACGCCCTTTTTGGCCAAGGGCATCATTGTCGACCTTTTGCCGCTTTTCATGTGCTTTAAAGGCGATTCGAATCTACCTCCTGAAATCTGTTTTCTGCAATTCTGCCTTGCTTTCAAATCCTCTTCGTTGCCTTCCCTCAATATATCTGTGGATGAGAGTTATCATTTATAACTCTGCGGGTTTTTGAATTGCAGTGTCCCTGAGCTCCATTTTTCAACTCGCTTTTTTGGGAGCTGGCCGCAAAAGCGCGGGATTGCCTCAGGCCCTATTGTGCTTCTGGGCGGCAGGCTGACCCTGTGATTAATTCTTCTTCCTGATGGGAAATTAGAGTGACCTGTGCCTATCCCAACACCTAGATCTAGTCTCTCATTGGTTGCCCCTCTTCCCGTTCATCCTCAGGACAAATTGCAACCTGTACAGAACAGGAGGTTAAAGGTGCTGATTCTCCAAGTAGGGAGATTGCTAGTAAAGTAGCTGGAATGGCGAACCCGAGCACAAGGAGATGAGAAATGAGGTGCGTTTTAGAAACCTTTCAAAATCACACGGTGTACCATCTTCTGAGTTTCTCATGCATGTTTTCGATGTAGGAAGATGCCCTTGAACCTGGAGACTTGGGACCCATGGGATGGGTACCACGCAGTATTACTTTAAAGGGTCTGCGTTTGCTCACCCAACCTAACCCAACCTTTCAGCCCCAAGAGTGTCCACCCTTATGTCTCATCCACCTGTGCGTGTAGATATGGTCAATCCAGGTTGCATCACAGCCTCTGAACGAATTTTGTAAGAATTTCTCTCTCTTTCACTGTCTTTGTTTTACGGGTTTTTAAAAGTAATTTATTTTTATAATGGGGTTTAGTTGCTTTTCACGGCTGTGTTTATGCGGCTTTACACCCACTTGACTCACTTCCAGACATATATCAATACATAGGTTTTAAGATTCTTACTAGTCACCTATATTCTTGTGCGGTGAATAGGGGGTGTTGAGTCCAGTTCACTGAGCAAGGAGTAGGTCTTGTCTATTACATATTGGGTGTATGGAACGGTATCTGAGCGAATTTGAACCCCTTGTTTTATGCATCACCCCACCTCACCTTTCCCGTTAAGCAGCCATAGTGTGTTTTCTAAACGTGTGACTCTGTTCTGTTTTGTAATTCAGTTCAAGTGTAGCGGTTTTTACATTCCCTCTATAAGTGATAGCTTATGATAAGTGTCTTTTTCTGTGTGACTTATTTCACTTAGAATCGTCGTACCTAACTCCACTCATCTTGCTTCTACTAGCCTTATGACATTGATTTCATGTCTGAGTGATATTCCATTTTACATAAGGACCACGACTTCTTTATCCATTTTTCTCTTTCCTGGGATATTTAAGTTGTCATGAAGTGGAGGTTCTTGTCAACAGAGCAGCCCTAAACTTTGGGGTGCCTGTGTCTTGCTGATTTTTCTTTTTCCCAATTTATACGCCCATGAGTGGACGTGCCGTACGCTCCCTAAGCTGTGTTTTTTCGATGTTTCAGGACACACCATACACTTCTCCAGAGTGGCTGCTGGCAATTAACATCCCGCCCATCAGCGTAGCAAGGCTGCCATTTCTCCATGGCCTGTCCTGCATTTCTGGTTTTGACACATTTTGCAGCATGACCCTTTTGACCGATGGGAAGCGAGACTTCTTTGTAGTGCTGATTTGCCTTTCCAGGTTGCTTGGTTGGCCAAAAAGGGCGTATGCGTTTTTTCCTGAATATATTCAGGAAAAAACGCATACGCCCTTTTTGGCCAAGGGCATCATTGTCGACGTTTTGCCGCTTTTCATATGCTTTAAAGGCGATTCGAATCTACCTCCTGAAACCTGTTTCCTGCAATTCTGCCTTGCTTTCAAATCCTCTTCGTTGCCTTCCCTCAATATATTTGTGGACAAGAGTTATCATTTATAACTCAGCAGGTTTGTGAATGGCAGTGCCCCTGAGCTCCATTTTTCAACTGTCTTGTTTGGGAGCTGGCCGCAAAAGCACGGGATTGCCTCAGGCCCTATTCTGGTTCCTGGCGGCAGGCAGAGCCTGTGGTTAATTCTTCTTCCTGATGGGAAAATAGAGTGACCTGTGCCTGTCCCAACACCTAGATCTAGTCTCTCATTGGTTGCCCCTCTTCCCGTTCATCCTCAGGACAAATTGCAACCTGTACAGACCAGGAGGTTAAAGGTGCTGATTCTCCAAGTAGGGAGATTGCTAGTGAAGTAGCTGCAATGGCGAACCCGAGCACAAGGAGATGAGAAATGAGGTGCGTTTTAGAAACCTTTCAAAATCACACGGTGTACCTTCTTCTGGGTTCCTCATGCAAGATTTCGATGTAGGAAGATGCCCTTGAACCTGGAGATTTGGGACCCATGGGAGGGTACCATGCAGTATTACTTTAAAGGGTCTGCGTTTTCTCACCCAACCTCACCCAACCTCTCAGCCCCAAGAGTGTCCACCCTTATGTCTCATCCAGCTGTGGGTCTAGATATGGTCAATCCAGGTTGCATCACAGCCCCTGAACGAATTTTGTAAGAATTTCTCTCTCTTTCACTGTCTTTGTTTTACGGGTTTTTAAAAGTAATTTATTTTTATAATGGGGTTTAGCTGCTTTTCACGGCTGTGTTTATGCGGATTTACACCCACTTGACTCACTTCCAGACAGATATCAATACATAGGTTTTAAGATTGTTACTAGTCACATATATTCTTGTGCGGTGAATAGGGGGTGTTGAGTCCAGTTCACTGAGCAAGGAGTAGGTCTTGTCTATTACATATTGGGTGTATGGAACGGTATCTGAGCGAATTTGAAACCCTTGTTTTATGCATCACCCCACCTCACCTTTTCCGTTAACAAGCCATAGTGTGTTTTCTAAACGTGTGACTCTGTTCTGTTTTGTAATTCAGTTCAAGTGTAGCGGTTTTTACATTCCCTCTATAAGTGATAGCTTATGATAAGTGTCTTTTTCTGTGTGACTTATTTCACTTAGAATCGTCGTACCTAAATCCACTCATCTTGCTTCTACTAGCCTTATGACATTGATTTCATGTCTGAGTGATATTGCATTGTACATAAGGACCACAACTTCTTTATCCATTTTTCTCTTTCCTGGGATATTTAAGGTGTCATGAAGTGGAGGTTCTTGTCAACAGAGCAGCCCTAAACTTTGGGGTGCCTGTGTCTTGCTGATTTTTAGTTTTCAAAATTTATACGCCCATGAGTGGACGTGCCCTATGCTCCCTAAGCTGTGTTTTTTCGATGTTTCAGGCCTCACCGTACACTTCTCCAGAGTGGCTGTTGGCAATTTACATCCCGCCCATCAGCGTAGCAAGGCTCCAATTTCTCCATGGCCTGTCCTGCATTTGTGGTTTTGACACTTTTATCAGCATGGCCCTTTTGATGGATGGGAAGCGAGACTTCTTTGTAGCGCTGATTTGCCTTTCCAGGTTGCTTGGTTGGCCAAAAAGGGCGTATGCGTTTTTTCCTGAATATATTCAGGAAAAAACGCATACGCCCTTTTTGGCCAAGGGCATCATTGTCGACGTTTTGCCGCTTTTCATGTGCTTTAAAGGCGATTCGAATCTACCTCCTGAAACCTGTTTCCTGCAATTCTGCCTTGCTTTCAAATCCTCTTCGTTGCCTTCCCTCAGTATATTTGTGGACGAGAGTTATCATTTATAACTCTGCAGGGTTGTGAATTGCAGTGCCCATGTGCTCCATTTTTCAACTGTCTTTTTTGGGAGCTGGCCGCAGAAGCACGGGATTGCCTCAGGCCCTATTCTGGTTCCGGGCGGCAGGCTGAGCCTGTGGTTAATTCTTCTTCCTGATGAGAAAATAGAGTGACCTGTGCCTGTCCCAAAACCTAGATCTAGTCTCTCATTGGCTGCCCCTCTTCCCGTTCATCCTCAGGACAAATTGCCACCTGTACGGAACAGGAGTTTAAAGGTGCTGATTCTGCAAGTAGGGAGATTGCTAGTGAAGTAGCTGGAATGGCGAACCCGAGCACAAGGAGATGAGAAATGAGGTGCGTTTTAGAAACCTTTCAAAATCACACGGTGTACCATCTTCTGGGTTCCTCATGCAAGTTTTCGATGTAGGAAGATGCCCTTGAACCTGGAGATTTGGGACCCATGGGATGGGTACCACGCAGTATTACCTTAAAGGGTCTGTGTTGGCTCACCCAACCTCACCAAAACTCTCAGCCCCAAGAATGTCCACCCTTATGTCTCATCCAGCTGTGGGTCTAGATATGTTCAATCCAGGTTGAGTCACAGCCCCTGAATGAATTTTGTAAGAATTTCTGTCTCTTTCACTGTCTTTGTTTCATGGGTTTTTAAAACTAATTTATTTTTATAATGGGATTTAGCTGCTTTTCACGGCTGTGTTTATGTGGCTTTACACCCACTTGACACACTTCCAGAGAGATATCAATACATAGGTTTTAAGATTCTTACTAGTCACATATATTCTTGTGCGTTGAATAGGGGGTGTTGAGTCCAGTTCACTGAGCAAGGAGTAGGTCTTGTCTATTACGTATTGGGTGTATGGAACGGTATCTGAGCTAATTTGAAACCCTTGTTTTATGCATCACCCCACCTCACCTTTCCCGTTAAGCAACCATAGTCTTTTTTCTAAATGTTTGACTTTGTTCTGTTTTTTAATTCAGTTCAAATGTAGCGGTTTTTACATTCCCTGTATAAGTTATAGCTTTTGATAAGTGTCTTTTTCTGTGTGACTTATTTCACTTAGAATCGTCGTACCTAAGTCCACCCATCTTGCTTCTACTTGCCTTATGACATTGATTTCATGGCTGAGTGATATTCCATTGTACATAAGGACCACAACTTCTTTATCCATTTTTCTCTTTCCTGGGATATTTAAGGTGTCATGAAGTGGAGGTTCTTGTCAACAGAGCAGCCCTAAACTTTGGGGTGCCTGTGTCTTGCTGATTTTTAGTTTTCAAAATTTATACGCCCATGAGTTTAAGTGCCCTATGCTCCCTAAGCTGTGTTTTTTCGAAGTTTCAGGCCTCACCGTACACTTCTCCAGAGTGGCTGTTGGCAGTTTACATCCCGCCCATCAGCGTAGCAAGGCTCCAATTTCTCCATGGCCTGTCCTGCATTTGTGGTTTTGACACTTTTATCAGCATGGCCCTTTTGACGGATGGGAAGCGAGACTTCTTTGTAGCGCTGATTTGCCTTTCCAGGTTGCTTGGTTGGCCAAAAAGGGCGTATGCGTTTTTTCCTGAATATATTCAGGAAAAAACGCATACGCCCTTTTTGGCCAAGGGCATCATTGTCGACGTTTTGCCGCTTTTCATGTGCTTTAAAGGCGATTCGAATCTACCTCCTGAAATCTGTTTCCTGCAGTTCTGCCTTGCTTTCAAATCCTCTTCGTTGCTTTCCCACAATATATTTGTGGACGAGAATTATCATTTATAAGTCTGCAGGTTTGTGAATTGCAGTGTCCCTGAGGTCCATTTTTCAACTCGCTTTTTTGGGATCTGGCCGCAAAAGCGTGGGATTGCCTCAGGCCCTATTCTGGTTCCGGGTGGCAGGCTGAGCCTGTGGTATTTTCTTCTTCCTGATGGGAAAATAGAGTGACTTGTGCCTGTCCCAACACCTAGATCTAGTCTCTCATTGGTTGCCCCTCTTCCCGTTCATCCTCAGAACAAATTGCAACCTGTATGGAACAGGAGGTTAAAGGTGCTGATTCTCCAAGTAGGGAGATTGCTAGTGAAGTAGCTGGAATGGTGAAACCGAGCACAAGGAGATGAGAAATGAGGTGCGTTTTAGAAACCTTTCAAAATCACACGGTGTACCATTTTCTGGGTTTCTCATGCATGTTTTCGATGTAGGAAGATGGCCTTGAACCTGGAGATTTGGGACCCATGGGATGGGTACCACGCAGTATTACTTTTAAGGGTCTGCGTTGGCTCACCCGACCTCACCCAACCTCTCAGCCCCAAGAGTGTCCACCCTTAGGTCTCATCCAGCTGTGGGTCTAGATATGTTCAATCCAGGTTGCATCACAGCCCCTGAACGAATTGGGTAAGAATTTCTCTCTCTTTCACTGTCTTTGTTTTACGGGTTTTTACAAGTAATTTATTTTTATAATGGGGTTTAGCTGCTTTTCACGGCTGTGTTTATGCGGCTTTACACCCACTTGACACACTTCCAGAGAGATATCAATACATAGGTTTTAAGATTCTTACTAGTCAGATATATACTTGTGCGGTGAATAGGGGGTGTTGTGTCCAGTTCACTGAGCAAGGAGTAGGTCTTGTCTATTACATATTGGGTGTATGGAACGGTATCTGAGCTAATTTGAAACCCTTGTTTTATGCATCACACCACCTCACCTTTACCGTTAAGCAGCCATAGTGTGTTTTCTAAACGTGTGACTCTGTTCTCTTTTGTAATTCAGTTCAAGTGTAGCAGTTTTTACATTCCCTCTATACGTGATAGCTTATGATAAGTGTCTTTTTCTGTGTGACTTATTTCACTTAGAGTCGTCGTACCTAAATACACTCATCATGCTGCTACTAGCCTTATGACATTGATTTCATGGCTGAGTGATATTCCATTGTACATAAGGACCACAACTTCTTTATCCATTTTTCTCTTCCCTGGGATATCTAAGGTGTCATGAAGTGGAGGTTCTTGTCAACAGAGCAGCCCTAAACTTTGGGGTGCCTGTGTCTTGCTGATTTTTAGTTTTCCCAATTTATACGCCCATGAGTGGAAGTGCCCTATGCTCCCTAAGCTGTGTTTTTTCGATGTTTAAGGCCACACCGTACAAATCTCCAGAGTGGCTGCTAGCAATTTACATCCCGCCCATCAGTGTAGCAAGGCTCCCATTTCTCCATGGCCTGTCCTGCTTTTGTGGTTTTGACACTTTTTTCAGCATGGCCCTTTTGACCGATTCGAAGCGAGACTCCTTGTAGTGCTGATTTGCCTTTACATGTTGCTTGGTTGGCCAAAAAGTGCCTATGCGTTTTTTCCTGAATATATTCAGGAAAAAACGCATACGCCCTTTTTGGCCAAGGGCATCATTGTCCACGTTTTGCCGCTTTTCATGTGCTTTAAAGGCGATTCGAATCTACCTCCTGAAACCTGTTTCCTGCAATTCTGCCTTGCTTTCAAATCCTCTTCGTTGCCTTCCCTCAGTATATTTGTGGACGAGAGTTATCATTTATAACTCTGCAGGGTTGTGAATTGCATTGCCCATGTGCTCCATTTTTCAACTGGCTTTTTTGGGAGCTGGCCGCAGAAGCGCGGGATTGCCTCAGGCCCTATTCTGGTTCCGGGTGGCAGGCTGAGCTTGTGGTTATTTCTTCTTCCTGATGAGAAAATAGAGTGACCTGTGCCTGTCCCAACATCTAGATCTAGTCTCTCATTGGCTGCCCCTCTTCCTGTTCATCCTCAGGACAAATTGCAACCTGTACGGAACAGGAGGTTAAAGGTGCTGATTCTCCAAATAGGGAGATTGCTAGTGAAGTAGCTGGAATGGCGAACCCGAGCACAAGGAGATGAGAAATGAGGTGCGTTTTAGAAACCTTTCAAAATCACACGGTGTACCATCTTCTGGGATCCTCATGCAAGTTTTCGATGTAGGAAGATGCCCTTGAACCTGGAGATTTGGGACCCATGGGATGGGTACCACGCAGTATTACCTTAAAGTGTCTGCGTTGGCTCACCCAACCTCACCAAACCTCTCAGCCCCAAGAATGTCCACCCTTATGTCTCATCCAGCTGTGGGTCTAGATATGGTCAATCCAGGTTGCGTCACAGCCCCTGAATGAATTTTGTAAGAATTTCTGTCTCTTTCACTGTCTTTGTTTCATGAGTTTTTAAAACTAATTTATTTTTATAATGGGGTTTAGCTGCTTATCACGTCTGTGTTTATGCGGCTTTACACCCACTTGACACACTTCCAGAGAGATATCAATACATAGGTTTTAAGATTATTACTAGTCACATATATTCTTGTGTGGTGAATAGGGGGTGTTGAGTCCAGTTCACTGAGCAAGGAGTAGGTCTTGTCTATTACGTATTGGGTGTATGGAACGGTATCTGAGCTAATTTGAAACCCTTGTTTTATGCATCACCCCACCTCACCTTTCCCGTTAAGCAACCATAGATTTTTTTCTAAATGTGTGACTTTGTTCTGTTTTGTAATTCAGTTCAAATGTAGCGGTTTTTACATTCCCTGTATAAGTTATAGCTTTTCATAAGTGTCCTTTTCTGTGTGACATATTTCACTTAGAATCGTCGTACCTAAGTCCACCCATCTTGCTTCTACAAGCCTTATGACATTGATTTCATGGCTGAGTGATATTCCATTGTACATAAGGACCACAACTTCTTTATCCATTTTTCTCTTTCCTGGGATATTTAAGGTGTCATGAAGTGGAGATTCTTGTCAACAGAGCAGCCCTAAACTTTGGGGTGCCTGTGTCTTGCTGATTTTTAGTTTTCAAAATTTATACGCCCATGAGTGGAAGTGCCCTATGCTCACTAAGCTGTGTTTTTTCGATGTTTCAGGCCTCACCGTACACTTCTCCAGGGTGGTTGTTGTCAATTTACATCCCGCCCATCAGCGTAGCAAGGCTCCAATTTCTCCATGGCCTGTCCTGCATTTGTGGTTTTGACACTTTTATCAGCATGGCCCTTTTGACGGATGGGAAGCGAGACTTCTTGTAGCGCTGATTTGCCTTTCCATGTTGCTTGGTTGGCCAAAAAGGGCGTATGCGTTTTTTCCTGAATATATTCAGGAAAAAACGCATACGCCCTTTTTGGCCAAGGGCATCATTGTCCACGTTTTGCCGCTTTTCATGTGCTTTAAAGGCGAATCGAATCCACCTCCTGAAACCTGTTTCCTGCAATTCTGCCTTGCTTTCAAATCCTCTTCGTTGCCTTCCCTCAGTATATTTGTGGACGAGAGTTATCATTTATAACTCTGCAGTGTTATGAATTGCAGTGCCCATGTGCTCCATTTTTCAACTGACTTTTTTGGGAGCTGGCCGCAGAAGCGCGGGATTGCCTCAGGCCCTATTCTGGTTCCGGGTGGCAGGCTGAGCCTGTGGTTATTTCTTCTTCCTGATGAGAAAATAGAGTGACCTGTGCCTGTCCCAACACCTAGATCTAGTCTCTCATTGGCTGCCCCTCTTCCCGTTCATCCTCAGGACAAATTGCAACCTGTACGGAACAGGAGGTTAAAGGTGCTGATTCTCCAAGTAGGGAGATTGCTAGTGAAGTAGCTGGAATGGCAAACCCGAGCACAAGGAGATGAGAAATGAGGTGCGTTTTAGAAACCTTTCAAAATCACACGGTGTACCATCTTCTGGGTTCCTCATGCAAGTTTTCGATGTAGGAAGATGCCCTTGAACCTGGAGATTTGGGACCCATGGGATGGGTACCACGCAGTATTACCTTAAAGGGTCTGCGTTGGCTCACCCAACCTCACCAAACCTCTCAGCCCCAAGAATGTCCACCCTTATGTCTCATCCAGCTGTGGGTCTAGATATGGTCAATCCAGGTTGCGTCACAGCCCCTGAATGAATTTTGTAAGAATTTCTGTCTCTTTCACTGTCTTTGTTTCATGGGTTTTTAAAACTAATTTATTTTTATAATGGGGTTTAGCTGCTTTTCACGGCTGTGTTTATGCGGCTTTACACCCACTTGACACACTTCCAGAGAGATATGAATACATAGGTTTTAAGATTCTTACTAGTCACATATATTCTTGTGCGGTGAATAGGGGGTGTTGAGTCCAGTTCACTGAGCAAGGAGTAGGTCTTGTCTATTACGTACTGGGTGTATGGAACGGTATCTGAGCTAATTTGAAACCCTTGTTTTATGCATCACCCCACCTCACATTTCCCGTTAAGCAGCCATAGTCTGTTTTCTAAATGTTTGACTTTGTTCTGTTTTCTAATTCAGTTCAAAAGGAGCGGTTTTTACATTCCCTGTATAAGTTATAGGTTTTGATAAGTGTCTTTTTCTGTGTGACTTATTTCACTTAGAATCGTCGTACCTAAGTCCACCCATCTTGCTTCTACTAGCCTTATGACATTGATTTCATGGCTGAGTGATATTCCATTGTACATAAGGACCACAACTTCTTTATCCATTTTTCTCTTTCCTGGGATATTTAAGGTGTCATGAAGTGGAGGTTCTTGTCAACAGAGCAGCCCTAAACTTTGGGGTGCCTGTGTCTTGCTGATTTTTAGTTTTCAAAATTTATACGCCCATGAGTGGAAGTGCCCTATGCTCCCTAAGCTGTGTTTTTTCGAAGTTTCAGGCCTCACCGTACACTTCTCCAGAGTGGCTGTTGGCAGTTTACATCCCGCCCATCAGCGTAGCAAGGCTCCAATTTCTCCATGGCCTGTCCTGCATTTGTGGTTTTGACACTTTTATCAGCATGGCCCTTTTGACGGATGGGAAGCGAGACTTCTTTGTAGCGCTGATTTGACTTTCCAGGTTGCTTGGTTGGCCAAAAAGGGCGTATGCGTTTTTTCCTGAATATATTCAGGAAAAAACGCCTACGCCCTTTTTGGCCAAGGGCATCATTGTCCACGTTTTGCCGCTTTTCATGTGCTTTAAAGGCGATTCGAATCTACCTCCTGAAACCTGTTTCCTGCAATTCTGCCTTGCTTTCAAATCCTCTTCGTTGCCTTCCCTCAATATATTTGTGGACGAGAGTTATCATTTATAACTCAGCAGGTTTGTGAATGGCAGTGTCCCTGAGGTCCATTTTTCAACTCGCTTTTTTGGGATCTGGCCGCAAAAGCGCGGGATTGCCTCAGGCCCTATTCTGGTTCCGGGTGGTAGGCTGAGCCTGTGGTATTTTCTTCTTCCTGATGGGAAAATAGAGTGACCTGTGCCTGTCCCAACACCTAGATCTAGTCTCTCATTGGTTGCCCCTCTTCCCGTTCATCCTCAGGACAAATTGCAACCAGTACAGAACAGGAGGTTAAAGGTGCTGATTCTCCAAGTAGGGAGATTGCTAGTGAAGTAGCTGGAATGGCGAACCCGAGCACAAGGAGATGAGAAATGGGGTGTGTTTTAGAAACCTTTCAAAATCACACGGTGTACCATCTTCTAGTTTTCCCATGCGTGTTTTCGATGTAGGAAGATGCCCTTGAACCTGGAGACTTGGGACCCATGGGATGGGTACCACGAAGTATTACTTTAAAGGGTCTGCGTTGGCTCACCCAACCTCACCCAACCTCTCAGCCCCAAGAGTGTCCACCCTTAGGTCTCATCCAGCTGTGGGTCTAGATATGTTCAATCCAGGTTGCATCACAGCCCCTGAACGAATTGGGTAAGAATTTCTCTCTCTTTCACTGTCTTTGTTTTACGGGTTTTTACAAGTAATTTATTTTTATAATGGGGTTTAGCTGCTTTTCACGGCTGTGTTTATGCGGCTTTACACCCACTTGACACACTTCCAGAGAGATATCAATACATAGGTTTTAAGATTCTTACTAGTCAGATATATACTTGTGCGGTGAATAGGGGGTGTTGTGTCCAGTTCACTGAGCAAGGAGTAGGTCTTGTCTATTACATATTGGGTGTATGGAACGGTATCTGAGCTAATTTGAAACCCTTGTTTTATGCATCACACCACCTCACCTTTACCGTTAAGCAGCCATAGTGTGTTTTCTAAACGTGTGACTCTGTTCTCTTTTGTAATTCAGTTCAAGTGTAGCAGTTTTTACATTCCCTCTATACGTGATAGCTTATGATAAGTGTCTTTTTCTGTGTGACTTATTTCACTTAGAGTCGTCGTACCTAAATCCACTCATCATGCTGCTACTAGCCTTATGACATTGATTTCATGGCTGAGTGATATTCCATTGTACATAAGGACCACAACTTCTTTATCCATTTTTCTCTTCCCTGGGATATTTAAGGTGTCATGAAGTGGAGGTTCTTGTCAACAGAGCAGCCCTAAACTTTGGGTTGCCTGTGTCTTGCTGATTTTTAGTTTTCAAAATTTATACGCCCATGAGTGGACGTGCCCTATGCTCCCTAAGCTGTGTTTTTTCGATGTTTCAGGCCTCACCGTACACTTCTCCAGAGTGGCTGTTGGCAATTTACATCCCGCCCGTCAGCGTAGCAAGGCTCCAATTTCTCCATGGCCTGTCCTGCATTTGTGGTTTTGACACTTTTATCAGCATGGCCCTTTTGACGGATGGGAAGCGAGACTTCTTTGTAGAGCTGATTTGACTTTCCAGGTTGCTTGGTTGGCCAAAAAGGGCGTATGCGTTTTTTCCTGAATATATTCAGGAAAAAAAGCATACGCACTTTTTGGCCAAGGGCATCATTGTCCACGTTTTGCCGCTTTTCATGTGCTTTAAAGGCGATTCGAATCTACCTCCTGAAACCTGTTTCCTGCAATTCTGCCTTGCTTTCAAATCCTCTTCGTTGCCTTCCCTCAATATATCTGTGGATGAGAGTTTTCATTTATAACTCTGCGGGTTTGTGAATTGCAGTGTCCCTGAGCTCCATTTTTCAACTCGCTTTTTTGGGAGCTGGCCGCAAAAGCACGGGATTGCCTCAGGCCCTATTCTGCTTCTGGGCGGCAGGCTGAGCCTGTGGTTAATTCTTCTTACCGATGGGAAAATAGAGTGAGCTGTGCCTGTCCCAACACCTACATCTAGTCTCTCATTGGTTGCCCCTCTTCCCGTTCATCCTCAGGACAAATTGCAACCTGTAGGGAACAGGAGCTTAAAGGTGCTGATTCTCCAAGTAGGGAGATTGCTAGTGAAGTAGCTGGAATGGCGAACCCGAGCACAAGGAGATGAGAAATGAGGTGCGTTTTAGAAACCTTTCAAAATCACACGGTGTACCATCTTCTGGGTTCCTCATGCAAGTTTTCGATGTACGAAGATGCCCTTGAACCTGGAGATTTGGGACCCATGGGATGGGTACCACGCAGTATTACCTTAAAGGGTCTGCGTTGGCTCACCCAACCTCACCAAACCTCTCAGCCCCAAGAATGTCCACCCTTATGTCTCATCCAGCTGTGGGTCTAGATATGTTCAATCCAGGTTGCATCACAGCCTCTGAACGAATTTTGTAAGAATTTCTCTCTCTTTCACTGTCTTTGTTTTACGGGTTTTTACAAGGAATTTATTTTTATAATGGGGTTTAGATGCTTTTCACGGCTGTGTTTATGCGGCTTTACACCCACTTGACACACTTCCAGAGAGATATCAATACATAGGTTTTAAGATTCTTACTAGTCAGATATATACTTGTGCGGTGAATAGGGGGTGTTGAGTCCAGTTCACTGAGCAAGGAGTAGGTCTTGTCTATTACATATTGGGTGTATGGAACGGTATCTGAGCTAATTTGAAACCCTTGTTTTATGCATCACACCACCTCACCTTTCACTTTAAGCAGCCATAGTGTGTTTTCTAAACGTCTGACTCTGTTCTCTTTTGTAATTCAGTTCAAGTGTAGAAGTTTTTACATTCCCTCTATACGTGATAGCTTATGATAAGTGTCTTTTTCTGTGTGACTAATTTCACTTAGAGTCGTCGTACCTAAATCCACTCATCATGCTGCTACTAGCCTTATGACATTGATTTCATGGCTGAGTGAAATTCCATTGTACATAAGGACCACAACTTCTTTATCCATTTTTCTCTTTCCTGGGATATTTAAGGTGTCATGAAGTGGAGGTTCTTGTCAACAGAGCAGCCCTAAACTTTGGGGTGCCTGTGTCTTGCTGATTTTTAGTTTTCCCAATTTATACGCCCATGAGTGGAAGTGCCCTATGCTCCCTAAGCTGTGTTTTTTCGATGTTTAAGGCCACACCGTACACTTCCCCAGAGTGGCTGTTGGCAATTTACATCCCGCCCATCAGTGTAGCAAGGCTCCCATTTCTCCATGGCGTGTCCTGCATTTCTGGTTTTGACACTTTTTTCAGCATGGCCCTTTTGACCGATTCGAAGCGAGACTCCTTTGTAGTGCAGATTTGCATGTCCATGTTGCTTGGTTGGCCAAAAAGGGCGTATGCGTTTTTTCCTGAATATATTCAGGAAAAAACGCATACGCCCTTTTTGGCCAAGGGCATCATTGTCCACGTTTTGCCGCTTTTCATGTGCTTTAAAGGCGATTCGAATCTACCTCCTGAAACCTGTTTCCTGCAATTCTGCCTTGCTTTCAAATCCTCTTCGTTTCCTTCCCTCAATATATTTGTGGACGAGAGTTATCATTTATAACTCTGCAGAGTTGTGAATTGCAGTGCCCATGTGCTCCATTTTTCAACTGGCTTTTTTGAGAGCTGGCCGCAGAAGCGCGGGATTGCCTCAGGCCCTATTCTGGTTCCAGGTGGCAGGCTGAGCCTGTGGTTATTTCTTCTTCCTGATGAGAAAATAGAGTGACCTGTGCCTGTCCCAACACCTAGATCTAGTCTCTCATTGGCTGCCCCTCTTCCCGTTCATCCTCAGGACAAATTGCAACCTGTACGGAACAGGCGGTTAAAGGTGCTGATTCTCTAAGTAGGGAGATTGCTAGTGAAGTAGCTGGAATGGCGAACCCGAGCACAAGGAGATGAGAAATGAGGTGCGTTTTAGAAACCTTTCAAAATCACACGGTGTACCATCTTCTGGGTTCCTAATGCAAGTTTTCGATGTAGGAAGATGCCCTTGAACCTGGAGATTTTGGACCCATGGGATGGGTACCACGCAGTATTTCCTTAAAGGGTCTGCGTTGGCTCACCCAACCTCACCAAACCTCTCAGCCCCAAGAATGTCCACCCTTATGTCTCATCCAGCTGTGGGTCTAGATATGGTCAATCCAGGTTGCATCACAGCCCCTGAATGAATTTTGTAAGAATTTCTGTCTCTTTCACTGTCTTTGTTTCATGGGTTTTTAAAACTAATTTATTTTTATAATGGGGTTTAGCTGCTTTTCACGGCTGTGTTTATGCAGCTTTACACCCACTTGACACACTTCCAGAGAGATATCAATACATAGGTTTTAAGATTCTTACTAGTCACATATATTCTTGTGCGGTGAATAGGGGGTGTTGAGTCCAGTTCACTGAGCAAGGAGTAGGTCTTGTCTATTACATATTGGGTGTATGGAACGGTATCTGAGCTAATTTGAAACCCTTGTATTATGCATCACCCCACCTCACCTTCCCCGTTAAGCAACCATAGTTTTTTTTCTAAATGTGTGACTTTGTTCTGTTTTCTAATTCAGTTCAAATGTAGCGGTTTTTACATTCCCTGTATAAGATATAGCTTTTGATAAGTGTCTTTTTCTGTGTGATTTATTTCACTTAGAATCGTCGTACCTAAGTCCACCCATCTTGCTTCTACTAGCCTTATGACATTGATTTCATGGCTGAGTGATATTCCATTGTACATAAGGACCACAACTTCTTTATCCATTTTTCTCTTTCCTGGGATATTTAAGGTGTCATGAAGTGGAGGTTCTTGTCAACAGAGCAGCCCTAAACTTTGGGTTGCCTGTGTCTTGCTGATTTTTAGTTTTCAAAATTTATACGCCCATGAGTGGACGTGCCCTATGCTCCCTAAGCTGTGTTTTTTCGATGTTTCAGGCCTCACCGTACACTTCTCCAGAGTGGCTGTTGGCAATTTACATCCCGCCCGTCAGCGTAGCAAGGCTCCAATTTCTCCATGGCCTGTCCTGCATTTGTGGTTTTGACACTTTTATCAGCATGGCCCTTTTGACGGATGGGAAGCGAGACTTCTTTGTAGAGCTGATTTGACTTTCCAGGTTGCTTGGTTGGCCAAAAAGGGCGTATGCGTTTTTTCCTGAATATATTCAGGAAAAAAAGCATACGCACTTTTTGGCCAAGGGCATTATTGTCCACGTTTTGCCGCTTTTCATGTGCTTTAAAGGCGATTCGAATCTACCTCCTGAAACCTGTTTCCTGCAATTCTGCCTTGCTTTCAAATCCTCTTCGTTGCCTTCCCTCAGTATATTTGTGGACGAGAGTTATCATTTATAACTCTGCAGGGTTGTGAATTGCAGTGCCCATGTGCTCCATTTTTCAACTGGCTTTTTTGGGAGCTGGCCGCAGAAGCGCGGGATTGCCTCAGGCCCTATTCTGGTTCCGGGTGGCAGGCTGAGCCTGTGGTTATTTCTTCTTTCTGATGAGAAAATAGAGTGACCTGTGCCTGTCCCAACACCTAGATCTAGTCTCTCATTGGCTGCCCCTCTTCCCGTTCATCCTCAGGACAAATTGCAACCTGTACGGAACAGGAGGTTAAAGGTGCTGATTCTCCAAGTAGGGAGATTGCTAGTGAAGTAGCTGGAATGGCGAACCCGAGCACAAGGAGATGAGAAATGAGGTGCGTTTTAGAAACCTTTCAAAATCACACGGTGTACCATCTTCTGGGTTCCTCATGCAAGTTTTCGATGTACGAAGATGCCCTTGAACCTGGAGATTTGGGACCCATGGGATGGGTACCACGCAGTATTACCTTAAAGGGTCTGCGTTGGCTCACCCAACCTCACCAAACCTCTCAGCCCCAAGAATGTCCACCCTTATGTCTCATCCAGCTGTGGGTCTAGATATGTTCAATCCAGGTTGCATCACAGCCTCTGAACGAATTTTGTAAGAATTTCTCTCTCTTTCACTGTCTTTGTTTTACGGGTTTTTACAAGGAATTTATTTTTATAATGGGGTTTAGATGCTTTTCACGGCTGTGTTTATGCGGCTTTACACCCACTTGACACACTTCCAGAGAGATATCAATACATAGGTTTTAAGATTCTTACTAGTCAGATATATACTTGTGCGGTGAATAGGGGGTGTTGAGTCCAGTTCACTGAGCAAGGAGTAGGTCTTGTCTATTACATATTGGGTGTATGGAACGGTATCTGAGCTAATTTGAAACCCTTGTTTTATGCATCACACCACCTCACCTTTCACTTTAAGCAGCCATAGTGTGTTTTCTAAACGTCTGACTCTGTTCTCTTTTGTAATTCAGTTCAAGTGTAGAAGTTTTTACATTCCCTCTATACGTGATAGCTTATGATAAGTGTCTTTTTCTGTGTGACTAATTTCACTTAGAGTCGTCGTACCTAAATCCACTCATCATGCTGCTACTAGCCTTATGACATTGATTTCATGGCTGAGTGAAATTCCATTGTACATAAGGACCACAACTTCTTTATCCATTTTTCTCTTTCCTGGGATATTTAAGGTGTCATGAAGTGGAGGTTCTTGTCAACAGAGCAGCCCTAAACTTTGGGGTGCCTGTGTCTTCCTGATTTTTAGTTTTCCCAATTTATACGCCCATGAGTGGAAGTGCCCTATGCTCCCTAAGCTGTGTTTTTTCGATGTTTAAGGCCACACCGTACACTTCTCCAGAGTGGCTGTTGGCAATTTACATCCCGCCCATCAGTGTAGCAAGGCTCCCATTTCTCCATGGCCTGTCCTGCATTTCTGGTTTTGACACTTTTTTCAGCATGGCCCTTTTGACCGATTCGAAGCGAGACTCCTTTGTAGTGCAGATTTGCATGTCCATGTTGCTTGGTTGGCCAAAAAGGGCGTATGCGTTTTTTCCTGAATATATTCAGGAAAAAACGCATACGCCCTTTTTGGCCAAGGGCATCATTGTCCACGTTTTGCCGCTTTTCATGTGCTTTAAAGGCGATTCGAATCTACCTCCTGAAACCTGTTTCCTGCAATTCTGCCTTGCTTTCAAATCCTCTTCGTTGCCTTCCCTCAATATATTTGTGGACGAGAGTTATCATTTATAACTCTGCAGAGTTGTGAATTGCAGTGCCCATGTGCTCCATTTTTCAACTGGCTTTTTTGAGAGCTGGCCGCAGAAGCGCGGGATTGCCTCAGGCCCTATTCTGGTTCCAGGTGGCAGGCTGAGCCTGTGGTTATTTCTTCTTCCTGATGAGAAAATAGAGTGACCTGTGCCTGTCCCAACACCTAGATCTAGTCTCTCATTGGCTGCCCCTCTTCCCGTTCATCCTCAGGACAAATTGCAACCTGTACGGAACAGGCGGTTAAAGGTGCTGATTCTCTAAGTAGGGAGATTGCTAGTGAAGTAGCTGGAATGGCGAACCCGAGCACAAGGAGATGAGAAATGAGGTGCGTTTTAGAAACCTTTCAAAATCACATGGTGTACCATCTTCTGGGTTCCTAATGCAAGTTTTCGATGTAGGAAGATGCCCTTGAACCTGGAGATTTTGGACCCATGGGATGGGTACCACGCAGTATTTCCTTAAAGGGTCTGCGTTGGCTCACCCAACCTCACCAAACCTCTCAGCCCCAAGAATGTCCACCCTTATGTCTCATCCAGCTGTGGGTCTAGATATGGTCAATCCAGGTTGCATCACAGCCCCTGAATGAATTTTGTAAGAATTTCTGTCTCTTTCACTGTCTTTGTTTCATGGGTTTTTAAAACTAATTTATTTTTATAATGGGGTTTAGCTGCTTTTCACGGCTGTGTTTATGCAGCTTTACACCCACTTGACACACTTCCAGAGAGATATCAATACATAGGTTTTAAGATTCTTACTAGTCACATATATTCTTGTGCGGTGAATAGGGGGTCTTGAGTCCAGTTCACTGAGCAAGGAGTAGGTCTTGTCTATTACATATTGGGTGTATGGAACGGTATCTGAGCGAATTTGAAACCCTTGTTTTATGCATCACCCCACCTCACCTTTCCCGTTAAGCAGCCATAGTGTGTTTTCTAAACGTGTGACTCTGTTCTGTTTTGTAATTCAGTTCAAGTGTAGCGGTTTTTAAATTCCCTCTATAAGTGATAGCTTACGATAAGTGTCTTTTTCTGTGTGACTTATTTCACTTAGAGTCGTCGTACCTAAATCCACTCATCATGCTGCTACTAGCCTTATGACATTGATTTCATGGCTGAGTGATATTCCATTGTACATAAGGACCACAACTTCTTTATCCATTTTTCTCTTTCCTGGGATATTTAAGGTGTCATGAAGTGGAGGTTCTTGTCAACAGAGCAGCCCTAAACTTTGGGGTGCCTGTGTCTTGCTGATTTTTAGTTTTCCCAATTTATACGCCCATGAGTGGAAGTGCCCTATGCTCCCTATGCTGTGTTTTTTCGATGTTTCAGGACACACCGTACACTTCTCCAGAGTGAATGTTGGCAATTTACATACCGCCCATCAGCGTAGCAAGGCTCCCCTTTCTCCATGGCCTGTACTGCATTTCTGGTTTTGACAATTTTTGCAGCATGGCCCTTTTGACCGATGGGAAGCGAGACTTCTTTGTAGCGCTGATTTGCCTTTCCAGGTTGCTTGGTTGGCCAAAAAGGGTGTATGCGTTTTTTCCTAAATATATTCAGGAAAAAACGCATACGCCCTTTTTGGCCAAGGGCATCATTGTCGACGTTTTGCCGCTTTTCATGTGCTTTAAAAGCGATTCGAATCTACCTCCTGAAACCTGTTTCCTGCAATTCTGCCTTGCTTTCAAATCCTCTTCGTTGCCTTCCCTCAATATATTTCTGGACGAGAGTTATCATTTATAACTCTGCAGGTTTGTGAATTGCAGTGAACCTGATCTCCATTTTTCAACTCGCTTTTTTGGGATATGCCCGCAAAAGCACGGGATTGCCTCAGGCCTTATTCT
Organism: Eschrichtius robustus; assembly: GCF_028021215.1. Classification (NCBI taxonomy): domain Eukaryota; kingdom Metazoa; phylum Chordata; class Mammalia; order Artiodactyla; family Eschrichtiidae; genus Eschrichtius; species Eschrichtius robustus. Next base: position 4,484,848 of record NW_027175257.1, read on the forward strand.
GGTTCCTGGCAGCAGGCTGAGCCTGTGGTTATTTCTTCTTCCTGATGGGAACATAGAGTGACCTGTGCCTGTCCCAACACCTAGATCTAGTCTGTAATTGGTTGCCCCTCTTCCCGTTCATCCTCAGGACAAATTGCAAGCTGTACGGAACAGGAGGTTAAAGGTGCTGATTCTCCAAGTAGGGAGATTGCTATTAAAGAAGCTGCAATGGCGAACCTGAGCACACGGAGTTGAGAAATGAGGTGCGTTTTAGAAATTTTCCCAATCACACGGTGTACCATCTTCTGGGTTTCTCATGCATGTTTTCGATGTAGGAAGATGCCCTTAAACCTGGAGATTTGGGACCCATGGGATGGGAACCGCGCAGTATTACTTTAAAGGGTCTGCGTTTGCTCACTCAACCTCACCAAACCTCTTAGCCCCAAGAGTGTCCACCCTTATGTCTCATCCAGCTGTGGGTCTAGATATGGTCAATCCAGGTTGTGTCACAGCCCCTGAATGAATTTTGTAAGAATTTCTCTCTCTTTCACTGTCTTTGTTTTACGGGTTTTTAAAAGTAATTTATTTTTATAATGGGGTTTAGCGGCTTTTCACGGCTGTGTTTATGCGGCTTTACACCCACTTGACTCACTTCCAGAGAGATATCAATACATAAGTTTTAAGATTCTCACTAGTCAGATATATTCTTGTGCGGTGAATAGGGGGTGTTGAGTCCAGTTCACTGAACAAGGAGTAGGTCTTGTCTATTACATATTGGGTGTATGGAACGGTATCTGAGCTAATTTGAAACCCTTGTTTTATGCATCACCCCACGTCACCTTTCCCGTTAAGCAGCCATAGTGTGTTTTCTAAATGTGTGACTCTGTTCTGATTTGTAATTCAATTCAAGTGTAGCGGTTTTTACATTCACTCTATAAGTGATAGCTTTTGATAAGTGTCTTTTTCTGTGTGTCTTATTTCCCTTAGAATCGTCGTACCTAATTCCACCCATCTTGCTTCTACTGGCCTTATGACATTGATTTCATGGCTGAGTGATATTTCATTTTACATAAGGACCACGATTTCTTTATCCATTTTTCTCTTTCCTGGGATATTTAAGGTTTCGTGAAGTGGAGGTTCTTCTCAACAGAGCAGCCCTAAACTTTGGGGTGCCTGAGTCTTGCTGATTTTTAGTTTTCCCAATTTATACGCCCATGAGTGGAAGTGCCCTATGCTCCCTTAGCTGTGTTTTTTCGATATTTCAGGCCACACCGTACACTTCTTCAGAGTGGCTGTTAGCAATTTACATCCCGCCCATCAGCGTAGCAAGGCTTCCATTTCTCCATGGCCTGTCCTGCATTTGTGGTTTTGACACTTTTTTCAGCATGGCCCTTTTAACCGATGGGAAGCGAGACTTCTTTGTAGCGCTGATTTGTCTTTCCAGGTTGCTAGGTTGGCCAAAAAGGGCGTATGCGTTTTTTCCTGAATATATTCAGGAAAAAACGCATACGCCCTTTTTGGCCAAGGGCATCATTGTCCACGTTTTGCCGATTTTCATGTGGTTTAAAGGCGATTCTAATCTACCTCCTGAAACCTGTTTTCTGCAATTCTGCCTTGCTTTCAAATCCTCTTCGTTTCCTTCCCTCAATATATTTGTGGACGAGAGTTATCATTTATAACTCTGCATGTTTGTGAATTGCAGTGCCCCTGAGCTCCATTTTTCAACTGTCTTTTTTGGGAGCTGGCCGCAAAAGCGTGGGATTGCCTCAGGCCCTATTCTGATTCCGGGCGGCAGGCTGAGCCTGTAGTTAATACTTCTTCCTGATGGGAAAATAGAGTGACCTGTGCCTGTCCCAACACCTAGATCTAGTCTCTCATTGGTTGCCCCTCTTCCCGTAAATCCTCAGGACAAATTGCAACCTGTACGGAACAGGAGGTTAAAGGTGCTGATTCTCCAAATAGGGAGATTGCTAGTAAAGTAGCTGGAATGGTGAACCCGAGCACAAGGAGATGAGAAATGAGGTGCCTTTTAAAAACCTTTCAAAATCACACGGTGTACCGTCTTCTGGGTTCGTCATGCAAGTTTTCGATGTAGGAAGATGCCCTTGAAACTGGAGATTTGGGACCCATGGGATGGGTACCACGCAGTATTACCTTAAACGGTCTGTGTTTGCTCACCCAACCTCACCAAACCTGTCAGCCCCAAGAGTGTCCACCCTTAGGTTTCATCCAACTGTGGGTCTAGATTTGTTCAATCCAGGTTGCATCACATCTCCTGAAAGAATTGTGTAAGAATTTCTCTCTCTTTCACTGTCTTTGTTTTACGGGTTTTTACAAGTAATTTATTTTTATAATGGGGTTTAGCTGCTTTTCACGGATGTGTTTATGCGGCTTTACACCCACTTGACACACTTCCAAAGAGATATCAATACATAGGTTTTAAGATTCTTACTAGTCAGATATATACTTGTGCGGTGAATAGGGGGTGTTGAGTCCAGTTCACTGAGCAAGGAGTAGGTCTTGTCTATTACATATTGGGTGTATGGAACGGTATCTGAGCTAATGTGAAACCCTTGTTTTATGCATCACACCACCTCACCTTTCCCGTTAAACAGCCATAGTGTGTTTTCTAAACGTGTGACACTGTTCTCTTTTGTAATTCAGTTCAAGTGTAGCAGTTTTTACATTCCCTCTATAAGTGATAGCTTATGACAAGTGTGTTTTTCTGTGTGACTTATTTCACTTAGAGTCGTCGTACCTAAATCCACTCATCATGCTGCTACTAGCCTTATGACATTGATTTCATGGCTGAGTGATATTCCATTGTACATAAGGACCACAACTTCTTTATCCATTTTTCTCTTTCCTGGGATATTTAAGGTGTCATGAAGAGGAGGTTCTTGTCAACAGAGCAGCCCTAAAATTTGGGGTGCCTGTGTCTTGCTGATTTTTAGTTTTCCCAATTTATACGCCCATGAGTGGACGTGCTCTATGCTCCCTAAGCTGTGTTTTTTCGATGTTTAAGGCAACTCCGTACACTTCTCGAGAGTGGCTGCTGGCAATTTACATCCCGCCCATCAGTGTAGCAAGGCTCCCATTTCTCCATGGCCTCTCCTGCTTTTGTGGTTTTGACACTTTTTTCAGCATGGCCCTTTTGACCGATTCGAAGTGAGACTCCTTTTTAGCGCTGATTTGCCTTTCCAGGTTGCTTGGTTGGCCAAAAAGGGCGTATGCGTTTTTTCCTGAATATATTCAGGAAAAAACGCATACGCCCTTTTTGGCCAAGGGCATCATTGTCCACATTTTGCCGCTTTTCATGTGCTTTAAAGGCGATTCGAATCTACCTCCTGAAATCTGTTTCCTGCAATTCTGGCTTGCTTTCAAATCCTCTTCGTTGCCTTCCCTCAATATATTTCTGGACGAGAGTTATCATTTATACCTCTGCAGGTCTGTGAATTGCAGTGCCCATGTGCTCCATTTTTCAACTGCCTTTTTTGGGAGCTGGCCGCAGAAGCGCGGATTTGCCTCAGGCAATATTCTGGTTCCTGGCGGCAGGCCTAGCCTGTGCTTAATTCTTCTTCCTGATGGGAAAATACAGTGACCTGTGCCTGTCCAAACACCTAGATCTAGTCTCTCATTGGTTGCCCCTCTTCCCGTTCATCCTCAGGACAAATTGCAACCTGTACAGAACAGGAGGTTAAAGGTGCTGATTCTCCAAGTAGGGAGATTGCTAGTAAAGTAGCTGGAATGGCGAACCCGAGAACAAGGAAATGAGAAATGAGGTGCGTTTCAGAAACCTTTCCCGATCAGACGGTGTACCATCTTCTAGTTTTCCCATGCGTGTTTTCGATGTAGGAAGATGCCCTTGAACCTGGAGATTTGGGACCCATGGGATGGGTACCACGCAGTATTACTTTAAAGGGTCTGTGTTTGCTCACGCAACCTCACCCAACCTCTCAGCCCCAAGAGTGTCCACCTTTATGTCTCATCCAGCTGTGGGTCTAGATATGGTCAATCCAGGTTGCATCACAGCCTCTGAACGAATTTTGTAAGAATGTCTCTCTCTTTCACTGTCTTTGTTTTACGGGTTTTTACAAGTAATTTATTTTTATAATGGGGTTTAGCTGCTTTTCATGGCTCTGTTTATGCGGCTTTACACCCACTTGACTCACTTCCAGGTTGATATCAATACATAGGTTTTAAGATTCTCACTAGTCAGATATATTCTTGTGCGGTGAATAGGGGGTGTTGAGTCCAGTTCACTGAGCAAGGAGTAGGTCTTTTCTATTACTTATTGGGTGTATGGAACGGTATCTGAGCTAATTTGAAACCCTTGTTTTATGCATCAGCGCACATCACCTTTCCCGTTAAGCAGCCATAGTGTGTTTTCTAAATGTGTGACTCTGTTCTGATTTGTAATTCAATTCAAGTGTAGCGGTTTTTACATTCCCTTTATAAGTGATAGCTTTTGATAAGTGTCTTTTTCTGTGTGACTTATTTCACTTAGAGTCATCGTACCTAAATCCACTCATCATGCTGCTACTAGCCTTATGACATTGATTTCATGGCTGAGTGATATTCCATTGTACATAAGGACCACAACTTCTTTATCCATTTTTCTCTTTCCTGGGATATTTAAGATTTCCTGAAGTGGAGGTTCTTGTCAACAGAGCAGCCCTAAACTTTGGGTTGCCTGAGTCTTGCTGATTTTTAGTTTTCCCAATTTATACGCCCATGAGTGGAAGTGCCCTATGCTCCATAAACTGTGTTTTTTCGATGTTTCAGGCCACACCGTACAGTTCTCCAGAGTGGCTGTTGGCAATTTACATCCCGCTCATCAGCGTAGCAAGGCTCCTATTTCTCCATGGCCTGTCCTGCATTTGTGGTTTTGACACTTTTTTCAGCATGGCCCTTTGGACCGATGGGAAGCGAGACTTCTTGTAGCGCTGATTTGCCTTTCCAGGTTGCTTGGTTGGCCAAAAAGGGCGTATGCGTTTTTTCCTGAATATATTCAGGAAAAAACGCATACGCCCTTTTTGGCCAAGGGCATCATTGTCGACCTTTTGCCGCTTTTCATGTGCTTTAAAGGCGATTCGAATCTACCTCCTGAAACCTGTTTCCTGCAACTCTGCCTTGCTTTCAAATCCTCTTCGTTGCCTTCCCTCAATATATTTGTGGACGAGAGTTATCATTTATAACTCTGCAGGTTTGTGAATTGCAGTGCCCATGTGCTCCATTTTTCAACTGGCTTTTTTGGGAGCTGGCCGCAGAAGCGCGGGATTGCCTCAGGCCCTATTCTGGTTCCGGGCGGCAGGCTGAGCCTGTGGTTAATTCTTCTTCCTGATGGGAAAATAGAATGACCTGTGCCTGTCCCAACACCTAGATCTAATCTCTCATTCGTTGCCCCTCTTCCCATTCATCCTTAGGACAAATTGCAACCTGTACGGAACAGGAGCTTAAAGGTGCTGATTCTCCAAGTAGGGAGATTGCTAGTAAAGTAGCTGGAATGGCGAACCCGAGAACAAGGAAATGAGAAATGAGGTGCGTTTCAGAAACCTTTCCCGATCAGACGGTGTACCATCTTCTAGGTTTCCCATGCGTGTTTTCGATGTAGGAAGATGCCCTTGAACCTGGAGATTTCGGACCCATGGGATGGGTACCACGCAGTATTACTTTAAACGGTCTACGTTTGCTCTCCCAACCTCACTAAACCTCTCAGCCCCAAGAGTGTCCACCCTTAGGTCTCATCCAACTGTGGGTCTAGATATGTTCAACCCAGGTTGCGTCACAGCCCCTGAAGGAATTTTGTAAGAATTTCTCTCTCTTTCACTGTCTTTGTTTTACGGGTTTTTAGAAGTAATTTATTTTTATAATGGAGTTTAGCTGCTTTTCACGGCTGTGTTTATGCGGCTTTACACACACTTGACTCACTTCCAGAGAGATATCAATACATAGGTTTTAAGATTCTCACTAGTCAGATATATTCTTGTGCGGTGAATAGGGGGTGTTGAGTCCAGTTCACTGAGCAAGGAGTAGGTCTTTTCTATTACTTATTGGGTGTATGGAACGGTATCTGAGCTAATTTGAAACCCTTGTTTTATGCATCACCGCACATCACCTTTCCCGTTAAGCAGCCATAGTGTGTTTTCTAAATGTGTGACTCTGTTCTGATTTGTAATTCAATTCAAGTGTAGCGGTTTTTACATTCCCTTTATAAGTGATAGCTTTTGATAAGTGTCTTTTTCTGTGTGACTTATTTCACTTAGAGTCATCGTACCTAAATCCACTCATCATGCTGCTACTAGCCTTATGACATTGATTTCATGGCTGAGTGATATTCCATTGTACATAAGGACCACAATTTCTTTATCCATTTTTCTCTTTCCTGGGATATTTAAGGTTTCCTGAAGTGGAGGTTCTTGTCAACAGAGCAGCCCTAACCTTTCGTTGCCTAAGTCTTGCTGATTTTTAGTTTTCCCAATTTATACGCCCATGAGTGGAAGTGCCCTATGCTCCATAAACTGTGTTTTTTCGATGTTTCAGGCCACACCGTACACTTCTCCAGAGTGCCTGTTGGCAATTTACATCCCGCCCATCAGCGTAGCAAGGCTCCCATTTCTCCATGGCCTGTCCTGCATTTGTGGTTTTGACACTTTTTTCAGCATGACCCTTTTGACCGATGGGAAGCGAGACTTCTTTGTAGCGCTGATTTGCCTTTCCAGGTTGCTTGGTTGGCCAAAAAGGGCGTATGCGTTTTTTCCTGAATATATTCAGGAAAAAAGGCATACGCCCTTTTTTTCCAAGGGCATCATTTTCCACGTTTTGCCGCTTTTCATGTGCTTGAAAGGCGATTCGAATCTACCTCCTGAAATCTGTGTTTTGCAGTTCTGCCTTGCTTTCAAATCCTCTTCGTTGCCTTCCCTCAATATATTTGTGGACGAGAGTTATCATTTATAACTCTGCAGGCTTGTGAATTGCAGTGCCACTGAGCTCCATTTTTCAACTCGCTTTTTTGGGATCTGGCCGCAAAAGCGCGGGATTGCCTCAGGCCCTTTTCTGGTTCCGGGTGGCAGGCTGAGCCTGTGGTTATTTCTTCTTCCTGATGGGAAAATAGAGTGACCTGTGCCTGTCCCAACACCTAGATCTAGTCTCTCATTGGTTGCCCCTCTTCCCGTTCATCCTCAGGACAAATTGCAACCTATACGGAACTGGAGGTTAAAGGTGCTGATTCTCCAAGTAGGGAGATTGCTAGTAAATTAGCTAGAATGGCGTACCCGAGCACAAGGAGATGAGAAATGAGGTGCGTTTTAGAAACCTTTCAAAATCACATGCTGTAACATCTTCTAGGTTCCTCATGCAAGTTTTCAATGTAGGAAGATGCCCTTGAACCTGGAGATTTGGGACCCATGGGATGGGTACCATGCATTATTACTTTAAAGGGTCTGCGTTGGCTCACCCAACCTCACCAAACCTCTCAGCCCCAAGAGTGTCCACCATTATGTCTCATCCAGCTGTGGGTCTAGATATGGTCAATCCAGGTTGCGTCACAGCCCCTGAATGAATTTTGTAAGAATTTCTCTCTCTTTCACTGTCTTTGTTTCATGCGTTTTTAAAACTAATTTATTTTTATAATGGGGTTTAGCTGCTTTTCACGGCTGTGTTTATGCGGATTTACACCCACTTGACTCACTTCCAGAGAGATATCAATACATAGGTTTTAAGATTCTCACTAGTCAGATATATTCTTGTGCGGTGAATAGAGCGTGTTGAGTCCAGTTCACTGAGCAAGGAGTAGGTCTTGTCTATTACATATTGGGTGTATGGAACGGTATCTGAGCGAATTTGAAACCCTTGTTTTATGCATCACCCCACCTCACCTTTCCCGTTAAGCAGCCATAGTGTGTTTTCAAAATGGGTGACACTGTTCTGATTTGTAATTCAGTTCAAGTGTAGCGGTTTTTACATTCCCTCTATAAGTGATAGCTTTTGATATGTGTCTTTTTCTGTGTGACTTATTTCACTTAGAGTCGTCGTACCTAACTCCACTCATCTTGCTTCTACTAGCCTTATGACATTGATTTCATGTCTGAGTGATATTCCATTGTACATAAGGACCACGACTTCTTTATCCATTTTTCTCTTTCCTGGGATATTTAAGTTGTCATGAAGTGGAGGTTCTTGTCAACAGAGCAGCCCTAAACTTTGGGGTGCCTGTGTCTTGCTGATTTTTCTTTTTCCCAATTTATACGCCCATGAGTGGACGTGCCGTACGCTCCCTAAGCTGTGTTTTTTCGATGTTTCAGGACACACCATACACTTCTCCAGAGTGGCTGCTGGCAATTAACATCCCGCCCATCAGCGTAGCAAGGCTGCCATTTCTCCATGGCCTGTCCTGCATTTCTGGTTTTGACACTTTTTGCAGCATGGCCCTTTTGGCCGATGGGAAGCGAGACTTCTTTGTAGCGCTGATTTGCCTTTCCAGGTTGCTTCGTTGGCCAAAAAGGGCGTATGCGTTTTTTCCTGAATATATTCAGGAAAAAACGCATACGCCCTTTTTGGCCAAGGGCATCATTGTCGACGTTTTGCCGCTTTTCATGTGCCTTAAAGGCGATTCGAATCTACCTCCTGAAATCTGTTTCCTGCAATTCTGCCTTGCTTTCAAATCCTCTTCGTTGCCTTCCCTCAATATATCTGTGGATGAGAGTTATCACTTATAACTCTGCGGGTTTGTGAATTGCAGTGTCCCTGAGCTCCATTTTTCAACTGTCTTTTTTGAGAGCTGGCCGCAAAAGCACGGGATTGCCTCAGGCCCTATTCTGGTTCCTGGCAGCAGGCTGAGCCTGTGGTTAATTCTTCTTCCTGATGGGAAAATAGAGTGACCTGTGCCTGTCCCAACACCTAGATCTAGTCTCTCATTGGTTGCCCCTCTTCCCGTTCATCCTCAGGACAAATTGCAACCTGTACAGAACAGGAGGTTAAAGGTGCTGATTCTCCAAGTAGGGAGATTGCTAGTGAAGTAGCTGGAATGGCGAACCCGAGCACAAGGAGATGAGAAATGAGGTGCGTTTTAGAAACCTTTCAAAATCACACGGTGTACCTTCTTCTGGGTTCCTCATGCAAGATTTCGATGTAGGAAGATGCCCTTGAACCTGGAGATTTGGGACCCATGGGATGGGTACCATGCAGTATTACTTTAAAGGGTCTGCGTTTGCTCACCCAACCTCACCCAACCTCTCAGCCCCAAGAGTGTCCACCCTTATGTCTCATCCAGCTGTGGGTCTAGATATGGTCAATCCAGGTTGCATCACAGCCCCTGAACGAATTTTGTAAGAATTTCTCTCTCTTTCACTGTCTTTGTTTTACGGGTTTTTAAAAGTAATTTATTTTTATAATGGGGTTTAGCTGCTTTTCACGGCTGTGTTTATGCGGATTTACACCCACTTGACTCACTTCCAGACAGATATCAATACATAGGTTTTAAGATTGTTACTAGTCACATATATTCTTGTGCGGTGAATAGGGGGTGTTGAGTCCAGTTCACTGAGCAAGGAGTAGGTCTTGTCTATTACATATTGGGTGTATGGAACGGTATCTGAGCGAATTTGAACCCCTTGTTTTATGCCTCACCCCACCTCACCTTTCCCGTTAAGCAGCCATAGTGTGTTTTCTAAACGTGTGACTCTGTTCTGTTTTGTGTTTCAGTTCAAGTGTAGCGGTTTTTACATTCCCTCTATAAGTGATAGCTTATGATAAGTGTCTTTTTCTGTGTGACTTATTTCACTTAGAATCGTCGTACCTAAATCCAATCATCTTGCTTCTCCTAGCCTTATGACATTGATTTCATGTCTGAGTGATATTCCATTGTACATAAGGACCACAACTTCTTTATCCATTTTTCTCTTTCCTGGGATATTTAAGGTGTCATGAAGTGGAGGTTCTTGTCAACAGAGCAGCCCGAAACTTTGGGGTGCCTGTGTCTTGCTGATTTTTAGTTTTCCCAGTTTATACGCCCATGAGTGGAAGTGCCATATGCTCCCTAAACTGTGTTTTTTCGATGTTTCAGGGCACACCGTACTCTTCTCCAGAGTGGCTGTTGGCAATTTACATCCCGCCCATCAGCGTAGCAAGGCTTCCATTTCTCCATGGCCTGTCCTGCATTTGTGGTTTTGACACTTTTTTCAGCATGGCCCTTTTAACCGATGGGAAGCGAGACTTCTTTGTAGCGCTGATTTGTCTTTCCAGGTTGCTTGGTTGGCCAAAAAGGGCGTATGCGTTTTTTCCTGAATATATTCAGGAAAAAACGCATACGCCCTTTTTGGCCAAGGGCATCATTGTCCACGTTTTGCCGATTTTCATGTGGTTTAAAGGCGATTCTAATCTACCTCCTGAAACCTGTTTTCTGCAATTCTGCCTTGCTTTCAAATCCTCTTCGTTTCCTTCCCTCAATATATTTGTGGACGAGAGTTATCATTTATAACTCTGCATGTTTGTGAATTGCAGTGCCCCTGAGCTCCATTTTTCAACTGTCTTTTTTGGGAGCTGGCCGCAAAAGCGTGGGATTGCCTCAGGCCCTATTCTGATTCCGGGCGGCAGGCTGAGCCTGTAGTTAATACTTCTTCCTGATGGGAAAATAGAGTGACCTGTGCCTGTCCCAACACCTAGATCTAGTCTCTCATTGGTTGCCCCTCTTCCCGTAAATCCTCAGGACAAATTGCAACCTGTACGGAACAGGAGGTTAAAGGTGCTGATTCTCCAAATAGGGAGATTGCTAGTAAAGTAGCTGGAATGGTGAACCCGAGCACAAGGAGATGAGAAATGAGGTGCCTTTTAAAAACCTTTCAAAATCACACGGTGTACCGTCTTCTGGGTTCGTCATGCAAGTTTTCGATGTAGGAAGATGCCCTTGAAACTGGAGATTTGGGACCCATGGGATGGGTACCACGCAGTATTACCTTAAACGGTCTGTGTTTGCTCACCCAACCTCACCAAACCTGTCAGCCCCAAGAGTGTCCACCCTTAGGTTTCATCCAACTGTGGGTCTAGATTTGTTCAATCCAGGTTGCATCACATCTCCTGAAAGAATTGTGTAAGAATTTCTCTCTCTTTCACTGTCTTTGTTTTACGGGTTTTTACAAGTAATTTATTTTTATAATGGGGTTTAGCTGCTTTTCACGGATGTGTTTATGCGGCTTTACACCCACTTGACACACTTCCAAAGAGATATCAATACATAGGTTTTAAGATTCTTACTAGTCAGATATATACTTGTGCGGTGAATAGGGGGTGTTGAGTCCAGTTCACTGAGCAAGGAGTAGGTCTTGTCTATTACATATTGGGTGTATGGAACGGTATCTGAGCTAATGTGAAACCCTTGTTTTATGCATCACACCACCTCACCTTTCCCGTTAAACAGCCATAGTGTGTTTTCTAAACGTGTGACACTGTTCTCTTTTGTAATTCAGTTCAAGTGTAGCAGTTTTTACATTCCCTCTATAAGTGATAGCTTATGACAAGTGTGTTTTTCTGTGTGACTTATTTCACTTAGAGTCGTCGTACCTAAATCCACTCATCATGCTGCTACTAGCCTTATGACATTGATTTCATGGCTGAGTGATATTCCATTGTACATAAGGACCACAACTTCTTTATCCATTTTTCTCTTTCCTGGGATATTTAAGGTGTCATGAAGAGGAGGTTCTTGTCAACAGAGCAGCCCTAAAATTTGGGGTGCCTGTGTCTTGCTGATTTTTAGTTTTCCCAATTTATACGCCCATGAGTGGACGTGCTCTATGCTCCCTAAGCTGTGTTTTTTCGATGTTTAAGGCAACTCCGTACACTTCTCGAGAGTGGCTGCTGGCAATTTACATCCCGCCCATCAGTGTAGCAAGGCTGCCATTTCTCCATGGCCTCTCCTGCTTTTGTGGTTTTGACACTTTTTTCAGCATGGCCCTTTTGACCGATTCGAAGTGAGACTCCTTTTTAGCGCTGATTTGCCTTTCCAGGTTGCTTGGTTGGCCAAAAAGGGCGTATGCGTTTTTTCCTGAATATATTCAGGAAAAAACGCATACGCCCTTTTTGGCCAAGGGCATCATTGTCCACATTTTGCCGCTTTTCATGTGCTTTAAAGGCGATTCGAATCTACCTCCTGAAATCTGTTTCCTGCAATTCTGGCTTGCTTTCAAATCCTCTTCGTTGCCTTCCCTCAATATATTTCTGGACGAGAGTTATCATTTATACCTCTGCAGGTCTGTGAATTGCAGTGCCCATGTGCTCCATTTTTCAACTGCCTTTTTTGGGAGCTGGCCGCAGAAGCGCGGATTTGCCTCAGGCAATATTCTGGTTCCTGGCGGCAGGCCTAGCCTGTGCTTAATTCTTCTTCCTGATGGGAAAATACAGTGACCTGTGCCTGTCCAAACACCTAGATCTAGTCTCTCATTGGTTGCCCCTCTTCCCGTTCATCCTCAGGACAAATTGCAACCTGTACAGAACAGGAGGTTAAAGGTGCTGATTCTCCAAGTAGGGAGATTGCTAGTAAAGTAGCTGGAATGGCGAACCCGAGAACAAGGAAATGAGAAATGAGGTGCGTTTCAGAAACCTTTCCCGATCAGACGGTGTACCATCTTCTAGTTTTCCCATGCGTGTTTTCGATGTAGGAAGATGCCCTTGAACCTGGAGATTTGGGACCCATGGGATGGGTACCACGCAGTATTACTTTAAAGGGTCTGTGTGTGCTCACGCAACCTCACCCAACCTCTCAGCCCCAAGAGTGTCCACCTTTATGTCTCATCCAGCTGTGGGTCTAGATATGGTCAATCCAGGTTGCATCACAGCCTCTGAACGAATTTTGTAAGAATGTCTCTCTCTTTCACTGTCTTTGTTTTACGGGTTTTTACAAGTAATTTATTTTTATAATGGGGTTTAGCTGCTTTTCATGGCTCTGTTTATGCGGCTTTACACCCACTTGACTCACTTCCAGGTTGATATCAATACATAGGTTTTAAGATTCTCACTAGTCAGATATATTCTTGTGCGGTGAATAGGGGGTGTTGAGTCCAGTTCACTGAGCAAGGAGTAGGTCTTTTCTATTACTTATTGGGTGTATGGAACGGTATCTGAGCTAATTTGAAACCCTTGTTTAATGCATCAGCGCACATCACCTTTCCCGTTAAGCAGCCATAGTGTGTTTTCTAAATGTGTGACTCTGTTCTGATTTGTAATTCAATTCAAGTGTAGCGGTTTTTACATTCCCTTTATAAGTGATAGCTTTTGATAAGTGTCTTTTTCTGTGTGACTTATTTCACTTAGAGTCATCGTACCTAAATCCACTCATCATGCTGCTACTAGCCTTATGACATTGATTTCATGGCTGAGTGATATTCCATTGTACATAAGGACCACAACTTCTTTATCCATTTTTCTCTTTCCTGGGATATTTAAGATTTCCTGAAGTGGAGGTTCTTGTCAACAGAGCAGCCCTAAACTTTGGGTTGCCTGAGTCTTGCTGATTTTTAGTTTTCCCAATTTATACGCCCATGAGTGGAAGTGCCCTATGCTCCATAAACTGTGTTTTTTCGATGTTTCAGGCCACACCGTACAGTTCTCCAGAGTGGCTGTTGGCAATTTACATCCCGCTCATCAGCGTAGCAAGGCTCCTATTTCTCCATGGCCTGTCCTGCATTTGTGGTTTTGACACTTTTTTCAGCATGGCCCTTTGGACCGATGGGAAGCGAGACTTCTTGTAGCGCTGATTTGCCTTTCCAGGTTGCTTGGTTGGCCAAAAAGGGCGTATGCGTTTTTTCCTGAATATATTCAGGAAAAAACGCATACGCCCTTTTTGGCCAAGGGCATCATTGTCGACGTTTTGCCGCTTTTCATGTGCTTTAAAGGCGATTCGAATCTACCTCCTGAAACCTGTTTCCTGCAACTCTGCCTTGCTTTCAAATCCTCTTCGTTGCCTTCCCTCAATATATTTGTGGACGAGAGTTATCATTTATAACTCTGCAGGTTTGTGAATTGCAGTGCCCATGTGCTCCATTTTTCAACTGGCTTTTTTGGGAGCTGGCCGCAGAAGCGCGGGATTGCCTCAGGCCCTATTCTGGTTCCGGGCGGCAGGCTGAGCCTGTGGTTAATTCTTCTTCCTGATGGGAAAATAGAATGACCTGTGCCTGTCCCAACACCTAGATCTAATCTCTCATTCGTTGCCCCTCTTCCCATTCATCCTTAGGACAAATTGCAACCTGTACGGAACAGGAGCTTAAAGGTGCTGATTCTCCAAGTAGGGAGATTGCTAGTAAAGTAGCTGGAATGGCGAACCCGAGAACAAGGAATTGAGAAATGAGGTGCGTTTCAGAAACCTTTCCCGATCAGACGGTGTACCATCTTCTAGGTTTCCCATGCGTGTTTTCGATGTAGGAAGATGCCCTTGAACCTGGAGATTTCGGACCCATGGGATGGGTACCACGCAGTATTACTTTAAACGGTCTACGTTTGCTCTCCCAACCTCACTAAACCTCTCAGCCCCAAGAGTGTCCACCCTTAGGTCTCATCCAACTGTGGGTCTAGATATGTTCAACCCAGGTTGCGTCACAGCCCCTGAAGGAATTTTGTAAGAATTTCTCTCTCTTTCACTGTCTTTGTTTTACGGGTTTTTAGAAGTAATTTATTTTTATAATGGAGTTTAGCTGCTTTTCACGGCTGTGTTTATGCGGCTTTACACACACTTGACTCACTTCCAGAGAGATATCAATACATAGGTTTTAAGATTCTCACTAGTCAGATATATTCTTGTGCGGTGAATAGGGGGTGTTGAGTCCAGTTCACTGAGCAAGGAGTAGGTCTTTTCTATTACTTATTGGGTGTATGGAACGGTATCTGAGCTAATTTGAAACCCTTGTTTTATGCATCACCGCACATCACCTTTCCCGTTAAGCAGCCATAGTGTGTTTTCTAAATGTGTGACTCTGTTCTGATTTGTAATTCAATTCAAGTGTAGCGGTTTTTACATTCCCTTTATAAGTGATAGCTTTTGATAAGTGTCTTTTTCTGTGTGACTTATTTCACTTAGAGTCATCGTACCTAAATCCACTCATCATGCTGCTACTAGCCTTATGACATTGATTTCATGGCTGAGTGATATTCCATTGTACATAAGGACCACAATTTCTTTATCCATTTTTCTCTTTCCTGGGATATTTAAGGTTTCCTGAAGTGGAGGTTCTTGTCAACAGAGCAGCCCTAACCTTTCGTTGCCTAAGTCTTGCTGATTTTTAGTTTTCCCAATTTATACGCCCATGAGTGGAAGTGCCCTATGCTCCATAAACTGTGTTTTTTCGATGTTTCAGGCCACACCGTACACTTCTCCAGAGTGCCTGTTGGCAATTTACATCCCGCCCATCAGCGTAGCAAGGCTCCCATTTCTCCATGGCCTGTCCTGCATTTGTGGTTTTGACACTTTTTTCAGCATGACCCTTTTGACCGATGGGAAGCGAGACTTCTTTGTAGCGCTGATTTGCCTTTCCAGGTTGCTTGGTTGGCCAAAAAGGGCGTATGCGTTTTTTCCTGAATATATTCAGGAAAAAAGGCATACGCCCTTTTTTTCCAAGGGCATCATTTTCCACGTTTTGCCGCTTTTCATGTGCTTGAAAGGCGATTCGAATCTACCTCCTGAAATCTGTGTTTTGCAGTTCTGCCTTGCTTTCAAATCCTCTTCGTTGCCTTCCCTCAATATATTTGTGGACGAGAGTTATCATTTATAACTCTGCAGGCTTGTGAATTGCAGTGCCACTGAGCTCCATTTTTCAACTCGCTTTTTTGGGATCTGGCCGCAAAAGCGCGGGATTGCCTCAGGCCCTTTTCTGGTTCCGGGTGGCAGGCTGAGCCTGTGGTTATTTCTTCTTCCTGATGGGAAAATAGAGTGACCTGTGCCTGTCCCAACACCTAGATCTAGTCTCTCATTGGTTGCCCCTCTTCCCGTTCATCCTCAGGACAAATTGCAACCTATACGGAACTGGAGGTTAAAGGTGCTGATTCTCCAAGTAGGGAGATTGCTAGTAAATTAGCTAGAATGGCGTACCCGAGCACAAGGAGATGAGAAATGAGGTGCGTTTTAGAAACCTTTCAAAATCACATGCTGTAACATCTTCTAGGTTCCTCATGCAAGTTTTCAATGTAGGAAGATGCCCTTGAACCTGGAGATTTGGGACCCATGGGATGGGTACCATGCATTATTACTTTAAAGGGTCTGCGTTGGCTCACCCAACCTCACCAAACCTCTCAGCCCCAAGAGTGTCCACCATTATGTCTCATCCAGCTGTGGGTCTAGATATGGTCAATCCAGGTTGCGTCACAGCCCCTGAATGAATTTTGTAAGAATTTCTCTCTCTTTCACTGTCTTTGTTTCATGCGTTTTTAAAACTAATTTATTTTTATAATGGGGTTTAGCTGCTTTTCACGGCTGTGTTTATGCGGATTTACACCCACTTGACTCACTTCCAGAGAGATATCAATACATAGGTTTTAAGATTCTCACTAGTCAGATATATTCTTGTGCGGTGAATAGAGCGTGTTGAGTCCAGTTCACTGAGCAAGGAGTAGGTCTTGTCTATTACATATTGGGTGTATGGAACGGTATCTGAGCGAATTTGAAACCCTTGTTTTATGCATCACCCCACCTCACCTTTCCCGTTAAGCAGCCATAGTGTGTTTTCAAAATGGGTGACACTGTTCTGATTTGTAATTCAGTTCAAGTGTAGCGGTTTTTACATTCCCTCTATAAGTGATAGCTTTTGATATGTGTCTTTTTCTGTGTGACTTATTTCACTTAGAGTCGTCGTACCTAACTCCACTCATCTTGCTTCTACTAGCCTTATGACATTGATTTCATGTCTGAGTGATATTCCATTGTACATAAGGACCACGACTTCTTTATCCATTTTTCTCTTTCCTGGGATATTTAAGTTGTCATGAAGTGGAGGTTCTTGTCAACAGAGCAGCCCTAAACTTTGGGGTGCCTGTGTCTTGCTGATTTTTCTTTTTCCCAATTTATACGCCCATGAGTGGACGTGCCGTACGCTCCCTAAGCTGTGTTTTTTCGATGTTTCAGGACACACCATACACTTCTCCAGAGTGGCTGCTGGCAATTAACATCCCGCCCATCAGCGTAGCAAGGCTGCCATTTCTCCATGGCCTGTCCTGCATTTCTGGTTTTGACACTTTTTGCAGCATGGCCCTTTTGGCCGATGGGAAGCGAGACTTCTTTGTAGCGCTGATTTGCCTTTCCAGGTTGCTTCGTTGGCCAAAAAGGTCGTATGCGTTTTTTCCTGAATATATTCAGGAAAAAACGCATACGCCCTTTTTGGCCAAGGGCATCATTGTCCACGTTTTGCCGATTTTCATGTGGTTTAAAGGCGATTCTAATCTACCTCCTGAAACCTGTTTTCTGCAATTCTGCCTTGCTTTCAAATCCTCTTCGTTTCCTTCCCTCAATATATTTGTGGACGAGAGTTATCATTTATAAC
Source organism: Eschrichtius robustus (assembly GCF_028021215.1). NCBI lineage: Eukaryota > Metazoa > Chordata > Mammalia > Artiodactyla > Eschrichtiidae > Eschrichtius > Eschrichtius robustus. The sequence goes on from NW_027175257.1 coordinate 4,502,343, forward strand.
TCTGCATGTTTGTGAATTGCAGTGCCCCTGAGCTCCATTTTTCAACTGTCTTTTTTGGGAGCTGGCCGCAAAAGCGTGGGATTGCCTCAGGCCCTATTCTGATTCCGGGCGGCAGGCTGAGCCTGTAGTTAATACTTCTTCCTGATGGGAAAATAGAGTGACCTGTGCCTGTCCCAACACCTAGATCTAGTCTCTCATTGGTTGCCCCTCTTCCCGTAAATCCTCAGGACAAATTGCAACCTGTACGGAACAGGAGGTTAAAGGTGCTGATTCTCCAAATAGGGAGATTGCTAGTAAAGTAGCTGGAATGGTGAACCCGAGCACAAGGAGATGAGAAATGAGGTGCCTTTTAAAAACCTTTCAAAATCACACGGTGTACCGTCTTCTGGGTTCGTCATGCAAGTTTTCGATGTAGGAAGATGCCCTTGAAACTGGAGATTTGGGACCCATGGGATGGGTACCACGCAGTATTACCTTAAACGGTCTGTGTTTGCTCACCCAACCTCACCAAACCTGTCAGCCCCAAGAGTGTCCACCCTTAGGTTTCATCCAACTGTGGGTCTAGATTTGTTCAATCCAGGTTGCATCACATCTCCTGAAAGAATTGTGTAAGAATTTCTCTCTCTTTCACTGTCTTTGTTTTACGGGTTTTTACAAGTAATTTATTTTTATAATGGGGTTTAGCTGCTTTTCACGGATGTGTTTATGCGGCTTTACACCCACTTGACACACTTCCAAAGAGATATCAATACATAGGTTTTAAGATTCTTACTAGTCAGATATATACTTGTGCGGTGAATAGGGGGTGTTGAGTCCAGTTCACTGAGCAAGGAGTAGGTCTTGTCTATTACATATTGGGTGTATGGAACGGTATCTGAGCTAATGTGAAACCCTTGTTTTATGCATCACACCACCTCACCTTTCCCGTTAAACAGCCATAGTGTGTTTTCTAAACGTGTGACACTGTTCTCTTTTGTAATTCAGTTCAAGTGTAGCAGTTTTTACATTCCCTCTATAAGTGATAGCTTATGACAAGTGTGTTTTTCTGTGTGACTTATTTCACTTAGAGTCGTCGTACCTAAATCCACTCATCATGCTGCTACTAGCCTTATGACATTGATTTCATGGCTGAGTGATATTCCATTGTACATAAGGACCACAACTTCTTTATCCATTTTTCTCTTTCCTGGGATATTTAAGGTGTCATGAAGAGGAGGTTCTTGTCAACAGAGCAGCCCTAAAATTTGGGGTGCCTGTGTCTTGCTGATTTTTAGTTTTCCCAATTTATACGCCCATGAGTGGACGTGCTCTATGCTCCCTAAGCTGTGTTTTTTCGATGTTTAAGGCAACTCCGTACACTTCTCGAGAGTGGCTGCTGGCAATTTACATCCCGCCCATCAGTGTAGCAAGGCTGCCATTTCTCCATGGCCTCTCCTGCTTTTGTGGTTTTGACACTTTTTTCAGCATGGCCCTTTTGACCGATTCGAAGTGAGACTCCTTTTTAGCGCTGATTTGCCTTTCCAGGTTGCTTGGTTGGCCAAAAAGGGCGTATGCGTTTTTTCCTGAATATATTCAGGAAAAAACGCATACGCCCTTTTTGGCCAAGGGCATCATTGTCGACGTTTTGCCGCTTTTCATGTGCCTTAAAGGCGATTCGAATCTACCTCCTGAAATCTGTTTCCTGCAATTCTGCCTTGCTTTCAAATCCTCTTCGTTGCCTTCCCTCAATATATCTGTGGATGAGAGTTATCACTTATAACTCTGCGGGTTTGTGAATTGCAGTGTCCCTGAGCTCCATTTTTCAACTGTCTTTTTTGAGAGCTGGCCGCAAAAGCACGGGATTGCCTCAGGCCCTATTCTGGTTCCTGGCAGCAGGCTGAGCCTGTGGTTAATTCTTCTTCCTGATGGGAAAATAGAGTGACCTGTGCCTGTCCCAACACCTAGATCTAGTCTCTCATTGGTTGCCCCTCTTCCCGTTCATCCTCAGGACAAATTGCAACCTGTACAGAACAGGAGGTTAAAGGTGCTGATTCTCCAAGTAGGGAGATTGCTAGTGAAGTAGCTGGAATGGCGAACCCGAGCACAAGGAGATGAGAAATGAGGTGCGTTTTAGAAACCTTTCAAAATCACACGGTGTACCTTCTTCTGGGTTCCTCATGCAAGATTTCGATGTAGGAAGATGCCCTTGAACCTGGAGATTTGGGACCCATGGGATGGGTACCATGCAGTATTACTTTAAAGGGTCTGCGTTTGCTCACCCAACCTCACCCAACCTCTCAGCCCCAAGAGTGTCCACCCTTATGTCTCATCCAGCTGTGGGTCTAGATATGGTCAATCCAGGTTGCATCACAGCCCCTGAACGAATTTTGTAAGAATTTCTCTCTCTTTCACTGTCTTTGTTTTACGGGTTTTTAAAAGTAATTTATTTTTATAATGGGGTTTAGCTGCTTTTCACGGCTGTGTTTATGCGGATTTACACCCACTTGACTCACTTCCAGACAGATATCAATACATAGGTTTTAAGATTGTTACTAGTCACATATATTCTTGTGCGGTGAATAGGGGGTGTTGAGTCCAGTTCACTGAGCAAGGAGTAGGTCTTGTCTATTACATATTGGGTGTATGGAACGGTATCTGAGCGAATTTGAACCCCTTGTTTTATGCCTCACCCCACCTCACCTTTCCCGTTAAGCAGCCATAGTGTGTTTTCTAAACGTGTGACTCTGTTCTGTTTTGTGTTTCAGTTCAAGTGTAGCGGTTTTTACATTCCCTCTATAAGTGATAGCTTATGATAAGTGTCTTTTTCTGTGTGACTTATTTCACTTAGAATCGTCGTACCTAAATCCAATCATCTTGCTTCTCCTAGCCTTATGACATTGATTTCATGTCTGAGTGATATTCCATTGTACATAAGGACCACAACTTCTTTATCCATTTTTCTCTTTCCTGGGATATTTAAGGTGTCATGAAGTGGAGGTTCTTGTCAACAGAGCAGCCCGAAACTTTGGGGTGCCTGTGTCTTGCTGATTTTTAGTTTTCCCAGTTTATACGCCCATGAGTGGAAGTGCCATATGCTCCCTAAACTGTGTTTTTTCGATGTTTCAGGGCACACCGTACTCTTCTCCAGAGTGGCTGTTGGCAATTTACATCCCGCCCATCAGCGTAGCAAGGCTTCCATTTCTCCATGGCCTGTCCTGCATTTGTGGTTTTGACACTTTTTTCAGCATGGCCCTTTTAACCGATGGGAAGCGAGACTTCTTTGTAGCGCTGATTTGTCTTTCCAGGTTGCTTGGTTGGCCAAAAAGGGCGTATGCGTTTTTTCCTGAATATATTCAGGAAAAAACGCATACGCCCTTTTTGGCCAAGGGCATCATTGTCCACGTTTTGCCGATTTTCATGTGGTTTAAAGGCGATTCTAATCTACCTCCTGAAACCTGTTTTCTGCAATTCTGCCTTGCTTTCAAATCCTCTTCGTTTCCTTCCCTCAATATATTTGTGGACGAGAGTTATCATTTATAACTCTGCATGTTTGTGAATTGCAGTGCCCCTGAGCTCCATTTTTCAACTGTCTTTTTTGGGAGCTGGCCGCAAAAGCGTGGGATTGCCTCAGGCCCTATTCTGATTCCGGGCGGCAGGCTGAGCCTGTAGTTAATACTTCTTCCTGATGGGAAAATAGAGTGACCTGTGCCTGTCCCAACACCTAGATCTAGTCTCTCATTGGTTGCCCCTCTTCCCGTAAATCCTCAGGACAAATTGCAACCTGTACGGAACAGGAGGTTAAAGGTGCTGATTCTCCAAATAGGGAGATTGCTAGTAAAGTAGCTGGAATGGTGAACCCGAGCACAAGGAGATGAGAAATGAGGTGCCTTTTAAAAACCTTTCAAAATCACACGGTGTACCGTCTTCTGGGTTCGTCATGCAAGTTTTCGATGTAGGAAGATGCCCTTGAAACTGGAGATTTGGGACCCATGGGATGGGTACCACGCAGTATTACCTTAAACGGTCTGTGTTTGCTCACCCAACCTCACCAAACCTGTCAGCCCCAAGAGTGTCCACCCTTAGGTTTCATCCAACTGTGGGTCTAGATTTGTTCAATCCAGGTTGCATCACATCTCCTGAAAGAATTGTGTAAGAATTTCTCTCTCTTTCACTGTCTTTGTTTTACGGGTTTTTACAAGTAATTTATTTTTATAATGGGGTTTAGCTGCTTTTCACGGATGTGTTTATGCGGCTTTACACCCACTTGACACACTTCCAAAGAGATATCAATACATAGGTTTTAAGATTCTTACTAGTCAGATATATACTTGTGCGGTGAATAGGGGGTGTTGAGTCCAGTTCACTGAGCAAGGAGTAGGTCTTGTCTATTACATATTGGGTGTATGGAACGGTATCTGAGCTAATGTGAAACCCTTGTTTTATGCATCACACCACCTCACCTTTCCCGTTAAACAGCCATAGTGTGTTTTCTAAACGTGTGACACTGTTCTCTTTTGTAATTCAGTTCAAGTGTAGCAGTTTTTACATTCCCTCTATAAGTGATAGCTTATGACAAGTGTGTTTTTCTGTGTGACTTATTTCACTTAGAGTCGTCGTACCTAAATCCACTCATCATGCTGCTACTAGCCTTATGACATTGATTTCATGGCTGAGTGATATTCCATTGTACATAAGGACCACAACTTCTTTATCCATTTTTCTCTTTCCTGGGATATTTAAGGTGTCATGAAGAGGAGGTTCTTGTCAACAGAGCAGCCCTAAAATTTGGGGTGCCTGTGTCTTGCTGATTTTTAGTTTTCCCAATTTATACGCCCATGAGTGGACGTGCTCTATGCTCCCTAAGCTGTGTTTTTTCGATGTTTAAGGCAACTCCGTACACTTCTCGAGAGTGGCTGCTGGCAATTTACATCCCGCCCATCAGTGTAGCAAGGCTGCCATTTCTCCATGGCCTCTCCTGCTTTTGTGGTTTTGACACTTTTTTCAGCATGGCCCTTTTGACCGATTCGAAGTGAGACTCCTTTTTAGCGCTGATTTGCCTTTCCAGGTTGCTTGGTTGGCCAAAAAGGGCGTATGCGTTTTTTCCTGAATATATTCAGGAAAAAACGCATACGCCCTTTTTGGCCAAGGGCATCATTGTCGACGTTTTGCCGCTTTTCATGTGCCTTAAAGGCGATTCGAATCTACCTCCTGAAATCTGTTTCCTGCAATTCTGCCTTGCTTTCAAATCCTCTTCGTTGCCTTCCCTCAATATATCTGTGGATGAGAGTTATCACTTATAACTCTGCGGGTTTGTGAATTGCAGTGTCCCTGAGCTCCATTTTTCAACTGTCTTTTTTGAGAGCTGGCCGCAAAAGCACGGGATTGCCTCAGGCCCTATTCTGGTTCCTGGCAGCAGGCTGAGCCTGTGGTTAATTCTTCTTCCTGATGGGAAAATAGAGTGACCTGTGCCTGTCCCAACACCTAGATCTAGTCTCTCATTGGTTGCCCCTCTTCCCGTTCATCCTCAGGACAAATTGCAACCTGTACAGAACAGGAGGTTAAAGGTGCTGATTCTCCAAGTAGGGAGATTGCTAGTGAAGTAGCTGGAATGGCGAACCCGAGCACAAGGAGATGAGAAATGAGGTGCGTTTTAGAAACCTTTCAAAATCACACGGTGTACCTTCTTCTGGGTTCCTCATGCAAGATTTCGATGTAGGAAGATGCCCTTGAACCTGGAGATTTGGGACCCATGGGATGGGTACCATGCAGTATTACTTTAAAGGGTCTGCGTTTGCTCACCCAACCTCACCCAACCTCTCAGCCCCAAGAGTGTCCACCCTTATGTCTCATCCAGCTGTGGGTCTAGATATGGTCAATCCAGGTTGCATCACAGCCCCTGAACGAATTTTGTAAGAATTTCTCTCTCTTTCACTGTCTTTGTTTTACGGGTTTTTAAAAGTAATTTATTTTTATAATGGGGTTTAGCTGCTTTTCACGGCTGTGTTTATGCGGATTTACACCCACTTGACTCACTTCCAGACAGATATCAATACATAGGTTTTAAGATTGTTACTAGTCACATATATTCTTGTGCGGTGAATAGGGGGTGTTGAGTCCAGTTCACTGAGCAAGGAGTAGGTCTTGTCTATTACATATTGGGTGTATGGAACGGTATCTGAGCGAATTTGAACCCCTTGTTTTATGCCTCACCCCACCTCACCTTTCCCGTTAAGCAGCCATAGTGTGTTTTCTAAACGTGTGACTCTGTTCTGTTTTGTGTTTCAGTTCAAGTGTAGCGGTTTTTACATTCCCTCTATAAGTGATAGCTTATGATAAGTGTCTTTTTCTGTGTGACTTATTTCACTTAGAATCGTCGTACCTAAATCCAATCATCTTGCTTCTCCTAGCCTTATGACATTGATTTCATGTCTGAGTGATATTCCATTGTACATAAGGACCACAACTTCTTTATCCATTTTTCTCTTTCCTGGGATATTTAAGGTGTCATGAAGTGGAGGTTCTTGTCAACAGAGCAGCCCGAAACTTTGGGGTGCCTGTGTCTTGCTGATTTTTAGTTTTCCCAGTTTATACGCCCATGAGTGGAAGTGCCATATGCTCCCTAAACTGTGTTTTTTCGATGTTTCAGGGCACACCGTACTCTTCTCCAGAGTGGCTGTTGGCAATTTACATCCCGCCCATCAGCGTAGCAAGGCTTCCATTTCTCCATGGCCTGTCCTGCATTTGTGGTTTTGACACTTTTTTCAGCATGGCCCTTTTAACCGATGGGAAGCGAGACTTCTTTGTAGCGCTGATTTGTCTTTCCAGGTTGCTTGGTTGGCCAAAAAGGGCGTATGCGTTTTTTCCTGAATATATTCAGGAAAAAACGCATACGCCCTTTTTGGCCAAGGGCATCATTGTCCACGTTTTGCCGATTTTCATGTGGTTTAAAGGCGATTCTAATCTACCTCCTGAAACCTGTTTTCTGCAATTCTGCCTTGCTTTCAAATCCTCTTCGTTTCCTTCCCTCAATATATTTGTGGACGAGAGTTATCATTTATAACTCTGCATGTTTGTGAATTGCAGTGCCCCTGAGCTCCATTTTTCAACTGTCTTTTTTGGGAGCTGGCCGCAAAAGCGTGGGATTGCCTCAGGCCCTATTCTGATTCCGGGCGGCAGGCTGAGCCTGTAGTTAATACTTCTTCCTGATGGGAAAATAGAGTGACCTGTGCCTGTCCCAACACCTAGATCTAGTCTCTCATTGGTTGCCCCTCTTCCCGTAAATCCTCAGGACAAATTGCAACCTGTACGGAACAGGAGGTTAAAGGTGCTGATTCTCCAAATAGGGAGATTGCTAGTAAAGTAGCTGGAATGGTGAACCCGAGCACAAGGAGATGAGAAATGAGGTGCCTTTTAAAAACCTTTCAAAATCACACGGTGTACCGTCTTCTGGGTTCGTCATGCAAGTTTTCGATGTAGGAAGATGCCCTTGAAACTGGAGATTTGGGACCCATGGGATGGGTACCACGCAGTATTACCTTAAACGGTCTGTGTTTGCTCACCCAACCTCACCAAACCTGTCAGCCCCAAGAGTGTCCACCCTTAGGTTTCATCCAACTGTGGGTCTAGATTTGTTCAATCCAGGTTGCATCACATCTCCTGAAAGAATTGTGTAAGAATTTCTCTCTCTTTCACTGTCTTTGTTTTACGGGTTTTTACAAGTAATTTATTTTTATAATGGGGTTTAGCTGCTTTTCACGGATGTGTTTATGCGGCTTTACACCCACTTGACACACTTCCAAAGAGATATCAATACATAGGTTTTAAGATTCTTACTAGTCAGATATATACTTGTGCGGTGAATAGGGGGTGTTGAGTCCAGTTCACTGAGCAAGGAGTAGGTCTTGTCTATTACATATTGGGTGTATGGAACGGTATCTGAGCTAATGTGAAACCCTTGTTTTATGCATCACACCACCTCACCTTTCCCGTTAAACAGCCATAGTGTGTTTTCTAAACGTGTGACACTGTTCTCTTTTGTAATTCAGTTCAAGTGTAGCAGTTTTTACATTCCCTCTATAAGTGATAGCTTATGACAAGTGTGTTTTTCTGTGTGACTTATTTCACTTAGAGTCGTCGTACCTAAATCCACTCATCATGCTGCTACTAGCCTTATGACATTGATTTCATGGCTGAGTGATATTCCATTGTACATAAGGACCACAACTTCTTTATCCATTTTTCTCTTTCCTGGGATATTTAAGGTGTCATGAAGAGGAGGTTCTTGTCAACAGAGCAGCCCTAAAATTTGGGGTGCCTGTGTCTTGCTGATTTTTAGTTTTCCCAATTTATACGCCCATGAGTGGACGTGCTCTATGCTCCCTAAGCTGTGTTTTTTCGATGTTTAAGGCAACTCCGTACACTTCTCGAGAGTGGCTGCTGGCAATTTACATCCCGCCCATCAGTGTAGCAAGGCTGCCATTTCTCCATGGCCTCTCCTGCTTTTGTGGTTTTGACACTTTTTTCAGCATGGCCCTTTTGACCGATTCGAAGTGAGACTCCTTTTTAGCGCTGATTTGCCTTTCCAGGTTGCTTGGTTGGCCAAAAAGGGCGTATGCGTTTTTTCCTGAATATATTCAGGAAAAAACGCATACGCCCTTTTTGGCCAAGGGCATCATTGTCGACGTTTTGCCGCTTTTCATGTGCCTTAAAGGCGATTCGAATCTACCTCCTGAAATCTGTTTCCTGCAATTCTGCCTTGCTTTCAAATCCTCTTCGTTGCCTTCCCTCAATATATCTGTGGATGAGAGTTATCACTTATAACTCTGCGGGTTTGTGAATTGCAGTGTCCCTGAGCTCCATTTTTCAACTGTCTTTTTTGAGAGCTGGCCGCAAAAGCACGGGATTGCCTCAGGCCCTATTCTGGTTCCTGGCAGCAGGCTGAGCCTGTGGTTAATTCTTCTTCCTGATGGGAAAATAGAGTGACCTGTGCCTGTCCCAACACCTAGATCTAGTCTCTCATTGGTTGCCCCTCTTCCCGTTCATCCTCAGGACAAATTGCAACCTGTACAGAACAGGAGGTTAAAGGTGCTGATTCTCCAAGTAGGGAGATTGCTAGTGAAGTAGCTGGAATGGCGAACCCGAGCACAAGGAGATGAGAAATGAGGTGCGTTTTAGAAACCTTTCAAAATCACACGGTGTACCTTCTTCTGGGTTCCTCATGCAAGATTTCGATGTAGGAAGATGCCCTTGAACCTGGAGATTTGGGACCCATGGGATGGGTACCATGCAGTATTACTTTAAAGGGTCTGCGTTTGCTCACCCAACCTCACCCAACCTCTCAGCCCCAAGAGTGTCCACCCTTATGTCTCATCCAGCTGTGGGTCTAGATATGGTCAATCCAGGTTGCATCACAGCCCCTGAACGAATTTTGTAAGAATTTCTCTCTCTTTCACTGTCTTTGTTTTACGGGTTTTTAAAAGTAATTTATTTTTATAATGGGGTTTAGCTGCTTTTCACGGCTGTGTTTATGCGGATTTACACCCACTTGACTCACTTCCAGACAGATATCAATACATAGGTTTTAAGATTGTTACTAGTCACATATATTCTTGTGCGGTGAATAGGGGGTGTTGAGTCCAGTTCACTGAGCAAGGAGTAGGTCTTGTCTATTACATATTGGGTGTATGGAACGGTATCTGAGCGAATTTGAACCCCTTGTTTTATGCCTCACCCCACCTCACCTTTCCCGTTAAGCAGCCATAGTGTGTTTTCTAAACGTGTGACTCTGTTCTGTTTTGTGTTTCAGTTCAAGTGTAGCGGTTTTTACATTCCCTCTATAAGTGATAGCTTATGATAAGTGTCTTTTTCTGTGTGACTTATTTCACTTAGAATCGTCGTACCTAAATCCAATCATCTTGCTTCTCCTAGCCTTATGACATTGATTTCATGTCTGAGTGATATTCCATTGTACATAAGGACCACAACTTCTTTATCCATTTTTCTCTTTCCTGGGATATTTAAGGTGTCATGAAGTGGAGGTTCTTGTCAACAGAGCAGCCCGAAACTTTGGGGTGCCTGTGTCTTGCTGATTTTTAGTTTTCCCAGTTTATACGCCCATGAGTGGAAGTGCCATATGCTCCCTAAACTGTGTTTTTTCGATGTTTCAGGGCACACCGTACTCTTCTCCAGAGTGGCTGTTGGCAATTTACATCCCGCCCATCAGCGTAGCAAGGCTTCCATTTCTCCATGGCCTGTCCTGCATTTGTGGTTTTGACACTTTTTTCAGCATGGCCCTTTTAACCGATGGGAAGCGAGACTTCTTTGTAGCGCTGATTTGTCTTTCCAGGTTGCTTGGTTGGCCAAAAAGGGCGTATGCGTTTTTTCCTGAATATATTCAGGAAAAAACGCATACGCCCTTTTTGGCCAAGGGCATCATTGTCCACGTTTTGCCGATTTTCATGTGGTTTAAAGGCGATTCTAATCTACCTCCTGAAACCTGTTTTCTGCAATTCTGCCTTGCTTTCAAATCCTCTTCGTTTCCTTCCCTCAATATATTTGTGGACGAGAGTTATCATTTATAACTCTGCATGTTTGTGAATTGCAGTGCCCCTGAGCTCCATTTTTCAACTGTCTTTTTTGGGAGCTGGCCGCAAAAGCGTGGGATTGCCTCAGGCCCTATTCTGATTCCGGGCGGCAGGCTGAGCCTGTAGTTAATACTTCTTCCTGATGGGAAAATAGAGTGACCTGTGCCTGTCCCAACACCTAGATCTAGTCTCTCATTGGTTGCCCCTCTTCCCGTAAATCCTCAGGACAAATTGCAACCTGTACGGAACAGGAGGTTAAAGGTGCTGATTCTCCAAATAGGGAGATTGCTAGTAAAGTAGCTGGAATGGTGAACCCGAGCACAAGGAGATGAGAAATGAGGTGCCTTTTAAAAACCTTTCAAAATCACACGGTGTACCGTCTTCTGGGTTCGTCATGCAAGTTTTCGATGTAGGAAGATGCCCTTGAAACTGGAGATTTGGGACCCATGGGATGGGTACCACGCAGTATTACCTTAAACGGTCTGTGTTTGCTCACCCAACCTCACCAAACCTGTCAGCCCCAAGAGTGTCCACCCTTAGGTTTCATCCAACTGTGGGTCTAGATTTGTTCAATCCAGGTTGCATCACATCTCCTGAAAGAATTGTGTAAGAATTTCTCTCTCTTTCACTGTCTTTGTTTTACGGGTTTTTACAAGTAATTTATTTTTATAATGGGGTTTAGCTGCTTTTCACGGATGTGTTTATGCGGCTTTACACCCACTTGACACACTTCCAAAGAGATATCAATACATAGGTTTTAAGATTCTTACTAGTCAGATATATACTTGTGCGGTGAATAGGGGGTGTTGAGTCCAGTTCACTGAGCAAGGAGTAGGTCTTGTCTATTACATATTGGGTGTATGGAACGGTATCTGAGCTAATGTGAAACCCTTGTTTTATGCATCACACCACCTCACCTTTCCCGTTAAACAGCCATAGTGTGTTTTCTAAACGTGTGACACTGTTCTCTTTTGTAATTCAGTTCAAGTGTAGCAGTTTTTACATTCCCTCTATAAGTGATAGCTTATGACAAGTGTGTTTTTCTGTGTGACTTATTTCACTTAGAGTCGTCGTACCTAAATCCACTCATCATGCTGCTACTAGCCTTATGACATTGATTTCATGGCTGAGTGATATTCCATTGTACATAAGGACCACAACTTCTTTATCCATTTTTCTCTTTCCTGGGATATTTAAGGTGTCATGAAGAGGAGGTTCTTGTCAACAGAGCAGCCCTAAAATTTGGGGTGCCTGTGTCTTGCTGATTTTTAGTTTTCCCAATTTATACGCCCATGAGTGGACGTGCTCTATGCTCCCTAAGCTGTGTTTTTTCGATGTTTAAGGCAACTCCGTACACTTCTCGAGAGTGGCTGCTGGCAATTTACATCCCGCCCATCAGTGTAGCAAGGCTGCCATTTCTCCATGGCCTCTCCTGCTTTTGTGGTTTTGACACTTTTTTCAGCATGGCCCTTTTGACCGATTCGAAGTGAGACTCCTTTTTAGCGCTGATTTGCCTTTCCAGGTTGCTTGGTTGGCCAAAAAGGGCGTATGCGTTTTTTCCTGAATATATTCAGGAAAAAACGCATACGCCCTTTTTGGCCAAGGGCATCATTGTCGACGTTTTGCCGCTTTTCATGTGCCTTAAAGGCGATTCGAATCTACCTCCTGAAATCTGTTTCCTGCAATTCTGCCTTGCTTTCAAATCCTCTTCGTTGCCTTCCCTCAATATATCTGTGGATGAGAGTTATCACTTATAACTCTGCGGGTTTGTGAATTGCAGTGTCCCTGAGCTCCATTTTTCAACTGTCTTTTTTGAGAGCTGGCCGCAAAAGCACGGGATTGCCTCAGGCCCTATTCTGGTTCCTGGCAGCAGGCTGAGCCTGTGGTTAATTCTTCTTCCTGATGGGAAAATAGAGTGACCTGTGCCTGTCCCAACACCTAGATCTAGTCTCTCATTGGTTGCCCCTCTTCCCGTTCATCCTCAGGACAAATTGCAACCTGTACAGAACAGGAGGTTAAAGGTGCTGATTCTCCAAGTAGGGAGATTGCTAGTGAAGTAGCTGGAATGGCGAACCCGAGCACAAGGAGATGAGAAATGAGGTGCGTTTTAGAAACCTTTCAAAATCACACGGTGTACCTTCTTCTGGGTTCCTCATGCAAGATTTCGATGTAGGAAGATGCCCTTGAACCTGGAGATTTGGGACCCATGGGATGGGTACCATGCAGTATTACTTTAAAGGGTCTGCGTTTGCTCACCCAACCTCACCCAACCTCTCAGCCCCAAGAGTGTCCACCCTTATGTCTCATCCAGCTGTGGGTCTAGATATGGTCAATCCAGGTTGCATCACAGCCCCTGAACGAATTTTGTAAGAATTTCTCTCTCTTTCACTGTCTTTGTTTTACGGGTTTTTAAAAGTAATTTATTTTTATAATGGGGTTTAGCTGCTTTTCACGGCTGTGTTTATGCGGATTTACACCCACTTGACTCACTTCCAGACAGATATCAATACATAGGTTTTAAGATTGTTACTAGTCACATATATTCTTGTGCGGTGAATAGGGGGTGTTGAGTCCAGTTCACTGAGCAAGGAGTAGGTCTTGTCTATTACATATTGGGTGTATGGAACGGTATCTGAGCGAATTTGAACCCCTTGTTTTATGCCTCACCCCACCTCACCTTTCCCGTTAAGCAGCCATAGTGTGTTTTCTAAACGTGTGACTCTGTTCTGTTTTGTGTTTCAGTTCAAGTGTAGCGGTTTTTACATTCCCTCTATAAGTGATAGCTTATGATAAGTGTCTTTTTCTGTGTGACTTATTTCACTTAGAATCGTCGTACCTAAATCCAATCATCTTGCTTCTCCTAGCCTTATGACATTGATTTCATGTCTGAGTGATATTCCATTGTACATAAGGACCACAACTTCTTTATCCATTTTTCTCTTTCCTGGGATATTTAAGGTGTCATGAAGTGGAGGTTCTTGTCAACAGAGCAGCCCGAAACTTTGGGGTGCCTGTGTCTTGCTGATTTTTAGTTTTCCCAGTTTATACGCCCATGAGTGGAAGTGCCATATGCTCCCTAAACTGTGTTTTTTCGATGTTTCAGGGCACACCGTACTCTTCTCCAGAGTGGCTGTTGGCAATTTACATCCCGCCCATCAGCGTAGCAAGGCTTCCATTTCTCCATGGCCTGTCCTGCATTTGTGGTTTTGACACTTTTTTCAGCATGGCCCTTTTAACCGATGGGAAGCGAGACTTCTTTGTAGCGCTGATTTGTCTTTCCAGGTTGCTTGGTTGGCCAAAAAGGGCGTATGCGTTTTTTCCTGAATATATTCAGGAAAAAACGCATACGCCCTTTTTGGCCAAGGGCATCATTGTCCACGTTTTGCCGATTTTCATGTGGTTTAAAGGCGATTCTAATCTACCTCCTGAAACCTGTTTTCTGCAATTCTGCCTTGCTTTCAAATCCTCTTCGTTTCCTTCCCTCAATATATTTGTGGACGAGAGTTATCATTTATAACTCTGCATGTTTGTGAATTGCAGTGCCCCTGAGCTCCATTTTTCAACTGTCTTTTTTGGGAGCTGGCCGCAAAAGCGTGGGATTGCCTCAGGCCCTATTCTGATTCCGGGCGGCAGGCTGAGCCTGTAGTTAATACTTCTTCCTGATGGGAAAATAGAGTGACCTGTGCCTGTCCCAACACCTAGATCTAGTCTCTCATTGGTTGCCCCTCTTCCCGTAAATCCTCAGGACAAATTGCAACCTGTACGGAACAGGAGGTTAAAGGTGCTGATTCTCCAAATAGGGAGATTGCTAGTAAAGTAGCTGGAATGGTGAACCCGAGCACAAGGAGATGAGAAATGAGGTGCCTTTTAAAAACCTTTCAAAATCACACGGTGTACCGTCTTCTGGGTTCGTCATGCAAGTTTTCGATGTAGGAAGATGCCCTTGAAACTGGAGATTTGGGACCCATGGGATGGGTACCACGCAGTATTACCTTAAACGGTCTGTGTTTGCTCACCCAACCTCACCAAACCTGTCAGCCCCAAGAGTGTCCACCCTTAGGTTTCATCCAACTGTGGGTCTAGATTTGTTCAATCCAGGTTGCATCACATCTCCTGAAAGAATTGTGTAAGAATTTCTCTCTCTTTCACTGTCTTTGTTTTACGGGTTTTTACAAGTAATTTATTTTTATAATGGGGTTTAGCTGCTTTTCACGGATGTGTTTATGCGGCTTTACACCCACTTGACACACTTCCAAAGAGATATCAATACATAGGTTTTAAGATTCTTACTAGTCAGATATATACTTGTGCGGTGAATAGGGGGTGTTGAGTCCAGTTCACTGAGCAAGGAGTAGGTCTTGTCTATTACATATTGGGTGTATGGAACGGTATCTGAGCTAATGTGAAACCCTTGTTTTATGCATCACACCACCTCACCTTTCCCGTTAAACAGCCATAGTGTGTTTTCTAAACGTGTGACACTGTTCTCTTTTGTAATTCAGTTCAAGTGTAGCAGTTTTTACATTCCCTCTATAAGTGATAGCTTATGACAAGTGTGTTTTTCTGTGTGACTTATTTCACTTAGAGTCGTCGTACCTAAATCCACTCATCATGCTGCTACTAGCCTTATGACATTGATTTCATGGCTGAGTGATATTCCATTGTACATAAGGACCACAACTTCTTTATCCATTTTTCTCTTTCCTGGGATATTTAAGGTGTCATGAAGAGGAGGTTCTTGTCAACAGAGCAGCCCTAAAATTTGGGGTGCCTGTGTCTTGCTGATTTTTAGTTTTCCCAATTTATACGCCCATGAGTGGACGTGCTCTATGCTCCCTAAGCTGTGTTTTTTCGATGTTTAAGGCAACTCCGTACACTTCTCGAGAGTGGCTGCTGGCAATTTACATCCCGCCCATCAGTGTAGCAAGGCTCCCATTTCTCCATGGCCTCTCCTGCTTTTGTGGTTTTGACACTTTTTTCAGCATGGCCCTTTTGACCGATTCGAAGTGAGACTCCTTTTTAGCGCTGATTTGCCTTTCCAGGTTGCTTGGTTGGCCAAAAAGGGCGTATGCGTTTTTTCCTGAATATATTCAGGAAAAAACGCATACGCCCTTTTTGGCCAAGGGCATCATTGTCCACATTTTGCCGCTTTTCATGTGCTTTAAAGGCGATTCGAATCTACCTCCTGAAATCTGTTTCCTGCAATTCTGGCTTGCTTTCAAATCCTCTTCGTTGCCTTCCCTCAATATATTTCTGGACGAGAGTTATCATTTATACCTCTGCAGGTCTGTGAATTGCAGTGCCCATGTGCTCCATTTTTCAACTGCCTTTTTTGGGAGCTGGCCGCAGAAGCGCGGATTTGCCTCAGGCAATATTCTGGTTCCTGGCGGCAGGCCTAGCCTGTGCTTAATTCTTCTTCCTGATGGGAAAATACAGTGACCTGTGCCTGTCCAAACACCTAGATCTAGTCTCTCATTGGTTGCCCCTCTTCCCGTTCATCCTCAGGACAAATTGCAACCTGTACAGAACAGGAGGTTAAAGGTGCTGATTCTCCAAGTAGGGAGATTGCTAGTAAAGTAGCTGGAATGGCGAACCCGAGAACAAGGAAATGAGAAATGAGGTGCGTTTCAGAAACCTTTCCCGATCAGACGGTGTACCATCTTCTAGTTTTCCCATGCGTGTTTTCGATGTAGGAAGATGCCCTTGAACCTGGAGATTTGGGACCCATGGGATGGGTACCACGCAGTATTACTTTAAAGGGTCTGTGTTTGCTCACGCAACCTCACCCAACCTCTCAGCCCCAAGAGTGTCCACCTTTATGTCTCATCCAGCTGTGGGTCTAGATATGGTCAATCCAGGTTGCATCACAGCCTCTGAACGAATTTTGTAAGAATGTCTCTCTCTTTCACTGTCTTTGTTTTACGGGTTTTTACAAGTAATTTATTTTTATAATGGGGTTTAGCTGCTTTTCATGGCTCTGTTTATGCGGCTTTACACCCACTTGACTCACTTCCAGGTTGATATCAATACATAGGTTTTAAGATTCTCACTAGTCAGATATATTCTTGTGCGGTGAATAGGGGGTGTTGAGTCCAATTCACTGAGCAAGGAGTAGGTCTTTTCTATTACTTATTGGGTGTATGGAACGGTATCTGAGCTAATTTGAAACCCTTGTTTTATGCATCAGCGCACATCACCTTTCCCGTTAAGCAGCCATAGTGTGTTTTCTAAATGTGTGACTCTGTTCTGATTTGTAATTCAATTCAAGTGTAGCGGTTTTTACATTCCCTTTATAAGTGATAGCTTTTGATAAGTGTCTTTTTCTGTGTGACTTATTTCACTTAGAGTCATCGTACCTAAATCCACTCATCATGCTGCTACTAGCCTTATGACATTGATTTCATGGCTGAGTGATATTCCATTGTACATAAGGACCACAACTTCTTTATCCATTTTTCTCTTTCCTGGGATATTTAAGATTTCCTGAAGTGGAGGTTCTTGTCAACAGAGCAGCCCTAAACTTTGGGTTGCCTGAGTCTTGCTGATTTTTAGTTTTCCCAATTTATACGCCCATGAGTGGAAGTGCCCTATGCTCCATAAACTGTGTTTTTTCGATGTTTCAGGCCACACCGTACAGTTCTCCAGAGTGGCTGTTGGCAATTTACATCCCGCTCATCAGCGTAGCAAGGCTCCTATTTCTCCATGGCCTGTCCTGCATTTGTGGTTTTGACACTTTTTTCAGCATGGCCCTTTGGACCGATGGGAAGCGAGACTTCTTGTAGCGCTGATTTGCCTTTCCAGGTTGCTTGGTTGGCCAAAAAGGGCGTATGCGTTTTTTCCTGAATATATTCAGGAAAAAACGCATACGCCCTTTTTGGCCAAGGGCATCATTGTCGACGTTTTGCCGCTTTTCATGTGCTTTAAAGGCGATTCGAATCTACCTCCTGAAACCTGTTTCCTGCAACTCTGCCTTGCTTTCAAATCCTCTTCGTTGCCTTCCCTCAATATATTTGTGGACGAGAGTTATCATTTATAACTCTGCAGGTTTGTGAATTGCAGTGCCCATGTGCTCCATTTTTCAACTGGCTTTTTTGGGAGCTGGCCGCAGAAGCGCGGGATTGCCTCAGGCCCTATTCTGGTTCCGGGCGGCAGGCTGAGCCTGTGGTTAATTCTTCTTCCTGATGGGAAAATAGAATGACCTGTGCCTGTCCCAACACCTAGATCTAATCTCTCATTCGTTGCCCCTCTTCCCATTCATCCTTAGGACAAATTGCAACCTGTACGGAACAGGAGCTTAAAGGTGCTGATTCTCCAAGTAGGGAGATTGCTAGTAAAGTAGCTGGAATGGCGAACCCGAGAACAAGGAAATGAGAAATGAGGTGCGTTTCAGAAACCTTTCCCGATCAGACGGTGTACCATCTTCTAGGTTTCCCATGCGTGTTTTCGATGTAGGAAGATGCCCTTGAACCTGGAGATTTCGGACCCATGGGATGGGTACCACGCAGTATTACTTTAAACGGTCTACGTTTGCTCTCCCAACCTCACTAAACCTCTCAGCCCCAAGAGTGTCCACCCTTAGGTCTCATCCAACTGTGGGTCTAGATATGTTCAACCCAGGTTGCGTCACAGCCCCTGAAGGAATTTTGTAAGAATTTCTCTCTCTTTCACTGTCTTTGTTTTACGGGTTTTTAGAAGTAATTTATTTTTATAATGGAGTTTAGCTGCTTTTCACGGCTGTGTTTATGCGGCTTTACACACACTTGACTCACTTCCAGAGAGATATCAATACATAGGTTTTAAGATTCTCACTAGTCAGATATATTCTTGTGCGGTGAATAGGGGGTGTTGAGTCCAGTTCACTGAGCAAGGAGTAGGTCTTTTCTATTACTTATTGGGTGTATGGAACGGTATCTGAGCTAATTTGAAACCCTTGTTTTATGCATCACCGCACATCACCTTTCCCGTTAAGCAGCCATAGTGTGTTTTCTAAATGTGTGACTCTGTTCTGATTTGTAATTCAATTCAAGTGTAGCGGTTTTTACATTCCCTTTATAAGTGATAGCTTTTGATAAGTGTCTTTTTCTGTGTGACTTATTTCACTTAGAGTCATCGTACCTAAATCCACTCATCATGCTGCTACTAGCCTTATGACATTGATTTCATGGCTGAGTGATATTCCATTGTACATAAGGACCACAATTTCTTTATCCATTTTTCTCTTTCCTGGGATATTTAAGGTTTCCTGAAGTGGAGGTTCTTGTCAACAGAGCAGCCCTAACCTTTCGTTGCCTAAGTCTTGCTGATTTTTAGTTTTCCCAATTTATACGCCCTTGAGTGGAAGTGCCCTATGCTCCATAAACTGTGTTTTTTCGATGTTTCAGGCCACACCGTACACTTCACCAGAGTGCCTGTTGGCAATTTACATCCCGCCCATCAGCGTAGCAAGGCTCCCATTTCTCCATGGCCTGTCCTGCATTTGTGGTTTTGACACTTTTTTCAGCATGACCCTTTTGACCGATGGGAAGCGAGACTTCTTTGTAGCGCTGATTTGCCTTTCCAGGTTGCTTGGTTGGCCAAAAAGGGCGTATGCGTTTTTTCCTGAATATATTCAGGAAAAAAGGCATACGCCCTTTTTTTCCAAGGGCATCATTTTCCACGTTTTGCCGCTTTTCATGTGCTTGAAAGGCGATTCGAATCTACCTCCTGAAATCTGTGTTTTGCAGTTCTGCCTTGCTTTCAAATCCTCTTCGTTGCCTTCCCTCAATATATTTGTGGACGAGAGTTATCATTTATAACTCTGCAGGCTTGTGAATTGCAGTGCCACTGAGCTCCATTTTTCAACTCGCTTTTTTGGGATCTGGCCGCAAAAGCGCGGGATTGCCTCAGGCCCTTTTCTGGTTCCGGGTGGCAGGCTGAGCCTGTGGTTATTTCTTCTTCCTGATGGGAAAATAGAGTGACCTGTGCCTGTCCCAACACCTAGATCTAGTCTCTCATTGGTTGCCCCTCTTCCCGTTCATCCTCAGGACAAATTGCAACCTATACGGAACTGGAGGTTAAAGGTGCTGATTCTCCAAGTAGGGAGATTGCTAGTAAATTAGCTAGAATGGCGTACCCGAGCACAAGGAGATGAGAAATGAGGTGCGTTTTAGAAACCTTTCAAAATCACATGCTGTAACATCTTCTAGGTTCCTCATGCAAGTTTTCAATGTAGGAAGATGCCCTTGAACCTGGAGATTTGGGACCCATGGGATGGGTACCATGCATTATTACTTTAAAGGGTCTGCGTTGGCTCACCCAACCTCACCAAACCTCTCAGCCCCAAGAGTGTCCACCATTATGTCTCATCCAGCTGTGGGTCTAGATATGGTCAATCCAGGTTGCGTCACAGCCCCTGAATGAATTTTGTAAGAATTTCTCTCTCTTTCACTGTCTTTGTTTCATGCGTTTTTAAAACTAATTTATTTTTATAATGGGGTTTAGCTGCTTTTCACGGCTGTGTTTATGCGGATTTACACCCACTTGACTCACTTCCAGAGAGATATCAATACATAGGTTTTAAGATTCTCACTAGTCAGATATATTCTTGTGCGGTGAATAGAGCGTGTTGAGTCCAGTTCACTGAGCAAGGAGTAGGTCTTGTCTATTACATATTGGGTGTATGGAACGGTATCTGAGCGAATTTGAAACCCTTGTTTTATGCATCACCCCACCTCACCTTTCCCGTTAAGCAGCCATAGTGTGTTTTCAAAATGGGTGACACTGTTCTGATTTGTAATTCAGTTCAAGTGTAGCGGTTTTTACATTCCCTCTATAAGTGATAGCTTTTGATATGTGTCTTTTTCTGTGTGACTTATTTCACTTAGAGTCGTCGTACCTAACTCCACTCATCTTGCTTCTACTAGCCTTATGACATTGATTTCATGTCTGAGTGATATTCCATTGTACATAAGGACCACGACTTCTTTATCCATTTTTCTCTTTCCTGGGATATTTAAGTTGTCATGAAGTGGAGGTTCTTGTCAACAGAGCAGCCCTAAACTTTGGGGTGCCTGTGTCTTGCTGATTTTTCTTTTTCCCAATTTATACGCCCATGAGTGGACGTGCCGTACGCTCCCTAAGCTGTGTTTTTTCGATGTTTCAGGACACACCATACACTTCTCCAGAGTGGCTGCTGGCAATTAACATCCCGCCCATCAGCGTAGCAAGGCTGCCATTTCTCCATGGCCTGTCCTGCATTTCTGGTTTTGACACTTTTTGCAGCATGGCCCTTTTGGCCGATGGGAAGCGAGACTTCTTTGTAGCGCTGATTTGCCTTTCCAGGTTGCTTCGTTGGCCAAAAAGGGCGTATGCGTTTTTTCCTGAATATATTCAGGAAAAAACGCATACGCCCTTTTTGGCCAAGGGCATCATTGTCGACGTTTTGCCGCTTTTCATGTGCCTTAAAGGCGATTCGAATCTACCTCCTGAAATCTGTTTCCTGCAATTCTGCCTTGCTTTCAAATCCTCTTCGTTGCCTTCCCTCAATATATCTGTGGATGAGAGTTATCACTTATAACTCTGCGGGTTTGTGAATTGCAGTGTCCCTGAGCTCCATTTTTCAACTGTCTTTTTTGAGAGCTGGCCGCAAAAGCACGGGATTGCCTCAGGCCCTATTCTGGTTCCTGGCAGCAGGCTGAGCCTGTGGTTAATTCTTCTTCCTGATGGGAAAATAGAGTGACCTGTGCCTGTCCCAACACCTAGATCTAGTCTCTCATTGGTTGCCCCTCTTCCCGTTCATCCTCAGGACAAATTGCAACCTGTACAGAACAGGAGGTTAAAGGTGCTGATTCTCCAAGTAGGGAGATTGCTAGTGAAGTAGCTGGAATGGCGAACCCGAGCACAAGGAGATGAGAAATGAGGTGCGTTTTAGAAACCTTTCAAAATCACACGGTGTACCTTCTTCTGGGTTCCTCATGCAAGATTTCGATGTAGGAAGATGCCCTTGAACCTGGAGATTTGGGACCCATGGGATGGGTACCATGCAGTATTACTTTAAAGGGTCTGCGTTTGCTCACCCAACCTCACCCAACCTCTCAGCCCCAAGAGTGTCCACCCTTATGTCTCATCCAGCTGTGGGTCTAGATATGGTCAATCCAGGTTGCATCACAGCCCCTGAACGAATTTTGTAAGAATTTCTCTCTCTTTCACTGTCTTTGTTTTACGGGTTTTTAAAAGTAATTTATTTTTATAATGGGGTTTAGCTGCTTTTCACGGCTGTGTTTATGCGGATTTACACCCACTTGACTCACTTCCAGACAGATATCAATACATAGGTTTTAAGATTGTTACTAGTCACATATATTCTTGTGCGGTGAATAGGGGGTGTTGAGTCCAGTTCACTGAGCAAGGAGTAGGTCTTGTCTATTACATATTGGGTGTATGGAACGGTATCTGAGCGAATTTGAACCCCTTGTTTTATGCCTCACCCCACCTCACCTTTCCCGTTAAGCAGCCATAGTGTGTTTTCTAAACGTGTGACTCTGTTCTGTTTTGTGTTTCAGTTCAAGTGTAGCGGTTTTTACATTCCCTCTATAAGTGATAGCTTATGATAAGTGTCTTTTTCTGTGTGACTTATTTCACTTAGAATCGTCGTACCTAAATCCAATCATCTTGCTTCTCCTAGCCTTATGACATTGATTTCATGTCTGAGTGATATTCCATTGTACATAAGGACCACAACTTCTTTATCCATTTTTCTCTTTCCTGGGATATTTAAGGTGTCATGAAGTGGAGGTTCTTGTCAACAGAGCAGCCCGAAACTTTGGGGTGCCTGTGTCTTGCTGATTTTTAGTTTTCCCAGTTTATACGCCCATGAGTGGAAGTGCCATATGCTCCCTAAACTGTGTTTTTTCGATGTTTCAGGGCACACCGTACTCTTCTCCAGAGTGGCTGTTGGCAATTTACATCCCACCCATCAGCGTAGCAAGGCTGCCATTTCTCCATGGCCTGTCCTGCATTTCTGGTTTTGACACTTTTTGCAGCATGGCCCTTTTGACCGATGGGAAGCGAGACTTCTTTGTAGTGCTGATTTGCCTTTCCAGGTTGCTTGGTTGGCCAAAAAGGGCGTATGCGTTTTTTCCTGAATATATTCAGGAAAAAACGCATACGCCCTTTTTGGCCAAGGGCATCATTGTCGACGTTTTGCCGCTTTTCATGTGCTTTAAAGGCGATTCGAATCTACCTCCTGAAAACTGTTTCCTGCAACTCTGCCTTGCTTTCAAATCCTCTTCGTTGCCTTCCCTCAATATATTTGTGGACGAGAGTTATCATTTATAACTCTGCAGGTTTGTGAATTGCAGTGCCCATGTGCTGCATTTATCAACTGGCTTTTTTGGGAGCTGGCCGCAGAAGCGCGGGATTGCCTCAGGCCCTATTCTGGTTCCGGGCGGCAGGCTGAGCCTGTGGTTAATTCTTCTTCCTGATGGGAAAATAGAGTGACCTCTGCCTGTCCCAACACCTAGATCTAGTCTCTCATTGGTTGCCCCTCTTCCCATTCATCCTTAGGACAAATTGCAACCTGTATGGAACAGGAGGTTAAAGGTGCTGATTCTCCAAGTAGGGAGATTGCTAGTAAAGTAGCTGGAATGGGGAACCCGAGCACACGGAGTTGAGAAATGAGGTGCGTTTTAGAAACTTTCCCAATCTCACGGTGTACCATCTTCTGGGTTTCTCATGCATGTTTTCGATGTAGGAAGATGCCTTTGAACCTGGAGATTTGGGACCCATGGGATGGGTACCACGCAGTATTACTTTAAAGCGTCTGCATTTGCTCACCCAACCACACCAAACCTCTCAGCCCCAAGAGTGTCCACCCTTATGTCTCATCCAGCTGTGGGTCTAGATATGGTCAATCCAGGTTGCGTCACAGCCCCTGAATGAATTTTGTAAGAATTTCTCTCTCTTTCACTGTCTTTGTTTCATGGGTTTTTAAAACTAATTTATTTTTATAATGGGGTTTAGCTGCTTTTCACGGCTGTGTTTATGCGGCTTTACACCCACTTGACTCACTTCCAGAGAGATATCAATACATAAGTTTTACGATTCTCACTAGTCAGATATATTCTTGTGTGGTGAATAGGGGGTGTTGAGTCCAGTTCACTGAGCAAGGAGTAGGTCTTGTCTATTACATATTGGGTGTATGGAACGGTATCTGAGCTAATTTGAAACCCTTGTTTTATGCATCACCCCACGTCACCTTTCCCGTTAAGCAGCCATAGTGTGTTTTCTAAATGTGTGACTCTGTTTTGATTTGTAATTCAGTTCAATTGTAGCGTTTTTTACATTCCCTTTATAAGTGATAGCTTTTGATAAGTGTATTTTTCTGTGTGACTTATTTCACTTAGAGTCGTCGTACCTAAATCCACTCATCATGCTGCTACTAGCCTTATGACACTGATTTCATGGCTGAGTGATATTCCATTGTACATAAGGACCACGACTTCTTTATCCATTTTTCTCCTTCCTGGGATATTTAAGGTTTCGTGAAGTGGAGGTTCTTGTCAACAGAGCAGCCCTAAACTTTGGGGTGCCTGAGTCTTGCTGATTTTTAGTTTTCCCAATTTATACGCCCATGAGTGGAAGTGCCCTATGCTCCATAAACTTTGTTTTTTCGATGTTTCAGGCCACACCGTACACTTCTCCAGAGTGGCTGTTGGCAATTTACATCCCGCCCATCAGCGTGGCAAGGCTCCCATTTCTCCATGGCCTGTCCTGCATTTGTGGTTTTGACACTTTTTTCAGCATGGCCCTTTTGACCCATGGGAAGCGAGACTTCTTTGTAGCGCTGATTTGCCTTTCCAGGTTGCTTGGTTGGCCAAAAAGGGCGTATGCGTTTTTTCCTGAATATATTCAGGAAAAAACGCATACGCCCTTTTTGGCCAAGGGCATCATTTTCCACGTTTTGCCGCTTTTCATGTGCTTGAAAGGCGATTCGAATCTACCTCCTGAAACCTGTTTCATGCAACTCTGCCTTGCTTTCAAATCCTCTTCGTTGCCTTCCCTCAATATATTTGTGGACGAGAGTTATCATTTATAACTCTGCAGGTTTGTGAATTGCAGTGCCCATGTGCTCCATTTTTCAACTGGCTTTTTTCGGAGCTGGCCGCAGAAGCGCGGGATTGCCTCAGGCACTAATCTGGTTCCCGGCGGCAGGCTGAGCCTGTGCTTAATTCTTCTTCCTGATGGGAAAATAGAGTGACCTGTGCCTGTCCCAACACCTAGATGTAGTCTCTCATTGGTTGCCCCTCTTCCCGTTCATCCTCAGGACAAATTGCAACCTGTACAGAACAGGAGGTTAAAGGTGTTGATTCTCCAAGTAGGGAGATTGCTAGTAAAGTAGCTGGAATGGCAAACCCGAGCACAAGGAGATGAGAAATGAGGTGCGTTTTAGAAACCTTTCAAAATCACACGGTGTACCATCTTCTGAGTTTCTCATGCATGTTTTCGATGTAGGAAGATGCCCTTGAACCTGGAGACTTGGGACCCATGGGATGGGTACCACGCAGTATTACTTTAAAGGGTCTGCGTTTGCTCACCCAACCTAACCCAACCTTTCAGCCCCAAGAGTGTCCACCCTTATGTCTCATCCACATGAGCGTGTAGATATGGTCAATCCAGGTTGCATCACAGCCTCTGAACGAATTTTGTAAGAATTTCTCTCTCTTTCAGTGTCTTTGTTTTACGGGTTTTTAAAAGTAATTTATTTTTATAATGGGGTTTAGTTGCTTTTCACGGCTGTGTTTATGCGGCTTTACACCCACTTGACTCACTTCCAGACATATATCAATACATAGGTTTTAAGATTCTTACTAGTCACCTATATTCTTGTGCGGTGAATAGGGGGTGTTGAGTCCAGTTCACTGAGCAAGGAGTAGGTCTTGTCTATTACATATTGGGTGTATGGAACGGTATCTGAGCGAATTTGAACCCCTTGTTTTATGCATCACCCCACCTCACCTTTCCCGTTAAGCAGCCATAGTGTGTTTTCTAAACGTGTGACTCTGTTCTGTTTTGTAATTCAGTTCAAGTGTATCGGTTTTTACATTCCCTCTATAAGTGATAGCTTATGATAAGTGTCTTTTTCTGTGTGACTTATTTCACTTAGAATCGTCGTACCTAACTCCACTCATCTTGCTTCTACTAGCCTTATGACATTGATTTCATGTCTGAGTGATATTCCATTGTACATAAGGACCACGACTTCTTTATCCATTTTTCTCTTTCCTGGGATATTTAAGTTGTCATGAAGTGGAGGTTCTTGTCAACAGAGCAGCCCTAAACTTTGGGGTGCCTGTGTCTTGCTGATTTTTCTTTTTCCCAATTTATACGCCCATGAGTGGACGTGCCCTACGCTCCCTAAGCTGTGTTTTTTCGATGTTTCCGGACACACCATACACTTCTCCAGAGTGGCTGCTGGCAATTAACATCCCGCCCATCAGCGTAGCAAGGCTGCCATTTCTCCATGGCCTGTCCTGCATTTCTGGTTTTGACACTTTTTGCAGCATGACCCTTTTGACCGATGGGAAGCGAGACTTCTTTGTAGCGCTGATTTGCCTTTCCAGGTTGCTTGGTTGGCCAAAAAGGGCGTATGCGTTTTTTCCTGAATATATTCAGGAAAAAACGCATACGCCCTTTTTGGCCAAGGGCATCATTGTCGACGTTTTGCCGCTTTTCATGTGCTTTAAAGCGATTCGAATCTACCTCCTGAAACCTGTTTCCTGCAATTCTGCCTTGCTTTCAAATCCTCTTCATTGCCTTCCCTCAATATATTTGTGGACGAGAGTTATCGTTTATAACTCAGCATGTTTGTGAATGGCAGTGCCCCTGAGCTCCATTTTTCAACTGTCTTTTTTGGGAGCTGGCCGCAAAAGCACGGGATTGCCTCAGGCCCTATTCTGGTTCCTGGCAGCAGGCTGAGCCTGTGGTTAATTCTTCTTCCTGATGGGAAAATAGAGTGACCTGTGCCTGTCCCAAAACCTAGATCTAGTCTCTCATTGGTTGCCCCTCTTCCCGTTCATCCTCAGGACAAATTGCAACCTGTAGGGAACAGGAGGTTAAAGGTGCTGATTCTCCAAGTAATTTGATTGCTAGTAAAGTAGCTGGAAAGGCGAACCCGAGCACAAGGAGATGAGAAATGGGATGTGTTTTAGAAACCTTTCAAAATCACACGGTGTACCATCTTCTGAGTTTCTCATGCATGTTTTCGATGTAGGAAGATGCCCTTGAACCTGGAGATTTGGGACCCATGGGATGGGTATCACGCAGTATTACTTTAAAGGGTCTGCGTTTGCTCACCCCACCTCTCAGCCCCAAGAGTGTCCACCCTTATGTCTCATCCAGCTGTGGGTCTAAATATGGTCAATCCAGGTGGCATCACAGCCCCTGAACGAATTTTGTAAGAATTTCTCTCTCTTTCACTGTCTTTGTTTTACGGGTTTTTAAAAGTAATTTATTTTTATAATGGGGTTTAGCTGCTTTTCACGGCTGTGTTTATGCAGATTTACACCCACTTGACTCACTTTCAGACAGATATCAATACATAGGTATTAAGATTGTTACTAGTCACATATATTCTTGTGCGGTGAATAGGGGGTGTTGAGTCCAGTTCACGGAGCAAGGAGTAGGTCTTGTCTATTACATATTGGGTGTATGGAACGGTATCTGAGCAAATTTGAACCCCTTGTTTTATGCATCACCCCACCTCACCTTTCCCGTTAAGCAGCCATAGTGTGTTTTCTAATCGTGTGACTCTGTTCTGTTTTGTAATTCAGTTCAAGTGTAGCGGTTTTTACATTCCCTCTATAAGTGATAGCTTATGATAAGTGTCTTTTTCTGTGTGACTTATTTCACTTAGAATCGTCGTACCTAACTCCACTCATCTTGCTTCTACTAGCCTTATGACATTGATTTCATGTCTGAGTGATATTCCATTGTACATAAGGACCACGACTTCTTTATCCATTTTTCTCTTTCCTGGGATATTTAAGGTGTCATGAAGTGGAGGTTCTTGTCAACAGAGCAGCCCTAAACTTTGGGGTGCCTGTGTCTTGCTGATTTTTCTTTTTCCCAATTTATACGCCCATGAGTGGACGTGCCGTACGCTCCCTAAGCTGTGTTTTTTCGATGTTTCAGGACACACCATACACTTCTCCAGAGTGGCTGCTGGCAATTAACATCCCGCCCATCAGCGTAGCAAGGCTGCCATTTCTCCATGGCCTGTCCTGCATTTCTGGTTTTGACACTTTTTGCAGCATGACCCTTTTGACCGATGGGAAGCGAGACTTCTTTGTAGCGCTGATTTGCCTTTCCAGGTTGCTTGGTTGGCCAAAAAGGGCGTATGCGTTTTTTCCTGAATATATTCAGGAAAAAACGCCTACGCCCTTTTTGGCCAAGGGCATCATTGTCCACGTTTTGCCGCTTTTCATGTGCTTTAAAGGCGATTCGAATCTACCTCCTGAAACCTGTTTCCTGCAACTCTGCCTTGCTTTCAAATCCTCTTCGTTGCCTTCCCTCAATATATTTGTGGACGAGAGTTATCATTTATAACTCTGCAGGTTTGTGAATTGCAGTGCCCATGTGCTGCATTTATCAACTGGCTTTTTTGGGAGCTGGCCGCAGAAGCGCGGGATTGCCTCAGGCCCTATTCTGGTTCCGGGCGGCAGGCTGAGCCTGTGGTTAATTCTTCTTCCTGATGGGAAAATAGAGTGACCTCTGCCTGTCCCAACACCTAGATCTAGTCTCTCATTGGTTGCCCCTCTTCCCATTCATCCTTAGGACAAATTGCAACCTGTATGGAACAGGAGGTTAAAGGTGCTGATTCTCCAAGTAGGGAGATTGCTAGTAAAGTAGCTGGAATGGGGAACCCGAGCACACGGAGTTGAGAAATGAGGTGCGTTTTAGAAACTTTCCCAATCTCACGGTGTACCATCTTCTGGGTTTCTCATGCATGTTTTCGATGTAGGAAGATGCCTTTGAACCTGGAGATTTGGGACCCATGGGATGGGTACCACGCAGTATTACTTTAAAGCGTCTGCATTTGCTCACCCAACCACACCAAACCTCTCAGCCCCAAGAGTGTCCACCCTTATGTCTCATCCAGCTGTGGGTCTAGATATGGTCAATCCAGGTTGCGTCACAGCCCCTGAATGAATTTTGTAAGAATTTCTCTCTCTTTCACTGTCTTTGTTTCATGGGTTTTTAAAACTAATTTATTTTTATAATGGGGTTTAGCTGCTTTTCACGGCTGTGTTTATGCGGCTTTACACCCACTTGACTCACTTCCAGAGAGATATCAATACATAAGTTTTACGATTCTCACTAGTCAGATATATTCTTGTGTGGTGAATAGGGGGTGTTGAGTCCAGTTCACTGAGCAAGGAGTAGGTCTTGTCTATTACATATTGGGTGTATGGAACGGTATCTGAGCTAATTTGAAACCCTTGTTTTATGCATCACCCCACGTCACCTTTCCCGTTAAGCAGCCATAGTGTGTTTTCTAAATGTGTGACTCTGTTTTGATTTGTAATTCAGTTCAATTGTAGCGTTTTTTACATTCCCTTTATAAGTGATAGCTTTTGATAAGTGTATTTTTCTGTGTGACTTATTTCACTTAGAGTCGTCGTACCTAAATCCACTCATCATGCTGCTACTAGCCTTATGACATTGATTTCATGGCTGAGTGATATTCCATTGTACATAAGGACCACGACTTCTTTATCCATTTTTCTCCTTCCTGGGATATTTAAGGTTTCGTGAAGTGGAGGTTCTTGTCAACAGAGCAGCCCTAAACTTTGGGGTGCCTGAGTCTTGCTGATTTTTAGTTTTCCCAATTTATACGCCCATGAGTGGAAGTGCCCTATGCTCCATAAACTTTGTTTTTTCGATGTTTCAGGCCACACCGTACACTTCTCCAGAGTGGCTGTTGGCAATTTACATCCCGCCCATCAGCGTGGCAAGGCTCCCATTTCTCCATGGCCTGTCCTGCATTTGTGGTTTTGACACTTTTTTCAGCATGGCCCTTTTGACCCATGGGAAGCGAGACTTCTTTGTAGCGCTGATTTGCCTTTCCAGGTTGCTTGGTTGGCCAAAAAGGGCGTATGCGTTTTTTCCTGAATATATTCAGGAAAAAACGCATACGCCCTTTTTGGCCAAGGGCATCATTTTCCACGTTTTGCCGCTTTTCATGTGCTTGAAAGGCGATTCGAATCTACCTCCTGAAACCTGTTTCATGCAACTCTGCCTTGCTTTCAAATCCTCTTCGTTGCCTTCCCTCAATATATTTGTGGACGAGAGTTATCATTTATAACTCTGCAGGTTTGTGAATTGCAGTGCCCATGTGCTCCATTTTTCAACTGGCTTTTTTCGGAGCTGGCCGCAGAAGCGCGGGATTGCCTCAGGCACTAATCTGGTTCCCGGCGGCAGGCTGAGCCTGTGCTTAATTCTTCTTCCTGATGGGAAAATAGAGTGACCTGTGCCTGTCCCAACACCTAGATGTAGTCTCTCATTGGTTGCCCCTCTTCCCGTTCATCCTCAGGACAAATTGCAACCTGTACAGAACAGGAGGTTAAAGGTGTTGATTCTCCAAGTAGGGAGATTGCTAGTAAAGTAGCTGGAATGGCAAACCCGAGCACAAGGAGATGAGAAATGAGGTGCGTTTTAGAAACCTTTCAAAATCACACGGTGTACCATCTTCTGAGTTTCTCATGCATGTTTTCGATGTAGGAAGATGCCCTTGAACCTGGAGACTTGGGACCCATGGGATGGGTACCACGCAGTATTACTTTAAAGGGTCTGCGTTTGCTCACCCAACCTAACCCAACCTTTCAGCCCCAAGAGTGTCCACCCTTATGTCTCATCCACATGAGCGTGTAGATATGGTCAATCCAGGTTGCATCACAGCCTCTGAACGAATTTTGTAAGAATTTCTCTCTCTTTCACTGTCTTTGTTTTACGGGTTTTTAAAAGTAATTTATTTTTATAATGGGGTTTAGTTGCTTTTCACGGCTGTGTTTATGCGGCTTTACACCCACTTGACTCACTTCCAGACATATATCAATACATAGGTTTTAAGATTCTTACTAGTCACCTATATTCTTGTGCGGTGAATAGGGGGTGTTGAGTCCAGTTCACTGAGCAAGGAGTAGGTCTTGTCTATTACATATTGGGTGTATGGAACGGTATCTGAGCGAATTTGAACCCCTTGTTTTATGCATCACCCCACCTCACCTTTCCCGTTAAGCAGCCATAGTGTGTTTTCTAAACGTGTGACTCTGTTCTGTTTTGTAATTCAGTTCAAGTGTATCGGTTTTTACATTCCCTCTATAAGTGATAGCTTATGATAAGTGTCTTTTTCTGTGTGACTTATTTCACTTAGAATCGTCGTACCTAACTCCACTCATCTTGCTTCTACTAGCCTTATGACATTGATTTCATGTCTGAGTGATATTCCATTGTACATAAGGACCACGACTTCTTTATCCATTTTTCTCTTTCCTGGGATATTTAAGTTGTCATGAAGTGGAGGTTCTTGTCAACAGAGCAGCCCTAAACTTTGGGGTGCCTGTGTCTTGCTGATTTTTCTTTTTCCCAATTTATACGCCCATGAGTGGACGTGCCCTACGCTCCCTAAGCTGTGTTTTTTCGATGTTTCCGGACACACCATACACTTCTCCAGAGTGGCTGCTGGCAATTAACATCCCGCCCATCAGCGTAGCAAGGCTGCCATTTCTCCATGGCCTGTCCTGCATTTCTGGTTTTGACACTTTTTGCAGCATGACCCTTTTGACCGATGGGAAGCGAGACTTCTTTGTAGCGCTGATTTGCCTTTCCAGGTTGCTTGGTTGGCCAAAAAGGGCGTATGCGTTTTTTCCTGAATATATTCAGGAAAAAACGCATACGCCCTTTTTGGCCAAGGGCATCATTGTCGACGTTTTGCCGCTTTTCATGTGCTTTAAAGCGATTCGAATCTACCTCCTGAAACCTGTTTCCTGCAATTCTGCCTTGCTTTCAAATCCTCTTCATTGCCTTCCCTCAATATATTTGTGGACGAGAGTTATCGTTTATAACTCAGCATGTTTGTGAATGGCAGTGCCCCTGAGCTCCATTTTTCAACTGTCTTTTTTGGGAGCTGGCCGCAAAAGCACGGGATTGCCTCAGGCCCTATTCTGGTTCCTGGCAGCAGGCTGAGCCTGTGGTTAATTCTTCTTCCTGATGGGAAAATAGAGTGACCTGTGCCTGTCCCAAAACCTAGATCTAGTCTCTCATTGGTTGCCCCTCTTCCCGTTCATCCTCAGGACAAATTGCAACCTGTAGGGAACAGGAGGTTAAAGGTGCTGATTCTCCAAGTAATTTGATTGCTAGTAAAGTAGCTGGAAAGGCGAACCCGAGCACAAGGAGATGAGAAATGGGATGTGTTTTAGAAACCTTTCAAAATCACACGGTGTACCATCTTCTGAGTTTCTCATGCATGTTTTCGATGTAGGAAGATGCCCTTGAACCTGGAGATTTGGGACCCATGGGATGGGTATCACGCAGTATTACTTTAAAGGGTCTGCGTTTGCTCACCCCACCTCTCAGCCCCAAGAGTGTCCACCCTTATGTCTCATCCAGCTGTGGGTCTAAATATGGTCAATCCAGGTGGCATCACAGCCCCTGAACGAATTTTGTAAGAATTTCTCTCTCTTTCACTGTCTTTGTTTTACGGGTTTTTAAAAGTAATTTATTTTTATAATGGGGTTTAGCTGCTTTTCACGGCTGTGTTTATGCAGATTTACACCCACTTGACTCACTTTCAGACAGATATCAATACATAGGTATTAAGATTGTTACTAGTCACATATATTCTTGTGCGGTGAATAGGGGGTGTTGAGTCCAGTTCACGGAGCAAGGAGTAGGTCTTGTCTATTACATATTGGGTGTATGGAACGGTATCTGAGCAAATTTGAACCCCTTGTTTTATGCATCACCCCACCTCACCTTTCCCGTTAAGCAGCCATAGTGTGTTTTCTAATCGTGTGACTCTGTTCTGTTTTGTAATTCAGTTCAAGTGTAGCGGTTTTTACATTCCCTCTATAAGTGATAGCTTATGATAAGTGTCTTTTTCTGTGTGACTTATTTCACTTAGAATCGTCGTACCTAACTCCACTCATCTTGCTTCTACTAGCCTTATGACATTGATTTCATGTCTGAGTGATATTCCATTGTACATAAGGACCACGACTTCTTTATCCATTTTTCTCTTTCCTGGGATATTTAAGGTGTCATGAAGTGGAGGTTCTTGTCAACAGAGCAGCCCTAAACTTTGGGGTGCCTGTGTCTTGCTGATTTTTCTTTTTCCCAATTTATACGCCCATGAGTGGACGTGCCGTACGCTCCCTAAGCTGTGTTTTTTCGATGTTTCAGGACACACCATACACTTCTCCAGAGTGGCTGCTGGCAATTAACATCCCGCCCATCAGCGTAGCAAGGCTGCCATTTCTCCATGGCCTGTCCTGCATTTCTGGTTTTGACACTTTTTGCAGCATGACCCTTTTGACCGATGGGAAGCGAGACTTCTTTGTAGCGCTGATTTGCCTTTCCAGGTTGCTTGGTTGGCCAAAAAGGGCGTATGCGTTTTTTCCTGAATATATTCAGGAAAAAACGCCTACGCCCTTTTTGGCCAAGGGCATCATTGTCCACGTTTTGCCGCTTTTCATGTGCTTTAAAGGCGATTCGAATCTACCTCCTGAAACCTGTTTCCTGCAACTCTGCCTTGCTTTCAAATCCTCTTCGTTGCCTTCCCTCAATATATTTGTGGACGAGAGTTATCATTTATAACTCTGCAGGTTTGTGAATTGCAGTGCCCATGTGCTGCATTTATCAACTGGCTTTTTTGGGAGCTGGCCGCAGAAGCGCGGGATTGCCTCAGGCCCTATTCTGGTTCCGGGCGGCAGGCTGAGCCTGTGGTTAATTCTTCTTCCTGATGGGAAAATAGAGTGACCTCTGCCTGTCCCAACACCTAGATCTAGTCTCTCATTGGTTGCCCCTCTTCCCATTCATCCTTAGGACAAATTGCAACCTGTATGGAACAGGAGGTTAAAGGTGCTGATTCTCCAAGTAGGGAGATTGCTAGTAAAGTAGCTGGAATGGGGAACCCGAGCACACGGAGTTGAGAAATGAGGTGCGTTTTAGAAACTTTCCCAATCTCACGGTGTACCATCTTCTGGGTTTCTCATGCATGTTTTCGATGTAGGAAGATGCCTTTGAACCTGGAGATTTGGGACCCATGGGATGGGTACCACGCAGTATTACTTTAAAGCATCTGCATTTGCTCACCCAACCACACCAAACCTCTCAGCCCCAAGAGTGTCCACCCTTATGTCTCATCCAGCTGTGGGTCTAGATATGGTCAATCCAGGTTGCGTCACAGCCCCTGAATGAATTTTGTAAGAATTTCTCTCTCTTTCACTGTCTTTGTTTCATGGGTTTTTAAAACTAATTTATTTTTATAATGGGGTTTAGCTGCTTTTCACGGCTGTGTTTATGCGGCTTTACACCCACTTGACTAACTTCCAGAGAGATATCAATACATAAGTTTTACGATTCTCACTAGTCAGATATATTCTTGTGTGGTGAATAGGGGGTGTTGAGTCCAGTTCACTGAGCAAGGAGTAGGTCTTGTCTATTACATATTGGGTGTATGGAACGGTATCTGAGCTAATTTGAAACCCTTGTTTTATGCATCACCCCACGTCACCTTTCCCGTTAAGCAGCCATAGTGTGTTTTCTAAATGTGTGACTCTGTTTTGATTTGTAATTCAGTTCAATTGTAGCGTTTTTTACATTCCCTTTATAAGTGATAGCTTTTGATAAGTGTATTTTTCTGTGTGACTTATTTCACTTAGAGTCGTCGTACCTAAATCCACTCATCATGCTGCTACTAGCCTTATGACATTGATTTCATGGCTGAGTGATATTCCATTGTACATAAGGACCACGACTTCTTTATCCATTTTTCTCCTTCCTGGGATATTTAAGGTTTCGTGAAGTGGAGGTTCTTGTCAACAGAGCAGCCCTAAACTTTGGGGTGCCTGAGTCTTGCTGATTTTTAGTTTTCCCAATTTATACGCCCATGAGTGGAAGTGCCCTATGCTCCATAAACTTTGTTTTTTCGATGTTTCAGGCCACACCGTACACTTCTCCAGAGTGGCTGTTGGCAATTTACATCCCGCCCATCAGCGTGGCAAGGCTCCCATTTCTCCATGGCCTGTCCTGCATTTGTGGTTTTGACACTTTTTTCAGCATGGCCCTTTTGACCCATGGGAAGCGAGACTTCTTTGTAGCGCTGATTTGCCTTTCCAGGTTGCTTGGTTGGCCAAAAAGGGCGTATGCGTTTTTTCCTGAATATATTCAGGAAAAAACGCATACGCCCTTTTTGGCCAAGGGCATCATTTTCCACGTTTTGCCGCTTTTCATGTGCTTGAAAGGCGATTCGAATCTACCTCCTGAAACCTGTTTCATGCAACTCTGCCTTGCTTTCAAATCCTCTTCGTTGCCTTCCCTCAATATATTTGTGGACGAGAGTTATCATTTATAACTCTGCAGGTTTGTGAATTGCAGTGCCCATGTGCTCCATTTTTCAACTGGCTTTTTTCGGAGCTGGCCGCAGAAGCGCGGGATTGCCTCAGGCACTAATCTGGTTCCCGGCGGCATGCTGAGCCTGTGCTTAATTCTTCTTCCTGATGGGAAAATAGAGTGACCTGTGCCTGTCCCAACACCTAGATGTAGTCTCTCATTGGTTGCCCCTCTTCCCGTTCATCCTCAGGACAAATTGCAACCTGTACAGAACAGGAGGTTAAAGGTGTTGATTCTCCAAGTAGGGAGATTGCTAGTAAAGTAGCTGGAATGGCAAACCCGAGCACAAGGAGATGAGAAATGAGGTGCGTTTTAGAAACCTTTCAAAATCACACGGTGTACCATCTTCTGAGTTTCTCATGCATGTTTTCGATGTAGGAAGATGCCCTTGAACCTGGAGACTTGGGACCCATGGGATGGGTACCACGCAGTATTACTTTAAAGGGTCTGCGTTTGCTCACCCAACCTAACCCAACCTTTCAGCCCCAAGAGTGTCCACCCTTATGTCTCATCCACATGAGCGTGTAGATATGGTCAATCCAGGTTGCATCACAGCCTCTGAACGAATTTTGTAAGAATTTCTCTCTCTTTCACTGTCTTTGTTTTACGGGTTTTTAAAAGTAATTTATTTTTATAATGGGGTTTAGTTGCTTTTCACGGCTGTGTTTATGCGGCTTTACACCCACTTGACTCACTTCCAGACATATATCAATACATAGGTTTTAAGATTCTTACTAGTCACCTATATTCTTGTGCGGTGAATAGGGGGTGTTGAGTCCAGTTCACTGAGCAAGGAGTAGGTCTTGTCTATTACATATTGGGTGTATGGAACGGTATCTGAGCGAATTTGAACCCCTTGTTTTATGCATCACCCCACCTCACCTTTCCCGTTAAGCAGCCATAGTGTGTTTTCTAAACGTGTGACTCTGTTCTGTTTTGTAATTCAGTTCAAGTGTATCGGTTTTTACATTCCCTCTATAAGTGATAGCTTATGATAAGTGTCTTTTTCTGTGTGACTTATTTCACTTAGAATCGTCGTACCTAACTCCACTCATCTTGCTTCTACTAGCCTTATGACATTGATTTCATGTCTGAGTGATATTCCATTGTACATAAGGACCACGACTTCTTTATCCATTTTTCTCTTTCCTGGGATATTTAAGTTGTCATGAAGTGGAGGTTCTTGTCAACAGAGCAGCCCTAAACTTTGGGGTGCCTGTGTCTTGCTGATTTTTCTTTTTCCCAATTTATACGCCCATGAGTGGACGTGCCCTACGCTCCCTAAGCTGTGTTTTTTCGATGTTTCCGGACACACCATACACTTCTCCAGAGTGGCTGCTGGCAATTAACATCCCGCCCATCAGCGTAGCAAGGCTGCCATTTCTCCATGGCCTGTCCTGCATTTCTGGTTTTGACACTTTTTGCAGCATGACCCTTTTGACCGATGGGAAGCGAGACTTCTTTGTAGCGCTGATTTGCCTTTCCAGGTTGCTTGGTTGGCCAAAAAGGGCGTATGCGTTTTTTCCTGAATATATTCAGGAAAAAACGCATACGCCCTTTTTGGCCAAGGGCATCATTGTCGACGTTTTGCCGCTTTTCATGTGCTTTAAAGCGATTCGAATCTACCTCCTGAAACCTGTTTCCTGCAATTCTGCCTTGCTTTCAAATCCTCTTCATTGCCTTCCCTCAATATA
This sequence comes from Eschrichtius robustus, assembly GCF_028021215.1. Taxonomy (NCBI): domain Eukaryota; kingdom Metazoa; phylum Chordata; class Mammalia; order Artiodactyla; family Eschrichtiidae; genus Eschrichtius; species Eschrichtius robustus. The sequence continues at coordinate 4,539,247 of NW_027175257.1, forward strand.
TTTGTGGACGAGAGTTATCGTTTATAACTCAGCATCTTTGTGAATGGCAGTGCCCCTGAGCTCCATTTTTCAACTGTCTTTTTTGGGAGCTGGCCGCAAAAGCACGGGATTGCCTCAGGCCCTATTCTGGTTCCTGGCAGCAGGCTGAGCCTGTGGTTAATTCTTCTTCCTGATGGGAAAATAGAGTGACCTGTGCCTGTCCCAAAACCTAGATCTAGTCTCTCATTGGTTGCCCCTCTTCCCGTTCATCCTCAGGACAAATTGCAACCTGTAGGGAACAGGAGGTTAAAGGTGCTGATTCTCCAAGTAATTTGATTGCTAGTAAAGTAGCTGGAAAGGCGAACCCGAGCACAAGGAGATGAGAAATGGGATGTGTTCTAGAAACCTTTCAAAATCACACGGTGTACCATCTTCTGAGTTTCTCATGCATGTTTTCGATGTAGGAAGATGCCCTTGAACCTGGAGATTTGGGACCCATGGGATGGGTATCACGCAGTATTACTTTAAAGGGTCTGCGTTTGCTCACCCCACCTCTCAGCCCCAAGAGTGTCCACCCTTATGTCTCATCCAGCTGTGGGTCTAAATATGGTCAATCCAGGTGGCATCACAGCCCCTGAACGAATTTTGTAAGAATTTCTCTCTCTTTCACTGTCTTTGTTTTACGGGTTTTTAAAAGTAATTTATTTTTATAATGGGGTTTAGCTGCTTTTCACGGCTGTGTTTATGCAGATTTACACCCACTTGACTCACTTTCAGACAGATATCAATACATAGGTATTAAGATTGTTACTAGTCACATATATTCTTGTGCGGTGAATAGGGGGTGTTGAGTCCAGTTCACGGAGCAAGGAGTAGGTCTTGTCTATTACATATTGGGTGTATGGAACGGTATCTGAGCAAATTTGAACCCCTTGTTTTATGCATCACCCCACCTCACCTTTCCCGTTAAGCAGCCATAGTGTGTTTTCTAATCGTGTGACTCTGTTCTGTTTTGTAATTCAGTTCAAGTGTAGCGGTTTTTACATTCCCTCTATAAGTGATAGCTTATGATAAGTGTCTTTTTCTGTGTGACTTATTTCACTTAGAATCGTCGTACCTAACTCCACTCATCTTGCTTCTACTAGCCTTATGACATTGATTTCATGTCTGAGTGATATTCCATTGTACATAAGGACCACGACTTCTTTATCCATTTTTCTCTTTCCTGGGATATTTAAGGTGTCATGAAGTGGAGGTTCTTGTCAACAGAGCAGCCCTAAACTTTGGGGTGCCTGTGTCTTGCTGATTTTTCTTTTTCCCAATTTATACGCCCATGAGTGGACGTGCCGTACGCTCCCTAAGCTGTGTTTTTTCGATGTTTCAGGACACACCATACACTTCTCCAGAGTGGCTGCTGGCAATTAACATCCCGCCCATCAGCGTAGCAAGGCTGCCATTTCTCCATGGCCTGTCCTGCATTTCTGGTTTTGACACTTTTTGCAGCATGACCCTTTTGACCGATGGGAAGCGAGACTTCTTTGTAGCGCTGATTTGCCTTTCCAGGTTGCTTGGTTGGCCAAAAAGGGCGTATGCGTTTTTTCCTGAATATATTCAGGAAAAAACGCCTACGCCCTTTTTGGCCAAGGGCATCATTGTCCACGTTTTGCCGCTTTTCATGTGCTTTAAAGGCGATTCGAATCTACCTCCTGAAACCTGTTTCCTGCAATTCTGCCTTGCTTTCAAATCCTCTTCGTTGCCTTCCCTCAATATATTTGTGGACGAGAGTTATCATTTATAACTCAGCAGGTTTGTGAATGGCAGTGCCCCTGAGCTCCATTTTTCAACTGTCTTGTTTGGGAGCTGGCCGCAAAAGCACGGGATTGCCTCAGGCCCTATTCTGGTTCCCGGCGGCAGGCTGAGCCTGTGGTTAATTCTTCTTCCTGATGGGAAAATAGAGTGACCTGTGCCTGTCCCAACACCTAGATCTAGTCTCTCATTGGTTGCCCCTCTTCCCGTTCATCCTCAGGACAAATTGCAACCTGTACGGAACAGGAGGTTAAAGGTGCTGATTCTCCAAGTAGGGAGATTGCTAGTGAAGTAGCTGGAATGGCGAACCCGAGCACAAGGAAATGAGAAATGAGGTGCGTTTTAGAAACCTTTCAAAATCACACGGTGTACCTTCTTCTGGGTTCCTCATGCAAGATTTCGATGTAGGAAGATGCCCTTGAACCTGGAGATTGGGGACCCATGGGATGGGTACCATGCAGTATTACTTTAAAGGGTCTGCGTTTTCTCACCCAACCTCACCCAACCTCTCAGCCCCAAGAGTGTCCACCCTTATGTCTCATCCAGCTGTGGGTCTAGATATGGTCAATCCAGGTTGCAACACAGCCCCTGAACGAATTTTGTAAGAATTTCTCTCTCTTTCACTGTCTTTGTTTTACGGGTTTTTAAAAGTAATTTATTTTTATAATGGGGTTTAGCTGCTTTTCACGGCTGTGTTTATGCGGATTTACACCCACTTGACTCACTTTCAGACAGATATCAATACATAGGTTTTAAGATTGTTACTAGTCACATATATTCTTGTTCGGTGAATAGGGGGTGTTGAGTCCAGTTCACTGCGCAAAGAGTAGGTCTTGTCTATTACATATTGGGTGTATGGAACGGTATCTGAGCGAATTTGAAACCCTTGTTTTATGCATCACCCCACCTCACCTTTCCCGTTAAGCAGCCATAGTGTGTTTTCTAAACGTGTGACTCTGTTCTGTTTTGTAATTCAGTTCAAGTGTAGCGGTTTTTACATTCCCTCTATAAGTGATAGCTTATGATAAGTGTCTTTTTCTGTGTGACTTATTTCACTTAGAATCGTCGTACCTAACTCCACTCATCTTGCTTCTACTAGCCTTATGACATTGATTTCATGTCTGAGTGATATTCCATTGTACATAAGGACCACGACTTCTTTATCCATTTTTCTCTTTCCTGGGATATTTAAGTTGTCATGAAGTGGAGGTTCTTGTCAACAGAGCAGCCCTAAACTTTGGGGTGCCTGTGTCTTGCTGATTTTTAGTTTTCCCAATTTATACTCCCATGAGTGGACGTGCCCTATGCTCCATAAGCTGTTTTTTTTCGATGTTTCAGTACACACTGTACACTTCTCCAGAGTGGCTGTTGGCAATTTACATCCCGCTCATCAGCGTAGCAAGGCTGCCATTTCTCCATGGCCTGTCCTGCATTTCTGGTTTTGACACTTTTTGCAGCATGGCCCTTTTGACCGATGGGAAGCGAGACTTCTTTGTAGCGCTGATTTGCCTTTCCAGGTTGCTTGGTTGGCCAAAAAGGGCGTATGCGTTTTTTCCTGAATATATTCAGGAAAAAACGCATACGCCCTTTTTGGACAAGGGCATCATTGTCGAACTTTTGCCGCTTTTCATGTGCTTTAAAGGCGATTCGAATCTACCTCCTGAAATCTGTTTTCTGCAATTCTGCCTTGCTTTCAAATCCTCTTCGTTGCCTTCCCTCAATATATCTGTGGATGAGAGTTATCATTTATAACTCTGCGGGTTTGTGAATTGCAGTGTCCCTGAGCTCCATTTTTCAACTCGCTTTTTTGGGAGCTGGCCGCAAAAGCGCGGGATTGCCTCAGGCCCTATTGTGCTTCTGGGCGGCAGGCTGAGCCTGTGATTAATTCTTCTTCCTGATGGGAAATTAGAGTGACCTGTGCCTGTCCCAACACCTAGATCTAGTCTCTCATTGGTTGCCCCTCTTCCCGTTCATCCTCAGGACAAATTGCAACCTGTACAGAACAGGAGGTTAAAGGTGCTGATTCTCCAAGTAGGGAGATTGCTAGTAAAGTAGCTGGAATGGCGAACCCGAGCACAAGGAGATGAGAAATGAGGTGCGTTTTAGAAACCTTTCAAAATCACACGGTGTACCATCTTCTGAGTTTCTCATGCATGTTTTCGATGTAGGAAAATGCCCTTGAACCTGGAGACTTGGGACCCATGGGATGGGTACCACGCAGTATTACTTTAAAGGGTCTGTGTTTGCTCACCCAACCTAACCCAAACTTTCAGCCCCAAGAGTGTCCACCCTTATGTCTCATCCACCTGTGCGTGTAGATATGGTCAATCCAGGTTGCATCACAGCCCCTGAACGAATTTTGTAAGAATTTCTCTCTCTTTCACTGTCTTTGTTTTACGGGTTTTTAAAAGTAATTTATTTTTATAATGGGGTTTAGTTGCTTTTCACGGCTGTGTTTATGCGGCTTTACACCCACTTGACTCACTTCCAGACATATATCAATACATAGGTTTTAAGATTCTTACTAGTCACCTATATTCTTGTGCGGTGAATAGGGGGTGTTGAGTCCAGTTCACTGAGCAAGGAGTAGGTCTTGTCTATTACATATTGGGTGTATGGAACGGTATCTGAGCGAATTTGAACCCCTTGTTTTATGCATCACCCCACCTCACCTTTCCCGTTAAGCAGCCATAGTGTGTTTTCTAAACGTGTGACTCTGTTCTGTTTTGTAATTTAGTTCAAGTGTAGCGGTTTTTACATTCCCTCTATAAGTGATAGCTTATGATAAGTGTCTTTTTCTGTGTGACTTATTTCACTTAGAATCGTCGTACCTAACTCCACTCATCTTGCTTCTACTAGCCTTATGACATTGATTTCATGTCTGAGTGATATTCCATTGTACATAAGGACCACGACTTCTTTATCCATTTTTCTCTTTCCTGGGATATTTAAGTTGTCATGAAGTGGAGGTTCTTGTCAACAGAGCAGCCCTAAACTTTGGGGTGCCTGTGTCTTGCTGATTTTTCTTTTTCCCAATTTATACGCCCATGAGTGGACGTGCCGTACGCTCCCTAAGCTGTGTTTTTTCGATGTTTCAGGACACACCATACACTTCTCCAGAGTGGCTGTTGGCAATTTACATCCCGCCCATCAGCGTAGCAAGGCTGCCATTTCTCCATGGCCTGTCCTGCATTTCTGGTTTTGACACTTTTTGCAGCATGGCCCTTTTGACCGATGGGAAGCGAGACTTCTTTGTAGCGCTGATTTGCCTTTCCAGGTTGCTTGGTTGGCCAAAAAGGGCGTATGCGTTTTTTCCTGAATATATTCAGGAAAAAACGCATACGCCCTTTTTGGCCAAGGGCATCATTGTCGACGTTTTGCCGCTTTTCATGTGCTTTAAAGGCGATTCGAATCTACCTCCTGAAACCTGTTTCCTGCAATTCTGCCTTGCTTTCAAATCCTCTTCGTTGCCTTCCCTCAATATATTTGTGGACGAGAGTTATCATTTATAACTCAGCAGGTTTGTGAATGGCAGTGCCCCTGAGCTCCATTTTTCAACTGTCTTGTTTGGGAGCTGGCCGCAAAAGCACGGGATTGCCTCAGGCCCTATTCTGGTTCCCGGCGGCAGGCTGAGCCTGTGGTTAATTCATCTTCCTGATGGGAAATTAGAGTGACCTGTGCCTGTCCCAACACCTAGATCTAGTCTCTCATTGGTTGCCCCTCTTCCCGTTCATCCTCAGGACAAATTGCAACCTGTACAGAACAGGAGGTTAAAGGTGCTGATTCTCCAAGTAGGGAGATTGCTAGTGAAGTAGCTGGAAACGCGAACCCGAGCACAAGGAGATGAGAAATGGGGTGTGTTTTAGAAACCTTTCAAAATCACACGGTGTACCATCTTCTGAGTTTCTCATGCATGTTTTCGATGTAGGAAGATGCCCTAGAACCTGGAGATTTGGGACCCATGGGATGGGTACCACGCAGTATTACTTTAAAGGGTCTGCACTTGCTCATCCAACATCACCCAACCTCTAAGCCCCAATAGTGTCCACCCTTATGTCTCATCCAGCTGTGGGTCCAGATATGGTCAGTCCAGATTGCATCACAGCCTCTGAACTAATTTTGTAAGAATTTCTCTCTCTTTCACTGTCTTTGTTTTACTGGTTTTTAAAAGTAATTTATTTTTATAATGGGGTTTAGCTGCTTTTCACCGCTGTGTTTATGCGGCTTTACACCCACTTGACTCACTTCCAGAGAGATATCAATACATAGGTTTTAAGATTCTTACTAGTCAGATATATACTTGTGCGGTGAATAGGGGGTGTTGAGTCCAGTTCACTGAGCAAGGAGTAGGTCTTGTCTATTACATATTGGGTGTATGGAACGGTATCTGAGCTAATATGAAACCCTTGTTTTATGCATCACCCCACCTCACCTTTCCCGTTAAGCAGCCATAGTGTGTTTTCTAAACGTGTGACTCTGTTCTGTTTTGTAATTCAGTTCAAGTGTAGCGGTTTTTACATTCCCTCTATAAGTGATAGCTTTTGATAAGTGTCTTTTTCTGTGTGACTTATTTCACTTAGAATCGTCGTACCTAAATCCACTCATCTTGCTTCTACTAGCCTTATGACATTGATTTCATGTCTGAGTGATATTCCATTGTACATAAGGACCACAACTTCTTTATCTATTTTTCTCTTTCCTGGGATATTTAAGGTGTCATGAAGTGGAGGTTCTTATCAACACAGCAGCCCTAAACTTTGGTGTGCCTGTGTCTTGCTGATTTTTAGTTTTCCCAATTTATACGCCCATGAGTGGTCGTGCCCTATGCTCCCTAACCTGTGTTTTTTCGATGTTTCAGGACACACCGTACAGTTCTCCAGAGTGGCTGTTGGCAATTTACATCCCTCCCATCAGCGTAGAAAGGCTGAAATTTCTACATGGCCTGTCCTGCATTTCTGGTTTTGACACTTTTTGCAGCATGGCCCTTTTGACCGATGGGAAGCGAGACTTCATTGTAGCGCTGATTTGCCTTTCCAGGTTGCTTGGTTGGCCAAAAAGGGCGTATGCGTTTTTTCCTGAATATATTCAGGAAAAAACGCATACGCCCTTTTTGGCCAAGGGCATCATTGTCGACGTTATGCCAATTTTCATGTGCTTTAAAGGTGATTCGAATCTACCTCCTGAAACCTGTTTCCTGCAATTCTGCGTTGCCTTCAAATCCTCTTCGTTGCCTTCCCTCAATATATTTGTGGACGAGAGTTATCATTTATAACTCAGCAGGTTTGTGAATTGCAGTGCCCCTGAGCTCCATTTTTCAACTGTCTTTTTTGGGAGCTGGCCGCAAAAGTTCGGGATTGCCTCAGGCCCTATTCTGGTTCCTGGCGGCAGGCTGAGCCTGTGGTTAATTCTTCTTCCTGATGGGAAAATAGAGTGACCTGTGCCTGTCCCAACACCTAGATCTAGTCTCTCATTGGTTGTCCCTCTTCCGTTTCATCCTCAGGACAAATTGCAACCTGTACAGAACAGGAGCTTAAAGGTGCTGATTCTCCAAGTAGGGAGATTGCTAGTAAAGTAGCTGGAAAGGCGAACCCGAGCACAAGGAGATGAGAAATGAGGTGCGTTTTAGAAAGCTTTCAAAATCACAGGGTGTACCATCTTCTGGGTTTCTCATGCATGTTTTCGATGTAGGAAGATGCCCTTGAACCTGGAGATTTGGGACCCATGGGATGGGTACCACGCAGTATTATTTAAAGGGTCTGCGTTTGCTCACCCAACCTCACCCAAACTCTCAGCCCCAAAAGTGTCCACCCTTATGTCTCATTCAGCTGTGGGTCTAGATATGGTCAATCCAGGTTGCATCACAGCCCCTGAACGAATTTTGTAAGAATTTCTCTCTCTTTCACTGTCTTTGTTTTACGGGTTTTTAAAAGTAATTTATTTTTATAATGGGGTTTAGCTGCTTTTCACGGCTGTGTTTATGCGGCTTTACACCCACTTGACTCACTTCCAGACAGATATCAATACATAGGTTTTAAGATTCTTACTAATCAGATATATTCTTGTGCGGTGAATAGGGGGTGTTGAGTCCAGTTCACTGAGCAAGGAGTAGGTCTTGTCTATTACATATTGGGTGTATGGAACGGTATCTGAGCGAATTTGAAACCCTTGTTTTATGCATCACCGCACCTCACCTTTTCCGTTAACAAGCCATAGTGTGTTTTCTAAACGTGTGACTCTGTTCTGTTTTGTAATTCAGTTCAAGTGTAGCGGTTTTTACATTCCCTCTATAAGTGATAGCTTATGATAAGTGTCTATTTCTGTGTGACTTATTTCACTTAGAATCGTCGTACCTAAATCCACTCATCTTGCTTCTACTAGCCTTATGACATTGATTTCATGTCTGAGTGATATTGCATTGTACATAAGGACCACAACTTCTTTATCCATTTTTCTCTTTCCTGGGATATTTAAGGTGTCATGAAGTGGAGGTTCTTGTCAACAGAGCAGCCCTAAACTTTGGGGTGCCTGTGTCTTGCTGATTTTTAGTTTTCAAAATTTATACGCCCATGAGTGGACGTGCCCTATGCTCCCTAAGCTGTGTTTTTTCGATGTTTCAGGCCTCACCGTACACTTCTCCAGAGTGGCTGTTGGCAATTTACATCCCGCCCATCAGCGTAGCAAGGCTCCAATTTCTCCATGGCCTGTCCTGCATTTGTGGTTTTGACACTTTTATCAGCATGGCCCTTTTGATGGATGGGAAGCGAGACTTCTTTGTAGCGCTGATTTGCCTTTCCAGGTTGCTTGGTTGGCCAAAAAGCGCGTATGCGTTTTTTCCTGAATATATTCAGGAAAAAACGCATACACCCTTTTTGGCCAAGGGCATCATTGTCGACGTTTTGCCGCTTTTCATGTGCTTTAAAGGCGATTCGAATCTACCTCCTGAAACCTGTTTCCTGCAATTCTGCCTTGCTTTCAAATCCTCTTCGTTGCCTTCCCTCAGTATATTTGTGGACGAGAGTTATCATTTATAACTCTGCAGGGTTGTGAATTGCAGTGCCCATGTGCTCCATTTTTCAACTGTCTTTTTTGGGAGCTGGCCGCAGAAGCACGGGATTGCCTCAGGCCCTATTCTGGTTCCGGGCGGCAGGCTGAGCCTGTGGTTAATTCTTCTTCCTGATGAGAAAATAGAGTGACCTGTGCCTGTCCCAAAACCTAGATCTAGTCTCTCATTGGCTGCCCCTCTTCCCGTTCATCCTCAGGACAAATTGCCACCTGTACGGAACAGGAGTTTAAAGGTGCTGATTCTGCAAGTAGGGAGATTGCTAGTGAAGTAGCTGGAATGGCGAACCCGAGCACAAGGAGATGAGAAATGAGGTGCGTTTTAGAAACCTTTCAAAATCACACGGTGTACCATCTTCTGGGTTCCTCATGCAAGTTTTCGATGTAGGAAGATGCCCTTGAACCTGGAGATTTGGGACCCATGGGATGGGTACCACGCAGTATTACCTTAAAGGGTCTGCGTTGGCTCACCCAACCTCACCAAAACTCTCAGCCCCAAGAATGTCCACCCTTATGTCTCATCCAGCTGTGGGTCTAGATATGTTCAATCCAGGTTGAGTCACAGCCCCTGAATGAATTTTGTAAGAATTTCTGTCTCTTTCACTGTCTTTGTTTCATGGGTTTTTAAAACTAATTTATTTTTATAATGGGATTTAGCTGCTTTTCACGGCTGTGTTTATGCGGCTTTACACCCACTTGACACACTTCCAGAGAGATATCAATACATAGGTTTTAAGATTCTTACTAGTCACATATATTCTTGTGCGGTGAATAGGGGGTGTTGAGTCCAGTTCACTGAGCAAGGAGTAGGTCTTGTCTATTACGTATTGGGTGTATGGAACGGTATCTGAGCTAATTTGAAACCCTTGTTTTATGCATCACCCCACCTCACCTTTCCCGTTAAGCAACCATAGTCTTTTTTCTAAATGTTTGACTTTGTTCTGTTTTTTAATTCAGTTCAAATGTAGCGGTTTTTACATTCCCTGTATAAGTTATAGCTTTTGATAAGTTTCTTTTTCTGTGTGACTTATTTCACTTAGAATTGTCGTACCTAAGTCCACCCATCTTGCTTCTACTTGCCTTATGACATTGATTTCATGGCTGAGTGATATTCCATTGTACATAAGGACCACAACTTCTTTATCCATTTTTCTCTTTCCTGGGATATTTAAGGTGTCATGAAGTGGAGGTTCTTGTCAACAGAGCAGCCCTAAACTTTGGGGTGCCTGTGTCTTGCTGATTTTTAGTTTTCAAAATTTATACGCCCATGAGTGGAAGTGCCCTATGCTCCCTAAGCTGTGTTTTTTCGAAGTTTCAGGCCTCACCGTACACTTCTCCAGAGTGGCTGTTGGCAGTTTACATCCCGCCCATCAGCGTAGCAAGGCTCCAATTTCTCCATGGCCTGTCCTGCATTTGTGGTTTTGACACTTTTATCAGCATGGCCCTTTTGACGGATGGGAAGCGAGACTTCTTTGTAGCGCTGATTTGCCTTTCCAGGTTGCTTGGTTGGCCAAAAAGGGCGTATGCGTTTTTTCCTGAATATATTCAGGAAAAAACGCATACGCCCTTTTTGGCCAAGGTCATCATTGTCAACGTTTTGCCGCTTTTCATGTGCTTTAAAGGCGATTCGAATCTACCTCCTGAAATCTGTTTCCTGCAGTTCTGCCTTGCTTTCAAATCCTCTTCGTTGCTTTCCCACAATATATTTGTGGACGAGAATTATCATTTATAAGTCTGCAGGTTTGTGAATTGCAGTGTCCCTGAGGTCCATTTTTCAACTCGCTTTTTTGGGATCTGGCCGCAAAAGCGTGGGATTGCCTCAGGCCCTATTCTGGTTCCGGGTGGCAGGCTGAGCCTGTGGTATTTTCTTCTTCCTGATGGGAAAATAGAGTGACCTGTGCCTGTCCCAACACCTAGATCTAGTCTCTCATTGGTTGCCCCTCTTCCCGTTCATCCTCAGGACAAATTGCAACCTGTATGGAACAGGAGGTTAAAGGTGCTGATTCTCCAAGTAGGGAGATTGCTAGTGAAGTAGCTGGAATGGCGAAACCGAGCACAAGGAGATGAGAAATGAGGTGCGTTTTAGAAACCTTTCAAAATCACACGGTGTACCATTTTCTGGGTTTCTCATGCATGTTTTCGATGTAGGAAGATGGCCTTGAACCTGGAGATTTGGGACCCATGGGATGGGTACCACGCAGTATTAATTTTAAGGGTCTGCGTTGGCTCACCCGACCTCACCCAACCTCTCAGCCCCAAGAGTGTCCACCCTTAGGTCTCATCCAGCTGTGGGTCTAGATATGTTCAATCCAGGTTGCATCACAGCCCCTGAACGAATTGGGTAAGAATTTCTCTCTCTTTCACTGTCTTTGTTTTACGGGTTTTTACAAGTAATTTATTTTTATAATGGGGTTTAGCTGCTTTTCACGGCTGTGTTTATGCGGTTTTACACCCACTTGACACACTTCCAGAGAGATATCAATACATAGGTTTTAAGATTCTTACTACTCAGATATATACTTGTGCGGTGAATAGGGTGTGTTGTGTCCAGTTCACTGAGCAAGGAGTAGGTCTTGTCTATTACATATTGGGTGTATGGAACGGTATCTGAGCTAATTTGAAACCCTTGTTTTATGCATCACACCACCTCACCTTTACCGTTAAGCAGCCATAGTGTGTTTTCTAAACGTGTGACTCTGTTCTCTTTTGTAATTCAGTTCAAGTGTAGCAGTTTTTACATTCCCTCTATACGTGATAGCTTATGATAAGTGTCTTTTTCTGTGTGACTTATTTCACTTAGAGTCGTCGTACCTAAATCCACTCATCATGCTGCTACTAGCCTTATGACATTGATTTCATGGCTGAGTGATATTCCATTGTACATAAGGACCACAACTTCTTTATCCATTTTTCTCTTCCCTGGGATATTTAAGGTGTCATGAAGTGGAGGTTCTTGTCAACAGAGCAGCCCTAAACTTTGGGGTGCCTGTGTCTTGCTGATTTTTAGTTTTCAAAATTTATACGCCCATGAGTGGAAGTGCCCTATGCTCCCTAAGCTGTGTTTTTTCGATGTTTCAGGCCTCACCGTACACTTCTCCAGGGTGGCTGTTGGCAATTTACATCCCGCCCATGAGCGTAGCAAGGCTCCAATTTCTCCATGGCCTGTCCTGCATTTGTGGTTTTGACACTTTTATCAGCATGGCCCTTTTGACGGATGGGAAGCGAGACTTCTTTGTAGCGCTGATTTGCCTTTCCAGGTTGCTTGGTTGGCCAAAAAGGGCGTATGCGTTTTTTCCTGAATATATTCAGGAAAAAACGCATACGCCCTTTTTGGCCAAGGGCATCATTGTCCACGTTTTGCCGCTTTTCATGTGCTTTAAAGGCGATTCGAATCTACCTCCTGAAACCTGTTTCCTGCAATTCTGCCTTGCTTTCAAATCCTCTTCGTTGCCTTCCCTCAGTATATTTGTGGACGAGAGTTATCATTTATAACTCTGCAGGGTTGTGAATTGCAGTGCCCATGTGCTCCATTTTTCAACTGACTTTTTTGGGAGCTGGCCGCAGAAGCGCGGGATTGCCTCAGGCCCTATTCTGGTTCCGGGTGGCAGGCTGAGCCTGTGGTTATTTCTTCTTCCTGATGAGAAAATAGAGTGACCTGTGCCTGTCCCAACACCTAGATCTAGTCTCTCATTGCCTGCCCCTCTTCCCGTTCATCCTCAGGACAAATTGCAACCTGTACGGAACAGGAGGTTAAAGGTGCTGATTCTCCAAGTAGGGAGATTGCTAGTGAAGTAGCTGGAATGGCGAACCCGAGCACAAGGAGATGAGAAATGAGGTGCGTTTTAGAAACCTTTCAAAATCACACGGTGTACCATCTTCTGGGTTCCTCATGCAAGTTTTCGATGTAGGAAGATGCCCTTGAACCTGGAGATTTGGGACACATTGGATGGGTACCACGCAGTATTACCTTAAAGGGTCTGCTTTGGCTCACGCAACCTCACCAAACCTCTCAGCCCCAAGAATGTCCACCCTTATGTCTCATCCAGCTGTGGGTCTAGATATGGTCAATCCAGGTTGCGTCACAGCCCCTGAATGAATTTTGTAAGAATTTCTGTCTCTTTCTCTGTCTTTGTTTCATGGGTTTTTAAAACTAATTTATTTTTATAATGGGCTTTAGCTGCTTTTCACGGCTGTGTTTATGCGGCTTTACACCCACTTGACACACTTCCAGAGAGATATCAATACATAGCTTTTAAGATTCTTACTAGTCACATATATTCTTGTGCAGTGAATAGGGGGTGTTGAGTCCAGTTCACTGAGCAAGGAGTAGGTCTTGTCTATTATGTATTGGGTGTATGGAACGGTATCTGAGCTAATTTGAAACCCTTGTTTTATCCATCACCCCACCTCACCTTTCCCGTTAAGCAACCATAGTTTTTTTTCTAAATGTGTGACTTTGTTCTGTTTTGTAATTCAGTTCAAATGTAGCGGTTTTTACATTCCCTGTATAAGTTATAGCTTTTGATAAGTGTCTTTTTCTGTGTGACTTATTTCACTTAGAATCGTCGTACCTACGTCCACCCATCTTGCTTCTACTAGCCTTATGACATTGATTTCATGGCTGAGTGATATTCCATTGTACATAAGGACCACAACTTCTTTATCCATTTTTCTCTTTCCTGGGATATTTAAGGTGTCATGAAGTGGAGGTTCTTGTCAACAGAGCAGCCCTAAACTTTGGGGTGCCTGTGTCTTGCTGATTTTTAGTTTTCAAAATTTATACGCCCATGAGTGGAAGTGCCCTATGCTCCCTAAGCTGTGTTTTTTCGATGTTTCAGGCCTCACCGTAAACTTCTCCAGAGTGGCTGTTGGCAATTTACATCCCACCCATCAGCGTAGCAAGGCTCCAATTTCTCCATGGCCTGTCCTGCATTTGTGGTTTTGACACTTTTATCAGCATGGCCCTTTTGACGGATGGGAAGCGAGACTTCTTTGTAACGCTGATTTGACTTTCCAGGTGGCTTGGTTGGCCAAAAAGGGCGTATGCGTTTTTTCCTGAATATATTCAGGAAAAAACGCATACGCCCTTTTTGGCCAAGGGCATCATTGTCCACGTTTTGCCGCTTTTCATGTGCTTTAAAGGCGATTTGAATCTACCTCCTGAAAACTGTTTCCTGCAATTCTGCCTTGCTTTCAAATCCTCTTCGTTGCCTTCCCTCAATATATTTGTGGACGAGAGTTATCATTTATAACTCTGCAGGGTTGTGAATTGCAGTGCCCATGTGCTCCATTTTTCAACTGGCTTTTTTGGGAGCTGGCCGCAGAAGCGCGGGATTGCCTCAGGCCCTATTCTGGTTCCGGGTGGCAGGCTGAGCCTGTGGTTATTTCTTCTTCCTGACGAGAAAATAGAGTGACCTGTGCCTGTCCCAACACCTAGATCTAGTCTCACATTGGCTGCCCCTCTTCCCGTTCATCCTCAGGACAAATTGCAACCTGTACGGAACAGGAGGTTAAAGGTGCTGATTCTCCAAGTAGGGAGATTGCTAGTGAAGTAGCTGGAATGGCGAACCCGAGTACAAGGAGATGAGAAATGAGGTGCGTTTTAGAAACCTTTCAAAATCACACGGTGTACCATCTTCTGGGTTCCTCATGCAAGTTTTCGATGTAGGAAGATGCCCTTGAACCTGGAGATTTGGGACCCAAGGGATGGGTACCACGCAGTATTACCTTAAAGGGTCTGCGTTGGCTCACCCAACCTCACCATACCTCTCAAACCCAAGAATGTCCACCCTTATGTCTCATCCAGCTGTGGGTCTAGATATGGTCAATCCAGGTTGCGTCACAGCCCCTGAATGAATTTTGTAAGAATTTCTGTCTCTTCCACTGTCTTTGTTTCATGGGTTTTTAAAACTAATTTATTTTTATAATGGGGTTTAGCTGCTTTTCACGGTTGTGTTTATGCGGCTTTACACCCACTTGACACACTTCCAGAGAGATATCAATACATAGGTTTTAAGATTCTTACTAGTCAAATATATTCTTGTGCCGTGAATAGGGGGTGTTGAGTCCAGTTCACTGAGCAAGGAATAGGTCTTGTCTATTACGTATTGGGTGTATGGAACGGTATCTGAGCTAATTTGAAACCCTTGTATTATGCATCACCCCACCTCAGCTTCCCCGTTAAGCAACCATAGTTATTTTTCTAAATGTGTGACTTTGTTCTGTTTTCTAATTCAGTTCAAATGTAGCGGTTTTTACATTCCCTGTATAACATATAGCTTTTGATAAGTGTCTTTTTCTGTGTGATTTATTTCACTTAGAATCGTCGTACCTAAGTCCACCCATCTTGCTTCTACTAGCCTTATGACATTGATTTCATGGCTGAGTGATATTCCATTGTACATAAGGACCACAACTTCTTTATCCATTTTTCTCTTTCCTGGGATATTTAAGGTGTCATGAAGTGGAGGTTCTTGTCAACAGAGCAGCCCTAAACTTTGGGTTGCCTGTGTCTTGCTGATTTTTAGTTTTCAAAATTTATACGCCCATGAGTGGACGTGCCCTATGCTCCCTAAGCTGTGTTTTTTCGATGTTTCAGGCCTCACCGTACACTTCTCCAGAGTGGCTGTTGGCAATTTACATCCCGCCCGTCAGCGTAGCAAGGCTCCAATTTCTCCATGGCCTGTCCTGCATTTGTGGTTTTGACACTTTTATCAGCATGGCCCTTTTGACGGATGGGAAGCGAGACTTCTTTGTAGAGCTGATTTGACTTTCCAGGTTGCTTGGTTGGCCAAAAAGGGCGTATGCGTTTTTTCCTGAATATATTCAGGAAAAAACGCATACGCACTTTTTGGCCAAGGGCATCATTGTCCACGTTTTGCCGCTTTTCATGTGCTTTAAAGGCGATTCGAATCTACCTCCTGAAACCTGTTTCCTGCAATTCTGCCTTGCTTTCAAATCCTCTTCGTTGCCTTCCCTCAGTATATTTGTGGACGAGAGTTATCATTTATAACTCTGCAGGGTTGTGAATTGCAGTGCCCATGTGCTCCATTTTTCAACTGGCTTTTTTGGGAGCTGGCCGCAGAAGCGCGGGATTGCCTCAGGCCCTATTCTGGTTCCGGGTGGCAGGCTGAGCCTGTGGTTATTTCTTCTTCCTGACGAGAAAATAGAGTGACCTGTGCCTGTCCCAACACCTAGATCTAGTCTCTCATTGGCTGCCCCTCTTCCCGTTCATCCTCAGGACAAATTGCAACCTGTACGGAACAGGAGGTTAAAGGTGCTGATTCTCCAAGTAGGGAGATTGCTAGTGAAGTAGCTGGAATGGCGAACCCGAGCACAAGGAGATGAGAAATGAGGTGCGTTTTAGAAACCTTTCAAAATCACACGGTGTACCATCTTCTGGGTTCCTCATGCAAGTTTTCGATGTACTAAGATGCCCTTGAACCTGGAGATTTGGGACCCATGGGATGGGTACCACGCAGTATTACCTTAAAGGGTCTGCGTTGGCTCACCCAACCTCACCAAACCTCTCAGCCCCAAGAATGTCCACCCTTATGTCTCATCCAGCTGTGGGTCTAGATATGTTCAATCCAGGTTGCATCACAGCCTCTGAACGAATTTTGTAAGAATTTCTCTCTCTTTCACTGTCTTTGTTTTACGGGTTTTTACAAGGAATTTATTTTTATAATGGGGTTTAGATGCTTTTCACGGCTGTGTTTATGTGGCTTTACACCCACTTGACACACATCCAGAGAGATATCAATACATAGGTTTTAAGATTCTTACTAGTCAGATATATACTTGTGCGGTGAATAGGGGGTGTTGAGTCCAGTTCACTGAGCAAGGAGTAGGTCTTGTCTATTACATATTGGGTGTATGGAACGGTATCTGAGCTAATTTGAAACCCTTGTTTTATGCATCACACCACCTCACCTTTCACTTTAAGCAGCCATAGTGTGTTTTCTAAACGTCTGACTCTGTTCTCTTTTGTAATTCAGTTCAATTGTAGAAGTTTTTACATTCCCTCTATACGTGATAGCTTATGATAAGTGTCTTTTTCTGTGTGACTAATTTCACTTAGAGTCGTCGTACCTAAATCCACTCATCATGCTGCTACTAGCCTTATGACATTGATTTCATGGCTGAGTGAAATTCCATTGTACATAAGGACCACAACTTCTTTATCCATTTTTCTCTTTCCTGGGATATTTAAGGTGTCATGAAGTGGAGGTTCTTGTCAACAGAGCAGCCCTAAACTTTGGGGTGCCTGTGTCTTCCTGATTTTTAGTTTTCCCAATTTATACGCCCATGAGTGGAAGTGCCCTATGCTCCCTAAGCTGTGTTTTTTCGATGTTTAAGGCCACACCGTACACTTCTCCAGAGTGGCTGTTGGCAATTTACATCCCGCCCATCAGTGTAGCAAGGCTCCCATTTCTCCATGGCCTGTCCTGCATTTCTGGTTTTGACACTTTTTTCAGCATGGCCCTTTTGACCGATTCGAAGCGAGACTCCTTTGTAGTGCAGATTTGCATGTCCATGTTGCTTGGTTGGCCAAAAAGGGCGTATGCGTTTTTTCCTGAATATATTCAGGAAAAAACGCATACGCCCTTTTTGGCCAAGGGCATCATTGTCCACGTTTTGCCGCTTTTCATGTGCTTTAAAGGCGATTCGAATCTACCTCCTGAAACCTGTTTCCTGCAATTCTGCCTTGCTTTCAAATCCTCTTCGTTGCCTTCCCTCAATATATTTGTGGACGAGAGTTATCATTTATAACTCTGCAGAGTTGTGAATTGCAGTGCCCATGTGCTCCATTTTTCAACTGGCTTTTTTGAGAGCTGGCCGCAGAAGCGCGGGATTGCCTCAGGCCCTATTCTGGTTCCAGGTGGCAGGCTGAGCCTGTGGTTATTTCTTCTTCCTGATGAGAAAATAGAGTGACCTGTGCCTGTCCCAACACCTAGATCTAGTCTCTCATTGGCTGCCCCTCTTCCCGTTCATCCTCAGGACAAATTGCAACCTCTACGGAACAGGCGGTTAAAGGTGCTGATTCTCTAAGTAGGGAGATTGCTAGTGAAGTAGCTGGAATGGCGAACCGGAGCACAAGGAGATGAGAAATGAGGTGCGTTTTAGAAACCTTTCAAAATCACATGGTGTACCATCTTCTGGGTTCCTAATGCAAGTTTTCGATGTATGAAGATGCCCTTGAACCTGGAGATTTTGGACCCATGGGATGGGTACCACGCAGTATTTCCTTAAAGGGTCTGCGTTGGCTCACCCAACCTCACCAAACCTCTCAGCCCCAAGAATGTCCACCCTTATGTCTCATCCAGCTGTGGGTCTAGATATGGTCAATCCAGGTTGCATCACAGCCCCTGAATGAATTTTGTAAGAATTTCTGTCTCTTTCACTGTCTTTGTTTCATGGGTTTTTAAAACTAATTTATTTTTATAATGGGTTTTAGCTGCTTTTCACGGCTGTGTTTATGCAGCTTTACACCCACTTGACACACTTCCAGAGAGATATCAATACATAGGTTTTAAGATTCTTACTAGTCACATATATTCTTGTGCGGTGAATAGGGGGTCTTGAGTCCAGTTCACTGAGCAAGGAGTAGGTCTTGTCTATTACATATTGGGTGTATGGAACGGTATCTGAGCGAGTTTGAAACCCTTGTTTTATGCATCACCCCACCTCACCTTTCCCGTTAAGCAGCCATAGTGTGTTTTCTAAACGTGTGACTCTGTTCTGTTTTGTAATTCAGTTCAAGTGTAGCGGTTTTTAAATTCCCTCTATAAGTGATAGCTTACGATAAGTGTCTTTTTCTGTGTGACTTATTTCACTTAGAGTCGTCGTACCTAAATCCACTCATCATGCTGCTACTAGCCTTATGACATTGATTTCATGGCTGAGTGATATTCCATTGTACATAAAGACCACAACTTCTTTATCCATTTTTCTCTTTCCTGGGATATTTAAGGTGTCATGAAGTGGAGGTTCTTGTCAACAGAGCAGCCCTAAACTTTGGGGTGCCTGTGTCTTGCTGATTTTTCTTATTCCCAATTTATACGCCCATGAGTGGACGTGCCCTATGCTCCCTAAGCTGTGTTTTTTCGATGTTTCAGGACACACCGTACACTTCTCCAGAGTGGCTGTTGGCAATTTACATCCCGCCCATCAGCGTAGCAAGGCTGCCATTTCTCCATGGCCTGTCCTGCATTTCTGGTTTTGACACTTTTTGCAGCATGGCCCTTTTGACCGATGGGAAGCGAGACCTCTTTGTAGCGCTGATTTGCCTTTCCAGGTTGCTTGGTTGGCCAAAAAGGGCGTATGCGTTTTTTCCTGAATATATTCAGGAAAAAACGCATACGCCCTTTTTGGCCAAGGGCATCATTGTCGACGTTTTGCCGCTTTTCATGTGCTTTAAAGGCCATTCGAATCTACCTCCTGAAATCTCTTTCCTGCAATTCTGCCTTGCTTTCAAATCCTCTTCGTTGCCTTCCCTCAATATATCTGTGGATGAGAGTTATCATTTATAACTCTGCGGGTTTGTGAATTGCAGTGTCCCTGAGCTCCATTTTTCAACTCGCTTTTTTGGGAGCTGGCCACAAAAGCGCGAGATTGCCTCAGGCCCTATTCTGGTTCCTGGAGGCAGGCAGAGCCTGTGGTTAATTCTTCTTCCTGATGGGAAAATAGAGTGACCTGTGCCTCTACCAACACCTAGATCTAGTCTCTCATTGGTTGCCCCTCTTCCTGTTCATCCTCAGGACAAACTGCAACCTGTAGGGAACAGGAGCTTAAAGGTGCTGATTCTCCAAGTAGGGAGATTGCTAGTAAAGTAGCTGGAAAGGCGAACGCGAGCACAAGGAGACGAGAAATTGGGTGCGTTTTAGAAACCTTTCAAAATCACACGGTGTACCATCTTCTGGGTTTCTCATGCATGTTTTCGATGTAGGAAGATGCCCTTAAACCTGGAGATTTGGGACCCATGGGATGGGAACCGCGCCGTATTACTTTAAAGGGTCTGCGTTTGCTCACTCAACCTCACCAAACCTCTTAGCCCCAAGAGTGTCCACCCTTATGTCTCATCCAGCTGTGGGTCTAGATATGGTCAATCCAGGTTGTGTCACAGCCCCTGAATGAATTTTGTAAGAATTTATCTCTCTTTCACTGTCTTTGTTTTACGGGTTTTTAAAAGTAATTTATTTTTATAATGGGGTTTAGCGGCTTTTCACGGCTGTGTTTATGCGGCTTTACACCCACTTGACTCACTTCCAGAGAGATATCAATACATAAGTTTTAAGATTCTCACTAGTCAGATATATTCTTGTGCGGTGAATAGGGGGTGTTGAGTCCAGTTCACTGAACAAGGAGTAGGTCTTGTCTATTACATATTGGGTGTATGGAACGGTATCTGAGCTAATTTGAAACCCTTGTTTTATGCATCACCCCACGTCACCTTTCCCGTTAAGCAGCCATAGTGTGTTTTCTAAATGTGTGACTCTGTTCTGATTTGTAATTCAATTCAAGTGTAGCGGTTTTTACATTCACTCTATAAGTGATAGCTTTTGATAAGTGTCTTTTTCTGTGTGTCTTATTTCCCTTAGAATCGTCGTACCTAATTCCACCCATCTTGCTTCTACTGGCCTTATGACATTGATTTCATGGCTGAGTGATATTTCATTGTACATAAGGACCACGATTTCTTTATCCATTTTTCTCTTTCCTGGGATATTTAAGGTTTCGTGAAGTGGAGGTTCTTCTCAACAGAGCAGCCCTAAACTTTGGGGTGCCTGAGTCTTGCTGATTTTTAGTTTTCCCAATTTATACGCCCATGAGTGGAAGTGCCCTATGCTCCCTTAGCTGTGTTTTTTCGATATTTCAGGCCACACCGTACACTTCTTCAGAGTGGCTGTTAGCAATTTACATCCCGCCCATCAGCGTAGCAAGGCTTCCATTTCTCCATGGCCTGTCCTGCATTTGTGGTTTTGACACTTTTTTCAGCATGGCCCTTTTAACCGATGGGAAGCGAGACTTCTTTGTAGCGCTGATTTGTCTTTCCAGGTTGCTTGGTTGGCCAAAAAGGGCGTATGCGTTTTTTCCTGAATATATTCAGGAAAAAACGCATACGCCCTTTTTGGCCAAGGTCATCATTGTCCACGTTTTGCCGATTTTCATGTGGTTTAAAGGCGATTCTAATCTACCTCCTGAAACCTGTTTTCTGCAATTCTGCCTTGCTTTCAAATCCTCTTCGTTTCCTTCCCTCAATATATTTGTGGACGAGAGTTATCATTTATAACTCTGCATGTTTGTGAATTGCAGTGCCCCTGAGCTCCATTTTTCAACTGTCTTTTTTGGGAGCTGGCCGCAAAAGCACGGGATTGCCTCAGGCCCTATTCTGATTCCGGGCGGCAGGCTGAGCCTGTAGTTAATACTTCTTCCTGATGGGAAAATAGAGTGACCTGTGCCTGTCCCAACACCTAGATCTAGTCTCTCATTGGTTGCCCCTCTTCCCGTAAATCCTCAGGACAAATTGCAACCTGTACGGAACAGGAGGTTAAAGGTGCTGATTCTCCAAGTAGGGAGATTGCTAGTAAAGTAGCTGGAATGGTGAACCCGAGCACAAGGAGATGAGAAATGAGGTGCCTTTTAAAAACCTTTCAAAATCACACGGTGTACCGTCTTCTGGGTTCGTCATGCAAGTTTTCGATGTAGGAAGATGCCCTTGAAACTGGAGATTTGGGACCCATGGGATGGGTACCACGCAGTATTACCTTAAACGGTCTGTGTTTGCTCACCCAACCTCAACAAACCTGTCAGCCCCAAGAGTGTCCACCCTTAGGTTTCATCCAACTGTGGGTCTAGATTTGTTCAATCCAGGTTGCATCACATCTCCTGAAAGAATTGTGTAAGAATTTCTCTCTCTTTCACTGTCTTTGTTTTACGGGTTTTTACAAGTAATTTATTTTTATAATGGGGTTTAGCTGCTTTTCACGGATGTGTTTATGCGGCTTTACACCCACTTGACACACTTCCAAAGAGATATCAATACATAGGTTTTAAGATTCTTACTAGTCAGATATATACTTGTGCGGTGAATAGGGGGTGTTGAGTCCAGTTCACTGAGCAAGGAGTAGGTCTTGTCTATTACATATTGGGTGTATGGAACGGTATCTGAGCTAATGTGAAACCCTTGTTTTATGCATCACACCACCTCACCTTTCCCGTTAAACAGCCATAGTGTGTTTTCTAAACGTGTGACACTGTTCTCTTTTGTAATTCAGTTCAAGTGTAGCAGTTTTTACATTCCCTCTATAAGTGATAGCTTATGATAAGTGTGTTTTTCTGTGTGACTTATTTCACTTAGAGTCGTCGTACCTAAATCCACTCATCATGCTGCTACTAGCCTTATGACATTGATTTCATGGCTGAGTGATATTCCATTGTACATAAGGACCACAACTTCTTTATCCATTTTTCTCTTTCCTGGGATATTTAAGGTGTCATGAAGAGGAGGTTCTTGTCAACAGAGCAGCCCTAAAATTTGGGGTGCCTGTGTCTTGCTGATTTTTAGTTTTCCCAATTTATACGCCCATGAGTGGACGTGCTCTATGCTCCCTAAGCTGTGTTTTTTCGATGTTTAAGGCAACACCGTACACTTCTCGAGAGTGGCTGCTGGCAATTTACATCCCGCCCATCAGTGTAGCAAGGCTCCCATTTCTCCATGGCCTCTCCTGCTTTTGTGGTTTTGACACTTTTTTCAGCATGGCCCTTTTGACCGATTCGAAGTGAGACTCCTTTTTAGCGCTGATTTGCCTTTCCAGGTTGCTTGGTTGGCCAAAAAGGGCGTATGCGTTTTTTCCTGAATATATTCAGGAAAAAACGCATACGCCCTTTTTGGCCAAGGGCATCATTGTCCACATTTTGCCGCTTTTCATGTGCTTTAAAGGCGATTCGAATCTACCTCCTGAAATCTGTTTCCTGCAATTCTGGCTTGCTTTCAAATCCTCTTCGTTGCCTTCCCTCAATATATTTCTGGACGAGAGTTATCATTTATACCTCTGGAGGTCTGTGAATTGCAGTGCCCATGTGCTCCATTTTTCAACTGCCTTTTTTGGGAGCTGGCCGCAGAAGCGCGGATTTGCCTCAGGCAATATTCTGGGTCCTGGCGGCAGGCCTAGCCTGTGCTTAATTCTTCTTCCTGATGGGAAAATACAGTGACCTGTGCCTGTCCAAACACCTAGATCTAGTCTCTCATTGGTTGCCCCTCTTCCCGTTCATCCTCAGGACAAATTGCAACCTGTACAGAACAGGAGGTTAAAGGTGCTGATTCTCCAAGTAGGGAGATTGCTAGTAAAGTAGCTGGAATGGCGAACCCGAGAACAAGGAAATGAGAAATGAGGTGCGTTTCAGAAACCTTTCCCGATCAGACGGTGTACCATCTTCTAGTTTTCCCATGCGTGTTTTCGATGTAGGAAGATGCCCTTGAACCTGGAGATTTGGGACCCATGGGATGGGTACCACGCAGTATTACTTTAAAGGGTCTGTGTTTGCTCACGCAACCTCACCCAACCTCTCAGCCCCAAGAGTGTCCACCCTTATGTCTCATCCAGCTGTGGGTCTAGATATGGTCAATCCAGGTTGCATCACAGCCTCTGAACGAATTTTGTAAGAATGTCTCTCTCTTTCACTGTCTTTGTTTTACGGGTTTTTAAAAGTAATTTATTTTTATAATGGGGATTAGCTGCTTTACATGGCTCTGTTTATGCGGCTTTACACCCACTTGACTCACTTCCAGGTTGATATCAATACATAGGTTTTAAGATTCTCACTAGTCAGATATATTCTTGTGCGGTGAATAGGGGGTGTTGAGTCCAGTTCACTGAGCAAGGAGTAGGTCTTTTCTATTACTTATTGGGTGTATGGAACGGTATCTGAGCTAATTTGAAACCCTTGTTTTATGCATCACCGCACATCACCTTTCCCGTTAAGCAGCCATAGTGTGTTTTCTAAATGTGTGACTCTGTTCTGATTTGTAATTCAATTCAAGTGTAGCGGTTTTTACATTCCCTTTATAAGTGATAGCTTTTGATAAGTGTCTTTTTCTGTGTGACTTATTTCACTTAGAGTCATCGTACCTAAATCCACTCATCATGCTGCTACTAGCCTTATGACATTGATTTCATGGCTGAGTGATATTCCATTGTACATAAGGACCACAACTTCTTTATCCATTTTTCTCTTTCCTGGGATATTTAAGATTTCCTGAAGTGGAGGTTCTTGTCAACAGAGCAGCCCTAAACTTTGGGTTGCCTGAGTCTTGCTGATTTTTAGTTTTCCCAATTTATACGCCCATGAGTGGAAGTGCCCTATGCTCCATAAACTGTGTTTTTTCGATGTTTCAGGCCACACCGTACAGTTCTCCAGAGTGGCTGTTGGCAATTTACATCCCGCTCATCAGCGTAGCAAGGCTCCTATTTCTCCATGGCCTGTCCTGCATTTGTGGTTTTGACACTTTTTTCAGCATGGCCCTTTGGACCGATGGGAAGCGAGACTTCTTGTAGCGCTGATTTGCCTTTCCAGGTTGCTTGGTTGGCCAAAAAGGGCGTATGCGTTTTTTCCTGAATATATTCAGGAAAAAACGCATACGCCCTTTTTGGCCAAGGGCATCATTGTCGACGTTTTGCCCCTTTTCATGTGCTTTAAAGGCGATTCGAATCTACCTCCTGAAACCTGTTTCCTGCAACTCTGCCTTGCTTTCAAATCCTCTTCGTTGCCTTCCCTCAATATATTTGTGGACGAGAGTTATCATTTATAACTCTGCAGGTTTGTGAATTGCAGTGCCCATGTGCTCCATTTATCAACTGGCTTTTTTGGGAGCTGGCCGCAGAAGCGCGGGATTGCCTCAGGCCCTATTCTGGTTCCGGGCGGCAGGCTGAGCCTGTGGTTAATTCTTCTTTCTGATGGGAAAATAGAATGACCTGTGCCTGTCCCAACACCTAGATCTAATCTCTCATTCGTTGCCCCTCTTCCCATTCATCCTTAGGACAAATTGCAACCTGTACGGAACAGGAGCTTAAAGGTGCTGATTCTCCAAGTAGGGAGATTGCTAGTAAAGTAGCTGGAATGGCGAACCCGAGAACAAGGAAATGAGAAATGAGGTGCGTTTCAGAAACCTTTCCCGATCAGACGGTGTACCATCTTCTAGGTTTCCCATGCGTGTTTTCGATGTAGGAAGATGCCCTTGAACCTGGAGATTTCGGACCCATGGGATGGGTACCACGCAGTATTACTTTAAACGGTCTACGTTTGCTCTCCCAACCTCACTAAACCTCTCAGCCCCAAGAGTGTCCACCCTTAGGTCTCATCCAACTGTGGGTCTAGATATGTTCAACCCAGGTTGCGTCACAGCCCCTGAAGGAATTTTGTAAGAATTTCTCTCTCTTTCACTGTCTTTGTTTTACGGGTTTTTAGAAGTAATTTATTTTTATAATGGAGTTTAGCTGCTTTTCACGGCTGTGTTTATGCGGCTTTACACACACTTGACTCACTTCCAGAGAGATATCAATACATAGGTTTTAAGATTCTCACTAGTCAGATATATTCTTGTGCGGTGAATAGGGGGTGTTGAGTCCAGTTCACTGAGCAAGGAGTAGGTCTTTTCTATTACTTATTGGGTGTATGGAACGGTATCTGAGCTAATTTGAAACCCTTGTTTTATGCATCACCGCACATCACCTTTCCCGTTAAGCAGCCATAGTGTGTTTTCTAAATGTGTGACTCTGTTCTGATTTGTAATTCAATTCAAGTGTAGCGGTTTTTACATTCCCTTTATAAGTGATAGCTTTTGATAAGTGTCTTTTTCTGTGTGACTTATTTCACTTAGAGTCATCGTACCTAAATCCACTCATCATGCTGCTACTAGCCTTATGACATTGATTTCATGGCTGAGTGATATTCCATTGTACATAAGGACCACAATTTCTTTATCCATTTTTCTCTTTCCTGGGATATTTAAGGTTTCCTGAAGTGGAGGTTCTTGTCAACAGAGCAGCCCTAACCTTTCGTTGCCTAAGTCTTGCTGATTTTTAGTTTTCCCAATTTATACGCCAATGAGTGGAAGTG
The DNA here is from genome assembly GCF_028021215.1 of Eschrichtius robustus. Classification (NCBI taxonomy): domain Eukaryota; kingdom Metazoa; phylum Chordata; class Mammalia; order Artiodactyla; family Eschrichtiidae; genus Eschrichtius; species Eschrichtius robustus. Next base: position 4,565,209 of record NW_027175257.1, read on the forward strand.
CCCTATGCTCCATAAACTGTGTTTTTTCGATGTTTCAGGCCACACCGTACACTTCTCCAGAGTGGCTGTTGGCAATTTACATCCCGCCCATCAGCGTAGCAAGGCTCCCATTTCTCCATGGCCTGTCCTGCATTTGTGGTTTTGACACTTTTTTCAGCATGACCCTTTTGACCGATGGGAAGCGAGACTTCTTTGTAGCGCTGATTTGCCTTTCCAGGTTGCTTGGTTGGCCAAAAAGGGCGTATGCGTTTTTTCCTGAATATATTCAGGAAAAAAGGCATAAGCCCTTTTTTTCCAAGGGCATCATTTTCCACGTTTTGCCGCTTTTCATGTGCTTGAAAGGCGATTCGAATCTACCTCCTGAAATCTGTGTTTTGCAGTTCTGCCTTGCTTTCAAATCCTCTTCGTTGCCTTCCCTCAATATATTTGTGGACGAGAGTTATCATTTATAACTCTGCAGGCTTGTGAATTGCAGTGCCACTGAGCTCCATTTTTCAACTCGCTTTTTTGGGATCTGGCCGCAAAAGCGCGGGATTGCCTCAGGCCCTTTTCTGGTTCCGGGTGGCAGGCTGAGCCTGTGGTTATTTCTTCTTCCTGATGGGAAAATAGAGTGACCTGTGCCTGTCCCAACACCTAGATCTAGTCTCTCATTGGTTGCCCCTCTTCCCGTTCATCCTCAGGACAAATTACAACCTATACGGAACTGGAGGTTAAAGGTGCTGATTCTCCAAGTAGGGAGATTGCTAGTAAATTAGCTAGAATGGCGTACCCGAGCACAAGGAGATGAGAAATGAGGTGCGTTTTAGAAACCTTTCAAAATCACATGCTGTAACATCTTCTAGGTTCCTCATGCAAGTTTTCAATGTAGGAAGATGCCCTTGAACCTGGAGATTTGGGACCCATGGGATGGGTACCATGCATTATTACTTTAAAGGGTCTGCGTTGGCTCACCCAACCTCACCAAACCTCTCAGCCCCAAGAGTGTCCACCATTATGTCTCATCCAGCTGTGGGTCAAGATATGGTCAATCCAGGTTGCGTCACAGCCCCTGAATGAATTTTGTAAGAATTTCTCTCTCTTTCACTGTCTTTGTTTCATGCGTTTTTAAAACTAATTTATTTTTATAATGGGGTTTAGCTGCTTTTCACGGCTGTGTTTATGCGGATTTACACCCACTTGACTCACTTCCAGAGAGATATCAATACATAGGTTTTAAGATTCTCACTAGTCAGATATATTCTTGTGCGGTGAATAGAGGTTGTTGAGTCCAGTTCACTGAGCAAGGAGTAGGTCTTGTCTATTACATATTGGGTGTATGGAACGGTATCTGAGCGAATTTGAAACCCTTGTTTTATGCATCACCCCACCTCACCTTTCCCGTTAAGCAGCCATAGTGTGTTTTCAAAATGGGTGACACTGTTCTGATTTGTAATTCAGTTCAAGTGTAGCGGTTTTTACATTCCCTCTATAAGTGATAGCTTTTGATATGTGTCTTTTTCTGTGTGACTTATTTCACTTAGAGTCGTCGTACCTAAAACCAATCATCATGCTGCTACTAGCCTTATGATATTGATTTCATGGCTGAGTGATATTCCATTGTACATAAGGACCACAACTTCTTTATCCATTTTTCTCTTTCCTGGGATATTTAAGGTGTCATGAAGTGGAGGTTCTTGTCAACAGAGCAGCCCTAAACTTTGGGGTGCCTGTGTCTTGCTGATTTTAGTTTTCCCAATTTATACGCCCATGAGTGGAAGTGCCCTATGCTCCCTAAGCTGTGTTTTTTCGATGTTTCAGGACACACCGTACACTTCTCCAGAGTGGCTGTTGGCAATTTACATCCCGCTCATCAGCGTAGCAAGGCTCCTATTTCTCCATGGCCTGTCCTGCATTTGTGGTTTTGACACTTTTTTCAGCATGGCCTTTTGGACCGATGGGAAGCGAGACTTCTTTGTAGCGCTGATTTGCCTTTCCAGGTTGCTTGGTTGGCCAAAAAGGGCGTATGCGTTTTTTCCTGAATATATTCAGGAAAAAACGCATACGCCCTTTTTGGCCAAGGGCATCATTGTCGACGTTTTGCCGCTTTTCATGTGCTTTAAAGGCGATTCGAATCTACCTCCTGAAACCTGTTTCCTGCAACTCTGCCTTGCTTTCAAATCCTCTTCGTTGCCTTCCCTCAATATATTTGTGGACGAGAGTTATCATTTATAACTCTGCAGGTTTGTGAATTGCAGTGCCCATGTGCTGCATTTATCAACTGGCTTTTTTGGGAGCTGGCCGCAGAAGCGCGGGATTGCCTCAGGCCCTATTCTGGTTCCGGGCGGCAGGCTGAGCCTGTGGTTAATTCTTCTTCCTGATGGGAAAATAGAGTGACCTCTGCCTGTCCCAACACCTAGATCTAGTCTCTTATTGGTTGCCCCTTTTCCCATTCATCCTTAGGACAAATTGCAACCTGTATGGAACAGGAGGTTAAAGGTGCTGATTCTCCAAGTAGGGAGATTGCTAGTAAAGTAGCTGGAATGGGGAACCCGAGCACACGGAGTTGAGAAATGAGGTGCGTTTTAGAAACTTTCCCAATCTCACGGTGTACCATCTTCTGGGTTTCTCATGCATGTTTTCGATGTAGGAAGATGCCTTTGAACCTGGAGATTTGGGACCCATGGGATGGGTACCACGCAGTATTACTTTAAAGCGTCTGCATTTGCTCACCCAACCACACCAAACCTCTCAGCCCCAAGAGTGTCCACCCTTATGTCTCATCCAGCTGTGGGTCTAGATATGGTCAATCCAGGTTGCGTCACAGCCCCTGAATGAATTTTGTAAGAATTTCTCTCTCTTTCACTGTCTTTGTTTCATGGGTTTTTAAAACTAATTTATTTTTATAATGGGGTTTAGCTGCTTTTCACGGCTGTGTTTATGCGGCTTTACACCCACTTGACTCACTTCCAGAGAGATATCAATACATAAGTTTTACGATTCTCACTAGTCAGATATATTCTTGTGTGGTGAATAGGGGGTGTTGAGTCCAGTTCACTGAGCAAGGAGTAGGTCTTGTCTATTACATATTGGGTGTATGGAACGGTATCTGAGCTAATTTGAAACCCTTGTTTTATGCATCACCCCACGTCACCTTTCCCGTTAAGCAGCCATAGTGTGTTTTCTAAATGTGTGACTCTGTTTTGATTTGTAATTCAGTTCAATTGTAGCGGTTTTTACATTCCCTTTATAAGTGATAGCTTTTGATAAGTGTATTTTTCTGTGTGACTTATTTCACTTAGAGTCGTCGTACCTAAATCCACTCATCATGCTGCTACTAGCCTTATGACATTGATTTCATGGCTGAGTGATATTCCATTGTACATAAGGACCACGACTTCTTTATCCATTTTTCTCCTTCCTGGGATATTTAAGGTTTCGTGAAGTGGAGGTTCTTGTCAACAGAGCAGCCCTAAACTTTGGGGTGCCTGAGTCTTGCTGATTTTTAGTTTTCCCAATTTATACGCCCATGAGTGGAAGTGCCCTATGCTCCATAAACTTTGTTTTTTCGATGTTTCAGGCCACACCGTACACTTCTCCAGAGTGGCTGTTGGCAATTTACATCCCGCCCATCAGCGTGGCAAGGCTCCCATTTCTCCATGGCCTGTCCTGCATTTGTGGTTTTGACACTTTTTTCAGCATGGCCCTTTTGACCCATGGGAAGCGAGACTTCTTTGTAGCACTGATTTGCCTTTCCAGGTTGCTTGGTTGGCCAAAAAGGGCGTATGCGTTTTTTCCTGAATATATTCAGGAAAAAACGCATACGCCCTTTTTGGCCAAGGGCATCATTTTCCACGTTTTGCCGCTTTTCATGTGCTTGAAAGGCGATTCGAATCTACCTCCTGAAACCTGTTTCATGCAACTCTGCCTTGCTTTCAAATCCTCTTCGTTGCCTTCCCTCAATATATTTGTGGACGAGAGTTATCATTTATAACTCTGCAGGTTTGTGAATTGCAGTGCCCATGTGCTCCATTTTTCAACTGGCTTTTTTCGGAGCTGGCCGCAGAAGCGCGGGATTGCCTCAGGCACTAATCTGGTTCCCGGCGGCAGGCTGAGCCTGTGCTTAATTCTTCTTCCTGATGGGAAAATAGAGTGACCTGTGCCTGTCCCAACACCTAGATGTAGTCTCTCATTGGTTGCCCCTCTTCCCGTTCATCCTCAGGACAAATTGCAACCTGTACAGAACAGGAGGTTAAAGGTGTTGATTCTCCAAGTAGGGAGATTGCTAGTAAAGTAGCTGGAATGGCAAACCCGAGCACAAGGAGATGAGAAATGAGGTGCGTTTTAGAAACCTTTCAAAATCACACGGTGTACCATCTTCTGAGTTTCTCATGCATGTTTTCGATGTAGGAAGATGCCCTTGAACCTGGAGACTTGGGACCCATGGGATGGGTACCACGCAGTATTACTTTAAAGGGTCTGCGTTTGCTCACCCAACCTAACCCAACCTTTCAGCCCCAAGAGTGTCCACCCTTAGGTCTCATCCACCTGAGCGTGTAGATATGGTCAATCCAGGTTGCATCACAGCTTCTGAACGAATTTTGTAAGAATTTCTCTCTCTTTCACTGTCTTTGTTTTACGGGTTTTTAAAAGTAGTTTATTTTTATAATGGGGTTTAGCTGCTTTTCACGGCTGTGTTTATGCGGCTTTACACCCACTTGACTCACTTACAGACAGATATCAATACATAGGTTTAAAGATTGTAACTAGTCACATATATTCTTGTGCGGTGAATAGGGGGTGTTGAGTCCAGTTCACTGAGCAAGGAGTAGGTCTTGTCTATTACATATTGGGTGTATGGAACGGTATCTGAGCGAATTTGAACCCCTTGTTTTATGCATCACCCCACCTCACCTTTCCCGTTAAGCAGCCATAGTGTGTTTTCTAAACGTGTGACTCTGTTCTGTTTTGTAATTCAGTTCAAGTGTAGCGGTTTTTACATTCCCTCTATAAGTGATAGCTTATGATAAGTGTCTTTTTCTGTGTGACTTATTTCACTTAGAATCGTCGTACCTAACTCCACTCATCTTGCTTCTACTAGCCTTATGACATTGATTTCATGTCTGAGTGATATTCCATTGTACATAAGGACCACAACTTCTTTATCCATTTTTCTCTTTCCTGGGATATTTAAGGTGTCATGAAGTGGAGGTTCTTGTCAACATAGCAGCCCTAAACATTGGGGTGCCTGTGTCTTGCTGATTTTTAGTTTTCCCCATTTATACGCCCATGAGTGGAAGTGCCCTATGCTCCCTTAGCTGTGTTTTTTCGATATTTCAGGCCACACCGTACACTTCTTCAGAGTGGCTGTTAGCAATTTACATCCCGCCCATCAGCGTAGCAAGGCTTCCATTTCTCCATGGCCTGTCCTGCATTTCTGGTTTTGAAACTTTTTGCAGCATGACCCTTTTGACCGATGGGAAGCGAGACTTCTTTGTAGCGCTGATTTGCATTTCCAGGTTGCTTGGTTGGCCAAAAAGGGCGTATGCGTTTTTCCCTGAATATATTCAGGAAATAACGCCTACGCCCTTTTTGGCCAAGGGCATCATTGTCCACGTTTTGCCGCTTTTCATGTGCTTTAAAGGCGATTCGAATCTACCTCCTGAAACCTGTTTCCTGCAATTCTGCCTTGCTTTCAAATCCTCTTCGTTGTCTTCCCTCAATATATTTGTGGACGACAGTTATCATTTATAACTCAGCAGGTTTGTGAATGGCAGTGCCCCTGAGCTCCATTTTTCAACTGTCTTGTTTGGGAGCTGGCCGCAAAAGCACGGGATTGCCTCAGGCCCTATTCTGGTTCCCGGCGGCAGGCTGAGCCTGTGGTTAATTCTTCTTCCTGATGGGAAAATAGAGTGACCTGTGCCTGTCCCAACACCTAGATCTAGTCTCTCATTGGTTGCCCCTCTTCCCGTTCATCCTCAGGACAAATTGCAACCTGTACTGAACAGGAGGTTAAAGGTGCTGATTCTCCAAGTAGGGAGATTGCTAGTGAAGTAGCTGGAATGGCGAACCCGAGCACAAGGAAATGAGAAATGAGGTGCGTTTTAGAAACCTTTCAAAATCACACGGTGTACCTTCTTCTGGGTTCCTCATGCAAGATTTCGATGTAGGAAGATTCCCTTGAACCTGGAGATTGGGGACCCATGGGATGGGTACCATGCAGTATTACTTTAAAGGGTCTGCGTTTTCTCACCCAACCTCACCCAACCTCTCAGCCCCAAGAGTGTCCACCCTTATGTCTCATCCAGCTGTGGGTCTAGATATGGTCAATCCAGGTTGCATCACAGCCCCTGAACGAATTTTGTAAGAATTTCTCTCTCTTTCACTGTCTTTGTTTTACGGGTTTTTAAAAGTAATTTATTTTTATAATGGGGTTTAGCTGCTTTTCACGGCTGTGTTTATGCGGATTTACACCCACTTGACTCACTTTCAGACAGATATCAATACATAGGTTTTAAGATTGTTACTAGTCACATATATTCTTGTTCGGTGAATAGGGGGTGTTGAATCCAGTTCACTGAGCAAAGAGTAGGTCTTGTCTATTACATATTGGGTGTATGGAACGGTATCTGAGCGAATTTGAAACCCTTGTTTTATGCATCACCCCACCTCACCTTTCCCGTTAAGCAGCCATAGTGTGTTTTCTAAACGTGTGACTCTGTTCTGTTTTGTAATTCAGTTCAAGTGTAGCGGTTTTTACATTCCCTCTATAAGTGATAGCTTATGATAAGTGTCTTTTTCTGTGTGACTTATTTCACTTAGAATCGTCGTACCTAACTCCACTCATCTTGCTTCTACTAGCCTTATGACATTGATTTCATGTCTGAGTGATATTCCATTGTACATAAGGACCACGACTTCTTTATCCATTTTTCTCTTTCCTGGGATATTTAAGTTGTCATGAAGTGGAGGTTCTTGTCAACAGAGCAGCCCTAAACTTTGGGGTGCCTGTGTCTTGCTGATTTTTAGTTTTCCCAATTTATACTCCCATGAGTGGACGTGCCCTATGCTCCATAAGCTGTTTTTTTTCGATGTTTCAGTACACACTGTACACTTCTCCAGAGTGGCTGTTGGCAATTTACATCCCGCTCATCAGCGTAGCAAGGCTGCCATTTCTCCATGGCCTGTCCTGCATTTCTGGTTTTGACACTTTTTGCAGCATGGCCCTTTTGACCGATGGGAAGCGAGACTTCTTTGTAGCGCTGATTTGCCTTTCCAGGTTGCTTGGTTGGCCAAAAAGGGCATATGCGTTTTTTCCTGAATATATTCAGGAAAAAACGCATACGCCCTTTTTGGACAAGGGCATCATTGTCGACCTTTTGCCGCTTTTCATGTGCTTTAAAGGCGATTCGAATCTACCTCCTGAAATCTGTTTTCTGCAATTCTGCCTTGCTTTCAAATCCTCTTCGTTGCCTTCCCTCAATATATCTGTGGATGAGAGTTATCATTTATAACTCTGCGGGTTTGTGAATTGCAGTGTCCCTGAGCTCCATTTTTCAACTCGCTTTTTTGGGAGCTGGCCGCAAAAGCGCGGGATTGCCTCAGGCCCTATTGTGCTTCTGGGCGGCAGGCTGAGCCTGTGATTAATTCTTCTTCCTGATGGGAAATTAGAGTGACCTGTGCCTGTCCCAACACCTAGATCTAGTCTCTCATTGGTTGCCCCTCTTCCCGTTCATCCTCAGGACAAATTGCAACCTGTACAGAACAGGAGGTTAAAGGTGCTGATTCTCCAAGTAGGGAGATTGCTAGTAAAGTAGCTGGAATGGCGAACCCGAGCACAAGGAGATGAGAAATGAGGTGCGTTTTAGAAACCTTTCAAAATCACACGGTGTACCATCTTCTGAGTTTCTCATGCATGTTTTCGATGTAGGAAAATGCCCTTGAACCTGGAGACTTGGGACCCATGGGATGGGTACCACGCAGTATTACTTTAAAGGGTCTGTGTTTGCTCACCCAACCTAACCCAAACTTTCAGCCCCAAGAGTGTCCACCCTTATGTCTCATCCACCTGTGCGTGTAGATATGGTCAATCCAGGTTGCATCACAGCCCCTGAACGAATTTTGTAAGAATTTCTCTCTCTTTCACTGTCTTTGTTTTACGGGTTTTTAAAAGTAATTTATTTTTATAATGGGGTTTAGTTGCTTTTCACGGCTGTGTTTATGCGGCTTTACACCCACTTGACTCACTTCCAGACATATATCAATACATAGGTTTTAAGATTCTTACTAGTCACCTATATTCTTGTGCGGTGAATAGGGGGTGTTGAGTCCAGTTCACTGAGCAAGGAGTAGGTCTTGTCTATTACATATTGGGTGTATGGAACGGTATCTGAGCGAATTTGAACCCCTTGTTTTATGCATCACCCCACCTCACCTTTCCCGTTAAGCAGCCATAGTGTGTTTTCTAAACGTGTGACTCTGTTCTGTTTTGTAATTTAGTTCAAGTGTAGCGGTTTTTACATTCCCTCTATAAGTGATAGCTTATGATAAGTGTCTTTTTCTGTGTGACTTATTTCACTTAGAATCGTCGTACCTAAGTCCACTCATCTTGCTTCTACTAGCCTTATGACATTGATTTCATGTCTGAGTGATATTGCATTGTACATAAGGACCACAACTTCTTTATCCATTTTTCTCTTTCCTGGGATATTTAAGGTGTCATGAAGTGGAGGTTCTTGTCAACAGAGCAGCCCTAAACTTTGGGGTGCCTGTGTCTTGCTGATTTTTAGTTTTCCCAATTTATACGCCCATGAGTGGACGTGCCCTATGCTCCCTAAGCTGTGTATTTTCGATGTTTCAGGACACACTGTACACTTCTCCAGAGTGGCTGTTGGCAATTAACATCCCGCCCATCAGCGTAGCAAGGCTGCCATTTCTCCATGGCCTGTCCTGCATTTCTGGTTTTGACACATTTTGCAGCATGACCCTTTTGACCGATGGGAAGCGAGACTTCTTTGTAGCGCTGATTTGCCTTTCCAGGTTGCTTGGTTGGCCAAAAAGGGCGTATGCGTTTTTTCCTGAATATATTCAGGAAAAAACGCATACGCCCTTTTTGGCCAAGGGCATCATTGTCGACCTTTTGCCGCTTTTCATGTGCTTTAAAGGCGATTCGAATCTACCTCCTGAAATCTGTTTTCTGCAATTCTGCCTTGCTTTCAAATCCTCTTCGTTGCCTTCCCTCAATATATCTGTAGATGAGAGTTATCATTTATAACTCTGTGGGTTTGTGAATTGCAGTGTCCCTGAGCTCCATTTTTCAACTCGCTTTTTTGGGAGCTGGCCGCAAAAGCGCCGGATTGCCTCAGGCCCTATTGTGCTTCTGGGCGGCAGGCTGAGCCTGTGATTAATTCTTCTTCCTGATGGGAAATTAGAGTGACCTGTGCCTGTCCCAACACCTAGATCTAGTCTCTCATTGGTTGCCCCCCTTCCCGTTCATCCTCAGGACAAATTGCAACCTGTACAGAACAGGAGGTTAAAGGTGCTGATTCTCCAAGTAGGGAGATTGCTAGTAAAGTAGCTGGAATGGCAAACCCGAGCACAAGGAGATGAGAAATGAGGTGCGTTTTAGAAACCTTTCAAAATCACACGGTGTACCATCTTCTGAGTCTCTCATGCATGTTTTCGATGTAGGAAGATGCCCTTGAACCTGGAGACTTGGGAACCATGGGATGGGTACCACGCAGTATTACTTTAAAGGGTCTGCGATTGCTCACCTAACCTAACCCAACCTTTCAGCCCCAAGAGTGTCCACCCTTATGTCTCATCCACCTGTGCGTGTAGATATGGTCAATCCAGGTTGCATCACAGCCTCTGAACGAATTTTGTAAGAATTTCTCTCTCTTTCACTGTCTTTGTTTTACGGGTTTTTAAAAGTAATTTATTTTTATAATGGGGTTTAGTTGCTTTTCACGGCTGTGTTTATGCGGCTTTACACCCACTTGACTCACTTCCAGACATATATCAATACATAGGTTTTAAGATTCTTACTAGTCACCTATATTCTTGTGCGGTGAATAGGGGGTGTTGAGTCCTGTTCACTGAGCAAGGAGTAGGTCTTGTCTATTACATATTGGGTGTATGGAACGGTATCTGAGCGAATTTGAACCCCTTGTTTTATGCATCACCCCACCTCACCTTTCCCGTTAAGCAGCCATAGTGTGTTTTCTAAACGTGTGACTCTGTTCTGTTTTGTAATTCAGTTCAAGTGTAGCGGTTTTTACATTCCCTCTATAAGTGATAGCTTATGATAAGTGTCTTTTTCTGTGTGACTTATTTCACTTAGAATCGTCGTACCTAACTCCACTCATCTTGCTTCTACTAGCCTTATGACATTGATTTCATGTCTGAGTGATATTCCATTGTACATAAGGACCACGACTTCTTTATCCATTTTTCTCTTTCCTGGGATATTTAAGTTGTCATGAAGTGGAGGTTCTTGTCAACAGAGCAGCCCTAAACTTTGGGGTGCCTGTGTCTTGCTGATTTTTCTTTTTCCCAATTTATACGCCCATGAGTGGACGTGCCGTACGCTCCCTAAGCTGTGTTTTTTCGATGTTTCAGGACACACCATACACTTCTCCAGAGTGGCTGCTGGCAATTAACATCCCGCCCATCAGCGTAGCAAGGCTGCCATTTCTCCATGGCCTGTCCTGCATTTCTGGTTTTGACACTTTTTGCAGCATGACCCTTTTGACCGATGGGAAGCGAGACTTCTTTGTAGCGCTGATTTGCCTTTCCAGGTTGCTTGGTTGGCCAAAAAGGGCGTATGCGTTTTTTCCTGAATATATTCAGGAAAAAACGCATACGCCCTTTTTGGCCAAGGGCATCATTGTCGACGTTTTGCCGCTTTTCATGTGCTTTAAAGGCGATTCGAATCTACCTCCTGAAACCTGTTTCCTGCAATTCTGCCTTGCTTTCAAATCCTCTTCGTTGCCTTCCCTCAATATATTTGTGGACGAGAGTTATCGTTTATAACTCAGCAGGTTTGTGAATGGCAGTGCCCGTGAGCTCCATTTTTCAACTGTCTTGTTTGGGAGCTGGCCGCAAAAGCACGGGATTGCCTCAGGCCCTATTCTGGTTCCCGGCGGCAGGCTGAGCCTCTGGTTAATTCTTCTTCCTGATGGGAAAATAGAGTGACCTGTGCCTGTCCCAACACCTAGATCTAGTCTCTCATTGGTTGCCCCTCTTCCCGTTCATCCTCAGGACAAATTGCAACCTGTACAGAACAGGAGGTTAAAGGTGCTGATTCTCCAAGTAGGGAGATTGCTAGTGAAGTAGCTGGAATGGCGAACCCGAGCACAAGGAGATGAGAAATGAGGTGCGTTTTAGAAACCTTTCAAAATCACACGGTGTACCTTCTTCTGGGTTCCTCATGCAAGATTTCGATGTAGGAAGATGCCCTTGAACCTGGAGATTTGGGACCCATGGGATGGGTACCATGCAGTATTACTTTAAAGGGTCTGCGTTTTCTCACCCAACCTCACCCAACCTCTCAGCCCCAAGAGTGTCCACCCTTATGTCTCATCCAGCTGTGGGTCTAGATATGGTCAATCCAGGTTGCATCACAGCCTCTGAACGAATTTTGTAAGAATTTCTCTCTCTTTCACTGTCTTTGTTTTACGGGTTTTTAAAAGTAATTTATTTTTATAATGGGGTTTAGCTGCTTTTCACGGCTGTGTTTATGCGGCTTTACACCCACTTGACTCACTTCCAGACAGATATCAATACATAGGTTTTAAGATTGTTACTAGTCACCTATATTCTTGTGCGGTGAATAGGGGGTGTTGAGTCCAGTTCACTGAGCAAAGAGTAGGTCTTGTCTATTACATATTGGGTGTATGGAACGGTATCTGAGCGAATTTGAAACCCTTGTTTTATGCATCACCCCACCTCACCTTTCCCGTTAAGCAGCCATAGTGTGTTTTCTAAACGTGTGATTCTGTTCTGTTCTGTAATTCAGTTCAAGTGTAGCGGTTTTTACATTCCCTCTATAAGTGATAGCTTATGATAAGTGTCTTTTTCTGTGTGACTTATTTCACTTAGAATCGTCGTACCTAAGTCCACTCATCTTGCTTCTACTAGCCTTATGACATTGATTTCATGTCTGAGTGATATTGCATTGTACATAAGGACCACAACTTCTTTATCCATTTTTCTCTTTCCTGGGATATTTAAGGTGTCATGAAGTGGAGGTTCTTGTCAACAGAGCAGCCCTAAACTTTGGGGTGCCTGTGTCTTGCTGATTTTTAGTTTTCCCAATTTATACGCCCATGAGTGGACGTGCCCTATGCTCCCTAAGCTGTGTTTTTTCGATGTTTCAGGACACACCGTACACTTCTCCAGAGTGGCTGTTGGCAATTTACATCCCGCTCATCAGCGTAGCAAGGCTGCCATTTCTCCATGGCCTGTCCTGCATTTCTGGTTTTGACACTTTTTGCAGCATGGCCCTTTTGACCGATGGGAAGCGAGACTTCTTTGTAGCGCTGATTTGCCTTTCCAGGTTGCTTGGTTGGCCAAAAAGGGCGTATGCGTTTTTTCCTGAATATATTCAGGAAAAAACGCATACGCCCTTTTTGGCCAAGGGCATCATTGTCGACCTTTTGCCGCTTTTCATGTGCTTTAAAGGCGATTCGAATCTACCTCCTGAAATCTGTTTTCTGCAATTCTGCCTTGCTTTCAAATCCTCTTCGTTGCCTTCCCTCAATATATCTGTGGATGAGAGTTATCATTTATAACTCTGCGGGTTTGTGAATTGCAGTGTCCCTGAGCTCCATTTTTCAACTCGCTTTTTTGGGAGCTGGCCGCAAAAGCACGGGATTGCCTCAGGCCCTATTGTGCTTCTGGGCGGCAGGCTGAGCCTGTGATTAATTCTTCTTCCTGATGGGAAATTAGAGTGACCTGTGCCTGTCCCAACACCTAGATCTAGTCTCTCATTGGTTGCCCCTCTTCCCGTTCATCCTCAGGACAAATTGCAACCTGTACAGAACAGGAGGTTAAAGTTGCTGATTCTCCAAGTAGGGAGATTGCTAGTAAAGTAGCTGGAATGGCGAACCCGAGCACAAGGAGATGAGAAATGAGGTGCGTTTTAGAAACCTTTCAAAATCACACGGTGTACCATCTTCTGAGTTTCTCATGCATGTTTTCGATGTAGGAAGATGCCCTTGAACCTGGAGACTTGGGACCCATGGGATGGGTACCACGCAGTATTACTTTAAAGGGTCTGCGTTTGCTCACCCAACCTAACCCAACCTTTCAGCCCCAAGAGTGTCCACCCTTAGGTCTCATCCACCTGTGCGTGTAGATATGGTCAATCCAGGTTGCATCACAGCCTCTGAACGAATTTTGTAAGAATTTCTCTCTCTTTCACTGTCTTTGTTTTACGGGTTTTTAAAAGTAATTTATTTTTATAATGGGGTTTAGTTGCTTTTCACGGCTGTGTTTATGCGGCTTTACACCCACTTGACTCACTTCCAGACATATATCAATACATAGGTTTTAAGATTCTTACTAGTCACCTATATTCTTGTGCGGTGAATAGGGGGTGTTGAGTCCAGTTCACTGAGCAAGGAGTAGGTCTTGTCTATTACATATTGGGTGTATGGAACGGTATCTGAGCGAATTTGAACCCCTTGTTTTATGCATCACCCCACCTCACCTTTCCCGTTAAGCAGCCATAGTGTGTTTTCTAAACGTGTGACTCTGTTCTGTTTTGTAATTCAGTTCAAGTGTAGCGGTTTTTACATTCCCTCTATAAGTGATAGCTTATGATAAGTGTCTTTTTCTGTGTGACTTATTTCACTTAGAATCGTCGTACCTAACTCCACTCATCTTGCTTCTACTAGCCTTATGACATTGATTTCATGTCTGAGTAATATTCCATTGTACATAAGGACCACGACTTCTTTATCCATTTTTCTCTTTCCTGGGATATTTAAGTTGTCATGAAGTGGAGGTTCTTGTCAACAGAGCAGCTCTAAACTTTGGGGTGCCTGTGTCTTGCTGATTTTTCTTTTTCCCAATTTATACGCCCATGAGTGGACGTGCCGTACGCTCCCTAAGCTGTGTTTTTTCGATGTTTCAGGACACACCATACACTTCTCCAGAGTGGCTGCTGGCAATTAACATCCCGCCCATCAGCGTAGCAAGGCTGCCATTTCTCCATGGCCTGTCCTGCATTTCTGGTTTTGACACTTTTTGCAGCATGACCCTTTTGACCGATGGGAAGCGAGACTTCTTTGTAGCGCTGATTTGCCTTTCCAGGTTGCTTGGTTGGCCAAAAAGGGCGTATGCGTTTTTTCCTGAATATATTCAGGAAAAAACGCATACGCCCTTTTTGGCCAAGGGCATCATTTTCGACCTTTTGCCGCTTTTCATGTGCTTTAAAGGCGATTCGAATCTACCTCCTGAAATCTGTTTTCTGCAATTCTGCCTTGCTTTCAAATCCTCTTCGTTGCCTTCCCTCAATATATCTGTAGATGAGAGTTATCATTTATAACTCTGTGGGTTTGTGAATTGCAGTGTCCCTGAGCTCCATTTTTCAACTCGCTTTTTTGGGAGCTGGCCGCAAAAGCGCCGGATTGCCTCAGGCCCTATTGTGCTTCTGGGCGGCAGGCTGAGCCTGTGATTAATTCTTCTTCCTGATGGGAAATTAGAGTGACCTGTGCCTGTCCCAACACCTAGATCTAGTCTCTCATTGGTTGCCCCCCTTCCTGTTCATCCTCAGGACAAATTGCAACCTTTACAGAACAGGAGGTTAAAGGTGCTGATTCTCCAAGTAGGGAGATTGCTAGTAAAGTAGCTGGAATGGCAAACCCGAGCACAAGGAGATGAGAAATGAGGTGCGTTTTAGAAACCTTTCAAAATCACACGGTGTACCATCTTCTGAGTCTCTCATGCATGTTTTCGATGTAGGAAGATGCCCTTGAACCTGGAGACTTGGGAACCATGGGATGGGTCCCACGCAGTATTACTTTAAAGGGTCTGCGTTTGCTCACCTAACCTAACCCAACCTTTCAGCCCCAAGAGTGTCCACCCTTATGTCTCATCCACCTGTGCGTGTAGATATGGTCAATCCAGGTTGCATCACAGCCTCTGAACGAATTTTGTAAGAATTTCTCTCTCTTTCACTGTCTTTGTTTTACGGGTTTTTAAAAGTAATTTATTTTTATAATGGGGTTTAGTTGCTTTTCACGGCTGTGTTTATGCGGATTTACACCCACTTGACTCACTTCCAGACAGATATCAATACATAGGTTTTAAGATTGTTACTAGTCACATATATTCTTGTGCGGTGAATAGGGGGTGTTGAGTCCAGTTCACTGAGCAAGGAGTAGGTCTTGTCTATTACATATTGGGTGTATGGAACGGTATCTGAGCGAATTTGAACCCCTTGTTTTATGCATCACCCCACCTCACCTTTCCCGTTAAGCAGCCATAGTGTGTTTTCTAAACGTGTGATTCTGTTCTGTTCTGTAATTCAGTTCAAGTGTAGCAGGTTTTTACATTCCCTCTCTAAGTGATAGCTTATGATAAGTGTCTTTTTCTTTGTGACTTATTTCACTTAGAA
This sequence comes from Eschrichtius robustus, assembly GCF_028021215.1. Lineage (NCBI taxonomy): Eukaryota > Metazoa > Chordata > Mammalia > Artiodactyla > Eschrichtiidae > Eschrichtius > Eschrichtius robustus. The sequence continues at coordinate 4,580,810 of NW_027175257.1, forward strand.
TCGTCGTACCTAAGTCCACTCATCTTGCTTCTACTAGCCTTATGACATTGATTTCATGTCTGAGTGATATTGCATTGTACATAAGGACCACAACTTCTTTATCCATTTTTCTCTTTCCTGGGATATTTAAGGTGTCATGAAGTGGAGGTTCTTGTCAACAGAGCAGCCCTAAACTTTGGGGTGCCTGTGTCTTGCTGATTTTTAGTTTTCCCAATTTATACGCCCATGAGTGGACGTGCCCTATGCTCCCTAAGCTGTGTTTTTTCGATGTTTCAGGACACACCGTACACTTCTCCAGAGTGGCTGTTGGCAATTTACATCCCGCTCATCAGCGTAGCAAGGCTGCCATTTCTCCATGGCCTGTCCTGCATTTCTGGTTTTGACACTTTTTGCAGCATGGCCCTTTTGACCGATGGGAAGCGAGACTTCTTTGTAGCGCTGATTTGCCTTTTCAGGTTGCTTGGTTGGCCAAAAAGGGCGTATGCGTTTTTTCCTGAATATATTCAGGAAAAAACGCATACGCCCTTTTTGGCCAAGGGCATCATTGTCGACGTTTTGCCGCTTTTCATGTGCTTTAAAGGCGATTCGAATCTACCTCCTGAAATCTGTTTTCTGCAATTCTGCCTTGCTTTCAAATCCTCTTCGTTGCCTTCCCTCAATATATCTGTGGATGAGAGTTATCATTTATAACTCTGCGGGTGTGTGAAATGCAGTGTCCCTGAGCTCCATTTTTCAACTCGCTTTTTTGGGAGCTGGCCGCAAAACACGGGATTGCCTCAGGCCCTATTGTGCTTCTGGGCGGCAGGCTGAGCCTGTGATTAATTCTTCTTCCTGATGGGAAATTAGAGTGACTTGTGCCTGTCCCAACACCTAGATCTAGTCTCTCATTGGTTGCCCCTCTTCCCGTTCATCCCCAGGACAAATTGCAACCTGTACAGAACAGGAGGTTAAAGGTGCTGATTCTCCAAGTAGGGAGATTTCTAGTAAAGTAGCTGGAATGGCGAACCCGAGCACAAGGAGATGAGAAATGAGGTGCGTTTTAGAAACCTTTCAAAATCACATGGTGTACCATCTTCTGAGTTTCTCATGCATGTTTTCGATGTAGGAAGATGCCCTTGAACCTGGAGACTTGGGACCCATGGGATGGGTACCACGCAGTATTACTTTAAAGGGTCTGCATTTGCTCACCCAACCTAACCCAACCTTTCAGCCCCAAGAGTGTCCACCCTTATGTCTCATCCACCTGTGCGTGTAGATATGGTCAATCCAGGTTGCATCACAGCCTCTGAACGAATTTTGTAAGAATTTCTCTCTCTTTCACTGTCTTTGTTTTACGGGTTGTTAAAAGTGATTTATTTTTATAATGGGGTTTAGTTGCTTTTCACGGCTGTGTTTATGCGGCTTTACACCCACTTGACTCACTTCCAGACATATATCAATACATAGGTTTTAAGATTCTTACTAGTCACCTATATTCTTGTGCAGTGAATAGGGGGTGTTGAGTCCAGTTCACTGAGCAAGGAGTAGGTCTTGTCTAATACATATTGGGTGTATGGAACGGTATCTGAGCGAATTTGAACCCCTTGTTTTATGCATCACCCCACCTCACCTTTCCCGTTAAGCAGCCATAGTGTGTTTTCTAAACGTGTGACTCTGTTCTGTTTTGTAATTCAGTTCAAGTGTAGCGGTTTTTACATTCCCTCTATAAGTGATAGCTTATGATAAGTGTCTTTTTCTGTGTGACTTATTTCACTTAGAATCGTCGTACCTAAGTCCACTCATCTTGCTTCTACTAGCCTTATGACATTGATTTCATGTCTGAGTGATATTCCATTGTACATAATGACCACAACTTCTTTATCCATTTTTCTCTTTCCTGGGATATTTAAGGTGTCATGAAGTGGAGGTTCTTGTCAACAGAGCAGCCCTAAACTTTGGGGTGCCTGTGTCTTCCTGATTTTTAGTTTTCCCAATTTATACGCCCATGAGTGGACGTGCCCTATGCTCCCTAAGCTGTGTTTTTTCGATGTTTCAGGACACACCGTACACTTCTCCAGAGTGGCTGTTGGCAATTTACATCCCGCTCATCAGCGTAGCAAGGCTGCCATTTCTCCATGGCCTGTCCTGCATTTCTGGTTTTGACACTTTTTGCAGCATGGCCCTTTTGACCGATGGGAAGCGAGACTTCTTTGTAGCGCTGATTTGCCTTTTCAGGTTGCTTGGTTGGCCAAAAAGGGCGTATGCGTTTTTTCCTGAATATATTCAGGAAAAAACGCATACGCCCTTTTTGGCCAAGGGCATCATTGTCGACGTTTTGCCGATTTTCATGTGCTTTAAAGGCGATTCGAATCTACCTCCTGAAATCTGTTTTCTGCAATTCTGCCTTGCTTTCAAATCCTCTTCGTTGCCTTCCCTCAATATATCTGTGGATGAGAGTTATCATTTATAACTCTGCGGTTTTGTGAATTGCAGTGTCCCTGAGCTCCATTTTTCAACTCGCTTTTTTGGGAGCTGGCCGCAAAAGCACGGGATTGCCTCAGGCCCTATTGTGCTTCTGGGCGGCAGGCTGAGCCTGTGATTAATTCTTCTTCCTGATGGGAAATTAGAGTGACCTGTGCCTGTCCCAACACCTAGATCTAGTCTCTCATTGGTTGCCCCTCTTCCCGTTCATCCTCAGGACAAATTGCAACCTTTACAGAACAGGAGGTTAAAGGTGCTGATTCTCCAAGTAGGGAGATTGCTAGTAAAGTAGCTGGAATAGCGAACCCGAGCACAAGGAGATGAGAAATGAGGTGCGTTTTAGAAACCTTTCAAAATCACACGGTGTACCATCTTCTGAGTTTCTCATGCATGTTTTCGATGTAGGAAGATGCCCTTGAACCTGGAGACTTGGGACCCATGGGATGGGTACCACGCAGTATTACTTTAAAGGGTCTGCGTTTGCTCACCCAACCTAACCCAACCTTTCAGCCCCAAGAGTGTCCACCCTTATGTCTCATCCACCTGTGCGTGTAGATATGGTCAATCCAGGTTGCATCACAGCCTCTGAACGAATTTTGTAAGAATTTCTCTCTCTTTCACTGTCTTTGTTTTACGGGTTTTTAAAAGTAATTTATTTTTATAATGGGGTTTAGTTGCTTTTCACGGCTGTGTTTATGCGGCTTTACACCCACTTGACTCACTTCCAGACATATATCAATACATAGGTTTTAAGATTCTTACTAGTCACCTATATTCTTGTGCGGTGAATAGGGGGTGTTGAGTCCAGTTCACTGAGCAAGGAGTAGGTCTTGTCTATTACATATTGGGTGTATGGAACGGTATCTGAGCGAATTTGAACCCCTTGTTTTATGCATCACCCCACCTCACCTTTCCCGTTAAGCAGCCATAGTGTGTTTTCTAAACGTGTGACTCTGTTCTGTTTTGTAATTCAGTTCAAGTGTAGCGGTTTTTACATTCCCTCTATAAGTGATAGCTTATGATAAGTGTCTTTTTCTGTGTGACTTAATTCACTTAGAATCGTCGTACCTAACTCCACTCATCTTGCTTCTACTAGCCTTATGACATTGATTTCATGTCTGAGTGATATTCCATTTTACATAAGGACCACGACTTCTTTATCCATTTTTCTCTTTCCTGGGATATTTAAGTTGTCATGAAGTGGAGGTTCTTGTCAACAGAGCAGCCCTAAACTTTGGGGTGCCTGTGTCTTGCTGATTTTTCTTTTTCCCAATTTATACGCCCATGAGTGGACGTGCCGTACGCTCCCTAAGCTGTGTTTTTTCGATGTTTCAGGACACACCATACACTTCTCCAGAGTGGCTGCTGGCAATTAACATCCCGCCCATCAGCGTAGCAAGGCTGCCATTTCTCCATGGCCTGTCCTGCATTTCTGGTTTTGACACTTTTTGCAGCATGGCCCTTTTGACCGATGGGAAGCGAGACTTCTTTGTAGCGCTGATTTGCCTTTTCAGGTTGCTTGGTTGGCCAAAAAGGGCGTATGCGTTTTTTCCTGAATATATTCAGGAAAAAACGCATACGCCCTTTTTGGCCAAGGGCATCATTGTCGACGTTTTGCCGCTTTTCATGTGCTTTAAAGGCGATTCGAATCTACCTCCTGAAATCTGTTTTCTGCAATTCTGCCTTGCTTTCAAATCCTCTTCGTTGCCTTCCCTCAATATATCTGTGGATGAGAGTTATCATTTATAACTCTGCGGGTTTGTGAATTGCAGTGTCCCTGAGCTCCATTTTTCAACTCGCTTTTTTGGGAGCTGGCCGCAAAAGCACGGGATTGCCTCAGGCCCTATTGTGCTTCTGGGCGGCAGGCTGAGCCTGTGATTAATTCTTCTTCCTGATGGGAAATTAGAGTGACCTGTGCCTGTCCCAACACCTAGATCTAGTCTCTCATTGGTTGCCCCTCTTCCCGTTCATCCTCAGGACAAATTGCAACCTTTACAGAACAGGAGGTTAAAGGTGCTGATTCTCCAAGTAGGGAGATTGCTAGTAAAGTAGCTGGAATGGCGAACCCGAGCACAAGGAGATGAGAAATGAGGTGCGTTTTAGAAACCTTTCAAAATCACACGGTGTACCATCTTCTGAGTTTCTCATGCATGTTTTCGATGTAGGAAGATGCCCTTGAACCTGGAGACTTGGGACCCATGGGATGGGTACCACGCAGTATTACTTTAAAGGGTCTGCGTTTGCTCACCCAACCTAACCCAACCTTTCAGCCCCAAGAGTGTCCACCCTTATGTCTCATCCACCTGTGCGTGTAGATATGGTCAATCCAGGTTGCATCACAGCCTCTGAACGAATTTTGTAAGAATTTCTCTCTCTTTCACTGTCTTTGTTTTACGGGTTTTTAAAAGTAATTTATTTTTATAATGGGGTTTAGTTGCTTTTCACGGCTGTGTTTATGCGGCTTTACACCCACTTGACTCACTTCCAGACATATATCAATACATAGGTTTTAAGATTCTTACTAGTCACCTATATTCTTGTGCGGTGAATAGGGGGTGTTGAGTCCAGTTCACTGAGCAAGGAGTAAGTCTTTTCTATTACATATTGGGTGTATGGAACGGTATCTGAGCGAATTTGAACCCCTTGTTTTATGCATCACCCCACCTCACCTTTCCCGTTAAGCAGCCATAGTGTGTTTTCTAAACGTGTGACTCTGTTCTGTTTTGTAATTCAGTTCAAGTGTAGCGGTTTTTACATTCCCTCTATAAGTGATAGCTTATGATAAGTGTCTTTTTCTGTGTGACTTATTTCACTTAGAATCGTCGTACCTAACTCCACTCATCTTGCTTCTACTAGCCTTATGACATTGATTTCATGTCTGAGTGATATTCCATTGTACATAAGGACCACGACTTCTTTATCCATTTTTCTCTTTCCTGGGATATTTAAGTTGTCATGAAGTGGAGGTTCTTGTCAACAGAGCAGCCCTAAACTTTGGGGTGCCTGTGTCTTGCTGATTTTTCTTTTTCCCAATTTATACGCCCATGAGTGGACGTGCCGTACGCTCCCTAAGCTGTGTTTTTTCGATGTTTCAGGACACACCATACACTTCTCCAGAGTGGCTGCTGGCAATTAACATCCCGCCCATCAGCGTAGCAAGGCTGCCATTTCTCCATGGCCTGTCCTGCATTTCTGGTTTTGACACTTTTTGCAGCATGGCCCTTTTGGCCGATGGGAAGCGAGACTTCTTTGTAGCGCTGATTTGCCTTTCCAGGTTGCTTGGTTGGCCAAAAAGGGCGTATGCGTTTTTTCCTGAATATATTCAGGAAAAAACGCATACGCCCTTTTTGGCCAAGGGCATCATTGTCGACCTTTTGCCGCTTTTCATGTGCATTAAAGGCGATTCGAATCTACCTCCTGAAATCTGTTTCCTGCAATTCTGCCTTGCTTTCAAATCCTCTTCGTTGCCTTCCCTCAATATATCTGTGGATGAGAGTTATCACTTATAACTCTGCGGGTTTGTGAATTGCAGTGTCCCTGAGCTCCATTTTTCAACTGTCTTTTTTGAGAGCTGGCCGCAAAAGCACGGGATTGCCTCAGGCCCTATTCTGGTTCCTGGCAGCAGGCTGAGCCTGTGGTTAATTCTTCTTCCTGATGGGAATATAGAGTGACCTGTGCCTGTCCCAACACCTAGATCTAGTCTCTCATTGGTTGCCCCTCTTCCCGTTCATCCTCAGGACAAATTGCAACCTGTACAGAACAGGAGGTTAAAGGTGCTGATTCTCCAAGTAGGGAGATTGCTAGTGAAGTAGCTGGAATGGCGAACCCGAGCACAAGGAGATGAGAAATGAGGTGCGTTTTAGAAACCTTTCAAAATCACACGGTGTACCTTCTTCTGGGTTCCTCATGCAAGATTTCGATGTAGGAAGATGCCCTTGAACCTGGAGATTTGGGACCCATGGGATGGGTACCATGCAGTATTACTTTAAAGGGTCTGCGTTTGCTCACCCAACCTCACCCAACCTCTCAGCCCCAAGAGTGTCCACCCTTATGTCTCATCCAGCTGTGGGTCTAGATATGGTCAATCCAGGTTGCATCACAGCCCCTGAACGAATTTTGTAAGAATTTCTCTCTCTTTCACTGTCTTTGTTTTACGGGTTTTTAAAAGTAATTTATTTTTATAATGGGGTTTAGCTGCTTTTCACGGCTGTGTTTATGCGGATTTACACCCACTTGACTCACTTTCAGACAGATATCAATACATAGGTTTTAAGATTGTTACTAGTCACATATATTCTTGTGCTGTGAATAGGGGGTGTTGAGTCCAGTTCACTGAGCAAGGAGTAGGTCTTGTCTATTACATATTGGGTGTATGGAACGGTATCTGAGCGAATTTGAACCCCTTGTTTTATGCATCACCCCACCTCACCTTTCCCGTTAAGCAGCCATAGTGTGTTTTCTAAACGTGTGATTCTGTTCTGTTCTGTAATTCAGTTCAAGTGTAGCAGGTTTTTACATTCCCTCTATAAGTGATAGCTTATGATAAGTGTCTTTTTCTGTGTGACTTATTTCACTTAGAATCGTCGTACCTAAGTCCACTCATCTTGCTTCTACTAGCCTTATGACATTGATTTCATGTCTGAGTGATATTGTATTGTACATAAGGACCACAACTTCTTTATCCATTTTTCTCTTTCCTGGGATATTTAAGGTGTCATGAAGTGGAGGTTCTTGTCAACAGAGCAGCCCTAAACTTTGGGGTGCCTGTGTCTTGCTGATTTTTAGTTTTCCCAATTTATACGCCCATGAGTGGACGTGCCCTATGCTCCCTAAGCTGTGTTTTTTCGATGTTTCAGGACACACCGTACACTTCTCCAGAGTGACTGTTGGCAATTTACATCCCGCCCATCAGCGTAGCAAGGCTGCCATTTCTCCATGGCCTGTCCTGCATTTCTGGTTTTGACACTTTTTGCAGCATGGCCCTTTTGACCGATGGGAAGCGAGACTTCTTTGTAGCGCTGATTTGCCTTTCCAGGTTGCTTGGTTGGCCAAAAAGGGCGTATGCGTTTTTTCCTGAATATATTCAGGAAAAAACGCATACGCCCTTTTTGGCCAAGGGCATCATTGTCGACCTTTTGCCGCTTTTCATGTGCATTAAAGGCGATTCGAATCTACCTCCTGAAATCTGTTTTCTGCAATTCTGCCTTGCTTTCAAATCCTCTTCGTTGCCTTCCCTCAATATATCTGTGGATGAGAGTTATCATTTATAACTCTGCGGGTTTGTGAATTGCAGTGTCCCTGAGCTCCATTTTTCAACTGGCTTTTTTCGGAGCTGGCCGCAAAAGCGCGGGATTGCCTCAGGCCCTATTGTGCTTCTGGGCGGCAGGCTGAGCCTGTGATTAATTCTTCTTCCTGATGGGAAATTAGAGTGACCTGTGCCTGTCCCAACACCTAGATCTAGTCTCTCATTGGTTGCCCCTCTTCCCGTTCATCCCCAGGACAAATTGCAACCTGTACAGAACAGGAGGTTAAAGGTGCTGATTCTCCAAGTAGGGAGATTGCTAGTAAAGTAGCTGGAATGGCGAACCCGAGCACAAGGAGATGAGAAATGAGGTGCGTTTTAGAAACCTTTCAAAATCACACGGTGTACCATCTTCTGAGTTTCTCATGCATGTTTTCGATGTAGGAAGATGCCCTTGAACCTGGAGACTTGGGACCCATGGGATGGGTACCACGCAGTATTACTTTAAAGGGTCTGCGTTTGCTCACCCAACCTAACCCAACCTTTCAGCCCCAAGAGTGTCCACCCTTATGTCTCATCCACCTGTGCGTGTAGATATGGTCAATCCAGGTTGCATCACAGCCTCTGAACGAATTTTGTAAGAATTTCTCTCTCTTTCACTGTCTTTGTTTTATGGGTTTTTAAAAGTAATTTATTTTTATAATGGGGTTTAGTTGCTTTTCACGGCTGTGTTTATGCGGCTTTACACCCACTTGACTCACTTCCAGACATATATCAATACATAGGTTTTAAGATTCTTACTAGTCACCTATATTCTTGTGCGGTGAATAGGGGGTGTTGAGTCCAGTTCACTGAGCAAGGAGTAGGTCTTGTCTATTACATATTGGGTGTATGGAACGGTATCTGAGCGAATTTGAACCCCTTGTTTTATGCATCACCCCACCTCACCTTTCCCGTTAAGCAGCCATAGTGTGTTTTCTAAACGTGTGACTCTGTTCTGTTTTGTAATTCAGTTCAAGTGTAGCGGTTTTTACATTCCCTCTATAAGTGATAGCTTATGATAAGTGTCTTTTTCTGTGTGACTTATTTCACTTAGAATCGTCGTACCTAACTCCACTCATCTTGCTTCTACTAGCCTTATGACATTGATTTCATGTCTGAGTGATATTCCATTGTACATAAGGACCACGACTTCTTTATCCATTTTTCTCTTTCCTGGGATATTTAAGTTGTCATGAAGTGGAGGTTCTTGTCAACAGAGCAGCCCTAAACTTTGGGGTGCCTGTGTCTTGCTGATTTTTCTTTTTCCCAATTTATACGCCCATGAGTGGACGTGCCGTACGCTCCCTAAGCTGTGTTTTTTCGATGTTTCAGGACACACCATACACTTCTCCAGAGTGGCTGCTGGCAATTAACATCCCGCCCATCAGCGTAGCAAGGCTGCCATTTCTCCATGGCCTGTCCTGCATTTCTGGTTTTGACACTTTTTGCAGCATGGCCCTTTTGGCCGATGGGAAGCGAGACTTCTTTGTAGCGCTGATTTGCCTTTCCAGGTTGCTTCGTTGGCCAAAAAGGGCGTATGCGTTTTTTCCTGAATATATTCAGGAAAAAACGCATATGCCCTTTTTAGCCAAGGGCATCATTGTCGACCTTTTGCCGCTTTTCATGTGCCTTAAAGGCGATTCGAATCTACTTCCTGAAATCTGTTTCCTGCAATTCTGCCTTGCTTTCAAATCCTCTTCGTTGCCTTCCCTCAATATATCTGTGGATGAGAGTTATCACTTATAACTCTGCGGGTTTGTGAATTGCAGTGTCCCTGAGCTCCATTTTTCAACTGTCTTTTTTGAGAGCTGGCCGCAAAAGCACGGGATTGCCTCAGGCCCTATTCTGGTTCCTGGCAGCAGGCTGAGCCTGTGGTTAATTCTTCTTCCTGATGGGAAAATAGAGTGACCTGTGCCTGTCCCAACACCTAGATCTAGTCTCTCATTGGTTGCCCCTCTTCCCGTTCATCTTCAGGACAAATTGCAACCTGTACAGAACAGGAGGTTAAAGGTGCTGATCCTCCAAGTAGGGAGATTGCTAGTAAAGTAGCTGGAATGGCGAACCCGAGCACAAGGAGATGAGAAATGAGGTCCGTTTTAGAAACCTTTCAAAATCACACGGTGTACCTTCTTCTGGGTTCCTCATGCAAGATTTCGATGTAGGAAGATGCCCTTGAACCTGGAGATTTGGGACCCATGGGATGGGTACCATGCAGTATTACTTTAAAGGGTCTGCGTTTGCTCACCCAACCTCACCCAACCTCTCAGCCCCAAGAGTGTCCACCCTTATGTCTCATCCAGCTGTGGGTCTAGATATGGTCAATCCAGGTTGCATCACAGCCCCTGAACGAATTTTGTAAGAATTTGTCTCTCTTTCACTGTCTTTGTTTTACGGGTTTTTAAAAGTAATTTATTTTTATAATGGGGTTTAGCTGCTTTTCACGGCTGTGTTTATGCGGATTTACACCCACTTGACTCACTTCCAGACAGATATCAATACATAGGTTTTAAGATTGTTACTAGTCACATATATTCTTGTGCGGTGAATAGGGGGTGTTGAGTCCAGTTCACTGAGCAAGGAGTAGGTCTTGTCTATTACATATTGGGTGTATGGAACGGTATCTGAGCGAATTTGAACCCCTTGTTTTATGCATCACCCCACCTCACCTTTCCCGTTAAGCAGCCATAGTGTGTTTTCTAAACGTGTGACTCTGTTCTGTTTTGTAATTCAGTTCAAGTGTAGCGGTTTTTACATTCCCTCTATAAGTGATAGCTTATGATAAGTGTCTTTTTCTGTGTGACTTATTTCACTTAGAATCGTCGTACCTAACTCCACTCATCTTGCTTCTACTAGCCTTATGACATTGATTTCATGTCTGAGTGATATTCCATTGTACATAAGGACCACGACTTCTTTATCCATTTTTCTCTTTCCTGGGATATTTAAGTTGTCATGAAGTGGAGGTTCTTGTCAACAGAGCAGCCCTAAACTTTGGGGTGCCTGTGTCTTGCTGATTTTTCTTTTTCCCAATTTATACGCCCATGAGTGGACGTGCCGTACGCTCCCTAAGCTGTGTTTTTTCGATGTTTCAGGACACACCATACACTTCTCCAGAGTGGCTGCTGGCAATTAACATCCCGCCCATCAGCGTAGCAAGGCTGCCATTTCTCCATGGCCTGTCCTGCATTTCTGGTTTTGACACTTTTTGCAGCATGGCCCTTTTGGCCGATGGGAAGCGAGACTTCTTTGTAGCGCTGATTTGCCTTTCCAGGTTGCTTCGTTGGCCAAAAAGGGCGTATGCGTTTTTTCCTGAATATATTCAGGAAAAAACGCATATGCCCTTTTTAGCCAAGGGCATCATTGTCGACCTTTTGCCGCTTTTCATGTGCCTTAAAGGCGATTCGAATCTACTTCCTGAAATCTGTTTCCTGCAATTCTGCCTTGCTTTCAAATCCTCTTCGTTGCCTTCCCTCAATATATCTGTGGATGAGAGTTATCACTTATAACTCTGCGGGTTTGTGAATTGCAGTGTCCCTGAGCTCCATTTTTCAACTGTCTTTTTTGAGAGCTGGCCGCAAAAGCACGGGATTGCCTCAGGCCCTATTCTGGTTCCTGGCAGCAGGCTGAGCCTGTGGTTAATTCTTCTTCCTGATGGGAAAATAGAGTGACCTGTGCCTGTCCCAACACCTAGATCTAGTCTCTCATTGGTTGCCCCTCTTCCCGTTCATCCTCAGGACAAATTGCAACCTGTACAGAACAGGAGGTTAAAGGTGCTGATCCTCCAAGTAGGGAGATTGCTAGTAAAGTAGCTGGAATGGCGAACCCGAGCACAAGGAGATGAGAAATGAGGTCCGTTTTAGAAACCTTTCAAAATCACACGGTGTACCTTCTTCTGGGTTCCTCATGCAAGATTTCGATGTAGGAAGATGCCCTTGAACCTGGAGATTTGGGACCCATGGGATGGGTACCATGCAGTATTACTTTAAAGGGTCTGCGTTTGCTCACCCAACCTCACCCAACCTCTCAGCCCCAAGAGTGTCCACCCTTATGTCTCATCCAGCTGTGGGTCTAGATATGGTCAATCCAGGTTGCATCACAGCCCCTGAACGAATTTTGTAAGAATTTGTCTCTCTTTCACTGTCTTTGTTTTACGGGTTTTTAAAAGTAATTTATTTTTATAATGGGGTTTAGCTGCTTTTCACGGCTGTGTTTATGCGGATTTACACCCACTTGACTCACTTCCAGACAGATATCAATACATAGGTTTTAAGATTGTTACTAGTCACATATATTCTTGTGCGGTGAATAGGGGGTGTTGAGTCCAGTTCACTGAGCAAGGAGTAGGTCTTGTCTATTACATATTGGGTGTATGGAACGGTATCTGAGCGAATTTGAACCCCTTGTTTTATGCATCACCCCACCTCACCTTTCCCGTTAAGCAGCCATAGTGTGTTTTCTAAACGTGTGACTCTGTTCTGTTTTGTAATTCAGTTCAAGTGTAGTGGTTTTTACATTCCCTCTATAAGTGATAGCTTATGATAAGTGTCTTTTTCTGTGTGACTTATTTCACTTAGAATCGTCGTACCTAACTCCACTCATCTTGCTTCGACTAGCCTTATGACATTGATTACATGTCTGAGTGATATTCCATTGTACATAAGGACCACGACTTCTTTATCCATTTTTCTCTTTCCTGGGATATTTAAGTTGTCATGAAGTGGAGGTTCTTTTCAACAGAGCAGCCCTAAACTTTTGGGTGCCTGTGTCTTCCTGATTTTTAGTTTTCCCAATTTATACACCCATGAGTGGAGGTGCCCTATGCTCCCTAAGCTGTGTTTTTTCGATGTTTCAGGACACACCGTACACTTCTCCAGAGTGGCTGTTGGCAATTTACATCCCGCCCATCAGCGTAGCAAGGCTGCCATTTCTCCATGGCCTGTCCTGCATTTCTGGTTTTGACACTTTTTGCAGCATGGCCCTTTTGACCGATGGGAAGCGAGACTTCTTTGTAGCACTGATTTGCCTTTCCAGGTTGCTTGGTTGGCCAAAAAGGGCATATGCGTTTTTTGCTGAATATATTCAGGAAAAAACGCATACGCCCTTTTTGGCCAAGGGCATCATTTTCCACGTTTTGCCGCTTTTCATGTGCTTGAAAGGTGATTCGAATCTACCTCCTGAAACCTGTTTCCTGCAACTCTGCCTTGCTTTCAAATCCTCTTCGTTGCCTTCCCTCAATATATTTGTGGACGAGAGTTATCATTTATAACTCTGCATGTTTGTGAATTGCAGTGCCCATGTGCTCCATTTTTCAACTGGCTTTTTTCGGAGCTGGCCGCAGAAGCGCGGGATTGCCTCAGGCACTAATCTGGTTCCCGGCGGCAGGCTGAGCCTGTGCTTAATTCTTCTTCCTGATGGGAAAATAGAGTGACCTGTGCCTGTCCCAACACCTACATCTAGTCTCTCATTGGTTGCCCCTCTTCCCGTTCATCCTCAGGAAAAATTGCAACCTGTACAGAACCGGAGGTTAAAGGTGTTGATTCTCCAAGTAGGGAGATTGCTAGTAAAGTAGCTGGAATGGCGAACCCGAGCACAAGGAGATGAGAAATGAGGTGCGTTTTAGAAACCTTTCCCGATCACATGATGTACCATCTTCTGGGTTTCTCATGCATGTTTTCAATGCAGGAAGATGCCCTTAAAACTGGAGATTTGTGACCCATGGGATGGGTACCACGCAGTATTACCTTAAAGGGTCTGTGTTTGCTCACCCAACCTCACCAAACCTGTCAGCCCCAAGAGTGTCCACCCTTAGGTCTCATCCAACTGTGTGTCTAGATATTTTCAATCCAGGTTGCATCACAGCCCCTGAATGAATTTTGTAAGAATTTCTCTGTCTTTCACTGTCTTTGTTTCATGGGTTTTTAAAACTAATTTATTTTTATAATGGGGTTTAGCTGCTTTTCACAGCTGTGTTTATGCGGCTTTACACCCACTTGACTCACTTGCAGAGAGATATCAATACATAAGTTTTAAGATTCTCACTAGTCAGATATATTCTTGTGCGGTGAATAGTGGGTGTTGAGTCCAGTTCACTGAGCAAGGAGTAGGTCTTTTCTATTACATATTGGGTGTATGGAACGGTATCTGAGCTAATTTGAAACCCTTGTTTTATGCATCACCCCACGTCACCTTTCCCGTTAAGCAGCCATAGTGTGTTTTAAATGTGTGACTATGTTCTAATTTGTAATTCAATTCAAGTGTAGCGGTTTTTACATTCCCTCTATAAGTGATAGCTTTTGATAAGTGTCTTTTTCTGTGTGACTTATTTCACTTAGAATCGTCGTACCTAACTCCACTCATCTTGCTTCTACTAGCCTTATGACATTGATTTCATGTCTGAGTGATATTCCATTGTACATAAGGACCACGACTTCTTTATCCATTTTTCTCTTTCCTGGGATATTTAAGGTGTCATGAAGTGGAGGTTCTTGTCAACAGAGTAGCCCTAAACTTTGGGGTGCCTGTGTCTTGCTGATTTTTAGTTTTCCCAATTTATACGCCCATGAGTGGAAGTGTCCTATGCTACCTAAGCTGTGTTTTTTCGATGTTTCAGGACACACCGTACACTTCTCCAGAGTGGCTGTTGGCAATTTACATCCTGCCCATCAGATTAGCAAGGCTGCCATTTCTCCATGGCCTGTCCTGCATTTGTGGTTTTGACACATTTTTCAGCATTGCCCTTTTGACCGATGGGAAGCGAGACTTCTTTGTAGTGCTGATTTGCCTTTCCAGGTTGCTTGGTTTGCCAAAAAGGGCGTATGCGTTTTTTCCTGAATATATTCAGGAAAAATCGCATACGCCTTTTTTGGCCAAGGGCATCACTGTCAACGTTTTGCCCCTTTTCTTGAGCTTTAAAGGCGATTCGAATCTACCTCCTGAAATCTGTTTCCTGCAATACTGCCTTGCTTTCAAATCCTCTTCGTTGCCTTCCCTCAATATATTTGTGGACGAGAGTTATCATTTATAACTCTGCAGGTTTGTGAATTGCAGTGCCCATGTGCTCCATTTTTCAACTGGCTTTTTTGGGAGCTGGCCGCAGAAGCGCGGGTTTGCCTCAGGCCCTATTCTGGTTCCGGGCGGCAGGCTGAGCCTGTGGTTAATTCTTCTTCCTGATGGGAAAATAGAGTGACCTGTGCCTGTCCCAACACCTAGATCTAGTCTCTCATTGGTTGCCCCTCTTCCCATTCATCCTTAGGACAAATTGCAACCTGTATGGAACAGGAGGTTAAAGGTGCTGATTCTCCAAGTAGGGAGATTGCTAGTAAAGTAGCTGGAATGGGGAACCCGAGCACACGGAGTTGAGAAATGAGGTGCGTTTTAGAAACTTTCCCAATCTCACGGTGTACCATCTTCTGGGTTTCTCATGCATGTTTTCGATGTAGGAAGATGCCTTTGAACCTGGAGATTTGGGACCCATGGGATTGGTACCACACAGTATTACTTTAAAGGGTCTGCATTTGCTCACCCAACCACACCAAACCTCTCAGCCCCAAGAGTGTCCACCCTTATGTCTCATCCAGCTGTGGGTCTAGATATGGTCAATCCAGGTTGCGTCACAGCCCCTGAATGAATTTTGTAAGAATTTCTCTCTCTTTCACTGTCTTTGTTTCATGGGTTTTTAAAACTAATTTATTTTTATAATGGGGTTTAGCTGCTTTTCACGGCTGTGTTTATGCGGCTTTACACCCACTTGACTCACTTCCAGAGAGATATCAATACATAAGTTTTACGATTCTCACTAGTCAGATATATTCTTGTGTGGTGAATAGGGGGTGTTGAGTCCAGTTCACTGAGCAAGGAGTAGGTCTTGTCTATTACATATTGGGTGTATGGAACGGTATCTGAGCTAATTTGAAACCCTTGTTTTATGCATCACCCCACGTCACCTTTCCCGTTAAGCAGCCATAGTGTGTTTTCTAAATGTGTGACTCTGTTGTGATTTTAATTCAGTTCAATTGTAGCGGTTTTTACATTCCCTTTATAAGTCATAGCTTTTGATAAGTGTATTTTTCTGTGTGACTTATTTCACTTAGAGTCGTCGTACCTAAATCCACTCATCATGCTGCTACTAGCCTTATGACATTGATTTCATGGCTGAGTGATAT
This sequence comes from Eschrichtius robustus, assembly GCF_028021215.1. Taxonomy (NCBI): domain Eukaryota; kingdom Metazoa; phylum Chordata; class Mammalia; order Artiodactyla; family Eschrichtiidae; genus Eschrichtius; species Eschrichtius robustus. The sequence continues at coordinate 4,596,716 of NW_027175257.1, forward strand.
TCCATTGTACATAAGGACCACGACTTCTTTATCCATTTTTCTCCTTCCTGGGATATTTAAGGTTTCGTGAAGTGGAGGTTCTTGTCAACAGAGCAGCCCTAAACTTTGGGGTGCCTGAGTCTTGCTGATTTTTAGTTTTCCCAATTTATACGCCCATGAGTGGAAGTGCCCTATGCTCCATAAACTTTGTTTTTTCGATGTTTCAGGCCACACCGTATACTTCTCCAGAGTGGCTGTTGGCAATTTACATCCCGCCCATCAGCGTGGCAAGGCTCCCATTTCTCCATGGCCTGTCCTGCATTTGTGGTTTTGACACTTTTTTCAGCATGGCCCTTTTGACCCATGGGAAGCGAGACTTCTTTGTAGCGCTGATTTTCCTTTCCAGGTTGCTTGGTTGACCAAAAAGGGCGTATGCGTTTTTTCCTGAATATATTCAGGAAAAAACGCATACGCCCTTTTTGGCCAAGGGCATCATTTTCCACGTTTTGCCGCTTTTCATGTGCTTGAAAGGCGATTCGAATCTACCTCCTGAAACCTGTTTCATGCAACTCTGCCTTGCTTTCAAATCCTCTTCGTTGCCTTCCCTCAATATATTTGTGGACGAGAGTTATCATTTATAACTCTGCAGGTTTTTGAATTGCAGTGCCCATGTGCTCCATTTTTCAACTGGCTTTTTTCGGAGCTGGCCGCAGAAGCGCGGGATTGCCCCAGGCACTAATCTGGTTCCTGGCGGCCGGCTGAGCCTGGGCTTAATTCTTCTTCCTGATGGGAAAATAGAGTGACCTGTGCCTGTCCCAACACCTAGATCTAGTCTCTCATTGGTTGCCCCTCTTCCCGTTCATCCTCAGGACAAATTGCAACCTGTACAGAACAGGAGGTTAAAGGTGTTGATTCTCCAAGTAGGGAGATTGCTAGTAAAGTAGCTGGAATGGCGAACCCGAGCACAAGGAGATGAGAAATGAGGTGCGTTTTAGAAACCTTTCAAAATCACACGGTGTACCATCTTCTGGGTTCCTCATGCAAGTTTTCGATGTAGGAAGATGCCCTTGAACCTGGAGATTTGTGACCCATGGGATGGGTACCACGCAGTATTACCTTAAAGGGTCTGTGTTTGCTCACCCAACCTCACCAAACCTGTCAGCCCCAAGAGTGTCCACCCTTAGGTCTCATCCAACTGTGGGTCTAGATATTTTCAATCCAGGTTGCATCACAACCCCTGAATGAATTTTGTAAGAATTTCTCTGTCTTTCACTGTCTTTGTTTCATGGGTTTTTAAAACTAATTTATTTTTATAATGGGGTTTAGCTGCTTTTCACAGCTGTGTTTATGCGGCTTTACACCCACTTGACTCACTTCCAGAGAGATATCAATACATAAGTTTTAAGATTCTCACTAGTCAGATATATTCTTGTGCGGTGAATAGGGGGTGTTGAGTCCAGTTCACTGAGCAAGGAGTAGGTCTTTTCTATTACATATTGGGTGTATGGAACGGTATCTGAGCTAATTTGAAACCCTTGTTTTATGCATCACCCCACGTCACCTTTCCCGTTAAGCAGCCATAGTGTGTTTTAAATGTGTGACTATGTTCTAATTTGTAATTCAATTCAAGTGTAGCGGTTTTTACATTCCCTCTATAAGTGATAGCTTTTGATAAGTGTCTTTTTCTGTGTGACTTATTTCCCTTAGAATCGTCGTACCTAAGTACACGCATCTTGCGTCTACTGGCCTTATGACATTGATTTCATGGCAGAGTGATATTCCATTTTACATAAGAACCACAATTTCTTTATCCATTTTTCTCTTTCCTGGGATATTTAAGGTGTCATGAAGTGGAGGTTCTTGTCAACAGAGTAGCCCTAAACTTTGGGGTGCCTGTGTCTTGCTGATTTTTAGTTTTCCCAATTTATACGCCCATGAGTGGAAGTGTCCTATGCTACCTAAGCTGTGTTTTTTCGATGTTTCAGGACACACCGTACACTTCTCCAGAGTGACTGTTGGCAATTTACATCCTGCCCATCAGCGTAGCAAGGCTCCCTTTTCTCCATGGCCTGTCCTGCATTTGTGGTTTTGACACATTTTTCAACATTGCCCTTTTGACCGATGGGAAGCGAGACTTCTTTGTAGTGCTGATTTGCCTTTCCAGGTTGCTTGGTTGGCCAAAAAGGGCGTATGCGTTTTTTCCTGAATATATTCAGGAAAAAACGCATACGCCCTTTTTGGCCAAGGGCATCATTGTCGACGTTTTGCCGCTTTTCTTGAGCTTTAAAGGCGATTCGAATCTACCTCCTGAAATCTGTTTCCTGCAATACTGCCTTGCTTTCAAATCCTCTTCGTTGCTTTCCCTCAATATATTTGTGGACGAGAGTTATCATTTATAACTCCGCAGGTTTGTGAATTGCAGTGCCCCTGAGCTCCATTTTTCAACTCGCTTTTTTGGTAGCTGGCCGCAAAAGCGCGGGATTGCCTCAGGCCCTATTCTGGTTCCGGGCGGCAGACTGAGCCTGTGGTTAATTCTTCTTCCTAATGGGAAAATAGAGTGACCTGTGCCTGTCCCAACACCTAGATCTAGTCTCTCATTGTTTGCTCCTCTTCCCGTTCATCCTCAGGACAAATTGCAACCTGTACAGAACAGGAGGTTAAAGGTGCTGATTCTCCAAAAAGGGAGATTGCTAGTAAAGTAGCTGGAATGGCGAACCCGAGCACAAGGAGGTGAGAAATGAGGTGCGTTTTAGAAACCTTTCCCGATCACACGGTGTACCATCTTCTGGGTTTCTCATGCATGTTTTCGATGCAGGAAGATGCCCTTGAACCTGGAGATTTGGGACCCATGGGATGGGTACCACGCAGTATTACTTTAAAGGGTCTGCGTTTGCTCACCCAACCTCACCCAACCTTTCAGCCCCAAGAGTGTCCACCCTTAGGTCTCATCCACCTGTTGGTCTAGAATTGGTCAATCCAGGTTGCATCACGGCCCCTGAACGAACTGTGTAAGAACTTCTCTCTCTTTCACTGTCTTTGTTTTACGGGTTTTTACAAGTAATTTATTTTTATAATGGGGTTTAGCTGCTTTTCACGGCTGTGTTTATGCGGCTTTACACCCACTTGACACACTTCCAGAGAAATATCAATACATAGGTTTGAAGATTCTTACTAGTCAGATATATACTTGTGTGGTGAATAGGGGATGTTGAGTCCAGTTCACTGAGCAAGGAGTAGGTCTTGTCTATTACATATTGGGTGTATGGAACGGTATCTGTGCTAATTTGAAACCCTTGTTTTATGCATCACCCCACCTCACCTTTCCCGTTAAGCAGCCATAGCGTGTTTTCTAAACGTGTGACTCTGTTCTCTTTTGTAATTCAGTTCAAGTGTAGCAGTTTTTACATTCCCTCTATAAGTGATAGCTTACGATAAGTGTCTTTTTCTGTGTGACTTATTTCACTTAGAGTCGTCGTACCTAAATCCACTCATCATGCTGCTACTAGCCTTATGACATTGATTTCATGTCTGAGTGATATTCCATTGTACATAAGGACCACAAATTCTTTATCCATTTTTCTCTTTCCTGGGATATTTAAGGTGTCATGAAGTGGAGGTTCTTGTCAACAGAGCAGCCCTAAACTTTGTGGTGCCTGTGTCTTGTGATTTTTAGTTTTCCCAATTTATACGCCCATGAGTGGAAGTGCCCTATGCTCCCTAAGCTGTGTTTTTTCGATGTTTCAGTACACACCGTACACTTCTCCAGAGTGGCTGTTGGCAATTTACATACCGCCCATCAGCGTGGCAAGGCTCCCATTTCTCCTTGGCCTGTCCTGCATTTGTGGTTTTGACACTTTTTTCAGCATGGCCCTTTTGACGGATCGAAAGCGAGACTTCTTTGTAGCGCTGATTTGCCTTTCCAGGTTGCTTGGTTGGCCAAAAAGGGCGTATGCGTTTTTTCCTGAATATATTCAGGAAAAAACGCATACGTCCTTTTTGGCCAAGGGCATCATTGTCGACGTTTTGCCGCTTTTCATGTGCTTTAAAGGCGATTCGAATCTACCTCCTGAAATGTGTTTCCTGCAGTTCTGCCTTGCTTTCAATTCCTCTTCGTTGCCTTCCCTCAATATATTTGTGGACGAGAGTTATCATTTATAACTCTGCAGGTTTGTGAATTGCAGTGCCCATGTGCTCCATTTTTCAACTGGCTTTTTTGGGAGCTGGCCGCAGAAGTTCGGGATTGCCTCAGGCCCTATTCTGGTTCCGGGCGGCAGGCTGAGCCTGTGGTTATTTCTTCTTCCTGATGGGAAAATAGAGTGACCTGTGCCTGTCCCAACACCTAGATCTAGTCTCTCATTGGTTGCCCCTCTTCCCGTTCATCCTCAGGACAAATTGCAACCTGTATGGAACAGGAGTTTAAAGGTGCTGTTTCTCCATGTAGGGAGATTACTAGTTAAGAAGCTGGAATGGCGAACCCGAGCACAAGGAGATGAGAAATGAGGTGCGTTTCAGAAACCTTTCCCGATCAGACAGTGTACCATGATCTGGGTTACTCATGCATGTTTTTGATGTAGGAAGATGCCCTTGAACCTGGAGATTTGGGACCCATGGGGTGGGGACCACGCAGTATTACTTTAAAGGGTCTGCGTTTGCTCACCCAACCTCACCAAAACTCTCAGCCCCAAGAGTGTCCACCCTTATGTCTCATCCAGCTGTGGGTCTAGATATGGTCAATCCAGGTTGCATCACAACACCTGAACGAATTTTGTAAGAATTACTCTCTCTTACACTGTCTTTGTTTTACGGGTTTTTAAAAGTAATTTATTTTTAAAATGGGTTTTAGCTGCTTTTCACGGCTGTGTTTATGCCGCTTTACACTCACTTGACTCTCTTCCAGAGAGAGATCAATACATAGGTTTTCAGATTCTTACTACTCAGATATATTCTTGTGCGCTGAATAGGGGGTGTTGAGTCTAGTTCACTGAGCAAGGAGTAGGTCTTGTCTACTACATATTGGGTTTATGGAACGGTATCTGAGCTAATTTGAAACCCTTGTTTTATGCATCACCCCACCTCACCTTTCCCGTTAAGCAGCCATAGTGTGTTTTTAAAATGGGTGACTGTGTTCTGTTTTGTAATTCAGTTTAAGGCTAACGGTTTTTACATTCCCTCTATAAGTGATATCTTATGATAAGTGTCTTTTTCTGTGTGACTTATTTCACTTAGAATCGTCGTACCTAAATCCACTCATCATGCTGCTACTAGCCTTATGATATTGATTTCATGGCTGAGTGATATTCCATTGTACATAAGTACCACAACTTCTTTACCATTTTTCTCATCCCTGGGATATTTAAGATGTACACAAGTGGAGGTTTTTGTAACCAGAGCAGCCCTAAACTTTGGGGTGCCTGTGTCTTGTTGATTTTAATTTTTCCAATTTATACGCCCATGAATGGATGTGCCCCTTTCTCTCTAGCTGTGTTTTTTAGATGTTTTAGGAAACACCGTACCGTTCTCCAGAGTCGCCATTGGCAATTTACATCCCGACCATCAGTGTAACAATGCTCCCTTTCCTCCCTGGCCTCTCCTGTATTTTTTTTACACTTTTTTAGGAAGGCCCTTTTGACCGATGGGAAGTGAGACTTCTTTGTAGTGCTGCATTGCATTTCCGGCTTGCTTGGTTGGCCAAAAAGGGCCTATGCGTTTTTTCCTGAATTTATTCAGAAAAAAAACACATATGCTCTTTTTGGCCATGTGCATCGTTGTCGACTTTTGGCCGCTTTTCATGTGCTTTAGGGGCTATTCGAATCTAACTCCTGAAATCTGTTTCCTGCAATTCTGCCTTGCTTTCCAATCCTGTTCGTTGCCTTCCCTCAATATAGTTTTGGACGATAGTTATAATTTATAACTTTGCAGGTTTGTGAATTGCAGTGCCCCTGAGCTCCATTTTTCAACTCGCTTTTTTGGGAGCTGTCCGCAGAACCGCTGCTTTGCTTCTGGCCCTACTCTGGTTCCCGGTGGCAGGCTAAGCCTTTGCTTAATTCTTCTTCCTGATTGGAAATTAGAGTGACATGTGCCTGTCCGAACATCTAGGGCTTGGCTCTCCTTGTTTCTCCTCCTTCCCCTTCTTCCTTTCGAAAAATTCCAAATTTTGTGCAACTGGATGTTGAAGGTGCTGACATCCTCAGGTGGGGAGATTTTAAGGAAAAAGGCTGGAGGTGTGACCCCAACAACCAGGAAATTAGGAGTTTTGGTGCCTTTTCCAAAATCTCCCTGATCCAACCGTGTTCCATCTTCTGGGTGTCACAGGCATGTTTTAGCTGTAGGAAAGGTCCCGTGTATGTAAGGAGAACACCAGGGATTTTTCCAAATCAGTGTCTCCCCGAACTCCAATCTGGGGAATTTTTAAGCTACTGGTACATGTGTGTTCATTAAGGGACTTGGGCCGTAGGCAGAGTCCGAACTTTAGATGATTGAAGTCTTCAGGTTCAGAAACGCTCACCATCGGCCTCCTTTAGTTTCCATTTTATCTGTAGTTGATAGATGATGTCGATATAGATATCTATTGTTTTTCAGATTATTTCCCCTTAGGGGTCATTACAAAATATTGAGTATAGTTCCCTGTGTTATACAGTAGTTCCTTGTTGATGATATATTTTATACATAGCAGTGTGTATATGTTAATCTGAAACTGTTAATTTATCCCTCCTCCCACCTTTCCCCTTTGGTAATAAAAAATATAAGATTTTATACTTCTCAGAAATCTAGGAGCTGAAAGAGAGGTATCATTTTCAATGGAAAATCAGTCAAAACAAGGTTGAAACTTCAACCAAGATTATTAGATGTACATCCTTGGAAAGAAATCACTGCATTTCTCTACTGTTGACCTGACAAATAAGACAAACCCCTCCACTGAACTTGCTTATAATAAAGTGATGGAAATATCAAATGGAAGTGTTAGAAACATCTTATTTTACACGAGCCTTATACACTGCTCTATGTTAATTACAGTTTGGCTCGCACATCTGTTCTTTGAAGTTACAATGTTCTCAAATTCTGTTACTGATCCTGCAGAGTGGGCCCCAACAAGGGTCTCCCTGCCTAGTGTCATTGGAGCCAACAGATCGAGACTGACTTTGGTTCAGAAGCAAAGGAAAACTTTATATTTTGATCAGAGAATGGAGAGGTGAGAGTGTGTGCTTCCCTGCGGGTTGTGGGCCGGGCTGCTGTGTAGAGATCCTGGCACCGTCAGCGGGAGGGAGGGGGCGGAGCTCTCGAGGGCCGGGTTGGCTGGAGCTCAGGCTCTATGTCGCAGAGTCTGCACGGGGCCCCACGAGCTGAGGTGTCGGCCCAGCCATTTTGCACTAGGAAATCGGGTCTGAAGTGTCGGGTGTGGGACCTCTGCATGTGGAAACCTAGGAGCAAGTGAAATTAGACAAAGCACAAAGGAAAAAATGGTTAGACTTTATTTTATTGCCCAGATTCTATTTTCATCTCCCAGGAATTTTTCATGGGCTTTGCCAGTGACAAAGCCCTCCTCTGCCTTTTGTCCCATTCCTCATTCTTGGGGTGCTGAGGGTGCAGACACCTCTTCTGTAAATGCTTCGTGCTGAGTTGGGTGTCCTCATACCCGGGGCGAGGGGGAGGACTTCTCCCAAGCAGCCTCCAGGTGAGGTTGATTGTCCCCAGGCCTCCTCCCTCACTGCTCGTCTGCCTGAGCACCAGCATTGGAAGTTTTATAGATTCTAATGACCTTTAAGGGTCCAGGAAAGAGATGTGCAGAGACGCTGGGGGTGGGGTGGGCCGTTTTACCATGCTCCACATTGGTTCGGCCCCCTTAGGCTGACAGTTCCTGCTAGCCTAGATGCTCTGACCAGTACTCTGCGCTTTCTTCAGTTAGGCCACTGAATTAACGTACAAACAACACCAGGTGTCAGAGCCCTGCTTGCTCAACTCCCAGACAGTCCAGGGCCGGTGGTGATCCAGGACCTTCACGGCCACTCAGTCAACGGCCTTTTGAAGTAGCCAGGAGTGCAGCCGGTCTCATTGGCCGCCGTCACCGCGGTGTCTGTAGGCTTTTCTATGGTGGCAGCGTTATTTACGGTTCCCCTGCCAAGTTTATTAGCTCCGCTCTGGGTGCAGTAAGTCCTGTAAGCAATAGTCTGCTCTTTTGGGACACACTCTTGTTGTTTTCTGAGAGAAGCTCCAGGTCAAGTGATGGTCAAACGAGTCGTCATGGGGGCCCATTGCTCCAGGTTTTCTCTCTGGAGGTTGGTGTTGGAGGGCCTCCTCACTCGAGGTCATTGTGCCCACGGAGCAATCCCTGCAACTTCAGGGCATGGTGGGTGGTTAGGATCACCAAGTGGCGTCCTTTTCCCTTAGGAGGGAGCTGGCCTTGCGGGCTGCTGATTTCCAGGTTTTTAGATACCCCCAGTATCCTGGTCGGATGGGGTGGCTGGCCAATGCCTGGAGGGCATTCTTGCATTGTTCCATTTCAAGTGGTCCCAGTTTTTGCACTAATACTCCAAGGGCGATTCGCCTTGGACCAGGAATGTAAAGGTCAAAGGGTTTAGCTAACTTAGGGAGGTCCAGGGCAAGGATCTGAACTGACTGCTCTTTCCATTCTTGAAAGGCCGCTTCTGGATTCTATTCAAAAGGATCATCATCTTTTCCTTTCAGTGTTTCATATAGAGGCCCAGCTATTAGACTGTAGTTAGGGATCCAGATGCAGCAAACCCCGGTCTCCCCAGGAACCCCTAAGCTGTCTTCTAGTTTCAGGAAGGGTGAGGCTGCAAATGGCTTCTTCCCTTTCCTGGGGTGGGCTTCTCCGACATTCTGAGCGAATGAAGCCCAGGAAGGTCACCTTAGTTTGTGATATTTGAGCCTTTTTCTTGGACACCTTCTATCTTTTATTGGCTAGGTAGTTCAGAGGCCTCCTTAGTCGGGCTGGTGATCAGAATGTCATCTGCATATTGAAGGAGGGTTCCCTTCTCCAGAGGTAGATTTTTTAGGTCTTTAGCTAACATTTCCCCAAAGATGGTGTGGGAATTTTTGAACCCCTGGGGCAGGACGGCCCAGCAGTATTGTTTTTGTTGTATGTTGAGTCCTGCCACTCACAGCCAAAATTTCTTGTGACTCTGGGACGAATGGAATACAGAAGAAGGCATCATTGAAGTCTAATACAGAATACCATGTCCTGGTGGATGGTAGAATGACCAGCAGGGTGTAGGAATTAGGAACTACTAGATGTATATCCTCTGTGGCTTCACTGACTGTCCTGGCGTCCTCTACCAGGTCCCCAGCAGCTCACGGGGCTCTTGTGGTCAGGTCCCTCCCAGGATATGGAGCTCACCTGGGCAGGTACCCAGCAGCCCACGGGGCTGTGGTGGTTAGGCCCCTCCCAGGATATGGAGCTCACCTGGGCAGGTACCCAGCAGCCCATGGGGCCATCATGGTCAGGCCCCTCCCAGGATATGGAGCTCACCTGGGCAGGTACGCAGCAGCCCACGGGGCTCTCGTGGGCATGCCCCTCCCTGGATATGGAGCTCCCGTGGACAGGTACCCCGACAGGGCTGGGCACACAGGAACTGTGCATATAGCCCTCATTGCAGAGCACCCCCAGCACACCTGTCACTCAGAGCTGACACAGAGCACCTCAGAGCAGAGCTTGAACTAATAAACAGCAGCTCCAACAGGTCTGTGACCCTAGGCTTCACTCTGTGCGGCCTCCCTCTGCCTGGTCTTCTAGGGGCTTCCACAGCAGCCGGGGCACCAGGCCTCTGTCTCCACCCACCACCCCTCCTCTCCCTGACTCCTGGGTTCCTCTCATTAGCAGAGGGTCTTCTTGAAGTTGTCTCCCACTCCTGGACCAGATAAAATGATTAGAAAACAAGCCAGGGCTGCCGCCCCTTATCTATCCTGACTCTCGGGACCCTACACCTGTTCCTTGGATCTGGCCGGTGCAGCAAGGCCCATTTTCTGCAAATCTGAGCCCCTGAGGGGCGAGGATTGGCTGACCTGGGCAGCCTGACCCGGCCGGCCAGCCCTTCCCAGGTGTGCCTGGGTTGAGGTCAATATAAACACCCCTCCAGGCAGCAAAAGCCTCTGCAGCTGTGCCTGACGCCATATTCTCTGCCCCGTCAGCAGTCTCGGGGTTGGGCTGGTGGGAGGCAGTAGGGCCCACGGCTCTATGAGTGGCCCGTTGTGACTGGGGCTCTACTGGACTTTCTGCAGGAGTTGCCGGGCTGCCACCTGCTAAAGAAGAGGATGTGTCACCCATACTTGCTGCTGGAATTTCTCCCCGGGCAGAGGTAAGGAAGGAAAAAAGCAGTGGGGGCCGGGACAGGAGGGGTACCTCAGGCAGGGAAATGGAAAGTTTCCAGACGAGCGCCCGGGGCCAGGACCATCCTGGCTGGCCTGCAGGCACCAAGTCGGCCTGCGTGCTGTCGCTGGTGTGACTCCAAGCCCCTTCCTCTAGTTTTTAGTCTTTGCACACATTCAGGTGTTTTACCTGGGAACGGTGGGAAAAGTTCAGCAGCAGCTGGCCTGGGGCTCAGCTCACGTTTAGTCAGAGACGCCTCCTCACGGTCCCCCAGCTTTGCAATGAGGACGCTCCTTGTGTGGGGTCTGCTGGCTGCATGGGAGATGATTCCCCACCTGTGACCAACTTAAGAATTGTTTACCACTGGAGCAAGTGCGCTGATAGGGTTTTCCTCTGTATGACCAGTGGGTTCAGTTTTTTTTTTTTTCTTTTTTGGTTCAAGGTAAGTTTTATTCCTCTTTTTGTATTTATGGATATAAGCATGGAAATCATTCATTCATATAAATACGTCTATGGGAAGGACAGAACTTTTTTTTCTGTTTTATTTTCTTAAGTATTATTTATTTTTTAATTTTTGAATTTATTTTATTCATTTTTTTATACAGCAGGCTCTTATTGGTTATCTATTTTATACATATAAGTGTATATGTGTCAATCCCAGGGTTGCAATTCATCCCACCACCACCACCCTGCCACTTTCCCCCCTTGGTGTCCATACATTTGTTCTCTACATCTGTGTCTCTATTTCTGCCTTGCAAACCAGTTCATCTTTACCATTTTTCTAGGTTCTACATGTATGCGTTAATATACGATATTTGTTTTTCTCTTTCTGACTTACTTCACTCTGTATGACAGTCTCTAGATCTATCCACGTCTCTACAAATGACCCAATTTCATTCCTTTTTATGGCTGAGTAATATTCCATTTTATATATGTAGCACATCTTTTCCGTTCGTCTGTCTATGGGCATTTAGGTTGCTTCCATGACCTGGCTATTGTAAATAGTGCTGCAATGAATATTGTGGTGAATATGTCTTTTTGAATTATGGTTTTCTCTGGGTATATGGCCAGTAGTGGGATTGCTGGGTCATATGGTTATTCTATTTTTAGTTTTTTAAGGAACCTCCATACTGTTCTCCATAGTGACTGTATCAATTTACATTCCCACAAATAGTGTAAGAGGGTTCCCTTTTCTCCACACCCTCTCCAGCATTTGTTGTTTGTAGATTTTCTGATGATGCCCATTCTAACTCGTGTGAGGTGATACCTCATTGTAGTTTTGGTTTATATTTCTCTAATAATTAGTGATGTTGAGTAGCTTTTCATGTGTTTCTTGGTCATCTGTATGTCTTCTTGGGACAAATGTCTATTTACGTCATCTGCCCATTTTTGGATTGGTTTGTTTGTTTTTTTACTGTTGAGCTGCATGAGCTGTTTATATACATTGGAGATTAATCCTTTGTCCATTGATTCGTTTGCAAATATTTTCTCCCATTCTGAGGGTTGTCTTTTCGTCTTGTTTGTAGTTTCCTTTGCTTTGCAAAAGCTTTTAGGTTTCATTTGCTTCCATTTGTTTTTTTTTTTTTTTTTTTATTCCATTACTATAGGAGGTGGATCAAAAAATATCTTGCTGTGATTTATGTCAAAGAGTATTCTTCCTATGTTTTCCTCTAAGAGTTTTATAGTGTCCGGTCTTACATTTCGGTCTCTAATCCATTTGGAGTTTATTTTTTGTGTATGGTGTTAGGGAGTGTTCTAATTTCATTCTTTTACATGTAGCTGTCCATTTTTCCCAGCACCACTTATTGAAGAGACTGTCTTTTCTCCATTGTATACCCTTGCCTCCTTTGTCATAGATTAGCGGGCCATAGGTGTGTAGGTTTATCTCTGGGCTTTCTTTCTTTTTTTTTTTTTTTCTTTACATCTTTATTGGAGTATAATTGCTTTACAATTGTGTGTTAGTTTCTGCTGTATAAAAAAGTGAATCAGCTATGCGTATACATATAACACCATATCCCCTCCCTCTTGCACCTCCCTCTCACTCCCTTATCCCACCCTTTTAGGTGGTCACAAAGCACAGAGCTGATCTCCCTGTGCTATGTGGCTGCTTCCCAGTAGCTATCAATTTTACATTTGGTAGTGTATATATGTCCATACCACTCTCTCACTTTGTCCCAGCTTACCCTTCCCTCTCCCCATGTCCTCAAGTCCTTTCTCTACGTCTGTGTCCTTAATCCTTTCCTGCCCCTAGGTTCTTCATAAACTTTTTTTTTTTAGATTCCATATATATGTGTTAGCATATGGTATTTGTTTTTCTCTTTCTGACTTACTTCACTCTGTAGGACAGACTCTAGATCCATCCACCTCACTAAAAATAACTCAATTTCGTTTCTTTTTATGGCTGAATAATGTTCCATCGTATATATGTGCCACATCTTCTTTTTCCATTTATCTGTTGATGGACACTTAGGTTGCTTCCATGTCCTGGCTATTGTAAATAGAGCTACAGTGAACATTGTGGTACATGACTCTTTTTGAATTATGGTTTTCTCAGGGTAAATGTCCAGGAGTGGGTTTGCTGGGTTGTATGGTAGTTCTATTTTTAGTTTTTAAGGAAGCCCCATACCGTTCTCCCTAGTGGCTATATCAATTTACATTCCCACCTACAGTGCAAGAGGGTTCCCTTTTCTCCAATAAATGCCTCTCCAGCATTTACTGTTGGTAGATTTTTTGATGATGGCCATTCTGACTGGTGTGAGGTGATACCTCACTGTAGTTTTGATTTGCATTTCTCTAATGATTAGTGATGCTCAGCATCCTTTCATGTGTTTGTTGGCAACCTGTATATCTTCTTTGGAGAAATTTCTATTTAGGTCTTCTGCCCATTTTTGGATTGGGTTGTTTGGTTTTGTGATATTGAGCTACATGAGCTGCTTTTTGTAGATTAATCCTTTGCCATTTGCTTCATTTGAAAATATTTTCTCCCATTCTGATGGTTGTCTTTTCATCTTGCTTAAGTTTTCCTTTGCTGTGCAAAAGAATTTATGTTTCATTCGGTCCCATTTTTTAATTTTTGTTTTTATTTCCATTTCTCTAGGAGGTGGGTCAAAAAGGATCTTGCTGTGATTTATGTCATAGACTGTTCTGCTTATGTTTTCTTCTAAGAGTTTTATAGTGGCTGGTCTTATATTTAGGTCTCTAATCCATTTTGAGTTACTTTTGTGTATGGTGTTAGGGAGTGTACTAATTTCATTCTTTTACATGTAGCTGTCCAGTTTTCCCAGCACCACTTACTGAAGACACTGTCTTTTCTCCATTGTATACCCTTGCCTCCTTTGTCATAGATTAGTTAACCATAGGTACGTGGGTTTATCTCTGTGCTTTCTATCCTTTTCTATTGACCTATATTTCTGTGTTTGTGTCAGTACCATATTATCTTGATTACTGTAGCTTTGTAATATAGTCTGAAGTCTGGAAGTCTGATTCCTCCAGCTCTTTTTTTTCCCCCTCAAGACTGCTTTGGCTATCCAGGGTCTTTTGTGTCTCCCTACAAATTTTAAGATTTTTTTTCTTGTTCTGTAGAAAATGCCAAAGGTATTTTGATCGGGATTGCATTGAATCTGTAGATTGCTTTGGGTAGTATAGTCATTTTCACAATATTGATTCTTCTAATCCAAGGACATGGTATATGTCTCCATCTGTTTATATCATCTTTGATTTCTTTCATCAGTGTCTTATAGTTTTCTGAGTACAGGTCTTTTACTTCCTTAGGTAGGTTTATTCCTAGGTATTTTATTCTTTTTGTTGCAGTGGTAATGGGATTGTTTCCTTAATTTCTCTTTCTGATCTTTCATTGTTAGTGTATAGGAATGCAAGCAATTTCTGTGCATTAATTTTGTATCCTGCAACTTTACCAAATTCATTGATTAGCTCCAGTGGTTTTCTGGTGGCATCTTTAAGATTCTCTATCTATGATATCATGTCATCTGCAAACAGTGACAATTTTACTTCTTCTTTTCCGTTTTGTATTCCTTTTATTTCTTTTTCTTCTCTGATTGCCATGGCTAGGACTTCCAAAACTATGTTGAATAGCAGTGGTGAGAGTGGACATCCTCGTCTTGTTCCTGATCTTAGAGGAAACGCTTTCAGTTTTTCACCATTGAGAATGCTGTTTGCTGTGGGTTTGTCATATATGGCCTTTATTATGTTGAGGTAGTTTCCGTCTATGCCCACACTCTGCAGAGTTTTTATCGTAAATGAGTGTTGAATTTTCTCAAAATCTTTTCCTTCATCTATTGAGATGACCATATGGTTTTATTCTACAATTTGTTAATATGGTGTATCACATTGATTTGTGTATATTGAAGAATCCTTGCATCCCTGGGATAAACCCCACTTGATCATGGTGTATGATCCTTTTAATGTGTTGTTCGATTCTGTTTGCTAGTATTTTGTTGAGGATTTTTGCATCTATATTCATCAGGGATATTGGTCTATAATTTTCTTTCCTTGTAGTATCTCTGTCTGATTTTGGTATCAGGGTGATGGTGGTCTCATAGAATGAGTTTGGGAGTGTTCCTTCCCCTGCAATTGTTTTGAAGAATTTGAGAAGGTTGGGTGTTAGCTCTTCTCTAAATGTTTGATAGAATTCACCTGTAATGCCATCTGGTTCTGGACTTTTGTTTGTTGGAAGATTTTTAATCACAGTTTCAATTTCATTGCTTGTGATAGGTTTGTTCATATTTTCTATTTCTTCCTGGTTCAGTCTTAGAAGGTTATACCTTTCTAAGAATTTGTCCATTTCTTCCAGATTGTCCATTTTATTGGCACAGAGTTGCTTGTAGTAGTCTCTTAGGATGCTTTGTATTCCTGTGGTGTCTGTTGTAACTTCTCCTTTTTCACTTCTAATTTTGTTGATTTGCGTCCTCTCCCTCTTTTTCTTGAGTGTGGCTAAAGGTTGATCATTTTTGCTTATCTTCTCAAAGAACCAGCTTTTAGTTTTGATGATCTTTGCTTCCGTTTTCTTTGTTTCTATTTCATTTATTTCTGCTCTGATCTTTAGGATTTCTTTCCTTCTACTAACTTTGGGTTTTGTTCTTCTTTCTCTAGTTCCTCTAGGTGTAAGGTTAGATTGTTTATTTGAGATTTTTCTTGTTTCTTGAGGTAGGCTTGTATTGCTATAAACTTCCCTCTTAGAACTCCTTTTGCTGCATCCCATAGGTTTTGGATCATCGTGTTTTGGTTGTCATTTGTCTCTAGGTAGTTTTTGATTTCCCCTTTGATTTCTTCAGTGATCTCTTGGTTATTTAGTAACGTATTGTTTAGCCTCCATGTGTTTGTGTTTTTTACAGTTTTTTCCGTGTAATTGATTTCTAATCTCATAGCATTGTGGTCGGAACAGCTGCTTGATATGATTTCAGTTTTCTTAAATTTACTGAGGCTTTATCTGTGACCCAAGATGTGATCTATCCTGGAGAATGTTCCGTGTGCAGTTGAGAAGAACGTGTAATCTGCTGTTTTTGGATGGAATGTCCTATAAATATCAATGAACTCTATCTGGTCTATTGTGTCATTTAAAGCTTGTGTTTCCTTATTAATTTTCTGTCTGGCTGATCTCCACTGGTGTAAGTGAGCTGTTAAAGTCCCCCGCTATTATTGTGTTACTGTCGATTTCCTCTTTTATAGCTGTTAGCAGTTGCCTTATACATTGAGGTGCTCCTATGTTGGGTACATATATATTTATAATTGTTATATCTTCTTCTTGGATTGATCCCTTGACCATTATGTAGTGTCTTTCCTTGTCTCTTGTAACATTCTTTATTTTAAAGTCTATTTTATCTGATATGAGTATTGCTACTCCAGCTTTCTTTTGATTTTCATTAGCATAGAATATATTTTTCCATCGCCTCACTTTCAGTCTGTATGTGTCCCTAGGTCTGAAATGGGTCTCTTGTAGACAGCATATATATGGGTCTTGTTTTTGTATCCATTCAGCCAGTCTATGTCTTTTGGTTGGAACATTTAGTGCATTCACGTTTAAGGTAATTATCGATATGTATGTTCCTACTACTATTTTCTTAATTGTTATGGGTTTGTCTTGGTGGGTCCTTTTCGTCTCTTGTGTTTCCCACTTAGAGAAGTTCTTTTAGCATTTGGTGTAGAGCTGGTTGCATGGTGCTGAATTCTCTTAGCTTTTGCTTGTCTGTAAGGCTTTTGATTTCTCCATCAAATCTGAATGAGCTCTTTGCAGGGTGCAGTACCCTTGGTTGTAGGTTCTTCCCTTTCATCACTTTAAATTTATCATGCCACTTCCTTCTGGCTTGTAGATTTTCTGCTGAGAAATCAGCTGTTATCCTTATGGGATTTCCCTTGTATGTTATTTGTCATTTTTCCCTTGCTGCTTTCAATAATTTTTCTTTGTCGTTAATTTTTGTCAATTTGATTACTATGTGTCTTGTCATTTTTCTCCTTTGGTTTCTCCTGCCTGGGACACTCTGTGCTTCTGGACTTGGGTGGCTATTTCTTTTCCCATGCTAGGGAAGTTTTTGACCATAATCTCTTCAAATATATTCTCGGGTCCTTTCTCTCTCTCTTCTCCTTCTGGGACCCCTATAATGCGAATGTTGTTGCGTTTAATGTTGTCCCAGAGGACTCTTGGGGTGTCTTCATTTATTTTCATTCTTTTTCTTTATTCTGTTCCATGGCAGTGATTTCCACCTTTCTGTCTTCCAGGCCACTTATCCGTTCTTCTGCCACAGTTATTCTGCTACTGATTCCTTCTAGTGTATTTTTCATTTCAGTTATTACATTGTTCACCTCTGTTTGTTTGTTCTTTAACTCTTCTAGGTGTTTGTTCCTTAATTCTTCTAGGTCTTTGTTAAGCATTTCTTGTGTCTTCTCGATCTTTGCCTCCTTTCTTTTTCTAAGGTCTTGGCTCAACTTCACTATCATTATTCTGAATTCTTTTTCTGGAAGGTTCCCTATCTCCACCTCATTCCGTTTTTTTTCTGGGGTTTTATCTTGTTCCTTGATCTGGTATAAAGTCCTCTGCCTTTTCATTTTGTCTATCTTTCTGTGAATGTGGTTTTCCTTCCACAGGCTGCAGAATTGTAGTTCTTCTTGCTTCTGCTGTCTGCTCTCTGGTGGATGAGTCTATCTTAGAGGCTTGTGCAAGCTTCCTGATGGGAGGGACTGGTGGTGGGTAGAGCTGGGTGTTGCTTTGGTGGGCAGAGCTTTAATCCGCTTGTCTACGGATTAAATAAAACTTTAATAAAAAGTTGAATCTGCTTGTCTGCTGATGCATGGGGCTGGGTTCCCTCCCTGTTGGTTGTTTGGCCTGAGGCGACCCAGCACTGGAGCCTACCTTGCTCTTGGTGGGGCTAATGGCGGACTCTGGGAGGGCTCACACCAAGGAGTATTTCCCAGAACTTCTGCTGCCAGTGTTGTTGTCCTCACGGTGAGCCACAGCCACAGCCACCAGCTGCCTCTGCAGGAGACCCTCTAAAAGTAGCAGGTAGTTCTGGTCATTCCCCTACGGGGTCACTGCTCCTTCCCCTGGGTCCTGATGTGCACACTACTTTGTGTGTGCCCTCCAAGAGTGGAGTATCTGAGTGGAGTTGAGACTCTGAGACTCTGTGTGGAGTCGCACAGACTCTGGGTCCTGTGAAGCTTCGATGTTTTGTGATTCTAGAAATCCTATAGGAGACGGTCCACAGCAGGTGAAGCTAATGTTGTCAGTAGAGGTGTTGAAGCCAAAGATCTGCAGTTCCGGCTATAGGTGCCGATGTACATACAGGACAAAATCATCTCGTGTGAATGTAGTTCAGGCATGTTTAAGATGAATGCAGTCATGTTAATGCCTACCATATTCTATCTTGAGCCTCTCCTCAGGGACCTCCTCCTCAGTTCCTGAGGCTCCTGTAAGTCATGTACAGGGGACTGGAGAGTGGGCTCTGTCCAGTCTGAGCCCTGAGTTACCCTGTGTGTATCTTAGGATACTTTGTATTTCTGTGGTGTCTGTTGTAACATCATCTCTTTCATTTCAGATTTATTTGGGCCCTCTCTTTTTTAACAAAACATACTACTGTTGTCTTTTATTCTTTACAGAAGTTTAATCAGTGTTTGATCTACTATCCTTACCCTATGTATACTTTTTGCAGTGAGATTTTTACTTTTCTTTGTTTCCTTGTTACTATCAATAATTAGTGAGACTTCTTTTAAGCTACCTTCAACATTGCTTATAAAGCTGCTTTATTAGTGATGACAGAGCCTTAATGGAAGTCATGTTCTGGTTGTAAATTAGAATGCAATGTGCCAGCACAAAGCCCCTTAAGTTTATGTCTCATTACTTCTTGTTCTTTTTTTAATTTAATTTTTATTTTTTGTCAGAGCAAATTTGATTAAAATGTTTTGTTTCTTCTAGGTGTGCAAGATGTGGTTCTTTTAAACATATACATATATCTATTCTTCTTTGGATCATTTTCCCATGTAGGTTATGACACCATGTTGAGTAGTCTTGTCTTGGTATTACGTAGGTCTTTGGTGATTACATATTTCACATGTGTTTCTATATCTATCTTAACCCCAATATCCTAATGTATCCAATCCTCACACCTTTCCATTTGGTGAACCCTAAGTTTGTTTAATGAATCTGTGATTGCATTTCTCTGTGGAAATATCTTCATTGGTATCAATTTTTAGCTAAGACCTATAAGTGATATTATAGGATATGTGTCTTTTGCTTTCTGACTTAGTACAATTTGCCTGATTAACTCAAGAATCATACACAGTGCTGCAAATGGCATTGTTTTGGTTTTTTCCCTGGCTAATATTCCACCTGTACGTGTACCAGTTATTCTTTGGCCACGCACCTCTTGATGGACTTTTTGGTTGCCTCCATGTCTTGGTTATTGTAATACTGCTGCAATGCACATTTGCTTGCCTGTGTCTTTCCAGTTCTATCTCCTTATGTTATAGGCCAAGGAGTGGGCTTGCTGTATCATATGGTAGCTCAGTGTGTACGTTTTAAAGGCACCACCATTCAGTTCTCATTAGTGGCTCTTTCCAGGTTATGTCCCACTTAAAATTGAGGGTATGCATTTCTCCAAAACACCTTCAATATTTATTGTTTGTAGTTTGCTTGCTGCTGGTTATTCTAACAGGTGCGAGCTGATACCTCTGTGTGGCTGAATTTGCATGTGTCCCATAATCTGTTGAAATTGATCTTTAAAGCATGCTCTTTTTATTTATCAAACTGTGATTACAGCTTAGTTCTTCAAATTGTTTTCTTAAAGTAAGTGTCACATTTTGAAAAGTTTTGGCCACTACCTCCCTCAAGACATTTTGAGGGCAGGTTTCATTTACAGCCCTGAAGTACTTGTTCATATGAAGTGACCATTAACACAGATTTTAAAGCTGCATTTGCAGGTAACGGCCAGAGGGCGGCAGCCTTTTTACGTTCCCCAATCTGGTAACTAGGGAAAGAGTCCTTCAGCTGCAAGAGTGTCCAGCTTTATTTCTCATCCAGCTGTGGGTCTAGATATGATCAAACAAGGTTGCATCACAGCCCAGGAACGAATTATGTAAAATTTCCTCTCTCTATCACTGTCTTATTTTTTTGGGTTTTTTAAAGTTATTTAATTTAAAATGGGGATTCGCTACTTTTCACTGCTGGGTTTATGCCGCTTTACACCCACTTGACTCACTTCCAGAGAGATATCAATACATAGGTTTTAAGATTCTCACTAGTCAGATATATTCTTGTGCGGTGAATAGGGGGTGTTGAGTCCAGTTCACTGAGCAAGGAGTAGGTCTTTTCTATTACTTATTGGGTGTATGGAACGGTATCTGAGATAATTTGAAACCCTTGTTTTATGCATCACCGCACATCACCTTTCCCGTTAAGCAGCCATAGTGTGTTTTCTAAATGTGTGACTCTGTTCTGATTTGTAATTCAATTCAAGTGTAGCGGTTTTTACATTCCCTTTATAAGTGATAGCTTTTGATAAGTGTCTTTTTCTGTGTGACTTATTTCACTTAGAGTCGTCGTACCTAAATCCACTCATCATGCTGCTACTAGCCTTATGACATTGATTTCATGGCTGAGTGATATTCCATTGTACATAAGGACCACAAGTTCTTTATCCATTTTTCTCTTTCCTGGGATATTTAAGGTTTTCTGAAGTGGAGGTTCTTGTCAACAGAGCAGGCCTAAACTTTGGGGTGCCTGAGTCTTGCTGATTTTTAGTTTTCCCAATTTATACGCCCATGAGTGGACGTGCCCTATGCTCCCTAAGCTGTGTTTTCTCGATGTTTCAGGACACACCGTACACTTCTCCAGAGTGGCTGTTGGCAATTTACATCCCGCCCATCAGCGTAGCAAGGCCCCTATTTCTCCATGGACTGTCCTGCATTTGTGGTTTTGACACTTTTTTCAGCATGGCCCTTTGGACCGATGGGAAGCGAGACTTCTTTGTATCGCTGATTTGCCTTTCCAGGTTGCTTGGTTGGCCAAAAAGGGCGTATGCGTTTTTTCCTGAATATATTCAGGAAAAAACGCATACGCCCTTTTTGGCCAAGGGCATCATTGTCGACGTTTTGCCGCTTTTCATGTGCTTTAAAGGCGATTCGAATCTACCTCCTGAAACCTGTTTCCTGCAACTCTGCCTTGCTTTCAAATCCTCTTCGTTGCGTTCCCTCAATATATTTGTGGACGAGATTTATCATTTATAACTCTGCAGGTTTGTGAATTGCAGTGCCCATGTGCTCCATTTTTCAACTGGCTTTTTTGGGAGCTGGCCGCAGAAGCGCGGGATTGCCTCAGGCCCTATTCTGGTTCCGGGCGGCAGGCTGAGCCTGTGGTTAATTCTTCTTCCTGATGGGAAAATAGAGTGACCTGTGCCTGTCCCAACACCTAGATCTAGTCTCTCATTGGTTGCCCCTCTTCCCGTTCATCCTCAGGACAAATTGCAACCTGTAGGGAACAGGAGGTTAAAGGTGCTGATTCTCCAAGTAGGGAGATTGCTAGTAAAGTAGCTGGAATGGCGAACCCGAGCACAAGGAGATGAGAAATGAGGTGCGTTTTAGAAACCTTTCAAATTCACACGCTGTACCATCTTCTGGGTTCCTCATGCAAGTTTTCGATGTAGGAAGATGCCCTTGAACGTAGAGATTTGGGACCCATGGGATGGGTACCACGCAGTATTACTTTAAAGGGTCTGCGATGGCTCACCCAACCTCACCAAACCTCTCAGCCCCAAGAGTGTCCACCCTTAGGTCTCATCCAACTGTGGGTCTAGATATGTCCAACCCAGGTTGCGTCACAGCCCCTGAATGAATTTTGTAAGAATTTCTCTCTCTTTTACTGTCTTTGTTTCATGCGTTTTTAAAAATAATTTATTTTTATAATGGGGTTTAGCTGCTTTTCACGGCTGTGTTTATGCGGCTTTACACCCTCTTGACTCACTTCCAGAGAGATATCAATACATAGGTTTTAAGATTCTCACTTGTCAGATATATACTTGTGCGGTGAATAGGGGGTGTTGAGTCCAGTTCACTGAGCAAGGAGTAGGTCTTGTCTATTACATATTGGGTGTATGGAACGGTATCTGATCTAATTTGAAACCCTTGTTTTATGCATCACACCACCTCATCTTTCCCGTTAAGCAGCCATAGTGTGTTTTCTAAACGTGTGACTCTGTTCTCTTTTGTAATTCAGTTCAAGTGTAGCAGTTTTTACATTCCCTCTATAAGTGATAGCTTATGATAAGTGTCTTTTTCTGTGTGACTTATTTCACTTAGAGTCGTCGTACCTAAATCCACTCATCATGATGCTACTAGCCTTAAGACATTGATTTCATGGCTGAGTGATATTCCATTGTACATAAGGACCACAACTTCTTTATCCATTTTTCTCTTTCCTGGGATATTTAAGGTGTCATGAAGTGGAGGTTCTTGTCAACAGAGCAGCCCTAAACTTTGGGGTGCCTGTCTCTTGCTGATTTTTAATTTTCCCAATTTATACGCCCATGAGTGGAAGTGCCCTATGCTCCCTAAGCTGTGTTTTTTCGATGTTTCAGGCCACACCGTACACTTCTCCAGAGTGGTTGCTGGCAATTTACATCCCGCCCATCAGTGTAGCAAGGCTTCCATTTCTCAATGGCCTGTCCTGCTTTTGTGGTTTTGACAGTTTTTTCAGCATGGCCCTTTTGACCGATGGGAAGCGAGACTTCTTTGTAGCGCTGATTTGCCTTTCCAGGTTGCTTGGTGGGCCAAAAAGGGCGTATGCGTTTTTTCCTGAATATATTCAGGAAAAAACGCATACGCCCTTTTTGGCCAAGGGCATCATTGTCGACGTTTTGCCACTTTTCATGTGCTTTAAAGGCGATTTGAATCTACCTCCTGAAACCAGTTTCCTGCAATTCTGCCTTGCTTTCAAATCCTCTTCGTGGCCTTCCCTCAATATATTTGTGGACGAGAGTTATCATTTATAACTCTGCAGGTTTGTGAATTGCAGTGCCCATGTGCTCCATTTTTCAACTGGCTTTTTTGGGAGCTGGCCGCAGAAGCACGGGATTGCCTCAGGCCCTATTCTGGTTCCGGGCGGTAGGCTGAGCCTGTGGTTAATTCTTCTTCCTGATGGGAAAATAGAGTGACCTGTGCCTGTCCCAACACCTAGATGTAGTCTCTCATTGGTTGCCCCTCTTCCCATTCATCCTTAGGACAAATTGCAACCTGTATGGAACAGGAGGTTAAAGGTGCTGATTCTCCAAGTAGGGAGATTGCTAGTAAAGTAGCTGGAATGGCGAACCCGAGCACAAGGAGATGAGAAATGAGGTGCGTTTCAGAAACCTTTCCCGATCAGACGGTGTACCATCATCTAGGTTTCCCATGCGTGTTTTCGATGTAGGAAGATGCCCTTGAACCTGGAGATTTAGGACCCATGGGATGGGTACCACACAGTATTACTTTAAGGGGTCTACGTTTGCTCACCCAACGTCACCAAACCTCTCAGCCCCAAGAGTGTCCACCCTTAGGTCTCATCCAACTGTGGGTCTACATATGTTCAACCCAGGTTGCGTCACAGCCCGTGAAGGAATTTTGTAAGAATTTCTCTCTCTTTCACTGTCTTTGTTTTACGGGTTTTTAAAAGTAATTTATTTTTATAATGGGGTTTAGGTGCTTTTCATGGCTGTGTTTATGCGGCTTTACACCCACTTGACTCACTTCCAGAGAGATATCAATACATAGGTTTTAAGATTCTCACTAGTCAGATATATTCTTCTGCGGTGAATAGGGGGTGTTGAGTCCAGTTCACTGAGCAAGGAGTAGGTCTTTTCTATTACTTATTGGGTGTATGGAACGGTATCTGAGATAATTTGAAACCCTTGTTTTATGCATCACCGCACATCACCTTTCCCGTTAAGCAGCCATAGTGTGTTTTCTAAATGTGTGACTCTGTTCTGATTTGTAATTCAATTCAAGTGTAGCGGTTTTTACATTCCCTTTATAAGTGATAGCTTTTGATAAGTGTCTTTTTCTGTGTGACTTATTTCACTTAGAGTCGTCGTACCTAAATCCACTCATCATGCTGCTACTAGCCTTATGACATTGATTTCATGGCTGAGTGGTATTCCATTGTACATAAGGACCACAACTTCTTTATCCATTTTTCTCTTTCCTGGGATATTTAAGGTTTCCTGAAGTGGAGGTTCTTGTCAACAGAGCAGGCGTAAACTTTGGGGTGCCTGAGTCTTGCTGATTTTTAGTTTTCCCAATTTATACGCCCATGAGTGGACGTGCCCTATGCTCCCTAAGCTGTGTTTTCTCGATGTTTCAGGACACACCGTACCCTTCTCCAGAGTGGCTGTTGGCAATTGACATCCCACCCATCAGCGTAGCAAGGCTCCTATTTCTCCATGGCCTGTCCTGCATTTGTGGTTTTGACACTTTTTTCAGCATGGCCCTTTGGACCGATGGGAAGCGAGACTTCTTTGTAGCGCTGATTTGCCTTTTCAGGTTGCTTGGTTGGCCAAAAAGGGCGTATGCGTTTTTTCCTGAATATATTCAGGAAAAAACGCATACGCCCTTTTTGGCCAAGGGCATCATTGTCGAAGTTTTGCCGCTTTTCATGTGCTTTAAAGGCGATTCGAATCTACCTCCTGAAACCTGTTTCCTGCAACTCTGCCTTGCTTTCAAATCCTCTTCGTTGCGTTCCCTCAATATATTTGTGGACGAGATTTATCATTTATAACTCTGCAGGTTTGTGAATTGCAGTGCCCATGTGCTCCATTTTTCAACTGGCTTTTTTGGGAGCTGGCCACAGAAGCGCGGGATTGCCTCAGGCCCTATTCTGGTTCCGGGCGGCAGGCTGAGCCTGTGGTTAATTCTTCTTCCTGATTGGAAAATAGAGTGACCTGTGCCTGTCCCAACACCTAGATCTAGTCTCTCATTGGTTGCCCCTCTTCCCGTTCATCCTCAGGACAAATTGCAACCTGTAGGGAACAGGAGGTTAAAGGTGCTGATTCTCCAAGTAGGGAGATTGCTAGTAAAGTAGCTGGAATGGCGAACCCGAGCACAAGGAGATGAGAAATGAGGTGCGTTTTAGAAACCTTTCAAATTCACACGCTGTACCATCTTCTGGGTTCCTCATGCAAGTTTTCAATGTAGGAAGATGCCCTTGAACCTAGAGATTTGGGACCCATGGGATGGGTACCACGCAGTATTACTTTAAAGGGTCTGCGATGGCTCACCCAACCTCACCCAACCTCTCAGCCCCAAGACTGTCCACCCTTATGTCTCATCCAGCTGTGGGTCTAGATATGGTCAACCCAGGTTGCGTCACAGCCCCTGAATGAATTTTGTAAGAATTTCTCTCTCTTTTACTGTCTTTGTTTCATGCGTTTTTAAAAATAATTTATTTTTATAATGGGGTTTAGCTGCTGTTCACGGCTGTGTTTATGCGGCTTTACACCCTCTTGACTCACTTCCAGAGAGATATCAATACATAGGTTTTAAGATTCTCACTAGTCGGATATATTCTTGTGCGGTGAATACGGGGTGTTGAGTCCAGTTCACTGAGCAAGGAGTAGGTCTTCTCTATTACATATTGGGTGTATGGAACGGTATCAGAGCTAATTTGAAACCCTTGTTTTATGCATCACCCCACCTCACCTTTCCCGTTAAGCAGCCATAGTGTGTTTTCAAAATGGGTGACTCTGTTCTGATTTGTAATTCAGTTCAAGTGTAGCGGTTTTTACATCCCTCTATAAGTGATATCTTTTGATATGTGTCTTTTTCTGTGTGACTTATTTCACTTAGAGTCGTCGTACCTAAATCCACTCATCATGCTGCTACTAGCCTTATGACATTGATTTCATGGCTGAGTGATATTCCATTGTATATAAGGACCACAACTTCTTTATCCATTTTTCTCTTTCCTGGGATATTTAAGGTGTCATGAAGTGGAGGTTCTTGTCAACAGAGCAGCCGTAAACTTTGGGGTGCCTGTGTCTTGCTGATTTTTATTTTTCCCAATTTATACGCCCATGAGTGGAAGTGCCCTATGCTCCCTAAGCTGTGTTTTTTCGATGTTTCAGGACACACCGTACACTTCTCCACAGTGGCTGTTGCCAATTTACATCCCGCCCATCAGCGTAGCAAGGCTCCTATTTCTCCATGGCCTGTCCTGCATTTGTGGTTTTGACACTTTTTTCAGCATGGCCCTTTTGACCGATGGGAAGCGAGACTTCTTTGTAGCGCTGATTTGCCTTTCCAGGTTGCTTGGTTGGCCAAAAAGGGCGTATGCGTTTTTTCCTGAATATATTCAGGAAAAAACGCATATGCCCTTTTTGGCCAAGGGCATCATTGTCGACGTTTTGCCGCTTTTCATGTGCTTTAAAGGCGATTCGAATCTACCTCCTGAAACCTGTTTCCTGCAACTCTGCCTTGCTTTCAAATCCTCTTCGTTGCCTTCCCTCAATATATTTGTGGACGAGAGTTATCATTTATAACTCTGCAGGTTTGTGAATTGCAGTGCCCATGTGCTCCATTTTTCAACTGCCTTTTTTCGGAGCTGGCCGCAGAAGCGCGGGATTGCCTCAGGCACTATTCTGCTTCCGGGCGGCAGGCTGAGCCTGTGCTTAATTCTTCTTCCTGATGGGAAAATAGAGTGACCTGTGCCTGTTCCAACACCTACATGTAGTCTCTCATTGGTTGCCCCTCTTCCCGTTCATCCTCAGGACAAATTGCAACCTGTACAGAACAGGAGGTTAAAGGTGTTGATTCTGCAAGTAGGGAGATTGCTAGTAAAGTAGCTGGAATGGTGAACCCGAGCACAAGGAGATGAGAAATGAGGTGCGTTTTAGAAACCTTTCCCGATCACATGGTGTACCATCTTCTGGGTTTCTCATGCATGTTTTCAATGCAGGAAGATGCCCTTAAAACTGGAGATTTGGGACCCATGGGATGGGTACCACGCAGTATTACCTTAAAGGGTCTGTGTTTGCTCACCCAACCTCACCAAACCTGTCAGCCCCAAGAGTGTCCACCCTTAGGTCTCATCCAACTGTGGGTCTAGATATTTTCAATCCAGGTTGCATCACAGCCCCTGAACGAATTGTGTAAGAATTTCTCTCTCTTTCACTGTCTTTGTTTTACGGGTTTCTACAAGTAATTTATTTTTATAATGGGGTTTAGCTGCTTTTCACGGCTGTGTTTATGCGGCTTTACACCCACTTGACACACTTCCAGAGGGATATCAATACATAGGTTTTAAGATTCTCACTAGTCAGATATATACTTGTGCGGTGAATAGGAGGTGTTGAGTCCAGTTCACTGAGCAAGGAGTAGGTCTTGTCTATTACATATTGGGTGTATGGAACGGTATCTGATCTAATTTGAAACCCTTGTTTTATGCATCACACCACCTCATCTTTCCCGTTAAGCAGCCATAGTGTGTTTTCTAAACGTGTGACTCTGTTCTCTTTTGTAATTCAGTTCAAGTGTAGCAGTTTTTACATTCCCTCTATAAGTGATAGCTTATGATAAGTGTCTTTTTCTGTGTGACTTATTTCACTTAGAGTCGTCGTACCTAAATCCACTCATCATGATGCTACTAGCCTTAAGACATTGATTTCATGGCTGAGTGATATTCCATTGTACATAAGGACCACAACTTCTTTATCCATTTTTCTCTTTCCTGGGATATTTAAGGTGTCATGAAGTGGAGGTTCTTGTCAACAGAGCAGCCCTAAACTTTGGGGTGCCTGTCTCTTGCTGATTTTTAATTTTCCCAATTTATACGCCCATGAGTGGAAGTGCCCTATGCTCCCTAAGCTGTGTTTTTTCGATGTTTCAGGCCACACCGTACACTTCTCCAGAGTGGTTGCTGGCAATTTACATCCCGCCCATCAGTGTAGCAAGGCTTCCATTTCTCAATGGCCTGTCCTGCTTTTGTGGTTTTGACAGTTTTTTCAGCATGGCCCTTTTGACCGATGGGAAGCGAGACTTCTTTGTAGCGCTGATTTACCTTTCCAGGTTGCTTGGTGGGCCAAAAAGGGCGTATGCGTTTTTTCCTGAATATATTCGTTAAAAAACGCATACGCCCTTTTTGGCCAAGGGCATCATTGTCGACGTTTTGCCACTTTTCATGTGCTTTAAAGGCGATTCGAATCTACCTCCTGAAACCTGTTTCCTGCAATTCTGCCTTGCTTTCAAATCCTCTTCGTGGCCTTCCCTCAATATATTTGTGGACGAGAGTTATCATTTATAACTCTGCAGGTTTGTGAATTGCAGTGCCCATGTGCTCCATTTTTCAACTGGCTTTTTTGGGAGCTGGCCGCAGAAGCACGGGATTGCCTCAGGCCCTATTCTGGTTCCGGGCGGTAGGCTGAGCCTGTGGTTAATTCTTCTTCCTGATGGGAAAATAGAGTGACCTGTGCCTGTCCCAACACCTAGATGTAGTCTCTCATTGGTTGCCCCTCTTCCCATTCATCCTTAGGACAAATTGCAACCTGTATGGAACAGGAGGTTAAAGGTGCTGATTCTCCAAGTAGGGAGATTGCTAGTAAAGTAGCTGGAATGGCGAACCCGAGCACAAGGAGATGAGAAATGAGGTGCGTTTCAGAAACCTTTCCCGATCAGACGGTGTACCATCATCTAGGTTTCCCATGCGTGTTTTCGATGTAGGAAGATGCCCTTGAACCTGGAGATTTAGGACCCATGGGATGGGTACCACACAGTATTACTTTAAGGGGTCTACGTTTGCTCACCCAACGTCACCAAACCTCTCAGCCCCAAGAGTGTCCACCCTTAGGTCTCATCCAACTGTGGGTCTACATATGTTCAACCCAGGTTGCGTCACAGCCCCTGAAGGAATTTTGTAAGAATTTCTCTCTCTTTCACTGTCTTTGTTTTACGGGTTTTTAAAAGTAATTTATTTTTATAATGGGGTTTAGGTGCTTTTCATGGCTGTGTTTATGCGGCTTTACACCCACTTGACTCACTTCCAGAGAGATATCAATACATAGGTTTTAAGATTCTCACTAGTCAGATATATTCTTGTGCGGTGAATAGGGGGTGTTGAGTCCAGTTCACTGAGCAAGGAGTAGGTCTTTTCTATTACTTATTGGGTGTATGGAACGGTATCTGAGATAATTTGAAACCCTTGTTTTATGCATCACCGCACATCACCTTTCCCGTTAAGCAGCCATAGTGTGTTTTCTAAATGTGTGACTCTGTTCTGATTTGTAATTCAATTCAAGTGTAGCGGTTTTTACATTCCCTTTATAAGTGATAGCTTTTGATAAGTGTCTTTTTCTGTGTGACTTATTTCACTTAGAGTCGTCGTACCTAAATCCACTCATCATGCTGCTACTAGCCTTATGACATTGATTTCATGGCTGAGTGGTATTCCATTGTACATAAGGACCACAACTTCTTTATCCATTTTTCTCTTTCCTGGGATATTTAAGGTTTCCTGAAGTGGAGGTTCTTGTCAACAGAGCAGGCCTAAACTTTGGGGTGCCTGAGTCTTGCTGATTTTTAGTTTTCCCAATTTATACGCCCATGAGTGGACGTGCCCTATGCTCCCTAAGCTGTGTTTTCTCGATGTTTCAGGACACACCGTACACTTCTCCAGAGTGGCTGTTGGCAATTTACATCCCGCCCATCAGCGTAGCAAGGCTCCTATTTCTCCATGGCCTGTCCTGCATTTGTGGTTTTGACACTTTTTTCAGCATGGCCCTTTGGACCGATGGGAAGCGAGACTTCTTTGTAGCGCTGATTTGCCTTTCCAGGTTGCTTGGTTGGCCAAAAAGGGCGTATGCGTTTTTTCCTGAATATATTCAGGAAAAAACGCATACGCCCTTTTTGGCCAAGGGCATCATTGTCGACGTTTTGCCGCTTTTCATGTGCTTTAAAGGCGATTCGAATCTACCTCCTGAAACCTGTTTCCTGCAACTCTGCCTTGCTTTCAAATCCTCTTCGTTGCGTTCCCTCAATATATTTGTGGACGAGATTTATCATTTATAACTCTGCAGGTTTGTGAATTGCAGTGCCCATGTGCTCCATTTTACAACTGGCTTTTTTGGGAGCTGGCCGCAGAAGCGCGGGATTGCCTCAGGCCCTATTCTGGTTCCGGGCGGCAGGCTGAGCCTGTGGTTAATTCTTCTTCCTGATGGGAAAATAGAGTGACCTGTGCCTGTCCCAACACCTAGATCTAGTCTCTCATTGGTTGCCCCTCTTCCCGTTCATCCTCAGGACAAATTGCAACCTGTAGGGAACAGGAGGTTAAAGGTGCTGATTCTCCAAGTAGGGAGATTGCTAGTAAAGTAGCTGGAATGGCGAACCCGAGCACAAGGAGATGAGAAATGAGGTGCGTTTTAGAAACCTTTCAAATTCACACGCTGTACCATCTTCTGGGTTCCTCATGCAAGTTTTCGATGTAGGAAGATGCCCTTAAACCTAGAGATTTGGGACCCATGGGATGGGTACCACGCAGTATTACTTTAAAGGGTCTGCGATGGCTCACCCAACCTCACCAAACCTCTCAGCCCCAAGAGTGTCCACCCTTATGTCTCATCCAGCTGTGGGTCTAGATATGGTCAACCCAGGTTGCATCACAGCCCCTGAATGAATTTTGTAAGAATTTCTCTCTCTTTTACTGTCTTTGTTTCATGCGTTTTTAAAAATAATTTATTTTTATAATGGGGTTTAGCTGCTGTTCACGGCTGTGTTTATGCGGCTTTACACCCTCTTGACTCACTTCCAGAGAGATATCAATACATAGGTTTTAAGATTCTCACTAGTCGGATATATTCTTGTGCGGTGAATACGGGGTGTTGAGTCCAGTTCACTGAGCAAGGAGTAGGTCTTCTCTATTACATATTGGGTGTATGGAACGGTATCAGAGCTAATTTGAAACCCTTGTTTTATGCATCACCCCACCTCACCTTTCCCGTTAAGCAGCCATAGTGTGTTTTCAAAATGGGTGACTCTGTTCTGATTTGTAATTCAGTTCAAGTGTAGCGGTTTTTACATCCCTCTATAAGTGATATCTTTTGATATGTGTCTTTTTCTGTGTGACTTATTTCACTTAGAGTCGTCGTACCTAAATCCACTCATCATGCTGCTACTAGCCTTATGACATTGATTTCATGGCTGAGTGATATTCCATTGTATATAAGGACCACAACTTCTTTATCCATTTTTCTCTTTCCTGGGATATTTAAGGTGTCATGAAGTGGAGGTTCTTGTCAACAGAGCAGCCGTAAACTTTGGGGTGCCTGTGTCTTGCTGATTTTTATTTTTCCCAATTTATACGCCCATGAGTGGAAGTGCCCTATGCTCCCTAAGCTGTGTTTTTTCGATGTTTCAGGACACACCGTACACTTCTCCACAGTGGCTGTTGCCAATTTACATCCCGCCCATCAGCGTAGCAAGGCTCCTATTTCTCCATGGCCTGTCCTGCATTTGTGGTTTTGACACTTTTTTCAGCATGGCCCTTTTGACCGATGGGAAGCGAGACTTCTTTGTAGCGCTGATTTGCCTTTCCAGGTTGCTTGGTTGGCCAAAAAGGGCGTATGCGTTTTTTCCTGAATATATTCAGGAAAAAACGCATATGCCCTTTTTGGCCAAGGGCATCATTGTCGACGTTTTGCCGCTTTTCATGTGCTTTAAAGGCGATTCGAATCTACCTCCTGAAACCTGTTTCCTGCAACTCTGCCTTGCTTTCAAATCCTCTTCGTTGCCTTCCCTCAATATATTTGTGGACGAGAGTTATCATTTATAACTCTGCAGGTTTGTGAATTGCAGTGCCCATGTGCTCCATTTTTCAACTGGCTTTTTTCGGAGCTGGCCGCAGAAGCGCGGGATTGCCTCAGGCACTATTCTGCTTCCCGGCGGCAGGCTGAGCCTGTGCTTAATTCTTCTTCCTGATGGGAAAATAGAGTGACCTGTGCCTGTTCCAACACCTACATGTAGTCTCTCATTGGTTGCCCCTCTTCCCGTTCATCCTCAGGACAAATTGCAACCTGTACAGAACAGGAGGTTAAAGGTGTTGATTCTGCAAGTAGGGAGATTGCTAGTAAAGTAGCTGGAATGGTGAACCCGAGCACAAGGAGATGAGAAATGAGGTGCGTTTTAGAAACCTTTCCCGATCACATGGTGTACCATCTTCTGGGTTTCTCATGCATGTTTTCAATGCAGGAAGATGCCCTTAAAACTGGAGATTTGGGACCCATGGGATGGGTACCACGCAGTATTACCTTAAAGGGTCTGAGTTTGCTCACCCAACCTCACCAAACCGGTCAGCCCCAAGAGTGTCCACCCTTAGGTCTCATCCAACTGTGGGTCTAGATATTTTCAATCCAGGTTGCATCACAGCCCCTTAACGAATTGTGTAAGAATTTCTCTCTCTTTCACTGTCTTTGTTTTACGGGTTTCTACAAGTAATTTATTTTTATAATGGGGTTTAGCTGCTTTTCACGGCTGTGTTTATGCGGCTTTACACCCACTTGACACACTTCCAGAGGGATATCAATACATAGGTTTTAAGATTCTCACTAGTCAGATATATACTTGTGCGGTGAATAGGGGGTGTTGAGTCCAGTTCACTGAGCAAGGAGTAGGTCTTGTCTATTACATATTGGGTGTATGGAACGGTATCTGATCTAATTTGAAACCCTTGTTTTATGCATCACACCACCTCATCTTTCCCGTTAAGCAGCCATAGTGTGTTTTCTAAACGTGTGACTCTGTTCTCTTTTGTAATTCAGTTCAAGTGTAGCAGTTTTTACATTCCCTCTATAAGTGATAGCTTATGATAAGTGTCTTTTTCTGTGTGACTTATTTCACTTAGAGTCGTCGTACCTAAATCCACTCATCATGATGCTACTAGCCTTAAGACATTGATTTCATGGCTGAGTGATATTCCATTGTACATAAGGACCACAACTTCTTTATCCATTTTTCTCTTTCCTGGGATATTTAAGGTGTCATGAAGTGGAGGTTCTTGTCAACAGAGCAGCCCTAAACTTTGGGGTGCCTGTCTCTTGCTGATTTTTAATTTTCCCAATTTATACGCCCATGAGTGGAAGTGCCCTATGCTCCCTAAGCTGTGTTTTTTCGATGTTTCAGGCCACACCGTACACTTCTCCAGAGTGGTTGCTGGCAATTTACATCCCGCCCATCAGTGTAGCAAGGCTTCCATTTCTCAATGGCCTGTCCTGCTTTTGTGGTTTTGACAGTTTTTTCAGCATGGCCCTTTTGACCGATGGGAAGCGAGACTTCTTTGTAGCGCTGATTTACCTTTCCAGGTTGCTTGGTGGGCCAAAAAGGGCGTATGCGTTTTTTCCTGAATATATTCAGGAAAAAACGCATACGCCCTTTTTGGCCAAGGGCATCATTGTCGACGTTTTGCCACTTTTCATATGCTTTAAAGGCGATTCGAATCTACCTCCTGAAACCAGTTTCCTGCAATTCTGCCTTGCTTTCAAATCCTCTTCGTTGCCTTCCCTCAATATATTTGTGGACGAGAGTTATCATTTATAACTCTGCAGGTTTGTGAATTGCAGTGCCCATGTGCTCCATTTTTCAACTGGCTTTTTTGGGAGCTGGCCGCAGAAGCACGGGATTGCCTCAGGCCCTATTCTGGTTCCGGGCGGTAGGCTGAGCCTGTGGTTAATTCTTCTTCCTGATGGGAAAATAGAGTGACCTGTGCCTGTCCCAACACCTAGATGTAGTCTCTCATTGGTTGCCCCTCTTCCCATTCATCCTTAGGACAAATTGCAACCTGTATGGAACAGGAGGTTAAAGGTGCTGATTCTCCAAGTAGGGAGATTGCTAGTAAAGTAGCTGGAATGGCGAACCCGAGCACAAGGAGATGAGAAATGAGGTGCGTTTCAGAAACCTTTCCCGATCAGACGGTGTACCATCATCTAGGTTTCCCATGCGTGTTTTCGATGTAGGAAGATGCCCTTGAACCTGGAGATTTAGGACCCATGGGATGGGTACCACACAGTATTACTTTAAGGGGTCTACGTTTGCTCACCCAACGTCACCAAACCTCTCAGCCCCAAGAGTGTCCACCCTTAGGTCTCATCCAACTGTGGGTCTAGATATGTTCAACCCAGGTTGCGTCACAGCCCCTGAAGGAATTTTGTAAGAATTTCTCTCTCTTTCACTGTCTTTGTTTTACGGGTTTTTAAAAGTAATTTATTTTTATAATGGGGTTTAGGTGCTTTTCATGGCTGTGTTTATGCGGCTTTACACCCACTTGACTCACTTCCAGAGAGATATCAATACATAGGTTTTAAGATTCTCACTAGTCAGATATATTCTTGTGCGGTGAATAGGGGGTGTTGAGTCCAGTTCACTGAGCAAGGAGTAGGTCTTTTCTATTACTTATTGGGTGTATGGAACGGTATCTGAGATAATTTGAAACCCTTGTTTTATGCATCACCGCACATCACCTTTCCCGTTAAGCAGCCATAGTGTGTTTTCTAAATGTGTGACTCTGTTCTGATTTGTAATTCAATTCAAGTGTAGCGGTTTTTACATTCCCTTTATAAGTGATAGCTTTTGATAAGTGTCTTTTTCTGTGTGACTTATTTCACTTAGAGTCGTCGTACCTAAATCCACTCATCATGCTGCTACTAGCCTTATGACATTGATTTCATGGCTGAGTGATATTCCATTGTACATAAGGACCACAACTTCTTTATCCATTTTTCTCTTTCCTGGGATATTTAAGGTTTTCTGAAGTGGAGGTTCTTGTCAACAGAGCAGGCCTAAACTTTGGGGTGCCTGAGTCTTGCTGATTTTTAGTTTTCCCAATTTATACGCCCATGAGTGGACGTGCCCTGTGCTCCCTAAGCTGTGTTTTCTCGATGTTTCAGGACACACCGTACACTTCTCCAGAGTGGCTGTTGGCAATTTACATCCCGCCCATCAGCGTAGCAAGGCCCCTATTTCTCCATGGACTGTCCTGCATTTGTGGTTTTGACACTTTTTTCAGCATGGCCCTTTGGACCGATGGGAAGCGAGACTTCTTTGTAGCACTGATTTGCCTTTCCAGGTTGCTTGGTTGGCCAAAAAGGGCGTATGCGTTTTTTCCTGAATATATTCAGGAAAAAACGCATACGCCCTTTTTGGCCAAGGGCATCATTGTCGACGTTTTGCCGCTTTTCATGTGCTTTAAAGGCGATTCGAATCTACCTCCTGAAACCTGTTTCCTGCAACTCTGCCTTGCTTTCATATCCTCTTCGTTGCGTTCCCTCAATATATTTGTGGACGAGATTTATCATTTATAACTCTGCAGGTTTGTGAATTGCAGTGCCCATGTGCTCCATTTTTCAACTGGCTTTTTTGGGAGCTGGCCGCAGAAGCGCGGGATTGCCTCAGGCCCTATTCTGGTTCCGGGCGGCAGGCTGAGCCTGTGGTTAATTCTTCTTCCTGATGGGAAAATAGAGTGACCTGTGCCTGTCCCAACACCTAGATCTAGTCTCTCATTGGTTGCCCCTCTTCCCGTTCATCCTCAGGACAAATTGCAACCTGTAGGGAACAGGAGGTTAAAGGTGCTGATTCTCCAAGTAGGGAGATTGCTAGTAAAGTAGCTGGAATGGCGAACCCGAGCACAAGGAGATGAGAAATGAGGTGCGTTTTAGAAACCTTTCAAATTCACACGCTGTACCATCTTCTGGGTTCCTCATACAAGTTTTCGATGTAGGAAGATGCCCTTGAACCTAGAGATTTGGGACCCATGGGATGGGTACCACGCAGTATTACTTTAAAGGGTCTGCGATGGCTCACCCAACCTCACCAAACCTCTCAGCCCCAAGAGTGTCCACCCTTATGTCTCATCCAGCTGTGGGTCTAGATATGGTCAACCCAGGTTGCGTCACAGCCCCTGAATGAATTTTGTAAGAATTTCTCTCTCTTTTACTGTCTTTGTTTCATGCGTTTTTAAAAATAATTTATTTTTATAATGGGGTTTAGCTGCTTTTCACGGCTGTGTTTATGCGGCTTTACACCCTCTTGACTCACTTCCAGAGAGATATCAATACATAGGTTTTAAGATTCTCACTAGTAAGATATATTCTTGTGCGGTGAATACGGGCTGTTGAGTCCAGTTCACTGAGCAAGGAGTAGGTCTTCTCTATTACATATTGGGTGTATGGAACGGTATCAGAGCTAATTTGAAACCCTTGTTTTATGCATCACCCCACCTCACCTTTCCCGTTAAGCAGCCATAGTGTGTTTTCAAAATGGGTGACTCTGTTCTGATTTGTAATTCAGTTCAAGTGTAGCGGTTTTTACATCCCTCTATAAGTGATATCTTTTGATATGTGTCTTTTTCTGTGTGACTTATTTCACTTAGAGTCGTCGTACCTAAATCCACTCATCATGCTGCTACTAGCCTTAAGACATTGATTTCATGGCTGAGTGATATTCCATTGTACATAAGGACCACAACTTCTTTATCCATTTTTCTCTTTCCTGGGATATTTAAGGTGTCATGAAGTGGAGGTTCTTGTCAACAGAGCAGCCGTAAACTTTGGGGTGCCTGTGTCTTGCTGATTTTTAATTTTCCCAATTTATACGCCCATGAGTGGAAGTGCCCTATGCTCCCTAAGCTGTGTTTTTTCGATGTTTCAGGACACACCGTACACTTCTCCAGAGTGGCTGTTGCCAATTTACATCCCGCCCATCAGCGTAGCAAGGCTCCTATTTCTCCATGGCCTGTCCTGCATTTGTGGTTTTGACACTTTTTTCAGCATGGCCCTTTTGACCGATGGGAAGCGAGACTTCTTTGTAGCGCTGATTTGCCTTTCCAGGTTGCTTGGTTGGCCAAAAAGGGCGTATGCGTTTTTTCCTGAATATATTCAGGAAAAAACGCATACGCCCTTTTTGGCCAAGGGCATCATTGTCCACGTTTTGCCGCTTTTCATGTGCTTTAAAGGCGATTCGAATCTACCTCCTGAAACCTGTTTCCTGCAACTCTGCCTTGCTTTCAAATCCTCTTCGTTGCCTTCCCTCAATATATTTGTGGACGAGAGTTATCATTTATAACTCTGCAGGTTTGTGAATTGCAGTGCCCATGTGCTCCATTTTTCAACTGGCTTTTTTCGGAGCTGGCCGCAGAAGCGCGGGATTGCCTCAGGCACTATTCTGCTTCCCGGCGGCAGGCTGAGCCTGTGCTTAATTCTTCTTCCTGATGGGAAAATAGAGTGACCTGTGCCTGTTCCAACACCTACATCTAGTCTCTCATTGGTTGCCCCTCTTCCCGTTCATCCTCAGGACAAATTGCAACCTGTACAGAACAGGAGGTTAAAGGTGTTGATTCTCCAAGTAGGGAGATTGCTAGTAAAGTAGCTGGAATGGTGAACCCGAGCACAAGGAGATGAGAAATGAGGTGCGTTTTAGAAACCTTTCCCGATCACATGGTGTACCATCTTCTGGGTTTCTCATGCATGTTTTCAATGCAGGAAGATGCCCTTAAAACTGGAGATTTGGGACCCATGGGATGGGTACCACGTAGTATTACCTTAAAGGGTCTGTGTTTGCTCTCCCAACCTCACCAAACCTGTCAGCCCCAAGAGTGTCCACCCTTAGGTCTCATCCAACTGTGGGTCTAGATATTTTCAATCCAGGTTGCATCACAGCCCCTGAACGAATTGTGTAAGAATTTCTCTCTCTTTCACTGTCTTTGTTTTACGGGTTTCTACAAGTAATTTATTTTTATAATGGGGTTTAGCTGCTTTTCACGGCTGTGTTTATGCGGCTTTACACCCTCTTGACACACTTCCAGGGGGATATCAATACATAGGTTTTAAGATTCTCACTTGTCAGATATATACTTGTGCGGTGAATAGGGGGTGTTGAGTCCAGTTCACTGAGCAAGGAGTAGGTCTTGTCTATTACATATTGGGTGTATGGAACGGTATCTGAGCGAATTTGAAACCCTTGTTTTATGCATCACACCACCTCATCTTTCCCGTTAAGCAGCCATAGTGTGTTTTAAATATGTGACTCTGTTCTGATTTGTAATTCAGTTCAAGTGTAGCGGTTTTTACATTCCCTCTATAAGTGATACCTTTTGATAAGTGTCTTTTTCTGTGTGACTTATTTCCCTTAGAATCGTCGTATCTAAGTCCACCCATCTTGCGTCTACTGGCCTTATGACATTGATTTCATGGCAGAGTGATATTCCATTGTACATAAGAACCACAACTTCTTTATCCATTTTTCTCTTTCCTGGGATATTTAAGGTGTCATGAAGTGGAGGTTCTTGTCAACAGAGCAGCCCTAAACTTTGGGGTGCCTGTGTCTTGCTGATTTTTAGTTTTCCCAATTTATACGCCCATGAGTGGACGTGCCCTATGCTCCCTAAGCTGTGTTTTCTCGATGTTTCAGGACACACCATACACTTCTCCAGAGTGGCTGTTGGCAATTTACATCCCGCCCATCAGCGTAGCAAGGCTCCCATTTCTCCATGGCCTGTCCTGCATTTGTGGTTTTGACACTTTTTTCAGCATGGCCCTTTTGACCGATGGGAAGCGAGACTTCTTTGTAGCGCTGATTTGCCTTTCCAGGTTGCTTGGTTGGCCAAAAAGTGCGTATGCATTTTTTCCTGAATATATTCAGGAAAAAACGCATACGCCCTTTTTGGCAAAGTGCATCATTGTCGACGTTTTGCCCCTTTTCTTGAGCTTTAAATGCGATTCGAATCTACCTCCTGAAATCTGTTTCCTGCAATACTGCCTTGCTTTCAAATCCTCTTCGTTGCTTTCCCTCAATATATTTGTGGACGAGAGTTATCATTTATAACTCTGCAGGTTTGTGAATTGCAGTGCCCCTGAGCTCCATTTTTCAACTCGCTTTTTTGGTAGCTGGCCGCAAAAGCGCGGGATTGCCTCAGGCCCTATTCTGGTTCTGTCCAGCAGGCTGAGCCTGTGGTTAATTCTTCTTCCTGATGGGAAAATAGAGTGACCTG
Source organism: Eschrichtius robustus (assembly GCF_028021215.1). Classification (NCBI taxonomy): domain Eukaryota; kingdom Metazoa; phylum Chordata; class Mammalia; order Artiodactyla; family Eschrichtiidae; genus Eschrichtius; species Eschrichtius robustus. Next base: position 4,635,511 of record NW_027175257.1, read on the forward strand.
TGCCTGTCCCAACACCTAGATCTAGTCTCTCATTGGTTGCTCCTCTTCCCGTTCATCCTCAGGACAATTTGCAACCTGTACAGAACAGGAGGGTAAAGGTGCTGATTCTCCAAGAAGGGAGATTGCTAGTAAAGTAGCTGGAATGGCGAACCCGAGCAGAAGGAGGTGAGAAATGAGGTGCGTTTTAGAAACCTTTCCCGATCACACGGTGTACCATCTTCTGGGTTTCTCATGCATGTTTTCGATGCAGGAAGATGCCCTTGAAACTGGAGATTTGGGACCCATGGGATGGGTACCACGCAGTATTACTTTAAAGGGTCTGCGTTTGCTCACCCAACCTCACCAGACCTCTCAGCCCCAATAGTGTCCACCCTTAGGTCTCATCCACCTGTTGGTCTAGAATTGGTCAATCCATGTGGCATCACGGCCCCTGAACGAATTGTGTAAGAACTTCTCTCTCTTTCACTGTCTTTGTTTTACGGGTTTTTACAAGTAATTTATTTTTATAATGGGGTTTAGCTGCTTTTCACGGCTGTGTTTATGCGGCTTTACACCCACTTGACACACTTCCAGAGAAATATCAATACATAGGTTTTAAGATTCTTACTAGTCAGATATATACTTGTGCGGTGAATAGGGGGTGTTGAGTCCAGTTCACTGAGCAAGGAGTAGGTCTTGTCTATTACATATTGGGTGTATGTAACGGTATCTGTGCTAATTTGAAACCCTTGTTTTATGCATCACCCCACCTCACCTTTCCCGTTAAGCAGCCATAGTGTGTTTTCTAAACGTGTGACTCTGTTCTCTTTTGTAATTCAGTTCAAGTGTAGCGGTTTTTACATTCCCTCTATAAGTGATAGCTTACGATAAGTGTCTTTTTCTGTGTGACTTATTTCACTTAGAGTCGTCGTACCTAAATCCACTCATCATGCTGCTACTAGCATTATGACATTGATATCATGTCTGAGTGATATTCCATTGTACATAAGGACCACAACTTCTTTATCCATTTTTATCTTTCCTGGGATATTTAAGGTGTCATGAAGTGGAGGTTCTTGCAAACAGAGCAGCCCTAAACTTTGGGGTGCCTGTGTCTTGCTGATTTTTAGTTTTCCCAATTTATACGCCCATGAGTGGAAGTGCCCTATGCTCCCTAAGCTGTGTTTTTTCGATGTTTCAGGACACACCGTACACTTCTCCAGAGTGGCTGTTGGCAATTTACATACCGCCCATCAGCGTGGCAAGGCTCCCATTTCTCCTTGGCCTGTCCTGCATTTGTGGTTTTGACACTTTTTTCAGCAGGGCCCTTTTGACGGATCGGAAGCGAGACTTCTTTTTAGCGCTGATTTGCCTTTCCAGGTTGCTTGGTTGGCCAAAAAGGGCGTATGCGTTTTTTCCTGAATATATTCAGGAAAAAACGCATACGCCCTTTTTGGCCAAGGGCATCATTGTCGACGTTTTGCCGCTTTTCATGTGCTGTAAAGGCGATTCGAATCTACCTCCTGAAATGTGTTTCCTGCAGTTCTGCTTTGCTTTCAAATCCTCTTCGTTGCCTTCCCTCAATATATTTGTGGACGAGAGTTATCATTTATAACTCTGCAGGTTTGTGAATTGCAGTGCCCATGTGCTCCATTTTTCAACTGGCTTTTTTGGGAGCTGGCCGCAGAAGTGCGGGATTTCCTCAGGCCCTATTCTGGTTCCGGGCGGCAGGCTGAGCCTGTGGTTATTTCTTCTTCCTGATGGGAAAATAGAGTGACCTGTGCCTGTCCCAACACCTAGATCTAGTCTCTCATTGGTTGCCCCTCTTCCCGTTCATCCTCAGGACAAATTGCAACCTGTATGGAACAGGAGCTTAAAGGTGCTGTTTCTCCATGTAGGGAGATTACTAGTTAAGAAGCTGGAATGGCGAACCCGAGCACAAGGAGATGAGAAATGTGGTGCGTTTCAGAAACCTTTTCCGATCAGACGGTGTACCATGATCTGGGTTACTCATGCATGTTTTCGATGTAGGAAGATGCCCTTGAACCTGGAGATTTGGGACCCATGGGATGGGGACCACGCAGTATTACTTTAAAGGGTCAGCGTTTGCTCACCCAACCTCACCAAACCTCTCAGCCCCAAGAGTGTCCACCCTTATGTCTCATCCAGCTGTGGGTCTAGATATGGTCAATCCAGGTTGCATCACAGCCCCTGAACGAATTTTGTAAGAATTACTCTCTCTTACACTGTCTTTGTTTTACGGGTTTTTAAAAGTAATTTATTTTTAAAATGGGTTTTAGCTGCTTTTCACGGCTGTGTTTATGCCGCTTTACACTCACTTGACTCTCTTCCAGAGAGAGATCAATACATAGGTTTTCAGATTCTTACTACTCAGATATATTCTTGTGCGCTGAATAGGGGGTGTTGAGTCTAGTTCACTGAGCAAGGAGTAGGTCTTGTCTACTACATATTGGGTTTATGGAACGGTATCTGAGCTAATTTGAAACCCTTGTTTTATGCATCACCCCTCCTCACCTTTCCCGTTAAGCAGCCATAGTGTGTTTTTAAAATGGGTGACTCTGTTCTGTTTTGTAATTCAGTTTAAGGGTAACGGTTTTTACATTCCCTCTATAAGTGATATCTTATGATAAGTGTCTTTTTCTGTGTGACTTATTTCACTTAGAATCGTCGTACCTAAATCCACTCATCATGCTGCTACTAGCCTTATGATATTGATTTCATGGCTGAGTGATATTCCATTGTACATAAGTACCACAACTTCTTTACCATTTTTCTCATCCCTGGGATATTTAAGATGTACACAAGTGGAGGTTCTTGTAACCAGAGCAGCCCTAAACTTTGGGGTGCCTGTGTCTTGTTGATTTTAATTTTTCCAATTTATACGCCCATGAATGGATGTGCCCCTTTCTCTCTAGCTGTGTTTTTTAGATGTTTTAGGAAACACCGTACCGTTCTCCAGAGTCGCCATTGGCAATTTACATCCCGACCATCAGTGTAACAATGCTCCCTTTCCTCCCTGGCCTCTCCTGTATTTTTTTTACACTTTTTTAAGGAAGGCCCTTTTGACCGATGGGAAGTGAGACTTCTTTGTAGTGCTGCATTGCATTTCCGGCTTGCTTGGTTGGCCAAAAAGGGCCTATGCGTTTTTTCCTGAATTTATTCAGAAAAAAACACATATGCTCTTTTTGGCCATGTGCATCGTTGTCGACTTTTGGCCGCTTTTCATGTGCTTTAGGGGCTATTCGAATCTAACTCCTGAAATCTGTTTCCTGCATTTCTGCCTTGCTTTCCAATCCTGTTCATTGCCTTCCCTCAATATAGTTTTGGACGATAGTTATAATTTATAACTCTGCAGGTTTGTGAATTGCAGTGCCCCTGAGCTCCATTTTTCAACTCGCTTTTTTGGGAGCTGTCCGCAGAACCGCTGCTTTGCTTCTGGCCCTACTCTGGTTCCCGGTGGCAGGCTAAGCCTTTGCTTAATTCTTCTTCCTGATTGGAAATTAGAGTGACATGTGCCTGTCCGAACATCTAGGGCTTGGCTCTCCTTGTTTCTCCTCCTTCCCCTTCTTCCTTTGGAAAAATTCCAAATTTTGTGCAACTGGATGTTGAAGGTGCTGACATCCTCAGGTGGGGAGATTTTAAGGAAAAAGGCTGGAGGTGTGAACCCGACAACCAGGAAATTAGGAGTTTTGGTGCCTTTTCCAAAATCTCCCTGATCCAACCGTGTTCCATCTTCTGGGTGTCACAGGCATGTTTTAGCTGTAGGAAAGGTCCTGTGTATGTAAGGAGAACACCAGGGATTTTTCCAAATCAGTGTCTCCCCGAACTCCAATCTGGGGAATTTTTAAGCTACTGGTACATGTGTGTTCATTAAGGGACTTGGGCCGTAGGCAGAGTCCGAACTTTAGATGATTGAAGTCTTCAGGTTCAGAAACGCTCACCATCGGCCTCCTTTAGTTTCCATTTTATCTGTAGTTGATAGATGATGTCGATATAGATATCTATTGTATTTCAGATTATTTCCCCTTAGGGGTCATTACAAAATATTGAGTATAGTTCCCTGTGTTATACAGTAGTTCCTTGTTGATGATATATTTTATACATAGCAGTGTGTATATGTTAATCTGAAACTGTTAATTTATCCCTCCTCCCACCTTTCCCCTTTGGTAATAAAAAATATAAGATTTTATACTTCTCAGAAATCTAGGAGCTGAAAGAGAGGTATCATTTTCAATGGAAAATCAGTCAAAACAAGGTTGAAACTTCAACCAAGATTATTAGATGTACATCCTTGGAAAGAAATCACTGCATTTCTCTACTGTTGACCTGACAAATAAGACAAACCCCTCAACTGAACTTGCTTATAATAAAGTGATGGAAATATCAAATGGAAGTGTTAGAAACATCTTATTTTACACGAGCCTTATACACTGCTCTATGTTAATTACAGTTTGGCTCGCACATCTGTTCTTTGAAGTTACAATGTTCTCAAATTCTGTTACTGATCCTGCAGAGTGGGCCCCAACAAGGGTCTCCCTGCCTAGTGTCATTGGAGCCAACAGATCGAGACTGACTTTGGTTCAGAAGCAAAGGAAAACTTTATATTATGATCAGAGAATGGAGAGGTGAGAGTGTGTGCTCCCCTGCGGGTTGTGGGCCGGGCTGCTGTGTAGAGATCCTGGCAGCGTCAGCGGGAGGGAGGGGGCGGAGCTCTCGAGGGCCGGGTTGGCTGGAGCTCAGGCTCTATGTCGCAGAGTCTGCACGGGGCCCCACGAGCTGAGGTGTCGGCCCAGCCATTTTGCACTAGGAAATCGGGTCTGAAGTGTCGGGTGTGGGACCTCTGCATGTGGAAACCTAGGAGCAAGTGAAATTAGACAAAGCACAAAGGAAAAAAATGGTTAGACTTTATTTTATTGCCCAGATTCTATTTTCATCTCCCAGGAATTTTTCATGGGCTTTGCCAGTGACAAAGCCCTCCTCTGCCTTTTGTCCCATTCCTCATTCTTGGGGTGCTGAGGGTGCAGACACCTCTTCTGTAAATGCTTCGTGCTGAGTTGGGTGTCCTCATACCCGGGGCGAGGGTGAGGACTTCTCCCAAGCAGCCTCCAGGTGAGGTTGATTGTCCCCAGGCCTCCTCCCTCACTGCTCGTCTGCCTGAGCACCAGCATTGGAAGTTTTATAGATTCTAATGACCTTTAAGGGTCCAGGAAAGAGATGTGCAGAGACGCTGGGGTGGGGGTGGGCCGTTTTACCCTGCTCCACATTGGTTCGGCCCCCTTAGGCTGACAGTTCCTGCTAGCCTAGATGCTCTGACCAGTACTCTGCGCTTTCTTCAGTTAGGCCACCTAATTAACGTACAAACAACACCAGGTGTCAGAGCCCTGCTTGCTCAACTCCCAGACAGTCCAGGGCTGGTGGTGATCCAGGACCTTGACGGCCACTCAGTCAACGGCCTTTTGAAGTAGCCAGGAGTACAGCCGGTCTCATTGGCCGCCGTCACCGCGGTGTCTGTAGGCTTTTCTATGGTGGCAGCGTTATTTACGGTTCCCCTGCCAAGTTTATTAGCTCCGCTCTGGGTGCAGTAAGTCCTGTAAGCAATAGTCTGCTCTTTTGGGACACACTCTTGTTGTTTTCTGAGAGAAGCTCCAGGTCAAGTGATGGTCAAACGAGTCGTCATGGGGGCCCATTGCTCCAGGTTTTCTCTCTGGAGGTTGGTGTTGGAGGGCCTCCTCACTCGAGGTCATTGTGCCCACGGAGCAATCCCTGCAACTTCAGGGCATGGTGGGTGGTTAGGATCACCAAGTGGCGTCCTTTTCCCTTAGGAGGGAGCTGGCCTTGCGGGCTGCTGATTTCCAGGTTTTTAGATACCCCCAGTATCCTGGTCGGATGGGGTGGCTGGCCAATGCCTGGAGGGCATTCTTGCATTGTTCCATTTCAAGTGGTCCCAGTTTTTGCACTAATACTCCAAGGGCGATTCGCCTTGGACCAGGAATGTAAAGGTCAAAGGGTTTAGCTAACTTAGGGAGGTCCAGGGCAAGGATCTGAACTGACTGCTCTTTCCATTCTTGAAAGGCCGCTTCTGGATTCTATTCAAAAGGATCATCATCTTTTCCTTTCAGTGTTTCATATAGAGGCCCAGCTATTAGACTGTAGTTAGGGATCCAGATGCAGCAAACCCCGGTCTCCCCAGGAACCCCTAAGCTGTCTTCTAGTTTCAGGAAGGGTGAGGCTGCAAATGGCTTCTTCCCTTTCCTGGGGTGGGCTTTTCCGACCTTCTGTGCGAATGAAGCCCAGGAAGGTCACCTTAGTTTGTGATATTTGAGCCTTTTTCTTGGACACCTTCTATCTTTTATTGGCTAGGTAGTTCAGAGGCCTCCTTAGTCGGGCTGGTGATCAGAATGTCATCTGCATATTGAAGGAGGGTTCCCTTCTCCAGAGGTAGATTTTTTAGGTCTTTAGCTAACGTTTCCCCAAAGATGGTGTGGGAATTTTTGAACCCCTGGGGCAGGACGGCCCAGCAGTATTGTTTTTGTTGTATGTTGAGTCCTGCCACTCACAGCCAAAATTTCTTGTGACTCTGGGACGAATGGAATACAGAAGAAGGCATCATTGAAGTCTAATACAGAATACCATGTCCTGGTGGATGGTAGAATGACCAGCAGGGTGTAGGAATTAGGAACTACTAGATGTATATCCTCTGTGGCTTCACTGACTGTCCTGGCGTCCTCTACCAGGTCCCCAGCAGCTCACGGGGCTCTTGTGGTCAGGTCCCTCCCAGGATATGGAGCTCACCTGGGCAGGTACCCAGCAGCCCACGGGGCTGTGGTGGTTAGGCCCCTCCCAGGATATGGAGCTCACCTGGGCAGGTACCCAGCAGCCCATGGGGCCATCATGGTCAGGCCCCTCCCAGGATATGGAGCTCACCTGGGCAGGTACGCAGCAGCCCACGGGGCTCTCGTGGGCATGCCCCTCCCTGGATATGGAGCTCCCGTGGACAGGTACCCCGACAGGGCTGGGCACACAGGAACTGTGCACATAGCCCTCATTGCAGAGCACCCCCAGCACACCTGTCACTCAGAGCTGACACAGAGCACCTCAGAGCAGAGCTTGAACTAATAAACAGCAGCTCCAACAGGTCTGTGACCCTAGGCTTCACTCTGTGCGGCCTCCCTCTGCCTGGTCTTCTAGGGGCTTCCACAGCAGCCGGGGCACCAGGCCTCTGTCTCCACCCACCACCCCTCCTCTCCCTGACTCCTGGGTTCCTCTCATTAGCAGAGGGTCTTCTTGAAGTTGTCTCCCACTCCTGGACCAGATAAAATGATTAGAAAACAAGCCAGGGCTGCCGCCCCTTATCTATCCTGACTCTCGGGACCCTACACCTGTTCCTTGGATCTGGCCGGTGCAGCAAGGCCCATTTTCTGCAAATCTGAGCCCCTGAGGGGCGAGGATTGGCTGACCTGGGCAGCCTGACCCGGCCGGCCAGCCCTTCCCAGGTGTGCCTGGGTTGAGGTCAATATAAACACCCCTCCAGGTAGCAAAAGCCTCTGCAGCTGTGCCTGACGCCATATTCTCTGCCCCGTCAGCAGTCTCGGGGTTGGGCTGGTGGGAGGCAGTAGGGCCCACGGCTCTATGAGTGGCCCGTTGTGACTGGGGCTCTACTGGACTTTCTGCAGGAGTTGCCGGGCTGCCACCTGCTAAAGAAGAGGATGTGTCACCCATACTTGCTGCTGGAATTTCTCCCCGGGCAGAGGTAAGGAAGGAAAAAAGCAGTGGGGGCCGGGACAGGAGGGGTACCTCAGGCAGGGAAATGGAAAGTTTCCAGACGAGCGCCCGGGGCCAGGACCATCCTGGCTGGCCTGCAGGCACCAAGTCGGCCTGCGTGCTGTCGCTGGTGTGACTCCAAGCCCCTTCCTCTAGTTTTTAGTCTTTGCACACATTCAGGTGTTTTACCTGGGAACGGTGGGAAAAGTTCAGCAGCAGCTGGCCTGGGGCTCAGCTCACGTTTAGTCAGAGACGCCTCCTCACGGTCCCCCAGCTTTGCAATGAGGACGCTCCTTGTGTGGGGGCTGCTGGCTGCATGGGAGATGATTCCCCACCTGTGACCAACTTAAGAATTGTTTACCACTGGAGCAAGTGCGCTGATAGGGTTTTCCTCTGTATGAGCAGTGGGTTCAGTTTTTTTTTTTTTCTTTTTTGGTTCAAGGTAAGTTTTATTCCTCTTTTTGTATTTATGGATATAAGCATGGAAATCATTCATTCATATAAATACGTCTATGGGAAGGACAGAACTTTTTTTTCTGTTTTATTTTCTTAAGTATTATTTATTTTTTAATTTTTGAATTTATTTTATTCATTTTTTTATACAGCAGGCTCTTATTGGTTATCTATTTTATACATATAAGTGTATATATGTCAATCCCAGGGTCGCAATTCATCCCACCACCACCACCCTGCCACTTTCCCCCCTTGGTGTCCATACATTTGTTCTCTACATCTGTGTCTCTATTTCTGCCTTGCAAACCAGTTCATCTTTACCATTTTTCTAGGTTCTACATGTATGCGTTAATATACGATATTTGTTTTTCTCTTTCTGACTTACTTCACTCTGTATGACAGTCTCTAGATCTATCCACGTCTCTACAAATGACCCAATTTCATTCCTTTTTATGGCTGAGTAATATTCCATTTTATATATGTAGCACATCTTTTCCGTTCGTCTGTCTATGGGCATTTAGGTTGCTTCCATGACCTGGCTATTGTAAATAGTGCTGCAATGAATATTGTGGTGAATATGTCTTTTTGAATTATGGTTTTCTCTGGGTATATGGCCAGTAGTGGGATTGCTGGGTCATATGGTAATTCTATTTTTAGTTTTTTAAGGAACCTCCATACTGTTCTCCATAGTGACTGTATCAATTTACATTCCCACAAATAGTGTAAGAGGGTTCCCTTTTCTCCACACCCTCTCCAGCATTTGTTGTTTGTAGATTTTCTGATGATGCCCATTCTAACTCGTGTGAGGTGATACCTCATTGTAGTTTTGGTTTATATTTCTCTAATAATTAGTGATGTTGAGTAGCTTTTCATGTGTTTCTTGGTCATCTGTATGTCTTCTTGGGACAAATGTCTATTTACGTCATCTGCCCATTTTTGGATTGGTTTGTTTGTTTTTTTACTGTTGAGCTGCATGAGCTGTTTATATACATTGGAGATTAATCCTTTGTCCATTGATTCGTTTGCAAATATTTTCTCCCATTCTGAGGGTTGTCTTTTCGTCTTGTTTGTAGTTTCCTTTGCTTTGCAAAAGCTTTTAGGTTTCATTTGCTCCCATTTGTTTTTTTTTTTTTTTTTTATTCCATTACTCTAGGAGGTGGATCAAAAAATATCTTGCTGTGATTTATGTCAAAGAGTATTCTTCCTATGTTTTCCTCTAAGAGTTTTATAGTGTCCGGTCTTACATTTCGGTCTCTAATCCATTTGGAGTTTATTTTTTGTGTATGGTGTTAGGGAGTGTTCTAATTTCATTCTTTTACATGTAGCTGTCCATTTTTCCCAGCACCACTTATTGAAGAGACTGTCTTTTCTCCATTGTATACCCTTGCCTCCTTTGTCATAGATTAGTGTGCCATAGGTGTGTAGGTTTATCTCTGGGCTTTCTTTTTTTTTTTTTTTTTTTTACATCTTTATTGGAGTATAATTGCTTTACAATTGTGTGTTAGTTTCTGCTGTATAAAAAAGTGAATCAGCTATGCGTATACATATAACACCATATCCCCTCCCTCTTGCACCTCCCTCTCACTCCCTTATCCCACCCTTTTAGGTGGTCACAAAGCACAGAGCTGATCTCCCTGTGCTATGTGGCTGCTTCCCAGTAGCTATCAATTTCAATTTTACATTTGGTAGTGTATATATGTCCATACCACTCTCTCACTTTGTCCCAGCTTACCCTTCCCTCTCCCCATGTCCTCAAGTCCTTTCTCTACGTCTGTGTCCTTAATCCTTTCCTGCCCCTACGTTCTTCATAAACTTTTTTTTTTTAGATTCCATATATATGTGTTAGCATACGGTATTTGTTTTTCTCTTTCTGACTTACTTCACTCTGTAGGACAGACTCTAGATCCATCCACCTCACTAAAAATAACTCAATTTCGCTTCTTTTTATGACAGAATAATGTTCCATTGTATATATGTGCCACATCTTCTTTATCCATTTATCTGTTGATGGACACTTAGGTTGCTTCCATGTCCTGGCTATTGTAAATAGAGCTACAGTGAACATTGTGGTACATGACTCTTTTTGAATTATGGTTTTCTCAGGGTAAATGTCCAGGAGTGGGTTTGCTGGGTTGTATGGTAGTTCTATTTTTAGTTTTTAAGGAAGCCCCATACCGTTCTACCTAGTGGCTATATCAATTTACATTCCCACCAACAGTGCAAGAGGGTTCCCTTTTCTCCAATAAATGCCTCTCCAGCATTTACTGTTGGTAGATTTTTTGATGATGGCCATTCCGACTGGTGTGAGGTGATACCTCACTGTAGTTTTGATTTGCATTTCTCTAATGATTAGTGATGCTCAGCATCCTTTCATGTGTTTGTTGGCAACCTGTATATCTTCTTTGGAGAAATTTCTATTTAGGTCTTCTGCCCATTTTTGGATTGGGTTGTTTGGTTTTGTGATATTGAGCTACATGAGCTGCTTTTTGTAGATTAATCCTTTGCCATTTGCTTCATTTGAAAATATTTTCTCCCATTCTGATGGTTGTCTTTTCATCTTGCTTAAGTTTTCCTTTGCTGTGCAAAAGAATTTATGTTTCATTCGGTCCCATTTTTTAATTTTTGTTTTTATTTCCATTTCTCTAGGAGGTGGGTCAAAAAGGATCTTGCTGTGATTTATGTCATAGACTGTTCTGCTTATGTTTTCTTCTAAGAGTTTTATAGTGGCTGGTCTTATATTTAGGTCTCTAATCCATTTTGAGTTACTTTTGTGTATGGTGTTAGGGAGTGTACTAATTTCATTCTTTTACATGTAGCTGTCCAGTTTTCCCAGCACCACTTACTGAAGACACTGTCTTTTCTCCATTGTATACCCTTGCCTCCTTTGTCATAGATTAGTTAACCATAGGTACGTGGGTTTATCTCTGTGCTTTCTATCCTTTTCTATTGACCTATATTTCTGTGTTTGTGTCAGTACCATATTATCTTGATTACTGTAGCTTTGTAATATAGTCTGAAGTCTGGAAGTCTGATTCCTCCAGCTCTTTTTTTTCCCCCTCAAGACTGCTTTGGCTATCCAGGGTCTTTTGTGTCTCCCTACAAATTTTAAGATTTTTTTTCTTGTTCTGTAGAAAATGCCAAAGGTATTTTGATCGGGATTGCATTGAATCTGTAGATTGCTTTGGGTAGTATAGTCATTTTCACAATATTGATTCTTCTAATCCAAGGACATGGTATATGTCTCCATCTGTTTATATCATCTTTGATTTCTTTCATCAGTGTCTTATAGTTTTCTGAGTACAGGTCTTTTACTTCCTTAGGTAGGTTTATTCCTAGGTATTTTATTCTTTTTGTTGCAGTGGTAATGGGATTGTTTCCTTAATTTCTCTTTCTGATCTTTCATTGTTAGTGTATAGGAATGCAAGCAATTTCTGTGCATTAATTTTGTATCCTGCAACTTTACCAAATTCATTGATTAGCTCCAGTGGTTTTCTGGTGGCATCTTTAAGATTCTCTATCTATGATATCATGTCATCTGCAAACAGTGACAATTTTACTTCTTCTTTTCCGTTTTGTATTCCTTTTATTTCTTTTTCTTCTCTGATTGCCATGGCTAGGACTTCCAAAACTATGTTGAATAGCAGTGGTGAGAGTGGACATCCTCGTCTTGTTCCTGATCTTAGAGGAAACGCTTTCAGTTTTTCACCATTGAGAATGCTGTTTGCTGTGGGTTTGTCATATATGGCCTTTATTATGTTGAGGTAGTTTCCCTCTATGCCCACACTCTGCAGAGTTTTTATCGTAAATGAGTGTTGAATTTTCTCAAAATCTTTTCCTTCATCTATTGAGATGACCATATGGTTTTATTCTACAATTTGTTAATATGGTGTATCACATTGATTTGTGTATATTGAAGAATCCTTGCATCCCTGGGATAAACCCCACTTGATCATGGTGTATGATCCTTTTAATGTGTTGTTCGATTCTGTTTGCTAGTATTTTGTTGAGGATTTTTGCATCTATATTCATCAGGGATATTGGTCTATAATTTTCTTTCCTTGTAGTATCTCTGTCTGATTTTGGTATCAGGGTGATGGTGGTCTCATAGAATGAGTTTGGGAGTGTTCCTTCCCCTGCAATTGTTTTGAAGAATTTGAGAAGGTTGGGTGTTAGCTCTTCTCTAAATGTTTGATAGAATTCACCTGTAATGCCATCTGGTTCTGGACTTTTGTTTGTTGGAAGATTTTTAATCACAGTTTCAATTTCATTGCTTGTGATAGGTTTGTTCATATTTTCTATTTCTTCCTGGTTCAGTCTTAGAAGGTTATACCTTTCTAAGAATTTGTCCATTTCTTCCAGATTGTCCATTTTATTGGCACAGAGTTGCTTGTAGTAGTCTCTTAGGATGCTTTGTATTCCTGTGGTGTCTGTTGTAACTTCTCCTTTTTCACTTCTAATTTTGTTGATTTGCGTCCTCTCCCTCTTTTTCTTGAGTGTGGCTAAAGGTTGATCATTTTTGCTTATCTTCTCAAAGAACCAGCTTTTAGTTTTGATGATCTTTGCTTCCGTTTTCTTTGTTTCTATTTCATTTATTTCTGCTCTGATCTTTAGGATTTCTTTCCTTCTACTAACTTTGGGTTTTGTTCTTCTTTCTCTAGTTCCTCTAGGTGTAAGGTTAGATTGTTTATTTGAGATTTTTCTTGTTTCTTGAGGTAGGCTTGTATTGCTATAAACTTCCCTCTTAGAACTCCTTTTGCTGCATCCCATAGGTTTTGGATCATCGTGTTTTTGTTGTCATTTGTCTCTACGTAGTTTTTGATTTCCCCTTTGATTTCTTCAGTGATCTCTTGGTTATTTAGTAACGTATTGTTTAGCCTCCATGTGTTTGTGTTTTTTTACAGTTTTTTCTGTGTAATTGATTTCTAATCTCATAGCATTGTGGTCGGAACAGCTGCTTGATATGATTTCAGTTTTCTTAAATTTACTGAGGCTTTATCTGTGACCCAAGATGTGATCTATCCTGGAGAATGTTCCGTGTGCAGTTGAGAAGAACGTGTAATCTGCTGTTTTTGGATGGAATGTCCTATAAATATCAATGAACTCTATCTGGTCTATTGTGTCATTTAAAGCTTGTGTTTCCTTATTAATTTTCTGTCTGGCTGATCTCCACTGGTGTAAGTGAGCTGTTAAAGTCCCCCGCTATTATTGTGTTACTGTCGATTTCCTCTTTTATAGCTGTTAGCAGTTGCCTTATACATTGAGGTGCTCCTATGTTGGGTACATATATATTTATAATTGTTATATCTTCTTCTTGGATTGATCCCTTGACCATTATGTAGTGTCTTTCCTTGTCTCTTGTAACATTCTTTATTTTAAAGTCTATTTTATCTGATATGAGTATTGCTACTCCAGCTTTCTTTTGATTTTCATTAGCATAGAATATATTTTTCCATCGCCTCACTTTCAGTCTGTATGTGTCCCTAGGTCTGAAATGGGTCTCTTGTAGACAGCATATATATGGGTCTTGTTTTTGTATCCATTCAGCCAGTCTATGTCTTTTGGTTGGAACATTTAGTGCATTCACGTTTAAGGTAATTATCGATATGTATGTTCCTACTACTATTTTCTTAATTGTTATGGGTTTGTCTTGGTGGGTCCTTTTCGTCTCTTGTGTTTCCCACTTAGAGAAGTTCTTTTAGCATTTGGTGTAGAGCTGGTTGCATGGTGCTGAATTCTCTTAGCTTTTGCTTGTCTGTAAGGCTTTTGATTTCTCCATCAAATCTGAATGAGCTCTTTGCAGGGTGCAGTACCCTTGGTTGTAGGTTCTTCCCTTTCATCACTTTAAATTTATCATGCCACTTCCTTCTGGCTTGTAGATTTTCTGCTGAGAAATCAGCTGTTATCCTTATGGGATTTCCCTTGTATGTTATTTGTCATTTTTCCCTTGCTGCTTTCAATAATTTTTCTTTGTCGTTAATTTTTGTCAATTTGATTACTATGTGTCTTGTCATTTTTCTCCTTTGGTTTCTCCTGCCTGGGACACTCTGTGCTTCTGGACTTGGGTGGCTATTTCTTTTCCCATGCTAGGGAAGTTTTTGACCATATTCTCTTCAAATATATTCTCGGGTCCTTTCTCTCTCTCTTCTCCTTCTGGGACCCCTATAATGCGAATGTTGTTGCGTTTAATGTTGTCCCAGAGGACTCTTGGGGTGTCTTCATTTATTTTCATTCTTTTTCTTTATTCTGTTCCATGGCAGTGATTTCCACCTTTCTGTCTTCCAGGCCACTTATCCGTTCTTCTGCCACAGTTATTCTGCTACTGATTCCTTCTAGTGTATTTTTCATTTCAGTTATTACATTGTTCACCTCTGTTTGTTTGTTCTTTAACTCTTCTAGGTGTTTGTTCCTTAATTCTTCTAGGTCTTTGTTAAGCATTTCTTGTGTCTTCTCGATCTTTGCCTCCTTTCTTTTTCTAAGGTCTTGGCTCAACTTCACTATCATTATTCTGAATTCTTTTTCTGGAAGGTTCCCTATCTCCACCTCATTCCGTTTTTTTTCTGGGGTTTTATCTTGTTCCTTGATCTGGTATAAAGTCCTCTGCCTTTTCATTTTGTCTATCTTTCTGTGAATGTGGTTTTCCTTCCACAGGCTGCAGAATTGTAGTTCTTCTTGCTTCTGCTGTCTGCTCTCTGGTGGATGAGTCTATCTTAGAGGCTTGTGCAAGCTTCCTGATGGGAGGGACTGGTGGTGGGTAGAGCTGGGTGTTGCTTTGGTGGGCAGAGCTTTAATCCGCTTGTCTACGGATTAAATAAAACTTTAATAAAAAGTTGAATCTGCTTGTCTGCTGATGCATGGGGCTGGGTTCCCTCCCTGTTGGTTGTTTGGCCTGAGGCGACCCAGCACTGGAGCCTACCTTGCTCTTGGTGGGGCTAATGGCGGACTCTGGGAGGGCTCACACCAAGGAGTATTTCCCAGAACTTCTGCTGCCAGTGTTGTTGTCCTCACGGTGAGCCACAGCCACAGCCACCAGCTGCCTCTGCAGGAGACCCTCTAAAAGTAGCAGGTAGTTCTGGTCATTCCCCTACGGGGTCACTGCTCCTTCCCCTGGGTCCTGATGTGCACACTACTTTGTGTGTGCCCTCCAAGAGTGGAGTATCTGAGTGGAGTTGAGACTCTGAGACTCTGTGTGGAGTCGCACAGACTCTGGGTCCTGTGAAGCTTCGATGTTTTGTGATTCTAGAAATCCTATAGGAGACGGTCCACAGCAGGTGAAGCTAATGTTGTCAGTAGAGGTGTTGAAGCCAAAGATCTGCAGTTCCGGCTATAGGTGCCGATGTACATACAGGACAAAATCATCTCGTGTGAATGTAGTTCAGGCATGTTTAAGATGAATGCAGTCATGTTAATGCCTACCATATTCTATCTTGAGCCTCTCCTCAGGGACCTCCTCCTCAGTTCCTGAGGCTCCTGTAAGTCATGTACAGGGGACTGGAGAGTGGGCTCTGTCCAGTCTGAGCCCTGAGTTACCCTGTGTGTATCTTAGGATACTTTGTATTTCTGTGGTGTCTGTTGTAACATCATCTCTTTCATTTCAGATTTATTTGGGCCCTCTCTTTTTTAACAAAACATACTACTGTTGTCTTTTATTCTTTACAGAAGTTTAATCAGTGTTTGATCTACTATCCTTACCCTATGTATACTTTTTGCAGTGAGATTTTTACTTTTCTTTGTTTCCTTGTTACTATCAATAATTAGTGAGACTTCTTTTAAGCTACCTTCAACATTGCTTATAAAGCTGCTTTATTAGTGATGACAGAGCCTTAATGGAAGTCATGTTCTGGTTGTAAATTAGAATGCAATGTGCCAGCACAAAGCCCCTTAAGTTTATGTCTCATTACTTCTTGTTCTTTTTTTAATTTAATTTTTATTTTTTGTCAGAGCAAATTTGATTAAAATGTTTTGTTTCTTCTAGGTGTGCAAGATGTGGTTCTTTTAAACATATACATATATCTATTCTTCTTTGGATCATTTTCCCATGTAGGTTATGACACCATGTTGAGTAGTCTTGTCTTGGTATTACGTAGGTCTTTGGTGATTACATATTTCACATGTGTTTCTATATCTATCTTAACCCCAATATCCTAATGTATCCAATCCTCACACCTTTCCATTTGGTGAACCCTAAGTTTGTTTAATGAATCTGTGATTGCATTTCTCTGTGGAAATATCTTCATTGGTATCAGTTTTTAGCTAAGACCTATAAGTGATATTATAGGATATGTGTCTTTTGCTTTCTGACTTAGTACAATTTGCCTGATTAACTCAAGAATCATACACAGTGCTGCAAATGGCATTGTTTTGGTTTTTTCCCTAGCTAATATTCCATCTGTACGTGTACCAGTTATTCTTTGGCCACGCACCTCTTGATGGACTTTTTGGTTGCCTCCATGTCTTGGTTATTGTAATACTGCTGCAATGCACATTTGCTTGCCTGTGTCTTTCCAGTTCTATCTCCTTATGTTATAGGCCAAGGAGTGGGCTTGCTGTATCATATGGTAGCTCAGTGTGTACGTTTTAAAGGCACCACCATTCAGTTCTCATTAGTGGCTCTTTCCAGGTTATGTCCCACTTAAAATTGAGGGTATGCATTTCTCCAAAACACCTTCAATATTTATTGTTTGTAGTTTGCTTGCTGCTGGTTATTCTAACAGGTGCGAGCTGATACCTCTGTGTGGCTGAATTTGCATGTGTCCCATAATCTGTTGAAATTGATCTTTAAAGCATGCTCTTTTTATTTATCAAACTGTGATTACAGCTTAGTTCTTCAAATTGTTTTCTTAAAGTAAGTGTCACATTTTGAAAAGTTTTGGCCACTACCTCCCTCAAGACATTTTGAGGGCAGGTTTCATTTACAGCCCTGAAGTACTTGTTCATATGAAGTGACCATTAACACAGATTTTAAAGCTGCATTTGCAGGTAACGGCCAGAGGGCGGCAGCCTTTTTACGTTCCCCAATCTGGTAACTAGGGAAAGAGTCCTTCAGCTGCAAGAGTGTCCAGCTTTATTTCTCATCCAGCTGTGGGTCTAGATATGATCAAACAAGGTTGCATCACAGCCCAGGAACGAATTATGTAAAATTTCCTCTCTCTATCACTGTCTTATTTTTTTGGGTTTTTTAAAGTTATTTAATTTAAAATGGGGATTCGCTACTTTTCACTGCTGTGTTTATGCCGCTTTACACCCACTTGACTCACTTCCAGACAGATATCAATACATAGGTTTTAAGATTCTTACTAGTCACATATATTCTTGTGCGGTGAATAGGGGGTGTTGAGTCCAGTTCACTGAGCAAGGAGTAGGTCTTGTCTATTACATATTGGGTGTATGGAACGGTATCTGAGCGAATTTGAAACCCTTGTTTTATGCATCACCCCACCTCACCTTTCCCGTTAAGCAGCCATAGTGTGTTTTCTAAACGTGTGACTCTGTTCTGTTTTGTAATTCAGTTCAAGTGTAGCGGTTTTTACATTCCCTCTATAAGTGATAGCTTATGATAAGTGTCTTTTTCTGTGTGACTTATTTCACTTAGAATTGTCATACCTAAATCCACTCATCTTGCTTCTACTAGCCTTATGACATTGATTTCATGGCTGAGTGATATTCCATTGTACATAAGGACCACAACTTCTTTATCCATTTTTCTCTTTCCTGGGATATTTAAGGTGTCATGAAGTGGAGGTTCTTGTCAACAGAGCAGCCCTAAACTTTGGGGTGCCTGTGTCTTGCTGATTTTAGTTTTCCCAATTTATACGCCCATGAGTGGAAGTGCCCTATGCTCCCTAAGCTTTGTTTTTTCGATGTTTCAGGACACACCGTACACTTCTCCAGAGTGGCTGTTGGCAATTTACATCCCGCCCATCAGCGTAGCAAGGCTCCTATTTCTCCATGGCCTGTCCTGCATTTGTGGTTTTGACACTTTTTTCAGCATGGCCCTTTGGACCGATGGGAAGCGAGACTTCTTTGTAGCGCTGATTTGAATTTCCAGGTTGCTTGGTTGGCCAAAAAGGGCGTATGCGTTTTTTCCTGAATATATTCAGGAAAAAACGCATACGCCCTTTTTGGCCAAGGGCATCATTGTCGACGTTTTACCGCTTTTCATGTGCTTTAAAGGCGATTCGAATCTACCTCCTGAAACCTGTTTCCTGCAACTCTGCCTTGCTTTCAAATCCTCTTCGTTGCCTTCCCTCAATATATTTGTGGACGAGAGTTATCATTTATAACTCTGCAGGTTTGTGAATTGCAGTGCCCATGTGCTCCATTTATCAACTGGCTTTTTTGGGAGCTGGCCGCAGAAGCGCGGGATTGCCTCAGGCCCTATTCTGGTTCCGGGTGTCAGGCTGAGCCTGTGGTTAATTCTTCTTCCTGATGGGAAAATAGAGTGACCTGTGCCTGTCCCAACACCTAGATCTAGTCTCTCATTGGTTGCCCCTCTTCCCATTCATCCTTAGGACAAATTGCAACCTGTATGGAACAGGAGGTTAAAGGAGCTGATTCTCCAAGTAGGGAGATTGCTAGTAAAGTAGCTGGAATGGCGAACCCGAGCACACGGAGTTGAGAAATGAGGTGCGTTTTAGAAACTTTCCCAATCTCACGGTGTTCCATCTTCTAGGTTTCTCATGCATGTTTTCGATGTAGGAAGATGCCCTTGAACCTGGAGATTGGGGACAAATGGGATGGGTACCACGCAGTATTACTTTAAAGGGTCTGCGTTTGCTCACCCAACCTCACCCAACCTTTCAGCCCCAAGAGTGTCCACCCTTATGTCTCATCCAGCTGTGGGTCTAGATATGGTCAATCCAGGTTGCGTCACAGCCCCTGAATGAATTTTGTAAGAATTTCTCTCTCTTTCACTGTCTTTGTTTCATGGGTTTTTAAAACTAATTTATTTTTATAATGGGGTTTAGCTGCTTTTCACGGCTGTGTTTATGCGGCTCTACACCCACTTGACTCACTTCCAGAGAGATATCAATACATAAGTTTTAAGATTCTCACTAGTCAGATATATTCTTGTGTGGTGAATAGGGGGTGTTGAGTCCAGTTCACTGAGCAAGGAGTAGGTCTTGTCTATTACATATTGGGTGTATGGAACGGTATCTGAGCTAATTTGAAACCCTTGTTTTATGCATCACCCCACGTCACCTTTCCCGTTAAGCAACCATAGTGTGTTTTCTAAACGTGTGACTCTGTTGTGATTTGTAATTCAGTTCAATTGTAGCGGTTTTTACATTCCCTTTATAAGTGATAGCTTTTGATAAGTGTATTTTTCTGTGTGACTTATTTCACTTAGAGTCGTCGTACCTAAATCCACTCATCATGCTGCTACTAGCCTTATGACATTGATTTCATGGCTGAGTGATATTCCATTGTACATAAGGATCACAATTTCTTTATCCATTTTTCTCCTTCCTGGGATATTTAAGGTTTCGTGAAGTGGAGGTTCTTGTCAACAGAGCAGCCCTAAACTTTGGGGTGCCTGAGTCTTGCTGATTTTTAGTTTTCCCAATTTATACGCCCATGAGTGGAAGTGCCCTATGCTCCATAAACTTTGTCTTTTCGATGTTTCAGGCCACACCGTACACTTCTCCAGAGTGGCTGTTGGCAATTTACATCCCTCCCATCAGCGTGGCAAGGCTCCCATTTCTCCAAGGCCTGTCCTGCATTTGTGGTTTTGACACTTTTTTCAGCATGGCCCTTTTGACCCATGGGAAGCGAGACTTCTTTGTAGCGCTGATTTGCCTTTCCAGGTTGCTTGGTTGGCCAAAAAGGGCGTACGCGGTTTTTCCTGAATATATTCAGGAAAAAACGCATACGCCCTTTTTGGCCAAGGGCATCATTTTCCACGTTTTGCCGCTTTTCATGTGCTTGAAAGGCGATTCGAATCTACCTCCTGAAACCTGTTTCATGCAACTCTGCCTTGCTTTCAAATCCTCTTCGTTGCCTTCCCTCAATATATTTGTGGACGAGAGTTATCATTTATAACTCTGCAGGTTTGTGAATTGCAGTGCCCATGTGCTCCATTTTTCAACTGGCTTTTTTCGGAGCTGGCCGCAGAAGCGCGGGATTGCCTCAGGCACTAATCTGGTTCCCGGCGGCAGGCTGAGCCTGTGCTTAATTCTTCTTCCTGATGGGAAAATAGAGTGACCTGTGCCTGTCCCAACACCTACATCTGGTCTCTCATTGGTTGCCCCTCTTCCCGTTCATCCTCAGGACAAATTGCAACCTGTACAGAACAGGAGGTTAAAGGTGCTGATTCTCCAAGTAGGGAGATTGCTAGTAAAGTAGCTGGAATGGCGAACCCGAGAACAAGGAAATGAGAAATGAGGTGCGTTTCAGAAACCTTTCCCGATCAGACGGTGTACCATCTTCTAGGTTTCCCATGCGTGTTTTCGATGTAGGAAGATGCCCTTGAACCTGGAGATTTGGGACCCATGGGATGGGTACCACGCAGTATTACTTTAAAGGGTCTACGTTTGCTCACCCAACCTCACCAAACCTCTCAGCCCCAAGAGTGTCCACCCTTAGGTCTCATCCAACTGTGGGTCTAGATATGTTCAACCCAGGTTGCGTCACAGCCCCTGAAGGAATTGTGTAAGAATTTCTCTCTCTTTCACTGTCTTTGTTTTACGGGTTTTTAGAAGTAATTTATTTTTATAATGGAGTTTAGCTGCTTTTCACGGCTGTGTTTATGCGGCTTTACACACACTTGACTCACTTCCAGAGAGATATCAATATATAGGTTTTAAGATTCTCACTAGTCAGATATATTCTTGTGCGGTGAATAGGGGGTGTTGAGTCCAGTTCACTGAGAAAGGAGTAGGTCTTTTCTATTACTTATTGGGTGTATGGAAGGGTATCTGAGCTAATTTGAAACCCTTGTTTTATGCATCACCGCACATCACCTTTCCCGTTAAGCAGCCATAGTGTGTTTTCTAAATGTGTGACTCTGTTCTGATTTGTAATTCAATTCAAGTGTAGCGGTTTTTACATTCCCTTTATAAGTGATAGCTTTTGATAAGTGTCTTTTTCTGTGTGACTTATTTCACTTAGAGTCATCGTACCTAAATCCACTCATCATGCTGCTACTAGCCTTATGACATTGATTTCATGGCTGAGTGATATTCCATTGTACATAAGGACCACAATTTCTTTATCCATTTTTCTCTTTCCTGGGATATTTAAGGTTTCCTGAATTGGAGGTTCCTGTCAACAGAGCAGCCCTAACCTTTGGTTGCCTGAGTCTTGCTGATTTTTAGTTTTCCCAATTTATACGCCCATGAGTGGAAGTGCCCTATGCTCCATAAACTGTGTTTTTTCGATGTTTCAGGCCACACCGTACACTTCTCCAGAGTGGCTGTTGGCAATTTACATCCCGCCCATCAGCGTAGCAAGGCTCCCATTTCTCCATGGCCTGTCCTGCATTTGTGGTTTTGACACTTTTTTCAGCATGACCCTTTTGACCGATGGGAAGCGAGACTTCTTTGTAGCGCTGATTTGCCTTTCCAGGTTGCTTGGTTGGCCAAAAAGGGCGTATGCGTTTTTTCCTGAATATATTCAGGAAAAAACGCATACGCCCTTTTTGGCCAAGGGCATCATTTTCCACGTTTTGCCGCTTTTCATGTGCTTGAAAGGCGATTCGAATCTACCTCCTGAAATCTGTGTTTTGCAGTTCTGCCTTGCTTTCAATTCCTCTTCGTTGCCTTCCCTCAATATATTTGTGGACGAGAGTTATCATTTATAACTCTGCAGGCTTGTGAATTGCAGTGCCACTGAGCTCCATTTTTCAACTCGCTTTTTTGGAATCTGGCCGCAAAAGCGCGGGATTGCCTCAGGCCCTATTCTGGTTTCGGGTGGCAGGCTGAGCCTGTGGTTATTTCTTCTTCCTGATGGGAAAATAGAGTGACCTGTGCCTGTCCCAACACCTAGATCTAGTCTCTCATTGGTTGCCCCTCTTCCCGTTCATCCTCAGGACAAATTGCAACCTATACGGAACTGGAGGTTAAAGGTGCTGATTCTCCAAGTAGGGAGATTGCTAGTAAAGTAGCTAGAATGGCGTACCCGAGCACAAGGAGATGAGAAATGAGGTGCGTTTTAGAAACCTTTCAAAATCACATGCTGTACCATCTTCTAGGTTCCTCATGCAAGTTTTCAATGTAGGAAGATGCCCTTAAACCTGGAGATTTGGGACCCATGTGATGGGTACCATGCATTATTACTTTAAAGGGTCTGCGTTGGCTCACCCAACCTCACCAAACCTCTCAGCCCCAAGAGTGTCCACCCTTATGTCTCATCCAGCTGTGGGTCTAGATATGGTCAATCCAGGTTGTGTCACAGCCCCTGAATGAATTTTGTAAGAATTTCTCTCTCTTTCACTGTCTTTGTTTCATGCGTTTTTAAAACTAATTTATTTTTATAATGGGGTTTAGCTGCTTTTCACGGCTGTGTTTATGCGGATTTACACCCACTTGACTCACTTCCAGAGAGATATCAATACATAGGTTTTAAGATTCTCACTAGTCAGATATATTCTTGTGCGGTGAATAGAGGGTGTTGAGTCCAGTTCACTGAGCAAGGAGTAGGTCTTGTCTATTACATATTGGGTGTATGGAATGGTATCTGAGCGAATTTGAAACCCTTGTTTTATGCATCACCCCACCTCACCTTTCCCGTTAAGCAGCCATAGTGTGTTTTCAAAATGGGTGACTCTGTTCTGATTTGTAATTCAGTTCAAGTGTAGCGGTTTTTACATTCCCTCTATAAGTGATAGCTTTTGATATGTGTCTTTTTCTGTGTGACTTATTTCACTTAGAGTCGTCGTACCTAAAACCAATCATCATGCTGCTACTAGCCTTATGACATTGATTTCATGGCTGAGTGATATTCCATTGTACATAAGGACCACAACTTCTTTATCCATTTTTCTCTTTCCTGGGATATTTAAGGTGTCATGAAGTGGAGGTTCTTGTCAACAGAGCAGCCCTAAACTTTGGGGTGCCTGTGTCTTGCTGATTTTAGTTTTCCCAATTTATACGCCCATGAGTGGAAGTGCCCTATGCTCCTTAAGCTTTGTTTTTTCGATGTTTCAGGACACACCGTACACTTCTCCAGAGTGGCTGTTGGCAATTTACATCCCGCCCATCAGCGTAGCAAGGCTCCTATTTCTCCATGGCCTGTCCTGCATTTGTGGTTTTGACACTTTTTTCAGCATGGCCTTTTGGACCGATGGGAAGCGAGACTTCTTTGTAGCGCTGATTTGCCTTTCCAGGTTGCTTGGTTGGCCAAAAAGGGCGTATGCGTTTTTTCCTGAATATATTCAGGAAAAAACGCATACGCCCTTTTTGGCCAAGGGCGTCATTGTCCACGTTTTGCCGCTTTTCATGTGCTTTAAAGGCGATTCGAATCTACCTCCTGAAACCTGTTTCCTGCAACTCTGCCTTGCTTTCAAATCCTCTTCGTTGCCTTCCCTCAATATATTTGTGGACGAGAGTTATCATTTATAACTCTGCAGGTTTGTGAATTGCAGTGCCCATGTGCTCCATTTATCAACTGGCTTTTTTGGGAGCTGGACGCAGAAGCGCGGGATTGCCTCAGGCCCTATTCTGGTTCCGGGCGGCAGGCTGAGCCTGTGGTTAATTCTTCTTCCTGATGGGAAAATAGAGTGACCTGTGCCTGTCCCAACACCTAGATCTAGTCTCTCATTGGTTGCCCCTCTTCCCATTCATCCTTAGGACAAATTGCAACCTGTATGGAACAGGAGGTTAAAGGTGCTGATTCTCCAAGTAGGGAGATTGCTAGTAAAGTAGCTGGAATGGCGAACCCGAGGAAACGGAGTTGAGAAATGAGGTGCATTTTAGAAACTTTCCCAATCACACGGTGTACCATCTTCTGGGTTTCTCATGCATGTTTTCGATGTAGGAAGATGCCCTTGAACCTGGAGATTTGGGACCCATGGGATGGGTACCACGCAGTTTTACTTTAAAGTGTCTGCGTTTGCTCACCCAACCTCACCAAACCTCTCAGCCCCAAGAGTGTCCACCTTTATGTGTCATCCAGCTGTGGGTCTAGATATGGTCAATCCAGTTTGCGTCACAGCCCCTGAATGAATTTTGTAAGAATTTCTCTGTCTTTCACTGTCTTTGTTTCATGGGTTTTTAAAACTAATTTATTTTTATAATGGGGTTTAGCTGCTTATCACAGCTTTGTTTATGCGGCTTTACACCCACTTGACTCACTTCCAGAGAGATATCAATACATAAGTTTTAAGATTCTCACTAGTCAGATATATTCTTGTGCGGTGAATAGGGGGTGTTGAGTCCAGTTCACTGAGCAAGGAGTAGGTCTTGTCTATTACATATTGGGTGTATGTAACGGTATCTGTGCTAATTTGAAACCCTTGTTTTATGCATCACCCCACGTCACCTTTCCCGTTAAGCAGCCATAGTGTGTTTTCTAAACGTGTGACTCTGTTCTGTTTTGTAATTCAGTTCAAGTGTAGCGGTTTTCACATTCCCTCTATAAGTGATAGCTTTTGATAAGTGTCTTTTTCTGTGTGACTTATTTCCCTTAGAATCATCGTACCTAAGTCCACCCATCTTGCGTCTACTGGCCTTATGACATTGATTTCATGGCAGAGTGATATTCCATTGTATATAAGAACCACAACTTCTTTATCCATTTTTCTCTTTCCTGGGATATTTAAGGTGTCATGAAGTGGAGGTTCTTGTCAACAGAGCAGCCCTAAACTTTGGGGTGCCTGTGTCTTGCTGATTTATAGTTTTCCCAATTTATACGCCCATGAGTGGACGTGCCCTATGCTCCCTAAGCTGTGTTTTCTCGATATTTCAGGACACACCGTACACTTCTCCAGAGTGGCTGTTGGCAATTTACATCCCGCCCATCAGTGTAGCAAGGCTCCCATTTCTGCATGGCCTGTCCTGCATTTGTGATTTTGACACTTTTTTCAGCATGGCCCTTTGGACCGATGGGAAGCGAGACTTCTTTGTAGCGCTGATTTGCCTTTCCAGGTTGCTTGGTTGGCCAAAAAGAGCGTATGAGGTTTTTCCTGAATATATTCAGGAAAAAACGCATACGTCCTTTTTGGCCAAGGGCATCATTGTCGACGTTTTGCCGCTTTTCATGTGCTTTAAAGGCGATTCGAATCTACCTCCTGAAACCAGTTTCCTGCAATTTTGCCTTGCTTTCAAATCCTCTTCGTTGCCTTCCCTCAATATATTTGTGGACGTGAGTTATCATTTATAACTCTGCAGGTTTGTGAATTGCAGTGCCTATGTGCTCCATTTTTCAACTGGCTTTTTTGGGAGCTGGCCGCAGAAGCGCGGGATTGCCTCAGGCCCTATTCTGGTTCCGGGCGGTAGGCTGAGCCTGTGGTTAATTCTTCTTCCTGATGGGAAAATAGAGTGACCTGTGCCTGTCCCAACACCTAGATCTAGTCTCTCATTGGTTGCCCCTCTTCCCATTCATCCTTAGGACAAATTGCAACCTGTATGGAACAGGAGGTTAAAGGTGCTGATTCTCCAAGTAGGGAGATTGCTAGTAAAGTAGCTGGAATGGCGAACCCGAGCACACGGAGTTGAGAAATGAGGTGCATTTTAGAAACTTTCCCAATCACATGGTGTACCATCTTCTGGGTTTCTCATGCATGTTTTCGATGCAGGAAGATGCCCTTGAACCTGGAGATTTGGGACCCATGGGATGGGTACCACGCAGTATTACTTTAAAGGGTCTGCGTTTGCTCACCCAACCTCACCAAACCTGTGAGCCCCAAGAGTGTCCACCCTTAGGTCTCATCCACCTGTTGGTCTAGAATTGGTCAATCCATGTTGCATCACGGCCCCTGAACGAATTGTGTAAGAACTTCTCTCTCTTTCACTGTCTTTGTTTTACGGGTTTTTACAAGTAATTTATTTTTATAATGGGGTTTAGCTGCTTTTCACGGCTGTGTTTATGCGGCTTTACACCCACTTGACACACTTCCAGAGAAATATCAATACATAGGTTTTAAGATTCTCATTAGTCAGATATATACTTGTGCGGTGAATAGGGGGTGTTGAGTCCAGTTCACTGAGCAAGGAGTAGGTCTTGTCTATGACATATTGGGTGTATGTAACGGTATCTGTGCTAATGTGAAACCCTTGTTTTATGCATCACCCCACCTCACCTTTCCCGTTAAGCAGCCATAGTGTGTTTTCTAAACGTGTGACTCTCTTCTGTTTTGTAATTCAGTTCAAGTGTAGCGGTTTTTACATTCCCTCTATAAGTGATAGCTTATGATAAGTGTCTATTTCTGTGTGACTTATTTCACTTAGAATCGTCGTACCTAAATCCACTCATCATGATGCTACTAGCCTTAAGACATTGATTTCATGGCTGAGTGATATTCCATTGTACATAAGGACCACAACTTCTTTATCCATTTTTCTCTTTCCTGGGATATTTAAGGTGTCATGAAGTGGAGGTTCTTGTCAACAGAGCAGCCCTAAACTTTGGGGTGCCTGTGTCTTGCTGATTTTTAGTTTTCCCAATTTATACGCCCATAAGTGGACGTGCCCTATGCTCCCTAAGCTGTGTTTTTCCGATGTTTCAGGATACACCGTACACTTCTCCAGAGTGGTTGTTGGCAATTTACATTCCGCCCATCAGTGTAGCAAGGCTTCCATTTCTCAATGGCCTGTCCTGCTTTTGTGGTTTTGACAGTTTTTTCAGCATGACCCTTTTGACCGATGGGAAGCGAGACTTCTTTGTAGCGCTGATTTGCCTTTCCAGGTTGCTTGGTTGGCCAAAAAGGGCGTATGCGTTTTTTCCTGAATATATTCAGGAAAAAACGCATACGCCCTTTTTGGCCAAGGGCATCATTGTCGACGTTTTGCCGCTTTTCATGTGCTTCAAAGGCGATTCGATTCTACCTCCTGAAATCTGTTTCCTGCAATTCTGCCTTGCTTATAAATCCTCTTCCTTGCCTTCCCTCAATATATTTGTGGACGAGAGTTATCATTTATATCTCAGCAGGTTTGTGAATTGCAGTGCCCCTGAGCTCCATTTTTCAACTGTCTTTTTTGGGAGCTGGCCGCAAAAGCGCGGGATTGCCTCAGGCCCTATTCTGCTTCCGGGCGGCAGGCTGAGCCTGTGATTAATTCTTCTTCCTGATGGGAAAATAGAGTGACCTGTGCCTGTCCCAACACCTAGATGTAGTCTCTCATTGGTTGCCCCTCTTCCCATTCATCCTTAGGACAAGTTGCAACCTGTATGGAACAGGAGGTTAAAGGTGCTGATTCTCCAAGTAGGGAGATTGCTAGTAAAGTAGCTGGAATGGCGAACCCGAGCACACGGAGTTGAGAAATGAGTTGCGTTTTAGAAACTTTCCAAATCACACGGTGTACCATCTTCTGGGTTTCTCATGCATGTTTTCGATGTAGGAAGATGCCCTTGAACCTGGAGATTTGGGAGCCATGGGATGGGTAGCACGCAGTATTACTTTAAAGTGTCTGCGTTTGCTCACCCAACCTCACCAAACCTCTCAGCCCCAAGAGTGTCCACCCTTATGTCTCATCCAGCTGTGGGTCTAGATATGGTCAATCCAGGTTGCGTCACAGCCCCTGAATGAATTTTGTAAGAATTTCTCTCTCTTTCACTGTCTTTGTTTCATGCGTTTTTAAAACTAATTTATTTTTATAATGGGGTTTAGCTGCTTTTCACGGCTGTGTTTATGCGGATTTACACCCACTTGACTCACTTCCAGAGAGATATCAATACATAGGTTTTAAGATTCTCACTAGTCAGATATATTCTTGTGTGGTGAATAGAGGGTGTTGAGTCCAGTTCACTGAGCAAGGAGTACGTCTTGTCTATTACATATTGGGTGTATGGAACGGTATCTGAGCGAATTTGAAACCCTTGTTTTTTGCATCACCCCACCTCACCTTTCCCGTTAAGCAGCCATAGTGTGTTTTCAAAATGGGTGACTCTGTTCTGATTTGTAATTCAGTTCAAGTGTAGCGGTTTTTACATTCCCTCTATAAGTGATAGCTTTTGATATGTGTCTTTTTCTGTGTGACTTATTTCACTTAGAGTCGTCGTACCTAAAACCAATCATCATGCTGCCACTAGCCTTATGACATTGATTTCATGGCTGAGTGATATTCCATTGTACATAAGGACCACAGCTTCTTTATCCATTTTTCTCTTTCCTGGGATATTTAAGGTGTCATGAAGTGGAGGTTCTTGTCAACAGAGCAGCCCTAAACTTTGGGGTGCCTGTGTCTTGCTGATTTTAGTTTTCCCAATTTATACGCCCATGAGTGGAAGTGCCCTATGCTCCCTAAGCTTTGTTTTTTCGATGTTTCAGGACACACCGTACACTTCTCCAGAGTGGCTGTTGGCAATTTACATCCCGCCCATCAGCGTAGCAAGGCTGCCATTTCTCCATGGCCTGTCCTGCATTTCTGGTTTTGACACTTTTTGCAGCATGGCCCTTTTGACCGATGGGAAGCGAGACTTCTTTGTAGCGCTGATTTGCCTTTCCAGGTTGCTTGGTTGGCCAAAAAGGGCGTATGCGTTTTTTCCTGAATATATTCAGGAAAAAAACGCTTATGCCCTTTTTGGCCAAGGGCATCACTGTCGACGTTTTGCCACTTTTCATGTGCTTTAAAGGTGATTCGAATCTACCTCCTGAAACCTGTTTCCTGCAATTCTGCCTTGCTTTCAAATCCTCTTCGTTGCCTTCCCTCAATATATTTGTGGACGAGAGTTATCATTTATAACTCTGCGGGTTTGTGAATTGCAGTGTCCCTGAGCTCCATTTTTCAACTCGCTTTTTTGGGAGCTGGCCGCAAAAGCGTGGGATTGCCTCAGGCCCTATTCTGGTTCCTGGAGGCAGGCTGAGCCTGTGGTTAATTCTTCTTCCTGATGGGAAAATAGAGTGACCTGTGCCTGTCCCAACACCTAGATCTAGTCTCTCATTGTTTGCCCCTCTTCCCGTTCATCTTCAGGACAAATTGCAACCTGTAGGGAACAGGAGCTTAAAGGTGCTGATTCTGCAAGTAGGGAGATTGCTAGTAAAGTAGCTGGAAAGGCGAACCCTAGCACAAGGAGATGAGAAATGGGGTGCGTTTTAGAAACCTTTCAAAATCACACGGTGTACCATCCTCTGGGTTTCTCATGCATGTTTTCGATGTAGGAAGATGCCCTTGAACCTGGAGATTTGGGACCCATGGGATGGGTACCACGCAGTACTACTTTAAAGGGTCTGAGTTTGCTCACCCAACCTCACCCAACCTCTCAGCCCCAAGAGTGTCCACCCTTATGTCTCATCCAGGTGTGGGTCTAGATATGGTCAATCCAGGTTGCATCACAGCTCCTGAACGAATTTTTTAAGAATTTCTCTCTCTTTCACTGTCTTTGTTTTACAGGTTTTTAAAAGTAATTTATTTTTATAATGGGGTTTAGCTGCTTTTCACGGCTGTGTTTATGCAGCTTTACACCCACTTGACACACTTCCAGAGAGATATCAATACATAGGTTTTACGATTCTTACTAGTCACATATATTCTTGTGCGGTGAATAGGGGGTGTTGAGTCCAGTTCACT
Organism: Eschrichtius robustus; assembly: GCF_028021215.1. Lineage (NCBI taxonomy): Eukaryota > Metazoa > Chordata > Mammalia > Artiodactyla > Eschrichtiidae > Eschrichtius > Eschrichtius robustus. The sequence continues at coordinate 4,665,384 of NW_027175257.1, forward strand.
GAGCAAGGAGTAGGTCTTGTCTATTACATATTGGGTGTATGGAACAGTATCTGAGCGAATTTGAAACCCTTGTTTTATGCATCACCCCACCTCACCTTTCCCGTTAAGCAGCCATAGTGTGTTTTCTAAACGTGTGACTCTGTTCTGTTTTGTAATTCAGTTCAAGTGTAGCGGTTTTTACATTCGCTATATAAGTGATAGCTTATGATAAGTGTCTTTTTCTGTGTGACTTATTTCACTTAGCATCGTCATACCTAAATCCACTCATCTTGCTTCTACTAGCCTTATGACATTGATTTCATGTCTGAGGGATATTCCTTTGTACATAAGGACCACAACTTCTTTATCCATTTTTCTCTTTCCTGGGATATTTAAGGTGTGATGAAGTGGAGGTTCTTGTCAACATAGCAGCCCTAAACATTGAGGTGACTGTGTCTTGCTGATTTTTAGTTTTCCCAATTTATACGCCCATGAGTGGACGTGCCCTATGCTCCCTAAGCTGTGTTTTTTCGATGTTTCAGGACACACCGTACACTTCTCCAGAGTGGCTGTTGGCAATTTACATCCCGCCCATCAGCGTAGCAAGGCTGCCATTTCTCCATGGCCTGTCCTGCATTTCTGGTTTTGAAAATTTTTGCAGCATGGCCCTTTTGACGGATGGGAAGCGAGACTTCTTTGTAGCGATGATTTGCCTTTCCAGGTTGCTTGGTTGGCCAAAAAGGGCGTATGCGTTTTTTCCTGAATATATTCAGGAAAAAACTCTTACGCCCTTTTTGGCCAAGGGCATCACTGTCTATGTTTTGCCACTTTTCATGTGCTTTAAAGGCGATTCGAATCTACCTCCTGAAACCTGTTTCCTGCAATTCTGCCTTGCTTTCAACTCCTCTTCGTTGCCTTCCCTCAATATATTTGTGGACGAGAGTTATCATTTATAACTCAGCAGGTTTGTGAATTGCAGTGCCCCTGAGCTCCATTTTTGAACTGTCTTTTTTGGGAGCTGGCCGCAATAGCTCGGGATTGCCTCAGGCCCTATTCTGGTTCCCGGCGGCAGGCTGAGCCTGTGTTTAATTCTTCTTCCTGATGGGAAAATAGAGTGACCTGTGCCTGTCCCAACACCTAGATCTAGTCTCTCATTTGTTTCCCCTCTTCCCGTTCATCCTCAGGACAAATTGCAACCTGTAGGGAACAGGAGGTTAAAGGTGCTGATTCTCCAAGTAGGGAGATTGCTAGTAAAGTAGCTGGAAAGGTGAACCCGAGCACAAGGAGATGAAAAATTGGGTGCGTTTTAGAAACCTTTCAAAATCACACGGTGTACCATCTTCTGGGTTTCTCATGCATGTTTTCGATGTAGGAAGATGCCTTTGAACCTGGAGATTTGGGACCCATGGGATGGGTACCACGCAGTATTACTTTAAAGGGTCTGAGTTTGCTCACCCAACCTCACCCAACCTCTCAGCCCCAAGAGTGTCCACCCTTATGTCTCATCCCGGTGTGGGTCTAGATATGGTCAATCCGGGTTGCATCACAGCCCCTCAACGAATTGGGTAAGAATTTCTCTCTCTTTCACTGTCTTTGTTTTACGGGTTTTTAAAAGTAATTTATTTTTATAATGGTGTTTAGCTGCTTTTCACGGCTGTGTTTATGCGGCTTTACACCCACTTGGCTCACTTCCAGAGAGATATCAATATATAGGTTTTAAGATTCTTACTAGTCAGATATATTCTTGTGCCGTGAATAGGGGGTGTTGAGTCCAGTTCACTGAGCAAGGAGTAGGTCTTGTCTATTACATATTGGGTGTATGGAACGGTATCTGAGCGAATTTGAAACCCTTGTTTTATGCATCACCCCACCTCACCTTTCCCGTTAAGCAGCCATAGTGTGTTTTCTAAACGTGTGACTCTGTTCTGTTTTGTAATTCAGTTCAAGTGTAGCCGTTTTTACATGCCCTCTATAAGTGATAGCTTATGATAAGTGTCTTTTTCTGTGTGACTTATTTCACTTAGAATCGTCATACCTAAATCCACTCATCTTGCTTCTACTAGCCTTATGACATTGATTTCATGTCTGAGGGATATTCCTTTGTACATAAGGACCACAACTTCTTTATCCATTTATCTCTTTCCTGGGATATTTAAGGTGTCATGAAGTGGAGGTTCTTGTCAACATAGCAGCCCTAAACATTGGGGTGCCTGTGTCTTGCTGATTTTTATTTTTCCCAATTTATACGCCCATGAGTGGATGTGCCCTATGCTCTCTAAGCTGTGTTTTTTCGATGTTTCAGGACACACCGTACACTTCTCCAGAGTGGCTTTTGGCAATTTACATCCCGCCCATCAGCGTAGCAAGGCTGCCATTTCTCCATGGCCTGTACTGCATTTCTGGTTTTGACACTTTTTGCAGCATGGCCCTTTTGACCGATGGGAAGCGAGACTTCTTTGTAGCGCTGATTTGCCTTTCCAGGTTGCTTGGTTGGCCAAAAAGGGCGTATGCGTTTTTTCCTGAATATATTCAAGAAAAAACGCTTACGCCCTTTTTGGCCAAGGGCATCACTGTCGACGTTTTGCCACTTTTCATGTGCTTTAAAGGCGATTCGAATCTACCTCCTGAAACCTGTTTCCTGCAATTCTGCCTTGCTTTCAAATCCTCTTCGTTGCCTTCCCTCAATATATTTGTGGACGAGAGTTATCATTTATAACTCTGCAGGTTTGTGAATTGCAGTGCCCCTGAGCTCCATTTTTCAACTGTCTTTTTCGGAGCTGGCCGCAAAAGCACGGGATTGCCTCAGGCCCTATTCTGGTTCCCGGCGGCAGGCTGAGCCTGTGTTTAATTCTTCTTCCTGATGGGAAATTAGAGTGACCTGTGCCTGTACCAACACCTAGATCTAGTCTCTCATTGGTTGCCCCTCTTCCCGTTCATCCTCAGGACAAATTGCAACCTGTAGGGAACAGGACCTTAAAGGTGCTGATTCTCCAAGTAGGGAGATTGCTAGTAAAGTAGCTGGAAAGGCGAACCCGAGCACAAGGAGATGAGAAATTGGGTGCGTTTTAGAAACCTTTCAAAATCACACGGTGTACCATCTTCTGGGTTTCTCATGCATGTTTTCGATGTAGGAAGATGCCCTTGAACCTGGAGATTTGGGACCAATGGGATGGGTACCACACAGTATTACTTTAAAGGGTCTGCGTTTGCTCACCCAACCTCACCCAAACTCTCAGCCCCAAGAGTGTCCACCCTTATGTCTCATCCAGGTGTGGGTCTAGATATGGTCAATCCAGGTTGCATCAGAGCCCCTGAACGAATTTTGTAAGAATTTCTCTCTCTTTCACTGTCTTTGTTTTACGGGTTTTTAAAAGTAATTTATTTTTATAATGGGGTTTAGCTGCTTTTCACGGCTGTGTTTATGCGGCTTTACACCCACTTGGCTCACTTCCAGAGAGATATCAATACATAGGTTTTACGATTCTTACTAGTCAGATATATTCTTGTGCGGTGAATAGGGGGTGTTGAGTCCAGTTCACTGAGCAAGGAGTAGGTCTTGTCTATTACATATTGGGTGTATGGAACAGTATCTGAGCGAATTTGAAACCCTTGTTTTATGCATCACCCCACCTCACCTTTCCCGTTAAGCAGCCATAGTGTGTTTTCTAAACGTGTGACTCTGTTCTGTTTTGTAATTCAGTTCAAGTGTAGCGGTTTTTACATTCCCTCTATAAGTGATAGCTTATTATAAGTGTCTTTTTCTGTGTGACTTATTTCACTTAGAATCGTCATACCTAAATCCACTCATCTTGCTTCTACTAGCCTTATGACATTGATTTCATGTCTGAGTGATATTCCTTTGTACATAAGGACCACAACTTCTTTATCCATTTTTCTCTTTCCTGGGATATTTAAGGTGTCATGAAGTGGAGGTTCTTATCAACATAGCAGCCCTAATGTTTGGGGTGCCTGTGTCTTGCTGATTTTTAGTTTTCCCAATTTATACGCCAATGAGTGGACGTGCCCTATGCTCCCTAAGCTGTGTTTTTTCGATGTTTCAGGACACACCGTACACTTCTCCAGAGTGGCTGTTGGCAATTTACATCCCGCCCATCAGCGTAGCAAGGCTGCCATTTCTCCATGGCCTGTCCTGCATTTCTGGTTTTGACACTTTTTGCAGCATGGCCCTTTTGACGGATGGGGAGCGAGACTTCTTTGTAGCGCTGATTTGCCTTTCCAGTTTGCTTGGTTGGCCAAAAAGGGCGTATGCGTTTTTTCCTGAATATATTCAGGAAAAAACGCTTACGCCCTTTTTGGCCAAGGGCATCACTGTCGACGTTTTGCCACTTTTCATGTGCTTTAAAGGCGATTCGAATCTACCTCCTGAAACCTGTTTCCTGCAATTCTGCCTTGCTTTCAAATCCTCTTCGTTGCCTTCCCTCAATATATTTGTGGACGAGAGTTATCATTTATAACTCAGCAGGTTTGTGAATTGCAGTGCCCCTGAGCTCCATTTTTCAACTGTCTTTTTTGGGAGCTGGCAGCAAAAGCACGGGATTGCCTCAGGCCCTATTCTGGTTCCCGGCGGCAGGCTGAGCCTGTGTTTAATTCTTCTTCCTGATGGGAAAATAGAGTGACCTGTGCCTGTCCCAACACCTAGATCTAGTCTCTCATTATTTGCCCCTCTTCCCGTTCATCCTCAGGACAAATTGCAACCTGTAGGGAACAGGAGCTTAAAGGTGCTGATTCTCCAAGTAGGGAGATTGCTAGTAAAGTAGCTGGAAAGGCGAACCCGAGCACAAGGAGATGAGAAATTGGGTGCGTTTTAGAAACCTTTCAAAATCACACGGTGTACCATCTTCTGGGTTTCTCATGCATGTTTTCGATGTAGGAAGCTGCCTTTGAACCTGGAGATTTGGGACCCATGGGATGGGTTCCACGCAGTATTACTTTAAAGGGTCTGAGTTTGCTCACCCAACCTCTCAGCCCCAAGAGTGTCCACCCTTATGTCTCACCCCGGTGTGGGTCTAGATATGGTCAATCCAGGTTGCATCACAGCCCCTGAACGAATTTTGTAAGAATTTCTCTCTCTTTCACTGTCTTTGTTTTACGGGTTTTTAAAAGTAATTTATTTTTATAATGGGGTTTAGCTGCTTTTCACGGCTGTGTTTATGCGGCTTTACACCCACTTGGCTCACTTCCAGAGAGATATCAATACATAGGTTTTACGATTCTTACTAGTCAGATATATTCTTGCGCGGTGAATAGGGGGTGTTGAGTCCAGTTCACTGAGCAAGGAGTAGGTCTTGTCTATTACATATTGGGTGTATGGAACAGTATCTGAGCGAATTTGAAACCCTTGTTTTATGCATCACCCCACCTCACCTTTCCCGTTAAGCAGCCATAGTGTGTTTTCTAAACGTGTGACTCTGTTCTGTTTTGTAATTCAGTTCAAGTGTAGCGGTTTTTACATTCCCTCTATAAGTGATAGCTTATGATAAGTGTCTTTTTCTGTGTGACTTATTTCACTTAGAATCGTCATACCTAAATCCACTCATCTTGCTTCTACTAGCCTTATGACATTGATTTCATGTCTGAGTGATATTCCATTGTACATAAGAACTACAACTTCTTTATCCATTTTTCTCTTTCCTGGGATATTTAAGGTGTCATGAAGTGGAGGTTCTTGTCAACAGAGCAGCCCTAAACTTTTGGGTGCCTGTGTCTTGCTGATTTTTAGTTTTCCCAATTTATACGCCCATGAGTGGAGGTGCCCTATGCTCCCTAAGCTGTGTTTTTTCGATGTTTCAGGACACACCGTACACTTCTCCAGAGTGGCTGTTGGCAATTTACATCCCGCCCATCAGCGTAGCAAGGCTGCCATTTCTCCATGGCCTGTCCTGCATTTCTGGTTTTGACACTTTTTGCAGCATGGCCCTTTTGACCGATGGGAAGCGAGACCTCTTTGTAGCGCTGATTTGCCTTTCCAGGTTGCTTGGTTGGCCAAAAAGGGCGTATGCGTTTTTTCCTGAATATATTCAGGAAAAAACGCATACGCCCTTTTTGGCCAAGGGCATCATTGTCGACGTTTTGCCGCTTTTCATGTGCTTTACAGGCGATTCGAATCTACCTCCTGAAATCTGTTTCCTGCAATTCTGCCTTGCTGTCAAATCCTCTTCGTTGCCTTCCCTCAATATATCTGTGGATGAGAGTTATCATTTATAACTCTGCGGGTTTGTGAATTGCAGTGTCCCTGAGCTCCATTTTTCAACTCGCTTTTTTGGGAGCTGGCCGCAAAAGCGCGGGATTGCCTCAGGCCCTATTCTGGTTCCTGGCGGCAGGCTGAGCCTGTGGTTAATTCTTCTTCCTGATGGGAAAATAGAGTGACCTGTGCCTGTCCCAACACCTAGATCTAGTCTCTCATTGGTTGCCCCTCTTCCCGTTCATCCTCAGGAAAAATTGCAACCTGTAGGGAACAGGAGCTTAAAGGTGCTGGTTCTCCAATTAGGGAGATTGCTAGTAAAGTAGTTGGAAAGGCGAACCCGAGCACAAGGAGATGAGAAATTGGGTGCGTTTTAGAAACCTTTCAAAATCACACGGTGTACCATCTTCTGTGTTTCTCATGCATGTTTTCGATGTAGGAAGATGCCCTTGAACCTGGAGATTTGGGACCCATGGGATGGGTACCACACAGTATTACTTTAAAGGGTCTGCGTTTGCTCACCCAACCTCACCCAAAATCTCAGCCCCAAGAGTGTCCACCCTTATGTCTCATCCAGGTGTGGGTCTAGATATGGTCAATCCAGGTTGCAACACAGCCCCTGAACGAATTTTGTAAGAATTTCTCTCTCTTTCACTGTCTTTGTTTTACGGGTTTTTAAAAGTAATTATTTTTATAATGGGGTTTAGCTGCTTTTCACGGCTGTGTTTATGCGGCTTTACACCCACTTGGCTCACTTCCAGAGAGATATCAATACATAGGTTTTACGATTCTTACTAGTCAGATATATTCTTGTGCGGTGAATAGGGGATGTTGAGTCCAGTTCACTGAGCAAGGAGTAGGTCTTGTCTATTACATATTGGGTGTATGGAACAGTATCTGAGCGAATTTGAAACCCTTGTTTTATGCATCACCCCACCTCATCTTTCCCGTTAAGCAGCCATAGTGTGTTTTCTAAACGTGTGACTCTGTTCTGTTTTGTAATTCAGTTCAAGTGTAGCGGTTTTTACATTCCCTCTATAAGTGATAGCTTATGATAAGTGTCTTTTTCTGTGTGACTTATTTCACTTAGCATCGTCATACCTAAATCCACTCATCTTGCTTCTACTAGCCTTATGACATTGATTTCATGTCTGAGGGATATTCCTTTGTACATAAGGACCACAACTTCTTTATCCATTTTTCTCTTTCCTGGGATATTTAAGGTGTCATGAAGTGGAGGTTCTTGTCAACATAGCAGCCCTAAACATTGGGGTGCCTGTGTCTTGCTGATTTTTAGTTTTCCCAATTTATACGCCCATGAGTGGACGTGCCCTATGCTCCCTAAGCTGTGTTTTTTCGTTGTTTCAGGACACACCGTACACTTCTGCAGAGTGTCTGTTGGCAATTTACATCCTGCCCATCAGCGTAGCAAGGCTGCCATTTCTCCATGGCCTGTCCTGCATTTCTGGTTTTGAAAAATTTTGCAGCATGGCCCTTTTGACGGATGGGAAGCGAGACTTCTTTGTAGCGCTGATTTGCCTTTCCAGGTTGCTTGGTTGGCCAAAAAGGGCGTATGCGTTTTTTCCTGAATATATTCAGGAAAAAACGCTTACGCCCTTTTTGGCCAAGGGCATCACTGTCGATGTTTTGCCACTTTTCATGTGCTTTAAAGGCGATTCGAATCTACCTCCTGAAACCTGTTTCCTGCAATTCTGCCTTGCTTTCAACTCCTCTTCGTTGCCTTCCCTCAATATATTTGTGGACGAGAGTTATCATTTATAACTCAGCAGGTTTGTGAATTGCAGTGCCCCTGAGCTCCATTTTTGAACTGTCTTTTTTGGCAGCTGGCCGCAATAGCTCGGGATTGCCTCAGGCCCTATTCTGGTTCCCGGCGGCAGGCTGAGCCTGTGTTTAATTCTTCTTCCTGATGGGAAAATAGAGTGACCTGTGCCTGTCCCAACACCTAGATCTAGTCTCTCATTTGTTTCCCCTCTTCCCGTTCATCCTCAGGACAAATTGCAACCTGTAGGGAACAGGAGGTTAAAGGTGCTGATTCTCCAAGTAGGGAGATTGCTAGTAAAGTAGCTGGAAAGGTGAACCCGAGCACAAGGAGATGAGAAATTGGGTGCGTTTTAGAAACCTTTCAAAATCACATGGTGTACCATCTTCTGGGTTTCTCATGCATGTTTTCGATGTAGGAAGATGCCTTTGAACCTGGAGATTTGGGACCCATGGGATGGGTACCACGCAGTATTACTTTAAAGGGTCTGAGTTTGCTCACCCAACCTCATCCAACCTCTCAGCCCCAAGAGTGTCCACCCTTATGTCTCATCCAGGTGTGGGTCTAGATATGGTCAATCCAGGTTGCATCACAGCCCCTGAACGAATTTTGTAAGAATTTCTCTCTCTTTCACTGTCTTTGTTTTACGGGTTTTTAAAAGTAATTTATTTTTATAATGGTGTTTAGCTGCTTTTCACGGCTGTGTTTATGCGGCTTTACACCCACTTGGCTCACTTCCAGAGAGATATCAATACATAGGTTTTAAGATTCTTACTAGTCAGATATATTCTTGTGCGGTGAATAGGGGGTGTTGAGTCCAGTTCACTGAGCAAGGAGTAGGTCTTGTCTATTACATATTGGGTGTATGGAACGGTATCTGAGCGAATTTGAAACCCTTGTTTTATGCATCACCCCACCTCACCTTTCCCGTTAAGCAGCCATAGTGTGTTTTCTAAACGTGTGACTCTGTTCTGTTTTGTAATTCAGTTCAGGTGTAGCGGTTTTTACATTCCCTCTATAAGTGATAGCTTATGATAAGTGTCTTTTTCTGTGTCACTTATTTCACTTAGAATCGTCGTACCTAAATCCACTCATCTTGCTTCTACTAGCCTTATGACATTGATTTCATGTCTGAGTGATATTCCTTTGTACATAAGGACCACAACTTCTTTATCCATTTTTCTCTTTCCTGGGATATTTAAGGTGTCATGAAGTGGAGGTTCTTGTCAACATAGCAGCCCTAAACATTGGGGTGCCTGTGTCTTGCTGATTTTTAGTTTTCCCAATTTATACGCCCATGAGTGGACGTGCCCTATGCTCCCTAAGCTGTGTTTTTTCGATGTTTCAGGACACACCGTACACTTCTCCAGAGTGGCTTTTGGCAATTTACATCCCGCCCATCAGCGTAGCAAGGCTGCCATTTCTCCATGGCCTGTACTGCATTTCTGGTTTTGACACTTTTTGCAGCATGGCCCTTTTGACCGATGGGAAGCGAGACTTCTTTGTAGCGCTGATTTGCCTTTCCAGGTTGCTTGGTTGGCCAAAAAGAGCGTATGCGTTTTTTCCTGAATATATTCAGGAAAAAACGCATACGCCCTTTTTGGCCAAGGGCATCATTGTCGACGTTTTGCCGCTTTTCATGTGCTTTAAAGGCGATTCGAATCTACCTCCTGAAATCTCTTTCCTGCAATTCTGCCTTGCTTTCAAATCCTCTTCGTTGCCTTCCCTCAATATATCTGTGGATGAGAGTTATCAATTATAACTCTGCGGGTTTGTGAATTGCAGTGTCCCTGAGCTCCATTTTTCAACTCGCTTTTTTGGGAGCTGGCCGCAAAAGCGCGGGATTGCCTCAGGCCCTATTCTGGTTCCTGGAGGCAGGCTGAGCCTGTGGTTAATTCTTCTTCCTGATGGGAAAATAGAGTGACCTGTGCCTGTCCCAACACCTAGATCTAGTCTCTCATTGTTTGCCCCTCTTCCCGTTCATCTTCAGTACAAATTGCAACCTGTAGGGAACAGGAGCTTAAAGGTGCTGATTCTGCAAGTAGGGAGATTGCTAGTAAAGTAGCTGGAAAGGCGAACCCGAGCACAAGGAGATGAGAAATGGGGTGCGTTTTAGAAACCTTTCAAAATCACACGGTGTACCATCCTCTGGGTTTCTCATGCATGTTTTCGATGTAGGAAGATGACCTTGAACCTGGAGATTTGGGACCCATGGGATGGGTACCACGCAGTACTACTTTAAAGGGTCTGAGTTTGCTCACCCAACCTCACCCAACCTCTCAGCCCCAAGAGTGTCCACCCTTATGTCTCATCCAGGTGTGGGTCTAGATATGGTCAATCCAGGTTGCATCACAGCCCCTGAACGAATTTTGTAAGAATTTCTCTCTCTTTCACTGTCTTTGTTTTACGGGTTTTTAAAAGTAATTTATTTTTATAATGGTGTTTAGCTGCTTTTCACGGCTGTGTTTATGCGGCTTTACACCCACTTGGCTCACTTCCAGAGAGATATCAATACATAGGTTTTAAGATTCTTACTAGTCAGATATATTCTTGTGCGGTGAATAGGGGGTGTTGAGTCCAGTTCACTGAGCAAGGAGTAGGTCTTGTCTATTACATATTGGGTGTATGGAACGGTATCTGAGCGAATTTGAAACCCTTGTTTTATGCATCACCCCACCTCACCTTTCCCGTTAAGCAGCCATAGTGTGTTTTCTAAACGTGTGACTCTGTTCTGTTTTGTAATTCAGTTCAGGTGTAGCGGTTTTTACATTCCCTCTATAAGTGATAGCTTATGATAAGTGTCTTTTTCTGTGTCACTTATTTCACTTAGAATCGTCGTACCTAAATCCACTCATCTTGCTTCTACTAGCCTTATGACATTGATTTCATGTCTGAGTGATATTCCTTTGTACATAAGGACCACAACTTCTTTATCCATTTTTCTCTTTCCTGGGATATTTAAGGTGTCATGAAGTGGAGGTTCTTGTCAACATAGCAGCCCTAAACATTGGGGTGCCTGTGTCTTGCTGATTTTTAGTTTTCCCAATTTATACGCCCATGAGTGGACGTGCCCTATGCTCCCTAAGCTGTGTTTTTTCGATGTTTCAGGACACACCGTACACTTCTCCAGAGTGGCTTTTGGCAATTTACATCCCGCCCATCAGCGTAGCAAGGCTGCCATTTCTCCATGGCCTGTACTGCATTTCTGGTTTTGACACTTTTTGCAGCATGGCCCTTTTGACCGATGGGAAGCGAGACTTCTTTGTAGCGCTGATTTGCCTTTCCAGGTTGCTTGGTTGGCCAAAAAGAGCGTATGCGTTTTTTCCTGAATATATTCAGGAAAAAACGCATACGCCCTTTTTGGCCAAGGGCATCATTGTCGACGTTTTGCCGCTTTTCATGTGCTTTAAAGGCGATTCGAATCTACCTCCTGAAATCTCTTTCCTGCAATTCTGCCTTGCTTTCAAATCCTCTTCGTTGCCTTCCCTCAATATATCTGTGGATGAGAGTTATCAATTATAACTCTGCGGGTTTGTGAATTGCAGTGTCCCTGAGCTCCATTTTTCAACTCGCTTTTTTGGGAGCTGGCCGCAAAAGCGCGGGATTGCCTCAGGCCCTATTCTGGTTCCTGGAGGCAGGCTGAGCCTGTGGTTAATTCTTCTTCCTGATGGGAAAATAGAGTGACCTGTGCCTGTCCCAACACCTAGATCTAGTCTCTCATTGTTTGCCCCTCTTCCCGTTCATCTTCAGGACAAATTGCAACCTGTAGGGAACAGGAGCTTAAAGGTGCTGATTCTGCAAGTAGGGAGATTGCTAGTAAAGTAGCTGGAAAGGCGAACCCGAGCACAAGGAGATGAGAAATGGGGTGCGTTTTAGAAACCTTTCAAAATCACACGGTGTACCATCCTCTGGGTTTCTCATGCATGTTTTCGATGTAGGAAGATGACCTTGAACCTGGAGATTTGGGACCCTTGGGATGGGTACCACGCAGTACTACTTTAAAGGGTCTGAGTTTGCTCACCCAACCTCACCCAACCTCTCAGCCCCAAGAGTGTCCACCCTTATGTCTCATCCAGGTGTGGGTCTAGATATGGTCAATCCAGGTTGCATCAGAGCCCCTGAACGAATTTTGTAAGAATTTCTCTCTCTTTCACTGTCTTTGTTTTACGGGTTTTTAAAAGTAATTTATTTTTATAATGGTGTTTAGCTGCTTTTCACGGCTGTGTTTATGCGGCTTTACACCCACTTGGCTCACTTCCAGAGAGATATCAATACATAGGTTTTAAGATTCTTACTAGTCAGATATATTCTTGTGCGGTGAATAGGGGGTGTTGAGTCCAGTTCACTGAGCAAGGAGTAGGTCTTGTCTATTACATATTGGGTGTATGGAACGGTATCTGAGCGAATTTGAAACCCTTGTTTTATGCATCACCCCACTTCACCTTTCCCGTTAAGCAGCCATAGTGTGTTTTCTAAACGTGTGACTCTGTTCTGTTTTGTAATTCAGTTCAAGTGTAGCGGTTTTTACATTCCCTCTATAAGTGATAGCTTATTATAAGTGTCTTTTTCTGTGTGACTTATTTCACTTAGAATCGTCATACCTAAATCCACTCATCTTGCTTCTACTAGCCTTATGACATTGATTTCATGTCTGAGTGATATTCCTTTGTACATAAGGACCACAACTTCTTTATCCATTTTTCTCTTTCCTGGGATATTTAAGGTGTCATGAAGTGGAGGTTCTTGTCAACATAGCAGCCCTAATCTTTGGGGTGCCTGTGTCTTGCTGATTTTTAGTTTTCCCAATTTATACGCCAATGAGTGGACGTGCCCTATGCTCCCTAAGCTGTGTTTTTTCGATGTTTCAGGACACACCGTACACTTCTCCAGAGTGGCTGTTGGCAATTTACATCCCGCCCATCAGCGTAGCAAGGCTGCCATTTCTCCATGGCCTGTCCTGCATTTCTGGTTTTGACACTTTTTGCAGCATGGCCCTTTTGACCGATGGGAAGCGAGACTTCTTTGTAGCGCTGATTTGCCTTTCCAGTTTGCTTGGTTGGCCAAAAAGGGCGTATGCGTTTTTTCCTGAATATATTCAGGAAAAAACGCTTACGCCCTTTTTGGCCAAGGGCATCACTGTCGACGTTTTGCCACTTTTCATGTGCTTTAAAGGCGATTCGAATCTACCTCCTGAAACCTGTTTCCTGCAATTCTGCCTTGCTTTCAAATCCTCTTCGTTGCCTTCCCTCAATATATTTGTGGACGAGAGTTATCATTTATAACTCAGCAGGTTTGTGAATTGCAGTGCCCCTGAGCTCCATTTTTCAACTGTCTTTTTTGGGAGCTGGCCGCAAAAGCACGGGATTGCCTCAGGCCCTATTCTGGTTCCGGGCGGCAGGCTGAGCCTGTGTTTAATTCTTCTTCCTGATGGGAAAATAGAGTGACCTGTGCCTGTCCCAACACCTAGATCTAGTCTCTCATTATTTGCCCCTCTTCCCGTTCATCCTCAGGACAAATTGCAACCTGTAGGGAACAGGAGCTTAAAGGTGCTGATTCTCCAGGTAGGGAGATTGCTAGTAAAGTAGCTGGAAAGGTGAACCCGAGCACAAGGAGATGAGAAATTGGGTGCGTTTTAGAAACCTTTCAAAATCACACGGTGTACCATCTTCTGGGTTTCTCATGCATGTTTTCGATGTAGGAAGATGCCTTTGAACCTGGAGATTTGGGACCCATGGGATGGGTTCCACGCAGTATTACTTTAAAGGGTCTGAGTTTGCTCACCCAACCTCTCAGCCCCAAGAGTGTCCACCCTTATGTCTCATCCCGGTGTGGGTCTAGATATGGTCAATCCAGGTTGCATCACAGCCCCTGAACGAATTTTGTAAGAATTTTTCTCTCTTTCACTGTCTTTGTTTTACGGGTTTTTAAAAGTAATTTATTTTTATAATGGGGTTTAGCTGCTTTTCACGGCTGTGTTTATGCGGCTTTACACCCCACTTGGCTCACTTCCAGAGAGATATCAATACATAGGTTTTACGATTCTTACTAGTCAGATATATTCTTGTGCGGTGAATAGGGTGTGTTGAGTCCAGTTCACTGAGCAAGGAGTAGGTCTTGTCTATTACATATTGGGTGTATGGAACAGTATCTGAGCGAATTTGAAACCCTTGTTTTATGCATCACCCCACCTCACCTTTCCCGTTAAGCAGCCATAGTGTGTTTTCTAAACGTGTGACTCTGTTCTGTTTTGTAATTCAGTTCAAGTGTAGCGGTTTTTACATTCCCTCTATAAGTGATAGCTTATGATAAGTGTCTTTTTCTGTGTGACTTATTTCACTTAGAATCGTCATACCTAAATCCACTCATCTTGCTTCTACTAGCCTTATGACATTGATTTCATGTCTGAGTGATATTCCATTGTACATAAGAACTACAACTTCTTTATCCATTTTTCTCTTTCCTGGGATATTTAAGGTGTCATGAAGTGGAGGTTCTTGTCAACAGAGCAGCCCTAAACTTTTGGGTGCCTGTGTCTTGCTGATTTTTAGTTTTCCCAATTTATACGCCATGAGTGGAGGTGCCCTATGCTCCCTAAGCTGTGTTTTTTCGATGTTTCAGGACACACCGTACACTTCTCCAGAGTGGCTGTTGGCAATTTACATCCCGCCCATCAGCGTAGCAAGGCTGCCATTTCTCCATGGCCTGTCCTGCATTTCTGGTTTTGACACTTTTTGCAGCATGGCCCTTTTGACCGATGGGAAGCGAGACCTCTTTGTAGCGCTGATTTGCCTTTCCAGGTTGCTTGGTTGGCCAAAAAGGGCGTATGCGTTTTTTCCTGAATATATTCAGGAAAAAACGCATACGCCCTTTTTGGCCAAGGGCATCATTGTCGACGTTTTGCCGCTTTTCATGTGCTTTAAAGGCGATTCGAATCTACCTCCTGAAATCTGTTTCCTGCAATTCTGCCTTGCTTTCAAATCCTCTTCGTTGCCTTCCCTCAATATATCTGTGGATGAGAGTTATCATTTATAACTCTGCGGGTTTGTGAATTGCAGTGTCCCTGAGCTCCATTTTTCAACTCGCTTTTTTGGGAGCTGGCCGCAAAAGCGCGGGATTGCCTCAGGCCATATTCTGGTTCCTGGCGGCAGGCTGAGCCTGTGGTTAATTCTTCTTCCTGATGGGAAAATAGAGTGACCTGGGCCTGTCCCAACACCTAGATCTAGTCTCTCATTGGTTGCCCCTCTTCCCGTTCATCCTCAGGACAAATTGCAACCTGTAGGGAATAGGAGCTTAAAGGTGCTGGTTCTCCAAGTAGGGAGATTGCTAGTAAAGTAGCTGGAAAGGCGAACCCGAGCACAAGGAGATGAGAAATTGGGTGCGTTTTAGAAACCTTTCAAAATCACACGGTGTACCATCTTCTGTGTTTCTCATGCATGTTTTCGATGTAGGAAGATGCCCTTGAACCTGGAGATTTGGGACCCATGGGATGGGTACCACACAGTATTACTTTAAAGGGTCTGCGTTTGCTCACCCAACCTCACCCAACCTCTCAGCCCCAAGAGTGTCCACCCTTATGTCTCATCCAGGTGTGGGTCTAGATATGGTCAATCCAGGTTGCATAACAGCCCCTGAACGAATTTTGTAAGAATTTCTCTCTCTTTCACTGTCTTTGTTTTACGGGTTTTTAAAAGTAATTTATTTTTATAATGGGGTTTAGCTGCTTTTCACGGCTGTGTTTATGCGGCTTTACACCCACTTGGCTCACTTCCAGAGAGATATCAATACATAGGTTTTACGATTCTTACTAGTCAGATATATTCTTGTGCGGTGAATAGGGGATGTTGAGTCCAGTTCACTGAGCAAGGAGTACGTCTTGTCTATTACATATTGGGTGTATGGAACAGTATCTGAGCGAATTTGAAACCCTTGTTTTATGCATCACCCCACCTCATCTTTCCCGTTAAGCAGCCATAGTGTGTTTTCTAAACGTGTGACTCTGTTCTGTTTTGTAATTCAGTTCAAGTGTAGCGGTTTTTACATTCCCTCTATAAGTGATAGCTTATGATAAGTGTCTTTTTCTGTGTGACTTATTTCACTTAGCATCGTCATACCTAAATCCACTCATCTTGCTTCTACTAGCCTTATGACATTGATTTCATGTCTGAGGGATATTCCTTTGTACATAAGGACCACAACTTCTTTATCCATTTTTCTCTTTCCTGGGATATTTAAGGTGTCATGAAGTGGAGGTTCTTGTCAACATAGCAGCCCTAAACATTGGGGTGCCTGTGTCTTGCTGATTTTTAGTTTTCCCAATTTATACGCCCATGAGTGGACGTGCCCTATGCTCCCTAAGCTGTGTTTTTTCGTTGTTTCAGGACACACCGTACACTTCTCCAGAGTGGCTGTTGGCAATTTACATCCCGCCCATCAGCGTAGCAAGGCTGCCATTTCTCCATGGCCTGTCCTGCATTTCTGGTTTCGACACTTTTTGCAGCAAGGCCCTTTTGACCGATGGGAAGCGAGACTTCTTTGTAGCGCTGATTTGCCTTTCCAGGTTGCTTGGTTGGCCAAAAAGGGCGTATGCGTTTTTTCCTGAATATATTCAGGAAAAAACGCTTACGCCCTTTTTGGCCAAGGGCATCACTGTCGATGTTTTGCCACTTTTCATGTGCTTTAAAGGCGATTCGAATCTACCTCCTGAAACCTGTTTCCTGCAATTCTGCCTTGCTTTCAACTCCTCTTCGTTGCCTTCCCTCAATATATTTGTGGACGAGAGTTATCATTTATAACTCAGCAGGTTTGTGAATTGCAGTGCCCCTGAGCTCCATTTTTGAACTGTCTTTTTTGGCAGCTGGCCGCAATAGCTCGGGATTGCCTCAGGCCCTATTCTGGTTCCCGGCGGCAGGCTGAGCCTGTGTTTAATTCTTCTTCCTGATGGGAAAATAGAGTGACCTGTGCCTGTCCCAACACCTAGATCTAGTCTCTCATTTGTTTCCCCTCTTCCCGTTCATCCTCAGGACAAATTGCAACCTGTAGGGAACAGGAGGTTAAAGGTGCTGATTCTCCAAGTAGGGAGATTGCTAGTAAAGTAGCTGGAAAGGTGAACCCGAGCACAAGGAGATGAGAAATTGGGTGCGTTTTAGAAACCTTTCAAAATCACATGGTGTACCATCTTCTGGGTTTCTCATGCATGTTTTCGATGTAGGAAGATGCCTTTGAACCTGGAGATTTGGGACCCATGGGATGGGTACCACGCAGTATTACTTTAAAGGGTCTGAGTTTGCTCACCCAACCTCACCCAACCTCTCAGCCCCAAGAGTGTCCACCCTTATGTCTCATCCCGGTGTGGGTCTAGATATGGTCAATCCAGGTTGCATCACATCCCCTGAACGAATTTTGTAAGAATTTCTCTCTCTTTCACTGTCTTTGTTTTACGGGTTTTTAAAAGTAATTTATTTTTATAATGGTGTTTAGCTGCTTTTCACGGCTGTGTTTATGCGGCTTTACACCCACTTGGCTCACTTCCAGAGAGATATCAATACATAGGTTTTAAGATTCTTACTAGTCAGATATATTCTTGTGCGGTGAATAGGGGGTGTTGAGTCCAGTTCACTGAGCAAGGAGTAGGTCTTGTCTATTACATATTGGGTGTATGGAACGGTATCTGAGCGAATTTGAAACCCTTGTTTTATGCATCACCCCACCTCACCTTTCCCGTTAAGCAGCCATAGTGTGTTTTCTAAACGTGTGACTGTGTTCTGTTTTGTAATTCAGTTCAGGTGTAGCGGTTTTTACATTCCCTCTATAAGTGATAGCTTATGATAAGTGTCTTTTTCTGTGTCACTTATTTCACTTAGAATCGTCGTACCTAAATCCACTCATCTTGCTTCTACTAGCCTTATGAAATTGATTTCATGTCTGAGTGATATTCCTTTGTACATTAGGACCACAACTTCTTTATCCATTTTTCTCTTTCCTGGGATATTTAAGGTGTCATGAAGTGGAGGTTCTTGTCAACATAGCAGCCCTAAACATTGGGGTGCCTGTGTCTTGCTGATTTTTAGTTTTCCCAATTTATACGCCCATGAGTGGACGTGCCCTATGCTCCCTAAGCTGTGTTTTTTCGATGTTTCAGGACACACCGTACACTTCTCCAGAGTGGCTTTTGGCAATTTACATCCCGCCCATCAGCGTAGCAAGGCTGCCATTTCTCCATGGCCTGTACTGCATTTCTGGTTTTGACACTTTTTGCAGCATGGCCCTTTTGACCGATGGGAAGCGAGACTTCTTTGTAGCGCTGATTTGCCTTTCCAGGTTGCTTGGTTGGCCAAAAAGAGCGTATGCGTTTTTTCCTGAATATATTCAGGAAAAAACGCATACGCCCTTTTTGGCCAAGGGCATCATTGTCGACGTTTTGCCGCTTTTCATGTGCTTTAAAGGCGATTCGAATCTACCTCCTGAAATCTCTTTCCTGCAATTCTGCCTTGCTTTCAAATCCTCTTCTTTGCCTTCCCTCAATATATCTGTGGATGAGAGTTATCAATTATAACTCTGCGGGTTTGTGAATTGCAGTGTCCCTGAGCTCCATTTTTCAACTCGCTTTTTTGGGAGCTGGCCGCAAAAGCGCGGGATTGCCTCAGGCCCTATTCTGGTTCCTGGAGGCAGGCTGAGCCTGTGGTTAATTCTTCTTCCTGATGGGAAAATAGAGTGACCTGTGCCTGTCCCAACACCTAGATCTAGTCTCTCATTGTTTGCCCCTCTTCCCGTTCATCTTCAGGACAAATTGCAACCTGTAGGGAACAGGAGCTTAAAGGTGCTGATTCTGCAAGTAGGGAGATTGCTAGTAAAGTAGCTGGAAAGGCGAACCCGAGCACAAGGAGATGAGAAATGGGGTGCGTTTTAGAAACCTTTCAAAATCACACGGTGTACCATCCTCTGGGTTTCTCATGCATGTTTTCGATGTAGGAAGATGCCCTTGAACCTGGAGATTTGGGACCCATGGGATGGGTACCACGCAGTACTACTTTAAAGGGTCTGAGTTTGCTCACCCAACCTCACCCAACCTCTCAGCCCCAAGAGTGTCCACCCTTATGTCTCATCCAGGTGTGGGTCTAGATATGGTCAATCCAGGTTGCATCAGAGCCCCTGAACGAATTTTGTAAGAATTTCTCTCTCTTTCACTGTCTTTGTTTTACGGGTTTTTAAAAGTAATTTATTTTTATAATGGGGTTTAGCTGCTTTTCACGGCTGTGTTTATGCGGCTTTACACCCACTTGGCTCACTTCCAGAGAGATATCAATACATAGGTTTTACGATTCTTAATAGTCAGATATATTCTTGCGCGGTGAATAGGGGTTGTTGAGTCCAGTTCACTGAGCAAGGAGTAGGTCTTGTCTATTACATATTGGGTGTATGGAACAGTATCTGAGCGAATTTGAAACCCTTGTTTTATGCATCACCCCACCTCACCTTTCCCGTTAAGCAGCCATAGTGTGTTTTCTAAACGTGTGACTCTGTTCTGTTTTGTAATTCAGTTCAAGTGTAGCGGTTTTTACATTCCCTCTATAAGTGATAGCTTATTATAAGTGTCTTTTTCTGTGTGACTTATTTCACTTAGAATCGTCATACCTAAATCCACTCATCTTGCTTCTACTAGCCTTATGACATTGATTTCATGTCTGAGTGATATTCCTTTGTACATAAGGACCACAACTTCTTTATCCATTTTTCTCTTTCCTGGGATATTTAAGGTGTCATGAAGTGGAGGTTCTTGTCAACATAGCAGCCCTAATCTTTGGGGTGCCTGTGTCTTGCTGATTTTTAGTTTTCCCAATTTATACGCCAATGAGTGGACGTGCCCTATGCTCCCTAAGCTGTGTTTTTTCGATGTTTCAGGACACACCGTACACTTCTCCAGAGTGGCTGTTGGCAATTTACATCCCGCCCATCAGCGTAGCAAGGCTGCCATTTCTCCATGGCCTGTCCTGCATTTCTGGTTTTGACACTTTTTGCAGCATGGCCCTTTTGACCGATGGGAAGCGAGACTACTTTGTAGCGCTGATTTGCCTTTCCAGTTTGCTTGGTTGGCCAAAAAGGGCGTATGCGTTTTTTACTGAATATATTCAGGAAAAAACGCTTACGCCCTTTTTGGCCAAGGGCATCACTGTCGACGTTTTGCCACTTTTCATGTGCTTTAAAGGCGATTCGAATCTACCTCCTGAAACCTGTTTCCTGCAATTCTGCCTTGCTTTCAAATCCTCTTCGTTGCCTTCCCTCAATATATTTGTGGACGAGAGTTATCATTTATAACTCAGCAGGTTTGTGAATTGCAGTGCCCCTGAGCTCCATTTTTCAACTGTCTTTTTTGGGAGCTGGCCGCAAAAGCACGGGATTGCCTCAGGCCCTATTCTAGTTCCCGGCGGCAGGCTGAGCCTGTGTTTAATTCTTCTTCCTGATGGGAAAATAGAGTGACCTGTGCCTGTCCCAACACCTAGATCTAGTCTCTCATTATTTGCCCCTCTTCCCGTTCATCCTCAGGACAAATTGCAACCTGTAGGGAACAGGAGCTTAAAGGTGCTGATTCTCCAGGTAGGGAGATTGCTAGTAAAGTAGCTGGAAAGGTGAACCCGAGCACAAGGAGATGAGAAATAGGGTGTGTTTTAGAAACCTTTCAAAATCACACGGTGTACCATCTTCTGGGTTTCTCATGCATGTTTTCGATGTAGGAAGATGCCTTTGATCCTGGAGATTTGGGACCCATGGGATGGGTTCCACGCAGTATTACTTTAAAGGGTCTGAGTTTGCTCACCCAACCTCTCAGCCCCAAGAGTGTCCACCCTTATGTCTCATCCCGGTGTGGGTCTAGATATGGTCAATCCAGGTTGCATCACAGCCCCTGAACGAATTTTGTAAGAATTTTTCTCTCTTTCACTGTCTTTGTTTTACGGGTTTTTAAAAGTAATTTATTTTTATAATGGGGTTTAGCTGCTTTTCACGGCTGTGTTTATGCAGCTTTACACCCACTTGACACACTTCCAGAGAGATATCAATACATAGGTTTTACGATTCTTACTAGTCAGATATATTCTTGTGCGGTGAATAGGGGGTGTTGAGTCCAGTTCACTGAGCAAGGAGTAGGTCTTGTCTATTACATATTGGGTGTATGGAACGGTATCTGAGCGAATTTGAAACCCTTGTTTTATGCATCACCCCACCTCACCTTTCCCGTTAAGCAGCCATAGTGTGTTTTCTAAACGTGTGACTCTGTTCTGTTTTGTAATTCAGTTCAGGTGTAGCGGTTTTTACATTCCCTCTATAAGTGATAGCTTATGATAAGTGTCTTTTTCTGTGTGACTTATTTCACTTAGAATCGTCGTACCTAAATCCACTCATCTTGCTTCTACTAGCCTTATGACATTGATTTCATGTCTGAGTGATATTCCTTTGTACATTAGGACCACAACTTCTTTATCCATTTTTCTCTTTCCTGGGATATTTAAGGTGTCATGAAGTGGAGGTTCTTGTCAACATAGCAGCCCTAAACATTGGGGCGCCTGTGTCTTGCTGATTTTTAGTTTTCCCAATTTATACGCCCATGAGTGGACGTGCCCTATGCTCCCTAAGCTGTGTTTTTTCGATGTTTCAGGACACACCGTACACTTCTCCAGAGTGGCTTTTGGCAATTTACATCCCGCCCATCAGCGTAGCAAGGCTGCCATTTCTCCATGGCCTGTACTGCATTTCTGGTTTTGACACTTTTTGCAGCATGGCCCTTTTGACCGATGGGAAGCGAGACTTCTTTGTAGCGCTGATTTGCCTTTCCAGGTTGCTTGGTTGGCCAAAAAGAGCGTATGCGTTTTTTCCTGAATATATTCAGGAAAAAACGCATACGCCCTTTTTGGCCAAGGGCATCATTGTCGACGTTTTGCCGCTTTTCATGTGCTTTAAAGGCGATTCGAATCTACCTCCTGAAATCTCTTTCCTGCAATTCTGCCTTGCTTTCAAATCCTCTTCTTTGCCTTCCCTCAATATATCTGTGGATGAGAGTTATCAATTATAACTCTGCGGGTTTGTGAATTGCAGTGTCCCTGAGCTCCATTTTTCAACTCGCTTTTTTGGGAGCTGGCCGCAAAAGCGCGGGATTGCCTCAGGCCCTATTCTGGTTCCTGGAGGCAGGCTGAGCCTGTGGTTAATTCTTCTTCCTGATGGGAAAATAGAGTGACCTGTGCCTGTCCCAACACCTAGATCTAGTCTCTCATTGTTTGCCCCTCTTCCCGTTCATCTTCAGGACAAATTGCAACCTGTAGGGAACAGGAGCTTAAAGGTGCTGATTCTGCAAGTAGGGAGATTGCTAGTAAAGTAGCTGGAAAGGCGAACCCGAGCACAAGGAGATGAGAAATGGGGTGCGTTTTAGAAACCTTTCAAAATCACACGGTGTACCATCCTCTGGGTTTCTCATGCATGTTTTCGATGTAGGAAGATGCCCTTGAACCTGGAGATTTGGGACCCATGGGATGGGTACCACGCAGTACTACTTTAAAGGGTCTGAGTTTGCTCACCCAACCTCACCCAACCTCTCAGCCCCAAGAGTGTCCACCCTTATGTCTCATCCAGGTGTGGGTCTAGATATGGTCAATCCAGGTTGCATCAGCGCCCCTGAACGAATTTTGTAAGAATTTCTCTCTCTTTCACTGTCTTTGTTTTACGGGTTTTTAAAAGTAATTTATTTTTATAATGGGGTTTAGCTGCTTTTCACGGCTGTGTTTATGCGGCTTTACACCCACTTGGCTCACTTCCAGAGAGATATCAATACATAGGTTTTACGATTCTTAATAGTCAGATATATTCTTGCGCGGTGAATAGGGGGTGTTGAGTCCAGTTCACTGAGCAAGGAGTAGGTCTTGTCTATTACATATTGGGTGTATGGAACAGTATCTGAGCGAATTTGAAACCCTTGTTTTATGCATCACCCCACCTCACCTTTCCCGTTAAGCAGCCATAGTGTGTTTTCTAAACGTGTGACTCTGTTCTGTTTTGTAATTCAGTTCAAGTGTAGCGGTTTTTACATTCCCTCTATAAGTGATAGCTTATTATAAGTGTCTTTTTCTGTGTGACTTATTTCACTTAGAATCGTCATACCTAAATCCACTCATCTTGCTTCTACTAGCCTTATGACATTGATTTCATGTCTGAGTGATATTCCTTTGTACATAAGGACCACAACTTCTTTATCCATTTTTCTCTTTCCTGGGATATTTAAGGTGTCATGAAGTGGAGGTTCTTGTCAACATAGCAGCCCTAATCTTTGGGGTGCCTGTGTCTAGCTGATTTTTAGTTTTCCCAATTTATACGCCAATGAGTGGACGTGCCCTATGCTCCCTAAGCTGTGTTTTTTCGATGTTTCAGGACACACCGTACACTTCTCCAGAGTGGCTGTTGGCAATTTACATCCCGCCCATCAGCGTAGCAAGGCTGCCATTTCTCCATGGCCTGTCCTGCATTTCTGGTTTTGACACTTTTTGCAGCATGGCCCTTTTGACCGATGGGAAGCGAGACTTCTTTGTAGCGCTGATTTGCCTTTCCAGTTTGCTTGGTTGGCCAAAAAGGGCGTATGCGTTTTTTCCTGAATATATTCAGGAAAAAACGCTTACGCCCTTTTTGGCCAAGGGCATCACTGTCGACGTTTTGCCACTTTTCATGTGCTTTAAAGGCGATTCGAATCTACCTCCTGAAACCTGTTTCCTGCAATTCTGCCTTGCTTTCAAATCCTCTTCATTGCCTTCCCTCAATATATTTGTGGACGAGAGTTATCATTTATAACTCAGCAGGTTTGTGAATTGCAGTGCCCCTGAGCTCCATTTTTCAACTGTCTTTTTTGGGAGCTGGCCGCAAAAGCACGGGATTGCCTCAGGCCCTATTCTAGTTCCCGGCGGCAGGCTGAGCCTGTGTTTAATTCTTCTTCCTGATGGGAAAATAGAGTGACCTGTGCCTGTCCCAACACCTAGATCTAGTCTCTCATTATTTGCCCCTCTTCCCGTTCATCCTCAGGACAAATTGCAACCTGTAGGGAACAGGAGCTTAAAGGTGCTGATTCTCCAGGTAGGGAGATTGCTAGTAAAGTAGCTGGAAAGGTGAACCCGAGCA
The DNA here is from genome assembly GCF_028021215.1 of Eschrichtius robustus. NCBI lineage: Eukaryota > Metazoa > Chordata > Mammalia > Artiodactyla > Eschrichtiidae > Eschrichtius > Eschrichtius robustus. The sequence goes on from NW_027175257.1 coordinate 4,689,491, forward strand.
CAAGGAGATGAGAAATAGGGTGCGTTTTAGAAACCTTTCAAAATCACACGGTGTACCATCTTCTGGGTTTCTCATGCATGTTTTCGATGTAGGAAGATGCCTTTGAACCTGGAGATTTGGGACCCATGGGATGGGTTCCACGCAGTATTACTTTAAAGGGTCTGAGTTTGCTCACCCAACCTCTCAGCCCCAAGAGTGTCCACCCTTATGTCTCATCCCGGTGTGGGTCTAGATATGGTCAATCCAGGTTGCATCACAGCCCCTGAACGAATTTTGTAAGAATTTTTCTCTCTTTCACTGTCTTTGTTTTACGGGTTTTTAAAAGTAATTTATTTTTATAATGGGGTTTAGCTGCTTTTCACGGCTGTGTTTATGCAGCTTTACACCCACTTGACACACTTCCAGAGAGATATCAATACATAGGTTTTACGATTCTTACTAGTCAGATATATTCTTGTGCGGTGAATAGGGGGTGTTGAGTCCAGTTCACTGAGCAAGGAGTAGGTCTTGTCTATTACATATTGGGTGTATGGAACAGTATCTGAGTGAATTTGAAACCCTTGTTTTATGCATCACCCCACCTCACCTTTCCCGTTAAGCAGCCATAGTGTGTTTTCTAAACGTGTGACTCTGTTCTGTTTTGTAATTCAGTTCAAGTGTAGCGGTTTTTACATTCCCTCTATAAGTGATATCTTATGATAAGTGTCTTTTTCTGTGTGACTTATTTCACTTAGAATCGTCATACCTAAATCCACTCATCTTGCTTCTACTAGCCTTATGACATTGATTTCATGTCTGAGTGATATTCCTTTGTACATAAGGACCACAACTTCTTTATCCATTTTTCTCTTTCCTGGGATATTTAAGGTGTCATGAAGTGGAGGTTCTTGTCAACATAGCAGCCCTAAACATTGGGGTGCCTTTGTCTTGCTGATTTTTAGTTTTCCCAATTTATACGCCCATGAGTGGACGTGCCCTATGCTCCCTAAGCTGTGTTTTTTCGATGTTTCAGTACACACCGTACACTTCTCTAGAGTGGCTGTTGGCAATTTACATCCCGCCCATCAGCGTAGCAAGGCTGCCATTTCTCCATGGCCTGTCCTGCATTTCTGGTTTTGACACTTTTTGCAGCATGGCCCTTTTGACCGATGGGAAGCGAGACCTCTTTGTAGCGCTGATTTGCCTTTCCAGGTTGCTTGGTTGGCCAAAAAGGGCGTATGCGTTTTTTCCTGAATATATTCAGGAAAAAACGCATACGCCCTTTTTGGCCAAGGGCATCATTGTCGACGTTTTGCCGCTTTTCATGTGCTTTAAAGGCGATTCGAATCTACCTCCTGAAATCTGCTTCCTGCAATTCTGCCTTGCTTTCAAATCCTCTTCGTTGCCTTCCCTCAATATATCTGTGGATGAGAGTTATCATTTATAACTCTGCGGGTTTGTGAATTGCAGTGTCCCTGAGCTCCATTTTTCAACTCGCTTTTTTGGGAGCTGGCCACAAAAGCGCGAGATTGCCTCAGGCCTTATTCTGGTTCCTGGCGGCAGGCTGAGCCTGTGGTTAATTCTTCTTCCTGATGGGAAAATAGAGTGACCTGTGCCTCTACCAACACCTAGATCTAGTCTCTCATTGGTTGCCCCTCTTCCCGTTCATCCTCAGGACAAATTGCAACCTGTAGGGAACAGGAGCTTAAAGGTGCTGGTTCTCCAAGTAGGGAGATTGCTAGTAAAGTAGCTGGAAAGGCGAACCCTAGCACAAGGAGATGAGAAATGGGGTGCGTTTTAGAAACCTTTCAAAATCACACGGTGTACCATCTTCTGGGTTTCTCATGCATGTTTTCGATGTAGGAAGATGCCCTTGAACCTGGAGATTTGGGACCCATGGGATGGGTACCACGCAGTACTACTTTAAAGGGTCTGAGTTTGCTCACCCAACCTCACCCAACCTCTCAGCCCCAAGAGTGTCCACCCTTATGTCTCATCCAGGTGTGGGTCTAGATATGGTCAATCCAGGTTGCATCACAGCCCCTGAACGAATTTTGTAAGAATTTCTCTCTCTTTCACTGTCTTTGTTTTACGGGTTTTTAAAAGTAATTTATTTTTATAATGGGGTTTAGCTGCTTTTCACGGCTGTGTTTATGCGGCTTTACACCCACTTGGCTCACTTCCAGAGAGATATCAATACATAGGTTTTACGATTCTTACTAGTCAGATATATTCTTGTGCGGTGAATAGGGGGTGTTGAGTCCAGTTCACTGAGCAAGGAGTAGGTCTTGTCTATTACATATTGGGTGTATGGAAAAGTATCTGTGCGAATTTGAAACCCTTGTTTTATGCATCACCCCACCTCACCTTTCCCGTTAAGCAGCCATAATGTGTTTTCTAAACGTGTGACTCTGTTCTGTTTTGTAATTCAGTTCAAGTGTAGCGGTTTTTACATTCCCTCTGTAAGTGATAGCTTATGATAAGTGTCTTTTTCTGTGTCACTTATTTCACTTAGAATCGTCATACCTAAATCCACTCATCTTGCTTCTACTAGCCTTATGACATTGATTTCATGTCTGAGGGATATTCCTTTGTACATAAGGACCACAACTTCTTTATCCATTTTTCTCTTTCCTGGGATATTTAAGGTGTCATGAAGTGGAGGTTCTTGTCAACATAGCAGCCCTAAACATTGGGGTGCCTGTGTCTTGCTGATTTTTAGTTTTCCCAATTTATACGCCCATGAGTGGACGTGCCCTATGCTCCCTAAGCTGTGTTTTTTCGATGTTTCAGGACACACCGTACACTTCTCCAGAGTGGCTTTTGGCAATTTACATCCCGCCCATCAGCGTAGCAAGGCTGCCATTTCTCCATGGCCTGTCCTGCATTTCTTGTTTTGACACTTTTTGCAGCATGGCCCTTTTGACCGATGGGAAGCGAGACCTCTTTGTAGCGCTGATTTGCCTTTCCAGGTTGCTTGGTTGGCCAAAAAGGGCGTATGCATTTTTTCCTGAATATATTCAGGAAAAAACGCATACGCCCTTTTTGGCCAAGGGCATCATTGTCGACGTTTTGCTGCTTTTCATGTGCTTTAAAGGCGATTCGAATCTACCTCCTGAAATCTGTTTCCTGCAATTCTGCCTTGCTTTCAAATCCTCTTCGTTGCCTTCCCTCAATATATCTGTGGATGAGAGTTATCATTTATAACTCTGCGGGTTTGTGAATTGCAGTGTCCCTGAGCTCCATTTTTCAACTCGCTTTTTTGGGAGCTGGCCGCAAAAGCGCGGGATTGCCTCAGGCCCTATTCTGGTTCCTGGCGGCAGGCTGAGCCTGTGGTTAATTCTTCTTCCTGATGGGAAAATAGAGTGACCTGTGCCTGTCCCAACACCTAGATCTAGTCTCTCATTGGTTGCCCCTCTTCCCGTTCATCCTCAGGACAAATTGCAACCTGTAGGGAACAGGAGCTTAAAGGTGCTGATTCTCCAAGTAGGGAGATTGCTAGTAAAGTAGCTGGAAAGGCGAACCCGAGCACAAGGAGATGAGAAATTGGGTGCGTTTTAGAAACCTTTCAAAATCACACGGTGTACCATCTTCTGGGTTTCTCATGCATGTTTTCGATGTAGGAAGATGCCCTTGAACCTGGAGATTTGGGACCAATGGGATGGGTACCACACAGTATTACTTTAAAGGGTCTGCGTTTGCTCACCCAACCTCACCCAAACTCTCAGCCCCAAGAGTGTCCACCCTTATGTCTCATCCAGGTGTGGGTCTAGATATGGTCAATCCAGGTTGCATCAGAGCCCCTGAACGAATTTTGTAAGAATTTCTCTCTCTTTCACTGTCTTTGTTTTACGGGTTTTTAAAAGTAATTTATTTTTATAATGGGGTTTAGCTGCTTTTCACGGCTGTGTTTATGCGGCTTTACACCCACTTGGCTCACTTCCAGAGAGATATCAATACATAGGTTTTAAGATTCTTACTAGTCAGATATATTCTTGTGCAGTGAATAGGGGGTGTTGAGTCCAGTTCACTGAGCAAGGAGTAGGTCTTGTCTATTACATATTGGGTGTATGGAACGGTATCTGAGCGAATTTGAAACCCTTGTTTTATGCATCACCCCACCTCACCTTTCCCGTTAAGCAGCCATAGTGTGTTTTCTAAACGTGTGACTCTGTTCTGTTTTGTAATTCAGTTCAGGTGTAGCGGTTTTTACATTCCCTCTATAAGTGATAGCTTATGATAAGTGTCTTTTTCTGTGTCACTTATTTCACTTAGAATCGTCGTACCTAAATCCACTCATCTTGCTTCTACTAGCCTTATGACATTGATTTCATGTCTGAGTGATATTCCTTTGTACATAAGGACCACAACTTCTTTATCCATTTTTCTCTTTCCTGGGATATTTAAGGTGTCATGAAGTGGAGGTTCTTGTCAAAATAGCAGCCCTAAACATTGGGGTGCCTGTGTCTTGCTGATTTTTAGTTTTCCCAATTTATACGCCCATGAGTGGACGTGCCCTATGCTCCCTAAGCTGTGTTTTTTCGATGTTTCAGGACACACCGTACACTTCTCCAGTGTGGCTTTTGGCAATTTACATCCCGCCCATCAGCGTAGCAAGGCTGCCATTTCTCCATGGCCTGTACTGCATTTCTGGTTTTGACACTTTTTGCAGCATGGCCCTTTTGACCGATGGGAAGCGAGACTTCTTTGTAGCGCTGATTTGACTTTCCAGGTTGCTTGGTTGGCCAAAAAGGGCGTATGCGTTTTTTCCTGAATATATTCAGGAAAAAACGCATACGCCCTTTTTGGCCAAGGGCATCATTGTCGACGTTTTGCCGCTTTTCATGTGCTTTAAAGGCGATTCGAATCTACCTCCTGAAATCTGTTTCCTGCAATTCTGCCTTGCTTTCAAATCCTCTTCGTTGCCTTCCCTCAATATATCTGTGGATGAGAGTTATCATTTATAACTCTGCGGGTTTGTGAATTGCAGTGTCCCTGAGCTCCATTTTTCAACTCGCTTTTTTGGGAGCTGGCCGCAAAAGCGCGGGATTGCCTCAGGCCCTATTCTGGTTCCTGGCGGCAGGCTGAGCCTGTGGTTAATTCTTCTTCCTGATGGGAAAATGGAGTGACCTGTGCCTGTCCCAACACCTAGATCTAGTCTCTCATTGGTTGCCCCTCTTCCCGTTCATCCTCAGGACAAATTGCAACCTGTAGGGAACAGGAGCTTAAAGGTGCTGATTCTCCAAGTAGGGAGATTGCTAGTAAAGTAGCTGGAAAGGCGAACCCGAGCACAAGGAGATGAGAAATTGGGTGCGTTTTAGAAACCTTTCAAAATCACACGGTGTACCATCTTCTGGGTTTCTCATGCATGTTTTCGATGTAGGAAGATGCCCTTGAACCTGGAGATTTGGGACCCATGGGATGGGTACCACGCAGTACTACTTTAAAGGGTCTGAGTTTGCTCACCCAACCTCACCCAACCTCTCAGCCCCAAGAGTGTCCACCCTTATGTCTCATCCAGGTGTGGGTCTAGATATGGTCAATCCAGGTTGCATCACAGCTCCTGAACGAATTTTTTAAGAATTTCTCTCTCTTTCACTGTCTTTGTTTTACAGGTTTTTAAAAGTAATTTATTTTTATAATGGGGTTTAGCTGCTTTTCACGGCTGTGTTTATGCAGCTTTACACCCACTTGACACACTTCCAGAGAGATATCAATACATAGGTTTTACGATTCTTACTAGTCACATATATTCTTGTGCGGTGAATAGGGGTTGTTGAGTCCAGTTCACTGAGCAAGGAGTAGGTCTTGTCTATTACATATTGGGTGTATGGAACAGTATCTGAGCGAATTTGAAACCCTTGTTTTATGCATCACCCCACCTCACCTTTCCCGTTAAGCAGCCATAGTGTGTTTTCTAAACGTGTGACTCTGTTCTGTTTTGTAATTCAGTTCAGGTGTAGCGGTTTTTACATTCCCTCTATAAGTGATAGCTTATGATAAGTGTCTTTTTCTGTGTGACTTATTTCACTTAGAATCGTCGTACCTAAATCCACTCATCTTGCTTCTACTAGCCTTATGACATTGATTTCATGTCTGAGTGATATTCCTTTGTACATAAGGACCACAACTTCTTTATCCATTTTTCTCTTTCCTGGGATATTTAAGGTGTCATGAAGTGGAGGTTCTTGTCAAAATAGCAGCCCTAAACATTGGGGTGCCTGTGTCTTGCTGATTTTTAGTTTTCCCAATTTATACGCCCATGAGTGGACGTGCCCTATGCTCCCTAAGCTGTGTTTTTTCGATGTTTCAGGACACACCGTACACTTCTCCAGTGTGGCTTTTGGCAATTTACATCCCGCCCATCAGCGTAGCAAGGCTGCCATTTCTCCATGGCCTGTACTGCATTTCTGGTTTTGACACTTTTTGCAGCATGGCCCTTTTGACCGATGGGAAGCGAGACTTCTTTGTAGCGCTGATTTGACTTTCCAGGTTGCTTGGTTGGCCAAAAAGGGCGTATGCGTTTTTTCCTGAATATATTCAGGAAAAAACGCATACGCCCTTTTTGGCCAAGGGCATCATTGTCGACGTTTTGCCGCTTTTCATGTGCTTTAAAGGCGATTCGAATCTACCTCCTGAAATCTCTTTCCTGCAATTCTGCCTTGCTTTCAAATCCTCTTCGTTGCCTTCCCTCAATATATCTGTGGATGAGAGTTATCATTTATAACTCTGCGGGTTTGTGAATTGCAGTGTCCCTGAGCTCCATTTTTCAACTCGCTTTTTTGGGAGCTGGCCGCAAAAGCGCGGGATTGCCTCAGGCCCTATTCTGGTTCCTGGCGGCAGGCTGAGCCTGTGGTTAATTCTTCTTCCTGATGGGAAAATAGAGTGACCTGTGCCTGTCCCAACACCTAGATCTAGTCTCTCATTGGTTGCCCCTCTTCCCGTTCATCCTCAGGACAAATTGCAACCTGTAGGGAACAGGAGCTTAAAGGTGCTGATTCTCCAAGTAGGGAGATTGCTAGTAAAGTAGCTGGAAAGGCGAACCCGAGCACAAGGAGATGAGAAATTGGGTGCGTTTTAGAAACCTTTCAAAATCACACGGTGTACCATCTTCTGGGTTTCTCATGCATGTTTTCGATGTAGGAAGATGCCCTTGAACCTGGAGATTTGGGACCCATGGGATGGGTACCACGCAGTACTACTTTAAAGGGTCTGAGTTTGCTCACCCAACCTCACCCAACCTCTCAGCCCCAAGAGTGTCCACCCTTATCTCTCAACCAGGTGTGGGTCTAGATATGGTCAATCCAGGTTGCATCACAGCTCCTGAACGAATTTTTTAAGAATTTCTCTCTCTTTCACTGTCTTTGTTTTACAGGTTTTTAAAAGTAATTTATTTTTATAATGGGGTTTAGCTGCTTTTCACGGCTGTGTTTATGCAGCTTTACACCCACTTGACACACTTCCAGAGAGATATCAATACATAGGTTTTACGATTCTTACTAGTCACATATATTCTTGTGCGGTGAATAGGGGTTGTTGAGTCCAGTTCACTGAGCAAGGAGTAGGTCTTGTCTATTACATATTGGGTGTATGGAACAGTATCTGAGCGAATTTGAAACCCTTGTTTTATGCATCACCCCACCTCACCTTTCCCGTTAAGCAGCCATAGTGTGTTTTCTAAACGTGTGACTCTGTTCTGTTTTGTAATTCAGTTCAGGTGTAGCGGTTTTTACATTCCCTCTATAAGTGATAGCTTATGATAAGTGTCTTTTTCTGTGTCACTTATTTCACTTAGAATCGTCGTACCTAAATCCACTCATCTTGCTTCTACTAGCCTTATGACATTGATTTCATGTCTGAGTGATATTCCTTTGTACATAAGGACCACAACTTCTTTATCCATTTTTCTCTTTCCTGGGATATTTAAGGTGTCATGAAGTGGAGGTTCTTGTCAAAATAGCAGCCCTAAACATTGGGGTGCCTGTGTCTTGCTGATTTTTAGTTTTCCCAATTTATACGCCCATGAGTGGACGTGCCCTATGCTCCCTAAGCTGTGTTTTTTCGATGTTTCAGGACACACCGTACACTTCTCCAGTGTGGCTTTTGGCAATTTACATCCCGCCCATCAGCGTAGCAAGGCTGCCATTTCTCCATGGCCTGTACTGCATTTCTGGTTTTGACACTTTTTGCAGCATGGCCCTTTTGACCGATGGGAAGCGAGACTTCTTTGTAGCGCTGATTTGACTTTCCAGGTTGCTTGGTTGGCCAAAAAGGGCGTATGCGTTTTTTCCTGAATATATTCAGGAAAAAACGCATACGCCCTTTTTGGCCAAGGGCATCATTGTCGACGTTTTGCCGCTTTTCATGTGCTTTAAAGGCGATTCGAATCTACCTCCTGAAATCTGTTTCCTGCAATTCTGCCTTGCTTTCAAATCCTCTTCGTTGCCTTCCCTCAATATATCTGTGGATGAGAGTTATCATTTATAACTCTGCGGGTTTGTGAATTGCAGTGTCCCTGAGCTCCATTTTTCAACTCGCTTTTTTGGGAGCTGGCCGCAAAAGCGCGGGATTGCCTCAGGCCCTATTCTGGTTCCTGGCGGCAGGCTGAGCCTGTGGTTAATTCTTCTTCCTGATGGGAAAATAGAGTGACCTGTGCCTGTCCCAACACCTAGATCTAGTCTCTCATTGGTTGCCCCTCTTCCCGTTCATCCTCAGGACAAATTGCAACCTGTAGGGAACAGGAGCTTAAAGGTGCTGATTCTCCAAGTAGGGAGATTGCTAGTAAAGTAGCTGGAAAGGCGAACCCGAGCACAAGGAGATGAGAAATTGGGTGCGTTTTAGAAACCTTTCAAAATCACACGGTGTACCATCTTCTGGGTTTCTCATGCATGTTTTCGATGTAGGAAGATGCCCTTGAACCTGGAGATTTGGGACCCATGGGATGGGTACCACGCAGTACTACTTTAAAGGGTCTGAGTTTGCTCACCCAACCTCACCCAACCTCTCAGCCCCAAGAGTGTCCACCCTTATCTCTCAACCAGGTGTGGGTCTAGATATGGTCAATCCAGGTTGCATCACAGCTCCTGAACGAATTTTTTAAGAATTTCTCTCTCTTTCACTGTCTTTGTTTTACAGGTTTTTAAAAGTAATTTATTTTTATAATGGGGTTTAGCTGCTTTTCACGGCTGTGTTTATGCAGCTTTACACCCACTTGACACACTTCCAGAGAGATATCAATACATAGGTTTTACGATTCTTACTAGTCACATATATTCTTGTGCGGTGAATAGGGGTTGTTGAGTCCAGTTCACTGAGCAAGGAGTAGGTCTTGTCTATTACATATTGGGTGTATGGAACAGTATCTGAGCGAATTTGAAACCCTTGTTTTATGCATCACCCCACCTCACCTTTCCCGTTAAGCAGCCATAGTGTGTTTTCTAAACGTGTGACTCTGTTCTGTTTTGTAATTCAGTTCAGGTGTAGCGGTTTTTACATTCCCTCTATAAGTGATAGCTTATGATAAGTGTCTTTTTCTGTGTGACTTATTTCACTTAGAATCGTCGTACCTAAATCCACTCATCTTGCTTCTACTAGCCTTATGACATTGATTTCATGTCTGAGTGATATTCCTTTGTACATAAGGACCACAACTTCTTTATCCATTTTTCTCTTTCCTGGGATATTTAAGGTGTCATGAAGTGGAGGTTCTTGTCAAAATAGCAGCCCTAAACATTGGGGTGCCTGTGTCTTGCTGATTTTTAGTTTTCCCAATTTATACGCCCATGAGTGGACGTGCCCTATGCTCCCTAAGCTGTGTTTTTTCGATGTTTCAGGACACACCGTACACTTCTCCAGTGTGGCTTTTGGCAATTTACATCCCGCCCATCAGCGTAGCAAGGCTGCCATTTCTCCATGGCCTGTACTGCATTTCTGGTTTTGACACTTTTTGCAGCATGGCCCTTTTGACCGATGGGAAGCGAGACTTCTTTGTAGCGCTGATTTGACTTTCCAGGTTGCTTGGTTGGCCAAAAAGGGCGTATGCGTTTTTTCCTGAATATATTCAGGAAAAAACGCATACGCCCTTTTTGGCCAAGGGCATCATTGTCGACGTTTTGCCGCTTTTCATGTGCTTTAAAGGCGATTCGAATCTACCTCCTGAAATCTGTTTCCTGCAATTCTGCCTTGCTTTCAAATCCTCTTCGTTGCCTTCCCTCAATATATCTGTGGATGAGAGTTATCATTTATAACTCTGCGGGTTTGTGAATTGCAGTGTCCCTGAGCTCCATTTTTCAACTCGCTTTTTTGGGAGCTGGCCGCAAAAGCGCGGGATTGCCTCAGGCCCTATTCTGGTTCCTGGCGGCAGGCTGAGCCTGTGGTTAATTCTTCTTCCTGATGGGAAAATAGAGTGACCTGTGCCTGTCCCAACACCTAGATCTAGTCTCTCATTGGTTGCCCCTCTTCCCGTTCATCCTCAGGACAAATTGCAACCTGTAGGGAACAGGAGCTTAAAGGTGCTGATTCTCCAAGTAGGGAGATTGCTAGTAAAGTAGCTGGAAAGGCGAACCCGAGCACAAGGAGATGAGAAATTGGGTGCGTTTTAGAAACCTTTCAAAATCACACGGTGTACCATCTTCTGGGTTTCTCATGCATGTTTTCGATGTAGGAAGATGCCCTTGAACCTGGAGATTTGGGACCCATGGGATGGGTACCACGCAGTACTACTTTAAAGGGTCTGAGTTTGCTCACCCAACCTCACCCAACCTCTCAGCCCCAAGAGTGTCCACCCTTATGTCTCATCCAGGTGTGGGTCTAGATATGGTCAATCCAGGTTGCATCACAGCTCCTGAACGAATTTTTTAAGAATTTCTCTCTCTTTCACTGTCTTTGTTTTACAGGTTTTTAAAAGTAATTTATTTTTATAATGGGGTTTAGCTGCTTTTCACGGCTGTGTTTATGCAGCTTTACACCCACTTGACACACTTCCAGAGAGATATCAATACATAGGTTTTACGATTCTTACTAGTCACATATATTCTTGTGCGGTGAATAGGGGTTGTTGAGTCCAGTTCACTGAGCAAGGAGTAGGTCTTGTCTATTACATATTGGGTGTATGGAACAGTATCTGAGCGAATTTGAAACCCTTGTTTTATGCATCACCCCACCTCACCTTTCCCGTTAAGCAGCCATAGTGTGTTTTCTAAACGTGTGACTCTGTTCTGTTTTGTAATTCAGTTCAGGTGTAGCGGTTTTTACATTCCCTCTATAAGTGATAGCTTATGATAAGTGTCTTTTTCTGTGTGACTTATTTCACTTAGAATCGTCGTACCTAAATCCACTCATCTTGCTTCTACTAGCCTTATGACATTGATTTCATGTCTGAGTGATATTCCTTTGTACATAAGGACCACAACTTCTTTATCCATTTTTCTCTTTCCTGGGATATTTAAGGTGTCATGAAGTGGAGGTTCTTGTCAAAATAGCAGCCCTAAACATTGGGGTGCCTGTGTCTTGCTGATTTTTAGTTTTCCCAATTTATACGCCCATGAGTGGACGTGCCCTATGCTCCCTAAGCTGTGTTTTTTCGATGTTTCAGGACACACCGTACACTTCTCCAGTGTGGCTTTTGGCAATTTACATCCCGCCCATCAGCGTAGCAAGGCTGCCATTTCTCCATGGCCTGTACTGCATTTCTGGTTTTGACACTTTTTGCAGCATGGCCCTTTTGACCGATGGGAAGCGAGACTTCTTTGTAGCGCTGATTTGACTTTCCAGGTTGCTTGGTTGGCCAAAAAGGGCGTATGCGTTTTTTCCTGAATATATTCAGGAAAAAACGCATACACCCTTTTTGGCCAAGGGCATCATTGTCGACGTTTTGCCGCTTTTCATGTGCTTTAAAGGCGATTCGAATCTACCTCCTGAAATCTGTTTCCTGCAATTCTGCCTTGCTTTCAAATCCTCTTCGTTGCCTTCCCTCAATATATCTGTGCATGAGAGTTATCATTTATAACTCTGCGGGTTTGTGAATTGCAGTGTCCCTGAGCTCCATTTTTCAACTCGCTTTTTTGGGAGCTGGCCGCAAAAGCGCGGGATTGCCTCAGGCCCTATTCTGGTTCCTGGCGGCAGGCTGAGCCTGTGGTTAATTCTTCTTCCTGATGGGAAAATAGAGTGACCTGTGCCTGTCCCAACACCTAGATCTAGTCTGTCATTGGTTGCCCCTCTTCCCGTTCATCCTCAGGACAAATTGCAACCTGTAGGGAACAGGAGCTTAAAGGTGCTGATTCTCCAAGTAGGGAGATTGCTAGTAAAGTAGCTGGAAAGGCGAACCCGAGCACAAGGAGATGAGAAATTGGGTGCGTTTTAGAAACCTTTCAAAATCACACGGTGTACCATCTTCTGGGTTTCTCATGCATGTTTTCGATGTAGGAAGATGCCCTTGAACCTGGAGATTTGGGACCCATGGGATGGGTACCACGCAGTACTACTTTAAAGGGTCTGAGTTTGCTCACCCAACCTCACCCAACCTCTCAGCCCCAAGAGTGTCCACCCTTATGTCTCATCCAGGTGTGGGTCTAGATATGGTCAATCCAGGTTGCATCACAGCTCCTGAACGAATTTTTTAAGAATTTCTCTCTCTTTCACTGTCTTTGTTTTACAGGTTTTTAAAAGTAATTTATTTTTATAATGGGGTTTAGCTGCTTTTCACGGCTGTGTTTATGCAGCTTTACACCCACTTGACACACTTCCAGAGAGATATCAATACATAGGTTTTACGATTCTTACTAGTCACATATATTCTTGTGCGGTGAATAGGGGTTGTTGAGTCCAGTTCACTGAGCAAGGAGTAGGTCTTGTCTATTACATATTGGGTGTATGGAACAGTATCTGAGCGAATTTGAAACCCTTGTTTTATGCATCACCCCACCTCACCTTTCCCGTTAAGCAGCCATAGTGTGTTTTCTAAACGTGTGACTCTGTTCTGTTTTGTAATTCAGTTCAGGTGTAGCGGTTTTTACATTCCCTCTATAAGTGATAGCTTATGATAAGTGTCTTTTTCTGTGTCACTTATTTCACTTAGAATCGTCGTACCTAAATCCACTCATCTTGCTTCTACTAGCCTTATGACATTGATTTCATGTCTGAGTGATATTCCTTTGTACATAAGGACCACAACTTCTTTATCCATTTTTCTCTTTCCTGGGATATTTAAGGTGTCATGAAGTGGAGGTTCTTGTCAAAATAGCAGCCCTAAACATTGGGGTGCCTGTGTCTTGCTGATTTTTAGTTTTCCCAATTTATACGCCCATGAGTGGACGTGCCCTATGCTCCCTAAGCTGTGTTTTTTCGATGTTTCAGGACACACCGTACACTTCTCCAGTGTGGCTTTTGGCAATTTACATCCCGCCCATCAGCGTAGCAAGGCTGCCATTTCTCCATGGCCTGTACTGCATTTCTGGTTTTGACACTTTTTGCAGCATGGCCCTTTTGACCGATGGGAAGCGAGACTTCTTTGTAGCGCTGATTTGACTTTCCAGGTTGCTTGGTTGGCCAAAAAGGGCGTATGCGTTTTTTCCTGAATATATTCAGGAAAAAACGCATACACCCTTTTTGGCCAAGGGCATCATTGTCGACGTTTTGCCGCTTTTCATGTGCTTTAAAGGCGATTCGAATCTACCTCCTGAAATCTGTTTCCTGCAATTCTGCCTTGCTTTCAAATCCTCTTCGTTGCCTTCCCTCAATATATCTGTGCATGAGAGTTATCATTTATAACTCTGCGGGTTTGTGAATTGCAGTGTCCCTGAGCTCCATTTTTCAACTCGCTTTTTTGGGAGCTGGCCGCAAAAGCGCGGGATTGCCTCAGGCCCTATTCTGGTTCCTGGCGGCAGGCTGAGCCTGTGGTTAATTCTTCTTCCTGATGGGAAAATAGAGTGACCTGTGCCTGTCCCAACACCTAGATCTAGTCTGTCATTGGTTGCCCCTCTTCCCGTTCATCCTCAGGACAAATTGCAACCTGTAGGGAACAGGAGCTTAAAGGTGCTGATTCTCCAAGTAGGGAGATTGCTAGTAAAGTAGCTGGAAAGGCGAACCCGAGCACAAGGAGATGAGAAATTGGGTGCGTTTTAGAAACCTTTCAAAATCACACGGTGTACCATCTTCTGGGTTTCTCATGCATGTTTTCGATGTAGGAAGATGCCCTTGAACCTGGAGATTTGGGACCCATGGGATGGGTACCACGCAGTACTACTTTAAAGGGTCTGAGTTTGCTCACCCAACCTCACCCAACCTCTCAGCCCCAAGAGTGTCCACCCTTATGTCTCATCCAGGTGTGGGTCTAGATATGGTCAATCCAGGTTGCATCACAGCTCCTGAACGAATTTTTTAAGAATTTCTCTCTCTTTCACTGTCTTTGTTTTACAGGTTTTTAAAAGTAATTTATTTTTATAATGGGGTTTAGCTGCTTTTCACGGCTGTGTTTATGCAGCTTTACACCCACTTGACACACTTCCAGAGAGATATCAATACATAGGTTTTACGATTCTTACTAGTCACATATATTCTTGTGCGGTGAATAGGGGTTGTTGAGTCCAGTTCACTGAGCAAGGAGTAGGTCTTGTCTATTACATATTGGGTGTATGGAACAGTATCTGAGCGAATTTGAAACCCTTGTTTTATGCATCACCCCACCTCACCTTTCCCGTTAAGCAGCCATAGTGTGTTTTCTAAACGTGTGACTCTGTTCTGTTTTGTAATTCAGTTCAGGTGTAGCGGTTTTTACATTCCCTCTATAAGTGATAGCTTATGATAAGTGTCTTTTTCTGTGTCACTTATTTCACTTAGAATCGTCGTACCTAAATCCACTCATCTTGCTTCTACTAGCCTTATGACATTGATTTCATGTCTGAGTGATATTCCTTTGTACATAAGGACCACAACTTCTTTATCCATTTTTCTCTTTCCTGGGATATTTAAGGTGTCATGAAGTGGAGGTTCTTGTCAAAATAGCAGCCCTAAACATTGGGGTGCCTGTGTCTTGCTGATTTTTAGTTTTCCCAATTTATACGCCCATGAGTGGACGTGCCCTATGCTCCCTAAGCTGTGTTTTTTCGATGTTTCAGGACACACCGTACACTTCTCCAGTGTGGCTTTTGGCAATTTACATCCCGCCCATCAGCGTAGCAAGGCTGCCATTTCTCCATGGCCTGTACTGCATTTCTGGTTTTGACACTTTTTGCAGCATGGCCCTTTTGACCGATGGGAAGCGAGACTTCTTTGTAGCGCTGATTTGACTTTCCAGGTTGCTTGGTTGGCCAAAAAGGGCGTATGCGTTTTTTCCTGAATATATTCAGGAAAAAACGCATACGCCCTTTTTGGCCAAGGGCATCATTGTCGACGTTTTGCCGCTTTTCATGTGCTTTAAAGGCGATTCGAATCTACCTCCTGAAATCTGTTTCCTGCAATTCTGCCTTGCTTTCAAATCCTCTTCGTTGCCTTCCCTCAATATATCTGTGGATGAGAGTTATCATTTATAACTCTGCGGGTTTGTGAATTGCAGTGTCCCTGAGCTCCATTTTTCAACTCGCTTTTTTGGGAGCTGGCCGCAAAAGCGCGGGATTGCCTCAGGCCCTATTCTGGTTCCTGGCGGCAGGCTGAGCCTGTGGTTAATTCTTCTTCCTGATGGGAAAATAGAGTGACCTGTGCCTGTCCCAACACCTAGATCTAGTCTCTCATTGGTTGCCCCTCTTCCCGTTCATCCTCAGGACAAATTGCAACCTGTAGGGAACAGGAGCTTAAAGGTGCTGATTCTCCAAGTAGGGAGATTGCTAGTAAAGTAGCTGGAAAGGCGAACCCGAGCACAAGGAGATGAGAAATTGGGTGCGTTTTAGAAACCTTTCAAAATCACACGGTGTACCATCTTCTGGGTTTCTCATGCATGTTTTCGATGTAGGAAGATGCCCTTGAACCTGGAGATTTGGGACCCATGGGATGGGTACCACGCAGTACTACTTTAAAGGGTCTGAGTTTGCTCACCCAACCTCACCCAACCTCTCAGCCCCAAGAGTGTCCACCCTTATGTCTCATCCAGGTGTGGGTCTAGATATGGTCAATCCAGGTTGCATCACAGCTCCTGAACGAATTTTTTAAGAATTTCTCTCTCTTTCACTGTCTTTGTTTTACAGGTTTTTAAAAGTAATTTATTTTTATAATGGGGTTTAGCTGCTTTTCACGGCTGTGTTTATGCAGCTTTACACCCACTTGACACACTTCCAGAGAGATATCAATACATAGGTTTTACGATTCTTACTAGTCACATATATTCTTGTGCGGTGAATAGGGGTTGTTGAGTCCAGTTCACTGAGCAAGGAGTAGGTCTTGTCTATTACATATTGGGTGTATGGAACAGTATCTGAGCGAATTTGAAACCCTTGTTTTATGCATCACCCCACCTCACCTTTCCCGTTAAGCAGCCATAGTGTGTTTTCTAAACGTGTGACTCTGTTCTGTTTTGTAATTCAGTTCAGGTGTAGCGGTTTTTACATTCCCTCTATAAGTGATAGCTTATGATAAGTGTCTTTTTCTGTGTGACTTATTTCACTTAGAATCGTCGTACCTAAATCCACTCATCTTGCTTCTACTAGCCTTATGACATTGATTTCATGTCTGAGTGATATTCCTTTGTACATAAGGACCACAACTTCTTTATCCATTTTTCTCTTTCCTGGGATATTTAAGGTGTCATGAAGTGGAGGTTCTTGTCAAAATAGCAGCCCTAAACATTGGGGTGCCTGTGTCTTGCTGATTTTTAGTTTTCCCAATTTATACGCCCATGAGTGGACGTGCCCTATGCTCCCTAAGCTGTGTTTTTTCGATGTTTCAGGACACACCGTACACTTCTCCAGTGTGGCTTTTGGCAATTTACATCCCGCCCATCAGCGTAGCAAGGCTGCCATTTCTCCATGGCCTGTACTGCATTTCTGGTTTTGACACTTTTTGCAGCATGGCCCTTTTGACCGATGGGAAGCGAGACTTCTTTGTAGCGCTGATTTGACTTTCCAGGTTGCTTGGTTGGCCAAAAAGGGCGTATGCGTTTTTTCCTGAATATATTCAGGAAAAAACGCATACGCCCTTTTTGGCCAAGGGCATCATTGTCGACGTTTTGCCGCTTTTCATGTGCTTTAAAGGCGATTCGAATCTACCTCCTGAAATCTGTTTCCTGCAATTCTGCCTTGCTTTCAAATCCTCTTCGTTGCCTTCCCTCAATATATCTGTGGATGAGAGTTATCATTTATAACTCTGCGGGTTTGTGAATTGCAGTGTCCCTGAGCTCCATTTTTCAACTCGCTTTTTTGGGAGCTGGCCGCAAAAGCGCGGGATTGCCTCAGGCCCTATTCTGGTTCCTGGCGGCAGGCTGAGCCTGTGGTTAATTCTTCTTCCTGATGGGAAAATAGAGTGACCTGTGCCTGTCCCAACACCTAGATCTAGTCTCTCATTGGTTGCCCCTCTTCCCGTTCATCCTCAGGACAAATTGCAACCTGTAGGGAACAGGAGCTTAAAGGTGCTGATTCTCCAAGTAGGGAGATTGCTAGTAAAGTAGCTGGAAAGGCGAACCCGAGCACAAGGAGATGAGAAATTGGGTGCGTTTTAGAAACCTTTCAAAATCACACGGTGTACCATCTTCTGGGTTTCTCATGCATGTTTTCGATGTAGGAAGATGCCCTTGAACCTGGAGATTTGGGACCCATGGGATGGGTACCACGCAGTACTACTTTAAAGGGTCTGAGTTTGCTCACCCAACCTCACCCAACCTCTCAGCCCCAAGAGTGTCCACCCTTATGTCTCATCCAGGTGTGGGTCTAGATATGGTCAATCCAGGTTGCATCACAGCTCCTGAACGAATTTTTTAAGAATTTCTCTCTCTTTCACTGTCTTTGTTTTACAGGTTTTTAAAAGTAATTTATTTTTATAATGGGGTTTAGCTGCTTTTCACGGCTGTGTTTATGCAGCTTTACACCCACTTGACACACTTCCAGAGAGATATCAATACATAGGTTTTACGATTCTTACTAGTCACATATATTCTTGTGCGGTGAATAGGGGTTGTTGAGTCCAGTTCACTGAGCAAGGAGTAGGTCTTGTCTATTACATATTGGGTGTATGGAACAGTATCTGAGCGAATTTGAAACCCTTGTTTTATGCATCACCCCACCTCACCTTTCCCGTTAAGCAGCCATAGTGTGTTTTCTAAACGTGTGACTCTGTTCTGTTTTGTAATTCAGTTCAGGTGTAGCGGTTTTTACATTCCCTCTATAAGTGATAGCTTATGATAAGTGTCTTTTTCTGTGTCACTTATTTCACTTAGAATCGTCGTACCTAAATCCACTCATCTTGCTTCTACTAGCCTTATGACATTGATTTCATGTCTGAGTGATATTCCTTTGTACATAAGGACCACAACTTCTTTATCCATTTTTCTCTTTCCTGGGATATTTAAGGTGTCATGAAGTGGAGTTTCTTGTCAAAATAGCAGCCCTAAACATTGGGGTGCCTGTGTCTTGCTGATTTTTAGTTTTCCCAATTTATACGCCCATGAGTGGACGTGCCCTATGCTCCCTAAGCTGTGTTTTTTCGATGTTTCAGGACACACCGTACACTTCTCCAGTGTGGCTTTTGGCAATTTACATCCCGCCCATCAGCGTAGCAAGGCTGCCATTTCTCCATGGCCTGTACTGCATTTCTGGTTTTGACACTTTTTGCAGCATGGCCCTTTTGACCGATGGGAAGCGAGACTTCTTTGTAGCGCTGATTTGACTTTCCAGGTTGCTTGGTTGGCCAAAAAGGGCGTATGCGTTTTTTCCTGAATATATTCAGGAAAAAACGCATACGCCCTTTTTGGCCAAGGGCATCATTGTCGACGTTTTGCCGCTTTTCATGTGCTTTAAAGGCGATTCGAATCTACCTCCTGAAATCTGTTTCCTGCAATTCTGCCTTGCTTTCAAATCCTCTTCGTTGCCTTCCCTCAATATATCTGTGGATGAGAGTTATCATTTATAACTCTGCGGGTTTGTGAATTGCAGTGTCCCTGAGCTCCATTTTTCAACTCGCTTTTTTGGGAGCTGGCCGCAAAAGCGCGGGATTGCCTCAGGCCCTATTCTGGTTCCTGGCGGCAGGCTGAGCCTGTGGTTAATTCTTCTTCCTGATGGGAAAATAGAGTGACCTGTGCCTGTCCCAACACCTAGATCTAGTCTCTCATTGGTTGCCCCTCTTCCCGTTCATCCTCAGGACAAATTGCAACCTGTAGGGAACAGGAGCTTAAAGGTGCTGATTCTCCAAGTAGGGAGATTGCTAGTAAAGTAGCTGGAAAGGCGAACCCGAGCACAAGGAGATGAGAAATTGGGTGCGTTTTAGAAACCTTTCAAAATCACACGGTGTACCATCTTCTGGGTTTCTCATGCATGTTTTCGATGTAGGAAGATGCCCTTGAACCTGGAGATTTGGGACCCATGGGATGGGTACCACGCAGTACTACTTTAAAGGGTCTGAGTTTGCTCACCCAACCTCACCCAACCTCTCAGCCCCAAGAGTGTCCACCCTTATGTCTCATCCAGGTGTGGGTCTAGATATGGTCAATCCAGGTTGCATCACAGCTCCTGAACGAATTTTTTAAGAATTTCTCTCTCTTTCACTGTCTTTGTTTTACAGGTTTTTAAAAGTAATTTATTTTTATAATGGGGTTTAGCTGCTTTTCACGGCTGTGTTTATGCAGCTTTACACCCACTTGACACACTTCCAGAGAGATATCAATACATAGGTTTTACGATTCTTACTAGTCACATATATTCTTGTGCGGTGAATAGGGGTTGTTGAGTCCAGTTCACTGAGCAAGGAGTAGGTCTTGTCTATTACATATTGGGTGTATGGAACAGTATCTGAGCGAATTTGAAACCCTTGTTTTATGCATCACCCCACCTCACCTTTCCCGTTAAGCAGCCATAGTGTGTTTTCTAAACGTGTGACTCTGTTCTGTTTTGTAATTCAGTTCAGGTGTAGCGGTTTTTACATTCCCTCTATAAGTGATAGCTTATGATAAGTGTCTTTTTCTGTGTGACTTATTTCACTTAGAATCGTCGTACCTAAATCCACTCATCTTGCTTCTACTAGCCTTATGACATTGATTTCATGTCTGAGTGATATTCCTTTGTACATAAGGACCACAACTTCTTTATCCATTTTTCTCTTTCCTGGGATATTTAAGGTGTCATGAAGTGGAGGTTCTTGTCAAAATAGCAGCCCTAAACATTGGGGTGCCTGTGTCTTGCTGATTTTTAGTTTTCCCAATTTATACGCCCATGAGTGGACGTGCCCTATGCTCCCTAAGCTGTGTTTTTTCGATGTTTCAGGACACACCGTACACTTCTCCAGTGTGGCTTTTGGCAATTTACATCCCGCCCATCAGCGTAGCAAGGCTGCCATTTCTCCATGGCCTGTACTGCATTTCTGGTTTTGACACTTTTTGCAGCATGGCCCTTTTGACCGATGGGAAGCGAGACTTCTTTGTAGCGCTGATTTGACTTTCCAGGTTGCTTGGTTGGCCAAAAAGGGCGTATGCGTTTTTTCCTGAATATATTCAGGAAAAAACGCATACGCCCTTTTTGGCCAAGGGCATCATTGTCGACGTTTTGCCGCTTTTCATGTGCTTTAAAGGCGATTCGAATCTACCTCCTGAAATCTGTTTCCTGCAATTCTGCCTTGCTTTCAAATCCTCTTCGTTGCCTTCCCTCAATATATCTGTGGATGAGAGTTATCATTTATAACTCTGCGGGTTTGTGAATTGCAGTGTCCCTGAGCTCCATTTTTCAACTCGCTTTTTTGGGAGCTGGCCGCAAAAGCGCGGGATTGCCTCAGGCCCTATTCTGGTTCCTGGCGGCAGGCTGAGCCTGTGGTTAATTCTTCTTCCTGATGGGAAAATAGAGTGACCTGTGCCTGTCCCAACACCTAGATCTAGTCTGTCATTGGTTGCCCCTCTTCCCGTTCATCCTCAGGACAAATTGCAACCTGTAGGGAACAGGAGCTTAAAGGTGCTGATTCTCCAAGTAGGGAGATTGCTAGTAAAGTAGCTGGAAAGGCGAACCCGAGCACAAGGAGATGAGAAATTGGGTGCGTTTTAGAAACCTTTCAAAATCACACGGTGTACCATCTTCTGGGTTTCTCATGCATGTTTTCGATGTAGGAAGATGCCCTTGAACCTGGAGATTTGGGACCCATGGGATGGGTACCACGCAGTACTACTTTAAAGGGTCTGAGTTTGCTCACCCAACCTCACCCAACCTCTCAGCCCCAAGAGTGTCCACCCTTATGTCTCATCCAGGTGTGGGTCTAGATATGGTCAATCCAGGTTGCATCACAGCTCCTGAACGAATTTTTTAAGAATTTCTCTCTCTTTCACTGTCTTTGTTTTACAGGTTTTTAAAAGTAATTTATTTTTATAATGGGGTTTAGCTGCTTTTCACGGCTGTGTTTATGCAGCTTTACACCCACTTGACACACTTCCAGAGAGATATCAATACATAGGTTTTACGATTCTTACTAGTCACATATATTCTTGTGCGGTGAATAGGGGTTGTTGAGTCCAGTTCACTGAGCAAGGAGTAGGTCTTGTCTATTACATATTGGGTGTATGGAACAGTATCTGAGCGAATTTGAAACCCTTGTTTTATGCATCACCCCACCTCACCTTTCCCGTTAAGCAGCCATAGTGTGTTTTCTAAACGTGTGACTCTGTTCTGTTTTGTAATTCAGTTCAGGTGTAGCGGTTTTTACATTCCCTCTATAAGTGATAGCTTATGATAAGTGTCTTTTTCTGTGTCACTTATTTCACTTAGAATCGTCGTACCTAAATCCACTCATCTTGCTTCTACTAGCCTTATGACATTGATTTCATGTCTGAGTGATATTCCTTTGTACATAAGGACCACAACTTCTTTATCCATTTTTCTCTTTCCTGGGATATTTAAGGTGTCATGAAGTGGAGGTTCTTGTCAAAATAGCAGCCCTAAACATTGGGGTGCCTGTGTCTTGCTGATTTTTAGTTTTCCCAATTTATACGCCCATGAGTGGACGTGCCCTATGCTCCCTAAGCTGTGTTTTTTCGATGTTTCAGGACACACCGTACACTTCTCCAGTGTGGCTTTTGGCAATTTACATCCCGCCCATCAGCGTAGCAAGGCTGCCATTTCTCCATGGCCTGTACTGCATTTCTGGTTTTGACACTTTTTGCAGCATGGCCCTTTTGACCGATGGGAAGCGAGACTTCTTTGTAGCGCTGATTTGACTTTCCAGGTTGCTTGGTTGGCCAAAAAGGGCGTATGCGTTTTTTCCTGAATATATTCAGGAAAAAACGCATACGCCCTTTTTGGCCAAGGGCATCATTGTCGACGTTTTGCCGCTTTTCATGTGCTTTAAAGGCGATTCGAATCTACCTCCTGAAATCTCTTTCCTGCAATTCTGCCTTGCTTTCAAATCCTCTTCGTTGCCTTCCCTCAATATATCTGTGCATGAGAGTTATCATTTATAACTCTGCGGGTTTGTGAATTGCAGTGTCCCTGAGCTCCATTTTTCAACTCGCTTTTTTGGGAGCTGGCCGCAAAAGCGCGGGATTGCCTCAGGCCCTATCTGGTTCCTGGCGGCAGGCTGAGCCTGTGGTTAATTCTTCTTCCTGATGGGAAAATAGAGTGACCTGTGCCTGTCCCAACACCTAGATCTAGTCTGTCATTGGTTGCCCCTCTTCCCGTTCATCCTCAGGACAAATTGCAACCTGTAGGGAACAGGAGCTTAAAGGTGCTGATTCTCCAAGTAGGGAGATTGCTAGTAAAGTAGCTGGAAAGGCGAACCCGAGCACAAGGAGATGAGAAATTGGGTGCGTTTTAGAAACCTTTCAAAATCACACGGTGTACCATCTTCTGGGTTTCTCATGCATGTTTTCGATGTAGGAAGATGCCCTTGAACCTGGAGATTTGGGACCCATGGGATGGGTACCACGCAGTACTACTTTAAAGGGTCTGAGTTTGCTCACCCAACCTCACCCAACCTCTCAGCCCCAAGAGTGTCCACCCTTATGTCTCATCCAGGTGTGGGTCTAGATATGGTCAATCCAGGTTGCATCACAGCTCCTGAACGAATTTTTTAAGAATTTCTCTCTCTTTCACTGTCTTTGTTTTACAGGTTTTTAAAAGTAATTTATTTTTATAATGGGGTTTAGCTGCTTTTCACGGCTGTGTTTATGCAGCTTTACACCCACTTGACACACTTCCAGAGAGATATCAATACATAGGTTTTACGATTCTTACTAGTCACATATATTCTTGTGCGGTGAATAGGGGTTGTTGAGTCCAGTTCACTGAGCAAGGAGTAGGTCTTGTCTATTACATATTGGGTGTATGGAACAGTATCTGAGCGAATTTGAAACCCTTGTTTTATGCATCACCCCACCTCACCTTTCCCGTTAAGCAGCCATAGTGTGTTTTCTAAACGTGTGACTCTGTTCTGTTTTGTAATTCAGTTCAGGTGTAGCGGTTTTTACATTCCCTCTATAAGTGATAGCTTATGATAAGTGTCTTTTTCTGTGTCACTTATTTCACTTAGAATCGTCGTACCTAAATCCACTCATCTTGCTTCTACTAGCCTTATGACATTGATTTCATGTCTGAGTGATATTCCTTTGTACATAAGGACCACAACTTCTTTATTCATTTTTCTCTTTCCTGGGATATTTAAGGTGTCATGAAGTGGAGTTTCTTGTCAAAATAGCAGCCCTAAACATTGGGGTGCCTGTGTCTTGCTGATTTTTAGTTTTCCCAATTTATACGCCCATGAGTGGACGTGCCCTATGCTCCCTAAGCTGTGTTTTTTCGATGTTTCAGGACACACCGTACACTTCTCCAGTGTGGCTTTTGGCAATTTACATCCCGCCCATCAGCGTAGCAAGGCTGCCATTTCTCCATGGCCTGTACTGCATTTCTGGTTTTGACACTTTTTGCAGCATGGCCCTTTTGACCGATGGGAAGCGAGACTTCTTTGTAGCGCTGATTTGACTTTCCAGGTTGCTTGGTTGGCCAAAAAGGGCGTATGCGTTTTTTCCTGAATATATTCAGGAAAAAACGCATACGCCCTTTTTGGCCAAGGGCATCATTGTCGACGTTTTGCCGCTTTTCATGTGCTTTAAAGGCGATTCGAATCTACCTCCTGAAATCTCTTTCCTGCAATTCTGCCTTGCTTTCAAATCCTCTTCGTTGCCTTCCCTCAATATATCTGTGCATGAGAGTTATCATTTATAACTCTGCGGGTTTGTGAATTGCAGTGTCCCTGAGCTCCATTTTTCAACTCGCTTTTTTGGGAGCTGGCCGCAAAAGCGCGGGATTGCCTCAGGCCCTATTCTGGTTCCTGGCGGCAGGCTGAGCCTGTGGTTAATTCTTCTTCCTGATGGGAAAATAGAGTGACCTGTGCCTGTCCCAACACCTAGATCTAGTCTGTCATTGGTTGCCCCTCTTCCCGTTCATCCTCAGGACAAATTGCAACCTGTAGGGAACAGGAGCTTAAAGGTGCTGATTCTCCAAGTAGGGAGATTGCTAGTAAAGTAGCTGGAAAGGCGAACCCGAGCACAAGGAGATGAGAAATTGGGTGCGTTTTAGAAACCTTTCAAAATCACACGGTGTACCATCTTCTGGGTTTCTCATGCATGTTTTCGATGTAGGAAGATGCCCTTGAACCTGGAGATTTGGGACCCATGGGATGGGTACCACGCAGTACTACTTTAAAGGGTCTGAGTTTGCTCACCCAACCTCACCCAACCTCTCAGCCCCAAGAGTGTCCACCCTTATGTCTCATCCAGGTGTGGGTCTAGATATGGTCAATCCAGGTTGCATCACAGCTCCTGAACGAATTTTTTAAGAATTTCTCTCTCTTTCACTGTCTTTGTTTTACAGGTTTTTAAAAGTAATTTATTTTTATAATGGGGTTTAGCTGCTTTTCACGGCTGTGTTTATGCAGCTTTACACCCACTTGACACACTTCCAGAGAGATATCAATACATAGGTTTTACGATTCTTACTAGTCACATATATTCTTGTGCGGTGAATAGGGGTTGTTGAGTCCAGTTCACTGAGCAAGGAGTAGGTCTTGTCTATTACATATTGGGTGTATGGAACAGTATCTGAGCGAATTTGAAACCCTTGTTTTATGCATCACCCCACCTCACCTTTCCCGTTAAGCAGCCATAGTGTGTTTTCTAAACGTGTGACTCTGTTCTGTTTTGTAATTCAGTTCAGGTGTAGCGGTTTTTACATTCCCTCTATAAGTGATAGCTTATGATAAGTGTCTTTTTCTGTGTCACTTATTTCACTTAGAATCGTCGTACCTAAATCCACTCATCTTGCTTCTACTAGCCTTATGACATTGATTTCATGTCTGAGTGATATTCCTTTGTACATAAGGACCACAACTTCTTTATCCATTTTTCTCTTTCCTGGGATATTTAAGGTGTCATGAAGTGGAGGTTCTTGTCAAAATAGCAGCCCTAAACATTGGGGTGCCTGTGTCTTGCTGATTTTTAGTTTTCCCAATTTATACGCCCATGAGTGGACGTGCCCTATGCTCCCTAAGCTGTGTTTTTTCGATGTTTCAGGACACACCGTACACTTCTCCAGTGTGGCTTTTGGCAATTTACATCCCGCCCATCAGCGTAGCAAGGCTGCCATTTCTCCATGGCCTGTACTGCATTTCTGGTTTTGACACTTTTTGCAGCATGGCCCTTTTGACCGATGGGAAGCGAGACTTCTTTGTAGCGCTGATTTGACTTTCCAGGTTGCTTGGTTGGCCAAAAAGGGCGTATGCGTTTTTTCCTGAATATATTCAGGAAAAAACGCATACGCCCTTTTTGGCCAAGGGCATCATTGTCGACGTTTTGCCGCTTTTCATGTGCTTTAAAGGCGATTCGAATCTACCTCCTGAAATCTGTTTCCTGCAATTCTGCCTTGCTTTCAAATCCTCTTCGTTGCCTTCCCTCAATATATCTGTGGATGAGAGTTATCATTTATAACTCTGCGGGTTTGTGAATTGCAGTGTCCCTGAGCTCCATTTTTCAACTCGCTTTTTTGGGAGCTGGCCGCAAAAGCGCGGGATTGCCTCAGGCCCTATTCTGGTTCCTGGCGGCAGGCTGAGCCTGTGGTTAATTCTTCTTCCTGATGGGAAAATAGAGTGACCTGTGCCTGTCCCAACACCTAGATCTAGTCTCTCATTGGTTGCCCCTCTTCCCGTTCATCCTCAGGACAAATTGCAACCTGTAGGGAACAGGAGCTTAAAGGTGCTGATTCTCCAAGTAGGGAGATTGCTAGTAAAGTAGCTGGAAAGGCGAACCCGAGCACAAGGAGATGAGAAATTGGGTGCGTTTTAGAAACCTTTCAAAATCACACGGTGTACCATCTTCTGGGTTTCTCATGCATGTTTTCGATGTAGGAAGATGCCCTTGAACCTGGAGATTTGGGACCCATGGGATGGGTACCACGCAGTACTACTTTAAAGGGTCTGAGTTTGCTCACCCAACCTCACCCAACCTCTCAGCCCCAAGAGTGTCCACCCTTATGTCTCATCCAGGTGTGGGTCTAGATATGGTCAATCCAGGTTGCATCACAGCTCCTGAACGAATTTTTTAAGAATTTCTCTCTCTTTCACTGTCTTTGTTTTACAGGTTTTTAAAAGTAATTTATTTTTATAATGGGGTTTAGCTGCTTTTCACGGCTGTGTTTATGCAGCTTTACACCCACTTGACACACTTCCAGAGAGATATCAATACATAGGTTTTACGATTCTTACTAGTCACATATATTCTTGTGCGGTGAATAGGGGTTGTTGAGTCCAGTTCACTGAGCAAGGAGTAGGTCTTGTCTATTACATATTGGGTGTATGGAACAGTATCTGAGCGAATTTGAAACCCTTGTTTTATGCATCACCCCACCTCACCTTTCCCGTTAAGCAGCCATAGTGTGTTTTCTAAACGTGTGACTCTGTTCTGTTTTGTAATTCAGTTCAGGTGTAGCGGTTTTTACATTCCCTCTATAAGTGATAGCTTATGATAAGTGTCTTTTTCTGTGTGACTTATTTCACTTAGAATCGTCGTACCTAAATCCACTCATCTTGCTTCTACTAGCCTTATGACATTGATTTCATGTCTGAGTGATATTCCTTTGTACATAAGGACCACAACTTCTTTATCCATTTTTCTCTTTCCTGGGATATTTAAGGTGTCATGAAGTGGAGGTTCTTGTCAAAATAGCAGCCCTAAACATTGGGGTGCCTGTGTCTTGCTGATTTTTAGTTTTCCCAATTTATACGCCCATGAGTGGACGTGCCCTATGCTCCCTAAGCTGTGTTTTTTCGATGTTTCAGGACACACCGTACACTTCTCCAGTGTGGCTTTTGGCAATTTACATCCCGCCCATCAGCGTAGCAAGGCTGCCATTTCTCCATGGCCTGTACTGCATTTCTGGTTTTGACACTTTTTGCAGCATGGCCCTTTTGACCGATGGGAAGCGAGACTTCTTTGTAGCGCTGATTTGACTTTCCAGGTTGCTTGGTTGGCCAAAAAGGGCGTATGCGTTTTTTCCTGAATATATTCAGGAAAAAACGCATACGCCCTTTTTGGCCAAGGGCATCATTGTCGACGTTTTGCCGCTTTTCATGTGCTTTAAAGGCGATTCGAATCTACCTCCTGAAATCTGTTTCCTGCAATTCTGCCTTGCTTTCAAATCCTCTTCGTTGCCTTCCCTCAATATATCTGTGGATGAGAGTTATCATTTATAACTCTGCGGGTTTGTGAATTGCAGTGTCCCTGAGCTCCATTTTTCAACTCGCTTTTTTGGGAGCTGGCCGCAAAAGCGCGGGATTGCCTCAGGCCCTATTCTGGTTCCTGGCGGCAGGCTGAGCCTGTGGTTAATTCTTCTTCCTGATGGGAAAATAGAGTGACCTGTGCCTGTCCCAACACCTAGATCTAGTCTCTCATTGGTTGCCCCTCTTCCCGTTCATCCTCAG
The DNA here is from genome assembly GCF_028021215.1 of Eschrichtius robustus. Lineage (NCBI taxonomy): Eukaryota > Metazoa > Chordata > Mammalia > Artiodactyla > Eschrichtiidae > Eschrichtius > Eschrichtius robustus. The sequence continues at coordinate 4,717,544 of NW_027175257.1, forward strand.
GACAAATTGCAACCTGTAGGGAACAGGAGCTTAAAGGTGCTGATTCTCCAAGTAGGGAGATTGCTAGTAAAGTAGCTGGAAAGGCGAACCCGAGCACAAGGAGATGAGAAATTGGGTGCGTTTTAGAAACCTTTCAAAATCACACGGTGTACCATCTTCTGGGTTTCTCATGCATGTTTTCGATGTAGGAAGATGCCCTTGAACCTGGAGATTTGGGACCCATGGGATGGGTACCACGCAGTACTACTTTAAAGGGTCTGAGTTTGCTCACCCAACCTCACCCAACCTCTCAGCCCCAAGAGTGTCCACCCTTATGTCTCATCCAGGTGTGGGTCTAGATATGGTCAATCCAGGTTGCATCACAGCTCCTGAACGAATTTTTTAAGAATTTCTCTCTCTTTCACTGTCTTTGTTTTACAGGTTTTTAAAAGTAATTTATTTTTATAATGGGGTTTAGCTGCTTTTCACGGCTGTGTTTATGCAGCTTTACACCCACTTGACACACTTCCAGAGAGATATCAATACATAGGTTTTACGATTCTTACTAGTCACATATATTCTTGTGCGGTGAATAGGGGTTGTTGAGTCCAGTTCACTGAGCAAGGAGTAGGTCTTGTCTATTACATATTGGGTGTATGGAACAGTATCTGAGCGAATTTGAAACCCTTGTTTTATGCATCACCCCACCTCACCTTTCCCGTTAAGCAGCCATAGTGTGTTTTCTAAACGTGTGACTCTGTTCTGTTTTGTAATTCAGTTCAGGTGTAGCGGTTTTTACATTCCCTCTATAAGTGATAGCTTATGATAAGTGTCTTTTTCTGTGTCACTTATTTCACTTAGAATCGTCGTACCTAAATCCACTCATCTTGCTTCTACTAGCCTTATGACATTGATTTCATGTCTGAGTGATATTCCTTTGTACATAAGGACCACAACTTCTTTATCCATTTTTCTCTTTCCTGGGATATTTAAGGTGTCATGAAGTGGAGTTTCTTGTCAAAATAGCAGCCCTAAACATTGGGGTGCCTGTGTCTTGCTGATTTTTAGTTTTCCCAATTTATACGCCCATGAGTGGACGTGCCCTATGCTCCCTAAGCTGTGTTTTTTCGATGTTTCAGGACACACCGTACACTTCTCCAGTGTGGCTTTTGGCAATTTACATCCCGCCCATCAGCGTAGCAAGGCTGCCATTTCTCCATGGCCTGTACTGCATTTCTGGTTTTGACACTTTTTGCAGCATGGCCCTTTTGACCGATGGGAAGCGAGACTTCTTTGTAGCGCTGATTTGACTTTCCAGGTTGCTTGGTTGGCCAAAAAGGGCGTATGCGTTTTTTCCTGAATATATTCAGGAAAAAACGCATACGCCCTTTTTGGCCAAGGGCATCATTGTCGACGTTTTGCCGCTTTTCATGTGCTTTAAAGGCGATTCGAATCTACCTCCTGAAATCTCTTTCCTGCAATTCTGCCTTGCTTTCAAATCCTCTTCGTTGCCTTCCCTCAATATATCTGTGCATGAGAGTTATCATTTATAACTCTGCGGGTTTGTGAATTGCAGTGTCCCTGAGCTCCATTTTTCAACTCGCTTTTTTGGGAGCTGGCCGCAAAAGCGCGGGATTGCCTCAGGCCCTATTCTGGTTCCTGGCGGCAGGCTGAGCCTGTGGTTAATTCTTCTTCCTGATGGGAAAATAGAGTGACCTGTGCCTGTCCCAACACCTAGATCTAGTCTGTCATTGGTTGCCCCTCTTCCCGTTCATCCTCAGGACAAATTGCAACCTGTAGGGAACAGGAGCTTAAAGGTGCTGATTCTCCAAGTAGGGAGATTGCTAGTAAAGTAGCTGGAAAGGCGAACCCGAGCACAAGGAGATGAGAAATTGGGTGCGTTTTAGAAACCTTTCAAAATCACACGGTGTACCATCTTCTGGGTTTCTCATGCATGTTTTCGATGTAGGAAGATGCCCTTGAACCTGGAGATTTGGGACCCATGGGATGGGTACCACGCAGTACTACTTTAAAGGGTCTGAGTTTGCTCACCCAACCTCACCCAACCTCTCAGCCCCAAGAGTGTCCACCCTTATGTCTCATCCAGGTGTGGGTCTAGATATGGTCAATCCAGGTTGCATCACAGCTCCTGAACGAATTTTTTAAGAATTTCTCTCTCTTTCACTGTCTTTGTTTTACAGGTTTTTAAAAGTAATTTATTTTTATAATGGGGTTTAGCTGCTTTTCACGGCTGTGTTTATGCAGCTTTACACCCACTTGACACACTTCCAGAGAGATATCAATACATAGGTTTTACGATTCTTACTAGTCACATATATTCTTGTGCGGTGAATAGGGGTTGTTGAGTCCAGTTCACTGAGCAAGGAGTAGGTCTTGTCTATTACATATTGGGTGTATGGAACAGTATCTGAGCGAATTTGAAACCCTTGTTTTATGCATCACCCCACCTCACCTTTCCCGTTAAGCAGCCATAGTGTGTTTTCTAAACGTGTGACTCTGTTCTGTTTTGTAATTCAGTTCAGGTGTAGCGGTTTTTACATTCCCTCTATAAGTGATAGCTTATGATAAGTGTCTTTTTCTGTGTCACTTATTTCACTTAGAATCGTCGTACCTAAATCCACTCATCTTGCTTCTACTAGCCTTATGACATTGATTTCATGTCTGAGTGATATTCCTTTGTACATAAGGACCACAACTTCTTTATCCATTTTTCTCTTTCCTGGGATATTTAAGGTGTCATGAAGTGGAGGTTCTTGTCAAAATAGCAGCCCTAAACATTGGGGTGCCTGTGTCTTGCTGATTTTTAGTTTTCCCAATTTATACGCCCATGAGTGGACGTGCCCTATGCTCCCTAAGCTGTGTTTTTTCGATGTTTCAGGACACACCGTACACTTCTCCAGTGTGGCTTTTGGCAATTTACATCCCGCCCATCAGCGTAGCAAGGCTGCCATTTCTCCATGGCCTGTACTGCATTTCTGGTTTTGACACTTTTTGCAGCATGGCCCTTTTGACCGATGGGAAGCGAGACTTCTTTGTAGCGCTGATTTGACTTTCCAGGTTGCTTGGTTGGCCAAAAAGGGCGTATGCGTTTTTTCCTGAATATATTCAGGAAAAAACGCATACGCCCTTTTTGGCCAAGGGCATCATTGTCGACGTTTTGCCGCTTTTCATGTGCTTTAAAGGCGATTCGAATCTACCTCCTGAAATCTGTTTCCTGCAATTCTGCCTTGCTTTCAAATCCTCTTCGTTGCCTTCCCTCAATATATCTGTGGATGAGAGTTATCATTTATAACTCTGCGGGTTTGTGAATTGCAGTGTCCCTGAGCTCCATTTTTCAACTCGCTTTTTTGGGAGCTGGCCGCAAAAGCGCGGGATTGCCTCAGGCCCTATTCTGGTTCCTGGCGGCAGGCTGAGCCTGTGGTTAATTCTTCTTCCTGATGGGAAAATAGAGTGACCTGTGCCTGTCCCAACACCTAGATCTAGTCTCTCATTGGTTGCCCCTCTTCCCGTTCATCCTCAGGACAAATTGCAACCTGTAGGGAACAGGAGCTTAAAGGTGCTGATTCTCCAAGTAGGGAGATTGCTAGTAAAGTAGCTGGAAAGGCGAACCCGAGCACAAGGAGATGAGAAATTGGGTGCGTTTTAGAAACCTTTCAAAATCACACGGTGTACCATCTTCTGGGTTTCTCATGCATGTTTTCGATGTAGGAAGATGCCCTTGAACCTGGAGATTTGGGACCCATGGGATGGGTACCACGCAGTACTACTTTAAAGGGTCTGAGTTTGCTCACCCAACCTCACCCAACCTCTCAGCCCCAAGAGTGTCCACCCTTATGTCTCATCCAGGTGTGGGTCTAGATATGGTCAATCCAGGTTGCATCACAGCTCCTGAACGAATTTTTTAAGAATTTCTCTCTCTTTCACTGTCTTTGTTTTACAGGTTTTTAAAAGTAATTTATTTTTATAATGGGGTTTAGCTGCTTTTCACGGCTGTGTTTATGCAGCTTTACACCCACTTGACACACTTCCAGAGAGATATCAATACATAGGTTTTACGATTCTTACTAGTCACATATATTCTTGTGCGGTGAATAGGGGTTGTTGAGTCCAGTTCACTGAGCAAGGAGTAGGTCTTGTCTATTACATATTGGGTGTATGGAACAGTATCTGAGCGAATTTGAAACCCTTGTTTTATGCATCACCCCACCTCACCTTTCCCGTTAAGCAGCCATAGTGTGTTTTCTAAACGTGTGACTCTGTTCTGTTTTGTAATTCAGTTCAGGTGTAGCGGTTTTTACATTCCCTCTATAAGTGATAGCTTATGATAAGTGTCTTTTTCTGTGTGACTTATTTCACTTAGAATCGTCGTACCTAAATCCACTCATCTTGCTTCTACTAGCCTTATGACATTGATTTCATGTCTGAGTGATATTCCTTTGTACATAAGGACCACAACTTCTTTATCCATTTTTCTCTTTCCTGGGATATTTAAGGTGTCATGAAGTGGAGGTTCTTGTCAAAATAGCAGCCCTAAACATTGGGGTGCCTGTGTCTTGCTGATTTTTAGTTTTCCCAATTTATACGCCCATGAGTGGACGTGCCCTATGCTCCCTAAGCTGTGTTTTTTCGATGTTTCAGGACACACCGTACACTTCTCCAGTGTGGCTTTTGGCAATTTACATCCCGCCCATCAGCGTAGCAAGGCTGCCATTTCTCCATGGCCTGTACTGCATTTCTGGTTTTGACACTTTTTGCAGCATGGCCCTTTTGACCGATGGGAAGCGAGACTTCTTTGTAGCGCTGATTTGACTTTCCAGGTTGCTTGGTTGGCCAAAAAGGGCGTATGCGTTTTTTCCTGAATATATTCAGGAAAAAACGCATACGCCCTTTTTGGCCAAGGGCATCATTGTCGACGTTTTGCCGCTTTTCATGTGCTTTAAAGGCGATTCGAATCTACCTCCTGAAATCTGTTTCCTGCAATTCTGCCTTGCTTTCAAATCCTCTTCGTTGCCTTCCCTCAATATATCTGTGCATGAGAGTTATCATTTATAACTCTGCGGGTTTGTGAATTGCAGTGTCCCTGAGCTCCATTTTTCAACTCGCTTTTTTGGGAGCTGGCCGCAAAAGCGCGGGATTGCCTCAGGCCCTATTCTGGTTCCTGGCGGCAGGCTGAGCCTGTGGTTAATTCTTCTTCCTGATGGGAAAATAGAGTGACCTGTGCCTGTCCCAACACCTAGATCTAGTCTGTCATTGGTTGCCCCTCTTCCCGTTCATCCTCAGGACAAATTGCAACCTGTAGGGAACAGGAGCTTAAAGGTGCTGATTCTCCAAGTAGGGAGATTGCTAGTAAAGTAGCTGGAAAGGCGAACCCGAGCACAAGGAGATGAGAAATTGGGTGCGTTTTAGAAACCTTTCAAAATCACACGGTGTACCATCTTCTGGGTTTCTCATGCATGTTTTCGATGTAGGAAGATGCCCTTGAACCTGGAGATTTGGGACCCATGGGATGGGTACCACGCAGTACTACTTTAAAGGGTCTGAGTTTGCTCACCCAACCTCACCCAACCTCTCAGCCCCAAGAGTGTCCACCCTTATGTCTCATCCAGGTGTGGGTCTAGATATGGTCAATCCAGGTTGCATCACAGCTCCTGAACGAATTTTTTAAGAATTTCTCTCTCTTTCACTGTCTTTGTTTTACAGGTTTTTAAAAGTAATTTATTTTTATAATGGGGTTTAGCTGCTTTTCACGGCTGTGTTTATGCAGCTTTACACCCACTTGACACACTTCCAGAGAGATATCAATACATAGGTTTTACGATTCTTACTAGTCACATATATTCTTGTGCGGTGAATAGGGGTTGTTGAGTCCAGTTCACTGAGCAAGGAGTAGGTCTTGTCTATTACATATTGGGTGTATGGAACAGTATCTGAGCGAATTTGAAACCCTTGTTTTATGCATCACCCCACCTCACCTTTCCCGTTAAGCAGCCATAGTGTGTTTTCTAAACGTGTGACTCTGTTCTGTTTTGTAATTCAGTTCAGGTGTAGCGGTTTTTACATTCCCTCTATAAGTGATAGCTTATGATAAGTGTCTTTTTCTGTGTCACTTATTTCACTTAGAATCGTCGTACCTAAATCCACTCATCTTGCTTCTACTAGCCTTATGACATTGATTTCATGTCTGAGTGATATTCCTTTGTACATAAGGACCACAACTTCTTTATCCATTTTTCTCTTTCCTGGGATATTTAAGGTGTCATGAAGTGGAGGTTCTTGTCAAAATAGCAGCCCTAAACATTGGGGTGCCTGTGTCTTGCTGATTTTTAGTTTTCCCAATTTATACGCCCATGAGTGGACGTGCCCTATGCTCCCTAAGCTGTGTTTTTTCGATGTTTCAGGACACACCGTACACTTCTCCAGTGTGGCTTTTGGCAATTTACATCCCGCCCATCAGCGTAGCAAGGCTGCCATTTCTCCATGGCCTGTACTGCATTTCTGGTTTTGACACTTTTTGCAGCATGGCCCTTTTGACCGATGGGAAGCGAGACTTCTTTGTAGCGCTGATTTGACTTTCCAGGTTGCTTGGTTGGCCAAAAAGGGCGTATGCGTTTTTTCCTGAATATATTCAGGAAAAAACGCATACGCCCTTTTTGGCCAAGGGCATCATTGTCGACGTTTTGCCGCTTTTCATGTGCTTTAAAGGCGATTCGAATCTACCTCCTGAAATCTCTTTCCTGCAATTCTGCCTTGCTTTCAAATCCTCTTCGTTGCCTTCCCTCAATATATCTGTGCATGAGAGTTATCATTTATAACTCTGCGGGTTTGTGAATTGCAGTGTCCCTGAGCTCCATTTTTCAACTCGCTTTTTTGGGAGCTGGCCGCAAAAGCGCGGGATTGCCTCAGGCCCTATCTGGTTCCTGGCGGCAGGCTGAGCCTGTGGTTAATTCTTCTTCCTGATGGGAAAATAGAGTGACCTGTGCCTGTCCCAACACCTAGATCTAGTCTGTCATTGGTTGCCCCTCTTCCCGTTCATCCTCAGGACAAATTGCAACCTGTAGGGAACAGGAGCTTAAAGGTGCTGATTCTCCAAGTAGGGAGATTGCTAGTAAAGTAGCTGGAAAGGCGAACCCGAGCACAAGGAGATGAGAAATTGGGTGCGTTTTAGAAACCTTTCAAAATCACACGGTGTACCATCTTCTGGGTTTCTCATGCATGTTTTCGATGTAGGAAGATGCCCTTGAACCTGGAGATTTGGGACCCATGGGATGGGTACCACGCAGTACTACTTTAAAGGGTCTGAGTTTGCTCACCCAACCTCACCCAACCTCTCAGCCCCAAGAGTGTCCACCCTTATGTCTCATCCAGGTGTGGGTCTAGATATGGTCAATCCAGGTTGCATCACAGCTCCTGAACGAATTTTTTAAGAATTTCTCTCTCTTTCACTGTCTTTGTTTTACAGGTTTTTAAAAGTAATTTATTTTTATAATGGGGTTTAGCTGCTTTTCACGGCTGTGTTTATGCAGCTTTACACCCACTTGACACACTTCCAGAGAGATATCAATACATAGGTTTTACGATTCTTACTAGTCACATATATTCTTGTGCGGTGAATAGGGGTTGTTGAGTCCAGTTCACTGAGCAAGGAGTAGGTCTTGTCTATTACATATTGGGTGTATGGAACAGTATCTGAGCGAATTTGAAACCCTTGTTTTATGCATCACCCCACCTCACCTTTCCCGTTAAGCAGCCATAGTGTGTTTTCTAAACGTGTGACTCTGTTCTGTTTTGTAATTCAGTTCAGGTGTAGCGGTTTTTACATTCCCTCTATAAGTGATAGCTTATGATAAGTGTCTTTTTCTGTGTCACTTATTTCACTTAGAATCGTCGTACCTAAATCCACTCATCTTGCTTCTACTAGCCTTATGACATTGATTTCATGTCTGAGTGATATTCCTTTGTACATAAGGACCACAACTTCTTTATCCATTTTTCTCTTTCCTGGGATATTTAAGGTGTCATGAAGTGGAGGTTCTTGTCAAAATAGCAGCCCTAAACATTGGGGTGCCTGTGTCTTGCTGATTTTTAGTTTTCCCAATTTATACGCCCATGAGTGGACGTGCCCTATGCTCCCTAAGCTGTGTTTTTTCGATGTTTCAGGACACACCGTACACTTCTCCAGTGTGGCTTTTGGCAATTTACATCCCGCCCATCAGCGTAGCAAGGCTGCCATTTCTCCATGGCCTGTACTGCATTTCTGGTTTTGACACTTTTTGCAGCATGGCCCTTTTGACCGATGGGAAGCGAGACTTCTTTGTAGCGCTGATTTGACTTTCCAGGTTGCTTGGTTGGCCAAAAAGGGCGTATGCGTTTTTTCCTGAATATATTCAGGAAAAAACGCATACGCCCTTTTTGGCCAAGGGCATCATTGTCGACGTTTTGCCGCTTTTCATGTGCTTTAAAGGCGATTCGAATCTACCTCCTGAAATCTGTTTCCTGCAATTCTGCCTTGCTTTCAAATCCTCTTCGTTGCCTTCCCTCAATATATCTGTGGATGAGAGTTATCATTTATAACTCTGCGGGTTTGTGAATTGCAGTGTCCCTGAGCTCCATTTTTCAACTCGCTTTTTTGGGAGCTGGCCGCAAAAGCGCGGGATTGCCTCAGGCCCTATTCTGGTTCCTGGCGGCAGGCTGAGCCTGTGGTTAATTCTTCTTCCTGATGGGAAAATAGAGTGACCTGTGCCTGTCCCAACACCTAGATCTAGTCTCTCATTGGTTGCCCCTCTTCCCGTTCATCCTCAGGACAAATTGCAACCTGTAGGGAACAGGAGCTTAAAGGTGCTGATTCTCCAAGTAGGGAGATTGCTAGTAAAGTAGCTGGAAAGGCGAACCCGAGCACAAGGAGATGAGAAATTGGGTGCGTTTTAGAAACCTTTCAAAATCACACGGTGTACCATCTTCTGGGTTTCTCATGCATGTTTTCGATGTAGGAAGATGCCCTTGAACCTGGAGATTTGGGACCCATGGGATGGGTACCACGCAGTACTACTTTAAAGGGTCTGAGTTTGCTCACCCAACCTCACCCAACCTCTCAGCCCCAAGAGTGTCCACCCTTATCTCTCAACCAGGTGTGGGTCTAGATATGGTCAATCCAGGTTGCATCACAGCTCCTGAACGAATTTTTTAAGAATTTCTCTCTCTTTCACTGTCTTTGTTTTACAGGTTTTTAAAAGTAATTTATTTTTATAATGGGGTTTAGCTGCTTTTCACGGCTGTGTTTATGCAGCTTTACACCCACTTGACACACTTCCAGAGAGATATCAATACATAGGTTTTACGATTCTTACTAGTCACATATATTCTTGTGCGGTGAATAGGGGTTGTTGAGTCCAGTTCACTGAGCAAGGAGTAGGTCTTGTCTATTACATATTGGGTGTATGGAACAGTATCTGAGCGAATTTGAAACCCTTGTTTTATGCATCACCCCACCTCACCTTTCCCGTTAAGCAGCCATAGTGTGTTTTCTAAACGTGTGACTCTGTTCTGTTTTGTAATTCAGTTCAGGTGTAGCGGTTTTTACATTCCCTCTATAAGTGATAGCTTATGATAAGTGTCTTTTTCTGTGTCACTTATTTCACTTAGAATCGTCGTACCTAAATCCACTCATCTTGCTTCTACTAGCCTTATGACATTGATTTCATGTCTGAGTGATATTCCTTTGTACATAAGGACCACAACTTCTTTATCCATTTTTCTCTTTCCTGGGATATTTAAGGTGTCATGAAGTGGAGGTTCTTGTCAAAATAGCAGCCCTAAACATTGGGGTGCCTGTGTCTTGCTGATTTTTAGTTTTCCCAATTTATACGCCCATGAGTGGACGTGCCCTATGCTCCCTAAGCTGTGTTTTTTCGATGTTTCAGGACACACCGTACACTTCTCCAGTGTGGCTTTTGGCAATTTACATCCCGCCCATCAGCGTAGCAAGGCTGCCATTTCTCCATGGCCTGTACTGCATTTCTGGTTTTGACACTTTTTGCAGCATGGCCCTTTTGACCGATGGGAAGCGAGACTTCTTTGTAGCGCTGATTTGACTTTCCAGGTTGCTTGGTTGGCCAAAAAGGGCGTATGCGTTTTTTCCTGAATATATTCAGGAAAAAACGCATACGCCCTTTTTGGCCAAGGGCATCATTGTCGACGTTTTGCCGCTTTTCATGTGCTTTAAAGGCGATTCGAATCTACCTCCTGAAATCTCTTTCCTGCAATTCTGCCTTGCTTTCAAATCCTCTTCGTTGCCTTCCCTCAATATATCTGTGGATGAGAGTTATCATTTATAACTCTGCGGGTTTGTGAATTGCAGTGTCCCTGAGCTCCATTTTTCAACTCGCTTTTTTGGGAGCTGGCCGCAAAAGCGCGGGATTGCCTCAGGCCCTATTCTGGTTCCTGGCGGCAGGCTGAGCCTGTGGTTAATTCTTCTTCCTGATGGGAAAATAGAGTGACCTGTGCCTGTCCCAACACCTAGATCTAGTCTCTCATTGGTTGCCCCTCTTCCCGTTCATCCTCAGGACAAATTGCAACCTGTAGGGAACAGGAGCTTAAAGGTGCTGATTCTCCAAGTAGGGAGATTGCTAGTAAAGTAGCTGGAAAGGCGAACCCGAGCACAAGGAGATGAGAAATTGGGTGCGTTTTAGAAACCTTTCAAAATCACACGGTGTACCATCTTCTGGGTTTCTCATGCATGTTTTCGATGTAGGAAGATGCCCTTGAACCTGGAGATTTGGGACCCATGGGATGGGTACCACGCAGTACTACTTTAAAGGGTCTGAGTTTGCTCACCCAACCTCACCCAACCTCTCAGCCCCAAGAGTGTCCACCCTTATCTCTCAACCAGGTGTGGGTCTAGATATGGTCAATCCAGGTTGCATCACAGCTCCTGAACGAATTTTTTAAGAATTTCTCTCTCTTTCACTGTCTTTGTTTTACAGGTTTTTAAAAGTAATTTATTTTTATAATGGGGTTTAGCTGCTTTTCACGGCTGTGTTTATGCAGCTTTACACCCACTTGACACACTTCCAGAGAGATATCAATACATAGGTTTTACGATTCTTACTAGTCACATATATTCTTGTGCGGTGAATAGGGGTTGTTGAGTCCAGTTCACTGAGCAAGGAGTAGGTCTTGTCTATTACATATTGGGTGTATGGAACAGTATCTGAGCGAATTTGAAACCCTTGTTTTATGCATCACCCCACCTCACCTTTCCCGTTAAGCAGCCATAGTGTGTTTTCTAAACGTGTGACTCTGTTCTGTTTTGTAATTCAGTTCAGGTGTAGCGGTTTTTACATTCCCTCTATAAGTGATAGCTTATGATAAGTGTCTTTTTCTGTGTCACTTATTTCACTTAGAATCGTCGTACCTAAATCCACTCATCTTGCTTCTACTAGCCTTATGACATTGATTTCATGTCTGAGTGATATTCCTTTGTACATAAGGACCACAACTTCTTTATCCATTTTTCTCTTTCCTGGGATATTTAAGGTGTCATGAAGTGGAGGTTCTTGTCAAAATAGCAGCCCTAAACATTGGGGTGCCTGTGTCTTGCTGATTTTTAGTTTTCCCAATTTATACGCCCATGAGTGGACGTGCCCTATGCTCCCTAAGCTGTGTTTTTTCGATGTTTCAGGACACACCGTACACTTCTCCAGTGTGGCTTTTGGCAATTTACATCCCGCCCATCAGCGTAGCAAGGCTGCCATTTCTCCATGGCCTGTACTGCATTTCTGGTTTTGACACTTTTTGCAGCATGGCCCTTTTGACCGATGGGAAGCGAGACTTCTTTGTAGCGCTGATTTGACTTTCCAGGTTGCTTGGTTGGCCAAAAAGGGCGTATGCGTTTTTTCCTGAATATATTCAGGAAAAAACGCATACGCCCTTTTTGGCCAAGGGCATCATTGTCGACGTTTTGCCGCTTTTCATGTGCTTTAAAGGCGATTCGAATCTACCTCCTGAAATCTCTTTCCTGCAATTCTGCCTTGCTTTCAAATCCTCTTCGTTGCCTTCCCTCAATATATCTGTGGATGAGAGTTATCATTTATAACTCTGCGGGTTTGTGAATTGCAGTGTCCCTGAGCTCCATTTTTCAACTCGCTTTTTTGGGAGCTGGCCGCAAAAGCGCGGGATTGCCTCAGGCCCTATTCTGGTTCCTGGCGGCAGGCTGAGCCTGTGGTTAATTCTTCTTCCTGATGGGAAAATAGAGTGACCTGTGCCTGTCCCAACACCTAGATCTAGTCTCTCATTGGTTGCCCCTCTTCCCGTTCATCCTCAGGACAAATTGCAACCTGTAGGGAACAGGAGCTTAAAGGTGCTGATTCTCCAAGTAGGGAGATTGCTAGTAAAGTAGCTGGAAAGGCGAACCCGAGCACAAGGAGATGAGAAATTGGGTGCGTTTTAGAAACCTTTCAAAATCACACGGTGTACCATCTTCTGGGTTTCTCATGCATGTTTTCGATGTAGGAAGATGCCCTTGAACCTGGAGATTTGGGACCCATGGGATGGGTACCACGCAGTACTACTTTAAAGGGTCTGAGTTTGCTCACCCAACCTCACCCAACCTCTCAGCCCCAAGAGTGTCCACCCTTATGTCTCATCCAGGTGTGGGTCTAGATATGGTCAATCCAGGTTGCATCACAGCTCCTGAACGAATTTTTTAAGAATTTCTCTCTCTTTCACTGTCTTTGTTTTACAGGTTTTTAAAAGTAATTTATTTTTATAATGGGGTTTAGCTGCTTTTCACGGCTGTGTTTATGCAGCTTTACACCCACTTGACACACTTCCAGAGAGATATCAATACATAGGTTTTACGATTCTTACTAGTCACATATATTCTTGTGCGGTGAATAGGGGTTGTTGAGTCCAGTTCACTGAGCAAGGAGTAGGTCTTGTCTATTACATATTGGGTGTATGGAACAGTATCTGAGCGAATTTGAAACCCTTGTTTTATGCATCACCCCACCTCACCTTTCCCGTTAAGCAGCCATAGTGTGTTTTCTAAACGTGTGACTCTGTTCTGTTTTGTAATTCAGTTCAGGTGTAGCGGTTTTTACATTCCCTCTATAAGTGATAGCTTATGATAAGTGTCTTTTTCTGTGTCACTTATTTCACTTAGAATCGTCGTACCTAAATCCACTCATCTTGCTTCTACTAGCCTTATGACATTGATTTCATGTCTGAGTGATATACCTTTGTACATAAGGACCACAACTTCTTTATCCATTTTTCTCTTTCCTGGGATATTTAAGGTGTCATGAAGTGGAGGTTCTTGTCAAAATAGCAGCCCTAAACATTGGGGTGCCTGTGTCTTGCTGATTTTTAGTTTTCCCAATTTATACGCCCATGAGTGGACGTGCCCTATGCTCCCTAAGCTGTGTTTTTTCGATGTTTCAGGACACACCGTACACTTCTCCAGTGTGGCTTTTGGCAATTTACATCCCGCCCATCAGCGTAGCAAGGCTGCCATTTCTCCATGGCCTGTACTGCATTTCTGGTTTTGACACTTTTTGCAGCATGGCCCTTTTGACCGATGGGAAGCGAGACTTCTTTGTAGCGCTGATTTGACTTTCCAGGTTGCTTGGTTGGCCAAAAAGGGCGTATGCGTTTTTTCCTGAATATATTCAGGAAAAAACGCATACGCCCTTTTTGGCCAAGGGCATCATTGTCGACGTTTTGCCGCTTTTCATGTGCTTTAAAGGCGATTCGAATCTACCTCCTGAAATCTGTTTCCTGCAATTCTGCCTTGCTTTCAAATCCTCTTCGTTGCCTTCCCTCAATATATCTGTGGATGAGAGTTATCATTTATAACTCTGCGGGTTTGTGAATTGCAGTGTCCCTGAGCTCCATTTTTCAACTCGCTTTTTTGGGAGCTGGCCGCAAAAGCGCGGGATTGCCTCAGGCCCTATTCTGGTTCCTGGCGGCAGGCTGAGCCTGTGGTTAATTCTTCTTCCTGATGGGAAAATAGAGTGACCTGTGCCTGTCCCAACACCTAGATCTAGTCTCTCATTGGTTGCCCCTCTTCCCGTTCATCCTCAGGACAAATTGCAACCTGTAGGGAACAGGAGCTTAAAGGTGCTGATTCTCCAAGTAGGGAGATTGCTAGTAAAGTAGCTGGAAAGGCGAACCCGAGCACAAGGAGATGAGAAATTGGGTGCGTTTTAGAAACCTTTCAAAATCACACGGTGTACCATCTTCTGGGTTTCTCATGCATGTTTTCGATGTAGGAAGATGCCCTTGAACCTGGAGATTTGGGACCCATGGGATGGGTACCACGCAGTACTACTTTAAAGGGTCTGAGTTTGCTCACCCAACCTCACCCAACCTCTCAGCCCCAAGAGTGTCCACCCTTATCTCTCAACCAGGTGTGGGTCTAGATATGGTCAATCCAGGTTGCATCACAGCTCCTGAACGAATTTTTTAAGAATTTCTCTCTCTTTCACTGTCTTTGTTTTACAGGTTTTTAAAAGTAATTTATTTTTATAATGGGGTTTAGCTGCTTTTCACGGCTGTGTTTATGCAGCTTTACACCCACTTGACACACTTCCAGAGAGATATCAATACATAGGTTTTACGATTCTTACTAGTCACATATATTCTTGTGCGGTGAATAGGGGTTGTTGAGTCCAGTTCACTGAGCAAGGAGTAGGTCTTGTCTATTACATATTGGGTGTATGGAACAGTATCTGAGCGAATTTGAAACCCTTGTTTTATGCATCACCCCACCTCACCTTTCCCGTTAAGCAGCCATAGTGTGTTTTCTAAACGTGTGACTCTGTTCTGTTTTGTAATTCAGTTCAGGTGTAGCGGTTTTTACATTCCCTCTATAAGTGATAGCTTATGATAAGTGTCTTTTTCTGTGTCACTTATTTCACTTAGAATCGTCGTACCTAAATCCACTCATCTTGCTTCTACTAGCCTTATGACATTGATTTCATGTCTGAGTGATATACCTTTGTACATAAGGACCACAGCTTCTTTATCCATTTTTCTCTTTCCTGGGATATTTAAGGTGTCATGAAGTGGAGGTTCTTGTCAAAATAGCAGCCCTAAACATTGGGGTGCCTGTGTCTTGCTGATTTTTAGTTTTCCCAATTTATACGCCCATGAGTGGACGTGCCCTATGCTCCCTAAGCTGTGTTTTTTCGATGTTTCAGGACACACCGTACACTTCTCCAGTGTGGCTTTTGGCAATTTACATCCCGCCCATCAGCGTAGCAAGGCTGCCATTTCTCCATGGCCTGTACTGCATTTCTGGTTTTGACACTTTTTGCAGCATGGCCCTTTTGACCGATGGGAAGCGAGACTTCTTTGTAGCGCTGATTTGACTTTCCAGGTTGCTTGGTTGGCCAAAAAGGGCGTATGCGTTTTTTCCTGAATATATTCAGGAAAAAACGCATACGCCCTTTTTGGCCAAGGGCATCATTGTCGACGTTTTGCCGCTTTTCATGTGCTTTAAAGGCGATTCGAATCTACCTCCTGAAATCTGTTTCCTGCAATTCTGCCTTGCTTTCAAATCCTCTTCGTTGCCTTCCCTCAATATATCTGTGGATGAGAGTTATCATTTATAACTCTGCGGGTTTGTGAATTGCAGTGTCCCTGAGCTCCATTTTTCAACTCGCTTTTTTGGGAGCTGGCCGCAAAAGCGCGGGATTGCCTCAGGCCCTATTCTGGTTCCTGGCGGCAGGCTGAGCCTGTGGTTAATTCTTCTTCCTGATGGGAAAATAGAGTGACCTGTGCCTGTCCCAACACCTTGATCTAGTCTCTCATTGGTTGCCCCTCTTCCCGTTCATCCTCAGGACAAATTGCAACCTGTAGGGAACAGGAGCTTAAAGGTGCTGATTCTCCAAGTAGGGAGATTGCTAGTAAAGTAGCTGGAAAGGCGAACCCGAGCACAAGGAGATGAGAAATTGGGTGCGTTTTAGAAACCTTTCAAAATCACACGGTGTACCATCTTCTGGGTTTCTCATGCATGTTTTCGATGTAGGAAGATGCCCTTGAACCTGGAGATTTGGGACCCATGGGATGGGTACCACGCAGTACTACTTTAAAGGGTCTGAGTTTGCTCACCCAACCTCACCCAACCTCTCAGCCCCAAGAGTGTCCACCCTTATCTCTCAACCAGGTGTGGGTCTAGATATGGTCAATCCAGGTTGCATCACAGCTCCTGAACGAATTTTTTAAGAATTTCTCTCTCTTTCACTGTCTTTGTTTTACAGGTTTTTAAAAGTAATTTATTTTTATAATGGGGTTTAGCTGCTTTTCACGGCTGTGTTTATGCAGCTTTACACCCACTTGACACACTTCCAGAGAGATATCAATACATAGGTTTTACGATTCTTACTAGTCACATATATTCTTGTGCGGTGAATAGGGGTTGTTGAGTCCAGTTCACTGAGCAAGGAGTAGGTCTTGTCTATTACATATTGGGTGTATGGAACAGTATCTGAGCGAATTTGAAACCCTTGTTTTATGCATCACCCCACCTCACCTTTCCCGTTAAGCAGCCATAGTGTGTTTTCTAAACGTGTGACTCTGTTCTGTTTTGTAATTCAGTTCAGGTGTAGCGGTTTTTACATTCCCTCTATAAGTGATAGCTTATGATAAGTGTCTTTTTCTGTGTCACTTATTTCACTTAGAATCGTCGTACCTAAATCCACTCATCTTGCTTCTACTAGCCTTATGACATTGATTTCATGTCTGAGTGATATACCTTTGTACATAAGGACCACAACTTCTTTATCCATTTTTCTCTTTCCTGGGATATTTAAGGTGTCATGAAGTGGAGGTTCTTGTCAAAATAGCAGCCCTAAACATTGGGGTGCCTGTGTCTTGCTGATTTTTAGTTTTCCCAATTTATACGCCCATGAGTGGACGTGCCCTATGCTCCCTAAGCTGTGTTTTTTCGATGTTTCAGGACACACCGTACACTTCTCCAGTGTGGCTTTTGGCAATTTACATCCCGCCCATCAGCGTAGCAAGGCTGCCATTTCTCCATGGCCTGTACTGCATTTCTGGTTTTGACACTTTTTGCAGCATGGCCCTTTTGACCGATGGGAAGCGAGACTTCTTTGTAGCGCTGATTTGACTTTCCAGGTTGCTTGGTTGGCCAAAAAGGGCGTATGCGTTTTTTCCTGAATATATTCAGGAAAAAACGCATACGCCCTTTTTGGCCAAGGGCATCATTGTCGACGTTTTGCCGCTTTTCATGTGCTTTAAAGGCGATTCGAATCTACCTCCTGAAATCTCTTTCCTGCAATTCTGCCTTGCTTTCAAATCCTCTTCGTTGCCTTCCCTCAATATATCTGTGCATGAGAGTTATCATTTATAACTCTGCGGGTTTGTGAATTGCAGTGTCCCTGAGCTCCATTTTTCAACTCGCTTTTTTGGGAGCTGGCCGCAAAAGCGCGGGATTGCCTCAGGCCCTATTCTGGTTCCTGGCGGCAGGCTGAGCCTGTGGTTAATTCTTCTTCCTGATGGGAAAATAGAGTGACCTGTGCCTGTCCCAACACCTAGATCTAGTCTCTCATTGGTTGCCCCTCTTCCCGTTCATCCTCAGGACAAATTGCAACCTGTAGGGAACAGGAGCTTAAAGGTGCTGATTCTCCAAGTAGGGAGATTGCTAGTAAAGTAGCTGGAAAGGCGAACCCGAGCACAAGGAGATGAGAAATTGGGTGCGTTTTAGAAACCTTTCAAAATCACACGGTGTACCATCTTCTGGGTTTCTCATGCATGTTTTCGATGTAGGAAGATGCCCTTGAACCTGGAGATTTGGGACCCATGGGATGGGTACCACGCAGTACTACTTTAAAGGGTCTGAGTTTGCTCACCCAACCTCACCCAACCTCTCAGCCCCAAGAGTGTCCACCCTTATGTCTCATCCAGGTGTGGGTCTAGATATGGTCAATCCAGGTTGCATCACAGCTCCTGAACGAATTTTTTAAGAATTTCTCTCTCTTTCACTGTCTTTGTTTTACAGGTTTTTAAAAGTAATTTATTTTTATAATGGGGTTTAGCTGCTTTTCACGGCTGTGTTTATGCAGCTTTACACCCACTTGACACACTTCCAGAGAGATATCAATACATAGGTTTTACGATTCTTACTAGTCACATATATTCTTGTGCGGTGAATAGGGGTTGTTGAGTCCAGTTCACTGAGCAAGGAGTAGGTCTTGTCTATTACATATTGGGTGTATGGAACAGTATCTGAGCGAATTTGAAACCCTTGTTTTATGCATCACCCCACCTCACCTTTCCCGTTAAGCAGCCATAGTGTGTTTTCTAAACGTGTGACTCTGTTCTGTTTTGTAATTCAGTTCAGGTGTAGCGGTTTTTACATTCCCTCTATAAGTGATAGCTTATGATAAGTGTCTTTTTCTGTGTCACTTATTTCACTTAGAATCGTCGTACCTAAATCCACTCATCTTGCTTC
This sequence comes from Eschrichtius robustus, assembly GCF_028021215.1. Taxonomy (NCBI): domain Eukaryota; kingdom Metazoa; phylum Chordata; class Mammalia; order Artiodactyla; family Eschrichtiidae; genus Eschrichtius; species Eschrichtius robustus. Next base: position 4,736,016 of record NW_027175257.1, read on the forward strand.
TACTAGCCTTATGACATTGATTTCATGTCTGAGTGATATACCTTTGTACATAAGGACCACAACTTCTTTATCCATTTTTCTCTTTCCTGGGATATTTAAGGTGTCATGAAGTGGAGGTTCTTGTCAAAATAGCAGCCCTAAACATTGGGGTGCCTGTGTCTTGCTGATTTTTAGTTTTCCCAATTTATACGCCCATGAGTGGACGTGCCCTATGCTCCCTAAGCTGTGTTTTTTCGATGTTTCAGGACACACCGTACACTTCTCCAGTGTGGCTTTTGGCAATTTACATCCCGCCCATCAGCGTAGCAAGGCTGCCATTTCTCCATGGCCTGTACTGCATTTCTGGTTTTGACACTTTTTGCAGCATGGCCCTTTTGACCGATGGGAAGCGAGACTTCTTTGTAGCGCTGATTTGACTTTCCAGGTTGCTTGGTTGGCCAAAAAGGGCGTATGCGTTTTTTCCTGAATATATTCAGGAAAAAACGCATACGCCCTTTTTGGCCAAGGGCATCATTGTCGACGTTTTGCCGCTTTTCATGTGCTTTAAAGGCGATTCGAATCTACCTCCTGAAATCTCTTTCCTGCAATTCTGCCTTGCTTTCAAATCCTCTTCGTTGCCTTCCCTCAATATATCTGTGGATGAGAGTTATCATTTATAACTCTGCGGGTTTGTGAATTGCAGTGTCCCTGAGCTCCATTTTTCAACTCGCTTTTTTGGGAGCTGGCCGCAAAAGCGCGGGATTGCCTCAGGCCCTATTCTGGTTCCTGGCGGCAGGCTGAGCCTGTGGTTAATTCTTCTTCCTGATGGGAAAATAGAGTGACCTGTGCCTGTCCCAACACCTAGATCTAGTCTCTCATTGGTTGCCCCTCTTCCCGTTCATCCTCAGGACAAATTGCAACCTGTAGGGAACAGGAGCTTAAAGGTGCTGATTCTCCAAGTAGGGAGATTGCTAGTAAAGTAGCTGGAAAGGCGAACCCGAGCACAAGGAGATGAGAAATTGGGTGCGTTTTAGAAACCTTTCAAAATCACACGGTGTACCATCTTCTGGGTTTCTCATGCATGTTTTCGATGTAGGAAGATGCCCTTGAACCTGGAGATTTGGGACCCATGGGATGGGTACCACGCAGTACTACTTTAAAGGGTCTGAGTTTGCTCACCCAACCTCACCCAACCTCTCAGCCCCAAGAGTGTCCACCCTTATCTCTCAACCAGGTGTGGGTCTAGATATGGTCAATCCAGGTTGCATCACAGCTCCTGAACGAATTTTTTAAGAATTTCTCTCTCTTTCACTGTCTTTGTTTTACAGGTTTTTAAAAGTAATTTATTTTTATAATGGGGTTTAGCTGCTTTTCACGGCTGTGTTTATGCAGCTTTACACCCACTTGACACACTTCCAGAGAGATATCAATACATAGGTTTTACGATTCTTACTAGTCACATATATTCTTGTGCGGTGAATAGGGGTTGTTGAGTCCAGTTCACTGAGCAAGGAGTAGGTCTTGTCTATTACATATTGGGTGTATGGAACAGTATCTGAGCGAATTTGAAACCCTTGTTTTATGCATCACCCCACCTCACCTTTCCCGTTAAGCAGCCATAGTGTGTTTTCTAAACGTGTGACTCTGTTCTGTTTTGTAATTCAGTTCAGGTGTAGCGGTTTTTACATTCCCTCTATAAGTGATAGCTTATGATAAGTGTCTTTTTCTGTGTCACTTATTTCACTTAGAATCGTCGTACCTAAATCCACTCATCTTGCTTCTACTAGCCTTATGACATTGATTTCATGTCTGAGTGATATTCCTTTGTACATAAGGACCACAACTTCTTTATCCATTTTTCTCTTTCCTGGGATATTTAAGGTGTCATGAAGTGGAGGTTCTTGTCAAAATAGCAGCCCTAAACATTGGGGTGCCTGTGTCTTGCTGATTTTTAGTTTTCCCAATTTATACGCCCATGAGTGGACGTGCCCTATGCTCCCTAAGCTGTGTTTTTTCGATGTTTCAGGACACACCGTACACTTCTCCAGTGTGGCTTTTGGCAATTTACATCCCGCCCATCAGCGTAGCAAGGCTGCCATTTCTCCATGGCCTGTACTGCATTTCTGGTTTTGACACTTTTTGCAGCATGGCCCTTTTGACCGATGGGAAGCGAGACTTCTTTGTAGCGCTGATTTGACTTTCCAGGTTGCTTGGTTGGCCAAAAAGGGCGTATGCGTTTTTTCCTGAATATATTCAGGAAAAAACGCATACGCCCTTTTTGGCCAAGGGCATCATTGTCGACGTTTTGCCGCTTTTCATGTGCTTTAAAGGCGATTCGAATCTACCTCCTGAAATCTCTTTCCTGCAATTCTGCCTTGCTTTCAAATCCTCTTCGTTGCCTTCCCTCAATATATCTGTGGATGAGAGTTATCATTTATAACTCTGCGGGTTTGTGAATTGCAGTGTCCCTGAGCTCCATTTTTCAACTCGCTTTTTTGGGAGCTGGCCGCAAAAGCGCGGGATTGCCTCAGGCCCTATTCTGGTTCCTGGCGGCAGGCTGAGCCTGTGGTTAATTCTTCTTCCTGATGGGAAAATAGAGTGACCTGTGCCTGTCCCAACACCTAGATCTAGTCTCTCATTGGTTGCCCCTCTTCCCGTTCATCCTCAGGACAAATTGCAACCTGTAGGGAACAGGAGCTTAAAGGTGCTGATTCTCCAAGTAGGGAGATTGCTAGTAAAGTAGCTGGAAAGGCGAACCCGAGCACAAGGAGATGAGAAATTGGGTGCGTTTTAGAAACCTTTCAAAATCACACGGTGTACCATCTTCTGGGTTTCTCATGCATGTTTTCGATGTAGGAAGATGCCCTTGAACCTGGAGATTTGGGACCCATGGGATGGGTACCACGCAGTACTACTTTAAAGGGTCTGAGTTTGCTCACCCAACCTCACCCAACCTCTCAGCCCCAAGAGTGTCCACCCTTATGTCTCATCCAGGTGTGGGTCTAGATATGGTCAATCCAGGTTGCATCACAGCTCCTGAACGAATTTTTTAAGAATTTCTCTCTCTTTCACTGTCTTTGTTTTACAGGTTTTTAAAAGTAATTTATTTTTATAATGGGGTTTAGCTGCTTTTCACGGCTGTGTTTATGCAGCTTTACACCCACTTGACACACTTCCAGAGAGATATCAATACATAGGTTTTACGATTCTTACTAGTCACATATATTCTTGTGCGGTGAATAGGGGTTGTTGAGTCCAGTTCACTGAGCAAGGAGTAGGTCTTGTCTATTACATATTGGGTGTATGGAACAGTATCTGAGCGAATTTGAAACCCTTGTTTTATGCATCACCCCACCTCACCTTTCCCGTTAAGCAGCCATAGTGTGTTTTCTAAACGTGTGACTCTGTTCTGTTTTGTAATTCAGTTCAGGTGTAGCGGTTTTTACATTCCCTCTATAAGTGATAGCTTATGATAAGTGTCTTTTTCTGTGTCACTTATTTCACTTAGAATCGTCGTACCTAAATCCACTCATCTTGCTTCTACTAGCCTTATGACATTGATTTCATGTCTGAGTGATATACCTTTGTACATAAGGACCACAACTTCTTTATCCATTTTTCTCTTTCCTGGGATATTTAAGGTGTCATGAAGTGGAGGTTCTTGTCAAAATAGCAGCCCTAAACATTGGGGTGCCTGTGTCTTGCTGATTTTTAGTTTTCCCAATTTATACGCCCATGAGTGGACGTGCCCTATGCTCCCTAAGCTGTGTTTTTTCGATGTTTCAGGACACACCGTACACTTCTCCAGTGTGGCTTTTGGCAATTTACATCCCGCCCATCAGCGTAGCAAGGCTGCCATTTCTCCATGGCCTGTACTGCATTTCTGGTTTTGACACTTTTTGCAGCATGGCCCTTTTGACCGATGGGAAGCGAGACTTCTTTGTAGCGCTGATTTGACTTTCCAGGTTGCTTGGTTGGCCAAAAAGGGCGTATGCGTTTTTTCCTGAATATATTCAGGAAAAAACGCATACGCCCTTTTTGGCCAAGGGCATCATTGTCGACGTTTTGCCGCTTTTCATGTGCTTTAAAGGCGATTCGAATCTACCTCCTGAAATCTGTTTCCTGCAATTCTGCCTTGCTTTCAAATCCTCTTCGTTGCCTTCCCTCAATATATCTGTGGATGAGAGTTATCATTTATAACTCTGCGGGTTTGTGAATTGCAGTGTCCCTGAGCTCCATTTTTCAACTCGCTTTTTTGGGAGCTGGCCGCAAAAGCGCGGGATTGCCTCAGGCCCTATTCTGGTTCCTGGCGGCAGGCTGAGCCTGTGGTTAATTCTTCTTCCTGATGGGAAAATAGAGTGACCTGTGCCTGTCCCAACACCTAGATCTAGTCTCTCATTGGTTGCCCCTCTTCCCGTTCATCCTCAGGACAAATTGCAACCTGTAGGGAACAGGAGCTTAAAGGTGCTGATTCTCCAAGTAGGGAGATTGCTAGTAAAGTAGCTGGAAAGGCGAACCCGAGCACAAGGAGATGAGAAATTGGGTGCGTTTTAGAAACCTTTCAAAATCACACGGTGTACCATCTTCTGGGTTTCTCATGCATGTTTTCGATGTAGGAAGATGCCCTTGAACCTGGAGATTTGGGACCCATGGGATGGGTACCACGCAGTACTACTTTAAAGGGTCTGAGTTTGCTCACCCAACCTCACCCAACCTCTCAGCCCCAAGAGTGTCCACCCTTATCTCTCAACCAGGTGTGGGTCTAGATATGGTCAATCCAGGTTGCATCACAGCTCCTGAACGAATTTTTTAAGAATTTCTCTCTCTTTCACTGTCTTTGTTTTACAGGTTTTTAAAAGTAATTTATTTTTATAATGGGGTTTAGCTGCTTTTCACGGCTGTGTTTATGCAGCTTTACACCCACTTGACACACTTCCAGAGAGATATCAATACATAGGTTTTACGATTCTTACTAGTCACATATATTCTTGTGCGGTGAATAGGGGTTGTTGAGTCCAGTTCACTGAGCAAGGAGTAGGTCTTGTCTATTACATATTGGGTGTATGGAACAGTATCTGAGCGAATTTGAAACCCTTGTTTTATGCATCACCCCACCTCACCTTTCCCGTTAAGCAGCCATAGTGTGTTTTCTAAACGTGTGACTCTGTTCTGTTTTGTAATTCAGTTCAGGTGTAGCGGTTTTTACATTCCCTCTATAAGTGATAGCTTATGATAAGTGTCTTTTTCTGTGTCACTTATTTCACTTAGAATCGTCGTACCTAAATCCACTCATCTTGCTTCTACTAGCCTTATGACATTGATTTCATGTCTGAGTGATATACCTTTGTACATAAGGACCACAACTTCTTTATCCATTTTTCTCTTTCCTGGGATATTTAAGGTGTCATGAAGTGGAGGTTCTTGTCAAAATAGCAGCCCTAAACATTGGGGTGCCTGTGTCTTGCTGATTTTTAGTTTTCCCAATTTATACGCCCATGAGTGGACGTGCCCTATGCTCCCTAAGCTGTGTTTTTTCGATGTTTCAGGACACACCGTACACTTCTCCAGTGTGGCTTTTGGCAATTTACATCCCGCCCATCAGCGTAGCAAGGCTGCCATTTCTCCATGGCCTGTACTGCATTTCTGGTTTTGACACTTTTTGCAGCATGGCCCTTTTGACCGATGGGAAGCGAGACTTCTTTGTAGCGCTGATTTGACTTTCCAGGTTGCTTGGTTGGCCAAAAAGGGCGTATGCGTTTTTTCCTGAATATATTCAGGAAAAAACGCATACGCCCTTTTTGGCCAAGGGCATCATTGTCGACGTTTTGCCGCTTTTCATGTGCTTTAAAGGCGATTCGAATCTACCTCCTGAAATCTGTTTCCTGCAATTCTGCCTTGCTTTCAAATCCTCTTCGTTGCCTTCCCTCAATATATCTGTGGATGAGAGTTATCATTTATAACTCTGCGGGTTTGTGAATTGCAGTGTCCCTGAGCTCCATTTTTCAACTCGCTTTTTTGGGAGCTGGCCGCAAAAGCGCGGGATTGCCTCAGGCCCTATTCTGGTTCCTGGCGGCAGGCTGAGCCTGTGGTTAATTCTTCTTCCTGATGGGAAAATAGAGTGACCTGTGCCTGTCCCAACACCTAGATCTAGTCTCTCATTGGTTGCCCCTCTTCCCGTTCATCCTCAGGACAAATTGCAACCTGTAGGGAACAGGAGCTTAAAGGTGCTGATTCTCCAAGTAGGGAGATTGCTAGTAAAGTAGCTGGAAAGGCGAACCCGAGCACAAGGAGATGAGAAATTGGGTGCGTTTTAGAAACCTTTCAAAATCACACGGTGTACCATCTTCTGGGTTTCTCATGCATGTTTTCGATGTAGGAAGATGCCCTTGAACCTGGAGATTTGGGACCCATGGGATGGGTACCACGCAGTACTACTTTAAAGGGTCTGAGTTTGCTCACCCAACCTCACCCAACCTCTCAGCCCCAAGAGTGTCCACCCTTATCTCTCAACCAGGTGTGGGTCTAGATATGGTCAATCCAGGTTGCATCACAGCTCCTGAACGAATTTTTTAAGAATTTCTCTCTCTTTCACTGTCTTTGTTTTACAGGTTTTTAAAAGTAATTTATTTTTATAATGGGGTTTAGCTGCTTTTCACGGCTGTGTTTATGCAGCTTTACACCCACTTGACACACTTCCAGAGAGATATCAATACATAGGTTTTACGATTCTTACTAGTCACATATATTCTTGTGCGGTGAATAGGGGTTGTTGAGTCCAGTTCACTGAGCAAGGAGTAGGTCTTGTCTATTACATATTGGGTGTATGGAACAGTATCTGAGCGAATTTGAAACCCTTGTTTTATGCATCACCCCACCTCACCTTTCCCGTTAAGCAGCCATAGTGTGTTTTCTAAACGTGTGACTCTGTTCTGTTTTGTAATTCAGTTCAGGTGTAGCGGTTTTTACATTCCCTCTATAAGTGATAGCTTATGATAAGTGTCTTTTTCTGTGTCACTTATTTCACTTAGAATCGTCGTACCTAAATCCACTCATCTTGCTTCTACTAGCCTTATGACATTGATTTCATGTCTGAGTGATATACCTTTGTACATAAGGACCACAACTTCTTTATCCATTTTTCTCTTTCCTGGGATATTTAAGGTGTCATGAAGTGGAGGTTCTTGTCAAAATAGCAGCCCTAAACATTGGGGTGCCTGTGTCTTGCTGATTTTTAGTTTTCCCAATTTATACGCCCATGAGTGGACGTGCCCTATGCTCCCTAAGCTGTGTTTTTTCGATGTTTCAGGACACACCGTACACTTCTCCAGTGTGGCTTTTGGCAATTTACATCCCGCCCATCAGCGTAGCAAGGCTGCCATTTCTCCATGGCCTGTACTGCATTTCTGGTTTTGACACTTTTTGCAGCATGGCCCTTTTGACCGATGGGAAGCGAGACTTCTTTGTAGCGCTGATTTGACTTTCCAGGTTGCTTGGTTGGCCAAAAAGGGCGTATGCGTTTTTTCCTGAATATATTCAGGAAAAAACGCATACGCCCTTTTTGGCCAAGGGCATCATTGTCGACGTTTTGCCGCTTTTCATGTGCTTTAAAGGCGATTCGAATCTACCTCCTGAAATCTCTTTCCTGCAATTCTGCCTTGCTTTCAAATCCTCTTCGTTGCCTTCCCTCAATATATCTGTGCATGAGAGTTATCATTTATAACTCTGCGGGTTTGTGAATTGCAGTGTCCCTGAGCTCCATTTTTCAACTCGCTTTTTTGGGAGCTGGCCGCAAAAGCGCGGGATTGCCTCAGGCCCTATTCTGGTTCCTGGCGGCAGGCTGAGCCTGTGGTTAATTCTTCTTCCTGATGGGAAAATAGAGTGACCTGTGCCTGTCCCAACACCTAGATCTAGTCTCTCATTGGTTGCCCCTCTTCCCGTTCATCCTCAGGACAAATTGCAACCTGTAGGGAACAGGAGCTTAAAGGTGCTGATTCTCCAAGTAGGGAGATTGCTAGTAAAGTAGCTGGAAAGGCGAACCCGAGCACAAGGAGATGAGAAATTGGGTGCGTTTTAGAAACCTTTCAAAATCACACGGTGTACCATCTTCTGGGTTTCTCATGCATGTTTTCGATGTAGGAAGATGCCCTTGAACCTGGAGATTTGGGACCCATGGGATGGATACCACGCAGTACTACTTTAAAGGGTCTGAGTTTGCTCACCCAACCTCACCCAACCTCTCAGCCCCAAGAGTGTCCACCCTTATGTCTCATCCAGGTGTGGGTCTAGATATGGTCAATCCAGGTTGCATCACAGCTCCTGAACGAATTTTTTAAGAATTTCTCTCTCTTTCACTGTCTTTGTTTTACAGGTTTTTAAAAGTAATTTATTTTTATAATGGGGTTTAGCTGCTTTTCACGGCTGTGTTTATGCAGCTTTACACCCACTTGACACACTTCCAGAGAGATATCAATACATAGGTTTTACGATTCTTACTAGTCACATATATTCTTGTGCGGTGAATAGGGGTTGTTGAGTCCAGTTCACTGAGCAAGGAGTAGGTCTTGTCTATTACATATTGGGTGTATGGAACAGTATCTGAGCGAATTTGAAACCCTTGTTTTATGCATCACCCCACCTCACCTTTCCCGTTAAGCAGCCATAGTGTGTTTTCTAAACGTGTGACTCTGTTCTGTTTTGTAATTCAGTTCAGGTGTAGCGGTTTTTACATTCCCTCTATAAGTGATAGCTTATGATAAGTGTCTTTTTCTGTGTCACTTATTTCACTTAGAATCGTCGTACCTAAATCCACTCATCTTGCTTCTACTAGCCTTATGACATTGATTTCATGTCTGAGTGATATACCTTTGTACATAAGGACCACAACTTCTTTATCCATTTTTCTCTTTCCTGGGATATTTAAGGTGTCATGAAGTGGAGGTTCTTGTCAAAATAGCAGCCCTAAACATTGGGGTGCCTGTGTCTTGCTGATTTTTAGTTTTCCCAATTTATACGCCCATGAGTGGACGTGCCCTATGCTCCCTAAGCTGTGTTTTTTCGATGTTTCAGGACACACCGTACACTTCTCCAGTGTGGCTTTTGGCAATTTACATCCCGCCCATCAGCGTAGCAAGGCTGCCATTTCTCCATGGCCTGTACTGCATTTCTGGTTTTGACACTTTTTGCAGCATGGCCCTTTTGACCGATGGGAAGCGAGACTTCTTTGTAGCGCTGATTTGACTTTCCAGGTTGCTTGGTTGGCCAAAAAGGGCGTATGCGTTTTTTCCTGAATATATTCAGGAAAAAACGCATACGCCCTTTTTGGCCAAGGGCATCATTGTCGACGTTTTGCCGCTTTTCATGTGCTTTAAAGGCGATTCGAATCTACCTCCTGAAATCTCTTTCCTGCAATTCTGCCTTGCTTTCAAATCCTCTTCGTTGCCTTCCCTCAATATATCTGTGCATGAGAGTTATCATTTATAACTCTGCGGGTTTGTGAATTGCAGTGTCCCTGAGCTCCATTTTTCAACTCGCTTTTTTGGGAGCTGGCCGCAAAAGCGCGGGATTGCCTCAGGCCCTATTCTGGTTCCTGGCGGCAGGCTGAGCCTGTGGTTAATTCTTCTTCCTGATGGGAAAATAGAGTGACCTGTGCCTGTCCCAACACCTAGATCTAGTCTCTCATTGGTTGCCCCTCTTCCCGTTCATCCTCAGGACAAATTGCAACCTGTAGGGAACAGGAGCTTAAAGGTGCTGATTCTCCAAGTAGGGAGATTGCTAGTAAAGTAGCTGGAAAGGCGAACCCGAGCACAAGGAGATGAGAAATTGGGTGCGTTTTAGAAACCTTTCAAAATCACACGGTGTACCATCTTCTGGGTTTCTCATGCATGTTTTCGATGTAGGAAGATGCCCTTGAACCTGGAGATTTGGGACCCATGGGATGGGTACCACGCAGTACTACTTTAAAGGGTCTGAGTTTGCTCACCCAACCTCACCCAACCTCTCAGCCCCAAGAGTGTCCACCCTTATGTCTCATCCAGGTGTGGGTCTAGATATGGTCAATCCAGGTTGCATCACAGCTCCTGAACGAATTTTTTAAGAATTTCTCTCTCTTTCACTGTCTTTGTTTTACAGGTTTTTAAAAGTAATTTATTTTTATAATGGGGTTTAGCTGCTTTTCACGGCTGTGTTTATGCAGCTTTACACCCACTTGACACACTTCCAGAGAGATATCAATACATAGGTTTTACGATTCTTACTAGTCACATATATTCTTGTGCGGTGAATAGGGGTTGTTGAGTCCAGTTCACTGAGCAAGGAGTAGGTCTTGTCTATTACATATTGGGTGTATGGAACAGTATCTGAGCGAATTTGAAACCCTTGTTTTATGCATCACCCCACCTCACCTTTCCCGTTAAGCAGCCATAGTGTGTTTTCTAAACGTGTGACTCTGTTCTGTTTTGTAATTCAGTTCAGGTGTAGCGGTTTTTACATTCCCTCTATAAGTGATAGCTTATGATAAGTGTCTTTTTCTGTGTCACTTATTTCACTTAGAATCGTCGTACCTAAATCCACTCATCTTGCTTCTACTAGCCTTATGACATTGATTTCATGTCTGAGTGATATACCTTTGTACATAAGGACCACAACTTCTTTATCCATTTTTCTCTTTCCTGGGATATTTAAGGTGTCATGAAGTGGAGGTTCTTGTCAAAATAGCAGCCCTAAACATTGGGGTGCCTGTGTCTTGCTGATTTTTAGTTTTCCCAATTTATACGCCCATGAGTGGACGTGCCCTATGCTCCCTAAGCTGTGTTTTTTCGATGTTTCAGGACACACCGTACACTTCTCCAGTGTGGCTTTTGGCAATTTACATCCCGCCCATCAGCGTAGCAAGGCTGCCATTTCTCCATGGCCTGTACTGCATTTCTGGTTTTGACACTTTTTGCAGCATGGCCCTTTTGACCGATGGGAAGCGAGACTTCTTTGTAGCGCTGATTTGACTTTCCAGGTTGCTTGGTTGGCCAAAAAGGGCGTATGCGTTTTTTCCTGAATATATTCAGGAAAAAACGCATACGCCCTTTTTGGCCAAGGGCATCATTGTCGACGTTTTGCCGCTTTTCATGTGCTTTAAAGGCGATTCGAATCTACCTCCTGAAATCTGTTTCCTGCAATTCTGCCTTGCTTTCAAATCCTCTTCGTTGCCTTCCCTCAATATATCTGTGGATGAGAGTTATCATTTATAACTCTGCGGGTTTGTGAATTGCAGTGTCCCTGAGCTCCATTTTTCAACTCGCTTTTTTGGGAGCTGGCCGCAAAAGCGCGGGATTGCCTCAGGCCCTATTCTGGTTCCTGGCGGCAGGCTGAGCCTGTGGTTAATTCTTCTTCCTGATGGGAAAATAGAGTGACCTGTGCCTGTCCCAACACCTAGATCTAGTCTCTCATTGGTTGCCCCTCTTCCCGTTCATCCTCAGGACAAATTGCAACCTGTAGGGAACAGGAGCTTAAAGGTGCTGATTCTCCAAGTAGGGAGATTGCTAGTAAAGTAGCTGGAAAGGCGAACCCGAGCACAAGGAGATGAGAAATGGGGTGCGTTTTAGAAACCTTTCAAAATCACACGGTGTACCATCTTCTGGGTTTCTCATGCATGTTTTCGATGTAGGAAGATGCCCTTGAACCTGGAGATTTGGGACCCATGGGATGGGTACCACGCAGTACTACTTTAAAGGGTCTGAGTTTGCTCACCCAACCTCACCCAACCTCTCAGCCCCAAGAGTGTCCACCCTTATGTCTCATCCAGGTGTGGGTCTAGATATGGTCAATCCAGGTTGCATCACAGCTCCTGAACGAATTTTTTAAGAATTTCTCTCTCTTTCACTGTCTTTGTTTTACAGGTTTTTAAAAGTAATTTATTTTTATAATGGGGTTTAGCTGCTTTTCACGGCTGTGTTTATGCAGCTTTACACCCACTTGACACACTTCCAGAGAGATATCAATACATAGGTTTTACGATTCTTACTAGTCACATATATTCTTGTGCGGTGAATAGGGGTTGTTGAGTCCAGTTCACTGAGCAAGGAGTAGGTCTTGTCTATTACATATTGGGTGTATGGAACAGTATCTGAGCGAATTTGAAACCCTTGTTTTATGCATCACCCCACCTCACCTTTCCCGTTAAGCAGCCATAGTGTGTTTTCTAAACGTGTGACTCTGTTCTGTTTTGTAATTCAGTTCAGGTGTAGCGGTTTTTACATTCCCTCTATAAGTGATAGCTTATGATAAGTGTCTTTTTCTGTGTCACTTATTTCACTTAGAATCGTCGTACCTAAATCCACTCATCTTGCTTCTACTAGCCTTATGACATTGATTTCATGTCTGAGTGATATTCCTTTGTACATAAGGACCACAACTTCTTTATCCATTTTTCTCTTTCCTGGGATATTTAAGGTGTCATGAAGTGAAGGTTCTTGTCAAAATAGCAGCCCTAAACATTGGGGTGCCTGTGTCTTGCTGATTTTTAGTTTTCCCAATTTATACGCCCATGAGTGGACGTGCCCTATGCTCCCTAAGCTGTGTTTTTTCGATGTTTCAGGACACACCGTACACTTCTCCAGTGTGGCTTTTGGCAATTTACATCCCGCCCATCAGCGTAGCAAGGCTGCCATTTCTCCATGGCCTGTACTGCATTTCTGGTTTTGACACTTTTTGCAGCATGGCCCTTTTGACCGATGGGAAGCGAGACTTCTTTGTAGCGCTGATTTGACTTTCCAGGTTGCTTGGTTGGCCAAAAAGGGCGTATGCGTTTTTTCCTGAATATATTCAGGAAAAAACGCATACGCCCTTTTTGGCCAAGGGCATCATTGTCGACGTTTTGCCGCTTTTCATGTGCTTTAAAGGCGATTCGAATCTACCTCCTGAAATCTGTTTCCTGCAATTCTGCCTTGCTTTCAAATCCTCTTCGTTGCCTTCCCTCAATATATCTGTGGATGAGAGTTATCATTTATAACTCTGCGGGTTTGTGAATTGCAGTGTCCCTGAGCTCCATTTTTCAACTCGCTTTTTTGGGAGCTGGCCGCAAAAGCGCGGGATTGCCTCAGGCCCTATTCTGGTTCCTGGCGGCAGGCTGAGCCTGTGGTTAATTCTTCTTCCTGATGGGAAAATAGAGTGACCTGTGCCTGTCCCAACACCTAGATCTAGTCTCTCATTGGTTGCCCCTCTTCCCGTTCATCCTCAGGACAAATTGCAACCTGTAGGGAACAGGAGCTTAAAGGTGCTGATTCTCCAAGTAGGGAGATTGCTAGTAAAGTAGCTGGAAAGGCGAACCCGAGCACAAGGAGATGAGAAATTGGGTGCGTTTTAGAAACCTTTCAAAATCACACGGTGTACCATCTTCTGGGTTTCTCATGCATGTTTTCGATGTAGGAAGATGCCCTTGAACCTGGAGATTTGGGACCCATGGGATGGGTACCACGCAGTACTACTTTAAAGGGTCTGAGTTTGCTCACCCAACCTCACCCAACCTCTCAGCCCCAAGAGTGTCCACCCTTATGTCTCATCCAGGTGTGGGTCTAGATATGGTCAATCCAGGTTGCATCACAGCTCCTGAACGAATTTTTTAAGAATTTCTCTCTCTTTCACTGTCTTTGTTTTACAGGTTTTTAAAAGTAATTTATTTTTATAATGGGGTTTAGCTGCTTTTCACGGCTGTGTTTATGCAGCTTTACACCCACTTGACACACTTCCAGAGAGATATCAATACATAGGTTTTACGATTCTTACTAGTCACATATATTCTTGTGCGGTGAATAGGGGTTGTTGAGTCCAGTTCACTGAGCAAGGAGTAGGTCTTGTCTATTACATATTGGGTGTATGGAACAGTATCTGAGCGAATTTGAAACCCTTGTTTTATGCATCACCCCACCTCACCTTTCCCGTTAAGCAGCCATAGTGTGTTTTCTAAACGTGTGACTCTGTTCTGTTTTGTAATTCAGTTCAGGTGTAGCGGTTTTTACATTCCCTCTATAAGTGATAGCTTATGATAAGTGTCTTTTTCTGTGTCACTTATTTCACTTAGAATCGTCGTACCTAAATCCACTCATCTTGCTTCTACTAGCCTTATGACATTGATTTCATGTCTGAGTGATATTCCTTTGTACATAAGGACCACAACTTCTTTATCCATTTTTCTCTTTCCTGGGATATTTAAGGTGTCATGAAGTGGAGGTTCTTGTCAACATAGCAGCCCTAAACATTGGGGTGCCTGTGTCTTGCTGATTTTTAGTTTTCCCAATTTATACGCCCATGAGTGGACGTGCCCTATGCTCCCTAAGCTGTGTTTTTTCGATGTTTCAGGACACTCCGTACACTTCTCCAGAGTGGCTGTTGGCAATTTACATCCCGCCCATCAGCGTAGCAAGGCTGCCATTTCTCCATGGCCTGTCCTGCATTTCTGGTTTTGACACTTTTTGCAGCATGGCCCTTTTGACCGATGGGAAGCGAGACCTCTTTGTAGCGCTGATTTGCCTTTCCAGGTTGCTTGGTTGGCCAAAAAGGGCGTATGCGTTTTTTCCTGAATATATTCAGGAAAAAACGCATACGCCCTTTTTGGCCAAGGGCATCATTGTCGACGTTTTGCCGCTTTTCATGTGCTTTAAAGGCGATTCGAATCTACCTCCTGAAATCTCTTTCCTGCAATTCTGCCTTGCTTTCAAATCCTCTTCGTTGCCTTCCCTCAATATATCTGTGGATGAGAGTTATCATTTATAACTCTGCGGGTTTGTGAATTGCAGTGTCCCTGAGCTCCATTTTTCAACTAGCTTTTTTGGGAGCTGGCCGCAAAAGCGCGGGATTGCCTCAGGCCCTATTCTGGTTCCTGGCGGCAGGCTGAGCCTGTGGTTAATTCTTCTTCCTGATGGGAAAATAGAGTGACCTGTGCCTGTCCCAACACCTAGATCTAGTCTCTCATTGGTTGCCCCTCTTCCCGTTCATCCTCAGGACAAATTGCAACCTGTAGGGAACAGGAGCTTAAAGGTGCTGATTCTCCAAGTAGGGAGATTTCTAGTAAAGTAGCTGGAAAGGCGAACCCGAGCACAAGGAGATGAGAAATTGGGTGCGTTTTAGAAACCTTTCAAAATCACACGGTGTACCATCTTCTGGGTTTCTCATGCATGTTTTCGATGTAGGAAGATGCCCTTGAACCTGGAGATTTGGGACCCATGGGATGGGTACCACGCAGTACTACTTTAAAGGGTCTGAGTTTGCTCACCCAACCTCACCCAACCTCTCAGCCCCAAGAGTGTCCACCCTTATGTCTCATCCAGGTGTGGGTCTAGATATGGTCAATCCAGGTTGCATCACAGCTCCTGAACGAATTTTTTAAGAATTTCTCTCTCTTTCACTGTCTTTGTTTTACAGGTTTTTAAAAGTAATTTATTTTTATAATGGGGTTTAGCTGCTTTTCACGGCTGTGTTTATGCAGCTTTACACCCACTTGACACACTTCCAGAGAGATATCAATACATAGGTTTTACAATTCTTACTAGTCACATATATTCTTGTGTGGTGAATAGGGGTTGTTGAGTCCAGTTCACTGAGCAAGGAGTAGGTCTTGTCTATTACATATTGGGTGTATGGAACAGTATCTGAGCGAATTTGAAACCCTTGTTTTATGCATCACCCCACCTCACCTTTCCCGTTAAGCAGCCATAGTGTGTTTTCTAAACGTGTGACTCTGTTCTGTTTTGTAATTCAGTTCAAGTGTAGCGGTTTTTACATTCCCTCTATAAGTGGTATCTTATGATAAGTGTCTTTTTCTGTGTGACTTATTTCACTTAGAATCGTCATACCTAAATCCACTCATCTTGCTTCTACTAGCCTTATGACATTGATTTCATGTCTGAGTGATATTCCTTTGTACATAAGGACCACAACTTCTTTATCCATTTTTCTCTTTCCTGGGATATTTAAGGTGTCATGAAGTGGAGGTTCTTGTCAACATAGCAGCCCTAAACATTGGGGTGCCTGTGTCTTGCTGATTTTTAGTTTTCCCAATTTACACGCCCATGAGTGGACGTGCCCTATGCTCCCTAAGCTGTGTTTTTTCGATGTTTCAGGACACACCGTACACTTCTCCAGAGTGGCTGTTGGCAATTTACATCCCGCCCATCAGCGTAGCAAGGCTGCCATTTCTCCATGGCCTGTCCTGCATTTCTGGTTTTGACACTTTTTGCAGCATGGCCCTTTTGACCGATGGGAAGCGAGACCTCTTTGTAGCGCTGATTTGCCTTTCCAGGTTGCTTGGTTGGCCAAAAAGGGCGTATGCGTTTTTTCCTGAATATATTCAGGAAAAAACGCATACGCCCTTTTTGGCCAAGGGCATCATTGTCGACGTTTTGCCGCTTTTCATGTGCTTTAAAGGCGATTCGAATCTACCTCCTGAAATCTGCTTCCTGCAATTCTGCCTTGCTTTCAAATCCTCTTCGTTGCCTTCCCTCAATATATCTGTGGATGAGAGTTATCATTTATAACTCTGCGGGTTTGTGAATTGCAGTGTCCCTGAGCTCCATTTTTCAACTCGCTTTTTTGGGAGCTGGCCACAAAAGCGCGAGATTGCCTCAGGCCTTATTCTGGTTCCTGGCGGCAGGCTGAGCCTGTGGTTAATTCTTCTTCCTGATGGGAAAATAGAGTGACCTGTGCCTCTACCAACACCTAGATCTAGTCTCTCATTGGTTGCCCCTCTTCCCGTTCATCCTCAGGACAAATTGCAACCTGTAGGGAACAGGAGCTTAAAGGTGCTGATTCTCCAAGTAGGGAGATTGCTAGTAAAGTAGCTGGAAAGGCGAACCCGAGCACAAGGAGATGAGAAATGGGGTGCGTTTTAGAAACCTTTCAAAATCACACGGTGTACCATCTTCTGGGTTTCTCATGCATGTTTTCGATGTAGGAAGATGCCCTTGAACCTGGAGATTTGGGACCCATGGGATGGGTACCACGCAGTACTACTTTAAAGGGTCTGAGTTTGCTCACCCAACCTCACCCAACCTCTCAGCCCCAAGAGTGTCCACCCTTATGTCTCATCCAGGTGTGGGTCTAGATATGGTCAATCCAGGTTGCATCACAGCTCCTGAACGAATTTTTTAAGAATTTCTCTCTCTTTCACTGTCTTTGTTTTACAGGTTTTTAAAAGTAATTTATTTTTATAATGGGGTTTAGCTGCTTTTCACGGCTGTGTTTATGCAGCTTTACACCCACTTGACACACTTCCAGAGAGATATCAATACATAGGTTTTACGATTCTTACTAGTCACATATATTCTTGTGCGGTGAATAGGGGTTGTTGAGTCCAGTTCACTGAGCAAGGAGTAGGTCTTGTCTATTACATATTGGGTGTATGGAACAGTATCTGAGCGAATTTGAAACCCTTGTTTTATGCATCACCCCACCTCACCTTTCCCGTTAAGCAGCCATAGTGTGTTTTCTAAACGTGTGACTCTGTTCTGTTTTGTAATTCAGTTCAGGTGTAGCGGTTTTTACATTCCCTCTATAAGTGATAGCTTATGATAAGTGTCTTTTTCTGTGTCACTTATTTCACTTAGAATCGTCGTACCTAAATCCACTCATCTTGCTTCTACTAGCCTTATGACATTGATTTCATGTCTGAGTGATATTCCTTTGTACATAAGGACCACAACTTCTTTATCCATTTTTCTCTTTCCTGGGATATTTAAGGTGTCATGAAGTGGAGGTTCTTGTCAACATAGCAGCCCTAAACATTGGGGTGCCTGTGTCTTGCTGATTTTTAGTTTTCCCAATTTATACGCCCATGAGTGGACGTGCCCTATGCTCCCTAAGCTGTGTTTTTTCGATGTTTCAGGACACACCGTACACTTCTCCAGTGTGGCTTTTGGCAATTTACATCCCGCCCATCAGCGTAGCAAGGCTGCCATTTCTCCATGGCCTGTACTGCATTTCTGGTTTTGACACTTTTTGCAGCATGGCCCTTTTGACCGATGGGAAGCGAGACTTCTTTGTAGCGCTGATTTGACTTTCCAGGTTGCTTGGTTGGCCAAAAAGGGCGTATGCGTTTTTTCCTGAATATATTCAGGAAAAAACGCATACGCCCTTTTTGGCCAAGGGCATCATTGTCGACGTTTTGCCGCTTTTCATGTGCTTTAAAGGCGATTCGAATCTACCTCCTGAAATCTGTTTCCTGCAATTCTGCCTTGCTTTCAAATCCTCTTCGTTGCCTTCCCTCAATATATCTGTGGATGAGAGTTATCATTTATAACTCTGCGGGTTTGTGAATTGCAGTGTCCCTGAGCTCCATTTTTCAACTCGCTTTTTTGGGAGCTGGCCGCAAAAGCGCGGGATTGCCTCAGGCCCTATTCTGGTTCCTGGCGGCAGGCTGAGCCTGTGGTTAATTCTTCTTCCTGATGGGAAAATAGAGTGACCTGTGCCTGTCCCAACACCTAGATCTAGTCTCTCATTGGTTGCCCCTCTTCCCGTTCATCCTCAGGACAAATTGCAACCTGTAGGGAACAGGAGCTTAAAGGTGCTGATTCTCCAAGTAGGGAGATTGCTAGTAAAGTAGCTGGAAAGGCGAACCCGAGCACAAGGAGATGAGAAATTGGGTGCGTTTTAGAAACCTTTCAAAATCACACGGTGTACCATCTTCTGGGTTTCTCATGCATGTTTTCGATGTAGGAAGATGCCCTTGAACCTGGAGATTTGGGACCCATGGGATGGGTACCACGCAGTACTACTTTAAAGGGTCTGAGTTTGCTCACCCAACCTCACCCAAACTCTCAGCCCCAAGAGTGTCCACCCTTATGTCTCATCCAGGTGTGGGTCTAGATATGGTCAATCCAGGTTGCATCACAGCTCCTGAACGAATTTTTTAAGAATTTCTCTCTCTTTCACTGTCTTTGTTTTACAGGTTTTTAAAAGTAATTTATTTTTATAATGGGGTTTAGCTGCTTTTCACGGCTGTGTTTATGCAGCTTTACACCCACTTGACACACTTCCAGAGAGATATCAATACATAGGTTTTACGATTCTTACTAGTCACATATATTCTTGTGCGGTGAATAGGGGTTGTTGAGTCCAGTTCACTGAGCAAGGAGTAGGTCTTGTCTATTACATATTGGGTGTATGGAACAGTATCTGAGCGAATTTGAAACCCTTGTTTTATGCATCACCCCACCTCACCTTTCCCGTTAAGCAGCCATAGTGTGTTTTCTAAACGTGTGACTCTGTTCTGTTTTGTAATTCAGTTCAGGTGTAGCGGTTTTTACATTCCCTCTATAAGTGATAGCTTATGATAAGTGTCTTTTTCTGTGTGACTTATTTCACTTAGAATCGTCGTACCTAAATCCACTCATCTTGCTTCTACTAGCCTTATGACATTGATTTCATGTCTGAGTGATATTCCTTTGTACATAAGGACCACAACTTCTTTATCCATTTTTCTCTTTCCTGGGATATTTAAGGTGTCATGAAGTGGAGGTTCTTGTCAAAATAGCAGCCCTAAACATTGGGGTGCCTGTGTCTTGCTGATTTTTAGTTTTCCCAATTTATACGCCCATGAGTGGACGTGCCCTATGCTCCCTAAGCTGTGTTTTTTCGATGTTTCAGGACACACCGTACACTTCTCCAGTGTGGCTTTTGGCAATTTACATCCCGCCCATCAGCGTAGCAAGGCTGCCATTTCTCCATGGCCTGTACTGCATTTCTGGTTTTGACACTTTTTGCAGCATGGCCCTTTTGACCGATGGGAAGCGAGACTTCTTTGTAGCGCTGATTTGACTTTCCAGGTTGCTTGGTTGGCCAAAAAGGGCGTATGCGTTTTTTCCTGAATATATTCAGGAAAAAACGCATACGCCCTTTTTGGCCAAGGGCATCATTGTCGACGTTTTGCCGCTTTTCATGTGCTTTAAAGGCGATTCGAATCTACCTCCTGAAATCTGTTTCCTGCAATTCTGCCTTGCTTTCAAATCCTCTTCGTTGCCTTCCCTCAATATATCTGTGGATGAGAGTTATCATTTATAACTCTGCGGGTTTGTGAATTGCAGTGTCCCTGAGCTCCATTTTTCAACTCGCTTTTTTGGGAGCTGGCCGCAAAAGCGCGGGATTGCCTCAGGCCCTATTCTGGTTCCTGGCGGCAGGCTGAGCCTGTGGTTAATTCTTCTTCCTGATGGGAAAATAGAGTGACCTGTGCCTGTCCCAACACCTAGATCTAGTCTCTCATTGGTTGCCCCTCTTCCCGTTCATCCTCAGGACAAATTGCAACCTGTAGGGAACAGGAGCTTAAAGGTGCTGATTCTCCAAGTAGGGAGATTGCTAGTAAAGTAGCTGGAAAGGCGAACCCGAGCACAAGGAGATGAGAAATTGGGTGCGTTTTAGAAACCTTTCAAAATCACACGGTGTACCATCTTCTGGGTTTCTCATGCATGTTTTCGATGTAGGAAGATGCCCTTGAACCTGGAGATTTGGGACCCATGGGATGGGTACCACGCAGTACTACTTTAAAGGGTCTGAGTTTGCTCACCCAACCTCACCCAACCTCTCAGCCCCAAGAGTGTCCACCCTTATGTCTCATCCAGGTGTGGGTCTAGATATGGTCAATCCAGGTTGCATCACAGCTCCTGAACGAATTTTTTAAGAATTTCTCTCTCTTTCACTGTCTTTGTTTTACAGGTTTTTAAAAGTAATTTATTTTTATAATGGGGTTTAGCTGCTTTTCACGGCTGTGTTTATGCAGCTTTACACCCACTTGACACACTTCCAGAGAGATATCAATACATAGGTTTTACGATTCTTACTAGTCACATATATTCTTGTGCGGTGAATAGGGGTTGTTGAGTCCAGTTCACTGAGCAAGGAGTAGGTCTTGTCTATTACATATTGGGTGTATGGAACAGTATCTGAGCGAATTTGAAACCCTTGTTTTATGCATCACCCCACCTCACCTTTCCCGTTAAGCAGCCATAGTGTGTTTTCTAAACGTGTGACTCTGTTCTGTTTTGTAATTCAGTTCAGGTGTAGCGGTTTTTACATTCCCTCTATAAGTGATAGCTTATGATAAGTGTCTTTTTCTGTGTCACTTATTTCACTTAGAATCGTCGTACCTAAATCCACTCATCTTGCTTCTACTAGCCTTATGACATTGATTTCATGTCTGAGTGATATTCCTTTGTACATAAGGACCACAACTTCTTTATCCATTTTTCTCTTTCCTGGGATATTTAAGGTGTCATGAAGTGGAGGTTCTTGTCAAAATAGCAGCCCTAAACATTGGGGTGCCTGTGTCTTGCTGATTTTTAGTTTTCCCAATTTATACGCCCATGAGTGGACGTGCCCTATGCTCCCTAAGCTGTGTTTTTTCGATGTTTCAGGACACACCGTACACTTCTCCAGTGTGGCTTTTGGCAATTTACATCCCGCCCATCAGCGTAGCAAGGCTGCCATTTCTCCATGGCCTGTACTGCATTTCTGGTTTTGACACTTTTTGCAGCATGGCCCTTTTGACCGATGGGAAGCGAGACTTCTTTGTAGCGCTGATTTGACTTTCCAGGTTGCTTGGTTGGCCAAAAAGGGCGTATGCGTTTTTTCCTGAATATATTCAGGAAAAAACGCATACGCCCTTTTTGGCCAAGGGCATCATTGTCGACGTTTTGCCGCTTTTCATGTGCTTTAAAGGCGATTCGAATCTACCTCCTGAAATCTGTTTCCTGCAATTCTGCCTTGCTTTCAAATCCTCTTCGTTGCCTTCCCTCAATATATCTGTGGATGAGAGTTATCATTTATAACTCTGCGGGTTTGTGAATTGCAGTGTCCCTGAGCTCCATTTTTCAACTCGCTTTTTTGGGAGCTGGCCGCAAAAGCGCGGGATTGCCTCAGGCCCTATTCTGGTTCCTGGCGGCAGGCTGAGCCTGTGGTTAATTCTTCTTCCTGATGGGAAAATAGAGTGACCTGTGCCTGTCCCAACACCTAGATCTAGTCTCTCATTGGTTGCCCCTCTTCCCGTTCATCCTCAGGACAAATTGCAACCTGTAGGGAACAGGAGCTTAAAGGTGCTGATTCTCCAAGTAGGGAGATTGCTAGTAAAGTAGCTGGAAAGGCGAACCCGAGCACAAGGAGATGAGAAATTGGGTGCGTTTTAGAAACCTTTCAAAATCACACGGTGTACCATCTTCTGGGTTTCTCATGCATGTTTTCGATGTAGGAAGATGCCCTTGAACCTGGAGATTTGGGACCCATGGGATGGGTACCACGCAGTACTACTTTAAAGGGTCTGAGTTTGCTCACCCAACCTCACCCAACCTCTCAGCCCCAAGAGTGTCCACCCTTATGTCTCATCCAGGTGTGGGTCTAGATATGGTCAATCCAGGTTGCATCACAGCTCCTGAACGAATTTTTTAAGAATTTCTCTCTCTTTCACTGTCTTTGTTTTACAGGTTTTTAAAAGTAATTTATTTTTATAATGGGGTTTAGCTGCTTTTCACGGCTGTGTTTATGCAGCTTTACACCCACTTGACACACTTCCAGAGAGATATCAATACATAGGTTTTACGATTCTTACTAGTCACATATATTCTTGTGCGGTGAATAGGGGTTGTTGAGTCCAGTTCACTGAGCAAGGAGTAGGTCTTGTCTATTACATATTGGGTGTATGGAACAGTATCTGAGCGAATTTGAAACCCTTGTTTTATGCATCACCCCACCTCACCTTTCCCGTTAAGCAGCCATAGTGTGTTTTCTAAACGTGTGACTCTGTTCTGTTTTGTAATTCAGTTCAGGTGTAGCGGTTTTTACATTCCCTCTATAAGTGATAGCTTATGATAAGTGTCTTTTTCTGTGTCACTTATTTCACTTAGAATCGTCGTACCTAAATCCACTCATCTTGCTTCTACTAGCCTTATGACATTGATTTCATGTCTGAGTGATATTCCTTTGTACATAAGGACCACAACTTCTTTATCCATTTTTCTCTTTCCTGGGATATTTAAGGTGTCATGAAGTGGAGGTTCTTGTCAAAATAGCAGCCCTAAACATTGGGGTGCCTGTGTCTTGCTGATTTTTAGTTTTCCCAATTTATACGCCCATGAGTGGACGTGCCCTATGCTCCCTAAGCTGTGTTTTTTCGATGTTTCAGGACACACCGTACACTTCTCCAGTGTGGCTTTTGGCAATTTACATCCCGCCCATCAGCGTAGCAAGGCTGCCATTTCTCCATGGCCTGTACTGCATTTCTGGTTTTGACACTTTTTGCAGCATGGCCCTTTTGACCGATGGGAAGCGAGACCTCTTTGTAGCGCTGATTTGACTTTCCAGGTTGCTTGGTTGGCCAAAAAGGGCGTATGCGTTTTTTCCTGAATATATTCAGGAAAAAACGCATACGCCCTTTTTGGCCAAGGGCATCATTGTCGACGTTTTGCCGCTTTTCATGTGCTTTAAAGGCGATTCGAATCTACCTCCTGAAATCTGTTTCCTGCAATTCTGCCTTGCTTTCAAATCCTCTTCGTTGCCTTCCCTCAATATATCTGTGGATGAGAGTTATCATTTATAACTCTGCGGGTTTGTGAATTGCAGTGTCCCTGAGCTCCATTTTTCAACTCGCTTTTTTGGGAGCTGGCCGCAAAAGCGCGGGATTGCCTCAGGCCTTATTCTGGTTCCTGGCGGCAGGCTGAGCCTGTGGTTAATTCTTCTTCCTGATGGGAAAATAGAGTGACCTGTGCCTGTCCCAACACCTAGATCTAGTCTCTCATTGGTTGCCCCTCTTCCCGTTCATCCTCAGGACAAATTGCAACCTGTAGGGAACAGGAGCTTAAAGGTGCTGATTCTCCAAGTAGGGAGATTGCTAGTAAAGTAGCTGGAAAGGCGAACCCGAGCACAAGGAGATGAGAAATGGGGTGCGTTTTAGAAACCTTTCAAAATCACACGGTGTACCATCTTCTGGGTTTCTCATGCATGTTTTCGATGTAGGAAGATGCCCTTGAACCTGGAGATTTGGGACCCATGGGATGGGTACCACGCAGTACTACTTTAAAGGGTCTGAGTTTGCTCACCCAACCTCACCCAACCTCTCAGCCCCAAGAGTGTCCACCCTTATGTCTCATCCAGGTGTGGGTCTAGATATGGTCAATCCAGGTTGCATCACAGCTCCTGAACGAATTTTTTAAGAATTTCTCTCTCTTTCACTGTCTTTGTTTTACAGGTTTTTAAAAGTAATTTATTTTTATAATGGGGTTTAGCTGCTTTTCACGGCTGTGTTTATGCAGCTTTACACCCACTTGACACACTTCCAGAGAGATATCTATACATAGGTTTTACGATTCTTACTAGTCACATATATTCTTGTGCGGTGAATAGGGGTTGTTGAGTCCAGTTCACTGAGCAAGGAGTAGGTCTTGTCTATTACATATTGGGTGTATGGAACAGTATCTGAGCGAATTTGAAACCCTTGTTTTATGCATCACCCCACCTCACCTTTCCCGTTAAGCAGCCATAGTGTGTTTTCTAAACGTGTGACTCTGTTCTGTTTTGTAATTCAGTTCAGGTGTAGCGGTTTTTACATTCCCTCTATAAGTGATAGCTTATGATAAGTGTCTTTTTCTGTGTCACTTATTTCACTTAGAATCGTCGTACCTAAATCCACTCATCTTGCTTCTACTAGCCTTATGACATTGATTTCATGTCTGAGTGATATTCCTTTGTACATAAGGACCACAACTTCTTTATCCATTTTTCTCTTTCCTGGGATATTTAAGGTGTCATGAAGTGGAGGTTCTTGTCAACATAGCAGCCCTAAACATTGGGGTGCCTGTGTCTTGCTGATTTTTAGTTTTCCCAATTTATACGCCCATGAGTGGACGTGCCCTATGCTCCCTAAGCTGTGTTTTTTCGATGTTTCAGGACACACCGTACACTTCTCTAGAGTGGCTGTTGGCAATTTACATCCCGCCCATCAGCGTAGCAAGGCTGCCATTTCTCCATGGCCTGTCCTGCATTTCTGGTTTTGACACTTTTTGCAGCATGGCCCTTTTGACCGATGGGAAGCGAGACCTCTTTGTAGCGCTGATTTGCCTTTCCAGGTTGCTTGGTTGGCCAAAAAGGGCGTATGCGTTTTTTCCTGAATATATTCAGGAAAAAACGCATACGCCCTTTTTGGCCAAGGGCATCATTGTCGACGTTTTGCCGCTTTTCATGTGCTTTAAAGGCGATTCGAATCTACCTCCTGAAATCTGCTTCCTGCAATTCTGCCTTGCTTTCAAATCCTCTTCGTTGCCTTCCCTCAATATATCTGTGGATGAGAGTTATCATTTATAACTCTGCGGGTTTGTGAATTGCAGTGTCCCTGAGCTCCATTTTTCAACTCGCTTTTTTGGGAGCTGGCCGCAAAAGCGCGGGATTGCCTCAGGCCCTATTCTGGTTCCTGGCGGCAGGCTGAGCCTGTGGTTAATTCTTCTTCCTGATGGGAAAATAGAGTGACCTGTGCCTGTCCCAACACCTAGATCTAGTCTCTCATTGGTTGCCCCTCTTCCCGTTCATCCTCAGGACAAATTGCAACCTGTAGGGAACAGGAGCTTAAAGGTGCTGATTCTCCAAGTAGGGAGATTGCTAGTAAAGTAGCTGGAAAGGCGAACCCGAGCACAAGGAGATGAGAAATTGGGTGCGTTTTAGAAACCTTTCAAAATCACACGGTGTACCATCTTCTGGGTTTCTCATGCATGTTTTCGATGTAGGAAGATGCCCTTGAACCTGGAGATTTGGGACCCATGGGATGGGTACCACGCAGTACTACTTTAAAGGGTCTGAGTTTGCTCACCCAACCTCACCCAACCTCTCAGCCCCAAGAGTGTCCACCCTTATGTCTCATCCAGGTGTGGGTCTAGATATGGTCAATCCAGGTTGCATCACAGCTCCTGAAAGAATTTTTTAAGAATTTCTCTCTCTTTCACTGTCTTTGTTTTACAGGTTTTTAAAAGTAATTTATTTTTATAATGGGGTTTAGCTGCTTTTCACGGCTGTGTTTATGCAGCTTTACACCCACTTGACACACTTCCAGAGAGATATCAATACATAGGTTTTACGATTCTTACTAGTCACATATATTCTTGTGCGGTGAATAGGGGTTGTTGAGTCCAGTTCACTGAGCAAGGAGTAGGTCTTGTCTATTACATATTGGGTGTATGGAACAGTATCTGAGCGAATTTGAAACCCTTGTTTTATGCATCACCCCACCTCACCTTTCCCGTTAAGCAGCCATAGTGTGTTTTCTAAACGTGTGACTCTGTTCTGTTTTGTAATTCAGTTCAGGTGTAGCGGTTTTTACATTCCCTCTATAAGTGATAGCTTATGATAAGTGTCTTTTTCTGTGTCACTTATTTCACTTAGAATTGTCGTACCTAAATCCACTCATCTTGCTTCTACTAGCCTTATGACATTGATTTCATGTCTGAGTGATATTCCTTTGTACATAAGGACCACAACTTCTTTATCCATTTTTCTCTTTCCTGGGATATTTAAGGTGTCATGAAGTGGAGGTTCTTGTCAAAATAGCAGCCCTAAACATTGGGGTGCCTGTGTCTTGCTGATTTTTAGTTTTCCCAATTTATACGCCCATGAGTGGACGTGCCCTATGCTCCCTAAGCTGTGTTTTTTCGATGTTTCAGGACACACCGTACACTTCTCCAGTGTGGCTTTTGGCAATTTACATCCCGCCCATCAGCGTAGCAAGGCTGCCATTTCTCCATGGCCTGTACTGCATTTCTGGTTTTGACACTTTTTGCAGCATGGCCCTTTTGACCGATGGGAAGCGAGACTTCTTTGTAGCGCTGATTTGACTTTCCAGGTTGCTTGGTTGGCCAAAAAGGGCGTATGCGTTTTTTCCTGAATATATTCAGGAAAAAACGCATACGCCCTTTTTGGCCAAGGGCATCATTGTCGACGTTTTGCCGCTTTTCATGTGCTTTAAAGGCGATTCGAATCTACCTCCTGAAATCTGTTTCCTGCAATTCTGCCTTGCTTTCAAATCCTCTTCGTTGCCTTCCCTCAATATATCTGTGGATGAGAGTTATCATTTATAACTCTGCGGGTTTGTGAATTGCAGTGTCCCTGAGCTCCATTTTTCAACTCGCTTTTTTGGGAGCTGGCCGCAAAAGCGCGGGATTGCCTCAGGCCCTATTCTGGTTCCTGGCGGCAGGCTGAGCCTGTGGTTAATTCTTCTTCCTGATGGGAAAATAGAGTGACCTGTGCCTGTCCCAACACCTAGATCTAGTCTCTCATTGGTTGCCCCTCTTCCCGTTCATCCTCAGGACAAATTGCAACCTGTAGGGAACAGGAGCTTAAAGGTGCTGATTCTCCAAGTAGGGAGATTGCTAGTAAAGTAGCTGGAAAGGCGAACCCGAGCACAAGGAGATGAGAAATTGGGTGCGTTTTAGAAACCTTTCAAAATCACACGGTGTACCATCTTCTGGGTTTCTCATGCATGTTTTCGATGTAGGAAGATGCCCTTGAACCTGGAGATTTGGGACCCATGGGATGGGTACCACGCAGTACTACTTTAAAGGGTCTGAGTTTGCTCACCCAACCTCACCCAACCTCTCAGCCCCAAGAGTGTCCACCCTTATGTCTCATCCAGGTGTGGGTCTAGATATGGTCAATCCAGGTTGCATCACAGCTCCTGAACGAATTTTTTAAGAATTTCTCTCTCTTTCACTGTCTTTGTTTTACAGGTTTTTAAAAGTAATTTATTTTTATAATGGGGTTTAGCTGCTTTTCACGGCTGTGTTTATGCAGCTTTACACCCACTTGACACACTTCCAGAGAGATATCAATACATAGGTTTTACGATTCTTACTAGTCACATATATTCTTGTGCGGTGAATAGGGGTTGTTGAGTCCAGTTCACTGAGCAAGGAGTAGGTCTTGTCTATTACATATTGGGTGTATGGAACAGTATCTGAGCGAATTTGAAACCCTTGTTTTATGCATCACCCCACCTCACCTTTCCCGTTAAGCAGCCATAGTGTGTTTTCTAAACGTGTGACTCTGTTCTGTTTTGTAATTCAGTTCAGGTGTAGCGGTTTTTACATTCCCTCTATAAGTGATAGCTTATGATAAGTGTCTTTTTCTGTGTCACTTATTTCACTTAGAATCGTCGTACCTAAATCCACTCATCTTGCTTCTACTAGCCTTATGACATTGATTTCATGTCTGAGTGATATTCCTTTGTACATAAGGACCACAACTTCTTTATCCATTTTTCTCTTTCCTGGGATATTTAAGGTGTCATGAAGTGGAGGTTCTTGTCAACATAGCAGCCCTAAACATTGGGGTGCCTGTGTCTTGCTGATTTTTAGTTTTCCCAATTTATACGCCCATGAGTGGACGTGCCCTATGCTCCCTAAGCTGTGTTTTTTCGATGTTTCAGGACACACCGTACACTTCTCCAGTGTGGCTTTTGGCAATTTACATCCCGCCCATCAGCGTAGCAAGGCTGCCATTTCTCCATGGCCTGTACTGCATTTCTGGTTTTGACACTTTTTGCAGCATGGCCCTTTTGACCGATGGGAAGCGAGACTTCTTTGTAGCGCTGATTTGACTTTCCAGGTTGCTTGGTTGGCCAAAAAGGGCGTATGCGTTTTTTCCTGAATATATTCAGGAAAAAACGCATACGCCCTTTTTGGCCAAGGGCATCATTGTCGACGTTTTGCCGCTTTTCATGTGCTTTAAAGGCGATTCGAATCTACCTCCTGAAATCTGTTTCCTGCAATTCTGCCTTGCTTTCAAATCCTCTTCGTTGCCTTCCCTCAATATATCTGTGGATGAGAGTTATCATTTATAACTCTGCGGGTTTGTGAATTGCAGTGTCCCTGAGCTCCATTTTTCAACTCGCTTTTTTGGGAGCTGGCCGCAAAAGCGCGGGATTGCCTCAGGCCCTATTCTGGTTCCTGGCGGCAGGCTGAGCCTGTGGTTAATTCTTCTTCCTGATGGGAAAATAGAGTGACCTGTGCCTGTCCCAACACCTAGATCTAGTCTCTCATTGGTTGCCCCTCTTCCCGTTCATCCTCAGGACAAATTGCAACCTGTAGGGAACAGGAGCTTAAAGGTGCTGATTCTCCAAGTAGGGAGATTGCTAGTAAAGTAGCTGGAAAGGCGAACCCGAGCACAAGGAGATGAGAAATTGGGTGCGTTTTAGAAACCTTTCAAAATCACACGGTGTACCATCTTCTGGGTTTCTCATGCATGTTTTCGATGTAGGAAGATGCCCTTGAACCTGGAGATTTGGGACCCATGGGATGGGTACCACGCAGTACTACTTTAAAGGGTCTGAGTTTGCTCACCCAACCTCACCCAAACTCTCAGCCCCAAGAGTGTCCACCCTTATGTCTCATCCAGGTGTGGGTCTAGATATGGTCAATCCAGGTTGCATCACAGCTCCTGAACGAATTGTGTAAGAACTTTTCTCTCTTTCACTGTCTTTGTTTTACAGGTTTTTAAAAGTAATTTATTTTTATAATGGGGTTTAGCTGCTTTTCACGGCTGTGTTTATGCAGCTTTACACCCACTTGACACACTTCCAGAGAGATATCAATACATAGGTTTTACGATTCTTACTAGTCACATATATTCTTGTGCGGTGAATAGGGGTTGTTGAGTCCAGTTCACTGAGCAAGGAGTAGGTCTTGTCTATTACATATTGGGTGTATGGAACAGTATCTGAGCGAATTTGAAACCCTTGTTTTATGCATCACCCCACCTCACCTTTCCCGTTAAGCAGCCATAGTGTGTTTTCTAAACGTGTGACTCTGTTCTGTTTTGTAATTCAGTTCAGGTGTAGCGGTTTTTACATTCCCTCTATAAGTGATAGCTTATGATAAGTGTCTTTTTCTGTGTCACTTATTTCACTTAGAATCGTCGTACCTAAATCCACTCATCTTGCTTCTACTAGCCTTATGACATTGATTTCATGTCTGAGTGATATTCCTTTGTACATAAGGACCACAACTTCTTTATCCATTTTTCTCTTTCCTGGGATATTTAAGGTGTCATGAAGTGGAGGTTCTTGTCAAAATAGCAGCCCTAAACATTGGGGTGCCTGTGTCTTGCTGATTTTTAGTTTTCCCAATTTATACGCCCATGAGTGGACGTGCCCTATGCTCCCTAAGCTGTGTTTTTTCGATGTTTCAGGACACACCGTACACTTCTCCAGTGTGGCTTTTGGCAATTTACATCCCGCCCATCAGCGTAGCAAGGCTGCCATTTCTCCATGGCCTGTACTGCATTTCTGGTTTTGACACTTTTTGCAGCATGGCCCTTTTGACCGATGGGAAGCGAGACCTCTTTGTAGCGCTGATTTGACTTTCCAGGTTGCTTGGTTGGCCAAAAAGGGCGTATGCGTTTTTTCCTGAATATATTCAGGAAAAAACGCATACGCCCTTTTTGGCCAAGGGCATCATTGTCGACGTTTTGCCGCTTTTCATGTGCTTTAAAGGCGATTCGAATCTACCTCCTGAAATCTGTTTCCTGCAATTCTGCCTTGCTTTCAAATCCTCTTCGTTGCCTTCCCTCAATATATCTGTGGATGAGAGTTATCATTTATAACTCTGCGGGTTTGTGAATTGCAGTGTCCCTGAGCTCCATTTTTCAACTCGCTTTTTTGGGAGCTGGCCGCAAAAGCGCGGGATTGCCTCAGGCCTTATTCTGGTTCCTGGCGGCAGGCTGAGCCTGTGGTTAATTCTTCTTCCTGATGGGAAAATAGAGTGACCTGTGCCTGTCCCAACACCTAGATCTAGTCTCTCATTGGTTGCCCCTCTTCCCGTTCATCCTCAGGACAAATTGCAACCTGTAGGGAACAGAAGCTTAAAGGTGCTGATTCTCCAAGTAGGGAGATTGCTAGTAAAGTAGCTGGAAAGGCGAACCCGAGCACAAGGAGATGAGAAATGGGGTGCGTTTTAGAAACCTTTCAAAATCACACGGTGTACCATCTTCTGGGTTTCTCATGCATGTTTTCGATGTAGGAAGATGCCCTTGAACCTGGAGATTTGGGACCCATGGGATGGGTACCACGCAGTACTACTTTAAAGGGTCTGAGTTTGCTCACCCAACCTCACCCAAACTCTCAGCCCCAAGAGTGTCCACCCTTATGTCTCATCCAGGTGTGGGTCTAGATATGGTCAATCCAGGTTGCATCACAGCTCCTGAACGAATTTTTTAAGAATTTCTCTCTCTTTCACTGTCTTTGTTTTACAGGTTTTTAAAAGTAATTTATTTTTATAATGGGGTTTAGCTGCTTTTCACGGCTGTGTTTATGCAGCTTTACACCCACTTGACACACTTCCAGAGAGATATCTATACATAGGTTTTACGATTCTTACTAGTCACATATATTCTTGTGCGGTGAATAGGGGTTGTTGAGTCCAGTTCACTGAGCAAGGAGTAGGTCTTGTCTATTACATATTGGGTGTATGGAACAGTATCTGAGCAAATTTGAAACCCTTGTTTTATGCATCACCCCACCTCACCTTTCCCGTTAAGCAGCCATAGTGTGTTTTCTAAACGTGTGACTCTGTTCTGTTTTGTAATTCAGTTCAGGTGTAGCGGTTTTTACATTCCCTCTATAAGTGATAGCTTATGATAAGTGTCTTTTTCTGTGTCACTTATTTCACTTAGAATTGTCGTACCTAAATCCACTCATCTTGCTTCTACTAGCCTTATGACATTGATTTCATGTCTGAGTGATATTCCTTTGTACATAAGGACCACAACTTCTTTATCCATTTTTCTCTTTCCTGGGATATTTAAGGTGTCATGAAGTGGAGGTTCTTGTCAAAATAGCAGCCCTAAACATTGGGGTGCCTGTGTCTTGCTGATTTTTAGTTTTCCCAATTTATACGCCCATGAGTGGACGTGCCCTATGCTCCCTAAGCTGTGTTTTTTCGATGTTTCAGGACACACCGTACACTTCTCCAGTGTGGCTTTTGGCAATTTACATCCCGCCCATCAGCGTAGCAAGGCTGCCATTTCTCCATGGCCTGTACTGCATTTCTGGTTTTGACACTTTTTGCAGCATGGCCCTTTTGACCGATGGGAAGCGAGACCTCTTTGTAGCGCTGATTTGACTTTCCAGGTTGCTTGGTTGGCCAAAAAGGGCGTATGCGTTTTTTCCTGAATATATTCAGGAAAAAACGCATACGCCCTTTTTGGCCAAGGGCATCATTGTCGACGTTTTGCCGCTTTTCATGTGCTTTAAAGGCGATTCGAATCTACCTCCTGAAATCTGTTTCCTGCAATTCTGCCTTGCTTTCAAATCCTCTTCGTTGCCTTCCCTCAATATATCTGTGGATGAGAGTTATCATTTATAACTCTGCGGGTTTGTGAATTGCAGTGTCCCTGAGCTCCATTTTTCAACTCGCTTTTTTGGGAGCTGGCCGCAAAAGCGCGGGATTGCCTCAGGCCTTATTCTGGTTCCTGGCGGCAGGCTGAGCCTGTGGTTAATTCTTCTTCCTGATGGGAAAATAGAGTGACCTGTGCCTGTCCCAACACCTAGATCTAGTCTCTCATTGGTTGCCCCTCTTCCCGTTCATCCTCAGGACAAATTGCAACCTGTAGGGAACAGGAGCTTAAAGGTGCTGATTCTCCAAGTAGGGAGATTGCTAGTAAAGTAGCTGGAAAGGCGAACCCGAGCACAAGGAGATGAGAAATGGGGTGCGTTTTAGAAACCTTTCAAAATCACACGGTGTACCATCTTCTGGGTTTCTCATGCATGTTTTCGATGTAGGAAGATGCCCTTGAACCTGGAGATTTGGGACCCATGGGATGGGTACCACGCAGTACTACTTTAAAGGGTCTGAGTTTGCTCACCCAACCTCACCCAACCTCTCAGCCCCAAGAGTGTCCACCCTTATGTCTCATCCAGGTGTGGGTCTAGATATGGTCAATCCAGGTTGCATCACAGCTCCTGAACGAATTTTTTAAGAATTTCTCTCTCTTTCACTGTCTTTGTTTTACAGGTTTTTAAAAGTAATTTATTTTTATAATGGGGTTTAGCTGCTTTTCACGGCTGTGTTTATGCAGCTTTACACCCACTTGACACACTTCCAGAGAGATATCTATACATAGGTTTTACGATTCTTACTAGTCACATATATTCTTGTGCGGTGAATAGGGGTTGTTGAGTCCAGTTCACTGAGCAAGGAGTAGGTCTTGTCTATTACATATTGGGTGTATGGAACAGTATCTGAGCGAATTTGAAACCCTTGTTTTATGCATCACCCCACCTCACCTTTCCCGTTAAGCAGCCATAGTGTGTTTTCTAAACGTGTGACTCTGTTCTGTTTTGTAATTCAGTTCAGGTGTAGCGGTTTTTACATTCCCTCTATAAGTGATAGCTTATGATAAGTGTCTTTTTCTGTGTCACTTATTTCACTTAGAATCGTCGTACCTAAATCCACTCATCTTGCTTCTACTAGCCTTATGACATTGATTTCATGTCTGAGTGATATTCCTTTGTACATAAGGACCACAACTTCTTTATCCATTTTTCTCTTTCCTGGGATATTTAAGGTGTCATGAAGTGGAGGTTCTTGTCAACATAGCAGCCCTAAACATTGGGGTGCCTGTGTCTTGCTGATTTTTAGTTTTCCCAATTTATACGCCCATGAGTGGACGTGCCCTATGCTCCCTAAGCTGTGTTTTTTCGATGTTTCAGGACACACCGTACACTTCTCTAGAGTGGCTGTTGGCAATTTACATCCCGCCCATCAGCGTAGCAAGGCTGCCATTTCTCCATGGCCTGTCCTGCATTTCTGGTTTTGACACTTTTTGCAGCATGGCCCTTTTGACCGATGGGAAGCGAGACCTCTTTGTAGCGCTGATTTGCCTTTCCAGGTTGCTTGGTTGGCCAAAAAGGGCGTATGCGTTTTTTCCTGAATATATTCAGGAAAAAACGCATACGCCCTTTTTGGCCAAGGGCATCATTGTCGACGTTTTGCCGCTTTTCATGTGCTTTAAAGGCGATTCGAATCTACCTCCTGAAATCTGCTTCCTGCAATTCTGCCTTGCTTTCAAATCCTCTTCGTTGCCTTCCCTCAATATATCTGTGGATGAGAGTTATCATTTATAACTCTGCGGGTTTGTGAATTGCAGTGTCCCTGAGCTCCATTTTTCAACTCGCTTTTTTGGGAGCTGGCCACAAAAGCGCGAGATTGCCTCAGGCCTTATTCTGGTTCCTGGCGGCAGGCTGAGCCTGTGGTTAATTCTTCTTCCTGATGGGAAAATAGAGTGACCTGTGCCTCTACCAACACCTAGATCTAGTCTCTCATTGGTTGCCCCTCTTCCCGTTCATCCTCAGGACAAATTGCAACCTGTAGGGAACAGGAGCTTAAAGGTGCTGATTCTCCAAGTAGGGAGATTGCTAGTAAAGTAGCTGGAAAGGCAAACCCTAGCACAAGGAGATGAGAAATGGGGTGCGTTTTAGAAACCTTTCAAAATCACACGGTGTACCATCTTCTGGGTTTCTCATGCATGTTTTCGATGTAGGAAGATGCCCTTGAACCTGGAGATTTGGGACCCATGGGATGGGTACCACGCAGTACTACTTTAAAGGGTCTGAGTTTGCTCACCCAACCTCACCCAAACTCTCAGCCCCAAGAGTGTCCACCCTTATGTCTCATCCAGGTGTGGGTCTAGATATGGTCAATCCAGGTTGCATCACAGCTCCTGAACGAATTGTGTAAGAACTTTTCTCTCTTTCACTGTCTTTGTTTTACAGGTTTTTAAAAGTAATTTATTTTTATAATGGGGTTTAGCTGCTTTTCACGGCTGTGTTTATGCAGCTTTACACCCACTTGACACACTTCCAGAGAGATATCAATACATAGGTTTTACGATTCTTACTAGTCACATATATTCTTGTGCGGTGAATAGGGGTTGTTGAGTCCAGTTCACTGAGCAAGGAGTAGGTCTTGTCTATTACATATTGGGTGTATGGAACAGTATCTGAGCGAATTTGAAACCCTTGTTTTATGCATCACCCCACCTCACCTTTCCCGTTAAGCAGCCATAGTGTGTTTTCTAAACGTGTGACTCTGTTCTGTTTTGTAATTCAGTTCAGGTGTAGCGGTTTTTACATTCCCTCTATAAGTGATAGCTTATGATAAGTGTCTTTTTCTGTGTCACTTATTTCACTTAGAATCGTCGTACCTAAATCCACTCATCTTGCTTCTACTAGCCTTATGACATTGATTTCATGTCTGAGTGATATTCCTTTGTACATAAGGACCACAACTTCTTTATCCATTTTTCTCTTTCCTGGGATATTTAAGGTGTCATGAAGTGGAGGTTCTTGTCAAAATAGCAGCCCTAAACATTGGGGTGCCTGTGTCTTGCTGATTTTTAGTTTTCCCAATTTATACGCCCATGAGTGGACGTGCCCTATGCTCCCTAAGCTGTGTTTTTTCGATGTTTCAGGACACACCGTACACTTCTCCAGTGTGGCTTTTGGCAATTTACATCCCGCCCATCAGCGTAGCAAGGCTGCCATTTCTCCATGGCCTGTACTGCATTTCTGGTTTTGACACTTTTTGCAGCATGGCCCTTTTGACCGATGGGAAGCGAGACCTCTTTGTAGCGCTGATTTGACTTTCCAGGTTGCTTGGTTGGCCAAAAAGGGCGTATGCGTTTTTTCCTGAATATATTCAGGAAAAAACGCATACGCCCTTTTTGGCCAAGGGCATCATTGTCGAC
Organism: Eschrichtius robustus; assembly: GCF_028021215.1. Classification (NCBI taxonomy): domain Eukaryota; kingdom Metazoa; phylum Chordata; class Mammalia; order Artiodactyla; family Eschrichtiidae; genus Eschrichtius; species Eschrichtius robustus. The sequence goes on from NW_027175257.1 coordinate 4,771,737, forward strand.
GTTTTGCCGCTTTTCATGTGCTTTAAAGGCGATTCGAATCTACCTCCTGAAATCTGTTTCCTGCAATTCTGCCTTGCTTTCAAATCCTCTTCGTTGCCTTCCCTCAATATATCTGTGGATGAGAGTTATCATTTATAACTCTGCGGGTTTGTGAATTGCAGTGTCCCTGAGCTCCATTTTTCAACTCGCTTTTTTGGGAGCTGGCCGCAAAAGCGCGGGATTGCCTCAGGCCTTATTCTGGTTCCTGGCGGCAGGCTGAGCCTGTGGTTAATTCTTCTTCCTGATGGGAAAATAGAGTGACCTGTGCCTGTCCCAACACCTAGATCTAGTCTCTCATTGGTTGCCCCTCTTCCCGTTCATCCTCAGGACAAATTGCAACCTGTAGGGAACAGGAGCTTAAAGGTGCTGATTCTCCAAGTAGGGAGATTGCTAGTAAAGTAGCTGGAAAGGCGAACCCGAGCACAAGGAGATGAGAAATGGGGTGCGTTTTAGAAACCTTTCAAAATCACACGGTGTACCATCTTCTGGGTTTCTCATGCATGTTTTCGATGTAGGAAGATGCCCTTGAACCTGGAGATTTGGGACCCATGGGATGGGTACCACGCAGTACTACTTTAAAGGGTCTGAGTTTGCTCACCCAACCTCACCCAACCTCTCAGCCCCAAGAGTGTCCACCCTTATGTCTCATCCAGGTGTGGGTCTAGATATGGTCAATCCAGGTTGCATCACAGCTCCTGAACGAATTTTTTAAGAATTTCTCTCTCTTTCACTGTCTTTGTTTTACAGGTTTTTAAAAGTAATTTATTTTTATAATGGGGTTTAGCTGCTTTTCACGGCTGTGTTTATGCAGCTTTACACCCACTTGACACACTTCCAGAGAGATATCTATACATAGGTTTTACGATTCTTACTAGTCACATATATTCTTGTGCGGTGAATAGGGGTTGTTGAGTCCAGTTCACTGAGCAAGGAGTAGGTCTTGTCTATTACATATTGGGTGTATGGAACAGTATCTGAGCGAATTTGAAACCCTTGTTTTATGCATCACCCCACCTCACCTTTCCCGTTAAGCAGCCATAGTGTGTTTTCTAAACGTGTGACTCTGTTCTGTTTTGTAATTCAGTTCAGGTGTAGCGGTTTTTACATTCCCTCTATAAGTGATAGCTTATGATAAGTGTCTTTTTCTGTGTCACTTATTTCACTTAGAATCGTCGTACCTAAATCCACTCATCTTGCTTCTACTAGCCTTATGACATTGATTTCATGTCTGAGTGATATTCCTTTGTACATAAGGACCACAACTTCTTTATCCATTTTTCTCTTTCCTGGGATATTTAAGGTGTCATGAAGTGGAGGTTCTTGTCAACATAGCAGCCCTAAACATTGGGGTGCCTGTGTCTTGCTGATTTTTAGTTTTCCCAATTTATACGCCCATGAGTGGACGTGCCCTATGCTCCCTAAGCTGTGTTTTTTCGATGTTTCAGGACACACCGTACACTTCTCTAGAGTGGCTGTTGGCAATTTACATCCCGCCCATCAGCGTAGCAAGGCTGCCATTTCTCCATGGCCTGTCCTGCATTTCTGGTTTTGACACTTTTTGCAGCATGGCCCTTTTGACCGATGGGAAGCGAGACCTCTTTGTAGCGCTGATTTGCCTTTCCAGGTTGCTTGGTTGGCCAAAAAGGGCGTATGCGTTTTTTCCTGAATATATTCAGGAAAAAACGCATACGCCCTTTTTGGCCAAGGGCATCATTGTCGACGTTTTGCCGCTTTTCATGTGCTTTAAAGGCGATTCGAATCTACCTCCTGAAATCTGCTTCCTGCAATTCTGCCTTGCTTTCAAATCCTCTTCGTTGCCTTCCCTCAATATATCTGTGGATGAGAGTTATCATTTATAACTCTGCGGGTTTGTGAATTGCAGTGTCCCTGAGCTCCATTTTTCAACTCGCTTTTTTGGGAGCTGGCCACAAAAGCGCGAGATTGCCTCAGGCCTTATTCTGGTTCCTGGCGGCAGGCTGAGCCTGTGGTTAATTCTTCTTCCTGATGGGAAAATAGAGTGACCTGTGCCTCTACCAACACCTAGATCTAGTCTCTCATTGGTTGCCCCTCTTCCCGTTCATCCTCAGGACAAATTGCAACCTGTAGGGAACAGGAGCTTAAAGGTGCTGATTTTCCAAGTAGGGAGATTGCTAGTAAAGTAGCTGGAAAGGCAAACCCTAGCACAAGGAGATGAGAAATGGGGTGCGTTTTAGAAACCTTTCAAAATCACACGGTGTACCATCTTCTGGGTTTCTCATGCATGTTTTCGATGTAGGAAGATGCCCTTGAACCTGGAGATTTGGGACCCATGGGATGGGTACCACGCAGTACTACTTTAAAGGGTCTGAGTTTGCTCACCCAACCTCACCCAACCTCTCAGCCCCAAGAGTGTCCACCCTTATGTCTCATCCAGGTGTGGGTCTAGATATGGTCAATCCAGGTTGCATCACAGCTCCTGAACGAATTTTTTAAGAATTTCTCTCTCTTTCACTGTCTTTGTTTTACAGGTTTTTAAAAGTAATTTATTTTTATAATGGGGTTTAGCTGCTTTTCACGGCTGTGTTTATGCAGCTTTACACCCACTTGACACACTTCCAGAGAGATATCTATACATAGGTTTTACGATTCTTACTAGTCACATATATTCTTGTGCGGTGAATAGGGGTTGTTGAGTCCAGTTCACTGAGCAAGGAGTAGGTCTTGTCTATTACATATTGGGTGTATGGAACAGTATCTGAGCGAATTTGAAACCCTTGTTTTATGCATCACCCCACCTCACCTTTCCCGTTAAGCAGCCATAGTGTGTTTTCTAAACGTGTGACTCTGTTCTGTTTTGTAATTCAGTTCAGGTGTAGCGGGTTTTACATTCCCTCTATAAGTGATAGCTTATGATAAGTGTCTTTTTCTGTGTCACTTATTTCACTTAGAATCGTCGTACCTAAATCCACTCATCTTGCTTCTACTAGCCTTATGACATTGATTTCATGTCTGAGTGATATTCCTTTGTACATAAGGACCACAACTTCTTTATCCATTTTTCTCTTTCCTGGGATATTTAAGGTGTCATGAAGTGGAGGTTCTTGTCAAAATAGCAGCCCTAAACATTGGGGTGCCTGTGTCTTGCTGATTTTTAGTTTTCCCAATTTATACGCCCATGAGTGGACGTGCCCTATGCTCCCTAAGCTGTGTTTTTTCGATGTTTCAGGATACACCGTACACTTCTCCAGTGTGGCTTTTGGCAATTTACATCCCGCCCATCAGCGTAGCAAGGCTGCCATTTCTCCATGGCCTGTACTGCATTTCTGGTTTTGACACTTTTTGCAGCATGGCCCTTTTGACCGATGGGAAGCGAGACCTCTTTGTAGCGCTGATTTGACTTTCCAGGTTGCTTGGTTGGCCAAAAAGGGCGTATGCGTTTTTTCCTGAATATATTCAGGAAAAAACGCATACGCCCTTTTTGGCCAAGGGCATCATTGTCGACGTTTTGCCGCTTTTCATGTGCTTTAAAGGCGATTCGAATCTACCTCCTGAAATCTGTTTCCTGCAATTCTGCCTTGCTTTCAAATCCTCTTCGTTGCCTTCCCTCAATATATCTGTGGATGAGAGTTATCATTTATAACTCTGCGGGTTTGTGAATTGCAGTGTCCCTGAGCTCCATTTTTCAACTCGCTTTTTTGGGAGCTGGCCGCAAAAGCGAGGGATTGCCTCAGGCCTTATTCTGGTTCCTGGCGGCAGGCTGAGCCTGTGGTTAATTCTTCTTCCTGATGGGAAAATAGAGTGACCTGTGCCTGTCCCAACACCTAGATCTAGTCTCTCATTGGTTGCCCCTCTTCCCGTTCATCCTCAGGACAAATTGCAACCTGTAGGGAACAGGAGCTTAAAGGTGCTGATTCTCCAAGTAGGGAGATTGCTAGTAAAGTAGCTGGAAAGGCGAACCCGAGCACAAGGAGATGAGAAATGGGGTGCGTTTTAGAAACCTTTCAAAATCACACGGTGTACCATCTTCTGGGTTTCTCATGCATGTTTTCGATGTAGGAAGATGCCCTTGAACCTGGAGATTTGGGACCCATGGGATGGGTACCACGCAGTACTACTTTAAAGGGTCTGAGTTTGCTCACCCAACCTCACCCAACCTCTCAGCCCCAAGAGTGTCCACCCTTATGTCTCATCCAGGTGTGGGTCTAGATATGGTCAATCCAGGTTGCATCACAGCTCCTGAACGAATTTTTTAAGAATTTCTCTCTCTTTCACTGTCTTTGTTTTACAGGTTTTTAAAAGTAATTTATTTTTATAATGGGGTTTAGCTGCTTTTCACGGCTGTGTTTATGCAGCTTTACACCCACTTGACACACTTCCAGAGAGATATCTATACATAGGTTTTACGATTCTTACTAGTCACATATATTCTTGTGCGGTGAATAGGGGTTGTTGAGTCCAGTTCACTGAGCAAGGAGTAGGTCTTGTCTATTACATATTGGGTGTATGGAACAGTATCTGAGCGAATTTGAAACCCTTGTTTTATGCATCACCCCACCTCACCTTTCCCGTTAAGCAGCCATAGTGTGTTTTCTAAACGTGTGACTCTGTTCTGTTTTGTAATTCAGTTCAGGTGTAGCGGTTTTTACATTCCCTCTATAAGTGATAGCTTATGATAAGTGTCTTTTTCTGTGTCACTTATTTCACTTAGAATCGTCGTACCTAAATCCACTCATCTTGCTTCTACTAGCCTTATGACATTGATTTCATGTCTGAGTGATATTCCTTTGTACATAAGGACCACAACTTCTTTATCCATTTTTCTCTTTCCTGGGATATTTAAGGTGTCATGAAGTGGAGGTTCTTGTCAAAATAGCAGCCCTAAACATTGGGGTGCCTGTGTCTTGCTGATTTTTAGTTTTCCCAATTTATACGCCCATGAGTGGACGTGCCCTATGCTCCCTAAGCTGTGTTTTTTCGATGTTTCAGGACACACCGTACACTTCTCCAGTGTGGCTTTTGGCAATTTACATCCCGCCCATCAGCGTAGCAAGGCTGCCATTTCTCCATGGCCTGTACTGCATTTCTGGTTTTGACACTTTTTGCAGCATGGCCCTTTTGACCGATGGGAAGCGAGACTTCTTTGTAGCGCTGATTTGACTTTCCAGGTTGCTTGGTTGGCCAAAAAGGGCGTATGCGTTTTTTCCTGAATATATTCAGGAAAAAACGCATACGCCCTTTTTGGCCAAGGGCATCATTGTCGACGTTTTGCCGCTTTTCATGTGCTTTAAAGGCGATTCGAATCTACCTCCTGAAATCTGTTTCCTGCAATTCTGCCTTGCTTTCAAATCCTCTTCGTTGCCTTCCCTCAATATATCTGTGGATGAGAGTTATCATTTATAACTCTGCGGGTTTGTGAATTGCAGTGTCCCTGAGCTCCATTTTTCAACTCGCTTTTTTGGGAGCTGGCCGCAAAAGCGCGGGATTGCCTCAGGCCCTATTCTGGTTCCTGGCGGCAGGCTGAGCCTGTGGTTAATTCTTCTTCCTGATGGGAAAATAGAGTGACCTGTGCCTGTCCCAACACCTAGATCTAGTCTCTCATTGGTTGCCCCTCTTCCCGTTCATCCTCAGGACAAATTGCAACCTGTAGGGAACAGGAGCTTAAAGGTGCTGATTCTCCAAGTAGGGAGATTGCTAGTAAAGTAGCTGGAAAGGCGAACCCGAGCACAAGGAGATGAGAAATTGGGTGCGTTTTAGAAACCTTTCAAAATCACACGGTGTACCATCTTCTGGGTTTCTCATGCATGTTTTCGATGTAGGAAGATGCCCTTGAACCTGGAGATTTGGGACCCATGGGATGGGTACCACGCAGTACTACTTTAAAGGGTCTGAGTTTGCTCACCCAACCTCACCCAACCTCTCAGCCCCAAGAGTGTCCACCCTTATGTCTCATCCAGGTGTGGGTCTAGATATGGTCAATCCAGGTTGCATCACAGCTCCTGAACGAATTTTTTAAGAATTTCTCTCTCTTTCACTGTCTTTGTTTTACAGGTTTTTAAAAGTAATTTATTTTTATAATGGGGTTTAGCTGCTTTTCACGGCTGTGTTTATGCAGCTTTACACCCACTTGACACACTTCCAGAGAGATATCAATACATAGGTTTTACGATTCTTACTAGTCACATATATTCTTGTGCGGTGAATAGGGGTTGTTGAGTCCAGTTCACTGAGCAAGGAGTAGGTCTTGTCTATTACATATTGGGTGTATGGAACAGTATCTGAGCGAATTTGAAACCCTTGTTTTATGCATCACCCCACCTCACCTTTCCCGTTAAGCAGCCATAGTGTGTTTTCTAAACGTGTGACTCTGTTCTGTTTTGTAATTCAGTTCAGGTGTAGCGGTTTTTACATTCCCTCTATAAGTGATAGCTTATGATAAGTGTCTTTTTCTGTGTCACTTATTTCACTTAGAATCGTCGTACCTAAATCCACTCATCTTGCTTCTACTAGCCTTATGACATTGATTTCATGTCTGAGTGATATTCCTTTGTACATAAGGACCACAACTTCTTTATCCATTTTTCTCTTTCCTGGGATATTTAAGGTGTCATGAAGTGGAGGTTCTTGTCAAAATAGCAGCCCTAAACATTGGGGTGCCTGTGTCTTGCTGATTTTTAGTTTTCCCAATTTATACGCCCATGAGTGGACGTGCCCTATGCTCCCTAAGCTGTGTTTTTTCGATGTTTCAGGACACACCGTACACTTCTCCAGTGTGGCTTTTGGCAATTTACATCCCGCCCATCAGCGTAGCAAGGCTGCCATTTCTCCATGGCCTGTACTGCATTTCTGGTTTTGACACTTTTTGCAGCATGGCCCTTTTGACCGATGGGAAGCGAGACTTCTTTGTAGCGCTGATTTGACTTTCCAGGTTGCTTGGTTGGCCAAAAAGGGCGTATGCGTTTTTTCCTGAATATATTCAGGAAAAAACGCATACGCCCTTTTTGGCCAAGGGCATCATTGTCGACGTTTTGCCGCTTTTCATGTGCTTTAAAGGCGATTCGAATCTACCTCCTGAAATCTGTTTCCTGCAATTCTGCCTTGCTTTCAAATCCTCTTTGTTGCCTTCCCTCAATATATCTGTGGATGAGAGTTATCATTTATAACTCTGCGGGTTTGTGAATTGCAGTGTCCCTGAGCTCCATTTTTCAACTCGCTTTTTTGGGAGCTGGCCGCAAAAGCGCGGGATTGCCTCAGGCCCTATTCTGGTTCCTGGCGGCAGGCTGAGCCTGTGGTTAATTCTTCTTCCTGATGGGAAAATAGAGTGACCTGTGCCTGTCCCAACACCTAGATCTAGTCTCTCATTGGTTGCCCCTCTTCCCGTTCATCCTCAGGACAAATTGCAACCTGTAGGGAACAGGAGCTTAAAGGTGCTGATTCTCCAAGTAGGGAGATTGCTAGTAAAGTAGCTGGAAAGGCGAACCCGAGCACAAGGAGATGAGAAATTGGGTGCGTTTTAGAAACCTTTCAAAATCACACGGTGTACCATCTTCTGGGTTTCTCATGCATGTTTTCGATGTAGGAAGATGCCCTTGAACCTGGAGATTTGGGACCCATGGGATGGGTACCACGCAGTACTACTTTAAAGGGTCTGAGTTTGCTCACCCAACCTCACCCAACCTCTCAGCCCCAAGAGTGTCCACCCTTATGTCTCATCCAGGTGTGGGTCTAGATATGGTCAATCCAGGTTGCATCACAGCTCCTGAACGAATTTTTTAAGAATTTCTCTCTCTTTCACTGTCTTTGTTTTACAGGTTTTTAAAAGTAATTTATTTTTATAATGGGGTTTAGCTGCTTTTCACGGCTGTGTTTATGCAGCTTTACACCCACTTGACACACTTCCAGAGAGATATCAATACATAGGTTTTACGATTCTTACTAGTCACATATATTCTTGTGCGGTGAATAGGGGTTGTTGAGTCCAGTTCACTGAGCAAGGAGTAGGTCTTGTCTATTACATATTGGGTGTATGGAACAGTATCTGAGCGAATTTGAAACCCTTGTTTTATGCATCACCCCACCTCACCTTTCCCGTTAAGCAGCCATAGTGTGTTTTCTAAACGTGTGACTCTGTTCTGTTTTGTAATTCAGTTCAGGTGTAGCGGTTTTTACATTCCCTCTATAAGTGATAGCTTATGATAAGTGTCTTTTTCTGTGTCACTTATTTCACTTAGAATCGTCGTACCTAAATCCACTCATCTTGCTTCTACTAGCCTTATGACATTGATTTCATGTCTGAGTGATATTCCTTTGTACATAAGGACCACAACTTCTTTATCCATTTTTCTCTTTCCTGGGATATTTAAGGTGTCATGAAGTGGAGGTTCTTGTCAAAATAGCAGCCCTAAACATTGGGGTGCCTGTGTCTTGCTGATTTTTAGTTTTCCCAATTTATACGCCCATGAGTGGACGTGCCCTATGCTCCCTAAGCTGTGTTTTTTCGATGTTTCAGGACACACCGTACACTTCTCCAGTGTGGCTTTTGGCAATTTACATCCCGCCCATCAGCGTAGCAAGGCTGCCATTTCTCCATGGCCTGTACTGCATTTCTGGTTTTGACACTTTTTGCAGCATGGCCCTTTTGACCGATGGGAAGCGAGACCTCTTTGTAGCGCTGATTTGACTTTCCAGGTTGCTTGGTTGGCCAAAAAGGGCGTATGCGTTTTTTCCTGAATATATTCAGGAAAAAACGCATACGCCCTTTTTGGCCAAGGGCATCATTGTCGACGTTTTGCCGCTTTTCATGTGCTTTAAAGGCGATTCGAATCTACCTCCTGAAATCTGTTTCCTGCAATTCTGCCTTGCTTTCAAATCCTCTTCGTTGCCTTCCCTCAATATATCTGTGGATGAGAGTTATCATTTATAACTCTGCGGGTTTGTGAATTGCAGTGTCCCTGAGCTCCATTTTTCAACTCGCTTTTTTGGGAGCTGGCCGCAAAAGCGCGGGATTGCCTCAGGCCTTATTCTGGTTCCTGGCGGCAGGCTGAGCCTGTGGTTAATTCTTCTTCCTGATGGGAAAATAGAGTGACCTGTGCCTGTCCCAACACCTAGATCTAGTCTCTCATTGGTTGCCCCTCTTCCCGTTCATCCTCAGGACAAATTGCAACCTGTAGGGAACAGGAGCTTAAAGGTGCTGATTCTCCAAGTAGGGAGATTGCTAGTAAAGTAGCTGGAAAGGCGAACCCGAGCACAAGGAGATGAGAAATGGGGTGCGTTTTAGAAACCTTTCAAAATCACACGGTGTACCATCTTCTGGGTTTCTCATGCATGTTTTCGATGTAGGAAGATGCCCTTGAACCTGGAGATTTGGGACCCATGGGATGGGTACCACGCAGTACTACTTTAAAGGGTCTGAGTTTGCTCACCCAACCTCACCCAACCTCTCAGCCCCAAGAGTGTCCACCCTTATGTCTCATCCAGGTGTGGGTCTAGATATGGTCAATCCAGGTTGCATCACAGCTCCTGAACGAATTTTTTAAGAATTTCTCTCTCTTTCACTGTCTTTGTTTTACAGGTTTTTAAAAGTAATTTATTTTTATAATGGGGTTTAGCTGCTTTTCACGGCTGTGTTTATGCAGCTTTACACCCACTTGACACACTTCCAGAGAGATATCTATACATAGGTTTTACGATTCTTACTAGTCACATATATTCTTGTGCGGTGAATAGGGGTTGTTGAGTCCAGTTCACTGAGCAAGGAGTAGGTCTTGTCTATTACATATTGGGTGTATGGAACAGTATCTGAGCGAATTTGAAACCCTTGTTTTATGCATCACCCCACCTCACCTTTCCCGTTAAGCAGCCATAGTGTGTTTTCTAAACGTGTGACTCTGTTCTGTTTTGTAATTCAGTTCAGGTGTAGCGGTTTTTACATTCCCTCTATAAGTGATAGCTTATGATAAGTGTCTTTTTCTGTGTCACTTATTTCACTTAGAATCGTCGTACCTAAATCCACTCATCTTGCTTCTACTAGCCTTATGACATTGATTTCATGTCTGAGTGATATTCCTTTGTACATAAGGACCACAACTTCTTTATCCATTTTTCTCTTTCCTGGGATATTTAAGGTGTCATGAAGTGGAGGTTCTTGTCAACATAGCAGCCCTAAACATTGGGGTGCCTGTGTCTTGCTGATTTTTAGTTTTCCCAATTTATACGCCCATGAGTGGACGTGCCCTATGCTCCCTAAGCTGTGTTTTTTCGATGTTTCAGGACACACCGTACACTTCTCTAGAGTGGCTGTTGGCAATTTACATCCCGCCCATCAGCGTAGCAAGGCTGCCATTTCTCCATGGCCTGTCCTGCATTTCTGGTTTTGACACTTTTTGCAGCATGGCCCTTTTGACCGATGGGAAGCGAGACCTCTTTGTAGCGCTGATTTGCCTTTCCAGGTTGCTTGGTTGGCCAAAAAGGGCGTATGCGTTTTTTCCTGAATATATTCAGGAAAAAACGCATACGCCCTTTTTGGCCAAGGGCATCATTGTCGACGTTTTGCCGCTTTTCATGTGCTTTAAAGGCGATTCGAATCTACCTCCTGAAATCTGCTTCCTGCAATTCTGCCTTGCTTTCAAATCCTCTTCGTTGCCTTCCCTCAATATATCTGTGGATGAGAGTTATCATTTATAACTCTGCGGGTTTGTGAATTGCAGTGTCCCTGAGCTCCATTTTTCAACTCGCTTTTTTGGGAGCTGGCCGCAAAAGCGCGGGATTGCCTCAGGCCCTATTCTGGTTCCTGGCGGCAGGCTGAGCCTGTGGTTAATTCTTCTTCCTGATGGGAAAATAGAGTGACCTGTGCCTGTCCCAACACCTAGATCTAGTCTCTCATTGGTTGCCCCTCTTCCCGTTCATCCTCAGGACAAATTGCAACCTGTAGGGAACAGGAGCTTAAAGGTGCTGATTCTCCAAGTAGGGAGATTGCTAGTAAAGTAGCTGGAAAGGCGAACCCGAGCACAAGGAGATGAGAAATTGGGTGCGTTTTAGAAACCTTTCAAAATCACACGGTGTACCATCTTCTGGGTTTCTCATGCATGTTTTCGATGTAGGAAGATGCCCTTGAACCTGGAGATTTGGGACCCATGGGATGGGTACCACGCAGTACTACTTTAAAGGGTCTGAGTTTGCTCACCCAACCTCACCCAACCTCTCAGCCCCAAGAGTGTCCACCCTTATGTCTCATCCAGGTGTGGGTCTAGATATGGTCAATCCAGGTTGCATCACAGCTCCTGAACGAATTTTTTAAGAATTTCTCTCTCTTTCACTGTCTTTGTTTTACAGGTTTTTAAAAGTAATTTATTTTTATAATGGGGTTTAGCTGCTTTTCACGGCTGTGTTTATGCAGCTTTACACCCACTTGACACACTTCCAGAGAGATATCAATACATAGGTTTTACGATTCTTACTAGTCACATATATTCTTGTGCGGTGAATAGGGGTTGTTGAGTCCAGTTCACTGAGCAAGGAGTAGGTCTTGTCTATTACATATTGGGTGTATGGAACAGTATCTGAGCGAATTTGAAACCCTTGTTTTATGCATCACCCCACCTCACCTTTCCCGTTAAGCAGCCATAGTGTGTTTTCTAAACGTGTGACTCTGTTCTGTTTTGTAATTCAGTTCAGGTGTAGCGGTTTTTACATTCCCTCTATAAGTGATAGCTTATGATAAGTGTCTTTTTCTGTGTCACTTATTTCACTTAGAATCGTCGTACCTAAATCCACTCATCTTGCTTCTACTAGCCTTATGACATTGATTTCATGTCTGAGTGATATTCCTTTGTACATAAGGACCACAACTTCTTTATCCATTTTTCTCTTTCCTGGGATATTTAAGGTGTCATGAAGTGGAGGTTCTTGTCAACATAGCAGCCCTAAACATTGGGGTGCCTGTGTCTTGCTGATTTTTAGTTTTCCCAATTTATACGCCCATGAGTGGACGTGCCCTATGCTCCCTAAGCTGTGTTTTTTCGATGTTTCAGGACACACCGTACACTTCTCCAGTGTGGCTTTTGGCAATTTACATCCCGCCCATCAGCGTAGCAAGGCTGCCATTTCTCCATGGCCTGTACTGCATTTCTGGTTTTGACACTTTTTGCAGCATGGCCCTTTTGACCGATGGGAAGCGAGACCTCTTTGTAGCGCTGATTTGACTTTCCAGGTTGCTTGGTTGGCCAAAAAGGGCGTATGCGTTTTTTCCTGAATATATTCAGGAAAAAACGCATACGCCCTTTTTGGCCAAGGGCATCATTGTCGACGTTTTGCCGCTTTTCATGTGCTTTAAAGGCGATTCGAATCTACCTCCTGAAATCTGTTTCCTGCAATTCTGCCTTGCTTTCAAATCCTCTTCGTTGCCTTCCCTCAATATATCTGTGGATGAGAGTTATCATTTATAACTCTGCGGGTTTGTGAATTGCAGTGTCCCTGAGCTCCATTTTTCAACTCGCTTTTTTGGGAGCTGGCCGCAAAAGCGCGGGATTGCCTCAGGCCTTATTCTGGTTCCTGGCGGCAGGCTGAGCCTGTGGTTAATTCTTCTTCCTGATGGGAAAATAGAGTGACCTGTGCCTGTCCCAACACCTAGATCTAGTCTCTCATTGGTTGCCCCTCTTCCCGTTCATCCTCAGGACAAATTGCAACCTGTAGGGAACAGGAGCTTAAAGGTGCTGATTCTCCAAGTAGGGAGATTGCTAGTAAAGTAGCTGGAAAGGCGAACCCGAGCACAAGGAGATGAGAAATGGGGTGCGTTTTAGAAACCTTTCAAAATCACACGGTGTACCATCTTCTGGGTTTCTCATGCATGTTTTCGATGTAGGAAGATGCCCTTGAACCTGGAGATTTGGGACCCATGGGATGGGTACCACGCAGTACTACTTTAAAGGGTCTGAGTTTGCTCACCCAACCTCACCCAACCTCTCAGCCCCAAGAGTGTCCACCCTTATGTCTCATCCAGGTGTGGGTCTAGATATGGTCAATCCAGGTTGCATCACAGCTCCTGAACGAATTTTTTAAGAATTTCTCTCTCTTTCACTGTCTTTGTTTTACAGGTTTTTAAAAGTAATTTATTTTTATAATGGGGTTTAGCTGCTTTTCACGGCTGTGTTTATGCAGCTTTACACCCACTTGACACACTTCCAGAGAGATATCTATACATAGGTTTTACGATTCTTACTAGTCACATATATTCTTGTGCGGTGAATAGGGGTTGTTGAGTCCAGTTCACTGAGCAAGGAGTAGGTCTTGTCTATTACATATTGGGTGTATGGAACAGTATCTGAGCGAATTTGAAACCCTTGTTTTATGCATCACCCCACCTCACCTTTCCCGTTAAGCAGCCATAGTGTGTTTTCTAAACGTGTGACTCTGTTCTGTTTTGTAATTCAGTTCAGGTGTAGCGGTTTTTACATTCCCTCTATAAGTGATAGCTTATGATAAGTGTCTTTTTCTGTGTCACTTATTTCACTTAGAATCGTCGTACCTAAATCCACTCATCTTGCTTCTACTAGCCTTATGACATTGATTTCATGTCTGAGTGATATTCCTTTGTACATAAGGACCACAACTTCTTTATCCATTTTTCTCTTTCCTGGGATATTTAAGGTGTCATGAAGTGGAGGTTCTTGTCAACATAGCAGCCCTAAACATTGGGGTGCCTGTGTCTTGCTGATTTTTAGTTTTCCCAATTTATACGCCCATGAGTGGACGTGCCCTATGCTCCCTAAGCTGTGTTTTTTCGATGTTTCAGGACACACCGTACACTTCTCCAGTGTGGCTTTTGGCAATTTACATCCCGCCCATCAGCGTAGCAAGGCTGCCATTTCTCCATGGCCTGTACTGCATTTCTGGTTTTGACACTTTTTGCAGCATGGCCCTTTTGACCGATGGGAAGCGAGACCTCTTTGTAGCGCTGATTTGACTTTCCAGGTTGCTTGGTTGGCCAAAAAGGGCGTATGCGTTTTTTCCTGAATATATTCAGGAAAAAACGCATACGCCCTTTTTGGCCAAGGGCATCATTGTCGACGTTTTGCCGCTTTTCATGTGCTTTAAAGGCGATTCGAATCTACCTCCTGAAATCTGTTTCCTGCAATTCTGCCTTGCTTTCAAATCCTCTTCGTTGCCTTCCCTCAATATATCTGTGGATGAGAGTTATCATTTATAACTCTGCGGGTTTGTGAATTGCAGTGTCCCTGAGCTCCATTTTTCAACTCGCTTTTTTGGGAGCTGGCCGCAAAAGCGCGGGATTGCCTCAGGCCTTATTCTGGTTCCTGGCGGCAGGCTGAGCCTGTGGTTAATTCTTCTTCCTGATGGGAAAATAGAGTGACCTGTGCCTGTCCCAACACCTAGATCTAGTCTCTCATTGGTTGCCCCTCTTCCCGTTCATCCTCAGGACAAATTGCAACCTGTAGGGAACAGGAGCTTAAAGGTGCTGATTCTCCAAGTAGGGAGATTGCTAGTAAAGTAGCTGGAAAGGCGAACCCGAGCACAAGGAGATGAGAAATGGGGTGCGTTTTAGAAACCTTTCAAAATCACACGGTGTACCATCTTCTGGGTTTCTCATGCATGTTTTCGATGTAGGAAGATGCCCTTGAACCTGGAGATTTGGGACCCATGGGATGGGTACCACGCAGTACTACTTTAAAGGGTCTGAGTTTGCTCACCCAACCTCACCCAACCTCTCAGCCCCAAGAGTGTCCACCCTTATGTCTCATCCAGGTGTGGGTCTAGATATGGTCAATCCAGGTTGCATCACAGCTCCTGAACGAATTTTTTAAGAATTTCTCTCTCTTTCACTGTCTTTGTTTTACAGGTTTTTAAAAGTAATTTATTTTTATAATGGGGTTTAGCTGCTTTTCACGGCTGTGTTTATGCAGCTTTACACCCACTTGACACACTTCCAGAGAGATATCTATACATAGGTTTTACGATTCTTACTAGTCACATATATTCTTGTGCGGTGAATAGGGGTTGTTGAGTCCAGTTCACTGAGCAAGGAGTAGGTCTTGTCTATTACATATTGGGTGTATGGAACAGTATCTGAGCGAATTTGAAACCCTTGTTTTATGCATCACCCCACCTCACCTTTCCCGTTAAGCAGCCATAGTGTGTTTTCTAAACGTGTGACTCTGTTCTGTTTTGTAATTCAGTTCAGGTGTAGCGGTTTTTACATTCCCTCTATAAGTGATAGCTTATGATAAGTGTCTTTTTCTGTGTCACTTATTTCACTTAGAATCGTCGTACCTAAATCCACTCATCTTGCTTCTACTAGCCTTATGACATTGATTTCATGTCTGAGTGATATTCCTTTGTACATAAGGACCACAACTTCTTTATCCATTTTTCTCTTTCCTGGGATATTTAAGGTGTCATGAAGTGGAGGTTCTTGTCAACATAGCAGCCCTAAACATTGGGGTGCCTGTGTCTTGCTGATTTTTAGTTTTCCCAATTTATACGCCCATGAGTGGACGTGCCCTATGCTCCCTAAGCTGTGTTTTTTCGATGTTTCAGGACACACCGTACACTTCTCCAGTGTGGCTTTTGGCAATTTACATCCCGCCCATCAGCGTAGCAAGGCTGCCATTTCTCCATGGCCTGTACTGCATTTCTGGTTTTGACACTTTTTGCAGCATGGCCCTTTTGACCGATGGGAAGCGAGACCTCTTTGTAGCGCTGATTTGACTTTCCAGGTTGCTTGGTTGGCCAAAAAGGGCGTATGCGTTTTTTCCTGAATATATTCAGGAAAAAACGCATACGCCCTTTTTGGCCAAGGGCATCATTGTCGACGTTTTGCCGCTTTTCATGTGCTTTAAAGGCGATTCGAATCTACCTCCTGAAATCTGTTTCCTGCAATTCTGCCTTGCTTTCAAATCCTCTTCGTTGCCTTCCCTCAATATATCTGTGGATGAGAGTTATCATTTATAACTCTGCGGGTTTGTGAATTGCAGTGTCCCTGAGCTCCATTTTTCAACTCGCTTTTTTGGGAGCTGGCCGCAAAAGCGCGGGATTGCCTCAGGCCTTATTCTGGTTCCTGGCGGCAGGCTGAGCCTGTGGTTAATTCTTCTTCCTGATGGGAAAATAGAGTGACCTGTGCCTGTCCCAACACCTAGATCTAGTCTCTCATTGGTTGCCCCTCTTCCCGTTCATCCTCAGGACAAATTGCAACCTGTAGGGAACAGGAGCTTAAAGGTGCTGATTCTCCAAGTAGGGAGATTGCTAGTAAAGTAGCTGGAAAGGCGAACCCGAGCACAAGGAGATGAGAAATGGGGTGCGTTTTAGAAACCTTTCAAAATCACACGGTGTACCATCTTCTGGGTTTCTCATGCATGTTTTCGATGTAGGAAGATGCCCTTGAACCTGGAGATTTGGGACCCATGGGATGGGTACCACGCAGTACTACTTTAAAGGGTCTGAGTTTGCTCACCCAACCTCACCCAACCTCTCAGCCCCAAGAGTGTCCACCCTTATGTCTCATCCAGGTGTGGGTCTAGATATGGTCAATCCAGGTTGCATCACAGCTCCTGAACGAATTTTTTAAGAATTTCTCTCTCTTTCACTGTCTTTGTTTTACAGGTTTTTAAAAGTAATTTATTTTTATAATGGGGTTTAGCTGCTTTTCACGGCTGTGTTTATGCAGCTTTACACCCACTTGACACACTTCCAGAGAGATATCTATACATAGGTTTTACGATTCTTACTAGTCACATATATTCTTGTGCGGTGAATAGGGGTTGTTGAGTCCAGTTCACTGAGCAAGGAGTAGGTCTTGTCTATTACATATTGGGTGTATGGAACAGTATCTGAGCGAATTTGAAACCCTTGTTTTATGCATCACCCCACCTCACCTTTCCCGTTAAGCAGCCATAGTGTGTTTTCTAAACGTGTGACTCTGTTCTGTTTTGTAATTCAGTTCAGGTGTAGCGGTTTTTACATTCCCTCTATAAGTGATAGCTTATGATAAGTGTCTTTTTCTGTGTCACTTATTTCACTTAGAATCGTCGTACCTAAATCCACTCATCTTGCTTCTACTAGCCTTATGACATTGATTTCATGTCTGAGTGATATTCCTTTGTACATAAGGACCACAACTTCTTTATCCATTTTTCTCTTTCCTGGGATATTTAAGGTGTCATGAAGTGGAGGTTCTTGTCAACATAGCAGCCCTAAACATTGGGGTGCCTGTGTCTTGCTGATTTTTAGTTTTCCCAATTTATACGCCCATGAGTGGACGTGCCCTATGCTCCCTAAGCTGTGTTTTTTCGATGTTTCAGGACACACCGTACACTTCTCCAGTGTGGCTTTTGGCAATTTACATCCCGCCCATCAGCGTAGCAAGGCTGCCATTTCTCCATGGCCTGTACTGCATTTCTGGTTTTGACACTTTTTGCAGCATGGCCCTTTTGACCGATGGGAAGCGAGACCTCTTTGTAGCGCTGATTTGACTTTCCAGGTTGCTTGGTTGGCCAAAAAGGGCGTATGCGTTTTTTCCTGAATATATTCAGGAAAAAACGCATACGCCCTTTTTGGCCAAGGGCATCATTGTCGACGTTTTGCCGCTTTTCATGTGCTTTAAAGGCGATTCGAATCTACCTCCTGAAATCTGTTTCCTGCAATTCTGCCTTGCTTTCAAATCCTCTTCGTTGCCTTCCCTCAATATATCTGTGGATGAGAGTTATCATTTATAACTCTGCGGGTTTGTGAATTGCAGTGTCCCTGAGCTCCATTTTTCAACTCGCTTTTTTGGGAGCTGGCCGCAAAAGCGCGGGATTGCCTCAGGCCTTATTCTGGTTCCTGGCGGCAGGCTGAGCCTGTGGTTAATTCTTCTTCCTGATGGGAAAATAGAGTGACCTGTGCCTGTCCCAACACCTAGATCTAGTCTCTCATTGGTTGCCCCTCTTCCCGTTCATCCTCAGGACAAATTGCAACCTGTAGGGAACAGGAGCTTAAAGGTGCTGATTCTCCAAGTAGGGAGATTGCTAGTAAAGTAGCTGGAAAGGCGAACCCGAGCACAAGGAGATGAGAAATGGGGTGCGTTTTAGAAACCTTTCAAAATCACACGGTGTACCATCTTCTGGGTTTCTCATGCATGTTTTCGATGTAGGAAGATGCCCTTGAACCTGGAGATTTGGGACCCATGGGATGGGTACCACGCAGTACTACTTTAAAGGGTCTGAGTTTGCTCACCCAACCTCACCCAACCTCTCAGCCCCAAGAGTGTCCACCCTTATGTCTCATCCAGGTGTGGGTCTAGATATGGTCAATCCAGGTTGCATCACAGCTCCTGAACGAATTTTTTAAGAATTTCTCTCTCTTTCACTGTCTTTGTTTTACAGGTTTTTAAAAGTAATTTATTTTTATAATGGGGTTTAGCTGCTTTTCACGGCTGTGTTTATGCAGCTTTACACCCACTTGACACACTTCCAGAGAGATATCTATACATAGGTTTTACGATTCTTACTAGTCACATATATTCTTGTGCGGTGAATAGGGGTTGTTGAGTCCAGTTCACTGAGCAAGGAGTAGGTCTTGTCTATTACATATTGGGTGTATGGAACAGTATCTGAGCGAATTTGAAACCCTTGTTTTATGCATCACCCCACCTCACCTTTCCCGTTAAGCAGCCATAGTGTGTTTTCTAAACGTGTGACTCTGTTCTGTTTTGTAATTCAGTTCAGGTGTAGCGGTTTTTACATTCCCTCTATAAGTGATAGCTTATGATAAGTGTCTTTTTCTGTGTCACTTATTTCACTTAGAATCGTCGTACCTAAATCCACTCATCTTGCTTCTACTAGCCTTATGACATTGATTTCATGTCTGAGTGATATTCCTTTGTACATAAGGACCACAACTTCTTTATCCATTTTTCTCTTTCCTGGGATATTTAAGGTGTCATGAAGTGGAGGTTCTTGTCAACATAGCAGCCCTAAACATTGGGGTGCCTGTGTCTTGCTGATTTTTAGTTTTCCCAATTTATACGCCCATGAGTGGACGTGCCCTATGCTCCCTAAGCTGTGTTTTTTCGATGTTTCAGGACACACCGTACACTTCTCCAGTGTGGCTTTTGGCAATTTACATCCCGCCCATCAGCGTAGCAAGGCTGCCATTTCTCCATGGCCTGTACTGCATTTCTGGTTTTGACACTTTTTGCAGCATGGCCCTTTTGACCGATGGGAAGCGAGACCTCTTTGTAGCGCTGATTTGACTTTCCAGGTTGCTTGGTTGGCCAAAAAGGGCGTATGCGTTTTTTCCTGAATATATTCAGGAAAAAACGCATACGCCCTTTTTGGCCAAGGGCATCATTGTCGACGTTTTGCCGCTTTTCATGTGCTTTAAAGGCGATTCGAATCTACCTCCTGAAATCTGTTTCCTGCAATTCTGCCTTGCTTTCAAATCCTCTTCGTTGCCTTCCCTCAATATATCTGTGGATGAGAGTTATCATTTATAACTCTGCGGGTTTGTGAATTGCAGTGTCCCTGAGCTCCATTTTTCAACTCGCTTTTTTGGGAGCTGGCCGCAAAAGCGCGGGATTGCCTCAGGCCTTATTCTGGTTCCTGGCGGCAGGCTGAGCCTGTGGTTAATTCTTCTTCCTGATGGGAAAATAGAGTGACCTGTGCCTGTCCCAACACCTAGATCTAGTCTCTCATTGGTTGCCCCTCTTCCCGTTCATCCTCAGGACAAATTGCAACCTGTAGGGAACAGGAGCTTAAAGGTGCTGATTCTCCAAGTAGGGAGATTGCTAGTAAAGTAGCTGGAAAGGCGAACCCGAGCACAAGGAGATGAGAAATGGGGTGCGTTTTAGAAACCTTTCAAAATCACACGGTGTACCATCTTCTGGGTTTCTCATGCATGTTTTCGATGTAGGAAGATGCCCTTGAACCTGGAGATTTGGGACCCATGGGATGGGTACCACGCAGTACTACTTTAAAGGGTCTGAGTTTGCTCACCCAACCTCACCCAACCTCTCAGCCCCAAGAGTGTCCACCCTTATGTCTCATCCAGGTGTGGGTCTAGATATGGTCAATCCAGGTTGCATCACAGCTCCTGAACGAATTTTTTAAGAATTTCTCTCTCTTTCACTGTCTTTGTTTTACAGGTTTTTAAAAGTAATTTATTTTTATAATGGGGTTTAGCTGCTTTTCACGGCTGTGTTTATGCAGCTTTACACCCACTTGACACACTTCCAGAGAGATATCAATACATAGGTTTTACGATTCTTACTAGTCACATATATTCTTGTGCGGTGAATAGGGGTTGTTGAGTCCAGTTCACTGAGCAAGGAGTAGGTCTTGTCTATTACATATTGGGTGTATGGAACAGTATCTGAGCGAATTTGAAACCCTTGTTTTATGCATCACCCCACCTCACCTTTCCCGTTAAGCAGCCATAGTGTGTTTTCTAAACGTGTGACTCTGTTCTGTTTTGTAATTCAGTTCAGGTGTAGCGGGTTTTACATTCCCTCTATAAGTGATAGCTTATGATAAGTGTCTTTTTCTGTGTCACTTATTTCACTTAGAATCGTCGTACCTAAATCCACTCATCTTGCTTCTACTAGCCTTATGACATTGATTTCATGTCTGAGTGATATTCCTTTGTACATAAGGACCACAACTTCTTTATCCATTTTTCTCTTTCCTGGGATATTTAAGGTGTCATGAAGTGGAGGTTCTTGTCAACATAGCAGCCCTAAACATTGGGGTGCCTGTGTCTTGCTGATTTTTAGTTTTCCCAATTTATACGCCCATGAGTGGACGTGCCCTATGCTCCCTAAGCTGTGTTTTTTCGATGTTTCAGGACACACCGTACACTTCTCCAGTGTGGCTTTTGGCAATTTACATCCCGCCCATCAGCGTAGCAAGGCTGCCATTTCTCCATGGCCTGTACTGCATTTCTGGTTTTGACACTTTTTGCAGCATGGCCCTTTTGACCGATGGGAAGCGAGACCTCTTTGTAGCGCTGATTTGACTTTCCAGGTTGCTTGGTTGGCCAAAAAGGGCGTATGCGTTTTTTCCTGAATATATTCAGGAAAAAACGCATACGCCCTTTTTGGCCAAGGGCATCATTGTCGACGTTTTGCCGCTTTTCATGTGCTTTAAAGGCGATTCGAATCTACCTCCTGAAATCTGTTTCCTGCAATTCTGCCTTGCTTTCAAATCCTCTTCGTTGCCTTCCCTCAATATATCTGTGGATGAGAGTTATCATTTATAACTCTGCGGGTTTGTGAATTGCAGTGTCCCTGAGCTCCATTTTTCAACTCGCTTTTTTGGGAGCTGGCCGCAAAAGCGCGGGATTGCCTCAGGCCTTATTATGGTTCCTGGCGGCAGGCTGAGCCTGTGGTTAATTCTTCTTCCTGATGGGAAAATAGAGTGACCTGTGCCTGTCCCAACACCTAGATCTAGTCTCTCATTGGTTGCCCCTCTTCCCGTTCATCCTCAGGACAAATTGCAACCTGTAGGGAACAGGAGCTTAAAGGTGCTGATTCTCCAAGTAGGGAGATTGCTAGTAAAGTAGCTGGAAAGGCGAACCCGAGCACAAGGAGATGAGAAATGGGGTGCGTTTTAGAAACCTTTCAAAATCACACGGTGTACCATCTTCTGGGTTTCTCATGCATGTTTTCGATGTAGGAAGATGCCCTTGAACCTGGAGATTTGGGACCCATGGGATGGGTACCACGCAGTACTACTTTAAAGGGTCTGAGTTTGCTCACCCAACCTCACCCAACCTCTCAGCCCCAAGAGTGTCCACCCTTATGTCTCATCCAGGTGTGGGTCTAGATATGGTCAATCCAGGTTGCATCACAGCTCCTGAACGAATTTTTTAAGAATTTCTCTCTCTTTCACTGTCTTTGTTTTACAGGTTTTTAAAAGTAATTTATTTTTATAATGGGGTTTAGCTGCTTTTCACGGCTGTGTTTATGCAGCTTTACACCCACTTGACACACTTCCAGAGAGATATCTATACATAGGTTTTACGATTCTTACTAGTCACATATATTCTTGTGCGGTGAATAGGGGTTGTTGAGTCCAGTTCACTGAGCAAGGAGTAGGTCTTGTCTATTACATATTGGGTGTATGGAACAGTATCTGAGCGAATTTGAAACCCTTGTTTTATGCATCACCCCACCTCACCTTTCCCGTTAAGCAGCCATAGTGTGTTTTCTAAACGTGTGACTCTGTTCTGTTTTGTAATTCAGTTCAGGTGTAGCGGGTTTTACATTCCCTCTATAAGTGATAGCTTATGATAAGTGTCTTTTTCTGTGTCACTTATTTCACTTAGAATCGTCGTACCTAAATCCACTCATCTTGCTTCTACTAGCCTTATGACATTGATTTCATGTCTGAGTGATATTCCTTTGTACATAAGGACCACAACTTCTTTATCCATTTTTCTCTTTCCTGGGATATTTAAGGTGTCATGAAGTGGAGGTTCTTGTCAAAATAGCAGCCCTAAACATTGGGGTGCCTGTGTCTTGCTGATTTTTAGTTTTCCCAATTTATACGCCCATGAGTGGACGTGCCCTATGCTCCCTAAGCTGTGTTTTTTCGATGTTTCAGGATACACCGTACACTTCTCCAGTGTGGCTTTTGGCAATTTACATCCCGCCCATCAGCGTAGCAAGGCTGCCATTTCTCCATGGCCTGTACTGCATTTCTGGTTTTGACACTTTTTGCAGCATGGCCCTTTTGACCGATGGGAAGCGAGACCTCTTTGTAGCGCTGATTTGACTTTCCAGGTTGCTTGGTTGGCCAAAAAGGGCGTATGCGTTTTTTCCTGAATATATTCAGGAAAAAACGCATACGCCCTTTTTGGCCAAGGGCATCATTGTCGACGTTTTGCCGCTTTTCATGTGCTTTAAAGGCGATTCGAATCTACCTCCTGAAATCTGTTTCCTGCAATTCTGCCTTGCTTTCAAATCCTCTTCGTTGCCTTCCCTCAATATATCTGTGGATGAGAGTTATCATTTATAACTCTGCGGGTTTGTGAATTGCAGTGTCCCTGAGCTCCATTTTTCAACTCGCTTTTTTGGGAGCTGGCCGCAAAAGCGCGGGATTGCCTCAGGCCTTATTCTGGTTCCTGGCGGCAGGCTGAGCCTGTGGTTAATTCTTCTTCCTGATGGGAAAATAGAGTGACCTGTGCCTGTCCCAACACCTAGATCTAGTCTCTCATTGGTTGCCCCTCTTCCCGTTCATCCTCAGGACAAATTGCAACCTGTAGGGAACAGGAGCTTAAAGGTGCTGATTCTCCAAGTAGGGAGATTGCTAGTAAAGTAGCTGGAAAGGCGAACCCGAGCACAAGGAGATGAGAAATGGGGTGCGTTTTAGAAACCTTTCAAAATCACACGGTGTACCATCTTCTGGGTTTCTCATGCATGTTTTCGATGTAGGAAGATGCCCTTGAACCTGGAGATTTGGGACCCATGGGATGGGTACCACGCAGTACTACTTTAAAGGGTCTGAGTTTGCTCACCCAACCTCACCCAACCTCTCAGCCCCAAGAGTGTCCACCCTTATGTCTCATCCAGGTGTGGGTCTAGATATGGTCAATCCAGGTTGCATCACAGCTCCTGAACGAATTTTTTAAGAATTTCTCTCTCTTTCACTGTCTTTGTTTTACAGGTTTTTAAAAGTAATTTATTTTTATAATGGGGTTTAGCTGCTTTTCACGGCTGTGTTTATGCAGCTTTACACCCACTTGACACACTTCCAGAGAGATATCAATACATAGGTTTTACGATTCTTACTAGTCACATATATTCTTGTGCGGTGAATAGGGGTTGTTGAGTCCAGTTCACTGAGCAAGGAGTAGGTCTTGTCTATTACATATTGGGTGTATGGAACAGTATCTGAGCGAATTTGAAACCCTTGTTTTATGCATCACCCCACCTCACCTTTCCCGTTAAGCAGCCATAGTGTGTTTTCTAAACGTGTGACTCTGTTCTGTTTTGTAATTCAGTTCAGGTGTAGCGGTTTTTACATTCCCTCTATAAGTGATAGCTTATGATAAGTGTCTTTTTCTGTGTCACTTATTTCACTTAGAATCGTCGTACCTAAATCCACTCATCTTGCTTCTACTAGCCTTATGACATTGATTTCATGTCTGAGTGATATTCCTTTGTACATAAGGACCACAACTTCTTTATCCATTTTTCTCTTTCCTGGGATATTTAAGGTGTCATGAAGTGGAGGTTCTTGTCAACATAGCAGCCCTAAACATTGGGGTGCCTGTGTCTTGCTGATTTTTAGTTTTCCCAATTTATACGCCCATGAGTGGACGTGCCCTATGCTCCCTAAGCTGTGTTTTTTCGATGTTTCAGGACACACCGTACACTTCTCCAGTGTGGCTTTTGGCAATTTACATCCCGCCCATCAGCGTAGCAAGGCTGCCATTTCTCCATGGCCTGTACTGCATTTCTGGTTTTGACACTTTTTGCAGCATGGCCCTTTTGACCGATGGGAAGCGAGACTTCTTTGTAGCGCTGATTTGACTTTCCAGGTTGCTTGGTTGGCCAAAAAGGGCGTATGCGTTTTTTCCTGAATATATTCAGGAAAAAACGCATACGCCCTTTTTGGCCAAGGGCATCATTGTCGACGTTTTGCCGCTTTTCATGTGCTTTAAAGGCGATTCGAATCTACCTCCTGAAATCTGTTTCCTGCAATTCTGCCTTGCTTTCAAATCCTCTTCGTTGCCTTCCCTCAATATATCTGTGGATGAGAGTTATCATTTATAACTCTGCGGGTTTGTGAATTGCAGTGTCCCTGAGCTCCATTTTTCAACTCGCTTTTTTGGGAGCTGGCCGCAAAAGCGCGGGATTGCCTCAGGCCCTATTCTGGTTCCTGGCGGCAGGCTGAGCCTGTGGTTAATTCTTCTTCCTGATGGGAAAATAGAGTGACCTGTGCCTGTCCCAACACCTAGATCTAGTCTCTCATTGGTTGCCCCTCTTCCCGTTCATCCTCAGGACAAATTGCAACCTGTAGGGAACAGGAGCTTAAAGGTGCTGATTCTGCAAGTAGGGAGATTGCTAGTAAAGTAGCTGGAAAGGCGAACCCGAGCACAAGGAGATGAGAAATTGGGTGCGTTTTAGAAACCTTTCAAAATCACACGGTGTACCATCTTCTGGGTTTCTCATGCATGTTTTCGATGTAGGAAGATGCCCTTGAACCTGGAGATTTGGGACCCATGGGATGGGTACCACGCAGTACTACTTTAAAGGGTCTGAGTTTGCTCACCCAACCTCACCCAACCTCTCAGCCCCAAGAGTGTCCACCCTTATGTCTCATCCAGGTGTGGGTCTAGATATGGTCATTCCAGGTTGCATCACAGCTCCTGAACGAATTTTTTAAGAATTTCTCTCTCTTTCACTGTCTTTGTTTTACAGGTTTTTAAAAGTAATTTATTTTTATAATGGGGTTTAGCTGCTTTTCACGGCTGTGTTTATGCAGCTTTACACCCACTTGACACACTTCCAGAGAGATATCAATACATAGGTTTTACGATTCTTACTAGTCACATATATTCTTGTGCGGTGAATAGGGGTTGTTGAGTCCAGTTCACTGAGCAAGGAGTAGGTCTTGTCTATTACATATTGGGTGTATGGAACAGTATCTGAGCGAATTTGAAACCCTTGTTTTATGCATCACCCCACCTCACCTTTCCCGTTAAGCAGCCATAGTGTGTTTTCTAAACGTGTGACTCTGTTCTGTTTTGTAATTCAGTTCAGGTGTAGCGGTTTTTACATTCCCTCTATAAGTGATAGCTTATGATAAGTGTCTTTTTCTGTGTCACTTATTTCACTTAGAATCGTCGTACCTAAATCCACTCATCTTGCTTCTACTAGCCTTATGACATTGATTTCATGTCTGAGTGATATTCCTTTGTACATAAGGACCACAACTTCTTTATCCATTTTTCTCTTTCCTGGGATATTTAAGGTGTCATGAAGTGGAGGTTCTTGTCAACATAGCAGCCCTAAACATTGGGGTGCCTGTGTCTTGCTGATTTTTAGTTTTCCCAATTTATACGCCCATGAGTGGACGTGCCCTATGCTCCCTAAGCTGTGTTTTTTCGATGTTTCAGGACACACCGTACACTTCTCTAGAGTGGCTGTTGGCAATTTACATCCCGCCCATCAGCGTAGCAAGGCTGCCATTTCTCCATGGCCTGTCCTGCATTTCTGGTTTTGACACTTTTTGCAGCATGGCCCTTTTGACCGATGGGAAGCGAGACCTCTTTGTAGCGCTGATTTGACTTTCCAGGTTGCTTGGTTGGCCAAAAAGGGCGTATGCGTTTTTTCCTGAATATATTCAGGAAAAAACGCATACGCCCTTTTTGGCCAAGGGCATCATTGTCGACGTTTTGCCGCTTTTCATGTGCTTTAAAGGCGATTCGAATCTACCTCCTGAAATCTGCTTCCTGCAATTCTGCCTTGCTTTCAAATCCTCTTCGTTGCCTTCCCTCAATATATCTGTGGATGAGAGTTATCATTTATAACTCTGCGGGTTTGTGAATTGCAGTGTCCCTGAGCTCCATTTTTCAACTCGCTTTTTTGGGAGCTGGCCGCAAAAGCGCGGGATTGCCTCAGGCCCTATTCTGGTTCCTGGCGGCAGGCTGAGCCTGTGGTTAATTCTTCTTCCTGATGGGAAAATAGAGTGACCTGTGCCTGTCCCAACACCTAGATCTAGTCTCTCATTGGTTGCCCCTCTTCCCGTTCATCCTCAGGACAAATTGCAACCTGTAGGGAACAGGAGCTTAAAGGTGCTGATTCTCCAAGTAGGGAGATTGCTAGTAAAGTAGCTGGAAAGGCGAACCCGAGCACAAGGAGATGAGAAATTGGGTGCGTTTTAGAAACCTTTCAAAATCACACGGTGTACCATCTTCTGGGTTTCTCATGCATGTTTTCGATGTAGGAAGATGCCCTTGAACCTGGAGATTTGGGACCCATGGGATGGGTACCACGCAGTACTACTTTAAAGGGTCTGAGTTTGCTCACCCAACCTCACCCAACCTCTCAGCCCCAAGAGTGTCCACCCTTATGTCTCATCCAGGTGTGGGTCTAGATATGGTCAATCCAGGTTGCATCACAGCTCCTGAACGAATTTTTTAAGAATTTCTCTCTCTTTCACTGTCTTTGTTTTACAGGTTTTTAAAAGTAATTTATTTTTATAATGGGGTTTAGCTGCTTTTCACGGCTGTGTTTATGCAGCTTTACACCCACTTGACACACTTCCAGAGAGATATCAATACATAGGTTTTACGATTCTTACTAGTCACATATATTCTTGTGCGGTGAATAGGGGTTGTTGAGTCCAGTTCACTGAGCAAGGAGTAGGTCTTGTCTATTACATATTGGGTGTATGGAACAGTATCTGAGCGAATTTGAAACCCTTGTTTTATGCATCACCCCACCTCACCTTTCCCGTTAAGCAGCCATAGTGTGTTTTCTAAACGTGTGACTCTGTTCTGTTTTGTAATTCAGTTCAGGTGTAGCGGTTTTTACATTCCCTCTATAAGTGATAGCTTATGATAAGTGTCTTTTTCTGTGTCACTTATTTCACTTAGAATCGTCGTACCTAAATCCACTCATCTTGCTTCTACTAGCCTTATGACATTGATTTCATGTCTGAGTGATATTCCTTTGTACATAAGGACCACAACTTCTTTATCCATTTTTCTCTTTCCTGGGATATTTAAGGTGTCATGAAGTGGAGGTTCTTGTCAACATAGCAGCCCTAAACATTGGGGTGCCTGTGTCTTGCTGATTTTTAGTTTTCCCAATTTATACGCCCATGAGTGGACGTGCCCTATGCTCCCTAAGCTGTGTTTTTTCGATGTTTCAGGACACACCGTACACTTCTCCAGTGTGGCTTTTGGCAATTTACATCCCGCCCATCAGCGTAGCAAGGCTGCCATTTCTCCATGGCCTGTACTGCATTTCTGGTTTTGACACTTTTTGCAGCATGGCCCTTTTGACCGATGGGAAGCGAGACTTCTTTGTAGCGCTGATTTGACTTTCCAGGTTGCTTGGTTGGCCAAAAAGGGCGTATGCGTTTTTTCCTGAATATATTCAGGAAAAAACGCATACGCCCTTTTTGGCCAAGGGCATCATTGTCGACGTTTTGCCGCTTTTCATGTGCTTTAAAGGCGATTCGAATCTACCTCCTGAAATCTGTTTCCTGCAATTCTGCCTTGCTTTCAAATCCTCTTCGTTGCCTTCCCTCAATATATCTGTGGATGAGAGTTATCATTTATAACTCTGCGGGTTTGTGAATTGCAGTGTCCCTGAGCTCCATTTTTCAACTCGCTTTTTTGGGAGCTGGCCGCAAAAGCGCGGGATTGCCTCAGGCCCTATTCTGGTTCCTGGCGGCAGGCTGAGCCTGTGGTTAATTCTTCTTCCTGATGGGAAAATAGAGTGACCTGTGCCTGTCCCAACACCTAGATCTAGTCTCTCATTGGTTGCCCCTCTTCCCGTTCATCCTCAGGACAAATTGCAACCTGTAGGGAACAGGAGCTTAAAGGTGCTGATTCTGCAAGTAGGGAGATTGCTAGTAAAGTAGCTGGAAAGGCGAACCCGAGCACAAGGAGATGAGAAATTGGGTGCGTTTTAGAAACCTTTCAAAATCACACGGTGTACCATCTTCTGGGTTTCTCATGCATGTTTTCGATGTAGGAAGATGCCCTTGAACCTGGAGATTTGGGACCCATGGGATGGGTACCACGCAGTACTACTTTAAAGGGTCTGAGTTTGCTCACCCAACCTCACCCAACCTCTCAGCCCCAAGAGTGTCCACCCTTATGTCTCATCCAGGTGTGGGTCTAGATATGGTCAATCCAGGTTGCATCACAGCTCCTGAACGAATTTTTTAAGAATTTCTCTCTCTTTCACTGTCTTTGTTTTACAGGTTTTTAAAAGTAATTTATTTTTATAATGGGGTTTAGCTGCTTTTCACGGCTGTGTTTATGCAGCTTTACACCCACTTGACACACTTCCAGAGAGATATCAATACATAGGTTTTACGATTCTTACTAGTCACATATATTCTTGTGCGGTGAATAGGGGTTGTTGAGTCCAGTTCACTGAGCAAGGAGTAGGTCTTGTCTATTACATATTGGGTGTATGGAACAGTATCTGAGCGAATTTGAAACCCTTGTTTTATGCATCACCCCACCTCACCTTTCCCGTTAAGCAGCCATAGTGTGTTTTCTAAACGTGTGACTCTGTTCTGTTTTGTAATTCAGTTCAGGTGTAGCGGTTTTTACATTCCCTCTATAAGTGATAGCTTATGATAAGTGTCTTTTTCTGTGTCACTTATTTCACTTAGAATCGTCGTACCTAAATCCACTCATCTTGCTTCTACTAGCCTTATGACATTGATTTCATGTCTGAGTGATATTCCTTTGTACATAAGGACCACAACTTCTTTATCCATTTTTCTCTTTCCTGGGATATTTAAGGTGTCATGAAGTGGAGGTTCTTGTCAACATAGCAGCCCTAAACATTGGGGTGCCTGTGTCTTGCTGATTTTTAGTTTTCCCAATTTATACGCCCATGAGTGGACGTGCCCTATGCTCCCTAAGCTGTGTTTTTTCGATGTTTCAGGACACACCGTACACTTCTCTAGAGTGGCTGTTGGCAATTTACATCCCGCCCATCAGCGTAGCAAGGCTGCCATTTCTCCATGGCCTGTCCTGCATTTCTGGTTTTGACACTTTTTGCAGCATGGCCCTTTTGACCGATGGGAAGCGAGACTTCTTTGTAGCGCTGATTTGACTTTCCAGGTTGCTTGGTTGGCCAAAAAGGGCGTATGCGTTTTTTCCTGAATATATTCAGGAAAAAACGCATACGCCCTTTTTGGCCAAGGGCATCATTGTCGACGTTTTGCCGCTTTTCATGTGCTTTAAAGGCGATTCGAATCTACCTCCTGAAATCTGTTTCCTGCAATTCTGCCTTGCTTTCAAATCCTCTTCGTTGCCTTCCCTCAATATATCTGTGGATGAGAGTTATCATTTATAACTCTGCGGGTTTGTGAATTGCAGTGTCCCTGAGCTCCATTTTTCAACTCGCTTTTTTGGGAGCTGGCCGCAAAAGTGCGGGATTGCCTCAGGCCCTATTCTGGTTCCTGGCGGCAGGCTGAGCCTGTGGTTAATTCTTCTTCCTGATGGGAAAATAGAGTGACCTGTGCCTGTCCCAACACCTAGATCTAGTCTCTCATTGGTTGCCCCTCTTCCCGTTCATCCTCAGGACAAATTGCAACCTGTAGGGAACAGGAGCTTAAAGGTGCTGATTCTCCAAGTAGGGAGATTGCTAGTAAAGTAGCTGGAAAGGCGAACCCGAGCACAAGGAGATGAGAAATTGGGTGCGTTTTAGAAACCTTTCAAAATCACACGGTGTACCATCTTCTGGGTTTCTCATGCATGTTTTCGATGTAGGAAGATGCCCTTGAACCTGGAGATTTGGGACCCATGGGATGGGTACCACGCAGTACTACTTTAAAGGGTCTGAGTTTGCTCACCCAACCTCACCCAACCTCTCAGCCCCAAGAGTGTCCACCCTTATGTCTCATCCAGGTGTGGGTCTAGATATGGTCAATCCAGGTTGCATCACAGCTCCTGAACGAATTTTTTAAGAATTTCTCTCTCTTTCACTGTCTTTGTTTTACAGGTTTTTAAAAGTAATTTATTTTTATAATGGGGTTTAGCTGCTTTTCACGGCTGTGTTTATGCAGCTTTACACCCACTTGACACACTTCCAGAGAGATATCAATACATAGGTTTTACGATTCTTACTAGTCACATATATTCTTGTGCGGTGAATAGGGGTTGTTGAGTCCAGTTCACTGAGCAAGGAGTAGGTCTTGTCTATTACATATTGGGTGTATGGAACAGTATCTGAGCGAATTTGAAACCCTTGTTTTATGCATCACCCCCCCTCACCTTTCCCGTTAAGCAGCCATAGTGTGTTTTCTAAACGTGTGACTCTGTTCTGTTTTGTAATTCAGTTCAGGTGTAGCGGTTTTTACATTCCCTCTATAAGTGATAGCTTATGATAAGTGTCTTTTTCTGTGTCACTTATTTCACTTAGAATCGTCGTACCTAAATCCACTCATCTTGCTTCTACTAGCCTTATGACATTGATTTCATGTCTGAGTGATATTCCTTTGTACATAAGGACCACAACTTCTTTATCCATTTTTCTCTTTCCTGGGATATTTAAGGTGTCATGAAGTGGAGGTTCTTGTCAAAATAGCAGCCCTAAACATTGGGGTGCCTGTGTCTTGCTGATTTTTAGTTTTCCCAATTTATACGCCCATGAGTGGACGTGCCCTATGCTCCCTAAGCTGTGTTTTTTCGATGTTTCAGGACACACCGTACACTTCTCCAGTGTGGCTTTTGGCAATTTACATCCCGCCCATCAGCGTAGCAAGGCTGCCATTTCTCCATGGCCTGTACTGCATTTCTGGTTTTGACACTTTTTGCAGCATGGCCCTTTTGACCGATGGGAAGCGAGACCTCTTTGTAGCGCTGATTTGACTTTCCAGGTTGCTTGGTTGGCCAAAAAGGGCGTATGCGTTTTTTCCTGAATATATTCAGGAAAAAACGCATACGCCCTTTTTGGCCAAGGGCATCATTGTCGACGTTTTGCCGCTTTTCATGTGCTTTAAAGGCGATTCGAATCTACCTCCTGAAATCTGTTTCCTGCAATTCTGCCTTGCTTTCAAATCCTCTTCGTTGCCTTCCCTCAATATATCTGTGGATGAGAGTTATCATTTATAACTCTGCGGGTTTGTGAATTGCAGTGTCCCTGAGCTCCATTTTTCAACTCGCTTTTTTGGGAGCTGGCCGCAAAAGCGCGGGATTGCCTCAGGCCTTATTCTGGTTCCTGGCGGCAGGCTGAGCCTGTGGTTAATTCTTCTTCCTGATGGGAAAATAGAGTGACCTGTGCCTGTCCCAACACCTAGATCTAGTCTCTCATTGGTTGCCCCTCTTCCCGTTCATCCTCAGGACAAATTGCAACCTGTAGGGAACAGGAGCTTAAAGGTGCTGATTCTCCAAGTAGGGAGATTGCTAGTAAAGTAGCTGGAAAGGCGAACCCGAGCACAAGGAGATGAGAAATGGGGTGCGTTTTAGAAACCTTTCAAAATCACACGGTGTACCATCTTCTGGGTTTCTCATGCATGTTTTCGATGTAGGAAGATGCCCTTGAACCTGGAGATTTGGGACCCATGGGATGGGTACCACGCAGTACTACTTTAAAGGGTCTGAGTTTGCTCACCCAACCTCACCCAACCTCTCAGCCCCAAGAGTGTCCACCCTTATGTCTCATCCAGGTGTGGGTCTAGATATGGTCAATCCAGGTTGCATCACAGCTCCTGAACGAATTTTTTAAGAATTTCTCTCTCTTTCACTGTCTTTGTTTTACAGGTTTTTAAAAGTAATTTATTTTTATAATGGGGTTTAGCTGCTTTTCACGGCTGTGTTTATGCAGCTTTACACCCACTTGACACACTTCCAGAGAGATATCAATACATAGGTTTTACGATTCTTACTAGTCACATATATTCTTGTGCGGTGAATAGGGGTTGTTGAGTCCAGTTCACTGAGCAAGGAGTAGGTCTTGTCTATTACATATTGGGTGTATGGAACAGTATCTGAGCGAATTTGAAACCCTTGTTTTATGCATCACCCCACCTCACGTTTCCCGTTAAGCAGCCATAGTGTGTTTTCTAAACGTGTGACTCTGTTCTGTTTTGTAATTCAGTTCAGGTGTAGCGGTTTTTACATTCCCTCTATAAGTGATAGCTTATGATAAGTGTCTTTTTCTGTGTCACTTATTTCACTTAGAATCGTCATACCTAAATCCACTCATCTTGCTTCTACTAGCCTTATGACATTGATTTCCTGTCTGAGTGATATTCCTTTGTACATAAGGACCACAACTTCTTTATCCATTTTTCTCTTTCCTGGGATATTTAAGGTGTCATGAAGTGGAGGTTCTTGTCAACATAGCAGCCCTAAACATTGGGGTGCCTGTGTCTTGCTGATTTTTAGTTTTCCCAATTTATACGCCCATGAGTGGACGTGCCCTATGCTCCCTAAGCTGTGTTTTTTCGATGTTTCAGGACACACCGTACACTTCTCTAGAGTGGCTGTTGGCAATTTACATCCCGCCCATCAGCGTAGCAAGGCTGCCATTTCTCCATGGCCTGTCCTGCATTTCTGGTTTTGACACTTTTTGCAGCATGGCCCTTTTGACCGATGGGAAGCGAGACCTCTTTGTAGCGCTGATTTGCCTTTCCAGGTTGCTTGGTTGGCCAAAAAGGGCGTATGCGTTTTTTCCTGAATATATTCAGGAAAAAACGCATACGCCCTTTTTGGCCAAGGGCATCATTGTCGACGTTTTGCCGCTTTTCATGTGCTTTAAAGGCGATTCGAATCTACCTCCTGAAATCTGCTTCCTGCAATTCTGCCTTGCTTTCAAATCCTCTTCGTTGCCTTCCCTCAATATATCTGTGGATGAGAGTTATCATTTATAACTCTGCGGGTTTGTGAATTGCAGTGTCCCTGAGCTCCATTTTTCAACTCGCTTTTTTGGGAGCTGGCCACAAAAGCGCGAGATTGCCTCAGGCCTTATTCTGGTTCCTGGCGGCAGGCTGAGCCTGTGGTTAATTCTTCTTCCTGATGGGAAAATAGAGTGACCTGTGCCTCTACCAACACCTAGATCTAGTCTCTCATTGGTTGCCCCTCTTCCCGTTCATCCTCAGGACAAATTGCAACCTGTAGGGAACAGGAGCTTAAAGGTGCTGATTCTCCAAGTAGGGAGATTGCTAGTAAAGTAGCTGGAAAGGCGAACCCTAGCACAAGGAGATGAGAAATGGGGTGCGTTTTAGAAACCTTTCAAAATCACACGGTGTACCATCTTCTGGGTTTCTCATGCATGTTTTCGATGTAGGAAGATGCCCTTGAACCTGGAGATTTGGGACCCATGGGATGGGTACCACGCAGTACTACTTTAAAGGGTCTGAGTTTGCTCACCCAACCTCACCCAACCTCTCAGCCCCAAGAGTGTCCACCCTTATGTCTCATCCAGGTGTGGGTCTAGATATGGTCAATCCAGGTTGCATCACAGCTCCTGAACGAATTTTTTAAGAATTTCTCTCTCTTTCACTGTCTTTGTTTTACAGGTTTTTAAAAGTAATTTATTTTTATAATGGGGTTTAGCTGCTTTTCACGGCTGTGTTTATGCAGCTTTACACCCACTTGACACACTTCCAGAGAGATATCAATACATAGGTTTTACGATTCTTACTAGTCACATATATTCTTGTGCGGTGA
The DNA here is from genome assembly GCF_028021215.1 of Eschrichtius robustus. Lineage (NCBI taxonomy): Eukaryota > Metazoa > Chordata > Mammalia > Artiodactyla > Eschrichtiidae > Eschrichtius > Eschrichtius robustus. The sequence continues at coordinate 4,806,114 of NW_027175257.1, forward strand.
ATAGGGGTTGTTGAGTCCAGTTCACTGAGCAAGGAGTAGGTCTTGTCTATTACATATTGGGTGTATGGAACAGTATCTGAGCGAATTTGAAACCCTTGTTTTATGCATCACCCCACCTCACCTTTCCCGTTAAGCAGCCATAGTGTGTTTTCTAAACGTGTGACTCTGTTCTGTTTTGTAATTCAGTTCAGGTGTAGCGGGTTTTACATTCCCTCTATAAGTGATAGCTTATGATAAGTGTCTTTTTCTGTGTCACTTATTTCACTTAGAATCGTCGTACCTAAATCCACTCATCTTGCTTCTACTAGCCTTATGACATTGATTTCATGTCTGAGTGATATTCCTTTGTACATAAGGACCACAACTTCTTTATCCATTTTTCTCTTTCCTGGGATATTTAAGGTGTCATGAAGTGGAGGTTCTTGTCAAAATAGCAGCCCTAAACATTGGGGTGCCTGTGTCTTGCTGATTTTTAGTTTTCCCAATTTATACGCCCATGAGTGGACGTGCCCTATGCTCCCTAAGCTGTGTTTTTTCGATGTTTCAGGACACACCGTACACTTCTCCAGTGTGGCTTTTGGCAATTTACATCCCGCCCATCAGCGTAGCAAGGCTGCCATTTCTCCATGGCCTGTCCTGCATTTCTGGTTTTGACACTTTTTGCAGCATGGCCCTTTTGACCGATGGGAAGCGAGACCTCTTTGTAGCGCTGATTTGCCTTTCCAGGTTGCTTGGTTGGCCAAAAAGGGCGTATGCGTTTTTTCCTGAATATATTCAGGAAAAAACGCATACGCCCTTTTTGGCCAAGGGCATCATTGTCGACGTTTTGCCGCTTTTCATGTGCTTTAAAGGCGATTCGAATCTACCTCCTGAAATCTGTTTCCTGCAATCCTGCCTTGCTTTCAAATCCTCTTCGTTGCCTTCCCTCAATATATCTGTGGATGAGAGTTATCATTTATAACTCTGCGGGTTTGTGAATTGCAGTGTCCCTGAGCTCCATTTTTCAACTCGCTTTTTTGGGAGCTGGCCGCAAAAGCGCGGGATTGCCTCAGGCCCTATTCTGGTTCCTGGCGGCAGGCTGAGCCTGTGGTTAATTCTTCTTCCTGATGGGAAAATAGAGTGACCTGTGCCTGTCCCAACACCTAGATCTAGTCTCTCATTGGTTGCCCCTCTTCCCGTTCATCCTCAGGACAAATTGCAACCTGTAGGGAACAGGAGCTTAAAGGTGCTGATTCTCCAAGTAGGGAGATTGCTAGTAAAGTAGCTGGAAAGGCGAACCCGAGCACAAGGAGATGAGAAATTGGGTGCGTTTTAGAAACCTTTCAAAATCACACGGTGTACCATCTTCTGGGTTTCTCATGCATGTTTTCGATGTAGGAAGATGCCCTTGAACCTGGAGATTTGGGACCCATGGGATGGGTACCACGCAGTACTACTTTAAAGGGTCTGAGTTTGCTCACCCAACCTCACCCAACCTCTCAGCCCCAAGAGTGTCCACCCTTATGTCTCATCCAGGTGTGGGTCTAGATATGGTCAATCCAGGTTGCATCACAGCTCCTGAACGAATTTTTTAAGAATTTCTCTCTCTTTCACTGTCTTTGTTTTACAGGTTTTTAAAAGTAATTTATTTTTATAATGGGGTTTAGCTGCTTTTCACGGCTGTGTTTATGCAGCTTTACACCCACTTGACACACTTCCAGAGAGATATCAATACATAGGTTTTACGATTCTTACTAGTCACATATATTCTTGTGCGGTGAATAGGGGTTGTTGAGTCCAGTTCACTGAGCAAGGAGTAGGTCTTGTCTATTACATATTGGGTGTATGGAACAGTATCTGAGCGAATTTGAAACCCTTGTTTTATGCATCACCCCACCTCACCTTTCCCGTTAAGCAGCCATAGTGTGTTTTCTAAACGTGTGACTCTGTTCTGTTTTGTAATTCAGTTCAGGTGTAGCGGTTTTTACATTCCCTCTATAAGTGATAGCTTATGATAAGTGTCTTTTTCTGTGTCACTTATTTCACTTAGAATCGTCGTACCTAAATCCACTCATCTTGCTTCTACTAGCCTTATGACATTGATTTCATGTCTGAGTGATATTCCTTTGTACATAAGGACCACAACTTCTTTATCCATTTTTCTCTTTCCTGGGATATTTAAGGTGTCATGAAGTGGAGGTTCTTGTCAAAATAGCAGCCCTAAACATTGGGGTGCCTGTGTCTTGCTGATTTTTAGTTTTCCCAATTTATACGCCCATGAGTGGACGTGCCCTATGCTCCCTAAGCTGTGTTTTTTCGATGTTTCAGGACACACCGTACACTTCTCCAGTGTGGCTTTTGGCAATTTACATCCCGCCCATCAGCGTAGCAAGGCTGCCATTTCTCCATGGCCTGTACTGCATTTCTGGTTTTGACACTTTTTGCAGCATGGCCCTTTAGACCGATGGGAAGCGAGACTTCTTTGTAGCGCTGATTTGACTTTCCAGGTTGCTTGGTTGGCCAAAAAGGGCGTATGCGTTTTTTCCTGAATATATTCAGGAAAAAACGCATACGCCCTTTTTGGCCAAGGGCATCATTGCCGACGTTTTGCCGCTTTTCATGTGCTTTAAAGGCGATTCGAATCTACCTCCTGAAATCTCTTTCCTGCAATTCTGCCTTGCTTTCAAATCCTCTTCGTTGCCTTCCCTCAATATATCTGTGGATGAGAGTTATCATTTATAACTCTGCGGGTTTGTGAATTGCAGTGTCCCTGAGCTCCATTTTTCAACTCGCTTTTTTGGGAGCTGGCCGCAAAAGCGCGGGATTGCCTCAGGCCCTATTCTGGTTCCTGGCGGCAGGCTGAGCCTGTGGTTAATTCTTCTTCCTGATGGGAAAATAGAGTGACCTGTGCCTGTCCCAACACCTAGATCTAGTCTCTCATTGGTTGCCCCTCTTCCCGTTCATCCTCAGGACAAATTGCAACCTGTAGGGAACAGGAGCTTAAAGGTGCTGATTCTCCAAGTAGGGAGATTGCTAGTAAAGTAGCTGGAAAGGCGAACCCGAGCACAAGGAGATGAGAAATTGGGTGCGTTTTAGAAACCTTTCAAAATCACACGGTGTACCATCTTCTGGGTTTCTCATGCATGTTTTCGATGTAGGAAGATGCCCTTGAACCTGGAGATTTGGGACCCATGGGATGGGTACCACGCAGTACTACTTTAAAGGGTCTGAGTTTGCTCACCCAACCTCACCCAACCTCTCAGCCCCAAGAGTGTCCACCCTTATGTCTCATCCAGGTGTGGGTCTAGATATGGTCAATCCAGGTTGCATCACAGCTCCTGAACGAATTTTTTAAGAATTTCTCTCTCTTTCACTGTCTTTGTTTTACAGGTTTTTAAAAGTAATTTATTTTTATAATGGGGTTTAGCTGCTTTTCACGGCTGTGTTTATGCAGCTTTACACCCACTTGACACACTTCCAGAGAGATATCAATACATAGGTTTTACGATTCTTACTAGTCACATATATTCTTGTGCGGTGAATAGGGGTTGTTGAGTCCAGTTCACTGAGCAAGGAGTAGGTCTTGTCTATTACATATTGGGTGTATGGAACAGTATCTGAGCGAATTTGAAACCCTTGTTTTATGCATCACCCCACCTCACCTTTCCCGTTAAGCAGCCATAGTGTGTTTTCTAAACGTGTGACTCTGTTCTGTTTTGTAATTCAGTTCAGGTGTAGCGGTTTTTACATTCCCTCTATAAGTGATAGCTTATGATAAGTGTCTTTTTCTGTGTCACTTATTTCACTTAGAATCGTCGTACCTAAATCCACTCATCTTGCTTCTACTAGCCTTATGACATTGATTTCATGTCTGAGTGATATTCCTTTGTACATAAGGACCACAACTTCTTTATCCATTTTTCTCTTTCCTGGGATATTTAAGGTGTCATGAAGTGGAGGTTCTTGTCAACATAGCAGCCCTAAACATTGGGGTGCCTGTGTCTTGCTGATTTTTAGTTTTCCCAATTTATACGCCCATGAGTGGACGTGCCCTATGCTCCCTAAGCTGTGTTTTTTCGATGTTTCAGGACACTCCGTACACTTCTCCAGAGTGGCTGTTGGCAATTTACATCCCGCCCATCAGCGTAGCAAGGCTGCCATTTCTCCATGGCCTGTCCTGCATTTCTGGTTTTGACACTTTTTGCAGCATGGCCCTTTTGACCGATGGGAAGCGAGACCTCTTTGTAGTGCTGATTTGACTTTCCAGGTTGCTTGGTTGGCCAAAAAGGGCGTATGCGTTTTTTCCTGAATATATTCAGGAAAAAACGCATACGCCCTTTTTGGCCAAGGGCATCATTGTGGACGTTTTGCCGCTTTTCATGTGCTTTAAAGGCGATTCGAATCTACCTCCTGAAATCTGTTTCCTGCAATTCTGCCTTGCTTTCAAATCCTCTTCGTTGCCTTCCCTCAATATATCTGTGGATGAGAGTTATCATTTATAACTCTGCGGGTTTGTGAATTGCAGTGTCCCTGAGCTCCATTTTTCAACTCGCTTTTTTGGGAGCTGGCCGCAAAAGCGCGGGATTGCCTCAGGCCCTATTCTGGTTCCTGGCGGCAGGCTGAGCCTGTGGTTAATTCTTCTTCCTGATGGGAAAATAGAGTGACCTGTGCCTGTCCCAACACCTAGATCTAGTCTCTCATTGGTTGCCCCTCTTCCCGTTCATCCTCAGGACAAATTGCAACCTGTAGGGAACAGGAGCTTAAAGGTGCTGATTCTCCAAGTAGGGAGATTGCTAGTAAAGTAGCTGGAAAGGCGAACCCGAGCACAAGGAGATGAGAAATTGGGTGCGTTTTAGAAACCTTTCAAAATCACACGGTGTACCATCTTCTGGGTTTCTCATGCATGTTTTCGATGTAGGAAGATGCCCTTGAACCTGGAGATTTGGGACCCATGGGATGGGTACCACGCAGTACTACTTTAAAGGGTCTGAGTTTGCTCACCCAACCTCACCCAACCTCTCAGCCCCAAGAGTGTCCACCCTTATGTCTCATCCAGGTGTGGGTCTAGATATGGTCAATCCAGGTTGCATCACAGCTCCTGAACGAATTTTTTAAGAATTTCTCTCTCTTTCACTGTCTTTGTTTTACAGGTTTTTAAAAGTAATTTATTTTTATAATGGGGTTTAGCTGCTTTTCACGGCTGTGTTTATGCAGCTTTACACCCACTTGACACACTTCCAGAGAGATATCAATACATAGGTTTTACGATTCTTACTAGTCACATATATTCTTGTGCGGTGAATAGGGGTTGTTGAGTCCAGTTCACTGAGCAAGGAGTAGGTCTTGTCTATTACATATTGGGTGTATGGAACAGTATCTGAGCGAATTTGAAACCCTTGTTTTATGCATCACCCCACCTCACCTTTCCCGTTAAGCAGCCATAGTGTGTTTTCTAAACGTGTGACTCTGTTCTGTTTTGTAATTCAGTTCAGGTGTAGCGGTTTTTACATTCCCTCTATAAGTGATAGCTTATGATAAGTGTCTTTTTCTGTGTCACTTATTTCACTTAGAATCGTCGTACCTAAATCCACTCATCTTGCTTCTACTAGCCTTATGACATTGATTTCATGTCTGAGTGATATTCCTTTGTACATAAGGACCACAACTTCTTTATCCATTTTTCTCTTTCCTGGGATATTTAAGGTGTCATGAAGTGGAGGTTCTTGTCAAAATAGCAGCCCTAAACATTGGGGTGCCTGTGTCTTGCTGATTTTTAGTTTTCCCAATTTATACGCCCATGAGTGGACGTGCCCTATGCTCCCTAAGCTGTGTTTTTTCGATGTTTCAGGACACACCGTACACTTCTCCAGTGTGGCTTTTGGCAATTTACATCCCGCCCATCAGCGTAGCAAGGCTGCCATTTCTCCATGGCCTGTACTGCATTTCTGGTTTTGACACTTTTTGCAGCATGGCCCTTTAGACCGATGGGAAGCGAGACTTCTTTGTAGCGCTGATTTGACTTTCCAGGTTGCTTGGTTGGCCAAAAAGGGCGTATGCGTTTTTTCCTGAATATATTCAGGAAAAAACGCATACGCCCTTTTTGGCCAAGGGCATCATTGCCGACGTTTTGCCGCTTTTCATGTGCTTTAAAGGCGATTCGAATCTACCTCCTGAAATCTCTTTCCTGCAATTCTGCCTTGCTTTCAAATCCTCTTCGTTGCCTTCCCTCAATATATCTGTGGATGAGAGTTATCATTTATAACTCTGCGGGTTTGTGAATTGCAGTGTCCCTGAGCTCCATTTTTCAACTCGCTTTTTTGGGAGCTGGCCGCAAAAGCGCGGGATTGCCTCAGGCCCTATTCTGGTTCCTGGCGGCAGGCTGAGCCTGTGGTTAATTCTTCTTCCTGATGGGAAAATAGAGTGACCTGTGCCTGTCCCAACACCTAGATCTAGTCTCTCATTGGTTGCCCCTCTTCCCGTTCATCCTCAGGACAAATTGCAACCTGTAGGGAACAGGAGCTTAAAGGTGCTGATTCTCCAAGTAGGGAGATTGCTAGTAAAGTAGCTGGAAAGGCGAACCCGAGCACAAGGAGATGAGAAATTGGGTGCGTTTTAGAAACCTTTCAAAATCACACGGTGTACCATCTTCTGGGTTTCTCATGCATGTTTTCGATGTAGGAAGATGCCCTTGAACCTGGAGATTTGGGACCCATGGGATGGGTACCACGCAGTACTACTTTAAAGGGTCTGAGTTTGCTCACCCAACCTCACCCAACCTCTCAGCCCCAAGAGTGTCCACCCTTATGTCTCATCCAGGTGTGGGTCTAGATATGGTCAATCCAGGTTGCATCACAGCTCCTGAACGAATTTTTTAAGAATTTCTCTCTCTTTCACTGTCTTTGTTTTACAGGTTTTTAAAAGTAATTTATTTTTATAATGGGGTTTAGCTGCTTTTCACGGCTGTGTTTATGCAGCTTTACACCCACTTGACACACTTCCAGAGAGATATCAATACATAGGTTTTACGATTCTTACTAGTCACATATATTCTTGTGCGGTGAATAGGGGTTGTTGAGTCCAGTTCACTGAGCAAGGAGTAGGTCTTGTCTATTACATATTGGGTGTATGGAACAGTATCTGAGCGAATTTGAAACCCTTGTTTTATGCATCACCCCACCTCACCTTTCCCGTTAAGCAGCCATAGTGTGTTTTCTAAACGTGTGACTCTGTTCTGTTTTGTAATTCAGTTCAGGTGTAGCGGTTTTTACATTCCCTCTATAAGTGATAGCTTATGATAAGTGTCTTTTTCTGTGTCACTTATTTCACTTAGAATCGTCGTACCTAAATCCACTCATCTTGCTTCTACTAGCCTTATGACATTGATTTCATGTCTGAGTGATATTCCTTTGTACATAAGGACCACAACTTCTTTATCCATTTTTCTCTTTCCTGGGATATTTAAGGTGTCATGAAGTGGAGGTTCTTGTCAACATAGCAGCCCTAAACATTGGGGTGCCTGTGTCTTGCTGATTTTTAGTTTTCCCAATTTATACGCCCATGAGTGGACGTGCCCTATGCTCCCTAAGCTGTGTTTTTTCGATGTTTCAGGACACTCCGTACACTTCTCCAGAGTGGCTGTTGGCAATTTACATCCCGCCCATCAGCGTAGCAAGGCTGCCATTTCTCCATGGCCTGTCCTGCATTTCTGGTTTTGACACTTTTTGCAGCATGGCCCTTTTGACCGATGGGAAGCGAGACCTCTTTGTAGCGCTGATTTGACTTTCCAGGTTGCTTGGTTGGCCAAAAAGGGCGTATGCGTTTTTTCCTGAATATATTCAGGAAAAAACGCATACGCCCTTTTTGGCCAAGGGCATCATTGTCGACGTTTTGCCGCTTTTCATGTGCTTTAAAGGCGATTCGAATCTACCTCCTGAAATCTGTTTCCTGCAATTCTGCCTTGCTTTCAAATCCTCTTCGTTGCCTTCCCTCAATATATCTGTGGATGAGAGTTATCATTTATAACTCTGCGGGTTTGTGAATTGCAGTGTCCCTGAGCTCCATTTTTCAACTCGCTTTTTTGGGAGCTGGCCGCAAAAGCGCGGGATTGCCTCAGGCCCTATTCTGGTTCCTGGCGGCAGGCTGAGCCTGTGGTTAATTCTTCTTCCTGATGGGAAAATAGAGTGACCTGTGCCTGTCCCAACACCTAGATCTAGTCTCTCATTGGTTGCCCCTCTTCCCGTTCATCCTCAGGACAAATTGCAACCTGTAGGGAACAGGAGCTTAAAGGTGCTGATTCTCCAAGTAGGGAGATTGCTAGTAAAGTAGCTGGAAAGGCGAACCCGAGCACAAGGAGATGAGAAATTGGGTGCGTTTTAGAAACCTTTCAAAATCACACGGTGTACCATCTTCTGGGTTTCTCATGCATGTTTTCGATGTAGGAAGATGCCCTTGAACCTGGAGATTTGGGACCCATGGGATGGGTACCACGCAGTACTACTTTAAAGGGTCTGAGTTTGCTCACCCAACCTCACCCAACCTCTCAGCCCCAAGAGTGTCCACCCTTATGTCTCATCCAGGTGTGGGTCTAGATATGGTCAATCCAGGTTGCATCACAGCTCCTGAACGAATTTTTTAAGAATTTCTCTCTCTTTCACTGTCTTTGTTTTACAGGTTTTTAAAAGTAATTTATTTTTATAATGGGGTTTAGCTGCTTTTCACGGCTGTGTTTATGCAGCTTTACACCCACTTGACACACTTCCAGAGAGATATCAATACATAGGTTTTACGATTCTTACTAGTCACATATATTCTTGTGCGGTGAATAGGGGTTGTTGAGTCCAGTTCACTGAGCAAGGAGTAGGTCTTGTCTATTACATATTGGGTGTATGGAACAGTATCTGAGCGAATTTGAAACCCTTGTTTTATGCATCACCCCACCTCACCTTTCCCGTTAAGCAGCCATAGTGTGTTTTCTAAACGTGTGACTCTGTTCTGTTTTGTAATTCAGTTCAGGTGTAGCGGTTTTTACATTCCCTCTATAAGTGATAGCTTATGATAAGTGTCTTTTTCTGTGTCACTTATTTCACTTAGAATCGTCGTACCTAAATCCACTCATCTTGCTTCTACTAGCCTTATGACATTGATTTCATGTCTGAGTGATATTCCTTTGTACATAAGGACCACAACTTCTTTATCCATTTTTCTCTTTCCTGGGATATTTAAGGTGTCATGAAGTGGAGGTTCTTGTCAACATAGCAGCCCTAAACATTGGGGTGCCTGTGTCTTGCTGATTTTTAGTTTTCCCAATTTATACGCCCATGAGTGGACGTGCCCTATGCTCCCTAAGCTGTGTTTTTTCGATGTTTCAGGACACTCCGTACACTTCTCCAGAGTGGCTGTTGGCAATTTACATCCCGCCCATCAGCGTAGCAAGGCTGCCATTTCTCCATGGCCTGTCCTGCATTTCTGGTTTTGACACTTTTTGCAGCATGGCCCTTTTGACCGATGGGAAGCGAGACCTCTTTGTAGCGCTGATTTGACTTTCCAGGTTGCTTGGTTGGCCAAAAAGGGCGTATGCGTTTTTTCCTGAATATATTCAGGAAAAAACGCATACGCCCTTTTTGGCCAAGGGCATCATTGTCGACGTTTTGCCGCTTTTCATGTGCTTTAAAGGCGATTCGAATCTACCTCCTGAAATCTGTTTCCTGCAATTCTGCCTTGCTTTCAAATCCTCTTCGTTGCCTTCCCTCAATATATCTGTGGATGAGAGTTATCATTTATAACTCTGCGGGTTTGTGAATTGCAGTGTCCCTGAGCTCCATTTTTCAACTCGCTTTTTTGGGAGCTGGCCGCAAAAGCGCGGGATTGCCTCAGGCCCTATTCTGGTTCCTGGCGGCAGGCTGAGCCTGTGGTTAATTCTTCTTCCTGATGGGAAAATAGAGTGACCTGTGCCTGTCCCAACACCTAGATCTAGTCTCTCATTGGTTGCCCCTCTTCCCGTTCATCCTCAGGACAAATTGCAACCTGTAGGGAACAGGAGCTTAAAGGTGCTGATTCTCCAAGTAGGGAGATTGCTAGTAAAGTAGCTGGAAAGGCGAACCCGAGCACAAGGAGATGAGAAATTGGGTGCGTTTTAGAAACCTTTCAAAATCACACGGTGTACCATCTTCTGGGTTTCTCATGCATGTTTTCGATGTAGGAAGATGCCCTTGAACCTGGAGATTTGGGACCCATGGGATGGGTACCACGCAGTACTACTTTAAAGGGTCTGAGTTTGCTCACCCAACCTCACCCAACCTCTCAGCCCCAAGAGTGTCCACCCTTATGTCTCATCCAGGTGTGGGTCTAGATATGGTCAATCCAGGTTGCATCACAGCTCCTGAACGAATTTTTTAAGAATTTCTCTCTCTTTCACTGTCTTTGTTTTACAGGTTTTTAAAAGTAATTTATTTTTATAATGGGGTTTAGCTGCTTTTCACGGCTGTGTTTATGCAGCTTTACACCCACTTGACACACTTCCAGAGAGATATCAATACATAGGTTTTACGATTCTTACTAGTCACATATATTCTTGTGCGGTGAATAGGGGTTGTTGAGTCCAGTTCACTGAGCAAGGAGTAGGTCTTGTCTATTACATATTGGGTGTATGGAACAGTATCTGAGCGAATTTGAAACCCTTGTTTTATGCATCACCCCACCTCACCTTTCCCGTTAAGCAGCCATAGTGTGTTTTCTAAACGTGTGACTCTGTTCTGTTTTGTAATTCAGTTCAGGTGTAGCGGTTTTTACATTCCCTCTATAAGTGATAGCTTATGATAAGTGTCTTTTTCTGTGTCACTTATTTCACTTAGAATCGTCGTACCTAAATCCACTCATCTTGCTTCTACTAGCCTTATGACATTGATTTCATGTCTGAGTGATATTCCTTTGTACATAAGGACCACAACTTCTTTATCCATTTTTCTCTTTCCTGGGATATTTAAGGTGTCATGAAGTGGAGGTTCTTGTCAACATAGCAGCCCTAAACATTGGGGTGCCTGTGTCTTGCTGATTTTTAGTTTTCCCAATTTATACGCCCATGAGTGGACGTGCCCTATGCTCCCTAAGCTGTGTTTTTTCGATGTTTCAGGACACTCCGTACACTTCTCCAGAGTGGCTGTTGGCAATTTACATCCCGCCCATCAGCGTAGCAAGGCTGCCATTTCTCCATGGCCTGTCCTGCATTTCTGGTTTTGACACTTTTTGCAGCATGGCCCTTTTGACCGATGGGAAGCGAGACCTCTTTGTAGCGCTGATTTGCCTTTCCAGGTTGCTTGGTTGGCCAAAAAGGGCGTATGCGTTTTTTCCTGAATATATTCAGGAAAAAACGCATACGCCCTTTTTGGCCAAGGGCATCATTGTCGACGTTTTGCCGCTTTTCATGTGCTTTAAAGGCGATTCGAATCTACCTCCTGAAATCTGTTTCCTGCAATTCTGCCTTGCTTTCAAATCCTCTTCGTTGCCTTCCCTCAATATATCTGTGGATGAGAGTTATCATTTATAACTCTGCGGGTTTGTGAATTGCAGTGTCCCTGAGCTCCATTTTTCAACTCGCTTTTTTGGGAGCTGGCCGCAAAAGCGCGGGATTGCCTCAGGCCCTATTCTGGTTCCTGGCGGCAGGCTGAGCCTGTGGTTAATTCTTCTTCCTGATGGGAAAATAGAGTGACCTGTGCCTGTCCCAACACCTAGATCTAGTCTCTCATTGGTTGCCCCTCTTCCCGTTCATCCTCAGGACAAATTGCAACCTGTACAGAACAGGAGGTTAAAGGTGCAGATTCTCCAAGTAGGGAGATTGCTAGTAAAGTAGCTGGAAAGGCGAACCCGAGCACAAGGAGATGAGAAATTGGGTGCGTTTTAGAAACCTTTCAAAATCACACGGTGTACCATCTTCTGGGTTTCTCATGCATGTTTTCGATGTAGGAAGATGCCCTTGAACCTGGAGATTTGGGACCCATGGGATGGGTACCACGCAGTACTACTTTAAAGGGTCTGAGTTTGCTCACCCAACCTCACCCAACCTCTCAGCCCCAAGAGTGTCCACCCTTATGTCTCATCCAGGTGTGGGTCTAGATATGGTCAATCCAGGTTGCATCACAGCTCCTGAACGAATTTTTTAAGAATTTCTCTCTCTTTCACTGTCTTTGTTTTACAGGTTTTTAAAAGTAATTTATTTTTATAATGGGGTTTAGCTGCTTTTCACGGCTGTGTTTATGCAGCTTTACACCCACTTGACACACTTCCAGAGAGATATCAATACATAGGTTTTACGATTCTTACTAGTCACATATATTCTTGTGCGGTGAATAGGGGTTGTTGAGTCCAGTTCACTGAGCAAGGAGTAGGTCTTGTCTATTACATATTGGGTGTATGGAACAGTATCTGAGCGAATTTGAAACCCTTGTTTTATGCATCACCCCACCTCACCTTTCCCGTTAAGCAGCCATAGTGTGTTTTCTAAACGTGTGACTCTGTTCTGTTTTGTAATTCAGTTCAAGTGTAGCGGTTTTTACATTCCCTCTATAAGTGATATCTTATGATAAGTGTCTTTTTCTGTGTGACTTATTTCACTTAGAATCGTCATACCTAAATCCACTCATCTTGCTTCTACTAGCCTTATGACATTGATTTCATGTCTGAGTGATATTCCTTTGTACATAAGGACCACAACTTCTTTATCCATTTTTCTCTTTCCTGGGATATTTAAGGTGTCATGAAGTGGAGGTTCTTGTCAACATAGCAGCCCTAAACATTGGGGTGCCTGTGTCTTGCTGATTTTTAGTTTTCCCAATTTATACGCCCATGAGTGGACGTGCCCTATGCTCCCTAAGCTGTGTTTTTTCGATGTTTCAGGACACACCGTACACTTCTCTAGAGTGGCTGTTGGCAATTTACATCCCGCCCATCAGCGTAGCAAGGCTGCCATTTCTCCATGGCCTGTCCTGCATTTCTGGTTTTGACACTTTTTGCAGCATGGCCCTTTTGACCGATGGGAAGCGAGACCACTTTGTAGCGCTGATTTGCCTTTCCAGGTTGCTTGGTTGGCCAAAAAGGGCGTATGCGTTTTTTCCTGAATATATTCAGGAAAAAACGCATACGCCCTTTTTGGCCAAGGGCATCATTGTCGACGTTTTGCCGCTTTTCATGTGCTTTAAAGGCGATTCGAATCTACCTCCTGAAATCTGCTTCCTGCAATTCTGACTTGCTTTCAAATCCTCTTCGTTGCCTTCCCTCAATATATCTGTGGATGAGAGTTATCATTTATAACTCTGCGGGTTTGTGAATTGCAGTGTCCCTGAGCTCCATTTTTCAACTCGCTTTTTTGGGAGCTGGCCACAAAAGCGCGAGATTGCCTCAGGCCTTATTCTGGTTCCTGGCGGCAGGCTGAGCCTGTGGTTAATTCTTCTTCCTGATGGGAAAATAGAGTGACCTGTGCCTCTACCAAAACCTAGATCTAGTCTCTCATTGGTTGCCCCTCTTCCCGTTCATCCTCAGGACAAATTGCAACCTGTAGGGAACAGGAGCTTAAAGGTGCTGATTCTCCAAGTAGGGAGATTGCTAGTAAAGTAGCTGGAAAGGCGAACCCGAGCACAAGGAGATGAGAAATTGGGTGCGTTTTAGAAACCTTTCAAAATCACACGGGGTACCATCTTCTGGGTTTCTCATGCATGTTTTCGATGTAGGAAGATGCCCTTGAACCTGGAGATTTGGGACCCATGGGATGGGTACCACGCAGTACTACTTTAAAGGGTCTGAGTTTGCTCACCCAACCTCACCCAACCTCTCAGCCCCAAGAGTGTCCACCCTTATGTCTCATCCAGGTGTGGGTCTAGATATGGTCAATCCAGGTTGCATCACAGCTCCTGAACGAATTTTTTAAGAATTTCTCTCTCTTTCACTGTCTTTGTTTTACAGGTTTTTAAAAGTAATTTATTTTTATAATGGGGTTTAGCTGCTTTTCACGGCTGTGTTTATGCAGCTTTACACCCACTTGACACACTTCCAGAGAGATATCAATACATAGGTTTTACGATTCTTACTAGTCACATATATTCTTGTGCGGTGAATAGGGGTTGTTGAGTCCAGTTCACTGAGCAAGGAGTAGGTCTTGTCTATTACATATTGGGTGTATGGAACAGTATCTGAGCGAATTTGAAACCCTTGTTTTATGCATCACCCCACCTCACCTTTCCCGTTAAGCAGCCATAGTGTGTTTTCTAAACGTGTGACTCTGTTCTGTTTTGTAATTCAGTTCAGGTGTAGCGGTTTTTACATTCCCTCTATAAGTGATAGCTTATGATAAGTGTCTTTTTCTGTGTCACTTATTTCACTTAGAATCGTCGTACCTAAATCCACTCATCTTGCTTCTACTAGCCTTATGACATTGATTTCATGTCTGAGTGATATTCCTTTGTACATAAGGACCACAACTTCTTTATCCATTTTTCTCTTTCCTGGGATATTTAAGGTGTCATGAAGTGGAGGTTCTTGTCAAAATAGCAGCCCTAAACATTGGGGTGCCTGTGTCTTGCTGATTTTTAGTTTTCCCAATTTATACGCCCATGAGTGGACGTGCCCTATGCTCCCTAAGCTGTGTTTTTTCGATGTTTCAGGACACACCGTACACTTCTCCAGTGTGGCTTTTGGCAATTTACATCCCGCCCATCAGCGTAGCAAGGCTGCCATTTCTCCATGGCCTGTACTGCATTTCTGGTTTTGACACTTTTTGCAGCATGGCCCTTTTGACCGATGGGAAGCGAGACTTCTTTGTAGCGCTGATTTGACTTTCCAGGTTGCTTGGTTGGCCAAAAAGGGCGTATGCGTTTTTTCCTGAATATATTCAGGAAAAAACGCTTACGCCCTTTTTGGCCAAGGGCATCATTGTCGACGTTTTGCCGCTTTTCATGTGCTTTAAAGGCGATTCGAATCTACCTCCTGAAATCTGTTTCCTGCAATTCTGCCTTGCTTTCAAATCCTCTTCGTTGCCTTCCCTCAATATATCTGTGGATGAGAGTTATCATTTATAACTCTGCGGGTTTGTGAATTGCAGTGTCCCTGAGCTCCATTTTTCAACTCGCTTTTTTGGGAGCTGGCCGCAAAAGCGCGGGATTGCCTCAGGCCCTATTCTGGTTCCTGGCGGCAGGCTGAGCCTGTGGTTAATTCTTCTTCCTGATGGGAAAATAGAGTGACCTGTGCCTGTCCCAACACCTAGATCTAGTCTCTCATTGGTTGCCCCTCTTCCCGTTCATCCTCAGGACAAATTGCAACCTGTAGGGAACAGGAGCTTAAAGGTGCTGATTCTCCAAGTAGGGAGATTGCTAGTAAAGTAGCTGGAAAGGCGAACCCGAGCACAAAGAGATGAGAAATTGGGTGCGTTTTAGAAACCTTTCAAAATCACACGGTGTACCATCTTCTGGGTTTCTCATGCATGTTTTCGATGTAGGAAGATGCCCTTGAACCTGGAGATTTGGGACCATGGGATGGGTACCACGCAGTACTACTTTAAAGGGTCTGAGTTTGCTCAACCAACCTCACCCAACCTCTCAGCCCCAAGAGTGTCCACCCTTATGTCTCATCCAGGTGTGGGTCTAGATATGGTCAATCCAGGTTGCATCACAGCTCCTGAACGAATTTTTTAAGAATTTCTCTCTCTTTCACTGTCTTTGTTTTACAGGTTTTTAAAAGTAATTTATTTTTATAATGGGGTTTAGCTGCTTTTCACGGCTGTGTTTATGCAGCTTTACACCCACTTGACACACTTCCAGAGAGATATCAATACATAGGTTTTACGATTCTTACTAGTCACATATATTCTTGTGCGGTGAATAGGGGTTGTTGAGTCCAGTTCACTGAGCAAGGAGTAGGTCTTGTCTATTACATATTGGGTGTATGGAACAGTATCTGAGCGAATTTGAAACCCTTGTTTTATGCATCACCCCACCTCACCTTTCCCGTTAAGCAGCCATAGTGTGTTTTCTAAACGTGTGACTCTGTTCTGTTTTGTAATTCAGTTCAGGTGTAGCGGTTTTTACATTCCCTCTATAAGTGATAGCTTATGATAAGTGTCTTTTTCTGTGTCACTTATTTCACTTAGAATCGTCGTACCTAAATCCACTCATCTTGCTTCTACTAGCCTTATGACATTGATTTCATGTCTGAGTGATATTCCTTTGTACATAAGGACCACAACTTCTTTATCCATTTTTCTCTTTCCTGGGATATTTAAGGTGTCATGAAGTGGAGGTTCTTGTCAACATAGCAGCCCTAAACATTGGGGTGCCTGTGTCTTGCTGATTTTTAGTTTTCCCAATTTATACGCCCATGAGTGGACGTGCCCTATGCTCCCTAAGCTGTGTTTTTTCGATGTTTCAGGACACACCGTACACTTCTCCAGTGTGGCTTTTGGCAATTTACATCCCGCCCATCAGCGTAGCAAGGCTGCCATTTCTCCATGGCCTGTACTGCATTTCTGGTTTTGACACTTTTTGCAGCATGGCCCTTTTGACCGATGGGAAGCGAGACCTCTTTGTAGCGCTGATTTGACTTTCCAGGTTGCTTGGTTGGCCAAAAAGGGCGTATGCGTTTTTTCCTGAATATATTCAGGAAAAAACGCATACGCCCTTTTTGGCCAAGGGCATCATTGTCGACGTTTTGCCGCTTTTCATGTGCTTTACAGGCGATTCGAATCTACCTCCTGAAATCTGTTTCCTGCAATTCTGCCTTGCTTTCAAATCCTCTTCGTTGCCTTCCCTCAATATATCTGTGGATGAGAGTTATCATTTATAACTCTGCGGGTTTGTGAATTGCAGTGTCCCTGAGCTCCATTTTTCAACTCGCTTTTTTGGGAGCTGGCCGCAAAAGCGCGGGATTGCCTCAGGCCCTATTCTGGTTCCTGGCGGCAGGCTGAGCCTGTGGTTAATTCTTCTTCCTGATGGGAAAATAGAGTGACCTGTGCCTGTCCCAACACCTAGATCTAGTCTCTCATTGGTTGCCCCTCTTCCCGTTCATCCTCAGGACAAATTGCAACCTGTAGGGAACAGGAGCTTAAAGGTGCTGATTCTCCAAGTAGGGAGATTGCTAGTAAAGTAGCTGGAAAGGCGAACCCGAGCACAAGGAGATGAGAAATTGGGTGCGTTTTAGAAACCTTTCAAAATCACACGGTGTACCATCTTCTGGGTTTCTCATGCATGTTTTCGATGTAGGAAGATGCCCTTGAACCTGGAGATTTGGGACCCATGGGATGGGTACCACGCAGTACTACTTTAAAGGGTCTGAGTTTGCTCACCCAACCTCACCCAACCTCTCAGCCCCAAGAGTGTCCACCCTTATGTCTCATCCAGGTGTGGGTCTAGATATGGTCAATCCAGGTTGCATCACAGCTCCTGAACGAATTTTTTAAGAATTTCTCTCTCTTTCACTGTCTTTGTTTTACAGGTTTTTAAAAGTAATTTATTTTTATAATGGGGTTTAGCTGCTTTTCACGGCTGTGTTTATGCAGCTTTACACCCACTTGACACACTTCCAGAGAGATATCTATACATAGGTTTTACGATTCTTACTAGTCACATATATTCTTGTGCGGTGAATAGGGGTTGTTGAGTCCAGTTCACTGAGCAAGGAGTATGTCTTTTCTATTACTTATTGGGTGTATGGAACGGTATCTGAGATAATTTGAAACCCTTGTTTTATGCATCACCGCACATCACCTTTCCCGTTAAGCAGCCATAGTGTGTTTTCTAAATGTGTGACTCTGTTCTGATTTGTAATTCAATTCAAGTGTAGCGGTTTTTACATTCCCTTTATAAGTGATAGCTTTTGATAAGTGTCTTTTTCTGTGTGACTTATTTCACTTAGAGTCGTCGTACCTAAATCCACTCATCATGCTGCTACTAGCCTTATGACATTGATTTCATGGCTGAGTGGTATTCCATTGTACATAAGGACCACAACTTCTTTATCCATTTTTCTCTTTCCTGGGATATTTAAGGTTTCCTGAAGTGGAGGTTCTTGTCAACAGAGCAGGCCTAAACTTTGGGGTGCCTGAGTCTTGCTGATTTTTAGTTTTCCCAATTTATACACCCATGAGTGGACGTGCCCTATGCTCCCTAAGCTGTGTTTTCTCGATGTTTCAGGACACACCGTACCCTTCTCCAGAGTGGCTGTTGGCAGTTTACATCCCGCCCATCAGCGTAGCAAGGCTCCTATTTCTCCATGGCCTGTCCTGCATTTGTGGTTTTGACACTTTTTTCAGCATGGCCCTTTGGACAGATGGGAAGCGAGACTTCTTTGTAGCGCTGATTTGCCTTTCCAGGTTGCTTGGTTGGCCAAAAAGGGCGTATGCGTTTTTTCCTGAATATATTCAGGAAAAAACGCATACGCCCTTTTTGGCCAAGGGCATCATTGTCGACGTTTTGCCGCTTTTCATGTGCTTTAAAGGCGATTCGAATCTACCTCCTGAAACCTGTTTCCTGCAACTCTGCCTTGCTTTCAAATCCTCTTCGTTGCGTTCCCTCAATATATTTGTGGACGAGATTTATCATTTATAACTCTGCAGGTTTGTGAATTGCAGTGCCCATGTGCTCCATTTTTCAACTGGCTTTTTTGGGAGCTGGCCGCAGAAGCGCGGGATTGCCTAAGGCCCTATTCTGGTTCCTGGCGACAGGCTGAGCCTGTGGTTAATTCTTCTTCCTGATGGGAAAATAGAGTGACCTGGGCCTGTCCCAACACCTACATCTAGTCTCTCATTGGTTGCCCCTCTTCCCGTTCATCCTCAGGACAAATTGCAACCTGTAGGGAACAGGAGGTTAAAGGTGCTGATTCTCCAAGTAGGGAGATTGCTAGTAAAGTAGCTGGAATGGCGAACCCGAGCACAAGGAGATGAGAAATGAGGTGCGTTTTAGAAACCTTTCAAATTCACACGATGTACCATCTTCTGGGTTCCTCATGCAAGTTTTCGATGTAGGAAGATGCCCTTGAACCTAGAGATTTGGGACCCATGGGATGGGTACCACGCAGTATTACTTTAAAGGGTCTGCGATGGCTCACCCAACCTCACCAAACCTCTCAGCCCCAAGAGTGTCCACCCTTATGTCTCATCCAGCTGTGGGTCTAGATATGGTCAACCCAGGTTGCGTCACAGCCCCTGAATGAATTTTGTAAGAATTTCTCTCTCTTTTACTGTCTTTGTTTCATGCGTTTTGAAAAATAATTTATTTTTATAATGGGGTTTAGCTGCTGTTCACGGCTGTGTTTATGCGGCTTTACACCCTCTTGACTCACTTCCAGAGAGATATCAATACATAGGTTTTAAGATTCTCACTAGTCGGATATATTCTTCTGCGGTGAATACGGGGTGTTGAGTCCAGTTCACTGAGCAAGGAGTAGGTCTTCTCTATTACATATTGGGTGTATGGAACGGTATCAGAGCTAATTTGAAACCCTTGTTTTATGCATCACCCCACCTCACCTTTCCCGTTAAGCAGCCATAGTGTGTTTTCAAAATGGGTGACTCTGTTCTGATTTGTAATTCAGTTCAAGTGTAGCGGTTTTTACATCCCTCTATAAGTGATATCTTTTGATATGTGTCTTTTTCTGTGTGACTTATTTCACTTAGAGTCGTCGTACCTAAATCCACTCATCATGCTGCTACTAGCCTTATGACATTGATTTCATGGCTGAGTGATATTCCATTGTATATAAGGACCACAACTTCTTTATCCATTTTTCTCTTTCCTGGGATATTTAAGGTGTCATGAAGTGGAGGTTCTTGTCAACAGAGCAGCCGTAAACTTTGGGGTGCCTGTCTCTTGCTGATTTTTAATTTTCCCAATTTATACGCCCATGAGTGGAAGTGCCCTATGCTCCCTAAGCTGTGTTTTTTCGATGTTTCAGGACACACCGTACACTTCTCCACAGTGGCTGTTGCCAATTTACATCCCGCCCATCACCGTAGCAAGGCTCCTATTTCTACATGGCCTGTCCTGCATTTGTGGTTTTGACACTTTTTTCAGCATGGCCCTTTTAACCGATGGGAAGCGAGACTTCTTTGTAGCGCTGATTTGCCTTTCCAGGTTGCTTGGTTGGCCAAAAAGGGCGTATGCGTTTTTTCCTGAATATATTCAGGAAAAAACGCATACGCCCTTTTTGGCCAAGGGCATCATTGTCGACGTTTTGCCGCTTTTCATGTGCTTTAAAGGCGATTCGAATCTACCTCCTGAAACCTGTTTCCTGCAACTCTGCCTTGCTTTCAAATCCTCTTCGTTGCCTTCCCTCAATATATTTGTGGACGAGAGTTATCATTTATAACTCTGCAGGTTTGTGAATTGCAGTGGCCATGTGCTCCATTTTTCAACTGGCTTTTTTCGGAGCTGGCCGCAGAAGCGCGGGATTGCCTCAGGCACTATTCTGCTTCCCGGCGGCAGGCTGAGCCTGTGCTTAATTCTTCTTCCTGATGGGAAAATAGAGTGACCTGTGCCTGTTCCAACACCTACATCTAGTCTCTCATTGGTTGCCCCTCTTCCCGTTCATCCTCAGGACAAATTGCAACCTGTACAGAACAGGAGGTCAAAGGTGTTGATTCTCCAAGTAGGGAGATTGCTAGTAAAGTAGCTGGAATGGTGAACCCGAGCACAAGGAGATGAGAAATGAGGTGCGTTTTAGAAACCTTTCCCGATCACATGGTGTACCATCTTCTGGGTTTCTCATGCATGTTTTCAATGCAGGAAGATGCCCTTAAAACTGGAGATTTGCGACCCATGGGATGGGTACCACGCAGTATTACCTTAAAGGGTCTGTGTTTGCTCACCCAACCTCACCAAACCTGTCAGCCCCAAGAGTGTCCACCCTTAGGTCTCATCCAACTGTGGGTCTAGATATTTTCAATCCAGGTTGCATCACAGCCCCTGAACGAATTGTGTAAGAATTTCTCTCTCTTTCACTGTCTTTGTTTTACGGGTTTCTACAAGTAATTTATTTTTATAATGGGGTTTAGCTGCTTTTCACGGCTGTGTTTATGCGGCTTTACACCCACTTGACACACTTCCAGAGGGATATCAATACATAGGTTTTAAGATTCTCACTAGTCAGATATATACTTGTGCGGTGAATAGGGGGTGTTGAGTCCAGTTCACTGAGCAAGGAGTAGGTCTTGTCTATTACATATTGGGTGTATGGAACGGTATCTGATCTAATTTGAAACCCTTGTTTTATGCATCACACCACCTCATCTTTCCCGTTAAGCAGCCATAGTGTGTTTTCTAAACGTGTGACTCTGTTCTCTTTTGTAATTCAGTTCAAGTGTAGCAGTTTTTACATTCCCTCTATAAGTGATAGCTTATGATAAGTGTCTTTTTCTGTGTGACTTATTTCACTTAGAGTCGTCGTACCTAAATCCACTCATCATGATGCTACTAGCCTTAAGACATTGATTTCATGGCTGAGTGATATTCCATTGTACATAAGGACCACAACTTCTTTATCCATTATTCTCTTTCCTGGGATATTTAAGGTGTCATGAAGTGGAGGTTCTTGTCAACAGAGCAGCCATAAACTTTGGGGTGCCTGTCTCTTGCTGATTTTTAATTTTCCCAATTTATACGCCCATGAGTGGAAGTGCCCTATGCTCCCTAAGCTGTGTTTTTTCGATGTTTCAGGCCACACCGTACACTTCTCCAGAGTGGTTGCTGGCAATTTACATCCCGCCCATCAGTGTAGCAAGGCTTTCATTTCTCAATGGCCTGTCCTGCTTTTGTGGTTTTGACAGTTTTTTCAGCATGGCCCTTTTGACCGATGGGAAGCGAGACTTCTTTGTAGCACTGATTTACCTTTCCAGGTTGCTTGGTGGGCCAAAAAGGGCGTATGCGTTTTTTCCTGAATATATTCAGGAAAAAACGCATACGCCCTTTTTGTCCAAGGGCATCATTGTCGACGTTTTGCCACTTTTCATGTGCTTTAAAGGCGATTCGAATCTACCTCCTGAAACCAGTTTCCTGCAATTCTGCCTTGCTTTCAAATCCTCTTCGTTGCCTTCCCTCAATATATTTGTGGACGAGAGTTATCATTTATAACTCTGCAGGTTTGTGAATTGCAGTGCCCATGTGCTCCATTTTTCAACTGGCTTTTTTGGGAGCTGGCCGCAGAAGCACGGGATTGCCTCAGGCCCTATTCTGGTTCCGGGCGGTAGGCTGAGCCTGTGGTTAATTCTTCTTCCTGATGGGAAAATAGAGTGACCTGTGCCTCTCCCAACACCTATATGTAGTCTCTCATTGGTTGCCCCTCTTCCCATTCATCCTTAGGACAAATTGCAACCTGTATGGAACAGGAGGTTAAAGGTGCTGATTCTCCAAGTAGGGAGATTGCTAGTAAAGTAGCTGGAATGGCGAACCCGAGCACAAGGAGATGAGAAATGAGGTGCGTTTCAGAAACCTTTCCCGATCAGACGGTGTACCATCATCTAGGTTTCCCATGCGTGTTTTCGATGCAGGAAGATGCCCTTGAAACTGGAGATTTGGGACCCATGGGATGGGTACCACGCAGTATTACTTTAAAGGGTCTGCGTTTGCTCACCCAACCTCACCAGACCTGTCAGCCCCAAGAGTGTCCACCCTTAGGTCTCATCCACCTGTTGGTCTAGAATTGGTCAATCCATGTTGCATCACGGCCCCTGAAAGAATTGTGTAAGAACTTCTCTCTCTTTCACTGTCTTTGTTTTACGGGTTTTTACAAGTAATTTATTTTTATAATGGGGTTTAGCTGCTTTTCACGGCTGTGTTTATGCGGCTTTACACCCACTTGACACACTTCCAGAGAAATATCAATACATAGGTTTTAAGATTCTTACTAGTCAGATATATACTTGTGCGGTGAATAGGGGGTGTTGAGTCCAGTTCACTGAGCAAGGAGTAGGTCTTGTCTATTACATATTGGGTGTATGTAACGGTATCTGTGCTAATTTGAAACCCTTGTTTTATGCATCACCCCACCTCACCTTTCCCGTTAAGCAGCCATAGTGTGTTTTCTAAACGTGTGACTCTGTTCTCTTTTGTAATTCAGTTCAAGTGTAGCGGTTTTTACATTCCCTCTATAAGTGATAGCTTACGATAAGTGTCTTTTTCTGTGTGACTTATTTCACTTAGAGTCGTCGTACCTAAATCCACTCATCATGCTGCTACTAGCATTATGACATTGATATCATGTCTGAGTGATATTCCATTGTACATAAGGACCACAACTTCTTTATCCATTTTTATCTTTCCTGGGATATTTAAGGTGTCATGAAGTGGAGGTTCTTGCAAACAGAGCAGCCCTAAACTTTGGGGTGCCTGTGTCTTGCTGATTTTTAGTTTTCCCAATTTATACGCCCATGAGTGGAAGTGCCCTATGCTCCCTAAGCTGTGTTTTTTCGATGTTTCAGGACACACCGTACACTTCTCCAGAGTGGCTGTTGGCAATTTACATACCGCCCATCAGCGTGGCAAGGCTCCCATTTCTCCTTGGCCTGTCCTGCATTTGTGGTTTTGACACTTTTTTCAGCATGGCCCTTTTGACCGATGGGAAGCGAGACTTCTTTGTAGCGCTGATTTGCCTTTCCAGGTTGCTTGGTTGGCCAAAAAGGGCGTATGCGTTTTTTCCTGAATATATTCAGGAAAAAACGCATACGCCCTTTTTGGCCAAGGGCATCATTGTCGACGTTTTGCCGCTTTTCATGTGCTTTAAAGGCGATTCGAATCTACCTCCTGAAACCTGTTTCCTGCAACTCTGCCTTGCTTTCAAATCCTCTTCGTTGCCTTCCCTCAATATATTTGTGGACGAGAGTTATCATTTATAACTCTGCAGGTTTGTGAATTGCAGTGCCCATGTGCTCCATTTTTCAACTGGCTTTTTTCGGAGCTGGCCGCAGAAGCGCGGGATTGCCTCAGGCACTATTCTGCTTCCCTCCGGCAGGCTGAGCCTGTGCTTAATTCTTCTTCCTGATGGGAAAATAGAGTGATCTGTGCCTGTTCCAACACCTACATCTAGTCTCTCATTGGTTGCCCCTCTTCCCGTTCATCCTCAGGACAAATTGCAACCTGTACAGAACAGGAGGTTAAAGGTGTTGATTCTCCAAGTAGGGAGATTGCTAGTAAAGTAGCTGGAATGGTGAACCCGAGCACAAGGAGATGAGAAATGAGGTGCGTTTTAGAAACCTTTCCCGATCACATGGTGTACCATCTTCTGGGTTTCTCATGCATGTTTTCAATGCAGGAAGATGCCCTTAAAACTGGAGATTTGGGACCCATGGGATGGGTACCACGCAGTATTACCTTAAAGGGTCTGTGTTTGCTCTCCCAACCTCACCAAACCTGTCAGCCCCAAGAGTGTCCACCCTTAGGTCTCATCCAACTGTGGGTCTAGATATTTTCAATCCAGGTTGCATCACAGCCCCTGAACGAATTGTGTAAGAATTTATCTCTCTTTCACTGTCTTTGTTTTACGGGTTTCTACAAGTAATTTATTTTTATAATGGGGTTTAGCTGCTTTTCACGGCTGTGTTTATGCGGCTTTACACCCTCTTGACACACTTCCAGGGGGATATCAATACATAGGTTTTAAGATTCTCACTTGTCAGATATATACTTGTGCGGTGAATAGGGGGTGTTGAGTCCAGTTCACTGAGCAAGGAGTAGGTCTTGTCTATTACATATTGGGTGTATGGAACGGTATCTGATCTAATTTGAAACCCTTGTTTTATGCATCACACCACCTCATCTTTCCCGTTAAGCAGCCATAGTGTGTTTTCTAAACGTGTGACTCTGTTCTCTTTTGTAATTCAGTTCAAGTGTAGCAGTTTTTACATTCCCTCTATAAGTGATAGCTTACGATAAGTGTCTTTTTCTGTGTGACTTATTTCACTTAGAGTCGTCGTACCTAAATCCACTCATCATGATGCTACTAGCCTTAAGACATTGATTTCATGGCTGAGTGATATTCCATTGTACATAAGAACCACAACTTCTTTATCCATTTTTCTCTTTCCTGGGATATTTAAGGTGTCATGAAGTGGAGGTTCTTGTCAACAGAGCAGCCCTAAACTTTGGGGTGCCTGTGTCTTGCTGATTTTTAGTTTTCCCAATTTATACGCCCATGAGTGGACGTGCCCTATGCTCCCTAAGCTGTGTTTTCTCGATATTTCAGGACACACCATACACTTCTCCAGAGTGGCTGTTGGCAATTTACATCCCGCCCATCAGCGTAGCAAGGCTCCCATTTCTCCATGGCCTGTCCTGCATTTGTGGTTTTGACACTTTTTTCAGCATGGCCCTTTTGACCGATGGGAAGCGAGACTTCTTTGTAGCGCTGATTTGCCTTTCCAGGTTGCTTGGTTGGCCAAAAAGTGCGTATGCATTTTTTCCTGAATATATTCAGGAAAAAACGCATACGCCGTTTTTGGCAAAGTGCATCATTGTCGACGTTTTGCCCCTTTTCTTGAGCTTTAAATGTGATTCGAATCTACCTCCTGAAATCTGTTTCCTGCAATACTGCCTTGCTTTCAAATCCTCTTCGTTGCTTTCCCTCAATATATTTGTGGACGAGAGTTATCATTTATAACTCTGCAGGTTTGTGAATTGCAGTGCCCCTGAGCTCCATTTTTCAACTCGCTTTTTTGGTAGCTGGCCGCAAAAGCGCGGGATTACCTCAGGCCCTAATCTGGTTCCTGGCGGCAGGCTGAGCCTGTGGTTAATTCTTCTTCCTGATGGGAAAATAGAGTGACCTGTGCCTGTCCCAACACCTAGATCTAGTCTCTCATTGGTTGCTCCTATTCCCGTTCATCCTCAGGACAAATTGCAACCTGTACAGAACAGGAGGGTAAAGGTGCTGATTCTCCAAGAAGGGAGATTGCTAGTAAAGTAGCTGGAATGGCGAACCCGAGCACAAGGAGGTGAGAAATGAGGTGCGTTTTAGAAACCTTTCCCGATCACACGGTGTACCATCTTCTGGGTTTCTCATGCATGTTTTCGATGCAGGAAGATGCCCTTGAAACTGGAGATTTGGGACCCATGGGATGGGTACCACGCAGTATTACTTTAAAGGGTCTGCGTTTGCTCTCCCAACCTCACCCAACCTTTCAGCCCCAAGAGTGTCCACCCTTAGGTCTCATCCAACTGTGGGTCTAGATATTTTCAATCCAGGTTGCATCACAGCCCCTGAACGAATTGTGTAAGAATTTCTCTCTCTTTCACTGTCTTTGTTTTACGGGTTTCTACAAGTAATTTATTTTTATAATGGGGTTTAGCTGCTTTTCACGGCTGTGTTTATGCGGCTTTACACCCTCTTGACACACTTCCAGGGGGATATCAATACATAGGTTTTAAGATTCTCACTTGTCAGATATATACTTGTGCGGTGAATAGGGGGTGTTGAGTCCAGTTCACTGAGCAAGGAGTAGGTCTTGTCTATTACATATTGGGTGTATGGAACGGTATCTGATCTAATTTGAAACCCTTGTTTTATGCATCACACCACCTCATCTTTCCCGTTAAGCAGCCATAGTGTGTTTTCTAAACGTGTGACACTGTTCTCTTTTGTAATTCAGTTCAAGTGTAGCAGTTTTTACATTCCCTCTATAAGTGATAGCTTATGATAAGTGTCTTTTTCTGTGTGACTTATTTCACTTAGAATCGTCGTACCTAAATCCACTCATCATGATGCTACTAGCCTTAAGACATTGATTTCATGGCTGAGTGATATACCATTGTACATAAGAACCACAACTTCTTTATCCATTTTTCTCTTTCCTGGGATATTTAAGGTGTCATGAAGTGGAGGTTCTTGTCAACAGAGCAGCCCTAAACTTTGGGGTGCCTGTGTCTTGCTGATTTTTAGTTTTCCCAATTTATACGCCCATGAGTGGACGTGCCCTATGCTCCCTAAGCTGTGTTTTCTCGATATTTCAGGACACACCATACACTTCTCCAGAGTGGCTGTTGGCAATTTACATCCCGCCCATCAGCGTAGCAAGGCTCCCATTTCTCCATGGCCTGTCCTGCATTTGTGGTTTTGACACTTTTTTCAGCATGGCCCTTTTGATCGATGGGAAGCGAGACTTCTTTGTAGCGCTGATTTGCCTTTCCAGGTTGCTTGGTTGGCCAAAAAGTGCGTATGCATTTTTTCCTGAATATATTCAGGAAAAAACGCATACGCCGTTTTTGGCAAAGTGCATCATTGTCGACGTTTTGCCCCTTTTCTTGAGCTTTAAATGCGATTCGAATCTACCTCCTGAAATCTGTTTCCTGCAATACTGCCTTGCTTTCAAATCCTCTTCGTTGCTTTCCCTCAATATATTTGTGGACGAGAGTTATCATTTATAACTCTGCAGGTTTGTGAATTGCAGTGCCCCTGAGCTCCATTTTTCAACTCGCTTTTTTGGTAGCT
Source organism: Eschrichtius robustus (assembly GCF_028021215.1). NCBI lineage: Eukaryota > Metazoa > Chordata > Mammalia > Artiodactyla > Eschrichtiidae > Eschrichtius > Eschrichtius robustus. Next base: position 4,833,537 of record NW_027175257.1, read on the forward strand.
GGCCGCAAAAGCGCGGGATTGCCTCAGGCCCTATTCTGGTTCCTGGCGGCAGGCTGAGCCTGTGGTTAATTCTTCTTCCTGATGGGAAAATAGAGTGACCTGTGCCTGTCCCAACACCTAGATCTAGTCTCTCATTGGTTGCTCCTCTTCCCGTTCATCCTCAGGACAAATTGCAACCTGTACAGAACAGGAGGGTAAAGGTGCTGATTCTCCAAGAAGGGAGATTGCTAGTAAAGTAGCTGGAATGGCGAACCCGAGCACAAGGAGGTGAGAAATGAGGTGCGTTTTAGAAACCTTTCCCGATCACACGGTGTACCATCTTCTGGGTTTCTCATGCATGTTTTCGATGCAGGAAGATGCCCTTGAAACTGGAGATTTGGGACCCATGGGATGGGTACCACGCAGTATTACTTTAAAGGGTCTGCGTTTGCTCACCCAACCTCACCAGACCTGTCAGCTCCAAGAGTGTCCACCCTTAGGTCTCATCCACCTGTTGGTCTAGAATTGGTCAATCCATGTTGCATCACGGCCCCTGAACGAATTGTGTAAGAACTTCTCTCTCTTTCACTGTCTTTGTTTTACGGGTTTTTACAAGTAATTTATTTTTATAATGGGGTTTAGCTGCTTTTCACGGCTGTGTTTATGCGGCTTTACACCCACTTGACACACTTCCAGAGAAATATCAATACATAGGTTTTAAGATTCTTACTAGTCAGATATATACTTGTGCGGTGAATAGGGGGTGTTGAGTCCAGTTCACTGAGCAAGGAGTAGGTCTTGTCTATTACATATTGGGTGTATGTAACGGTATCTGTGCTAATTTGAAACCCTTGTTTTATGCATCACCCCACCTCACCTTTCCCGTTAAGCAGCCATAGTGTGTTTTCTAAACGTGTGACTCTGTTCTCTTTTGTAATTCAGTTCAAGTGTAGCGGTTTTTACATTCCCTCTATAAGTGATAGCTTACGATAAGTGTCTTTTTCTGTGTGACTTATTTCACTTAGAGTCGTCGTACCTAAATCCACTCATCATGCTGCTACTAGCATTATGACATTGATATCATGTCTGAGTGATATTCCATTGTACATAAGGACCACAACTTCTTTATCCATTTTTATCTTTCCTGGGATATTTAAGGTGTCATGAAGTGGAGGTTCTTGCAAACAGAGCAGCCCTTAACTTTGGGGTGCCTGTGTCTTGCTGATTTTTAGTTTTCCCAATTTATACGCCCATGAGTGGAAGTGCCCTATGCTCCCTAAGCTGTGTTTTTTCGATGTTTCAGGACACACCGTACACTTCTCCAGAGTGGCTGTTGGCAATTTACATACCGCCCATCAGCGTGGCAAGGCTCCCATTTCTCCTTGGCCTGTCCTGCATTTGTGGTTTTGACACTTTTTTCAGCAGGGCCCTTTTGACGGATCGGAAGCGAGACTTCTTTTTAGCGCTGATTTGCCTTTCCAGGTTGCTTGGTTGGCCAAAAAGGGCGTATGCGTTTTTTCCTGAATATATTCAGGAAAAAACGCATACGCCCTTTTTGGCCAAGGGCATCATTGTCGACGTTTTGCCGCTTTTCATGTGCTTTAAAGGCGATTCGAATCTACCTCCTGAAATGTGTTTCCTGCAGTTCTGCCTTGCTTTCAAATCCTCTTCGTTGCCTTCCCTCAATATATTTGTGGACGAGAGTTATCATTTATAACTCTGCAGGTTTGTGAATTGCAGTGCCCATGTGCTCCATTTTTCAACTGGCTTTTTTGGGAGCTGGCCGCAAAAGCGCGGGATTGCCTCAGGCCCTATTGTGCTTCTGGGCGGCAGGCTGAGCCTGTGATTAATTCTTCTTCCTGATGGGAAATTAGAGTGACCTGTGCCTGTCCCAACACCTAGATCTAGTCTCTCATTGGTTGCCCCTCTTCCCGTTCATCCTCAGGACAAATTGCAACCTGTATGGAACAGGAGCTTAAAGGTGCTGTTTCTCCATGTAGGGAGATTACTAGTTAAGAAGCTGGAATGGTGAACCCGAGCACAAGGAGATGAGAAATGTGGTGCGTTTCAGAAACCTTTCCCGATCAGACAGTGTACCATGATCTGGGTTACTCATGCATGTTTTCGATGTAGGAAGATGCCCTTGAACCTGGAGATTTGGGACCCATGGGATGGGGACCACGCAGTATTACTTTAAAGGGTCAGCGTTTGCTCACCCAACCTCACCAAACCTCTCAGCCCCAAGAGTGTCCAACCTTATGTCTCATCCAGCTGTGGGTCTAGATATGGTCAATCCAGGTTGCATCACAGCCCCTGAACGAATTTTGTAAGAATTACTCTCTCTTACACTGTCTTTGTTTTACGGGTTTTTAAAAGTAATTTATTTTTAAAATGGGTTTTAGCTGCTTTTCACGGCTGTGTTTATGCCGCTTTACACTCACTTGACTCTCTTCCAGAGAGAGATCAATACATAGGTTTTCAGATTCTTACTACTCAGATATATTCTTGTGCGCTGAATAGGGGGTGTTGAGTCTAGTTCACTGAGCAAGGAGTAGGTCTTGTCTACTACATATTGGGTTTATGGAACGGTATCTGAGCTAATTTGAAACCCTTGTTTTATGCATCACCCCTCCTCACCTTTCCCGTTAAGCAGCCATAGTGTGTTTTTAAAATGGTTGACTCTGTTCTGTTTTGTAATTCAGTTTAAGGGTAACGGTTTTTACATTCCCTCTATAAGTGATATCTTATGATAAGTGTCTTTTTCTGTGTGACTTATTTCACTTAGAATCGTCGTACCTAAATCCACTCATCATGCTGCTACTAGCCTTATGATATTGATTTCATGGCTGAGTGATATTCCATTGTACATAAGTACCACAACTTCTTTACCATTTTTCTCATCCCTGGGATATTTAAGATGTACACAAGTGGAGGTTCTTGTAACCAGAGCAGCCCTAAACTTTGGGGTGCCTGTGTCTTGTTGATTTTAATTTTTCCAATTTATACGCCCATGAATGGATGTGCCCCTTTCTCTCTAGCTGTGTTTTTTAGATGTTTTAGGAAACACCGTACCGTTCTCCAGAGTCGCCATTGGCAATTTACATCCCGACCATCAGTGTAACAATGCTCCCTTTCCTCCCTGGCCTCTCCTGTATTTTTTTTACACTTTTTTAGGAAGGCCCTTTTGACCGATGGGAAGTGAGACTTCTTTGTAGTGCTGCATTGCATTTCCGGCTTGCTTGGTTGGCCAAAAAGGGCCTATGCGTTTTTTCCTGAATTTATTCAGAAAAAAACACATATGCTCTTTTTGGCCATGTGCATCGTTGTCGACTTTTGGCCGCTTTTCATGTGCTTTAGGGGCTATTCGAATCTAACTCCTGAAATCTGTTTCCTGCATTTCTGCCTTGCTTTCCAATCCTGTTCATTGCCTTCCCTCAATATAGTTTTGGACGATAGTTATAATTTATAACTCTGCAGGTTTGTGAATTGCAGTGCCCCTGAGCTCCATTTTTCAACTCGCTTTTTTGGGAGCTGTCCGCAGAACCGCTGCTTTGCTTCTGGCCCTACTCTGGTTCCCGGTGGCAGGCTAAGCCTTTGCTTAATTCTTCTTCCTGATTGGAAATTAGAGTGACATGTGCCTGTCCGAACATCTAGGGCTTGGCTCTCCTTGTTTCTCCTCCTTCCCCTTCTTCCTTTGGAAAAATTCCAAATTTTGTGCAACTGGATGTTGAAGGTGCTGACATCCTCAGGTGGGGAGATTTTAAGGAAAAAGGCTGGAGGTGTGAACCCGACAACCAGGAAATTAGGAGTTTTGGTGCCTTTTCCAAAATCTCCCTGATCCAACCGTGTTCCATCTTCTGGGTGTCACAGGCATGTTTTAGCTGTAGGAAAGGTCCTGTGTATGTAAGGAGAACACCAGGGATTTTTCCAAATCAGTGTCTCCCCGAACTCCAATCTGGGGAATTTTTAAGCTACTGGTACATGTGTGTTCATTAAGGGACTTGGGCCGTAGGCAGAGTCCGAACTTTAGATGATTGAAGTCTTCAGGTTCAGAAACGCTCACCATCGGCCTCCTTTAGTTTCCATTTTATCTGTAGTTGATAGATGATGTCGATATAGATATCTATTGTATTTCAGATTATTTCCCCTTAGGGGTCATTACAAAATATTGAGTATAGTTCCCTGTGTTATACAGTAGTTCCTTGTTGATGATATATTTTATACATAGCAGTGTGTATATGTTAATCTGAAACTGTTAATTTATCCCTCCTCCCACCTTTCCCCTTTGGTAATAAAAAATATAAGATTTTATACTTCTCAGAAATCTAGGAGCTGAAAGAGAGGTATCATTTTCAATGGAAAATCAGTCAAAACAAGGTTGAAACTTCAACCAAGATTATTAGATGTACATCCTTGGAAAGAAATCACTGCATTTCTCTACTGTTGACCTGACAAATAAGACAAACCCCTCAACTGAACTTGCTTATAATAAAGTGATGGAAATATCAAATGGAAGTGTTAGAAACATCTTATTTTACACGAGCCTTATACACTGCTCTATGTTAATTACAGTTTGGCTCGCACATCTGTTCTTTGAAGTTACAATGTTCTCAAATTCTGTTACTGATCCTGCAGAGTGGGCCCCAACAAGGGTCTCCCTGCCTAGTGTCATTGGAGCCAACAGATCGAGACTGACTTTGGTTCAGAAGCAAAGGAAAACTTTATATTATGATCAGAGAATGGAGAGGTGAGAGTGTGTGCTCCCCTGCGGGTTGTGGGCCGGGCTGCTGTGTAGAGATCCTGGCAGCGTCAGCGGGAGGGAGGGGGCGGAGCTCTCGAGGGCCGGGTTGGCTGGAGCTCAGGCTCTATGTCGCAGAGTCTGCACGGGGCCCCACGAGCTGAGGTGTCGGCCCAGCCATTTTGCACTAGGAAATCGGGTCTGAAGTGTCGGGTGTGGGACCTCTGCATGTGGAAACCTAGGAGCAAGTGAAATTAGACAAAGCACAAAGGAAAAAAATGGTTAGACTTTATTTTATTGCCCAGATTCTATTTTCATCTCCCAGGAATTTTTCATGGGCTTTGCCAGTGACAAAGCCCTCCTCTGCCTTTTGTCCCATTCCTCATTCTTGGGGTGCTGAGGGTGCAGACACCTCTTCTGTAAATGCTTCGTGCTGAGTTGGGTGTCCTCATACCCGGGGCGAGGGGGAGGACTTCTCCCAAGCAGCCTCCAGGTGAGGTTGATTGTCCCCAGGCCTCCTCCCTCACTGCTCGTCTGCCTGAGCACCAGCATTGGAAGTTTTATAGATTCTAATGACCTTTAAGGGTCCAGGAAAGAGATGTGCAGAGACGCTGGGGTGGGGGTGGGCCGTTTTACCCTGCTCCACATTGGTTCGGCCCCCTTAGGCTGACAGTTCCTGCTAGCCTAGATGCTCTGACCAGTACTCTGCGCTTTCTTCAGTTAGGCCACCTAATTAACGTACAAACAACACCAGGTGTCAGAGCCCTGCTTGCTCAACTCCCAGACAGTCCAGGGCTGGTGGTGATCCAGGACCTTGACGGCCACTCAGTCAACGGCCTTTTGAAGTAGCCAGGAGTACAGCCGGTCTCATTGGCCGCCGTCACCGCGGTGTCTGTAGGCTTTTCTATGGTGGCAGCGTTATTTACGGTTCCCCTGCCAAGTTTATTAGCTCCGCTCTGGGTGCAGTAAGTCCTGTAAGCAATAGTCTGCTCTTTTGGGACACACTCTTGTTGTTTTCTGAGAGAAGCTCCAGGTCAAGTGATGGTCAAACGAGTCGTCATGGGGGCCCATTGCTCCAGGTTTTCTCTCTGGAGGTTGGTGTTGGAGGGCCTCCTCACTCGAGGTCATTGTGCCCACGGAGCAATCCCTGCAACTTCAGGGCATGGTGGGTGGTTAGGATCACCAAGTGGCGTCCTTTTCCCTTAGGAGGGAGCTGGCCTTGCGGGCTGCTGATTTCCAGGTTTTTAGATACCCCCAGTATCCTGGTCGGATGGGGTGGCTGGCCAATGCCTGGAGGGCATTCTTGCATTGTTCCATTTCAAGTGGTCCCAGTTTTTGCACTAATACTCCAAGGGCGATTCGCCTTGGACCAGGAATGTAAAGGTCAAAGGGTTTAGCTAACTTAGGGAGGTCCAGGGCAAGGATCTGAACTGACTGCTCTTTCCATTCTTGAAAGGCCGCTTCTGGATTCTATTCAAAAGGATCATCATCTTTTCCTTTCAGTGTTTCATATAGAGGCCCAGCTATTAGACTGTAGTTAGGGATCCAGATGCAGCAAACCCCGGTCTCCCCAGGAACCCCTAAGCTGTCTTCTAGTTTCAGGAAGGGTGAGGCTGCAAATGGCTTCTTCCCTTTCCTGGGGTGGGCTTTTCCGACCTTCTGTGCGAATGAAGCCCAGGAAGGTCACCTTAGTTTGTGATATTTGAGCCTTTTTCTTGGACACCTTCTATCTTTTATTGGCTAGGTAGTTCAGAGGCCTCCTTAGTCGGGCTGGTGATCAGAATGTCATCTGCATATTGAAGGAGGGTTCCCTTCTCCAGAGGTAGATTTTTTAGGTCTTTAGCTAACGTTTCCCCAAAGATGGTGTGGGAATTTTTGAACCCCTGGGGCAGGACGGCCCAGCAGTATTGTTTTTGTTGTATGTTGAGTCCTGCCACTCACAGCCAAAATTTCTTGTGACTCTGGGACGAATGGAATACAGAAGAAGGCATCATTGAAGTCTAATACAGAATACCATGTCCTGGTGGATGGTAGAATGACCAGCAGGGTGTAGGAATTAGGAACTACTAGATGTATATCCTCTGTGGCTTCACTGACTGTCCTGGCGTCCTCTACCAGGTCCCCAGCAGCTCACGGGGCTCTTGTGGTCAGGTCCCTCCCAGGATATGGAGCTCACCTGGGCAGGTACCCAGCAGCCCACGGGGCTGTGGTGGTTAGGCCCCTCCCAGGATATGGAGCTCACCTGGGCAGGTACCCAGCAGCCCATGGGGCCATCATGGTCAGGCCCCTCCCAGGATATGGAGCTCACCTGGGCAGGTACGCAGCAGCCCACGGGGCTCTCGTGGGCATGCCCCTCCCTGGATATGGAGCTCCCGTGGACAGGTACCCCGACAGGGCTGGGCACACAGGAACTGTGCACATAGCCCTCATTGCAGAGCACCCCCAGCACACCTGTCACTCAGAGCTGACACAGAGCACCTCAGAGCAGAGCTTGAACTAATAAACAGCAGCTCCAACAGGTCTGTGACCCTAGGCTTCACTCTGTGCGGCCTCCCTCTGCCTGGTCTTCTAGGGGCTTCCACAGCAGCCGGGGCACCAGGCCTCTGTCTCCACCCACCACCCCTCCTCTCCCTGACTCTTGGGTTCCTCTCATTAGCAGAGGGTCTTCTTGAAGTTGTCTCCCACTCCTGGACCAGATAAAATGATTAGAAAACAAGCCAGGGCTGCCGCCCCTTATCTATCCTGACTCTCGGGACCCTACACCTGTTCCTTGGATCTGGCCGGTGCAGCAAGGCCCATTTTCTGCAAATCTGAGCCCCTGAGGGGCGAGGATTGGCTGACCTGGGCAGCCTGACCCGGCCGGCCAGCCCTTCCCAGGTGTGCCTGGGTTGAGGTCAATATAAACACCCCTCCAGGCAGCAAAAGCCTCTGCAGCTGTGCCTGACGCCATATTATCTGCCCCGTCAGCAGTCTCGGGGTTGGGCTGGTGGGAGGCAGTAGGGCCCACGGCTCTATGAGTGGCCCGTTGTGACTGGGGCTCTACTGGACTTTCTGCAGGAGTTGCCGGGCTGCCACCTGCTAAAGAAGAGGATGTGTCACCCATACTTGCTGCTGGAATTTCTCCCCGGGCAGAGGTAAGGAAGGAAAAAAGCAGTGGGGGCCGGGACAGGAGGGGTACCTCAGGCAGGGAAATGGAAAGTTTCCAGATGAGCGCCCGGGGCCAGGACCATCCTGGCTGGCCTGCAGGCACCAAGTCGGCCTGCGTGCTGTCGCTGGTGTGACTCCAAGCCCCTTCCTCTAGTTTTTAGTCTTTGCACACATTCAGGTGTTTTACCTGGGAACGGTGGGAAAAGTTCAGCAGCAGCTGGCCTGGGGCTCAGCTCACGTTTAGTCAGAGACGCCTCCTCACGGTCCCCCAGCTTTGCAATGAGGACGCTCCTTGTGTGGGGGCTGCTGGCTGCATGGGAGATGATTCCCCACCTGTGACCAACTTAAGAATTGTTTACCACTGGAGCAAGTGCGCTGATAGGGTTTTCCTCTGTATGACCAGTGGGTTCAGTTTTTTTTTTTTTCTTTTTTGGTTCAAGGTAAGTTTTATTCCTCTTTTTGTATTTATGGATATAAGCATGGAAATCATTCATTCATATAAATACGTCTATGGGAAGGACAGAACTTTTTTTTCTGTTTTATTTTCTTAAGTATTATTTATTTTTTAATTTTTGAATTTATTTTATTCATTTTTTTATACAGCAGGCTCTTATTGGTTATCTATTTTATACATATAAGTGTATATATGTCAATCCCAGGGTCGCAATTCATCCCACCACCACCACCCTGCCACTTTCCCCCCTTGGTGTCCATACATTTGTTCTCTACATCTGTGTCTCTATTTCTGCCTTGCAAACCAGTTCATCTTTACCATTTTTCTAGGTTCTACATGTATGCGTTAATATACGATATTTGTTTTTCTCTTTCTGACTTACTTCACTCTGTATGACAGTCTCTAGATCTATCCACGTCTCTACAAATGACCCAATTTCATTCCTTTTTATGGCTGAGTAATATTCCATTTTATATATGTAGCACATCTTTTCCGTTCGTCTGTCTATGGGCATTTAGGTTGCTTCCATGACCTGGCTATTGTAAATAGTGCTGCAATGAATATTGTGGTGAATATGTCTTTTTGAATTATGGTTTTCTCTGGGTATATGGCCAGTAGTGGGATTGCTGGGTCATATGGTAATTCTATTTTTAGTTTTTTAAGGAACCTCCATACTGTTCTCCATAGTGACTGTATCAATTTACATTCCCACAAATAGTGTAAGAGGGTTCCCTTTTCTCCACACCCTCTCCAGCATTTGTTGTTTGTAGATTTTCTGATGATGCCCATTCTAACTCGTGTGAGGTGATACCTCATTGTAGTTTTGGTTTATATTTCTCTAATAATTAGTGATGTTGAGTAGCTTTTCATGTGTTTCTTGGTCATCTGTATGTCTTCTTGGGACAAATGTCTATTTACGTCATCTGCCCATTTTTGGATTGGTTTGTTTGTTTTTTTACTGTTGAGCTGCATGAGCTGTTTATATACATTGGAGATTAATCCTTTGTCCATTGATTCGTTTGCAAATATTTTCTCCCATTCTGAGGGTTGTCTTTTCGTCTTGTTTGTAGTTTCCTTTGCTTTGCAAAAGCTTTTAGGTTTCATTTGCTCCCATTTGTTTTTTTTTTTTTTTTATTCCATTACTCTAGGAGGTGGATCAAAAAAGATCTTGCTGTGATTTATGTCAAAGAGTATTCTTCCTATGTTTTCCTCTAAGAGTTTTATAGTGTCCGGTCTTACATTTCGGTCTCTAATCCATTTGGAGTTTATTTTTTGTGTATGGTGTTAGGGAGTGTTCTAATTTCATTCTTTTACATGTAGCTGTCCATTTTTCCCAGCACCACTTATTGAAGAGACTGTCTTTTCTCCATTGTATACCCTTGCCTCCTTTGTCATAGATTAGTGGGCCATAGGTGTGTAGGTTTATCTCTGGGCTTTCTTTCTTTTTTTTTTTTTCTTTTACATCTTTATTGGAGTATAATTGCTTTACAATTGTGTGTTAGTTTCTGCTGTATAAAAAAGTGAATCAGCTATGCGTATACATATAACACCATATCCCCTCCCTCTTGCACCTCCCTCTCACTCCCTTATCCCACCCTTTTAGGTGGTCACAAAGCACAGAGCTGATCTCCCTGTGCTATGTGGCTGCTTCCCAGTAGCTATCAATTTTACATTTGGTAGTGTATATATGTCCATACCACTCTCTCACTTTGTCCCAGCTTACCCTTCCCTCTCCCCATGTCCTCAAGTCCTTTCTCTACGTCTGTGTCCTTAATCCTTTCCTGCCCCTACGTTCTTCATAAACTTTTTTTTTTTAGATTCCATATATATGTGTTAGCATACGGTATTTGTTTTTCTCTTTCTGACTTACTTCACTCTGTAGGACAGACTCTAGATCCATCCACCTCACTAAAAATAACTCAATTTCGTTTCTTTTTATGGCTGAATAATGTTCCATCGTATATATGTGCCACATCTTCTTTTTCCATTTATCTGTTGATGGACACTTAGGTTGCTTCCATGTCCTGGCTATTGTAAATAGAGCTACAGTGAACATTGTGGTACATGACTCTTTTTGAATTATGGTTTTCTCAGGGTAAATGTCCAGGAGTGGGTTTGCTGGGTTGTATGGTAGTTCTATTTTTAGTTTTTAAGGAAGCCCCATACCGTTCTCCCTAGTGGCTATATCAATTTACATTCCCACCTACAGTGCAAGAGGGTTCCCTTTTCTCCAATAAATGCCTCTCCAGCATTTACTGTTGGTAGATTTTTTGATGATGGCCATTCTGACTGGTGTGAGGTGATACCTCACTGTAGTTTTGATTTGCATTTCTCTAATGATTAGTGATGCTCAGCATCCTTTCATGTGTTTGTTGGCAACCTGTATATCTTCTTTGGAGAAATTTCTATTTAGGTCTTCTGCCCATTTTTGGATTGGGTTGTTTGGTTTTGTGATATTGAGCTACATGAGCTGCTTTTTGTAGATTAATCCTTTGCCATTTGCTTCATTTGAAAATATTTTCTCCCATTCTGATGGTTGTCTTTTCATCTTGCTTAAGTTTTCCTTTGCTGTGCAAAAGAATTTATGTTTCATTCGGTCCCATTTTTTAATTTTTGTTTTTATTTCCATTTCTCTAGGAGGTGGGTCAAAAAGGATCTTGCTGTGATTTATGTCATAGACTGTTCTGCTTATGTTTTCTTCTAAGAGTTTTATAGTGGCTGGTCTTATATTTAGGTCTCTAATCCATTTTGAGTTACTTTTGTGTATGGTGTTAGGGAGTGTACTAATTTCATTCTTTTACATGTAGCTGTCCAGTTTTCCCAGCACCACTTACTGAAGACACTGTCTTTTCTCCATTGTATACCCTTGCCTCCTTTGTCATAGATTAGTTAACCATAGGTACGTGGGTTTATCTCTGTGCTTTCTATCCTTTTCTATTGACCTATATTTCTGTGTTTGTGTCAGTACCATATTATCTTGATTACTGTAGCTTTGTAATATAGTCTGAAGTCTGGAAGTCTGATTCCTCCAGCTCTTTTTTTTCCCCCTCAAGACTGCTTTGGCTATCCAGGGTCTTTTGTGTCTCCCTACAAATTTTAAGATTTTTTTTCTTGTTCTGTAGAAAATGCCAAAGGTATTTTGATCGGGATTGCATTGAATCTGTAGATTGCTTTGGGTAGTATAGTCATTTTCACAATATTGATTCTTCTAATCCAAGGACATGGTATATGTCTCCATCTGTTTATATCATCTTTGATTTCTTTCATCAGTGTCTTATAGTTTTCTGAGTACAGGTCTTTTACTTCCTTAGGTAGGTTTATTCCTAGGTATTTTATTCTTTTTGTTGCAGTGGTAATGGGATTGTTTCCTTAATTTCTCTTTCTGATCTTTCATTGTTAGTGTATAGGAATGCAAGCAATTTCTGTGCATTAATTTTGTATCCTGCAACTTTACCAAATTCATTGATTAGCTCCAGTGGTTTTCTGGTGGCATCTTTAAGATTCTCTATCTATGATATCATGTCATCTGCAAACAGTGACAATTTTACTTCTTCTTTTCCGTTTTGTATTCCTTTTATTTCTTTTTCTTCTCTGATTGCCATGGCTAGGACTTCCAAAACTATGTTGAATAGCAGTGGTGAGAGTGGACATCCTCGTCTTGTTCCTGATCTTAGAGGAAACGCTTTCAGTTTTTCACCATTGAGAATGCTGTTTGCTGTGGGTTTGTCATATATGGCCTTTATTATGTTGAGGTAGTTTCCGTCTATGCCCACACTCTGCAGAGTTTTTATCGTAAATGAGTGTTGAATTTTCTCAAAATCTTTTCCTTCATCTATTGAGATGACCATATGGTTTTATTCTACAATTTGTTAATATGGTGTATCACATTGATTTGTGTATATTGAAGAATCCTTGCATCCCTGGGATAAACCCCACTTGATCATGGTGTATGATCCTTTTAATGTGTTGTTCGATTCTGTTTGCTAGTATTTTGTTGAGGATTTTTGCATCTATATTCATCAGGGATATTGGTCTATAATTTTCTTTCCTTGTAGTATCTCTGTCTGATTTTGGTATCAGGGTGATGGTGGTCTCATAGAATGAGTTTGGGAGTGTTCCTTCCCCTGCAATTGTTTTGAAGAATTTGAGAAGGTTGGGTGTTAGCTCTTCTCTAAATGTTTGATAGAATTCACCTGTAATGCCATCTGGTTCTGGACTTTTGTTTGTTGGAAGATTTTTAATCACAGTTTCAATTTCATTGCTTGTGATAGGTTTGTTCATATTTTCTATTTCTTCCTGGTTCAGTCTTAGAAGGTTATACCTTTCTAAGAATTTGTCCATTTCTTCCAGATTGTCCATTTTATTGGCACAGAGTTGCTTGTAGTAGTCTCTTAGGATGCTTTGTATTCCTGTGGTGTCTGTTGTAACTTCTCCTTTTTCACTTCTAATTTTGTTGATTTGCGTCCTCTCCCTCTTTTTCTTGAGTGTGGCTAAAGGTTGATCATTTTTGCTTATCTTCTCAAAGAACCAGCTTTTAGTTTTGATGATCTTTGCTTCCGTTTTCTTTGTTTCTATTTCATTTATTTCTGCTCTGATCTTTAGGATTTCTTTCCTTCTACTAACTTTGGGTTTTGTTCTTCTTTCTCTAGTTCCTCTAGGTGTAAGGTTAGATTGTTTATTTGAGATTTTTCTTGTTTCTTGAGGTAGGCTTGTATTGCTATAAACTTCCCTCTTAGAACTCCTTTTGCTGCATCCCATAGGTTTTGGATCATCGTGTTTTGGTTGTCATTTGTCTCTAGGTAGTTTTTGATTTCCCCTTTGATTTCTTCAGTGATCTCTTGGTTATTTAGTAACGTATTGTTTAGCCTCCATGTGTTTGTGTTTTTTACAGTTTTTTCCGTGTAATTGATTTCTAATCTCATAGCATTGTGGTCGGAACAGCTGCTTGATATGATTTCAGTTTTCTTAAATTTACTGAGGCTTTATCTGTGACCCAAGATGTGATCTATCCTGGAGAATGTTCCGTGTGCAGTTGAGAAGAACGTGTAATCTGCTGTTTTTGGATGGAATGTCCTATAAATATCAATGAACTCTATCTGGTCTATTGTGTCATTTAAAGCTTGTGTTTCCTTATTAATTTTCTGTCTGGCTGATCTCCACTGGTGTAAGTGAGCTGTTAAAGTCCCCCGCTATTATTGTGTTACTGTCGATTTCCTCTTTTATAGCTGTTAGCAGTTGCCTTATACATTGAGGTGCTCCTATGTTGGGTACATATATATTTATAATTGTTATATCTTCTTCTTGGATTGATCCCTTGACCATTATGTAGTGTCTTTCCTTGTCTCTTGTAACATTCTTTATTTTAAAGTCTATTTTATCTGATATGAGTATTGCTACTCCAGCTTTCTTTTGATTTTCATTAGCATAGAATATATTTTTCCATCGCCTCACTTTCAGTCTGTATGTGTCCCTAGGTCTGAAATGGGTCTCTTGTAGACAGCATATATATGGGTCTTGTTTTTGTATCCATTCAGCCAGTCTATGTCTTTTGGTTGGAACATTTAGTGCAATCACGTTTAAGGTAATTATCGATATGAATGTTCCTACTACTATTTTCTTAATTGTTATGGGTTTGTATTGGTGGGTCCTTTTCTTCTCTTGTGTTTCCCACTTAGAGAAGTTCTTTTAGCATTTGGTGTAGAGCTGGTTGCATGGTGCTGAATTCTCTTAGCTTTTGCTTGTCTGTAAGGCTTTTGATTTCTCCATCAAATCTGAATGAGCTCTTTGCAGGGTGCAGTACCCTTGGTTGTAGGTTCTTCCCTTTCATCACTTTAAATTTATCATGCCACTTCCTTCTGGCTTGTAGATTTTCTGCTGAGAAATCAGCTGTTATCCTTATGGGATTTCCCTTGTATGTTATTTGTCATTTTTCCCTTGCTGCTTTCAATAATTTTTCTTTGTCGTTAATTTTTGTCAATTTGATTACTATGTGTCTTGTCATTTTTCTCCTTTGGTTTCTCCTGCCTGGGACACTCTGTGCTTCTGGACTTGGGTGGCTATTTCTTTTCCCATGCTAGGGAAGTTTTTGACCATAATCTCTTCAAATATATTCTCGGGTCCTTTCTCTCTCTCTTCTCCTTCTGGGACCCCTATAATGCGAATGTTGTTGCGTTTAATGTTGTCCCAGAGGACTCTTGGGGTGTCTTCATTTATTTTCATTCTTTTTCTTTATTCTGTTCCATGGCAGTGATTTCCACCTTTCTGTCTTCCAGGCCACTTATCCGTTCTTCTGCCACAGTTATTCTGCTACTGATTCCTTCTAGTGTATTTTTCATTTCAGTTATTACATTGTTTACCTCTGTTTGTTTGTTCTTTAACTCTTCTAGGTGTTTGTTCCTTAATTCTTCTAGGTCTTTGTTAAGCATTTCTTGTGTCTTCTCGATCTTTGCCTCCTTTCTTTTTCTAAGGTCTTGGCTCAACTTCACTATCATTATTCTGAATTCTTTTTCTGGAAGGTTCCCTATCTCCACCTCATTCCGTTTTTTTTCTGGGGTTTTATCTTGTTCCTTGATCTGGTATAAAGTCCTCTGCCTTTTCATTTTGTCTATCTTTCTGTGAATGTGGTTTTCCTTCCACAGGCTGCAGAATTGTAGTTCTTCTTGCTTCTGCTGTCTGCTCTCTGGTGGATGAGTCTATCTTAGAGGCTTGTGCAAGCTTCCTGATGGGAGGGACTGGTGGTGGGTAGAGCTGGGTGTTGCTTTGGTGGGCAGAGCTTTAATCCGCTTGTCTACGGATTAAATAAAACTTTAATAAAAAGTTGAATCTGCTTGTCTGCTGATGCATGGGGCTGGGTTCCCTCCCTGTTGGTTGTTTGGCCTGAGGCGACCCAGCACTGGAGCCTACCTTGCTCTTGGTGGGGCTAATGGCGGACTCTGGGAGGGCTCACACCAAGGAGTATTTCCCAGAACTTCTGCTGCCAGTGTTGTTGTCCTCACGGTGAGCCACAGCCACAGCCACCAGCTGCCTCTGCAGGAGACCCTCTAAAAGTAGCAGGTAGTTCTGGTCATTCCCCTACGGGGTCACTGCTCCTTCCCCTGGGTCCTGATGTGCACACTACTTTGTGTGTGCCCTCCAAGAGTGGAGTATCTGAGTGGAGTTGAGACTCTGAGACTCTGTGTGGAGTCGCACAGACTCTGGGTCCTGTGAAGCTTCGATGTTTTGTGATTCTAGAAATCCTATAGGAGACGGTCCACAGCAGGTGAAGCTAATGTTGTCAGTAGAGGTGTTGAAGCCAAAGATCTGCAGTTCCGGCTATAGGTGCCGATGTACATACAGGACAAAATCATCTCGTGTGAATGTAGTTCAGGCATGTTTAAGATGAATGCAGTCATGTTAATGCCTACCATATTCTATCTTGAGCCTCTCCTCAGGGACCTCCTCCTCAGTTCCTGAGGCTCCTGTAAGTCATGTACAGGGGACTGGAGAGTGGGCTCTGTCCAGTCTGAGCCCTGAGTTACCCTGTGTGTATCTTAGGATACTTTGTATTTCTGTGGTGTCTGTTGTAACATCATCTCTTTCATTTCAGATTTATTTGGGCCCTCTCTTTTTTAACAAAACATACTACTGTTGTCTTTTATTCTTTACAGAAGTTTAATCAGTGTTTGATCTACTATCCTTACCCTATGTATACTTTTTGCAGTGAGATTTTTACTTTTCTTTGTTTCCTTGTTACTATCAATAATTAGTGAGACTTCTTTTAAGCTACCTTCAACATTGCTTATAAAGCTGCTTTATTAGTGATGACAGAGCCTTAATGGAAGTCATGTTCTGGTTGTAAATTAGAATGCAATGTGCCAGCACAAAGCCCCTTAAGTTTATGTCTCATTACTTCTTGTTCTTTTTTTAATTTAATTTTTATTTTTTGTCAGAGCAAATTTGATTAAAATGTTTTGTTTCTTCTAGGTGTGCAAGATGTGGTTCTTTTAAACATATACATATATCTATTCTTCTTTGGATCATTTTCCCATGTAGGTTATGACACCATGTTGAGTAGTCTTGTCTTGGTATTACGTAGGTCTTTGGTGATTACATATTTCACATGTGTTTCTATATCTATCTTAACCCCAATATCCTAATGTATCCAATCCTCACACCTTTCCATTTGGTGAACCCTAAGTTTGTTTAATGAATCTGTGATTGCATTTCTCTGTGGAAATATCTTCATTGGTATCAATTTTTAGCTAAGACCTATAAGTGATATTATAGGATATGTGTCTTTTGCTTTCTGACTTAGTACAATTTGCCTGATTAACTCAAGAATCATACACAGTGCTGCAAATGGCATTGTTTTGGTTTTTTCCCTGGCTAATATTCCACCTGTACGTGTACCAGTTATTCTTTGGCCACGCACCTCTTGATGGACTTTTTGGTTGCCTCCATGTCTTGGTTATTGTAATACTGCTGCAATGCACATTTGCTTGCCTGTGTCTTTCCAGTTCTATCTCCTTATGTTATAGGCCAAGGAGTGGGCTTGCTGTATCATATGGTAGCTCAGTGTGTACGTTTTAAAGGCACCACCATTCAGTTCTCATTAGTGGCTCTTTCCAGGTTATGTCCCACTTAAAATTGAGGGTATGCATTTCTCCAAAACACCTTCAATATTTATTGTTTGTAGTTTGCTTGCTGCTGGTTATTCTAACAGGTGCGAGCTGATACCTCTGTGTGGCTGAATTTGCATGTGTCCCATAATCTGTTGAAATTGATCTTTAAAGCATGCTCTTTTTATTTATCAAACTGTGATTACAGCTTAGTTCTTCAAATTGTTTTCTTAAAGTAAGTGTCACATTTTGAAAAGTTTTGGCCACTACCTCCCTCAAGACATTTTGAGGGCAGGTTTCATTTACAGCCCTGAAGTACTTGTTCATATGAAGTGACCATTAACACAGATTTTAAAGCTGCATTTGCAGGTAACGGCCAGAGGGCGGCAGCCTTTTTACGTTCCCCAATCTGGTAACTAGGGAAAGAGTCCTTCAGCTGCAAGAGTGTCCAGCTTTATTTCTCATCCAGCTGTGGGTCTAGATATGATCAAACAAGGTTGCATCACAGCCCAGGAACGAATTATGTAAAATTTCCTCTCTCTATCACTGTCTTATTTTTTTGGGTTTTTTAAAGTTATTTAATTTAAAATGGGGATTCGCTACTTTTCACTGCTGTGTTTATGCCGCTTTACACCCACTTGACTCACTTCCAGACAGATATCAATACATAGGTTTTAAGATTCTTACTAGTCACATATATTCTTGTGCGGTGAATAGGGGGTGTTGAGTCCAGTTCACTGAGCAAGGAATAGGTCTTGTCTATTACATATTGGGTGTATGGAACGGTATCTGAGCGAATTTGAAACCCTTGTTTTATGCATCACCCCACCTCACCTTTCCCGTTAAGCAGCCATAGTGTGTTTTCTAAACGTGTGACTCTGTTCTGTTTTGTAATTCAGTTCAAGTGTAGCGGTTTTTACATTCCCTCTATAAGTGATAGCTTATGATAAGTGTCTTTTTCTGTGTGACTTATTTCACTTAGAATTGTCATACCTAAATCCACTCATCTTGCTTCTACTAGCCTTATGACATTGATTTCATGTCTGAGTGATATTCCTTTGTACATAAGGACCACAACTTCTTTATCCATTTTTCTCTTTCCTGGGATATTTAAGGTGTCATGAAGTGGAGGTTCTTGTCAACAGAGCAGCCCTAAACATTGGGGTGCCTGTGTCTTGCTGATTTTTAGTTTTCCCAATTTATACGCCCATGAGTGGACGTGCCCTATGCTCCCTAAGCTGTGTTTTTTCGATGTTTCAGGACACACCGTACACTTCTTCAGAGTGGCTGTTGGCAATTTACATCCCGCCCATCAGCGTAGCAAGGCTGCCATTTCTCCATGGCCTGTCCTGCATTTCTGGTTTTGACACTTTATGCAGCATGGCCCTTTTGACCGATGGGAAGCGAGACTTCATTGTAGCGCTGATTTGCCTTTCCAGGTTGCTTGGTTGGCAAAAAAGGGTGTATGCGTTTTTTCCTGAATATATTCAGGAAAAAACACATACGCCCTTTTTGGCCAAGGGCATCATTGTCGAAGATTTGCCACTTTTCATGTGCTTTAAAGGCGATTCGAATCTACCTCCTGAAACCTGTTTCCTGCAATTCTGCCTTGCTTTCAAATACTCTTCGTTGCCTTCCCTCAATATATTTGTGGATGAGAGTTATCATTTATAACTCTGCGGGTTTGTGAACTGCAGTGTGCCTGAGTTCCATTTTTCAACTCGCTTTTTTGGGAGCTGGCCGCAAAAGCGCGGGATTGCCTCAGGCCCTATTCTGGTTCCTGGCGTCAGGCTGAGCCTGTGGTTAATTCTTCTTCCTGATGGGAAAATAGAGTGACCTGTGCCTGTCCCAACACCTAGATCTAGTCTCTCATTGGTTGCCCCTCTTCCCGTTCATCCTCAGGACAAATTGCAACCTGTAGGGAACAGGAGCTTAAAGGTGCTGATTCTCCAATTAGAGAGATTGCTAGTAAAGTAGCTGGAAAGGCGAACCGGAGTACAAGGAGATGAGAAATTGGGTGCGTTTTAGAAACCTTTCAAAATCACACGGTGTACCATCTTCTGGGTTTCTCATGCATGTTTTCGATGTAGGAAGATGCCCTTGAACCTGGAGGTTTGGGACCCATGGGATGGGTACCACACAGTATTACTTTAAAGGGTGTGCGTTTGCTCACCCAACCTCACCCAAGCTCTCAGCCCCAAGAGTGTCCACCCTTATGTCTCATCCAGCTGTGGGTCTAGATATGGTCAATCCAGGTTGCATCACAGCCTCTGAACGAATTTTTTAAGAATTTCTCTCTCTTTCACTGTCTTTGTTTTACGGGTTTTTAAAAGTAATTTATTTTTATAATGGGGTTTAGCTGCTTTTCACGGCTGTGTTTATGCGGCTTTACACCCACTTGACTCACTTCCAGAGAGATATCAATACATAGGTTTTAAGATTCTTACTAGTCACATATATTCTTGTGCGGTGAATAGGGGGTGTTGAGTCCAGTTCACTGAGCAAGGAGTAGGTCTTGTCTATTACATATTGGGTGTATGGAACAGTATCTGAGCGAATTTGAAACCCTTGTTTTATGCATCACCCCACCTCACCTTTCCCGTTAAGCAGCCATAGTGTGTTTTCTAAACGTGTGACTCTGTTCAGTTTTGTAATTCAGTTCAAGTGTAGCGGTTTTTACATTCCCTCTATAAGTGATAGCTTATGATAAGTGTCTTTTTCTGTGTGACTTATTTCACTTAGAATCGTCGTACCTAAGTCCACTCATCTTGCTTCTACTAGCCTTATGACATTGATTTCATGTCTGAGTGATATTCCATTGTACATAAGGACCACAACTTCTTTATCCATTTTTCTCTTTCCTGGGATATTTAAGTTGTCATGAAGTGGAGGTTCTTGTCAACAGAGCAGCCATAAACTTTGGGGTGCCTGTGTCTTGCTGGTTTTTAGTTTTCCCAATTTATACGCCCATGAGTGGACGTGCCCTATGCTCCCTAAGCTGTGTTTTTTCGATGTTTCAGGACACACCGTACACTTCTCCAGAGTGGCTGTTGGCAATTTACATCCCGCCCATCAGCGTAGCAAGGCTGCCATTTCTCCATGGCCTGTCCTGCATTTCTGGTTTTGACACTTTTTGCAGCATCAGCCTTTTGACCGATGGGAAGCGAAACTTCTTTGAAGCGCTGATTTGCCTTTCCAGGTTGCTTGGTTGGCCAAAAAGGGCGTATGCGTTTTTTCCTGAATATATTCAGGAAAAAACGCATACGCCCTTTTTGGCCAAGGGCATCATTGTCGACGTTTTGCCGCTTTTCATGTGCTTTAAAGGCGATTCGAATCTACCTCCTGAAATCTGTTTCCTGCAATTCTGCCTTGCTTTCAAATCCTCTTCGTTGCCTTCCCTCAATATATCTGTGGATGAGAGTTATCATTTATAACTCTGCGGGTTTGTGAATTGCAGTGTCCCTGAGCTCCATTTTTCAACTCGCTTTTTTGGTAGCTGGCCGCAAAAGCGCGGGATTGCCTCAGGCCCTATTCTGGTTCCTGGCGGCAGGCTGAGCCTGTGGTTAATTCTTCTTCCTGATGGGAAAATAGAGTGACCTGGGCCTGTCCCAACACCTAGATCTACTCTCTCATTGGTTGCCCCTCTTCCCGTTCATCCTCAGGACAAATTGCAACCTGTAGGGAACAGGAGCTTAAAGGTGCTGATTCTCCAAGTAGGGAGATTGCTAGTAAAATAGCTGGAAAGGCGAACCCGAGCACAAGGAGATGAGAAATGGGGTGCGTTTTAGAATCCTTTCAAAATCACACGGTGTACCATCTTCTGGGTTTCTCATGCATGTTTTCGATGTAGGAAGATGCCCTTGAACCTGGAGATTTGGGACCAATGGGATGGGTACCACACAGTATTACTTTAAAGGGTCTGCGTTTGCTCACCCAACCTCACCCAACCTCTCAGCCCCAAGAGTGTCCACCCTTATGTCTCATCCAGGTGTGGGTGTAGATATGGTCAATCCAGGTTGCATCAGAGCCCCTGAACGAATTTTGTAAGAATTTCTCTCTCTTTCACTGTCTTTGTTTTACGGGTTTTTAAAAGTAATTTATTTTTATAATGGGGTTTAGCTGCTTTTCACGGCTGTGTTTATGCGGCTTTACACCCACTTGGCTCACTTCCAGAGAGATATCAATACATAGGTTTTACGATTCTTACTAGTCAGATATATTCTTGTGCGGTGAATAGGGGGTGTTGATTCCAGTTCACTGAGCAAGGAGTAGGTCTTGTCTATTACATATTGGGTGTATGGAACAGTATCTGAGCGAATTTGAAACCCTTGTTTTATGCATCACCCCACCTCACCTTTCCCGTTAAGCAGCCATAGTGTGTTTTCTAAACGTGTGACTCTGTTCTGTTTTGTAATTCAGTTCAAGTGTAGCGGTTTTTACATTCCCTCTATAAGTGATAGCTTATGATAAGTGTCTTTTTCTGTGTGACTTATTTCACTTAGAATCGTCATACCTAAATCCACTCATCTTGCTTCTACTAGCCTTATGACATTGATTTCATGTCTGAGTGATATTCCTTTGTACATAAGGACCACAACTTCTTTATCCATTTTTCTCTTTCCTGGGATATTTAAGGTGTCATGAAGTGGAGGTTCTTGTCAACATAGCAGCCCTAAACTTTGGGGTGCCTGTGTCTTGCTGATTTTTAGTTTTCCCAATTTATACGCCCATGAGTAGACGTGCCCTATGCTCCCTAAGCTGTGTTTTTTCGATGTTTCAGGACACACCGTACACTTCTCCAGAGTGGCTGTTGGCAATTTACATCCCGCCCATCAGCGTAGCAAGGCTGCCATTTCTCCATGGCCTGTCCTGCATTTCTGGTTTTGAAAATTTTTGCAGCATGGCCCTTTTGACGGATGGGAAGCGAGACTTCTTTGTAGCGCTGATTTGCCTTTCCAGGTTGCTTGTTTGGCCAAAAAGGGCGTATGCGTTTTTTCCTGAATATATTCAGGAAAAAACGCTTACGCCCTTTTTGGCCAAGGGCATCACTGTCGATGTTTTGCCACTTTTCATGTGCTTTAAAGGCGATTCGAATCTACCTCCTGAAACCTGTTTCCTGCAATTCTGCCTTGCTTTCAACTCCTCTTCGTTGCCTTCCCTCAATATATTTGTGGACGAGAGTTATCATTTATAACTCAGCAGGTTTGTGAATTGCAGTGCCCCTGAGCTCCATTTTTGAACTGTCTTTTTTGGGAGCTGGCCGAAATAGCTCGGGATTGCCTCAGGCCCTATTCTGGTTCCCGGCGGCAGGCTGAGCCTGTGTTTAATTCTTCTTCCTGATGGGAAAATAGAGTGACCTGTGCCTGTCCCAACACCTAGATCTAGTCTCTCATTTGTTTCCCCTCTTCCCGTTCATCCTCAGGACAAATTGCAACCTGTAGGGAACAGGAGGTTAAAGGTGCTGATTCTCCAAGTAGGGAGATTGCTAGTAAAGTAGCTGGAAAGGTGAACCCGAGCACAAGGAGAAGAGAAATTGGGTGCGTTTTAGAAACCTTTCAAAATCACACGGTGTACCATCTTCTGGGTTTCTCATGCATGTTTTCGATGTAGGAAGATGCCTTTGAACCTGGAGATTTGGGACCCATGGGATGGGTACCACGCAGTATTACTTTAAAGGGTCTGAGTTTGCTCACCCAACCTCACCCAACCTCTCAGCCCCAAGAGTGTCCACCCTTATGTCTCATCCCGGTGTGGGTCTAGATATGGTCAATCCGGGTTGCATCACAGCCCCTGAACGAATTTTGTAAGAATTTCTCTCTCTTTCACTGTCTTTGTTTTACGGGTTTTTAAAAGTAATTTATTTTTATAATGGGGTTTAGCTGCTTTTCACGGCTGTGTTTATGCGGCTTTACACCCACTTGGCTCACTTCCAGAGAGATATCAATATATAGGTTTTAAGATTCTTACTAGTCAGATATATTCTTGTGCCGTGAATAGGGGGTGTTGAGTCCAGTTCACTGAGCAAGGAGTAGGTCTTGTCTATTACATATTGGGTGTATGGAACGGTATCTGAGCGAATTTGAAACCCTTGTTTTATGCATCACCCCACCTCACCTTTCCCGTTAAGCAGCCATAGTGTGTTTTCTAAACGTGTGATTCTGTTCTGTTCTGTAATTCAGTTCGAGTGTAGCGGTTTTTACATTCCCTCTATAAGTGATAGCTTATGATAAGTGTCTTTTTCTGTGTGACTTATTTCACTTAGAATCGTCGTACCTAAATCCACTCATCTTGCTTCTACTAGCCTTATGACATTGATTTCATGTCTGAGTGATATTCCTTTGTAGATAAGGACCACAACTTCTTTATCCATTTTTCTCTTTCCTGGGATATTTAAGGTGTCATGAAGTGGAGGTTCTTGTCAACATAGCAGCCCTAAACATTGGGGTGCCTGTGTCTTGCTGATTTTTAGTTTTCCCAATTTATACGCCCATGAGTGGATGTGCCCTATGCTCCCTAAGCTGTGTTTTTTCGATGTTTCAGGACACACCGTAAACTTCTCCAGAGTGGCTTTTGGCAATTTACATCCCGCCCATCAGCGTAGCAAGGCTGCCATTTCTCCATGGCCTGTACTGCATTTCTGGTTTTGACACTTTTTGCAGCATGGCCCTTTTGACCGATGGGAAGCGAGACTTCTTTGTAGCGCTGATTTGCCTTTCCAGGTTGCGTGGTTGGCCAAAAAGAGCGTATGCGTTTTTTCCTGAATATATTCAGGAAAAAACGCATACGCCCTTTTTGGCCAAGGGCATCATTGTCGACGTTTTGCCGCTTTTCATGTGCTTTAAAGGCGTTTCGAATCTACCTCCTGAAATCTCTTTCCTGCAATTCTGCCTTGCTTTCAAATCCTCTTCGTTGCCTTCCCTCAATATATCTGTGGATGAGAGTTATCATTTATAACTCTGCGGGTTTGTGAATTGCAGTGTCCCTGAGCTCAATTTTTCAACTCGCTTTTTTGGGAGCTGGCCGCAAAAGCGCGGGATTGCCTCAGGCCCTATTCTGGTTCCTGACGGGAGGCTGAGCCTGTGGTTAATTCTTCTTCCTGATGGGAAAATAGAGTGACCTGTGCCTGTCCCAACACCTAGATCTAGTCTCTCATTGGTTGCCCCTCTTCCCGTTCATCCTCAGGACAAATTGCAACCTGTAGGGAACAGGAGCTTAAAGGTGCTGATTCTCCAAGTAGGGAGATTGCTAGTAAAGTAGCTGGAAAGGCGAACCCGAGCACAAGGAGATGAGAAATTGGGTGCGTTTTAGAAACCTTTCAAAATCACACGGTGTTCCATCTTCTGGGTTTCTCATGCATGTTTTCGATGTAGGAAGATGCCCTTGAACCTGGAGATTTGGGACCCATGGGATGGGTACCACGCAGTACTACTTTAAAGGGTCTGAGTTTGCTCACCCAACCTCACCCAACCTCTCAGCCCCAAGAGTGTCCACCCTTATGTCTCATCCAGGTGTGGGTCTAGATATGGTCAATCCAGGTTGCATCACAGCTCCTGAAAGAATTTTTTAAGAATTTCTCTCTCTTTCACTGTCTTTGTTTTACAGGATTTTAAAAGTAATTTATTTTTATAATGGGGTTTAGCTGCTTTTCACGGCTGTGTTTATGCAGCTTTACACCCACTTGACACACTTCCAGAGAGATATCAATACATAGGTTTTACGATTCTTACTAGTCACATATATTCTTGTGCGGTGAATAGGGGGTGTTGAGTCCAGTTCACTGAGCAAGGAGTAGGTCTTGTCTATTACATATTGGGTGTATGGAACAGTATCTGAGCGAATTTGAAACCCTTGTTTTATGCATCACCCCACCTCACCTTTCCCGTTAAGCAGCCATAGTGTGTTTTCTAAACGTGTGACTCTGTTCTGTTTTGTAATTCAGTTCAAGTGTAGCGGTTTTTACATTCGCTCTATAAGTGATAGCTTATGATAAGTGTCTTTTTCTGTGTGACTTATTTCACTTAGCATCGTCATACCTAAATCCACTCATCTTGCTTCTACTAGCCTTATGACATTGATTTCATGTCTGAGTGATATTCCTTTGTACATAAGGACCACAACTTCTTTATCCATTTTTCTCTTTCCTGGGATATTTAAGGTGTCATGAAGTGGAGGTTCTTGTCAACATAGCAGCCCTAAACATTGGGGTGCCTGTGTCTTGCTGATTTTTAGTTTTCCCAATTTATACGCCCATGAGTGGACGTGCCCTATGCTCCCTAAGCTGTGTTTTTTCGATGTTTCAGGACACACCGTACACTTCTCTAGAGTGGCTGTTGGCAATTTACATACCGCCCATCAGCGTAGCAAGGCTGCCATTTCTCCATGGCCTGTCCTGCATTTCTGGTTTTGACACTTTTTGCAGCATGGCCCTTTTGACCGATGGGAAGCGAGACCTCTTTGTAGCGCTGATTTGCCTTTCCAGGTTGCTTGGTTGGCCAAAAAGGGCGTATGCGTTTTTTCCTGAATATATTCAGGAAAAAACGCATACGCCCTTTTTGGCCAAGGGCATCATTGTCGACGTTTTGCCGCTTTTCATGTGCTTTAAAGGCGATTCGAATCTACCTCCTGAAATCTGCTTCCTGCAATTCTGCCTTGCTTTCAAATCCTCTTCGTTGCCTTCCCTCAATATATCTGTGGATGAGAGTTATCATTTATAACTCTGCGGGTTTGTGAATTGCAGTGTCCCTGAGCTCCATTTTTCAACTCGCTTTTTTGGGAGCTGGCCACAAAAGCGCGAGATTGCCTCAGGCCTTATTCTGGTTCCTGGCAGCAGGCTGAGCCTGTGGTTAATTCTTCTTCCTGATGGGAAAATAGAGTGACCTGTGCCTCTACCAACACCTAGATCTAGTCTCTCATTGGTTGCCCCTCTTCCCGTTCATCCTCAGGACAAATTGCAACCTGTAGGGAACAGGAGCTTAAAGGTGCTGATTCTCCAAGTAGGGAGATTGCTAGTAAAGTAGCTGGAAAGGCGAACCCTAGCACAAGGAGATGAGAAATGGGGTGCGTTTTAGAAACCTTTCAAAATCACACGGTGTACCATCTTCTGGGTTTCTCATGCATGTTTTCGATGTAGGAAGATGCCCTTGAACCTGGAGATTTGGGACCCATGGGATGGGTACCACGCAGTATTAATTTAAAGGGTCTGAGTTTGCTCACCCAACCTCACCCAACCTCTCAGCCCCAAGAGTGTCCACCCTTATGTCTCATCCAGGTGTGGGTCTAGATATGGTCAATCCAGGTTGCATCACAGCCCCTGAACGAATTTTGTAAGAATTTCTCTCTCTTTCACTGTCTTTGTTTTACGGGTTTTTAAAAGTAATTTATTTTTATAATGGGGTTTAGCTGCTTTTCACGGCTGTGTTTATGCGGCTTTACACCCACTTGGCTCACTTCCAGAGAGATATCAATACATAGGTTTTACGATTCTTACTAGTCAGATATATTCTTGTGCGGTGAATAGGGGGTGTTGAGTCCAGTTCACTGAGCAAGGAGTAGGTCTTGTCTATTACATATTGGGTGTATGGAACAGTATCTGAGCGAATTTGAAACCCTTGTTTTATACATCACCCCACCTCACCTTTCCCGTTAAGCAGCCATAGTGTGTTTTCTAAACGTGTGACTCTGTTCTGTTTTGTAATTCAGTTCAAGTGTAGCGGTTTTTACATTCCCTCTATAAGTGATAGCTTATGATAAGTGTCTTTTTCTGTGTGACTTATTTCACTTAGAATCGTCATACCTAAATCCACTCATCTTGCTTCTACTAGCCTTATGACATTGATTTCATGTCTGAGGGATATTCCTTTGTACATAAGGACCACAACTTCTTTATCCATTTTTCTCTTTCCTGGGATATTTAAGGTGTCATGAAGTGGAGGTTCTTGTCAACATAGCAGCCCTAAACATTGGGGTGCCTGTGTCTTGCTGATTTTTAGTTTTCCCAATTTATACGCCCATGAGTGGATGTGCCCTATGCTCCCTAAGCTGTGTTTTTTCGATGTTTCAGGACACACCGTACACTTCTCCAGAGTGGCTTTTGGCAATTTACATCCCGCCCATCAGCGTAGCAAGGCTGCCATTTCTCCATGGCCTGTACTGCATTTCTGGTTTTGACACTTTTTGCAGCATGGCCCTTTTGACCGATGGGAAGCGAGTCTTCTTTGTAGCGCTGATTTGCCTTTCCAGGTTGCTTGGTTGGCCAAAAAGGGCATATGCGTTTTTTCCTGAATATATTCAGGAAAAAACGCTTACGCCCTTTTTGGCCAAGGGCATCACTGTCGACGTTTTGCCACTTTTCATGTGCTTTAAAGGCGATTCGAATCTACCTCCTGAAACCTGTTTCCTGCAATTCTGCCTTGCTTTCAAATCCTCTTCGTTGCCTTCCGTCAATATATTTTTGGACGAGAGTTATCATTTATAACTCAGCAGGTTTGTGAATTGCAGTGCCCCTGAGCTCCATTTTTCAACTGTCTTTTTTGGGAGCTGGCCGCAAAAGCACGAGATTGCCTCAGGCCCTATTCTGGTTCCCGGCGGCAGGCTGAGCCTGTGTTTAATTCTTCTTCCTGATGGGAAAATAGAGTGACCTGTGCCTGTCCCAACACCTAGATCTAGTCTCTCATTATTTGCCCCTCTTCCCGTTCATCCTCAGGACAAATTGCAACCTGTAGGGAACAGGAGCTTAAAGGTGCTGATTCTCCAAGTAGGGAGATTGCTAGTAAAGTAGCTGGAAAGGTGAACCCGAGCACAAGGAGAAGAGAAATTGGGTGCATTTTAGAAACCTTTCAAAATCACACGGTGTACCATCTTCTGGGTTTCTCATGCATGTTTTCGATGTAGGAAGATGCCTTTGAACCTGGAGATTTGGGACCCATGGGATGGGTTCCACGCAGTATTACTTTAAAGGGTCTGAGTTTGCTCACCCAACCTCTCAGCCCCAAGAGTGTCCACCCTTATGTCTCATCCCGGTGTGGGTCTAGATATGGTCAATCCAGGTTGCATCACAGCCCCTGAACGAATTTTGTAAGAATTTCTCTCTCTTTCACTGTCTTTGTTTTACGGGTTTTTAAAAGTAATTTATTTTTATAATGGGGTTTAGCTGCTTTTCACGGCTGTGTTTATGCGGCTTTACACCCACTTGGCTCACTTCCAGAGAGATATCAATACATAGGTTTTACGATTCTTACTAGTCAGATATATTCTTGTGCGGTGAATAGGGGGTGTTGAGTCCAGTTCACTGAGCAAGGAGTAGGTCTTGTCTATTACATATTGGGTGTATGGAACAGTATCTGAGCGAATTTGAAACCCTTGTTTTATGCATCACCCCACCTCACCTTTCCCGTTAAGCAGCCATAGTGTGTTTTCTAAACGTGTGACTCTGTTCTGTTTTGTAATTCAGTTCAAGTGTAGCGGTTTTTACATTCCCTCTATAAGTGATATCTTATGATAAGTGTCTTTTTCTGTGTGACTTATTTCACTTAGAATCGTCATACCTAAATCCACTCATCTTGCTTCTACTAGCCTTATGACATTGATTTCATGTCTGAGTGATATTCCTTTGTACATAAGGACCACAACTTCTTTATCCATTTTTCTCTTTCCTGGGATATTTAAGGTGTCATGAAGTGGAGGTTCTTGTCAACATAGCAGCCCTAATCTTTGGGGTGCCTGTGTCTTGCTGATTTTTAGTTTTCCCAATTTATACGCCAATGAGTGGACGTGCCCTATGCTCCCTAAGCTGTGTTTTTTCGATGTTTCAGGACACACCGTACACTTCTCCAGAGTGGCTGTTGGCAATTTACATCCCGCCCATCAGCGTAGCAAGGCTGCCATTTCTCCATGGCCTGTCCTGCATTTCTGGTTTTGACACTTTTTGCAGCATGGCCCTTTTGACCGATGGGAAGCGAGACTTCTTTGTAGCGCTGATTTGCCTTTCCAGGTTGCTTGGTTGGCCAAAAAGGGCGTATGCGTTTTTTCCTGAATATATTCAGGAAAAAACGCTTACGCCCTTTTTGGCCAAGGGCATCACTGTCGACGTTTTGCCACTTTTCATGTGCTTTAAAGGCGATTCGAATCTACCTCCTGAAACCTGTTTCCTGCAATTCTGCCTTGCTTTCAAATCCTCTTCGTTGCCTTCCGTCAATATATTTGTGGACGAGAGTTATCATTTATAACTCAGCAGGTTTGTGAATTGCAGTGCCCCTGAGCTCCATTTTTCAACTGTCTTTTTTGGGAGCTGGCCGCAAAAGCACGAGATTGCCTCAGGCCCTATTCTGGTTCCCGGCGGCAGGCTGAGCCTGTGTTTAATTCTTCTTCCTGATGGGAAAATACAGTGACCTGTGCCTGTCCCAACACCTAGATCTAGTCTCTCATTATTTGCCCCTCTTCCCGTTCATCCTCAGGACAAATTGCAACCTGTAGGGAACAGGAGCTTAAAGGTGCTGATTCTCCAAGTAGGGAGATTGCTAGTAAAGTAGCTGGAAAGGTGAACCCGAGCACAAGGAGATGAGAAATTGGGTGCGTTTTAGAAACCTTTCAAAATCACACGGTGTACCATCTTCTGGGTTTCTCATGCATGTTTTCGATGTAGGAAGATGCCTTTGAACCTGGAGATTTGGGACCCATGGGATGGGTTCCACGCAGTATTACTTTAAAGGGTCTGAGTTTGCTCACCCAACCTCTCAGCCCCAAGAGTGTCCACCCTTATGTCTCATCCCGGTGTGGGTCTAGATATGGTCAATCCAGGTTGCATCACAGCCCCTGAACGAATTTTGTAAGAATTTCTCTCTCTTTCACTGTCTTTGTTTTACGGGTTTTTAAAAGTAATTTATTTTTATAATGGGGTTTAGCTGCTTTTCACGGCTGTGTTTATGCGGCTTTACACCCACTTGGCTCACTTCCAGAGAGATATCAATACATAGGTTTTACGATTCTTACTAGTCAGATATATTCTTGTGCGGTGAATAGGGGGTGTTGAGTCCAGTTCACTGAGCAAGGAGTAGGTCTTGTCTATTACATATTGGGTGTATGGAACAGTATCTGAGCGAATTTGAAACCCTTGTTTTATGCATCACCCCACCTCACCTTTCCCGTTAAGCAGCCATAGTGTGTTTTCTAAACGTGTGACTCTGTTCTGTTTTGTAATTCAGTTCAAGTGTAGCGGTTTTTACATTCCCTCTATAAGTGATAGCTTATGATAAGTGTCTTTTTCTGTGTGACTTATTTCACTTAGAATCGTCATACCTAAATCCACTCATCTTGTTTCTACTAGCCTTATGACATTGATTTCATGTCTGAGTGATATTCCATTGTACATAAGAACTACAACTTCTTTATCCATTTTTCTCTTTCCTGGGATATTTAAGGTGTCATGAAGTGGAGGTTCTTGTCAACAGAGCAGCCCTAAACTTTTGGGTGCCTGTGTCTTGCTGATTTTTAGTTTTCCCAATTTATACGCCCATGAGTGGAGGTGCCCTATGCTCCCTAAGCTGTGTTTTTTCGATGTTTCAGGACACACCGTACACTTCTCCAGAGTGGCTGTTGGCAATTTACATCCCGCCCATCAGCGTAGCAAGGCTGCCATTTCTCCATGGCCTGTCCTGCATTTCTGGTTTTGACACTTTTTACAGCATGGCCCTTTTGACCGATGGGAAGCGAGACCTCTTTGTAGCGCTGATTTGCCTTTCCAGGTTGCTTGGTTGGCCAAAAACGGCGTATGCGTTTTTTCCTGAATATATTCAGGAAAAAACGCATACGCCCTTTTTGGCCAAGGGCATAATTGTCGACGTTTTGCCGCTTTTCATGTGCTTTAAAGGCGATTCGAATCTACCTCCTGAAATCTGTTTCCTGCAATTCTGCCTTGCTTTCAAATCCTCTTCGTTGCCTTCCCTCAATATATCTGTGGATGAGAGTTATCATTTATAACTCTGCGGGTTTGTGAATTGCAGTGTCCCTGAGCTCCATTTTTCAACTCGCTTTTTTGGGAGCTGGCCGCAAAAGCGCGGGATTGCCTCAGGCACTATTCTGGTTCCTGGCGGCAGGCTGAGCCTGTGGTTAATTCTTCTTCCTGATGGGAAAATAGAGTGACCTGGGCCTGTCCCAACACCTAGATCTAGTCTCTCATTGGTTGCCCCTCTTCCCGTTCATCCTCAGGACAAATTGCAACCTGTAGGGAACAGGAGCTTAAAGGTGCTGGTTCTCCATGTACGGAGATTGCTAGTAAAGTAGCTGGAAAGGCGAACCCGAGCACAAGGAGATGAGAAATTGGGTGCGTTTTAGAAACCTTTCAAAATCACACGGTGTACCATCTTCTGTGTTTCTCATGCATGTTTTCGATGTAGGAAGATGCCCTTGAACCAGGAGATTTGGGACCCATGGGATGGGTACCACACAGTATTACTTTAAAGGGTCTGCGTTTGCTCACCCAACCTCTCAGCCCCAAGAGTGTCCACCCTTATGTCTCATCCCGGTGTGGGTCTAGATATGGTCAATCCAGGTTGCATCACAGCCCCTGAACGAATTTTGTAAGAATTTCTCTCTCTTTCACTGTCTTTGTTTTACGGGTTTTTAAAAGTAATTTATTTTTATAATGGGGTTTAGCTGCTTTTCACGGCTGTGTTTATGCGGCTTTACACCCACTTGGCTCACTTCCAGAGAGATATCAATACATAGGTTTTACGATTCTTACTAGTCAGATATATTCTTGTGCGGTGAATAGGGGGTGTTGAGTCCAGTTCACTGAGCAAGGAGTAGGTCTTGTCTATTACATATTGGGTGTATGGAACAGTATCTGAGCGAATTTGAAACCCTTGTTTTATGCATCACCCCACCTCACCTTTCCCGTTAAGCAGCCATAGTGTGTTTTCTAAACGTGTGACTCTGTTCTGTTTTGTAATTCAGTTCAAGTGTAGCGGTTTTTACATTCCCTCTATAAGTGATAGCTTATGATAAGTGTCTTTTTCTGTGTGACTTATTTCACTTAGAATCGTCATACCTAAATCCACTCATCTTGCTTCTACTAGCCTTATGACATTGATTTCATGTCTGAGTGATATTCCTTTGTACATAAGGACCACAACTTCTTTATCCATTTTTCTCTTTCCTGGGATATTTAAGGTGTCATGAAGTGGAGGTTCTTGTCAACATAGCAGCCCTAATCTTTGGGGTGCCTGTGTCT
The DNA here is from genome assembly GCF_028021215.1 of Eschrichtius robustus. Taxonomy (NCBI): domain Eukaryota; kingdom Metazoa; phylum Chordata; class Mammalia; order Artiodactyla; family Eschrichtiidae; genus Eschrichtius; species Eschrichtius robustus. The sequence continues at coordinate 4,865,678 of NW_027175257.1, forward strand.
TGCTGATTTTTAGTTTTCCCAATTTATACGCCAATGAGTGGACGTGCCCTATGCTCCCTAAGCTGTGTTTTTTCGATGTTTCAGGACACACCGTACACTTCTCCAGAGTGGCTGTTGGCAATTTACATCCCGCCCATCAGCGTAGCAAGGCTGCCATTTCTCCATGGCCTGTCCTGCATTTCTGGTTTTGACACTTTTTGCAGCATGGCCCTTTTGACCGATGGGAAGCGAGACTTCTTTGTAGCGCTGATTTGCCTTTCCAGGTTGCTTGGTTGGCCAAAAAGGGCGTATGCGTTTTTTCCTGAATATATTCAGGAAAAAACGCTTACGCCCTTTTTGGCCAAGGGCATCACTGTCGACGTTTTGCCACTTTTCATGTGCTTTAAAGGCGATTCGAATCTACCTCCTGAAACCTGTTTCCTGCAATTCTGCCTTGCTTTCAAATCCTCTTCGTTGCCTTCCGTCAATATATTTGTGGACGAGAGTTATCATTTATAACTCAGCAGGTTTGTGAATTGCAGTGCCCCTGAGCTCCATTTTTCAACTGTCTTTTTTGGGAGCTGGCCGCAAAAGCACGAGATTGCCTCAGGCCCTATTCTGGTTCCCGGCGGCAGGCTGAGCCTGTGTTTAATTCTTCTTCCTGATGGGAAAATACAGTGACCTGTGCCTGTCCCAACACCTAGATCTAGTCTCTCATTATTTGCCCCTCTTCCCGTTCATCCTCAGGACAAATTGCAACCTGTAGGGAACAGGAGCTTAAAGGTGCTGATTCTCCAAGTAGGGAGATTGCTAGTAAAGTAGCTGGAAAGGTGAACCCGAGCACAAGGAGATGAGAAATTGGGTGCGTTTTAGAAACCTTTCAAAATCACACGGTGTACCATCTTCTGGGTTTCTCATGCATGTTTTCGATGTAGGAAGATGCCTTTGAACCTGGAGATTTGGGACCCATGGGATGGGTTCCACGCAGTATTACTTTAAAGGGTCTGAGTTTGCTCACCCAACCTCTCAGCCCCAAGAGTGTCCACCCTTATGTCTCATCCCGGTGTGGGTCTAGATATGGTCAATCCAGGTTGCATCACAGCCCCTGAACGAATTTTGTAAGAATTTCTCTCTCTTTCACTGTCTTTGTTTTACGGGTTTTTAAAAGTAATTTATTTTTATAATGGGGTTTAGCTGCTTTTCACGGCTGTGTTTATGCGGCTTTACACCCACTTGGCTCACTTCCAGAGAGATATCAATACATAGGTTTTACGATTCTTACTAGTCAGATATATTCTTGTGCGGTGAATAGGGGGTGTTGAGTCCAGTTCACTGAGCAAGGAGTAGGTCTTGTCTATTACATATTGGGTGTATGGAACAGTATCTGAGCGAATTTGAAACCCTTGTTTTATGCATCACCCCACCTCACCTTTCCCGTTAAGCAGCCATAGTGTGTTTTCTAAACGTGTGACTCTGTTCTGTTTTGTAATTCAGTTCAAGTGTAGCGGTTTTTACATTCCCTCTATAAGTGATAGCTTATGATAAGTGTCTTTTTCTGTGTGACTTATTTCACTTAGAATCGTCATACCTAAATCCACTCATCTTGTTTCTACTAGCCTTATGACATTGATTTCATGTCTGAGTGATATTCCATTGTACATAAGAACTACAACTTCTTTATCCATTTTTCTCTTTCCTGGGATATTTAAGGTGTCATGAAGTGGAGGTTCTTGTCAACAGAGCAGCCCTAAACTTTTGGGTGCCTGTGTCTTGCTGATTTTTAGTTTTCCCAATTTATACGCCCATGAGTGGAGGTGCCCTATGCTCCCTAAGCTGTGTTTTTTCGATGTTTCAGGACACACCGTACACTTCTCCAGAGTGGCTGTTGGCAATTTACATCCCGCCCATCAGCGTAGCAAGGCTGCCATTTCTCCATGGCCTGTCCTGCATTTCTGGTTTTGACACTTTTTGCAGCATGGCCCTTTTGACCGATGGGAAGCGAGACCTCTTTGTAGCGCTGATTTGCCTTTCCAGGTTGCTTGGTTGGCCAAAAACGGCGTATGCGTTTTTTCCTGAATATATTCAGGAAAAAACGCATACGCCCTTTTTGGCCAAGGGCATCATTGTCGACGTTTTGCCGCTTTTCATGTGCTTTAAAGGCGATTCGAATCTACCTCCTGAAATCTGTTTCCTGCAATTCTGCCTTGCTTTCAAATCCTCTTCGTTGCCTTCCCTCAATATATCTGTGGATGAGAGTTATCATTTATAACTCTGCGGGTTTGTGAATTGCAGTGTCCCTGAGCTCCATTTTTCAACTCGCTTTTTTGGGAGCTGGCCGCAAAAGCGTGGATTGCCTCAGGCACTATTCTGGTTCCTGGCGGCAGGCTGAGCCTGTGGTTAATTCTTCTTCCTGATGGGAAAATAGAGTGACCTGGGCCTGTCCCAACACCTAGATCTAGTCTCTCATTGGTTGCCCCTCTTCCCGTTCATCCTCAGGACAAATTGCAACCTGTAGGGAACAGGAGCTTAAAGGTGCTGGTTCTCCATGTACGGAGATTGCTAGTAAAGTAGCTGGAAAGGCGAACCCGAGCACAAGGAGATGAGAAATTGGGTGCGTTTTAGAAACCTTTCAAAATCACACGGTGTACCATCTTCTGTGTTTCTCATGCATGTTTTCGATGTAGGAAGATGCCCTTGAACCAGGAGATTTGGGACCCATGGGATGGGTACCACACAGTATTACTTTAAAGGGTCTGCGTTTGCTCACCCAACCTCACCCAAAATCTCAGCCCCAAGAGTGTCCACCCTTATGTCTCATCCAGGTGTGGGTCTAGATATGGTCAATCCAGGTTGCATCACAGCCCCTGAACGAATTTTGTAAGAATTTCTCTCTCTTTCACTGTCTTTGTTTTACGGGTTTTTAAAAGTAATTATTTTTATAATGGGGTTTAGCTGCTTTTCACGGCTGTGTTTATGCGGCTTTACACCCACTTGGCTCACTTCCAGAGAGATATCAATACATAGGTTTTACGATTCTTACTAGTCAGATATATTCTTGTGCGGTGAATAGGGGATGTTGAGTCCAGTTCACTGAGCAAGGAGTAGGTCTTGTCTATTACATATTGGGTGTATGGAACAGTATCTGAGCGAATTTGAAACCCTTGTTTTATGCATCACCCCACCTCATCTTTCCCGTTAAGCAGCCATAGTGTGTTTTCTAAACGTGTGACTCTGTTCTGTTTTGTAATTCAGTTCAAGTGTAGCGGTTTTTACATTCCCTCTATAAGTGATAGCTTATGATAAGTGTCTTTTTCTGTGTGACTTATTTCACTTAGCATCGTCATACCTAAATCCACTCATCTTGCTTCTACTAGCCTTATGACATTGATTTCATGTCTGAGGGATATTCCTTTGTACATAAGGACCACAACTTCTTTATCCATTTTTCTCTTTCCTGGGATATTTAAGGTGTCATGAAGTGGAGGTTCTTGTCAACATAGCAGCCCTAAACATTGGGGTGCCTGTGTCTTGCTGATTTTTAGTTTTCCCAATTTATACGCCCATGAGTGGACGTGCCCTATGCTCCCTAAGCTGTGTTTTTTCGATGTTTCAGGACACACCGTACACTTCTCCAGAGTGGCTGTTGGCAATTAACATCCCGCCCATCAGCGTAGCAAGGCTGCCATTTCTCCATGGCCTGTCCTGCATTTCTGGTTTTGAAAAATTTTGCAGCATGGCCCTTTTGACGGATGGGAAGCGAGACTTCTTTGTAGCGCTGATTTGCCTTTCCAGGTTGCTTGGTTGGCCAAAAAGGGCGTATGCGTTTTTTCCTGAATATATTCAGGAAAAAACGCTTACGCCCTTGTTGGCCAAGGGCATCACTGTCGATGTTTTGCCACTTTTCATGTGCTTTAAAGGCGATTCGAATCTACCTCCTGAAACCTGTTTCCTGCAATTCTGCCTTGCTTTCAACTCCTCTTCGTTGCCTTCCCTCAATATATTTGTGGACGAGAGTTATCATTTATAACTCAGCAGGTTTGTGAATTGCAGTGCCCCTGAGCTCCATTTTTGAACTGTCTTTTTTGGGAGCTGGCCGCAATAGCTCGGGATTGCCTCAGGCCCTATTCTGGTTCCCGGCGGCAGGCTGAGCCTGTGTTTAATTCTTCTTCCTGATGGGAAAATAGAGTGACCTGTGCCTGTCCCAACACCTAGATCTAGTCTCTCATTTGTTTCCCCTCTTCCCGTTCATCCTCAGGACAAATTGCAACCTGTAGGGAACAGGAGGTTAAAGGTGCTGATTCTCCAAGTAGGGAGATTGCTAGTAAAGTAGCTGGAAAGGTGAACCCGAGCACAAGGAGATGAGAAATTGGGTGCGTTTTAGAAACCTTTCAAAATCACACGGTGTACCATCTTCTGGGTTTCTCATGCATGTTTTCGATGTAGGAAGATGCCTTTGAACCTGGAGATTTGGGACCCATGGGATGGGTACCACGCAGTATTACTTTAAAGGGTCTGAGTTTGCTCACCCAACCTCACCCAACCTCTCAGCCCCAAGAGTGTCCACCCTTATGTCTCATCCCGGTGTGGGTCTAGATATGGTCAATCCGGGTTGCATCACAGCCCCTGAACAAATTTTGTAAGAATTTCTCTCTCTTTCACTGTCTTTGTTTTACGGGTTTTTAAAAGTAATTTATTTTTATAATGGTGTTTAGCTGCTTTTCACGGCTGTGTTTATGCGGCTTTACACCCACTTGGCTCACTTCCAGAGAGATATCAATACATAGGTTTTAAGATTCTTACTAGTCAGATATATTCTTGTGCGGTGAATAGGGGGTGTTGAGTCCAGTTCACTGAGCAAGGAGTAGGTCTTGTCTATTACATATTGGGTGTATGGAACGGTATCTGAGCGAATTTGAAACCCTTGTTTTATGCATCACCCCACCTCACCTTTCCCGTTAAGCAGCCATAGTGTGTTTTCTAAACGTGTGACTCTGTTCTGTTTTGTAATTCAGTTCAGGTGTAGCGGTTTTTACATTCCCTCTATAAGTGATAGCTTATGATAAGTGTCTTTTTCTGTGTCACTTATTTCACTTAGAATCGTCGTACCTAAATCCACTCATCTTGCTTCTACTAGCCTTATGACATTGATTTCATGTCTGAGTGATATTCCTTTGTACATAAGGACCACAACTTCTTTATCCATTTTTCTCTTTCCTGGGATATTTAAGGTGTCATGAAGTGGAGGTTCTTGTCAACATAGCAGCCCTAAACATTGGGGTGCCTGTGTCTTGCTGATTTTTAGTTTTCCCAATTTATACGCCCATGAGTGGACGTGCCCTATGCTCCCTAAGCTGTGTTTTTTCGATGTTTCAGGACACACCGTACACTTCTCCAGAGTGGCTGTTGGCAATTTACATCCCGCCCATCAGCGTAGCAAGGCTGCCATTTCTCCATGGCCTGTCCTGCATTTCTGGTTTTGAAAAATTTTGCAGCATGGCCCTTTTGACGGATGGGAAGCGAGACTTCTTTGTAGCACTGATTTGCCTTTCCAGGTTGCTTGGTTGGCCAAAAAGGGCGTATGCGTTTTTTCCTGAATATATTCAGGAAAAAACGCTTACGCCCTTGTTGGCCAAGGGCATCACTGTCGATGTTTTGCCACTTTTCATGTGCTTTAAAGGCGATTCGAATCTACCTCCTGAAACCTGTTTCCTGCAATTCTGCCTTGCTTTCAACTCCTCTTCGTTGCCTTCCCTCAATATATTTGTGGACGAGAGTTATCATTTATAACTCAGCAGGTTTGTGAATTGCAGAGCCCCTGAGCTCCATTTTTGAACTGTCTTTTTTGGGAGCTGGCCGCAATAGCTCGGGATTGCCTCAGGCCCTATTCTGGTTCCCGGCGGCAGGCTGAGCCTGTGTTTAATTCTTCTTCCTGATGGGTAAATAGAGTGACCTGTGCCTGTCCCAACACCTAGATCTAGTCTCTCATTTGTTTCCCCTCTTCCCGTTCATCCTCAGGACAAATTGCAACCTGTAGGGAACAGGAGGTTAAAGGTGCTGATTCTCCAAGTAGGGAGATTGCTAGTAAAGTAGCTGGAAAGGTGAACCCGAGCACAAGGAGATGAGAAATTGGGTGCGTTTTAGAAACCTTTCAAAATCACATGGTGTACCATCTTCTGGGTTTCTCATGCATGTTTTCGATGTAGGAAGATGCCTTTGAACCTGGAGATTTGGGACCCATGGGATGGGTACCACGCAGTATTACTTTAAAGGGTCTGAGTTTGCTAACCCAACCTCACCCAACCTCTCAGCCCCAAGAGTGTCCACCCTTATGTCTCATCCCGGTGTGGGTCTAGATATGGTCAATCCGGGTTGCATCACAGCCCCTGAACGAATTTTGTAAGAATTTCTCTCTCTTTCACTGTCTTTGTTTTACGGGTTTTTAAAAGTAATTTATTTTTATAATGGTGTTTAGCTGCTTTTCACGGCTGTGTTTATGCGGCTTTACACCCACTTGGCTCACTTCCAGAGAGATATCAATACATAGGTTTTAAGATTCTTACTAGTCAGATATATTCTTGTGCGGTGAATAGGGGGTGTTGAGTCCAGTTCACTGAGCAAGGAGTAGGTCTTGTCTATTACATATTGGGTGTATGGAACGGTATCTGAGCGAATTTGAAACCCTTGTTTTATGCATCACCCCACCTCACCTTTCCCGTTAAGCAGCCATAGTGTGTTTTCTAAACGTGTGACTCTGTTCTGTTTTGTAATCCAGTTCAAGTGTAGCGGTTTTTACATTCCCTCTATAAGTGATAGCTTATGATAAGTGTCTTTTTCTGTGTCACTTATTTCACTTAGAATCGTCGTACCTAAATCCACTCATCTTGCTTCTACTAGCCTTATGACATTGATTTCATGTCTGAGTGATATTCCTTTGTACATAAGGACCACAACTTCTTTATCCATTTTTCTCTTTCCTGGGATATTTAAGGTGTCATGAAGTGGAGGTTCTTGTCAACATAGCAGCCCTAAACATTGGGGTGCCTGTGTCTTGCTGATTTTTAGTTTTCCCAATTTATACGTCCATGAGTGGACGTGCCCTATGCTCCCTAAGCTGTGTTTTTTCGATGTTTCAGGACACACCGTACACTTCTCCAGAGTGGCTTTTGGCAATTTACACCCCGCCCATCAGCGTAGCAAGGCTGCCATTTCTCCAAGGCCTGTACTGCATTTCTGGTTTTGACACTTTTTGCAGCATGGCCCTTTTGACGGATGGGAAGCGAGACTTCTTTGTAGCGCTGATTTGCCTTTCCAGGTTGCTTGTTTGGCCAAAAAGGGCGTATGCGTTTTTTCCTGAATATATTCAGGAAAAAACGCATACGCCCTTTTTGGCCAAGGGCATCATTCTCGACGTTTTGCCGCTTTTCATGTGCTTTAAAGGCGATTCGAATCTACCTCCTGAAATCTCTTTCCTGCAATTCTGCCTTGCTTTCAAATCCTCTTCGTTGCCTTCCCTCAATATATCTGTGGATGAGAGTTATCAATTATAACTCTGCGGGTTTGTGAATTGCAGTGTCCCTGAGCTCCATTTTTCAACTCGCTTTTTTGGGAGCTGGCCGCAAAAGCGCGGGATTGCCTCAGGCCCTATTCTGGTTCCTGGAGGCAGGCTGAGCCTGTGGTTAATTCTTCTTCCTGATGGGAAAATAGAGTGACCTGTGCCTGTCCCAACACCTAGATCTAGTCTCTCATTGTTTGCCCCTCTTCCCGTTCATCTTCAGGACAAATTGCAACCTGTAGGGAACAGGAGCTTAAAGGTGCTGATTCTGCAAGTAGGGAGATTGCTAGTAAAGTAGCTGGAAAGGCGAACCCGAGCACAAGGAGATGAGAAATGGGGTGCGTTTTAGAAACCTTTCAAAATCACACGGTGTACCATCCTCTGGGTTTCTCATGCATGTTTTCGATGTAGGAAGATGCCCTTGAACCTGGAGATTTGGGACCCATGGGATGGGTACCACGCAGTACTACTTTAAAGGGTCTGAGTTTGCTCACCCAACCTCACCCAACCTCTCAGCCCCAAGAGTGTCCACCCTTATGTCTCATCCAGGTGTGGGTCTAGATATGGTCAATCCAGGTTGCATCACAGCCCCTGAACGAATTTTGTAAGAATTTATCTCTCTTTCACTGTCTTTGTTTTACGGGTTTTTAAAAGTAATTTATTTTTATAATGGGGTTTAGCTGCTTTTCACGGCTGTGTTTATGCGGCTTTACACCCACTTGGCTCACTTCCAGAGAGATATCAATACATAGGTTTTACGATTCTTACTAGTCAGATATATTCTTGCGCGGTGAATAGGGGGTGTTGAGTCCAGTTCACTGAGCAAGGAGTAGGTCTTGTCTATTACATATTGGGTGTATGGAACAGTATCTGAGCGAATTTGAAACCCTTGTTTTATGCATCACCCCACCTCACCTTTCCCGTTAAGCAGCCATAGTGTGTTTTCTAAACGTGTGACTCTGTTCTGTTTTGTAATTCAGTTCAAGTGTAGCGGTTTTTACATTCCCTCTATAAGTGATAGCTTATGATAAGTGTCTTTTTCTGTGTGACTTATTTCACTTAGAATCGTCATACCTAAATCCACTCATCTTGCTTCTACTAGCCTTATGACATTGATTTCATGTCTGAGGGATATTCCTTTGTACATAAGGACCACAACTTCTTTATCCATTTATCTCTTTCCTGGGATATTTAAGGTGTCATGAAGTGGAGGTTCTTGTCAACAGAGCAGCCCTAAACTTTTGGGTGCCTGTGTCTTGCTGATTTTTAGTTTTCCCAATTTATACGCCCATGAGTGGAGGTGCCCTATGCTCCCTAAGCTGTGTTTTTTCGATGTTTCAGGACACACCGTACACTTCTCCAGAGTGGCTGTTGGCAATTTACATCCCGCCCATCAGCGTAGCAAGGCTGCCATTTCTCCATGGCCTGTCCTGCATTTCTGGTTTTGACACTTTTTGCAGCATGGCCCTTTTGACCGATGGGAAGCGAGACCTCTTTGTAGCGCTGATTTGCCTTTCCAGGTTGCTTGGTTGGCCAAAAAGGGCGTATGCGTTTTTTCCTGAATATATTCAGGAAAAAACGCATACGCCCTTTTTGGCCAAGGGCATCATTGTCGACGTTTTGCCGCTTTTCATGTGCTTTAAAGGCGATTCGAATCTACCTCCTGAAATCTGTTTCCTGCAATTCTGCCTTGCTTTCAAATCCTCTTCGCTGCCTTCCCTCAATATATCTGTGGATGAGAGTTATCATTTATAACTCTGCGGGTTTGTGAATTGCAGTGTCCCTGAGCTCCATTTTTCAACTCGCTTTTTTGGGAGCTGGCCGCAAAAGCGCGGGATTGCCTCAGGCCCTATTCTGGTTCCTGGCGGCAGGCTGAGCCTGTGGTTAATTCTTCTTCCTGATGGGAAAATAGAGTGACCTGGGCCTGTCCCAACTCCTAGATCTAGTCTCTCATTGGTTGCCCCTCTTCCCGTTCATCCTCAGGACAAATTGCAACCTGTAGGGAACAGGAGCTTAAAGGTGCTGGTTCTCCAAGTAGGGAGATTGCTAGTAAAGTAGCTGGAAAGGCGAACCCGAGCACAAGGAGATGAGAAATGAGGTGCGTTTTAGAAACCTTTCAAAATCACACGGTGTACCCTCTTCTGTGTTTCTCATGCATGTTTTCGATGTAGGAAGATGCCCTTGAACCTGGAGATTTGGGACCCATGGGATGGGTACCACACAGTATTACTTTAAAGGGTCTGCGTTTGCTCACCCAACCTCACCCAACCTCTCAGCCCCAAGAGTGTCCACCCTTATGTCTCATCCAGGTGTGGGTCTAGATATGGTCAATCCAGGTTGCATCACAGCCCCTGAACGAATTTTGTAAGAATTTCTCTCTCTTTCACTGTCTTTGTTTTACGGGTTTTTAAAAGTAATTTATTTTTATAATGGGGTTTAGCTGCTTTTCACGGCTGTGTTTATGCGGCTTTACACCCACTTGGCTCACTTCCAGAGAGATATCAATACATAGGTTTTACGATTCTTACTAGTCAGATATATTCTTGTGCGGTGAATAGGGGATGTTGAGTCCAGTTCACTGAGCAAGGAGTACGTCTTGTCTATTACATATTGGGTGTATGGAACAGTATCTGAGCGAATTTGAAACCCTTGTTTTATGCATCACCCTACCTCATCTTTCCCGTTAAGCAGCCATAGTGTGTTTTCTAAACGTGTGACTCTGTTCTGTTTTGTAATTCAGTTCAAGTGTAGCGGTTTTTACATTCCCTCTATAAGTGATAGCTTATGATAAGTGTCTTTTTCTGTGTGACTTATTTCACTTAGCATCGTCATACCTAAATCCACTCATCTTGCTTCTACTAGCCTTATGACATTGATTTCATGTCTGAGGGATATTCCTTTGTACATAAGGACCACAACTTCTTTATCCATTTTTCTCTTTCCTGGGATATTTAAGGTGTCATGAAGTGGAGGTTCTTGTCAACATAGCAGCCCTAAACATTGGGGTGCCTGTGTCTTGCTGATTTTTAGTTTTCCCAATTTATACACCCATGAGTGGACGTGCCCTATGCTCCCTAAGCTGTGTTTTTTCGATGTTTCAGGACACACCGTACACTTCTCCAGAGTGGCTGTTGGCAATTTACATCCCGCCCATCAGCGTAGCAAGGCTGCCATTTCTCCATGGCCTGTCCTGCATTTCTGGTTTTGAAAAATTTTGCAGCATGGCCCTTTTGACGGATGGGAAGCGAGACTTCTTTGTAGCGCTGATTTGCCTTTCCAGGTTGCTTGTTTGGCCAAAAAGGGCGTATGCGTTTTTTCCTGAATATATTCAGGAAAAAACGCTTACGCCCTTTTTGGCCAAGGGCATCACTGTCGATGTTTTGCCACTTTTCATGTGCTTTAAAGGCGATTCGAATCTACCTCCTGAAACCTGTTTCCTGCAATTCTGCCTTGCTTTCAACTCCTCTTCGTTGCCTTCCCTCAATATATTTGTGGACGAGAGTTATCATTTATAACTCAGCAGGTTTGTGAATTGCAGTTCCCCTGAGCTCCATTTTTGAACTGTCTTTTTTGGGAGCTGGCCGCAATAGCTCGGGATTGCCTCAGGCCCTATTCTGGTTCCCTGCGGCAGGCTGAGCCTGTGTTTAATTCTTCTTCCTGATGGGAAAATAGAGTGACCTGTGCCTGTCCCAACACCTAGATCTAGTCTCTCATTTGTTTCCCCTCTTCCCGTTCATCCTCAGGACAAATTGCAACCTGTAGGGAACAGGAGGTTAAAGGTGCTGATTCTCCAAGTAGGGAGATTGCTAGTAAAGTAGCTGGAAAGGTGAACCCGAGCACAAGGAGATGAGAAATTGGGTGCGTTTTAGAAACCTTTCAAAATCACATGGTGTACCATCTTCTGGGTTTCTCATGCATGTTTTCGATGTAGGAAGATGCCTTTGAACCTGGAGATTTGGGACCCATGGGATGGGTACCACGCAGTATTACTTTAAAGGGTCTGAGTTTGCTCACCCAACCTCACCCAACCTCTCAGCCCCAAGAGTGTCCACCCTTATGTCTCATCCCGGTGTGGGTCTAGATATGGTCAATCCGGGTTGCATCACAGCCCCTGAACGAATTTTGTAAGAATTTCTCTCTCTTTCACTGTCTTTGTTTTACGGGTTTTTAAAAGTAATGTATTTTTATAATGGTGTTTAGCTGCTTTTCACGGCTGTGTTTATGTGGCTTTACACCCACTTGGCTCACTTCCAGAGAGATATCAATACATAGGTTTTAAGATTCTTACTAGTCAGATATATTCTTGTGCGGTGAATAGGGGGTGTTGAGTCCAGTTCACTGAGCAAGGAGTAGGTCTTGTCTATTACATATTGGGTGTATGGAACGGTATCTGAGCGAATTTGAAACCCTTGTTTTATGCATCACCCCACCTCACCTTTCCCGTTAAGCAGCCATAGTGTGTTTTCTAAACGTGTGACTCTGTTCTGTTTTGTAATTCAGTTCAGGTGTAGCGGTTTTTACATTCCCTCTATAAGTGATAGCTTATGATAAGTGTCTTTTTCTGTGTCACTTATTTCACTTAGAATCGTCGTACCTAAATCCACTCATCTTGCTTCTACTAGCCTTATGACATTGATTTCATGTCTGAGTGATATTCCTTTGTACATAAGGACCACAACTTCTTTATCCATTTTTCTCTTTCCTGGGATATTTAAGGTGTCATGAAGTGGAGGTTCTTGTCAACATAGCAGCCCTAAACATTGGGGTGCCTGTGTCTTGCTGATTTTTAGTTTTCCCAATTTATACGCCCATGAGTGGACGTGCCCTATGCTCCCTAAGCTGTGTTTTTTCGATGTTTCAGGACACACCGTACACTTCTCCAGAGTGGCTTTTGGCAATTTACACCCCGACAATCAGCGTAGCAAGGCTGCCATTTCTCCATGGCCTGTACTGCATTTCTGGTTTTGACACTTTTTGCAGCATGGCCCTTTTGACCGATGGGAAGCGAGACTTCTTTGTAGCGCTGATTTGCCTTTCCAGGTTGCTTGGTTGGCCAAAAAGGGCGTATGCGTTTTTTCCTGAATATATTCAGGAAAAAACGCATACGCCCTTTTTGGCCAAGGGCATCATTGTCGACGTTTTGCCGCTTTTCATGTGCTTTAAAGGCGATTCGAATCTACCTCCTGAAATCTCTTTCCTGCAATTCTGCCTTGCTTTCAAATCCTCTTCGTTGCCTTCCCTCAATATATCTGTGGATGAGAGTTATCAATTATAACTCTGCGGGTTTGTGAATTGCAGTGTCCCTGAGCTCCATTTTTCAACTCGCTTTTTTGGGAGCTGGCCGCAAAAGCGCGGGATTGCCTCAGGCCCTATTCTGGTTCCTGGAGGCAGGCTGAGCCTGTGGTTAATTCTTCTTCCTGATGGGAAAATAGAGTGACCTGTGCCTGTCCCAACACCTAGATGTAGTCTCTCATTGTTTGCCCCTCTTCCCGTTCATCTTCAGGACAAATTGCAACCTGTAGGGAACAGGAGCTTAAAGGTGCTGATTCTGCAAGTAGGGAGATTGCTAGTAAAGTAGCTGGAAAGGCGAACCCTAGCACAAGGAGATGAGAAATGGGGTGCGTTTTAGAAACCTTTCAAAATCACACGGTGTACCATCCTCTGGGTTTCTCATGCATGTTTTCGATGTAGGAAGATGCCCTTGAACCTGGAGATTTGGGACCCATGGGATGGGTACCACGCAGTACTACTTTAAAGGGTCTGAGTTTGCTCACCCAACCTCACCCAACCTCTCAGCCCCAAGAGTGTCCACCCTTATGTCTCATCCAGGTGTGGGTCTAGATATGGTAAATCCAGGTTGCATCACAGCTCCTGAACGAATTTTTTAAGAATTTCTCTCTCTTTCACTGTCTTTGTTTTACAGGTTTTTAAAAGTAATTTATTTTTATAATGGGGTTTAGCTGCTTTTCACGGCTGTGTTTATGCAGCTTTACACCCACTTGACACACTTCCAGAGAGATATCAATACATAGGTTTTACGATTCTTACTAGTCACATATATTCTTGTGCGGTGAATAGGGGGTGTTGAGTCCAGTTCACTGAGCAAGGAGTAGGTCTTGTCTATTACATATTGGGTGTATGGAACAGTATCTGAGCGAATTTGAAACCCTTGTTTTATGCATCACCCCACCTCACCTTTCCCGTTAAGCAGCCATAGTGTGTTTTCTAAACGTGTGACTCTGTTCTGTTTTGTAATTCAGTTCAAGTGTAGCGGTTTTTACATTCCCTCTATAAGTGATATCTTATGATAAGTGTCTTTTTCTGTGTGACTTATTTCACTTAGAATCGTCATACCTAAATCCACTCATCTTGCTTCTACTAGCCTTATGACATTGATTTCATGTCTGAGTGATATTCCTTTGTACATAAGGACCACAACTTCTTTATCCATTTTTCTCTTTCCTGGGATATTTAAGGTGTCATGAAGTGGAGGTTCTTGTCAACATAGCAGCCCTAAACATTGGGGTGCCTTTGTCTTGCTGATTTTTAGTTTTCCCAATTTATACGCCCATGAGTGGACGTGCCCTATGCTCCCTAAGCTGTGTTTTTTCGATGTTTCAGGACACACCGTACACTTCTCTAGAGTGGCTGTTGGCAATTTACATACCGCCCATCAGCGTAGCAAGGCTGCCATTTCTCCATGGCCTGTCCTGCATTTCTGGTTTTGACACTTTTTGCAGCATGGCCCTTTTGACCGATGGGAAGCGAGACCTCTTTGTAGCGCTGATTTGCCTTTCCAGGTTGCTTGGTTGGCCAAAAAGGGCGTATGCGTTTTTTCCTGAATATATTCAGGAAAAAACGCTTACGCCCTTTTTGGCCAAGGGCATCACTGTCGATGTTTTGCCACTTTTCATGTGCTTTAAAGGCGATTCGAATCTACCTCCTGAAATCTGCTTCCTGCAATTCTGCCTTGCTTTCAAATCCTCTTCGTTGCCTTCCCTCAATATATCTGTGGATGAGAGTTATCATTTATAACTCTGCGGGTTTGTGAATTGCAGTGTCCCTGAGCTCCATTTTTCAACTCGCTTTTTTGGGAGCTGGCCACAAAAGCGCAAGATTGCCTCAGGCCTTATTCTGGTTCCTGGCGGCAGGCTGAGCCTGTGGTTAATTCTTCTTCCTGATGGGAAAATAGAGTGACCTGTGCCTCTACCAACACCTAGATCTAGTCTCTCATTGGTTGCCCCTCTTCCCGTTCATCCTCAGGACAAATTGCAACCTGTAGGGAACAGGAGCTTAAAGGTGCTGATTCTCCAAGTAGGGAGATAGCTAGTAAAGTAGCTGGAAAGGCGAACCCTAGCACAAGGAGATGAGAAATGGGGTGCGTTTTAGAAACCTTTCAAAATCACACGGTGTACCATCTTCTGGGTTTCTCATGCATGTTTTCGATGTAGGAAGATGCCCTTGAACCTGGAGATTTGGGACCCATGGGATGGGTCCCACGCAGTACTACTTTAAAGGGTCTGAGTTTGCTCACCCAACCTCACCCAACCTCTCAGCCCCAAGAGTGTCCACCCTTATGTCTCATCCAGGTGTGGGTCTAGATATGGTCAATCCAGGTTGCATCACAGCCCCTGAACGAATTTTGTAAGAATTTCTCTCTCTTTCACTGTCTTTGTTTTACGGGTTTTTAAAAGTAATTTATTTTTATAATGGGGTTTAGCTGCTTTTCACGGCTGTGTTTATGCGGCTTTACACCCACTTGGCTCACTTCCAGAGAGATATCAATACATAGGTTTTACGATTCTTACTAGTCAGATATATTCTTGTGCGGTGAATAGGGGGTGTTGAGTCCAGTTCACTGAGCAAGGAGTAGGTCTTGTCTATTACATATTGGGTGTATGGAACAGTATCTGAGCGAATTTGAAACCCTTGTTTTATGCATCACCCCACCTCACCTTTCCCGTTAAGCAGCCATAATGTGTTTTCTAAACGTGTGACTCTGTTCTGTTTTGTAATTCAGTTCAAGTGTAGCGGTTTTTACATTCCCTCTATAAGTGATAGCTTATGATAAGTGTCTTTTTCTGTGTGACTTATTTCACTTAGAATCGTCATACCTAAATCCACTCATCTTGCTTCTACTAGCCTTATGACATTGATTTCATGTCTGAGGGATATTCCTTTGTACATAAGGACCACAACTTCTTTATCCATTTTTCTCTTTCCTGGGATATTTAAGGTGTCATGAAGTGGAGGTTCTTGTCAACATAGCAGCCCTAAACATTGGGGTGCCTGTGTCTTGCTGATTTTTAGTTTTCCCAATTTATACGCCCATGAGTGGACGTGCCCTATGCTCCCTAAGCTGTGTTTTTTCGATGTTTCAGGACACACCGTACACTTCTCCAGAGTGGCTTTTGGCAATTTACATCCCGCCCATCAGCGTAGCAAGGCTGCCATTTCTCCATGGCCTGTCCTGCATTTCTGGTTTTGACACTTTTTGCAGCATGGCCCTTTTGACCGATGGGAAGCGAGACCTCTTTGTAGCGCTGATTTGCCTTTCCAGGTTGCTTGGTTGGCCAAAAAGGGCGTATGCGTTTTTTCCTGAATATATTCAGGAAAAAACGCATACGCCCTTTTTGGCCAAGGGCATCATTGTCGACGTTTTGCCGCTTTTCATGTGCTTTAAAGGCGATTCGAATCTACCTCCTGAAATCTGTTTCCTGCAATTCTGCCTTGCTTTCAAATCCTCTTCGTTGCCTTCCCTCAATATATCTGTGGATGAGAGTTATCATTTATAACTCTGCGGGTTTGTGAATTGCAGTGTCCCTGAGCTCCATTTTTCAACTCGCTTTTTTGGGAGCTGGCCGCAAAAGCGCGGGATTGCCTCAGGCCCTATTCTGGTTCCTGGCGGCAGGCTGAGCCTGTGGTTAATTCTTCTTCCTGATGGGAAAATAGAGTGACCTGTGCCTGTCCCAACACCTAGATCTAGTCTCTCATTGGTTGCCCCTCTTCCCGTTCATCCTCAGGACAAATTGCAACCTGTAGGGAACAGGAGCTTAAAGGTGCTGATTCTCCAAGTAGGGAGATTGCTAGTAAAGTAGCTGGAAAGGCGAACCCGAGCACAAGGAGATGAGAAATGGGGTGCGTTTTAGAAACCTTTCAAAATCACACGGTGTACCATCTTCTGGGTTTCTCATGCATGTTTTCGATGTAGGAAGATGCCCTTGAACCTGGAGATTTGGGACCCATGGGATGGGTACCACGCAGTACTACTTTAAAGGGTCTGAGTTTGCTCACCCAACCTCACCCAACCTCTCAGCCCCAAGAGTGTCCACCCTTATGTCTCATCCAGGTGTGGGTCTAGATATGGTCAATCCAGGTTGCATCACAGCTCCTGAACGAATTTTTTTAAGAATTTCTCTCTCTTTCACTGTCTTTGTTTTACAGGTTTTTAAAAGTAATTTATTTTTATAATGGGGTTTAGCTGCTTTTCACGGCTGTGTTTATGCAGCTTTACACCCACTTGACACACTTCCAGAGAGATATCAATACATAGGTTTTACGATTCTTACTAGTCACATATATTCTTGTGCGGTGAATAGGGGGTGTTGAGTCCAGTTCACTGAGCAAGGAGTAGGTCTTGTCTATTACATATTGGGTGTATGGAACAGTATCTGAGCGAATTTGAAACCCTTGTTTTATGCATCACCCCACCTCACCTTTCCCGTTAAGCAGCCATAGTGTGTTTTCTAAACGTGTGACTCTGTTCTGTTTTGTAATTCAGTTCAAGTGTAGCGGTTTTTACATTCCCTCTATAAGTGATATCTTATGATAAGTGTCTTTTTCTGTGTGACTTATTTCACTTAGAATCGTCATACCTAAATCCACTCATCTTGCTTCTACTAGCCTTATGACATTGATTTCATGTCTGAGTGATATTCCTTTGTACATAAGGACCACAACTTCTTTATCCATTTTTCTCTATCCTGGGATATTTAAGGTGTCATGAAGTGGAGGTTCTTGTCAACATAGCAGCCCTAAACATTGGGGTGCCTTTGTCTTGCTGATTTTTAGTTTTCCCAATTTATACGCCCATGAGTGGACGTGCCCTATGCTCCCTAAGCTGTGTTTTTTCGATGTTTCAGGACACACCGTACACTTCTCTAGAGTGGCTGTTGGCAATTTACATACCGCCCATCAGCGTAGCAAGGCTGCCATTTCTCCATGGCCTGTCCTGCATTTCTGGTTTTGACACTTTTTGCAGCATGGCCCTTTTGACCGATGGGAAGCGAGACCTCTTTGTAGCGCTGATTTGCCTTTCCAGGTTGCTTGGTTGGCCAAAAAGGGCGTATGCGTTTTTTCCTGAATATATTCAGGAAAAGACGCATACGCCCTTTTTGGCCAAGGGCATCATTGTCGACGTTTTGCCGCTTTTCATGTGCTTTAAAGGCGATTCGAATCTACCTCCTGAAATCTGCTTCCTGCAATTCTGCCTTGCTTTCAAATCCTCTTCGTTGCCTTCCCTCAATATATCTGTGGATGAGAGTTATCATTTATAACTCTGCGGGTTTGTGAATTGCAGTGTCCCTGAGCTCCATTTTTCAACTCGCTTTTTTGGGAGCTGGCCACAAAAGCGCGAGATTGCCTCAGGCCTTATTCTGGTTCCTGGCGGCAGGCTGAGCCTGTGGTTAATTCTTCTTCCTGATGGGAAAATAGAGTGACCTGTGCCTGTCCCAACACCTAGATCTAGTCTCTCATTGGTTGCCCCTCTTCCCGTTCATCCTCAGGACAAATTGCAACCTGTAGGGAACAGGAGCTTAAAGGTGCTGATTCTCCAAGTAGGGAGATTGCTAGTAAAGTAGCTGGAAAGGCGAACCCTAGCACAAGGAGATGAGAAATGGGGTGCGTTTTAGAAACCTTTCAAAATCACACGGTGTACCATCTTCTGGGTTTCTCATGCATGTTTTCGATGTAGGAAGATGCCCTTGAACCTGGAGATTTGGGACCCATGGGATGGGTACCACGCAGTACTACTTTAAAGGGTCTGAGTTTGCTCACCCAACCTCACCCAAACTCTCAGCCCCAAGAGTGTCCACCCTTATGTCTCATCCAGGTGTGGGTCTAGATATGGTCAATCCAGGTTGCATCACAGCCCCTGAACGAATTTTGTAAGAATTTCTCTCTCTTTCACTGTCTTTGTTTTACGGGTTTTTAAAAGTAATTTATTTTTATAATGGGGTTTAGCTGCTTTTCACGGCTGTGTTTATGCGGCTTTACACCCACTTGGCTCACTTCCAGAGAGATATCAATACATAGGTTTTACGATTCTTACTAGTCAGATATATTCTTGTGCGGTGAATAGGGGGTGTTGAGTCCAGTTCACTGAGCAAGGAGTAGGTCTTGTCTATTACATATTGGGTGTATGGAACAGTATCTGAGCGAATTTGAAACCCTTGTTTTATGCATCACCCCACCTCACCTTTCCCGTTAAGCAGCCATAGTGTGTTTTCTAAACGTGTGACTCTGTTCTGTTTTGTAATTCAGTTCAGGTGTAGCGGTTTTTACATTCCCTCTATAAGTGATAACTTATGATAAGTGTCTTTTTCTGTGTCACTTATTTCACTTAGAATCGTCGTACCTAAATCCACTCATCTTGCTTCTACTAGCCTTATGACATTGATTTCATGTCTGAGTGATATTCCTTTGTACATAAGGACCACAACTTCTTTATCCATTTTTCTCTTTCCTGGGATATTTAAGGTGCCATGAAGTGGAGGTTCTTGTCAACATAGCAGCCCTAAACATTGGGGTGCCTGTGTCTTGCTGATTTTTAGTTTTCCCAATTTATACGCCCATGAGTGGACGTGCCCTATGCTCCCTAAGCTGTGTTTTTTCGATGTTTCAGGACACACCGTACACTTCTCCAGTGTGGCTTTTGGCAATTTACATCCCGCCCATCAGGGTAGCAAGGCTGCCATTTCTCCATGGCCTGTACTGCATTTCTGGTTTTGACACTTTTTGCAGCATGGCCCTTTTGACCGATGGGAAGCTAGACTTCTTTGTAGCGCTGATTTGACTTTCCAGGTTGCTTGGTTGGCCAAAAAGGGCGTATGCGTTTTTTCCTGAATATATTCAGGAAAAAACGCATACGCCCTTTTTGGCCAAGGGCATCATTGTCGACGTTTTGCCGCTTTTCATGTGCTTTAAAGGCGATTCGAATCTACCTCCTGAAATCTCTTTCCTGCAATTCTGCCTTGCTTTCAAATCCTCTTCGTTGCCTTCCCTCAATATATCTGTGGATGAGAGTTATCATTTATAACTCTGCGGGTTTGTGAATTGCAGTGTCCCTGAGCTCCATTTTTCAACTCGCTTTTTTGGGAGCTGGCCGCAAAAGCACGGGATTGCCTCAGGCCCTATTCTGGTTCCTGGCGGCAGGCTGAGCCTGTGGTTAATTCTTCTTCCTGATGGGAAAATAGAGTGACCTGTGCCTGTCCCAACACCTAGATCTAGTCTCTCATTGGTTGCCCCTCTTCCCGTTCATCCTCAGGACAAATTGCAACCTGTAGGGAACAGGAGCTTAAAGGTGCTGATTCTCCAAGTAGGGAGATTGCTAGTAAAGTAGCTGGAAAGGCGAACCCGAGCACAAGGAGATGAGAAATTGGGTGCGTTTTAGAAACCTTTCAAAATCACACGGTGTACCATCTTCTGGGTTTCTCATGCATGTTTTCGATGTAGGAAGATGCCCTTGAACCTGGAGATTTGGGACCCATGGGATGGGTACCACGCAGTACTACTTTAAAGGGTCTGAGTTTGCTCACCCAACCTCACCCAACCTCTCAGCCCCAAGAGTGTCCACCCTTATGTCTCATCCAGGTGTGGGTCTAGATATGGTCAATCCAGGTTGCATCACAGCTCCTGAACGAATTTTTTAAGAATTTCTCTCTCTTTCACTGTCTTTGTTTTACAGGTTTTTAAAAGTAATTTATTTTTATAATGGGGTTTAGCTGCTTTTCACGGCTGTGTTTATGCAGCTTTACACCCACTTGACACACTTCCAGAGAGATATCAATACATAGGTTTTACGATTCTTACTAGTCACATATATTCTTGTGCGGTGAGTAGGGGTTGTTGAGTCCAGTTCACTGAGCAAGGAGTAGGTCTTGTCTATTACATATTGGGTGTATGGAACAGTATCTGAGCGAATTTGAAACCCTTGTATTATGCATCACCCCACCTCACCTTTCCCGTTAAGCAGCCATAGTGTGTTTTCTAAACGTGTGACTCTGTTCTGTTTTGTAATTCAGTTCAGGTGTAGCGGTTTTTACATTCCCTCTATAAGTGATAGCTTATGATAAGTGTCTTTTTCTGTGTCACTTATTTCACTTAGAAACGTCGTACCTAAATCCACTCATCTTGCTTCTACTAGCCTTATGACATTGATTTCATGTCTGAGTGATATTCCTTTGTACATAAGGACCACAACTTCTTTATCCATTTTTCTCTTTCCTGGGATATTTAAGGTGTCATGAAGTGGAGGTTCTTGTCAACATAGCAGCCCTAAACATTGGGGTGCCTGTGTCTTGCTGATTTTTAGTTTTCCCAATTTATACGCCCATGAGTGGACGTGCCCTATGCTCCCTAAGCTGTGTTTTTTCGATGTTTCAGGACACACCGTACACTTCTCCAGTGTGGCTCTTGGCAATTTACATCCCGCCCATCAGCGTAGCAAGGCTGCCATTTCTCCATGGCCTGTACTGCATTTCTGGTTTTGACACTTTTTGCAGCATGGCCCTTTTGACCGATGGGAAGCGAGACTTCTTTGTAGCGCTGATTTGACTTTCCAGGTTGCTTGGTTGGCCAAAAAGGGCGTATGCGTTTTTTCCTGAATATATTCAGGAAAAAACGCATACGCCCTTTTTGTCCAAGGGCATCATTGTCGACGTTTTGCCGCTTTTCATGTGCTTTAAAGGCGATTCGAATCTACCTCCTGAAATCTGTTTCCTGCAATTCTGCCTTGCTTTCAAATCCTCTTCGTTGCCTTCCCTCAATATATCTGTGGATGAGAGTTATCATTTATAACTCTGCGGGTTTGTGAATTGCAGTGTCCCTGAGCTCCATTTTCCAACTCGCTTTTTTGGGAGCTGGCCGCAAAAGCGCGGGATTGCCTCAGGCCCTATTCTGGTTCCTGGCGGCAGGCTGAGCCTGTCGTTAATTCTTCTTCCTGATGGGAAAATAGAGTGACCTGTGCCTGTCCCAACACCTAGATCTAGTCTCTCATTGGTTGCCCCTCTTCCCGTTCATCCTCAGGACAAATTGCAACCTTTAGGGAACAGGAGCTTAAAGGTGCTGATTCTCCAAGTAGGGAGATTGCTAGTAAAGTAGCTGGAAAGGCGAACCCGAGCACAAGGAGATGAGAAATTGGGTGCGTTTTAGAAACCTTTCAAAATCACACGGTGTACCATCTTCTGGGTTTCTCATGCATGTTTTCGATGTAGGAAGATGCCCTTGAACCTGGAGATTTGGGACCCATGGGATGGGTACCACGCAGTACTACTTTAAAGGGTCTGAGTTTGCTCACCCAACCTCACCCAACCTCTCAGCCCCAAGAGTGTCCACCCTTATGTCTCATCCAGCTGTGGGTCTAGATATGGTCAATCCAGGTTGCATCACAGCTCCTGAACGAATTTTTTAAGAATTTCTCTCTCTTTCACTGTCTTTGTTTTACAGGTTTTTAAAAGTAATTTATTTTTATAATGGGGTTTAGCTGCTTTTCACGGCTGTGTTTATGCAGCTTTACACCCACTTGACACACTTCCAGAGAGATATCAATACATAGGTTTTACGATTCTTACTAGTCACATATATTCTTGTGCGGTGAATAAGGGTTGTTGAGTTCAGTTCACTGAGCAAGGAGTAGGTCTTGTCTATTACATATTGGGTGTATGGAACAGTATCTGAGCGAATTTGAAACCCTTGTTTTATGCATCACCCCACCTCACCTTTCCCGTTAAGCAGCCATAGTGTGTTTTCTAAACGTGTGACTCTGTTCTGTTTTGTAATTCAGTTCAGGTGTAGCGGTTTTTACATTCCCTCTATAAGTGATAGCTTATGATAAGTGTCTTTTTCTGTGTCACTTATTTCACTTAGAATCGTCGTACCTAAATCCACTCATCTTGCTTCTACTAGCCTTATGACATTGATTTCATGTCTGAGTGATATTCCTTTGTACATAAGGACCACAACTTCTTTATCCATTTTTCTCTTTCCTGGGATATTTAAGGTGTCATGAAGTGGAGGTTCTTGTCAAAATAGCAGCCCTAAACATTGGGGTGCCTGTGTCTTGCTGATTTTTAGTTTTCCCAATTTATACGCCCATGAGTGGACGTGCCCTATGCTCCCTAAGCTGTGTTTTTTCGATGTTTCAGGACACACCGTACACTTCTCCAGTGTGGCTTTTGGCAATTTACATCCCGCCCATCAGCGTAGCAAGGCTGCCATTTCTCCATGGTCTGTACTGCATTTCTGGTTTTGACACTTTTTGCAGCATGGCCCTTTTGACCGATGGGAAGCGAGACTTCTTTGTAGCGCTGATTTGACTTTCCAGGTTGCTTGGTTGGCCAAAAAGGGCGTATGCGTTTTTTCCTGAATATATTCAGGAAAAAACGCATACGCCCTTTTTGGCCAAGGGCATCATTGTCGACGTTTTGCCGCTTTTCATGTGCTTTAAAGGCGATTCGAATCTACCTCCTGAAATCTGTTTCCTGCAATTCTGCCTTGCTTTCAAATCCTCTTCGTTGCCTTCCCTCAATATATCTGTGGATGAGAGTTATCATTTATAACTCTGCGGGTTTGTGAATTGCAGTGTCCCTGAGCTCCATTTTCCAACTCGCTTTTTTGGGAGCTGGCCGCAAAAGCGCGGGATTGCCTCAGGCCCTATTCTGGTTCCTGGCGGCAGGCTGAGCCTGTGGTTAATTCTTCTTCCTGATGGGAAAATAGAGTGACCTGTGCCTGTCCCAACACCTAGATCTAGTCTCTCATTGGTTGCCCCTCTTCCCGTTCATCCTCAGGACAAATTGCAACCTGTAGGGAACAGGAGCTTAAAGGTGCTGATTCTCCAAGTAGGGAGATTGCTAGTAAAGTAGCTGGAAAGGCGAACCCGAGCACAAGGAGATGAGAAATTGGGTGCGTTTTAGAAACCTTTCAAAATCACACGGTGTACCATCTTCTGGGTTTCTCATGCATGTTTTCGATGTAGGAAGATGCCCTTGAACCTGGAGATTTGGGACCCATGGGATGGGTACCACGCAGTACTACTTTAAAGGGTCTGAGTTTGCTCACCCAACCTCACCCAACCTCTCAGCCCCAAGAGTGTCCACCCTTATGTCTCATCCAGGTGTGGGTCTAGATATGGTCAATCCAGGTTGCATCACAGCTCCTGAACGAATTTTTTAAGAATTTCTCTCTCTTTCACTGTCTTTGTTTTACAGGTTTTTAAAAGTAATTTATTTTTATAATGGGGTTTAGCTGCTTTTCACGGCTGTGTTTATGCAGCTTTACACCCACTTGACACACTTCCAGAGAGATATCAATACATAGGTTTTACGATTCTTACCAGTCACATATATTCTTGTGCGGTGAATAGGGGTTGTTGAGTCCAGTTCACTGAGCAAGGAGTAGGTCTTGTCTATTACATATTGGGTGTATGGAACAGTATCTGAGCGAATTTGAAACCCTTGTTTTATGCATCACCCCACCTCACCTTTCCCGTTAAGCAGCCATAGTGTGTTTTCTAAACGTGTGACTCTGTTCTGTTTTGTAATTCAGTTCAGGTGTAGCGGTTTTTACATTCCCTCTATAAGTGATAGCTTATGATAAGTGTCTTTTTCTGTGTCACTTATTTCACTTAGAATCGTCGTACCTAAATCCACTCATCTTGCTTCTACTAGCCTTATGACATTGATTTCATGTCTGAGTGATATTCCTTTGTACATAAGGACCACAACTTCTTTATCCATTTTTCTCTTTCCTGGGATATTTAAGGTGTCATGAAGTGGAGGTTCTTGTCAACATAGCAGCCCTAAACATTGGGGTGCCTGTGTCTTGCTGATTTTTAGTTTTCCCAATTTATACGCCCATGAGTGGACGTGCCCTATGCTCCCTAAGCTGTGTTTTTTCGATGTTTCAGGACACACCGTACACTTCTCCAGAGTGGCTGTTGGCAATTTACATCCCGCCCATCAGCGTAGCAAGGCTGCCATTTCTCCATGGCCTGTTCTGCATTTCTGGTTTTGACACTTTTTGCAGCATGGCCCTTTTGACCGATGGGAAGCGAGACCTCTTTGTAGCGCTGATTTGCCTTTCCAGGTTGCTTGGTTGGCCAAAAAGGGCGTATGCGTTTTTTCCTGAATATATTCAGGAAAAAACGCATACGCCCTTTTTGGCCAAGGGCATCATTGTCGACGTTTTGCCGCTTTTCATGTGCTTTAAAGGCGATTCGAATCTACCTCCTGAAATCTGTTTCCTGCAATTCTGCCTTGCTTTCAAATCCTCTTCGTTGCCTTCCCTCAATATATCTGTGGATGAGAGTTATCATTTATAACTCTGCGGGTTTGTGAATTGCAGTGTCCCTGAGCTCCATTTTTCAACTCGCTTTTTTGGGAGCTGGCCGCAAAAGCGCGGGATTGCCTCAGGCCCTATTCTGGTTCCTGGCGGCAGGCTGAGCCTGTGGTTAATTCTTCTTCCTGATGGGAAAATAGAGTGACCTGTGCCTGTCCCAACACCTAGATCTAGTCTCTCATTGGTTGCCCCTCTTCCCGTTCATCCTCAGGACAAATTGCAACCTGTAGGGAACAGGAGCTTAAAGGTGCTGATTCTCCAAGTAGGGAGATTGCTAGTAAAGTAGCTGGAAAGGCGAACCCGAGCACAAGGAGATGAGAAATTGGGTGCGTTTTAGAAACCTTTCAAAATCACACGGTGTACCATCTTCTGCATTTCTCATGCATGTTTTCGATGTAGGAAGATGCCCTTGAACCTGGAGATTTGGGACCCATGGGATGGGTACCACGCAGTACTACTTTAAATGGTCTGAGTTTGCTCACCCAACCTCACCCAACCTCTCAGCCCCAAGAGTGTCCACCCTTATGTCTCATCCAGGTGTGGGTCTAGATATGGTCAATCCAGGTTGCATCACAGCTCCTGAACGAATTTTTTAAGAATTTCTCTCTCTTTCACTGTCTTTGTTTTACAGGTTTTTAAAAGTAATTTATTTTTATAATGGGGTTTAGCTGCTTTTCACGGCTGTGTTTATGCAGCTTTACACCCACTTGACACACTTCCAGAGAGATATCAATACATAGGTTTTACGATTCTTACTAGTCACATATATTCTTGTGCGGTGAATAGGGGTTGTTGAGTCCAGTTCACTGAGCAAGGAGTAGGTCTTGCCTATTACATATTGGGTGTATGGAACAGTATCTGAGCGAATTTGAAACCCTTGTTTTATGCATCACCCCACCTCACCTTTCCCGTTAAGCAGCCATAGTGTGTTTTCTAAACGTGTGACTCTGTTCTGTTTTGTAATTCAGTTCAAGTGTAGCGGTTTTTACATTCCCTCTATAAGTGATATCTTATGATAAGTGTCTTTTTCTGTGTGACTTATTTCACTTAGAATCGTCATACCTAAATCCACTCATCTTGCTTCTACTAGCCTTATGACATTGATTTCATATCTGAGTGATATTCCTTTGTACATAAGGACCACAACTTCTTTATCCATTTTTCTCTTTCCTGGGATATTTAAGGTGTCATGAAGTGGAGGTTCTTGTCAAAATAGCAGCCCTAAACATTGGGGTGCCTGTGTCTTGCTGATTTTTAGTTTTCCCAATTTATACGCCCATGAGTGGACGTGCCCTATGCTCCCTAAGCTGTGTTTTTTCGATGTTTCAGGACACACCGTACACTTCTCCAGTGTGGCTTTTGGCAATTTACATCCCGCCCATCAGCGTAGCAAGGCTGCCATTTCTCCATGGTCTGTACTGCATTTCTGGTTTTGACACTTTTTGCAGCATGGCCCTTTTGACCGATGGGAAGCGAGACTTCTTTGTAGCGCTGATTTGACTTTCCAGGTTGCTTGGTTGGCCAAAAAGGGCGTATGCGTTTTTTCCTGAATATATTCAGGAAAAAACGCATACGCCCTTTTTGGCCAAGGGCATCATTGTCGACGTTTTGCCGCTTTTCATGTGCTTTAAAGGCGATTCGAATCTACCTCCTGAAATCTGTTTCCTGCAATTCTGCCTTGCTTTCAAATCCTCTTCGTTGCCTTCCCTCAATATATCTGTGGATGAGAGTTATCATTTATAACTCTGCGGGTTTGTGAATTGCAGTGTCCCTGAGCTCCATTTTTCAACTCGCTTTTTTGGGAGCTGGCCGCAAAAGGGCGGGATTGCCTCAGGCCCTATTCTGGTTCCTGGCGGCAGGCTGAGCCTGTGGTTAATTCTTCTTCCTGATGGGAAAATAGAGTGACCTGTGCCTGTCCCAACACCTAGATCTAGTCTCTCATTGGTTGCCCCTCTTCCCGTTCATCCTCAGGACAAATTGCAACCTGTAGGGAACAGGAGCTTAAAGGTGCTGATTCTCCAAGTAGGGAGATTGCTAGTAAAGTAGCTGGAAAGGCGAACCCGAGCACAAGGAGATGAGAAATTGGGTGCGTTTTAGAAACCTTTCAAAATCACACGGTGTACCATCTTCTGGGTTTCTCATGCATGTTTTCGATGTAGGAAGATGCCCTTGAACCTGGAGATTTGGGACCCATGGGATGGGTACCACGCAGTACTCCTTTAAAGGGTCTGAGTTTGCTCACCCAACCTCACCCAACCTCTCAGCCCCAAGAGTGTCCACCCTTATGTCTCATCCAGGTGTGGGTCTAGATATGGTCAATCCAGGTTGCATCACAGCTCCTGAACGAATTTTTTAAGAATTTCTCTCTCTTTCACTGTCTTTGTTTTACAGGTTTTTAAAAGTAATTTATTTTTATAATGGGGTTTAGCTGCTTTTCACGGCTGTGTTTATGCAGCTTTACACCCACTTGACACACTTCCAGAGAGATATCAATACATAGGTTTTACGATTCTTACTAGTCACATATATTCTTGTGCGGTGAATAGGGGTTGTTGAGTCCAGTTCACTGAGCAAGGAGTAGGTCTTGTCTATTACATATTGGGTGTATGGAACAGTATCTGAGCGAATTTGAAACCCTTGTTTTATGCATCACCCCACCTCACCTTTCCCGTTAAGCAGCCATAGTGTGTTTTCTAAACGTGTGACTCTGTTCTGTTTTGTAATTCAGTTCAGGTGTAGCGGTTTTTACATTCCCTCTATAAGTGATAGCTTATGATAAGTGTCTTTTTCTGTGTCACTTATTTCACTTAGAATCGTCGTACCTAAATCCACTCATCTTGCTTCTACTAGCCTTATGACATTGATTTCATGTCTGAGTGATATTCCTTTGTACATAAGGACCACAACTTCTTTATCCATTTTTCTCTTTCCTGGGATATTTAAGGTGTCATGAAGTGGAGGTTCTTGTCAACATAGCAGCCCTAAACATTGGGGTGCCTGTGTCTTGCTGATTTTTAGTTTTCCCAATTTATACGCCCATGAGTGGACGTGCCCTATGCTCCCTAAGCTGTGTTTTTTCGATGTTTCAGGACACACCGTACACTTCTCCAGAGTGGCTGTTGGCAATTTACATCCCGCCCATCAGCGTAGCAAGGCTGCCATTTCTCCATGGCCTGTTCTGCATTTCTGGTTTTGACACTTTTTGCAGCATGGCCCTTTTGACCGATGGGAAGCGAGACCTCTTTGTAGCGCTGATTTGCCTTTCCAGGTTGCTTGGTTGGCCAAAAAGGGCGTATGCGTTTTTTCCTGAATATATTCAGGAAAAAACGCATACGCCCTTTTTGGCCAAGGGCATCATTGTCGACGTTTTGCCGCTTTTCATGTGCTTTAAAGGCGATTCGAATCTACCTCCTGAAATCTGTTTCCTGCAATTCTGCCTTGCTTTCAAATCCTCTTCGTTGCCTTCCCTCAATATATCTGTGGATGAGAGTTATCATTTATAACTCTGCGGGTTTGTGAATTGCAGTGTCCCTGAGCTCCATTTTTCAACTCGCTTTTTTGGGAGCTGGCCGCAAAAGCGCGGGATTGCCTCAGGCCCTATTCTGGTTCCTGGCGGCAGGCTGAGCCTGTGGTTAATTCTTCTTCCTGATGGGAAAATAGAGTGACCTGTGCCTGTCCCAACACCTAGATCTAGTCTCTCATTGGTTGCCCCTCTTCCCGTTCATCCTCAGGACAAATTGCAACCTGTAGGGAACAGGAGCTTAAAGGTACTGATTCTCCAAGTAGGGAGATTTCTAGTAAAGTAGCTGGAAAGGCGAACCCGAGCACAAGGAGATGAGAAATTGGGTGCGTTTTAGAAACCTTTCAAAATCACACGGTGTACCATCTTCTGGGTTTCTCATGCATGTTTTCGATGTAGGAAGATGCCCTTGAACCTGGAGATTTGGGACCCATGGGATGGGTACCACGCAGTACTACTTTAAATGGTCTGAGTTTGCTCACCCAACCTCACCCAACCTCTCAGCCCCAAGAGTGTCCACCCTTATGTCTCATCCAGGTGTGGGTCTAGATATGGTCAATCCAGGTTGCATCACAGCTCCTGAACGAATTTTTTAAGAATTTCTCTCTCTTTCACTGTCTTTGTTTTACAGGTTTTTAAAAGTAATTTATTTTTATAATGGGGTTTAGCTGCTTTTCACGGCTGTGTTTATGCAGCTTTACACCCACTTGACACACTTCCAGAGAGATATCAATACATAGGTTTTACGATTCTTACTAGTCACATATATTCTTGTGCGGTGAATAGGGGGTGTTGAGTCCAGTTCACTGAGCAAGGAGTAGGTCTTGTCTATTACATATTGGGTGTATGGAACAGTATCTGAGCGAATTTGAAACCCTTGTTTTATGCATCACCCCACCTCACCTTTCCCGTTAAGCAGCCATAGTGTGTTTTCTAAACGTGTGACTCTGTTCTGTTTTGTAATTCAGTTCAAGTGTAGCGGTTTTTACATTCCCTCTATAAGTGATATCTTATGATAAGTGTCTTTTTCTGTGTGACTTATTTCACTTAGAATCGTCATACCTAAATCCACTCATCTTGCTTCTACTAGCCTTATGACATTGATTTCATGTCTGAGTGATATTCCTTTGTACATAAGGACCACAACTTCTTTATCCATTTTTCTCTTTCCTGGGATATTTAAGGTGTCATGAAGTGGAGGTTCTTGTCAACATAGCAGCCCTAAACATTGGGGTGCCTGTGTCTTGCTGATTTTTAGTTTTCCCAATTTATACGCCCATGAGTGGACGTGCCCTATGCTCCCTAAGCTGTGTTTTTTCGATGTTTCAGGACACACCGTACACTTCTCTAGAGTGGCTGTTGGCAATTTACATCCCGCCCATCAGCGTAGCAAGGCTGCCATTTCTCCGTGGCCTGTCCTGCATTTCTGGTTTTGACACTTTTTGCGGCATGGCCCTTTTGACCGATGGGAAGCGAGACCTCTTTGTAGCGCTGATTTGCCTTTCCAGGTTGCTTGGTTGGCCAAAAAGGGCGTATGCGTTTTTTCCTGAATATATTCAGGAAAAAACGCATACGCCCTTTTTGGCCAAGGGCATCATTGTCGACGTTTTGCCGCTTTTCATGTGCTTTAAAGGCGATTCGAATCTACCTCCTGAAATCTGCTTCCTGCAATTCTGCCTTGCTTTCAAATCCTCTTCGTTGCCTTCCCTCAATATATCTGTGGATGAGAGTTATCATTTATAACTCTGCGGGTTTGTGAATTGCAGTGTCCCTGAGCTCCATTTTTCAACTCGCTTTTTTGGGAGCTGGCCACAAAAGCGCGAGATTGCCTCAGGCCTTATTCTGGTTCCTGGCGGCAGGCTGAGCCTGTGGTTAATTCTTCTTCCTGATGGGAAAATAGAGTGACCTGTGCCTCTACCAACACCTAGATCTAGTCTCTCATTGGTTGCCCCTCTTCCCGTTCATCCTCAGGACAAATTGCAACCTGTAGGGAACAGGAGCTTAAAGGTGCTGATTCTCCAAGTAGGGAGATTGCTAGTAAAGTAGCTGGAAAGGCGAACCCTAGCACAAGGAGATGAGAAATGGGGTGCGTTTTAGAAACCTTTCAAAATCACACGGTGTACCATCTTCTGGGTTTCTCATGCATGTTTTCGATGTAGGAAGATGCCCTTGAACCTGGAGATTTGGGACCCATGGGATGGGTACCACGCAGTATTACTTTAAAGGGTCTGAGTTTGCTCTCCCAACCTCACCCAACCTCTCAGCCCCAAGAGTGTCCACCATTATGTCTCATCCAGGTGTGGGTCTAGATATGGTCAATCCAGGTTGCATCACAGCCCCTGAACGAATTTTGTAAGAATTTCTCTCTCTTTCACTGTCTTTGTTTTACGGGTTTTTAAAAGTAATTTATTTTTATAATGGGGTTTAGCTGCTTTTCACGGCTGTGTTTATGCGGCTTTACACCCACTTGGCTCACTTCCAGAGAGATATCAATACATAGGTTTTACGATTCTTACTAGTCACATATATTCTTGTGCGGTGAATAGGGGGTGTTGAGTCCAGTTCACTGAGCAAGGAGTAGGTCTTGTCTATTACATATTGGGTGTATGGAACGGTATCTGAGCGAATTTGAAACCCTTGTTTTATGCATCACCCCACCTCACCTTTCCCGTTAAGCAGCCATAGTGTGTTTTCTAAACGTGTGACTCTGTTCTGTTTTGTAATTCAGTTCAAGTGTAGCGGTTTTTACATTCCCTCTATAAGTGATAGCTTATGATAAGTGTCTTTTTCTGTGTGACTTATTTCACTTAGAATCGTCATACCTAAATCCACTCATCTTGCTTCTACTAGCCTTATGACATTGATTTCATGTCTGAGGGATATTCCTTTGTACATAAGGACCACAAATTCTTTATCCATTTATCTCTTTCCTGGGATATTTAAGGTGTCATGAAGTGGAGGTTCTTGTCAACATAGCAGCCCTAAACATTGGGGTGCCTGTGTCTTGCTGATTTTTAGTTTTCCCAATTTATACGCCCATGAGTGGATGTGCCCTATGCTCCCTAAGCTGTGTTTTTTCGATGTTTCAGGACACACCGTACACTTCTCCAGAGTGGCTTTTGGCAATTTACATCCCGCCCATTAGCGTAGCAAGGCTGCCATTTCTCCATGGCCTGTACTGCATTTCTGGTTTTGTCACTTTTTGCAGCATGGCCCTTTTGACCGATGGGAAGCGAGACTTCTTTGTAGCGCTGATTTGCCTTTCCAGGTTGCTTGGTTGGCCAAAAAGGGCGTATGCGTCTTTTCCTGAATATATTCAGGAAAAAACGCTTACGCCCTTTTTGGCCAAGGGCATCACTGTCGACGTTTTGCCACTTTTCATGTGCTTTAAAGGCGATTCGAATCTACCTCCTGAAACCTGTTTCCTGCAATTCTGCCTTGCTTTCAAATCCTCTTCGTTGCCTTCCCTCAATATATCTGTGGATGAGAGTTATCATTTATAACTCTGCAGGTTTGTGAATTGCAGTGCCCCTGAGCTCCATTTTTCAACTGTCTTTTTTGGGAGCTGGCCGCAAAAGCACGGGATTGCCTCAGGCCCTATTCTGGTTCCCGGGGGCAGGCTGAGCCTGTGTTTAATTCTTCTTCCTGATGGGAAATTAGAGTGACCTGTGCCTGTCCCAACACCTAGATCTAGTCTCTCATTGGTTGCCCCTCTTCCCGTTCATCCTCAGGACAAATTGCAACCTGTAGGGAACAGGAGCTTAAAGGTGCTGATTCTCCAAGTAGGGAGATTGCTGGTAAAGTAGCTGGAAAGGCGAACCCTAGCACAAGGAGATGAGAAATGGGGTGCGTTTTAGAAACCTTTCAAAATCACACGGTGTACCATCTTCTGGGTTTCTCATGCATGTTTTCGATGTAGGAAGATGCCCTTGAACCTGGAGATTTGGGACCCATGGGATGGGTACCACGCAGTATTACTTTAAAGGGTCTGAGTTTGCTCTCCCAACCTCACCCAACCTCTCAGCCCCAAGAGTGTCCACCCTTATGTCTCATCCAGGTGTGGGTCTAGATATGGTCAATCCAGGTTGCATCACAGCCCCTGAACGAATTTTGTAAGAATTTCTCTCTCTTTCACTGTCTTTGTTTTACGGGTTTTTAAAAGTAATTTATTTTTATAATGGGGTTTAGCTGCTTTTCACGGCTGTGTTTATGCGGCTTTACACCCACTTGACTCACTTCCAGAGAGATATCAATACATAGGTTTTACGATTCTTACTAGTCACATATATTCTTGTGCGGTGAATAGGGGGTGTTGAGTCCAGTTCACTGAGCAAGGAGTAGGTCTTTTCTATTACATATTGGGTGTATGGAACAGTATCTGAGCGAATTTGAAACCCTTGTTTTATGCATCACCCCACCTCACCTTTCCCGTTAAGCAGCCATAGTGTGTTTTCTAAACGTGTGACTCTGTTCTGTTTTGTAATTCAGTTCAAGTGTAGCGGTTTTTACATTCCCTCTATAAGTGATATCTTATGATAAGTGTCTTTTTCTGTGTGACTTATTTCACTTAGAATCGTCATACCTAAATCCACTCATCTTGCTTCTACTAGCCTTATGACATTGATTTCATGTCTGAGTGATATTCCATTGTACATAAGGACCACAACTTCTTTATCCATTTTTCTCTTTCCTGGGATATTTAAGGTGTCATGAAGTGGAGGTTCTTGTCAACATAGCAGCCCTAAACATTGGGGTGCCTGTGTCTTGCTGATTTTTAGTTTTCCCAATTTATACGCCCATGAGTGGACGTGCCCTATGCTCCCTAAGCTGTGTTTTTTCGATGTTTCAGGACACACCGTACACTTCTCCAGAGTGGCTTTTGGCAATTTACATCCCGCCCATCAGCGTAGCAAGGCTGCCATTTCTCCATGGCCTGTACTGCATTTCTGATTTTGACACTTTTTGCAGCATGGCCCTTTTGACCGATGGGAAGCGAGACTTCTTTGTAGCGCTGATTTGCCTTTCCAGGTTGCTTGGTTGGCCAAAAAGGGCGTATGCGTTTTTTCCTGAATATATTCAGGAAAAAACGCATACGCCCTTTTTGGCCAAGGGCATCATTGTCGACGTTTTGCCGCTTTTCATGTGCTTTAAAGGCCATTCGAATCTACCTCCTGAAATCTCTTTCCTGCAATTCTGCCTTGCTTTCAAATCCTCTTCGTTGCCTTCCCTCAATATATCTGTGGATGAGAGTTATCATTTATAACTCTGCAGGTTTGTGAATTGCAGTGCCCCTGAGCTCCATTTTTCAACTGTCTTTTTTGGGAGCTGGCCGCAAAAGCACGGGATTGCCTCAGGCCCTATTCTGGTTCCCGTGGGCAGGCTGAGCCTGTGTTTAATTCTTCTTCCTGATGGGAAATTAGAGTGACCTGTGCCTGTCCCAACACCTAGATCTAGTCTCTCATTGGTTGTCCCTCTTCCCGTTCATCCTCAGGACAAATTGCAACCTGTAGGGAACAGGAGGTTAAGGGTGCTGATTCTCCAAGTAGGGAGATTGCTAGTAAAGTAGCTGGAAAGGCGAACCCGAGCACAAGGAGATGAGAAATTGGGTGCGTTTTAGAAACCTTTCAAAATCACACGGTGTACCATCTTCTGGGTTTCTCATGCATGTTTTCGATGTAGGAAGATGCCCTTGAACCTGGAGATTTGGGACCCATGGGATGGGTACCACACAGTATTACTTTAAAGGATCTGCGTTTGCTCACCCAACCTCACCCAACCTCTAAGCCCCAAGAGTGTCCACCCTTATGTCTCATCCAGCTGTGGGTCTAGATATGGTCAATCCAGGTTGCATCACAGCCTCTGAACGAATTTTGTAAGAATTTCTCTCTCTTTCACTGTCTTTGTTTTACGGGTTTTTAAAAGTAATTTATTTTTATAATGGGGTTTAGCTGCTTTTCACGGCTGTGTTTATGCGGCTTTACACCCACTTGACTCACTTCCAGACAGATATCAATATATAGGTTTTAAGATTCTTACTAGTCACATATATTCTTGTGCGGTGAATAGGGGGTGTTGAGTCCAGTTCACTGAGCAAGGAGTAGGTCTTGTCTATTACATATTGGGTGTATGGAACGGTATCTGAGCGAATTTGAAACCCTTGTTTTATGCATCACCCCACCTCACCTTTCCCGTTAAGCAGCCATAGTGTGTTTTCTAAACGTGTGACTCTGTTCTGTTTTGTAATTCAGTTCAAGTGTAGCGGTTTTTACATTCCCTCTATAAGTGATATCTTATGATAAGTGTCTTTTTCTGTGTGACTTATTTCACTTAGAATTGTCATACCTAAATCCACTCATCTTGCTTCTACTAGCCTTATGACATTGATTTCATGTCTGAGTGATATTCCTTTGTACATAAGGACCACAACTTCTTTATCCATTTTTCTCTTTCCTGGGATATTTAAGGTGTCATGAAGTGGAGGTTCTTGTCAACATAGCAGCCCTAAACATTGGGGTGCCTGTGTCTTGCTGATTTTTAGTTTTCCCAATTTATACGCCCATGAGTGGACGTGCCCTATGCTCCCTAAGCTGTGTTTTTTCGATGTTTCAGGACACACCGTACACTTCTCCAGAGTGGCTGTTGGCAATTTACATCCCGCCCATCAGCGTAGCAAGGCTGCCATTTCTCCATGGCCTGTCCTGCATTTCTGGTTTTGACACTTTTTGCAGCATGGCCCTTTTGACCGATGGGAAGCGAGACCTCTTTGTAGCGCTGATTTGCCTTTCCAGGTTGCTTGGTTGGCCAAAAAGGGCGTATGCGTTTTTTCCTGAATATATTCAGGAAAAAACGCATACGCCCTTTTTGGCCAAGGGCATCATTGTCGACGTTTTGCCGCTTTTCATGTGCTTTAAAGGCGATTCGAATCTACCTCCTGAAATCTGTTTCCTGCAATTCTGCCTTGCTTTCAAATCCTCTTCGTTGCCTTCCCTCAATATATCTGTGGATGAGAGTTATCATTTATAACTCTGCGGGTTTGTGAATTGCAGTGTCCCTGAGCTCCATTTTTCAACTCGCTTTTTTGGGAGCTGGCCGCAAAAGCGCGGGATTGCCTCAGGCCCTATTCTGGTTCCTGGCGGCAGGCTGAGCCTGTGGTTAATTCTTCTTCCTGATGGGAAAATAGAGTGACCTGTGCCTGTCCCAACACCTAGATCTAGTCTCTCATTGGTTGCCCCTCTTCCCGTTCATCCTCAGGACAAATTGCAACCTGTAGGGAACAGGAGCTTAAAGGTGCTGATTCTCCAAGTAGGGAGATTTCTAGTAAATTAGCTGGAAAGGCGAACCCGAGCACAAGGAGATGAGAAATTGGGTGCGTTTTAGAAACCTTTCAAAATCACACGGTGTACCATCTTCTGGGTTTCTCATGCATGTTTTCGATGTAGGAAGATGCCCTTGAACCTGGAGATTTGGGACCCATGGGATGGGTACCACGCAGTACTACTTTAAAGGGTCTGAGTTTGCTCACCCAACCTCACCCAACCTCTCAGCCCCAAGAGTGTCCACCCTTATGTCTCATCCAGGTGTGGGTCTAGATATGGTCAATCCAGGTTGCATCACAGCTCCTGAACGAATTTTTTAAGAATTTCTCTCTCTTTCACTGTCTTTGTTTTACAGGTTTTTAAAAGTAATTTATTTTTATAATGGGGTTTAGCTGCTTTTCACGGCTGTGTTTATGCAGCTTTACACCCACTTGACACACTTCCAGAGAGATATCAATACATAGGTTTTACGATTCTTACTAGTCACATATATTCTTGTGCGGTGAATAGGGGGTGTTGAGTCCAGTTCACTGAGCAAGGAGTAGGTCTTGTCTATTACATATTGGGTGTATGGAACGGTATCTGAGCGAATTTGAAACCCTTCTTTTATGCATCACCCCACCTCACCTTTCCCGTTAAGCAGCCAAAGTGTGTTTTCTAAACGTGTGACTCTGTTCTGTTTTGTAATTCAGTTCAGGTGTAGCGGTTTTTACATTCCCTCTATAAGTGATAGCTTATGATAAGTGTCTTTTTCTGTGTCACTTATTTCACTTAAAATCGTCATACCTAAATCCACTCATCTTGCTTCTACTAGCCTTATGACATTGATTACATGTCTGAGTGATATTCCTTTGTACATAAGGACCACAACTTCTTTATCCATTTTTCTCTTTCCTGGGATATTTAAGGTGTCATGAAGTGGAGGTTCTTGTCAACATAGCAGCCCTAAACATTGGGGTGCCTGTGTCTTGCTGATTTTTAGTTTTCCCAATTTATACGCCCATGAGTGGACGTGCCCTATGCTCCCTAAGCTGTGTTTTTTCGATGTTTCAGGACACACCGTACACTTCTCCAGAGTGGCTGTTGGCAATTTACATCCCGCCCATCAGCGTAGCAAGGCTGCCATTTCTCCATGGCCTGTCCTGCATTTCTGGTTTTGACACTTTTTGCAGCATGGCCCTTTTGACCGATGGGAAGCGAGACCTCTTTGTAGCGCTGATTTGCCTTTCCAGGTTGCTTGGTTGGCCAAAAAGGGCGTATGCGTTTTTTCCTGAATATATTCAGGAAAAAACGCATACGCCCTTTTTGGCCAAGGGCATCATTGTCGACGTTTTGCCGCTTTTCATGTGCTTTAAAGGCCATTCGAATCTACCTCCTGAAATCTCTTTCCTGCAATTCTGCCTTGCTTTCAAATCCTCTTCGTTGCCTTCCCTCAATATATCTGTGGATGAGAGTTATCATTTATAACTCTGCGGGTTTGTGAATTGCAGTGTCCCTGAGCTCCATTTTTCAACTCGCTTTTTTGGGAGCTGGCCGCAAAAGCGCGGGATTGCCTCAGGCCCTATTCTGGTTCCTGGAGGCAGGCAGAGCCTGTGGTTAATTCTTCTTCCTGATGGGAAAATAGAGTGACCTGTGCCTGTCCCAACACCTAGATCTAGTCTCTCATTGGTTGCCCCTCTTCCCGTTCATCCTCAGGACAAATTGCAACCTGTAGGGAACAGGAGCTTAAAGGTGCTGATTCTCCAAGTAGGGAGATTGCTAGTAAAGTAGCTGGAAAGGCGAACCCGAGCACAAGGAGATGAGAAATTGGGTGCGTTTTAGAAACCTTTCAAAATCACACGGTGCACCATCTTCTGGGTTTCTCATGCATGTTTTCGATGTAGGAAGATGCCCTTGAACCTGGAGATTTGGGACCCATGGGATGGGTACCACACAGTATTACTTTAAAGGGTCTGCGTTTGCTCACCCAACCTCACCCAACCTCTAAGGCCCAAGAGTGTCCACCCTTATGTCTCATCCAGCTGTGGGTCTAGATATGGTCAATCCAGGTTGCATCACAGCCTCTGAACGAATTTTGTAAGAATTTCTCTCTCTTTCACTGTCTTTGTTTTACGGGTTTTTAAAAGTAATTTATTTTTATAATGGGGTTTAGCTGCTTTTCACGGCTGTGTTTATGCAGCTTTACACCCACTTGACACACTTCCAGAGAGATATCAATACATAGGTTTTACGATTCTTAGTAGTCACATATATTCTTGTGCGGTGAATAGGGGTTGTTGAGTCCAGTTCACTGAGCAAGGAGTAGGTCTTGTCTATTACATATTGGGTGTATGGAACGGTATCTGAGCGAATTTGAAACCCTTGTTTTATGCATCACCCCACCTCACCTTTCCCGTTAAGCAGCCATAGTGTGTTTTCTAAACGTGTGACTCTGTTCTGTTTTGTAATTCAGTTCAAGTGTAGCGGTTTTTACATTCCCTCTATAAGTGATAGCTTATGATAAGTGTCTTTTTCTGTGTGACTTATTTCACTTAGAATCGTCATACCTAAATCCACTCATCTTGCTT
Organism: Eschrichtius robustus; assembly: GCF_028021215.1. Classification (NCBI taxonomy): domain Eukaryota; kingdom Metazoa; phylum Chordata; class Mammalia; order Artiodactyla; family Eschrichtiidae; genus Eschrichtius; species Eschrichtius robustus. The sequence continues at coordinate 4,904,225 of NW_027175257.1, forward strand.
CTACTAGCCTTATGACATTGATTTCATGTCTGAGGGATATTCCTTTGTACATAAGGACCACAACTTCTTTATCCATTTATCTCTTTCCTGGGATATTTAAGGTGTCATGAAGTGGAGGTTCTTGTCAACATAGCAGCCCTAAACATTGGGGTGCCTGTGTCTTGCTGATTTTTAGTTTTCCCAATTTATACGCCCATGAGTGGATGTGCCCTATGCTCCCTAAGCTGTGTTTTTTCGATGTTTCAGGACACACCGTACACTTCTCCAGAGTGGCTTTTGTCAATTTACATCCCGCCCATTAGCGTAGCAAGGCTGCCATTTCTCCATGGCATGTACTGCATTTCTGGTTTTGTCACTTTTTGCAGCATGGCCCTTTTGACCGATGGGAAGCGAGACTTCTTTGTAGCGCTGATTTGCCTTTCCAGGTTGCTTGGTTGGCCAAAAAGGGCGTATGCGTTTTTTCCTGAATATATTCAGGAAAAAACGCTTACGCCCTTTTTGGCCAAGGGCATCACTGTCGACGTTTTGCCACTTTTCATGTGCTTTAAAGGCGATTCGAATCTACCTCCTGAAACCTGTTTCCTGCAATTCTGCCTTGCTTTCAAATCCTCTTCGTTGCCTTCCCTCAATATATCTGTGGATGAGAGTTATCATTTATAACTCTGCAGGTTTGTGAATTGCAGTGCCCCTGAGCTCCATTTTTCAACTGTCTTTTTTGGGAGCTGGCCGCAAAAGCACGGGATTGCCTCAGGCCCTATTCTGGTTCCCGGCGGCAGGCTGAGCCTGTGTTTAATTCTTCTTCCTGATGGGAAATTAGAGTGACCTGTGCCTGTCCCAACACCTAGATCTAGTCTCTCATTGGTTGCCCCTCTTCCCGTTCATCTTCAGGACAAATTGCAACCTGTAGGGAACAGGAGCTTAAAGGTGCTGATTCTCCAAGTAGGGAGATTGCTAGTAAAGTAGCTGGAAAGGCGAACCCGAGCACAAGGAGATGAGAAATTGGGTGCGTTTTAGAAACCTTTCAAAATCACACGGTGTACCATCTTCTGGGTTTCTCATGCATGTTTTCGATGTAGGAAGATGCCCTTGAACCTGGAGATTTGGGACCCATGGGATTGGTACCACACAGTATTACTTTAAAGGATCTGCGTTTGCTCACCCAACCTCACCCAACCTCTAAGCCCCAAGAGTGTCCACCCTTATGTCTCATCCAGCTGTGGGTCTAGATATGGTCAATCCAGGTTGCATCACAGCCTCTGAACGAATTTTGTAAGAATTTCTCTCTCTTTCACTGTCTTTGTTTTACGGGTTTTTAAAAGTAATTTATTTTTATAATGGGGTTTAGCTGCTTTTCACGGCTGTGTTTATGCGGCTTTACACCCACTTGACTCACTTCCAGACAGATATCAATATATAGGTTTTAAGATTCTTACTAGTCACATATATTCTTCTGCGGTGAATAGGGGGTGTTGAGTCCAGTTCACTGAGCAAGGAGTAGGTCTTGTCTATTACATATTGGGTGTATGGAACGGTATCTGAGCGAATTTGAAACCCTTGTTTTATGCATCACCCCACCTCACCTTTCCCGTTAAGCAGCCATAGTGTGTTTTCTAAACGTGTGACTCTGTTCTGTTTTGTAATTCAGTTCAAGTGTAGCGGTTTTTACATTCCCTCTATAAGTGATATCTTATGATAAGTGTCTTTTTCTGTGTGACTTATTTCACTTAGAATCGTCATACCTAAATCCACTCATCTTGCTTCTACTAGCCTTATGACATTGATTTCATGTCTGAGTGATATTCCTTTGTACATAAGGACCACAACTTCTTTATCCATTTTTCTCTTTCCTGGGATATTTAAGGTGTCATGAAGTGGAGGTTCTTGTCAACATAGCAGCCCTAAACATTGGGGTGCCTGTGTCTTGCTGATTTTTAGTTTTCCCAATTTATACGCCCATGAGTGGACGTGCCCTATGCTCCCTAAGCTGTGTTTTTTCGATGTTTCAGGACACACCGTACACTTCTCCAGAGTGGCTGTTGGCAATTTACATCCCGCCCATCAGCGTAGCAAGGCTGCCATTTCTCCATGGCCTGTCCTGCATTTCTGGTTTTGACACTTTTTGCAGCATGGCCCTTTTGACCGATGGGAAGCGAGACCTCTTTGTAGCGCTGATTTGCCTTTCCAGGTTGCTTGGTTGGCCAAAAAGGGCGTATGCGTTTTTTCCTGAATATATTCAGGAAAAAACGCATACGCCCTTTTTGGCCAAGGGCATCATTGTCGACGTTTTGCCGCTTTTCATGTGCTTTAAAGGCGATTCGAATCTACCTCCTGAAATCTGTTTCCTGCAATTCTGCCTTGCTTTCAAATCCTCTTCGTTGCCTTCCCTCAATATATCTGTGGATGAGAGTTATCATTTATAACTCTGCGGGTTTGTGAATTGCAGTGTCCCTGAGCTCCATTTTTCAACTCGCTTTTTTGGGAGCTGGCCGCAAAAGCGTGGGATTGCCTCAGGCCCTATTCTGGTTCCTGGCGGCAGGCTGAGCCTGTGGTTAATTCTTCTTCCTGATGGGAAAATAGAGTGACCTGTGCCTGTCCCAACACCTAGATCTAGTCTCTCATTGGTTGCCCCTCTTCCCGTTCATCCTCAGGACAAATTGCAACCTGTAGGGAACAGGAGCTTAAAGGTGCTGATTCTCCAAGTAGGGAGATTTCTAGTAAAGTAGCTGGAAAGGCGAACCCGAGCACAAGGAGATGAGAAATTGGGTGCGTTTTAGAAACCTTTCAAAATCACACGGTGTACCATCTTCTGGGTTTCTCATGCATGTTTTCGATGTAGGAAGATGCCCTTGAACCTGGAGATTTGGGACCCATGGGATGGGTACCACGCAGTACTACTTTAAAGGGTCTGAGTTTGCTCACCCAACCTCACCCAACCTCTCAGCCCCAAGAGTGTCCACCCTTATGTCTCATCCAGGTGTGGGTCTAGATATGGTCAATCCAGGTTGCATCACAGCTCCTGAACGAATTTTTTAAGAATTTCTCTCTCTTTCACTGTCTTTGTTTTACAGGTTTTTAAAAGTAATTTATTTTTATAATGGGGTTTAGCTGCTTTTCACGGCTGTGTTTATGCAGCTTTACACCCACTTGACACACTTCCAGAGAGATATCAATACATAGGTTTTACGATTCTTACTAGTCACATATATTCTTGTGCGGTGAATAGGGGTTGTTGAGTCCAGTTCACTGAGCAAGGAGTACGTCTTGTCTATTACATATTGGGTGTATGGAACGGTATCTGAGCGAATTTGAAACCCTTGTTTTATGCATCACCCCACCTCACCTTTCCCGTTAAGCAGCCATAGTGTGTTTTCTAAACGTGTGACTCTGTTCTGTTTTGTAATTCAGTTCAAGTGTAGCGGTTTTTACATTCCCTCTATAAGTGATAGCTTATGATAAGTGTCTTTTTCTGTGTGACTTATTTCACTTAGAATCGTCATACCTAAATCCACTCATCTTGCTTCTACTAGCCTTATGACATTGATTTCATGTCTGAGTGATATTCCTTTGTACATAAGGACCACAACTTCTTTATCCATTTTTCTCTTTCCTGGGATATTTAAGGTGTCATGAAGTGGAGGTTCTTGTCAACATAGCAGCCCTAAACATTGGGGTGCCTGTGTCTTGCTGATTTTTAGTTTTCCCAATTTATACGCCCATGAGTGGACGTGCCCTATGCTCCCTAAGCTGTGTTTTTTCGATGTTTCAGGACACACCGTACACTTCTCTAGAGTGGCTGTTGGCAATTTACATCCCGCCCATCAGCGTAGCAAGGCTGCCATTTCTCCATGGCCTGTCCTGCATTTCTGGTTTTGACACTTTTTGCAGCATGGCCCTTTTGACCGATGGGAAGCGAGACCTCTTTGTAGCGCTGATTTGCCTTTCCAGGTTGCTTGGTTGGCCAAAAAGGGCGTATGCGTTTTTTCCTGAATATATTCAGGAAAAAACGCATACGCCCTTTTTGGCCAAGGGCATCATTGTCGACGTTTTGCCTCTTTTCATGTGCTTTAAAGGCGATTCGAATCTACCTCCTGAAATCTGCTTCCTGCAATTCTGCCTTGCTTTCAAATCCTCTTCGTTGCCTTCCCTCAATATATCTGTGGATGAGAGTTATCATTTATAACTCTGCGGGTTTGTGAATTGCAGTGTCCCTGAGCTCCATTTTTCAACTCGCTTTTTTGGGAGCTGGCCACAAAAGCGCGAGATTGCCTCAGGCCTTATTCTGGTTCCTGGCGGCAGGCTGAGCCTGTGGTTAATTCTTCTTCCTGATGGGAAAATAGAGTGACCTGTGCCTCTACCAACACCTAGATCTAGTCTCTCATTGGTTGCCCCTCTTCCCGTTCATCCTCAGGACAAATTGCAACCTGTAGGGAACAGAAGCTTAAAGGTGCTGATTCTCCAAGTAGGGAGATTGCTAGTAAAGTAGCTGGAAAGGCGAACCCTAGCACAAGGAGATGAGAAATGGGGTGCGTTTTAGAAACCTTTCAAAATCACACGGTGTACCATCTTCTGGGTTTCTCATGCATGATTTCGATGTAGGAAGATGCCCTTGAACCTGGAGATTTGGGACCCATGGGATGGGTACCACGCAGTATTACTTTAAAGGGTCTGAGTTTGCTCTCCCAACCTCACCCAACCTCTCAGCCCCAAGAGTGTCCACCCTTATGTCTCATCCAGGTGTGGGTCTAGATATGGTCAATCCAGGTTGCATCACAGCCCCTGAACGAATTTTGTAAGAATTTCTCTCTCTTTCACTGTCTTTGTTTTACGGGTTTTTAAAAGTAATTTATTTTTATAATGGGGTTTAGCTGCTTTTCACGGCTGTGTTTATGCGGCTTTACACCCACTTGACTCACTTCCAGTGAGATATCAATACATAGGTTTTACGATTCTTACTAGTCACATATATTCTTGTGCGGTGAATAGGGTGTGTTGAGTCCAGTTCACTGAGCAAGGAGTAGGTCTTGTCTATTACATATTGGGTGTATGGAACAGTATCTGAGCGAATTTGAAACCCTTGTTTTATGCATCACCCCACCTCACCTTTCCCGTTAAGCAGCCATAGTGTGTTTTCTAAACGTGTGACTCTGTTCTGTTTTGTAATTCAGTTCAAGTGTAGCGGTTTTTACATTCCCTCTATAAGTGATAGCTTATGATAAGTGTCTTTTTCTGTGTGACTTATTTCACTTAGAATCGTCATACCTAAATCCACTCATCTTGCTTCTACTAGCCTTATGACATTGATTTCATGTCTGAGGGATATTCCTTTGTACATAAGGACCACAAATTCTTTATCCATTTATCTCTTTCCTGGGATATTTAAGGTGTCATGAAGTGGAGGTTCTTGTCAACATAGCAGCCCTAAACATTGGGGTGCCTGTGTCTTGCTGATTTTTAGTTTTCCCAATTTATACGCCCATGAGTGGATGTGCCCTATGCTCCCTAAGCTGTGTTTTTTCGATGTTTCAGGACACACCGTACACTTCTCCAGAGTGGCTTTTGGCAATTTACATCCCGCCCATTAGCGTAGCAAGGCTGCCATTTCTCCATGGCCTGTACTGCATTTCTGGTTTTGTCACTTTTTGCAGCATGGCCCTTTTGACCGATGGGAAGCGAGACTTCTTTGTAGCGCTGATTTGCCTTTCCAGGTTGCTTGGTTGGCCAAAAAGGGCGTATGCGTCTTTTCCTGAATATATTCAGGAAAAAACGCTTACGCCCTTTTTGGCCAAGGGCATCACTGTCGACGTTTTGCCACTTTTCATGTGCTTTAAAGGCGATTCGAATCTACCTCCTGAAACCTGTTTCCTGCAATTCTGCCTTGCTTTCAAATCCTCTTCGTTGCCTTCCCTCAATATATCTGTGGATGAGAGTTATCATTTATAACTCTGCAGGTTTGTGAATTGCAGTGCCCCTGAGCTCCATTTTTCAACTGTCTTTTTTGGGAGCTGGCCGCAAAAGCACGGGATTGCCTCAGGCCCTATTCTGGTTCCCGGGGGCAGGCTGAGCCTGTGTTTAATTCTTCTTCCTGATGGGAAATTAGAGTGACCTGTGCCTGTCCCAACACCTAGATCTAGTCTCTCATTGGTTGCCCCTCTTCCCGTTCATCCTCAGGACAAATTGCAACCTGTAGGGAACAGGAGCTTAAAGGTGCTGATTCTCCAAGTAGGGAGATTGCTGGTAAAGTAGCTGGAAAGGCGAACCCTAGCACAAGGAGATGAGAAATGGGGTGCGTTTTAGAAACCTTTCAAAATCACACGGTGTACCATCTTCTGGGTTTCTCATGCATGTTTTCGATGTAGGAAGATGCCCTTGAACCTGGAGATTTGGGACCCATGGGATGGGTACCACGCAGTATTACTTTAAAGGGTCTGAGTTTGCTCTCCCAACCTCACCCAACCTCTCAGCCCCAAGAGTGTCCACCCTTATGTCTCATCCAGGTGTGGGTCTAGATATGGTCAATCCAGGTTGCATCACAGCCCCTGAACGAATTTTGTAAGAATTTCTCTCTCTTTCACTGTCTTTGTTTTACGGGTTTTTAAAAGTAATTTATTTTTATAATGGGGTTTAGCTGCTTTTCACGGCTGTGTTTATGCGGCTTTACACCCACTTGACTCACTTCCAGAGAGATATCAATACATAGGTTTTACGATTCTTACTAGTCACATATATTCTTGTGCGGTGAATAGGGGGTGTTGAGTCCAGTTCACTGAGCAAGGAGTAGGTCTTTTCTATTACATATTGGGTGTATGGAACAGTATCTGAGCGAATTTGAAACCCTTGTTTTATGCATCACCCCACCTCACCTTTCCCGTTAAGCAGCCATAGTGTGTTTTCTAAACGTGTGACTCTGTTCTGTTTTGTAATTCAGTTCAAGTGTAGCGGTTTTTACATTCCCTCTATAAGTGATATCTTATGATAAGTGTCTTTTTCTGTGTGACTTATTTCACTTAGAATCGTCATACCTAAATCCACTCATCTTGCTTCTACTAGCCTTATGACATTGATTTCATGTCTGAGTGATATTCCATTGTACATAAGGACCACAACTTCTTTATCCATTTTTCTCTTTCCTGGGATATTTAAGGTGTCATGAAGTGGAGGTTCTTGTCAACATAGCAGCCCTAAACATTGGGGTGCCTGTGTCTTGCTGATTTTTAGTTTTCCCAATTTATACGCCCATGAGTGGACGTGCCCTATGCTCCCTAAGCTGTGTTTTTTCGATGTTTCAGGACACACCGTACACTTCTCCAGAGTGGCTTTTGGCAATTTACATCCCGCCCATCAGCGTAGCAAGGCTGCCATTTCTCCATGGCCTGTACTGCATTTCTGATTTTGACACTTTTTGCAGCATGGCCCTTTTGACCGATGGGAAGCGAGACTTCTTTGTAGCGCTGATTTGCCTTTCCAGGTTGCTTGGTTGGCCAAAAAGGGCGTATGCGTTTTTTCCTGAATATATTCAGGAAAAAACGCATACGCCCTTTTTGGCCAAGGGCATCATTGTCGACGTTTTGCCGCTTTTCATGTGCTTTAAAGGCCATTCGAATCTACCTCCTGAAATCTCTTTCCTGCAATTCTGCCTTGCTTTCAAATCCTCTTCGTTGCCTTCCCTCAATATATCTGTGGATGAGAGTTATCATTTATAACTCTGCAGGTTTGTGAATTGCAGTGCCCCTGAGCTCCATTTTTCAACTGTCTTTTTTGGGAGCTGGCCGCAAAAGCACGGGATTGCCTCAGGCCCTATTCTGGTTCCCGTGGGCAGGCTGAGCCTGTGTTTAATTCTTCTTCCTGATGGGAAATTAGAGTGACCTGTGCCTGTCCCAACACCTAGATCTAGTCTCTCATTGGTTGTCCCTCTTCCCGTTCATCCTCAGGACAAATTGCAACCTGTAGGGAACAGGAGGTTAAGGGTGCTGATTCTCCAAGTAGGGAGATTGCTAGTAAAGTAGCTGGAAAGGCGAACCCGAGCACAAGGAGATGAGAAATTGGGTGCGTTTTAGAAACCTTTCAAAATCACACGGTGTACCATCTTCTGGGTTTCTCATGCATGTTTTCGATGTAGGAAGATGCCCTTGAACCTGGAGATTTGGGACCCATGGGATGGGTACCACACAGTATTACTTTAAAGGATCTGCGTTTGCTCACCCAACCTCACCCAACCTCTAAGCCCCAAGAGTGTCCACCCTTATGTCTCATCCAGCTGTGGGTCTAGATATGGTCAATCCAGGTTGCATCACAGCCTCTGAACGAATTTTGTAAGAATTTCTCTCTCTTTCACTGTCTTTGTTTTACGGGTTTTTAAAAGTAATTTATTTTTATAATGGGGTTTAGCTGCTTTTCACGGCTGTGTTTATGCGGCTTTACACCCACTTGACTCACTTCCAGACAGATATCAATATATAGGTTTTAAGATTCTTACTAGTCACATATATTCTTGTGCGGTGAATAGGGGGTGTTGAGTCCAGTTCACTGAGCAAGGAGTAGGTCTTGTCTATTACATATTGGGTGTATGGAACGGTATCTGAGCGAATTTGAAACCCTTGTTTTATGCATCACCCCACCTCACCTTTCCCGTTAAGCAGCCATAGTGTGTTTTCTAAACGTGTGACTCTGTTCTGTTTTGTAATTCAGTTCAAGTGTAGCGGTTTTTACATTCCCTCTATAAGTGATATCTTATGATAAGTGTCTTTTTCTGTGTGACTTATTTCACTTAGAATTGTCATACCTAAATCCACTCATCTTGCTTCTACTAGCCTTATGACATTGATTTCATGTCTGAGTGATATTCCTTTGTACATAAGGACCACAACTTCTTTATCCATTTTTCTCTTTCCTGGGATATTTAAGGTGTCATGAAGTGGAGGTTCTTGTCAACATAGCAGCCCTAAACATTGGGGTGCCTGTGTCTTGCTGATTTTTAGTTTTCCCAATTTATACGCCCATGAGTGGACGTGCCCTATGCTCCCTAAGCTGTGTTTTTTCGATGTTTCAGGACACACCGTACACTTCTCCAGAGTGGCTGTTGGCAATTTACATCCCGCCCATCAGCGTAGCAAGGCTGCCATTTCTCCATGGCCTGTCCTGCATTTCTGGTTTTGACACTTTTTGCAGCATGGCCCTTTTGACCGATGGGAAGCGAGACCTCTTTGTAGCGCTGATTTGCCTTTCCAGGTTGCTTGGTTGGCCAAAAAGGGCGTATGCGTTTTTTCCTGAATATATTCAGGAAAAAACGCATACGCCCTTTTTGGCCAAGGGCATCATTGTCGACGTTTTGCCGCTTTTCATGTGCTTTAAAGGCGATTCGAATCTACCTCCTGAAATCTGTTTCCTGCAATTCTGCCTTGCTTTCAAATCCTCTTCGTTGCCTTCCCTCAATATATCTGTGGATGAGAGTTATCATTTATAACTCTGCGGGTTTGTGAATTGCAGTGTCCCTGAGCTCCATTTTTCAACTCGCTTTTTTGGGAGCTGGCCGCAAAAGCGCGGGATTGCCTCAGGCCCTATTCTGGTTCCTGGCGGCAGGCTGAGCCTGTGGTTAATTCTTCTTCCTGATGGGAAAATAGAGTGACCTGTGCCTGTCCCAACACCTAGATCTAGTCTCTCATTGGTTGCCCCTCTTCCCGTTCATCCTCAGGACAAATTGCAACCTGTAGGGAACAGGAGCTTAAAGGTGCTGATTCTCCAAGTAGGGAGATTTCTAGTAAATTAGCTGGAAAGGCGAACCCGAGCACAAGGAGATGAGAAATTGGGTGCGTTTTAGAAACCTTTCAAAATCACACGGTGTACCATCTTCTGGGTTTCTCATGCATGTTTTCGATGTAGGAAGATGCCCTTGAACCTGGAGATTTGGGACCCATGGGATGGGTACCACGCAGTACTACTTTAAAGGGTCTGAGTTTGCTCACCCAACCTCACCCAACCTCTCAGCCCCAAGAGTGTCCACCCTTATGTCTCATCCAGGTGTGGGTCTAGATATGGTCAATCCAGGTTGCATCACAGCTCCTGAACGAATTTTTTAAGAATTTCTCTCTCTTTCACTGTCTTTGTTTTACAGGTTTTTAAAAGTAATTTATTTTTATAATGGGGTTTAGCTGCTTTTCACGGCTGTGTTTATGCAGCTTTACACCCACTTGACACACTTCCAGAGAGATATCAATACATAGGTTTTACGATTCTTACTAGTCACATATATTCTTGTGCGGTGAATAGGGGGTGTTGAGTCCAGTTCACTGAGCAAGGAGTAGGTCTTGTCTATTACATATTGGGTGTATGGAACGGTATCTGAGCGAATTTGAAACCCTTCTTTTATGCATCACCCCACCTCACCTTTCCCGTTAAGCAGCCAAAGTGTGTTTTCTAAACGTGTGACTCTGTTCTGTTTTGTAATTCAGTTCAGGTGTAGCGGTTTTTACATTCCCTCTATAAGTGATAGCTTATGATAAGTGTCTTTTTCTGTGTCACTTATTTCACTTAAAATCGTCATACCTAAATCCACTCATCTTGCTTCTACTAGCCTTATGACATTGATTACATGTCTGAGTGATATTCCTTTGTACATAAGGACCACAACTTCTTTATCCATTTTTCTCTTTCCTGGGATATTTAAGGTGTCATGAAGTGGAGGTTCTTGTCAACATAGCAGCCCTAAACATTGGGGTGCCTGTGTCTTGCTGATTTTTAGTTTTCCCAATTTATACGCCCATGAGTGGACGTGCCCTATGCTCCCTAAGCTGTGTTTTTTCGATGTTTCAGGACACACCGTACACTTCTCCAGAGTGGCTGTTGGCAATTTACATCCCGCCCATCAGCGTAGCAAGGCTGCCATTTCTCCATGGCCTGTCCTGCATTTCTGGTTTTGACACTTTTTGCAGCATGGCCCTTTTGACCGATGGGAAGCGAGACCTCTTTGTAGCGCTGATTTGCCTTTCCAGGTTGCTTGGTTGGCCAAAAAGGGCGTATGCGTTTTTTCCTGAATATATTCAGGAAAAAACGCATACGCCCTTTTTGGCCAAGGGCATCATTGTCGACGTTTTGCCGCTTTTCATGTGCTTTAAAGGCCATTCGAATCTACCTCCTGAAATCTCTTTCCTGCAATTCTGCCTTGCTTTCAAATCCTCTTCGTTGCCTTCCCTCAATATATCTGTGGATGAGAGTTATCATTTATAACTCTGCGGGTTTGTGAATTGCAGTGTCCCTGAGCTCCATTTTTCAACTCGCTTTTTTGGGAGCTGGCCGCAAAAGCGCGGGATTGCCTCAGGCCCTATTCTGGTTCCTGGAGGCAGGCAGAGCCTGTGGTTAATTCTTCTTCCTGATGGGAAAATAGAGTGACCTGTGCCTGTCCCAACACCTAGATCTAGTCTCTCATTGGTTGCCCCTCTTCCCGTTCATCCTCAGGACAAATTGCAACCTGTAGGGAACAGGAGCTTAAAGGTGCTGATTCTCCAAGTAGGGAGATTGCTAGTAAAGTAGCTGGAAAGGCGAACCCGAGCACAAGGAGATGAGAAATTGGGTGCGTTTTAGAAACCTTTCAAAATCACACGGTGCACCATCTTCTGGGTTTCTCATGCATGTTTTCGATGTAGGAAGATGCCCTTGAACCTGGAGATTTGGGACCCATGGGATGGGTACCACACAGTATTACTTTAAAGGGTCTGCGTTTGCTCACCCAACCTCACCCAACCTCTAAGGCCCAAGAGTGTCCACCCTTATGTCTCATCCAGCTGTGGGTCTAGATATGGTCAATCCAGGTTGCATCACAGCCTCTGAACGAATTTTGTAAGAATTTCTCTCTCTTTCACTGTCTTTGTTTTACGGGTTTTTAAAAGTAATTTATTTTTATAATGGGGTTTAGCTGCTTTTCACGGCTGTGTTTATGCAGCTTTACACCCACTTGACACACTTCCAGAGAGATATCAATACATAGGTTTTACGATTCTTAGTAGTCACATATATTCTTGTGCGGTGAATAGGGGTTGTTGAGTCCAGTTCACTGAGCAAGGAGTAGGTCTTGTCTATTACATATTGGGTGTATGGAACGGTATCTGAGCGAATTTGAAACCCTTGTTTTATGCATCACCCCACCTCACCTTTCCCGTTAAGCAGCCATAGTGTGTTTTCTAAACGTGTGACTCTGTTCTGTTTTGTAATTCAGTTCAAGTGTAGCGGTTTTTACATTCCCTCTATAAGTGATAGCTTATGATAAGTGTCTTTTTCTGTGTGACTTATTTCACTTAGAATCGTCATACCTAAATCCACTCATCTTGCTTCTACTAGCCTTATGACATTGATTTCATGTCTGAGGGATATTCCTTTGTACATAAGGACCACAACTTCTTTATCCATTTATCTCTTTCCTGGGATATTTAAGGTGTCATGAAGTGGAGGTTCTTGTCAACATAGCAGCCCTAAACATTGGGGTGCCTGTGTCTTGCTGATTTTTAGTTTTCCCAATTTATACGCCCATGAGTGGATGTGCCCTATGCTCCCTAAGCTGTGTTTTTTCGATGTTTCAGGACACACCGTACACTTCTCCAGAGTGGCTTTTGTCAATTTACATCCCGCCCATTAGCGTAGCAAGGCTGCCATTTCTCCATGGCATGTACTGCATTTCTGGTTTTGTCACTTTTTGCAGCATGGCCCTTTTGACCGATGGGAAGCGAGACTTCTTTGTAGCGCTGATTTGCCTTTCCAGGTTGCTTGGTTGGCCAAAAAGGGCGTATGCGTTTTTTCCTGAATATATTCAGGAAAAAACGCTTACGCCCTTTTTGGCCAAGGGCATCACTGTCGACGTTTTGCCACTTTTCATGTGCTTTAAAGGCGATTCGAATCTACCTCCTGAAACCTGTTTCCTGCAATTCTGCCTTGCTTTCAAATCCTCTTCGTTGCCTTCCCTCAATATATCTGTGGATGAGAGTTATCATTTATAACTCTGCAGGTTTGTGAATTGCAGTGCCCCTGAGCTCCATTTTTCAACTGTCTTTTTTGGGAGCTGGCCGCAAAAGCACGGGATTGCCTCAGGCCCTATTCTGGTTCCCGGCGGCAGGCTGAGCCTGTGTTTAATTCTTCTTCCTGATGGGAAATTAGAGTGACCTGTGCCTGTCCCAACACCTAGATCTAGTCTCTCATTGGTTGCCCCTCTTCCCGTTCATCTTCAGGACAAATTGCAACCTGTAGGGAACAGGAGCTTAAAGGTGCTGATTCTCCAAGTAGGGAGATTGCTAGTAAAGTAGCTGGAAAGGCGAACCCGAGCACAAGGAGATGAGAAATTGGGTGCGTTTTAGAAACCTTTCAAAATCACACGGTGTACCATCTTCTGGGTTTCTCATGCATGTTTTCGATGTAGGAAGATGCCCTTGAACCTGGAGATTTGGGACCCATGGGATGGGTACCACACAGTATTACTTTAAAGGATCTGCGTTTGCTCACCCAACCTCACCCAACCTCTAAGCCCCAAGAGTGTCCACCCTTATGTCTCATCCAGCTGTGGGTCTAGATATGGTCAATCCAGGTTGCATCACAGCCTCTGAACGAATTTTGTAAGAATTTCTCTCTCTTTCACTGTCTTTGTTTTACGGGTTTTTAAAAGTAATTTATTTTTATAATGGGGTTTAGCTGCTTTTCACGGCTGTGTTTATGCGGCTTTACACCCACTTGACTCACTTCCAGACAGATATCAATATATAGGTTTTAAGATTCTTACTAGTCACATATATTCTTCTGCGGTGAATAGGGGGTGTTGAGTCCAGTTCACTGAGCAAGGAGTAGGTCTTGTCTATTACATATTGGGTGTATGGAACGGTATCTGAGCGAATTTGAAACCCTTGTTTTATGCATCACCCCACCTCACCTTTCCCGTTAAGCAGCCATAGTGTGTTTTCTAAACGTGTGACTCTGTTCTGTTTTGTAATTCAGTTCAAGTGTAGCGGTTTTTACATTCCCTCTATAAGTGATATCTTATGATAAGTGTCTTTTTCTGTGTGACTTATTTCACTTAGAATCGTCATACCTAAATCCACTCATCTTGCTTCTACTAGCCTTATGACATTGATTTCATGTCTGAGTGATATTCCTTTGTACATAAGGACCACAACTTCTTTATCCATTTTTCTCTTTCCTGGGATATTTAAGGTGTCATGAAGTGGAGGTTCTTGTCAACATAGCAGCCCTAAACATTGGGGTGCCTGTGTCTTGCTGATTTTTAGTTTTCCCAATTTATACGCCCATGAGTGGACGTGCCCTATGCTCCCTAAGCTGTGTTTTTTCGATGTTTCAGGACACACCGTACACTTCTCCAGAGTGGCTGTTGGCAATTTACATCCCGCCCATCAGCGTAGCAAGGCTGCCATTTCTCCATGGCCTGTCCTGCATTTCTGGTTTTGACACTTTTTGCAGCATGGCCCTTTTGACCGATGGGAAGCGAGACCTCTTTGTAGCGCTGATTTGCCTTTCCAGGTTGCTTGGTTGGCCAAAAAGGGCGTATGCGTTTTTTCCTGAATATATTCAGGAAAAAACGCATACGCCCTTTTTGGCCAAGGGCATCATTGTCGACGTTTTGCCGCTTTTCATGTGCTTTAAAGGCGATTCGAATCTACCTCCTGAAATCTGTTTCCTGCAATTCTGCCTTGCTTTCAAATCCTCTTCGTTGCCTTCCCTCAATATATCTGTGGATGAGAGTTATCATTTATAACTCTGCGGGTTTGTGAATTGCAGTGTCCCTGAGCTCCATTTTTCAACTCGCTTTTTTGGGAGCTGGCCGCAAAAGCGTGGGATTGCCTCAGGCCCTATTCTGGTTCCTGGCGGCAGGCTGAGCCTGTGGTTAATTCTTCTTCCTGATGGGAAAATAGAGTGACCTGTGCCTGTCCCAACACCTAGATCTAGTCTCTCATTGGTTGCCCCTCTTCCCGTTCATCCTCAGGACAAATTGCAACCTGTAGGGAACAGGAGCTTAAAGGTGCTGATTCTCCAAGTAGGGAGATTTCTAGTAAAGTAGCTGGAAAGGCGAACCCGAGCACAAGGAGATGAGAAATTGGGTGCGTTTTAGAAACCTTTCAAAATCACACGGTGTACCATCTTCTGGGTTTCTCATGCATGTTTTCGATGTAGGAAGATGCCCTTGAACCTGGAGATTTGGGACCCATGGGATGGGTACCACGCAGTACTACTTTAAAGGGTCTGAGTTTGCTCACCCAACCTCACCCAACCTCTCAGCCCCAAGAGTGTCCACCCTTATGTCTCATCCAGGTGTGGGTCTAGATATGGTCAATCCAGGTTGCATCACAGCTCCTGAACGAATTTTTTAAGAATTTCTCTCTCTTTCACTGTCTTTGTTTTACAGGTTTTTAAAAGTAATTTATTTTTATAATGGGGTTTAGCTGCTTTTCACGGCTGTGTTTATGCAGCTTTACACCCACTTGACACACTTCCAGAGAGATATCAATACATAGGTTTTACGATTCTTACTAGTCACATATATTCTTGTGCGGTGAATAGGGGTTGTTGAGTCCAGTTCACTGAGCAAGGAGTACGTCTTGTCTATTACATATTGGGTGTATGGAACGGTATCTGAGCGAATTTGAAACCCTTGTTTTATGCATCACCCCACCTCACCTTTCCCGTTAAGCAGCCATAGTGTGTTTTCTAAACGTGTGACTCTGTTCTGTTTTGTAATTCAGTTCAAGTGTAGCGGTTTTTACATTCCCTCTATAAGTGATAGCTTATGATAAGTGTCTTTTTCTGTGTGACTTATTTCACTTAGAATCGTCATACCTAAATCCACTCATCTTGCTTCTACTAGCCTTATGACATTGATTTCATGTCTGAGTGATATTCCTTTGTACATAAGGACCACAACTTCTTTATCCATTTTTCTCTTTCCTGGGATATTTAAGGTGTCATGAAGTGGAGGTTCTTGTCAACATAGCAGCCCTAAACATTGGGGTGCCTGTGTCTTGCTGATTTTTAGTTTTCCCAATTTATACGCCCATGAGTGGACGTGCCCTATGCTCCCTAAGCTGTGTTTTTTCGATGTTTCAGGACACACCGTACACTTCTCTAGAGTGGCTGTTGGCAATTTACATCCCGCCCATCAGCGTAGCAAGGCTGCCATTTCTCCATGGCCTGTCCTGCATTTCTGGTTTTGACACTTTTTGCAGCATGGCCCTTTTGACCGATGGGAAGCGAGACCTCTTTGTAGCGCTGATTTGCCTTTCCAGGTTGCTTGGTTGGCCAAAAAGGGCGTATGCGTTTTTTCCTGAATATATTCAGGAAAAAACGCATACGCCCTTTTTGGCCAAGGGCATCATTGTCGACGTTTTGCCTCTTTTCATGTGCTTTAAAGGCGATTCGAATCTACCTCCTGAAATCTGCTTCCTGCAATTCTGCCTTGCTTTCAAATCCTCTTCGTTGCCTTCCCTCAATATATCTGTGGATGAGAGTTATCATTTATAACTCTGCGGGTTTGTGAATTGCAGTGTCCCTGAGCTCCATTTTTCAACTCGCTTTTTTGGGAGCTGGCCACAAAAGCGCGAGATTGCCTCAGGCCTTATTCTGGTTCCTGGCGGCAGGCTGAGCCTGTGGTTAATTCTTCTTCCTGATGGGAAAATAGAGTGACCTGTGCCTCTACCAACACCTAGATCTAGTCTCTCATTGGTTGCCCCTCTTCCCGTTCATCCTCAGGACAAATTGCAACCTGTAGGGAACAGAAGCTTAAAGGTGCTGATTCTCCAAGTAGGGAGATTGCTAGTAAAGTAGCTGGAAAGGCGAACCCTAGCACAAGGAGATGAGAAATGGGGTGCGTTTTAGAAACCTTTCAAAATCACACGGTGTACCATCTTCTGGGTTTCTCATGCATGATTTCGATGTAGGAAGATGCCCTTGAACCTGGAGATTTGGGACCCATGGGATGGGTACCACGCAGTATTACTTTAAAGGGTCTGAGTTTGCTCTCCCAACCTCACCCAACCTCTCAGCCCCAAGAGTGTCCACCCTTATGTCTCATCCAGGTGTGGGTCTAGATATGGTCAATCCAGGTTGCATCACAGCCCCTGAACGAATTTTGTAAGAATTTCTCTCTCTTTCACTGTCTTTGTTTTACGGGTTTTTAAAAGTAATTTATTTTTATAATGGGGTTTAGCTGCTTTTCACGGCTGTGTTTATGCGGCTTTACACCCACTTGACTCACTTCCAGTGAGATATCAATACATAGGTTTTACGATTCTTACTAGTCACATATATTCTTGTGCGGTGAATAGGGTGTGTTGAGTCCAGTTCACTGAGCAAGGAGTAGGTCTTGTCTATTACATATTGGGTGTATGGAACAGTATCTGAGCGAATTTGAAACCCTTGTTTTATGCATCACCCCACCTCACCTTTCCCGTTAAGCAGCCATAGTGTGTTTTCTAAACGTGTGACTCTGTTCTGTTTTGTAATTCAGTTCAAGTGTAGCGGTTTTTACATTCCCTCTATAAGTGATATCTTATGATAAGTGTCTTTTTCTGTGTGACTTATTTCACTTAGAATCGTCATACCTAAATCCACTCATCTTGCTTCTACTAGCCTTATGACATTGATTTCATGTCTGAGTGATATTCCATTGTACATAAGGACCACAACTTCTTTTTCCATTTTTCTCTTTCCTGGGATATTTAAGGTGTCATGAAGTGGAGGTTCTTGTCAACATAGCAGCCCTAAACATTGGGGTGCCTGTGTCTTGCTGATTTTTAGTTTTCCCAATTTATACGCCCATGAGTGGACGTGCCCTATGCTCCCTAAGCTGTGTTTTTGCGATGTTTCAGGACACATCGTACACTTCTCCAGAGTGGCTTTTGGCAATTTACATCCCGCCCATCAGCGTAGCAAGGCTGCCATTTCTCCATGGCCTGTACTGCATTTCTGGTTTTGACACTTTTTGCAGCATGGCCCTTTTGACCGATGGGAAGCGAGACTTCTTTGTAGCGCTGATTTGCCTTTCCAGGTTGCTTGGTTGCCCAAAAAGGGCGTATGCGTTTTTTCCTGAATATATTCAGGAAAAAACGCATACGCCCTTTTTGGGCAAGGGCATCATTGTCGACGTTTTGCCGCTTTTCATGTGCTTTAAAGGCCATTCGTATCTACCTCCTGAAATCTCTTTCCTGTAATTCTGCCTTGCTTTCAAATCCTCTTCGTTGCCTTCCCTCAATATATCTGTGGATGAGAGTTATCATTTATAACTCGGCGGGTTTGTGAATTGCAGTGTCCCTGAGCTCCATTTTTCAACTCGCTTTTTTGGGAGCTGGCCGCAAAAGCGCGGGATTGCCTCAGGCCCTATTCTGGTTCCTGGAGGCAGGCAGAGCCTGTGGTTAATTCTTCTTCCTGATGGGAAAATAGAGTGACCTGTGCCTGTCCCAACACCTAGATCTAGTCTCTCATTGGTTGCACTTCTTCCCGTTCATCCTCAGGACAAATTGCAACCTGTAGGGAACAGGAGCTTAAAGGTGCTGATTCTCCAAGTAGGGAGATTGCTAGTAAAGTAGCTGGAAAGGCGAACCCGAGCACAAGGAGATGAGAAATTGGGTGCGTTTTAGAAACCTTTCAAAATCACACGGTGCACCATCTTCTGGGTTTCTCATGCATGTTTTCGATGTAGGAAGATGCCCTTGAACCTGGAGATTTGGGACCCATGGGATGGGTACCACACAGTATTACTTTAAAGGGTCTGCGTTTGCTCACCCAACCTCACCCAACCTCTAAGCCCCAAGAGTGTCCACCCTTATGTCTCATCCAGCTGTGGGTCTAGATATGGTCAATCCAGGTTGCATCACAGCCTCTGAACGAATTTTGTAAGAATTTCTCTCTCTTTCACTGTCTTTGTTTTACGGGTTTTTAAAAGTAATTTATTTTTATAATGGGGTTTAGCTGCTTTTCACGGCTGTGTTTATGCAGCTTTACACCCGCTTGACACACTTCCAGAGAGATATCAATACATAGGTTTTACGATTCTTACTAGTCACATATATTCTTGTGCGGTGAATAGGGGTTGTTGAGTCCAGTTCACTGAGCAAGGAGTAGGTCTTGTCTATTACATATTGGGTGTATGGAACAGTATCTGAGCGAATTTGAAACCCTTGTTTTATGCATCACCCCACCTCACCTTTCCCGTTAAGCAGCCAAAGTGTGTTTTCTAAACGTGTGACTCTGTTCTGTTTTGTAATTCAGTTCAGGTGTAGCGGTTTTTACATTCCCTCTATAAGTGATAGCTTATGATAAGTGTCTTTTTCTGTGTCACTTATTTCACTTAAAATCGTCATACCTAAATCCACTCATCTTGCTTCTACTAGCCTTATGACATTGATTACATGTCTGAGTGATATTCCTTTGTACATAAGGACCACAACTTCTTTATCCATTTTTCTCTTTCCTGGGATATTTAAGGTGTCATGAAGTGGAGGTTCTTGTCAACATAGCAGCCCTAAACATTGGGGTGCCTGTGTCTTGCTGATTTTTAGTTTTCCCAATTTATACGCCCATGAGTGGACGTGCCCTATGCTCCCTAAGCTGTGTTTTTTCGATGTTTCAGGACACACCGTACACTTCTCCAGAGTGGCTGTTGGCAATTTACATCCCGCCCATCAGCGTAGCAAGGCTGCCATTTCTCCATGGCCTGTCCTGCATTTCTGGTTTTGACACTTTTTGCAGCATGGCCCATTTGACCGATGGGAAGCGAGACCTCTTTGTAGCGCTGATTTGCCTTTCCAGGTTGCTTGGTTGGCCAAAAAGGGCGTATGCGTTTTTTCCTGAATATATTCAGGAAAAAACGCATACGCCCTTTTTGGCCAAGGGCATCATTGTCGACGTTTTGCCGCTTTTCATGTGCTTTAAAGGCCATTCGAATCTACCTCCTGAAATCTCTTTCCTGCAATTCTGCCTTGCTTTCAAATCCTCTTCGTTGCCTTCCCTCAATATATCTGTGGATGAGAGTTATCATTTATAACTCTGCGGGTTTGTGAATTGCAGTGTCCCTGAGCTCCATTTTTCAACTCGCTTTTTTGGGAGCTGGCCGCAAAAGCGCGGGATTGCCTCAGGCCCTATTCTGGTTCCTGGAGGCAGGCAGAGCCTGTGGTTAATTCTTCTTCCTGATGGGAAAATAGAGTGACCTGTGCCTGTCCCAACACCTAGATCTAGTCTCTCATTGGTTGCCCCTCTTCCCGTTCATCCTCAGGACAAATTGCAACCTGTAGGGAACAGGAGCTTAAAGGTGCTGATTCTCCAAGTAGGGAGATTGCTAGTAAAGTAGCTGGAAAGGCGAACCCGAGCACAAGGAGATGAGAAATTGGGTGCGTTTTAGAAACCTTTCAAAATCACACGGTGCACCATCTTCTGGGTTTCTCATGCATGTTTTCGATGTAGGAAGATGCCCTTGAACCTGGAGATTTGGGACCCATGGGATGGGTACCACACAGTATTACTTTAAAGGGTCTGCGTTTGCTCACGCAACCTCACCCAACCTCTAAGGCCCAAGAGTGTCCACCCTTATGTCTCATCCAGCTGTGGGTCTAGATATGGTCAATCCAGGTTGCATCACAGCCTCTGAACGAATTTTGTAAGAATTTCTCTCTCTTTCACTGTCTTTGTTTTACGGGTTTTTAAAAGTAATTTATTTTTATAATGGGGTTTAGCTGCTTTTCACGGCTGTGTTTATGCAGCTTTACACCCACTTGACACACTTCCAGAGAGATATCAATACATAGGTTTTACGATTCTTAGTAGTCACATATATTCTTGTGCGGTGAATAGGGGTTGTTGAGTCCAGTTCACTGAGCAAGGAGTAGGTCTTGTCTATTACATATTGGGTGTATGGAACGGTATCTGAGCGAATTTGAAACCCTTGTTTTATGCATCACCCCACCTCACCTTTCCCGTTAAGCAGCCATAGTGTGTTTTCTAAACGTGTGACTCTGTTCTGTTTTGTAATTCAGTTCAAGTGTAGCGGTTTTTACATTCCCTCTATAAGTGATAGCTTATGATAAGTGTCTTTTTCTGTGTGACTTATTTCACTTAGAATCGTCATACCTAAATCCACTCATCTTGCTTCTACTAGCCTTATGACATTGATTTCATGTCTGAGGGATATTCCTTTGTACATAAGGACCACAACTTCTTTATCCATTTATCTCTTTCCTGGGATATTTAAGGTGTCATGAAGTGGAGGTTCTTGTCAACATAGCAGCCCTAAACATTGGGGTGCCTGTGTCTTGCTGATTTTTAGTTTTCCCAATTTATACGCCCATGAGTGGATGTGCCCTATGCTCCCTAAGCTGTGTTTTTTCGATGTTTCAGGACACACCGTACACTTCTCCAGAGTGGCTTTTGTCAATTTACATCCCGCCCATTAGCGTAGCAAGGCTGCCATTTCTCCATGGCCTGTACTGCATTTCTGGTTTTGTCACTTTTTGCAGCATGGCCCTTTTGACCGATGGGAAGCGAGACTTCTTTGTAGCGCTGATTTGCCTTTCCAGGTTGCTTGGTTGGCCAAAAAGGGCGTATGCGTTTTTTCCTGAATATATTCAGGAAAAAACGCTTACGCCCTTTTTGGCCAAGGGCATCACTGTCGACGTTTTGCCACTTTTCATGTGCTTTAAAGGCGATTCGAATCTACCTCCTGAAACCTGTTTCCTGCAATTCTGCCTTGCTTTCAAATCCTCTTCGTTGCCTTCCCTCAATATATCTGTGGATGAGAGTTATCATTTATAACTCTGCAGGTTTGTGAATTGCAGTGCCCCTGAGCTCCATTTTTCAACTGTCTTTTTTGGGAGCTGGCCGCAAAAGCACGGGATTGCCTCAGGCCCTATTCTGGTTCCCGGCGGCAGGCTGAGCCTGTGTTTAATTCTTCTTCCTGATGGGAAATTAGAGTGACCTGTGCCTGTCCCAACACCTAGATCTAGTCTCTCATTGGTTGCCCCTCTTCCCGTTCATCCTCAGGACAAATTGCAACCTGTAGGGAACAGGAGCTTAAAGGTGCTGATTCTCCAAGTAGGGAGATTGCTAGTAAAGTAGCTGGAAAGGCGAACCCGAGCACAAGGAGATGAGAAATTGGGTGCGTTTTAGAAACCTTTCAAAATCACACGGTGTACCATCTTCTGGGTTTCTCATGCATGTTTTCGATGTAGGAAGATGCCCTTGAACCTGGAGATTTGGGACCCATGGGATGGGTACCACACAGTATTACTTTAAAGGATCTGCGTTTGCTCACCCAACCTCACCCAACCTCTAAGCCCCAAGAGTGTCCACCCTTATGTCTCATCCAGCTGTGGGTCTAGATATGGTCAATCCAGGTTGCATCACAGCCTCTGAACGAATTTTGTAAGAATTTCTCTCTCTTTCACTGTCTTTGTTTTACGGGTTTTTAAAAGTAATTTATTTTTATAATGGGGTTTAGCTGCTTTTCACGGCTGTGTTTATGCGGCTTTACACCCACTTGACTCACTTCCAGACAGATATCAATATATAGGTTTTAAGATTCTTACTAGTCACATATATTCTTGTGCGGTGAATAGGGGGTGTTGAGTCCAGTTCACTGAGCAAGGAGTAGGTCTTGTCTATTACATATTGGGTGTATGGAACGGTATCTGAGCGAATTTGAACCCCTTGTTTTATGCATCACCCCACCTCACCTTTCCCGTTAAGCAGCCATAGTGTGTTTTCTAAACGTGTGACTCTGTTCTGTTTTGTAATTCAGTTCAAGTGTAGCGGTTTTTACATTCCCTCTATAAGTGATATCTTATGATAAGTGTCTTTTTCTGTGTGACTTATTTCACTTAGAATCGTCATACCTAAATCCACTCATCTTGCTTCTACTAGCCTTATGACATTGATTTCATGTCTGAGTGATATTCCTTTGTACATAAGGACCACAACTTCTTTATCCATTTTTCTCTTTCCTGGGATATTTAAGGTGTCATGAAGTGGAGGTTCTTGTCAACATAGCAGCCCTAAACATTGGGGTGCCTGTGTCTTGCTGATTTTTAGTTTTCCCAATTTATACGCCCATGAGTGGACGTGCCCTATGCTCCCTAAGCTGTGTTTTTTCGATGTTTCAGGACACACCGTACACTTCTCCAGAGTGGCTGTTGGCAATTTACATCCCGCCCATCAGCGTAGCAAGGCTGCCATTTCTCCATGGCCTGTCCTGCATTTCTGGTTTTGACACTTTTTGCAGCATGGCCCTTTTGACCGATCGGAAGCGAGACCTCTTTGTAGCGCTGATTTGCCTTTCCAGGTTGCTTGGTTGGCCAAAAAGGGCGTATGCGTTTTTTCCTGAATATATTCAGGAAAAAACGCATACGCCCTTTTTGGCCAAGGGCATCATTGTCGACGTTTTGCCGCTTTTCATGTGCTTTAAAGGCGATTCGAATCTACCTCCTGAAATCTGTTTCCTGCAATTCTGCCTTGCTTTCAAATCCTCTTCGTTGCCTTCCCTCAATATATCTGTGGATGAGAGTTATCATTTATAACTCTGCGGGTTTGTGAATTGCAGTGTCCCTGAGCTCCATTTTTCAACTCGCTTTTTTGGGAGCTGGCCGCAAAAGCGTGGGATTGCCTCAGGCCCTATTCTGGTTCCTGGCGGCAGGCTGAGCCTGTGGTTAATTCTTCTTCCTGATGGGAAAATAGAGTGACCTGTGCCTGTCCCAACACCTAGATCTAGTCTCTCATTGGTTGCCCCTCTTCCCGTTCATCCTCAGGACAAATTGCAACCTGTAGGGAACAGGAGCTTAAAGGTGCTGATTCTCCAAGTAGGGAGATTTCTAGTAAAGTAGCTGGAAAGGCGAACCCGAGCACAAGGAGATGAGAAATTGGGTGCGTTTTAGAAACCTTTCAAAATCACACGGTGTACCATCTTCTGGGTTTCTCATGCATGTTTTCGATGTAGGAAGATGCCCTTGAACCTGGAGATTTGGGACCCATGGGATGGGTACCACGCAGTACTACTTTAAAGGGTCTGAGTTTGCTCACCCAACCTCACCCAACCTCTCAGCCCCAAGAGTGTCCACCCTTATGTCTCATCCAGGTGTGGGTCTAGATATGGTCAATCCAGGTTGCATCACAGCTCCTGAACGAATTTTTTAAGAATTTCTCTCTCTTTCACTGTCTTTGTTTTACAGGTTTTTAAAAGTAATTTATTTTTATAATGGGGTTTAGCTGCTTTTCACGGCTGTGTTTATGCAGCTTTACACCCACTTGACACACTTCCAGAGAGATATCAATACATAGGTTTTACGATTCTTACTAGTCACATATATTCTTGTGCGGTGAGTAGGGGTTGTTGAGTCCAGTTCACTGAGCAAGGAGTACGTCTTGTCTATTACATATTGGGTGTATGGAACGGTATCTGAGCGAATTTGAAACCCTTGTTTTATGCATCACCCCACCTCAGCTTTCCCGTTAAGCAGCCATAGTGTGTTTTCTAAACGTGTGACTCTGTTCTGTTTTGTAATTCAGTTCAAGTGTAGCGGTTTTTACATTCCCTCTATAAGTGATAGCTTATGATAAGTGTCTTTTTCTGTGTGACTTATTTCACTTAGAATCGTCATACCTAAATCCACTCATCTTGCTTCTACTAGCCTTATGACATTGATTTCATGTCTGAGTGATATTCCTTTGTACATAAGGACCACAACTTCTTTATCCATTTTTCTCTTTCCTGGGATATTTAAGGTGTCATGAAGTGGAGGTTCTTGTCAACATAGCAGCCCTAAACATTGGGGTGCCTGTGTCTTGCTGATTTTTAGTTTTCCCAATTTATACGCCCATGAGTGGACGTGCCCTATGCTCCCTAAGCTGTGTTTTTTCGATGTTTCAGGACACACCGTACACTTCTCTAGAGTGGCTGTTGGCAATTTACATCCCGCCCATCAGCGTAGCAAGGCTGCCATTTCTCCATGGCCTGTCCTGCATTTCTGGTTTTGACACTTTTTGCAGCATGGCCCTTTTGACCGATGGGAAGCGAGACCTTTTTGTAGCGCTGATTTGCCTTTCCAGGTTGCTTGGTTGGCCAAAAAGGGCGTATGCGTTTTTTCCTGAATATATTCAGGAAAAAACGCATACGCCCTTTTTGGCCAAGGGCATCATTGTCGACGTTTTGCCGCTTTTCATGTGCTTTAAAGGCGATTCGAATCTACCTCCTGAAATCTGCTTCCTGCAATTCTGCCTTGCTTTCAAATCCTCTTCGTTGCCTTCCCTCAATATATCTGTGGATGAGAGTTATCATTTATAACTCTGCGGGTTTGTGAATTGCAGTGTCCCTGAGCTCCATTTTTCAACTCGCTTTTTTGGGAGCTGGCCACAAAAGCGCGAGATTGCCTCAGGCCTTATTCTGGTTCCTGGCGGCAGGCTGAGCCTGTGGTTAATTCTTCTTCCTGATGGGAAAATAGAGTGACCTGTGCCTCTACCAACACCTAGATCTAGTCTCTCATTGGTTGCCCCTCTTCCCGTTCATCCTCAGGACAAATTGCAACCTGTAGGGAACAGGAGCTTAAAGGTGCTGATTCTCCAAGTAGGGAGATTGCTAGTAAAGTAGCTGGAAAGGCGAACCCTAGCACAAGGAGATGAGAAATGGGGTGCGTTTTAGAAACCTTTCAAAATCACACGGTGTACCATCTTCTGGGTTTCTCATGCATGTTTTCGATGTAGGAAGATGCCCTTGAACCTGGAGATTTGGGACCCATGGGATGGGTACCACGCAGTATTACTTTAAAGGGTCTGAGTTTGCTCTCCCAACCTCACCCAACCTCTCAGCCCCAAGAGTGTCCACCCTTATGTCTCATCCAGGTGTGGGTCTAGATATGGTCAATCCAGGTTGCATCACAGCCCCTGAACGAATTTTGTAAGAATTTCTCTCTCTTTCACTGTCTTTGTTTTACGGGTTTTTAAAAGTAATTTATTTTTATAATGGGGTTTAGCTGCTTTTCACGGCTGTGTTTATGCGGCTTTACACCCACTTGGCTCACTTCCAGAGAGATATCAATACATAGGTTTTACGATTCTTACTAGTCAGATATATTCTTGTGCGGTGAATAGGGGGTGTTGAGTCCAGTTCACTGAGCAAGGAGTAGGTCTTGTCTATTACATATTGGGTGTATGGAACGGTATCTGAGCGAATTTGAACCCCTTGTTTTATGCATCACCCCACCTCACCTTTCCCGTTAAGCAGCCATAGTGTGTTTTCTAAACGTGTGACTCTGTTCTGTTTTGTAATTCAGTTCAAGTGTAGCGGTTTTTACATTCCCTCTATAAGTGATATCTTATGATAAGTGTCTTTTTCTGTGTGACTTATTTCACTTAGAATCGTCATACCTAAATCCACTCATCTTGCTTCTACTAGCCTTATGACATTGATTTCATGTCTGAGTGATATTCCTTTGTACATAAGGACCACAACTTCTTTATCCATTTTTCTCTTTCCTGGGATATTTAAGGTGTCATGAAGTGGAGGTTCTTGTCAACATAGCAGCCCTAAACATTGGGGTGCCTGTGTCTTGCTGATTTTTAGTTTTCCCAATTTATACGCCCATGAGTGGACGTGCCCTATGCTCCCTAAGCTGTGTTTTTTCAATGTTTCAGGACACACCGTACACTTCTCTAGAGTGGCTGTTGGCAATTTACATCCCGCCCATCAGCGTAGCAAGGCTGCCATTTCTCCATGGCCTGTCCTGCATTTCTGGTTTTGACACTTTTTGCAGCATGGCCCTTTTGACCGATGGGAAGCGAGACCTCTTTGTAGCGCTGATTTGCCTTTCCAGGTTGCTTGGTTGGCCAAAAAGGGCGTATGCGTTTTTTCCTGAATATATTCAGGAAAAAACGCATACGCCCTTTTTGGCCAAGGGCATCATTGTCGACGTTTTGCCGCTTTTCATGTGCTTTAAAGGCGATTCGAATCTACCTCCTGAAATCTGCTTCCTGCAATTCTGCCTTGCTTTCAAATCCTCTTCGTTGCCTTCCCTCAATATATCTGTGGATGAGAGTTATCATTTATAACTCTGCGGGTTTGTGAATTGCAGTGTCCCTGAGTTCCATTTTTCAACTCGCTTTTTTGGGAGCTGGCCACAAAAGCGCGAGATTGCCTCAGGCCTTATTCTGGTTCCTGGCGGCAGGCTGAGCCTGTGGTTAATTCTTCTTCCTGATGGGAAAATAGAGTGACCTGTGCCTCTACCAACACCTAGATCTAGTCTCTCATTGGTTGCCCCTCTTCCCGTTCATCCTCAGGACAAATTGCAACCTGTAGGGAACAGGAGCTTAAAGGTGCTGATTCTCCAAGTAGGGAGATTGCTAGTAAAGTAGCTGGAAAGGCGAACCCTAGCACAAGGAGATGAGAAATGGGGTGCGTTTTAGAAACCTTTCAAAATCACACGGTGTACCATCTTCTGGGTTTCTCATGCATGTTTTCGATGTAGGAAGATGCCCTTGAACCTGGAGATTTGGGACCCATGGGATGGGTACCACGCAGTATTACTTTAAAGGGTCTGAGTTTGCTCTCCCAACCTCACCCAACCTCTCAGCCCCAAGAGTGTCCACCCTTATGTCTCATCCAGGTGTGGGTCTAGATATGGTCAATCCAGGTTGCATCACAGCCCCTGAACGAATTTTGTAAGAATTTCTCTCTCTTTCACTGTCTTTGTTTTACGGGTTTTTAAAAGTAATTTATTTTTATAATGGGGTTTAGCTGCTTTTCACGGCTGTGTTTATGCGGCTTTACACCCACTTGGCTCACTTCCAGAGAGATATCAATACATAGGTTTTACGATTCTTACTAGTCAGATATATTCTTGTGCGGTGAATAGGGGGTGTTGAGTCCAGTTCACTGAGCAAGGAGTAGGTCTTGTCTATTACATATTGGGTGTATGGAACGGTATCTGAGCGAATTTGAACCCCTTGTTTTATGCATCACCCCACCTCACCTTTCCCGTTAAGCAGCCATAGTGTGTTTTCTAAACGTGTGACTCTGTTCTGTTTTGTAATTCAGTTCAAGTGTAGCGGTTTTTACATTCCCTCTATAAGTGATATCTTATGATAAGTGTCTTTTTCTGTGTGACTTATTTCACTTAGAATCGTCATACCTAAATCCACTCATCTTGCTTCTACTAGCCTTATGACATTGATTTCATGTCTGAGTGATATTCCTTTGTACATAAGGACCACAACTTCTTTATCCATTTTTCTCTTTCCTGGGATATTTAAGGTGTCATGAAGTGGAGGTTCTTGTCAACATAGCAGCCCTAAACATTGGGGTGCCTGTGTCTTGCTGATTTTTAGTTTTCCCAATTTATACGCCCATGAG
This sequence comes from Eschrichtius robustus, assembly GCF_028021215.1. NCBI lineage: Eukaryota > Metazoa > Chordata > Mammalia > Artiodactyla > Eschrichtiidae > Eschrichtius > Eschrichtius robustus. Next base: position 4,932,585 of record NW_027175257.1, read on the forward strand.
TGGACGTGCCCTATGCTCCCTAAGCTGTGTTTTTTCGATGTTTCAGGACACACCGTACACTTCTCTAGAGTGGCTGTTGGCAATTTACATCCCGCCCATCAGCGTAGCAAGGCTGCCATTTCTCCATGGCCTGTCCTGCATTTCTGGTTTTGACACTTTTTGCAGCATGGCCCTTTTGACCGATGGGAAGCGAGACCTCTTTGTAGCGCTGATTTGCCTTTCCAGGTTGCTTGGTTGGCCAAAAAGGGCGTATGCGTTTTTTCCTGAATATATTCAGGAAAAAACGCATACGCCCTTTTTGGCCAAGGGCATCATTGTCGACGTTTTGCCGCTTTTCATGTGCTTTAAAGGCGATTCGAATCTACCTCCTGAAATCTGCTTCCTGCAATTCTGCCTTGCTTTCAAATCCTCTTCGTTGCCTTCCCTCAATATATCTGTGGATGAGAGTTATCATTTATAACTCTGCGGGTTTGTGAATTGCAGTGTCCCTGAGCTCCATTTTTCAACTCGCTTTTTTGGGAGCTGGCCACAAAAGCGCAAGATTGCCTCAGGCCTTATTCTGGTTCCTGGCGGCAGGCTGAGCCTGTGGTTAATTCTTCTTCCTGATGGGAAAATAGAGTGACCTGTGCCTCTACCAACACCTAGATCTAGTCTCTCATTGGTTGCCCCTCTTCCCGTTCATCCTCAGGACAAATTGCAACCTGTAGGGAACAGGAGCTTAAAGGTGCTGATTCTCCAAGTAGGGAGATTGCTAGTAAAGTAGCTGGAAAGGCGAACCCTAGCACAAGGAGATGAGAAATGGGGTGCGTTTTAGAAACCTTTCAAAATCACACGGTGTACCATCTTCTGGGTTTCTCATGCATGTTTTCGATGTAGGAAGATGCCCTTGAACCTGGAGATTTGGGACCCATGGGATGGGTACCACGCAGTATTACTTTAAAGGGTCTGAGTTTGCTCTCCCAACCTCACCCAACCTCTCAGCCCCAAGAGTGTCCACCCTTATGTCTCATCCAGGTGTGGGTCTAGATATGGTCAATCCAGGTTGCATCACAGCCCCTGAACGAATTTTGTAAGAATTTCTCTCTCTTTCACTGTCTTTGTTTTACGGGTTTTTAAAAGTAATTTATTTTTATAATGGGGTTTAGCTGCTTTTCACGGCTGTGTTTATGCGGCTTTACACCCACTTGGCTCACTTCCAGAGAGATATCAATACATAGGTTTTACGATTCTTACTAGTCAGATATATTCTTGTGCGGTGAATAGGGGGTGTTGAGTCCAGTTCACTGAGCAAGGAGTAGGTCTTGTCTATTACATATTGGGTGTATGGAACGGTATCTGAGCGAATTTGAAACCCTTGTTTTATGCATCACCCCACCTCACCTTTCCCGTTAAGCAGCCATAGTGTGTTTTCTAAACGTGTGACTCTGTTCTGTTTTGTAATTCAGTTCAAGTGTAGCGGTTTTTACATTCCCTCTATAAGTGATAGCTTATGATAAGTGTCTTTTTCTGTGTGACTTATTTCACTTAGAATCGTCATACCTAAATCCACTCATCTTGCTTCTACTAGCTTTATGACATTGATTTCATGTCTGAGGGATATTCCTTTGTACATAAGGACCACAACTTCTTTATCCATTTATCTCTTTCCTGGGATATTTAAGGTGTCATGAAGTGGAGGTTCTTGTCAACATAGCAGCCCTAAACATTGGGGTGCCTGTGTCTTGCTGATTTTTAGTTTTCCCAATTTATACGCCCATGAGTGGATGTGCCCTATGCTCCCTAAGCTGTGTTTTTTCGATGTTTCAGGACACACCGTACACTTCTCCAGAGTGGCTTTTGGCAATTTACATCCCGCCCATTAGCGTAGCAAGGCTGCCATTTCTCCATGGCCTGTACTGCATTTCTGGTTTTGTCACTTTTTGCAGCATGGCCCTTTTGACCGATGGGAAGCGAGACTTCTTTGTAGCGCTGATTTGCCTTTCCAGGTTGCTTGGTTGGCCAAAAAGGGCGTATGCGTTTTTTCCTGAATATATTCAGGAAAAAACGCTTACGCCCTTTTTGGCCAAGGGCATCACTGTCGACGTTTTGCCAATTTTCATGTGCTTTAAAGGCGATTCGAATCTACCTCCTGAAACCTGTTTCCTGCAATTCTGCCTTGCTTTCAAATCCTCTTCGTTGCCTTCCCTCAATATATCTGTGGATGAGAGTTATCATTTATAACTCTGCAGGTTTGTGAATTGCAGTGCCCCTGAGCTCCATTTTACAACTGTCTTTTTTGGGAGCTGGCCGCAAAAGCACGGGATTGCCTCAGGCCCTATTCTGGTTCCCGGCGGCAGGCTGAGCCTGTGTTTAATTCTTCTTCCTGATGGGAAATTAGAGTGACCTGTGCCTGTCCCAACACCTAGATCTAGTCTCTCATTGGTTGCCCCTCTTCCCGTTCATCCTCAGGACAAATTGCAACCTGTAGGGAACAGGAGCTTAAAGGTGCTGATTCTCCAAGTAGGGAGATTGCTAGTAAAGTAGCTGGAAAGGCGAACCCGAGCACAAGGAGATGAGAAATTGGGTGCGTTTTAGAAACCTTTCAAAATCACACGGTGTACCATCTTCTGGGTTTCTCATGCATGTTTTCGATGTAGGAAGATGCCCTTGAACCTGGAGATTTGGGACCCATGGGATGGGTACCACACAGTATTACTTTAAAGGATCTGCGTTTGCTCACCCAACCTCACCCAACCTCTAAGCCCCAAGAGTGTCCACCCTTATGTCTCATCCAGCTGTGGGTCTAGATATGGTCAATCCAGGTTGCATCACAGCCTCTGAACGAATTTTGTAAGAATTTCTCTCTCTTTCACTGTCTTTGTTTTACGGGTTTTTAAAAGTAATTTATTTTTATAATGGGGTTTAGCTGCTTTTCACGGCTGTGTTTATGCGGCTTTACACCCACTTGACTCACTTCCAGACAGATATCAATATATAGGTTTTAAGATTCTTACTAGTCACATATATTCTTGTGCGGTGAATAGGGGGTGTTGAGTCCAGTTCACTGAGCAAGGAGTAGGTCTTGTCTATTACATATTGGGTGTATGGAACGGTATCTGAGCGAATTTGAAACCCTTGTTTTATGCATCACCCCACCTCACCTTTCCCGTTAAGCAGCCATAGTGTGTTTTCTAAACGTGTGACTCTGTTCTGTTTTGTAATTCAGTTCAAGTGTAGCGGTTTTTACATTCCCTCTATAAGTGATATCTTATGATAAGTGTCTTTTTCTGTGTGACTTATTTCACTTAGAATCGTCATACCTAAATCCACTCATCTTGCTTCTACTAGCCTTATGACATTGATTTCATGTCTGAGTGATATTCCTTTGTACATAAGGACCACAACTTCTTTATCCATTTTTCTCTTTCCTGGGATATTTAAGGTGTCATGAAGTGGAGGTTCTTGTCAACATAGCAGCCCTAAACATTGGGGTGCCTGTGTCTTGCTGATTTTTAGTTTTCCCAATTTATACGCCCATGAGTGGACGTGCCCTATGCTCCCTAAGCTGTGTTTTATCGATGTTTCAGGACACACCGTACACTTCTCTAGAGTGGCTGTTGGCAATTTACATCCCGCCCATCAGCGTAGCAAGGCTGCCATTTCTCCATGGCCTGTCCTGCATTTCTGGTTTTGACACTTTTTGCAGCATGGCCCTTTTGACCGATGGGAAGCGAGACCTCTTTGTAGCGCTGATTTGCCTTTCCAGGTTGCTTGGTTGGCCAAAAAGGGCGTATGCGTTTTTTCCTGAATATATTCAGGAAAAAACGCATACGCCCTTTTTGGCCAAGGGCATCATTGTCGACGTTTTGCCGCTTTTCATGTGCTTTAAAGGCGATTCGAATCTACCTCCTGAAATCTGCTTCCTGCAATTCTGCCTTGCTTTCAAATCCTCTTCGTTGCCTTCCCTCAATATATCTGTGGATGAGAGTTATCATTTATAACTCTGCGGGTTTGTGAATTGCAGTGTCCCTGAGCTCCATTTTTCAACTCGCTTTTTTGGGAGCTGGCCACAAAAGCGCGAGATTGCCTCAGGCCTTATTCTGGTTCCTGGCGGCAGGCTGAGCCTGTGGTTAATTCTTCTTCCTGATGGGAAAATAGAGTGACCTGTGCCTCTACCAACACCTAGATCTAGTCTCTCATTGGTTGCCCCTCTTCCCGTTCATCCTCAGGACAAATTGCAACCTGTAGGGAACAGGAGCTTAAAGGTGCTGATTCTCCAAGTAGGGAGATTGCTAGTAAAGTAGCTGGAAAGGCGAACCCTAGCACAAGGAGATGAGAAATGGGGTGCGTTTTAGAAACCTTTCAAAATCACACGGTGTACCATCTTCTGGGTTTCTCATGCATGTTTTCGATGTAGGAAGATGCCCTTGAACCTGGAGATTTGGGACCCATGGGATGGGTACCACGCAGTATTACTTTAAAGGGTCTGAGTTTGCTCTCCCAACCTCACCCAACCTCTCAGCCCCAAGAGTGTCCACCCTTATGTCTCATCCAGGTGTGGGTCTAGATATGGTCAATCCAGGTTGCATCACAGCCCCTGAACGAATTTTGTAAGAATTTCTCTCTCTTTCACTGTCTTTGTTTTACGGGTTTTTAAAAGTAATTTATTTTTATAATGGGGTTTAGCTGCTTTTCACGGCTGTGTTTATGCGGCTTTACACCCACTTGACTCACTTCCAGAGAGATATCAATACATAGGTTTTACGATTCTTACTAGTCACATATATTCTTGTGCGGTGAATAGGGGGTGTTGAGTCCAGTTCACTGAGCAAGGAGTAGGTCTTGTCTGTTACATATTGGGTGTATGGAACAGTATCTGAGCGAATTTGAAACCCTTGTTTTATGCATCACCCCACCTCACCTTTCCCGTTAAGCAGCCATAGTGTGTTTTCTAAACGTGTGACTCTGTTCTGTTTTGTAATTCAGTTCAAGTGTAGCGGTTTTTACATTCCCTCTATAAGTGATATCTTATGATAAGTGTCTTTTTCTGTGTGACTTATTTCACTTAGAATCGTCATACCTAAATCCACTCATCTTGCTTCTACTAGCCTTATGACATTGATTTCATGTCTGAGTGATATTCCATTGTACATAAGGACCACAACTTCTTTATCCATTTTTCTCTTTCCTGGGATATTTAAGGTGTCATGAAGTGGAGGTTCTTGTCAACATAGCAGCCCTAAACATTGGGGTGCCTGTGTCTTGCTGATTTTTAGTTTTCCCAATTTATACGCCCATGAGTGGACGTGCCCTATGCTCCCTAAGCTGTGTTTTTTCGATGTTTCAGGACACACCGTACACTTCTCCAGAGTGGCTTTTGGCAATTTACATCCCGCCCATCAGCGTAGCAAGGCTGCCATTTCTCCATGGCCTGTACTGCATTTCTGGTTTTGACACTTTTTGCAGCATGGCCCTTTTGACCGATGGGAAGCGAGACTTCTTTGTAGCGCTGATTTGCCTTTCCAGGTTGCTTGGTTGGCCAAAAAGGGCGTATGCGTTTTTTCCTGAATATATTCAGGAAAAAACGCATACGCCCTTTTTGGCCAAGGGCATCATTGTCGACGTTTTGCCGCTTTTCATGTGCTTTAAAGGCCATTCGAATCTACCTCCTGAAATCTCTTTCCTGCAATTCTGCCTTGCTTTCAAATCCTCTTCGTTGCCTTCCCTCAATATATCTGTGGATGAGAGTTATCATTTATAACTCTGCGGGTTTGTGAATTGCAGTGTCCCTGAGCTCCATTTTTCAACTCGCTTTTTTGGGAGCTGGCCGCAAAAGCGCGGGATTGCCTCAGGCCCTATTCTGGTTCCTGGAGGCAGGCAGAGCCTGTGGTTAATTCTTCTTCCTGATGGGAAAATAGAGTGACCTGTGCCTGTCCCAACACCTAGATCTAGTCTCTCATTGGTTGCCCCTTTTCCCGTTCATCCTCAGGACAAATTGCAACCTGTAGGGAACAGGAGCTTAAAGGTGCTGATTCTCCAAGTAGGGAGATTGCTAGTAAAGTAGCTGGAAAGGCGAACCCGAGCACAAGGAGATGAGAAATTGGGTGCGTTTTAGAAACCTTTCAAAATCACACGGTGCACCATCTTCTGGGTTTCTCATGCATGTTTTCGATGTAGGAAGATGCCCTTGAACCTGGAGATTTGGGACCCATGGGATGGGTACCACACAGTATTACTTTAAAGGGTCTGCGTTTGCTCACCCAACCTCACCCAACCTCTAAGCCCCAAGAGTGTCCACCCTTATGTCTCATCCAGCTGTGGGTCTAGATATGGTCAATCCAGGTTGCATCACAGCCTCTGAACGAATTTTGTAAGAATTTCTCTCTCTTTCACTGTCTTTGTTTTACGGGTTTTTAAAAGTAATTTATTTTTATAATGGGGTTTAGCTGCTTTTCACGGCTGTGTTTATGCAGCTTTACACCCACTTGACACACTTCCAGAGAGATATCAATACATAGGTTTTACGATTCTTACTAGTCACATATATTCTTGTGCGGTGAATAGGGGTTGTTGAGTCCAGTTCACTGAGCAAGGAGTAGGTCTTGTCTATTACATATTGGGTGTATGGAACGGTATCTGAGCGAATTTGAAACCCTTGTTTTATGCATCACCCCAACTCACCTTTCCCGTTAAGCAGCCATAGTGTGTTTTCTAAACGTGTGACTCTGTTCTGTTTTGTAATTCAGTTCAAGTGTAGCGGTTTTTACATTCCCTCTATAAGTGATAGCTTATGATAAGTGTCTTTTTCTGTGTGACTTATTTCACTTAGAATCGTCATACCTAAATCCACTCATCTTGCTTCTACTAGCTTTATGACATTGATTTCATGTCTGAGGGATATTCCTTTGTACATAAGGACCACAACTTCTTTATCCATTTATCTCTTTCCTGGGATATTTAAGGTGTCATGAAGTGGAGGTTCTTGTCAACATAGCAGCCCTAAACATTGGGGTGCCTGTGTCTTGCTGATTTTTAGTTTTCCCAATTTATACGCCCATGAGTGGATGTGCCCTATGCTCCCTAAGCTGTGTTTTTTCGATGTTTCAGGACACACCGTACACTTCTCCAGAGTGGCTTTTGGCAATTTACATCCCGCCCATTAGCGTAGCAAGGCTGCCATTTCTCCATGGCCTGTACTGCATTTCTGGTTTTGTCACTTTTTGCAGCATGGCCCTTTTGACCGATGGGAAGCGAGACTTCTTTGTAGCGCTGATTTGCCTTTCCAGGTTGCTTGGTTGGCCAAAAAGGGCGTATGCGTTTTTTCCTGAATATATTCAGGAAAAAACGCTTACGCCCTTTTTGGCCAAGGGCATCACTGTCGACGTTTTGCCAATTTTCATGTGCTTTAAAGGCGATTCGAATCTACCTCCTGAAACCTGTTTCCTGCAATTCTGCCTTGCTTTCAAATCCTCTTCGTTGCCTTCCCTCAATATATCTGTGGATGAGAGTTATCATTTATAACTCTGCAGGTTTGTGAATTGCAGTGCCCCTGAGCTCCATTTTACAACTGTCTTTTTTGGGAGCTGGCCGCAAAAGCACGGGATTGCCTCAGGCCCTATTCTGGTTCCCGGCGGCAGGCTGAGCCTGTGTTTAATTCTTCTTCCTGATGGGAAATTAGAGTGACCTGTGCCTGTCCCAACACCTAGATCTAGTCTCTCATTGGTTGCCCCTCTTCCCGTTCATCCTCAGGACAAATTGCAACCTGTAGGGAACAGGAGCTTAAAGGTGCTGATTCTCCAAGTAGGGAGATTGCTAGTAAAGTAGCTGGAAAGGCGAACCCGAGCACAAGGAGATGAGAAATTGGGTGCGTTTTAGAAACCTTTCAAAATCACACGGTGTACCATCTTCTGGGTTTCTCATGCATGTTTTCGATGTAGGAAGATGCCCTTGAACCTGGAGATTTGGGACCCATGGGATGGGTACCACACAGTATTACTTTAAAGGATCTGCGTTTGCTCACCCAACCTCACCCAACCTCTAAGCCCCAAGAGTGTCCACCCTTATGTCTCATCCAGCTGTGGGTCTAGATATGGTCAATCCAGGTTGCATCACAGCCTCTGAACGAATTTTGTAAGAATTTCTCTCTCTTTCACTGTCTTTGTTTTACGGGTTTTTAAAAGTAATTTATTTTTATAATGGGGTTTAGCTGCTTTTCACGGCTGTGTTTATGCGGCTTTACACCCACTTGACTCACTTCCAGACAGATATCAATATATAGGTTTTAAGATTCTTACTAGTCACATATATTCTTGTGCGGTGAATAGGGGGTGTTGAGTCCAGTTCACTGAGCAAGGAGTAGGTATTGTCTATTACATATTGGGTGTATGGAACGGTATCTGAGCGAATTTGAAACCCTTGTTTTATGCATCACCCCACCTCACCTTTCCCGTTAAGCAGCCATAGTGTGTTTTCTAAACGTGTGACTCTGTTCTGTTTTGTAATTCAGTTCAAGTGTAGCGGTTTTTACATTCCCTCTATAAGTGATATCTTATGATAAGTGTCTTTTTCTGTGTGACTTATTTCACTTAGAATCGTCATACCTAAATCCACTCATCTTGCTTCTACTAGCCTTATGACATTGATTTCATGTCTGAGTGATATTCCTTTGTACATAAGGACCACAACTTCTTTATCCATTTTTCTCTTTCCTGGGATATTTAAGGTGTCATGAAGTGGAGGTTCTTGTCAACATAGCAGCCCTAAACATTGGGGTGCCTGTGTCTTGCTGATTTTTAGTTTTCCCAATTTATACGCCCATGAGTGGACGTGCCCTATGCTCCCTAAGCTGTGTTTTATCGATGTTTCAGGACACACCGTACACTTCTCTAGAGTGGCTGTTGGCAATTTACATCCCGCCCATCAGCGTAGCAAGGCTGCCATTTCTCCATGGCCTGTCCTGCATTTCTGGTTTTGACACTTTTTGCAGCATGGCCCTTTTGACCGATGGGAAGCGAGACCTCTTTGTAGCGCTGATTTGCCTTTCCAGGTTGCTTGGTTGGCCAAAAAGGGCGTATGCGTTTTTTCCTGAATATATTCAGGAAAAAACGCATACGCCCTTTTTGGCCAAGGGCATCATTGTCGACGTTTTGCCGCTTTTCATGTGCTTTAAAGGCGATTCGAATCTACCTCCTGAAATCTGCTTCCTGCAATTCTGCCTTGCTTTCAAATCCTCTTCGTTGCCTTCCCTCAATATATCTGTGGATGAGAGTTATCATTTATAACTCTGCGGGTTTGTGAATTGCAGTGTCCCTGAGCTCCATTTTTCAACTCGCTTTTTTGGGAGCTGGCCACAAAAGCGCGAGATTGCCTCAGGCCTTATTCTGGTTCCTGGCGGCAGGCTGAGCCTGTGGTTAATTCTTCTTCCTGATGGGAAAATAGAGTGACCTGTGCCTCTACCAACACCTAGATCTAGTCTCTCATTGGTTGCCCCTCTTCCCGTTCATCCTCAGGACAAATTGCAACCTGTAGGGAACAGGAGCTTAAAGGTGCTGATTCTCCAAGTAGGGAGATTGCTAGTAAAGTAGCTGGAAAGGCGAACCCTAGCACAAGGAGATGAGAAATGGGGTGCGTTTTAGAAACCTTTCAAAATCACACGGTGTACCATCTTCTGGGTTTCTCATGCATGTTTTCGATGTAGGAAGATGCCCTTGAACCTGGAGATTTGGGACCCATGGGATGGGTACCACACAGTATTACTTTAAAGGATCTGCGTTTGCTCACCCAACCTCACCCAACCTCTCAGCCCCAAGAGTGTCCACCCTTATGTCTCATCCAGGTGTGGGTCTAGATATGGTCAATCCAGGTTGCATCACAGCCCCTGAACGAATTTTGTAAGAATTTCTCTCTCTTTCACTGTCTTTGTTTTACGGGTTTTTAAAAGTAATTTATTTTTATAATGGGGTTTAGCTGCTTTTCACGGCTGTGTTTATGCGGCTTTACACCCACTTGACTCACTTCCAGAGAGATATCAATACATAGGTTTTACGATTCTTACTAGTCACATATATTCTTGTGCGGTGAATAGGGGGTGTTGAGTCCAGTTCACTGAGCAAGGAGTAGGTCTTGTCTGTTACATATTGGGTGTATGGAACAGTATCTGAGCGAATTTGAAACCCTTGTTTTATGCATCACCCCACCTCACCTTTCCCGTTAAGCAGCCATAGTGTGTTTTCTAAACGTGTGACTCTGTTCTGTTTTGTAATTCAGTTCAAGTGTAGCGGTTTTTACATTCCCTCTATAAGTGATATCTTATGATAAGTGTCTTTTTCTGTGTGACTTATTTCACTTAGAATCGTCATACCTAAATCCACTCATCTTGCTTCTACTAGCCTTATGACATTGATTTCATGTCTGAGTGATATTCCATTGTACATAAGGACCACAACTTCTTTATCCATTTTTCTCTTTCCTGGGATATTTAAGGTGTCATGAAGTGGAGGTTCTTGTCAACATAGCAGCCCTAAACATTGGGGTGCCTGTGTCTTGCTGATTTTTAGTTTTCCCAATTTATACGCCCATGAGTGGACGTGCCCTATGCTCCCTAAGCTGTGTTTTTTCGATGTTTCAGGACACACCGTACACTTCTCCAGAGTGGCTTTTGGCAATTTACATCCCGCCCATCAGCGTAGCAAGGCTGCCATTTCTCCATGGCCTGTACTGCATTTCTGGCTTTGACACTTTTTGCAGCATGGCCCTTTTGACCGATGGGAAGCGAGACTTCTTTGTAGCGCTGATTTGCCTTTCCAGGTTGCTTGGTTGGCCAAAAAGGGCGTATGCGTTTTTTCCTGAATATATTCAGGAAAAAACGCATACGCCCTTTTTGGCCAAGGGCATCATTGTCGACGTTTTGCCGCTTTTCATGTGCTTTAAAGGCCATTCGAATCTACCTCCTGAAATCTCTTTCCTGCAATTCTGCCTTGCTTTCAAATCCTCTTCGTTGCCTTCCCTCAATATATCTGTGGATGAGAGTTATCATTTATAACTCTGCGGGTTTGTGAATTGCAGTGTCCCTGAGCTCCATTTTTCAACTCGCTTTTTTGGGAGCTGGCCGCAAAAGCGCGGGATTGCCTCAGGCCCTATTCTGGTTCCTGGAGGCAGGCAGAGCCTGTGGTTAATTCTTCTTCCTGATGGGAAAATAGAGTGACCTGTGCCTGTCCCAACACCTAGATCTAGTCTCTCATTGGTTGCCCCTCTTCCCGTTCATCCTCAGGACAAATTGCAACCTGTAGGGAACAGGAGCTTAAAGGTGCTGATTCTCCAAGTAGGGAGATTGCTAGTAAAGTAGCTGGAAAGGCGAACCCGAGCACAAGGAGATGAGAAATTGGGTGCGTTTTAGAAACCTTTCAAAATCACACGGTGCACCATCTTCTGGGTTTCTCATGCATGTTTTCGATGTAGGAAGATGCCCTTGAACCTGGAGATTTGGGACCCATGGGATGGGTACCACACAGTATTACTTTAAAGGGTCTGCGTTTGCTCACCCAACCTCACCCAACCTCTAAGCCCCAAGAGTGTCCACCCTTATGTCTCATCCAGCTGTGGGTCTAGATATGGTCAATCCAGGTTGCATCACAGCCTCTGAACGAATTTTGTAAGAATTTCTCTCTCTTTCACTGTCTTTGTTTTACGGGTTTTTAAAAGTAATTTATTTTTATAATGGGGTTTAGCTGCTTTTCACGGCTGTGTTTATGCAGCTTTACACCCACTTGACACACTTCCAGAGAGATATCAATACATAGGTTTTACGATTCTTACTAGTCACATATATTCTTGTGCGGTGAATAGGGGTTGTTGAGTCCAGTTCACTGAGCAAGGAGTAGGTCTTGTCTATTACATATTGGGTGTATGGAACAGTATCTGAGCGAATTTGAAACCCTTGTTTTATGCATCACCCCACCTCACCTTTCCCGTTAAGCAGCCATAGTGTGTTTTCTAAACGTGTGACTCTGTTCTGTTTTGTAATTCAGTTCAAGTGTAGCGGTTTTTACATTCCCTCTATAAGTGATATCTTATGATAAGTGTCTTTTTCTGTGTGACTTATTTCACTTAGAATCGTCATACCTAAATCCACTCATCTTGCTTCTACTAGCCTTATGACATTGATTTCATGTCTGAGTGATATTCCTTTGTACATAAGGACCACAACTTCTTTATCCATTTTTCTCTTTCCTGGGATATTTAAGGTGTCATGAAGTGGAGGTTCTTGTCAACATAGCAGCCCTAAACATTGGGGTGCCTGTGTCTTGCTGATTTTTAGTTTTCCCAATTTATACGCCCATGAGTGGACGTGCCCTATGCTCCCTAAGCTGTGTTTTTTCGATGTTTCAGGACACACCGTACACTTCTCTAGAGTGGCTGTTGGCAATTTACATCCCGCCCATCAGCGTAGCAAGGCTGCCATTTCTCCATGGCCTGTCCTGCATTTCTGGTTTTGACACTTTTTGCAGCATGGCCCTTTTGACCGATGGGAAGCGAGACCTCTTTGTAGCGCTGATTTGCCTTTCCAGGTTGCTTGGTTGGCCAAAAAGGGCGTATGCGTTTTTTCCTGAATATATTCAGGAAAAAACGCATACGCCCTTTTTAGCCAAGGGCATCACTGTCGACGGTTTCCCACTTTTCATGTGCTTTAAAGGCCATTCGAATCTACCTCCTGAAACCTGTTTCCTGCAATTCTGCCTTGCTTTCAAATCCTCTTCGTTGCCTTCCCTCAATATATCTGTGGATGAGAGTTATCATTTATAACTCTGCAGGTTTGTGAATTGCAGTGCCCCTGAGCTCCATTTTTCAACTCGCTTTTTTGGGAGCTGGCCGCAAAAGCACGGGATTGCCTCAGGCCCTATTCTGGTTCCCGGCGGCAGGCTGAGCCTGTGTTTAATTCTTCTTCCTGATGGGAAATTAGAGTGACCTGTGCCTGTCCCAACACCTAGATCTAGTCTCTCATTTGTTGCCCCTCTTCCCGTTCATCCTCAGGACAAATTGCAACCTGTAGGGAACAGGAGCTTAAAGGTGCTGATTCTCCAAGTAGGGAGATTGCTAGTAAAGTAGCTGGAAAGGCGAACCCGAGCACAAGGAGATGAGAAATTGGGTGCGTTTTAGAAACCTTTCAAAATCACACGGTGTACCATCTTCTGGGTTTCTCATGCATGTTTTCGATGTAGGAAGATGCCCTTGAACCTGGAGATTTGGGACCCATGGGATGGGTACCACACAGTATTACTTTAAAGGATCTGCGTTTGCTCACCCAACCTCACCCAACCTCTAAGCCCCAAGAGTGTCCACCCTTATGTCTCATCCAGCTGTGGGTCTAGATATGGTCAATCCAGGTTGCATCACAGCCTCTGAACGAATTTTGTAAGAATTTCTCTCTCTTTCACTGTCTTTGTTTTACGGGTTTTTAAAAGTAATTTATTTTTATAATGGGGTTTAGCTGCTTTTCACGGCTGTGTTTATGCGGCTTTACACCCACTTGACTCACTTCCAGACAGATATCAATATATAGGTTTTAAGATTCTTACTAGTCACATATATTCTTGTGCGGTGAATAGGGGGTGTTGAGTCCAGTTCACTGAGCAAGGAGTAGGTCTTGTCTATTACATATTGGGTGTATGGAACGGTATCTGAGCGAATTTGAACCCCTTGTTTTATGCATCACCCCACCTCACCTTTCCCGTTAAGCAGCCATAGTGTGTTTTCTAAACGTGTGACTCTGTTCTGTTTTGTAATTCAGTTCAAGTGTAGCGGTTTTTACATTCCCTCTATAAGTGATATCTTATGATAAGTGTCTTTTTCTGTGTGACTTATTTCACTTAGAATCGTCATACCTAAATCCACTCATCTTGCTTCTACTAGCCTTATGACATTGATTTCATGTCTGAGTGATATTCCTTTGTACATAAGGACCACAACTTCTTTATCCATTTTTCTCTTTCCTGGGATATTTAAGGTGTCATGAAGTGGAGGTTCTTGTCAACATAGCAGCCCTAAACATTGGGGTGCCTGTGTCTTGCTGATTTTTAGTTTTCCCAGTTTATACGCCCATGAGTGGACGTGCCCTATGCTCCCTAAGCTGTGTTTTTTCGATGTTTCAGGACACACCGTACACTTCTCTAGAGTGGCTGTTGGCAATTTACATCCCGCCCATCAGCGTAGCAAGGCTGCCATTTCTCCATGGCCTGTCCTGCATTTCTGGTTTTGACACTTTTTGCAGCATGGCCCTTTTGACCGATGGGAAGCGAGACCTCTTTGTAGCGCTGATTTGCCTTTCCAGGTTGCTTGGTTGGCCAAAAAGGGCGTATGCGTTTTTTCCTGAATATATTCAGGAAAAAACGCATACGCCCTTTTTGGCCAAGGGCATCATTGTCGACGTTTTGCCGCTTTTCATGTGCTTTAAAGGCGATTCGAATCTACCTCCTGAAATCTGCTTCCTGCAATTCTGCCTTGCTTTCAAATCCTCTTCGTTGCCTTCCCTCAATATATCTGTGGATGAGAGTTATCATTTATAACTCTGCGGGTTTGTGAATTGCAGTGTCCCTGAGCTCCATTTTTCAACTCGCTTTTTTGGGAGCTGGCCACAAAAGCCCGAGATTGCCTCAGGCCTTATTCTGGTTCCTGGCGGCAGGCTGAGCCTGTGGTTAATTCTTCTTCCTGATGGGAAAATAGAGTGACCTGTGCCTCTACCAACACCTAGATCTAGTCTCTCATTGGTTGCCCCTCTTCCCGTTCATCCTCAGGACAAATTGCAACCTGTAGGGAACAGAAGCTTAAAGGTGCTGATTCTCCAAGTAGGGAGATTGCTAGTAAAGTAGCTGGAAAGGCGAACCCTAGCACAAGGAGATGAGAAATGGGGTGCGTTTTAGAAACCTTTCAAAATCACACGGTGTACCATCTTCTGGGTTTCTCATGCATGTTTTCGATGTAGGAAGATGCCCTTGAACCTGGAGATTTGGGACCCATGGGATGGGTACCACGCAGTATTACTTTAAAGGGTCTGAGTTTGCTCTCCCAACCTCACCCAACCTCTCAGCCCCAAGAGTGTCCACCCTTATGTCTCATCCAGGTGTGGGTCTAGATATGGTCAATCCAGGTTGCATCACAGCCCCTGAACGAATTTTGTAAGAATTTCTCTCTCTTTCACTGTCTTTGTTTTACGGGTTTTTAAAAGTAATTTATTTTTATAATGGGGTTTAGCTGCTTTTCACGGCTGTGTTTATGCGGCTTTACACCCACTTGACTCACTTCCAGAGAGATATCAATACATAGGTTTTACGATTCTTACTAGTCACATATATTCTTGTGCGGTGAATAGGGGGTGTTGAGTCCAGTTCACTGAGCAAGGAGTAGGTCTTGTCTGTTACATATTGGGTGTATGGAACAGTATCTGAGCGAATTTGAAACCCTTGTTTTATGCATCACCCCACCTCACCTTTCCCGTTAAGCAGCCATAGTGTGTTTTCTAAACGTGTGACTCTGTTCTGTTTTGTAATTCAGTTCAAGTGTAGCGGTTTTTACATTCCCTCTATAAGTGATATCTTATGATAAGTGTCTTTTTCTGTGTGACTTATTTCACTTAGAATCGTCATACCTAAATCCACTCATCTTGCTTCTACTAGCCTTATGACATTGATTTCATGTCTGAGTGATATTCCATTGTACATAAGGACCACAACTTCTTTATCCATTTTTCTCTTTCCTGGGATATTTAAGGTGTCATGAAGTGGAGGTTCTTGTCAACATAGCAGCCCTAAACATTGGGGTGCCTGTGTCTTGCTGATTTTTAGTTTTCCCAATTTATACGCCCATGAGTGGACGTGCCCTATGCTCCCTAAGCTGTGTTTTTTCGATGTTTCAGGACACACCGTACACTTCTCCAGAGTGGCTTTTGGCAATTTACATCCCGCCCATCAGCGTAGCAAGGCTGCCATTTCTCCATGGCCTGTACTGCATTTCTGGCTTTGACACTTTTTGCAGCATGGCCCTTTTGACCGATGGGAAGCGAGACTTCTTTGTAGCGCTGATTTGCCTTTCCAGGTTGCTTGGTTGGCCAAAAAGGGCGTATGCGTTTTTTCCTGAATATATTCAGGAAAAAACGCATACGCCCTTTTTGGCCAAGGGCATCATTGTCGACGTTTTGCCGCTTTTCATGTGCTTTAAAGGCCATTCGAATCTACCTCCTGAAATCTCTTTCCTGCAATTCTGCCTTGCTTTCAAATCCTCTTCGTTGCCTTCCCTCAATATATCTGTGGATGAGAGTTATCATTTATAACTCTGCGGGTTTGTGAATTGCAGTGTCCCTGAGCTCCATTTTTCAACTCGCTTTTTTGGGAGCTGGCCGCAAAAGCGCGGGATTGCCTCAGGCCCTATTCTGGTTCCTGGAGGCAGGCAGAGCCTGTGGTTAATTCTTCTTCCTGATGGGAAAATAGAGTGACCTGTGCCTGTCCCAACACCTAGATCTAGTCTCTCATTGGTTGCCCCTCTTCCCGTTCATCCTCAGGACAAATTGCAACCTGTAGGGAACAGGAGCTTAAAGGTGCTGATTCTCCAAGTAGGGAGATTGCTAGTAAAGTAGCTGGAAAGGCGAACCCGAGCACAAGGAGATGAGAAATTGGGTGCGTTTTAGAAACCTTTCAAAATCACACGGTGCACCATCTTCTGGGTTTCTCATGCATGTTTTCGATGTAGGAAGATGCCCTTGAACCTGGAGATTTGGGACCCATGGGATGGGTACCACACAGTATTACTTTAAAGGGTCTGCGTTTGCTCACCCAACCTCACCCAACCTCTAAGCCCCAAGAGTGTCCACCCTTATGTCTCATCCAGCTGTGGGTCTAGATATGGTCAATCCAGGTTGCATCACAGCCTCTGAACGAATTTTGTAAGAATTTCTCTCTCTTTCACTGTCTTTGTTTTACGGGTTTTTAAAAGTAATTTATTTTTATAATGGGGTTTAGCTGCTTTTCACGGCTGTGTTTATGCAGCTTTACACCCACTTGACACACTTCCAGAGAGATATCAATACATAGGTTTTACGATTCTTACTAGTCACATATATTCTTGTGCGGTGAATAGGGGTTGTTGAGTCCAGTTCACTGAGCAAGGAGTAGGTCTTGTCTATTACATATTGGGTGTATGGAACAGTATCTGAGCGAATTTGAAACCCTTGTTTTATGCATCACCCCACCTCACCTTTCCCGTTAAGCAGCCATAGTGTGTTTTCTAAACGTGTGACTCTGTTCTGTTTTGTAATTCAGTTCAAGTGTAGCGGTTTTTACATTCCCTCTATAAGTGATATCTTATGATAAGTGTCTTTTTCTGTGTGACTTATTTCACTTAGAATCGTCATACCTAAATCCACTCATCTTGCTTCTACTAGCCTTATGACATTGATTTCATGTCTGAGTGATATTCCTTTGTACATAAGGACCACAACTTCTTTATCCATTTTTCTCTTTCCTGGGATATTTAAGGTGTCATGAAGTGGAGGTTCTTGTCAACATAGCAGCCCTAAACATTGGGGTGCCTGTGTCTTGCTGATTTTTAGTTTTCCCAATTTATACGCCCATGAGTGGACGTGCCCTATGCTCCCTAAGCTGTGTTTTTTCGATGTTTCAGGACACACCGTACACTTCTCTAGAGTGGCTGTTGGCAATTTACATCCCGCCCATCAGCGTAGCAAGGCTGCCATTTCTCCATGGCCTGTCCTGCATTTCTGGTTTTGACACTTTTTGCAGCATGGCCCTTTTGACCGATGGGAAGCGAGACCTCTTTGTAGCGCTGATTTGCCTTTCCAGGTTGCTTGGTTGGCCAAAAAGGGCGTATGCGTTTTTTCCTGAATATATTCAGGAAAAAACGCATACGCCCTTTTTAGCCAAGGGCATCACTGTCGACGGTTTCCCACTTTTCATGTGCTTTAAAGGCCATTCGAATCTACCTCCTGAAACCTGTTTCCTGCAATTCTGCCTTGCTTTCAAATCCTCTTCGTTGCCTTCCCTCAATATATCTGTGGATGAGAGTTATCATTTATAACTCTGCAGGTTTGTGAATTGCAGTGCCCCTGAGCTCCATTTTTCAACTCGCTTTTTTGGGAGCTGGCCGCAAAAGCACGGGATTGCCTCAGGCCCTATTCTGGTTCCCGGCGGCAGGCTGAGCCTGTGTTTAATTCTTCTTCCTGATGGGAAATTAGAGTGACCTGTGCCTGTCCCAACACCTAGATCTAGTCTCTCATTTGTTGCCCCTCTTCCCGTTCATCCTCAGGACAAATTGCAACCTGTAGGGAACAGGAGCTTAAAGGTGCTGATTCTCCAAGTAGGGAGATTGCTAGTAAAGTAGCTGGAAAGGCGAACCCGAGCACAAGGAGATGAGAAATTGGGTGCGTTTTAGAAACCTTTCAAAATCACACGGTGTACCATCTTCTGGGTTTCTCATGCATGTTTTCGATGTAGGAAGATGCCCTTGAACCTGGAGATTTGGGACCCATGGGATGGGTACCACACAGTATTACTTTAAAGGATCTGCGTTTGCTCACCCAACCTCACCCAACCTCTAAGCCCCAAGAGTGTCCACCCTTATGTCTCATCCAGCTGTGGGTCTAGATATGGTCAATCCAGGTTGCATCACAGCCTCTGAACGAATTTTGTAAGAATTTCTCTCTCTTTCACTGTCTTTGTTTTACGGGTTTTTAAAAGTAATTTATTTTTATAATGGGGTTTAGCTGCTTTTCACGGCTGTGTTTATGCGGCTTTACACCCACTTGACTCACTTCCAGACAGATATCAATATATAGGTTTTAAGATTCTTACTAGTCACATATATTCTTGTGCGGTGAATAGGGGGTGTTGAGTCCAGTTCACTGAGCAAGGAGTAGGTCTTGTCTATTACATATTGGGTGTATGGAACGGTATCTGAGCGAATTTGAACCCCTTGTTTTATGCATCACCCCACCTCACCTTTCCCGTTAAGCAGCCATAGTGTGTTTTCTAAACGTGTGACTCTGTTCTGTTTTGTAATTCAGTTCAAGTGTAGCGGTTTTTACATTCCCTCTATAAGTGATATCTTATGATAAGTGTCTTTTTCTGTGTGACTTATTTCACTTAGAATCGTCATACCTAAATCCACTCATCTTGCTTCTACTAGCCTTATGACATTGATTTCATGTCTGAGTGATATTCCTTTGTACATAAGGACCACAACTTCTTTATCCATTTTTCTCTTTCCTGGGATATTTAAGGTGTCATGAAGTGGAGGTTCTTGTCAACATAGCAGCCCTAAACATTGGGGTGCCTGTGTCTTGCTGATTTTTAGTTTTCCCAGTTTATACGCCCATGAGTGGACGTGCCCTATGCTCCCTAAGCTGTGTTTTTTCGATGTTTCAGGACACACCGTACACTTCTCTAGAGTGGCTGTTGGCAATTTACATCCCGCCCATCAGCGTAGCAAGGCTGCCATTTCTCCATGGCCTGTCCTGCATTTCTGGTTTTGACACTTTTTGCAGCATGGCCCTTTTGACCGATGGGAAGCGAGACCTCTTTGTAGCGCTGATTTGCCTTTCCAGGTTGCTTGGTTGGCCAAAAAGGGCGTATGCGTTTTTTCCTGAATATATTCAGGAAAAAACGCATACGCCCTTTTTGGCCAAGGGCATCATTGTCGACGTTTTGCCGCTTTTCATGTGCTTTAAAGGCGATTCGAATCTACCTCCTGAAATCTGCTTCCTGCAATTCTGCCTTGCTTTCAAATCCTCTTCGTTGCCTTCCCTCAATATATCTGTGGATGAGAGTTATCATTTATAACTCTGCGGGTTTGTGAATTGCAGTGTCCCTGAGCTCCATTTTTCAACTCGCTTTTTTGGGAGCTGGCCACAAAAGCCCGAGATTGCCTCAGGCCTTATTCTGGTTCCTGGCGGCAGGCTGAGCCTGTGGTTAATTCTTCTTCCTGATGGGAAAATAGAGTGACCTGTGCCTCTACCAACACCTAGATCTAGTCTCTCATTGGTTGCCCCTCTTCCCGTTCATCCTCAGGACAAATTGCAACCTGTAGGGAACAGAAGCTTAAAGGTGCTGATTCTCCAAGTAGGGAGATTGCTAGTAAAGTAGCTGGAAAGGCGAACCCTAGCACAAGGAGATGAGAAATGGGGTGCGTTTTAGAAACCTTTCAAAATCACACGGTGTACCATCTTCTGGGTTTCTCATGCATGTTTTCGATGTAGGAAGATGCCCTTGAACCTGGAGATTTGGGACCCATGGGATGGGTACCACGCAGTATTACTTTAAAGGGTCTGAGTTTGCTCTCCCAACCTCACCCAACCTCTCAGCCCCAAGAGTGTCCACCCTTATGTCTCATCCAGGTGTGGGTCTAGATATGGTCAATCCAGGTTGCATCACAGCCTCTGAACGAATTTTGTAAGAATTTCTCTCTCTTTCACTGTCTTTGTTTTACGGGTTTTTAAAAGTAATTTATTTTTATAATGGGGTTTAGCTGCTTTTCACGGCTGTGTTTATGCGGCTTTACACCCACTTGACTCACTTCCAGACAGATATCAATATATAGGTTTTAAGATTCTTACTAGTCACATATATTCTTGTGCGGTGAATAGGGGGTGTTGAGTCCACTTCACTGAGCAAGGAGTAGGTCTTGTCTATTACATATTGGGTGTATGGAACGGTATCTGAGCGAATTTGAAACCCTTGTTTTATGCATCACCCCACCTCACCTTTCCCGTTAAGCAGCCATAGTGTGTTTTCTAAACGTGTGACTCTGTTCTGTTTTGTAATTCAGTTCAAGTGTAGCGGTTTTTACATTCCCTCTATAAGTGATATCTTATGATAAGTGTCTTTTTCTGTGTGACTTATTTCACTTAGAATCGTCATACCTAAATCCACTCATCTTGCTTCTACTAGCCTTATGACATTGATTTCATGTCTGAGTGATATTCCTTTGTACATAAGGACCACAACTTCTTTATCCATTTTTCTCTTTCCTGGGATATTTAAGGTGTCATGAAGTGGAGGTTCTTGTCAACATAGCAGCCCTAAACATTGGGGTGCCTGTGTCTTGCTGATTTTTAGTTTTCCCAATTTATACGCCCATGAGTGGACGTGCCCTATGCTCCCTAAGCTGTGTTTTTTCGATGTTTCAGGACACACCGTACACTTCTCTAGAGTGGCTGTTGGCAATTTACATCCCGCCCATCAGCGTAGCAAGGCTGCCATTTCTCCATGGCCTGTCCTGCATTTCTGGTTTTGACACTTTTTGCAGCATGGCCCTTTTGACCGATGGGAAGCGAGACCTCTTTGTAGCGCTGATTTGACTTTCCAGGTTGCTTGGTTGGCCAAAAAGGGCGTATGCGTTTTTTCCTGAATATATTCAGGAAAAAACGCATACGCCCTTTTTGGCCAAGGGCATCATTGTCGACGTTTTGCCGCTTTTCATGTGCTTTAAAGGCGATTCGAATCTACCTCCTGAAATCTGCTTCCTGCAATTCTGCCTTGCTTTCAAATCCTCTTCGTTGCCTTCCCTCAATATATCTGTGGATGAGAGTTATCATTTATAACTCTGCGGGTTTGTGAATTGCAGTGTCCCTGAGCTCCATTTTTCAACTCGCTTTTTTGGGAGCTGGCCACAAAAGCGCGAGATTGCCTCAGGCCTTATTCTGGTTCCTGGCGGCAGGCTGAGCCTGTGGTTAATTCTTCTTCCTGATGGGAAAATAGAGTGACCTGTGCCTCTACCAACACCTAGATCTAGTCTCTCATTGGTTGCCCCTCTTCCCGTTCATCCTCAGGACAAATTGCAACCTGTAGGGAACAGAAGCTTAAAGGTGCTGATTCTCCAAGTAGGGAGATTGCTAGTAAAGTAGCTGGAAAGGCGAACCCTAGCACAAGGAGATGAGAAATGGGGTGCGTTTTAGAAACCTTTCAAAATCACACGGTGTACCATCTTCTGGGTTTCTCATGCATGTTTTCGATGTAGGAAGATGCCCTTGAACCTGGAGATTTGGGACCCATGGGATGGGTACCACGCAGTATTACTTTAAAGGGTCTGAGTTTGCTCTCCCAACCTCACCCAACCTCTCAGCCCCAAGAGTGTCCACCCTTATGTCTCATCCAGGTGTGGGTCTAGATATGGTCAATCCAGGTTGCATCACAGCCCCTGAACGAATTTTGTAAGAATTTCTCTCTCTTTCACTGTCTTTGTTTTACGGGTTTTTAAAAGTAAT
This sequence comes from Eschrichtius robustus, assembly GCF_028021215.1. Taxonomy (NCBI): domain Eukaryota; kingdom Metazoa; phylum Chordata; class Mammalia; order Artiodactyla; family Eschrichtiidae; genus Eschrichtius; species Eschrichtius robustus. The sequence continues at coordinate 4,954,828 of NW_027175257.1, forward strand.
TTATTTTTATAATGGGGTTTAGCTGCTTTTCACGGCTGTGTTTATGCGGCTTTACACCCACTTGACTCACTTCCAGAGAGATATCAATACATAGGTTTTACGATTCTTACTAGTCACATATATTCTTGTGCGGTGAATAGGGGGTGTTGAGTCCAGTTCACTGAGCAAGGAGTAGGTCTTGTCTATTACATATTGGGTGTATGGAACAGTATCTGAGCGAATTTGAAACCCTTGTTTTATGCATCACCCCACCTCACCTTTCCCGTTAAGCAGCCATAGTGTGTTTTCTAAACGTGTGACTCTGTTCTGTTTTGTAATTCAGTTCAAGTGTAGCGGTTTTTACATTCCCTCTATAAGTGATATCTTATGATAAGTGTCTTTTTCTGTGTGACTTATTTCACTTAGAATCGTCATACCTAAATCCACTCATCTTGCTTCTACTAGCCTTATGACATTGATTTCATGTCTGAGTGATATTCCATTGTACATAAGGACCACAACTTCTTTATCCATTTTTCTTTTTCCTGGGATATTTAAGGTGTCATGAAGTGGAGGTTCTTGTCAACATAGCAGCCCTAAACATTGGGGTGCCTGTGTCTTGCTGATTTTTAGTTTTCCCAATTTATACGCCCATGAGTGGACGTGCCCTATGCTCCCTAAGCTGTGTTTTTTCGATGTTTCAGGACACACCGTACACTTCTCCAGAGTGGCTTTTGGCAATTTACATCCCGCCCATCAGCGTAGCAAGGCTGCCATTTCTCCATGGCCTGTACTGCATTTCTGGTTTTGACACTTTTTGCAGCATGGCCCTTTTGACCGATGGGAAGCGAGACTTCTTTGTAGCGCTGATTTGCCTTTCCAGGTTGCTTGGTTGGCCAAAAAGGGCGTATGCGTTTTTTCCTGAATATATTCAGGAAAAAACGCATACGCCCTTTTTGGCCAAGGGCATCATTGTCGACGTTTTGCCGCTTTTCATGTGCTTTAAAGGCCATTCGAATCTACCTCCTGAAATCTCTTTCCTGCAATTCTGCCTTGCTTTCAAATCCTCTTCGTTGCCTTCCCTCAATATATCTGTGGATGAGAGTTATCATTTATAACTCTGCGGGTTTGTGAATTGCAGTGTCACTGAGCTCCATTTTTCAACTCGCTTTTTTGGGAGCTGGCCGCAAAAGCGCGGGATTGCCTCAGGCCCTATTCTGGTTCCTGGAGGCAGGCAGAGCCTGTGGTTAATTCTTCTTCCTGATGGGAAAATAGAGTGACCTGTGCCTGTCCCAACACCTAGATCTAGTCTCTCATTGGTTGCCCCTCTTCCCGTTCATCCTCAGGACAAATTGCAACCTGTAGGGAACAGGAGCTTAAAGGTGCTGATTCTCCAAGTAGGGAGATTGCTAGTAAAGTAGCTGGAAAGGCGAACCCGAGCACAAGGAGATGAGAAATTGGGTGCGTTTTAGAAACCTTTCAAAATCACACGGTGCACCATCTTCTGGGTTTCTCATGCATGTTTTCGATGTAGGAAGATGCCCTTGAACCTGGAGATTTGGGACCCATGGGATGGGTACCACACAGTATTACTTTAAAGGGTCTGCGTTTGCTCACCCAACCTCACCCAACCTCTAAGCCCCAAGAGTGTCCACCCTTATGTCTCATCCAGCTGTGGGTCTAGATATGGTCAATCCAGGTTGCATCACAGCCTCTGAACGAATTTTGTAAGAATTTCTCTCTCTTTCACTGTCTTTGTTTTACGGGTTTTTAAAAGTAATTTATTTTTATAATGGGGTTTAGCTGCTTTTCACGGCTGTGTTTATGCAGCTTTACACCCACTTGACACACTTCCAGAGAGATATCAATACATAGGTTTTACGATTCTTACTAGTCACATATATTCTTGTGCGGTGAATAGGGGTTGTTGAGTCCAGTTCACTGAGCAAGGAGTAGGTCTTGTCTATTACATATTGGGTGTATGGAACAGTATCTGAGCGAATTTGAAACCCTTGTTTTATGCATCACCCCACCTCACCTTTCCCGTTAAGCAGCCATAGTGTGTTTTCTAAACGTGTGACTCTGTTCTGTTTTGTAATTCAGTTCAAGTGTAGCGGTTTTTACATTCCCTCTATAAGTGATATCTTATGATAAGTGTCTTTTTCTGTGTGACTTATTTCACTTAGAATCGTCATACCTAAATCCACTCATCTTGCTTCTACTAGCCTTATGACATTGATTTCATGTCTGAGTGATATTCCTTTGTACATAAGGACCACAACTTCTTTATCCATTTTTCTCTTTCCTGGGATATTTAAGGTGTCATGAAGTGGAGGTTCTTGTCAACATAGCAGCCCTAAACATTGGGGTGCCTGTGTCTTGCTGATTTTTAGTTTTCCCAATTTATACGCCCATGAGTGGACGTGCCCTATGCTCCCTAAGCTGTGTTTTTTCGATGTTTCAGGACACACCGTACACTTCTCTAGAGTGGCTGTTGGCAATTTACATCCCGCCCATCAGCGTAGCAAGGCTGCCATTTCTCCATGGCCTGTCCTGCATTTCTGGTTTTGACACTTTTTGCAGCATGGCCCTTTTGACCGATGGGAAGCGAGACCTCTTTGTAGCGCTGATTTGCCTTTCCAGGTTGCTTGGTTGGCCAAAAAGGGCGTATGCGTTTTTTCCTGAATATATTCAGGAAAAAACGCATACGCCCTTTTTAGCCAAGGGCATCACTGTCGACGGTTTCCCACTTTTCATGTGCTTTAAAGGCCATTCGAATCTACCTCCTGAAACCTGTTTCCTGCAATTCTGCCTTGCTTTCAAATCCTCTTCGTTGCCTTCCCTCAATATATCTGTGGATGAGAGTTATCATTTATAACTCTGCAGGTTTGTGAATTGCAGTGCCCCTGAGCTCCATTTTTCAACTCGCTTTTTTGGGAGCTGGCCGCAAAAGCACGGGATTGCCTCAGGCCCTATTCTGGTTCCCGGCGGCAGGCTGAGCCTGTGTTTAATTCTTCTTCCTGATGGGAAATTAGAGTGACCTGTGCCTGTCCCAACACCTAGATCTAGTCTCTCATTTGTTGCCCCTCTTCCCGTTCATCCTCAGGACAAATTGCAACCTGTAGGGAACAGGAGCTTAAAGGTGCTGATTCTCCAAGTAGGGAGATTGCTAGTAAAGTAGCTGGAAAGGCGAACCCGAGCACAAGGAGATGAGAAATTGGGTGCGTTTTAGAAACCTTTCAAAATCACACGGTGTACCATCTTCTGGGTTTCTCATGCATGTTTTCGATGTAGGAAGATGCCCTTGAACCTGGAGATTTGGGACCCATGGGATGGGTACCACACAGTATTACTTTAAAGGATCTGCGTTTGCTCACCCAACCTCACCCAACCTCTAAGCCCCAAGAGTGTCCACCCTTATGTCTCATCCAGCTGTGGGTCTAGATATGGTCAATCCAGGTTGCATCACAGCCTCTGAACGAATTTTGTAAGAATTTCTCTCTCTTTCACTGTCTTTGTTTTACGGGTTTTTAAAAGTAATTTATTTTTATAATGGGGTTTAGCTGCTTTTCACGGCTGTGTTTATGCGGCTTTACACCCACTTGACTCACTTCCAGACAGATATCAATATATAGGTTTTAAGATTCTTACTAGTCACATATATTCTTGTGCGGTGAATAGGGGGTGTTGAGTCCAGTTCACTGAGCAAGGAGTAGGTCTTGTCTATTACATATTGGGTGTATGGAACGGTATCTGAGCGAATTTGAACCCCTTGTTTTATGCATCACCCCACCTCACCTTTCCCGTTAAGCAGCCATAGTGTGTTTTCTAAACGTGTGACTCTGTTCTGTTTTGTAATTCAGTTCAAGTGTAGCGGTTTTTACATTCCCTCTATAAGTGATATCTTATGATAAGTGTCTTTTTCTGTGTGACTTATTTCACTTAGAATCGTCATACCTAAATCCACTCATCTTGCTTCTACTAGCCTTATGACATTGATTTCATGTCTGAGTGATATTCCTTTGTACATAAGGACCACAACTTCTTTATCCATTTTTCTCTTTCCTGGGATATTTAAGGTGTCATGAAGTGGAGGTTCTTGTCAACATAGCAGCCCTAAACATTGGGGTGCCTGTGTCTTGCTGATTTTTAGTTTTCCCAATTTATACGCCCATGAGTGGACGTGCCCTATGCTCCCTAAGCTGTGTTTTTTCGATGTTTCAGGACACACCGTACACTTCTCTAGAGTGGCTGTTGGCAATTTACATCCCGCCCATCAGCGTAGCAAGGCTGCCATTTCTCCATGGCCTGTCCTGCATTTCTGGTTTTGACACTTTTTGCAGCATGGCCCTTTTGACCGATGGGAAGCGAGACCTCTTTGTAGCGCTGATTTGCCTTTCCAGGTTGCTTGGTTGGCCAAAAAGGGCGTATGCGTTTTTTCCTGAATATATTCAGGAAAAAACGCATACGCCCTTTTTAGCCAAGGGCATCACTGTCGACGGTTTCCCACTTTTCATGTGCTTTAAAGGCCATTCGAATCTACCTCCTGAAACCTGTTTCCTGCAATTCTGCCTTGCTTTCAAATCCTCTTCGTTGCCTTCCCTCAATATATCTGTGGATGAGAGTTATCATTTATAACTCTGCAGGTTTGTGAATTGCAGTGCCCCTGAGCTCCATTTTTCAACTCGCTTTTTTGGGAGCTGGCCGCAAAAGCACGGGATTGCCTCAGGCCCTATTCTGGTTCCCGGCGGCAGGCTGAGCCTGTGTTTAATTCTTCTTCCTGATGGGAAATTAGAGTGACCTGTGCCTGTCCCAACACCTAGATCTAGTCTCTCATTTGTTGCCCCTCTTCCCGTTCATCCTCAGGACAAATTGCAACCTGTAGGGAACAGGAGCTTAAAGGTGCTGATTCTCCAAGTAGGGAGATTGCTAGTAAAGTAGCTGGAAAGGCGAACCCGAGCACAAGGAGATGAGAAATTGGGTGCGTTTTAGAAACCTTTCAAAATCACACGGTGTACCATCTTCTGGGTTTCTCATGCATGTTTTCGATGTAGGAAGATGCCCTTGAACCTGGAGATTTGGGACCCATGGGATGGGTACCACACAGTATTACTTTAAAGGATCTGCGTTTGCTCACCCAACCTCACCCAACCTCTAAGCCCCAAGAGTGTCCACCCTTATGTCTCATCCAGCTGTGGGTCTAGATATGGTCAATCCAGGTTGCATCACAGCCTCTGAACGAATTTTGTAAGAATTTCTCTCTCTTTCACTGTCTTTGTTTTACGGGTTTTTAAAAGTAATTTATTTTTATAATGGGGTTTAGCTGCTTTTCACGGCTGTGTTTATGCGGCTTTACACCCACTTGACTCACTTCCAGACAGATATCAATATATAGGTTTTAAGATTCTTACTAGTCACATATATTCTTGTGCGGTGAATAGGGGGTGTTGAGTCCAGTTCACTGAGCAAGGAGTAGGTCTTGTCTATTACATATTGGGTGTATGGAACGGTATCTGAGCGAATTTGAACCCCTTGTTTTATGCATCACCCCACCTCACCTTTCCCGTTAAGCAGCCATAGTGTGTTTTCTAAACGTGTGACTCTGTTCTGTTTTGTAATTCAGTTCAAGTGTAGCGGTTTTTACATTCCCTCTATAAGTGATATCTTATGATAAGTGTCTTTTTCTGTGTGACTTATTTCACTTAGAATCGTCATACCTAAATCCACTCATCTTGCTTCTACTAGCCTTATGACATTGATTTCATGTCTGAGTGATATTCCTTTGTACATAAGGACCACAACTTCTTTATCCATTTTTCTCTTTCCTGGGATATTTAAGGTGTCATGAAGTGGAGGTTCTTGTCAACATAGCAGCCCTAAACATTGGGGTGCCTGTGTCTTGCTGATTTTTAGTTTTCCCAATTTATACGCCCATGAGTGGACGTGCCCTATGCTCCCTAAGCTGTGTTTTTTCGATGTTTCAGGACACACCGTACACTTCTCTAGAGTGGCTGTTGGCAATTTACATCCCGCCCATCAGCGTAGCAAGGCTGCCATTTCTCCATGGCCTGTCCTGCATTTCTGGTTTTGACACTTTTTGCAGCATGGCCCTTTTGACCGATGGGAAGCGAGACCTCTTTGTAGCGCTGATTTGCCTTTCCAGGTTGCTTGGTTGGCCAAAAAGGGCGTATGCGTTTTTTCCTGAATATATTCAGGAAAAAACGCATACGCCCTTTTTAGCCAAGGGCATCACTGTCGACGGTTTCCCACTTTTCATGTGCTTTAAAGGCCATTCGAATCTACCTCCTGAAACCTGTTTCCTGCAATTCTGCCTTGCTTTCAAATCCTCTTCGTTGCCTTCCCTCAATATATCTGTGGATGAGAGTTATCATTTATAACTCTGCAGGTTTGTGAATTGCAGTGCCCCTGAGCTCCATTTTTCAACTCGCTTTTTTGGGAGCTGGCCGCAAAAGCACGGGATTGCCTCAGGCCCTATTCTGGTTCCCGGCGGCAGGCTGAGCCTGTGTTTAATTCTTCTTCCTGATGGGAAATTAGAGTGACCTGTGCCTGTCCCAACACCTAGATCTAGTCTCTCATTTGTTGCCCCTCTTCCCGTTCATCCTCAGGACAAATTGCAACCTGTAGGGAACAGGAGCTTAAAGGTGCTGATTCTCCAAGTAGGGAGATTGCTAGTAAAGTAGCTGGAAAGGCGAACCCGAGCACAAGGAGATGAGAAATTGGGTGCGTTTTAGAAACCTTTCAAAATCACACGGTGTACCATCTTCTGGGTTTCTCATGCATGTTTTCGATGTAGGAAGATGCCCTTGAACCTGGAGATTTGGGACCCATGGGATGGGTACCACACAGTATTACTTTAAAGGATCTGCGTTTGCTCACCCAACCTCACCCAACCTCTAAGCCCCAAGAGTGTCCACCCTTATGTCTCATCCAGCTGTGGGTCTAGATATGGTCAATCCAGGTTGCATCACAGCCTCTGAACGAATTTTGTAAGAATTTCTCTCTCTTTCACTGTCTTTGTTTTACGGGTTTTTAAAAGTAATTTATTTTTATAATGGGGTTTAGCTGCTTTTCACGGCTGTGTTTATGCGGCTTTACACCCACTTGACTCACTTCCAGACAGATATCAATATATAGGTTTTAAGATTCTTACTAGTCACATATATTCTTGTGCGGTGAATAGGGGGTGTTGAGTCCAGTTCACTGAGCAAGGAGTAGGTCTTGTCTATTACATATTGGGTGTATGGAACGGTATCTGAGCGAATTTGAACCCCTTGTTTTATGCATCACCCCACCTCACCTTTCCCGTTAAGCAGCCATAGTGTGTTTTCTAAACGTGTGACTCTGTTCTGTTTTGTAATTCAGTTCAAGTGTAGCGGTTTTTACATTCCCTCTATAAGTGATAGCTTATGATAAGTGTCTTTTTCTGTGTGACTTATTTCACTTAGAATCGTCATACCTAAATCCACTCATCTTGCTTCTACTAGCCTTATGACATTGATTTCATGTCTGAGGGATATTCCTTTGTACATAAGGACCACAACTTCTTTATCCATTTTTCTCTTTCCTGGGATATTTAAGGTGTCATGAAGTGGAGGTTCTTGTCAACATAGCAGCCCTAAACATTGGGGTGCCTGTGTCTTGCTGATTTTTAGTTTTCCCAATTTATACGCCCATGAGTGGACGTGCCCTATGCTCCCTAAGCTGTGTTTTTTCGATGTTTCAGGACACACCGTACACTTCTCTAGAGTGGCTGTTGGCAATTTACATCCCGCCCATCAGCGTAGCAAGGCTGCCATTTCTCCATGGCCTGTCCTGCATTTCTGGTTTTGACACTTTTTGCAGCATGGCCCTTTTGACCGATGGGAAGCGAGACCTCTTTGTAGCGCTGATTTGCATTTCCAGGTTGCTTGGTTGGCCAAAAAGGGCGTATGCGTTTTTTCCTGAATATATTCAGGAAAAAACGCATACGCCCTTTTTAGCCAAGGGCATCACTGTCGACGGTTTCCCACTTTTAATGTGCTTTAAAGGCCATTCGAATCTACCTCCTGAAACCTGTTTCCTGCAATTCTGCCTTGCTCTCAAATCCTCTTCGTTGCCTTCCCTCAATATATCTGTGGAAGAGAGTTATCATTTATAACTCTGCAGGTTTGTGAATTGCAGTTCCCCTGAGCTCCATTTTTCAACTCGCTTTTTTGGGAGCTGGCCGCAAAAGCACGGGATTGCCTCAGGCCCTATTCTGGTTCCCGGCGGCAGGCTGAGCCTGTGTTTAATTCTTCTTCCTGATGGGAAATTAGAGTGACCTGTGCCTGTCCCAACACCTAGATCTAGTCTCTCATTGGTTGCCCCTCTTCCCGTTCATCCTCAGGACAAATTGCAACCTGTAGGGAACAGGAGCTTAAAGGTGCTGATTCTCCAAGTAGGGAGATTGCTAGTAAAGTAGCTGGAAAGGCGAACCCGAGCACAAGGAGATGAGAAATTGGGTGCGTTTTAGAAACCTTTCAAAATCACACGGTGTACCATCTTCTGGGTTTCTCATGCATGTTTTCGATGTAGGAAGATGCCCTTGAACCTGGAGATTTGGGACCCATGGGATGGGTACCACACAGTATTACTTTAAAGGATCTGCGTTTGCTCACCCAACCTCACCCAACCTCTAAGCCCCAAGAGTGTCCACCCTTATGTCTCATCCAGCTGTGGGTCTAGATATGGTCAATCCAGGTTGCATCACAGCCTCTGAACGAATTTTGTAAGAATTTCTCTCTCTTTCACTGTCTTTGTTTTACGGGTTTTTAAAAGTAATTTATTTTTATAATGGGGTTTAGCTGCTTTTCACGGCTGTGTTTATGCGGCTTTACACCCACTTGACTCACTTCCAGACAGATATCAATATATAGGTTTTAAGATTCTTACTAGTCACATATATTCTTGTGCGGTGAATAGGGGGTGTTGAGTCCAGTTCACTGAGCAAGGAGTAGGTCTTGTCTATTACATATTGGGTGTATGGAACGGTATCTGAGCGAATTTGAACCCCTTGTTTTATGCATCACCCCACCTCACCTTTCCCGTTAAGCAGCCATAGTGTGTTTTCTAAACGTGTGACTCTGTTCTGTTTTGTAATTCAGTTCAAGTGTAGCGGTTTTTACATTCCCTCTATAAGTGATATCTTATGATAAGTGTCTTTTTCTGTGTGACTTATTTCACTTAGAATCGTCATACCTAAATCCACTCATCTTGCTTCTACTAGCCTTATGACATTGATTTCATGTCTGAGTGATATTCCTTTGTACATAAGGACCACAACTTCTTTATCCATTTTTCTCTTTCCTGGGATATTTAAGGTGTCATGAAGTGGAGGTTCTTGTCAACATAGCAGCCCTAAACATTGGGGTGCCTGTGTCTTGCTGATTTTTAGTTTTCCCAATTTATACGCCCATGAGTGGACGTGCCCTATGCTCCCTAAGCTGTGTTTTTTCGATGTTTCAGGACACACCGTACACTTCTCTAGAGTGGCTGTTGGCAATTTACATCCCGCCCATCAGCGTAGCAAGGCTGCCATTTCTCCATGGCCTGTCCTGCATTTCTGGTTTTGACACTTTTTGCAGCATGGCCCTTTTGACCGATGGGAAGCGAGACCTCTTTGTAGCGCTGATTTGCCTTTCCAGGTTGCTTGGTTGGCCAAAAAGGGCGTATGCGTTTTTTCCTGAATATATTCAGGAAAAAACGCATACGCCCTTTTTGGCCAAGGGCATCATTGTCGACGTTTTGCCGCTTTTCATGTGCTTTAAAGGCGATTCGAATCTACCTCCTGAAATCTGCTTCCTGCAATTCTGCCTTGCTTTCAAATCCTCTTCGTTGCCTTCCCTCAATATATCTGTGGATGAGAGTTATCATTTATAACTCTGCGGGTTTGTGAATTGCAGTGTCCCTGAGCTCCATTTTTCAACTCGCTTTTTTGGGAGCTGGCCACAAAAGCCCGAGATTGCCTCAGGCCTTATTCTGGTTCCTGGCGGCAGGCTGAGCCTGTGGTTAATTCTTCTTCCTGATGGGAAAATAGAGTGACCTGTGCCTCTACCAACACCTAGATCTAGTCTCTCATTGGTTGCCCCTCTTCCCGTTCATCCTCAGGACAAATTGCAACCTGTAGGGAACAGAAGCTTAAAGGTGCTGATTCTCCAAGTAGGGAGATTGCTAGTAAAGTAGCTGGAAAGGCGAACCCTAGCACAAGGAGATGAGAAATGGGGTGCGTTTTAGAAACCTTTCAAAATCACACGGTGTACCATCTTCTGGGTTTCTCATGCATGTTTTCGATGTAGGAAGATGCCCTTGAACCTGGAGATTTGGGACCCATGGATTGGGTACCACGCAGTATTACTTTAAAGGGTCTGAGTTTGCTCTCCCAACCTCACCCAACCTCTCAGCCCCAAGAGTGTCCACCCTTATGTCTCATCCAGGTGTGGGTCTAGATATGGTCAATCCAGGTTGCATCACAGCCCCTGAACAAATTTTGTAAGAATTTCTCTCTCTTTCACTGTCTTTGTTTTACGGGTTTTTAAAAGTAATTTATTTTTATAATGGGGTTTAGCTGCTTTTCACGGCTGTGTTTATGCGGCTTTACACCCACTTGGCTCACTTCCAGAGAGATATCAATACATAGGTTTTACGATTCTTACTAGTCAGATATATTCTTGTGCGGTGAATAGGGGGTGTTGAGTCCAGTTCACTGAGCAAGGAGTAGGTCTTGTCTATTACATATTGGGTGTATGGAACGGTATCTGAGCGAATTTGAAACCCTTGTTTTATGCATCACCCCACCTCACCTTTCCCGTTAAGCAGCCATAGTGTGTTTTCTAAACGTGTGACTCTGTTCTGTTTTGTAATTCAGTTCAAGTGTAGCGGTTTTTACATTCCCTCTATAAGTGATAGCTTATGATAAGTGTCTTTTTCTGTGTGACTTATTTCACTTAGAATCGTCATACCTAAATCCACTCATCTTGCTTCTACTAGCCTTATGACATTGATTTCATGTCTGAGGGATATTCCTTTGTACATAAAGACCACAACTTCTTTATCCATTTATCTCTTTCCTGGGATATTTAAGGTGTCATGAAGTGGAGGTTCTTGTCAACATAGCAGCCCTAAACATTGGGGTGCCTGTGTCTTGCTGATTTTTGTTTTCCCAATTTAAACGCCCATGAGTGGATGTGCCCTATGCTCCCTAAGCTGTGTTTTTTCGATGTTTCAGGACACACCGTACACTTCTCCAGAGTGGCTTTTGGCAATTTACATCCCGCCCATTAGCGTAGCAAGGCTGCCATTTCTCCATGGCCTGTACTGCATTTCTGGTTTTGTCACTTTTTGCAGCATGGCCCTTTTGACCGATGGGAAGCGAGACTTCTTTGTAGCGCTGATTTGCCTTTCCAGGTTGCTTGGTTGGCCAAAAAGGGCGTATGCGTTTTTTCCTGAATATATTCAGGAAAAAACGCTTACGCCCTTTTTGGCCAAGGGCATCACTGTCGACGTTTTGCCACTTTTCATGTGCTTTAAAGGCGATTCGAATCTACCTCCTGAAACCTGTTTCCTGCAATTCTGCCTTGCTTTCAAATCCTCTTCGTTGCCTTCCCTCAATATATCTGTGGATGAGAGTTATCATTTATAACTCTCCAGGTTTGTGAATTGCAGTGCCCCTGAGCTCCATTTTTCAACTGTCTTTTTTGGGAGCTGGCCGCAAAAGCACGGGATTGCCTCAGGCCCTATTCTGGTTCCCGGCGGCAGGCTGAGCCTGTGTTTAATTCTTCTTCCTGATGGGAAATTAGAGTGACCTGTGCCTGTCCCAACACCTAGATCTAGTCTCTCATTGGTTGCCCCTCTTCCCGTTCATCCTCAGGACAAATTGCAACCTGTAGGGAACAGGAGCTTAAAGGTGCTGATTCTCCAAGTAGGGAGATTGCTAGTAAAGTAGCTGTAAAGGCGAACCCGAGCACAAGGAGATGAGAAATTGGGTGCGTTTTAGAAACCTTTCAAAATCACACGGTGTACCATCTTCTGGGTTTCTCATGCATGTTTTCGATGTAGGAAGATGCCCTTGAACCTGGAGATTTGGGACCCATGGGATGGGTACCACACAGTATTACTTTAAAGGATCTGCGTTTGCTCACCCAACCTCACCCAACCTCTAAGCCCCAAGAGTGTCCACCCTTATGTCTCATCCAGCTGTGGGTCTAGATATGGTCAATCCAGGTTGCATCACAGCCTCTGAACGAATTTTGTAAGAATTTCTCTCTCTTTCACTGTCTTTGTTTTACGGGTTTTTAAAAGTAATTTATTTTTATAATGGGGTTTAGCTGCTTTTCACGGCTGTGTTTATGCGGCTTTACACCCACTTGACTCACTTCCAGACAGATATCAATATATAGGTTTTAAGATTCTTACTAGTCAGATATATTCTTGTGCGGTGAATAGGGGGTGTTGAGTCCAGTTCACTGAGCAAGGAGTAGGTCTTGTCTATTACATATTGGGTGTATGGAACGGTATCTGAGCGAATTTGAAACCCTTGTTTTATGCATCACCCCACCTCACCTTTCCCGTTAAGCAGCCATAGTGTGTTTTCTAAACGTGTGACTCTGTTCTGTTTTGTAATTCAGTTCAAGTGTAGCGGTTTTTACATTCCCTCTATAAGTGATACCTTATGATAAGTGTCTTTTTCTGTGTGACTTATTTCACTTAGAATTGTCATACCTAAATCCACTCATCTTGCTTCTACTAGCCTTATGACATTGATTTCATGTCTGAGTGATATTCCTTTGTACATAAGGACCACAACTTCTTTATCCATTTTTCTCTTTCCTGGGATATTTAAGGTGTCATGAAGTGGAGGTTCTTGTCAACATAGCAGCCCTAAACATTGGGGTGCATGTGTCTTGCTGATTTTTAGTTTTCCCAATTTATACGCCCATGAGTGGACGTGCCCTATGCTCCCTAAGCTGTGTTTTTTCGATGTTTCAGGACACACCGTACACTTCTCTAGAGTGGCTGTTGGCAATTTACATCCCGCCCATCAGCGTAGCAAGGCTGCCATTTCTCCATGGCCTGTCCTGCATTTCTGGTTTTGACACTTTTTGCAGCATGGCCCTTTTGACCGATGGGAAGCGAGACCTCTTTGTAGCGCTGATTTGCCTTTCCAGGTTGCTTGGTTGGCCAAAAAGGGCGTATGCGTTTTTTCCTGAATATATTCAGGAAAAAACGCATACGCCCTTTTTGGCCAAGGGCATCATTGTCGACGTTTTGCCGCTTTTCATGTGCTTTAAAGGCGATTCGAATCTACCTCCTGAAATCTGCTTCCTGCAATTCTGCCTTGCTTTCAAATCCTCTTCGTTGCCTTCCCTCAATATATCTGTGGATGAGAGTTATCATTTATAACTCTGCGGGTTTGTGAATTGCAGTGTCCCTGAGCTCCATTTTTCAACTCGCTTTTTTGGGAGCTGGCCACAAAAGCCCGAGATTGCCTCAGGCCTTATTCTGGTTCCTGGCGGCAGGCTGAGCCTGTGGTTAATTCTTCTTCCTGATGGGAAAATAGAGTGACCTGTGCCTCTACCAACACCTAGATCTAGTCTCTCATTGGTTGCCCCTCTTCCCGTTCATCCTCAGGACAAATTGCAACCTGTAGGGAACAGAAGCTTAAAGGTGCTGATTCTCCAAGTAGGGAGATTGCTAGTAAAGTAGCTGGAAAGGCGAACCCTAGCACAAGGAGATGAGAAATGGGGTGCGTTTTAGAAACCTTTCAAAATCACACGGTGTACCATCTTCTGGGTTTCTCATGCATGTTTTCGATGTAGGAAGATGCCCTTGAACCTGGAGATTTGGGACCCATGGATTGGGTACCACGCAGTATTACTTTAAAGGGTCTGAGTTTGCTCTCCCAACCTCACCCAACCTCTCAGCCCCAAGAGTGTCCACCCTTATGTCTCATCCAGGTGTGGGTCTAGATATGGTCAATCCAGGTTGCATCACAGCCCCTGAACAAATTTTGTAAGAATTTCTCTCTCTTTCACTGTCTTTGTTTTACGGGTTTTTAAAAGTAATTTATTTTTATAATGGGGTTTAGCTGCTTTTCACGGCTGTGTTTATGCGGCTTTACACCCACTTGGCTCACTTCCAGAGAGATATCAATACATAGGTTTTACGATTCTTACTAGTCAGATATATTCTTGTGCGGTGAATAGGGGGTGTTGAGTCCAGTTCACTGAGCAAGGAGTAGGTCTTGTCTATTACATATTGGGTGTATGGAACGGTATCTGAGCGAATTTGAAACCCTTGTTTTATGCATCACCCCACCTCACCTTTCCCGTTAAGCAGCCATAGTGTGTTTTCTAAACGTGTGACTCTGTTCTGTTTTGTAATTCAGTTCAAGTGTAGCGGTTTTTACATTCCCTCTATAAGTGATAGCTTATGATAAGTGTCTTTTTCTGTGTGACTTATTTCACTTAGAATCGTCATACCTAAATCCACTCATCTTGCTTCTACTAGCCTTATGACATTGATTTCATGTCTGAGGGATATTCCTTTGTACATAAAGACCACAACTTCTTTATCCATTTATCTCTTTCCTGGGATATTTAAGGTGTCATGAAGTGGAGGTTCTTGTCAACATAGCAGCCCTAAACATTGGGGTGCCTGTGTCTTGCTGATTTTTAGTTTTCCCAATTTAAACGCCCATGAGTGGATGTGCCCTATGCTCCCTAAGCTGTGTTTTTTCGATGTTTCAGGACACACCGTACACTTCTCCAGAGTGGCTTTTGGCAATTTACATCCCGCCCATTAGCGTAGCAAGGCTGCCATTTCTCCATGGCCTGTACTGCATTTCTGGTTTTGTCACTTTTTGCAGCATGGCCCTTTTGACCGATGGGAAGCGAGACTTCTTTGTAGCGCTGATTTGCCTTTCCAGGTTGCTTGGTTGGCCAAAAAGGGCGTATGCGTTTTTTCCTGAATATATTCAGGAAAAAACGCTTACGCCCTTTTTGGCCAAGGGCATCACTGTCGACGTTTTGCCACTTTTCATGTGCTTTAAAGGCGATTCGAATCTACCTCCTGAAACCTGTTTCCTGCAATTCTGCCTTGCTTTCAAATCCTCTTCGTTGCCTTCCCTCAATATATCTGTGGATGAGAGTTATCATTTATAACTCTCCAGGTTTGTGAATTGCAGTGCCCCTGAGCTCCATTTTTCAACTGTCTGTTTTGGGAGCTGGCCGCAAAAGCACGGGATTGCCTCAGGCCCTATTCTGGTTCCCGGCGGCAGGCTGAGCCTGTGTTTAATTCTTCTTCCTGATGGGAAATTAGAGTGACCTGTGCCTGTCCCAACACCTAGATCTAGTCTCTCATTGGTTGCCCCTCTTCCCGTTCTTCCTCAGGACAAATTGCAACCTGTAGGGAACAGGAGCTTAAAGGTGCTGATTCTCCAAGTAGGGAGATTGCTAGTAAAGTAGCTGGAAAGGCGAACCCGAGCACAAGGAGATGAGAAATTGGGTGCGTTTTAGAAACCTTTCAAAATCACACGGTGTACCATCTTCTGGGTTTCTCATGCATGTTTTCGATGTAGGAAGATGCCCTTGAACCTGGAGATTTGGGACCCATGGGATGGGTACCACACAGTATTACTTTAAAGGATCTGCGTTTGCTCACCCAACCTCACCCAACCTCTAAGCCCCAAGAGTGTCCACCCTTATGTCTCATCCAGCTGTGGGTCTAGATATGGTCAATCCAGGTTGCATCACAGCCTCTGAACGAATTTTGTAAGAATTTCTCTCTCTTTCACTGTCTTTGTTTTACGGGTTTTTAAAAGTAATTTATTTTTATAATGGGGTTTAGCTGCTTTTCACGGCTGTGTTTATGCGGCTTTACACCCACTTGACTCACTTCCAGACAGATATCAATATATAGGTTTTAAGATTCTTACTAGTCAGATATATTCTTGTGCGGTGAATAGGGGGTGTTGAGTCCAGTTCACTGAGCAAGGAGTAGGTCTTGTCTATTACATATTGGGTGTATGGAACGGTATCTGAGCGAATTTGAAACCCTTGTTTTATGCATCACCCCACCTCACCTTTCCCGTTAAGCAGCCATAGTGTGTTTTCTAAACGTGTGACTCTGTTCTGTTTTGTAATTCAGTTCAAGTGTAGCGGTTTTTACATTCCCTCTATAAGTGATACCTTGTGATAAGTGTCTTTTTCTGTGTGACTTATTTCACTTAGAATTGTCATACCTAAATCCACTCATCTTGCTTCTACTAGCCTTATGACATTGATTTCATGTCTGAGTGATATTCCTTTGTACATAAGGACCACAACTTCTTTATCCATTTTTCTCTTTCCTGGGATATTTAAGGTGTCATGAAGTGGAGGTTCTTGTCAACATAGCAGCCCTAAACATTGGGGTGCCTGTGTCTTGCTGATTTTTAGTTTTCCCAATTTATACGCCCATGAGTGGACGTGCCCTATGCTCCCTAAGCTGTGTTTTTTCGATGTTTCAGGACACACCGTACACTTCTCTAGAGTGGCTGTTGGCAATTTACATCCCGCCCATCAGCGTAGCAAGGCTGCCATTTCTCCATGGCCTGTCCTGCATTTCTGGTTTTGACACTTTTTGCAGCATGGCCCTTTTGACCGATGGGAAGCGAGACCTCTTTGTAGCGCTGATTTGCCTTTCCAGGTTGCTTGGTTGGCCAAAAAGGGCGTATGCGTTTTTTCCTGAATATATTCAGGAAAAAACGCATACGCCCTTTTTGGCCAAGGGCATCATTGTCGACGTTTTGCCGCTTTTCATGTGCTTTAAAGGCGATTCGAATCTACCTCCTGAAATCTGCTTCCTGCAATTCTGCCTTGCTTTCAAATCCTCTTCGTTGCCTTCCCTCAATATATCTGTGGATGAGAGTTATCATTTATAACTCTGCGGGTTTGTGAATTGCAGTGTCCCTGAGCTCCATTTTTCAACTCGCTTTTTTGGGAGCTGGCCACAAAAGCCCGAGATTGCCTCAGGCCTTATTCTGGTTCCTGGCGGCAGGCTGAGCCTGTGGTTAATTCTTCTTCCTGATGGGAAAATAGAGTGACCTGTGCCTCTACCAACACCTAGATCTAGTCTCTCATTGGTTGCCCCTCTTCCCGTTCATCCTCAGGACAAATTGCAACCTGTAGGGAACAGAAGCTTAAAGGTGCTGATTCTCCAAGTAGGGAGATTGCTAGTAAAGTAGCTGGAAAGGCGAACCCTAGCACAAGGAGATGAGAAATGGGGTGCGTTTTAGAAACCTTTCAAAATCACACGGTGTACCATCTTCTGGGTTTCTCATGCATGTTTTCGATGTAGGAAGATGCCCTTGAACCTGGAGATTTGGGACCCATGGATTGGGTACCACGCAGTATTACTTTAAAGGGTCTGAGTTTGCTCTCCCAACCTCACCCAACCTCTCAGCCCCAAGAGTGTCCACCCTTATGTCTCATCCAGGTGTGGGTCTAGATATGGTCAATCCAGGTTGCATCACAGCCCCTGAACAAATTTTGTAAGAATTTCTCTCTCTTTCACTGTCTTTGTTTTACGGGTTTTTAAAAGTAATTTATTTTTATAATGGGGTTTAGCTGCTTTTCACGGCTGTGTTTATGCGGCTTTACACCCACTTGGCTCACTTCCAGAGAGATATCAATACATAGGTTTTACGATTCTTACTAGTCAGATATATTCTTGTGCGGTGAATAGGGGGTGTTGAGTCCAGTTCACTGAGCAAGGAGTAGGTCTTGTCTATTACATATTGGGTGTATGGAACGGTATCTGAGCGAATTTGAAACCCTTGTTTTATGCATCACCCCACCTCACCTTTCCCGTTAAGCAGCCATAGTGTGTTTTCTAAACGTGTGACTCTGTTCTGTTTTGTAATTCAGTTCAAGTGTAGCGGTTTTTACATTCCCTCTATAAGTGATAGCTTATGATAAGTGTCTTTTTCTGTGTGACTTATTTCACTTAGAATCGTCATACCTAAATCCACTCATCTTGCTTCTACTAGCCTTATGACATTGATTTCATGTCTGAGGGATATTCCTTTGTACATAAAGACCACAACTTCTTTATCCATTTATCTCTTTCCTGGGATATTTAAGGTGTCATGAAGTGGAGGTTCTTGTCAACATAGCAGCCCTAAACATTGGGGTGCCTGTGTCTTGCTGATTTTTAGTTTTCCCAATTTATACGCCCATGAGTGGATGTGCCCTATGCTCCCTAAGCTGTGTTTTTTCGATGTTTCAGGACACACCGTACACTTCTCCAGAGTGGCTTTTGGCAATTTACATCCCGCCCATTAGCGTAGCAAGGCTGCCATTTCTCCATGGCCTGTACTGCATTTCTGGTTTTGTCACTTTTTGCAGCATGGCCCTTTTGACCGATGGGAAGCGAGACTTCTTTGTAGCGCTGATTTGCCTTTCCAGGTTGCTTGGTTGGCCAAAAAGGGCGTATGCGTTTTTTCCTGAATATATTCAGGAAAAAACGCTTACGCCCTTTTTGGCCAAGGGCATCACTGTCGACGTTTTGCCACTTTTCATGTGCTTTAAAGGCGATTCGAATCTACCTCCTGAAACCTGTTTCCTGCAATTCTGCCTTGCTTTCAAATCCTCTTCGTTGCCTTCCCTCAATATATCTGTGGATGAGAGTTATCATTTATAACTCTGCAGGTTTGTGAATTGCAGTGCCCCTGAGCTCCATTTTTCAACTGTCTTTTTTGGGAGCTGGCCGCAAAAGCACGGGATTGCCTCAGGCCCTATTCTGGTTCCCGGCGGCAGGCTGAGCCTGTGTTTAATTCTTCTTCCTGATGGGAAATTAGAGTGACCTGTGCCTGTCCCAACACCTAGATCTAGTCTCTCATTGGTTGCCCCTCTTCCCGTTCATCCTCAGGAAAAATTGCAACCTGTAGGGAACAGGAGCTTAAAGGTGCTGATTCTCCAAGTAGGGAGATTGCTAGTAAAGTAGCTGGAAAGGCGAACCCGAGCACAAGGAGATGAGAAATTGGGTGCGTTTTAGAAACCTTTCAAAATCACACGGTGTACCATCTTCTGGGTTTCTCATGCATGTTTTCGATGTAGGAAGATGCCCTTGAACCTGGAGATTTGGGACCCATGGGATGGGTACCACACAGTATTACTTTAAAGGATCTGCGTTTGCTCACCCAACCTCACCCAACCTCTAAGCCCCAAGAGTGTCCACCCTTATGTCTCATCCAGCTGTGGGTCTAGATATGGTCAATCCAGGTTGCATCACAGCCTCTGAACGAATTTTGTAAGAATTTCTCTCTCTTTCACTGTCTTTGTTTTACGGGTTTTTAAAAGTAATTTATTTTTATAATGGGGTTTAGCTGCTTTTCACGGCTGTGTTTATGCGGCTTTACACCCACTTGACTCACTTCCAGACAGATATCAATATATAGGTTTTAAGATTCTTACTAGTCACATATATTCTTGTGCGGTGAATAGGGGGTGTTGAGTCCAGTTCACTGAGCAAGGAGTAGGTCTTGTCTATTACATATTGGGTGTATGGAACGGTATCTGAGCGAATTTGAAACCCTTGTTTTATGCATCACCCCACCTCACCTTTCCCGTTAAGCAGCCATAGTGTGTTTTCTAAACGTGTGACTCTGTTCTGTTTTGTAATTCAGTTCAAGTGTAGCGGTTTTTACATTCCCTCTATAAGTGATATCTTATGATAAGTGTCTTTTTCTGTGTGACTTATTTCACTTAGAATCGTCATACCTAAATCCACTCATCTTGCTTCTACTAGCCTTATGACATTGATTTCATGTCTGAGTGATATTCCTTTGTACATAAGGACCACAACTTCTTTATCCATTTTTCTCTTTCCTGGGATATTTAAGGTGTCATGAAGTGGAGGTTCTTGTCAACATAGCAGCCCTAAACATTGGGGTGCCTGTGTCTTGCTGATTTTTAGTTTTCCCAATTTATACGCCCATGAGTGGACGTGCCCTATGCTCCCTAAGCTGTGTTTTTTCGATGTTTCAGGACACACCGTACACTTCTCTAGAGTGGCTGTTGGCAATTTACATCCCGCCCATCAGCGTAGCAAGGCTGCCATTTCTCCATGGCCTGTCCTGCATTTCTGGTTTTGACACTTTTTGCAGCATGGCCCTTTTGACCGATGGGAAGCGAGACCTCTTTGTAGCGCTGATTTGACTTTCCAGGTTGCTTGGTTGGCCAAAAAGGGCGTATGCGTTTTTTCCTGAATATATTCAGGAAAAAACGCATACGCCCTTTTTGGCCAAGGGCATCATTGTCGACGTTTTGCCGCTTTTCATGTGCTTTAAAGGCGATTCGAATCTACCTCCTGAAATCTGCTTCCTGCAATTCTGCCTTGCTTTCAAATCCTCTTCGTTGCCTTCCCTCAATATATCTGTGGATGAGAGTTATCATTTATAACTCTGCGGGTTTGTGAATTGCAGTGTCCCTGAGCTCCATTTTTCAACTCGCTTTTTTGGGAGCTGGCCACAAAAGCGCGAGATTGCCTCAGGCCTTATTCTGGTTCCTGGCGGCAGGCTGAGCCTGTGGTTAATTCTTCTTCCTGATGGGAAAATAGAGTGACCTGTGCCTCTACCAACACCTAGATCTAGTCTCTCATTGGTTGCCCCTCTTCCCGTTCATCCTCAGGACAAATTGCAACCTGTAGGGAACAGAAGCTTAAAGGTGCTGATTCTCCAAGTAGGGAGATTGCTAGTAAAGTAGCTGGAAAGGCGAACCCTAGCACAAGGAGATGAGAAATGGGGTGCGTTTTAGAAACCTTTCAAAATCACACGGTGTACCATCTTCTGGGTTTCTCATGCATGTTTTCGATGTAGGAAGATGCCCTTGAACCTGGAGATTTGGGACCCATGGGATGGGTACCACGCAGTATTACTTTAAAGGGTCTGAGTTTGCTCTCCCAACCTCACCCAACCTCTCAGCCCCAAGAGTGTCCACCCTTATGTCTCATCCAGGTGTGGGTCTAGATATGGTCAATCCAGGTTGCATCACAGCCCCTGAACGAATTTTGTAAGAATTTCTCTCTCTTTCACTGTCTTTGTTTTATGGGTTTTTAAAAGTAATTTATTTTTATAATGGGGTTTAGCTGCTTTTCACGGCTGTGTTTATGCGGCTTTACACCCACTTGACTCACTTCCAGAGAGATATCAATACATAGGTTTTACGATTCTTACTAGTCACATATATTCTTGTGCGGTGAATAGGGGGTGTTGAGTCCAGTTCACTGAGCAAGGAGTAGGTCTTGTCTATTACATATTGGGTGTATGGAACAGTATCTGAGCGAATTTGAAACCCTTGTTTTATGCATCACCCCACCTCACCTTTCCCGTTAAGCAGCCATAGTGTGTTTTCTAAACGTGTGACTCTGTTCTGTTTTGTAATTCAGTTCAAGTGTAGCGGTTTTTACATTCCCTCTATAAGTGATATCTTATGATAAGTGTCTTTTTCTGTGTGACTTATTTCACTTAGAATCGTCATACCTAAATCCACTCATCTTGCTTCTACTAGCCTTATGACATTGATTTCATGTCTGAGTGATATTCCTTTGTACATAAGGACCACAACTTCTTTATCCATTTTTCTCTTTCCTGGGATATTTAAGGTGTCATGAAGTGGAGGTTCTTGTCAACATAGCAGCCCTAAACATTGGGGTGCCTGTGTCTTGCTGATTTTTAGTTTTCCCAATTTATACGCCCATGAGTGGACGTGCCCTATGCTCCCTAAGCTGTGTTTTTTCGATGTTTCAGGACACACCGTACACTTCTCCAGAGTGGCTTTTGGCAATTTACATCCCGCCCATCAGCGTAGCAAGGCTGCCATTTCTCCATGGCCTGTACTGCATTTCTGGTTTTGACACTTTTTGCAGCATGGCCCCTTTGACCGATGGGAAGCGAGACTTCTTTGTAGCGCTGATTTGCCTTTCCAGGTTGCTTGGTTGGCCAAAAAGGGCGTATGCGTTTTTTCCTGAATATATTCAGGAAAAAACGCATACGCCCTTTTTGGCCAAGGGCATCACTGTCGACGTTTTGCCGCTTTTCATGTGCTTTAAAGGCCATTCGAATCTACCTCCTGAAATCTCTTTCCTGCAATTCTGCCTTGCTTTCAAATCCTCTTCGTTGCCTTCCCTCAATATATCTGTGGATGAGAGTTATCATTTATAACTCTGCAGGTTTGTGAATTGCAGTGCCCCTGAGCTCCATTTTTCAACTCGCTTTTTTGGGAGCTGGCCGCAAAAGCACGGGATTGCCTCAGGCCCTATTCTGGTTCCCGGCGGCAGGCTGAGCCTGTGTTTAATTCTTCTTCCTGATGGGAAATTAGAGTGACCTGTGCCTGTCCCAACACCTAGATCTAGTCTCTCATTGGTTGCCCCTCTTCCCGTTCATCCTCAGGACAAATTGCAACCTGTAGGGAACAGGAGCTTAAAGGTGCTGATTCTCCAAGTAGGGAGATTGCTAGTAAAGTAGCTGGAAAGGCGAACCCGAGCACAAGGAGATGAGAAATTGGGTGCGTTTTAGAAACCTTTCAAAATCACACGGTGTACCATCTTCTGGGTTTCTCATGCATGTTTTCGATGTAGGAAGATGCCCTTGAACCTGGAGATTTGGGACCCATGGGATGGGTACCACACAGTATTACTTTAAAGGATCTGCGTTTGCTCACCCAACCTCACCCAACCTCTAAGCCCCAAGAGTGTCCACCCTTATGTCTCATCCAGCTGTGGGTCTAGATATGGTCAATCCAGGTTGCATCACAGCCTCTGAACGAATTTTGTAAGAATTTCTCTCTCTTTCACTGTCTTTGTTTTACGGGTTTTTAAAAGTAATTTATTTTTATAATGGGGTTTAGCTGCTTTTCACGGCTGTGTTTATGCGGCTTTACACCCACTTGACTCACTTCCAGACAGATATCAATATATAGGTTTTAAGATTCTTACTAGTCACATATATTCTTGTGCGGTGAATAGGGGGTGTTGAGTCCAGTTCACTGAGCAAGGAGTAGGTCTTGTCTATTACATATTGGGTGTATGGAACGGTATCTGAGCGAATTTGAACCCCTTGTTTTATGCATCACCCCACCTCACCTTTCCCGTTAAGCAGCCATAGTGTGTTTTCTAAACGTGTGACTCTGTTCTGTTTTGTAATTCAGTTCAAGTGTAGCGGTTTTTACATTCCCTCTATAAGTGATATCTTATGATAAGTGTCTTTTTCTGTGTGACTTATTTCACTTAGAATCGTCATACCTAAATCCACTCATCTTGCTTCTACTAGCCTTATGACATTGATTTCATGTCTGAGTGATATTCCTTTGTACATAAGGACCACAACTTCTTTATCCATTTTTCTCTTTCCTGGGATATTTAAGGTGTCATGAAGTGGAGGTTCTTGTCAACATAGCAGCCCTAAACATTGGGGTGCCTGTGTCTTGCTGATTTTTAGTTTTCCCAATTTATACGCCCATGAGTGGACGTGCCCTATGCTCCCTAAGCTGTGTTTTTTCGATGTTTCAGGACACACCGTACACTTCTCTAGAGTGGCTGTTGGCAATTTACATCCCGCCCATCAGCGTAGCAAGGCTGCCATTTCTCCATGGCCTGTCCTGCATTTCTGGTTTTGACACTTTTTGCAGCATGGCCCTTTTGACCGATGGGAAGCGAGACCTCTTTGTAGCGCTGATTTGACTTTCCAGGTTGCTTGGTTGGCCAAAAAGGGCGTATGCGTTTTTTCCTGAATATATTCAGGAAAAAACGCATACGCCCTTTTTGGCCAAGGGCATCATTGTCGACGTTTTGCCGCTTTTCATGTGCTTTAAAGGCGATTCGAATCTACCTCCTGAAATCTGCTTCCTGCAATTCTGCCTTGCTTTCAAATCCTCTTCGTTGCCTTCCCTCAATATATCTGTGGATGAGAGTTATCATTTATAACTCTGCGGGTTTGTGAATTGCAGTGTCCCTGAGCTCCATTTTTCAACTCGCTTTTTTGGGAGCTGGCCAAAAAAGCGCGAGATTGCCTCAGGCCTTATTCTGGTTCCTGGCGGCAGGCTGAGCCTGTGGTTAATTCTTCTTCCTGATGGGAAAATAGAGTGACCTGTGCCTCTACCAACACCTAGATCTAGTCTCTCATTGGTTGCCCCTCTTCCCGTTCATCCTCAGGACAAATTGCAACCTGTAGGGAACAGAAGCTTAAAGGTGCTGATTCTCCAAGTAGGGAGATTGCTAGTAAAGTAGCTGGAAAGGCGAACCCTAGCACAAGGAGATGAGAAATGGGGTGCGTTTTAGAAACCTTTCAAAATCACACGGTGTACCATCTTCTGGGTTTCTCATGCATGTTTTCGATGTAGGAAGATGCCCTTGAACCTGGAGATTTGGGACCCATGGGATGGGTACCACGCAGTATTACTTTAAAGGGTCTGAGTTTGCTCTCCCAACCTCACCCAACCTCTCAGCCCCAAGAGTGTCCACCCTTATGTCTCATCCAGGTGTGGGTCTAGATATGGTCAATCCAGGTTGCATCACAGCCCCTGAACGAATTTTGTAAGAATTTCTCTCTCTTTCACTGTCTTTGTTTTACGGGTTTTTAAAAGTAATTTATTTTTATAATGGGGTTTAGCTGCTTTTCACGGCTGTGTTTATGCGGCTTTACACCCACTTGACTCACTTCCAGACAGATATCAATACATAGGTTTTAAGATTCTTACTAGTCACATATATTCTTGTGCGGTGAATAGGGGGTGTTGAGTCCAGTTCACTGAGCAAGGAGTAGGTCTTGTCTATTACATATTGGGTGTATGGAACGGTATCTGAGCGAATTTGAAACCCTTGTTTTATGCATCACCCCACCTCACCTTTCCCGTTAAGCAGCCATAGTGTGTTTTCTAAACGTGTGACTCTGTTCTGTTTTGTAATTCAGTTCAAGTGTAGCGGTTTTTACATTCCATCTATAAGTGATAGCTTATGGTAAGTGTCTTTTTCTGTGTGACTTATTTCACTTAGAATCGTCGTAGCTAAATCCACTCATCTTGCTTCTACTAGCCTTATGACATTGATTTCATGTCTGAGTGATATTCCATTGTACATAAGGACCACAACTTCTTTATCCATTTTCCTCTTTCCTGGGATATTTAAGGAGTCATGAAGTGGAGGTTCTTGTCAACAGAGCAACCCTAAACTTTGGGGTGCCTGTGTCTTGCTGATTTTTAGTTTTCCCAATTTATACGCCCATGAGTGGACGTGCCCTATGCTCCCTAAGCTGTGTTTTTTCGATGTTTCAGGACACACCGTACACTTCTCCAGAGTGGCTGTTGGCAATTTACATCCCGCCCATCAGCGTAGCAAGGCTGCCATTTCTCCATGGCCTGTCCTGCATGTCTGGTTTTGACACTTTTTGCAGCATAGCCCTTTTGACCGATGGGAAGCGAGACTTCTTTGTAGCGCTGATTTGCCTTTCCAGGTTGCTTGGTTGGCCAAAAAGGGCGTATGCGTTTTTTCCTGAATATATTCAGGAAAAAACGCATACGCCCTTTTTGGCCAAGGGCATCATTGTCGACGTTTTGCCGCTTTTCATGTGCTTTAAAGGCGATCCGAATCTCCCTCCTGAAATCTGTTTCCTGCAATTCTGCCTTGCTTTCAAATCCTCTTCGTTGCCTTGCCTCAATATATCTGTGGATGAGAGTTATCATTTATAACTCTGCCGGTTTGTGAATTGCAGTGTCCCTGAGCTCCATTTTTCAACTCGCTTTTTTGGGAGCTGGCCGCAAAAGCGCGGGATTGCCTCAGGCCCTATTCTGGTTCCTGGAGGCAGGCAGAGCCTGTGGTTAATTCTTCTTCCTGATGGGAAAATAGAGTGACCTGTGCCTGTCCCAACACCTAGATCTAGTCTCTCATTGGTTGCCCCTCTTCCCGTTCATCCTCAGGACAAATTGCAACCTGTAGGGAACAGGAGCTTAAAGGTGCTGATTCTCCAAGTAGGGAGATTGCTAGTAAAGTAGCTGGAAAGGCGAACCCGAGCACAAGGAGATGAGAAATTGGGTGCGTTTTAGAAACCTTTCAAAATCACACGGTGCACCATCTTCTGGGTTTCTCATGCATGTTTTCGATGTAGGAAGATGCCCTTGAACCTGGAGATTTGGGACCCATGGGATGGGTACCACACAGTATTACTTTAAAGGGTCTGCGTTTGCTCACCCAACCTCACCCAACCTCTAAGCCGCAAGAGTGTCCACCCTTATGTCTCATCCAGCTGTGGGTCTAGATATGGTCAATCCAGGTTGCATCACAGCCTCTGAACGAATTTTGTAAGAATTTCTCTCTCTTTCACTGTCTTTGTTTTACGGGTTTTTAAAAGTAATTTATTTTTATAATGGGGTTTAGCTGCTTTTCACGGCTGTGTTTATGCAGCTTTACACCCACTTGACACACTTCCAGAGAGATATCAATACATAGGTTTTACGATTCTTACTAGTCACATATATTCTTGTGCGGTGAATAGGGGTTGTTAAGTCCAGTTCACTGAGCAAGGAGTAGGTCTTGTCTATTACATATTGGGTGTATGGAACAGTATCTGAGCGAATTTGAAACCCTTGTTTTATGCATCACCCCACCTCACCTTTCCCGTTAAGCAGCCATAGTGTGTTTTCTAAACGTGTGACTCTGTTCTGTTTTGTAATTCAGTTCAAGTGTAGCGGTTTTTACATTCCCTCTATAAGTGTTATCTTATGATAAGTGTCTTTTTCTGTGTGACTTATTTCACTTAGAATCGTCATACCTAAATCCACTCATCTTGCTTCTACTAGCCTTATGACATTGATTTCATGTCTGAGTGATATTCCTTTGTACATAAGGACCACAACTTCTTTATCCATTTTTCTCTTTCCTGGGATATTTAAGGTGTCATGAAGTGGAGGTTCTTGTCAACATAGCAGCCCTAAACATTGGGGTGCCTGTGTCTTGCTGATTTTTAGTTTTCCCAATTTATACGCCCATGAGTGGACGTGCCCTATGCTCCCTAAGCTGTGTTTTTTCGATGTTTCAGGACACACCGTACACTTCTCTAGAGTGGCTGTTGGCAATTTACATCCCGCCCATCAGCGTAGCAAGGCTGCCATTTCTCCATGGCCTGTCCTGCATTTCTGGTTTTGACACTTTTTGCAGCATGGCCCTTTTGACCGATGGGAAGCGAGACCTCTTTGTAGCGCTGATTTGCCTTTCCAGGTTGCTTGGTTGGCCAAAAAGGGCGTATGCGTTTTTTCCTGAATATATTCAGGAAAAAACGCATACGCCCTTTTTAGCCAAGGGCATCACTGTCGACGGTTTCCCACTTTTCATGTGCTTTAAAGGCCATTCGAATCTACCTCCTGAAACCTGTTTCCTGCAATTCTGCCTTGCTTTCAAATCCTCTTCGTTGCCTTCCCTCAATATATCTGTGGATGAGAGTTATCATTTATAACTCTGCAGGTTTGTGAATTGCAGTGCCCCTGAGCTCCATTTTTCAACTCGCTTTTTTGGGAGCTGGCCGCAAAAGCACGGGATTGCCTCAGGCCCTATTCTGGTTCCCGGCGGCAGGCTGAGCCTGTGTTTAATTCTTCTTCCTGATGGGAAATTAGAGTGACCTGTGCCTGTCCCAACACCTAGATCTAGTCTCTCATTTGTTGCCCCTCTTCCCGTTCATCCTCAGGACAAATTGCAACCTGTAGGGAACAGGAGCTTAAAGGTGCTGATTCTCCAAGTAGGGAGATTGCTAGTAAAGTAGCTGGAAAGGCGAACCCGAGCACAAGGAGATGAGAAATTGGGTGCGTTTTAGAAACCTTTCAAAATCACACGGTGTACCATCTTCTGGGTTTCTCATGCATGTTTTCGATGTAGGAAGATGCCCTTGAACCTGGAGATTTGGGACCCATGGGATGGGTACCACACAGTATTACTTTAAAGGATCTGCGTTTGCTCACCCAACCTCACCCAACCTCTAAGCCCCAAGAGTGTCCACCCTTATGTCTCATCCAGCTGTGGGTCTAGATATGGTCAATCCAGGTTGCATCACAGCCTCTGAACGAATTTTGTAAGAATTTCTCTCTCTTTCACTGTCTTTGTTTTACGGGTTTTTAAAAGTAATTTATTTTTATAATGGGGTTTAGCTGCTTTTCACGGCTGTGTTTATGCGGCTTTACACCCACTTGACTCACTTCCAGACAGATATCAATATATAGGTTTTAAGATTCTTACTAGTCACATATATTCTTGTGCGGTGAATAGGGGGTGTTGAGTCCAGTTCACTGAGCAAGGAGTAGGTCTTGTCTATTACATATTGGGTGTATGGAACGGTATCTGAGCGAATTTGAACCCCTTGTTTTATGCATCACCCCACCTCACCTTTCCCGTTAAGCAGCCATAGTGTGTTTTCTAAACGTGTGACTCTGTTCTGTTTTGTAATTCAGTTCAAGTGTAGCGGTTTTTACATTCCCTCTATAAGTGATATCTTATGATAAGTGTCTTTTTCTGTGTGACTTATTTCACTTAGAATCGTCATACCTAAATCCACTCATCTTGCTTCTACTAGCCTTATGACATTGATTTCATGTCTGAGTGATATTCCTTTGTACATAAGGACCACAACTTCTTTATCCATTTTTCTCTTTCCTGGGATATTTAAGGTGTCATGAAGTGGAGGTTCTTGTCAACATAGCAGCCCTAAACATTGGGGTGCCTGTGTCTTGCTGATTTTTAGTTTTCCCAATTTATACGCCCATGAGTGGACGTGCCCTATGCTCCCTAAGCTGTGTTTTTTCGATGTTTCAGGACACACCGTACACTTCTCTAGAGTGGCTGTTGGCAATTTACATCCCGCCCATCAGCGTAGCAAGGCTGCCATTTCTCCATGGCCTGTCCTGCATTTCTGGTTTTGACACTTTTTGCAGCATGGCCCTTTTGACCGATGGGAAGCGAGACCTCTTTGTAGCGCTGATTTGCCTTTCCAGGTTGCTTGGTTGGCCAAAAAGGGCGTATGCGTTTTTTCCTGAATATATTCAGGAAAAAACGCATACGCCCTTTTTGGCCAAGGGCATCATTGTCGACGTTTTGCCGCTTTTCATGTGCTTTAAAGGCGATTCGAATCTACCTCCTGAAATCTGCTTCCTGCAATTCTGCCTTGCTTTCAAATCCTCTTCGTTGCCTTCCCTCAATATATCTGTGGATGAGAGTTATCATTTATAACTCTGCGGGTTTGTGAATTGCAGTGTCCCTGAGCTCCATTTTTCAACTCGCTTTTTTGGGAGCTGGCCACAAAAGCCCGAGATTGCCTCAGGCCTTATTCTGGTTCCTGGTGGCAGGCTGAGCCTGTGGTTAATTCTTCTTCCTGATGGGAAAATAGAGTGACCTGTGCCTCTACCAACACCTAGATCTAGTCTCTCATTGGTTGCCCCTCTTCCCGTTCATCCTCAGGACAAATTGCAACCTGTAGGGAACAGGAGCTTAAAGGTGCTGATTCTCCAAGTAGGGAGATTGCTAGTAAAGTAGCTGGAAAGGCGAACCCTAGCACAAGGAGATGAGAAATGGGGTGCGTTTTAGAAACCTTTCAAAATCACACGGTGTACCATCTTCTGGGTTTCTCATGCATGTTTTCGATGTAGGAAGATGCCCTTGAACCTGGAGATTTGGGACCCATGGGATGGGTACCACGCAGTATTACTTTAAAGGGTCTGAGTTTGCTCTCCCAACCTCACCCAACCTCTCAGCCCCAAGAGTGTCCACCCTTATGTCTCATCCAGGTGTGGGTCTAGATATGGTCAATCCAGGTTGCATCACAGCCCCTGAACGAATTTTGTAAGAATTTCTCTCTCTTTCACTGTCTTTGTTTTACGGGTTTTTAAAAGTAATTTATTTTTATAATGGGGTTTAGCTGCTTTTCACGGCTGTGTTTATGCGGCTTTACACCCACTTGGCTCACTTCCAGAGAGATATCAATACATAGGTTTTACGATTCTTACTAGTCAGATATATTCTTGTGCGGTGAATAGGGGGTGTTGAGTCCAGTTCACTGAGCAAGGAGTAGGTCTTGTCTATTACATATTGGGTGTATGGAACGGTATCTGAGCGAATTTGAACCCCTTGTTTTATGCATCACCCCACCTCACCTTTCCCGTTAAGCAGCCATAGTGTGTTTTCTAAACGTGTGACTCTGTTCTGTTTTGTAATTCAGTTCAAGTGTAGCGGTTTTTACATTCCCTCTATAAGTGATAGCTTATCATAAGTGTCTTTTTCTGTGTGACTTATTTCACTTAGAATCGTCATACCTAAATCCACTCATCTTGCTTCTACTAGCCTTATGACATTGATTTCATGTCTGAGGGATATTCCTTTGTACATAAGGACCACAACTTCTTTATCCATTTATCTCTTTCCTGGGATATTTAAGGTGTCATGAAGTGGAGGTTCTTGTCAACATAGCAGCCCTAAACATTGGGGTGCCTGTGTCTTGCTGATTTTTAGTTTTCCCAATTTATACGCCCATGAGTGGATGTGCCCTATGCTCCCTAAGCTGTGTTTTTTCGATGTTTCAGGACACACCGTACACTTCTCCAGAGTGGCTTTTGGCAATTTACATCCCGCCCATTAGCGTAGCAAGGCTGCCATTTCTCCATGGCCTGTACTGCATTTCTGGTTTTGACACTTTTTGCAGCATGGCCCCTTTGACCGATGGGAAGCGAGACTTCTTTGTAGCGCTGATTTGCCTTTCCAGGTTGCTTGGTTGGCCAAAAAGGGCGTATGCGTTTTTTCCTTAATATATTCAGGAAAAAACGCATACGCCCTTTTTGGCCAAGGGCATCACTGTCGACGTTTTGCCGCTTTTCATGTGCTTTAAAGGCCATTCGAATCTACCTCCTGAAATCTCTTTCCTGCAATTCTGCCTTGCTTTCAAATCCTCTTCGTTGCCTTCCCTCAATATATCTGTGGATGAGAGTTATCATTTATAACTCTGCGGGTTTGTGAATTGCAGTGTCCCTGAGCTCCATTTTTCAACTCGCTTTTTTGGGAGCTGGCCGCAAAAGCGCGGGATTGCCTCAGGCCCTATTCTGGTTCCTGGAGGCAGGCAGAGCCTGTGGTTAATTCTTCTTCCTGATGGGAAAATAGAGTGACCTGTGCCTGTCCCAACACCTAGATCTAGTCTCTCATTGGTTGCCCCTCTTCCCGTTCATCCTCAGGACAAATTGCAACCTGTAGGGAACAGGAGCTTAAAGGTGCTGATTCTCCAAGTAGGGAGATTGCTAGTAAAGTAGCTGGAAAGGCGAACCCGAGCACAAGGAGATGAGAAATTGGGTGCGTTTTAGAAACCTTTCAAAATCACACGGTGCACCATCTTCTGGGTTTCTCATGCATGTTTTCGATGTAGGAAGATGCCCTTGAACCTGGAGATTTGGGACCCATGGGATGGGTACCACACAGTATTACTTTAAAGGGTCTGCGTTTGCTCACCCAACCTCACCCAACCTCTAAGCCCCAAGAGTGTCCACCCTTATGTCTCATCCAGCTGTGGGTCTAGATATGGTCAATCCAGGTTGCATCACAGCCTCTGAACGAATTTTGTAAGAATTTCTCTCTCTTTCACTGTCTTTGTTTTACGGGTTTTTAAAAGTAATTTATTTTTATAATGGGGTTTAGCTGCTTTTCACGGCTGTGTTTATGCAGCTTTACACCCACTTGACACACTTCCAGAGAGATATCAATACATAGGTTTTACGATTCTTACTAGTCACATATATTCTTGTGCGGTGAATAGGGGTTGTTGAGTCCAGTTCACTGAGCAAGGAGTAGGTCTTGTCTATTACATATTGGGTGTATGGAACAGTATCTGAGCGAATTTGAAACCCTTGTTTTATGCATCACCCCACCTCACCTTTCCCGTTAAGCAGCCATAGTGTGTTTTCTAAACGTGTGACTCTGTTCTGTTTTGTAATTCAGTTCAAGTGTAGCGGTTTTTACATTCCCTCTATAAGTGATATCTTATGATAAGTGTCTTTTTCTGTGTGACTTATTTCACTTAGAATCGTCATACCTAAATCCACTCATCTTGCTTCTACTAGCCTTATGACATTGATTTCATGTCTGAGTGATATTCCTTTGTACATAAGGACCACAACTTCTTTATCCATTTTTCTCTTTCCTGGGATATTTAAGGTGTCATGAAGTGGAGGTTCTTGTCAACATAGCAGCCCTAAACATTGGGGTGCCTGTGTCTTGCTGATTTTTAGTTTTCCCAATTTATACGCCCATGAGTGGACGTGCCCTATGCTCCCTAAGCTGTGTTTTTTCGATGTTTCAGGACACACCGTACACTTCTCTAGAGTGGCTGTTGGCAATTTACATCCCGCCCATCAGCGTAGCAAGGCTGCCATTTCTCCATGGCCTGTCCTGCATTTCTGGTTTTGACACTTTTTGCAGCATGGCCCTTTTGACCGATGGGAAGCGAGACCTCTTTGTAGCGCTGATTTGCCTTTCCAGGTTGCTTGGTTGGCCAAAAAGGGCGTATGCGTTTTTTCCTGAATATATTCAGGAAAAAACGCATACGCCCTTTTTAGCCAAGGGCATCATTGTCGACGTTTTGCCGCTTTTCATGTGCTTTAAAGGCGATTCGAATCTACCTCCTGAAATCTGCTTCCTGCAATTCTGCCTTGCTTTCAAATCCTCTTCGTTGCCTTCCCTCAATATATCTGTGGATGAGAGTTATCATTTATAACTCTGCGGGTTTGTGAATTGCAGTGTCCCTGAGCTCCATTTTTCAACTCGCTTTTTTGGGAGCTGGCCACAAAAGCGCGAGATTGCCTCAGGCCTTATTCTGGTTCCTGGCGGCAGGCTGAGCCTGTGGTTAATTCTTCTTCCTGATGGGAAAATAGAGTGACCTGTGCCTCTACCAACACCTAGATCTAGTCTCTCATTGGTTGCCCCTCTTCCCGTTCATCCTCAGGACAAATTGCAACCTGTAGGGAACAGGAGCTTAAAGGTGCTGATTCTCCAAGTAGGGAGATTGCTAGTAAAGTAGCTGGAAAGGCGAACCCTAGCACAAGGAGATGAGAAATGGGGTGCGTTTTAGAAACCTTTCAAAATCACACGGTGTACCATCTTCTGGGTTTCTCATGCATGTTTTCGATGTAGGAAGATGCCCTTGAACCTGGAGATTTGGGACCCATGGGATGGGTACCACGCAGTATTACTTTAAAGGGTCTGAGTTTGCTCTCCCAACCTCACCCAACCTCTCAGCCCCAAGAGTGTCCACCCTTATGTCTCATCCAGGTGTGGGTCTAGATATGGTCAATCCAGGTTGCATCACAGCCCCTGAACGAATTTTGTAAGAATTTCTCTCTCTTTCACTGTCTTTATTTTACGGGTTTTTAAAAGTAATTTATTTTTATAATGGGGTTTAGCTGCTTTTCACGGCTGTGTTTATGCGGCTTTACACCCACTTGGCTCACTTCCAGAGAGATATCAATACATAGGTTTTACGATTCTTACTAGTCAGATATATTCTTGTGCGGTGAATAGGGGGTGTTGAGTCCAGTTCACTGAGCAAGGAGTAGGTCTTGTCTATTACATATTGGGTGTATGGAACGGTATCTGAGCGAATTTGAAACCCTTGTTTTATGCATCACCCCACCTCACCTTTCCCGTTAAGCAGCCATAGTGTGTTTTCTAAACGTGTGACTCTGTTCTGTTTTGTAATTCAGTTCAAGTGTAGCGGTTTTTACATTCCCTCTATAAGTGATAGCTTATGATAAGTGTCTTTTTCTGTGTGACTTATTTCACTTAGAATCGTCATACCTAAATCCACTCATCTTGCTTCTACTAGCCTTATGACATTGATTTCATGTCTGAGGGATATTCCTTTGTACATAAGGACCACAACTTCTTTATCCATTTATCTCTTTCCTGGGATATTTAAGGTGTCATGAAGTGGAGGTTCTTGTCAACATAGCAGCCCTAAACATTGGGGTGCCTGTGTCTTGCTGATTTTTAGTTTTCCCAATTTATACGCCCATGAGTGGATGTGCCCTATGCTCCCTAAGCTGTGTTTTTTCGATGTTTCAGGACACACCGTACACTTCTCCAGAGTGGCTTTTGGCAATTTACATCCCGCCCATTAGCGTAGCAAGGCTGCCATTTCTCCATGGCCTGTACTGCATTTCTGGTTTTGTCACTTTTTGCAGCATGGCCCTTTTGACCGATGGGAAGCGAGACTTCTTTGTAGCGCTGATTTGCCTTTCCAGGTTGCTTGGTTGGCCAAAAAGGGCGTATGCGTTTTTTCCTGAATATATTCAGGAAAAAACGCTTACGCCCTTTTTGGCCAAGGGCATCACTGTCGACGTTTTGCCACTTTTCATGTGCTTTAAAGGCGATTCGAATCTACCTCCTGAAACCTGTTTCCTGCAATTCTGCCTTGCTTTCAAATCCTCTTCGTTGCCTTCCCTCAATATATCTGTGGATGAGAGTTATCATTTATAACTCTGCAGGTTTGTGAATTGCAGTGCCCCTGAGCTCCATTTTTCAACTGTCTTTTTTGGGAGCTGGCCGCAAAAGCACGTGATTGCCTCAGGCCCTATTCTGGTTCCCGGCGGCAGGCTGAGCCTGTGGTTAATTCTTCTTCCTGATGGGAAAATAGAGTGACCTGTGCCTCTACCAACACCTAGATCTAGTCTCTCATTGGTTGCCCCTCTTCCCGTTCATCCTCAGGACAAATTGCAACCTGTAGGGAACAGAAGCTTAAAGGTGCTGATTCTCCAAGTAGGGAGATTGCTAGTAAAGTAGCTGGAAAGGCGAACCCTAGCACAAGGAGATGAGAAATGGGGTGCGTTTTAGAAACCTTTCAAAATCACACGGTGTACCATCTTCTGGGTTTCTCATGCATGTTTTCGATGTAGGAAGATGCCCTTGAACCTGGAGATTTGGGACCCATGAGATGGGTACCACGCAGTATTACTTTAAAGGGTCTGAGTTTGCTCTCCCAACCTCACCCAACCTCTCAGCCCCAAGAGTGTCCACCCTTATGTCTCATCCAGGTGTGGGTCTAGATATGGTCAATCCAGGTTGCATCACAGCCCCTGAACGAATTTTGTAAGAATTTCTCTCTCTTTCACTGTCTTTGTTTTACGGGTTTTTAAAAGTAATTTATTTTTATAATGGGGTTTAGCTGCTTTTCACGGCTGTGTTTATGCGGCTTTACACCCACTTGACTCACTTCCAGAGAGATATCAATACATAGGTTTTACGATTCTTACTAGTCACATATATTCTTGTGCGGTGAATAGGGGGTGTTGAGTCCAGTTCACTGAGCAAGGAGTAGGTCTTGTCTATTACATATTGGGTGTATGGAACAGTATCTGAGCGAATTTGAAACCCTTGTTTTATGCATCACCCCACCTCACCTTTCCCGTTAAGCAGCCATAGTGTGTTTTCTAAACGTGTGACTCTGTTCTGTTTTGTAATTCAGTTCAAGTGTAGCGGTTTTTACATTCCCTCTATAAGTGATATCTTATGATAAGTGTCTTTTTCTGTGTGACTTATTTCACTTAGAATCGTCATACCTAAATCCACTCATCTTGCTTCTACTAGCCTTATGATATTGATTTCATGTCTGAGTGATATTCCTTTGTACATAAGGACCACAACTTCTTTATCCATTTTTCTCTTTCCTGGGATATTTAAGGTGTCATGAAGTGGAGGTTCTTGTCAACATAGCAGCCCTAAACATTGGGGTGCCTGTGTCTTGCTGATTTTTAGTTTTCCCAATTTATACGCCCATGAGTGGACGTGCGCTATGCTCCCTAAGCTGTGTTTTTTCGATGTTTCAGGACACACCGTACACTTTTCCAGAGTGGCTTTTGGCAATTTACATCCCGCCCATCAGCGTAGCAAGGCTGCCATTTCTCCATGGCCTGTACTGCATTTCTGGTTTTGACACTTTTTGCAGCATGGCCCCTTTGACCGATGGGAAGCGAGACTTCTTTGTAGCGCTGATTTGCCTTTCCAGGTTGCTTGGTTGGCCAAAAAGGGCGTATGCGTTTTTTCCTGAATATATTCAGGAAAAAACGCATACGCCCTTTTTGGCCAAGGGCATCACTGTCGACGTTTTGCCGCTTTTCATGTGCTTTAAAGGCCATTCGAATCTACCTCCTGAAATCTCTTTCCTGCAATTCTGCCTTGCTTTCAAATCCTCTT
The DNA here is from genome assembly GCF_028021215.1 of Eschrichtius robustus. Taxonomy (NCBI): domain Eukaryota; kingdom Metazoa; phylum Chordata; class Mammalia; order Artiodactyla; family Eschrichtiidae; genus Eschrichtius; species Eschrichtius robustus. The sequence goes on from NW_027175257.1 coordinate 4,991,077, forward strand.
CGTTGCCTTCCCTCAATATATCTGTGGATGAGAGTTATCATTTATAACTCTGCGGGTTTGTGAATTGCAGTGTCCCTGAGCTCCATTTTTCAACTCGCTTTTTTGGGAGCTGGCCGCAAAAGCGCGGGATTGCCTCAGGCCCTATTCTGGTTCCTGGAGGCAGGCAGAGCCTGTGGTTAATTCTTCTTCCTGATGGGAAAATAGAGTGACCTGTGCCTGTCCCAACACCTAGATCTAGTCTCTCATTGGTTGCCCCTCTTCCCGTTCATCCTCAGGACAAATTGCAACCTGTAGGGAACAGGAGCTTAAAGGTGCTGATTCTCCAAGTAGGGAGATTGCTAGTAAAGTAGCTGGAAAGGCGAACCCGAGCACAAGGAGATGAGAAATTGGGTGCGTTTTAGAAACCTTTCAAAATCACACGGTGCACCATCTTCTGGGTTTCTCATGCATGTTTTCGATGTAGGAAGATGCCCTTGAACCTGGAGATTTGGGACCCATGGGATGGGTACCACACAGTATTACTTTAAAGGGTCTGCGTTTGCTCACCCAACCTCACCCAACCTCTAAGCCCCAAGAGTGTCCACCCTTATGTCTCATCCAGCTGTGGGTCTAGATATGGTCAATCCAGGTTGCATCACAGCCTCTGAACGAATTTTGTAAGAATTTCTCTCTCTTTCACTGTCTTTGTTTTACGGGTTTTTAAAAGTAATTTATTTTTATAATGGGGTTTAGCTGCTTTTCACGGCTGTGTTTATGCAGCTTTACACCCACTTGACACACTTCCAGAGAGATATCAATACATAGGTTTTACGATTCTTACTAGTCACATATATTCTTGTGCGGTGAATAGGGGTTGTTGAGTCCAGTTCACTGAGCAAGGAGTAGGTCTTGTCTATTACATATTGGGTGTATGGAACAGTATCTGAGCGAATTTGAAACCCTTGTTTTATGCATCACCCCACCTCACCTTTCCCGTTAAGCAGCCATAGTGTGTTTTCTAAACGTGTGACTCTGTTCTGTTTTGTAATTCAGTTCAAGTGTAGCGGTTTTTACATTCCCTCTATAAGTGATATCTTATGATAAGTGTCTTTTTCTGTGTGACTTATTTCACTTAGAATCGTCATACCTAAATCCACTCATCTTGCTTCTACTAGCCTTATGACATTGATTTCATGTCTGAGTGATATTCCTTTGTACATAAGGACCACAACTTCTTTATCCATTTTTCTCTTTCCTGGGATATTTAAGGTGTCATGAAGTGGAGGTTCTTGTCAACATAGCAGCCCTAAACATTGGGGTGCCTGTGTCTTGCTGATTTTTAGTTTTCCCAATTTATACGCCCATGAGTGGACGTGCCCTATGCTCCCTAAGCTGTGTTTTTTCGATGTTTCAGGACACACCGTACACTTCTCTAGAGTGGCTGTTGGCAATTTACATCCCGCCCATCAGCGTAGCAAGGCTGCCATTTCTCCATGGCCTGTCCTGCATTTCTGGTTTTGACACTTTTTGCAGCATGGCCCTTTTGACCGATGGGAAGCGAGACCTCTTTGTAGCGCTGATTTGCCTTTCCAGGTTGCTTGGTTGGCCAAAAAGGGCGTATGCGTTTTTTCCTGAATATATTCAGGAAAAAACGCATACGCCCTTTTTGGCCAAGGGCATCATTGTCGACGTTTTGCCGCTTTTCATGTGCTTTAAAGGCGATTCGAATCTACCTCCTGAAGTCTGCTTCCTGCAATTCTGCCTTGCTTTCAAATCCTCTTCGTTGCCTTCCCTCAATATATCTGTGGATGAGAGTTATCATTTATAACTCTGCGGGTTTGTGAATTGCAGTGTTCCTGAGCTCCATTTTTCAACTCGCTTTTTTGGGAGCTGGCCACAAAAGCGCGAGATTGCCTCAGGCCTTATTCTGGTTCCTGGCGGCAGGCTGAGCCTGTGGTTAATTCTTCTTCCTGATGGGAAAATAGAGTGACCTGTGCCTCTACCAACACCTAGATCTAGTCTCTCATTGGTTGCCCCTCTTCCCGTTCATCCTCAGGACAAATTGCAACCTGTAGGGAACAGGAGCTTAAAGGTGCTGATTCTCCAAGTAGGGAGATTGCTAGTAAAGTAGCTGGAAAGGCGAACCCTAGCACAAGGAGATGAGAAATGGGGTGCGTTTTAGAAACCTTTCAAAATCACACGGTGTACCATCTTCTGGGTTTCTCATGCATGTTTTCGATGTAGGAAGATGCCCTTGAACCTGGAGATTTGGGACCCATGGGATGGGTACCACGCAGTATTACTTTAAAGGGTCTGAGTTTGCTCTCCCAACCTCACCCAACCTCTCAGCCCCAAGAGTGTCCACCCTTATGTCTCATCCAGGTGTGGGTCTAGATATGGTCAATCCAGGTTGCATCACAGCCCCTGAACGAATTTTGTAAGAATTTCTCTCTCTTTCACTGTCTTTGTTTTACGGGTTTTTAAAAGTAATTTATTTTTATAATGGGGTTTAGCTGCTTTTCACGGCTGTGTTTATGCGGCTTTACACCCACTTGGCTCACTTCCAGAGAGATATCAATACATAGGTTTTACGATTCTTACTAGTCAGATATATTCTTGTGCGGTGAATAGGGGGTGTTGAGTCCAGTTCACTGAGCAAGGAGTAGGTCTTGTCTATTACATATTGGGTGTATGGAACGGTATCTGAGCGAATTTGAAACCCTTGTTTTATGCATCACCCCACCTCACCTTTCCCGTTAAGCAGCCATAGTGTGTTTTCTAAACGTGTGACTCTGTTCTGTTTTGTAATTCAGTTCAAGTGTAGCGGTTTTTACATTCCCTCTATAAGTGATAGCTTATGATAAGTGTCTTTTTCTGTGTGACTTATTTCACTTAGAATCGTCATACCTAAATCCACTCATCTTGCTTCTACTAGCCTTATGACATTGATTTCATGTCTGAGGGATATTCCTTTGTACATAAGGACCACAACTTCTTTATCCATTTATCTCTTTCCTGGGATATTTAAGGTGTCATGAAGTGGAGGTTCTTGTCAACATAGCAGCCCTAAACATTGGGGTGCCTGTGTCTTGCTGATTTTTAGTTTTCCCAATTTATACGCCCATGAGTGGATGTGCCCTATGCTCCCTAAGCTGTGTTTTTTCGATGTTTCAGGACACACCGTACACTTCTCCAGAGTGGCTTTTGGCAATTTGCATCCCGCCCATTAGCGTAGCAAGCCTGCCATTTCTCCATGGCCTGTACAGCATTTCTGGTTTTGTCACTTTTTGCAGCATGGCCCTTTTGACCGATGGGAAGCGAGACTTCTTTGTAGCGCTGATTTGCCTTTCCAGGTTGCTTGGTTGGCCAAAAAGGGCGTATGCGTTTTTTCCTGAATATATTCAGGAAAAAACGCTTACGCCCTTTTTGGCCAAGGGCATCACTGTCGACGTTTTGCCACTTTTCATGTGCTTTAAAGGCGATTCGAATCTACCTCCTGAAACCTGTTTCCTGCAATTCTGCCTTGCTTTCAAATCCTCTTCGTTGCCTTCCCTCAATATATCTGTGGATGAGAGTTATCATTTATAACTCTGCAGGTTTGTGAATTGCAGTGCCCCTGAGCTCCATTTTTCAACTCGCTTTTTTGGGAGCTGGCCGCAAAAGCACGGGATTGCCTCAGGCCCTATTCTGGTTCCCGGCGGCAGGCTGAGCCTGTGTTTAATTCTTCTTCCTGATGGGAAATTAGAGTGACCTGTGCCTGTCCCAACACCTAGATCTAGTCTCTCATTGGTTGCCCCTCTTCCCGTTCATCCTCAGGACAAATTGCAACCTGTAGGGAACAGGAGATTAAAGGTGCTGATTCTCCAAGTAGGGAGATTGCTAGTAAAGTAGCTGGAAAGGCGAACCCGAGCACAAGGAGATGAGAAATTGGGTGTGTTTTAGAAACCTTTCAAAATCACACGGTGTACCATCTTCTGGGTTTCTCATGCATGTTTTCGATGTAGGAAGATGCCCTTGAACCTGGAGATTTGGGACCCATGGGATGGGTACCACACAGTATTACTTTAAAGGATCTGCGTTTGCTCACCCAACCTCACCCAACCTCTAAGCCCCAAGAGTGTCCATCCTTATGTCTCATCCAGCTGTGGGTCTAGATATGGTCAATCCAGGTTGCATCACAGCCTCTGAACGAATTTTGTAAGAATTTCTCTCTCTTTCACTGTCTTTGTTTTACGGGTTTTTAAAAGTAATTTATTTTTATAATGGGGTTTAGCTGCTTTTCACGGCTGTGTTTATGCGGCTTTACACCCACTTGACTCACTTCCAGACAGATATCAATATATAGGTTTTAAGATTCTTACTAGTCACATATATTCTTGTGCGGTGAATAGGGGGTGTTGAGTCCAGTTCACTGAGCAAGGAGTAGGTCTTGTCTATTACATATTGGGTGTATGGAACGGTATCTGAGCGAATTTGAAACCCTTGTTTTATGCATCACCCCACCTCACCTTTCCCGTTAAGCAGCCATAGTGTGTTTTCTAAACGTGTGACTCTGTTCTGTTTTGTAATTCAGTTCAAGTGTAGCGGTTTTTACATTCCCTCTATAAGTGATATCTTATGATAAGTGTCTTTTTCTGTGTGACTTATTTCACTTAGAATCGTCATACCTAAATCCACTCATCTTGCTTCTACTAGCCTTATGACATTGATTTCATGTCTGAGTGATATTCCTTTGTACATAAGGACCACAACTTCTTTATCCATTTTTCTCTTTCCTGGGATATTTAAGGTGTCATGAAGTGGAGGTTCTTGTCAACATAGCAGCCCTAAACATTGGGGTGCCTGTGTCTTGCTGATTTTTAGTTTTCCCAATTTATACGCCCATGAGTGGACGTGCCCTATGCTCCCTAAGCTGTGTTTTTTCGATGTTTCAGGGCACACCGTACACTTCTCCAGAGTGGCTGTTCGCAATTTATATCCCGCCCATCAGCGTAGCAAGGCTGCCATTTCTCCATGGCCTGTCCTGCATTTCTGGTTTTGACACTTTTTGCAGCATGGCCCTTTTGACCGATGGGAAGCGAGACCTCTTTGTAGCGCTGATTTGCCTTTCCAGGTTGCTTGGTTGGCCAAAAAGGGCGTATGCGTTTTTTCCTGAATATATTCAGGAAAAAACGCATACGCCCTTTTTGGCCAAGGGCATCATTGTCGACGTTTTGCCGCTTTTCATGTGCTTTAAAGGCGATTCGAATCTACCTCCTGAAGTCTGCTTCCTGCAATTCTGCCTTGCTTTCAAATCCTCTTCGTTGCCTTCCCTCAATATATCTGTGGATGAGAGTTATCATTTATAACTCTGCGGGTTTGTGAATTGCAGTGTTCCTGAGCTCCATTTTTCAACTCGCTTTTTTGGGAGCTGGCCACAAAAGCGCGAGATTGCCTCAGGCCTTATTCTGGTTCCTGGCGGCAGGCTGAGCCTGTGGTTAATTCTTCTTCCTGATGGGAAAATAGAGTGACCTGTGCCTCTACCAACACCTAGATCTAGTCTCTCATTGGTTGCCCCTCTTCCCGTTCATCCTCAGGACAAATTGCAACCTGTAGGGAACAGGAGCTTAAAGGTGCTGATTCTCCAAGTAGGGAGATTGCTAGTAAAGTAGCTGGAAAGGCGAACCCTAGCACAAGGAGATGAGAAATGGGGTGCGTTTTAGAAACCTTTCAAAATCACACGGTGTACCATCTTCTGGGTTTCTCATGCATGTTTTCGATGTAGGAAGATGCCCTTGAACCTGGAGATTTGGGACCCATGGGATGGGTACCACGCAGTATTACTTTAAAGGGTCTGAGTTTGCTCTCCCAACCTCACCCAACCTCTCAGCCCCAAGAGTGTCCACCCTTATGTCTCATCCAGGTGTGGGTCTAGATATGGTCAATCCAGGTTGCATCACAGCCCCTGAACGAATTTTGTAAGAATTTCTCTCTCTTTCACTGTCTTTGTTTTACGGGTTTTTAAAAGTAATTTATTTTTATAATGGGGTTTAGCTGCTTTTCACGGCTGTGTTTATGCGGCTTTACACCCACTTGGCTCACTTCCAGAGAGATATCAATACATAGGTTTTACGATTCTTACTAGTCAGATATATTCTTGTGCGGTGAATAGGGGGTGTTGAGTCCAGTTCACTGAGCAAGGAGTAGGTCTTGTCTATTACATATTGGGTGTATGAAACGGTATCTGAGCGAATTTGAAACCCTTGTTTTATGCATCACCCCACCTCACCTTTCCCGTTAAGCAGCCATAGTGTGTTTTCTAAACGTGTGACTCTGTTCTGTTTTGTAATTCAGTTCAAGTGTAGCGGTTTTTACATTCCCTCTATAAGTGATAGCTTATGATAAGTGTCTTTTTCTGTGTGACTTATTTCACTTAGAATCGTCATACCTAAATCCACTCATCTTGCTTCTACTAGCCTTATGACATTGATTTCATGTCTGAGGGATATTCCTTTGTACATAAGGACCACAACTTCTTTATCCATTTATCTCTTTCCTGGGATATTTAAGGTGACATGAAGTGGAGGTTCTTGTCAACATAGCAGCCCTAAACATTGGGGTGCCTGTGTCTTGCTGATTTTTAGTTTTCCCAATTTATACGCCCATGAGTGGATGTGCCCTATGCTCCCTAAGCTGTGTTTTTTCGATGTTTCAGGACACACCGTACACTTCTCCAGAGTGGCTTTTGGCAATTTGCATCCCGCCCATTAGCGTAGCAAGGCTGCCATTTCTCCATGGCCTGTACAGCATTTCTGGTTTTGTCACTTTTTGCAGCATGGCCCTTTTGACCGATGGGAAGCGAGACTTCTTTGTAGCGCTGATTTGCCTTTCCAGGTTGCTTGGTTGGCCAAAAAGGGCGTATGCGTTTTTTCCTGAATATATTCAGGAAAAAACGCTTACGCCCTTTTTGGCCAAGGGCATCACTGTCGACGTTTTGCCACTTTTCATGTGCTTTAAAGGCGATTCGAATCTACCTCCTGAAACCTGTTTCCTGCAATTCTGCCTTGCTTTCAAATCCTCTTCGTTGCCTTCCCTCAATATATCTGTGGATGAGAGTTATCATTTATAACTCTGCAGGTTTGTGAATTGCAGTGCCCCTGAGCTCCATTTTTCAACTCGCTTTTTTGGGAGCTGGCCGCAAAAGCACGGGATTGCCTCAGGCCCTATTCTGGTTCCCGGCGGCAGGCTGAGCCTGTGTTTAATTCTTCTTCCTGATGGGAAATTAGAGTGACCTGTGCCTGTCCCAACACCTAGATCTAGTCTCTCATTGGTTGCCCCTCTTCCCGTTCATCCTCAGGACAAATTGCAACCTGTAGGGAACAGGAGATTAAAGGTGCTGATTCTCCAAGTAGGGAGATTGCTAGTAAAGTAGCTGGAAAGGCGAACCCGAGCACAAGGAGATGAGAAATTGGGTGCGTTTTAGAAACCTTTCAAAATCACACGGTGTACCATCTTCTGGGTTTCTCATGCATGTTTTCGATGTAGGAAGATGCCCTTGAACCTGGAGATTTGGGACCCATGGGATGGGTACCACACAGTATTACTTTAAAGGATCTGCGTTTGCTCACCCAACCTCACCCAACCTCTAAGCCCCAAGAGTGTCCATCCTTATGTCTCATCCAGCTGTGGGTCTAGATATGGTCAATCCAGGTTGCATCACAGCCTCTGAACGAATTTTGTAAGAATTTCTCTCTCTTTCACTGTCTTTGTTTTACGGGTTTTTAAAAGTAATTTATTTTTATAATGGGGTTTAGCTGCTTTTCACGGCTGTGTTTATGCGGCTTTACACCCACTTGACTCACTTCCAGACAGATATCAATATATAGGTTTTAAGATTCTTACTAGTCACATATATTCTTGTGCGGTGAATAGGGGGTGTTGAGTCCAGTTCACTGAGCAAGGAGTAGGTCTTGTCTATTACATATTGGGTGTATGGAACGGTATCTGAGCGAATTTGAAACCCTTGTTTTATGCATCACCCCACCTCACCTTTCCCGTTAAGCAGCCATAGTGTGTTTTCTAAACGTGTGACTCTGTTCTGTTTTGTAATTCAGTTCAAGTGTAGCGGTTTTTACATTCCCTCTATAAGTGATATCTTATGATAAGTGTCTTTTTCTGTGTGACTTATTTCACTTAGAATCGTCATACCTAAATCCACTCATCTTGCTTCTACTAGCCTTATGACATTGATTTCATGTCTGAGTGATATTCCTTTGTACATAAGGACCACAACTTCTTTATCCATTTTTCTCTTTCCTGGGATATTTAAGGTGTCATGAAGTGGAGGTTCTTGTCAACATAGCAGCCCTAAACATTGGGGTGCCTGTGTCTTGCTGATTTTTAGTTTTCCCAATTTATACGCCCATGAGTGGACGTGCCCTATGCTCCCTAAGCTGTGTTTTTTCGATGTTTCAGGGCACACCGTACACTTCTCCAGAGTGGCTGTTCGCAATTTATATCCCGCCCATCAGCGTAGCAAGGCTGCCATTTCTCCATGGCCTGTCCTGCATTTCTGGTTTTGAAACTTTTTGCAGCATGGCCCTTTTGACCGATGGGAAGCGAGACCTCTTTGTAGCGCTGATTTGCCTTTCCAGGTTGCTTGGTTGGCCAAAAAGGGCGTATGCGTTTTTTCCTGAATATATTCAGGAAAAAACGCATACGCCCTTTTTGGCCAAGGGCATCATTGTCGACGTTTTGCCGCTTTTCATGTGCTTTAAAGGCGATTCGAATCTACCTCCTGAAATCTGCTTCCTGCAATTCTGCCTTGCTTTCAAATCCTCTTCGTTGCCTTCCCTCAATATATCTGTGGATGAGAGTTATCATTTATAACTCTGCGGGTTTGTGAATTGCAGTGTCCCTGAGCTCCATTTTTCAACTCGCTTTTTTGGGAGCTGGCCGCAAAAGCGCGGGATTGCCTCAGGCCCTATTCTGGTTCCTGGAGGCAGGCAGAGCCTGTGGTTAATTCTTCTTCCTGATGGGAAAATAGAGTGACCTGTGCCTGTCCCAACACCTAGATCTAGTCTCTCATTGGTTGCCCCTCTTCCCGTTCATCCTCAGGACAAATTGCAACCTGTAGGGAACAGGAGCTTAAAGGTGCTGATTCTCCAAGTAGGGAGATTGCTAGTAAAGTAGCTGGAAAGGCGAACCCGAGCACAAGGAGATGAGAAATTGGGTGCGTTTTAGAAACCTTTCAAAATCACACGGTGCACCATCTTCTGGGTTTCTCATGCATGTTTTCGATGTAGGAAGATGCCCTTGAACCTGGAGATTTGGGACCCATGGGATGGGTACCACACAGTATTACTTTAAAGGGTCTGCGTTTGCTCACCCAACCTCACCCAACCTCTAAGCCCCAAGAGTGTCCACCCTTATGTCTCATCCAGCTGTGGGTCTAGATATGGTCAATCCAGGTTGCATCACAGCCTCTGAACGAATTTTGTAAGAATTTCTCTCTCTTTCACTGTCTTTGTTTTACGGGTTTTTAAAAGTAATTTATTTTTATAATGGGGTTTAGCTGCTTTTCACGGCTGTGTTTATGCAGCTTTACACCCACTTGACACACTTCCAGAGAGATATCAATACATAGGTTTTACGATTCTTACTAGTCACATATATTCTTGTGCGGTGAATAGGGGTTGTTGAGTCCAGTTCACTGAGCAAGGAGTAGGTCTTGTCTATTACATATTGGGTGTATGGAACAGTATCTGAGCGAATTTGAAACCCTTGTTTTATGCATCACCCCACCTCACCTTTCCCGTTAAGCAGCCATAGTGTGTTTTCTAAACGTGTGACTCTGTTCTGTTTTGTAATTCAGTTCAAGTGTAGCGGTTTTTACATTCCCTCTATAAGTGATATCTTATGATAAGTGTCTTTTTCTGTGTGACTTATTTCACTTAGAATCGTCATACCTAAATCCACTCATCTTGCTTCTACTAGCCTTATGACATTGATTTCATGTCTGAGTGATATTCCTTTGTACATAAGGACCACAACTTCTTTATCCATTTTTCTCTTTCCTGGGATATTTAAGGTGTCATGAAGTGGAGGTTCTTGTCAACATAGCAGCCCTAAACATTGGGGTGCCTGTGTCTTGCTGATTTTTAGTTTTCCCAATTTATACGCCCATGAGTGGACGTGCCCTATGCTCCCTAAGCTGTGTTTTTTCGATGTTTCAGGACACACCGTACACTTCTCTAGAGTGGCTGTTGGCAATTTACATCCCGCCCATCAGCGTAGCAAGGCTGCCATTTCTCCATGGCCTGTCCTGCATTTCTGGTTTTGACACTTTTTGCAGCATGGCCCTTTTGACCGATGGGAAGCGAGACCTCTTTGTAGCGCTGATTTGCCTTTCCAGGTTGTTTGGTTGGCCAAAAAGGGCGTATGCGTTTTTTCCTGAATATATTCAGGAAAAAACGCATACGCCCTTTTTGGCCAAGGGCATCATTGTCGACGTTTTGCCGCTTTTCATGTGCTTTAAAGGCGATTCGAATCTACCTCCTGAAATCTGCTTCCTGCAATTCTGCCTTGCTTTCAAATCCTCTTCGTTGCCTTCCCTCAATATATCTGTGGATGAGAGTTATCATTTATAACTCTGCGGGTTTGTGAATTGCAGTGTCCCTGAGCTCCATTTTTCAACTCGCTTTTTTGGGAGCTGGCCACAAAAGCGCGAGATTGCCTCAGGCCTTATTCTGGTTCCTGGCGGCAGGCTGAGCCTGTGGTTAATTCTTCTTCCTGATGGGAAAATAGAGTGACCTGTGCCTCTACCAACACCTAGATCTAGTCTCTCATTGGTTGCCCCTCTTCCTGTTCATCCTCAGGACAAACTGCAACCTGTAGGGAACAGGAGCTTAAAGGTGCTGATTCTCCAAGTAGGGAGATTGCTAGTAAAGTAGCTGGAAAGGCGAACCCGAGCACAAGGAGATGAGAAATTGGGTGCGTTTTAGAAACCTTTCAAAATCACACGGTGCACCATCTTCTGGGTTTCTCATGCATGTTTTCGATGTAGGAAGATGCCCTTGAACCTGGAGATTTGGGACCCATGGGATGGGTACCACACAGTATTACTTTAAAGGGTCTGCGTTTGCTCACCCAACCTCACCCAACCTCTAAGCCCCAAGAGTGTCCACCCTTATGTCTCATCCAGCTGTGGGTCTAGATATGGTCAATCCAGGTTGCATCACAGCCTCTGAACGAATTTTGTAAGAATTTCTCTCTCTTTCACTGTCTTTGTTTTACGGGTTTTTAAAAGTAATTTATTTTTATAATGGGGTTTAGCTGCTTTTCACGGCTGTGTTTATGCAGCTTTACACCCACTTGACACACTTCCAGAGAGATATCAATACATAGGTTTTACGATTCTTACTAGTCACATATATTCTTGTGCGGTGAATAGGGGTTGTTGAGTCCAGTTCACTGAGCAAGGAGTAGGTCTTGTCTATTACATATTGGGTGTATGGAACAGTATCTGAGCGAATTTGAAACCCTTGTTTTATGCATCACCCCACCTCACCTTTCCCGTTAAGCAGGCATAGTGTGTTTTCTAAACGTGTGACTCTGTTCTGTTTTGTAATTCAGTTCAAGCGTAGCGGTTTTTACATTCCCTCTATAAGTGATATCTTATGATAAGTGTCTTTTTCTGTGTGACTTATTTCACTTAGAATCGTCATACCTAAATCCACTCATCTTGCTTCTACTAGCCTTATGACATTGATTTCATGTCTGAGTGATATTCCTTTGTACATAAGGACCACAACTTCTTTATCCATGTTTCTCTTTCCTGGGATATTTAAGGTGTCATGAAGTGGAGGTTCTTGTCAACATAGCAGCCCTAAACATTGGGGTGCCTGTGTCTTGCTGATTTTTAGTTTTCCCAATTTATACGCCCATGAGTGGACGTGCCCTATGCTCCCTAAGCTGTGTTTTTTCGATGTTTCAGGACACACCGTACACTTCTCTAGAGTGGCTGTTGGCAATTTACATCCCGCCCATCAGCGTAGCAAGGCTGCCATTTCTCCATGGCCTGTCCTGCATTTCTGGTTTTGACACTTTTTGCAGCATGGCCCTTTTGACCGATGGGAAGCGAGACCTCTTTTTAGCGCTGATTTGCCTTTCCAGGTTGCTTGGTTGGCCAAAAAGGGCGTATGCGTTTTTTCCTGAATATATTCAGGAAAAAACGCATACGCCCTTTTTGGCCAAGGGCATCATTGTCGACGTTTTGCCGCTTTTCATGTGCTTTAAAGGCGATTCGAATCTACCTCCTGAAATCTGCTTCCTGCAAATCTGCCTTGCTTTCAAATCCTCTTCGTTGCCTTCCCTCAATATATCTGTGGATGAGAGTTATCATTTATAACTCTGCGGGTTTGTGAATTGCAGTGTCCCTGAGCTCCATTTTTCAACTCGCTTTTTTGGGAGCTGGCCACAAAAGCGCGGGATTGCCTCAGGCCTTATTCTGGTTCCTGGCGGCAGGCTGAGCCTGTGGTTAATTCTTCTTCCTGATGGGAAAATAGAGTGACCTGTGCCTCTACCAACACCTAGATCTAGTCTCTCATTGGTTGCCCCTCTTCCTGTTCATCCTCAGGACAAACTGCAACCTGTAGGGAACAGGAGCTTAAAGGTGCTGATTCTCCAAGTAGGGAGATTGCTAGTAAAGTAGCTGGAAAGGCGCACCCTAGCACAAGGAGATGAGAAATGGGGTGCGTTTTAGAAACCTTTCAAAATCACACGGTGTACCATCTTCTGGGTTTCTCATGCATGTTTTCGATGTAGGAAGATGCCCTTGAACCTGGAGATTTGGGACCCATGGGATGGGTACCACGCAGTATTACTTTAAAGGGTCTGAGTTTGCTCTCCCAACCTCACCCAACCTCTCAGCCCCAAGAGTGTCCACCCTTATGTCTCATCCAGGTGTGGGTCTAGATATGGTCAATCCAGGTTGCATCACAGCCCCTGAACGAATTTTGTAAGAATTTCTCTCTCTTTCACTGTCTTTGTTTTACGGGTTTTTAAAAGTAATTTATTTTTATAATGGGGTTTAGCTGCTTTTCACGGCTGTGTTTATGCGGCTTTACACCCACTTGGCTCACTTCCAGAGAGATATCAATACATAGGTTTTACGATTCTTACTAGTCAGATATATTCTTGTGCAGTGAATAGGGGGTGTTGAGTCCAGTTCACTGAGCAAGGAGTAGGTCTTGTCTATTACATATTGGGTGTATGGAACGGTATCTGAGCGAATTTGAAACCCTTGTTTTATGCATCACCCCACCTCACCTTTCCCGTTAAGCAGCCATAGTGTGTTTTCTAAACGTGTGACTCTGTTCTGTTTTGTAATTCAGTTCAAGTGTAGCGGTTTTTACATTCCCTCTATAAGTGATAGCTTATGATAAGTGTCTTTTTCTGTGTGACTTATTTCACTTAGAATCGTCATACCTAAATCCACTCATCTTGCTTCTACTAGCCTTATGACATTGATTTCATGTCTGAGTGATATTCCTTTGTACATAAGGACCACAACTTCTTTATCCATGTTTCTCTTTCCTGGGATATTTAAGGTGTCATGAAGTGGAGGTTCTTGTCAACATAGCAGCCCTAAACATTGGGGTGCCTGTGTCTTGCTGATTTTTAGTTTTCCCAATTTATACGCCCATGAGTGGACGTGCCCTATGCTCCCTAAGCTGTGTTTTTTCGATGTTTCAGGACACACCGTACACTTCTCTAGAGTGGCTGTTGGCAATTTACATCCCGCCCATCAGCGTAGCAAGGCTGCCATTTCTCCATGGCCTGTCCTGCATTTCTGGTTTTGACACTTTTTGCAGCATGGCCCTTTTGACCGATGGGAAGCGAGACCTCTTTTTAGCGCTGATTTGCCTTTCCAGGTTGCTTGGTTGGCCAAAAAGGGCGTATGCGTTTTTTCCTGAATATATTCAGGAAAAAACGCATACGCCCTTTTTGGCCAAGGGCATCATTGTCGACGTTTTGCCGCTTTTCATGTGCTTTAAAGGCGATTCGAATCTACCTCCTGAAATCTGCTTCCTGCAAATCTGCCTTGCTTTCAAATCCTCTTCGTTGCCTTCCCTCAATATATCTGTGGATGAGAGTTATCATTTATAACTCTGCGGGTTTGTGAATTGCAGTGTCCCTGAGCTCCATTTTTCAACTCGCTTTTTTGGGAGCTGGCCACAAAAGCGCGGGATTGCCTCAGGCCTTATTCTGGTTCCTGGCGGCAGGCTGAGCCTGTGGTTAATTCTTCTTCCTGATGGGAAAATAGAGTGACCTGTGCCTCTACCAACACCTAGATCTAGTCTCTTATTGGTTGCCCCTCTTCCTGTTCATCCTCAGGACAAACTGCAACCTGTAGGGAACAGGAGCTTAAAGGTGCTGATTCTCCAAGTAGGGAGATTGCTAGTAAAGTAGCTGGAAAGGCGCACCCTAGCACAAGGAGATGAGAAATGGGGTGCGTTTTAGAAACCTTTCAAAATCACACGGTGTACCATCTTCTGGGTTTCTCATGCATGTTTTCGATGTAGGAAGATGCCCTTGAACCTGGAGATTTGGGACCCATGGGATGGGTACCACGCAGTATTACTTTAAAGGGTCTGAGTTTGCTCTCCCAACCTCACCCAACCTCTCAGCCCCAAGAGTGTCCACCCTTATGTCTCATCCAGGTGTGGGTCTAGATATGGTCAATCCAGGTTGCATCACAGCCCCTGAACGAATTTTGTAAGAATTTCTCTCTCTTTCACTGTCTTTGTTTTACGGGTTTTTAAAAGTAATTTATTTTTATAATGGGGTTTAGCTGCTTTTCACGGCTGTGTTTATGCGGCTTTACACCCACTTGGCTCACTTCCAGAGAGATATCAATACATAGGTTTTACGATTCTTACTAGTCAGATATATTCTTGTGCAGTGAATAGGGGGTGTTGAGTCCAGTTCACTGAGCAAGGAGTAGGTCTTGTCTATTACATATTGGGTGTATGGAACGGTATCTGAGCGAATTTGAAACCCTTGTTTTATGCATCACCCCACCTCACCTTTCCCGTTAAGCAGCCATAGTGTGTTTTCTAAACGTGTGACTCTGTTCTGTTTTGTAATTCAGTTCAAGTGTAGCGGTTTTTACATTCCCTCTATAAGTGATAGCTTATGATAAGTGTCTTTTTCTGTGTGACTTATTTCACTTAGAATCGTCATACCTAAATCCACTCATCTTGCTTCTACTAGCCTTATGACATTGATTTCATGTCTGAGGGAAATTCCTTTGTACATAAGGACCACAACTTCTTTATCCATTTATCTCTTTCCTGGGATATTTAAGGTGTCATGAAGTGGAGGTTCTTGTCAACATAGCAGCCCTAAACATTGGGGTGCCTGTGTCTTGCTGATTTTTAGTTTTCCCAATTTATACGCCCATGAGTGGATGTGCCCTATGCTCCCTAAGCTGTGTTTTTTCGATGTTTCAGGACACACCGTACACTTCTCCAGAGTGGCTTTTGGCAATTTACATCCCGCCCATTAGCGTAGCAAGGCTGCCATTTCTCCATGGCCTGTACTGCATTTCTGGTTTTGTCACTTTTTGCACCATGGCCCTTTTGACCGATGGGAAGCGAGACTTCTTTGTAGCGCTGATTTGCATTTCCAGGTTGCTTGGTTGGCCAAAAAGGGCGTATGCGTTTTTTCCTGAATATATTCAGGAAAAAACGCTTACGCCCTTTTTGGCCAAGGGCATCACTGTCGACGTTTTGCCACTTTTCATGTGCTTTAAAGGCGATTCGAATCTACCTCCTGAAACCTGTTTCCTGCAATTCTGCCTTGCTTTCAAATCCTCTTCGTTGCCTTCCCTCAATATATCTGTGGATGAGAGTTATCATTTATAACTCTGCAGGTTTGTGAATTGCAGTGCCCCTGAGCTCCATTTTTCAACTCGCTTTTTTGGGAGCTGGCCGCAAAAGCACGGGATTGCCTCAGGCCCTATTCTGGTTCCTGGCGGCAGGCTGAGCCTGTGTTTAATTCTTCTTCCTGATGGGAAATTAGAGTGACCTGTGCCTGTCCCAACACCTAGATCTAGTCTCTCATTGGTTGCCCCTCTTCCCGTTCATCCTCAGGACAAATTGCAACCTGTAGGGAACAGGAGCTTAAAGGTGCTGATTCTCCAAGTAGGGAGATTGCTAGTAAAGTAGCTGGAAAGGCGAACCCGAGCACAAGGAGATGAGAAATTGGGTGCGTTTTAGAAACCTTTCAAAATCACACGGTGTACCATCTTCTGGGTTTCTCATGCATGTTTTCGATGTAGGAAGATGCCCTTGAACCTGGAGATTTGGGACCCATGGGATGGGTACCACACAGTATTACTTTAAAGGATCTGCGTTTGCTCACCCAACCTCACCCAACCTCTAAGCCCCAAGAGTGTCCACCCTTATGTCTCATCCAGCTGTGGGTCTAGATATGGTCAATCCAGGTTGCATCACAGCCTCTGAACGAATTTTGTAAGAATTTCTCTCTCTTTCACTGTCTTTGTTTTACGGGTTTTTAAAAGTAATTTATTTTTATAATGGGGTTTAGCTGCTTTTCACGGCTGTGTTTATGCGGCTTTACACCCACTTGACTCACTTCCAGACAGATATCAATATATAGGTTTTAAGATTCTTACTAGTCACATATATTCTTGTGCGGTGAATAGGGGGTGTTGAGTCCAGTTCACTGAGCAAGGAGTAGGTCTTGTCTATTACATATTGGGTGTATGGAACGGTATCTGAGCGAATTTGAAACCCTTGTTTTATGCATCACCCCACCTCACCTTTCCCGTTAAGCAGCCATAGTGTGTTTTCTAAACGTGTGACTCTGTTCTGTTTTGTAATTCAGTTCAAGTGTAGCGGTTTTTACATTCCCTCTATAAGTGATATCTTATGATAAGTGTCTTTTTCTGTGTGACTTATTTCACTTAGAATCGTCATACCTAAATCCACTCATCTTGCTTCTACTAGCCTTATGACATTGATTTCATGTCTGAGTGATATTCCTTTGTACATAAGGACCACAACTTCTTTATCCATTTTTCTCTTTCCTGGGATATTTAAGGTGTCATGAAGTGGAGGTTCTTGTCAACATAGCAGCCCTAAACATTGGGGTGCCTGTGTCTTGCTGATTTTTAGTTTTCCCAATTTATACGCCCATGAGTGGACGTGCCCTATGCTCCCTAAGCTGTGTTTTTTCGATGTTTCAGGACACACCGTACACTTCTGTAGAGTGGCTGTTGGCAATTTACATCCCGCCCATCAGCGTAGCAAGGCTGCCATTTCTCCATGGCCTGTCCTGCATTTCTGGTTTTGACACTTTTTGCAGCATGGCCCTTTTGACCGATGGGAAGCGAGACCTCTTTGTAGCGCTGATTTGCCTTTCAGTTTGCTTGGTTGGCCAAAAAGGGTGTATGCGTTTTTTCCTGAATATATTCAGGAAAAAACGCATACGCCCTTTTTGGCCAAGGGCATCATTGTCGACGTTTTGCCGCTTTTCATGTGCTTTAAAGGCGATTCGAATCTACCTCCTGAAATCTGCTTCCTGCAATTCTGCCTTGCTTTCAAATCCTCTTCGTTGCCTTCCCTCAATATATCTGTGGATGAGAGTTATCATTTATAACTCTGTGTGTTTGTGAATTGCAGTGTCCCTGAGCTCCATTTTTCAACTCGCTTTTTTGGGAGCTGGCCACAAAAGCGCGAGATTGCCTCAGGCCTTATTCTGGTTCCTGGCGGCAGGCTGAGCCTGTGGTTAATTCTTCTTCCTGATGGGAAAATAGAGTGACCTGTGCCTCTACCAACACCTAGATCTAGTCTCTCATTGGTTGCCCCTCTTCCCGTTCATCCTCAGGACAAATTGCAACCTGTAGGGAACAGGAGCTTAAAGGTGCTGATTCTCCAAGTAGGCAGATTGCTAGTAAAGTAGCTGGAAAGGCGAACCCTAGCACAAGGAGATGAGAAATGGGGTGAGTTTTAGAAACCTTTCAAAATCACACGGTGTACCATCTTCTGGGTTTCTCATGCATGTTTTCGATGTAGGAAGATGCCCTTGAACCTGGAGATTTGGGACCCATGGGATGGGTACCACGCAGTATTACTTTAAAGGGTCTGCGTTTGCTCTCCCAACCTCACCCAACCTCTCAGCCCCAAGAGTGTCCACCCTTATGTCTCATCCAGGTGTGGGTCTAGATATGGTCAATCCAGGTTGCATCACAGCCCCTGAACGAATTTTGTAAGAATTTCTCTCTCTTTCACTGTCTTTGTTTTACGGGTTTTTAAAAGTAATTTATTTTTATAATGGGGTTTAGCTGCTTTTCACGGCTGTGTTTATGCGGCTTTACACCCACTTGGCTCACTTCCAGAGAGATATCAATACATAGGTTTTACGATTCTTACTAGTCAGATATATTCTTGTGCGGTGAATAGGGGGTGTTGAGTCCAGTTCACTGAGCAAGGAGTAGGTCTTGTCTATTACATATTGGGTGTATGGAACGGTATCTG
The DNA here is from genome assembly GCF_028021215.1 of Eschrichtius robustus. Classification (NCBI taxonomy): domain Eukaryota; kingdom Metazoa; phylum Chordata; class Mammalia; order Artiodactyla; family Eschrichtiidae; genus Eschrichtius; species Eschrichtius robustus. Next base: position 5,009,601 of record NW_027175257.1, read on the forward strand.
AGCGAATTTGAAACCCTTGTTTTATGCATCACCCCACCTCACCTTTCCCGTTAAGCAGCCATAGTGTGTTTTCTAAACGTGTGACTCTGTTCTGTTTTGTAATTCAGTTCAAGTGTAGCGGTTTTTACATTCCCTCTATAAGTGATAGCTTATGATAAGTGTCTTTTTCTGTGTGACTTATTTCACTTAGAATCGTCATACCTAAATCCACTCATCTTGCTTCTACTAGCCTTATGACATTGATTTCATGTCTGAGGGATATTCCTTTGTACATAAGGACCACAACTTCTTTATCCATTTATCTCTTTCCTGGGATATTTAAGGTGTCATGAAGTGGAGGTTCTTGTCAACATAGCAGCCCTAAACATTGGGGTGCCTGTGTCTTGCTGATTTTTAGTTTTCCCAATTTATACGCCCATGAGTGGACGTGCCCTATGCTCCCTAAGCTGTGTTTTTTCGATGTTTCAGGACACACCGTACACTTCTCCAGAGTGGCTTTTGGCAATTTACATCCCGCCCATTAGCGTAGCAAGGCTGCCATTTCTCCATGGCCTGTACTGCATTTCTGGTTTTCTCACTTTTTGCAGCATGGCCCTTTTGACCGATGGGAAGCGAGACTTCTTTGTAGCGCTGATTTGCCTTTCCAGGTTGCTTGGTTGGCCAAAAAGGGCGTATGCGTTTTTTCCTGAATATATTCAGGAAAAAACGCATACGCCCTTTTTGGCCAAGGGCATCATTGTCGACGTTTTGCCGCTTTTCATGTGCTTTAAAGGCGATTCGAATCTACCTCCTGAAATCTGCTTCCTGCAATTCTGCCTTGCTTTCAAATCCTCTTCGTTGCCTTCCCTCAATATATCTGTGGATGAGAGTTATCATTTATAACTCTGCGGGTTTGTGAATTGCAGTGTCCCTGAGCTCCATTTTTCAACTCGCTTTTTTGGGAGCTGGCCACAAAAGCGCGAGATTGCCTCAGGCCTTATTCTGGTTCCTGGCGGCAGGCTGAGCCTGTGGTTAATTCTTCTTCCTGATGGGAAAATAGAGTGACCTGTGCCTCTACCAACACCTAGATCTAGTCTCTCATTGGTTGCCCCTCTTCCCGTTCATCCTCAGGACAAATTGCAACCTGTAGGGAACAGGAGCTTAAAGGTGCTGATTCTCCAAGTAGGGAGATTGCTAGTAAAGTAGCTGGAAAGGCGAACCCTAGCACAAGGAGATGAGAAATGGGGTGCGTTTTAGAAACCTTTCAAAATCACACGGTGTACCATCTTCTGGGTTTCTCATGCATGTTTTCGATGTAGGAAGATGCCCTTGAACCTGGAGATTTGGGACCCATGGGATGGGTACCACGCAGTATTACTTTAAAGGGTCTGAGTTTGCTCTCCCAACCTCACCCAACCTCTCAGCCCCAAGAGTGTCCACCCTTATGTCTCATCCAGGTGTGCGTCTAGTTATGGTCAATCCAGGTTGCATCACAGCCCCTGAACGAATTTTGTAAGAATTTCTCTCTCTTTCACTGTCTTTGTTTTACGGGTTTTTAAAAGTAATTTATTTTTATAATGGGGTTTAGCTGCTTTTCACGGCTGTGTTTATGCGGCTTTACACCCACTAGACTCACTTCCAGAGAGATATCAATACATAGGTTTTACGATTCTTACTAGTCACATATATTCTTGTGCGGTGAATAGGGGGTGTTGAGTCCAGTTCACTGAGCAAGGAGTAGGTCTTGTCTATTACATATTGGGTGTATGGAACAGTATCTGAGCGAATTTGAAACCCTTGTTTTATGCATCACCCCACCTCACCTTTCCCGTTAAGCAGCCATAGTGTGTTTTCTAAACGTGTGACTCTGTTCTGTTTTGTAATTCAGTTCAAGTGTAGCGGTTTTTACATTCCCTCTATAAGTGATATCTTATGATAAGTGTCTTTTTCTGTGTGACTTATTTCACTTAGAATCGTCATACCTAAATCCACTCATCTTGCTTCTACTAGCCTTATGACATTGATTTCATGTCTGAGTGATATTCCATTGTACATAAGGACCACAACTTCTTTATCCATTTTTCTCTTTCCTGGGATATTTAAGGTGTCATGAAGTGGAGGTTCTTGTCAACATAGCAGCCCTAAACATTGGGGTGCCTGTGTCTTGCTGATTTTTAGTTTTCCCAATTTATACGCCCATGAGTGGACGTGCCCTATGCTCCCTAAGCTGTGTTTTTTCGATGTTTCAGGACACACCGTACACTTCTCCAGAGTGGCTTTTGGCAATTTACATCCCGCCCATCAGCGTAGCAAGGCTGCCTTTTCTCCATGGCCTGTACTGCATTTCTGGTTTTGACACTTTTTGCAGCATGGCCCTTTTGACCGATGGGAAGCGAGACTTCTTTGTAGCGCTGATTTGCCTTTCCAGGTTGCTTGGTTGGCCAAAAAGGGCGTATGCGTTTTTTCCTGAATATATTCAGGAAAAAACGCATACGCCCTTTTTGGCCAAGGGCATCATTGTCGACGTTTTGCCGCTTTTCATGTGCTTTAAAGGCCATTCGAATCTACCTCCTGAAATCTCTTTCCTGCAATTCTGCCTTGCTTTCAAATCCTCTTCGTTGCCTTCCCTCAATATATCTGTGGATGAGAGTTATCATTTATAACTCTGCGGGTTTGTGAATTGCAGTGTCCCTGAGCTCCATTTTTCAACTCGCTATTTTGGGAGCTGGCCGCAAAAGCGCGGGATTGCCTCAGGCCCTATTCTGGTTCCTGGAGGCAGGCAGAGCCTGTGGTTAATTCTTCTTCCTGATTGGAAAATAGAGTGACCTGTGCCTGTCCCAACACCTAGATCTAGTCTCTCATTGGTTGCCCCTCTTCCCGTTCATCCTCAGGACAAATTGCAACCTGTAGGGAACAGGAGCTTAAAGGTGCTGATTCTCCAAGTAGGGAGATTGCTAGTAAAGTAGCTGGAAAGGCGAACCCGAGCACAAGGAGATGAGAAATTGGGTGCGTTTTAGAAACCTTTCAAAATCACACGGTGCACCATCTTCTGGGTTTCTCATGCATGTTTTCGATGTAGGAAGATTCCCTTGAACCTGGAGATTTGGGACCCATGGGATGGGTACCACACAGTATTACTTTAAAGGGTCTGCGTTTGCTCACCCAACCTCACCCAACCTCTAAGCCCCAAGAGTGTCCACCCTTATGTCTCATCCAGCTGTGGGTCTAGATATGGTCAATCCAGGTTGCATCACAGCCTCTGAACGAATTTTGTAAGAATTTCTCTCTCTTTCACTGTCTTTGTTTTACGGGTTTTTAAAAGTAATTTATTTTTATAATGGGGTTTAGCTGCTTTTCACGGCTGTGTTTTTGCAGCTTTACACCCACTTGACACACTTCCAGAGAGATATCAATACATAGGTTTTAAGATTCTTACTAGTCACATATATTCTTGTGCGGTGAATAGGGGGTGTTGAGTCCAGTTCACTGAGCAAGGAGTAGGTCTTGTCTATTACATATTGGGTGTATGGAACGGTATCTGAGCGAATTTGAAACCCTTGTTTTATGCATCACCCCACCTCACCTTTCCCGTTAAGCAGCCATAGTGTGTTTTCTAAACGTGTGACTCTGTTCTGTTTTGTAATTCAGTTCAAGTGTAGCGGTTTTTACATTCCCTCTATAAGTGATATCTTATGATAAGTGTCTTTTTCTGTGTGACTTATTTCACTTAGAATCGTCATACCTAAATCCACTCATCTTGCTTCTACTAGCCTTATGACATTGATTTCATGTCTGAGTGATATTCCTTTGTACATAAGGACCACAACTTCTTTATCCATTTTTCTCTTTCCTGGGATATTTAAGGTGTCATGAAGTGGAGGTTCTTGTCAACATAGCAGCCCTAAACATTGGGGTGCCTGTGTCTTGCTGATTTTTAGTTTTCCCAATTTCTACGCCCATGAGTGGACGTGCCCTATGCTCCCTAAGCTGTGTTTTTTCGATGTTTCAGGACACACCGTACACTTCTCTAGAGTGGCTGTTGGCAATTTACATCCCGCCCATCAGCGTAGCAAGGCTGCCATTTCTCCATGGCCTGTCCTGCATTTCTGGTTTTGACACTTTTTGCAGCATGGCCCTTTTGACCGATGGGAAGCGAGACCTCTTTGTAGCGCTGATTTGCCTTTCCAGGTTGCTTGGTTGGCCAAAAGGGCGTATGCGTTTTTTCCTGAATATATTCAGGAAAAAACGCATACGCCCTTTTTGGCCAAGGGCATCATTGTCGACGTTTTGCCGCTTTTCATGTGCTTTAAAGGCGATTCGAATCTACCTCCTGAAATCTGCTTCCTGCAATTCTGCCTTGCTTTCAAATCCTCTTCGTTGCCTTCCCTCAATATATCTGTGGATGAGAGTTATCATTTATAACTCTGTGGGTTTGTGAATTGCAGTGTCCCTGAGCTCCATTTTTCAACTCGCTTTTTTGGGAGCTGGCCACAAAAGCGCGAGATTGCCTCAGGCCTTATTCTGGTTCCTGGCGGCAGGCTGAGCCTGTGGTTAATTCTTCTTCCTGATGGGAAAATAGAGTGACCTGTGCCTGTCCCAACACCTAGATCTAGTCTCTCATTGGTTGCCCCTCTTCCCGTTCATCCTCAGGACAAATTGCAACCTGTAGGGAACAGGAGCTTAAAGGTGCTGATTCTCCAAGTAGGGAGATTGCTAGTAAAGTAGCTGGAAAGGCGAACCCTAGCACAAGGAGATGAGAAATGGGGTGCGTTTTAGAAACCTTTCAAAATCACACGGTGTACCATCTTCTGGGTTTCTCATGCATGTTTTCGATGTAGGAAGATGCCCTTGAACCTGGAGATTTGGGACCCATGGAATGGGTACCACGCAGTATTACTTTAAAGGGTCTGCGTTTGCTCTACGAACCTCACCCAACCTCTCAGCCCCAAGAGTGTCCACCCTTATGTCTCATCCAGGTGTGGGTCTAGATATGGTCAATCCAGGTTGCATCACAGCCCCTGAACGAATTTTGTAAGAATTTCTCTCTCTTTCACTGTCTTTGTTTTACGGGTTTTTAAAAGTAATTTATTTTTATAATGGGGTTTAGCTGCTTTTCACGGCTGTGTTTATGCGGCTTTACACCCACTTGGCTCACTTCCAGAGAGATATCAATACATAGGTTTTACGATTCTTACTAGTCAGATATATTTTTGTGCGGTGAATAGGGGGTGTTGAGTCCAGTTCACTGAGCAAGGAGTAGGTCTTGTCTATTACATATTGGGTGTATGGAACAGTATCTGAGCGAATTTGAAACCCTTGTTTTATGCATCACCCCACCTCACCTTTCCCGTTAAGCAGCCATAGTGTGTTTTCTAAACGTGTGACTCTGTTTTTTTTTGTAATTCAGTTCAAGTGTAGCGGTTTTTACATTCCCTCTATAAGTGATAGCTTATGATAAGTGTCTTTTTCTGTGTGACTTATTTCACTTAGAATCGTCATACCTAAATCCACTCATCTTGCTTCTACTAGCCTTATGACATTGATTTCATGTCTGAGGGATATTCCTTTGTACATAAGGACCACAACTTCTTTATCCATTTATCTCTTTCCTGGGATATTTAAGGTGTCATGAAGTGGAGGTTCTTGTCAACATAGCAGCCCTAAACATTGGGGTGCCTGTGTCTTGCTGATTTTTAGTTTTCCCAATTTATACGCCCATGAGTGGATGTGCCCTATGCTCCCTAAGCTGTGTTTTTTCGATGTTTCAGGACACAGCGTACACTTCTCCAGAGTGGCTTTTGGCAATTTACATCCCGCCCATTAGCGTAGCAAGGCTGCCATTTCTCCATGGCCTGTACTGCATTTCTGGTTTTCTCACTTTTTGCAGCATGGCCCTTTTGACCGATGGGAAGCGAGACTTCTTTGTAGCGCTGATTTGCCTTTCCAGGTTGCTTGGTTGGCCAAAAAGGGCGTATGCGTTTTTTCCTGAATATATTCAGGAAAAAACGCTTACGCCCTTTTTGGCCAAGGGCATCACTGTCGACGTTTTGCCACTTTTCATGTGCTTTAAAGGCGATTCGAATCTACCTCCTGAAACCTGTTTCCTGCAATTCTGCCTTGCTTTCAAATCCTCTTCGTTGCCTTCCCTCAATATATCTGTGGATGAGAGTTATCATTTATAACTCTGCAGGTTTGTGAATTGCAGTGCCCCTGAGCTCCATTTTTCAACTCGCTTTTTTGGGAGCTGGCCGCAAAAGCACGGGTTTGCCTCAGGCCCTATTCTGGTTCCCAGCGGCAGGCTGAGCCTGTGTTTAATTCTTCTTCCTGATGGGAAATTAGAGTGACCTGTGCCTGTCCCAACACCTAGATCTAGTCTCTCATTGGTTGCCCCTCTTCCCGTTCATCCTCAGGACAAATTGCAACCTGTAGGGAACAGGAGCTTAAAGGTGCTGATTCTCCAAGTAGGGAGATTGCTAGTAAAGTAGCTGGAAAGGCTAACCCGAGCACAAGGAGATGAGAAATTGGGTGCGTTTTAGAAACCTTTCAAAATCACACGGTGTACCATCTTCTGGGTTTCTCATGCATGTTTTCGATGTAGGAAGATGCCCTTGAACCTGGAGATTTGGGACCCATGGGATGGGTACCACACAGTATTACTTTAAAGGATCTGCGTTTGCTCACCCAACCTCACCCAACCTCTAAGCCCCAAGAGTGTCCACCCTTATGTCTCATCCAGCTGTGGGTCTAGATATGGTCAATCCAGGTTGCATCACAGCCTCTGAACGAATTTTGTAAGAATTTCTCTCTCTTTCACTGTCTTTGTTTTACGGGTTTTTAAAAGTAATTTATTTTTATAATGGGGTTTAGCTTCTTTTCACGGCTGTGTTTATGCGGCTTTACACCCATTTGACTCACTTCCAGACAGATATCAATATATAGGTTTTAAGATTCTTACTAGTCACATATATTCTTGTGCGGTGAATAGGGGGTGTTGAGTCCAGTTCACTGAGCAAGGAGTAGGTCTTGTCTATTACATATTGGGTGTATGGAACGGTATCTGAGCGAATTTGAAACCCTTGTTTTATGCATCACCCCACCTCACCTTTCCCGTTAAGCAGCCATAGTGTGTTTTCTAAACGTGTGACTCTGTTCTGTTTTGTAATTCAGTTCAAGTTTAGCGGTTTTTACATTCCCTCTATAAGTGATATCTTATGATAAGTGTCTTTTTCTGTGTGACTTATTTCACTTAGAATCGTCATACCTAAATCCACTCATCTTGCTTCTACTAGCCTTATGACATTGATTTCATGTCTGAGTGATATTCCTTTGTACATAAGGACCACAACTTCTTTATCCATTTTTCTCTTTCCTGGGATATTTAAGGTGTCATGAAGTGGAGGTTCTTGTCAACATAGCAGCCCTAAACATTGGGGTGCCTGTGTCTTGCTGATTTTTAGTTTTCCCAATTTATACGCCCATGAGTGGACGTGCCCTATGCTCCCTAAGCTGTGTTTTTTCGATGTTTCAGGACACACCGTACACTTCTCTAGAGTGGCTGTTGGCAATTTACATCCCGCCCATCAGCGTAGCAAGGCTGCCATTTCTCCATGGCCTGTCCTGCATTTCTGGTTTTGACACTTTTTGCAGCATGGCCCTTTTGACCGATGGGAAGCGAGACCTCTTTGTAGCGCTGATTTGCCTTTCCAGGTTGCTTGGTTGGCCAAAAAGGGCGTATGCGTTTTTTCCTGAATATATTCAGGAAAAAACGCATACGCCCTTTTTGGCCAAGGGCATCATTGTCGACGTTTTGCCGCTTTTCATGTGCTTTAAAGGCGATTCGAATCTACCTCCTGAAATCTGCTTCCTGCAATTCTGCCTTGCTTTCAAATCCTCTTCGTTGCCTTCCCTCAATATATCTGTGGATGAGAGTTATCATTTATAACTCTGCGGGTTTGTGAATTGCAGTGTCCCTGAGCTCCATTTTTCAACTCGCTTTTTTGGGAGCTGGCCACAAAACCGCGAGATTGCCTCAGGCCTTATTCTGGTTCCTGGCGGCAGGCCGAGCCTGTGGTTAATTCTTCTTCCTGATGGGAAAATAGAGTGACCTGGGCCTGTCCCAACACCTAGATCTAGTCTCTCATTGGTTGCCCCTCTTCCCGTTCATCCTCAGGACAAATTGCAACCTGTAGGGAACAGGAGCTTAAAGGTGCTGATTCTCCAAGTAGGGAGATTGCTAGTAAAGTAGCTGGAAAGGCGAACCCTAGCACAAGGAGATGAGAAATGGGGTGCGTTTTAGAAACCTTTCAAAATCACACGGTGTACCATCTTCTGGGTTTCTCATGCATGTTTTCGATGCAGGAAGATGCCCTTGAACCTGGAGATTTGGGACCCATGGGATGGGTACCACGCAGTATTACTTTAAAGGGTCTGAGTTTGCTCTCCCAACCTCACCCAACCTCTCAGCCCCAAGAGTGTCCACCCTTATGTTTCATCCAGGAGTGGGTCTAGTTATGGTCAATCCAGGTTGCATCACAGCCCCTGAACGAATTTTGTAAGAATTTCTCTCTCTTTCACTGTCTTTGTTTTACGGGTTTTTAAAAGTAATTTATTTTTATAATGGGGTTTAGCTGCTTTTCACGGCTGTGTTTATGCGGCTTTACACCCACTTGACTCACTTCCAGAGAGATATCAATACATAGGTTTTACGATTCTTACTAGTCACATATATTCTTGTGCGGTGAATAGGGGGTGTTGAGTCCAGTTCACTGAGCAAGGAGTAGGTCTTGTCTATTACATATTGGGTGTATGGAACAGTATCTGAGCGAATTTGAAACCCTTGTTTTATGCATCACCCCACCTCACCTTTCCCGTTAAGCAGCCATAGTGTGTTTTCTAAACGTGTGACTCTGTTCTGTTTTGTAATTCAGTTCAAGTGTAGCGGTTTTTACATTCCCTCTATAAGTGATATCTTATGATAAGTGTCTTTTTCTGTGTGACTTATTTCACTTAGAATCGTCATACCTAAATCCACTCATCTTGCTTCTACTAGCCTTATGACATTGATTTCATGTCTGAGTGATATTCCATTGTACATAAAGACCACAACTTCTTTATCCATTTTTCTCTTTCCTGGGATATTTAAGGTGTCATGAAGTGGAGGTTCTTGTCAACATAGCAGCCCTAAACATTGGGGTGCCTGTGTCTTGCTGATTTTTAGTTTTCCCAATTTATACGCCCATGAGTGGACGTGCCCTATGCTCCCTAAGCTGTGTTTTTTCGATGTTTCAGGACACACCGTACACTTCTCCAGAGTGGCTTTTGGCAATTTACATCCCGCCCATCAGCGTAGCAAGGCTGCCTTTTCTCCATGGCCTGTACTGCATTTCTGGTTTTGACACTTTTTGCAGCATGGCCCTTTTGACCGATGGGAAGCGAGACTTCTTTGTAGCGCTGATTTGCCTTTCCAGGTTGCTTGGTTGGCCAAAAAGGGCGTATGCGTTTTTTCCTGAATATATTCAGGAAAAAACGCATACGCCCTTTTTGGCCAAGGGCATCATTGTCGACGTTTTGCCGCTTTTCATGTGCTTTAAAGGCCATTCGAATCTACCTCCTGAAATCTCTTTCCTGCAATTCTGCCTTGCTTTCAAATCCTCTTTGTTGCCTTCCCTCAATATATCTGTGGATGAGAGTTATCATTTATAACTCTGCGGGTTTGTGAATTGCAGTGTCCCTGAGCTCCATTTTTCAACTCGCTATTTTGGGAGCTGGCCGCAAAAGCGCGGGATTGCCTCAGGCCCTATTCTGGTTCCTGGAGGCAGGCAGAGCCTGTGGTTAATTCTTCTTCCTGATTGGAAAATAGAGTGACCTGTGCCTGTCCCAACACCTAGATCTAGTCTCTCATTGGTTGCCCCTCTTCCCGTTCATCCTCAGGACAAATTGCAACCTGTAGGGAACAGGAGCTTAAAGGTGCTGATTCTCCAAGTAGGGAGATTGCTAGTAAAGTAGCTGGAAAGGCGAACCCGAGCACAAGGAGATGAGAAATTGGGTGCGTTTTAGAAACCTTTCAAAATCACACGGTGCACCATCTTCTGGGTTTCTCATGCATGTTTTCGATGTAGGAAGATTCCCTTGAACCTGGAGATTTGGGACCCATGGGATGGGTACCACACAGTATTACTTTAAAGGGTCTGCGTTTGCTCACCCAACCTCACCCAACCTCTAAGCCCCAAGAGTGTCCACCCTTATGTCTCATCCAGCTGTTGGTCTAGAATTGGTCAATCCATGTTGCATCACGGCCCCTGAACGAATTGTGTAAGAACTTCTCTCTCTTTCACTGTCTTTGTTTTACGGGTTTTTAAAAGTAATTTATTTTTATAATGGGGTTTAGCTGCTTTTCACGGCTGTGTTTATGCGGCTTTACACCCACTTGACTCACTTCCAGAGAGATATCAATACATAGGTTTTACGATTCTTACTAGTCACATATATTCTTGTGCGGTGAATAGGGGGTGTTGAGTCCAGTTCACTGAGCAAGGAGTAGGTCTTGTCTATTACATATTGGGTGTATGGAACAGTATCTGAGCGAATTTGAAACCCTTGTTTTATGCATCACCCCACCTCACCTTTCCCGTTAAGCAGCCATAGTGTGTTTTCTAAACGTGTGACTCTGTTCTGTTTTGTAATTCAGTTCAAGTGTAGCGGTTTTTACATTCCCTCTATAAGTGATATCTTATGATAAGTGTCTTTTTCTGTGTGACTTATTTCACTTAGAATCGTCATACCTAAATCCACTCATCTTGCTTCTACTAGCCTTATGACATTGATTTCATGTCTGAGTGATATTCCATTGTACATAAGGACCACAACTTCTTTATCCATTTTTCTCTTTCCTGGGATATTTAAGGTGTCATGAAGTGGAGGTTCTTGTCAACATAGCAGCCCTAAACATTGGGGTGCCTGTGTCTTGCTGATTTTTAGTTTTCCCAATTTATACGCCCATGAGTGGACGTGCCCTATGCTCCCTAAGCTGTGTTTTTTCGATGTTTCAGGACACACCGTACACTTCTCCAGAGTGGCTTTTGGCAATTTACATCCCGCCCATCAGCGTAGCAAGGCTGCCTTTTCTCCATGGCCTGTACTGCATTTCTGGTTTTGACACTTTTTGCAGCATGGCCCTTTTGACCGATGGGAAGCGAGACTTCTTTGTAGCGCTGATTTGCCTTTCCAGGTTGCTTGGTTGGCCAAAAAGGGCGTATGCGTTTTTTCCTGAATATATTCAGGAAAAAACGCATACGCCCTTTTTGGCCAAGGGCATCATTGTCGACGTTTTGCCGCTTTTCATGTGCTTTAAAGGCCATTCGAATCTACCTCCTGAAATCTCTTTCCTGCAATTCTGCCTTGCTTTCAAATCCTCTTCGTTGCCTTCCCTCAATATATCTGTGGATGAGAGTTATCATTTATAACTCTGCGGGTTTGTGAATTGCAGTGTCCCTGAGCTCCATTTTTCAACTCGCTATTTTGGGAGCTGGCCGCAAAAGCGCGGGATTGCCTCAGGCCCTATTCTGGTTCCTGGAGGCAGGCAGAGCCTGTGGTTAATTCTTCTTCCTGATGGGAAAATAGAGTGACCTGTGCCTGTCCCAACACCTAGATCTAGTCTCTCATTGGTTGCCCCTCTTCCCGTTCATCCTCAGGACAAATTGCAACCTGTAGGGAACAGGAGCTTAAAGGTGCTGATTCTCCAAGTAGGGAGATTGCTAGTAAAGTAGCTGGAAAGGCGAACCCGAGCACAAGGAGATGAGAAATTGGGTGCGTTTTAGAAACCTTTCAAAATCACACGGTGCACCATCTTCTGGGTTTCTCATGCATGTTTTCGATGTAGGAAGATTCCCTTGAACCTGGAGATTTGGGACCCATGGGATGGGTACCACACAGTATTACTTTAAAGGGTCTGCGTTTGCTCACCCAACCTCACCCAACCTCTAAGCCCCAAGAGTGTCCACCCTTATGTCTCATCCAGCTGTGGGTCTAGATATGGTCAATCCAGGTTGCATCACAGCCTCTGAACGAATTTTGTAAGAATTTCTCTCTCTTTCACTGTCTTTGTTTTACGGGTTTTTAAAAGTAATTTATTTTTATAATGGGGTTTAGCTGCTTTTCACGGCTGTGTTTTTGCAGCTTTACACCCACTTGACACACTTCCAGAGAGATATCAATACATAGGTTTTAAGATTCTTACTAGTCACATATATTCTTGTGCGGTGAATAGGGGGTGTTGAGTCCAGTTCACTGAGCAAGGAGTAGGTCTTGTCTATTACATATTGGGTGTATGGAACGGTATCTGAGCGAATTTGAAACCCTTGTTTTATGCATCACCCCACCTCACCTTTCCCGTTAAGCAGCCATAGTGTGTTTTCTAAACGTGTGACTCTGTTCTGTTTTGTAATTCAGTTCAAGTGTAGCGGTTTTTACATTCCCTCTATAAGTGATATCTTATGATAAGTGTCTTTTTCTGTGTGACTTATTTCACTTAGAATCGTCATACCTAAATCCACTCATCTTGCTTCTACTAGCCTTATGACATTGATTTCATGTCTGAGTGATATTCCTTTGTACATAAGGACCACAACTTCTTTATCCATTTTTCTCTTTCCTGGGATATTTAAGGTGTCATGAAGTGGAGGTTCTTGTCAACATAGCAGCCCTAAACATTGGGGTGCCTGTGTCTTGCTGATTTTTAGTTTTCCCAATTTATACGCCCATGAGTGGACTGCCCTATGCTCCCTAAGCTGTGTTTTTTCGATGTTTCAGGACACACCGTACACTTCTCTAGAGTGGCTGTTGGCAATTTACATCCCGCCCATCAGCGTAGCAAGGCTGCCATTTCTCCATGGCCTGTCCTGCATTTCTGGTTTTGACACTTTTTGCAGCATGGCCCTTTTGACCGATGGGAAGCGAGACCTCTTTGTAGCGCTGATTTGCCTTTCCAGGTTGCTTGGTTGGCCAAAAGGGCGTATGCGTTTTTTCCTGAATATATTCAGGAAAAAACGCATACGCCCTTTTTGGCCAAGGGCATCATTGTCGACGTTTTGCCGCTTTTCATGTGCTTTAAAGGCGATTCGAATCTACCTCCTGAAATCTGCTTCCTGCAATTCTGCCTTGCTTTCAAATCCTCTTCGTTGCCTTCCCTCAATATATCTGTGGATGAGAGTTATCATTTATAACTCTGTGGGTTTGTGAATTGCAGTGTCCCTGAGCTCCATTTTTCAACTCGCTTTTTTGGGAGCTGGCCACAAAAGCGCGAGATTGCCTCAGGCCTTATTCTGGTTCCTGGCGGCAGGCTGAGCCTGTGGTTAATTCTTCTTCCTGATGGGAAAATAGAGTGACCTGTGCCTCTACCAACACCTAGATCTAGTCTCTCATTGGTTGCCCCTCTTCCCGTTCATCCTCAGGACAAATTGCAACCTGTAGGGAACAGGAGCTTAAAGGTGCTGATTCTCCAAGTAGGGAGATTGCTAGTAAAGTAGCTGGAAAGGCGAACCCTAGCACAAGGAGATGAGAAATGGGGTGCGTTTTAGAAACCTTTCAAAATCACACGGTGTACCATCTTCTGGGTTTCTCATGCATGTTTTCGATGTAGGAAGATGCCCTTGAACCTGGAGATTTGGGACCCATGGGATGGGTACCACGCAGTATTACTTTAAAGGGTCTGCGTTTGCTCTACCAACCTCACCCAACCTCTCAGCCCCAAGAGTGTCCACCCTTATGTCTCATCCAGGTGTGGGTCTAGATATGGTCAATCCAGGTTGCATCACAGCCCCTGAACGAATTTTGTAAGAATTTCTCTCTCTTTCACTGTCTTTGTTTTACGGGTTTTTAAAAGTAATTTATTTTTATAATGGGGTTTAGCTGCTTTTCACGGCTGTGTTTATGCGGCTTTACACCCACTTGGCTCACTTCCAGAGAGATATCAATACATAGGTTTTACGATTCTTACTAGTCAGATATATTCTTGTGCGGTGAATAGGGGGTGTTGAGTCCAGTTCACTGAGCAAGGAGTAGGTCTTGTCTATTACATATTGGGTGTATGGAACGGTATCTGAGCGAATTTGAAACCCTTGTTTTATGCATCACCCCACCTCACCTTTCCCGTTAAGCAGCCATAGTGTGTTTTCTAAACGTGTGACTCTGTTCTGTTTTGTAATTCAGTTCAAGTGTAGCGGTTTTTACATTCCCTCTATAAGTGATAGCTTATGATAAGTGTCTTTTTCTGTGTGACTTATTTCACTTAGAATCGTCATACCTAAATCCACTCATCTTGCTTCTACTAGCCTTATGACATTGATTTCATGTCTGAGGGATATTCCTTTGTACATAAGGACCACAACTTCTTTATCCATTTATCTCTTTCCTGGGATATTTAAGGTGTCATGAAGTGGAGGTTCTTGTCAACATAGCAGCCCTAAACATTGGGGTGCCTGTGTCTTGCTGATTTTTAGTTTTCCCAATTTATACGCCCATGAGTGGATGTGCCCTATGCTCCCTAAGCTGTGTTTTTTCGATGTTTCAGGACACAGCGTACACTTCTCCAGAGTGGCTTTTGGCAATTTACATCCCGCCCATTAGCGTAGCAAGGCTGCCATTTCTCCATGGCCTGTACTGCATTTCTGGTTTTCTCACTTTTTGCAGCATGGCCCTTTTGACCGATGGGAAGCGAGACTTCTTTGTAGCGCTGATTTGCCTTTCCAGGTTGCTTGGTTGGCCAAAAAGGGCGTATGCGTTTTTTCCTGAATATATTCAGGAAAAAACGCTTACGCCCTTTTTGGCCAAGGGCATCACTGTCGACGTTTTGCCACTTTTCATGTGCTTTAAAGGCGATTCGAATCTACCTCCTGAAACCTGTTTCCTGCAATTCTGCCTTGCTTTCAAATCCTCTTCGTTGCCTTCCCTCAATATATCTGTGGATGAGAGTTATCATTTATAACTCTGCAGGTTTGTGAATTGCAGTGCCCCTGAGCTCCATTTTTCAACTCGCTTTTTTTGGAGCTGGCCGCAAAAGCACGGGTTTGCCTCAGGCCCTATTCTGGTTCCCAGCGGCAGGCTGAGCCTGTGTTTAATTCTTCTTCCTGATGGGAAATTAGAGTGACCTGTGCCTGTCCCAACACCTAGATCTAGTCTCTCATTGGTTGCCCCTCTTCCCGTTCATCCTCAGGACAAATTGCAACCTGTAGGGAACAGGAGCTTAAAGGTGCTGATTCTCCAAGTAGGGAGATTGCTAGTAAAGTAGCTGGAAAGGCGAACCCGAGCACAAGGAGATGAGAAATTGGGTGCGTTTTAGAAACCTTTCAAAATCACACGGTGTACCATCTTCTGGGTTTCTCATGCATGTTTTCGATGTAGGAAGATGCCCTTGAACCTGGAGATTTGGGACCCATGGGATGGGTACCACACAGTATTACTTTAAAGGATCTGCGTTTGCTCACCCAACCTCACCCAACCTCTAAGCCCCAAGAGTGTCCACCCTTATGTCTCATCCAGCTGTGGGTCTAGATATGGTCAATCCAGGTTGCATCACAGCCTCTGAACGAATTTTGTAAGAATTTCTCTCTCTTTCACTGTCTTTGTTTTACGGGTTTTTAAAAGTAATTTATTTTTATAATGGGGTTTAGCTGCTTTTCACGGCTGTGTTTATGCGGCTTTACACCCACTTGACTCACTTCCAGACAGATATCAATATATAGGTTTTAAGATTCTTACTAGTCACATATATTCTTGTGCGGTGAATAGGGGGTGTTGAGTCCAGTTCACTGAGCAAGGAGTAGGTCTTGTCTATTACATATTGGGTGTATGGAACGGTATCTGAGCGAATTTGAAACCCTTGTTTTATGCATCACCCCACCTCACCTTTCCCGTTAAGCAGCCATAGTGTGTTTTCTAAACGTGTGACTCTGTTCTGTTTTGTAATTCAGTTCAAGTTTAGCGGTTTTTACATTCCCTCTATAAGTGATATCTTATGATAAGTGTCTTTTTCTGTGTGACTTATTTCACTTAGAATCGTCATACCTAAATCCACTCATCTTGCTTCTACTAGCCTTATGACATTGATTTCATGTCTGAGTGATATTCCTTTGTACATAAGGACCACAACTTCTTTATCCATTTTTCTCTTTCCTGGGATATTTAAGGTGTCATGAAGTGGAGGTTCTTGTCAACATAGCAGCCCTAAACATTGGGGTGCCTGTGTCTTGCTGATTTTTAGTTTTCCCAATTTATACGCCCATGAGTGGACGTGCCCTATGCTCCCTAAGCTGTGTTTTTTCGATGTTTCAGGACACACCGTACACTTCTCTAGAGTGGCTGTTGGCAATTTACATCCCGCCCATCAGCGTAGCAAGGCTGCCATTTCTCCATGGCCTGTCCTGCATTTCTGGTTTTGACACTTTTTGCAGCATGGCCCTTTTGACCGATGGGAAGCGAGACCTCTTTGTAGCGCTGATTTGCCTTTCCAGGTTGCTTGGTTGGCCAAAAAGGGCGTATGCGTTTTTTCCTGAATATATTCAGGAAAAAACGCATACGCCCTTTTTGGCCAAGGGCATCATTGTCGACGTTTTGCCGCTTTTCATGTGCTTTAAAGGCGATTCGAATCTACCTCCTGAAATCTGCTTCCTGCAATTCTGCCTTGCTTTCAAATCCTCTTCGTTGCCTTCCCTCAATATATCTGTGGATGAGAGTTATCATTTATAACTCTGCGGGTTTGTGAATTGCAGTGTCCCTGAGCTCCATTTTTCAACTCGCTTTTTTGGGAGCTGGCCACAAAACCGCGAGATTGCCTCAGGCCTTATTCTGGTTCCTGGCGGCAGGCTGAGCCTGTGGTTAATTCTTCTTCCTGATGGGAAAATAGAGTGACCTGGGCCTGTCCCAACACCTAGATCTAGTCTCTCATTGGTTGTCCCTCTTCCCGTTCATCCTCAGGACAAATTGCAACCTGTAGGGAACAGGAGCTTAAAGGTGCTGATTCTCCAAGTAGGGAGATTGCTAGTAAAGTAGCTGGAAAGGCGAACCCTAGCACAAGGAGATGAGAAATGGGGTGCGTTTTAGAAACCTTTCAAAATCACACGGTGTACCATCTTCTGGGTTTCTCATGCATGTTTTCGATGTAGGAAGATGCCCTTGAACCTGGAGATTTGGGACCCATGGGATGGGTACCACGCAGTATTACTTTAAAGGGTCTGAGTTTGCTCTCCCAACCTCACCCAACCTCTCAGCCCCAAGAGTGTCCACCCTTATGTTTCATCCAGGAGTGGGTCTAGTTATGGTCAATCCAGGTTGCATCACAGCCCCTGAACGAATTTTGTAAGAATTTCTCTCTCTTTCACTGTCTTTGTTTTACGGGTTTTTAAAAGTAATTTATTTTTATAATGGGGTTTAGCTGCTTTTCACGGCTGTGTTTATGCGGCTTTACACCCACTTGACTCACTTCCAGAGAGATATCAATACATAGGTTTTACGATTCTTACTAGTCACATATATTCTTGTGCGGTGAATAGGGGGTGTTGAGTCCAGTTCACTGAGCAAGGAGTAGGTCTTGTCTATTACATATTGGGTGTATGGAACAGTATCTGAGCGAATTTGAAACCCTTGTTTTATGCATCACCCCACCTCACCTTTCCCGTTAAGCAGCCATAGTGTGTTTTCTAAACGTGTGACTCTGTTCTGTTTTGTAATTCAGTTCAAGTGTAGCGGTTTTTACATTCCCTCTATAAGTGATATCTTATGATAAGTGTCTTTTTCTGTGTGACTTATTTCACTTAGAATCGTCATACCTAAATCCACTCATCTTGCTTCTACTAGCCTTATGACATTGATTTCATGTCTGAGTGATATTCCATTGTACATAAAGACCACAACTTCTTTATCCATTTTTCTCTTTCCTGGGATATTTAAGGTGTCATGAAGTGGAGGTTCTTGTCAACATAGCAGCCCTAAACATTGGGGTGCCTGTGTCTTGCTGATTTTTAGTTTTCCCAATTTATACGCCCATGAGTGGACGTGCCCTATGCTCCCTAAGCTGTGTTTTTTCGATGTTTCAGGACACACCGTACACTTCTCCAGAGTGGCTTTTGGCAATTTACATCCCGCCCATCAGCGTAGCAAGGCTGCCTTTTCTCCATGGCCTGTACTGCATTTCTGGTTTTGACACTTTTTGCAGCATGGCCCTTTTGACCGATGGGAAGCGAGACTTCTTTGTAGCGCTGATTTGCCTTTCCAGGTTGCTTGGTTGGCCAAAAAGGGCGTATGCGTTTTTTCCTGAATATATTCAGGAAAAAACGCATACGCCCTTTTTGGCCAAGGGCATCATTGTCGACGTTTTGCCGCTTTTCATGTGCTTTAAAGGCCATTCGAATCTACCTCCTGAAATCTCTTTCCTGCAATTCTGCCTTGCTTTCAAATCCTCTTCGTTGCCTTCCCTCAATATATCTGTGGATGAGAGTTATCATTTATAACTCTGCGGGTTTGTGAATTGCAGTGTCCCTGAGCTCCATTTTTCAACTCGCTATTTTGGGAGCTGGCCGCAAAAGCGCGGGATTGCCTCAGGCCCTATTCTGGTTCCTGGAGGCAGGCAGAGCCTGTGGTTAATTCTTCTTCCTGATTGGAAAATAGAGTGACCTGTGCCTGTCCCAACACCTAGATCTAGTCTCTCATTGGTTGCCCCTCTTCCCGTTCATCCTCAGGACAAATTGCAACCTGTAGGGAACAGGAGCTTAAAGGTGCTGATTCTCCAAGTAGGGAGATTGCTAGTAAAGTAGCTGGAAAGGCGAACCCGAGCACAAGGAGATGAGAAATTGGGTGCGTTTTAGAAACCTTTCAAAATCACACGGTGCACCATCTTCTGGGTTTCTCATGCATGTTTTCGATGTAGGAAGATTCCCTTGAACCTGGAGATTTGGGACCCATGGGATGGGTACCACACAGTATTACTTTAAAGGGTCTGCGTTTGCTCACCCAACCTCACCCAACCTCTAAGCCCCAAGAGTGTCCACCCTTATGTCTCATCCAGCTGTGGGTCTAGATATGGTCAATCCAGGTTGCATCACAGCCTCTGAACGAATTTTGTAAGAATTTCTCTCTCTTTCACTGTCTTTGTTTTACGGGTTTTTAAAAGTAATTTATTTTTATAATGGGGTTTAGCTGCTTTTCACGGCTGTGTTTTTGCAGCTTTACACCCACTTGACACACTTCCAGAGAGATATCAATACATAGGTTTTAAGATTCTTACTAGTCACATATATTCTTGTGCGGTGAATAGGGGGTGTTGAGTCCAGTTCACTGAGCAAGGAGTAGGTCTTGTCTATTACATATTGGGTGTATGGAACGGTATCTGAGCGAATTTGAAACCCTTCTTTTATGCATCACCCCACCTCACCTTTCCCGTTAAGCAGCCAAAGTGTGTTTTCTAAACGTGTGACTCTGTTCTGTTTTGTAATTCAGTTCAGGTGTAGCGGTTTTTACATTCCCTCTATAAGTGATAGCTTATGATAAGTGTCTTTTTCTGTGTCACTTATTTCACTTAAAATCGTCATACCTAAATCCACTCATCTTGCTTCTACTAGCCTTATGACATTGATTTCATGTCTGAGTGATATTCCTTTGTACATAAGGACCACAACTTCTTTATCCATTTTTCTCTTTCCTGGGATATTTAAGGTGTCATGAAGTGGAGGTTCTTGTCAACATAGCAGCCCTAAACATTGGGGTGCCTGTGTCTTGCTGATTTTTAGTTTTCCCAATTTATACGCCCATGAGTGGACGTGCCCTATGCTCCCTAAGCTGTGTTTTTTCGATGTTTCAGGACACACCGTACACTTCTCCAGAGTGGCTGTTGGCAATTTACATCCCGCCCATCAGCGTAGCAAGGCTGCCATTTCTCCATGGCCTGTCCTGCATTTCTGGTTTTGACACTTTTTGCAGCATGGCCCTTTTGACCGATGGGAAGCGAGACCTCTTTGTAGCGCTGATTTGCCTTTCCAGGTTGCTTGGTTGGCCAAAAAGGGCGTATGCGTTTTTTCCTGAATATATTCAGGAAAAAACGCATACGCCCTTTTTGGCCAAGGGCATCATTGTCGACGTTTTGCCGCTTTTCATGTGCTTTAAAGGCCATTCGAATCTACCTCCTGAAATCTCTTTCCTGCAATTCTGCCTTGCTTTCAAATCCTCTTCGTTGCCTTCCCTCAATATATCTGTGGATGAGAGTTATCATTTATAACTCTGCGGGTTTGTGAATTGCAGTGTCCCTGAGCTCCATTTTTCAACTCGCTTTTTTGGGAGCTGGCCGCAAAAGCGCGGGATTGCCTCAGGCCCTATTCTGGTTCCTGGAGGCAGGCAGAGCCTGTGGTTAATTCTTCTTCCTGATGGGAAAATAGAGTGACCTGTGCCTGTCCCAACACCTAGATCTAGCCTCTCATTGGTTGCCCCTCTTCCCGTTCATCCTCAGGACAAATTGCAACCTGTAGGGAACAGGAGCTTAAAGGTGCTGATTCTCCAAGTAGGGAGATTGCTAGTAAAGTAGCTGGAAAGGCGAACCCGAGCACAAGGAGATGAGAAATTGGGTGCGTTTTAGAAACCTTTCAAAATCACACGGTGCACCATCTTCTGGGTTTCTCATGCATGTTTTCGATGTAGGAAGATGCCCTTGAACCTGGAGATTTGGGACCCATGGGATGGGTACCACACAGTATTACTTTAAAGGGTCTGCGTTTGCTCACCCAACCTCACCCAACCTCTAAGCCCCAAGAGTGTCCACCCTTATGTCTCATCCAGCTGTGGGTCTAGATATGGTCAATCCAGGTTGCATCACAGCCTCTGAACGAATTTTGTAAGAATTTCTCTCTCTTTCACTGTCTTTGTTTTACGGGTTTTTAAAAGTAATTTATTTTTATAATGGGGTTTAGCTGCTTTTCACGGCTGTGTTTATGCGGCTTTACACCCACTTGGCTCACTTCCAGAGAGATATCAATACATAGGTTTTACGATTCTTACTAGTCAGATATATTCTTGTGCGGTGAATAGGGGGTGTTGAGTCCAGTTCACTGAGCAAGGAGTAGGTCTTGTCTATTACATATTGGGTGTATGGAACGGTATCTGAGCGAATTTGAAACCCTTGTTTTATGCATCACCCCACCTCACCTTTCCCGTTAAGCAGCCATAGTGTGTTTTCTAAACGTGTGACTCTGTTCTGTTTTGTAATTCAGTTCAAGTGTAGCGGTTTTTACATTCCCTCTATAAGTGATAGCTTATGATAAGTGTCTTTTTCTGTGTGACTTATTTCACTTAGAATCGTCATACCTAAATCCACTCATCTTGCTTCTACTAGCCTTATGACATTGATTTCATGTCTGAGGGATATTCCTTTGTACATAAGGACCACAACTTCTTTATCCATTTATCTCTTTCCTGGGATATTTAAGGTGTCATGAAGTGGAGGTTCTTGTCAACATAGCAGCCCTAAACATTGGGGTGCCTGTGTCTTGCTGATTTTTAGTTTTCCCAATTTATACGCCCATGAGTGGATGTGCCCTATGCTCCCTAAGCTGTGTTTTTTCGATGTTTCAGGACACAGCGTACACTTCTCCAGAGTGGCTTTTGGCAATTTACATCCCGCCCATTAGCGTAGCAAGGCTGCCATTTCTCCATGGCCTGTACTGCATTTCTGGTTTTCTTACTTTTTGGAGCATGGCCCTTTTGACCGATGGGAAGCGAGACTTCTTTGTAGCGCTGATTTGCCTTTCCAGGTTGCTTGGTTGGCCAAAAAGGGCGTATGCGTTTTTTCCTGAATATATTCAGGAAAAAACGCTTACGCCCTTTTTGGCCAAGGGCATCACTGTCGACGTTTTGCCACTTTTCATGTGCTTTAAAGGCGATTCGAATCTACCTCCTGAAACCTGTTTCCTGCAATTCTGCCTTGCTTTCAAATCCTCTTCGTTGCCTTCCCTCAATATATCTGTGGATGAGAGTTATCATTTATAACTCTGCAGGTTTGTGAATTGCAGTGCCCCTGAGCTCCATTTTTCAACTCGCTTTTTTTGGAGCTGGCCGCAAAAGCACGGGTTTGCCTCAGGCCCTATTCTGGTTCCCAGCGGCAGGCTGAGCCTGTGTTTAATTCTTCTTCCTGATGGGAAATTAGAGTGACCTGTGCCTGTCCCAACACCTAGATCTAGTCTCTCATTGGTTGCCCCTCTTCCCGTTCATCCTCAGGACAAATTGCAACCTGTAGGGAACAGGAGCTTAAAGGTGCTGATTCTCCAAGTAGGGAGATTGCTAGTAAAGTAGCTGGAAAGGCGAACCCGAGCACAAGGAGATGAGAAATTGGGTGCGTTTTAGAAACCTTTCAAAATCACACGGTGTACCATCTTCTGGGTTTCTCATGCATGTTTTCGATGTAGGAAGATGCCCTTGAACCTGGAGATTTGGGACCCATGGGATGGGTACCACACAGTATTACTTTAAAGGATCTGCGTTTGCTCACCCAACCTCACCCAACCTCTAAGCCCCAAGAGTGTCCACCCTTATGTCTCATCCAGCTGTGGGTCTAGATATGGTCAATCCAGGTTGCATCACAGCCTCTGAACGAATTTTGTAAGAATTTCTCTCTCTTTCACTGTCTTTGTTTTACGGGTTTTTAAAAGTAATTTATTTTTATAATGGGGTTTAGCTGCTTTTCACGGCTGTGTTTATGCGGCTTTACACCCACTTGACTCACTTCCAGACAGATATCAATATATAGGTTTTAAGATTCTTACTAGTCACATATATTCTTGTGCGGTGAATAGGGGGTGTTGAGTCCAGTTCACTGAGCAAGGAGTAGGTCTTGTCTATTACATATTGGGTGTATGGAACGGTATCTGAGCGAATTTGAAACCCTTGTTTTATGCATCACCCCACCTCACCTTTCCCGTTAAGCAGCCATAGTGTGTTTTCTAAACGTGTGACTCTGTTCTGTTTTGTAATTCAGTTCAAGTTTAGCGGTTTTTACATTCCCTCTATAAGTGATATCTTATGATAAGTGTCTTTTTCTGTGTGACTTATTTCACTTAGAATCGTCATACCTAAATCCACTCATCTTGCTTCTACTAGCCTTATGACATTGATTTCATGTCTGAGTGATATTCCTTTGTACATAAGGACCACAACTTCTTTATCCATTTTTCTCTTTCCTGGGATATTTAAGGTGTCATGAAGTGGAGGTTCTTGTCAACATAGCAGCCCTAAACATTGGGGTGCCTGTGTCTTGCTGATTTTTAGTTTTCCCAATTTATACGCCCATGAGTGGACGTGCCCTATGCTCCCTAAGCTGTGTTTTTTCGATGTTTCAGGACACACCGTACACTTCTCTAGAGTGGCTGTTGGCAATTTACATCCCGCCCATCAGCGTAGCAAGGCTGCCATTTCTCCATGGCCTGTCCTGCATTTCTGGTTTTGACACTTTTTGCAGCATGGCCCTTTTGACCGATGGGAAGCGAGACCTCTTTGTAGCGCTGATTTGCCTTTCCAGGTTGCTTGGTTGGCCAAAAAGGGCGTATGCGTTTTTTCCTGAATATATTCAGGAAAAAACGCATACGCCCTTTTTGGCCAAGGGCATCATTGTCGACGTTTTGCCGCTTTTCATGTGCTTTAAAGGCGATTCGAATCTACCTCCTGAAATCTGCTTCCTGCAATTCTGCCTTGCTTTCAAATCCTCTTCGTTGCCTTCCCTCAATATATCTGTGGATGAGAGTTATCATTTATAACTCTGCGGGTTTGTGAATTGCAGTGTCCCTGAGCTCCATTTTTCAACTCGCTTTTTTGGGAGCTGGCCACAAAACCGCGAGATTGCCTCAGGCCTTATTCTGGTTCCTGGCGGCAGGCTGAGCCTGTGGTTAATTCTTCTTCCTGATGGGAAAATAGAGTGACCTGGGCCTGTCCCAACACCTAGATCTAGTCTCTCATTGGTTGTCCCTCTTCCCGTTCATCCTCAGGACAAATTGCAACCTGTAGGGAACAGGAGCTTAAAGGTGCTGATTCTCCAAGTAGGGAGATTGCTAGTAAAGTAGCTGGAAAGGCGAACCCTAGCACAAGGAGATGAGAAATGGGGTGCGTTTTAGAAACCTTTCAAAATCACACGGTGTACCATCTTCTGGGTTTCTCATGCATGTTTTCGATGTAGGAAGATGCCCTTGAACCTGGAGATTTGGGACCCATGGGATGGGTACCACGCAGTATTACTTTAAAGGGTCTGAGTTTGCTCTCCCAACCTCACCCAACCTCTCAGCCCCAAGAGTGTCCACCCTTATGTTTCATCCAGGAGTGGGTCTAGTTATGGTCAATCCAGGTTGCATCACAGCCCCTGAACGAATTTTGTAAGAATTTCTCTCTCTTTCACTGTCTTTGTTTTACGGGTTTTTAAAAGTAATTTATTTTTATAATGGGGTTTAGCTGCTTTTCACGGCTGTGTTTATGCGGCTTTACACCCACTTGACTCACTTCCAGAGAGATATCAATACATAGGTTTTACGATTCTTACTAGTCACATATATTCTTGTGCGGTGAATAGGGGGTGTTGAGTCCAGTTCACTGAGCAAGGAGTAGGTCTTGTCTATTACATATTGGGTGTATGGAACAGTATCTGAGCGAATTTGAAACCCTTGTTTTATGCATCACCCCACCTCACCTTTCCCGTTAAGCAGCCATAGTGTGTTTTCTAAACGTGTGACTCTGTTCTGTTTTGTAATTCAGTTCAAGTGTAGCGGTTTTTACATTCCCTCTATAAGTGATATCTTATGATAAGTGTCTTTTTCTGTGTGACTTATTTCACTTAGAATCGTCATACCTAAATCCACTCATCTTGCTTCTACTAGCCTTATGACATTGATTTCATGTCTGAGTGATATTCCATTGTACATAAAGACCACAACTTCTTTATCCATTTTTCTCTTTCCTGGGATATTTAAGGTGTCATGAAGTGGAGGTTCTTGTCAACATAGCAGCCCTAAACATTGGGGTGCCTGTGTCTTGCTGATTTTTAGTTTTCCCAATTTATACGCCCATGAGTGGACGTGCCCTATGCTCCCTAAGCTGTGTTTTTTCGATGTTTCAGGACACACCGTACACTTCTCCAGAGTGGCTTTTGGCAATTTACATCCCGCCCATCAGCGTAGCAAGGCTGCCTTTTCTCCATGGCCTGTACTGCATTTCTGGTTTTGACACTTTTTGCAGCATGGCCCTTTTGACCGATGGGAAGCGAGACTTCTTTGTAGCGCTGATTTGCCTTTCCAGGTTGCTTGGTTGGCCAAAAAGGGCGTATGCGTTTTTTCCTGAATATATTCAGGAAAAAACGCATACGCCCTTTTTGGCCAAGGGCATCATTGTCGACGTTTTGCCGCTTTTCATGTGCTTTAAAGGCCATTCGAATCTACCTCCTGAAATCTCTTTCCTGCAATTCTGCCTTGCTTTCAAATCCTCTTCGTTGCCTTCCCTCAATATATCTGTGGATGAGAGTTATCATTTATAACTCTGCGGGTTTGTGAATTGCAGTGTCCCTGAGCTCCATTTTTCAACTCGCTATTTTGGGAGCTGGCCGCAAAAGCGCGGGATTGCCTCAGGCCCTATTCTGGTTCCTGGAGGCAGGCAGAGCCTGTGGTTAATTCTTCTTCCTGATTGGAAAATAGAGTGACCTGTGCCTGTCCCAACACCTAGATCTAGTCTCTCATTGGTTGCCCCTCTTCCCGTTCATCCTCAGGACAAATTGCAACCTGTAGGGAACAGGAGCTTAAAGGTGCTGATTCTCCAAGTAGGGAGATTGCTAGTAAAGTAGCTGGAAAGGCGAACCCGAGCACAAGGAGATGAGAAATTGGGTGCGTTTTAGAAACCTTTCAAAATCACACGGTGCACCATCTTCTGGGTTTCTCATGCATGTTTTCGATGTAGGAAGATTCCCTTGAACCTGGAGATTTGGGACCCATGGGATGGGTACCACACAGTATTACTTTAAAGGGTCTGCGTTTGCTCACCCAACCTCACCCAACCTCTAAGCCCCAAGAGTGTCCACCCTTATGTCTCATCCAGCTGTGGGTCTAGATATGGTCAATCCAGGTTGCATCACAGCCTCTGAACGAATTTTGTAAGAATTTCTCTCTCTTTCACTGTCTTTGTTTTACGGGTTTTTAAAAGTAATTTATTTTTATAATGGGGTTTAGCTGCTTTTCACGGCTGTGTTTTTGCAGCTTTACACCCACTTGACACACTTCCAGAGAGATATCAATACATAGGTTTTAAGATTCTTACTAGTCACATATATTCTTGTGCGGTGAATAGGGGGTGTTGAGTCCAGTTCACTGAGCAAGGAGTAGGTCTTGTCTATTACATATTGGGTGTATGGAACGGTATCTGAGCGAATTTGAAACCCTTCTTTTATGCATCACCCCACCTCACCTTTCCCGTTAAGCAGCCAAAGTGTGTTTTCTAAACGTGTGACTCTGTTCTGTTTTGTAATTCAGTTCAGGTGTAGCGGTTTTTACATTCCCTCTATAAGTGATAGCTTATGATAAGTGTCTTTTTCTGTGTCACTTATTTCACTTAAAATCGTCATACCTAAATCCACTCATCTTGCTTCTACTAGCCTTATGACATTGATTTCATGTCTGAGTGATATTCCTTTGTACATAAGGACCACAACTTCTTTATCCATTTTTCTCTTTCCTGGGATATTTAAGGTGTCATGAAGTGGAGGTTCTTGTCAACATAGCAGCCCTAAACATTGGGGTGCCTGTGTCTTGCTGATTTTTAGTTTTCCCAATTTATACGCCCATGAGTGGACGTGCCCTATGCTCCCTAAGCTGTGTTTTTTCGATGTTTCAGGACACACCGTACACTTCTCCAGAGTGGCTGTTGGCAATTTACATCCCGCCCATCAGCGTAGCAAGGCTGCCATTTCTCCATGGCCTGTCCTGCATTTCTGGTTTTGACACTTTTTGCAGCATGGCCCTTTTGACCGATGGGAAGCGAGACCTCTTTGTAGCGCTGATTTGCCTTTCCAGGTTGCTTGGTTGGCCAAAAAGGGCGTATGCGTTTTTTCCTGAATATATTCAGGAAAAAACGCATACGCCCTTTTTGGCCAAGGGCATCATTGTCGACGTTTTGCCGCTTTTCATGTGCTTTAAAGGCCATTCGAATCTACCTCCTGAAATCTCTTTCCTGCAATTCTGCCTTGCTTTCAAATCCTCTTCGTTGCCTTCCCTCAATATATCTGTGGATGAGAGTTATCATTTATAACTCTGCGGGTTTGTGAATTGCAGTGTCCCTGAGCTCCATTTTTCAACTCGCTTTTTTGGGAGCTGGCCGCAAAAGCGCGGGATTGCCTCAGGCCCTATTCTGGTTCCTGGAGGCAGGCAGAGCCTGTGGTTAATTCTTCTTCCTGATGGGAAAATAGAGTGACCTGTGCCTGTCCCAACACCTAGATCTAGCCTCTCATTGGTTGCCCCTCTTCCCGTTCATCCTCAGGACAAATTGCAACCTGTAGGGAACAGGAGCTTAAAGGTGCTGATTCTCCAAGTAGGGAGATTGCTAGTAAAGTAGCTGGAAAGGCGAACCCGAGCACAAGGAGATGAGAAATTGGGTGCGTTTTAGAAACCTTTCAAAATCACACGGTGCACCATCTTCTGGGTTTCTCATGCATGTTTTCGATGTAGGAAGATGCCCTTGAACCTGGAGATTTGGGACCCATGGGATGGGTACCACACAGTATTACTTTAAAGGGTCTGCGTTTGCTCACCCAACCTCACCCAACCTCTAAGCCCCAAGAGTGTCCACCCTTATGTCTCATCCAGCTGTGGGTCTAGATATGGTCAATCCAGGTTGCATCACAGCCTCTGAACGAATTTTGTAAGAATTTCTCTCTCTTTCACTGTCTTTGTTTTACGGGTTTTTAAAAGTAATTTATTTTTATAATGGGGTTTAGCTGCTTTTCACGGCTGTGTTTTTGCAGCTTTACACCCACTTGACACACTTCCAGAGAGATATCAATACATAGGTTTTAAGATTCTTACTAGTCACATATATTCTTGTGCGGTGAATAGGGGGTGTTGAGTCCAGTTCACTGAGCAAGGAGTAGGTCTTGTCTATTACATATTGGGTGTATGGAACGGTATCTGAGCGAATTTGAAACCCTTGTTTTATGCATCACCCCACCTCACCTTTCCCGTTAAGCAGCCAAAGTGTGTTTTCTAAACGTGTGACTCTGTTCTGTTTTGTAATTCAGTTCAGGTGTAGCGGTTTTTACATTCCCTCTATAAGTGATAGCTTATGATAAGTGTCTTTTTCTGTGTCACTTATTTCACTTAGAATCGTCATACCTAAATCCACTCATCTTGCTTCTACTAGCCTTATGACATTGATTTCATGTCTGAGTGATATTCCTTTGTACATAAGGACCACAACTTCTTTATCCATTTTTCTCTTTCCTGGGATATTTAAGGTGTCATGAAGTGGAGGTTCTTGTCAACATAGCAGCCCTAAACATTGGGGTGCCTGTGTCTTGCTGATTTTTAGTTTTCCCAATTTATACGCCCATGAGTGGACGTGCCCTATGCTCCCTAAGCTGTGTTTTTTCGATGTTTCAGGACACACCGTACACTTCTCCAGAGTGGCTGTTGGCAATTTACATCCCGCCCATCAGCGTAGCAAGTCTGCCATTTCTCCATGGCCTGTCCTGCATTTCTGGTTTTGACACTTCTTGCAGCATGGCCCTTTTGACCGATGGGAAGCGAGACCTCTTTGTAGCGCTGATTTGCCTTTCCAGGTTGCTTGGTTGGCCAAAAAGGGCGTATGCGTTTTTTCCTGAATATATTCAGGAAAAAACGCATACGCCCTTTTTGGCCATGGGCATCATTGTCGATGTTTTGCCGCTTTTCATGTGCTTTAAAGGCGATTCGAATCTACCTCCTGAAATCTGTTTCCTGCAATTCTGCCTTGCTTTCAAATCCTCTTCGTTGCCTTCCCTCAATATATCTGTGGATGAGAGTTATCCCTTATAACTCTGCGGGTTTGTGAATTGCAGTGTCCCTGAGCTCCATTTTTCAACTCGCTTTTTTGGGAGCTGGCCGCAAAAGCGCGGGATTGCCTCAGGCCCTATTCTGGTTCCTGGAGGCAGGCAGAGCCTGTGGTTAATTCTTCTTCCTGATGGGAAAATAGAGTGACCTGTGCCTGTCCCAACACCTAGATCTAGTCTCTCATTGGTTGCCCCTCTTCCCGTTCATCCTCAGGACAAATTGCAACCTGTAGGGAACAGGAGCTTAAAGGTGCTGATTCTCCAAGTAGGGAGATTGCTAGTAAAGTAGCTGGAAAGGCGAACCCGAGCACAAGGAGATGAGAAATTGGGTGCGTTTTAGAAACCTTTCAAAATCACACGGTGCACCATCTTCTGGGTTTCTCATGCATGTTTTCGATGTAGGAAGATGCCCTTGAACCTGGAGATTTGGGACCCATGGGATGGGTACCACACAGTATTACTTTAAAGGATCTGCGTTTGCTCACCCAACCTCACCCAACCTCTAAGCCCCAAGAGTGTCCACCCTTATGTCTCATCCAGCTGTGGGTCTAGATATGGTCAATCCAGGTTGCATCACAGCCTCTGAACGAATTTTGTAAGAATTTCTCTCTCTTTCACTGTCTTTGTTTACGGGTTTTTAAAAGTAATTTATTTTTATAATGGGGTTTAGCTGCTTTTCATGGCTCTGTTTATGCGGCTTTACACCCACTTGACTCACTTCCAGACAGATATCAATATATAGGTTTTAAGATTCTTACTAGTCACATATATTCTTGTGCGGTGAATAGGGGGTGTTGAGTCCAGTTCACTGAGCAAGGAGTAGGTCTTGTCTATTACATATTGGGTGTATGGAACGGTATCTGAGCGAATTTGAAACCCTTCTTTTATGCATCACCCCACCTCACCTTTCCCGTTAAGCAGCCATAGTGTGTTTTCTAAACGTGTGACTCTGTTCTGTTTTGTAATTCAGTTCAAGTGTAGCGGTTTTTACATTCCCTCTATAAGTGATATCTTATGATAAGTGTCTTTTTCTGTGTGACTTATTTCACTTAGAATCGTCATACCTAAATCCACTCATCTTGCTTCTACTAGCCTTATGACATTGATTTCATGTCTGAGTGATATTCCTTTGTACATAAGGAACACAACTTCTTTATCCATTTTTCTCTTTCCTGGGATATTTAAGGTGTCATGAAGTGGAGGTTCTTGTCAACATAGCAGCCCTAAACATTGGGGTGCCTGTGTCTTGCTGATTTTTAGTTTTCCCAATTTATACGCCCATGAGTGGACGTGCCCTATGCTCCCTAAGCTGTGTTTTTTCGATGTTTCAGGACACACCGTACACTTCTCTAGAGTGGCTGTTGGCAATTTACATCCCGCCCATCAGCGTAGCAAGGCTGCCATTTCTCCATGGCCTGTCCTGCATTTCTGGTTTTGACACTTTTTGCAGCATGGCCCTTTTGACCGATGGGAAGCGAGACCTCTTTGTAGCGCTGATTTGCCTTTCCAGGTTGCTTGGTTGGCCAAAAAGGGCGTATGCGTTTTTTCCTGAATATATTCAGGAAAAAACGCATACGCCCTTTTTGGCCAAGGGCATCATTGTCGACGTTTTGCCGCTTTTCATGTGCTTTAAAGGCGATTCGAATCTACCTCCTGAAATCTGCTTCCTGCAATTCTGCCTTGCTTTCAAACCCTCTTCGTTGCCTTCCCTCAATATATCTGTGGATGAGAGTTTTCATTTATAACTCTGCGGGTTTGTGA
This sequence comes from Eschrichtius robustus, assembly GCF_028021215.1. Taxonomy (NCBI): domain Eukaryota; kingdom Metazoa; phylum Chordata; class Mammalia; order Artiodactyla; family Eschrichtiidae; genus Eschrichtius; species Eschrichtius robustus. Next base: position 5,040,415 of record NW_027175257.1, read on the forward strand.
ATTGCAGTGTCCCTGAGCTCCATTTTTCAACTCGCTTTTTTGGGAGCTGGCCACAAAAGCGCGAGATTGCCTCAGGCCCTATTCTGGTTCCTGGAGGCAGGCAGAGCCTGTGGTTAATTCTTCTTCCTGATGGGAAAATAGAGTGACCTGTGCCTGTCCCAACACCTAGATCTAGTCTCTCATTGGTTGCCCCTCTTCCCGTTCATCCTCAGGACAAATTGCAACCTGTAGGGAACAGGAGCTTAAAGGTGCTGATTCTCCAAGTAGGGAGATTTCTAGTAAAGTAGCTGGAAAGGCGAACCCGAGCACAAGGAGATGAGAAATTGGGTGCGTTTTAGAAACCTTTCAAAATCACACGGTGCACCATCTTCTGGGTTTCTCATGCATGTTTTCGATGTAGGAAGATGCCCTTGAACCTGGAGATTTGGGACCCATGGGATGGGTACCACACAGTATTACTTTAAAGGGTCTGCGTTTGCTCACCCAACCTCACCCAACCTCTAAGCCCCAAGAGTGTCCACCCTTATGTCTCATCCAGCTGTGGGTCTAGATATGGTCAATCCAGGTTGCATCACAGCCTCTGAACGAATTTTGTAAGAATTTCTCTCTCTTTCACTGTCTTTGTTTTACGGGTTTTTAAAAGTAATTTATTTTTATAATGGGGTTTAGCTGCTTTTCACGGCTGTGTTTTTGCAGCTTTACACCCACTTGACACACTTCCAGAGAGATATCAATACATAGGTTTTAAGATTCTTACTAGTCACATATATTCTTGTGTGGTGAATAGGGGGTGTTGAGTCCAGTTCACTGAGCAAGGAGTAGGTCTTGTCTATTACATATTGGGTGTATGGAACGGTATCTGAGCGAATTTGAAACCCTTCTTTTATGCATCACCCCACCTCACCTTTCCCGTTAAGCAGCCATAGTGTGTTTTCTAAACGTGTGACTCTGTTCTGTTTTGTAATTCAGTTCAGGTGTAGCGGTTTTTACATTCCCTCTATAAGTGATAGCTTATGATAAGTGTCTTTTTCTGTGTCACTTATTTCACTTAGAATCGTCATACCTAAATCCACTCATCTTGCTTCTACTAGCCTTATGACATTGATTTCATGTCTGAGTGATATTCCTTTGTACATAAGGACAACAACTTCTTTATCCATTTTTCTCTTTCCTGGGATATTTAAGGTGTCATGAAGTGGAGGTTCTTGTCAACATAGCAGCCCTAAACATTGGGGTGCCTGTGTCTTGCTGATTTTTAGTTTTCCCAATTTATACGCCCATGAGTGGACGTGCCCTATGCTCCCTAAGCTGTGTTTTTTCGATGTTTCAGGACACACCGTACACTTCTCCAGAGTGGCTGTTGGCAATTTACATCCCGCCCATCAGCGTAGCAAGGCTGCCATTTCTCCATGGCCTGTCCTGCATTTCTGGTTTTGACACTTTTTGCAGCATGGCCCTTTTGACCGATGGGAAGCGAGACCTCTTTGTAGCGCTGATTTGCCTTTCCAGGTTGCTTGGTTGGCCAAAAAGGGCGTATGCGTTTTTTCCTGAATATATTCAGGAAAAAACGCATACGCCCTTTTTGGCCAAGGGCATCATTGTCGACGTTTTGCCGCTTTTCATGTGCTTTAAAGGCCATTCGAATCTACCTCCTGAAATCTCTTTCCTGCAATTCTGCCTTGCTTTCAAATCCTCTTCGTTGCCTTCCCTCAATATATCTGTGGATGAGAGTTATCATTTATAACTCTGCGGGTTTGTGAATTGCAGTGTCCCTGAGCTCCATTTTTCAACTCGCTTTTTTGGGAGCTGGCCACAAAAGCGCGAGATTGCCTCAGGCCCTATTCTGGTTCCTGGAGGCAGGCAGAGCCTGTGGTTAATTCTTCTTCCTGATGGGAAAATAGAGTGACCTGTGCCTGTCCCAACACCTAGATCTAGTCTCTCATTGGTTGCCCCTCTTCCCGTTCATCCTCAGAACAAATTGCAACCTGTAGGGAACAGGAGCTTAAAGGTGCTGATTCTCCAAGTAGGGAGATTGCTAGTAAAGTAGCTGGAAAGGCGAACCCGAGCACAAGGAGATGAGAAATTCGGTGCGTTTTAGAAACCTTTCAAAATCACACGGTGCACCATCTTCTGGGTTTCTCATGCATGTTTTCGATGTAGGAAGATGCCCGTGAACCTGGAGATTTGGGACCCATGGGATGGGTACCACACAGTATTACTTTAAAGGGTCTGCGTTTGCTCACCCAACCTCACCCAACCTCTAAGCCCCAAGAGTGTCCACCCTTATGTCTCATCCAGCTGTGGGTCTAGATATGGTCAATCCAGGTTGCATCACAGCCTCTGAACGAATTTTGTAAGAATTTCTCTCTCTTTCACTGTCTTTGTTTTACGGGTTTTTAAAAGTAATTTATTTTTATAATGGGGTTTAGCTGCTTTTCACGGCTGTGTTTTTGCAGCTTTACACCCACTTGACACACTTCCAGAGAGATATCAATACATAGGTTTTAAGATTCTTACTAGTCACATATATTCTTTTGCGGTGAATAGGGGGTGTTGAGTCCAGTTCACTGAGCAAGGAGTAGGTCTTGTCTATTACATATTGGGTGTATGGAACGGTATCTGAGCGAATTTGAAACCCTTGTTTTATGCATCACCCCACCTCACCTTTCCCGTTAAGCAGCCATAGTGTGTTTTCTAAACGTGTGACTCTGTTCTGTTTTGTAATTCAGTTCAAGTGTAGCGGTTTTTACATTCCCTCTATAAGTGATATCTTATGATAAGTGTCTTTTTCTGTGTGACTTATTTCACTTAGAATCGTCATACCTAAATCCACTCATCTTGCTTCTACTAGCCTTATGACATTGATTTCATGTCTGAGTGATATTCCTTTGTACATAAGGACCACAACTTCTTTATCCATTTTTCTCTTTCCTGGGATATTTAAGGTGTCATGAAGTGGAGGTTCTTGTCAACATAGCAGCCCTAAACATTGGGGTGCCTGTGTCTTGCTGATTTTTAGTTTTCCCAATTTATACGCCCATGAGTGGACGTGCCCTATGCTCCCTAAGCTGTGTTTTTTCGAAGTTTCAGGACACACCGTACACTTCTCTAGAGTGGCTGTTGGCAATTTACATCCCGCCCATCAGCGTAGCAAGGCTGCCATTTCTCCATGGCCTGTCCTGCATTTCTGGTTTTGACACTTTTTGCAGCATGGCCCTTTTGACCGATGGGAAGCGAGACCTCTTTGTAGCGCTGATTTGCCTTTCCAGGTTGCTTGGTTGGCCAAAAAGGGCGTATGCGTTTTTTCCTGAATATATTCAGGAAAAAACGCATACGCCCTTTTTGGCCAAGGGCATCATTGTCGACGTTTTGCCGCTTTTCATGTGCTTTAAAGGCGATTCGAATCTACCTCCTGAAATCTGCTTCCTGCAATTCTGCCTTGCTTTCAAATCCTCTTTGTTGCCTTCCCTCAATATATCTGTGGATGAGAGTTATCATTTATAACTCTGCGGGTTTGTGAATTGCAGTGTCCCTGAGCTCCATTTTTCAACTCGCTTTTTTGGGAGCTGGCCACAAAAGCGCGAGATTGCCTCAGGCCTTATTCTGGTTCCTGGCGGCAGGCTGAGCCTGTGGTTAATTCTTCTTCCTGATGGGAAAATAGAGTGACCTGTGCCTGTCCCAACACCTAGATCTAGTCTCTCATTGGTTGCCCCTCTTCCCGTTCATCCTCAGGACAAATTGCAACCTGTAGGGAACAGGAGCTTAAAGGTGCTGATTCTCCAAGTAGGGAGATTGCTAGTAAAGTAGCTGGAAAGGCGAACCCGAGCACAAGGAGATGAGAAATTGGGTGCGTTTTAGAAACCTTTCAAAATCACACGGTGCACCATCTTCTGGGTTTCTCATGCATGTTTTCGATGTAGGAAGATGCCCTTGAACCTGGAGATTTGGGACCCATGGGATGGGTACCACACAGTATTACTTTAAAGGGTCTGCGTTTGCTCACCCAACCTCACCCAACCTCTAAGCCCCAAGAGTGTCCACCCTTATGTCTCATCCAGCTGTGGGTCTAGATATGGTCAATCCAGGTTGCATCACAGCCTCTGAACGAATTTTGTAAGAATTTCTCTCTCTTTCACTGTCTTTGTTTTACGGGTTTTTAAAAGTAATTTATTTTTATAATGGGGTTTAGCTGCTTTTCACGGCTGTGTTTTTGCAGCTTTACACCCACTTGACACACTTCCAGAGAGATATCAATACATAGGTTTTAAGATTCTTACTAGTCACATATATTCTTGTGCGGTGAATAGGGGGTGTTGAGTCCAGTTCACTGAGCAAGGAGTAGGTCTTGTCTATTACATATTGGGTGTATGGAACGGTATCTGAGCGAATTTGAAACCCTTGTTTTATGCATCACCCCACCTCACCTTTCCCGTTAAGCAGCCATAGTGTGTTTTCTAAACGTGTGACTCTGTTCTGTTTTGTAATTCAGTTCAGGTGTAGCGGTTTTTACATTCCCTCTATAAGTGATAGCTTATGATAAGTGTCTTTTTCTGTGTGACTTATTTCACTTATAATCGTCATACCTAAATCCACTCATCTTGCTTCTACTAGCCTTATGACATTGATTTCATGTCTGAGTGATATTCCTTTGTACATAAGGACCACAACTTCTTTATCCATTTTTCTCTTTCCTGGGATATTTAAGGTGTCATGAAGTGGAGGTTCTTGTCAACATAGCAGCCCTAAACATTGGGGTGCCTGTGTCTTGCTGATTTTTAGTTTTCCCAATTTATACGCCCATGAGTGGACGTGCCCTATGCTCCCTAAGCTGTGTTTTTTCGATGTTTCAGGACACACCGTACACTTCTCCAGAGTGGCTGTTGGCAATTTACATCCCGCCCATCAGCGTAGCAAGGCTGCCATTTCTCCATGGCCTGTCCTGCATTTCTGGTTTTGACACTTCTTGCAGCATGGCCCTTTTGACCGATGGGAAGCGAGACCTCTTTGTAGCGCTGATTTGCCTTTCCAGGTTGCTTGGTTGGCCAAAAAGGGCGTATGCGTTTTTTCCTGAATATATTCAGGAAAAAACGCATACGCCCTTTTTGGCCATGGGCATCATTGTCGATGTTTTGCCGCTTTTCATGTGCTTTAAAGGCGATTCGAATCTACCTCCTGAAATCTGTTTCCTGCAATTCTGCCTTGCTTTCAAATCCTCTTCGTTGCCTTCCCTCAATATATTTGTGGACGAGAGTTATCATTTATAACTCAGCAGGTTTGTGAATGGCAGTGCCCCTGAGCTCCATTTTTCAACTGTCTTGTTTGGGAGCTGGCCGCAAAAGCGCGGGATTGCCTCAGGCCCTATTCTGGTTCCTGGCGGCAGGCTGAGCCTGTGGTTAATTCTTCTTCCTGATGGGAAAATAGAGTGACCTGTGCCTGTCCCAACACCTAGATCTAGTCTCTCATTGGTTGCCCCTCTTCCCGTTCATCCTCAGGACAAATTGCAACCTGTAGGGAACAGGAGCTTAAAGGTGCTGATTCTCCAAGTAGGGAGATTGCTAGTAAAGTAGCTGGAAAGGCGAACGCGAGCACAAGGAGACGAGAAATTGGGTGCGTTTTAGAAACCTTTCAAAATCACACGGTGTACCATCTTCTGGGTTTCTCATGCATGTTTTCGATGTAGGAAGATGCCCTTGAACCTGGAGATTTGGGACCCATGGGATGGGTACCACACAGTATTACTTTAAAGGATCTGCGTTTGCTCACCCAACCTCACCCAACCTCTAAGCCCCAAGAGTGTCCACCCTTATGTCTCATCCAGCTGTGGGTCTAGATATGGTCAATCCAGGTTGCATCACAGCCTCTGAACGAATTTTGTAAGAATTTCTCTCTCTTTCACTGTCTTTGTTTACGGGTTTTTAAAAGTAATTTATTTTTATAATGGGGTTTAGCTGCTTTTCATGGCTCTGTTTATGCGGCTTTACACCCACTTGACTCACTTCCAGACAGATATCAATATATAGGTTTTAAGATTCTTACTAGTCACATATATTCTTGTGCGGTGAATAGGGGGTGTTGAGTCCAGTTCACTGAGCAAGGAGTAGGTCTTGTCTATTACATATTGGGTGTATGGAACGGTATCTGAGCGAATTTGAAACCCTTCTTTTATGCATCACCCCACCTCACCTTTCCCGTTAAGCAGCCATAGTGTGTTTTCTAAACGTGTGACTCTGTTCTGTTTTGTAATTCAGTTCAAGTGTAGCGGTTTTTACATTCCCTCTATAAGTGATATCTTATGATAAGTGTCTTTTTCTGTGTGACTTATTTCACTTAGAATCGTCATACCTAAATCCACTCATCTTGCTTCTACTAGCCTTATGACATTGATTTCATGTCTGAGTGATATTCCTTTGTACATAAGGAACACAACTTCTTTATCCATTTTTCTCTTTCCTGGGATATTTAAGGTGTCATGAAGTGGAGGTTCTTGTCAACATAGCAGCCCTAAACATTGGGGTGCCTGTGTCTTGCTGATTTTTAGTTTTCCCAATTTATACGCCCATGAGTGGACGTGCCCTATGCTCCCTAAGCTGTGTTTTTTCGATGTTTCAGGACACACCGTACACTTCTCTAGAGTGGCTGTTGGCAATTTACATCCCGCCCATCAGCGTAGCAAGGCTGCCATTTCTCCATGGCCTGTCCTGCATTTCTGGTTTTGACACTTTTTGCAGCATGGCCCTTTTGACCGATGGGAAGCGAGACCTCTTTGTAGCGCTGATTTGCCTTTCCAGGTTGCTTGGTTGGCCAAAAAGGGCGTATGCGTTTTTTCCTGAATATATTCAGGAAAAAACGCATACGCCCTTTTTGGCCAAGGGCATCATTGTCGACGTTTTGCCGCTTTTCATGTGCTTTAAAGGCGATTCGAATCTACCTCCTGAAATCTGCTTCCTGCAATTCTGCCTTGCTTTCAAACCCTCTTCGTTGCCTTCCCTCAATATATCTGTGGATGAGAGTTTTCATTTATAACTCTGCGGGTTTGTGAATTGCAGTGTCCCTGAGCTCCATTTTTCAACTCGCTTTTTTGGGAGCTGGCCACAAAAGCGCGAGATTGCCTCAGGCCCTATTCTGGTTCCTGGAGGCAGGCAGAGCCTGTGGTTAATTCTTCTTCCTGATGGGAAAATAGAGTGACCTGTGCCTGTCCCAACACCTAGATCTAGTCTCTCATTGGTTGCCCCTCTTCCCGTTCATCCTCAGGAGAAATTGCAACCTGTAGGGAACAGGAGCTTAAAGGTGCTGATTCTCCAAGTAGGGAGATTGCTAGTAAAGTAGCTGGAAAGGCGAACCCGAGCACAAGGAGATGAGAAATTGGGTGCGTTTTAGAAACCTTTCAAAATCACACGGTGCACCATCTTCTGGGTTTCTCATGCATGTTTTCGATGTAGGAAGATGCCCTTGAACCTGGAGATTTGGGACCCATGGGATGGGTACCACACAGTATTACTTTAAAGGGTCTGCGTTTGCTCACCCAACCTCACCCAACCTCTAAGCCCCAAGAGTGTCCACCCTTATGTCTCATCCAGCTGTGGGTCTAGATATGGTCAATCCAGGTTGCATCACAGCCTCTGAACGAATTTTGTAAGAATTTCTCTCTCTTTCACTGTCTTTGTTTTACGGGTTTTTAAAAGTAATTTATTTTTATAATGGGGTTTAGCTGCTTTTCACGGCTGTGTTTTTGCAGCTTTACACCCACTTGACACACTTCCAGAGAGATATCAATACATAGGTTTTAAGATTCTTACTAGTCACATATATTCTTGTGTGGTGAATAGGGGGTGTTGAGTCCAGTTCACTGAGCAAGGAGTAGGTCTTGTCTATTACATATTGGGTGTATGGAACGGTATCTGAGCGAATTTGAAACCCTTGTTTTATGCATCACCCCACCTCACCTTTCCCGTTAAGCAGCCATAGTGTGTTTTCTAAACGTGTGACTCTGTTCTGTTTTGTAATTCAGTTCAGGTGTAGCGGTTTTTACATTCCCTCTATAAGTGATAGCTTATGATAAGTGTCTTTTTCTGTGTCACTTATTTCACTTAGAATCGTCATACCTAAATCCACTCATCTTGCTTCTACTAGCCTTATGACATTGATTTCATGTCTTAGTGATATTCCTTTGTACATAAGGACAACAACTTCTTTATCCATTTTTCTCTTTCCTGGGATATTTAAGGTGTCATGAAGTGGAGGTTCTTGTCAACATAGCAGCCCTAAACATTGGGGTGCCTGTGTCTTGCTGATTTTTAGTTTTCCCAATTTATACGCCCATGAGTGGACGTGCCCTATGCTCCCTAAGCTGTGTTTTTTCGATGTTTCAGGACACACCGTACACTTCTCCAGAGTGGCTGTTGGCAATTTACATCCCGCCCATCAGCGTAGCAAGGCTGCCATTTCTCCATGGCCTGTCCTGCATTTCTGGTTTTGACACTTTTTGCAGCATGGCCCTTTTGACCGATGGGAAGCGAGACCTCTTTGTAGCGCTGATTTGCCTTTCCAGGTTGCTTGGTTGGCCAAAAAGGGCGTATGCGTTTTTTCCTGAATATATTCAGGAAAAAACGCATACGCCCTTTTTGGCCAAGGGCATCATTGTCGACGTTTTGCCGCTTTTCATGTGCTTTAAAGGCCATTCGAATCTACCTCCTGAAATCTCTTTCCTGCAATTCTGCCTTGCTTTCAAATCCTCTTCGTTGCCTTCCCTCAATATATCTGTGGATGAGAGTTATCATTTATAACTCTGCGGGTTTGTGAATTGCAGTGTCCCTGAGCTCCATTTTTCAACTCGCTTTTTTGGGAGCTGGCCACAAAAGCGCGAGATTGCCTCAGGCCCTATTCTGGTTCCTGGAGGCAGGCAGAGCCTGTGGTTAATTCTTCTTCCTGATGGGAAAATAGAGTGACCTGTTCCTGTCCCAACACCTAGATCTAGTCTCTCATTGGTTGCCCCTCTTCCCGTTCATCCTCAGAACAAATTGCAACCTGTAGGGAACAGGAGCTTAAAGGTGCTGATTCTCCAAGTAGGGAGATTGCTAGTAAAGTAGCTGGAAAGGCGAACCCGAGCACAAGGAGATGAGAAATTCGGTGCGTTTTAGAAACCTTTCAAAATCACACGGTGCACCATCTTCTGGGTTTCTCATGCATGTTTTCGATGTAGGAAGATGCCCGTGAACCTGGAGATTTGGGACCCATGGGATGGGTACCACACAGTATTACTTTAAAGGGTCTGCGTTTGCTCACCCAACCTCACCCAACCTCTAAGCCCCAAGAGTGTCCACCCTTATGTCTCATCCAGCTGTGGGTCTAGATATGGTCAATCCAGGTTGCATCACAGCCTCTGAACGAATTTTGTAAGAATTTCTCTCTCTTTCACTGTCTTTGTTTTACGGGTTTTTAAAAGTAATTTATTTTTATAATGGGGTTTAGCTGCTTTTCACGGCTGTGTTTTTGCAGCTTTACACCCACTTGACACACTTCCAGAGAGATATCAATACATAGGTTTTAAGATTCTTACTAGTCACATATATTCTTTTGCGGTGAATAGGGGGTGTTGAGTCCAGTTCACTGAGCAAGGAGTAGGTCTTGTCTATTACATATTGGGTGTATGGAACGGTATCTGAGCGAATTTGAAACCCTTGTTTTATGCATCACCCCACCTCACCTTTCCCGTTAAGCAGCCATAGTGTGTTTTCTAAACGTGTGACTCTGTTCTGTTTTGTAATTCAGTTCAAGTGTAGCGGTTTTTACATTCCCTCTATAAGTGATATCTTATGATAAGTGTCTTTTTCTGTGTGACTTATTTCACTTAGAATCGTCATACCTAAATCCACTCATCTTGCTTCTACTAGCCTTATGACATTGATTTCATGTCTGAGTGATATTCCTTTGTACATAAGGACCACAACTTCTTTATCCATTTTTCTCTTTCCTGGGATATTTAAGGTGTCATGAAGTGGAGGTTCTTGTCAACATAGCAGCCCTAAACATTGGGGTGCCTGTGTCTTGCTGATTTTTAGTTTTCCCAATTTATACGCCCATGAGTGGACGTGCCCTATGCTCCCTAAGCTGTGTTTTTTCGATGTTTCAGGACACACCGTACACTTCTCTAGAGTGGCTGTTGGCAATTTACATCCCGCCCATCAGCGTAGCAAGGCTGCCATTTCTCCATGGCCTGTCCTGCATTTCTGGTTTTGACACTTTTTGCAGCATGGCCCTTTTGACCGATGGGAAGCGAGACCTCTTTGTAGCGCTGATTTGCCTTTCCAGGTTGCTTGGTTGGCCAAAAAGGGCATATGCGTTTTTTCCTGAATATATTCAGGAAAAAACGCATACGCCCTTTTTGGCCAAGGGCATCATTGTCGACGTTTTGCCGCTTTTCATGTGCTTTAAAGGCGATTCGAATCTACCTCCTGAAATCTGCTTCCTGCAATTCTGCCTTGCTTTCAAATCCTCTTTGTTGCCTTCCCTCAATATATCTGTGGATGAGAGTTATCATTTATAACTCTGCGGGTTTGTGAATTGCAGTGTCCCTGAGCTCCATTTTTCAACTCGCTTTTTTGGGAGCTGGCCACAAAAGCGCGAGATTGCCTCAGGCCTTATTCTGGTTCCTGGCGGCAGGCTGAGCCTGTGGTTAATTCTTCTTCCTGATGGGAAAATAGAGTGACCTGTGCCTGTCCCAACACCTAGATCTAGTCTCTCATTGGTTGCCCCTCTTCCCGTTCATCCTCAGGACAAATTGCAACCTGTAGGGAACAGGAGCTTAAAGGTGCTGATTCTCCAAGTAGGGAGATTGCTAGTAAAGTAGCTGGAAAGGCGAACCCGAGCACAAGGAGATGAGAAATTGGGTGCGTTTTAGAAACCTTTCAAAATCACACGGTGCACCATCTTCTGGGTTTCTCATGCATGTTTTCGATGTAGGAAGATGCCCTTGAACCTGGAGATTTGGGACCCATGGGATGGGTACCACACAGTATTACTTTAAAGGGTCTGCGTTTGCTCACCCAACCTCACCCAACCTCTAAGCCCCAAGAGTGTCCACCCTTATGTCTCATCCAGCTGTGGGTCTAGATATGGTCAATCCAGGTTGCATCACAGCCTCTGAACGAATTTTGTAAGAATTTCTCTCTCTTTCACTGTCTTTGTTTTACGGGTTTTTAAAAGTAATTTATTTTTATAATGGGGTTTAGCTGCTTTTCACGGCTGTGTTTTTGCAGCTTTACACCCACTTGACACACTTCCAGAGAGATATCAATACATAGGTTTTAAGATTCTTACTAGTCACATATATTCTTGTGCGGTGAATAGGGGGTGTTGAGTCCAGTTCACTGAGCAAGGAGTAGGTCTTGTCTATTACATATTGGGTGTATGGAACGGTATCTGAGCGAATTTGAAACCCTTGTTTTATGCATCACCCCACCTCACCTTTCCCGTTAAGCAGCCATAGTGTGTTTTCTAAACGTGTGACTCTGTTCTGTTTTGTAATTCAGTTCAGGTGTAGCGGTTTTTACATTCCCTCTATAAGTGATAGCTTATGATAAGTGTCTTTTTCTGTGTGACTTATTTCACTTATAATCGTCATACCTAAATCCACTCATCTTGCTTCTACTAGCCTTATGACATTGATTTCATGTCTGAGTGATATTCCTTTGTACATAAGGACCACAACTTCTTTATCCATTTTTCTCTTTCCTGGGATATTTAAGGTGTCATGAAGTGGAGGTTCTTGTCAACATAGCAGCCCTAAACATTGGGGTGCCTGTGTCTTGCTGATTTTTAGTTTTCCCAATTTATACGCCCATGAGTGGACGTGCCCTATGCTCCCTAAGCTGTGTTTTTTCGATGTTTCAGGACACACCGTACACTTCTCCAGAGTGGCTGTTGGCAATTTACATCCCGCCCATCAGCGTAGCAAGGCTGCCATTTCTCCATGGCCTGTCCTGCATTTCTGGTTTTGACACTTTTTGCAGCATGGCCCTTTTGACCGATGGGAAGCGAGACCTCTTTGTAGCGCTGATTTGCCTTTCCAGGTTGCTTGGTTGGCCAAAAAGGGCGTATGCGTTTTTTCCTGAATATATTCAGGAAAAAACGCATACGCCCTTTTTGCCCATGGGCATCATTGTCGACGTTTTGCCGCTTTTCATGTGCTTTAAAGGCGATTCGAATCTACCTCCTGAAATCTGTTTCCTGCAATTCTGCCTTGCTTTCAAATCCTCTTCGTTGCCTTCCCTCAATATATCTGTGGATGAGAGTTATCCCTTATAACTCTGCGGGTTTGTGAATTGCAGTGTCCCTGAGCTCCATTTTTCAACTCGCTTTTTTGGGAGCTGGCCGCAAAAGCGCGGGATTGCCTCAGGCCCTATTCTGGTTCCTGGCGGCAGGCTGAGCCTGTGGTTAATTCTTCTTCCTGATGGGAAAATAGAGTGACCTGGGCCTGTCCCAACACCTAGATCTAGTCTCTCATTGGTTGCCCCTCTTCCCGTTCATCCTCAGGACAAATGGCAACCTGTAGGGAACAGGAGCTTAAAGGTGCTGATTCTCCAAGTAGGGAGATTGCTAGTAAAGTAGCTGGAAAGGCGAACCCTAGCACAAGGAGATGAGAAATGGGGTGCATTTTAGAAACCTTTCAAAATCACACGGTGTACCATCTTCTGGGTTTCTCATGCATGTTTTCGATGTAGGAAGATGCCCTTGAACCTGGAGATTTGGGACCCATGGGATGGGTACCACGCAGTATTACTTTAAAGGGTCTGAGTTTGCTCTCCCAACCTCACCGAACCTCTCAGCCCCAAGAGTGTCCACCCTTATGTCTCATCCAGGTGTGGGTCTAGATATGGTCAATCCAGGTTGCATCACAGCCCCTGAACGAGTTTTGTAAGAATTTCTCTCTCTTTCACTGTCTTTGTTTTACGGGTTTTTAAAAGTAATTTATTTTTATAATGGGGTTTAGCTGCTTTTCACGGCTGTGTTTATGCGGCTTTACACCCACTTGGCTCACTTCCAGAGAGATATCAATACATAGGTTTTACGATTCTTACTAGTCAGATATATTCTTGTGCGGTGAATAGGGGGTGTTGAGTCCAGTTCACTGAGCAAGGAGTAGGTCTTGTCTATTACATATTGGGTGTATGGAACGGTATCTGAGCGAATTTGAAACCCTTGTTTTATGCATCACCCCACCTCACCTTTCCCGTTAAGCAGCCATAGTGTGTTTTCTAAACGTGTGACTCTGTTCTGTTTTGTAATTCAGTTCAAGTGTAGCGGTTTTTACATTCCCTCTATAAGTGATAGCTTATGATAAGTGTCTTTTTCTGTGTGACTTATTTCACTTAGAATCGTCATACCTAAATCCACTCATCTTGCTTCTACTAGCCTTATGACATTGATTTCATGTCTGAGGGATATTCCTTTGTACATAAGGACCACAACTTCTTTATCCATTTATCTCTTTCCTGGGATATTTAAGGTGTCATGAAGTGGAGGTTCTTGTCAACATAGCAGCCCTAAACATTGGGGTGCCTGTGTCTTGCTGATTTTTAGTTTTCCCAATTTATACGCCCATGAGTGGACGTGCCCTATGCTCCCTAAGCTGTGTTTTTTCGATGTTTCAGGACACACCGTACACTTCTCTAGAGTGGCTGTTGGCAATTTACATCCCGCCCATCAGCGTAGCAAGGCTGCCATTTCTCCATGGCCTGTCCTGCATTTCTGGTTTTGACACTTTTTGCAGCATGGCCCTTTTGACCGATGGGAAGCGAGACCTCTTTGTAGCGCTGATTTGCCTTTCCAGGTTGCTTGGTTGGCCAAAAAGTGCGTATGCGTTTTTTCCTGAATATATTCAGGAAAAAACGCATACGCCCTTTTTGGCCAAGGGCATCATTGTCGACGTTTTGCCGCTTTTCATGTGCTTTAAAGGCGATTCGAATCTACCTCCTGAAATCTGCTTCCTGCAATTCTGCCTTGCTTTCAAATCCTCTTCGTTGCCTTCCCTCAATATATCTGTGGATGAGAGTTATCATTTATAACTCTGCGGGTTTGTGAATTGCAGTGTCCCTGAGCTCCATTTTTCAACTCGCTTTTTTGGGAGCTGGCCACAAAAGCGCGAGATTGCCTCAGGCCTTATTCTGGTTCCTGGCGGCAGGCTGAGCCTGTGGTTAATTCTTCTTCCTGATGGGAAAATAGAGTGACCTGTGCCTCTACCAACACCTAGATCTAGTCTCTCATTGGTTGCCCCTCTTCCCGTTCATCCTCAGGACAAATTGCAACCTGTAGGGAACAGGAGCTTATAGGTGCTGATTCTCCAAGTAGGGAGATTGCTAGTAAAGTAGCTGGAAAGGCGAACGTGAGCACAAGGAGATGAGAAATTGGGTGCGTTTTAGAAACCTTTCAAAATCACACGGTGTACCATCTTCTGGGTTTCTCATGCATGTTTTCGATGTAGGAAGATGCCCTTGAACTTGGAGATTTGGGACCCATGGGATGGGTACCACACAGTATTACTTTAAAGGGTCTGCGTTTGCTCACCCAACCTCACCCAACCTCTAAGCCCCAAGAGTGTCCACCCTTATGTCTCATCCAGCTGTGGGTCTAGATATGGTCAATCCAGGTTGCATCACAGCCTCTGAACGAATTTTGTAAGAATTTCTCTCTCTTTCACTGTCTTTGTTTTACGGGTTTTTAAAAGTAATTTATTTTTATAATGGGGTTTAGCTGCTTTTCACGGCTGTGTTTATGCGGCTTTACACCCACTTGACTCACTTCCAGACAGATATCAATACATAGGTTTTAACATTCTTACTAGTCACATATATTCTTGTACGGTGAATAGGGGGTGTTGAGTCCAGTTCACTGAGCAAGGGGTAGGTCTTGTCTATTACATATTGGGTGTATGGAACGGTATCTGAGCGAATTTGAAACCCTTGTTTTATGCATCACCCCACCTCACCTTTCCCGTTAAGCAGCCATAGTGTGTTTTCTAAACGTGTGACTCTGTTCTGTTTTGTAATTCAGTTCAGGTGTAGCGGTTTTTACATTCCCTCTATAAGTGATAGCTTATGATAAGTGTCTTTTTCTGTGTCACTTATTTCACTTAGAATCGTCATACCTAAATCCACTCATCTTGCTTCTACTAGCCTTATGACATTGATTTCATGTCTGAGTGATATTCCTTTGTACATAAGGACCACAACTTCTTTATCCATTTTTCTCTTTCCTGGGATATTTAAGGTGTCATGAAGTGGAGGTTCTTGTCAACATAGCAGCCCTAAACATTGGGGTGCCTGTGCCTTGCTGATTTTTAGTTTTCCCAATTTATACGCCCATGAGTGGACTTGCCCTATGCTCCCTAAGCTGTGTTTTTTCGATGTTTCAGGACACACCGTACACTTCTCCAGAGTGGCTTTTGGCAATTTACATCCCGCCCATCAGCGTAGCAAGGCTGCCATTTCTCCATGGCCTGTACTGCATTTCTGGTTTTGACACTTTTTGCAGCATGGCCCTTTTGACCGATGGGAAGCGAGACCTCTTTGTAGCGCTGATTTGCCTTTCCAGGTTGCTTGGTTAGCCAAAAAGGGCGTATGCGTTTTTTCCTGAATATATTCAGGAAAAAACGCATACGCCCTTTTTGGCCAAGGGCATCATTGTCGACGTTTTGCCGCTTTTCATGTGCTTTAAAGGCCATTCGAATCTACCTCCTGAAATCTCTTTCCTGCAATTCTGCCTTGCTTTCAAATCCTCTTCGTTGCCTTCCCTCAATATATCTGTGGATGAGAGTTATCATTTATAACTCTGCGGGTTTGTGAATTGCAGTGTCCCTGAGCTCCATTTTTCAACTCGCTTTTTTGGGAGCTGGCCGCAAAAGCGCGGGATTGCCTCAGGCCCTATTCTGGTTCCTGGAGGCAGGCAGAGCCTGTGGTTAATTCTTCTTCCTGATGGGAAAATAGAGTGACCTGGGCCTGTCCCAACACCTAGATCTAGTCTCTCATTGGTTGCCCCTCTTCCCGTTCATCCTCAGGACAAATTGCAACCTGTAGGGAACAGGAGCTTAAAGGTGCTGATTCTCCAAGTAGGGAGATTGCTAGTAAAGTAGCTGGAAAGGCGAACGTGAGCACAAGGAGATGAGAAATTGGGTGCGTTTTAGAAACCTTTCAAAATCACACGGTGTACCATCTTCTGGGTTTCTCATGCATGTTTTCGATGTAGGAAGATGCCCTTGAACTTGGAGATTAGGGACCCATGGGATGGGTACCACACAGTATTACTTTAAAGGGTCTGCGTTTGCTCACCCAACCTCACCCAACCTCTAAGCCCCAAGAGTGTCCACCCTTATGTCTCATCCAGCTGTGGGTCTAGATATGGTCAATCCAGGTTGCATCACAGCCTCTGAACGAATTTTGTAAGAATTTCTCTCTCTTTCACTGTCTTTGTTTTACGGGTTTTTAAAAGTAATTTATTTTTATAATGGGGTTTAGCTGCTTTTCACGGCTGTGTTTATGCGGCTTTACACCCACCTGACACACTTCCAGACAGATATCAATACATAGGTTTTAAGATTCTTACTAGTCACATATATTCTTGTTCGGTGAATAGGGGGTGTTGAGTCCAGTTCACTGAGCAAGGAGTAGGTCTTGTCTATTACATATTGGGTGTATGGAACGGTATCTGAGCGAATTTGAAGCCCTTGTTTTATGCATCACCCCACCTCACCTTTCCCGTTAAGCAGCCATAGTGTGTTTTCTAAACGTGTGACTCTGTTCTGTTTTGTAATTCAGTTCAGGTGTAGCGGTTTTTACATTCCCTCTATAAGTGATAGCTTATGATAAGTGTCTTTTTCTGTGTCACTTATTTCACTTAGAATCGTCATACCTAAATCCACTCATCTTGCTTCTACTAGCCTTATGATATTGATTACATGTCTGAGTGATATTCCTTTGTACATAAGGACCACAACTTCTTTATCCATTTTTCTCTTTCCTGGGATATTTAAGGTGTCATGAAGTGGAGGTTCTTGTCAACATAGCAGCCCTAAACATTGGGGTGCCTGTGTCTTGCTGATTTTTAGTTTTCCCAATTTATACGCCCATGAGTGGACGTGCCCTATGCTCCCTAAGCTGTGTTTTTTCGATGTTTCAGGACACACCGTACACTTCTCCAGAGTGGGTTTTGGCAATGTACATCCCGCCCATCAGCGTAGCAAGGCTGCCATTTCTCCATGGCCTGTCCTGCATTTCTGGTTTTGACACTTTTTGCAGCATGTCCCTTTTGACCGATGGGAAGCGAGACTTCTTTGTAGCGCAGATTTGCCTTTCCAGGTTGCTTGGTTGGCCAAAAAGGGCGTATGCGTTATTTCCTGAATATATTCAGGAAAAAACGCATACGCCCTTTTTGGCCAAGGGCATCATTGTCGACGTTTTGCCGCTTTTCATGTGCTTTAAAGGCGATTCGAATCTACCTCCTGAAATCTGTTTCCTGCAATTCTGCCTTGCTTTCAAATCCTCTTCGTTGCCTTCCCTCAATATATCTGTGGATGAGAGTTATCACTTATAACTCTGCGGGTTTGTGAATTGCAGTGTCCCTGAGCTCCATTTTTCAACTCGCTTTTTTTGGAGCTGGCCGCAAAAGCGCGGGATTGCCTCAGGCCCTATTCTGGTTCCTGGCGGCATGCTGAGCCTGTGGTTAATTCTTCTTCCTGATGGGAAAATAGAGTGACCTTGGCCTGTCCCAACACCTAGATCTAGTCTCTCATTGGTTGCCCCTCTTCCCGTTCATCCTCAGGACAAATTGCAACCTGTAGGGAACAGGAGCTTAAAGGTGCTGATTCTCCAAGTAGGGAGATTGCTAGTAAAGTAGCTGGAAAGGCGAACCCGAGCAGAAGGAGATGAGAAATTGGGTGCGTTTTAGAAACCTTTCAAAATCACACGGTGTACCATCTTCTGGGTTTCTCATGCATGTTTTCGATGTAGGAAGATGCCCTTGAACCTGGAGATTTGGGACCCATGGGATGGGTACCACACAGTATTACTTTAAAGGGTCTGCGTTTGCTCACCCAACCTCACCCAAACTCTAAGCCCCAAGAGTGTCCACCCTTATGTCTCATCCAGCTGTGGGTCTAGATATGGTCAATCCAGGTTGCATCACAGCCTCTGAACGAATTTTGTAAGAATTTCTCTCTCTTTCACTGTCTTTGTTTTACGGGTTTTTAAAAGTAATTTATTTTTATAATGGGGTTTAGCTGCTTTTCACGGCTGTGTTTATGCGGCTTTACACCCACTTGACTCACTTCCAGACAGATATCAATACATAGGTTTTAAGATTCTTACTAGTCACATATATTCTTGTGCGGTGAATAGGGGGTGTTGAGTCCAGTTCACTGAGCAAGGGGTAGGTCTTGTCTATTACATATTGGGTGTATGGAACGGTATCTGAGCGAATTTGAAACCCTTGTTTTATGCATCACCCCACCTCACCTTTCCCGTTAAGCAGCCGTAGTGTGTTTTCTAAACGTGTGACTCTGTTCTGTTTTGTAATTCAGTTCAAGTGTAGCGGTTTTTACATTCCCTCTATAAGTGATATCTTATGATAAGTGTCTTTTTCTGTGTGACTTATTTCACTTAGAATCGTCATACCTAAATCCACTCATCTTGCTTCTACTAGCCTTATGACATTGATTTCATGTCTGAGTGATATTCCTTTGTACATAAGGACCACAACTTCTTTATCCATTTTTCTCTTTCCTGGGATATTTAAGGTGTCATGAAGTGGAGGTTCTTGTCAACATAGCAGCCCTAAACATTGGGGTGCCTGTGTCTTGCTGATTTTTAGTTTTCCCAATTTATACGCCCATGAGTGGACGTGCCCTATGCTCCCTAAGCTGTGTTTTTTCGATGTTTCAGGACACACCGTACACTTCTCTAGAGTGGCTGTTGGCAATTTACATCCCGCCCATCAGCGTAGCAAGGCTGCCATTTCTCCATGGCCTGTCCTGCATTTCTGGTTTTGACACTTTTTGCAGCATGACCCTTTTGACCGATGGGAAGCGAGACCTCTTTGTAGCGCTGATTTGCCTTTCCAGGTTGCTTGGTTGGCCAAAAAGGGCGTATGCGTTTTTTCCTGAATATATTCAGGAAAAAACGCATACGCCCTTTTTGGCCAAGGGCATCATTGTCGACGTTTTGCCGCTTTTCATGTGCATTAAAGGCGATTCGAATCTACCTCCTGAAATCTGCTTCCTGCAATTCTGCCTTGCTTTCAAATCCTCTTCGTTGCCTTCCCTCAATATATCTGTGGATGAGAGTTATCATTTATAACTCTGCGGGTTTGTGAATTGCAGTGTCCCTGAGCTCCATTTTTCAACTCGCTTTTTTGGGAGCTGGCCACAAAAGCGCGAGATTGCCTCAGGCCTTATTCTGGTTCCTGGCGGCAGGCTGAGCCTGTGGTTAATTCTTCTTCCTGATGGGAAAATAGAGTGACCTGTGCCTCTACCAACACCTAGATCTAGTCTCTCATTGGTTGCCCCTCTTCCCGTTCATCCTCAGGACAAATTGCAACCTGTAGGGAACAGGAGCTTAAAGGTGCTGATTCTCCAAGTAGGGAGATTGCTAGTAAAGTAGCTGGAAAGGCGAACCCGAGCACAAGGAGATGAGAAATTGGGTGCGTTTTAGAAACCTTTCAAAATCACACGGTGCACCATCTTCTGGGTTTCTCATGCATGTTTTCGATGTAGGAAGATGCCCTTGAACCTGGAGATTTGGGACCCATGGGATGGGTACCACACAGTATTACTTTAAAGGGTCTGCGTTTGCTCACCCAACCTCACCCAACCTCTAAGCCCCAAGAGTGTCCACCCTTATGTCTCATCCAGCTGTGGGTCTAGATATGGTCAATCCAGGTTGCATCACAGCCTCTGAACGAATTTTGTAAGAATTTCTCTCTCTTTCACTGTCTTTGTTTTACGGGTTTTTAAAAGTAATTTATTTTTATAATGGGGTTTAGCTGCTTTTCACGGCTGTGTTTTTGCAGCTTTACACCCACTTGACACACTTCCAGAGAGATATCAATACATAGGTTTTAAGATTCTTACTAGTCACATATATTCTTGTGCGGTGAATAGGGGGTGTTGAGTCCAGTTCACTGAGCAAGGAGTAGGTCTTGTCTATTACATATTGGGTGTATGGAACGGTATCTGAGCGAATTTGAAACCCTTGTTTTATGCATCACCCCACCTCACCTTTCCCGTTAAGCAGCCATAGTGTGTTTTCTAAACGTGTGACTCTGTTCTGTTTTGTAATTCAGTTCAGGTGTAGCGGTTTTTACATTCCCTCTATAAGTGATAGCTTATGATAAGTGTCTTTTTCTGTGTCAGTTATTTCACTTAGAATCGTCATACCTAAATCCACTCATCTTGCTTCTACTAGCCTTATGATATTGATTTCATGTCTGAGTGATATTCCTTTGTACATAAGGACCACAACTTCTTTATCCATTTTTCTCTTTCCTGGGATATTTAAGGTGTCATGAAGTGGAGGTTCTTGTCAACAGAGCAGCCCCAAACTTTGGGGTGCCTGTGTCTTGCTGATTTTTAGTTTTCCCAATTTATACGCCCATGAGTGGACGTGCCCTATGCTCCCTAAGCTGTGTTTTTTCGATGTTTCAGGACACACCGTACACTTCTCCAGAGTGGCTTTTGGCAATGTACATCCCGCCCATCAGCGTAGCAAGGCTGCCATTTCTCCATGGCCTGTACTGCATTTCTGGTTTTGACACTTTTTGCAGCATGGCCCTTTTGACCGATGGGAAGCGAGCCTTCTTTGTAGCGCTGATTTGCCTTTCCAGGTTGCTTGGTTGGCCAAAAAGGGCGTATGCGTTATTTCCTGAATATATTCAGGAAAAAACGCATACGCCCTTTTTGGCCAAGGGCATCATTGTCGACGTTTTGCCGCTTTTCATGTGCTTTAAAGGCGATTCGAATCTACCTCCTGAAATCTGTTTCCTGCAATTCTGCCTTGCTTTCAAATCCTCTTCGTTGCCTTCCCTCAATATATCTGTGGATGAGAGTTATCACTTATAACTCTGCGGGTTTGTGAATTGCAGTGTCCCTGAGCTCCATTTTTCAACTCGCTTTTTTGGGAGCTGGCCGCAAAAGCGCGGGATTGCCTCAGGCCCTATTCTGGTTCCTGGCGGCAGGCTGAGCCTGTGGTTAAATCTTCTTCCTGATGGGAAAATAGAGTGACCTGGGCCTGTCCCAACACCTAGATCTAGTCTCTCATTGGTTGCCCCTCTTCCCGTTCATCCTCAGGACAAATTGCAACCTGTAGGGAACAGGAGCTTAAAGGTGCTGATTCTCCAAGTAGGGAGATTGCTAGTAAAGTAGCTGGAAAGGCGAACCCGAGCAGAAGGAGATGAGAAATTGGGTGCGTTTTAGAAACCTTTCAAAATCACACGGTGTACCATCTTCTGGGTTTCTCATGCATGTTTTCGATGTAGGAAGATGCCCTTGAACCTGGAGATTTGGGACCCATGGGATGGGTACCACACAGTATTACTTTAAAGGGTCTGCGTTTGCTCACCCAACCTCACCCAAACTCTAAGCCCCAAGAGTGTCCACCCTTATGTCTCATCCAGCTGTGGGTCTAGATATGGTCAATCCAGGTTGCATCACAGCCTCTGAACGAATTTTGTAAGAATTTCTCTCTCTTTCACTGTCTTTGTTTTACGGGTTTTTAAAAGTAATTTATTTTTATAATGGGGTTTAGCTGCTTTTCACGGCTGTGTTTATGCGGCTTTACACCCACTTGACTCACTTCCAGACAGATATCAATACATAGGTTTTAAGATTCTTACTAGTCACTTATATTCTTGTGCGGTGAATAGGGGGTGTTGTGTCCAGTTCACTGAGCAAGGGGTAGGTCTTGTCTATTACATATTGGGTGTATGGAACGGTATCTGAGCGAATTTGAAACCCTTGTTTTATGCATCACCCCACCTCACCTTTCCCGTTAAGCAGCCATAGTGTGTTTTCTAAACGTGTGACTCTGTTCTGTTTTGTAATTCAGTTCAGGTGTAGCGGTTTTTACATTCCCTCTATAAGTGATAGCTTATGATAAGTGTCTTTTTCTGTGTCAGTTATTTCACTTAGAATCGTCATACCTAAATCCACTCATCTTGCTTCTACTAGCCTTATGATATTGATTTCATGTCTGAGTGATATTCCTTTGTACCTAATGATCACAACTTCTTTATCCATTTTTCTCTTTCCTGGGATATTTAAGGTGTCATGAAGTGGAGGTTCTTGTCAACATAGCAGCCCTAAACATTGGGGTGCCTGTGTCTTGCTGATTTTTAGTTTTCCCAATTTATACGCCCATGATTGGACGTGCCCTATGCTCCCTAAGCTGTGTTTTTTCGATGTTTCAGGACACACCGTACACTTCTCCAGAGTGGCTTTTGGCAATGTACATCCCGCCCATCAGCGTAGCAAGGCTGCCATTTCTCCATGGCCTGTACTGCATTTCTGGTTTTGACACTTTTTGCAGCATGGCCCTTTTGACCGATGGGAAGCGAGACTTCTTTGTAGCGCTGATTTGCCTTTCCAGGTTGCTTGGTTGGCCAAAAAGGGCGTATGCGTTATTTCCTGAATATATTCAGGAAAAAACGCATACGCCCTTTTTGGCCAAGGGCATCATTGACGACGTTTTGCCGCTTTTCATGTGCTTTAAAGGCGATTCGAATCTACCTCCTGAAATCTGTTTCCTGCAATTCTGCCTTGCTTTCAAATCCTCTTCGTTGCCTTCCCTCAATATATCTGTGGATGAGAGTTATCACTTATAACTCTGCGGGTTTGTGAATTGCAGTGTCCCTGAGCTCCATTTTTCAACTCGCTTTTTTGGGAGCTGGCCGCAAAAGCGCGGGATTGCCTCAGGCCCTATTCTGGTTCCTGGCGGCAGGCTGAGCCTGTGGTTAATTCTTCTTCCTGATGGGAAAATAGAGTGACCTGGGCCTGTCCCAACACCTAGATCTAGTCTCTCATTGGTTGCCCCTCTTCCCGTTCATCCTCAGGACAAATTGCAACCTGTAGGGAACAGGAGCTTAAAGGTGCTGATTCTCCAAGTAGGGAGATTGCTAGTAAAGTAGCTGGAAAGGCGAACCCGAGCACAAGGAGATGAGAAATTGGGTGCGTTTTAGAAACCTTTCAAAATCACACGGTGTACCATCTTCTGGGTTTCTCATGCATGTTTTCGATGTAGGAAGATGCCCTTGAACCTGGAGATTTGGGACCCATGGGATGGGTACCACACAGTATTACTTTAAAGGGTCTGCGTTTGCTCACCCAACCTCACCCAAACTCTAAGCCCCAAGAGTGTCCACCCTTATGTCTCATCCAGCTGTGGGTCTAGATATGGTCAATCCAGGTTGCATCACAGCCTCTGAACGAATTTTGTAAGAATTTCTCTCTCTTTCACTGTCTTTGTTTTACGGGTTTTTAAAAGTAATTTATTTTTATAATGGGGTTTAGCTGCTTTTCACGGCTGTGTTTATGCGGCTTTACACCCACTTGACTCACTTCCAGACAGATATCAATACATAGGTTTTAAGATTCTTACTAGTCACATATATTCTTGTGCGGTGAATAGGGGGTGTTGAGTCCAGTTCACTGAGCAAGGGGTAGGTCTTGTCTATTACATATTGGGTGTATGGAACGGTATCTGAGGGAATTTGAAACCCTTGTTTTATGCATCACCCCACCTCACCTTTCCCGTTAAGCAGCCATAGTGTGTTTTCTAAACGTGTGACTCTGTTCTGTTTTGTAATTCAGTTCAGGTGTAGCGGTTTTTACATTCCCTCTATAAGTGATAGCTTATGATAAGTGTCTTTTTCTGTGTCACTTATTTCACTTAGAATCGTCATACCTAAATCCACTCATCTTGCTTCTACTAGCCTTATGACATTGATTTCATGTCTGAGTGATATTCCTTTGTACATAAGGACCACAACTTCTTTATCCATTTTTCTCTTTCCTGGGATATTTAAGGTGTCATGAAGTGGAGGTTCTTGTCAACATAGCAGCCCTAAACATTGGGGTGCCTGTGTCTTGCTGATTTTTAGTTTTCCCAATTTATACGCCCATGAGTGGACTTGCCCTATGCTCCCTAAGCTGTGTTTTTTCGATGTTTCAGGACACACCGTACACTTCTCCAGAGTGGCTTTTGGCAATTTACATCCCGCCCATCAGCGTAGCAAGGCTGCCATTTCTCCATGGCCTGTACTGCATTTCTGGTTTTGACACTTTTTGCAGCATGGCCCTTTTGACCGATGGGAAGCGAGACCTCTTTGTAGCGCTGATTTGCCTTTCCAGGTTGCTTGGTTGGCCAAAAAGGGCGTATGCGTTTTTTCCTGAATATATTCAGGAAAAAACGCATACGCCCTTTTTGGCCAAGGGCATAATTGTCGACGTTTTGCCGCTTTTCATGTGCTTTAAAGGCGATTCGAATCTACCTCCTGAAATCTCTTTCCTGCAATTCTGCCTTGCTTTCAAATCCTCTTCGTTGCCTTCCCTCAATATATCTGTGGATGAGAGTTATCACTTATAACTCTGCGGGTTTGTGAATTGCAGTGTCCCTGAGCTCCATTTTTCAACTCGCTTTTTTGGGAGCTGGCCGCAAAAGCGCGGGATTGCCTCAGGCCCTATTCTGGTTCCTGGCGGCAGGCTGAGCCTGTGGTTAAATCTTCTTCCTGATGGGAAAATAGAGTGACCTGGGCCTGTCCCAACACCTAGATCTAGTCTCTCATTGGTTGCCCCTCTTCCCGTTCATCCTCAGGACAAATTGCAACCTGTAGGGAACAGGAGCTTAAAGGTGCTGATTCTCCAAGTAGGGAGATTGCTAGTAAAGTAGCTGGAAAGGCGAACCCGAGCAGAAGGAGATGAGAAATTGGGTGCGTTTTAGAAACCTTTCAAAATCACACGGTGTACCATCTTCTGGGTTTCTCATGCTTGTTTTCGATGTAGGAAGATGCCCTTGAACCTGGAGATTCGGGACCCATGGGATTGGTACCACACAGTATTACTTTAAAGGGTCTGCGTTTGCTCACCCAACCTCACCCAAACTCTAAGCCCCAAGAGTGTCCACCCTTATGTCTCATCCAGCTGTGGGTCTAGATATGGTCAATCCAGGTTGCATCACAGCCTCTGAACGAATTGTGTAAGAATTTCTCTCTCTTTCACTGTCTTTGTTTTACGGGTTTTTAAAAGTAATTTATTTTTATAATGGGGTTTAGCTGCTTTTCACGGCTGTGTTTATGCGGCTTTACACCCACTTGACTCACTTCCAGACAGATATCAATACATAGGTTTTAAGATTCTTACTAGTCACATATATTCTTGTGCGGTGAATAGGGGGTGTTGTGTCCAGTTCACTGAGCAAGGGGTAGGTCTTGTCTATTACATATTGGGTGTATGGAACGGTATCTGAGCGAATTTGAAACCCTTGTTTTATGCATCACCCCACCTCACCTTTCCCGTTAAGCAGCCATAGTGTGTTTTCTAAACGTGTGACTCTGTTCTGTTTCGTAATTCAGTTCAGGTGTAGCGGTTTTTACATTCCCTCTATAAGTGATAGCTTATGATAAGTGTCTTTTTCTGTGTCAGTTATTTCACTTAGAATCGTCATACCTAAATCCACTCATCTTGCTTCTACTAGCCTTATGATATTGATTTCATGTCTGAGTGATATTCCTTTGTACCTAATGACCACAACTTCTTTATCCATTTTTCTCTTTCCTGGGATATTTAAGGTGTCATGAAGTGGAGGTTCTTGTCAACATAGCAGCCCTAAACATTGGGGTGCCTGTGTCTTGCTGATTTTTAGTTTTCCCAATTTATACGCCCATGAGTGGACGTGCCCTATGCTCCCTAAGCTGTGTTTTTTCGATGTTTCAGGACACACCGTACACTTCTCCAGAGTGGCTTTTGGCAATGTACATCCCGCCCATCAGCGTAGCAAGGCTGCCATTTCTCCATGGCCTGTACTGCATTTCTGGTTTTGACACTTTTTGCAGCATGGCCCTTTTGACCGATGGGAAGCGAGACTTCTTTGTAGCGCTGATTTGCCTTTCCAGGTTGCTTGGTTGGCCAAAAAGGGCGTATGCGTTATTTCCTGAATATATTCAGGAAAAAACGCATACGCCCTTTTTGGCCAAGGGCATCATTGTCGACGTTTTGCCGCTTTTCATGTGCTTTAAAGGCGATTCGAATCTACCTCCTGAAATCTGTTTCCTGCAATTCTGCCTTGCTTTCAAATCCTCTTCGTTGCCTTCCCTCAATATATCTGTGGATGAGAGTTATCACTTATAACTCTGCGGGTTTGTGAATTGCAGTGACCCTGAGCTCCATTTTTCAACTCGCTTTTTTGGGAGCTGGCCGCAAAAGCGCGGGATTGCCTCAGGCCCTATTCTGGTTCCTGGCGGCAGGCTGAGCCTGTGGTTAATTCTTCTTCCTGATGGGAAAATAGAGTGACCTGGGCCTGTCCCAACACCTAGATCTAGTCTCTCATTGGTTGCCCCTCTTCCCGTTCATCCTCAGGACAAATTGCAACCTGTAGGGAACAGGAGCTTAAAGGTGCTGATTCTCCAAGTAGGGAGATTGCTAGTAAAGTAGCTGGAAAGGCGAACCCGAGCACAAGGAGATGAGAAATTGGGTGCGTTTTAGAAACCTTTCAAAATCACACGGTGTACCATCTTCTGGGTTTCTCATGCATGTTTTCGATGTAGGAAGATGCCCTTGAACCTGGAGATTTGGGACCCATGGGATGGGTACCACACAGTATTACTTTAAAGGGTCTGCGTTTGCTCACCCAACCTCACCCAAACTCTAAGCCCCAAGAGTGTCCACCCTTATGTCTCATCCAGCTGTGGGTCTAGATATGGTCAATCCAGGTTGCATCACAGCCTCTGAACGAATTTTGTAAGAATTTCTCTCTCTTTCACTGTCTTTGTTTTACTGGTTTTTAAAAGTAATTTATTTTTATAATGGGGTTTAGCTGCTTTTCACGGCTGTGTTTTTGCGGCTTTACACCCACTTGACACACTTCCAGAGAGATATCAATACATAGGTTTTAAGATTCTTACTAGTCACATATATTCTTGTGCGGTGAATAGGGGGTGTTGAGTCCAGTTCACTGAGCAAGGAGTAGGTCTTGTCTATTACATATTGGGTGTATGGAACGGTATCTGAGCGAATTTGAAACCCTTGTTTTATGCATCACCCCACCTCACCTTTCCCGTTAAGCAGCCATAGTGTGTTTTCTAAACGTGTGACTCTGTTCTGTTTTGTAATTCAGTTCAGGTGTAGCGGTTTTTACATTCCCTCTATAAGTGATAGCTTATGATAAGTGTCTTTTTCTGTGTCACTTATTTCACTTAGAATCGTCATACCTAAATCCACTCATCTTGCTTCTACTAGCCTTATGATATTGATTTCATGTCTGAGTGATATTCCTTTGTACATAAGGACCACAACTTCTTTATCCATTTTTCTCTTTCCTGGGATATTTAAGGTGTCATGAAGTGGAGGTTCTTGTCAACATAGCAGCCCTAAACATTGGGGTGCCTGTGTCTTGCTGATTATTAGTTTTCCCAATTTATACGCCCATGAGTGGACGTGCCCTATGCTCCCTAAGCTGTGTTTTTTCGATGTTTCAGGACACACCGTACACTTCTCCAGAGTGGCTTTTGGCAATGTACATCCCGCCCATCAGCGTAGCAAGGCTGCCATTTCTCCATGGCCTGTACTGCATTTCTGGTTTTGACACTTTTTGCAGCATGGCCCTTTTGACCGATGGGAAGCGAGACTTCTTTGTAGCGCTGATTTGCCTTTCCAGGTTGCTTGGTTGGCCAAAAAGGGCGTATGCGTTATTTCCTGAATATATTCAGGAAAAAACGCATACGCCCTTTTTGGCCAAGGGCATCATTGTCGACGTTTTGCCGCTTTTCATGTGCTTTAAAGGCGATTCGAATCTACCTCCTGAAATCTGTTTCCTGCAATTCTGCCTTGCTTTCAAATCCTCTTCGTTGCCTTCCCTCAATATATCTGTGGATGAGAGTTATCACTTATAACTCTGCGGGTTTGTGAATTGCAGTGTCCCTGAGCTCCATTTTTCAACTCGCTTTTTTGGGAGCTGGCCGCAAAAGCGCGGGATTGCCTCAGGCCCTATTCTGGTTCCTGGCGGCAGGCTGAGCCTGTGGTTAATTCTTCTTCCTGATGGGAAAATAGAGTGACCTGGGCCTGTCCCAACACCTAGATCTAGTCTCTCATTGGTTGCCCCTCTTCCCGTTCATCCTCAGGACAAATTGCAACCTGTAGGGAACAGGAGCTTAAAGGTGCTGATTCTCCAAGTAGGGAGATTGCTAGTAAAGTAGCTGGAAAGGCGAACCCGAGCACAAGGAGATGAGAAATTGGGTGCGTTTTAGAAACCTTTCAAAATCACACGGTGTACCATCTTCTGGGTTTCTCATGCATGTTTTCGATGTAGGAAGATGCCCTTGAACCTGGAGATTTGGGACCCATGGGATGGGTACCACACAGTATTACTTTAAAGGGTCTGCGTTTGCTCACCCAACCTCACCCAAACTCTAAGCCCCAAGAGTGTCCACCCTTATGTCTCATCCAGCTGTGGGTCTAGATATGGTCAATCCAGGTTGCATCACAGCCTCTGAACGAATTTTGTAAGAATTTCTCTCTCTTTCACTGTCTTTGTTTTACGGGTTTTTAAAAGTAATTTATTTTTATAATGGGGTTTAGCTGCTTTTCACGGCTGTGTTTATGCGGCTTTACACCCACTTGACTCACTTCCAGACAGATATCAATACATAGGTTTTAAGATTCTTACTAGTCACATATATTCTTGTGCGGTGAATAGGGGGTGTTGAGTCCAGTTCACTGAGCAAGGAGTAGGTCTTGTCTATTACATATTGGGTGTATGGAACGGTATCTGAGCGAATTTGAACACCTTGTTTTATGCATCACCCCACCTCACCTTTCCCGTTAAGCAGCCATAGTGTGTTTTCTAAACGTGTGATTCTGTTCTGTTCTGTAATTCAGTTCAAGTGTAGCGGTTTTTACATTCCCTCTATAAGTGATAGCTTATGATAAGTGTCTTTTTCTGTGTGACTTATTTCACTTAGAATCGTCGTACCTAAGTCCACTCATCTTGCTTCTACTAGCCTTATGACATTGATTTCATGTCTGAGTGATATTCCATTGTACATAAGGACCACAAATTCTTTATCCATTTTTCTCTTTCCTGGGATATTTAAGTTGTCATGAAGTGGAGGTTCTTGTCAACAGAGCAGCCCTAAACTTTGGGGTGCCTTTGTCTTGCTGATTTTTATTTTTCCCAATTTATACGCCCATGAGTGGACGTGCCCTATGCTCCCTAAGCTGTGTTTTTTCGATGTTTCAGGACACACCGTACACTTCTCCAGAGTGGCTGTTGGCAATTTACATCCCACCCATCAGCGTAGCAAGGCTGCCATTTCTCCATGGCCTGTCCTGCATTTCTGGTTTTGACACTTTTTGCAGCATGACCCTTTTGACCGATGGGAAGCGAGACTTCTTTGTAGCGCTGATTTGCCTTTCCAGGTTGCTTGGTTGGCCAAAAAGGGCGTATGCGTTTTTTCCTGAATATATTCAGGAAAACACGCATACGCCCTTTTTGGCCACGGGCATCATTGTCGACGTTTTGCCGCTTTTCATGTGCTTTAAAGGCGATTCGAATCTCCCTCCTGAAATCTGTTTCCTGCAATTCTGCCTTGCTTTCAAATCCTCTTCGTTGCCTTCCCTCAATATATCTGTGGATGAGAGTTATCATTTATAACTCTGCGGGTTTATGAATTGCAGTGTCCCTGAGCTCCATTTTTCAACTCGCTTTTTTGGGAGCTGGCCGCAAAAGTGCGGGATTGCCTCAGTCCCTATTCTGCTTCTGGGCTTCAGGCTGAGCCTGTGGTTAATTCTTCTTCCTGATGGGAAAATAGAGTGACCTGTGCCTGTCCCAACACCTAGATCTAGTCTCTCATTGGTTGCCCCTCTTCCCGTTCATCCTCAGGACAAATTGCAACCTGTAGGGAACAGGAGCTTAAAGGTGCTGATTCTCCAAGTAGGGAGATTGCTAGTAAAGTAGCTGGAAAGGCGAACCCGAGCACAAGGAGATGAGAAATGAGGTGCGTATTAGAAAACTTTCAAAATCACACGGTGTACCATCTTCTGGGTTTCTCATGCATGTTTTCGATGTAGGAAGATGCCCTTGAACCTCGAGATTTGGGACCCATGGGATGGGTACCAGGCAGTATTACTTTAAAGGGTCTGCGTCTGCTCACCCAACCTCACCCAACCTTTCAGCCCCAAGAGTGTCCACCCTTATGTGTCATCCAGCTGTGGGTCTAGATATGGTCAATCCAGGTTGCATCACAGCCTCTGAACGAATTTTGTAAGAATTTCTCTCTCTTTCACTGTCTTTGTTTTACGGGTTTTTAAAAGTAATTTATTGTTATAATGGGGTTTAGCTGCTTTTCACGGCTGTGTTTATGCGGCTTTACACCCACTTGACTCACTTCCAGAGAGATATCAATACATAGGTTTTAAGATTCTTACTAGTCACATATATTCTTGTGC
Organism: Eschrichtius robustus; assembly: GCF_028021215.1. Classification (NCBI taxonomy): domain Eukaryota; kingdom Metazoa; phylum Chordata; class Mammalia; order Artiodactyla; family Eschrichtiidae; genus Eschrichtius; species Eschrichtius robustus. The sequence goes on from NW_027175257.1 coordinate 5,071,112, forward strand.
GGTGAATAGGGGGTGTTGAGTCCATTTCACTGAGCAAGGAGTAGGTCTTGTCTATTACATATTGGGTGTATGGAACGGTATCTGAGCGAACTTGAAACCCTTGTTTTATGCATCACCCCACCTCACCTTTCCCGTTAAGCAGCCATAGTGTGTTTTCTAAACGTGTGACTCTGTTCGGTTTTGTAATTCAGTTCAAGTGTAGCGGTTTTTACATTCCCTCTATAAGTGATAGCTTATGATAAGTGTCTTTTTCTGTGTGACTTATTTCACTTAGAATCGTCGTACCTAAATCCACTCATCTTGCTTCTACTAGCCTTATGACATTGATTTCATATCTGAGTGATATTCCATTGTACATAAGGACCACAAATTCTTTATCCATTTTTCTCTTTCCTGGGATATTTAAGTTGTCATGAAGTGGAGGTTCTTGTCAACAGAGCAGCCCTAAACTTTGGGGTGCCTTTGTCTTGCTGATTTTTATTTTTCCCAATTTATACGCCCATGAGTGGACGTGCCCTATGCTCCCTAAGCTGTGTTTTTTCGATGTTTCAGGACACACCGTACACTTCTCCAGAGTGGCTGTTGGCAATTTACATCCCACCCATCAGCGTAGCAAGGCTGCCATTTCTCCATGGCCTGTCCTGCATTTCTGGTTTTGACACTTTTTGCAGCATGGCCCTTTTGACCGATGGGAAGCAAGACTGCTTTGTAGCGCTGATTTGCCTTTCCAGGTTGCTTGGTTGGCCAAAAAGGGCGTATGCGTTTTTTCCTGAATATATTCAGGAAAAAACGCATACGCCCTTTTTGGCCAAGGGCATCATTGTCGAAGTTTTACCACTTTACATATGTTTAAAGGCGATTCGAATCTACCTCCTGAAACATGTTTCCTGCAATTCTGCCTTGCTTTCAAATCCTCTTCGTTGCCTTCCCTCAATATATTTGTGGACGAGAGTTATCATTTATAACTCTGTGGGTTTGTGAATGGCAGTGTCCCTGGGCTCCATTTTTCAACTCGCTTTTTTGGGAGCTGGCCATAAGAGCGTGGGATTGCCTCAGGCCCTATTCTGCTTCTGGGCGGCAGGCTGAGCCTGTGGTTAATTCTTCTTCCTGATGGGAAAATAGAGTGACCTGTGCCTGTCCCAACACCTAGATCTAGTCTCTCATTGGTTGCCCCTCTTCCCGTTCATCCTCAGGACAAATTGCAACCTGTAGGGAACAGGAGCTTAAAGGTGCTGATTCTCCAATTAGGGAGATTGCTAGTAAAGTAGCTGGAATGGCGAACCCGAGCACAAGGAGATGAGAAATGAGGTGCATATTAGAAACCTTTCAAAATCACACGGTGTACCATATTCTGGGTTTCTCATGTATGTTTTCGATGTAGGAAGATGCCCTTGGACCTGGAGATTTGGGACCCATGGGATGCGTACCACGCTGTATTAATTTAAAGGTTCTGCGTTTGCTCACCCAACCTCACCCAACCTCTCAGCCCCAAGAGTGTCCACCCTTATGTCTCATCCAGCTGTATGTCTAGATATGGTCAATCCAGGTTGCATCCCAGCCCCAGACCGAATTTTGGAAGAATTTCTCTCTGTTTCACTGTCTTTGTTTTACGGGTTTTTAAAAGTAATTTATGTTTATAATGGGGTTTATCTGCTTTTAACGGCTGTGTTTATGCGGCTTTACACCCACTTGACTCACTTCCAGACAGATATCAATACATAGGTTTTAAGATTCTTACTAGTCACATATATTCTTGTGCGGTGAATAGGGGGTGTTGAGTCCAGTTCACTGAGCAAGGAGTAGGTCTTGTCTATTACATATTGGGTGTATGGAACCGTATCTGAGCGAATTTGAAACCCTTGTTTTATGCATCACCTCACCTCACCTTTCCCGTTAAGCAGCCATAGTGTGTTTTCTAAACGTGTGACTCTGTTCTGTTTTGTAATTCAGTTCAAGTGTAGCAGTTTTTACATTCCCTCTATAAGTGATAGCTTATGATAAGTGTCTTTTTCTGTGTGACTTATTTCACTTAGAATCGTCGTACCTAAATCCACTCATCTTGCTTCTACTAGCCTTATGACATTGATTTCTTGTCTGAGTGATATTCCATTGTACATAAGGACCACAACTTCTTTATCCATTTTTCTCTTTCCTGGGATATTTAAGGTGTCATGAAGTGGAGGTTCTTGTCAACAGAGCAGCCCTAAACTTTGGGGTTCCTGTGTCTTGCTGATTTTTAATTTTCCCAATTTATACTCCCATGAGTGGACGTGCGCTATGCTCCCTAAGCTGTGTTTTTTCGATGTTTCAGGACACACCGTACACTTCTCCAGAGTGGCTGTTGGCAATTTACATCCCACCCATCAGCGTAGCAAGGCTGACATTTCTCCATGGCCTGTCCTGCATTTCCGGTTTTGACATTTTTGCAGCATGGCCCTTTTGACCGATGGGAAGCGAGACTTCTTTGTAGCGCTGATTTGCCTTTCCAGGTTGCTTGGTTGGCCAAAAAGGGCGTATGCGTTTTTTCCTGAATATATTCAGGAAAAAACGCATACGCCCTTTTTGGCCAAGGGCATCATTGTCGACGTTTTGCCACTTTACATATGCTTTAAAGGCGATTCGAATCTACCTCCTGAAACATGTTTCCTGCAATTCTGCCTTGCTTTCAAATCCTCTTCATTGCCTTCCCTCAATATATTTGTGGAAGAGAGTTATCATTTATAACTCTGCGGGTTTGTGAATGGCAGTGCCCCTGAGCTCCATTTTTCAACTGTCTTTTTTGGGAGCTGGCCGCAAAAGCGCGGGATTGCCTCAGGCCCTATTCAGGTTCCGGGGGGCAGGCTGAGCCTGTGGTTAATTCTTCTTCCTGATGGGAAAATAGAGTGACCTGTGCCTGTCCCAACACCTAGATCTAGTCTCTCATTGGTTGCCCCTCTTCCCGTTCATCCTCAGGACAAATTGCAACCTGTACGGAACAGGAGGTTAAAGGTGCTGATTCTCCAAGTAGGGACATTTCTAGTAAAGTAGCTGGAATGGCGAACCCGAACACAAGGAAATGAGAAATGAGGTGCGTTTTAGAAACCTTTCAAAATCACACTGTGTACCATCTTCTGGGTTTCTCATGCATGTTTTCGATGTATGAATATGCCCTTGAACCTGGTGATTTCGGACCCATGGGATGGGTACCAGGCAGTGTTACTTTAAAGGGTCTGTGTTTGCTCACCCAACCTCACCCAACCTCTCAGCCCCAAGTGTGTCCACCCTTATGTCTCATCCAGCTGTGGGTCTAGATATGGTCAATCCAGGTTGCATCCCAGCCCCAGAACGAGTTTTGGAAGAATTTCTCTCTCTTTCACATTATTTGTTTTACGGGTTTTTAAAAGTAATTTATTTTTATAATGGGGTTTAGCTGTTTTTCACGGCTGTGTTTATGCGGCTTTACACCCACTTGACTCACTTCCAGAGAGATATCAATACATAGGTTTTAAGATTCTTACTAGTCACATATATTCTTGTGTGGTGAATAGGGGGTGTTGAGTCCAGTTCACTGAGCAAGGAGTAGGTCTTGTCTATTACATATTGGGTGTATGGAACGATATCTGAACGAATTTGAAACCCTTGTTTTATGTATCACCCCACCTCACCTTTCCCGTTAAGCAGCCATAGTGTGTTTTCTAAACGTGTGACTCTGTTCTGTTTTGTAATTCATTTCAAGTGTAGCGGTTTTTACATTCCCTCTATAAGTGATAGCTTATGATAAGTGTCTTTTTCTGTGTGACTTATTTCACTTAGAATCGTCGTACCTAAATCCACTCATCTAGCTTCTACTAGCCTTATGACATTGATTTCATGTCTGAGTGATATTCCATTGTACATAAGGAACACAACTTCTTTATCCATTTTTCTCTTTCCTGGGATATTTAAGGTGTCATGAAGTGGAGGTTCTTGTCAACAGAGCAGCCCTAAACTTTGGGATGCCTGTGTCTTGCTGATTTTTAATTTTCCCAATTTATACTCCCATGAGTGGACGTGCGCTATGCTCCCTAAGCTGTGTTTTTTCGATGTTTCAGGACACACCGTACACTTCTCCAGAGTGGCTGTTGGCAATTTACATCCCACCCATCAGCGTAGCAAGGCTGACATTTCTCCATGGCCTGTCCTGCATTTCCGGTTTTGACATTTTTGCAGCATGGCCCTTTTGACCGATGGGAAGCGAGACTTCTTTGTAGCGCTGATTTGCCTTTCCAGGTTGCTTGGTTGGCCAAAAAGGGCGTATGCGTTTTTTCCTGAATATATTCAGGAAAAAACGCATACGCCCTTTTTGGCCAAGGGCATCATTGTCGACGTTTTGCCACTTTACATATGCTTTAAAGGCGATTCGAATCTACCTCCTGAAACATGTTTCCTGCAATTCTGCCTTGCTTTCAAATCCTCTTCATTGCCTTCCCTCAATATATTTGTGGAAGAGAGTTATCATTTATAACTCTGCGGGTTTGTGAATGGCAGTGCCCCTGAGCTCCATTTTTCAACTGTCTTTTTTGGGAGCTGGCCGCAAAAGCGCGGGATTGCCTCAGGCCCTATTCAGGTTCCGGGGGGCAGGCTGAGCCTGTGGTTAATTCTTCTTCCTGATGGGAAAATAGAGTGACCTGTGCCTGTCCCAACACCTAGATCTAGTCTCTCATTGGTTGCCCCTCTTCCCGTTCATCCTCAGGACAAATTGCAACCTGTACGGAACAGGAGGTTAAAGGTGCTGATTCTCCAAGTAGGGACATTTCTAGTAAAGTAGCTGGAATGGCGAACCCGAACACAAGGAAATGAGAAATGAGGTGCGTTTTAGAAACCTTTCAAAATCACACTGTGTACCATCTTCTGGGTTTCTCATGCATGTTTTCGATGTATGAATATGCCCTTGAACCTGGTGATTTCGGACCCATGGGATGGGTACCAGGCAGTGTTACTTTAAAGGGTCTGTGTTTGCTCACCCAACCTCACCCAACCTCTCAGCCCCAAGTGTGTCCACCCTTATGTCTCATCCAGCTGTGGGTCTAGATATGGTCAATCCAGGTTGCATCCCAGCCCCAGAACGAGTTTTGGAAGAATTTCTCTCTCTTTCACATTATTTGTTTTACGGGTTTTTAAAAGTAATTTATTTTTATAATGGGGTTTAGCTGTTTTTCACGGCTGTGTTTATGCGGCTTTACACCCACTTGACTCACTTCCAGAGAGATATCAATACATAGGTTTTAAGATTCTTACTAGTCACATATATTCTTGTGTGGTGAATAGGGGGTGTTGAGTCCAGTTCACTGAGCAAGGAGTAGGTCTTGTCTATTACATATTGGGTGTATGGAACGATATCTGAACGAATTTGAAACCCTTGTTTTATGTATCACCCCACCTCACCTTTCCCGTTAAGCAGCCATAGTGTGTTTTCTCAACGTGTGACTCTGTTCTGTTTTGTAATTCATTTCAAGTGTAGCGGTTTTTACATTCCCTCTATAAGTGATAGCTTATGATAAGTGTCTTTTTCTGTGTGACTTATTTCACTTAGAATCGTCGTACCTAAATCCACTCATCTAGCTTCTACTAGCCTTATGACATTGATTTCATGTCTGAGTGATATTCCATTGTACATAAGGAACACAACTTCTTTATCCATTTTTCTCTTTCCTGGGATATTTAAGGTGTCATGAAGTGGAGGTTCTTGTCAACAGAGCAGCCCTAAACTTTGGGATGCCTGTGTCTTGCTGATTTTTAATTTTCCCAATTTATACGCCCATGAGTGGACGTGCCCTATGCTCCCTAAGCTGTGTTTTTTCGATGTTTCAGGACACACCGTACACTTCTCCAGAGTGGCTGTTGGTAATTTACATCCCGACCATCAGCGTAGCAAAGCTGACATTTCTCCATGGCCTGTCCTGCATTTCTGGTTTTGACACTTTTTGCAGCATGGCCCTTTTGACCGATGGGAAGCGAGACTTCTTTGTAGCGCTGATTTGCATTTCCAGGTTGCTTGGTTGGCCAAAAAGGGCGTATGCGTTTTTTCCTGAATATATTCAGGAAAAAACGCATACGCCCTTTTTGGCCAAGGGCATCATTGTCGACGTTTTGCCACTTTACATATGCTTTAAAGGCGATTCGAATCTACCTCCTGAAACATGTTTCCTGCAATTCTGCCTTGCTTTCAAATCCTCTTCATTGCCTTCCCTCAATATATTTGTGGAAGAGAGTTATCATTTATAACTCTGCGGGTTTGTGAATGGCAGTGCCCCTGAGCTCCATTTTTCAACTGTCTTTTTTGGGAGCTGGCCGCAAAAGCGCGGGATTGCCTCAGGCCCTATTCAGGTTCCGGGGGGCAGGCTGAGCCTGTGGTTAATTCTTCTTCCTGATGGGAAAATAGAGTGACCTGTGCCTGTCCCAACACCTAGATCTAGTCTCTCATTGGTTGCCCCTCTTCCCGTTCATCCTCAGGACAAATTGCAACCTGTACGGAACAGGAGGTTAAAGGTGCTGATTCTCCAAGTAGGGACATTTCTAGTAAAGTAGCTGGAATGGCGAACCCGAACACAAGGAAATGAGAAATGAGGTGCGTTTTAGAAACCTTTCAAAATCACACTGTGTACCATCTTCTGGGTTTCTCATGCATGTTTTCGATGTAGGAATATGCCCTTGAATTTGGAGATTTGGGACCCATGGGATGGGTACCAGGCAGTATTACTTTAAAGGGTCTGTGTTTGCTCACCCAACCTAACCCAACCTCTCAGCCCCAAGTGTGTCCACCCTTATGTCTCATCCAGCTGTGGGTCTAGATATGGTCAATCCAGGTTGCATCCCAGCCCCAGAACGAGTTTTGGAAGAATTTCTCTCTCTTTCACATTATTTGTTTTACGGGTTTTTAAAAGTAATTTATTTTTATAATGGGGTTTAGCTGTTTTTCACGGCTGTGTTTATGCGGCTTTACACCCACTTGACTCACTTCCAGAGAGATATCAATACATAGGTTTTAAGATTCTTACTAGTCACATATATTCTTGTGTGGTGAATAGGGGGTGTTGAGTCCAGTTCACTGAGCAAGGAGTAGGTCTTGTCTATTACATATTGGGTGTATGGAACGATATCTGAACGAATTTGAAACCCTTGTTTTATGCATCACCCCACCTCCCCTTTCCCGTTAAGCAGCCATAGTGTGTTTTCTAAACGTGTGACTCTGTTCTGTTTTGTAATTCATTTCAAGTGTAGCGGTTTTTACATTCCCTCTATAAGTGATAGCTTAAGATAAGTGTCTTTTTCTGTGTGACTTATTTCACTTAGAATCGTCGTACCTAAATCCACTCATCTTGCTTCTACTAGCCTTATGACATTGATTTCATGTCTGAGTGATATTCCATTGTACATAAGGAACACAACTTCTTTATCCATTTTTCTCTTTCCTGGGATATTTAAGGTGTCATGAAGTGGAGGTTCTTGTCAACAGAGCAGCCCTAAACTTTGGGATGCCTGTGTCTTGCTGATTTTTAATTTTCCCAATTTATACGCCCATGAGTGGACGTGCCCTATGCTCCCTAAGCTGTGTTTTTTCGATGTTTCAGGACACACCGTACACTTCTCCAGAGTGGCTGTTGGTAATTTACATCCCGACCATCAGCGTAGCAAAGCTGACATTTCTCCATGGCCTGTCCTGCATTTCTGGTTTTGACACTTTTTGCAGCATGGCCCTTTTGACCGATGGGAAGCGAGACTTCTTTGTAGCGCTGATTTGCCTTTCCAGGTTGCTTGGTTGGCCAAAAAGGGCGTATGCGTTTTTTCCTTAATATATTCAGGAAAAAACGCATACGCCCTTTTTGGCCAAGGGCATCATTGTCGACGTTTTGCGACTTTTCATGTGCTTTAAAGGCGATTCGAATCTACCTCCTGAAACCTGTTTCCTGCAATTCTGACTTGCTTTCAAATCCTCTTCGTTGCCTTCCCTCAATATATTTGTGGACGAGAGTTATCATTTATAACTCTGCGGGTTTGTGAATAGCAGTGTCCCTGGGCTCCATTTTTCAACTCGCTTTTTTGGGAGCTGGCCGCAAGAGCGCGGGATTGCCTCAGGCCCTATTCTGCTTCTGGGCGGCAGGCTGAGCCTGTGGTTAATTCTTCTTCCTGATGGGAAAATAGAGTGACCTGTGCCTGTCCCAACACCTAGATCTAGTCTCTCATTGGTTGCCCCTCTTCCAGTTCATCCTCAGGACAAATTTCAACCTGTAGGGAACAGGAGGTTAAAGGTGCTGATTCTCCAAGTAGGGAGATTGCTAATAAAGTAGCTGGAATTGCGAACCCGAACACAAGGAAATGAGAAATGAGGTGCGTATTAGAAACCTTTCAAAATCACACTGTGTACCATCTTCTGGGTTTCTCATGCATGTTTTTGATGTATGAATATGCCCTTGAAACTGGAGATTTCGGACCCATGGGATGGGTACCAGGCAGTGTTACTTTAAAGGGTCTGTGTTTGCTCACCCAACCTCACCCAACCTCTCAGCCCCAAGTGTGTCCACCCTTATGTCTCATCCAGCTGTGGGTCTAGATATGGTCAATCCAGGTTGCATCACAGCCCCTGAACGAATTTTGTAAGAATTTCTCTCTCTTTCACTGTCTTTGTTTTACGGGTTTTTAAAAGTAATTTATTTTTATAATGGGGTTTAGCTGCTTTTCACGGCTGTGTTTATCCGGCTTTACACCCACTTGAGTCACTTCCAGAGAGATATCAATACATAGGTTTTAAGATTCTTACTAGTCAGATATATTCTTGTGTGGTGAATAGGGGGTGTTGAGTCCAGTTCACTGAGCAAGGAGTCGGTGTTTTCTATTACATATTGGGTGTATGGAACGGTATCTGAGCCAATTTGAAACCCTTGTTTTATGCGTCACCCCACCTCACCTTTCCCGTTAAGCAGCCATAGTGTGTTTTCTAAACGTGTGACTCTGTTCTGTTCTGTAATTCAGTTCAAGTGTAGCGGTTTTTACATTTCCTCTATAAGTGATAGCTTATGATAAGTGTCTTTTTCTGTGTGACTTATTTCACTTAGAATCGTCGTACCTAAGTCCACTCATCTTGCTTCTACTAGCCTTATGACATTGATTTCATGTCTGAGTGATATTCCATTGTACATAAGGACCACAACTTCTTTATCCATTTTTCTCTTTCCTGGGATATTTAAGGTGTCATGAAGTGGAGGTTCTTGTCAACAGAGCAGCCCTAAACTTTGGGGTGCTTGTGTCTTGCTGATTTTTAGTTTTCCCAATTTATACGCCCATGAGTGGACGTGCCCTATGCTCCTTAAGCTGTGTTTTTTCGATGTTTCAGGACACACCGTACACTTCTCCAGAGTGGCTGTTGGCAATTTACATCCCGCCCATCAGCGTAGCAAGGCTGCCATTTCTCCATGGCCTGTCCTGCATTTCTGGTTTTGACACTTTTTGCAGCATGGCCCTTTTGACTGATGGGAAGCGAGTCTTCTTTGTAGCGCTGATTTGCCTTTCCAGGTTGCTTGGTTGGCCAAAAAGGGCGTATGCGTTTTTTCCTGAATATATTCAAGAAAAAACGCATACGCCCTTTTTGGCCAAGGGCATCATTGTCGACGTTTGGCCGCTTTTCATGTGCTTTAAAGGCAATTCAAATCTACCTCCTGAAACCTGTTTCCTGCAATTCTGCCTTGCTTTCAAATCCTCTTCGTTGCCTTCCCTCAATATATCTGTGGAGGAGAGTTATCATTTATAGCTCTGCGGGTTTGTGAATTGCAGTGTCCCTGAGCTCCATTTTTCAACTGGCTTTTTTGGGAGCTGGCCGCAAAAGCACGGGATTGCCTCAGGCCCTATTCTGGTTCCCGGCGGCAGGCTGAACCTGTGGTTAATTCTTCTTCCTGATGGGAAAATAGAGTGACCTGTGCCTGTCCCAGCACCTAGATCTAGTCTCTCATTGGTTGCCCGTCTTCCCGTTCATCCTCAGGACAAATTGCAACCTGTAGGGAACAGGAGCTGAAAGGTGTTGATTCTCCAAGTAGGGAGATTGCTAGTAAAGTAGCTGGAAAGGCGAACCCTAGCACAAGGAGATGTGAAATGAGGTGCGTTTTAGAAAACTTTCAAAATCACACGGTGTACCATCTTCTGGGTTTCTCATGCATGTTTTCGATGTAGGAATATGCCCTTGAATCTGGAGAATTGGGACCCATGGGATGGGTACCACGCAGTATTACTTTAAAGGGTCTGTGTTTGCTCACCCAACCTCACCCAAACTCTCAGCCCCAAGTGTGTCCACCCTTATGTCTCATCCAGCTGTGGGTCTAGATATGGTCAATCCAGGTTGCATCACAGCCCCTGAACGAATTTTGTAAGAATTTCTCTCTCTTTCTCTGTCTTTGTTTTACGGGTTTTTAAAAGTAATTTATTTTTATAATGGGGTTTAGCTGCTTTTCACGGCTGTGTTTATGCGGCTTTACACCCACTTGACTCACTTCCAGACAGATATCAATACATAGGTTTTAAGATTCTTACTAGTCACATATATTCTTGTGCGGTGAATAGGGGGTGTTGAGTCCAGTTCACTGAGCAATGATTCGGTGTTTTCTATTACATATTTGGTGTATGGAACGGTATCTGAGCCAATTTGAAACCCTTGTTTTATGCATCACCCCACCTCACCTTTCCCGTTAAGCAGCCATAGTGTGTTTTCTAAACGTGTGACTCTGTTCTGTTTTGTAATTCAGTTCAAGTGTAGCGGTTTTTACATTCCCTCTATAAGTGATAGCTTATGATAAGTGTCTTTTTCTGTGTGACTTATTTCACTTAGAATCATCGTACCTAAGTCCACTCATCTTGCTTCTTCTAGCCTTATGATATTGATTTCATGTCTGAGTGATATTCCATTGTACATAAGGACAACAACTTCTTTATCCATTTTTCTCTTTCCTGGGATATTTAAGGTGTCATGAAGTGGAGGTTCTTGTCAACAGAGCAGCCCTAAACTTTGGGGTGCCTGTGTCTTGCTGATTTTTAGTTTTCCCAATTTATACGCCCATGAGTGGACGTGCCCTATGCTCCCTAACCTGTGTGTTTTAGATGTTTCAGGACACACTGTACACTTCTCCAGAGTGGCTGTTGGCAATTTACATCCCGCCCATCAGCGTAGCAAGGCTGCCATTTCTCCATGGCCTGTCCTGCATTTCTGGTTTTGACACTTTTTGCAGCATGGCCCTTTTGACCGATGGGAAGCGAGACTACTTTGTAGCGCTGATTTGCCTTTCCAGGTTGCTTGGTTGGCCAAAAAGGGCGTATGCGTTTTTTCCTGAATATATTCAGGAAAAAACGCATACGCCCTTTTTGGCCAAGGGCATCATTGTCGACGTTTTGCCGCTTTTCATGTGCTTTAAAGGCAATTCAAATCTACCTTCTGAAACCTGTTTCCTGCAATTCTGCCTTGCTTTCAAATCCTCTTCATTGCCTTCCCTCAGTATATTTGTGAACGAGAGTTATCATTTATAACTCTGCGGGTTTGTGAATGGCAGTGTCCCTGGGCTCCATTTTTCAACTCGCTTTTTTGGGAGCTGGCCGCAAGAGCGCGGGATTGCCTCAGGCCCTATTCTGCTTCCGGGCCGCAGGCTGAGCCTGTGGTTAATTCTTCTTCCTGATGGGAAAATAGAGTGACCTGTGCCTGTCCCAACACCTAGATCTAGTCTCTCATTGGTTGCCCCTCTTCCCGTTCATCCTGAGGACAAATTTCAACCTGTAGGGAACAGGAGGTTAAAGGTGCTGATTCTCCAAGTAGGGAGATTGCTAATAAAGTAGCTGGAATTGCGAACCCGAGCACAAGGAGATGAGAAATGAGGTGTGTTTTAGAAACCTTTCAAAATCACATGGTGTAACTTCTTCTGGGTTTCTCATGCATGTTTTCGATGTAGTAAGATGCCCTTGAACCTGGAGATTTGGGACCCATGGGATGGGTTCCACGCAGTATTACTTTAAAGGGTCTGTGTTTGCTCACCCAACCTCACCCAACCTCTCAGCCCCAAGAGTGTCCACCCTTATGTCTCATCCAGCTGTGGGTCTAGATATGGTCAATCCAGGTTGCATCACAGCCCCTGAACGAATTATGTAAGAATTTCTCTCTCTTTCACTGTCTTTGTTTTATGGGTTTTTAAAAGTAATTTATTTTTATAATGGGGTTTAGTTGCCTTTCACGGCTGTGTTTATGCGGCTTTACACCCACTTGACTCACTTCCAGAGAGATATCAATACATAGGTTTTACGATTCTTACTAGTCAGATATATTCTTGTGCGGTGAATATGGGGTGTTGTGTCCAGTTCACTGAGCAATGAGTAGGTCTTGTCTATTACATATTGGGTGTATGGAACGGTATCTGAGCGAATTTGAAACCCTTGTTTTATGCCTCACCCCACCTCACCTTTCCCGTTAAGCAGCCATAGTGTGTTTTCTAAACGTGTGACTCTGTTCTGTTTTGTAATTCAGTTCAAGTGTAGCGGTTTTTACATTCCCTCTATAAGTGGTACCTTATGATAAGTGTCTTTTTCTGTGTGACTTATTTCACTTAGAATCGTCGTTCCTAAATCCACTCATCTTGCTTCTACTAGCCTTATGACATTTATTTCATGTCTGAGTGATATTTCATTGTACATAAGGACCAAAACTTCTTTATCCATTTTTTTCTTTCCTGGTATATTTAAGGTGTCATGAAGTGGAGGTTCTTGTCAACAGAGCAGCCCTAATCATTGGGGTGCCTGTGTCTTGCTGATTTTTAGTTTTCCCAATTTATTCGACCATGAGTGGACGTGCCCTATGCTCCCTAAGCTGTGTTTTTTCGATGTTTCAGGACACACCGTACACTTCTCCTGTGTGGCTGTTGGCAGTTTACATCCCTCCCATCAGCGTAGCAAGGCTGCCATTTCTCCATGGCCTGTCCTGCATTTCTGGTTTTGACACTTTTTGCAGCATGGCCCTTTTGACCGATGGGAAGCGAGACTTCTTTGTAGCGCTGATTTGCCTTTCCAGGTTGCTTGGTTGGCCAAAAAGGGCGTATGCGTTTTTTCCTGAATATATTCAGGAAAAAACGCATACGCCCTTTTTGGCCAAGGTCATCATTGTCGACGTTTTGTCACCTTTCATGTGCTTTAAATGCGATTCGAATCTACCTCCTGAAATCTGTTTCCTGCAATTCTGCCTTGCTTTCAAATCCTCTTCGTTGCCTTCCCTCAATATATTTTTGGACGAGAGTTATCATTTATAACTCAGCAGGTTTATGAATTGCAGTGCCCCTGAGCTCCATTTTTCAACTGTCTTTTTTGGGAGCTGGCCACAAACGCACGGGATTGCCTAAGGCCCTATTCTGGTTCCCGGGGGTAGGCTGAGCCTGTGGTTAATTCTTCTTCCTGATGGGAAAATAGAGTGACCTGTGCCTGTCCCAACACCTAGATCTAGTCTCTCATTGGTTGCCCCTCTTCCCTTTCATCCTCAGGACAAATTGCAACCTGTACGGAACAGGAGGTTAAAGGTGCTGATTCTCCAAGTAGGGAGATTGCTAATAAAGTAGCTGGAATTGCGAACCCGAACACAAGGAGATGAGAAATGAGGTGTGTTTTAGAAACCTTTCAAAATCACATGGTGTACCTTCTTCTGGGTTTCTCATGCATGTTTTCGATGTAGGAAGATGCCCTTGAACCTGGAGAATTGGGACCCATGGGATGGGTACCACGCAGTATTACTTTAAAGGGTCTGTGTTTGCTCACCCAACCTCACCCAACCTCTCAGCCCCAAGAGTGTCCACCCTTATGTCTCATCCAGCTGTGGGTCTAGATATGGTCAATCCAGGTTGCATCACAGCCCCTGAACGAATTACGTAAGAATTTCTCTCTCTTTCACTGTCTTTGTTTTATGGGTTTTTAAAAGTAATTTATTTTCATAATGGGGTTTAGTTGCCTTTCACGGCTGTGTTTATGCGGCTTTACACCCACTTGACTCACTTCCAGAGAGATATCAATACATAGGTTTTACGATTCTTACTAGTCAGATATATTCTTGTGCGGTGAATAGGGGGTGTTGTGTCCAGTTCACTGAGCAAGGAGTAGGTCTTGTCTATTACATATTGGGTGTATGGAACGGTATCTGAGCGAATTTGAAACCCTTGTTTTATGCATCACCCCACCTCACCTTTCCCGTTAAGCAGCCATAGTGTGTTTTCTAAACGTGTGACTCTGTTCTGTTTTGTAATTCAGTTCAAGTGTAGCGGTTTTTACATTCCCTCTATAAGTGATAGCTTATGATAAGTGTCTTTTTCTGTGTGACTTATTTCACTTAGAATCGTCGTACCTAAATCCACTCATCTTGCTTCTACTAGTCTTATGACATTGATTTCATGTCTGAGTGATATTCCATTGTACATAAGGACCACAACTTCTTTATCCATTTTTCTCTTTCCTGGGATATTTAAGGTGTCATGAAGTGGAGGTTCTTGTCAACAGAGCAGCCCTAAACTTTGGGGTGCCTGTGTCTTGCTGATTTTTAATTTTCCCAATTTATACGCCCATGAGTGGACGTGCCCTATGCTCCTTAAGCTGTGTTTTTTCGATGTTTCAGGACACACCGTACACTTCTCCAGAGTGGCTGTTGGCAATTTACATCCCGCCTATCAGCGTAGCAAGGCTGCCATTTCTCCATGGCCTGTCCTGCATTTCTGGTTTTGACACTTTTTGCAGCATGGCCCTTTTGACCAATGGGAAGCGAGATCTCTTTGTAGCGCTGATTTGCCTTTCCAGGTTGCTTGGTTGGCCAAAAAGGGCATCATTGTCGAAGTTTTGCCACTTTTCATGTGCTTTAAAGGCGATTCGAATCTACCTCCTGAAACCTGTTTCCTGCAATTCTGACTTGCTTTCAAATCCTCTTCGTTGCCTTCCCTCAATATATTTGTGGACGAGAGTTATCATTTATAACTCTGCGGGTTTGTGAATGCAGTGTCCCTGGGCTCCATTTTTCAACTCGCTTTTGTGGGAGCTGGCCGCAAGAGCGCGGGATTGCCTCAGGCCCTATTCTGCTTCCGGGCGGCAGGCTGAGCCTGTCGTTAATTCTTCTTCCTGATGGGAAAATAGAGTGACCTGTGCCTGTCCCAACACCTAGATCTAGTCTCTCATTGGTTGCCCCTCTTCCCGTTCATCCTCAGGACAAATTTCAACCTGTAGGGAACAGGAGGTTAAAGGTGCTGATTCTCCAAGTAGGGAGATTGCTAATAAAGTAGCTGGAATTGCGAACCCGAGCACAAGGAGATGAGAAATGAGGTGTGTTTTATAAACCTTTCAAAATCACATGGTGTACCTTCTTCTGGGTTTCTCATGCATTTTTTCGATGTAGGAAGATGCCCTTGAACCTGGAGATTTGGGACCCATGGGATGGGTACCACGCAGTATTACTTTAAAGGGTCTGTGTTTGCTCACCCAACCTCTCAGCCCCAAGAGTGTCCACCCTTATGTCTCATCCAGCTGTGGGTCTAGATATGGTCAATCCAGGTTGCATCACAGCCCCTGAACGAATTATGTAAGAATTTCTCTCTCTTTCACTGTCTTTGTTTTATGGGTTTTTAAAAGTAATTTATTTTTATAATGGGGTTTAGTTGCCTTTCACGGCTGTGTTTATGCGGCTTTACACCCACTTGACTCACTTCCAGAGAGATATCAATACATAGGTTTTACGATTCTTACTAGTCAGATATATTCTTGTGCGGTGAATAGGGGGTGTTGTGTCCAGTTCACTGAGCAAGGAGTAGGTCTTGTCTATTACATATTGGGTGTATGGAACGGTATCTGAGCGAATTTGAAACCCTTGTTTTATGCATCACCCCACCTCACCTTTCCCGTTAAGCAGCCATAGTGTGTTTTCTAAACGTGTGACTCTGTTCTGTTTTGTAATTCAGTTCAAGTGTAGCGGTTTTTACATTCCCTCTATAAGTGATACCTTATGATAAGTGTCTTTTTCTGTGTGACTTATTTCACTTAGAATCGTCGTACCTAAATCCACTCATCTTGCTTCTACTAGCCTTATGACATTGATTTCATGTCTGAGTGATATTCCATTGTACATAAGGACCACAACTTCTTTATCCATTTTTCTCTTTCCTGGGATATTTAAGGTGTCATGAAGTGGAGGTTCTTGTCAACAGAGCAGCCCTAAACTTTGGGGTGCCTGTGTCTTGCTGATTTTTAATTTTCCCAATTTATACGCCCATGAGTGGACGTGCCCTATGCTCCCTAAGCTGTGTTTTTTCGATGTTTCAGGACACACCGTACACTTCTCCAGAGTGGCTGTTGGCAATTTACATCCCGCCCATCAGCGTAGCAAGGCTGCCATTTCTCCATGGCCTGTCCTGCATTTCTGGTTTTGACACTTTTTGCAGCATGGCCCTTTTGACCAATGGGAAGCGAGACCTCTTTTTAGCGCTGATTTGCCTTTCCAGGTTGCTTGGTTGGCCAAAAAGGGCGTATGCGTTTTTTCCTGAATATATTCAGGAAAAAAAGCATACGCCCTTTTTGGCCAAGGGCATCATTGTCGAAGTTTTGCCACTTTTCATGTGCTTTAAAGGCGATTCGAATCTACCTCCTGAAACCTGTTTCCTGCAATTCTGACTTGCTTTCAAATCCTCTTCGTTGCCTTCCCTCAGTATATTTGTGGACGAGAGTTATCATTTATAACTCTGCGGGTTTGTGAATGCAGTGTCCCTGAGCTCCATTTTACAACTCGCTTTTTTGGGAGCTGGCCGCAAGAGCGCGGGATTGCCTCAGGCCCTATTCTGCTTCCGGGCGGCAGGCTGAGCCTATCGTTAATTCTTCTTCCTGATGGGAAAATAGAGTGACCTGTGCCTGTCCCAACTCCTAGATCTAGTCTCTCATTGGTTGCCCCTCTTCCCGTTCATCCTCATGACAAATTTCAACCTGTAGGGAACAGGAGGTTAAAGGTGCTGATTCTCCAAGTAGGGAGATTGCTAATAAAGTAGCTGGAATTGCGAACCCGAGCACAAGGAGATGAGAAATGAGGTGTGTTTTAGAAACCTTTCAAAATCACATGGTGTACCTTCTTCTGGGTTTCTCATGCATTTTTTCGATGTAGGAAGATGCCCTTGAACCTGGAGATTTGGGACCCATGGGATGGGTACCACGCAGTATTACTTTAAAGGGTCTGTGTTTGCTCACCCAACCTCTCAGCCCCAAGAGTGTCCACCCTTATGTCTCATCCAGCTGTGGGTCTAGATATGGTCAATCCAGGTTGCATCACAGCCCCTGAACGAATTATGTAAGAATTTCTCTCTCTTTCACTGTCTTTGTTTTATGGGTTTTTAAAAGTAATTTATTTTTATAATGGGGTTTAGTTGCCTTTCACGGCTGTGTTTATGCGGCTTTACACCCACTTGACTCACTTCCAGAGAGATATCAATACATAGGTTTTACGATTCTTACTAGTCAGATATATTCTTGTGCGGTGAATATGGGGTGTTGTGTCCAGTTCACTGAGCAAGGAGTAGGTCTTGTCTATTACATATTGGGTGTATGGAACGGTATCTGAGCGAATTTGAAACCCTTGTTTTATGCATCACCCCACCTCACCTTTCCCGTTAAGCAGCCATAGTGTGTTTTCTAAACGTGTGACTCTGTTCTGTTTTGTAATTCTGTTCAAGTGTAGCGGTTTTTACATTCCCTCTATAAGTGATACCTTATGATAAGTGTCTTTTTCTGTGTGACTTATTTCACTTAGAATCGTCGTTCCTAAATCCACTCATCTTGCTTCTACTAGCCTTATGACATTTATTTCATGTCTGAGTGATATTTCATTGTACATAAGGACCAAAATTTCTTTATCCATTTTTTTCTTTCCTGGTATATTTAAGGTGTCATGAAGTGGAGGTTCTTGTCAACAGAGCAGCCCTAATCATTGGGGTGCCTGTGTCTTGCTGATTTTTAGTTTTCCCAATTTATTCGACCATGAGTGGACGTGCCCTATGCTCCCTAAGCTGTGTTTTTTCGATGTTTCAGGACACACCGTACACTTCTCCAGAGTGGCTGTTGGCAGTTTACATCCCTCCCATCAGCGTAGCAAGGCTGCCATTTCTCCATGGCCTGTCCTGCATTTCTGGTTTTGACACTTTTTGCAGCATGGCCCTTTTGACCAATGGGAAGCGAGACTTCTTTGTAGCGCTGATTTGCCTTTCCAGGTTGCTTGGTTGGCCAAAAAGGGCGTATGCGTTTTTTCCTGAATATATTCAGGAAAAAACGCATACGCCCTTTTTGGCCAAGGGCATCATTGTCGAAGTTTTGCCACTTTTCATGTGCTTTAAAGGCGATTCGAATCTACCTCCTGAAACCTGTTTCCTGCAATTCTGACTTGCTTTCAAATCCTCTTCGTTGCCTTCCCTCAATATATTTGTGGACGAGAGTTATCATTTATAACTCTGCGGGTTTGTGAATGGCAGTGTCCCTGGGCTCCATTTTTCAACTCGCTTTTTTGGGAGCTGGCCGCAAGAGCGCGGGATTGCCTCAGGCCCTATTCTGCTTCCGGGCGGCAGGCTGAGCCTGTGGTTAATTCTTCTTCCTGATGGGAAAATAGAGTGACCTGTGCCTGTCCCAACACCTAGATCTAGTCTCTCATTGGTTGCCCCTCTTCCCGTTCATCCTCAGGACAAATTGCAACCTGTAGGGAACAGGAAGTTAAAGGTGCTGATTCTCCAAGTAGGGAGATTGCTAATAAAGTAGCTGGAATTGCGAACCCGAGCACAAGGAGATGAGAAATGAG
The DNA here is from genome assembly GCF_028021215.1 of Eschrichtius robustus. NCBI lineage: Eukaryota > Metazoa > Chordata > Mammalia > Artiodactyla > Eschrichtiidae > Eschrichtius > Eschrichtius robustus. The sequence continues at coordinate 5,089,935 of NW_027175257.1, forward strand.
GTGTGTTTTAGAAACCTTTCAAAATCACATGGTGTAACTTCTTCTGGGTTTCTCATGCATGTTTTCGATGTAGTAAGATGCCCTTGAACCTGGAGATTTGGGACCCATGGGATGGGTACCACGCAGTATTCCTTTAAAGGGTCTGCGTTTGCTCACCCAACCTCACCCAACCTCTCAGCCCCAAGAGTGTCCACCCTTATGTCTCATCCAGCTGTGGGTCTAGATATGGTCAATCCAGGTTGCATCACAGCCCCTGAACGAATTACGTAAGAATTTCTCTCTCTTTCACTGTCTTTGTTTTATGGGTTTTTAAAAGTAATTTATTTTTATAATGGGGTTTAGTTGCCTTTCACGGCTGTGTTTATGCGGCTTTACACCCACTTGACTCACTACCAGAGAGATATCAATACATAGGTTTTACGATTCTTACTAGTCAGATATATTCTTGTGCGGTGAATAGGGGGTGTTGTGTCCAGTTCACTGAGCAAGGAGTAGGTCTTGTCTATTACATATTGGGTGTATGGAACGGTATCTGAGCGAATTTGAAACCCTTGTTTTATGCATCACCCCACCTCACCTTTCCCGTTAAGCAGCCATAGTGTGTTTTCTAAACGTGTGACTCTGTTCTGTTTTGTAATTCAGTTCAAGTGTAGCGGTTTTTACATTCCCTCTATAAGTGATACCTTATGATAAGTGTCTTTTTCTGTGTGACTTATTTCACTTAGAATCGTCGTACCTAAATCCACTCATCTTGCTTCTACTAGCCTTATGACATTGATTTCATGTCTGAGTGATATTCCATTGTACATAAGGACCACAACTTCTTTATCCATTTTTCTCTTTCCTGGGATATTTAAGGTGTCATGAAGTGGAGGTTCTTGTCAACAGAGCAGCCCTAAACTTTGGGGTGCCTGTGTCTTGCTGATTTTTAATTTTCCCAATTTATACGCCCATGAGTGGACGTGCCCTATGCTCCCTAAGCTGTGTTTTTTCGATGTTTCAGGACACACCGTACACTTCTCCAGAGTGGCTGTTGGCAATTTACATCCCGCCCATCAGCGTAGCAAGGCTGCCATTTCTCCATGGCCTGTCCTGCATTTCTGGTTTTGACACTTTTTGCAGCATGGCCCTTTTGACCAATGGGAAGCGAGACCTCTTTTTAGCGCTGATTTGCCTTTCCAGGTTGCTTGGTTGGCCAAAAAGGGCGTATGCGTTTTTCCCTGAATATATTCAGGAAAAAAAGCATACGCCCTTTTTGGCCAAGGGCATCATTGTCGAAGTTTTGCCACTTTTCATGTGCTTTAAAGGCGATTCGAATCTACCTCCTGAAACCTGTTTCCTGCAATTCTGACTTGCTTTCAAATCCTCTTCGTTGCCTTCCCTCAGTATATTTGTGGACGAGAGTTATCATTTATAACTCTGCGGGTTTGTGAATGCAGTGTCCCTGGGCTCCATTTTTCAACTCGCTTTTTTGGGAGCTGGCCGCAAGAGCGCGGGATTGCCTCAGGCCCTATTCTGCTTCCGGGCGGCAGGCTGAGCCTATCGTTAATTCTTCTTCCTGATGGGAAAATAGAGTGACCTGTGCCTGTCCCAACACCTAGATCTAGTCTCTCATTGGTTGCCCCTCTTCCCGTTCATCCTCATGACAAATTTCAACCTGTAGGGAACAGGAGGTTAAAGGTGCTGATTCTCCAAGTAGGGAGATTGCTAATAAAGTAGCTGGAATTGCGAACCCGAGCACAAGGAGATGAGAAATGAGGTGTGTTTTAGAAACCTTTCAAAATCACATGGTGTACCTTCTTCTGGGTTTCTCATGCATTTTTTCGATGTAGGAAGATGCCCTTGAACCTGGAGATTTGGGACCCATGGGATGGGTACCACGCAGTATTACTTTAAAGGGTCTGTGTTTGCTCACCCAACCTCTCAGCCCCAAGAGTGTCCACCCTTATGTCTCATCCAGCTGTGGGTCTAGATATGGTCAATCCAGGTTGCATCACAGCCCCTGAACGAATTATGTAAGAATTTCTCTCTCTTTCACTGTCTTTGTTTTATGGGTTTTTAAAAGTAATTTATTTTTATAATGGGGTTTAGTTGCCTTTCACGGCTGTGTTTATGCGGCTTTACACCCACTTGACTCACTTCCAGAGAGATATCAATACATAGGTTTTACGATTCTTACTAGTCAGATATATTCTTGTGCGGTGAATATGGGGTGTTGTGTCCAGTTCACTGAGCAAGGAGTAGGTCTTGTCTATTACATATTGGGTGTATGGAACGGTATCTGAGCGAATTTGAAACCCTTGTTTTATGCATCACCCCACCTCACCTTTCCCGTTAAGCAGCCATAGTGTGTTTTCTAAACGTGTGACTCTGTTCTGTTTTGTAATTCTGTTCAAGTGTAGCGGTTTTTACATTCCCTCTATAAGTGATACCTTATGATAAGTGTCTTTTTCTGTGTGACTTATTTCACTTAGAATCGTCGTTCCTAAATCCACTCATCTTGCTTCTACTAGCCTTATGACATTTATTTCATGTCTGAGTGATATTTCATTGTACATAAGGACCAAAATTTCTTTATCCATTTTTTTCTTTCCTGGTATATTTAAGGTGTCATGAAGTGGAGGTTCTTGTCAACAGAGCAGCCCTAATCATTGGGGTGCCTGTGTCTTGCTGATTTTTAGTTTTCCCAATTTATTCGACCATGAGTGGACGTGCCCTATGCTCCCTAAGCTGTGTTTTTTCGATGTTTCAGGACACACCGTACACTTCTCCAGAGTGGCTGTTGGCAGTTTACATCCCTCCCATCAGCGTAGCAAGGCTGCCATTTCTCCATGGCCTGTCCTGCATTTCTGGTTTTGACACTTTTTGCAGCATGGCCCTTTTGACCAATGGGAAGCGAGACTTCTTTGTAGCGCTGATTTGCCTTTCCAGGTTGCTTGGTTGGCCAAAAAGGGCGTATGCGTTTTTTCCTGAATATATTCAGGAAAAAACGCATACGCCCTTTTTGGCCAAGGGCATCATTGTCGAAGTTTTGCCACTTTTCATGTGCTTTAAAGGCGATTCGAATCTACCTCCTGAAACCTGTTTCCTGCAATTCTGACTTGCTTTCAAATCCTCTTCGTTGCCTTCCCTCAATATATTTGTGGACGAGAGTTATCATTTATAACTCTGCGGGTTTGTGAATGGCAGTGTCCCTGGGCTCCATTTTTCAACTCGCTTTTTTGGGAGCTGGCCGCAAGAGCGCGGGATTGCCTCAGGCCCTATTCTGGTTCCGGGCGGCAGGCTGAGCCTGTGGTTAATTCTTCTTCCTGATGGGAAAATAGAGTGACCTGTGCCTGTCCCAACACCTAGATCTAGTCTCTCATTGGTTGCCCCTCTTCCCGTTCATCCTCATGACAAATTGCAACCTGTAGGGAACAGGAAGTTAAAGGTGCTGATTCTCCCAGTAGGGAGATTGCTAATAAAGTAGCTGGAATTGCGAACCCGAGCACAAGGAGATGAGAAATGAGGTGTGTTTTAGAAACCTTTCAAAATCACATGGTGTAACTTCTTCTGGGTTTCTCATGCATGTTTTCGATGTAGTAAGATGCCCTTGAACCTGGAGATTTGGGACCCATGGGATGGGTACCACGCAGTATTCCTTTAAAGGGTCTGCGTTTGCTCACCCAACCTCACCCAAACTCTCAGCCCCAAGAGTGTCCACCCTTATGTCTCATCCAGCTGTGGGTCTAGATATGGTCAATCCAGGTTGCATCACAGCCCCTGAACGAATTACGTAAGAATTTCTCTCTCTTTCACTGTCTTTGTTTTATGGGTTTTTAAAAGTAATTTATTTTTATAATGTGGTTTAGTTGCCTTTCACGGCTGTGTTTATGCGGCTTTACACCCACTTGACTCACTTCCAGAGAGATATCAATACATAGGTTTTACGATTCTTACTAGTCAGATATATTCTTGTGCGGTGAATAGGGGGTGTTGTGTCCAGTTCACTGAGCAAGGAGTAGGTCTTGTCTATTACATATTGGGTGTATGGAACGGTATCTGAGCGAATTTGAAACCCTTGTTTTATGCATCACCCCACCTCACCTTTCCCGTTAAGCAGCCATAGTGTGTTTTCTAAACGTGTGACTCTGTTCTGTTTTGTAATTCAGTTCAAGTGTAGCGGTTTTTACATTCCCTCTATAAGTGATACCTTATGATAAGTGTCTTTTTCTGTGTGACTTATTTCACTTAGAATCGTCGTACCTAAATCCACTCATCTTGCTTCTACTAGCCTTATGACATTGATTTCATGTCTGAGTGATATTCCATTGTACATAAGGACCACAACTTCTTTATCCATTTTTCTCTTTCCTGGGATATTTAAGGTGTCATGAAGTGGAGGTTCTTGTCAACAGAGCAGCCCTAAACTTTGGGGTGCCTGTGACTTGCTGATTTTTAATTTTCCCAATTTATACGCCCATGAGTGGACGTGCCTTATGCTCCCTAAGCTGTGTTTTTTCGATGTTTCAGGACACACCGTACACTTCTCCAGAGTGGCTGTTGGCAATTTACATCCCGCCCATCAGCGTAGCAAGGCTGCCATTTCTCCATGGCCTGTCCTGCATTTCTGGTTTTGACACTTTTTGCAGCATGGCCCTTTTGACCGATGGGAAGCGAGACTTCTTTGTAGCGCTGATTTGCCTTTCCAGGTTGCTTGGTTGGCCAAAAAGGGCGTATGCGTTTTTTCCTGAATATATTCAGGAAAAAACGCATACGCACTTTTTGGCCAAGGGCATCATTGTCGACGTTTTGCCACCTTTCATGTGCTTTAAAGGCGATTCGAATCTACCTCCTGAAATCTGTTTCCTGCAATTCTGCCTTGCTTTCAAATCCTCTTCGTTGCCTTCCCTCAATATATTTTTGGACGAGAGTTATGATTTATAACTCAGCAGGTTTATGAATTGCAGTGCCCCTGAGCTCCATTTTTCAACTGTCTTTTTTGGGAGCTGGCCGCAAACGCACGGGATTGCATAAGGCCCTATTCTGGTTGCCAGCGGTAGGCTGAGCCTGTGGTTAATTCTTCTTCCTGATGGGAAAATAGAGTGACCTGTGCCTGTCCCAACACCTAGATCTAGTCTCTCATTGGTTGCCCCTCTTCCCGTTCATCCTCAGGACAAATTTCAACCTGTAGGGAACAGGAGGTTAAAGGTGCGGATTCTCCAAGTAGGGAGATTGCTAATAAAGTAGCTGGAATTGCGAACCCGAGCACAAGGAGATGAGAAATGAGGTGTGTTTTAGAAACCTTTCAAAATCACATGGTGTACCTTCTTCTGGGTTTCTCATGCATGTTTTCGATGTAGGAAGATGCCCTTGAACCTGGAGATTTGGGACCCATGGGATGGGTACCACGCAGTATTACTTTAAAGGGTCTGTGTTTGCTCACCCAACCTCACCCAACCTCTCAGCCCCAAGAGTGTCCACCCTTATGTCTCATCCAGCTGTGGGTCTAGATATGGTCAATCCAGGTTGCATCACAGCCCCTGAACGAATTATGTAAGAATTTCTCTCTCTTTCACTGTCTTTGTTTTATGCGTTTTTAAAAGTAATTTATTTTTATAATGGGGTTTAGTTGCCTTTCACGGCTGTGTTTATGCGGCTTTACACCCACTTGACTCACTTCCAGAGAGATATCAATACATAGGTTTTACGATTCTTACTAGTCAGATATATTCTTGTGCGGTGCATATGGGGTGTTGTGTCCAGTTCACTGAGCAAGGAGTAGGTCTTGTCTATTACATATTGGGTGTATGGAACGGTATCTGAGCGAATTTGAAACCCTTGTTTTATGCATCACCCCACCTCACCTTTCCCGTTAAGCAGCCATAGTGTGTTTTCTAAACGTGTGACTCTGTTCTGTTTTGTAATTCAGTTCAAGTGTAGCGGTTTTTACATTCCCTCTATAAGTGATATCTTATGATAAGTGTCTTTTTCTGTGTGACTTATTTCACTTAGAATCGTCATTCCTAAATCCACTCATCTTGCTTCTACTAGCCTTATGACATTTATTTCATGTCTGAGTGATATTTCATTGTACATAAGGACCACAACTTCTTTATCCATTTTTTTCTTTCCTGGTATATTTAAGGTGTCATGAAGTGGAGGTTCTTGTCAACAGAGCAGCCCTAATCATTGGGGTGCCTGTGTCTTGCTGATTTTTAGTTTTCCCAATTTATTCGACCATGAGTGGACGTGCCCTATGCTCCCTAAGCTGTGTTTTTTCGATGTTTCAGGACACACCGTACACTTCTCCTGTGTGGCTGTTGCCAGTTTACATCCCTCCCATCAGCGTAGCAAGGCTGCCATTTCTCCATGGCCTGTCCTGCATTTCTGGTTTTGACACTTTTTGCAGCATGGCCCTTTTGACCGATGGGAAGCGAGACTTCTTTGTAGCGCTGATTTGCCTTTCCAGGTTGCTTGGTTGGCCAAAAAGGGCGTATGCGTTTTTTCCTGAATATATTCAGGAAAAAACGCATACGCCCTTTTTGGCCAAGGTCATCATTGTCGACGTTTTGCCACCTTTCATGTGCTTTAAAGGCGATTCGAATCTACCTCCTGAAATCTGTTTCCTGCAATTCTGCCTTGCTTTCAAATCCTCTTCGTTGCCTTCCCTCAATATATTTTTGGACGAGAGTTATCATTTATAACTCAGCAGGTTTATGAATTGCAGTGCCCCTGAGCTCCATTTTTCAACTGTCTTTTTTGGGAGCTGGCCGCAAACGCACGGGATTGCCTAAGGCCCTATTCTGGTTCCCGGCAGTAGGCTGAGCCTGTGGTTAATTCTTCTTCCTGATGGGAAAATAGAGTGACCTGTGCCTGTCCCAACACCTAGATCTAGTCTCTCATTGGTTGCCCCTCTTCCCTTTCATCCTCAGGACAAATTGCAACCTGTACGGAACAGGAGGTTAAAGGTGCTGATTCTCCAAGTAGGGAGATTGCTAATAAAGTAGCTGGAATTGCGAACCCGAACACAAGGAGATGAGAAATGAGGTGTGTTTTAGAAACCTTTCAAAATCACATGGTGTACCTTCTTCTGGGTTTCTCATGCATGTTTTCGATGTAGGAAGATGCCCTTGAACCTGGAGAATTGGGACCCATGGGATGGGTACCACGCAGTATTACTTTAAAGGGTCTGTGTTTGCTCACCCAACCTCACCCAACCTCTCAGCCCCAAGAGTGTCCACCCTTATGTCTCATCCAGCTGTGGGTCTAGATATGGTCAATCCAGGTTGCATCACAGCCCCTGAACGAATTACGTAAGAATTTCTCTCTCTTTCACTGTCTTTGTTTTATGGGTTTTTAAAAGTAATTTATTTTTATAATGGGGTTTAGTTGCCTTTCACGGCTGTGTTTATGCGGCTTTACACCCACTTGACTCACTTCCAGAGAGATATCAATACATAGGTTTTACGATTCTTACTAGTCAGATATATTCTTGTGCGGTGAATAGGGGGTGTTGTGTCCAGTTCACTGAGCAAGGAGTAGGTCTTGTCTATTACATATTGGGTGTATGGAACGGTATCTGAGCGAATTTGAAACCCTTGTTTTATGCATCACCCCACCTCACCTTTCCCGTTAAGCAGCCATAGTGTGTTTTCTAAACGTGTGACTCTGTTCTGTTTTGTAATTCAGTTCAAGTGTAGCGGTTTTTACATTCCCTCTATAAGTGATACCTTATGATAAGTGTCTTTTTCTGTGTGACTTATTTCACTTAGAATCGTCGTACCTAAATCCACTCATCTTGCTTCTACTAGCCTTATGACATTGATTTCATGTCTGAGTGATATTCCATTGTACATAAGGACCACAACTTCTTTATCCATTTTTCTCTTTCCTGGGATATTTAAGGTGTCATGAAGTGGAGGTTCTTGTCAACAGAGCAGCCCTAAACTTTGGGGTGCCTGTGTCTTGCTGATTTTTAATTTTCCCAATTTATACGCCCATGAGTGGACGTGCCCTATGCTCCCTAAGCTGTGTTTTTTCGATGTTTCAGGACACACCGTACACTTCTCCAGAGTGGCTGTTGGCAATTTACATCCCGCCCATCAGCGTAGCAAGGCTGCCATTTCTCCATGGCCTGTCCTGCATTTCTGGTTTTGACACTTTTTGCAGCATGGCCCTTTTGACCAATGGGAAGCGAGACCACTTTGTAGCGCTGATTTGCCTTTCCAGGTTGCTTGGTTGGCCAAAAAGGGCGTATGCGTTTTTTCCTGAATATATTCAGGAAAAAACGCATACGCCCTTTTTGGCCAAGGGCATCATTGTCGAAGTTTTGCCACTTTTCATGTGCTTTAAAGGCGATTTGAATCTACCTCCTGAAAACTGTTTCCTGCAATTCTGACTTGCTTTCAAATCCTCTTCGTTGCCTTCCCTCAATATATTTGTGGACGAGAGTTATCATTTATAACTCTGCGGGTTTGTGAATGCAGTGTCCCTGGGCTCCATTTTTCAACTGTCTTTTTTGGGAGCTGGCCGCAAGAGCGCGGGATTGCCTCAGGCCCTATTCTGCTTCCGGGCGGCAGGCTGAGCCTGTCGTTAATTCTTCTTCCTGATGGGAAAATAGAGTGACCTGTGCCTGTCCCAACACCTAGATCTAGTCTCTCATTGGTTGCCCCTCTTCCCGTTCATCCTCAGGACAAATTTCAACCTGTAGGGAACAGGAGGTTAAAGGTGCGGATTCTCCAAGTAGGGAGATTGCTAATAAAGTAGCTGGAATTGCGAACCCGAGCACAAGGAGATGAGAAATGAGGTGTGTTTTAGAAACCTTTCAAAATCACATGGTGTACCTTCTTCTGGGTTTCTCATGCATTTTTTCGATGTAGGAAGATGCCCTTGAACCTGGAGATTTGGGACCCATGGGATGGGTACCACGCAGTATTACTTTAAAGGGTCTGTGTTTGCTCACCCAACCTCACCCAACCTCTCAGCCCCAAGAGTGTCCACCCTTATGTCTCATCCAGCTGTGCGTCTAGATATGGTCAATCCAGGTTGCATCACAGCCCCTGAACGAATTATGTAAGAATTTCTCTCTCTTTCACTGTCATTGTTTTATGCGTTTTTAAAAGTAATTTATTTTTATAATGGGGTTTAGTTGCCTTTCACGGCTGTGTTTATGCAGCTTTACACCCACTTGACTCACTTCCAGACAGATATCAATACATAGGTTTTACGATTCTTACTAGTCAGATATATTCTTGTGCGGTGAATATGGGGTGTTGTGTCCAGTTCACTGAGCAAGGAGTAGGTCTTGTCTATTACATATTGGGTGTATGGAACGGTATCTGAGCGAATTTGAAACCCTTGTTTTATGCATCACCCCACCTCACCTTTCCCGTTAAGCAGCCATAGTGTGTTTTCTAAACGTGTGACTCTGTTCTGTTTTGTAATTCAGTTCAAGTGTAGCGGTTTTTACATTCCCTCTATAAGTGATACCTTATGATAAGTGTCTTTTTCTGTGTGACTTATTTCACTTAGAATCGTCGTTCCTAAATCCACTCATCTTGCTTCTACTAGCCTTATGACATTTATTTCATGTCTGAGTGATATTTCATTGTACATAAGGACCAAAACTTCTTTATCCATTTTTTTCTTTCCTGGTATATTTAAGGTGTCATGAAGTGGAGGTTCTTGTCAACAGAGCAGCCCTAATCATTGGGGTGCCTGTGTCTTGCTGATTTTTAGTTTTCCCAATTTATTCGACCATGAGTGGACGTGCCCTATGCTCCCTAAGCTGTGTTTTTTCGATGTTTCAGGACACACCGTACACTTCTCCTGTGTGGCTGTTGCCAGTTTACATCCCTCCCATCAGCGTAGCAAGGCTGCCATTTCTCCATGGCCTGTCCTGCATTTCTGGTTTTGACACTTTTTGCAGCATGGCCCTTTTGACCGATGGGAAGCGAGACTTCTTTGTAGCGCTGATTTGCCTTTCCAGGTTGCTTGGTTGGCCAAAAAGGGCGTATGCGTTTTTTCCTGAATATATTCAGGAAAAAACGCATACGCCCTTTTTGGCCAAGGTCATCATTGTCGACGTTTTGCCACCTTTCATGTGCTTTAAAGGCGATTCGAATCTACCTCCTGAAATCTGTTTCCTGCAATTCTGCCTTGCTTTCAAATCCTCTTCGTTGCCTTCCCTCAATATATTTTTGGACGAGAGTTATCATTTATAACTCAGCAGGTTTATGAATTGCAGTGCCCCTGAGCTCCATTTTTCAACTGTCTTTTTTGGGAGCTGGCCGCAAACGCACGGGATTGCCTAAGGCCCTATTCTGGTTCCCGGCAGTAGGCTGAGCCTGTGGTTAATTCTTCTTCCTGATGGGAAAATAGAGTGACCTGTGCCTGTCCCAACACCTAGATCTAGTCTCTCATTGGTTGCCCCTCTTCCCTTTCATCCTCAGGACAAATTGCAACCTGTACGGAACAGGAGGTTAAAGGTGCTGATTCTCCAAGTAGGGAGATTGCTAATAAAGTAGCTGGAATTGCGAACCCGAACACAAGGAGATGAGAAATGAGGTGTGTTTTAGAAACCTTTCATAATCACATGGTGTACCTTCTTCTGGGTTTCTCATGCATGTTTTCGATGTAGGAAGATGCCCTTGAACCTGGAGAATTGGGACCCATGGGATGGGTACCACGCAGTATTACTTTAAAGGGTCTGTGTTTGCTCACCCAACCTCACCCAACCTCTCAGCCCCAAGAGTGTCCACCCTTATGTCTCATCCAGCTGTGGGTCTAGATATGGTCAATCCAGGTTGCATCACAGCCCCTGAACGAATTACGTAACAATTTCTCTCTCTTTCACTGTCTTTGTTTTATGGGTTTTTAAAAGTAATTTATTTTTATAATGGGGTTTAGTTGCCTTTCACGGCTGTGTTTATGCGGCTTTACACCCACTTGACTCACTTCCAGAGAGATATCAATACATAGGTTTTACGATTCTTACTAGTCAGATATATTCTTGTGCGGTGAATAGGGGGTGTTGTGTCCAGTTCACTGAGCAAGGAGTAGGTCTTGTCTATTACATATTGGGTGTATGGAACGGTATCTGAGCGAATTTGAAACCCTTGTTTTATGCATCACCCCACCTCACCTTTCCCGTTAAGCAGCCATAGTGTGTTTTCTAAACGTGTGACTCTGTTCTGTTTTGTAATTCATTTCAAGTGTAGCGGTTTTTACATTCCCTCTATAAGTGATACCTTATGATAAGTGTCTTTTTCTGTGTGACTTATTTCACTTAGAATCGTCGTACCTAAATCCACTCATCTTGCTTCTACTAGCCTTATGACATTGATTTCATGTCTGAGTGATATTCCATTGTACATAAGGACCACAACTTCTTTATCCATTTTTCTCTTTCCTGGGATATTTAAGGTGTCATGAAGTGGAGGTTCTTGTCAACAGAGCAGCCCTAAACTTTGGGGTGCCTGTGTCTTGCTGATTTTTAATTTTCCCAATTTATACGCCCATGAGTGGACGTGCCCTATGCTCCCTAAGCTGTGTTTTTTCGATGTTTCAGGACACACCGTACACTTCTCCAGAGTGGCTGTTGGCAATTTACATCCCGCCCATCAGCGTAGCAAGGCTGCCATTTCTCCATGGCCTGTCCTGCATTTCTGGTTTTGACACTTTTTGCAGCATGGCCCTTTTGACCAATGGGAAGCGAGACCACTTTGTAGCGCTGATTTGCCTTTCCAGTTTGCTTGGTTGGCCAAAAAGGGCGTATGCGTTTTTTCCTGAATATATTCAGGAAAAAACGCATACGCCCTTTTTGGCCAAGGGCATCATTGTCGAAGTTTTGCCACTTTTCATGTGCTTTAAAGGCGATTCGAATCTACCTCCTGAAAACTGTTTCCTGCAATTCTGACTTGCTTTCAAATCCTCTTCCTTGCCTTCCCTCAATATATTTGTGGACGAGAGTTATCATTTATAACTCTGCGGGTTTGTGAATGCAGTGTCCCTGGGCTCCATTTTTCAACTGTCTTTTTTGGGAGCTGGCCGCAAGAGCGCGGGATTGCCTCAGGCCCTATTCTGCTTCCGGGCGGCAGGCTGAGCCTGTCGTTAATTCTTCTTCCTGATGGGAAAATAGAGTGACCTGTGCCTGTCCCAACACCTAGATCTAGTCTCTCATTGGTTGCCCCTCTTCCCGTTCATCCTCAGGACAAATTGCAACCTGTAGGGAACAGGAGGTTAAAGGTGCTGATTCTCCAAGTAGGGAGATTGCTAATAAAGTAGCTGGAATTGCGAACCCGAGCACAAGGAGATGAGAAATGAGGTGTGTTTTAGAAACCTTTCAAAATCACATGGTGTACCTTCTTCTGGGTTTCTCATGCATTTTTTCGATGTAGGAAGATGCCCTTGAACCTGGAGATTTGGGACCCATGGGATGGGTACCACGCAGTATTACTTTAAAGGGTCTGTGTTTGCTCACCCAACCTCTCAGCCCCAAGAGTGTCCACCCTTATGTCTCATCCAGCTGTGGGTCTAGATATGGTCAATCCAGGTTGCATCACAGCCCCTGAACGAATTATGTAAGAATTTCTCTCTCTTTCACTGTCTTTGTTTTATGGGTTTTTAAAAGTAATTTATTTTTATAATGGGGTTTAGTTGCCTTTCACGGCTGTGTTTATGCGGCTTTACACCCACTTGACTCACTTCCAGAGAGATATCAATACATAGGTTTTACGATTCTTACTAGTCAGATATATTCTTGTGCGGTGAATATGGGGTGTTGTGTCCAGTTCACTGAGCAAGGAGTAGGTCTTGTCTATTAAATATTGGGTGTATGGAACGGTATCTGAGCGAATTTGAAACCCTTGTTTTATGCATCACCCCACCTCACCTTTCCCGTTAAGCAGCCATAGTGTGTTTTCTAAACGTGTGACTCTGTTCTGTTTTGTAATTCTGTTCAAGTGTAGCGGTTTTTACATTCCCTCTATAAGTGATACCTTATGATAAGTGTCTTTTTCTGTGTGACTTATTTCACTTAGAATCGTCGTTCCTAAATCCACTCATCTTGCTTCTACTAGCCTTATTACATTTATTTCATGTCTGAGTGATATTTCATTGTACATAAGGACCAAAATTTCTTTATCCATTTTTTTCTTTCCTGGTATATTTAAGGTGTCATGAAGTGGAGGTTCTTGTCAACAGAGCAGCCCTAATCATTGGGGTGCCTGTGTCTTGCTGATTTTTAGTTTTCCCAATTTATTCGACCATGAGTGGACGTGCCCTATGCTCCCTAAGCTGTGTTTTTTCGATGTTTCAGGACACACCGTACACTTCTCCAGAGTGGCTGTTGGCAGTTTACATCCCTCCCATCAGCGTAGCAAGGCTGCCATTTCTCCATGGCCTGTCCTGCATTTCTGGTTTTGACACTTTTTGCAGCATGGCCCTTTTGACCAATGGGAAGCGAGACTTCTTTGTAGCGCTGATTTGCCTTTCCAGGTTGCTTGGTTGGCCAAAAAGGGCGTATGCGTTTTTTCCTGAATATATTCAGGAAAAAACGCATACGCCCTTTTTGGCCAAGGGCATCATTGTCGAAGTTTTGCCACTTTTCATGTGCTTTAAAGGCGATTCGAATCTACCTCCTGAAACCTGTTTCCTGCAATTCTGCCTTGCTTTCAAATCCTCTTCGTTGCCTTCCCTCAATATATTTGTGGACGAGAGTTATCATTTATAACTCTGCGGGTTTGTGAATGGCAGTGTCCCTGGGCTCCATTTTTCAACTCGCTTTTTTGGGAGCTGGCCGCAAGAGCGCGGGATTGCCTCAGGCCCTATTCTGCTTCCGGGCGGCAGGCTGAGCCTGTGGTTAATTCTTCTTCCTGATGGTTAATAGAGTGACCTGTGCCTGTCCCAACACCTAGATCTAGTCTCTCATTGATTGCCCCTCTTCCCTTTCATCCTCAGGACAAATTGCATCCTGTACGGAACAGGAAGTTAAAGGTGCTGATTCTCCAAGTAGGGAGATTGTTAGTAAATTAGCTGGAATGGCGAACCCGAACACAAGGAGATGAGAAATGAGGTGCGTTTTAGAAACCTTTCAAAATCACACGGTGTACCATCGTCTGGGTTTCTCATGCATGTTTTCGATGTAGGAAGATGCCCTTGAACCTGGAGATTTGGGACCCATGTGATGGGTACCAGGCAGTATTACTTTAAAGGGTCTGCGTTTGCTCACCCAACCTCACCAAACCTCTCAGCCCCAAGAGTGTCCACCATTACGTCTCATCCAGCTGTGGGTCTAGATATGGTCAATCCAGGTTGCATCACAGCCTCTGAACGAATTTTGTAAGAATTTCTCTCTCTTTCACTGTCTTTGTTTTACGGGTTTTTAAAAGTAATTTATTTTTATAATGGGGTCTAGCTGCTTTTCACGGCTGTGTTTATGCGGCTTTACACCCACTTGGCTCACTTCCAGACAGATATCAATACATAGGTTTTAAGATTATTACTAGTCAGATATATTCTTGTGCGGTGAATAGGGGGTGTTGAGTCCAGTTCACTCAGCAAGGAGTTGGTCTTGTCTATTACATATTGGGTGTATGGAACGGTATCTGAGCGAATTTGAAACCCTTGTTTTATGCATCACCCCACTTCACCTTTCCCGTTAAGCAGCCATAGTGTGTTTTCTAAACGTGTGACTCTGTTCTGTTTTGTAATTCAGTTCAAGTGTAGCGGTTTTTACATTCCCTCTATAAGTGATAGCTTATGATAAGTGTCTTTTTCTGTGTGACTTATTTCACTTAGAATCGTCGCACCTAAGTCCACTCATCTTGCTTCTACTAGCCTTATGACATTGATTTCATGTCTGAGTGATATTGCATTGTACATAAGGACCACAACTTCTTTATCCATTTTTCTCTTTCCTGGGATATTTAAGGTGTCATGAAGTGGAGGTTCTTGTCAACAAAGCAGCCCTAAACTTTGGGGTGCCTGTGTCTTGCTGATTTTTATTTTTCCCAATTTATACGCCCATGAGTGGACGTGCCCTATGCTCCCTAAGCTGTGTTTTTTCGATGTTTCAGGACACACCGTATACTTCTCCAGAGTGACTGTTGGCAATTTACATCCCGCCCATCAGCGTAGCAAGGCTGCCATTTCTCCATGGCCTGTCCTGCATTTCTGGTTTTGACACTTTTTGCAGCATGACCCTTTTGACCGATGGGAAGCGAGACTTCTTTGTAGCGCTGATTTGCCTTTCCAGATTGCTTGGTTGGCCAAAAAGGGCGTATGCGTTTTTTCCTGAATATATTCAGGAAAAAACGCATACGCCCTTTTTGGCCATGGGCATCATTGTCGACGTTTTGCCGCTTTTCATGTGCTTTAAAGGCGATTCGAATCTACCTCCTGAAACCTGTTTCCTCCAATTCTGCCTTGCTTTCAAATCCTCTTCGTTGCCTTCCCTCAATATATCTGTGGATGAGAGTTATCATTTATAACTCTGCGGGTTTGTGAAATGCAGTGTCCCTGAGCTCCATTTTTCAATTCGCTTTTTTGGCAGCTGGCCGCAAAAGCGCGGGATTGCCTCAGGCCCTATTCTGCTTCTGGGCGGCAGGCTGAGCCTGTGGTTAATTCTTCTTCCTGATGGGAAAATAGAGTGACCTGTGCCTGTCCCAACACCTAGATCTAGTCTCTCATTGGTTGCCCCTCTTCCCGTTCATCCTCAGGACAAATTGCAACCTGTAGGGAACAGGAGCTTAAAGGTGCTGATTCTCCAAGTAGGGAGATTGCTAGTAAAGTAGCTGGAAAGGCGAACCCGAGCACAAGGAGATGAGAAATGAGGTGCATATTAGAAACCTTTCAAAATCACACGGTGTACCATCTTCTGGGTTTCTCATGCATTTTTTCGATGTAGGAAGATGCCCTTGAACCTGGAGATTTGGGACCCATGGGATGGGTACCACGCAGTATTACTTTAAAGGGTCTGTGTTTGCTCACCCAACCTCACCCAACCTCTCAGCCCCAAGAGTGTCCACCCTTATGTCTCATCCAGCTGTGGGTCTAGATATGGTCAATCCAGGTTGCATCACAGCCTCTGAACGAATTTTGTAAGAATTTCTCTCTCTTTCACTGTCTTTGTTTTACGGGTTTTTAAAAGTAATTTATTTTTATAATGGGGTTTAGCTGCTTTTCACGGCTGTGTTTATGCGGCTTTACACCCACTTGACTCACTTCCAGACAGATATCAATACATAGGATTTAAGATTCTTACTAGTCACATATATTCTTGTGCGGTGAATAGGGGGTGTTGAGTCCAGTTCACTGAGCAAGCAGGAGGTCTTGTCTATTACATATTGGGTGTATGGAACGGTATCTGAGCGAATTTGAAACCCTTGTTTTATGCATCACCCCACCTCACCTTTCCCGTTAAGCAGCCATAATGTGTTTTCTAAACGTGTGACTCTGTTCTGTTTTGTAATTCAGTTCAAGTGTAGCGGTTTTTACATTCCCTCTATAAGTGATAGCTTATGATAAGTGTCTTTTTCTGTGTGACTTTTTTCACTTAGAATCGTCGTACCTAGGTCCACTCATCTTGCTTCTACTAGCCTTATGACATTGATTTCATGTCTGAGTGATATTCCATTGTACATAAGGACCACAACTTCTTTATCCATTTTTCTCTTTCCTGGGATATTTAAGGTGTCATGAAGTGGAGGTTCTTGTCAACAGAGCAGCCCTAAACTTTGGGGTGCCTGTGTCTTGCTGATTTTTATTTTCCCAATTTATACGCCCATGAGTGGACGTGCCCTATGCTCCCTAAGCTGTGTTTTTTCGATGTTTCAGGACACACCGTACACTTCTTCAGAGTGGCTGTTGGCAATTTACATCCCGCCCATCAGCGTAGCAAGGCTGCCATTTCTCCATGGCCTGTCCTGCATTTCTGGTTTTGACACTTTTTGCAGCATGACCCTTTTGACCGATGGGAAGCGAGACTTCTTTGTAGTGCTGATTTGCCTTTCCAGGTTGCTTGGTTGGCCAAAAAGGGCGTATGCGTTTTTTCCTGAATATATTCAGGAAAAACGCATAGGACCTTTTTGGCCAAGGGCATCATTTTCGACGTTTTGCCACTTTTCATGTGCTTTAAAGGCGATTCGAATCTACCTCCTGAAACCTGTTTCCTGCAATTCTGCCTTGCTTTCAAATCCTCTTCGTTGCCTTCCCTCAATATATTTGTGGACTGGAGTAATCATTTATACCTCAGCAGGTTTGTGAATGGCACTGCCCCTGAGCTCCATTTTTCAACTGTCTTTTTTGGGAGCTGGCCACAAAAGCACGGGATTGCCTCAGGCCCTATTCTGGTTCCCGTCGGCAGGCTGAGCCTGTGGTTAATTCTTCTTCCTGATGGGAAAATAGAGTGACCTGTGCCTGTCCCAACACCTAGATCTAGTCTCTCATTGGTTGCCCCTCTTCCCTTTCATCCTCAGGACAAATTGCAACCTGTACGGAACAGGAAGGTAAAGGTGCTGATTCTCCAAGTAGGGAGATTGTTAGTAAAGTAGCTGGAATGGCGAACCCGAACACAAGGAGATGAGAAATGAGGTGCGTTTTAGAAACCTTTCAAAATCACATGGTGTACCATCTTCTGGGTTTCTCATGCATGTTTTCGATGTAGGAAGATGCCCTTGAACCTGGATATTTGGGACCCATGGGATGGGTACCACGCAGTATTCCTTTAAAGGGTCTGCGTTTGCTCACCCAACCTCACCCAACCTCTCAGCCCCAAGAGTGTCCACCCTTATGTCTCATCCAGCTGTGGGTCTAGATATGGTCAATCCAGGTTGCATCACAGCCTCGGAACGAATTTTGTAAGAATTTCTCTCTCTTTCACTGTCTTTGTTTTACGGGTTTTTAAAAGTAATTTATTTTTATAATGGGGTTTAGCTGCTTTTCACGGCTGTGTTTATGCGGCTTTACACCCACTTGACTCACTTCCAGACAGATATCAATACATAGGTTTTAAGATTCTTACTAGTCACATATATTCTTGTGCGGTGAATAGGGGGTGTTGAGTCCAGTTCACTGAGCAAGGAGTAGGTCTTGTCTAATACATATTGGGTGTATGGAACGGTATCTGAGCGAATTTGAAACCCTTGTTTTATGCATCACCCCACCTCACCTTTTCCGTTAAGCAGCCATAGTGTGTTTTCTAAACGTGAGACTCTGTTCTGTTTTGTAATTCAGTTCAAGTGTAGCGGTTTTTACATTCCCTCTATAAGTGATAGCTTATGATAAGTGTCTTTTTCTGTGTGACTTATTTCACTTAGAATCGTCGTACCTAAGTCCACTCATCTTGCTTCTACTAGCCTTATGACATTGATTTCATGTCTGAGTGATATTCCATTGTACCTAAGGACCACAACTTCTTTATCCATTTTTCTCTTTCCTGGGATATTTAAGGTGTCATGAAGTGGAGGTTCTTGTCAACAGAGCAGCCCTAAACTTTGGGGTGCTTGTGTCTTGCTGATTTTTAGTTTTCCCAATTTATACGCCCATGAGTGGACGTGCCCTATGCTCCCTAAGCTGTGTTTTTTCGATGTTTCAGGACACACCGTACACTTCTCCAGAGTGGCTGTTGGGAATTTACATCCCGCCCATCAGCGTAGCAAGGCTGCCATTTCTCCATGGCCTGTCCTGCAATTCTGGTGTTGACACTTTTTGCAGCATGACCCTTTTGACAGATGGGAAGCGAGACTTCTTTGTAGCGCTGATTTGCCTTTCCAGGTTGCTTGGTTGGCCAAAAAGGGCGTATGCGTTTTTTCCTGAATATATTCAGGAAAAAACGCATACGCCCTTTTTGGCCAAGGGCATCATTGTCGACGTTTTGCCGCTTTTCATGTGCTTTAAGGCGATTCGAATCTACCTCCTGAAACCTGCTTCCTGCAATTCTGCCTTGCTTTCAAATCCTCTTCGTTGCCTTCCCTCAACATATCTGTGGATGAGAGTTATCATTTATAACTCTGCGGGTTTGTGAATTGCAGTGTCCCTGAGCTCCATTTTTCAACTCGCTTTTTTGGGAGCTGGCCGCAAAAGCGCGTTATTGCCTCAGGCCCTATTCTGCTTCTGGGCGGCAGGCTGAGCCTGTGGTTAATTCTTCTTCCTGATGGGAAAATAGAGTGACCTGTGCCTGTCCCAACACCTAGATCTAGTCTCTCATTGGTTACCCCTATTCCCGTTCATCCTGAGGACAAATTGAAACCTGTAGGGAACAGGAGCTTAAAGGTGCTGATTCTCCAAGTAGGGAGATTGCTAGTAAAGTAGCTGGAATGGCGAACCCGAGCACAAGGAGATGAGAAATGAGGTGCATATTAGAAACCTTTCAAAATCACACGGTGTACCATATTCTCGGTTTCTCATGCATGTTTTCGATGAAGGAAGATGCCCTTGAACCTGGAGATTTGGGACCCATGGGCTGGGTACCAGGCAGTATTCCTTTAAAGTGTCTGCGTTTGCTCACCCAACCTCACCCAACCTCTCAGCCCCAAGAGTGTCCACCCTTATGTCTCATCCAGCTGTGGGTCTAGATATGGTCAATCCAGGTTGCATCACAGCCTCTGAACGAATTTTGTAAGAATTTCTCTCTCTTTCACTGTCTTTGTTTTACGGGTTTTTAAAAGTAATTTATTTTTATAATGGGGTTTAGCTGCTTTTCACGGCTGTGTTTATGCGGCTTTACACCCACTTGACTCACTTCCAGACAGATATCAATACATAGGTTTTAAGATTCTTACTAGTCACATATATTCTTCTGCGGTGAATAGGGGGTGTTGAGTCCAGTTCACTGAGCAAGGAGTAGGTCTTGTCTATTACATATTGGGTGTATGGAACGGTATCTGAGCGAATTTGAAACCCATGTTTTATGCATCACCCCACCTCACCTTTCCCGTTAAGCAGCCATAGTATGTTTTCTAAACGTGTGACTCTGTTCTGTTCTGTAATTCATTTCAAGTGTAGCGGTTTTTACATTCCCTCTATAAGTGATAGCTTATGATAAGTGTCTTTTTCTGTGTGACTTTTTTCACTTAGAATCGTCGAACCTAAGTCCACTCATCTTGCTTCTACTAGCCTTATGACATTGATTTCATGTCTGAGTGATATTCCGTTGTACATAAGGACCACAACTTCTTTATCCATTTTTCTCTTTCCTGGGATATTTAAGGTGTCATGAAGTGGAGGTTCTTGTCAACAGAGCAGCCCTAAACTTTGGGGTGCCTGTGTCTTGCTGATTTTTAGTTTTCCCAATTTATACGCCCATGAGTGGACGTGCCCTATGCTCCCTAAGCTGTGTTTTTTCGATGTTTCAGGAAACACCGTACACTTCTTCAGAGTGGCTGTTGGCAATTTACATCCCGCCCATCAGCGTAGCAAGGCTGCCATTTCTCCATGGCCTGTCCTGCATTTCTGGTTTTGACACTTTTTGCAGCATGACCCTTTTGACAGATGGGAAGCGAGACTTCATTGTAGCGATGATTTGCCTTTCCAGGTTGCTTGGTTGGCCAAAAAGGGCGTATGCGTTTTTTCCTGAATATATTCAGGAAAAAACGCATAGGACCTTTTTGGCCAAGGGCCTCATTGTCGACGTTTTGCCACTTTTCATGTGCTTTAAAGGCGATTCGAATCTACCTCCTGAAACCTGTTTCCTGCAATTCTGCCTTGCTTTCAAATCCTCTTCGTTGCCTTCCCTCAATATATTTGTGGACTGGAATAATCATTTATAACTCAGCAGGTTTGTGAATGGCAGTGCCCCTGAGCTCCATTTTTCAACTGTCTTTTTTGGGAGCTGGCCGCAAAAGCACGGGATTGCCTCAGGCCCTATTCTGGTTCCCGGGGGCAGGCTGAGCCTGTGGTTAATTCTTCTTCCTGATGGGAAAATAGAGTGACCTGTGCCTGTCCCAACACCTAGATCTAGTCTCTCATTGGTTGCCCCTCTTCCCGTTCATCCTCAGGACAAATTGCAACCTGTAGGGAACAGGAGCTTAAAGGTTCTGATTCTCCAAGTAGGGAGATTTCTAGTAAAGTAGCTGGAAAGGCGAACCCGAGCACAAGGAGATGAGAAATGAGGTGCATATTAGAAACCTTTCAAAATCACATGGTGTACCATCTTCTGGGTTTCTCATGCATGTTTTCGATGTAGGAAGATGCCCTTGAACCTGGAGATTTGGGACCCATTGGATGGGTACCAGGCAGTATTCCTTTAAAAGGTCTGCGTTTGCTCACCCAACCTCACCCAACCTCTCAGCCCCAAGAGTGTCCACCCTTATGTCTCATCCAGCTGTGGGTCTAGATATGGTCAATCCAGGTTGCATCACAGCCTCTGAACGAATTTTGTAAGAATTTCTCTCTCTTTCACTGTCTTTGTTTTACGGGTTTTTAAAAGTAATTTATTTTTATAATGGGGTTTAGCTGCTTTTCACGGCTGTGTTTATGCGGCTTTACACCCACTTGACTCACTTCCAGACAGATATCAATACATAGGTTTTAAGATTCTTACTAGTCACATATATTCTTGTGCGGTGAATTGGGGGTGTTGAGTCCAGTTCACTGAGCAAGGAGTAGGTCTTTTCTATTTATTACATATTGGGTGTATGGAAAGGTATCTGAGCGAATTTGAAACCCTTGTTTTATGCATCACCCCACCTCACCTTTCCCCTTAAGCAGCCATAGTGTGTTTTCTAAACGTGTGACTCTGTTCTGTTTTGTAATTCAGTTCAAGTGTAGCGGTTTTTACATTCCCTCTATAAGTGATAGCTTATGATAAGTGTCTTTTTCTGTGTGACTTATTTCACTTAGAATCGTCGTACCTAAGTCCACTCATCTTGCTTCTACTAGCCTTATGACATTGATTTCATGTCTGAGTGATATTCCATTGTACATAAGGACCACAACTTCTTTATCCATTTTTCTCTTTCCTGGGATATTTAAGGTGTCATGAAGTGGAGGTTCTTGTCAACAGAGCAGCCCTAAACTTTGGGGTGCCTGTGTTTTGCTGATTTTTAGTTTTCCCAATTTATATGCCCATGAGTGGACGTGCCCTATGCTCACTAAGCTGTGTTTTTTCGATGTTTCAGGACACACCGTACACTTCTTCATAATGGCTGTTGGCAATTTGCATCCCGCCCATCAGCTTAGCAAGGCTGCCATTTCTCCATGGCCTGTCCTGCATTTCTGGTTTTGACACTTTTTGCAGCATGACCCTTTTGACCGATGGGAAGAGAAACTTCTTTGTAGTGCTGATTTGCCTTTCCAGGTTGCTTGTTTGGCCAAAAAGGGCGTATGTGTTTTTTCCTGAATATATTAAGGAAAAAATGCATACACCCTTTTTGGCCAAGGGCATCATTGTCGACGTTTTGCCGCTTTTCATGTGCTTTAAAGGCGATTCGAATCTACCTCCTGAAACCTGTTTCCTGCAATTCTGCCTTGCTTTCAAATCCTCTTCGTTGCCTTCCCTCAATATATTTGTGGACGAGAGTTATCATTTATAACTCTGCGGGTTTGTGAATTGCAGTGTCCCTGAGCTCCATTTTTCAACTGGCTTTTTTGGGAGCTGGCCGCAAAAGCGCGGGATTGCCTCAGGCCTATTCTGCTTCTGGGCGGCAGGCTGAGCCTGTGGTTAATTCTTCTTCCTGATGGGAAAATAGAGTGACCTGTGCCTGTCCCAACACCTAGATCTAGTCTCTCATTGGTTGCCCCTCTTCCCGTTCATCCTCAGGACAAATTGCAACCTGTAGGGAACAGGAGCTTAAAGGTGCTGATTCTCCAAGTAGGGAGATTGCTAGTAAAGTAGCTGGAAAGGCGAACCCGAGCACAAGGAGATGAGAAATGAGGTGCATATTAGAAACCTTTCAAAATCACACGGTGTACCATCTTCTGGGTTTCTCATGCATGTTTTCGATGTAGGAAGATGCCCTTGAACCTGGAGATTTGTGACCCATGGGAAGGGTACCAGGCAGTATTACTTTAAAGGCTCTGCGTTTGCTCACCCAACCTCACACAACCTCTCTGCCCCAAGAGTGTCCACCCTTATGTCTCATCCAGCTGTGGGTCTAGATATGGTCAATCCAGGTTGCATCACAGCCTCTGAACGAATTTTGTAAGAATTTCTCTCTCTTTCACTGTCTTTGTTTTACGGGTTTTTAAAAGTAATTTATTTTTATAATGGGGTTTAGCTGCTTTTCACGGCTGTGTTTATGCGGCTTTACACCCACTTGACTCACTTCCAGACAGATATCAATACATAGGTTTTAAGATTCTTACTAGTCACATATAATCTTGTGCGGTGAATAGGGGGTGTTGAGTCCAGTTCACTGAGCAAGGAGTAGGTCTTCTCTATTACATATTGGGTGTATGGAACGGTATCTGAGCGAATTTGAAACCCTTGTTTTATGCATCACCCCACCTCACCTTTCCCGTTAAGCAGCCATAGTGTGTTTTCTAAACGTGTGACTCTGTTCTGTTTTGTAATTCAGTTCAAGTGTAGCGGTTTTTCCATTCCCTCTAGAAGTGATAGCTTATGATAAGTGTCTTTTTCTGTGTGACTTTTTTCACTTAGAATCGTCGTACCTAAGTCCACTCATCTTGCTTCTACTAGCCTTATGACATTGATTTCATGTCTGAGTGATATTCCATTGTACATAAGGACCACAACTTCTTTATCCATTTTTCTCTTTCCTGGGATATTTAAGGTGTCATGAAGTGGAGGTTCTTGTCAACAGAGCAGCCCTAAACTTTGGGGTGCCTGTGTCTTGCTGATTTTTAGTTTTCCCAATTTATACGCCCATGAGTGGACGTGCCCTATGCTCCCTAATCTGTGTTTTTTCGATGTTTCAGGACACACCGTACACTTCTTCAGAGTGGCTGTTGGCAATTTACATCCCGCCCATCAGCGTAACAAGGCTGCCATTTCTCCATGGCCTGTCCTGCATTTCTGGTTTTGACACTTTTTGCAGCATGACCCTTTTGACAGATGGGAAGCGAGACTTCTTTGTATCGCTGATTTGCCTTTCCAGATTGCTTGGTTGGCCAAAAATGGCGTATGCGTTTTTTCCTGAATATATTCAGGAAAAAACGCATACGCCCTTTTTGGCCAAGGGCATCATTGTCGATGTTTTGCCACTTTTCATGTGCTTTAAAGGCGATTCGAATCTACCTCCTGAAATCTGTTTCCTGCAATTTTGCCTTGCTTTCAAATCCTCTTCGTTGCCTTCCCTCAATATATCTGTGGATGAGAGTTATCATTTATAACTCTGCGGGTTTGTGAATTGCAGTGTCCCTGAGCTCCATTTTTCAACTGTCTTTTTTGGGAGCTGGCCGCAAAAGCACGGGATTGCCTCAGGCCCTATTCTGGTTCCCGGGGGCAGGCTGAGCCTGTGGTTAATTCTTCTTCCTGATGGGAAAATAGAGTGACCTGTGCCTGTCCCAACACCTAGATCTAGTCTCTCATTGGTTGCCCCTCTTCCCGTTCATCCTCAGGACAAATTGCAACCTGTAGGGAACAGGAGCTTAAAGGTTCTGATTCTCCAAGTAGGGAGATTTCTAGTAAAGTAGCTGGAAAGGCGAACCCGAGCACAAGGAGATGAGAAATGAGGTGCATATTAGAAACCTTTCAAAATCACATGGTGTACCATCTTCTGGGTTTCTCATGCATGTTTTCGATGTAGGAAGATGCCCTTGAACCTGGAGATTTGGGACCCATTGGATGGGTACCAGGCAGTATTCCTTTAAAAGGTCTGCGTTTGCTCACCCAACCTCACCCAACCTCTCAGCCCCAAGAGTGTCCACCCTTATGTCTCATCCAGCTGTGGGTCTAGATATGGTCAATCCAGGTTGCATCACAGCCTCTGAACGAATTTTGTAAGAATTTCTCTCTCTTTCACTGTCTTTGTTTTACGGGTTTTTAAAAGTAATTTATTTTTATAATGGGGTTTAGCTGCTTTTCACGGCTGTGTTTATGCGGCTTTACACCCACTTGACTCACTTCCAGACAGATATCAATACATAGGTTTTAAGATTCTTACTAGTCACATATATTCTTGTGCGGTGAATTGGGGGTGTTGAGTCCAGTTCACTGAGCAAGGAGTAGGTCTTTTCTATTTATTACATATTGGGTGTATGGAAAGGTATCTGAGCGAATTTGAAACCCTTGTTTTATGCATCACCCCACCTCACCTTTCCCCTTAAGCAGCCATAGTGTGTTTTCTAAACGTGTGACTCTGTTCTGTTTTGTAATTCAGTTCAAGTGTAGCGGTTTTTACATTCCCTCTATAAGTGATAGCTTATGATAAGTGTCTTTTTCTGTGTGACTTATTTCACTTAGAATCGTCGTACCTAAGTCCACTCATCTTGCTTCTACTAGCCTTATGACATTGATTTCATGTCTGAGTGATATTCCATTGTACATAAGGACCACAACTTCTTTATCCATTTTTCTCTTTCCTGGGATATTTAAGGTGTCATGAAGTGGAGGTTCTTGTCAACAGAGCAGCCCTAAACTTTGGGGTGCCTGTGTTTTGCTGATTTTTAGTTTTCCCAATTTATATGCCCATGAGTGGACGTGCCCTATGCTCACTAAGCTGTGTTTTTTCGATGTTTCAGGACACACCGTACACTTCTTCATAATGGCTGTTGGCAATTTGCATCCCGCCCATCAGCTTAGCAAGGCTGCCATTTCTCCATGGCCTGTCCTGCATTTCTGGTTTTGACACTTTTTGCAGCATGACCCTTTTGACCGATGGGAAGAGAAACTTCTTTGTAGTGCTGATTTGCCTTTCCAGGTTGCTTGTTTGGCCAAAAAGGGCGTATGTGTTTTTTCCTGAATATATTAAGGAAAAAATGCATACACCCTTTTTGGCCAAGGGCATCATTGTCGACGTTTTGCCGCTTTTCATGTGCTTTAAAGGCGATTCGAATCTACCTCCTGAAACCTGTTTCCTGCAATTCTGCCTTGCTTTCAAATCCTCTTCGTTGCCTTCCCTCAATATATTTGTGGACGAGAGTTATCATTTATAACTCTGCGGGTTTGTGAATTGCAGTGTCCCTGAGCTCCATTTTTCAACTGGCTTTTTTGGGAGCTGGCCGCAAAAGCGCGGGATTGCCTCAGGCCTATTCTGCTTCTGGGCGGCAGGCTGAGCCTGTGGTTAATTCTTCTTCCTGATGGGAAAATAGAGTGACCTGTGCCTGTCCCAACACCTAGATCTAGTCTCTCATTGGTTGCCCCTCTTCCCGTTCATCCTCAGGACAAATTGCAACCTGTAGGGAACAGGAGCTTAAAGGTGCTGATTCTCCAAGTAGGGAGATTGCTAGTAAAGTAGCTGGAAAGGCGAACCCGAGCACAAGGAGATGAGAAATGAGGTGCATATTAGAAACCTTTCAAAATCACACGGTGTACCATCTTCTGGGTTTCTCATGCATGTTTTCGATGTAGGAAGATGCCCTTGAACCTGGAGATTTGTGACCCATGGGAAGGGTACCAGGCAGTATTACTTTAAAGGCTCTGCGTTTGCTCACCCAACCTCACACAACCTCTCTGCCCCAAGAGTGTCCACCCTTATGTCTCATCCAGCTGTGGGTCTAGATATGGTCAATCCAGGTTGCATCACAGCCTCTGAACGAATTTTGTAAGAATTTCTCTCTCTTTCACTGTCTTTGTTTTACGGGTTTTTAAAAGTAATTTATTTTTATAATGGGGTTTAGCTGCTTTTCACGGCTGTGTTTATGCGGCTTTACACCCACTTGACTCACTTCCAGACAGATATCAATACATAGGTTTTAAGATTCTTACTAGTCACATATAATCTTGTGCGGTGAATAGGGGGTGTTGAGTCCAGTTCACTGAGCAAGGAGTAGGTCTTCTCTATTACATATTGGGTGTATGGAACGGTATCTGAGCGAATTTGAAACCCTTGTTTTATGCATCACCCCACCTCACCTTTCCCGTTAAGCAGCCATAGTGTGTTTTCTAAACGTGTGACTCTGTTCTGTTTTGTAATTCAGTTCAAGTGTAGCGGTTTTTCCATTCCCTCTAGAAGTGATAGCTTATGATAAGTGTCTTTTTCTGTGTGACTTTTTTCACTTAGAATCGTCGTACCTAAGTCCACTCATCTTGCTTCTACTAGCCTTATGACATTGATTTCATGTCTGAGTGATATTCCATTGTACATAAGGACCACAACTTCTTTATCCATTTTTCTCTTTTCTGGGATATTTAAGGTGTCATGAAGTGGAGGTTCTTGTCAACAGAGCAGCCCTAAACTTTGGGGTGCCTGTGTCTTGCTGATTTTTAGTTTTCCCAATTTATACGCCCATGAGTGGACGTGCCCTATGCTCCCTAATCTGTGTTTTTTCGATGTTTCAGGACACACCGTACACTTCTTCAGAGTGGCTGTTGGCAATTTACATCCCGCCCATCAGCGTAACAAGGCTGCCATTTCTCCATGGCCTGTCCTGCATTTCTGGTTTTGACACTTTTTGCAGCATGACCCTTTTGACAGATGGGAAGCGAGACTTCTTTGTATCGCTGATTTGCCTTTCCAGATTGCTTGGTTGGCCAAAAATGGCGTATGCGTTTTTTCCTGAATATATTCAGGAAAAAACGCATACGCCCTTTTTGGCCAAGGGCATCATTGTCGATGTTTTGCCACTTTTCATGTGCTTTAAAGGCGATTCGAATCTACCTCCTGAAATCTGTTTCCTGCAATTTTGCCTTGCTTTCAAATCCTCTTCGTTGCCTTCCCTCAATATATCTGTGGATGAGAGTTATCATTTATAACTCTGCGGGTTTGTGAATTGCAGTGTCCCTGAGCTCCATTTTTCAACTGGCTTTTTTGGGAGCTGGCCGCAAATGCGCGGGATTGCCTCAGGCCCTATTATGCTTCTGGGCGGCAGGCTGAGCCTGTGGTTAATTCTTTTTCCTGATGGGAAAATAGAGTGACCTGTGCCTGTCCCAACACCTAGATCTAGTCTCTCATTCGTTGCCACTCTTCCCGTTCATCCTCAGGACAAATTGCAACCTGTAGGGAACAGGAGCTTAAAGGTGCTGATTCTCCAAGTAGGGAGATTGCTATTAAAGAAGCTGGAATGGCGAACCCGAGCACAAGGAAATGAGAAATGAGGTGCATATTAGAAACCTTTCAAAATCACACGGTGTACCATCTTCTGGGTTTCTCATGCATGTTTTCGATGTAGGAAGATGCCCTTGAACCTGGAGATTTGGGACCCATGGGATGGGTACCAGGCAGTATTCCTTTAAAGGGTCTGCGTTTGCTCACCCAACCTCACCCAACCTCTCAGCCCCAAGAGTGTCCACCCTTATGTCTCATCCAGCTGTGGGTCTAGATATGGTCAATCCAGGTTGCAACACAGCCTCTGAAGGAATTTTGTAAGAATTTCTCTCTCTTTCACTGTCTTTGTTTTACGGGTTTTTAAAAGTAATTTATTTTTATAATGGGGTTTAGCTGCTTTTCACGGCTGTGTTTATGCGGCTTTACACCCACTTGACTCGCTTCCAGACAGATATCAATACATAGGTTTTAAGATTCTTACTAGTCACATATATTCTTGTGCGGTGAATAGGGGGTGTTGAGTCCAGTTCACTGAGCACGGAGTAGGTCTTGTCTATTACATATTGGGTGTATGGAACGGTATCTGAGCGAATTTGAAACCCTTGTTTTATGCATCACCCCACCTCACCTTTCCCGTTAAGCAGCCATAGTGTGTTTTCTAAACGTGTGACTCTGTTGTGTTTTGTAATTCAGTTCAAGTGTAGCGGTTTTTACATTCCCTCTATAAGTGATAGCTTATGATAAGTGTCTTTTTCTGTGTGACTTATTTCACTTAGAATCGTCGTACCTAAGTCCAATCATCTTGCTTCTACTAGCCTTATGACATTGATTTCATGTCTGAGTGATATTCCATTGTACATAAGGACCACAACTTCTTTATCCATTTTTCTCTTTCCTGGGATATTTAAGGTGTCATGAAGTGGAGGTTCTTGTCAACAGAGCAGCCCTAAACTTTGGGGTGCCTGTGTCTTTCTGATTTTTAGTTTTCCCAATTTATACGCCCATGAGTGGACGTGCCCTATGCTCACTAAGCTGTGTTTTTTCGATGTTTCAGGACACACCGTACACTTCTTCATAGTGGCTGTTGGCAATTTGCATCCCGCCCATCAGCGTAGCAAGGCTGCCATTTCTCCATGGCCTGTCCTGCATTTCTGGTTTTGACACTTTTTGCAGCATGACCCTTTTGACCGATGGGAAGCGAGACTTCTTTGTAGCGCTGATTTGCCTTTCCAGATTGCTTGGTTGGCCAAAAAGGGCGTATGCGTTTTTTCCTGAATATATTCAGGAAAAAACGCATATGCCCTTTTTGGCCAAGGGCATCATTGACGACGTTTTGCCGCTTTTCATGTGCTTTAAAGGTGATTCGTATCTACCTCCTGAAACCTGTTTCCTCCAATTCTGCCTTGCTTTCAAATCCTCTTCGTTGCCTTCCCTCAATATATCTGTGGATGAGAGTTATCATTTATAACTCTGCGGGTTTGTGAATTGCAGTGTCCCTGAGCTCCATTTTTCAACTCGCTTTTTTGGGAGCTAGCCGCAAAAGCACGGGATTGCCTCAGCCCCTATTCTGCTTCTGGGCGGCAGGCTGAGCCTGTGGTTAATTCTTCTTCCTGATGGGAAAATAGAGTGACCTGTCCCTGTCCCAACACCTAGATCTAGTCTCTCATTGGTTGCCCCTCTTCCCGTTCATCCTCAGGACAAATTGCAACCTGTAGGGAACA
Organism: Eschrichtius robustus; assembly: GCF_028021215.1. Classification (NCBI taxonomy): domain Eukaryota; kingdom Metazoa; phylum Chordata; class Mammalia; order Artiodactyla; family Eschrichtiidae; genus Eschrichtius; species Eschrichtius robustus. Next base: position 5,119,744 of record NW_027175257.1, read on the forward strand.
GGAGCTTAAAGGTGCTGATTCTCCAAGTAGGGAGATTGCTAGTAAATTAGCTGGAAAGGCGAATCCGAGCATAAGGAGATGAGAAATGAGGTGCATATTAGAAACCTTTCAAAATCACATGGTGTACCATCTTCTGGGTTTCTCATGCATGTTTTCGATGTAGGAAGATGCCCTTGAACCTGGAGATTTGGGACCCATGGGATGGGTACCACGCAGTATTCCTTTAAAGGGTCTGCGTTTGCTCACCCAACCTCACCCAACCTCTCAGCCCCAAGAGTGTCCACCCTTATGTCTCATCCAGCTGTGGGTCTAGATATGGTCAATCCAGGTTGCATCACAGCCTCTGAACGAATTTTGTAAGAATTTCTCTCTCTTTCACTGTCTTTGTTTTACGGGTTTTTAAAAGTAATTTATTTTTATAATGGGGTTTAGCTGCTTTTCACGGCTGTGTTTATGCGGCTTTACACCCACTTGACTCACTTCCAGAGAGATATCAATACATAGGTTTTAAGATTCTTACTAGTCACATATATTCTTGTGCGGTGAATAGGGGGTGTTGAGTCCAGTTCACTGAGCAAGGAGTAGGTCTTGTCTATTTATTACATATTGGGTGTATGGAACGGTATCTGAGCGAATTTGAAACCCTTGTTATATGCATCACCCCACCTCACCTTTCCCCTTAAGCAGCCATAGTGTGTTTTCTAAACGTGTGACTCTGTTCTGTTTTGTAATTCAGTTCAAGTGTAGCGGATTTACATTCCTTCTATAAGTGATAGCTTATGATAAGTGTCTTTATCTGTGTGACTTATTTCACGTAGAATCGTCGTACCTAAGTCCAATCATCTTGCTTCTACTAGCCTTATGACATTGATTTCATGTCTGAGTGATATTCCATTGTACATAAGGACCACAACTTCTTTATCCATTTTTCTCTTTCCTGGGATATTTAAGGTGTCATGAAGTGGAGGTTCTTGTCAACAGAGCAGCCCTTAACTTTGGGGTGCCTGTGTCTTTCTAATTTTTAGTTTTCCCAATTTATACGCCCATGAGTGGACGTGCCCTATGCTCACTAAGCTGTGTTTATTCGATGTTTCAGGACACACCGTACACTTCTCCAGAGTGGCTGTTGGCAATTTACATCCCGCCCATCAGCGTAGCAAGGCTGCCATTTCTCCATGGCCTGTCCTGCATTTCTGGTTTTGACACTTTTTGCAGCATGGCCCTTTTGACCGATGGGAAGCGAGACTTCTTTGTAGCACTGATTTGCCTTTCCAGATTGCTTGGTTGGCCAAAAAGTGTGTATGCGTTTTTTCCTGAATATATTCAGGAAAAAACGCATACGCCCTTTTTGGCCAAGGGCATCATTGTCGACGTTTTGCCGCTTTTCATGTGCTTTAAAGGCGATTCGAATCTACCTCCTGAAACCTGTTTCCTGCAATTCTGCCTTGCTTTCAAATCCTCTTCGTTGCATTCCCTCAATATATTTGTGGACTGGAGTAATCATTTATACCTCAGCAGGTTTGTGAATTGCAGTGTCCCTGAGCTCCATTGTTCAACTGGCTTTTTTGGGAGCCGGCCGCAAAAGCGCGGGATTGCCTCAGGCCCTATTCTGCTTCTGGGCGGCAGGCTGAGCCTGTGGTTAATTCTTCTTCCTGATGGGAAAATAGAGTGACCTGTGCCTGTCCCAACACCTAGATCTAGTCTCTCATTGGTTGCCCCTCTTCCCGTTCATCCTCAGGACAAATTGCAACCTGTAGGGAACAGGAGCTTAAAGGTGCTGATTCTACATGTAGGGAGATTGCTAGTAAAGTAGCTGGAAAGGCGAACCCGAGCACAAGGAGATGAGAAATGAGGTGCATATTAGAAACCTTTCAAAATCACACGGTGTACCATTTTCTGGGTTTCTCATGCATGTTTTCGATGTAGGAAGATGCCCTTGAACCTGGAGATTTGGGACCCATGGGATGGGTACCACGCAGTATTCCTTTAAAGGGTCTGCGTTTGCTCACCCAACCTCACCCAACCTCTCAGCCCCAAGAGTGTCCAGCCTTATGTCTCATCCAGCTGTGGGTCTAGATATGGTCAATCCAGGTTGCATCACAGCCTCTGAACGAATTTTGTAAGAATTTCTCTCTCTTTCACTGTCTTTGTTTTACGGGTTTTTAAAAGTAATTTATTTTTATAATGGGGTTTAGCTGCTTTTCACGGCTGTGTTTATGCGGCTTTACACCCACTTGACTCACTTCCAGACAGATATCAATATATAGGTTTTAAGATTCTTACTAGTCACATATATTCTTGTGCGGTGAATAGGGGGTGTTGAGTCCAGTTCACTCAGCAAGGAGTAGGTCTTGTCTATTTATTACATATTGGGTGTATGGAACGGTATCTGAGCGAATTTGAAACCCTTGTTTTATGCATCACCCCACCTCACCTTTCCCCTTAAGCAGCCATAGTGTGTTTTCTAAACGTGTGACTCTGTTCTGTTTTGTAATTCATTTCAAGTGTAGCGGTTTTTACATTCCCTCTATAAGTGATAGCTTATGATAAGTGTCTTTTTCTGTGTGACTTTTTTCACTTAGAATCGTCGTACCTAAGTCCACTCATCTTGCTTCTACTAGCCTTATGACATTGATTTCATGTCTGAGTGATATTCCATTGTACATAAGGACCACAGCTTCTTTATCCATTTTTCTCTTTCCTGGGACATTTAAGGTGTCATGAAGTGGAGGTTCTTGTCAACAGAGCAGCCCTAAACTTTGGGGTGCCTGTGTCTTGCTGATTTTTAGTTTTCCCAATTTATACGCCCATGAGTGGACGTGCCCTATGCTCCCTAAGCTGTGTTTTTTCGATGTTTCAGGACACACCGTACACTTCTGCAGAGGGGCTGTTGGCAATTTACATCCCGCCCATCAGCGTAGCAAGGCTGCCATTTCTCCATGGCCTGTCCTGCATTTCTGGTTTTGACACTTTTTGCAGCATGACCCTTTTGACAGATGGGAAGCGAGACTTCTTTGTAGCGCTGATTTGCCATTCCAGGTTGCTTGGTTGGCCAAAAAGGGCGTATGCGTTCTTTCCTGAATATATTCAGGAAAGAACGCATACGCCCTTTTTGGCCAAGGGCATCATTGTCGACGTTTTGCCGCTTTTCATGTGCTTTAAAGGCGATTCGAATCTACCTCCTGAAATCTGTTTCCTGCAATTCTGCCTTGCTTTCAAATCCTCTTCGTTGCCTTCCCTCAATATATCTGTGGATGAGAGTTGTCATTTATAACTCTGCGGGTTTGTGAATTGCAGTGTCCCTGAGCTCCATTTTGCAACTGTCTTTTTTGGGAGCTGGCCGCAAAAGCGCGGGATTGCCTCAGGCCCTATTCTGCTTCTGGGCGGCAGGCTGAGCCTGTGGTTAATTCTTCTTCCTGATGCGAAAATAGAGTGACCTGTGCCTGTCCCAACACCTAGATCTAGTCTCTCATTGGTTGCCCCTCTTCCCGTTCATCCTCAGGACAAATTGCAACCTGTAGGGAACAGGAGGTTAAAGGTGCTGATTCTCCAGGTAGGGAGATTGCTAGTAAAGTAGCTGGAAAGGCGAACCCGAGCACAAGGAGATGAGAAATGAGGTGCATATTAGAAACCTTTCAAAATCACACGGTGTACCAACTTCTGGGTTTCTCATGCATGTTATCGATGTAGGTAGATGCCCTTGAACCTGGAGATTTGGGAACCATGGGATGGGTACCACGCAGTATTCCTTTAAAGGGTCTGCGTTTGCTCACCCAACCTCACCCAAACACTCAGCCCCAAGAGTGTCCACCCTTATGTCTCATCCAGCTGTGGGTTTAGATATGGTCAATCCAGTTTGCATCACAGCCTCTGAACGAATTTTGTAAGAATTTCTCTCTCTTTCACTGTCTTTGTTTTACGGGTTTTTAAAAGTAATTTATTTTTATAATGGGGTTTAGCTGCTTTTCACGGCTGTGTTTATGCGGCTTTACACACACTTGACTCACTTCCAGACAGATATCAATACATAGGTTTTAAGATTCTTACTAGTCACATATATTCTTGTGCGGTGAATAGGGGGTGTTGAGTCCAGTTCACTGAGCAAGGAGTAGTTCTTGTCTATTACATATTGGGTGTATGGAACGGTATCTGAGCGAATTTGAAACCCTTGTTTTATGCATCACCCCACCTCACCTTTCCCGTTAAGCAGCCATAGTGTGTTTTCTAAACGTGTGACTCTGTTCTGTTTTGTAATTCAGTTCAAGTGTAGCGGTTTTTACATTCCCTCTATAAGTGATTGCTTATGATAAGTGTCTTTTTCTGTGTGACTTTTTTCACTTAGAATCGTCGTACCTAAGTCCACTCATCTTGCTTCTACTAGCCTTATGACATTGATTTCATGTCTGAGTGATATTCCATTGTACATAAGGACCACAACTTCTTTATCCATTTTTCTCTTTCCTGGGATATTTAAGGTGTCATGAAGTGGAGGTTCTTGTCAACAGAGCAGCCCTAAACTTTGGGGTGCCTGTGTCTTGCTGATTTTTAGTTTTCCCAATTTATACGCCCATGAGTGGACGTGCCCTATGCTCCCTAATCTGTGTTTTTTCGATGTTTCAGGACACACCGTACACTTCTTCAGAGTGGCTGTTGGCAATTTACATCCCGCCCATCAGCGTAACAAGGCTGCCATTTCTCCATGGCCTGTCCTGCATTTCTGGTTTTGACACTTTTTGCAGCATGACCCTTTTGACAGATGGGAAGCGAGACTTCTTTGTAGTGCTGATTTGCCTTTCCAGATTGCTTGGTTGGCCAAAAATGGCGTATGCGTTTTTTCCTGAATATATTCAGGAAAAAACGCATACGACCTTTTTGGCCAAGGGCATCATTGTCGATGTTTTGCCACTTTTCATGTGCTTTAAAGGCGATTCGAATCTACCTCCTGAAATCTGTTTCCTGCAATTTTGCCTTGCTTTCAAATCCTCTTCGTTGCCTTCCCTCAATATATCTGTGGATGAGAGTTATCATTTATAACTCTGCGGGTTTGTGAATTGCAGTGTCCCTGAGCTCCATTTTTCAACTGGCTTTTTTGGGAGCTGGCCGCAAATGCGCGGGATTGCCTCAGGCCCTATTATGCTTCTGGGCGGCAGGCTGAGCCTGTGGTTAATTCTTCTTCCTGATGGGAAAATAGAGTGACCTGTGCCTGTCCCAACACCTAGATCTAGTCTCTCATTCGTTGCCACTCTTCCCGTTCATCCTCAGGACAGATTGCAACCTGTAGGGAACAGGAGCTTAAAGGTGCTGATTCTCCAAGTAGGGAGATTGCTATTAAAGAAGCTGGAATGGCGAACCCGAGCACAAGGAGATGAGAAATGAGGTGCATATTAGAAACCTTTCAAAATCACACGGTGTACCATCTTCTGGGTTTCTCATGCATGTTTTCGATGTAGGAAGATGCCCTTGAACCTGGAGATTTGGGACCCATGGGATGGTTACCAGGCAGTATTCCTTTAAAGGGTCTGCGTTTGCTCACCCAACCTCACCCAACCTCTCAGCCCCAAGAGTGTCCACCCTTATGTCTCATCCAGCTGTGGGTCTAGATATGGTCAATCCAGGTTGCAACACAGCCTCTGAAGGAATTTTGTAAGAATTTCTCTCTCTTTCACTGTCTTTGTTTTACGGGTTTTTAAAAGTAATTTATTTTTATAATGGGGTTTAGCTGCTTTTCACGGCTGTGTTTATGCGGCTTTACACCCACTTGACTCGCTTCCAGACAGATATCAATACATAGGTTTTAAGATTCTTACTAGTCACATATATTCTTGTGCGGTGAATAGGGGGTGTTGAGTCCAGTTCACTGAGCACGGAGTAGGTCTTGTCTATTACATATTGGGTGTATGGAACGGTATCTGAGCGAATTTGAAACCCTTGTTTTATGCATCACCCCACCTCACCTTTTCCGTTAAGCAGCCATAGTGTGTTTTCTAAACGTGAGACTCTGTTCTGTTTTGTAATTCAGTTCAAGTGTAGCGGTTTTTACATTCCCTCTATAAGTGATAGCTTATGATAAGTGTCTTTTTCTGTGTGACTTTTTTCACTTAGAATCGTCGTACCTAGGTCCACTCATCTTGCTTCTACTAGCCTTATGACATTGATTTCATGTCTGAGTGATATTCCATTGTACATAAGGACCACAACTTCTTTATCCATTTTTCTCTTTCCTGGGATATTTAAGGTGTCATGAAGTGGAGGTTCTTGTCAACAGAGCAGCCCTAAACTTTGGGGTGCCTGTGTCTTGCTGATTTTTATTTTCCCAATTTATACGCCCATGAGTGGACGTGCCCTATGCTCCCTAAGCTGTGTTTTTTCGATGTTTCAGGACACACCGTACACTTCTTCAGAGTGGCTGTTGGCAATTTACATCCCGCCCATCAGCGTAGCAAGGCTGCCATTTCTCCATGGCCTGTCCTGCATTTCTGGTTTTGACACTTTTTGCAGCATGACCCTTTTGACCGATGGGAAGCGAGACTTCTTTGTAGTGCTGATTTGCCTTTCCAGGTTGCTTGGTTGGCCAAAAAGGGCGTATGCGTTTTTTCCTGAATATATTCAGGAAAAACGCATAGGACCTTTTTGGCCAAGGGCATCATTTTCGACGTTTTGCCACTTTTCATGTGCTTTAAAGGCGATTCGAATCTACCTCCTGAAACCTGTTTCCTGCAATTCTGCCTTGCTTTCAAATCCTCTTCGTTGCCTTCCCTCAATATATTTGTGGACTGGAGTAATCATTTATACCTCAGCAGGTTTGTGAATGGCACTGCCCCTGAGCTCCATTTTTCAACTGTCTTTTTTGGGAGCTGGCCACAAAAGCACGGGATTGCCTCAGGCCCTATTCTGGTTCCCGTCGGCAGGCTGAGCCTGTGGTTAATTCTTCTTCCTGATGGGAAAATAGAGTGACCTGTGCCTGTCCCAACACCTAGATCTAGTCTCTCATTGGTTGCCCCTCTTCCCTTTCATCCTCAGGACAAATTGCAACCTGTACGGAACAGGAAGGTAAAGGTGCTGATTCTCCAAGTAGGGAGATTGTTAGTAAAGTAGCTGGAATGGCGAACCCGAACACAAGGAGATGAGAAATGAGGTGCGTTTTAGAAACCTTTCAAAATCACATGGTGTACCATCTTCTGGGTTTCTCATGCATGTTTTCGATGTAGGAAGATGCCCTTGAACCTGGATATTTGGGACCCATGGGATGGGTACCACGCAGTATTCCTTTAAAGGGTCTGCGTTTGCTCACCCAACCTCACCCAACCTCTCAGCCCCAAGAGTGTCCACCCTTATGTCTCATCCAGCTGTGGGTCTAGATATGGTCAATCCAGGTTGCATCACAGCCTCGGAACGAATTTTGTAAGAATTTCTCTCTCTTTCACTGTCTTTGTTTTACGGGTTTTTAAAAGTAATTTATTTTTATAATGGGGTTTAGCTGCTTTTCACGGCTGTGTTTATGCGGCTTTACACCCACTTGACTCACTTCCAGACAGATATCAATACATAGGTTTTAAGATTCTTACTAGTCACATATATTCTTGTGCGGTGAATAGGGGGTGTTGAGTCCAGTTCACTGAGCAAGGAGTAGGTCTTGTCTAATACATATTGGGTGTATGGAACGGTATCTGAGCGAATTTGAAACCCTTGTTTTATGCATCACCCCACCTCACCTTTTCCGTTAAGCAGCCATAGTGTGTTTTCTAAATGTGAGACTCTGTTCTGTTTTGTAATTCAGTTCAAGTGTAGCGGTTTTTACATTCCCTCTATAAGTGATAGCTTATGATAAGTGTCTTTTTCTGTGTGACTTATTTCACTTAGAATCGTCGTACCTAAGTCCACTCATCTTGCTTCTACTAGCCTTATGACATTGATTTCATGTCTGAGTGATATTCCATTGTACCTAAGGACCACAACTTCTTTATCCATTTTTCTCTTTCCTGGGATATTTAAGGTGTCATGAAGTGGAGGTTCTTGTCAACAGAGCAGCCCTAAACTTTGGGGTGCTTGTGTCTTGCTGATTTTTAGTTTTCCCAATTTATACGCCCATGAGTGGACGTGCCCTATGCTCCCTAAGCTGTGTTTTTTCGATGTTTCAGGACACACCGTACACTTCTCCAGAGTGGCTGTTGGGAATTTACATCCCGCCCATCAGCGTAGCAAGGCTGCCATTTCTCCATGGCCTGTCCTGCAATTCTGGTGTTGACACTTTTTGCAGCATGACCCTTTTGACAGATGGGAAGCGAGACTTCTTTGTAGCGCTGATTTGCCTTTCCAGGTTGCTTGGTTGGCCAAAAAGGGCGTATGCGTTTTTTCCTGAATATATTCAGGAAAAAACGCATACGCCCTTTTTGGCCAAGGGCATCATTGTCGACGTTTTGCCGCTTTTCATGTGCTTTAAGGCGATTCGAATCTACCTCCTGAAACCTGCTTCCTGCAATTCTGCCTTGCTTTCAAATCCTCTTCGTTGCCTTCCCTCAACATATCTGTGGATGAGAGTTATCATTTATAACTCTGCGGGTTTGTGAATTGCAGTGTCCCTGAGCTCCATTTTTCAACTCGCTTTTTTGGGAGCTGGCCGCAAAAGCGCGTTATTGCCTCAGGCCCTATTCTGCTTCTGGGCGGCAGGCTGAGCCTGTGGTTAATTCTTCTTCCTGATGGGAAAATAGAGTGACCTGTGCCTGTCCCAACACCTAGATCTAGTCTCTCATTGGTTACCCCTATTCCCGTTCATCCTGAGGACAAATTGAAACCTGTAGGGAACAGGAGCTTAAAGGTGCTGATTCTCCAAGTAGGGAGATTGCTAGTAAAGTAGCTGGAATGGCGAACCCGAGCACAAGGAGATGAGAAATGAGGTGCATATTAGAAACCTTTCAAAATCACACGGTGTACCATATTCTCGGTTTCTCATGCATGTTTTCGATGAAGGAAGATGCCCTTGAACCTGGAGATTTGGGACCCATGGGCTGGGTACCAGGCAGTATTCCTTTAAAGTGTCTGCGTTTGCTCACCCAACCTCACCCAACCTCTCAGCCCCAAGAGTGTCCACCCTTATGTCTCATCCAGCTGTGGGTCTAGATATGGTCAATCCAGGTTGCATCACAGCCTCTGAACGAATTTTGTAAGAATTTCTCTCTCTTTCACTGTCTTTGTTTTACGGGTTTTTAAAAGTAATTTATTTTTATAATGGGGTTTAGCTGCTTTTCACGGCTGTGTTTATGCGGCTTTACACCCACTTGACTCACTTCCAGACAGATATCAATACATAGGTTTTAAGATTCTTACTAGTCACATATATTCTTCTGCGGTGAATAGGGGGTGTTGAGTCCAGTTCACTGAGCAAGGAGTAGGTCTTGTCTATTACATATTGGGTGTATGGAACGGTATCTGAGCGAATTTGAAACCCATGTTTTATGCATCACCCCACCTCACCTTTCCCGTTAAGCAGCCATAGTATGTTTTCTAAACGTGTGACTCTGTTCTGTTCTGTAATTCATTTCAAGTGTAGCGGTTTTTACATTCCCTCTATAAGTGATAGCTTATGATAAGTGTCTTTTTCTGTGTGACTTTTTTCACTTAGAATCGTCGAACCTAAGTCCACTCATCTTGCTTCTACTAGCCTTATGACATTGATTTCATGTCTGAGTGATATTCCGTTGTACATAAGGACCACAACTTCTTTATCCATTTTTCTCTTTCCTGGGATATTTAAGGTGTCATGAAGTGGAGGTTCTTGTCAACAGAGCAGCCCTAAACTTTGGGGTGCCTGTGTCTTGCTGATTTTTAGTTTTCCCAATTTATACGCCCATGAGTGGACGTGCCCTATGCTCCCTAAGCTGTGTTTTTTCGATGTTTCAGGAAACACCGTACACTTCTTCAGAGTGGCTGTTGGCAATTTACATCCCGCCCATCAGCGTAGCAAGGCTGCCATTTCTCCATGGCCTGTCCTGCATTTCTGGTTTTGACACTTTTTGCAGCATGACCCTTTTGACAGATGGGAAGCGAGACTTCATTGTAGCGATGATTTGCCTTTCCAGGTTGCTTGGTTGGCCAAAAAGGGCGTATGCGTTTTTTCCTGAATATATTCAGGAAAAAACGCATAGGACCTTTTTGGCCAAGGGCCTCATTGTCGACGTTTTGCCACTTTTCATGTGCTTTAAAGGCGATTCGAATCTACCTCCTGAAACCTGTTTCCTGCAATTCTGCCTTGCTTTCAAATCCTCTTCGTTGCCTTCCCTCAATATATTTGTGGACTGGAATAATCATTTATAACTCAGCAGGTTTGTGAATGGCAGTGCCCCTGAGCTCCATTTTTCAACTGTCTTTTTTGGGAGCTGGCCGCAAAAGCACGGGATTGCCTCAGGCCCTATTCTGGTTCCCGGGGGCAGGCTGAGCCTGTGGTTAATTCTTCTTCCTGATGGGAAAATAGAGTGACCTGTGCCTGTCCCAACACCTAGATCTAGTCTCTCATTGGTTGCCCCTCTTCCCGTTCATCCTCAGGACAAATTGCAACCTGTAGGGAACAGGAGCTTAAAGGTTCTGATTCTCCAAGTAGGGAGATTTCTAGTAAAGTAGCTGGAAAGGCGAACCCGAGCACAAGGAGATGAGAAATGAGGTGCATATTAGAAACCTTTCAAAATCACATGGTGTACCATCTTCTGGGTTTCTCATGCATGTTTTCGATGTAGGAAGATGCCCTTGAACCTGGAGATTTGGGACCCATTGGATGGGTACCAGGCAGTATTCCTTTAAAAGGTCTGCGTTTGCTCACCCAACCTCACCCAACCTCTCAGCCCCAAGAGTGTCCACCCTTATGTCTCATCCAGCTGTGGGTCTAGATATGGTCAATCCAGGTTGCATCACAGCCTCTGAACGAATTTTGTAAGAATTTCTCTCTCTTTCACTGTCTTTGTTTTACGGGTTTTTAAAAATAATTTATTTTTATAATGGGGTTTAGCTGCTTTTCACGGCTGTGTTTATGCGGCTTTACACCCACTTGACTCACTTCCAGACAGATATCAATACATAGGTTTTAAGATTCTTACTAGTCACATATATTCTTGTGCGGTGAATTGGGGGTGTTGAGTCCAGTTCACTGAGCAAGGAGTAGGTCTTTTCTATTTATTACATATTGGGTGTATGGAAAGGTATCTGAGCGAATTTGAAACCCTTGTTTTATGCATCACCCCACCTCACCTTTCCCCTTAAGCAGCCATAGTGTGTTTTCTAAACGTGTGACTCTGTTCTGTTTTGTAATTCAGTTCAAGTGTAGCGGTTTTTACATTCCCTCTATAAGTGATAGCTTATGATAAGTGTCTTTTTCTGTGTGACTTATTTCACTTAGAATCGTCGTACCTAAGTCCACTCATCTTGCTTCTACTAGCCTTATGACATTGATTTCATGTCTGAGTGATATTCCATTGTACATAAGGACCACAACTTCTTTATCCATTTTTCTCTTTCCTGGGATATTTAAGGTGTCATGAAGTGGAGGTTCTTGTCAACAGAGCAGCCCTAAACTTTGGGGTGCCTGTGTTTTGCTGATTTTTAGTTTTCCCAATTTATATGCCCATGAGTGGACGTGCCCTATGCTCACTAAGCTGTGTTTTTTCGATGTTTCAGGACACACCGTACACTTCTTCATAATGGCTGTTGGCAATTTGCATCCCGCCCATCAGCTTAGCAAGGCTGCCATTTCTCCATGGCCTGTCCTGCATTTCTGGTTTTGACACTTTTTGCAGCATGACCCTTTTGACCGATGGGAAGAGAAACTTCTTTGTAGTGCTGATTTGCCTTTCCAGGTTGCTTGTTTGGCCAAAAAGGGCGTATGTGTTTTTTCCTGAATATATTAAGGAAAAAATGCATACACCCTTTTTGGCCAAGGGCATCATTGTCGACGTTTTGCCGCTTTTCATGTGCTTTAAAGGCGATTCGAATCTACCTCCTGAAACCTGTTTCCTGCAATTCTGCCTTGCTTTCAAATCCTCTTCGTTGCCTTCCCTCAATATATTTGTGGACGAGAGTTATCATTTATAACTCTGCGGGTTTGTGAATTGCAGTGTCCCTGAGCTCCATTTTTCAACTGGCTTTTTTGGGAGCTGGCCGCAAAAGCGCGGGATTGCCTCAGGCCTATTCTGCTTCTGGGCGGCAGGCTGAGCCTGTGGTTAATTCTTCTTCCTGATGGGAAAATAGAGTGACCTGTGCCTGTCCCAACACCTAGATCTAGTCTCTCATTGGTTGCCCCTCTTCCCGTTCATCCTCAGGACAAATTGCAACCTGTAGGGAACAGGAGCTTAAAGGTGCTGATTCTCCAAGTAGGGAGATTGCTAGTAAAGTAGCTGGAAAGGCGAACCCGAGCACAAGGAGATGAGAAATGAGGTGCATATTAGAAACCTTTCAAAATCACACGGTGTACCATCTTCTGGGTTTCTCATGCATGTTTTCGATGTAGGAAGATGCCCTTGAACCTGGAGATTTGTGACCCATGGGAAGGGTACCAGGCAGTATTACTTTAAAGGCTCTGCGTTTGCTCACCCAACCTCACACAACCTCTCTGCCCCAAGAGTGTCCACCCTTATGTCTCATCCAGCTGTGGGTCTAGATATGGTCAATCCAGGTTGCATCACAGCCTCTGAACGAATTTTGTAAGAATTTCTCTCTCTTTCACTGTCTTTGTTTTACGGGTTTTTAAAAGTAATTTATTTTTATAATGGGGTTTAGCTGCTTTTCACGGCTGTGTTTATGCGGCTTTACACCCACTTGACTCACTTCCAGACAGATATCAATACATAGGTTTTAAGATTCTTACTAGTCACATATAATCTTGTGCGGTGAATAGGGGGTGTTGAGTCCAGTTCACTGAGCAAGGAGTAGGTCTTCTCTATTACATATTGGGTGTATGGAACGGTATCTGAGCGAATTTGAAACCCTTGTTTTATGCATCACCCCACCTCACCTTTCCCGTTAAGCAGCCATAGTGTGTTTTCTAAACGTGTGACTCTGTTCTGTTTTGTAATTCAGTTCAAGTGTAGCGGTTTTTCCATTCCCTCTAGAAGTGATAGCTTATGATAAGTGTCTTTTTCTGTGTGACTTTTTTCACTTAGAATCGTCGTACCTAAGTCCACTCATCTTGCTTCTACTAGCCTTATGACATTGATTTCATGTCTGAGTGATATTCCATTGTACATAAGGACCACAACTTCTTTATCCATTTTTCTCTTTCCTGGGATATTTAAGGTGTCATGAAGTGGAGGTTCTTGTCAACAGAGCAGCCCTAAACTTTGGGGTGCCTGTGTCTTGCTGATTTTTAGTTTTCCCAATTTATACGCCCATGAGTGGACGTGCCCTATGCTCCCTAATCTGTGTTTTTTCGATGTTTCAGGACACACCGTACACTTCTTCAGAGTGGCTGTTGGCAATTTACATCCCGCCCATCAGCGTAACAAGGCTGCCATTTCTCCATGGCCTGTCCTGCATTTCTGGTTTTGACACTTTTTGCAGCATGACCCTTTTGACAGATGGGAAGCGAGACTTCTTTGTATCGCTGATTTGCCTTTCCAGATTGCTTGGTTGGCCAAAAATGGCGTATGCGTTTTTTCCTGAATATATTCAGGAAAAAACGCATACGCCCTTTTTGGCCAAGGGCATCATTGTCGATGTTTTGCCACTTTTCATGTGCTTTAAAGGCGATTCGAATCTACCTCCTGAAATCTGTTTCCTGCAATTTTGCCTTGCTTTCAAATCCTCTTCGTTGCCTTCCCTCAATATATCTGTGGATGAGAGTTATCATTTATAACTCTGCGGGTTTGTGAATTGCAGTGTCCCTGAGCTCCATTTTTCAACTGTCTTTTTTGGGAGCTGGCCGCAAAAGCACGGGATTGCCTCAGGCCCTATTCTGGTTCCCGGGGGCAGGCTGAGCCTGTGGTTAATTCTTCTTCCTGATGGGAAAATAGAGTGACCTGTGCCTGTCCCAACACCTAGATCTAGTCTCTCATTGGTTGCCCCTCTTCCCGTTCATCCTCAGGACAAATTGCAACCTGTAGGGAACAGGAGCTTAAAGGTTCTGATTCTCCAAGTAGGGAGATTTCTAGTAAAGTAGCTGGAAAGGCGAACCCGAGCACAAGGAGATGAGAAATGAGGTGCATATTAGAAACCTTTCAAAATCACATGGTGTACCATCTTCTGGGTTTCTCATGCATGTTTTCGATGTAGGAAGATGCCCTTGAACCTGGAGATTTGGGACCCATTGGATGGGTACCAGGCAGTATTCCTTTAAAAGGTCTGCGTTTGCTCACCCAACCTCACCCAACCTCTCAGCCCCAAGAGTGTCCACCCTTATGTCTCATCCAGCTGTGGGTCTAGATATGGTCAATCCAGGTTGCATCACAGCCTCTGAACGAATTTTGTAAGAATTTCTCTCTCTTTCACTGTCTTTGTTTTACGGGTTTTTAAAAGTAATTTATTTTTATAATGGGGTTTAGCTGCTTTTCACGGCTGTGTTTATGCGGCTTTACACCCACTTGACTCACTTCCAGACAGATATCAATACATAGGTTTTAAGATTCTTACTAGTCACATATATACTTGTGCGGTGAATTGGGGGTGTTGAGTCCAGTTCACTGAGCAAGGAGTAGGTCTTTTCTATTTATTACATATTGGGTGTATGGAAAGGTATCTGAGCGAATTTGAAACCCTTGTTTTATGCATCACCCCACCTCACCTTTCCCCTTAAGCAGCCATAGTGTGTTTTCTAAACGTGTGACTCTGTTCTGTTTTGTAATTCAGTTCAATTGTAGCGGTTTTTACATTCCCTCTATAAGTGATAGCTTATGATAAGTGTCTTTTTCTGTGTGACTTATTTCACTTAGAATCGTCGTACCTAAGTCCACTCATCTTGCTTCTACTAGCCTTATGACATTGATTTCATGTCTGAGTGATATTCCATTGTACATAAGGACCACAACTTCTTTATCCATTTTTCTCTTTCCTGGGATATTTAAGGTGTCATGAAGTGGAGGTTCTTGTCAACAGAGCAGCCCTAAACTTTGGGGTGCCTGTGTTTTGCTGATTTTTAGTTTTCCCAATTTATATGCCCATGAGTGGACGTGCCCTATGCTCACTAAGCTGTGTTTTTTCGATGTTTCAGGACACACCGTACACTTCTTCATAATGGCTGTTGGCAATTTGCATCCCGCCCATCAGCTTAGCAAGGCTGCCATTTCTCCATGGCCTGTCCTGCATTTCTGGTTTTGACACTTTTTGCAGCATGACCCTTTTGACCGATGGGAAGAGAAACTTCTTTGTAGTGCTGATTTGCCTTTCCAGGTTGCTTGTTTGGCCAAAAAGGGCGTATGTGTTTTTTCCTGAATATATTAAGGAAAAAATGCATACACCCTTTTTGGCCAAGGGCATCATTGTCGACGTTTTGCCGCTTTTCATGTGCTTTAAAGGCGATTCGAATCTACCTCCTGAAACCTGTTTCCTGCAATTCTGCCTTGCTTTCAAATCCTCTTCGTTGCCTTCCCTCAATATATTTGTGGACGAGAGTTATCATTTATAACTCTGCGGGTTTGTGAATTGCAGTGTCCCTGAGCTCCATTTTTCAACTGGCTTTTTTGGGAGCTGGCCGCAAAAGCGCGGGATTGCCTCAGGCCTATTCTGCTTCTGGGCGGCAGGCTGAGCCTGTGGTTAATTCTTCTTCCTGATGGGAAAATAGAGTGACCTGTGCCTGTCCCAACACCTAGATCTAGTCTCTCATTGGTTGCCCCTCTTCCCGTTCATCCTCAGGACAAATTGCAACCTGTAGGGAACAGGAGCTTAAAGGTGCTGATTCTCCAAGTAGGGAGATTGCTAGTAAAGTAGCTGGAAAGGCGAACCCGAGCACAAGGAGATGAGAAATGAGGTGCATATTAGAAACCTTTCAAAATCACACGGTGTACCATCTTCTGGGTTTCTCATGCATGTTTTCGATGTAGGAAGATGCCCTTGAACCTGGAGATTTGTGACCCATGGGAAGGGTACCAGGCAGTATTACTTTAAAGGCTCTGCGTTTGCTCACCCAACCTCACACAACCTCTCTGCCCCAAGAGTGTCCACCCTTATGTCTCATCCAGCTGTGGGTCTAGATATGGTCAATCCAGGTTGCATCACAGCCTCTGAACGAATTTTGTAAGAATTTCTCTCTCTTTCACTGTCTTTGTTTTACGGGTTTTTAAAAGTAATTTATTTTTATAATGGGGTTTAGCTGCTTTTCACGGCTGTGTTTATGCGGCTTTACACCCACTTGACTCACTTCCAGACAGATATCAATACATAGGTTTTAAGATTCTTACTAGTCACATATAATCTTGTGCGGTGAATAGGGGGTGTTGAGTCCAGTTCACTGAGCAAGGAGTAGGTCTTCTCTATTACATATTGGGTGTATGGAACGGTATCTGAGCGAATTTGAAACCCTTGTTTTATGCATCACCCCACCTCACCTTTCCCGTTAAGCAGCCATAGTGTGTTTTCTAAACGTGTGACTCTGTTCTGTTTTGTAATTCAGTTCAAGTGTAGCGGTTTTTCCATTCCCTCTAGAAGTGATAGCTTATGATAAGTGTCTTTTTCTGTGTGACTTTTTTCACTTAGAATCGTCGTACCTAAGTCCACTCATCTTGCTTCTACTAGCCTTATGACATTGATTTCATGTCTGAGTGATATTCCATTGTACATAAGGACCACAACTTCTTTATCCATTTTTCTCTTTCCTGGGATATTTAAGGTGTCATGAAGTGGAGGTTCTTGTCAACAGAGCAGCCCTAAACTTTGGGGTGCCTGTGTCTTGCTGATTTTTAGTTTTCCCAATTTATACGCCCATGAGTGGACGTGCCCTATGCTCACTAAGCTGTGTTTTTTCGATGTTTCAGGACACACCGTACACTTCTTCATAGTGGCTGTTGGCAATTTACATCCCGCCCATCAGCGTAACAAGGCTGCCATTTCTCCATGGCCTGTCCTGCATTTCTGGTTTTGACACTTTTTGCAGCATGACCCTTTTGACAGATGGGAAGCGAGACTTCTTTGTATCGCTGATTTGCCTTTCCAGATTGCTTGGTTGGCCAAAAATGGCGTATGCGTTTTTTCCTGAATATATTCAGGAAAAAACGCATACGCCCTTTTTGGCCAAGGGCATCATTGTCGATGTTTTGCCACTTTTCATGTGCTTTAAAGGCGATTCGAATCTACCTCCTGAAATCTGTTTCCTGCAATTTTGCCTTGCTTTCAAATCCTCTTCGTTGCCTTCCCTCAATATATCTGTGGATGAGAGTTATCATTTATAACTCTGCGGGTTTGTGAATTGCAGTGTCCCTGAGCTCCATTTTTCAACTGTCTTTTTTGGGAGCTGGCCGCAAAAGCACGGGATTGCCTCAGGCCCTATTCTGGTTCCCGGGGGCAGGCTGAGCCTGTGGTTAATTCTTCTTCCTGATGGGAAAATAGAGTGACCTGTGCCTGTCCCAACACCTAGATCTAGTCTCTCATTGGTTGCCCCTCTTCCCGTTCATCCTCAGGACAAATTGCAACCTGTAGGGAACAGGAGCTTAAAGGTTCTGATTCTCCAAGTAGGGAGATTTCTAGTAAAGTAGCTGGAAAGGCGAACCCGAGCACAAGGAGATGAGAAATGAGGTGCATATTAGAAACCTTTCAAAATCACATGGTGTACCATCTTCTGGGTTTCTCATGCATGTTTTCGATGTAGGAAGATGCCCTTGAACCTGGAGATTTGGGACCCATTGGATGGGTACCAGGCAGTATTCCTTTAAAAGGTCTGCGTTTGCTCACCCAACCTCACCCAACCTCTCAGCCCCAAGAGTGTCCACCCTTATGTCTCATCCAGCTGTGGGTCTAGATATGGTCAATCCAGGTTGCATCACAGCCTCTGAACGAATTTTGTAAGAATTTCTCTCTCTTTCACTGTCTTTGTTTTACGGGTTTTTAAAAGTAATTTATTTTTATAATGGGGTTTAGCTGCTTTTCACGGCTGTGTTTATGCGGCTTTACACCCACTTGACTCACTTCCAGACAGATATCAATACATAGGTTTTAAGATTCTTACTAGTCACATATATACTTGTGCGGTGAATTGGGGGTGTTGAGTCCAGTTCACTGAGCAAGGAGTAGGTCTTTTCTATTTATTACATATTGGGTGTATGGAAAGGTATCTGAGCGAATTTGAAACCCTTGTTTTATGCATCACCCCACCTCACCTTTCCCCTTAAGCAGCCATAGTGTGTTTTCTAAACGTGTGACTCTGTTCTGTTTTGTAATTCAGTTCAATTGTAGCGGTTTTTACATTCCCTCTATAAGTGATAGCTTATGATAAGTGTCTTTTTCTGTGTGACTTATTTCACTTAGAATCGTCGTACCTAAGTCCACTCATCTTGCTTCTACTAGCCTTATGACATTGATTTCATGTCTGAGTGATATTCCATTGTACATAAGGACCACAACTTCTTTATCCATTTTTCTCTTTCCTGGGATATTTAAGGTGTCATGAAGTGGAGGTTCTTGTCAACAGAGCAGCCCTAAACTTTGGGGTGCCTGTGTTTTGCTGATTTTTAGTTTTCCCAATTTATATGCCCATGAGTGGACGTGCCCTATGCTCACTAAGCTGTGTTTTTTCGATGTTTCAGGACACACCGTACACTTCTTCATAATGGCTGTTGGCAATTTGCATCCCGCCCATCAGCTTAGCAAGGCTGCCATTTCTCCATGGCCTGTCCTGCATTTCTGGTTTTGACACTTTTTGCAGCATGACCCTTTTGACCGATGGGAAGAGAAACTTCTTTGTAGTGCTGATTTGCCTTTCCAGGTTGCTTGTTTGGCCAAAAAGGGCGTATGTGTTTTTTCCTGAATATATTAAGGAAAAAATGCATACACCCTTTTTGGCCAAGGGCATCATTGTCGACGTTTTGCCGCTTTTCATGTGCTTTAAAGGCGATTCGAATCTACCTCCTGAAACCTGTTTCCTGCAATTCTGCCTTGCTTTCAAATCCTCTTCGTTGCCTTCCCTCAATATATTTGTGGACGAGAGTTATCATTTATAACTCTGCGGGTTTGTGAATTGCAGTGTCCCTGAGCTCCATTTTTCAACTCGCTTTTTTGGGAGCTGGCCGCAAAAGCGCTGGATTGCCTCAGGCCCTATTCTGCTTCTGGGCGGCAGGCTGAGCCTGTGGTTAATTCTTCTTCCTGATGGGAAAATAGAGTGACCTGTGCCTGTCCCAACACCTAGATCTAGTCTCTCATTGGTTGCCCCTCTTCCCGTTCATCCTCAGGACAAATTGCAACCTGTAGGGAACAGGAGCTTAAAGGTGCTGATTCTCCAAGTAGGGAGATTGCTAGTAAAGTAGCTGGAAAGGCGAACCCGAGCACAAGGAGATGAGAAATGAGGTGCATATTAGAAACCTTTCAAAATCACACGGTGTACCATCTTCTGGGTTTCTCATGCATGTTTTCGATGTAGGAAGATGCCCTTGAACCTGGAGATTTGTGACCCATGGGAAGGGTACCAGGCAGTATTACTTTAAAGGCTCTGCGTTTGCTCACCCAACCTCACACAACCTCTCTGCCCCAAGAGTGTCCACCCTTATGTCTCATCCAGCTGTGGGTCTAGATATGGTCAATCCAGGTTGCATCACAGCCTCTGAACGAATTTTGTAAGAATTTCTCTCTCTTTCACTGTCTTTGTTTTACGGGTTTTTAAAAGTAATTTATTTTTATAATGGGGTTTAGCTGCTTTTCACGGCTGTGTTTATGCGGCTTTACACCCACTTGACTCACTTCCAGACAGATATCAATACATAGGTTTTAAGATTCTTACTAGTCACATATAATCTTGTGCGGTGAATAGGGGGTGTTGAGTCCAGTTCACTGAGCAAGGAGTAGGTCTTCTCTATTACATATTGGGTGTATGGAACGGTATCTGAGCGAATTTGAAACCCTTGTTTTATGCATCACCCCACCTCACCTTTCCCGTTAAGCAGCCATAGTGTGTTTTCTAAACGTGTGACTCTGTTCTGTTTTGTAATTCAGTTCAAGTGTAGCGGTTTTTCCATTCCCTCTAGAAGTGATAGCTTATGATAAGTGTCTTTTTCTGTGTGACTTTTTTCACTTAGAATCGTCGTACCTAAGTCCACTCATCTTGCTTCTACTAGCCTTATGACATTGATTTCATGTCTGAGTGATATTCCATTGTACATAAGGACCACAACTTCTTTATCCATTTTTCTCTTTTCTGGGATATTTAAGGTGTCATGAAGTGGAGGTTCTTGTCAACAGAGCAGCCCTAAACTTTGGGGTGCCTGTGTCTTGCTGATTTTTAGTTTTCCCAATTTATACGCCCATGAGTGGACGTGCCCTATGCTCCCTAATCTGTGTTTTTTCGATGTTTCAGGACACACCGTACACTTCTTCAGAGTGGCTGTTGGCAATTTACATCCCGCCCATCAGCGTAACAAGGCTGCCATTTCTCCATGGCCTGTCCTGCATTTCTGGTTTTGACACTTTTTGCAGCATGACCCTTTTGACAGATGGGAAGCGAGACTTCTTTGTATCGCTGATTTGCCTTTCCGATTGCTTGGTTGGCCAAAAATGGCGTATGCGTTTTTTCCTGAATATATTCAGGAAAAAACGCATACGCCCTTTTTGGCCAAGGGCATCATTGTCGATGTTTTGCCACTTTTCATGTGCTTTAAAGGCGATTCGAATCTACCTCCTGAAATCTGTTTCCTGCAATTTTGCCTTGCTTTCAAATCCTCTTCGTTGCCTTCCCTCAATATATCTGTGGATGAGAGTTATCATTTATAACTCTGCGGGTTTGTGAATTGCAGTGTCCCTGAGCTCCATTTTTCAACTGGCTTTTTTGGGAGCTGGCCGCAAATGCGCGGGATTGCCTCAGGCCCTATTATGCTTCTGGGCGGCAGGCTGAGCCTGTGGTTAATTCTTTTTCCTGATGGGAAAATAGAGTGACCTGTGCCTGTCCCAACACCTAGATCTAGTCTCTCATTCGTTGCCACTCTTCCCGTTCATCCTCAGGACAAATTGCAACCTGTAGGGAACAGGAGCTTAAAGGTGCTGATTCTCCAAGTAGGGAGATTGCTATTAAAGAAGCTGGAATGGCGAACCCGAGCACAAGGAAATGAGAAATGAGGTGCATATTAGAAACCTTTCAAAATCACACGGTGTACCATCTTCTGGGTTTCTCATGCATGTTTTCGATGTAGGAAGATGCCCTTGAACCTGGAGATTTGGGACCCATGGGATGGGTACCAGGCAGTATTCCTTTAAAGGGTCTGCGTTTGCTCACCCAACCTCACCCAACCTCTCAGCCCCAAGAGTGTCCACCCTTATGTCTCATCCAGCTGTGGGTCTAGATATGGTCAATCCAGGTTGCAACACAGCCTCTGAAGGAATTTTGTAAGAATTTCTCTCTCTTTCACTGTCTTTGTTTTACGGGTTTTTAAAAGTAATTTATTTTTATAATGGGGTTTAGCTGCTTTTCACGGCTGTGTTTATGCGGCTTTACACCCACTTGACTCGCTTCCAGACAGATATCAATACATAGGTTTTAAGATTCTTACTAGTCACATATATTCTTGTGCGGTGAATAGGGGGTGTTGAGTCCAGTTCACTGAGCACGGAGTAGGTCTTGTCTATTACATATTGGGTGTATGGAACGGTATCTGAGCGAATTTGAAACCCTTGTTTTATGCATCACCCCACCTCACCTTTCCCGTTAAGCAGCCATAGTGTGTTTTCTAAACGTGTGACTCTGTTGTGTTTTGTAATTCAGTTCAAGTGTAGCGGTTTTTACATTCCCTCTATAAGTGATAGCTTATGATAAGTGTCTTTTTCTGTGTGACTTATTTCACTTAGAATCGTCGTACCTAAGTCCAATCATCTTGCTTCTACTAGCCTTATGACATTGATTTCATGTCTGAGTGATATTCCATTGTACATAAGGACCACAACTTCTTTATCCATTTTTCTCTTTCCTGGGATATTTAAGGTGTCATGAAGTGGAGGTTCTTGTCAACAGAGCAGCCCTAAACTTTGGGGTGCCTGTGTCTTTCTGATTTTTAGTTTTCCCAATTTATACGCCCATGAGTGGACGTGCCCTATGCTCACTAAGCTGTGTTTTTTCGATGTTTCAGGACACACCGTACACTTCTTCATAGTGGCTGTTGGCAATTTGCATCCCGCCCATCAGCGTAGCAAGGCTGCCATTTCTCCATGGCCTGTCCTGCATTTCTGGTTTTGACACTTTTTGCAGCATGACCCTTTTGACCGATGGGAAGCGAGACTTCTTTGTAGCGCTGATTTGCCTTTCCAGATTGCTTGGTTGGCCAAAAAGGGCGTATGCGTTTTTTCCTGAATATATTCAGGAAAAAACGCATATGCCCTTTTTGGCCAAGGGCATCATTGACGACGTTTTGCCGCTTTTCATGTGCTTTAAAGGTGATTCGTATCTACCTCCTGAAACCTGTTTCCTCCAATTCTGCCTTGCTTTCAAATCCTCTTCGTTGCCTTCCCTCAATATATCTGTGGATGAGAGTTATCATTTATAACTCTGCGGGTTTGTGAATTGCAGTGTCCCTGAGCTCCATTTTTCAACTCGCTTTTTTGGGAGCTAGCCGCAAAAGCACGGGATTGCCTCAGCCCCTATTCTGCTTCTGGGCGGCAGGCTGAGCCTGTGGTTAATTCTTCTTCCTGATGGGAAAATAGAGTGACCTGTCCCTGTCCCAACACCTAGATCTAGTCTCTCATTGGTTGCCCCTCTTCCCGTTCATCCTCAGGACAAATTGCAACCTGTAGGGAACAGGAGCTTAAAGGTGCTGATTCTCCAAGTAGGGAGATTGCTAGTAAAGTAGCTGGAAAGGCGAATCCGAGCATAAGGAGATGAGAAATGAGGTGCATATTAGAAACCTTTCAAAATCACATGGTGTACCATCTTCTGGGTTTCTCATGCATGTTTTCGATGTAGGAAGATGCCCTTGAACCTGGAGATTTGGGACCCATGGGATGGGTACCACGCAGTATTCCTTTAAAGGGTCTGCGTTTGCTCACCCAACCTCACCCAACCTCTCAGCCCCAAGAGTGTCCACCCTTATGTCTCATCCAGCTGTGGGTCTAGATATGGTCAATCCAGGTTGCATCACAGCCTCTGAACGAATTTTGTAAGAATTTCTCTCTCTTTCACTGTCTTTGTTTTACGGGTTTTTAAAAGTAATTTATTTTTATAATGGGGTTTAGCTGCTTTTCACGGCTGTGTTTATGCGGCTTTACACCCACTTGACTCACTTCCAGAGAGATATCAATACATAGGTTTTAAGATTCTTACTAGTCACATATATTCTTGTGCGGTGAATAGGGGGTGTTGAGTCCAGTTCACTGAGCAAGGAGTAGGTCTTGTCTATTTATTACATATTGGGTGTATGGAACGGTATCTGAGCGAATTTGAAACCCTTGTTATATGCATCACCCCACCTCACCTTTCCCCTTAAGCAGCCATAGTGTGTTTTCTAAACGTGTGACTCTGTTCTGTTTTGTAATTCAGTTCAAGTGTAGCGGATTTACATTCCTTCTATAAGTGATAGCTTATGATAAGTGTCTTTATCTGTGTGACTTATTTCACGTAGAATCGTCGTACCTAAGTCCAATCATCTTGCTTCTACTAGCCTTATGACATTGATTTCATGTCTGAGTGATATTCCATTGTACATAAGGACCACAACTTCTTTATCCATTTTTCTCTTTCCTGGGATATTTAAGGTGTCATGAAGTGGAGGTTCTTGTCAACAGAGCAGCCCTTAACTTTGGGGTGCCTGTGTCTTTCTAATTTTTAGTTTTCCCAATTTATACGCCCATGAGTGGACGTGCCCTATGCTCACTAAGCTGTGTTTATTCGATGTTTCAGGACACACCGTACACTTCTCCAGAGTGGCTGTTGGCAATTTACATCCCGCCCATCAGCGTAGCAAGGCTGCCATTTCTCCATGGCCTGTCCTGCATTTCTGGTTTTGACACTTTTTGCAGCATGGCCCTTTTGACCGATGGGAAGCGAGACTTCTTTGTAGCACTGATTTGCCTTTCCAGATTGCTTGGTTGGCCAAAAAGTGTGTATGCGTTTTTTCCTGAATATATTCAGGAAAAAACGCATACGCCCTTTTTGGCCAAGGGCATCATTGTCGACGTTTTGCCGCTTTTCATGTGCTTTAAAGGCGATTCGAATCTACCTCCTGAAACCTGTTTCCTGCAATTCTGCCTTGCTTTCAAATCCTCTTCGTTGCATTCCCTCAATATATTTGTGGACTGGAGTAATCATTTATACCTCAGCAGGTTTGTGAATTGCAGTGTCCCTGAGCTCCATTGTTCAACTGGCTTTTTTGGGAGCCGGCCGCAAATGCGCGGGATTGCCTCAGGCCCTATTCTGCTTCTGGGCGGCAGGCTGAGCCTGTGGTTAATTCTTCTTCCTGATGGGAAAATAGAGTGACCTGTGCCTGTCCCAACACCTAGATCTAGTCTCTCATTGGTTGCCCCTCTTCCCGTTCATCCTCAGGACAAATTGCAACCTGTAGGGAACAGGAGCTTAAAGGTGCTGATTCTACATGTAGGGAGATTGCTAGTAAAGTAGCTGGAAAGGCGAACCCGAGCACAAGGAGATGAGAAATGAGGTGCATATTAGAAACCTTTCAAAATCACACGGTGTACCATTTTCTGCGTTTCTCATGCATGTTTTCGATGTAGGAAGATGCCCTTGAACCTGGAGATTTGGGACCCATGGGATGGGTACCACGCAGTATTCCTTTAAAGGGTCTGCGTTTGCTCACCCAACCTCACCCAACCTCTCAGCCCCAAGAGTGTCCAGCCTTATGTCTCATCCAGCTGTGGGTCTAGATATGGTCAATCCAGGTTGCATCACAGCCTCTGAACGAATTTTGTAAGAATTTCTCTCTCTTTCACTGTCTTTGTTTTACGGGTTTTTAAAAGTAATTTATTTTTATAATGGGGTTTAGCTGCTTTTCACGGCTGTGTTTATGCGGCTTTACACCCACTTGACTCACTTCCAGACAGATATCAATATATAGGTTTTAAGATTCTTACTAGTCACATATATTCTTGTGCGGTGAATAGGGGGTGTTGAGTCCAGTTCACTCAGCAAGGAGTAGGTCTTGTCTATTTATTACATATTGGGTGTATGGAACGGTATCTGAGCGAATTTGAAACCCTTGTTTTATGCATCACCCCACCTCACCTTTCCCCTTAAGCAGCCATAGTGTGTTTTCTAAACGTGTGACTCTGTTCTGTTTTGTAATTCAGTTCAAGTGTAGCGGTTTTTCCATTCCCTCTAGAAGTGATAGCTTATGATAAGTGTCTTTTTCTGTGTGACTTTTTTCACTTAGAATCGTCGTACCTAAGTCCACTCATCTTGCTTCTACTAGCCTTATGACATTGATTTCATGTCTGAGTGATATTCCATTGTACCTAAGGACCACAACTTCTTTATCCATTTTTCTCTTTCCTGGGATATTTAAGGTGTCATGAAGTGGAGGTTCTTGTCAACAGAGCAGCCCTAAACTTTGGGGTGCTTGTGTCTTGCTGATTTTTAGTTTTCCCAATTTATACGCCCATGAGTGGACGTGCCCTATGCTCCCTAAGCTGTGTTTTTTCGATGTTTCAGGACACACCGTACACTTCTCCAGAGTGGCTGTTGGGAATTTACATCCCGCCCATCAGCGTAGCAAGGCTGCCATTTCTCCATGGCCTGTCCTGCAATTCTGGTGTTGACACTTTTTGCAGCATGACCCTTTTGACAGATGGGAAGCGAGACTTCTTTGTAGCGCTGATTTGCCTTTCCAGGTTGCTTGGTTGGCCAAAAAGGGCGTATGCGTTTTTTCCTGAATATATTCAGGAAAAAACGCATACGCCCTTTTTGGCCAAGGGCATCATTGTCGACGTTTTGCCGCTTTTCATGTGCTTTAAGGCGATTCGAATCTACCTCCTGAAACCTGCTTCCTGCAATTCTGCCTTGCTTTCAAATCCTCTTCGTTGCCTTCCCTCAACATATCTGTGGATGAGAGTTATCATTTATAACTCTGCGGGTTTGTGAATTGCAGTGTCCCTGAGCTCCATTTTTCAACTCGCTTTTTTGGGAGCTGGCCGCAAAAGCGCGTTATTGCCTCAGGCCCTATTCTGCTTCTGGGCGGCAGGCTGAGCCTGTGGTTAATTCTTCTTCCTGATGGGAAAATAGAGTGACCTGTGCCTGTCCCAACACCTAGATCTAGTCTCTCATTGGTTACCCCTATTCCCGTTCATCCTGAGGACAAATTGAAACCTGTAGGGAACAGGAGCTTAAAGGTGCTGATTCTCCAAGTAGGGAGATTGCTAGTAAAGTAGCTGGAATGGCGAACCCGAGCACAAGGAGATGAGAAATGAGGTGCATATTAGAAACCTTTCAAAATCACACGGTGTACCATATTCTCGGTTTCTCATGCATGTTTTCGATGAAGGAAGATGCCCTTGAACCTGGAGATTTGGGACCCATGGGCTGGGTACCAGGCAGTATTCCTTTAAAGTGTCTGCGTTTGCTCACCCAACCTCACCCAACCTCTCAGCCCCAAGAGTGTCCACCCTTATGTCTCATCCAGCTGTGGGTCTAGATATGGTCAATCCAGGTTGCATCACAGCCTCTGAACGAATTTTGTAAGAATTTCTCTCTCTTTCACTGTCTTTGTTTTACGGGTTTTTAAAAGTAATTTATTTTTATAATGGGGTTTAGCTGCTTTTCACGGCTGTGTTTATGCGGCTTTACACCCACTTGACTCACTTCCAGACAGATATCAATACATAGGTTTTAAGATTCTTACTAGTCACATATATTCTTCTGCGGTGAATAGGGGGTGTTGAGTCCAGTTCACTGAGCAAGGAGTAGGTCTTGTCTATTACATATTGGGTGTATGGAACGGTATCTGAGCGAATTTGAAACCCATGTTTTATGCATCACCCCACCTCACCTTTCCCGTTAAGCAGCCATAGTATGTTTTCTAAACGTGTGACTCTGTTCTGTTCTGTAATTCATTTCAAGTGTAGCGGTTTTTACATTCCCTCTATAAGTGATAGCTTATGATAAGTGTCTTTTTCTGTGTGACTTTTTTCACTTAGAATCGTCGAACCTAAGTCCACTCATCTTGCTTCTACTAGCCTTATGACATTGATTTCATGTCTGAGTGATATTCCGTTGTACATAAGGACCACAACTTCTTTATCCATTTTTCTCTTTCCTGGGATATTTAAGGTGTCATGAAGTGGAGGTTCTTGTCAACAGAGCAGCCCTAAACTTTGGGGTGCCTGTGTCTTGCTGATTTTTAGTTTTCCCAATTTATACGCCCATGAGTGGACGTGCCCTATGCTCCCTAAGCTGTGTTTTTTCGATGTTTCAGGAAACACCGTACACTTCTTCAGAGTGGCTGTTGGCAATTTACATCCCGCCCATCAGCGTAGCAAGGCTGCCATTTCTCCATGGCCTGTCCTGCATTTCTGGTTTTGACACTTTTTGCAGCATGACCCTTTTGACAGATGGGAAGCGAGACTTCATTGTAGCGATGATTTGCCTTTCCAGGTTGCTTGGTTGGCCAAAAAGGGCGTATGCGTTTTTTCCTGAATATATTCAGGAAAAAACGCATAGGACCTTTTTGGCCAAGGGCCTCATTGTCGACGTTTTGCCACTTTTCATGTGCTTTAAAGGCGATTCGAATCTACCTCCTGAAACCTGTTTCCTGCAATTCTGCCTTGCTTTCAAATCCTCTTCGTTGCCTTCCCTCAATATATTTGTGGACTGGAATAATCATTTATAACTCAGCAGGTTTGTGAATGGCAGTGCCCCTGAGCTCCATTTTTCAACTGTCTTTTTTGGGAGCTGGCCGCAAAAGCACGGGATTGCCTCAGGCCCTATTCTGGTTCCCGGGGGCAGGCTGAGCCTGTGGTTAATTCTTCTTCCTGATGGGAAAATAGAGTGACCTGTGCCTGTCCCAACACCTAGATCTAGTCTCTCATTGGTTGCCCCTCTTCCCGTTCATCCTCAGGACAAATTGCAACCTGTAGGGAACAGGAGCTTAAAGGTTCTGATTCTCCAAGTAGGGAGATTTCTAGTAAAGTAGCTGGAAAGGCGAACCCGAGCACAAGGAGATGAGAAATGAGGTGCATATTAGAAACCTTTCAAAATCACATGGTGTACCATCTTCTGGGTTTCTCATGCATGTTTTCGATGTAGGAAGATGCCCTTGAACCTGGAGATTTGGGACCCATTGGATGGGTACCAGGCAGTATTCCTTTAAAAGGTCTGCGTTTGCTCACCCAACCTCACCCAAACTCTCAGCCCCAAGAGTGTCCACCCTTATGTCTCATCCAGCTGTGGGTCTAGATATGGTCAATCCAGGTTGCATCACAGCCTCTGAACGAATTTTGTAAGAATTTCTCTCTCTTTCACTGTCTTTGTTTTACGGGTTTTTAAAAGTAATTTATTTTTATAATGGGGTTTAGCTGCTTTTCACGGCTGTGTTTATGCGGCTTTACACCCACTTGACTCACTTCCAGACAGATATCAATACATAGGTTTTAAGATTCTTACTAGTCACATATATTCTTGTGCGGTGAATTGGGGGTGTTGAGTCCAGTTCACTGAGCAAGGAGTAGGTCTTTTCTATTTATTACATATTGGGTGTATGGAAAGGTATCTGAGCGAATTTGAAACCCTTGTTTTATGCATCACCCCACCTCACCTTTCCCCTTAAGCAGCCATAGTGTGTTTTCTAAACGTGTGACTCTGTTCTGTTTTGTAATTCAGTTCAAGTGTAGCGGTTTTTACATTCCCTCTATAAGTGATAGCTTATGATAAGTGTCTTTTTCTGTGTGACTTATTTCACTTAGAATCGTCGTACCTAAGTCCACTCATCTTGCTTCTACTAGCCTTATGACATTGATTTCATGTCTGAGTGATATTCCATTGTACATAAGGACCACAACTTCTTTATCCATTTTTCTCTTTCCTGGGATATTTAAGGTGTCATGAAGTGGAGGTTCTTGTCAACAGAGCAGCCCTAAACTTTGGGGTGCCTGTGTTTTGCTGATTTTTAGTTTTCCCAATTTATATGCCCATGAGTGGACGTGCCCTATGCTCACTAAGCTGTGTTTTTTCGATGTTTCAGGACACACCGTACACTTCTTCATAATGGCTGTTGGCAATTTGCATCCCGCCCATCAGCTTAGCAAGGCTGCCATTTCTCCATGGCCTGTCCTGCATTTCTGGTTTTGACACTTTTTGCAGCATGACCCTTTTGACCGATGGGAAGAGAAACTTCTTTGTAGTGCTGATTTGCCTTTCCAGGTTGCTTGTTTGGCCAAAAAGGGCGTATGTGTTTTTTCCTGAATATATTAAGGAAAAAATGCATACACCCTTTTTGGCCAAGGGCATCATTGTCGACGTTTTGCCGCTTTTCATGTGCTTTAAAGGCGATTCGAATCTACCTCCTGAAACCTGTTTCCTGCAATTCTGCCTTGCTTTCAAATCCTCTTCGTTGCCTTCCCTCAATATATTTGTGGACGAGAGTTATCATTTATAACTCTGCGGGTTTGTGAATTGCAGTGTCCCTGAGCTCCATTTTTCAACTGGCTTTTTTGGGAGCTGGCCGCAAAAGCGCGGGATTGCCTCAGGCCTATTCTGCTTCTGGGCGGCAGGCTGAGCCTGTGGTTAATTCTTCTTCCTGATGGGAAAATAGAGTGACCTGTGCCTGTCCCAACACCTAGATCTAGTCTCTCATTGGTTGCCCCTCTTCCCGTTCATCCTCAGGACAAATTGCAACCTGTAGGGAACAGGAGCTTAAAGGTGCTGATTCTCCAAGTAGGGAGATTGCTAGTAAAGTAGCTGGAAAGGCGAACCCGAGCACAAGGAGATGAGAAATGAGGTGCATATTAGAAACCTTTCAAAATCACACGGTGTACCATCTTCTGGGTTTCTCATGCATGTTTTCGATGTAGGAAGATGCCCTTGAACCTGGAGATTTGTGACCCATGGGAAGGGTACCAGGCAGTATTACTTTAAAGGCTCTGCGTTTGCTCACCCAACCTCACACAACCTCTCTGCCCCAAGAGTGTCCACCCTTATGTCTCATCCAGCTGTGGGTCTAGATATGGTCAATCCAGGTTGCATCACAGCCTCTGAACGAATTTTGTAAGAATTTCTCTCTCTTTCACTGTCTTTGTTTTACGGGTTTTTAAAAGTAATTTATTTTTATAATGGGGTTTAGCTGCTTTTCACGGCTGTGTTTATGCGGCTTTACACCCACTTGACTCACTTCCAGACAGATATCAATACATAGGTTTTAAGATTCTTACTAGTCACATATAATCTTGTGCGGTGAATAGGGGGTGTTGAGTCCAGTTCACTGAGCAAGGAGTAGGTCTTCTCTATTACATATTGGGTGTATGGAACGGTATCTGAGCGAATTTGAAACCCTTGTTTTATGCATCACCCCACCTCACCTTTCCCGTTAAGCAGCCATAGTGTGTTTTCTAAACGTGTGACTCTGTTCTGTTTTGTAATTCAGTTCAAGTGTAGCGGTTTTTCCATTCCCTCTAGAAGTGATAGCTTATGATAAGTGTCTTTTTCTGTGTGACTTTTTTCACTTAGAATCGTCGTACCTAAGTCCACTCATCTTGCTTCTACTAGCCTTATGACATTGATTTCATGTCTGAGTGATATTCCATTGTACATAAGGACCACAACTTCTTTATCCATTTTTCTCTTTCCTGGGATATTTAAGGTGTCATGAAGTGGAGGTTCTTGTCAACAGAGCAGCCCTAAACTTTGGGGTGCCTGTGTCTTGCTGATTTTTAGTTTTCCCAATTTATACGCCCATGAGTGGACGTGCCCTATGCTCCCTAATCTGTGTTTTTTCGATGTTTCAGGACACACCGTACACTTCTTCAGAGTGGCTGTTGGCAATTTACATCCCGCCCATCAGCGTAACAAGGCTGCCATTTCTCCATGGCCTGTCCTGCATTTCTGGTTTTGACACTTTTTGCAGCATGACCCTTTTGACAGATGGGAAGCGAGACTTCTTTGTATCGCTGATTTGCCTTTCCAGATTGCTTGGTTGGCCAAAAATGGCGTATGCGTTTTTTCCTGAATATATTCAGGAAAAAACGCATACGCCCTTTTTGGCCAAGGGCATCATTGTCGATGTTTTGCCACTTTTCATGTGCTTTAAAGGCGATTCGAATCTACCTCCTGAAATCTGTTTCCTGCAATTTTGCCTTGCTTTCAAATCCTCTTCGTTGCCTTCCCTCAATATATCTGTGGATGAGAGTTATCATTTATAACTCTGCGGGTTTGTGAATTGCAGTGTCCCTGAGCTCCATTTTTCAACTGTCTTTTTTGGGAGCTGGCCGCAAAAGCACGGGATTGCCTCAGGCCCTATTCTGGTTCCCGGGGGCAGGCTGAGCCTGTGGTTAATTCTTCTTCCTGATGGGAAAATAGAGTGACCTGTGCCTGTCCCAACACCTAGATCTAGTCTCTCATTGGTTGCCCCTCTTCCCGTTCATCCTCAGGACAAATTGCAACCTGTAGGGAACAGGAGCTTAAAGGTTCTGATTCTCCAAGTAGGGAGATTTCTAGTAAAGTAGCTGGAAAGGCGAACCCGAGCACATGGAGATGAGAAATGAGGTGCATATTAGAAACCTTTCAAAATCACATGGTGTACCATCTTCTGGGTTTCTCATGCATGTTTTCGATGTAGGAAGATGCCCTTGAACCTGGAGATTTGGGACCCATTGGATGGGTACCAGGCAGTATTCCTTTAAAAGGTCTGCGTTTGCTCACCCAACCTCACCCAACCTCTCAGCCCCAAGAGTGTCCACCCTTATGTCTCATCCAGCTGTGGGTCTAGATATGGTCAATCCAGGTTGCATCACAGCCTCTGAACGAATTTTGTAAGAATTTCTCTCTCTTTCACTGTCTTTGTTTTACGGGTTTTTAAAAGTAATTTATTTTTATAATGGGGTTTAGCTGCTTTTCACGGCTGTGTTTATGCGGCTTTACACCCACTTGACTCACTTCCAGACAGATATCAATACATAGGTTTTAAGATTCTTACTAGTCACATATATTCTTGTGCGGTGAATTGGGGGTGTTGAGTCCAGTTCACTGAGCAAGGAGTAGGTCTTTTCTATTTATTACATATTGGGTGTATGGAAAGGTATCTGAGCGAATTTGAAACCCTTGTTTTATGCATCACCCCACCTCACCTTTCCCCTTAAGCAGCCATAGTGTGTTTTCTAAACGTGTGACTCTGTTCTGTTTTGTAATTCAGTTCAATTGTAGCGGTTTTTACATTCCCTCTATAAGTGATAGCTTATGATAAGTGTCTTTTTCTGTGTGACTTATTTCACTTAGAATCGTCGTACCTAAGTCCACTCATCTTGCTTCTACTAGCCTTATGACATTGATTTCATGTCTGAGTGATATTCCATTGTACATAAGGACCACAACTTCTTTATCCATTTTTCTCTTTCCTGGGATATTTAAGGTGTCATGAAGTGGAGGTTCTTGTCAACAGAGCAGCCCTAAACTTTGGGGTGCCTGTGTTTTGCTGATTTTTAGTTTTCCCAATTTATATGCCCATGAGTGGACGTGCCCTATGCTCACTAAGCTGTGTTTTTTCGATGTTTCAGGACACACCGTACACTTCTTCATAATGGCTGTTGGCAATTTGCATCCCGCCCATCAGCTTAGCAAGGCTGCCATTTCTCCATGGCCTGTCCTGCATTTCTGGTTTTGACACTTTTTGCAGCATGACCCTTTTGACCGATGGGAAGAGAAACTTCTTTGTAGTGCTGATTTGCCTTTCCAGGTTGCTTGTTTGGCCAAAAAGGGCGTATGTGTTTTTTCCTGAATATATTAAGGAAAAAATGCATACACCCTTTTTGGCCAAGGGCATCATTGTCGACGTTTTGCCGCTTTTCATGTGCTTTAAAGGCGATTCGAATCTACCTCCTGAAACCTGTTTCCTGCAATTCTGCCTTGCTTTCAAATCCTCTTCGTTGCCTTCCCTCAATATATTTGTGGACGAGAGTTATCATTTATAACTCTGCGGGTTTGTGAATTGCAGTGTCCCTGAGCTCCATTTTTCAACTGGCTTTTTTGGGAGCTGGCCGCAAAAGCGCGGGATTGCCTCAGGCCTATTCTGCTTCTGGGCGGCAGGCTGAGCCTGTGGTTAATTCTTCTTCCTGATGGGAAAATAGAGTGACCTGTGCCTGTCCCAACACCTAGATCTAGTCTCTCATTGGTTGCCCCTCTTCCCGTTCATCCTCAGGACAAATTGCAACCTGTAGGGAACAGGAGCTTAAAGGTGCTGATTCTCCAAGTAGGGAGATTGCTAGTAAAGTAGCTGGAAAGGCGAACCCGAGCACAAGGAGATGAGAAATGAGGTGCATATTAGAAACCTTTCAAAATCACACGGTGTACCATCTTCTGGGTTTCTCATGCATGTTTTCGATGTAGGAAGATGCCCTTGAACCTGGAGATTTGTGACCCATGGGAAGGGTACCAGGCAGTATTACTTTAAAGGCTCTGCGTTTGCTCACCCAACCTCACACAACCTCTCTGCCCCAAGAGTGTCCACCCTTATGTCTCATCCAGCTGTGGGTCTAGATATGGTCAATCCAGGTTGCATCACAGCCTCTGAACGAATTTTGTAAGAATTTCTCTCTCTTTCACTGTCTTTGTTTTACGGGTTTTTAAAAGTAATTTATTTTTATAATGGGGTTTAGCTGCTTTTCACGGCTGTGTTTATGCGGCTTTACACCCACTTGACTCACTTCCAGACAGATATCAATACATAGGTTTTAAGATTCTTACTAGTCACATATAATCTTGTGCGGTGAATAGGGGGTGTTGAGTCCAGTTCACTGAGCAAGGAGTAGGTCTTCTCTATTACATATTGGGTGTATGGAACGGTATCTGAGCGAATTTGAAACCCTTGTTTTATGCATCACCCCACCTCACCTTTCCCGTTAAGCAGCCATAGTGTGTTTTCTAAACGTGTGACTCTGTTCTGTTTTGTAATTCAGTTCAAGTGTAGCGGTTTTTCCATTCCCTCTAGAAGTGATAGCTTATGATAAGTGTCTTTTTCTGTGTGACTTTTTTCACTTAGAATCGTCGTACCTAAGTCCACTCATCTTGCTTCTACTAGCCTTATGACATTGATTTCATGTCTGAGTGATATTCCATTGTACATAAGGACCACAACTTCTTTATCCATTTTTCTCTTTTCTGGGATATTTAAGGTGTCATGAAGTGGAGGTTCTTGTCAACAGAGCAGCCCTAAACTTTGGGGTGCCTGTGTCTTGCTGATTTTTAGTTTTCCCAATTTATACGCCCATGAGTGGACGTGCCCTATGCTCCCTAATCTGTGTTTTTTCGATGTTTCAGGACACACCGTACACTTCTTCAGAGTGGCTGTTGGCAATTTACATCCCGCCCATCAGCGTAACAAGGCTGCCATTTCTCCATGGCCTGTCCTGCATTTCTGGTTTTGTCACTTTTTGCAGCATGACCCTTTTGACAGATGGGAAGCGAGACTTCTTTGTATCGCTGATTTGCCTTTCCAGATTGCTTGGTTGGCCAAAAATGGCGTATGCGTTTTTTCCTGAATATATTCAGGAAAAAACGCATACGCCCTTTTTGGCCAAGGGCATCATTGTCGATGTTTTGCCACTTTTCATGTGCTTTAAAGGCGATTCGAATCTACCTCCTGAAATCTGTTTCCTGCAATTTTGCCTTGCTTTCAAATCCTCTTCGTTGCCTTCCCTCAATATATCTGTGGATGAGAGTTATCATTTATAACTCTGCGGGTTTGTGAATTGCAGTGTCCCTGAGCTCCATTTTTCAACTGGCTTTTTTGGGAGCTGGCCGCAAATGCGCGGGATTGCCTCAGGCCCTATTATGCTTCTGGGCGGCAGGCTGAGCCTGTGGTTAATTCTTTTTCCTGATGGGAAAATAGAGTGACCTGTGCCTGTCCCAACACCTAGATCTAGTCTCTCATTCGTTGCCACTCTTCCCGTTCATCCTCAGGACAAATTGCAACCTGTAGGGAACAGGAGCTTAAAGGTGCTGATTCTCCAAGTAGGGAGATTGCTATTAAAGAAGCTGGAATGGCGAACCCGAGCACAAGGAAATGAGAAATGAGGTGCATATTAGAAACCTTTCAAAATCACACGGTGTACCATCTTCTGGGTTTCTCATGCATGTTTTCGATGTAGGAAGATGCCCTTGAACCTGGAGATTTGGGACCCATGGGATGGGTACCAGGCAGTATTCCTTTAAAGGGTCTGCGTTTGCTCACCCAACCTCACCCAACCTCTCAGCCCCAAGAGTGTCCACCCTTATGTCTCATCCAGCTGTGGGTCTAGATATGGTCAATCCAGGTTGCAACACAGCCTCTGAAGGAATTTTGTAAGAATTTCTCTCTCTTTCACTGTCTTTGTTTTACGGGTTTTTAAAAGTAATTTATTTTTATAATGGGGTTTAGCTGCTTTTCACGGCTGTGTTTATGCGGCTTTACACCCACTTGACTCGCTTCCAGACAGATATCAATACATAGGTTTTAAGATTCTTACTAGTCACATATATTCTTGTGCGGTGAATAGGGGGTGTTGAGTCCAGTTCACTGAGCACGGAGTAGGTCTTGTCTATTACATATTGGGTGTATGGAACGGTATCTGAGCGAATTTGAAACCCTTGTTTTATGCATCACCCCACCTCACCTTTCCCGTTAAGCAGCCATAGTGTGTTTTCTAAACGTGTGACTCTGTTGTGTTTTGTAATTCAGTTCAAGTGTAGCGGTTTTTACATTCCCTCTATAAGTGATAGCTTATGATAAGTGTCTTTTTCTGTGTGACTTATTTCACTTAGAATCGTCGTACCTAAGTCCAATCATCTTGCTTCTACTAGCCTTATGACATTGATTTCATGTCTGAGTGATATTCCATTGTACATAAGGACCACAACTTCTTTATCCATTTTTCTCTTTCCTGGGATATTTAAGGTGTCATGAAGTGGAGGTTCTTGTCAACAGAGCAGCCCTAAACTTTGGGGTGCCTGTGTCTTTCTGATTTTTAGTTTTCCCAATTTATACGCCCATGAGTGGACGTGCCCTATGCTCACTAAGCTGTGTTTTTTCGATGTTTCAGGACACACCGTACACTTCTTCATAGTGGCTGTTGGCAATTTGCATCCCGCCCATCAGCGTAGCAAGGCTGCCATTTCTCCATGGCCTGTCCTGCATTTCTGGTTTTGACACTTTTTGCAGCATGACCCTTTTGACCGATGGGAAGCGAGACTTCTTTGTAGCGCTGATTTGCCTTTCCAGATTGCTTGGTTGGCCAAAAAGGGCGTATGCGTTTTTTCCTGAATATATTCAGGAAAAAACGCATATGCCCTTTTTGGCCAAGGGCATCATTGACGACGTTTTGCCGCTTTTCATGTGCTTTAAAGGTGATTCGTATCTACCTCCTGAAACCTGTTTCCTCCAATTCTGCCTTGCTTTCAAATCCTCTTCGTTGCCTTCCCTCAATATATCTGTGGATGAGAGTTATCATTTATAACTCTGCGGGTTTGTGAATTGCAGTGTCCCTGAGCTCCATTTTTCAACTCGCTTTTTTGGGAGCTAGCCGCAAAAGCACGGGATTGCCTCAGCCCCTATTCTGCTTCTGGGCGGCAGGCTGAGCCTGTGGTTAATTCTTCTTCCTGATGGGAAAATAGAGTGACCTGTCCCTGTCCCAACACCTAGATCTAGTCTCTCATTGGTTGCCCCTCTTCCCGTTCATCCTCAGGACAAATTGCAACCTGTAGGGAACAGGAGCTTAAAGGTGCTGATTCTCCAAGTAGGGAGATTGCTAGTAAAGTAGCTGGAAAGGCGAATCCGAGCATAAGGAGATGAGAAATGAGGTGCATATTAGAAACCTTTCAAAATCACATGGTGTACCATCTTCTGGGTTTCTCATGCATGTTTTCGATGTAGGAAGATGCCCTTGAACCTGGAGATTTGGGACCCATGGGATGGGTACCACGCAGTATTCCTTTAAAGGGTCTGCGTTTGCTCACCCAACCTCACCCAACCTCTCAGCCCCAAGAGTGTCCACCCTTATGTCTCATCCAGCTGTGGGTCTAGATATGGTCAATCCAGGTTGCATCACAGCCTCTGAACGAATTTTGTAAGAATTTCTCTCTCTTTCACTGTCTTTGTTTTACGGGTTTTTAAAAGTAATTTATTTTTATAATGGGGTTTAGCTGCTTTTCACGGCTGTGTTTATGCGGCTTTACACCCACTTGACTCACTTCCAGAGAGATATCAATACATAGGTTTTAAGATTCTTACTAGTCACATATATTCTTGTGCGGTGAATAGGGGGTGTTGAGTCCAGTTCACTGAGCAAGGAGTAGGTCTTGTCTATTTATTACATATTGGGTGTATGGAACGGTATCTGAGCGAATTTGAAACCCTTGTTATATGCATCACCCCACCTCACCTTTCCCCTTAAGCAGCCATAGTGTGTTTTCTAAACGTGTGACTCTGTTCTGTTTTGTAATTCAGTTCAAGTGTAGCGGATTTACATTCCTTCTATAAGTGATAGCTTATGATAAGTGTCTTTATCTGTGTGACTTATTTCACGTAGAATCGTCGTACCTAAGTCCAATCATCTTGCTTCTACTAGCCTTATGACATTGATTTCATGTCTGAGTGATATTCCATTGTACATAAGGACCACAACTTCTTTATCCATTTTTCTCTTTCCTGGGATATTTAAGGTGTCATGAAGTGGAGGTTCTTGTCAACAGAGCAGCCCTTAACTTTGGGGTGCCTGTGTCTTTCTAATTTTTAGTTTTCCCAATTTATACGCCCATGAGTGGACGTGCCCTATGCTCACTAAGCTGTGTTTATTCGATGTTTCAGGACACACCATACACTTCTCCAGAGTGGCTGTTGGCAATTTACATCCCGCCCATCAGCGTAGCAAGGCTGCCATTTCTCCATGGCCTGTCCTGCATTTCTGGTTTTGACACTTTTTGCAGCATGGCCCTTTTGACCGATGGGAAGCGAGACTTCTTTGTAGCACTGATTTGCCTTTCCAGATTGCTTGGTTGGCCAAAAAGTGTGTATGCGTTTTTTCCTGAATATATTCAGGAAAAAACGCATACGCCCTTTTTGGCCAAGGGCATCATTGTCGACGTTTTGCCGCTTTTCATGTGCTTTAAAGGCGATTCGAATCTACCTCCTGAAACCTGTTTCCTGCAATTCTGCCTTGCTTTCAAATCCTCTTCGTTGCATTCCCTCAATATATTTGTGGACTGGAGTAATCATTTATACCTCAGCAGGTTTGTGAATTGCAGTGTCCCTGAGCTCCATTGTTCAACTGGCTTTTTTGGGAGCCGGCCGCAAAAGCGCGGGATTGCCTCAGGCCCTATTCTGCTTCTGGGCGGCAGGCTGAGCCTGTGGTTAATTCTTCTTCCTGATGGGAAAATAGAGTGACCTGTGCCTGTCCCAACACCTAGATCTAGTCTCTCATTGGTTGCCCCTCTTCCCGTTCATCCTCAGGACAAATTGCAACCTGTAGGGAACAGGAGCTTAAAGGTGCTGATTCTACATGTAGGGAGATTGCTAGTAAAGTAGCTGGAAAGGCGAACCCGAGCACAAGGAGATGAGAAATGAGGTGCATATTAGAAACCTTTCAAAATCACACGGTGTACCATTTTCTGGGTTTCTCATGCATGTTTTCGATGTAGGAAGATGCCCTTGAACCTGGAGATTTGGGACCCATGGGATGGGTACCACGCAGTATTCCTTTAAAGGGTCTGCGTTTGCTCACCCAACCTCACCCAACCTCTCAGCCCCAAGAGTGTCCAGCCTTATGTCTCATCCAGCTGTGGGTCTAGATATGGTCAATCCAGGTTGCATCACAGCCTCTGAACGAATTTTGTAAGAATTTCTCTCTCTTTCACTGTCTTTGTTTTACGGGTTTTTAAAAGTAATTTATTTTTATAATGGGGTTTAGCTGCTTTTCACGGCTGTGTTTATGCGGCTTTACACCCACTTGACTCACTTCCAGACAGATATCAATATATAGGTTTTAAGATTCTTACTAGTCACATATATTCTTGTGCGGTGAATAGGGGGTGTTGAGTCCAGTTCACTCAGCAAGGAGTAGGTCTTGTCTATTTATTACATATTGGGTGTATGGAACGGTATCTGAGCGAATTTGAAACCCTTGTTTTATGCATCACCCCACCTCACCTTTCCCCTTAAGCAGCCATAGTGTGTTTTCTAAACGTGTGACTCTGTTCTGTTTTGTAATTCAGTTCAAGTGTAGCGGTTTTTCCATTCCCTCTAGAAGTGATAGCTTATGATAAGTGTCTTTTTCTGTGTGACTTTTTTCACTTAGAATCGTCGTACCTAAGTCCACTCATCTTGCTTCTACTAGCCTTATGACATTGATTTCATGTCTGAGTGATATTCCATTGTACATAAGGACCACAGCTTCTTTATCCATTTTTCTCTTTCCTGGGACATTTAAGGTGTCATGAAGTGGAGGTTCTTGTCAACAGAGCAGCCCTAAACTTTGGGGTGCCTGTGTCTTGCTGATTTTTAGTTTTCCCAATTTATACGCCCATGAGTGGACGTGCCCTATGCTCCCTAAGCTGTGTTTTTTCGATGTTTCAGGACACACCGTACACTTCTGCAGAGGGGCTGTTGGCAATTTACATCCCGCCCATCAGCGTAGCAAGGCTGCCATTTCTCCATGGCCTGTCCTGCATTTCTGGTTTTGACACTTTTTGCAGCATGACCCTTTTGACAGATGGGAAGCGAGACTTCTTTGTAGCGCTGATTTGCCATTCCAGGTTGCTTGGTTGGCCAAAAAGGGCGTATGCGTTCTTTCCTGAATATATTCAGGAAAGAACGCATACGCCCTTTTTGGCCAAGGGCATCATTCTCGACGTTTTGCCGCTTTTCATGTGCTTTAAAGGCGATTCGAATCTACCTCCTGAAATCTGTTTCCTGCAATTCTGCCTTGCTTTCAAATCCTCTTCGTTGCCTTCCCTCAATATATCTGTGGATGAGAGTTGTCATTTATAACTCTGCGGGTTTGTGAATTGCAGTGTCCCTGAGCTCCATTTTGCAACTGTCTTTTTTGGGAGCTGGCCGCAAAAGCGCGGGATTGCCTCAGGCCCTATTCTGCTTCTGGGCGGCAGGCTGAGCCTGTGGTTAATTCTTCTTCCTGATGCGAAAATAGAGTGACCTGTGCCTGTCCCAACACCTAGATCTAGTCTCTCATTGGTTGCCCCTCTTCCCGTTCATCCTCAGGACAAATTGCAACCTGTAGGGAACAGGAGGTTAAAGGTGCTGATTCTCCAGGTAGGGAGATTGCTAGTAAAGTAGCTGGAAAGGCGAACCCGAGCACAAGGAGATGAGAAATGAGGTGCATATTAGAAACCTTTCAAAATCACACGGTGTACCAACTTCTGGGTTTCTCATGCATGTTTTCGATGTAGGTAGATGCCCTTGAACCTGGAGATTTGGGAACCATGGGATGGGTACCACGCAGTATTCCTTTAAAGGGTCTGCGTTTGCTCACCCAACCTCACCCAAACACTCAGCCCCAAGAGTGTCCACCCTTATGTCTCATCCAGCTGTGGGTTTAGATATGGTCAATCCAGTTTGCATCACAGCCTCTGAACGAATTTTGTAAGAATTTCTCTCTCTTTCACTGTCTTTGTTTTACGGGTTTTTAAAAGTAATTTATTTTTATAATGGGGTTTAGCTGCTTTTCACGGCTGTGTTTATGCGGCTTTACACACACTTGACTCACTTCCAGACAGATATCAATACATAGGTTTTAAGATTCTTACTAGTCACATATATTCTTGTGCGGTGAATAGGGGGTGTTGAGTCCAGTTCACTGAGCAAGGAGTAGGTCTTGTCTATTACATATTGGGTGTATGGAACGGTATCTGAGCGAATTTGAAACCCTTGTTTTATGCATCACCCCACCTCACCTTTCCCGTTAAGCAGCCATAGTGTGTTTTCTAAACGTGTGACTCTGTTCTGTTTTGTAAT
Source organism: Eschrichtius robustus (assembly GCF_028021215.1). NCBI lineage: Eukaryota > Metazoa > Chordata > Mammalia > Artiodactyla > Eschrichtiidae > Eschrichtius > Eschrichtius robustus. The sequence continues at coordinate 5,160,984 of NW_027175257.1, forward strand.
TCAGTTCAAGTGTAGCGGTTTTTACATTCCCTCTATAAGTGATTGCTTATGATAAGTGTCTTTTTCTGTGTGACTTTTTTCACTTAGAATCGTCGTACCTAAGTCCACTCATCTTGCTTCTACTAGCCTTATGACATTGATTTCATGTCTGAGTGATATTCCATTGTACATAAGGACCACAACTTCTTTATCCATTTTTCTCTTTCCTGGGATATTTAAGGTGTCATGAAGTGGAGGTTCTTGTCAACAGAGCAGCCCTAAACTTTGGGGTGCCTGTGTCTTGCTGATTTTTAGTTTTCCCAATTTATACGCCCATGAGTGGACGTGCCCTATGCTCCCTAATCTGTGTTTTTTCGATGTTTCAGGACACACCGTACACTTCTTCAGAGTGGCTGTTGGCAATTTACATCCCGCCCATCAGCGTAACAAGGCTGCCATTTCTCCATGGCCTGTCCTGCATTTCTGGTTTTGACACTTTTTGCAGCATGACCCTTTTGACAGATGGGAAGCGAGACTTCTTTGTAGCGCTGATTTGCCTTTCCAGATTGCTTGGTTGGCCAAAAATGGCGTATGCGTTTTTTCCTGAATATATTCAGGAAAAAACGCATACGACCTTTTTGGCCAAGGGCATCATTGTCGATGTTTTGCCACTTTTCATGTGCTTTAAAGGCGATTCGAATCTACCTCCTGAAATCTGTTTCCTGCAATTTTGCCTTGCTTTCAAATCCTCTTCGTTGCCTTCCCTCAATATATCTGTGGATGAGAGTTATCATTTATAACTCTGCGGGTTTGTGAATTGCAGTGTCCCTGAGCTCCATTTTTCAACTGGCTTTTTTGGGAGCTGGCCGCAAATGCGCGGGATTGCCTCAGGCCCTATTATGCTTCTGGGCGGCAGGCTGAGCCTGTGGTTAATTCTTCTTCCTGATGGGAAAATAGAGTGACCTGTGCCTGTCCCAACACCTAGATCTAGTCTCTCATTCGTTGCCACTCTTCCCGTTCATCCTCAGGACAGATTGCAACCTGTAGGGAACAGGAGCTTAAAGGTGCTGATTCTCCAAGTAGGGAGATTGCTATTAAAGAAGCTGGAATGGCGAACCCGAGCACAAGGAGATGAGAAATGAGGTGCATATTAGAAACCTTTCAAAATCACACGGTGTACCATCTTCTGGGTTTCTCATGCATGTTTTCGATGTAGGAAGATGCCCTTGAACCTGGAGATTTGGGACCCATGGGATGGTTACCAGGCAGTATTCCTTTAAAGGGTCTGCGTTTGCTCACCCAACCTCACCCAACCTCTCAGCCCCAAGAGTGTCCACCCTTATGTCTCATCCAGCTGTGGGTCTAGATATGGTCAATCCAGGTTGCAACACAGCCTCTGAAGGAATTTTGTAAGAATTTCTCTCTCTTTCACTGTCTTTGTTTTACGGGTTTTTAAAAGTAATTTATTTTTATAATGGGGTTTAGCTGCTTTTCACGGCTGTGTTTATGCGGCTTTACACCCACTTGACTCGCTTCCAGACAGATATCAATACATAGGTTTTAAGATTCTTACTAGTCACATATATTCTTGTGCGGTGAATAGGGGGTGTTGAGTCCAGTTCACTGAGCACGGAGTAGGTCTTGTCTATTACATATTGGGTGTATGGAACGGTATCTGAGCGAATTTGAAACCCTTGTTTTATGCATCACCCCACCTCACCTTTCCCGTTAAGCAGCCATAGTGTGTTTTCTAAACGTGTGACTCTGTTGTGTTTTGTAATTCAGTTCAAGTGTAGCGGTTTTTACATTCCCTCTATAAGTGATAGCTTATGATAAGTGTCTTTTTCTGTGTGACTTATTTCACTTAGAATCGTCGTACCTAAGTCCAATCATCTTGCTTCTACTAGCCTTATGACATTGATTTCATGTCTGAGTGATATTCCATTGTACATAAGGACCACAACTTCTTTATCCATTTTTCTCTTTCCTGGGATATTTAAGGTGTCATGAAGTGGAGGTTCTTGTCAACAGAGCAGCCCTAAACTTTGGGGTGCCTGTGTCTTTCTGATTTTTAGTTTTCCCAATTTATACGCCCATGAGTGGACGTGCCCTATGCTCACTAAGCTGTGTTTTTTCGATGTTTCAGGACACACCGTACACTTCTTCATAGTGGCTGTTGGCAATTTGCATCCCGCCCATCAGCGTAGCAAGGCTGCCATTTCTCCATGGCCTGTCCTGCATTTCTGGTTTTGACACTTTTTGCAGCATGACCCTTTTGACCGATGGGAAGCGAGACTTCTTTGTAGCGCTGATTTGCCTTTCCAGATTGCTTGGTTGGCCAAAAAGGGCGTATGCGTTTTTTCCTAAATATATTCAGGAAAAAACGCATACGCCCTTTTTGGCCAAGGGCATCATTGACGACGTTTTGCCGCTTTTCATGTGCTTTAAAGGTGATTCGTATCTACCTCCTGAAACCTGTTTCCTCCAATTCTGCCTTGCTTTCAAATCCTCTTCGTTGCCTTCCCTCAATATATCTGTGGATGAGAGTTATCATTTATAACTCTGCGGGTTTGTGAATTGCAGTGTCCCTGAGCTCCATTTTTCAACTCGCTTTTTTGGGAGCTGGCCGCAAAAGCACGGGATTGCCTCAGCCCCTATTCTGCTTCTGGGCGGCAGGCTGAGCCTGTGGTTAATTCTTCTTCCTGATGGGAAAATAGAGTGACCTGTGCCTGTCCCAACACCTAGATCTAGTCTCTCATTGGTTGCCCCTCTTCCCGTTCATCCTCAGGACAAATTGCAACCTGTAGGGAACAGGAGCTTAAAGGTGCTGATTCTCCAAGTAGGGAGATTGCTAGTAAAGTAGCTGGAACGGCGAATCCGAGCATAAGGAGATGAGAAATGAGGTGCATATTAGAAACCTTTCAAAATCACATGGTGTACCATCTTCTGGGTTTCTCATGCATGTTTTCGATGTAGGAAGATGCCCTTGAACCTGGAGATTTGGGACCCATGGGATGGGTACCACGCAGTATTCCTTTAAAGGGTCTGCGTTTGCTCACCCAACCTCACCCAACCTCTCAGCCCCAAGAGTGTCCACCCTTATGTCTCATCCAGCTGTGGGTCTAGATATGGTCAATCCAGGTTGCATCACAGCCTCTGAACGAATTTTGTAAGAATTTCTCTCTCTTTCACTGTCTTTGTTTTACGGGTTTTTAAAAGTAATTTATTTTTATAATGGGGTTTAGCTGCTTTTCACGGCTGTGTTTATGCGGCTTTACACCCACTTGACTCACTTCCAGACAGATATCAATACATAGGTTTTAAGATTCTTACTAGTCACATATATTCTTGTGCGGTGAATAGGGGGTGTTGAGTCCAGTTCACTGAGCAAGGAGTAGGTCTTGTCTATTTATTACATATTGGGTGTATGGAACGGTATCTGAGCGAATTTGAAACCCTTGTTATATGCATCACCCCACCTCACCTTTCCCCTTAAGCAGCCATAGTGTGTTTTCTAAACGTGTGACTCTGTTCTGTTTTGTAATTCAGTTCAAGTGTAGCGGATTTACATTCCCTCTATAAGTGATAGCTTATGATAAGTGTCTTTATCTGTGTGACTTATTTCACGTAGAATCGTCGTACCTAAGTCCAATCATCTTGCTTCTACTAGCCTTATGACATTGATTTCATGTCTGAGTGATATTCCATTGTACATAAGGACCACAACTTCTTTATCCATTTTTCTCTTTCCTGGGATATTTAAGGTGTCATGAAGTGGAGGTTCTTGTCAACAGAGCAGCCCTTAACTTTGGGGTGCCTGTGTCTTTCTAATTTTTAGTTTTCCCAATTTATACGCCCATGAGTGGACGTGCCCTATGCTCACTAAGCTGTGTTTATTCGATGTTTCAGGACACACCGTACACTTCTCCAGAGTGGCTGTTGGCAATTTACATCCCGCCCATCAGCGTAGCAAGGCTGCCATTTCTCCATGGCCTGTCCTGCATTTCTGGTTTTGACACTTTTTGCAGCATGGCCCTTTTGACCGATGGGAAGCGAGACTTCTTTGTAGCACTGATTTGCCTTTCCAGATTGCTTGGTTGGCCAAAAAGTGTGTATGCGTTTTTTCCTGAATATATTCAGGAAAAAACGCATACGCCCTTTTTGGCCAAGGGCATCATTGTCGACGTTTTGCCGCTTTTCATGTGCTTTAAAGGCGATTCGAATCTACCTCCTGAAACCTGTTTCCTGCAATTCTGCCTTGCTTTCAAATCCTCTTCGTTGCATTCCCTCAATATATTTGTGGACTGGAGTAATCATTTATACCTCAGCAGGTTTGTGAATTGCAGTGTCCCTGAGCTCCATTGTTCAACTGGCTTTTTTGGGAGCCGGCCGCAAAAGCGCGGGATTGCCTCAGGCCCTATTCTGCTTCTGGGCGGCAGGCTGAGCCTGTGGTTAATTCTTCTTCCTGATGGGAAAATAGAGTGACCTGTGCCTGTCCCAACACCTAGATCTAGTCTCTCATTGGTTGCCCCTCTTCCCGTTCATCCTCAGGACAAATTGCAACCTGTAGGGAACAGGAGCTTAAAGGTGCTGATTCTACATGTAGGGAGATTGCTAGTAAAGTAGCTGGAAAGGCGAACCCGAGCACAAGGAGATGAGAAATGAGGTGCATATTAGAAACCTTTCAAAATCACACGGTGTACCATCTTCTGGGTTTCTCATGCATGTTTTCGATGTAGGAAGATGCCCTTGAACCTGGAGATTTGGGACCCATGGGATGGGTACCACGCAGTATTCCTTTAAAGGGTCTGCGTTTGCTCACCCAACCTCACCCAAACTCTCTGCCCCAAGAGTGTCCAGCCTTATGTCTCATCCAGCTGTGGGTCTAGATATGGTCAATCCAGGTTGCATCACAGCCTCTGAACGAATTTTGTAAGAATTTCTCTCTCTTTCACTGTCTTTGTTTTACGGGTTTTTAAAAGTAATTTATTTTTATAATGGGGTTTAGCTGCTTTTCACGGCTGTGTTTATGCGGCTTTACACCCACTTGACTCACTTCCAGACAGATATCAATATATAGGTTTTAAGATTCTTACTAGTCACATATATTCTTGTGCGGTGAATAGGGGGTGTTGAGTACAGTTCACTGAGCAAGGAGTAGGTCTTGTCTATTTATTACATATTGGGTGTATGGAACGGTATCTGAGCGAATTTGAAACCCTTGTTTTATGCATCACCCCACCTCACCTTTCCCCTTAAGCAGCCATAGTGTGTTTTCTAAACGTGTGACTCTGTTCTGTTTTGTAATTCAGTTCAAGTGTAGCGGTTTTTACATTCCCTCTATAAGTGATAGCTTATGATAAGTGTCTTTTTCTGTGTGACTTTTTTCACTTAGAATCGTCGTACCTAAGTCCACTCATCTTGCTTCTACTAGCCTTATGACATTGATTTCATGTCTGAGTGATATTCCATTGTACATAAGGACCACAGTTTCTTTATCCATTTTTCTCTTTCCTGGGACATTTAAGGTGTCATGAAGTGGAGGTTCTTGTCAACAGAGCAGCCCTAAACTTTGGGGTGCCTGTGTCTTGCTGATTTTTAGTTTTCCCAATTTATACGCCCATGAGTGGACGTGCCCTATGCTCCCTAAGCTGTGTTTTTTCGATGTTTCAGGACACACCGTACACTTCTGCAGAGGGGCTGTTGGCAATTTACATCCCGCCCATCAGCGTAGCAAGGCTGCCATTTCTCCATGGCCTGTCCTGCATTTCTGGTTTTGACACTTTTTGCAGCATGACCCTTTTGACAGATGGGAAGCGAGACTTCTTTGTAGCGCTGATTTGCCATTCCAGGTTGCTTGGTTGGCCAAAAAGGGCGTATGCGTTCTTTCCTGAATATATTCAGGAAAGAACGCATACGCCCTTTTTGGCCAAGGGCATCATTGTCGACGTTTTGCCGCTTTTCATGTGCTTTAAAGGCGATTCGAATCTACCTCCTGAAATCTGTTTCCTGCAATTCTGCCTTGCTTTCAAATCCTCTTCGTTGCCTTCCCTCAATATATCTGTGGATGAGAGTTGTCATTTATAACTCTGCGGGTTTGTGAATTGCAGTGTCCCTGAGCTCCATTTTTCAACTGTCTTTTTTGGGAGCTGGCCGCAAAAGCGCGGGATTGCCTCAGGCCCTATTCTGCTTCTGGGCGGCAGGCTGAGCCTGTGGTTAATTCTTCTTCCTGATGCGAAAATAGAGTGACCTGTGCCTGTCCCAACACCTAGATCTAGTCTCTCATTGGTTGCCCCTCTTCCCGTTCATCCTCAGGACAAATTGCAACCTGTAGGGAACAGGAGGTTAAAGGTGCTGATTCTCCAGGTAGGGAGATTGCTAGTAAAGTAGCTGGAAAGGCGAACCCGAGCACAAGGAGATGAGAAATGAGGTGCATATTAGAAACCTTTCAAAATCACACGGTGTACCAACTTCTAGGTTTCTCATGCATGTTTTCGATGTAGGAAGATGCCCTTGAACCTGGAGATTTGGGAACCATGGGATGGGTACCACGCAGTATTCCTTTAAAGGGTCTGCGTTTGCTCACCCAACCTCACCCAAACACTCAGCCCCAAGAGTGTCCACCCTTATGTCTCATCCAGCTGTGGGTCTAGATATGGTCAATCCAGTTTGCATCACAGCCTCTGAACGAATTTTGTAAGAATTTCTCTCTCTTTCACTGTCTTTGTTTTACGGGTTTTTAAAAGTAATTTATTTTTATAATGGGGTTTAGCTGCTTTTCACGGCTGTGTTTATGCGGCTTTACACACACTTGACTCACTTCCAGACAGATATCAATACATAGGTTTTAAGATTCTTACTAGTCACATATATTCTTGTGCGGTGAATAGGGGGTGTTGAGTCCAGTTCACTGAGCAAGGACTAGGTCTTGTCTATTACATATTGGGTGTATGGAACGGTATCTGAGCGAATTTGAAACCCTTGTTTTATGCATCACCCCACCTCACCTTTCCCGTTAAGCAGCCATAGTGTGTTTTCTAAACGTGTGACTCTGTTCTGTTTTGTAATTCAGTTCAAGTGTAGCGGTTTTTACATTCCCTCTATAAGTGATAGCTTATGATAAGTGTCTTTTTCTGTGTGACTTTTTTCACTTAGAATCGTCGTACGTAAGTCCACTCATCTTGCTTCTACTAGCCTTATGACATTGATTTCATGTCTGAGTGATATACCATTGTACATAAAGACCACAACTTCTTTATCCATTTTTCTCTTTCCTGGGATATTTAAGGTGTCATGAAGTGGAGGTTCTTGTCAACAGAGCAGCCCTAAACTTTGGGGTGCCTGTGTCTTGCTGATTTTTAGTTTTCCCATTTTATACGCCCATGAGTGGACGTGCCCTATGCTCCCTAAGCTGTGTTTTTTCGATGTTTCAGGACACACCGTACACTTCTCCAGAGTGGCTGTTGGCAATTTACATCCCGCCCATCAGCGTAGCAAGGCTGCCATTTATCCATGGCCTGTCCTGCATTTCTGCTTTTGACACTTTTTGCAGCATGACCCTTTTGACAGATGGGAAGCGATACTTCTTTGTAGCGCTGATTTGCCTTTCCAGGTTGCTTGGTTGGCCAAAAAGGGCGTATGCGTTTTTTCCTGAATATATTCAGGAAAAAACGCATACGCCCTTTTGGCCAAGGGCATCATAGTCGACGTTTTGCCGCTTTTCATGTGCTTTAAAGGCGATTCGAATCTACCTCCTGAAATCTGTTTCCTGCAATTCTGCCTTGCTTTCAAATCCTCTTCGTTGCCTTCCCTCAATATATCTGTGGATGAGAGTTGTCATTTATAACTCTGCGGGTTTGTGAATTGCAGTGTCCCTGAGCTCCATTTTTCAACTCGCTTTTTTGGGAGCTGGCCGCAAAAGCGCGGGATTGCCTCAGGCCCTATTATGCTTCTGGGCGGCAGGCTGAGCCTGTGGTTAATTCTTCTTCCTGATGGGAAAATAGAGTGACCTGTGCCTGTCCCAACACCTAGATCTAGTCTCTCATTGGTTTCCCCTCTTCCCGTTCATCCTCAGGACAAATTGCAACCTGTAGGGAACAGGAGCTTAAAGGTGCTGATTCTACAAGTAGGGAGATTGCTAGTAAAGTAGCTGGAATGGCGAACCCGAGCACAAGGAGATGACAAATGAGGTGCATATTAGAAACCTTTCAAAATCACACGGTGTACCATCTTCTGGGTTTCTCACGCATGTTTTCTATGTAGGAAGATGCCCTTGAACCTGGAGATTTGGGACCCATGGAATGGGTACCACGCAGTATTCCTTTAAAGGGTCTGCGTTTGCTCACCCAACCTCACCCAACCTCTCAGCCCCAAGATTGTCCACCCTTATGTCTCATCCAGCTGTGGGTCTAGATATGGTCAATCCAGGTTGCATCACAGCCTCTGAACGAATTTTGTAAGAATTTCTCTCTCTTTCACTGTCTTTGTTTTACGGGTTTTTAAAAGTAATGTATTTTTATAATGGGGTTTAGCTGCTTTTCACGGCTGTGTTTATGCGGCTTTACACCCACTTGACTCACTTCCAGACAGATATCAATACATAGGTTTTAAGATTCTTACTAGTCACATATATTCTTGTGCGGTGAATAGGGGGTGTTGAGTCCAGTTCACTGAGCAAGGAGTAGGTCTTGTCTATTTATTACATATTGGGTGTATGGAACGGTATCTGAGCGAATTTGAAACCCTTGTTTTATGCATCACCCCACCTCACCTTTCCCCTTAAGCAGCCATAGTGTGTTTTCTAAACGTGTGACTCTGTTCGGTTTTGTAATTCAGTTCAAGTGTAGCGGTTTTTACATTCCCTCTATAAGTGATAGCTTATGATAAGTGTCTTTTTCTGTGTGACTTTTTTCACTTAGAATCGTCGTACCTAAGTCCACTCATCTTGCTTCTACTAGCCTTATGACATTGATTTCATGTCTGAGTGATATTCCATTGTACATAAGGACCACAACTTCTTTATCCATTTTTCTCTTTCCTGGGATATTTAAGGTGTCATGAAGTGGAGGTTCTTGTCAACAGAACAGCCCTAAACTTTGGGTTGCCTGTGTCTTGCTGATTTTTAGTTTTCCCAATTTATACGCCCATGAGTGGACGTGCCCTATGCTCCCTAAGCTATGTTTTTTCGATGTTTCAGGACACACCGTACACTTCTCCAGAGTGGCTGTTGGCAATTTACATCCCGCCCATCAGCGTAGCAAGGCTGCCATTTCTCCATGGCCTGTCCTGCATTTCTGGTTTTGACACTTTTTGCAGCATGACCCTTTTGACAGATGGGAAGCGATACTTCTTTGTAGCGCTGATTTGCCTTTCCAGGTTGCTTGGTTGGCCAAAAAGGGCGTATGCTTTTTTTCCTGAATATATTCAGGAAAAAACGCATACGCCCTTTTTGGCCAAGGGCATCATTGTCGACGTTTTGCCGCTTTTCATGTGCTTTAAATGCGATTCGAATCTACCTCCTGAAATCTGTTTCCTGCAATTTTGCCTTGCTTTCAAATCCTCTTCGTTGCCTTCCCTCAATATATCTGTGGATGAGAGTTATCATTTATAACTCTGTGGGTTTGTGAATTGCAGTGTCCCTGAGCTCCATTGTTCAACTGGCTTTTTTGGGAGCCGGCCGCAAAAGCACGGGATTGCCTCAGGCCCTATTCTGCTTCTGGGCGGCAGGCTGAGCCTGTGGTTAATTCTTCTTCCTGATGGGAAAATAGAGTGACCTGTGCCTGTCCCAACACCTAGATCTAGTCTCTCATTGGTTGCCCCTCTTCCCGTTCATCCTCAGGACAAATTGCAACCTGTAGGGAACAGGAGCTTAAAGGTGCTGATTCTACAAGTAGGGAGATTGCTAGTAAAGTAGCTGGAAAGGCGAACCCGAGCACAAGGAGATGAGAAATGAGGTGCATATTAGAAACCTTTCAAAATCACACGGTGTACCATCTTCTGGGTTTCTCATGCATGTTTTCGATGTAGGAAGATGCCCTTGAACCTGGAGATTTGGGACCCATGGGATGGGTACCACGCAGTATTCCTTTAAAGGGTCTGCGTTTGCTCACCCAACCTCACCCAACCTCTCAGCCCCAAGAGTGTCCAGCCTTATGTCTCATCCAGCTGTGGGTCTAGATATGGTCAATCCAGGTTGCATCACAGCCTCTGAACGAATTTTGTAAGAATTTCTCTCTCTTTCACTGTCTTTGTTTTACGGGTTTTTAAAAGTAATTTATTTTTATAATGGGGTTTAGCTGCTTTTCACGGCTGTGTTTATGCGGCTTTACACCCACTTGACTCACTTCCAGACAGATATCAATATATAGGTTTTAAGATTCTTACTAGTCACATATATTCTTGTGCGGTGAATAGGGGGTGTTGAGTCCAGTTCACTGAGCAAGGAGTAGGTCTTGTCTATTTATTACATATTGGGTGTATGGAACGGTATCTGAGCGAATTTGAAACCCTTGTTTTATGCATCACCCCACCTCACCTTTCCCCTTAAGCAGCCATAGTGTGTTTTCTAAACGTGTGACTCTGTTCTGTTTTGTAATTCAGTTCAAGTGTAGCGGTTTTTACATTCCCTCTATAAGTGATAGCTTATGAAAAGTGTCTTTTTCTGTGTGACTTTTTTCACTTAGAATCGTCGTACCTAAGTCCACTCATCTTGCTTCTACTAGCCTTATGACATTGATTTCATGTCTGAGTGATATTCCATTGTACATAAGGACCACAGCTTCTTTATCCATTTTTCTCTTTCCTGGGACATTTAAGGTGTCATGAAGTGGAGGTTCTTGTCAACAGAGCAGCCCTAAACTTTGCGGTGCCTGTGTCTTGCTGATTTTTAGTTTTCCCAATTTATACGCCCATGAGTGGACGTGCCCTATGCTCCCTAAGCTGTGTTTTTTCGATGTTTCAGGACACACCGTACACTTCTGCAGAGTGGCTGTTGGCAATTTACATCCCGCCCATCAGCGTAGCAAGGCTGCCATTTCTCCATGGCCTGTCCTGCATTTCTGGTTTTGACACTTTTTGCAGCATGACCCTTTTGACAGATGGGAAGCGAGACTTCTTTGTAGCGCTGATTTGCCATTCCAGGTTGCTTGGTTGGCCAAAAAGGGCGTATGCGTTCTTTCCTGAATATATTCAGGAAAGAACGCATACGCCCTTTTTGGCCAAGGGCATCATTGTCGACGTTTTGCCGCTTTTCATGTGCTTTAAAGGCGATTCGAATCTACCTCCTGAAATCTGTTTCCTGCAATTTTGCCTTGCTTTCAAATCCTCTTCGTTTCCTTCCCTCAATATATCTGTGGATGAGAGTTGTCATTTATAACTCTGCGGGTTTGTGAATTGCAGTGTCCCTGAGCTCCATTTTTCAACTGTCTTTTTTGGAGCTGGCCGCAAAAGCGCGGGATTGCCTCAGGCCCTATTCTGCTTCTGGGCGGCAGGCTGAGCCTGTGGTTAATTCTTCTTCTTGATGCGAAAATAGAGTGACCTGTGCCTGTCCCAACACCTAGATCTAGTCTCTCATTGGTTGCCCCTCTTCCCGTTCATCCTCAGGACAAATTGCAACCTGTAGGGAACAGGAGCTTAAAGGTGCTGATTCTCCAAGTAGGGAGATTGCTAGTAAAGTAGCTGGAAAGGTGAACCCGAGCACAAGGAGATGAGAAATGAGGTGCATATTAGAAACCTTTCAAAATCACACGGTGTACCAACTTCTGGGTTTCTCATGCATGTTTTCGATGTAGGAAGATGCCCTTGAACCTGGAGATTTGGGAACCATGGGATGGGTACCACGCAGTATTCCTTTAAAGGGTCTGCGTTTGCTCACCCAACCTCACCCAAACACTCAGCCCCAAGAGTGTCCACCCTTATGTCTCATCCAGCTGTGGGTCTAGATATGGTCAATCCAGTTTGCATCACAGCCTCTGAACGAATTTTGTAAGAATTTCTCTCTCTTTCACTGTCTTTGTTTTACGGGTTTTTAAAAGTAATTTATTTTTATAATGGGGTTTAGCTGCTTTTCACGGCTGTGTTTATGCGGCTTTACACACACTTGACTCACTTCCAGACAAATATCAATACATAGGTTTTAAGATTCTTACTAGTCACATATATTCTTGTGCGGTGAATAGGGGGTGTTGAGTCCAGTTCACTGAGCAAGGAGTAGGTCTTGTCTATTACATATTGGGTGTATGGAACGGTATCTGAGCGAATTTGAAACCCTTGTTTTATGCATCACCCCACCTCACCTTTCCCGTTAAGCAGCCATAGTGTGTTTTCTAAACGTGTGACTCTGTTCTTTTTTGTAATTCAGTTCAAGTGTAGCGGTTTTTACATTCCCTCTATAAGTGATAGCTTATGATAAGTGTCTTTTTCTGTGTGACTTTTTTCACTTAGAATCGTCGTACGTAAGTCCACTCATCTTGCTTCTACTAGCCTTATGACATTGATTTCATGTCTGAGTGATATACCATTGTACATAAAGACCACAACTTCTTTATCCATTTTTCTCTTTCCTGGGATATTTAAGGTGTCATGAAGTGGAGGTTCTTGTCAACAGAGAAGCCCTAAACTTTCGGGTGCCTGTGTCTTGCTGATTTTTAGTTTTCCCAATTTATACGTCCATGAGTGGACGTGCCCTATGCTCCCTAAGCTGTGTTTTTTCGATGTTTCAGGACACACCGTACACTTCTCCAGAGTGGCTGTTGGCAATTTACATCCCGCCCATCAGCGTAGCAAGGCTGCCATTTATCCATGGCCTGTCCTGCATTTCTGCTTTTGACACTTTTTGCAGCATGACCCTTTTGACAGATGGGAAGCGATACTTCTTTGTAGCGCTGATTTGCCTTTCCAGGTTGCTTGGTTGGCCAAAAAGGGCGTATGCGTTTTTTCCTGAATATATTCAGGAAAAAACGCATACGCCCTTTTGGCCAAGGGCATCATAGTCGACGTTTTGCCGCTTTTCATGTGCTTTAAAGGCGATTCGAATCTACCTCCTGAAATCTGTTTCCTGCAATTCTGCCTTGCTTTCAAATCCTCTTCGTTGCCTTCCCTCAATATATCTGTGGATGAGAGTTGTCATTTATAACTCTGCGGGTTTGTGAATTGCAGTGTCCCTGAGCTCCATTTTTCAACTCGCTTTTTTGGGAGCTGGCCGCAAAAGCGCGGGATTGCCTCAGGCCCTATTATGCTTCTGGGCGGCAGGCTGAGCCTGTGGTTAATTCTTCTTCCTGATGGGAAAATAGAGTGACCTGTGCCTGTCCCAACACCTAGATCTAGTCTCTCATTGGTTTCCCCTCTTCCCGTTCATCCTCAGGACAAATTGCAACCTGTAGGGAACAGGAGCTTAAAGGTGCTGATTCTACAAGTAGGGAGATTGCTAGTAAAGTAGCTGGAATGGCGAACCCGAGCACAAGGAGATGACAAATGAGGTGCATATTAGAAACCTTTCAAAATCACACGGTGTACCATCTTCTGGGTTTCTCACGCATGTTTTCTATGTAGGAAGATGCCCTTGAACCTGGAGATTTGGGACCCATGGAATGGGTACCACGCAGTATTCCTTTAAAGGGTCTGCGTTTGCTCACCCAACCTCACCCAACCTCTCAGCCCCAAGATTGTCCACCCTTATGTCTCATCCAGCTGTGGGTCTAGATATGGTCAATCCAGGTTGCATCACAGCCTCTGAACGAATTTTGTAAGAATTTCTCTCTCTTTCACTGTCTTTGTTTTACGGGTTTTTAAAAGTAATGTATTTTTATAATGGGGTTTAGCTGCTTTTCACGGCTGTGTTTATGCGGCTTTACACCCACTTGACTCACTTCCAGACAGATATCAATACATAGGTTTTAAGATTCTTACTAGTCACATATATTCTTGTGCGGTGAATAGGGGGTGTTGAGTCCAGTTCACTGAGCAAGGAGTAGGTCTTGTCTATTTATTACATATTGGGTGTATGGAACGGTATCTGAGCGAATTTGAAACCCTTGTTTTATGCATCACCCCACCTCACCTTTCCCCTTAAGCAGCCATAGTGTGTTTTCTAAACGTGTGACTCTGTTCGGTTTTGTAATTCAGTTCAAGTGTAGCGGTTTTTACATTCCCTCTATAAGTGATAGCTTATGATAAGTGTCTTTTTCTGTGTGACTTTTTTCACTTAGAATCGTCGTACCTAAGTCCACTCATCTTGCTTCTACTAGCCTTATGACATTGATTTCATGTCTGAGTGATATTCCATTGTACATAAGGACCACAACTTCTTTATCCATTTTTCTCTTTCCTGGGATATTTAAGGTGTCATGAAGTGGAGGTTCTTGTCAACAGAACAGCCCTAAACTTTGGGTTGCCTGTGTCTTGCTGATTTTTAGTTTTCCCAATTTATACGCCCATGAGTGGACGTGCCCTATGCTCCCTAAGCTATGTTTTTTCGATGTTTCAGGACACACCGTACACTTCTCCAGAGTGGCTGTTGGCAATTTACATCCCGCCCATCAGCGTAGCAAGGCTGCCATTTCTCCATGGCCTGTCCTGCATTTCTGGTTTTGACACTTTTTGCAGCATGACCCTTTTGACAGATGGGAAGCGATACTTCTTTGTAGCGCTGATTTGCCTTTCCAGGTTGCTTGGTTGGCCAAAAAGGGCGTATGCTTTTTTTCCTGAATATATTCAGGAAAAAACGCATACGCCCTTTTTGGCCAAGGGCATCATTGTCGACGTTTTGCCGCTTTTCATGTGCTTTAAATGCGATTCGAATCTACCTCCTGAAATCTGTTTCCTGCAATTTTGCCTTGCTTTCAAATCCTCTTCGTTGCCTTCCCTCAATATATCTGTGGATGAGAGTTATCATTTATAACTCTGTGGGTTTGTGAATTGCAGTGTCCCTGAGCTCCATTGTTCAACTGGCTTTTTTGGGAGCCGGCCGCAAAAGCACGGGATTGCCTCAGGCCCTATTCTGCTTCTGGGCGGCAGGCTGAGCCTGTGGTTAATTCTTCTTCCTGATGGGAAAATAGAGTGACCTGTGCCTGTCCCAACACCTAGATCTAGTCTCTCATTGGTTGCCCCTCTTCCCGTTCATCCTCAGGACAAATTGCAACCTGTAGGGAACAGGAGCTTAAAGGTGCTGATTCTACAAGTAGGGAGATTGCTAGTAAAGTAGCTGGAAAGGCGAACCCGAGCACAAGGAGATGAGAAATGAGGTGCATATTAGAAACCTTTCAAAATCACACGGTGTACCATCTTCTGGGTTTCTCATGCATGTTTTCGATGTAGGAAGATGCCCTTGAACCTGGAGATTTGGGACCCATGGGATGGGTACCACGCAGTATTCCTTTAAAGGGTCTGCGTTTGCTCACCCAACCTCACCCAACCTCTCAGCCCCAAGAGTGTCCAGCCTTATGTCTCATCCAGCTGTGGGTCTAGATATGGTCAATCCAGGTTGCATCACAGCCTCTGAACGAATTTTGTAAGAATTTCTCTCTCTTTCACTGTCTTTGTTTTACGGGTTTTTAAAAGTAATTTATTTTTATAATGGGGTTTAGCTGCTTTTCACGGCTGTGTTTATGCGGCTTTACACCCACTTGACTCACTTCCAGACAGATATCAATATATAGGTTTTAAGATTCTTACTAGTCACATATATTCTTGTGCGGTGAATAGGGGGTGTTGAGTCCAGTTCACTGAGCAAGGAGTAGGTCTTGTCTATTTATTACATATTGGGTGTATGGAACGGTATCTGAGCGAATTTGAAACCCTTGTTTTATGCATCACCCCACCTCACCTTTCCCCTTAAGCAGCCATAGTGTGTTTTCTAAACGTGTGACTCTGTTCTGTTTTGTAATTCAGTTCAAGTGTAGCGGTTTTTACATTCCCTCTATAAGTGATAGCTTATGAAAAGTGTCTTTTTCTGTGTGACTTTTTTCACTTAGAATCGTCGTACCTAAGTCCACTCATCTTGCTTCTACTAGCCTTATGACATTGATTTCATGTCTGAGTGATATTCCATTGTACATAAGGACCACAGCTTCTTTATCCATTTTTCTCTTTCCTGGGACATTTAAGGTGTCATGAAGTGGAGGTTCTTGTCAACAGAGCAGCCCTAAACTTTGCGGTGCCTGTGTCTTGCTGATTTTTAGTTTTCCCAATTTATACGCCCATGAGTGGACGTGCCCTATGCTCCCTAAGCTGTGTTTTTTCGATGTTTCAGGACACACCGTACACTTCTGCAGAGTGGCTGTTGGCAATTTACATCCCGCCCATCAGCGTAGCAAGGCTGCCATTTCTCCATGGCCTGTCCTGCATTTCTGGTTTTGACACTTTTTGCAGCATGACCCTTTTGACAGATGGGAAGCGAGACTTCTGTGTAGCGCTGATTTGCCATTCCAGGTTGCTTGGTTGGCCAAAAAGGGCGTATGCGTTCTTTCCTGAATATATTCAGGAAAGAACGCATACGCCCTTTTTGGCCAAGGGCATCATTGTCGACGTTTTGCCGCTTTTCATGTGCTTTAAAGGCGATTCGAATCTACCTCCTGAAATCTGTTTCCTGCAATTTTGCCTTGCTTTCAAATCCTCTTCGTTTCCTTCCCTCAATATATCTGTGGATGAGAGTTGTCATTTATAACTCTGCGGGTTTGTGAATTGCAGTGTCCCTGAGCTCCATTTTTCAACTGTCTTTTTTGGAGCTGGCCGCAAAAGCGCGGGATTGCCTCAGGCCCTATTCTGCTTCTGGGCGGCAGGCTGAGCCTGTGGTTAATTCTTCTTCTTGATGCGAAAATAGAGTGACCTGTGCCTGTCCCAACACCTAGATCTAGTCTCTCATTGGTTGCCCCTCTTCCCGTTCATCCTCAGGACAAATTGCAACCTGTAGGGAACAGGAGCTTAAAGGTGCTGATTCTCCAAGTAGGGAGATTGCTAGTAAAGTAGCTGGAAAGGTGAACCCGAGCACAAGGAGATGAGAAATGAGGTGCATATTAGAAACCTTTCAAAATCACACGGTGTACCAACTTCTGGGTTTCTCATGCATGTTTTCGATGTAGGAAGATGCCCTTGAACCTGGAGATTTGGGAACCATGGGATGGGTACCACGCAGTATTCCTTTAAAGGGTCTGCGTTTGCTCACCCAACCTCACCCAAACACTCAGCCCCAAGAGTGTCCACCCTTATGTCTCATCCAGCTGTGGGTCTAGATATGGTCAATCCAGTTTGCATCACAGCCTCTGAACGAATTTTGTAAGAATTTCTCTCTCTTTCACTGTCTTTGTTTTACGGGTTTTTAAAAGTAATTTATTTTTATAATGGGGTTTAGCTGCTTTTCACGGCTGTGTTTATGCGGCTTTACACACACTTGACTCACTTCCAGACAAATATCAATACATAGGTTTTAAGATTCTTACTAGTCACATATATTCTTGTGCGGTGAATAGGGGGTGTTGAGTCCAGTTCACTGAGCAAGGAGTAGGTCTTGTCTATTACATATTGGGTGTATGGAACGGTATCTGAGCGAATTTGAAACCCTTGTTTTATGCATCACCCCACCTCACCTTTCCCGTTAAGCAGCCATAGTGTGTTTTCTAAACGTGTGACTCTGTTCTTTTTTGTAATTCAGTTCAAGTGTAGCGGTTTTTACATTCCCTCTATAAGTGATAGCTTATGATAAGTGTCTTTTTCTGTGTGACTTTTTTCACTTAGAATCGTCGTACGTAAGTCCACTCATCTTGCTTCTACTAGCCTTATGACATTGATTTCATGTCTGAGTGATATACCATTGTACATAAAGACCACAACTTCTTTATCCATTTTTCTCTTTCCTGGGATATTTAAGGTGTCATGAAGTGGAGGTTCTTGTCAACAGAGAAGCCCTAAACTTTCGGGTGCCTGTGTCTTGCTGATTTTTAGTTTTCCCAATTTATACGTCCATGAGTGGACGTGCCCTATGCTCCCTAAGCTGTGTTTTTTCGATGTTTCAGGACACACCGTACACTTCTCCAGAGTGGCTGTTGGCAATTTACATCCCGCCCATCAGCGTAGCAAGGCTGCCATTTCTCCATGGCCTGTCCTGCATTTCTGGTTTTGACACTTTTTGCAGCATGGCCCTTTTGACCGATGGGAAGCGAGACTTCTTTGTAGCGCTGATTTGCCTTTCCAGGTTGCTTGGTTGGCCAAAAAGGGCGTATGCTTTTTTTCCTGAATATATTCAGGAAAAAACGCATACGCCCTTTTTGGCCAAGGGCATCATTGTCGACGTTTTGCCGCTTTTCATGTGCTTTAAAGGCGATTCGAATCTACCTCCTGAAATCTGTTTCCTGCAATTTTGCCTTGCTTTCAAATCCTCTTCGTTGCCTTCCCTCAATATATCTGTGGATGAGAGTTATCATTTATAACTCTGCGGGTTTGTGAATTGCAGTGTCCCTGAGCTCCATTTTTCAACTGGGTTTTTTGGGAGCCGGCCGCAAGAGCGCGGGATTGCCTCAGGCCCTATTCTGCTTCCGGGCGGCAGGCTGAGCCTGTGGTTAATTCTTCTTCCTGATGGGAAAATAGAGTGACCTGTGCCTGTCCCAACACCTAGATCTAGTCTCTCATTGGTTGCCCCTCTTCCCGTTCATCCTCAGGACAAATTGCAACCTGTAGGGAACAGGAGCTTAAAGGTGCTGATTCTACAAGTAGGGAGATTGCTAGTAAAGTAGCTGGAAAGGCGAACCCGAGCACAAGGAGATGAGAAATGAGGTGCATATTAGAAACCTTTCAAAATCACACGGTGTACCATCTTCTGGGTTTCTCATGCATGTTTTCGATGTAGGAAGATGCCCTTGAACCTGGAGATTTGGGACCCATGGGATGGGTACCACGCAGTATTCCTTTAAAGGGTCTGCGTTTGCTCACCCAACCTCACCCAACCTCTCAGCCCCAAGAGTGTCCACCCTTATGTCTCATCCAGCTGTGGGTCTAGTTATGGTCAATCCAGGTTGCATCACAGCTTCTGAACGAATTTTGTAAGAATTTCTCTCTCTTTCACTGTCTTTGTTTTACGGGTTTTTAAAAGTAATTTATTTTTATAATGGGGTTTAGCTGCTTTTCACGGCTGTGTTTATGCGGCTTTACACCCACTTGACTCACTTCCAGACAGATATCAATATATAGGTTTTAAGATTCTTACTAGTCACATATATTCTTGTGCGGTGAATAGGGGGTGTTGAGTCCAGTTCACTGAGCAAGGAGTAGGTCTTGTCTATTTATTACATATTGGGTGTATGGAACTGTATCTGAGCGAATTTGAAACCCTTGTTTTATGCATCACCCCACCTCACCTTTCCCCTTAAGCAGCCATAGTGTGTTTTCTAAACGTGTGACTCTGTTCTGTTTTGTAATTCAGTTCAAGTGTAGCGGTTTTTACATTCCCTCTATAAGTGATAGCTTATGATAAGTGTCTTTTTCTGTGTGACTTTTTTCACTTAGAATCGTCGTACCTAAGTCCACTCATCTTGCTTCTACTAGCCTTATGACATTGATTTCATGTCTGAGTGATATTCCATTGTACATAAGGACCACAGCTTCTTTATCCATTTTTCTCTTTCCTGGGACATTTAAGGTGTCATGAAGTGGAGGTTCTTGTCAACAGAGCAGCCCTAAACTTTGGGGTGCCTGTGTCTTGCTGATTTTTAGTTTTCCCAATTTATACGCCCATGAGTTGACGTGCCCTATGCTCCCTAAGCTGTGTTTTTTCGATGTTTCAGGACACACCGTACACTTCTGCAGAGTGGCTGTTGGCAATTTACATCCCGCCCATCAGCGTAGCAAGGCTGCCATTTCTCCATGGCCTGTCCTGCATTTCTGGTTTTGACACTTTTTGCAGCATGACCCTTTTGACAGATGGGAAGCGAGACTTCTTTGGAGCGCTGATTTGAATTTCCAGGTTGCTTGGTTGGTCAAAAAGCGCGTATGCGTTCTTTCCTGAATATATTCAGGAAAGAACGCATACGCCCATTTTGGCCAAGGGCATCATTGTCGACGTTTTGCCGCTTTTCATGTGCTTTAAAGGCGATTCGAATCTACCTCCTGAAATCTGTTTCCTGCAATTTTGCCTTGCTTTCAAATCCTCTTCGTTGCCTTCCCTCAATATATCTGTGGATGAGAGTTGTCATTTATAACTCTGCGGGTTTGTGAATTGCAGTGTCCTTGAGCTCCATTTTTCAACTGTCTTTTTTGGGAGCTGGCCGCAAAAGCGCGGGATTGCCTCAGGCCCTATTCTGCTTCTGGGCGGCAGGCTGAGCCTGTGGTAAATTCTTCTTCCTGATGCGAAAATAGAGTGACCTGTGCCTGTCCCAACACCTAGATCTAGTCTCTCATTGGTTGCCCCTCTTCCCGTTCATCCTCAGGACAAATTGCAATCTGTAGGGAACAGGAGCTTAAAGGTGCTGATTCTCCAGGTAGGGAGATTGCTAGTAAAGTAGCTGGAAAGGTGAACCCGAGCACAAGGAGATGAGAAATGAGGTGCATATTAGAAACCTTTCAAAATCACACGGTGTACCAACTTCTAGGTTTCTCATGCATGTTTTCGATGTAGGAAGATGCCCTTGAACCTGGAGATTTGGGAACCATGGGATGGGTACCACGCAGTATTCCTTTAAAGGGTCTGCATTTGCTCACCTAACCTCACCCAAACTTTCAGCCCCAAGAGTGTCCAGCCTTATGTCTCATCCAGCTGTGGGTCTAGATATGGTCAATCCAGGTTGCATCACAGCCTCTGAACGAATTTTGTAAGAATTTCTCTCTCTTTCACTGTCTTTGTTTTACGGGTTTTTAAAAGTAATTTATTTTTATAATGGGGTTTAGCTGCTTTTCACGGCTGTGTTTATGCGGCTTTACACCCACTTGACTCACTTCCAGACAGATATCAATATATAGGTTTTAAGATTCTTACTAGTCACATATATTCTTGTGCGGTGAATAGGGGGTGTTGAGTCCAGTTCACTGAGCAAGGAGTAGGTCTTGTCTATTTATTACATATTGGGTGTATGGAACGGTATCTGAGCGAATTTGAAACCCTTGTTTTATGCATCACCCCACCTCACCTTTCCCCTTAAGCAGCCATAGTGTGTTTTCTAAACTTGTGACTCTGTTCTGTTTTGTAATTCAGTTCAAGTGTAGCGGTTTTTACATTCCCTCTATAAGTGATAGCTTATGAAAAGTGTCTTTTTCTGTGTGACTTTTTTCACTTAGAATCGTCGTACCTAAGTCCACTCATCTTGCTTCTACTAGCCTTATGACATTGATTTCATGTCTGAGTGATATTCCATTGTACATAAGGACCACAGCTTCTTTATCCATTTTTCTCTTTCCTGGGACATTTAAGGTGTCATGAAGTGGAGGTTCTTGTCAACAGAGCAGCCCTAAACTTTGGGGTGCCTGTGTCTTGCTGATTTTTAGTTTTCCCAATTTATACGCCCATGAGTGGACGTGCCCTATGCTCCCTAAGCTGTGTTTTTTCGATGTTTCAGGACACACCGTACACTTCTGCAGAGTGGCTGTTGGCAATTTACATCCCGCCCATCAGCGTAGCAAGGCTGCCATTTCTCCATGGCCTGTCCTGCATTTCTGGTTTTGACACTTTTTGCAGCATGACCCTTTTGACCGATGGGAAGCGAGACTACTTTGTAGCGCTGATTTGCCATTCCAGGTTGCTTGGTTGGCCAAAAAGGGCGTATGCGTTCTTTCCTGAATATATTCAGGAAAGAACGCATACGCCCTTTTTGGCCAAGGGCATCATTGTCGACGTTTTGCCGCTTTTCATGTGCTTTAAAGGCGATTCGAATCTACCTCCTGAAATCTGTTTCCTGCAATTTTGCCTTGCTTTCAAATCCTCTTCGTTGCCTTCCCTCAATATATCTGTGGATGAGAGTTGTCATTTATAACTCTGCGGGTTTGTGAATTGCAGTGTCCCTGAGCTCCATTTTTCAACTGTCTTTTTTGGAGCTGGCCGCAAAAGCGCGGGAATGCCTCAGGCCCTATTCTGCTTCTGGGCGGCAGGCTGAGCCTGTGGTTAATTCTTTTTCTTGATGCGAAAATAGAGTGACCTGTGCCTGTCCCAACACCTAGATCTAGTCTCTCATTGGTTGCCCCTCTTCCCGTTCATCCTCAGGACAAATTGCAACCTGTAGGGAACAGGAGCTTAAAGGTGCTGATTCTCCAAGTAGGGAGATTGCTAGTAAAGTAGCTGGAAAGGTGAACCCGAGCACAAGGAGATGAGAAATGAGGTGCATATTAGAAACCTTTCAAAATCACACGGTGTACCAACTTCTGGGTTTCTCATGCATGTTTTCGATGTAGGAAGATGCCCTTGAACCTGGAGATTTGGGAACCATGGGATGGGTACCACGCAGTATTCCTTTAAAGGGTCTGCGTTTGCTCACCCAACCTCACCCAAACACTCAGCCCCAAGAGTGTCCACCCTTATGTCTCATCCAGCTGTGGGTCTAGATATGGTCAATCCAGTTTGCATCACAGCCTCTGAACGAATTTTGTAAGAATTTCTCTCTCTTTCACTGTCTTTGTTTTACGGGTTTTTAAAAGTAATTTATTTTTATAATGGGGTTTAGCTGCTTTTCACGGCTGTGTTTATGCGGCTTTACACACACTTGACTCACTTCCAGACAAATATCAATACATAGGTTTTAAGATTCTTACTAGTCACATATATTCTTGTGCGGTGAATAGGGGGTGTTGAGTCCAGTTCACTGAGCAAGGAGTAGGTCTTGTCTATTACATATTGGGTGTATGGAACGGTATCTGAGCGAATTTGAAACCCTTGTTTTATGCATCACCCCACCTCACCTTTCCCGTTAAGCAGCCATAGTGTGTTTTCTAAACGTGTGACTCTGTTCTGTTTTGTAATTCAGTTCAAGTGTAGCGGTTTTTACATTCCCTCTATAAGTGATAGCTTATGATAAGTGTCTTTTTCTGTGTGACTTTTTTCACTTAGAATCGTCGTACGTAAGTCCACTCATCTTGCTTCTACTAGCCTTATGACATTGATTTCATGTCTGAGTGATATACCATTGTACATAAAGACCACAACTTCTTTATCCATTTTTCTCTTTCCTGGGATATTTAAGGTGTCATGAAGTGGAGGTTCTTGTCAACAGAGAAGCCCTAAACTTTGGGGTGCCTGTGTCTTGCTGATTTTTAGTTTTCCCAATTTATACGTCCATGAGTGGACGTGCCCTATGCTCCCTAAGCTGTGTTTTTTCGATGTTTCAGGACACACCGTACACTTCTCCAGAGTGGCTGTTGGCAATTTACATCCCGCCCATCAGCGTAGCAAGGCTGCCATTTCTCCATGGCCTGTCCTGCATTTCTGGTTTTGACACTTTTTGCAGCATGGCCCTTTTGACCGATGGGAAGCGAGACTTCTTTGTAGCGCTGATTTGCCTTTCCAGGTTGTTTGGTTGGCCAAAAAGGGCGTATGCTTTTTTTCCTGAATATATTCAGGAAAAAACGCATACGCCCTTTTTGGCCAAGGGCATCATTGTCGACGTTTTGCCGCTTTTCATGTGCTTTAAAGGCGATTCGAATCTACCTCCTGAAATCTGTTTCCTGCAATTTTGCCTTGCTTTCAAATCCTCTTCGTTGCCTTCCCTCAATATATCTGTGGATGAGAGTTATCATTTATAACTCTGCGGGTTTGTGAATTGCAGTGTCCCTGAGCTCCATTTTTCAACTCGCTTTTTTGGGAGCTGGCCGCAAAAGCGCGGGATTGCCTCAGGCCCTATTCTGCTTCTGGGCGGCAGGCTGAGCCTGTGGTTAATTCTTCTTCCTGATGGGAAAATAGAGTGACCTGTGCCTGTCCCAACACCTAGATCTAGTCTCTCATTGGTTGCCCCTCTTCCCGTTCATCCTCAGGACAAATTGCAACCTGTAGGGAACAGGAACTTAAAGGTGCTGATTCTCCAAGTAGGGAGATTGCTAGTAAAGTAGCTGGAAAGGCGAACCCGAGCACACGAGATGAGAAATGGGGTGCTTATTAGAAACCTTTCAAAATCACATGGTGTACCATCTTCTGGGTTTCTCATGCATGTTTTCGATGTAGGAAGATGCCCTTGAACCTGGAGATTTGGGACAGATGGGATGGGAACCAGGCAGTATTACTTTAAAGGGTCTGCGTTTGCTCACCCAACCTCACCCAACCTTTCAGCCCCAAGAGTGTCCACCCTTATGTCTCATCCTGCTGTGGGTCTAGATATCGTCAATCCAGGTTGCATCACAGCCTCTGAACGAATTTTGTAAGAATTTCTCTGTCTTTCACTGTCTTTGTTTTACGGGTTTTTAAAAGTAATTTATTTTTATAATGGGGTTTAGCTGCTTTTCACGGCTGTGTTTATGCGGCTTTACACCCAATTGACTCACTTCCAGACAGATATCAATACATAGGTTTTAAGATTATTACTAGTCACATATATTCTTGTGCGGTGAATAGGGGGTGTTGAGTCCAGTTCACTGAGCTAGGAGTAGGTCTTGTCTATTACATATTGGGTGTATGGAACGGTATCTGAGCGAATTTGAAACCCTTGTTTTATGCATCACCCCACCTCACCTTTCCCGTTAAGCAGCCATAATGTGTTTTCTAAACGTGTGACTCTGTTCTGTTTTGTAATTCAGTTCAAGTGTAGCGGTTTTTACATTCCCTCTATAAGTGATAGCTTATGATAAGTGTCTTTTTCGGTGTGACTTATTTCACTTAGAATCGTCGTACCTAAGTCCACTCATCTTGCTTCTACTAGCCTTATGACATTGATTTCATGTCTGAGTGATATTCCATTGTACATAAGGACCACAACTTCTTTATCCATTTTTCTCTTTCCTGGGATATTTAAGGTGTCATGAAGTGGAGGTTCTTGTCAACAGAGCAGCCCTAAACTTTGGGGTGCCTCTGTCTTGCTGATTTTTAGTTTTCCCTATTTATACGCCCGTGAGTGGACGTGCCCTATGCTCCCTAAGCTGTGTTTTTTCGATGTTTCAGGACACACCGTACACTTCTGCAGAGTGGCTGTTGGCAATTTACATCCCGCCCATCAGCGTAGCAAGGCTGCCATTTCTCCATGGCCTGTCCTGCATTTCTGGTTTTGACACTTTTTGCAGCATGGCCCTTTTGACCGATGGGAAGCGAGACGTCTTTGTAGCGCTGATTTGCCTTTCCAGGTTGCTTGGTTGGCCAAAAAGGGCGTATGCGTTTTTTCCTGAATATATTCAGGAAAAAACGC
Organism: Eschrichtius robustus; assembly: GCF_028021215.1. NCBI lineage: Eukaryota > Metazoa > Chordata > Mammalia > Artiodactyla > Eschrichtiidae > Eschrichtius > Eschrichtius robustus. Next base: position 5,186,255 of record NW_027175257.1, read on the forward strand.
ATACGCCCTTTTTGGCCAAGGGCATCATTGTCGACGTTTTGCCACTTTTCATGTGCTTTAAAGGCGATTCGAATCTACCTCCTGAAACCTGTTTCCTGCAATTCTGCCTTGCTTTCAAATCCTCTTCGTTGCCTTCCCGCAATATATTTGTGGACTGGAGTAATCATTTATACCTCAGCAGGTTTGTGAATGGCAGTGCCCCTGAGCTCCATTTTTCAACTGTCTTTTTTGGGAGCTGGCCGCAAAAGCACGGGATTGCCTCAGGCCCTATTCTGGTTCCCGGCCGCAGGCTGAGCCTGTGGTTAATTCTTCTTCCTGATGCGAAAATAGAGTGACCTGTGCCTGTCCCAACACCTAGATCTAGTCTCTCATTGGTTGCCCCTCTTCCCTTTCGTCCTCAGGACAAATTGCAACCTCTACGGAACAGGAAGTTAAAGGTGCTGATTCTCTAAGTAGGGAGATTGTTAGTAAAGTAGCTGGAATGGCGAACCCGAACACAAGGAGATGAGAAATGAGGTGCGTTTTAGAAACCTTTCAAAATCACACGGTGTACCATCTTCTGGGTTTCTCATGCATGTTTTCGATGTAGGAAGATGCCCTTGAACCTGGAGATTTGGGACCCATGGGATGGGTACCACGCAGTATTCCTTTAAAGGGTCTGCGTTTGCTCACCCAACCTCACCCAACCTCTCAGCCCCAAGATTGTCCACCCTTATGTCTCATCCAGCTGTGGGTCTAGATATGGTCAATCCAGGTTGCATCACAGCCTCTGAACGAATTTTGTAAGAATTTCTCTCTCTTTCACTGTCTTTGTTTTACGGGTTTTTAAAAGTAATTTATTTTTATAATGGGGTTTAGCTGCTTTTCACGGCTGTGTTTATGCGGCTTTACACCCACTTGACTCACTTCAAGACAGATATCAATACATAGGTTTTAAGATTCTTACTAGTCACATATATTCTTGTGCGGTGAATAGGGGGTGTTGAGTCCAGTTCACTGAGCAAGGAGTAGGTCTTGTCTATTTATTACATATTGGGTGTATGGAACGGTATCTGAGCGAATTTGAAACCCTTGTTTTATGCATCACCCCACCTCACCTTTCCCCTTAAGCAGCCATAGAGTGTTTTCTAAACGTGTGACTCTGTTCTGTTTTGTAATTCAGTTCAAGTGTAGCGGTTTTTACATTCCCTCTATAAGTGATAGCTTATGATAAGTGTCTTTTTCTGTGTGACTTTTTTCACTTAGAATCGTCGTACCTAAGTCCACTCATCTTGCTTCTACTAGCCTTATGACATTGATTTCATGTCTGAGTGATATTCCATTGTACATAAGGACCACAGCTTCTTTATCCATTTTTCTCTTTCCTGGGATATTTAAGGTGCCATGAAGTGGAGGTTCTTGTCAACAGAGCAGCCCTAAACTTTGGGGTGCCTGTGTCTTGCTGATTTTTAGTTTTCCCAATTTATACGCCCATGAGTGGACGTGCCCTATGCTCCCTAAGCTGTGTTTTTTCGATGTTTCAGGACACACCGTACACTTCTGCAGAGTGGCTGTTGGCAATTTACATCCCGCCCATCAGCGTAGCAAGGCTGCCATTTCTCCATGGCCTGTCCTGCATTTCTGGTTTTGACACTTTTTGCAGCATGACCCTTTTGACAGATGGGAAGCGAGACTTCTTTGTAGCGCTGATTTGCCATTCCAGGTTGCTTGGTTGGCCAAAAAGGGCGTATGCGTTCTTTCCTGAATATATTCAGGAAAAAACGCATGCGCCCTTTTTGGCCAAGGGCATCATTGTCGACGTTTTGCCACTTTTCATGTGCTTTAAAGGCGATTCGAATCTACCTCCTGAAATCTGTTTCCTGCAATTCTGCCTTGCTTTCAAATCCTCTTCGTTGCCTTCCCTCAATATATCTGTGGATGAGAGTTATGATTTATAGCTCTGCGGGTTTGTGAATTGAAGTGTCCCTGAGCTCCGTTTTTCAACTGGCTTTTTCGGGAGCTGGCCGCAAAAGCGCGGGATTGCCTCAGGCCCTATTCTGGTTCCGGGCGGCAGGCTGAGCCTGTGGTTAATTCTTCTCCCCGATGGGAAAATAGAGTGACCTGTGCCTTTCCAACACCTAGATCTAGTCTCTCATTGGTTGCCCCTCTTCCCGTTCATCCTCAGGACAAATTGCAACCTGTAGGGAACAGGAGCTTAAAGGTGCTGATTCTCCAAGTAGGGAGATTACTAGTAAAGTAGCTGGAAAGGCGAACCCGAGCACAAGGAGATGAGAAATGAGTTGCGTATTAGAAACCTTTCAAAATCACACGGTGTACCATCTTCTGTGTTTCTCATGCATGTTTTCGATGTAGGAAGATTCCCTTGAACCTGGAGATTTGGGACCCATGGGATGGGTACCAGGCAGTATTACTTTAAAGGTCTGCATTTGCTCACCCAACCTCACCCAACCTTTCAGCCCAAAGAGTGTCCACCCTTATGTCTCATCCAGCTGTGGGTCTAGATATGGTCAATCCAGGTTGCATCACAGCCTCTGAACGAATTTTGTAAGAATTTCTCTCTCTTTCACTGTCTTTGTTTTACGGGTTTTTAAAAGTAATTTATTTTTATAATGGGGTTTAGCTGCTTTTCACGGCTGTGTTTATGCGGCTTTACACCCACTTGACTCACTTCCAGACAGATATCAATACATAGGTTTTAAGATTCTTACTAGTCACATATATTCTTGCGCGGTGAATAGGGGGTGTTGAGTCCAGTTCACTGAGCAAGGAGTAGGTCTTGTCTATTACATATTGGGTGTATGGAACGGTATCTGAGCGAATTTGAAACCCTTGTTTTATGCATCACCCCACCTCACATTTCCCGTTAAGCAGCCATAGTGTGTTTTCTAAACGTGTGACTCTGTTCTGTTTTGTAATTCAGTTCAAGTATAGCGGTTTTTACATTCCCTCTATAAGTGATAGCTTATGATAAGTGTCTTTTTCTGTGTGACTTATTTCACTTAGAATCGTCGTACCTAAGTCCACTCATCTTGCTTCTACTAGCCGTATGACATTGATTTCATGTCTGAGTGATATTCCATTGTACATAAGGACCACAACTTCTTTATCCATTTTTCTCTTTCCTGGGATATTTAAGGTGTCATGAAGTGGAGGTTCTTGTCAACAGTGCAGCCCTAAACTTTGGGGTGCCTGTGTCTTGCTGATTTTTATTTTTCCCAATTTATACGCCCATGAGTGGACGTGCCTTATGCTCCCTAAGCTGTGTTTTTTCGATGTTTCAGGACACACCGTACACTTCTCCAGAGTGGCTGTTGGCAATTTACATCCCGCCCATCAGCGTAGCAAGGCTGCCATTTCTCCATGGCCTGTCCTGCATTTCTGGTTTAGACACTTTTTGCAGCATGTCCCTTTTGACCGATGGGAAGCGAGACTTCTTTGTAGCGCTGATTTGCCTTTCCAGGTTGCTTGGTTGGCCAAAAAGGGCGTATGCGTTTTTTCCTGAATATATTCAGGAAAATACGCATACGCCCTGTTTGGCCAAGGGCATCATTGTCGACGTTTTGCCGCTTTTCATGTGCTTTAAAGGCGATTCGAATCTACATCCTGAAACCTGTTTCCTGCAATTCTGCCTTGCTTTCAAATCCTCTTCGTTACCTTCCCTCAATATATCTGTGGATGAGAGTTATCATTTATAACTCTGCGGGTTTGTGAATTGCAGTGTCCCTGAGCTCCATTTTTCAACTCGCTTTTTTGGGAGCTGGCCGCAAAAGCGCGGGATTGCCTCAGGCCCTATTCTGCTTCTGGGCGGCAGGCTGAGCCTGTGGTTAATTCTTCTTCCTGATGGGAAAATAGAGTGACCTGTACCTGTCCCAACACCTAGATCTAGTCTCTCATTGGTTGCCCCTCTTCCCGTTCATCCTCAGGAAAAATCGCAACCTGTAGGGAACAGGAGCTTTAAGGTGCTGATTCTCCAAGTAGGGAGATTGCTAGTAAAGTAGCTGGAATGGCGAACCCGAGCACAAGGAGATGAGAAATGAGGTGCGTATTAGAAACCTTTCAAAATCACACGGTGTACCATCTTCTGGGTTTCTCATGCATGTTTTCGATGTTGGAAGATGCCCTTGAACCTGGAGATTTGGGACCCATGGGATGGGTACCAGGCCGTATTACTTTAAAGGTTCTGGTTTGCTCACCCAACCTCACCCAACCTTTCAGCCCCAAGAGTGTCCACCCTTATGTCTCATCCAGCTGTGGGTCTAGATATGGTCAATCCAGGTTGCATCACAGCCTCTGAACGAATTTTGTAAGAATTTCTCTCTCTTTCACTGTCTTTGTTTTACGGGTTTTTAAATTAATTTATTTTTATAATGGGGTTTAGCTGCTTTTCACGGCTGTGTTTATGCGGCTTTACACCCACTTGACTCACTTCCAGACAGATATCAATACATAGGTTTTAAGATTCTTACTAGTCACATATATTCTTGTGCGGTGAATAGGGGGTGTTGAGTCCAGTTCACTGAGCAAGGAGTAGGTCTTGTCTATTACATATTGGGTGTATGAAACGGTATCTGAGCGAATTTGAAACCCTTGTTTTATGCCTCACCCCACCTCACCTTTCCCGTTAAGCAGCCATAGTGTGTTTTCTAAACGTGTGACTCTGTTCTGTTTTGTAATTCAGTTCAAGTGTAGCGGTTTTTACATTCCCTCTATAAGTGATAGCTTATGATAAGTGTCTTTTTCTGTGTGACTTATTTCACTTAGAATCGTCGTACCTAAGTCCACTCATCTTGCTTCTACTAGCCTTATGACATTGATTTCATGTCTGAGTGATATTCCATTGTACATAAGGACCACAACTTCTTTATCCATTTTTCTCTTTCCTGGGATATTTAAGGTGTCATGAAGTGGAGGTTCTTGTCAACAGAGCAGCCCTAAACTTTGGGGTGCCTGTGTCTTGCTGATTTTTAGTTTTCCAAATTTATACGCCCATGAGTGGACGTGCCCTATGCTCCCTAAGCTGTGTTTTTTCGATGTTTCAGGACACACCGTACACTTCTCCAGAGTGGCTGTTCGCAATTTACGTCCCGCCCATCAGCGTAGCAAGGCTCCCATTTCTCCATGGCCCGTCCAGCTTTTGTGGTTTTGACACTTTAATCAGCATGGCCCTTTTGATGGATGGGAAGCGAGACTTCTTTGTAGCGCTGATTTGCCTTTCCAGGTTGCTTGGTTGGCCAAAAAGGGCGTATGCGTTTTTTCCTGAATATATTCAGGAAAAAACGCATACGCCCTGTTTGGCCAAGGGCATCATTGTCGAAGTTTTGCCGCTTTTCATGTGCTTTAAAGGCGATTTGAATCTACCTCCTGAAACGTGTTTCCTGCAATTCTGCCTTGCTTTCAAATCCTCTTCGTTGCCTTCCCTCAATATATCTGTGGATGAGAGTTCTCATTTATAACTCTGCGGGTTTGTGAATTGCAGTGTCCCTGAGCTCCATTTTTCAACTGGCTTTTTTAAGAGCTGGCCGCAAAAGCGCGGGATTGCCTCAGGCCCTATTCTGCTTCTGGGCGGCAGGCTGAGCCTGTGGTTAATTCTTCTTCCTGATGGGAAAATAGAGTGACCTGTGCCTGTCCCAACACCTAGATCTAGTCTCTCATTGTTTGCCCCTCTTCCCGTTCATCCTCAGGACAAATTGCAACCTGTAGGGAACAGGAGCTTAAAGGTGCTGATTCTCCAAGTAGGGAGATTGCTAGTAAAGTAGCTGGAAAGGCGAACCCGAGCACAAGGAGATGAGAAATGAGTTGCGTATTAGAAACCTTTCAAAATCACACGGTGTACCATCTTCTGGGTTTCTCATGCATGTTTTCGATGTAGGAAGATGCCCTTGAACCTGGAGATTTGGGACCCATGGGATGGGTACCAGGCAGTATTAGCTTAAAGGGTCTGCGTTTGCTCACCCAACCTCACCCAACCTTTCAGCCCCAAGAGTGTCCACCCTTATGTCTCATCCAGCTGTGGGTCTAGATATGGTCAATCCAGGTTGCATCACAGCCTCTGAAGGAATTTTGTAAGAATTTCTCTGTCTTTCACTGTCTTTGTTTTACGGGTTTTCAAAAGTAATTTATTTTTATAATGGGGTTTAGCTGCTTTCAACGGCTGTTTTTATGCGGCTTTACACCCACTTGACTCACTTCCAGACAGATATCAATACATAGGTTTTAAGATTCTTACTAGTCACATATATTCTTGTGCGGTGAATAGGGCGTGTTGAGTCCAGTTCACTGAGCAAGGAGTAGGTCTTGTCTATTACATATTGGGTGTATGGAACGGTATCTGAGCGAATTTGAAACCCTTGTTTTATGCATCAACCCACCTCACCTTTCCCGTTAAGCAGCCATAGTGTGTTTTCTAAACGTGTGACTCTGTTCTGTTTTGTAATTCAGTTCACGTGTAGCGGTTTTTACATTCCCTCTATAAGTGATAGCTTATGATAAGTGTCTTTTCCTGTGTGACTTATTTCACTTAGAATCGTCGTACCTAAATCCACTCATCTTGCTTCTACTAGCCTTATGACATTGATTTCATGTCTGAGTGATATTCCATTGTACATAAGGACCACAACTTCTTTATCCATTTTTCTCTTTCCTGGGATATTTAAGGTGTCATGAAGTGGAGGTTCTTGTCAACAGTGCAGCCCTAAACTTTGGGGTGCCTGTGTCTTGCTGATTTTTAGTTTTCCCAATTTATACGCCCATGAGTGGACGTGCCCTAAGCTCCCTAAGCTGTGTTTTTTCGATGTTTCAGGACACACCGTACACTTCTCCAGAGTGGCTGTTGGCAATTTACATCCCACCCATCAGCGTAGCAAGGCTGCCATTTCTCCATGGCCTGTCCTGCATTTCTGGTTTAGACACTTTTTGCAGCATGACCCTTTTGACCGATGGGAAGCGAGACTTCTTTGTAGCGCTGATTAGCCTTTCCAGGTTCTTGGTTGGCCAAACAGGGCGTATGCGTTTTTTCCTGAAGATATTCAGGAAAAAACGCATACGCCCTGTTTGGCCAAGGGCATCATTGTCGACGTTTTGCCGCTTTTCATGTGCTTTAAAGGCGATTCGAATCTACCTCCTGAAACCTGTTTCCTGCAATTCTGCCTTGCTTTCAAATCCTCTTCGTTGCCTTTCCTCAATATATCTGTGGATGAGAGTTATCATTTATAACTCTGCGGGTTTGTGAATTGCAGTGTCCCTGAGCTCCATTTTTCAACTCGCTTTTTTGGGAGCTGGCCGCAAAAGCGCGGGATTGCCTCAGGCCCTATTCTGCTTCTGGGCGGCAGGCTGAGCCTGTGGTTAATTCTTCTTCCTGATGGGAAAATAGAGTGACTTGTACCTGTCCCAACACCTAGATCTAGTCTCTCATTGGTTGCCCCTCTTCCCGTTCATCCTCAGGACAAATTGCAACCTGTAGGGAACAGGAGCTTAAAGGTGCTGATTCTCCAAGTAGGGAGATTGCTAGTAAAGTAGCTGGAATGGCGAACCCGAGCACAAGGAGATGAGAAATGAGGTGCGTATTAGAAACCTTTCAAAATCACACGGTGTACCATCTTCTGGGTTTCTCATGCATGTTTTCGATGTAGGAAGATGCCCTTGAACCTGGAGATTTGGGACCCATGGGATGGGTACCAGGCAGTATTACTTTAAAGGGTCTGCGTTTGCTCACCGAACCTCACCCAAACTTTCAGCCGCAAGAGTGTCCACCCTTATGTCTCATCCAGCTGTGGGTCTAGATATGGTCAATCCAGGTTGCATCACAGCCTCTGAACGAATTTTGTAAGAATTTCTCTCTCTCACTGTCTTTGTTTTACGGGTTTTTAAAAGTAATTTATTTTTATAATGGGGTTTAGCTGCTTTTCACGGCTGTGTTTCTGCGGCTTTACACCCACTTGACTCACTTCCAGACAGATATCAATACATAGGTTTTAAGATATTCTTACTAGTCACATATATTCTTGTGCGGTGAATAGGGGGTGTTGAGTCCAGTTCACTGAGCAAGGAGTAGGTCTTGTCTATTACATATTTGGTGTATGGAACGGTATCTGAGCGAATTTGAAACCCTTGTTTTATGCCTCACCCCACCTCACCTTTCCCGTTAAGCAGCCATAGTGTGTTTTCTAAACGTGTGACTCTGTTCTGTTTTGTAATTCAGTTCAAGTGTAGCGGTTTTTACATTCCCTCTATAAGTGATAGCTTATGATAAGTGTCTTTTCCTGTGTGACTTATTTCACTTAGAATCGTCGTACCTAAATCCACTCATCTTGCTTCTACTAGCCTTATGACATTGATTTCATGTCTGAGTGATATTCCATTGTACATAAGGACCACAACTTCTTTATCCATTTTTCTCTTTCCTGGGATATTTAAGGTGTCATGAAGTGGAGGTTCTTGTCAACAGAGCAGCCCTAAACTTTGGGGTGCCTGTGTCTTGCTGATTTTTAGTTTTCCCAATTTATACGCCCATGAGTGGACGTGCCCTATGCTCCCTAAGCTGTGTTTTTTCGATGTTTGAGGACACACCGTACACTTCTCCAGAGTGGCTGTTGGCAATTTACATCCCGCCCATCAGCGTAGCAAGGCTGCCATTTCTCCATGGCCTGTCCTGCATTTCTGGTTTTGACACTTTTTGCAGCAAGGCCCTTTTGACCGATGGGAAGCGAGACTTCTTTGTAGCGCTGATTTGCCTTTCCAGGTTGCTTGGTTGGCCAAAAAGGGCGTATGCGTTTTTTCCTGAATATATTCAGGAGAAAACGCATACGCCCTTTTTGGCCAAGGGCATCATTGTCGACGTTTTGCCGCTTTTCATGTGCTTTAAAGGCGATTCGAATCTACCTCCTGAAATCTGTTTCCTGGAATTCTGCCTAGCTTTCAAATCCTCTTTGTTGCCTTCCCTCAATATATCTGTGGATGAGAGTTATCATTTATAACTCTGCGGGTTTGTGAATTGCAGAGTCCCTGAGCTCCATTTTTCAACTGGCTTTTTTGGGAGCTGGCCGCAAAAGCGCAGGATTGCCTCAGGCCCTATTCTGCTTCTGGGCGGTAGGCTGACCCTGTGGTTAATTCTTCTTCCTGATGGGAAAATAGAGTGACCTCTGCCTGTCCCAACACCTAGATCTAATCTCTCATTGGTTGCCCCTCTTCCCGTTCATCCTCAGGACAAATTGCAACCTGTAGGGAACAGGAGCTTAAAGGTGCTGATTCTCCAAGTAGGGAGATTGCTAGTAAAGTGGCTGGAATGGCGAACCCGAGCACAAGGAGATGAGAAATGAGGTGCGTATTAGAAACCTTTCAAAATCACACGGTGTACCATCTTCTGGGTTTCTCATGCATGTTTTCGATGTCGGAAGATGCCCTTGAACCTGGAGATTTGGGACCCATGGGATGGGTAACAGGCAGTATTACTTTAAAGGGTCTGCGTTTGCTCACCCAACCTCCCCAAACTTTCAGCCCCAAGAGTGTCCACCCTTATGTCTCATCCAGCTGTGGGTCTAGATATGGTCACTCCAGGTTGCATCACAGCCTCTGAACGAATTGTGTAAGAAATTCTCTCTCTTTCACTGTCTTTGTTTTACGGGTTTTTAAAAGTAATTTATTTTTATAATGGGGTTTAGCTGCTTTTCACGGCTGTGTTTATGCGGCTTTACACCCACTTGACTCACTTCCAGACAGATATCAATACATAGGTTTTAAGATTCTTACTAGTCACATATATTCTTGTGCGGTGAATAGGGGGTGTTGAGTCCAGTTCACTGAGCAAGGAGTAGGTCTTGTCTATTACATATTGGGTGTATGGAACGGTATCTGAGCGAATTTGAAACCCTTGTTTTATGCATCACCCCACCTCACCTTTCCCGTTAAGCAGCCATAGTGTGTTTTCTAAACGTGTGACTCTGTTCTGTTTTGTAATTCAGTTCAAGTGTAGCGGTTTTTACATTCCCTCTATAAGTGATAGCTTATGATAAGTGTCTTTTTCTGTGTGACTTATTTCACTTAGAATCGTCGTACCTAAATCCACTCATCTTGCTTCTACTAGCCTTATGACATTGATTTCATGTCTGAGTGATATTCCATTGTACATAAGGACCACAACTTCTTTATCCATTTTTCTCTTTCCTGGGATATTTAAGGTGTCATGAAGTGGAGGTTCTTGTCAACAGAGAAGCCCTAAACTTTGGGGTGCCTGTGTCTTGCTGATTTTTAGTTTTCCCAATTTATACGCCCATGAGTGGACGTGCCCTATGCTCCCTAAGCTGTGTTTTTTCGATGTTTCAGGACACACCGTACACTTCTCCAGAGTGGCTGTTGGCAATTTACATCCCGCCCATCAGTGTAGCAAGGCTGCCATTTCTCCATGGCCTGTCCTGCATTTCTGGTTTTGACACTTTTTGCAGCATGACCCTTTTGTCCGATGGGAAGCGAGACTTCTTTGTAGCGCTGATTTGCCTTTCCAGGTTGCTTGGTTGGCCAAAAAGGGCGTATGCGTTTTTTCCTGAATATATTCAGGAATAAACGCATACGCCCTCTTTGTCCAAGGGCATCATTGTCGACGTTTTGCCGCTTTTCATGTGCTTTAAAGGCGATTGGAATCTACCTCCTGAAATCTGTTTCCTGCAATTCTGCCTTGCTTTCAAATCCTCTTCGTTGCCTTCCCTCAATATATCTGTGGATGAGAGTTATCATTTATAACTCTGCGGGTTTGTGAATTGCAGTGTCCCTTAGCTCCATTTTTCAACTCGCTTTTTGGGAGCTGGCCGCAAAAGCGCGGGATTGCCTCAGGCCCTATTCTGCTTCTGGGCGGCAGGCTGAGCCTGTGGTTAATTCTTCTTCCTGATGGGAAAATAGAGTGACCTGTGCCTGTCCCAACACCTAGATCTAGTCTCTCATTGGTTGCCCCTCTTCCCGTTCATCCTCAGGACAAATTGCAACCTGTAGGGAACAGGAGCTTAAAGGTGCTGATTCTCCAAGTAGGGAGATTGCTAGTAAAGTAGCTGGAAAGGCGAACCCGAGCACAAGGAGATGAGAAATGAGGTGCGTATTAGAAACCTTTCAAAATCACACGGTGTACCATCTTCTGGGTTTCTCATGCATGTTTTCGATGTAGGAAGATGCCCTTGAACCTGGAGATTTGGGACCCATGGGATGGGTACCAGGCAGTATTACTTTAAAGGGTCTGCGTTTGCTCACCCAACCTCACCCAAACTTTCAGCCCCAAGAGTGTCCACCCTTATGTCTCATCCAGCTGTGGGTCTAGATATGGTCAATCCAGGTTGCATCACAGCCTCTGAACGAATTTTGTAAGAATTTCTCTCTCTTTCACTGTCTTTGTTTTACGGGTTTTTAAAAGTAATTTATTTTTATAATGGGGTTTAGCTGCTTTTCACGGCTGTGTTTCTGCGGCTTTACACCCACTTGACTCACTTCCAGACAGATATCAATACATAGGTTTTAAGATTCTTACTAGTCACATATATTCTTGTGCGGTGAATAGGGGGTGTTGAGTCCAGTTCACTGAGCAAGGAGTAGGTCTTGTCTATTACATATTTGGTGTATGGAACGGTATCTGAGCGAATTTGAAACCCTTGTTTTATGCATCACCCCACCTCACCTTTCCCGTTAAGCAGCCATAGTGTGTTTTCTAAACGTGTGATTCTGTTCTGTTTTGTAATTCAGTTCAAGTGTAGCGGTTTTTACATTCCCTCTATAAGTGATAGCTTATGATAAGTGTCTTTTTCTGTGTGACTTATTTCACTTAGAATCGTCGTACCTAAGTCCACTCATCTTGCTTCTACTAGCCTTATGACATTGATTTCATGTCTGAGTGATATTCCATTGTACATAAGGACCACAACTTCTTTATCCATTTTTCTCTTTCCTGGGATATTTAAGGTGTCATGAAGTGGAGGTTCTTGTCAACAGAGCAGCCCTAAACGTTGGGGTGCCTGTGTCTTGCTGATTTTTAGTTTTCCCAATTTATACGCCCATGAGTGGACGTGCCCTATGCTCCCGAAGCTGTGTTTTTTCGATGTTTCAGGACACACCGTACACTTCTCCAGAGTGGCTGTTGGCAATTTACATCCCGCCCATCAGCGTAGCAAGGCTGCCATTTCTCCATGGCCTGTCCTGCATTTCTGGTTTTGACACGTTTTGCAGCATTGCCCTTTTGACAGATGGGAAGCGAGACTTCTTTGTAGCGCTGATTAGCCTTTCCAGGTTGCTTGGTTGGCCAAAGAGGGCGTATGCGTTTTTTCCTGAATATATTCAGGAAAAACCGCATACGCCCTGTTTGGCCAAGGGCATCATTGTCGACGTTTTGCCACTTTTCATGTGCTTTAAATGCGATTCGAATCTACCTCCTGAAACCTGTTTCCTGCAATTCTGCCTTGCTTTCAAATCCTCTTCGTTGCCTTCCCACAATATATTTGTGGACGAGAGTTATCATTTATAACTCAGCAGGTTTGTGAATGGCAGTGCCCCTGAGCTCCATTTTTCAACTGTCTTTTTTGGGAGCTGGCCGCAAAAGCACGGGATTGCCTCAGGCCCTATTCTGGTTCCTGGAAGCAGGCTGAGCCTGTGGATAATTCTTCTTCCTGATGGGAAAATAGAGTGACCTGTGCCTGTCCCAACACCTAGATCTAGTCTCTCATTGGTTGCCCCTCTTCCCGTTCATCCTCAGGACAAATTGCAACCTGTAGGGAACAGGAGGTTAAACGTGCTGATTCTCCAAGTAGGGAGATTGCTAGTAAAGTAGCTGGAATGGCGAACCCGAGCACAAGGAGATGAGAAATGAGGTGCGCATTAGAAACCTTTCAAAATCACACGGTGTACCATCTTCTGGGTTTGTCATGCATGTTTTCGATGTAGGAAGATGCCCTTGAACCTGGAGATTTGGGACCCATGGGATGGGTACCAGGGAGTATTACTTTAAAGGGTCTGCGTTTGCTCACCCAACCTCACCCAAACTTTTAGCCCCAAGAGTGTCCACCCTTATGTCTCATCCAGCTGTGGGTCTAGATATGGTCACTCCAGGTTGCATCACAGCCTCTGAACGAATTGTGTAAGAATTTCTCTCTCTTTCACTGTCTTTGTTTTACGGGTTTTTAAAAGTAATTTATTTTTATAATGGGGTTTAGCTGCTTTTCACGGCTGTGTTTATGCGGCTTTACACCCACTTGACTCACTTCCAGACAGATATCAATACATAGGTTTTAAGATTCTTACTAGTCACATATATTCTTGTGCGGTGAATAGGGGGTGTTGAGTCCAGTTCACTGAGCAAGGAGTAGGTCTTGTCTATTACATATTGGGTGTATGGAATGGTATCTGAGCGAATTTGAAACCCTTGTTTTATGCATCACCCCACCTCACCTTTCCCGTTAAGCAGCCATAGTGTGTTTTCTAAACGTGTGACTCTGTTCTGTTTTGTAATTCAGTTCAAGTGTAGCGGTTTTTACATTCCCTCTATAAGTGATAGCTTATGATAAGTGTCTTTTTCTGTGTGACTTATTTCACTTAGAATCGTCGTACCTAAGTCCACTCATCTTGCTTCTACTAGCCTTATGACATTGATTTCATGTCTGAGTGATATTCCATTGTACATAAGGACCACAACTTCTTTATCCATTTTTCTCTTTCCTGGGATATTTAAGGTGTCATGAAGTGGAGGTTCTTGTCAACAGAGCAGCCCTAAACGTTGGGGTGCCTGTGTCTTGCTGAATTTTAGTTTTCCCAATTTATACGCCCATGAGTGGACGTGCCCTATGCTCCCTAAGCTGTGTTTTTTCGATGTTTCAGGACACACCGTGCACTTCTCCAGAGTGGCTGTTTGCAATTTACATCCCGCCCATCAGCGTAGCAAGGCTGCCATTTCTCCATGGCCTGTCCTGCATTTCTGGTTTTGACACTTTTTGCAGCATTACCCATTTGACCGATGGGAAGCGAGACTTCTTTGTAGCGCTGATTTGCCTTTCCAGGTTGCTTGGTTGGCCAAAAAGGGCGTATGCGTTTTTTCCTGAATATATTCAGGAAAAAACGCATACGCCCTTTTTGGCCAAGGGCATCATTGTCGACGTTTTGCCGCTTTTCATGTGCTTTAAAGGCGATTCGTACCTACCTCCTGAAATCTGTTTCCTGCAATTCTGCCTTGCTTTCAAATCCTCTTCGTTGCCTTCCCTCAATATATCTGTGGATGAGAGTTATCATTTATAACTCTGTGGGTTTGTGAATTGCAGTGTCCCTGAGCTCCATTTTTCAACTCGCTTTTTTGGGAGCTGGCCGCAAAAGCGCAGGATTGCCTCAGGCCCTATTCTGCTTCTGGGCTGCATGCTGAGCCTGTGGTTAATTCTTCTTCCTGATGGGAAAATAGAGTGACCTGTGCCTGTCCCAACACCTAGATCTAGTCTCTCATTGGTTGCCCCTCTTCCCGTTCATCCTCAGGACAAATTGCAACCTGTAGGGAACAGGAGCTTAAAGGTGCTGATTCTCCAAGTAGGGAGATTGCTAGTAAAGTAGCTGGAAAGGCGAACCCGAGCACAAGGAGATGAGAAATGAGGTGCGTATTAGAAACCTTTCAAAATCACACGGTGTACCATCTTCTGGGTTTCTCATGCATGTTTTCGATGTAGGAAGATGCCCTTGAACCTGGAGATTTGGGACCCATGGGATGGGTACCAGGCAGTATTACTTTAAAGGGTCTGCGTTTGCTCACCCAACCTCACCCAAACTTTCAGCCCCAAGAGTGTCCACCCTTATGTCTCATCCAGCTGTGGGTCTAGATATGGTCAATCCAGGTTGCATCACAGCCTCTGAACGAATTTTGTAAGAATTTCTCTCTCTTTCACTGTCTTTGTTTTACGGGTTTTTAAAAGTAATTTATTTTTATAATGGGGTTTAGCTGCTTTTCACGGCTGTGTTTATGCGGCTTTACACCCACTTGACTCACTTCCAGACAGATATCAATACATAGGTTTTAAGATTCTTACTAGTCACATATATTCTTGTGCGGTGAATAGGGGGTGTTGAGTCCAGTTCACTGAGCAAGGAGTAGGTCTTGTCTATTACATATTTGGTGTATGGAACGGTATCTGAGCGAATTTGAAACCCTTGTTTTATGCATCACCCCACCTCACCTTTCCCGTTAAGCAGCCATAGTGTGTTTTCTAAACGTGTGATTCTGTTCTGTTTTGTAATTCAGTTCAAGTGTAGCGGTTTTTACATTCCCTCTATAAGTGATAGCTTATGATAAGTGTCTTTTTCTGTGTGACTTATTTCACTTAGAATCGTCGTACCTAAGTCCACTCATCTTGCTTCTACTAGCCTTATGACATTGATTTCATGTCTGAGTGATATTCCATTGTACATAAGGACCACAACTTCTTTATCCATTTTTCTCTTTCCTGGGATATTTAAGGTGTCATGAAGTGGAGGTTCTTGTCAACAGAGCAGCCCTAAACGTTGGGGTGCCTGTGTCTTGCTGATTTTTAGTTTTCCCAATTTATACGCCCATGAGTGGACGTGCCCTATGCTCCCTAAGCTGTGTTTTTTCGATGTTTCAGGACACACCGTACACTTCTCCAGAGTGGCTGTTGGCAATTTACATCCCGCCCATCAGCGTAGCAAGGCTGCCATTTCTCCATGGCCTGTCCTGCATTTCTGGTTTTGACACTTTTTGCAGCAAGGCCCTTTTGACCGATGGGAAGCGAGACTTCTTTGTAGCGCTGATTTGCCTTTCCAGGTTGCTTGGTTGGCCAAAAAGGGCGTATGCGTTTTTTCCTGAATATATTCAGGAGAAAACGCATACGCCCTTTTTGGCCAAGGGCATCATTGTCGACGTTTTGCCGCTTTTCATGTGCTTTAAAGGCGATTCGAATCTACCTCCTGAAATCTGTTTCCTGGAATTCTGCCTTGCTTTCAAATCCTCTTTGTTGCCTTCCCTCAATATATCTGTGGATGAGAGTTATCATTTATAACTCTGCGGGTTTGTGAATTGCAGAGTCCCTGAGCTCCATTTTTCAACTGGCTTTTTTGGGAGCTGGCCGCAAAAGCGCAGGATTGCCTCAGGCCCTATTCTGCTTCTGGGCGGTAGGCTGACCCTGTGGTTAATTCTTCTTCCTGATGGGAAAATAGAGTGACCTCTGCCTGTCCCAACACCTAGATCTAATCTCTCATTGGTTGCCCCTCTTCCCGTTCATCCTCAGGACAAATTGCAACCTTTAGGGAACAGGAGCTTAAAGGTGCTGATTCTCCAAGTAGGGAGATTGCTAGTAAAGTGGCTGGAAAGGCGAACCCGAGCACAAGGAGATGAGAAATGAGGTGCGTATTAGAAACCTTTCAAAATCACACGGTGTACCATCTTCTGGGTTTCTCATGCATGTTTTCGATGTCGGAAGATGCCCTTGAACCTGGAGATTTGGGACCCATGGGATGGGTACCAGGCAGTATTACTTTAAAGGGTCTGCGTTTGCTCACCCAACCTCCCCAAACTTTCAGCCCCAAGAGTGTCCACCCTTATGTCTCATCCAGCTGTGGGTCTAGATATGGTCACTCCAGGTTGCATCACAGCCTCTGAACGAATTGTGTAAGAAATTCTCTCTCTTTCACTGTCTTTGTTTTACGGGTTTTTAAAAGTAATTTATTTTTATAATGGGGTTTAGCTGCTTTTCACGGCTGTGTTTATGCGGCTTTACACCCACTTGACTCACTTCCAGACAGATATCAATACATAGGTTTTAAGATTCTTACTAGTCACATATATTCTTGTGCGGTGAATAGGGGGTGTTGAGTCCAGTTCACTGAGCAAGGAGTAGGTCTTGTCTATTACATATTGGGTGTATGGAACGGTATCTGAGCGAATTTGAAACCCTTGTTTTATGCATCACCCCACCTCACCTTTCCCGTTAAGCAGCCATAGTGTGTTTTCTAAACGTGTGACTCTGTTCTGTTTTGTAATTCAGTTCAAGTGTAGCGGTTTTTACATTCCCTCTATAAGTGATAGCTTATGATAAGTGTCTTTTTCTGTGTGACTTATTTCACTTAGAATCGTCGTACCTAAATCCACTCATCTTGCTTCTACTAGCCTTATGACATTGATTTCATGTCTGAGTGATATTCCATTGTACATAAGGACCACAACTTCTTTATCCATTTTTCTCTTTCCTGGGATATTTAAGGTGTCATGAAGTGGAGGTTCTTGTCAACAGAGAAGCCCTAAACTTTGGGGTGCCTGTGTCTTGCTGATTTTTAGTTTTCCCAATTTATACGCCCATGAGTGGACGTGCCCTATGCTCCCTAAGCTGTGTTTTTTCGATGTTTCAGGACACACCGTACACTTCTCCAGAGTGGCTGTTGGCAATTTACATCCCGCCCATCAGTGTAGCAAGGCTGCCATTTCTCCATGGCCTGTCCTGCATTTCTGGTTTTGACACTTTTTGCAGCATGACCCTTTTGTCCGATGGGAAGCGAGACTTCTTTGTAGCGCTGATTTGCCTTTCCAGGTTGCTTGGTTGGCCAAAAAGGGCGTATGCGTTTTTTCCTGAATATATTCAGGAATAAACGCATACGCCCTCTTTGGCCAAGGGCATCATTGTCGACGTTTTGCCGCTTTTCATGTGCTTTAAAGGCGATTGGAATCTACCTCCTGAAATCTGTTTCCTGCAATTCTGCCTTGCTTTCAAATCCTCTTCGTTGCCTTCCCTCAATATATCTGTGGATGAGAGTTATCATTTATAACTCTGCGGGTTTGTGAATTGCAGTGTCCCTTAGCTCCATTTTTCAACTCGCTTTTTGGGAGCTGGCCGCAAAAGCGCGGGATTGCCTCAGGCCCTATTCTGCTTCTGGGCGGCAGGCTGAGCCTGTGGTTAATTCTTCTTCCTGATGGGAAAATAGAGTGACCTGTGCCTGTCCCAACACCTAGATCTAGTCTCTCATTGGTTGCCCCTCTTCCCGTTCATCCTCAGGACAAATTGCAACCTGTAGGGAACAGGAGCTTAAAGGTGCTGATTCTCCAAGTAGGGAGATTGCTAGTAAAGTAGCTGGAAAGGCGAACCCGAGCACAAGGAGATGAGAAATGAGGTGCGTATTAGAAACCTTTCAAAATCACACGGTGTACCATCTTCTGGGTTTCTCATGCATGTTTTCGATGTAGGAAGATGCCCTTGAACCTGGAGATTTGGGACCCATGGGATGGGTACCAGGCAGTATTACTTTAAAGGGTCTGCGTTTGCTCACCCAACCTCACCCAAACTTTCAGCCCCAAGAGTGTCCACCCTTATGTCTCATCCAGCTGTGGGTCTAGATATGGTCAATCCAGGTTGCATCACAGCCTCTGAACGAATTTTGTAAGAATTTCTCTCTCTTTCACTGTCTTTGTTTTACGGGTTTTTAAAAGTAATTTATTTTTATAATGGGGTTTAGCTGCTTTTCACGGCTGTGTTTATGCGGCTTTACACCCACTTGACTCACTTCCAGACAGATATCAATACATAGGTTTTAAGATTCTTACTAGTCACATATATTCTTGTGCGGTGAATAGGGGGTGTTGAGTCCAGTTCACTGAGCAAGGCGTAGGTCTTGTCTATTACATATTTGGTGTATGGAACGGTATCTGAGCGAATTTGAAACCCTTGTTTTATGCATCACCCCACCTCACCTTTCCCGTTAAGCAGCCATAGTGTGTTTTCTAAACGTGTGATTCTGTTCTGTTTTGTAATTCAGTTCAAGTGTAGCGGTTTTTACATTCCCTCTATAAGTGATAGCTTATGATAAGTGTCTTTTTCTGTGTGACTTATTTCACTTAGAATCATCGTACCTAAGTCCACTCATCTTGCTTCTACTAGCCTTATGACATTGATTTCATGTCTGAGTGATATTCCATTGTACATAAGGACCACAACTTCTTTATCCATTTTTCTCTTTCCTGGGATATTTAAGGTGTCATGAAGTGGAGGTTCTTGTCAACAGAGCAGCCCTAAACGTTGGGGTGCCTGTGTCTTGCTGATTTTTAGTTTTCCCAATTTATACGCCCATGAGTGGACGTGCCCTATGCTCCCGAAGCTGTGTTTTTTCGATGTTTCAGGACACACCGTACACTTCTCCAGAGTGGCTGTTGGCAATTTACATCCCGCCCATCAGCGTAGCAAGGCTGCCATTTCTCCATGGCCTGTCCTGCATTTCTGGTTTTGACACTTTTTGCAGCAAGGCCCTTTTGACCGATGGGAAGCGAGACTTCTTTGTAGCGCTGATTTGCCTTTCCAGGTTGCTTGGTTGGCCAAAAAGGGCGTATGCGTTTTTTCCTGAATATATTCAGGAGAAAACGCATACGCCCTTTTTGGCCAAGGGCATCATTGTCGACGTTTTGCCGCTTTTCATGTGCTTTAAAGGCGATTCGAATCTACCTCCTGAAATCTGTTTCCTGGAATTCTGCCTTGCTTTCAAATCCTCTTTGTTGCCTTCCCTCAATATATCTGTGGATGAGAGTTATCATTTATAACTCTGCGGGTTTGTGAATTGCAGAGTCCCTGAGCTCCATTTTTCAACTGGCTTTTTTGGGAGCTGGCCGCAAAAGCGCAGGATTGCCTCAGGCCCTATTCTGCTTCTGGGCGGTAGGCTGACCCTGTGGTTAATTCTTCTTCCTGATGGGAAAATAGAGTGACCTCTGCCTGTCCCAACACCTAGATCTAATCTCTCATTGGTTGCCCCTCTTCCCGTTCATCCTCAGGACAAATTGCAACCTTTAGGGAACAGGAGCTTAAAGGTGCTGATTCTCCAAGTAGGGAGATTGCTAGTAAAGTGGCTGGAAAGGCGAACCCGAGCACAAGGAGATGAGAAATGAGGTGCGTATTAGAAACCTTTCAAAATCACACGGTGTACCATCTTCTGGGTTTCTCATGCATGTTTTCGATGTCGGAAGATGCCCTTGAACCTGGAGATTTGGGACCCATGGGATGGGTACCAGGCAGTATTACTTTAAAGGGTCTGCGTTTGCTCACCCAACCTCCCCAAACTTTCAGCCCCAAGAGTGTCCACCCTTATGTCTCATCCAGCTGTGGGTCTAGATATGGTCACTCCAGGTTGCATCACAGCCTCTGAACGAATTGTGTAAGAAATTCTCTCTCTTTCACTGTCTTTGTTTTACGGGTTTTTAAAAGTAATTTATTTTTATAATGGGGTTTAGCTGCTTTTCACGGCTGTGTTTATGCGGCTTTACACCCACTTGACTCACTTCCAGACAGATATCAATACATAGGTTTTAAGATTCTTACTAGTCACATATATTCTTGTGCGGTGAATAGGGGGTGTTGAGTCCAGTTCACTGAGCAAGGAGTAGGTCTTGTCTATTACATATTGGGTGTATGGAACGGTATCTGAGCGAATTTGAAACCCTTGTTTTATGCATCACCCCACCTCACCTTTCCCGTTAAGCAGCCATAGTGTGTTTTCTAAACGTGTGACTCTGTTCTGTTTTGTAATTCAGTTCAAGTGTAGCGGTTTTTACATTCCCTCTATAAGTGATAGCTTATGATAAGTGTCTTTTTCTGTGTGACTTATTTCACTTAGAATCGTCGTACCTAAATCCACTCATCTTGCTTCTACTAGCCTTATGACATTGATTTCATGTCTGAGTGATATTCCATTGTACATAAGGACCACAACTTCTTTATCCATTTTTCTCTTTCCTGGGATATTTAAGGTGTCATGAAGTGGAGGTTCTTGTCAACAGAGAAGCCCTAAACTTTGGGGTGCCTGTGTCTTGCTGATTTTTAGTTTTCCCAATTTATACGCCCATGAGTGGACGTGCCCTATGCTCCCTAAGCTGTGTTTTTTCGATGTTTCAGGACACACCGTACACTTCTCCAGAGTGGCTGTTGGCAATTTACATCCCGCCCATCAGTGTAGCAAGGCTGCCATTTCTCCATGGCCTGTCCTGCATTTCTGGTTTTGACACTTTTTGCAGCATGACCCTTTTGTCCGATGGGAAGCGAGACTTCTTTGTAGCGCTGATTTGCCTTTCCAGGTTGCTTGGTTGGCCAAAAAGGGCGTATGCGTTTTTTCCTGAATATATTCAGGAATAAACGCATACGCCCTCTTTGGCCAAGGGCATCATTGTCGACGTTTTGCCGCTTTTCATGTGCTTTAAAGGCGATTGGAATCTACCTCCTGAAATCTGTTTCCTGCAATTCTGCCTTGCTTTCAAATCCTCTTCGTTGCCTTCCCTCAATATATCTGTGGATGAGAGTTATCATTTATAACTCTGCGGGTTTGTGAATTGCAGTGTCCCTTAGCTCCATTTTTCAACTCGCTTTTTGGGAGCTGGCCGCAAAAGCGCGGGATTGCCTCAGGCCCTATTCTGCTTCTGGGCGGCAGGCTGAGCCTGTGGTTAATTCTTCTTCCTGATGGGAAAATAGAGTGACCTGTGCCTGTCCCAACACCTAGATCTAGTCTCTCATTGGTTGCCCCTCTTCCCGTTCATCCTCAGGACAAATTGCAACCTGTAGGGAACAGGAGCTTAAAGGTGCTGATTCTCCAAGTAGGGAGATTGCTAGTAAAGTAGCTGGAAAGGCGAACCCGAGCACAAGGAGATGAGAAATGAGGTGCGTATTAGAAACCTTTCAAAATCACACGGTGTACCATCTTCTGGGTTTCTCATGCATGTTTTCGATGTAGGAAGATGCCCTTGAACCTGGAGATTTGGGACCCATGGGATGGGTACCAGGCAGTATTACTTTAAAGGGTCTGCGTTTGCTCACCCAACCTCACCCAAACTTTCAGCCCCAAGAGTGTCCACCCTTATGTCTCATCCAGCTGTGGGTCTAGATATGGTCAATCCAGGTTGCATCACAGCCTCTGAACGAATTTTGTAAGAATTTCTCTCTCTTTCACTGTCTTTGTTTTACGGGTTTTTAAAAGTAATTTATTTTTATAATGGGGTTTAGCTGCTTTTCACGGCTGTGTTTATGCGGCTTTACACCCACTTGACTCACTTCCAGACAGATATCAATACATAGGTTTTAAGATTCTTACTAGTCACATATATTCTTGTGCGGTGAATAGGGGGTGTTGAGTCCAGTTCACTGAGCAAGGCGTAGGTCTTGTCTATTACATATTTGGTGTATGGAACGGTATCTGAGCGAATTTGAAACCCTTGTTTTATGCATCACCCCACCTCACCTTTCCCGTTAAGCAGCCATAGTGTGTTTTCTAAACGTGTGATTCTGTTCTGTTTTGTAATTCAGTTCAAGTGTAGCGGTTTTTACATTCCCTCTATAAGTGATAGCTTATGATAAGTGTCTTTTTCTGTGTGACTTATTTCACTTAGAATCATCGTACCTAAGTCCACTCATCTTGCTTCTACTAGCCTTATGACATTGATTTCATGTCTGAGTGATATTCCATTGTACATAAGGACCACAACTTCTTTATCCATTTTTCTCTTTCCTGGGATATTTAAGGTGTCATGAAGTGGAGGTTCTTGTCAACAGAGCAGCCCTAAACGTTGGGGTGCCTGTGTCTTGCTGATTTTTAGTTTTCCCAATTTATACGCCCATGAGTGGACGTGCCCTATGCTCCCGAAGCTGTGTTTTTTCGATGTTTCAGGACACACCGTACACTTCTCCAGAGTGGCTGTTGGCAATTTACATCCCGCCCATCAGCGTAGCAAGGCTGCCATTTCTCCATGGCCTGTCCTGCATTTCTGGTTTTGACACGTTTTGCAGCATTGCCCTTTTGACAGATGGGAAGCGAGACTTCTTTGTAGCGCTGATTAGCCTTTCCAGGTTGCTTGGTTGGCCAAAGAGGGCGTATGCGTTTTTTCCTGAATATATTCAGGAAAAACCGCATACGCCCTGTTTGGCCAAGGGCATCATTGTCGACGTTTTGCCACTTTTCATGTGCTTTAAATGCGATTCGAATCTACCTCCTGAAACCTGTTTCCTGCAATTCTGCCTTGCTTTCAAATCCTCTTCGTTGCCTTCCCACAATATATTTGTGGACGAGAGTTATCATTTATAACTCAGCAGGTTTGTGAATGGCAGTGCCCCTGAGCTCCATTTTTCAACTGTCTTTTTTGGGAGCTGGCCGCAAAAGCACGGGATTGCCTCAGGCCCTATTCTGGTTCCTGGAAGCAGGCTGAGCCTGTGGATAATTCTTCTTCCTGATGGGAAAATAGAGTGACCTGTGCCTGTCCCAACACCTAGATCTAGTCTCTCATTGGTTGCCCCTCTTCCCGTTCATCCTCAGGACAAATTGCAACCTGTAGGGAACAGGAGGTTAAAGGTGCTGATTCTCCAAGTAGGGAGATTGCTAGTAAAGTAGCTGGAATGGCGAACCCGAGCACAAGGAGATGAGAAATGAGGTGCGCATTAGAAACCTTTCAAAATCACACGGTGTAACATCTTCTGGGTTTGTCATGCATGTTTTCGATGTAGGAAGATGCCCTTGAACCTGGAGATTTGGGACCCATGGGATGGGTACCAGGGAGTATTACTTTAAAGGGTCTGCGTTTGCTCACCCAACCTCACCCAAACTTTTAGCCCCAAGAGTGTCCACCCTTATGTCTCATCCAGCTGTGGGTCTAGATATGGTCACTCCAGGTTGCATCACAGCCTCTGAACGAATTGTGTAAGAATTTCTCTCTCTTTCACTGTCTTTGTTTTACGGGTTTTTAAAAGTAATTTATTTTTATAATGGGGTTTAGCTGCTTTTCACGGCTGTGTTTATGCGGCTTTACACCCACTTGACTCACTTCCAGACAGATATCAATACATAGGTTTTAAGATTCTTACTAGTCACATATATTCTTGTGCGGTGAATAGGGGGTGTTGAGTCCAGTTCACTGAGCAAGGAGTAGGTCTTGTCTATTACATATTGGGTGTATGGAATGGTATCTGAGCGAATTTGAAACCCTTGTTTTATGCATCACCCCACCTCACCTTTCCCGTTAAGCAGCCATAGTGTGTTTTCTAAACGTGTGACTCTGTTCTGTTTTGTAATTCAGTTCAAGTGTAGCGGTTTTTACATTCCCTCTATAAGTGATAGCTTATGATAAGTGTCTTTTTCTGTGTGACTTATTTCACTTAGAATCGTCGTACCTAAGTCCACTCATCTTGCTTCTACTAGCCTTATGACATTGATTTCATGTCTGAGTGATATTCCATTGTACATAAGGACCACAACTTCTTTATCCATTTTTCTCTTTCCTGGGATATTTAAGGTGTCATGAAGTGGAGGTTCTTGTCAACAGAGCAGCCCTAAACGTTGGGGTGCCTGTGTCTTGCTGAATTTTAGTTTTCCCAATTTATACGCCCATGAGTGGACGTGCCCTATGCTCCCTAAGCTGTGTTTTTTCGATGTTTCAGGACACACCGTGCACTTCTCCAGAGTGGCTGTTGGCAATTTACATCCCGCCCATCAGCGTAGCAAGGCTGCCATTTCTCCATGGCCTGTCCTGCATTTCTGGTTTTGACACTTTTTGCAGCATTACCCATTTGACCGATGGGAAGCGAGACTTCTTTGTAGCGCTGATTTGCCTTTCCAGGTTGCTTGGTTGGCCAAAAAGGGCGTATGCGTTTTTTCCTGAATATATTCAGGAAAAAACGCATACGCCCTTTTTGGCCAAGGGCATCATTGTCGACGTTTTGCCGCTTTTCATGTGCTTTAAAGGCGATTCGTACCTACCTCCTGAAATCTGTTTCCTGCAATTCTGCCTTGCTTTCAAATCCTCTTCGTTGCCTTCCCTCAATATATCTGTGGATGAGAGTTATCATTTATAACTCTGTGGGTTTGTGAATTGCAGTGTCCCTGAGCTCCATTTTTCAACTCGCTTTTTTGGGAGCTGGCCGCAAAAGCGCAGGATTGCCTCAGGCCCTATTCTGCTTCTGGGCTGCATGCTGAGCCTGTGGTTAATTCTTCTTCCTGATGGGAAAATAGAGTGACCTGTGCCTGTCCCAACACCTAGATCTAGTCTCTCATTGGTTGCCCCTCTTCCCGTTCATCCTCAGGACAAATTGCAACCTGTAGGGAACAGGAGCTTAAAGGTGCTGATTCTCCAAGTAGGGAGATTGCTAGTAAAGTAGCTGGAAAGGCGAACCCGAGCACAAGGAGATGAGAAATGAGGTGCGTATTAGAAACCTTTCAAAATCACACGGTGTACCATCTTCTGGGTTTCTCATGCATGTTTTCGATGTAGGAAGATGCCCTTGAACCTGGAGATTTGGGACCCATGGGATGGGTACCAGGCAGTATTACTTTAAAGGGTCTGCGTTTGCTCACCCAACCTCACCCAAACTTTCAGCCCCAAGAGTGTCCACCCTTATGTCTCATCCAGCTGTGGGTCTAGATATGGTCAATCCAGGTTGCATCACAGCCTCTGAACGAATTTTGTAAGAATTTCTCTCTCTTTCACTGTCTTTGTTTTACGGGTTTTTAAAAGTAATTTATTTTTATAATGGGGTTTAGCTGCTTTTCACGGCTGTGTTTCTGCGGCTTTACACCCACTTTACTCACTTCCAGACAGATATCAATACATAGGTTTTAAGATTCTTACTAGTCACATATATTCTTGTGCGGTGAATAGGGGGTGTTGAGTCCAGTTCACTGAGCAAGGAGTAGGTCTTGTCTATTACATATTTGGTGTATGGAACGGTATCTGAGCGAATTTGAAACCCTTGTTTTATGCATCACCCCACCTCACCTTTCCCGTTAAGCAGCCATAGTGTGTTTTCTAAACGTGTGATTCTGTTCTGTTTTGTAATTCAGTTCAAGTGTAGCGGTTTTTACATTCCCTCTATAAGTGATAGCTTATGATAAGTGTCTTTTTCTGTGTGACTTATTTCACTTAGAATCGTCGTACCTAAGTCCACTCATCTTGCTTCTACTAGCCTTATGACATTGATTTCATGTCTGAGTGATATTCCATTGTACATAAGGACCACAACTTCTTTATCCATTTTTCTCTTTCCTGGGATATTTAAGGTGTCATGAAGTGGAGGTTCTTGTCAACAGAGCAGCCCTAAACGTTGGGGTGCCTGTGTCTTGCTGATTTTTAGTTTTCCCAATTTATACGCCCATGAGTGGACGTGCCCTATGCTCCCTAAGCTGTGTTTTTTCGATGTTTCAGGACACACCGTGCACTTCTCCAGAGTGGCTGTTGGCAATTTACATCCCGCCCATCAGCGTAGCAAGGCTGCCATTTCTCCATGGCCTGTCCTGCATTTCTGGTTTTGACACTTTTTGCAGCAAGGCCCTTTTGACCGATGGGAAGCGAGACTTCTTTGTAGCGCTGATTTGCCTTTCCAGGTTGCTTGGTTGGCCAAAAAGGGCGTATGCGTTTTTTCCTGAATATATTCAGGAGAAAACGCATACGCCCTTTTTGGCCAAGGGCATCATTGTCGACGTTTTGCCGCTTTTCATGTGCTTTAAAGGCGATTCGAATCTACCTCCTGAAATCTGTTTCCTGGAATTCTGCCTTGCTTTCAAATCCTCTTTGTTGCCTTCCCTCAATATATCTGTGGATGAGAGTTATCATTTATAACTCTGCGGGTTTGTGAATTGCAGAGTCCCTGAGCTCCATTTTTCAACTGGCTTTTTTGGGAGCTGGCCGCAAAAGCGCAGGATTGCCTCAGGCCCTATTCTGCTTCTGGGCGGTAGGCTGACCCTGTGGTTAATTCTTCTTCCTGATGGGAAAATAGAGTGACCTCTGCCTGTCCCAACACCTAGATCTAATCTCTCATTGGTTGCCCCTCTTCCCGTTCATCCTCAGGACAAATTGCAACCTTTAGGGAACAGGAGCTTAAAGGTGCTGATTCTCCAAGTAGGGAGATTGCTAGTAAAGTGGCTGGAAAGGCGAACCCGAGCACAAGGAGATGAGAAATGAGGTGCGTATTAGAAACCTTTCAAAATCACACGGTGTACCATCTTCTGGGTTTCTCATGCATGTTTTCGATGTCGGAAGATGCCCTTGAACCTGGAGATTTGGGACCCATGGGATGGGTACCAGGCAGTATTACTTTAAAGGGTCTGCGTTTGCTCACCCAACCTCCCCAAACTTTCAGCCCCAAGAGTGTCCACCCTTATGTCTCATCCAGCTGTGGGTCTAGATATGGTCACTCCAGGTTGCATCACAGCCTCTGAACGAATTGTGTAAGAAATTCTCTCTCTTTCACTGTCTTTGTTTTACGGGTTTTTAAAAGTAATTTATTTTTATAATGGGGTTTAGCTGCTTTTCACGGCTGTGTTTATGCGGCTTTACACCCACTTGACTCACTTCCAGACAGATATCAATACATAGGTTTTAAGATTCTTACTAGTCACATATATTCTTGTGCGGTGAATAGGGGGTGTTGAGTCCAGTTCACTGAGCAAGGAGTAGGTCTTGTCTATTACATATTGGGTGTATGAAACGGTATCTGAGCGAATTTGAAACCCTTGTTTTATGCATCACCCCACCTCACCTTTCCCGTTAAGCAGCCATAGTGTGTTTTCTAAACGTGTGACTCTGTTCTGTTTTGTAATTCAGTTCAAGTGTAGCGGTTTTTACATTCCCTCTATAAGTGATAGCTTATGATAAGTGTCTTTTTCTGTGTGACTTATTTCACTTAGAATCGTCGTACCTAAATCCACTCATCTTGCTTCTACTAGCCTTATGACATTGATTTCATGTCTGAGTGATATTCCATTGTACATAAGGACCACAACTTCTTTATCCATTTTTCTCTTTCCTGGGATATTTAAGGTGTCATGAAGTGGAGGTTCTTGTCAACAGAGAAGCCCTAAACTTTGGGGTGCCTGTGTCTTGCTGATTTTTAGTTTTCCCAATTTATACGCCCATGAGTGGACGTGCCCTATGCTCCCTAAGCTGTGTTTTTTCGATGTTTCAGGACACACCGTACACTTCTCCAGAGTGGCTGTTGGCAATTTACATCCCGCCCATCAGTGTAGCAAGGCTGCCATTTCTCCATGGCCTGTCCTGCATTTCTGGTTTTGACACTTTTTGCAGCATGACCCTTTTGTCCGATGGGAAGCGAGACTTCTTTGTAGCGCTGATTTGCCTTTCCAGGTTGCTTGGTTGGCCAAAAAGGGCGTATGCGTTTTTTCCTGAATATATTCAGGAATAAACGCATACGCCCTCTTTGGCCAAGGGCATCATTGTCGACGTTTTGCCGCTTTTCATGTGCTTTAAAGGCGATTCGAATCTACCTCCTGAAATCTGTTTCCTGCAATTCTGCCTTGCTTTCAAATCCTCTTCGTTGCCTTCCCTCAATATATCTGTGGATGAGAGTTATCATTTATAACTCTGCGGGTTTGTGAATTGCAGTGTCCCTTAGCTCCATTTTTCAACTCGCTTTTTGGGAGCTGGCCGCAAAAGCGCGGGATTGCCTCAGGCCCTATTCTGCTTCTGGGCGGCAGGCTGAGCCTGTGGTTAATTCTTCTTCCTGATGGGAAAATAGAGTGACCTGTGCCTGTCCCAACACCTAGATCTAGTCTCTCATTGGTTGCCCCTCTTCCCGTTCATCCTCAGGACAAATTGCAACCTGTAGGGAACAGGAGCTTAAAGGTGCTGATTCTCCAAGTAGGGAGATTGCTAGTAAAGTAGCTGGAAAGGCGAACCCGAGCACAAGGAGATGAGAAATGAGGTGCGTATTAGAAACCTTTCAAAATCACACGGTGTACCATCTTCTGGGTTTCTCATGCATGTTTTCGATGTAGGAAGATGCCCTTGAACCTGGAGATTTGGGACCCATGGGATGGGTACCAGGCAGTATTACTTTAAAGGGTCTGCGTTTGCTCACCCAACCTCACCCAAACTTTCAGCCCCAAGAGTGTCCACCCTTATGTCTCATCCAGCTGTGGGTCTAGATATGGTCAATCCAGGTTGCATCACAGCCTCTGAACGAATTTTGTAAGAATTTCTCTCTCTTTCACTGTCTTTGTTTTACGGGTTTTTAAAAGTAATTTATTTTTATAATGGGGTTTAGCTGCTTTTCACGGCTGTGTTTCTGCGGCTTTACACCCACTTGACTCACTTCCAGACAGATATCAATACATAGGTTTTAAGATTCTTACTAGTCACATATATTCTTGTGCGGTGAATAGGGGGTGTTGAGTCCAGTTCACTGAGCAAGGAGTAGGTCTTGTCTATTACATATTTGGTGTATGGAACGGTATCTGAGCGAATTTGAAACCCTTGTTTTATGCATCACCCCACCTCACCTTTCCCGTTAAGCAGCCATAGTGTGTTTTCTAAACGTGTGATTCTGTTCTGTTTTGTAATTCAGTTCAAGTGTAGCGGTTTTTACATTCCCTCTATAAGTGATAGCTTATGATAAGTGTCTTTTTCTGTGTGACTTATTTCACTTAGAATCGTCGTACCTAAGTCCACTCATCTTGCTTCTACTAGCCTTATGACATTGATTTCATGTCTGAGTGATATTCCATTGTACATAAGGACCACAACTTCTTTATCCATTTTTCTCTTTCCTGGGATATTTAAGGTGTCATGAAGTGGAGGTTCTTGTCAACAGAGCAGCCCTAAACGTTGGGGTGCCTGTGTCTTGCTGATTTTTAGTTTTCCCAATTTATACGCCCATGAGTGGACGTGCCCTATGCTCCCGAAGCTGTGTTTTTTCGATGTTTCAGGACACACCGTACACTTCTCCAGAGTGGCTGTTGGCAATTTACATCCCGCCCATCAGCGTAGCAAGGCTGCCATTTCTCCATGGCCTGTCCTGCATTTCTGGTTTTGACACGTTTTGCAGCATTGCCCTTTTGACAGATGGGAAGCGAGACTTCTTTGTAGCGCTGATTAGCCTTTCCAGGTTGCTTGGTTGGCCAAAGAGGGCGTATGCGTTTTTTCCTGAATATATTCAGGAAAAACCGCATACGCCCTGTTTGGCCAAGGGCATCATTGTCGACGTTTTGCCACTTTTCATGTGCTTTAAATGCGATTCGAATCTACCTCCTGAAACCTGTTTCCTGCAATTCTGCCTTGCTTTCAAATCCTCTTCGTTGCCTTCCCACAATATATTTGTGGACGAGAGTTATCATTTATAACTCAGCAGGTTTGTGAATGGCAGTGCCCCTGAGCTCCATTTTTCAACTGTCTTTTTTGGGAGCTGGCCGCAAAAGCACGGGATTGCCTCAGGCCCTATTCTGGTTCCTGGAAGCAGGCTGAGCCTGTGGATAATTCTTCTTCCTGATGGGAAAATAGGGTGACCTGTGCCTGTCCCAACACCTAGATCTAGTCTCTCATTGGTTGCCCCTCTTCCCGTTCATCCTCAGGACAAATTGCAACCTGTAGGGAACAGGAGGTTAAACGTGCTGATTCTCCAAGTAGGGAGATTGCTAGTAAAGTAGCTGGAATGGCGAACCCGAGCACAAGGAGATGAGAAATGAGGTGCGCATTAGAAACCTTTCAAAATCACACGGTGTACCATCTTCTGGGTTTGTCATGCATGTTTTCGATGTAGGAAGATGCCCTTGAACCTGGAGATTTGGGACCCATGGGATGGGTACCAGGGAGTATTACTTTAAAGGGTCTGCGTTTGCTCACCCAACCTCACCCAAACTTTTAGCCCCAAGAGTGTCCACCCTTATGTCTCATCCAGCTGTGGGTCTAGATATGGTCACTCCAGGTTGCATCACAGCCTCTGAACGAATTGTGTAAGAATTTCTCTCTCTTTCACTGTCTTTGTTTTACGGGTTTTTAAAAGTAATTTATTTTTATAATGGGGTTTAGCTGCTTTTCACGGCTGTGTTTATGCGGCTTTACACCCACTTGACTCACTTCCAGACAGATATCAATACATAGGTTTTAAGATTCTTACTAGTCACATATATTCTTGTGCGGTGAATAGGGGGTGTTGAGTCCAGTTCACTGAGCAAGGAGTAGGTCTTGTCTATTACATATTGGGTGTATGGAATGGTATCTGAGCGAATTTGAAACCCTTGTTTTATGCCTCACCCCACCTCACCTTTCCCGTTAAGCAGCCATAGTGTGTTTTCTAAACGTGTGACTCTGTTCTGTTTTGTAATTCAGTTCAAGTGTAGCGGTTTTTACATTCCCTCTATAAGTGATAGCTTATGATAAGTGTCTTTTTCTGTGTGACTTATTTCACTTAGAATCGTCGTACCTAAGTCCACTCATCTTGCTTCTACTAGCCTTATGACATTGATTTCATGTCTGAGTGATATTCCATTGTCCATAAGGACCACAACTTCTTTATCCATTTTTCTCTTTCCTGGGATATTTAAGGTGTCATGAAGTGGAGGTTCTTGTCAACAGAGCAGCCCTAAACGTTGGGGTGCCTGTGTCTTGCTGATTTTTAGTTTTCCCAATTTATACGCCCATGAGTGGACGTGCCCTAAGCTCCCTAAGCTGTGTTTTTTCGATGTTTCAGAACACACCGTGCACTTCTCCAGAGTGGCTGTTGGCAATTTACATCCCGCCCATCAGCGTAGCAAGGCTGCCATTTCTCCATGGCCTGTCCTGCATTTCTGGTTTTGACACTTTTTGCAGCATTACCCATTTGACCGATGGGAAGCGAGACTTCTTTGTAGCGCTGATTTGCCTTTCCAGGTTGCTTGGTTGGCCAAAAAGGGCGTATGCGTTTTTTCCTGAATATATTCAGGAAAAAACGCATACGCCCTTTTTGGCCAAGGGCATCATTGTCGACGTTTTGCCGCTTTTCATGTGCTTTAAAGGCGATTCGTACCTACCTCCTGAAATCTGTTTCCTGCAATTCTGCCTTGCTTTCAAATCCTCTTCGTTGCCTTCCCTCAATATATCTGTGGATGAGAGTTATCATTTATAACTCTGTGGGTTTGTGAATTGCAGTGTCCCTGAGCTCCATTTTTCAACTCGCTTTTTTGGGAGCTGGCCGCAAAAGCGCAGGATTGCCTCAGGCCCTATTCTGCTTCTGGGCTGCATGCTGAGCCTGTGGTTAATTCTTCTTCCTGATGGGAAAATAGAGTGACCTGTGCCTGTCCCAACACCTAGATCTAGTCTCTCATTGGTTGCCCCTCTTCCCGTTCATCCTCAGGACAAATTGCAACCTGTAGGGAACAGGAGCTTAAAGGTGCTGATTCTCCAAGTAGGGAGATTGCTAGTAAAGTAGCTGGAAAGGCGAACCCGAGCACAAGGAGATGAGAAATGAGGTGCGTATTAGAAACCTTTCAAAATCACACGGTGTACCATCTTCTGGGTTTCTCATGCATGTTTTCGATGTAGGAAGATGCCCTTGAACCTGGAGATTTGGGACCCATGGGATGGGTACCAGGCAGTATTACTTTAAAGGGTCTGCGTTTGCTCACCCAACCTCACCCAAACTTTCAGCCCCAAGAGTGTCCACCCTTATGTCTCATCCAGCTGTGGGTCTAGATATGGTCAATCCAGGTTGCATCACAGCCTCTGAACGAATTTTGTAAGAATTTCTCTCTCTTTCACTGTCTTTGTTTTACGGGTTTTTAAAAGTAATTTATTTTTATAATGGGGTTTAGCTGCTTTTCACGGCTGTGTTTATGCGGCTTTACACCCACTTGACTCACTTCCAGACAGATATCAATACATAGGTTTTAAGATTCTTACTAGTCACATATATTCTTGTGCGGTGAATAGGGGGTGTTGAGTCCAGTTCACTGAGCAAGGAGTAGGTCTTGTCTATTACATATTGGGTGTATGGAACGGTATCTGAGCGAATTTGAAACCCTTGTTTTATGCATCACCCCACCTCACCTTTCCCGTTAAGCAGCCATAGTGTGTTTTCTAAACGTGTGATTCTGTTCTGTTTTGTAATTCAGTTCAAGTGTAGCGGTTTTTACATTCCCTCTATAAGTGATAGCTTATGATAAGTGTCTTTTTCTGTGTGACTTATTTCACTTAGAATCGTCGTACCTAAGTCCACTCATCTTGCTTCTACTAGCCTTATGACATTGATTTCATGTCTGAGTGATATTCCATTGTACATAAGGACCACAACTTCTTTATCCATTTTTCTCTTTCCTGAGATATTTAAGGTGTCATGAAGTGGAGGTTCTTGTCAACAGAGCAGCCCTAAACGTTGGGGTGCCTGTGTCTTGCTGATTTTTAGTTTTCCCAATTTATACGCCCATGAGTGGACGTGCCCTATGCTCCCGAAGCTGTGTTTTTTCGATGTTTCAGGACACACCGTACACTTCTCCAGAGTGGCTGTTGGCAACTTACATCCCGCCCATCAGCGTAGCAAGGCTGCCATTTCTCCATGGCCTGTCCTGCATTTCTGGTTTTGACACTTTTTGCAGCATGACCCTTTTGACCAATGGGAAGCGAGAATTCTTTGTAGCGCTGATTTGCCTTTCCAGGTTGCTTGGTTGGCCAAAGAGGGCGTATGCGTTTTTTCCTGAATATATTCAGGAAAAAACGCATACGCCCTGTTTGGCCAAGGGCATCATTGTCGACGTTTTGCCGCTTTTCATGTGCTTTAAAGGCGATTCGTACCTACCTCCTGAAATCTGTTTCCTGCAATTCTGCCTTGCTTTCAAATCCTCTTCGTTGCCTTCCCTCAATATATCTGTGGATGAGAGTTATCATTTATAACTCTGTGGGTTTGTGAATTGCAGTGTCCCTGAGCTCCATTTTTCAACTCGCTTTTTTGGGAGCTGGCCGCAAAAGCGCAGGATTGCCTCAGGCCCTATTCTGCTTCTGGGCTGCATGCTGAGCCTGTGGTTAATTCTTCTTCCTGATGGGAAAATAGAGTGACCTGTGCCTGTCCCAACACCTAGATCTAGTCTCTCATTGGTTGCCCCTCTTCCCGTTCATCCTCAGGACAAATTGCAACCTGTAGGGAACAGGAGCTTAAAGGTGCTGATTCTCCAAGTAGGGAGATTGCTAGTAAAGTAGCTGGAAAGGCGAACCCGAGCACAAAGAGATGAGAAATGAGGTGCGTATTAGAAACCTTTCAAAATCACACGGTGTACCATCTTCTGGGTTTCTCATGCATGTTTTCGATGTAGGAAGATGCCCTTGAACCTGGAGATTTGGGACCCATGGGATGGGTACCAGGCAGTATTACTTTAAAGGGTCTGCGTTTGCTCACCCAACCTCACCCAAACTTTCAGCCCCAAGAGTGTCCACCCTTATGTCTCATCCAGCTGTGGGTCTAGATATGGTCAATCCAGGTTGCATCACAGCCTCTGAACGAATTTTGTAAGAATTTCTCTCTCTTTCACTGTCTTTGTTTTACGGGTTTTTAAAAGTAATTTATTTTTATAATGGGGTTTAGCTGCTTTTCACGGCTGTGTTTCTGCGGCTTTACACCCACTTGACTCACTTCCAGACAGATATCAATACATAGGTTTTAAGATTCTTACTAGTCACATATATTCTTGTGCGGTGAATAGGGGGTGTTGAGTCCAGTTCACTGAGCAAGGAGTAGGTCTTGTCTATTACATATTGGGTGTATGGAACGGTATCTGAGCGAATTTGAAACCCTTGTTTTATGCATCACCCCACCTCACCTTTCCCGTTAAGCAGCCATAGTGTGTTTTCTAAACGTGTGATTCTGTTCTGTTTTGTAATTCAGTTCAAGTGTAGCGGTTTTTACATTCCCTCTATAAGTGATAGCTTATGATAAGTGTCTTTTTCTGTGTGACTTATTTCACTTAGAATCGTCGTACCTAAGTCCACTCATCTTGCTTCTACTAGCCTTATGACATTGATTTCATGTCTGAGTGATATTCCATTGTACATAGGGCCACAACTTCTTTATCCATTTTTCTCTTTCCTGGGATATTTAAGGTGTCATGAAGTGGAGGTTCTTGTCAACAGAGCAGCCCTAAACGTTGGGGTGCCTGTGTCTTGCTGATTTTTATTTTTCCCAATTTATAAGCCCATGAGTGGACGTGCCCTATGCTCCCTAAGCTGTGTTTTTTCGATGTTTCAGGACACACCGTACACTTCTCCAGAGTGGCTGTTGGCAATTTACATCCCGCCCATCAGCGTAGCAAGGCTGCCATTTCTCCATGGCCTGTCCTGCATTTCTGGTTTTGACACTTTTTGCAGCATGACCCTTTTGACCGATGGGAAGCGAGACTTCTTTGTAGCGCTGATTTGCCTTTCCAGGTTGCTTGGTTGGCCAAAAAGGGCGTATGCGTTTTTTCCTGAATATATTCAGGAAAAAACGCATACGCCCTCTTTGGCCAAGGGCATCATTGTCGACGTTTTGCCGCTTTTCATGTGCTTTAAAGGCGATTCGAATCTACCTCCTGAAATCTGTTTCCTGCAATTCTGCCTTGCTTTCAAATCCTCTTCGTTGCCTACCCTCAATATATCTGTGGATGAGAGTTATCATTTATAACTCTGCGGGTTTGTGAACTGCAGTGTCCCTGAGCTCCATTTTTCAACTCGCTTTTTTGGGAGCTGGCCGCAAAAGCGCGGGATTGCCTCAGGCCCTATTCTGCTTCTGGGCGGCAGGCTGAGCCTGTGGTTAATTCTTCTTCCTGATGGGAAAATAGAGTGACCTGTGCCTGTCCCAACACCTAGATCTAGTCTCTCATTGGTTGCCCCTCTTCCCGTTCATCCTCAGGACAAATTGCAACCTGTAGGGAACAGGAGCTTAAAGGTGCTGATTCTCCAAGTAGGGAGATTGCTAGTAAAGTAGCTGGAAAGGCGAACCCGAGCACAAGGAGATGAGAAATGAGGTGCGTATTAGAAACCTTTCAAAATCACACGGTGTACCATCTTCTGGGTTTCTCATGCATGTTTTCGATGTAGGAAGATGCCCTTGAACCTGGAGATTTGGGACCCATGGGATGGGTACCAGGCAGTATTACTTTAAAGTTTCTGCGTTTGCTCACCCAACCTCACCCAAACTTTCAGCCCCAAGAGTGTCCACCCTTATGTCTCATCCAGCTGTGGGTCTAGATATGGTCAATCCAGGTTGCATCACAGCCTCTGAACGAATTTTGTAAGAATTTCTCTCTCTTTCACTGTTTTTGTTTTACGGGTTTTTAAAAGTAATTTATTTTTATAATGGGGTTTAGCTGCTTTTCACGGCTGTGTTTCTGCGGCTTTACACCCACTTGACTCACTTCCAGACAGATATCAATACATAGGTTTTAAGATTCTTACTAGTCACATATATTCTTGTGCGGTGAATAGGGGGTGTTGAGTCCAGTTCACTGAGCAAGGAGTAGGTCTTGTCTATTACATATTGGGTGTATGGAACGGTACCTGAGCGAATTTGAAACCCTTGTTTTATGCATCACCCCACCTCACCTTTCCCGTTAAGCAACCATAGTGTGTTTTCTAAACGTGTGATTCTGTTCTGTTTTGTAATTCAGTTCAAGTGTAGCGGTTTTTACATTCCCTCTATAAGTGATAGCTTATGATAAGTGTCTTTTTCTGTGTGACTTATTTCACTTAGAATCGTCGTACCTAAGTCCACTCATCTTGCTTCTACTAGCCTTATGACATTGATTTCATGTCTGAGTGATATTCCATTGTACATAAGGACCACAACTTCTTTATCCATTTTTCTCTTTCCTGGGATATTTAAGGTGTCATGAAGTGGAGGTTCTTGTCAACAGAGCAGCCCTAAACGTTGGGGTGCCTGTGTCTTGCTGATTTTTACTTTTCCCAATTTATACGCCCATGAGTGGACGTGCCCTATGCTCCCGAAGCTGTGTTTTTTCGATGTTTCAGGACACACCGTACACTTCTCCAGAGTGGCTGTTGGCAATTTACATCCCGCCCATCAGCGTAGCAAGGCTGCCATTTCTCCATGGCCTGTCCTGCATTTCTGGTTTTGAAAATTTTTGCAGCATGGCCCTTTTGACCGATGGGAAGCGAGACTTCTTTGTAGCACTGATTTCCCTTTCCAGGTTGCTTGGTTGGCCAAAAAGGGCGTATGCGTTTTTTCCTGAATATATTCAGGAAAAACCGCATACGCCCTGTTTGGCCAAGGGCATCATTGTCGACGTTTTGCCACTTTTCATGTGCTTTAAAGGCGATTCGAATCTACCTCCTGAAACCTGTTTCCTGCAATTCTGCCTTGCTTTCAAATCCTCTTCGTTGCCTTCCCACAATATATTTGTGGACGAGAGTTATCATTTATAACTCAGCAGGTTTGTGAATGGCAGTGCCCCTGAGCTCCATTTTTCAACTGTCTTTTTTGGGAGCTGGCCGCAAAAGCACGGGATTGCCTCAGGCCCTATTCTGGTTCCTGGAAGCAGGCTGAGCCTGTGGATAATTCTTCTTCCTGATGGGAAAATAGAGTGACCTGTGCCTGTCCCAACACCTAGATCTAGTCTCTCATTGGTTGCCCCTCTTCCGTTCATCCTCAGGACAAATTGCAACCTGTAGGGAACAGGAGCTTAAAGGTGCTGATTCTCCAAGTAGGGAGATTGCTAGTAAAGTAGCTGGAAAGGCGAACCCGAGCACAAGGAGATGAGAAATGAGGTGCGTATTAGAAACCTTTCAAAATCACACGGTGTACCATCTTCTGGGTTTCTCATGCATGTTTTCGATGTAGGAAGATGCCCTTGAACCTGGAGATTTGGGACCCATGGGATGGGTACCAGGCAGTATTACTTTAAAGGGTCTGCGTTTGCTCACCCAACCTCACCCAAACTTTCAGCCCCAAGAGTGTCCACCCTTATGTCTCATCCAGCTGTGGGTCTAGATATGGTCAATCCAGGTTGCATCACAGCCTCTGAACGAATTTTGTAAGAATTTCTCTCTCTTTCACTGTCTTTGTTTTACGGGTTTTTAAAAGTAATTTATTTTTATAATGGGGTTTAGCTGCTTTTCACGGCTGTGTTTATGCGGCTTTACACCCACTTGACTCACTTCCAGACAGATATCAATACATAGGTTTTAAGATTCTTACTAGTCACATATATTCTTCTGCGGTGAATAGGGGGTGTTGAGTCCAGTTCACTGAGCAAGGAGTAGGTCTTGTCTATTACATATTGGGTGTATGGAACGGTATCTGAGCGAATTTGAAACCCTTGTTTTATGCATCACCCCACCTCACCTTTCCCGTTAAGCAGCCATAGTGTGTTTTCTAAACGTGTGATTCTGTTCTGTTTTGTAATTCAGTTCAAGTGTAGCGGTTTTTACATTCCCTCTATAAGTGATAGCTTATGATAAGTGTCTTTTTCTGTGTGACTTATTTCACTTAGAATCGTCGTACCTAAGTCCACTCATCTTGCTTCTACTAGCCTTATGACATTGATTTCATGTCTGAGTGATATTCCATTGTACATAAGGACCACAACTTCTTTATCCATTTTTCTCTTTCCTGGGATATTTAAGGTGTCATGAAGTGGAGGTTCTTGTCAACAGAGCAGCCCTAAACGTTGGGGTGCCTGTGTCTTGCTGATTTTTAGTTTTCCCAATTTATACGCCCATGAGTGGACGTGCCCTATGCTCCCTAAGCTGTGTTTTTTCGATGTTTCAGGACACACCGTACACTTCTCCAGAGTGGCTGTTGGCAATTTACATCCCGCCCATCAGCGTAGCAAGGCTGCCATTTCTCCATGGCCTGTCCTGCATTTCTGGTTTTGACACTTTTTGCAGCATGACCCTTTTGACCGATGGGAAGCGAGACTTCTTTGTAGCGCTGATTTGCCTTTCCAGGTTGCTTGGTTGGCCAAAAAGGGCGTATGCGTTTTTTCCTGAATATATTCAGGAAAAAACGCATACGCCCTCTTTGGCCAAGGGCATCATTGTCGACGTTTTGCCACTTTTCATGTGCTTTAAAGGCGATTCGAATCTACCTCCTGAAATCTGTTTCCTGCAATTCTGCCTTGCTTTCAAATCCTCTTCGTTGCCTACCCTCAATATATCTGTGGATGTGAGTTATCATTTATAACTCTGCAGGTTTGTGAACTGCAGTGTCCCTGAGCTCCATTTTTCAACTCGCTTTTTTGGGAGCTGGCCGCAAAAGCGCGGGATAGCCTCAGGCCCTATTCTGCTTCTGGGCGGCAGGCTGAGCCTGTGGTTAATTCTTCTTCCTGATGGGAAAATAGAGTGACCTGTGCCTGTCCCAACACCTAGATCTAGTCTCTCATTGGTTGCCCCTCTTCCCGTTCATCCTCAGGACAAATTGCAACCTGTAGGGAACAGGAGCTTAAAGGTGCTGATTCTCCAAGTAGGGAGAT
The DNA here is from genome assembly GCF_028021215.1 of Eschrichtius robustus. NCBI lineage: Eukaryota > Metazoa > Chordata > Mammalia > Artiodactyla > Eschrichtiidae > Eschrichtius > Eschrichtius robustus. Next base: position 5,225,426 of record NW_027175257.1, read on the forward strand.
TGCTAGTAAAGTAGCTGGAAAGGCGAACCCGAGCACAAGGAGATGAGAAATGAGGTGCGTATTAGAAACCTTTCAAAATCACACGGTGTACCATCTTCTGGGTTTCTCATGCATGTTTTCGATGTAGGAAGATGCCCTTGAACCTGGAGATTTGGGACCCATGGGATGGGTACCAGGCAGTATTACTTTAAAGGGTCTGCATTTGCTCACCCAACCTCACCCAAACTTTCAGCCCCAAGAGTGTCCACCCTTATGTCTCATCCAGCTGTGGGTCTAGATATGGTCAATCCAGGTTGCATCACAGCCTCTGAACGAATTTTGTAAGAATTTCTCTCTCTTTCACTGTCTTTGTTTTACGGGTTTTTAAAAGTAATTTATTTTTATAATGGGGTTTAGCTGCTTTTCACGGCTGTGTTTATGCGGCTTTACACCCACTTGACTCACTTCCAGACAGATATCAATACATAGGTTTTAAGATTCTTACTAGTCACATATATTCTTGTGCGGTGAATAGGGGGTGTTGAGTCCAGTTCACTGAGCAAGGAGTAGGTCTTGTCTATTACATATTGGGTGTATGGAACGGTATCTGAGCGAATTTGAAACCCTTGTTTTATGCATCACCCCACCTCACCTTTCCCGTTAAGCAGCCATAGTGTGTTTTCTAAACGTGTGATTCTGTTCTGTTTTGTAATTCAGTTCAAGTGTAGCGGTTTTTACATTCCCTCTATAAGTGATAGCTTATGATAAGTGTCTTTTTCTGTGTGACTTATTTCACTTAGAATCGTCGTACCTAAGTCCACTCATCTTGCTTCTACTAGCCTTATGACATTGATTTCATGTCTGAGTGATATTCCATTGTACATAAGGACCACAACTTCTTTATCCATTTTTCTCTTTCCTGGGATATTTAAGGTGTCATGAAGTGGAGGTTCTTGTCAACAGAGCAGCCCTAAACGTTGGGGTGCCTGTGTCTTGCTGATTTTTAGTTTTCCCAATTTATACGCCCATGAGTGGACGTGCCCTATGCTCCCTAAGCTGTGTTTTTTCGATGTTTCAGGACACACCGTACACTTCTCCAGAGTGGCTGTTGGCAATTTACATCCCGCCCATCAGCGTAGCAAGGCTGCCATTTCTCCATGGCCTGTCCTGCATTTCTGGTTTTGACACTTTTTGCAGCATGACCCTTTTGACCGATGGGAAGCGAGACTTCTTTGTAGCGCTGATTTGCCTTTCCAGGTTGCTTGGTTGGCCAAAAAGGGCGTATGCGTTTTTTCCTGAATATATTCAGGAAAAAACGCATACGCCCTCTTTGGCCAAGGGCATCATTGTCGACGTTTTGCCGCTTTTCATGTGCTTTAAAGGCGATTCGAATCTACCTCCTGAAATCTGTTTCCTGCAATTCTGCCTTGCTTTCAAATCCTCTTCGTTGCCTACCCTCAATATATCTGTGGATGAGAGTTATCATTTATAACTCTGCGGGTTTGTGAACTGCAGTGTCCCTGAGCTCCATTTTTCAACTCGCTTTTTTGGGAGCTGGCCGCAAAAGCGCGGGATTGCCTCAGGCCCTATTCTGCTTCTGGGCGGCAGGCTGAGCCTGTGGTTAATTCTTCTTCCTGATGGGAAAATAGAGTGACCTGTGCCTGTCCCAACACCTAGATCTAGTCTCTCATTGGTTGCCCCTCTTCCCGTTCATCCTCAGGACAAATTGCAACCTGTAGGGAACAGGAGCTTAAAGGTGCTGATTCTCCAAGTAGGGAGATTGCTAGTAAAGTAGCTGGAAAGGCGAACCCGAGCACAAGGAGATGAGAAATGAGGTGCGTATTAGAAACCTTTCAAAATCACACGGTGTACCATCTTCTGGGTTTCTCATGCATGTTTTCGATGTAGGAAGATGCCCTTGAACCTGGAGATTTGCGACCCATGGGATGGGTACCAGGCAGTATTACTTTAAAGGGTCTGCGTTTGCTCACCCAACCTCACCCAAACTTTCAGCCCCAAGAGTGTCCACCCTTATGTCTCATCCAGCTGTGGGTCTAGATATGGTCAATCCAGGTTGCATCACAGCCTCTGAACGAATTTTGTAAGAATTTCTCTCTCTTTCACTGTCTTTGTTTTACGGGTTTTTAAAAGTAATTTATTTTTATAATGGGGTTTAGCTGCTTTTCACGGCTGTGTTTATGCGGCTTTACACCCACTTGACTCACTTCCAGACAGATATCAATACATAGGTTTTAAGATTCTTACTAGTCAGATATATTCTTGTGCGGTGAATAGGGGGTGTTGAGTCCAGTTCACTGAGCAAGGAGTAGGTCTTGTCTATTACATATTGGGTGTATGGAACGGTATCTGAGCGAATTTGAAACCCTTGTTTTATGCATCACCCCACCTCACCTTTCCCGTTAAGCAGCCATAGTGTGTTTTCTAAACGTGTGACTCTGTTCTGTTTTGTAATTCAGTTCAAGTGTAGCGGTTTTTACATTCCCTCTATAAGTGATAGCTTATGATAAGTGTCTTTTTCTGTGTGACTTATTTCACTTAGAATCGTCGTACCTAAGTCCACTCATCTTGCTTCTACTAGCCTTATGACATTGATTTCATGTCTGAGTGATATTCCATTGTACATAAGGACCACAACTTCTTTATCCATTTTTCTCTTTCCTGGGATATTTAAGGTGTCATGAAGTGGAGGTTCTTGTCAACAGAGCAGCCCTAAACGTTGGGGTGCCTGTGTCTTGCTGATTTTTAGTTTTCCCAATTTATACGCTCATGAGTGGACGTGCCCTATGCTCCCGAAGCTGTGTTTTTTCGATGTTTCAGGACACACCGTACACTTCTCCAGAGTGGCTGTTGGCAATTTACATCCCGCCCATCAGCGTAGCAAGGCTGCCATTTCTCCATGGCCTGTCCTGCATTTCTGGTTTTGACACTTTTTGCAGCATGGCCCTTTTGACCGATGGGAAGCGAGACTTCTTTGTAGCGCTGATTTGACTTTCCAGGTTGCTTGGTTGGCCAAAAAGGGCGTATGCGTTTTTTCCTGAATATATTCAGGAAAAAACGCATACGCCCTTTTTGGCCAAGGGCATCATTGTCGACGTTTTGCCGCTTTTCATGTGCTTTAAAGGCGATTCGTACCTACCTCCTGAAATCTGTTTCCTGCAATTCTGCCTTGCTTTCAAATCCTCTTCGTTGCCTTCCCTCAATATATCTGTGGATGAGAGTTATCATTTATAACTCTGTGGGTTTGTGAATTGCAGTGTCCCTGAGCTCCATTTTTCAACTCGCTTTTTTGGGAGCTGGCCGCAAAAGCGCAGGATTGCCTCAGGCCCTATTCTGCTTCTGGGCTGCATGCTGAGCCTGTGGTTAATTCTTCTTCCTGATGGGAAAATAGAGTGACCTGTGCCTGTCCCAACACCTAGATCTAGTCTCTCATTGGTTGCCCCTCTTCCCGTTCATCCTCAGGACAAATTGCAACCTGTAGGGAACAGGAGCTTAAAGGTGCTGATTCTCCAAGTAGGGAGATTGCTAGTAAAGTAGCTGGAAAGGGGAACCCGAGCACAAGGAGATGAGAAATGAGGTGCGTATTAGAAACCTTTCAAAATCACACGGTGTACCATCTTCTGGGTTTCTCATGCATGTTTTCGATGTAGGAAGATGCCCTTGAACCTGGAGATTTGGGACCCATGGGATGGGTACCAGGCAGTATTACTTTAAAGGGTCTGCGTTTGCTCACCCAACCTCACCCAAACTTTCAGCCCCAAGAGTGTCCACCCTTATGTCTCATCCAGCTGTGGGTCTAGATATGGTCAATCCAGGTTGCATCACAGCCTCTGAACGAATTTTGTAAGAATTTCTCTCTCTTTCACTGTCTTTGTTTTACGGGTTTTTAAAAGTAATTTATTTTTATAATGGGGTTTAGCTGCTTTTCACGGCTGTGTTTATGCGGCTTTACACCCACTTGACTCACTTCCAGACAGATATCAATACATAGGTTTTAAGATTCTTACTAGTCACATATATTCTTGTGCGGTGAATAGGGGGTGTTGAGTCCAGTTCACTGAGCAAGGACTAGGTCTTGTCTATTACATATTGGGTGTATGGAACGGTATCTGAGCGAATTTGAAACCCTTGTTTTATGCATCACCCCACCTCACCTTTCCCGTTAAGCAGCCATAGTGTGTTTTCTAAACGTGTGACTCTGTTCTGTTTTGTAATTCAGTTCAAGTGTAGCGGTTTTTACATTCCCTCTATAAGTGATAGCTTATGATAAGTGTCTTTTTCTGTGTGACTTATTTCACTTACAATCGTCGTACCTAAGTCCACTCATCTTGCTTCTACTAGCCTTATGACATTGATTTCATGTCTGAGTGATATTCCATTGTACATAAGGACCACAACTTCTTTATCCATTTTTCTCTTTCCTGGGATATTTAAGGTGTCATGAAGTGGAGGTTCTTGTCAACAGAGCAGCCCTAAACGTTGGGGTGCCTGTGTCTTGCTGATTTTTAGTTTTCCCAATTTATACGCCCATGAGTGGACGTGCCCTATGCTCCCTAAGCTGTGTTTTTTCGATGTTTCAGGACACACCGTACACTTCTCCAGAGTGGCTGTTGGCAATTTACATCCCGCCCATCAGCGTAGCAAGGCTGCCATTTCTCCATGGCCTGTCCTGCATTTCTGGTTTTGACACTTTTTGCAGCATGACCCTTTTGACCGATGGGAAGCGAGACTTCTTTGTAGCGCTGATTTGCCTTTCCAGGTTGCTTGGTTGGCCAAAAAGGGCGTATGCGTTTTTTCCTGAATATATTCAGGAAAAAACGCATACGCCCTCTTTGGCCAAGGGCATCATTGTCGACGTTTTGCCGCTTTTCATGTGCTTTAAAGGCGATTCGAATCTACCTCCTGAAATCTGTTTCCTGCAATTCTGCCTTGCTTTCAAATCCTCTTCGTTGCCTACCCTCAATATATCTGTGGATGAGAGTTATCATTTATAACTCTGCGGGTTTGTGAACTGCAGTGTCCCTGAGCTCCATTTTTCAACTCGCTTTTTTGGGAGCTGGCCGCAAAAGCGCGGGATTGCCTCAGGCCCTATTCTGCTTCTGGGCGGCAGGCTGAGCCTGTGGTTAATTCTTCTTCCTGATGGGAAAATAGAGTGACCTGTGCCTGTCCCAACACCTAGATCTAGTCTCTCATTGGTTGCCCCTCTTCCCGTTCATCCTCAGGACAAATTGCAACCTGTAGGGAACAGGAGCTTAAAGGTGCTGATTCTCCAAGTAGGGAGATTGCTAGTAAAGTAGCTGGAAAGGCGAACCCGAGCACAAGGAGATGAGAAATGAGGTGCGTATTAGAAACCTTTCAAAATCACACGGTGTACCATCTTCTGGGTTTCTCATGCATGTTTTCGATGTAGGAAGATGCCCTTGAACCTGGAGATTTGGGACCCATGGGATGGGTACCAGGCAGTATTACTTTAAAGGGTCTGCGTTTGCTCACCCAACCTCACCCAAACTTTTAGCCCCAAGAGTGTCCACCCTTATGTCTCATCCAGCTGTGGGTCTAGATATGGTCAATCCAGGTTGCATCACAGCCTCTGAACGAATTTTGTAAGAATTTCTCTCTCTTTCACTGTCTTTGTTTTACGGGTTTTTAAAAGTAATTTATTTTTATAATGGGGTTTAGCTGCTTTTCACGGCTGTGTTTCTGCGGCTTTACACCCACTTGACTCACTTCCAGACAGATATCAATACATAGGTTTTAAGATTCTTACTAGTCACATATATTCTTGTGCGGTGAATAGGGGGTGTTGAGTCCAGTTCACTGAGCAAGGAGTAGGTCTTGTCTATTACATATTGGGTGTATGGAACGGTATCTGAGCGAATTTGAAACCCTTGTTTTATGCATCACCCCACCTCACCTTTCCCGTTAAGCAGCCATAGTGTGTTTTCTAAACGTGTGACTCTGTTCTGTTTTGTAATTCAGTTCAAGTGTAGCGGTTTTTACATTCCCTCTATAAGTGATAGCTTATGATAAGTGTCTTTTTCTGTGTGACTTATTTCACTTAGAATCGTCGTACCTAAGTCCACTCATCTTGCTTCTACTAGCCTTATGACATTGATTTCATGTCTGAGTGATATTCCATTGTACATAAGGACCACAACTTCTTTATCCATTTTTCTCTTTCCTGGGATATTTAAGGTGTCATGAAGTGGAGGTTCTTGTCAACAGAGCAGCCCTAAACGTTGGGGTGCCTGTGTCTTGCTGATTTTTAGTTTTCCCAATTTATACGCCCATGAGTGGACGTGCCCTATGCTCCCTAAGCTGTGTTTTTTCGATGTTTCAGGACACACCGTGCACTTCTCCAGAGTGGCTGTTGGCAATTTACATCCCGCCCATCAGCGTAGCAAGGCTGCCATTTCTCCATGGCCTGTCCTGCATTTCTGGTTTTGACACTTTTTGCAGCATTACCCATTTGACCGATGGGAAGCGAGACTTCTTTGTAGCGCTGATTTGCGTTTCCAGGTTGCTTGGTTGGCCAAAAAGGGCGTATGCGTTTTTTCCTGAATATATTCAGGAAAAAACGCATACGCCCTTTTTGGCCAAGGGCATCATTGTCGACGTTTTGCCGCTTTTCATGTGCTTTAAAGGCAATTCGTACCTACCTCCTGAAATCTGTTTCCTGCAATTCTGCCTTGCTTTCAAATCCTCTTCGTTGCCTTCCCTCAATATATCTGTGGATGAGAGTTATCATTTATAACTGTGTGGGTTTGTGAATTGCAGTGTCCCTGAGCTCCATTTTTCAACTCGCTTTTTTGGGAGCTGGCCGCAAAAGCGCGGGATTGCCTCAGGCCCTATTCTGCTTCTGGGCGGCAGGCTGAGCCTGTGGTTAATTCTTCTTCCTGATGGGAAAATAGAGTGACCTGTGCCTGTCCCAACACCTAGATCTAGTCTCTCATTGGTTGCCCCTCTTCCCGTTCATCCTCAGGACAAATTGCAACCTGTAGGGAACAGGAGCTTAAAGGTGCTGATTCTCCAAGTAGGGAGATTGCTAGTAAAGTAGCTGGAAAGGGGAACCCGAGCACAAGGAGATGAGAAATGAGGTGCGTATTAGAAACCTTTCAAAATCACACGGTGTACCATCTTCTGGGTTTCTCATGCATGTTTTCGATGTAGGAAGATGCCCTTGAACCTGGAGATTTGGGACCCATGGGATGGGTACCAGGCAGTATTACTTTAAAGGGTCTGCGTTTGCTCACCCAACCTCACCCAAACTTTCAGCCCCAAGAGTGTCCACCCTTATGTCTCATCCAGCTGTGGGTCTAGATATGGTCAATCCAGGTTGCATCACAGCCTCTGAACGAATTTTGTAAGAATTTCTCTCTCTTTCACTGTCTTTGTTTTACGGGTTTTTAAAAGTAATTTATTTTTATAATGGGGTTTAGCTGCTTTTCACGGCTGTGTTTATGCGGCTTTACACCCACTTGACTCACTTCCAGACAGATATCAATACATAGGTTTTAAGATTCTTACTAGTCACATATATTCTTGTGCGGTGAATAGGGGGTGTTGAGTCCAGTTCACTGAGCAAGGAGTAGGTCTTGTCTATTACATATTGGGTGTATGGAACGGTATCTGAGCGAATTTGAAACCCTTGTTTTATGCATCACCCCACCTCACCTTTCCCGTTAAGCAGCCATAGTGTGTTTTCTAAACGTGTGACTCTGTTCTGTTTTGTAATTCAGTTCAAGTGTAGCGGTTTTTACATTCCCTCTATAAGTGATAGCTTATGATAAGTGTCTTTTTCTGTGTGACTTATTTCACTTAGAATCGTCGTACCTAAGTCCACTCATCTTGCTTCTACTAGCCTTATGACATTGATTTCATGTCTGAGTGATATTCCATTGTACATAAGGACCACAACTTCTTTATCCATTTTTCTCTTTCCTGGGATATTTAAGGTGTCATGAAGTGGAGGTTCTTGTCAACAGAGCAGCCCTAAACGTTGGGGTGCCTGTGTCTTGCTGATTTTTAGTTTTCCCAATTTATACGCCCATGAGTGGACGTGCCCTATGCTCCCTAAGCTGTGTTTTTTCGATGTTTCAGGACACACCGTACACTTCTCCAGAGTGGCTGTTGGCAATTTACATCCCGCCCATCAGCGTAGCAAGGCTGCCATTTCTCCATGGCCTGTCCTGCATTTCTGGTTTTGACACTTTTTGCAGCATGACCCTTTTGACCGATGGGAAGCGAGACTTCTTTGTAGCGCTGATTTGCCTTTCCAGGTTGCTTGGTTGGCCAAAAAGGGCGTATGCGTTTTTTCCTGAATATATTCAGGAAAAAACGCATACGCCCTCTTTGGCCAAGGGCATCATTGTCGACGTTTTGCCGCTTTTCATGTGCTTTAAAGGCGATTCGAATCTACCTCCTGAAATCTGTTTCCTGCAATTCTGCCTTGCTTTCAAATCCTCTTCGTTGCCTACCCTCAATATATCTGTGGATGAGAGTTATCATTTATAACTCTGCGGGTTTGTGAACTGCAGTGTCCCTGAGCTCCATTTTTCAACTCGCTTTTTTGGGAGCTGGCCGCAAAAGCGCGGGATTGCCTCAGGCCCTATTCTGCTTCTGGGCGGCAGGCTGAGCCTGTGGTTAATTCTTCTTCCTGATGGGAAAATAGAGTGACCTGTGCCTGTCCCAACACCTAGATCTAGTCTCTCATTGGTTGCCCCTCTTCCCGTTCATCCTCAGGACAAATTGCAACCTGTAGGGAACAGGAGCTTAAAGGTGCTGATTCTCCAAGTAGGGAGATTGCTAGTAAAGTAGCTGGAAAGGCGAACCCGAGCACAAGGAGATGAGAAATGAGGTGCGTATTAGAAACCTTTCAAAATCACACGGTGTACCATCTTCTGGGTTTCTCATGCATGTTTTCGATGTAGGAAGATGCCCTTGAACCTGGAGATTTGGGACCCATGGGATGGGTACCAGGCAGTATTACTTTAAAGGGTCTGCGTTTGCTCACCCAACCTCACCCAAACTTTTAGCCCCAAGAGTGTCCACCCTTATGTCTCATCCAGCTGTGGGTCTAGATATGGTCAATCCAGGTTGCATCACAGCCTCTGAACGAATTTTGTAAGAATTTCTCTCTCTTTCACTGTCTTTGTTTTACGGGTTTTTAAAAGTAATTTATTTTTATAATGGGGTTTAGCTGCTTTTCACGGCTGTGTTTCTGCGGCTTTACACCCACTTGACTCACTTCCAGACAGATATCAATACATAGGTTTTAAGATTCTTACTAGTCACATATATTCTTGTGCGGTGAATAGGGGGTGTTGAGTCCAGTTCACTGAGCAAGGAGTAGGTCTTGTCTATTACATATTGGGTGTATGGAACGGTATCTGAGCGAATTTGAAACCCTTGTTTTATGCATCACCCCACCTCACCTTTCCCGTTAAGCAGCCATAGTGTGTTTTCTAAACGTGTGACTCTGTTCTGTTTTGTAATTCAGTTCAAGTGTAGCGGTTTTTACATTCCCTCTATAAGTGATAGCTTATGATAAGTGTCTTTTTCTGTGTGACTTATTTCACTTAGAATCGTCGTACCTAAGTCCACTCATCTTGCTTCTACTAGCCTTATGACATTGATTTCATGTCTGAGTGATATTCCATTGTACATAAGGACCACAACTTCTTTATCCATTTTTCTCTTTCCTGGGATATTTAAGGTGTCATGAAGTGGAGGTTCTTGTCAACAGAGCAGCCCTAAACGTTGGGGTGCCTGTGTCTTGCTGATTTTTAGTTTTCCCAATTTATACGCCCATGAGTGGACGTGCCCTATGCTCCCTAAGCTGTGTTTTTTCGATGTTTCAGGACACACCGTGCACTTCTCCAGAGTGGCTGTTGGCAATTTACATCCCGCCCATCAGCGTAGCAAGGCTGCCATTTCTCCATGGCCTGTCCTGCATTTCTGGTTTTGCCACTTTTTGCAGCATTACCCATTTGACCGATGGGAAGCGAGACTTCTTTGTAGCGCTGATTTGCGTTTCCAGGTTGCTTAGTTGGCCAAAAAGGGCGTATGCGTTTTTTCCTGAATATATTCAGGAAAAAACGCATACGCCCTTTTTGGCCAAGGGCATCATTGTCGACGTTTTGCCGCTTTTCATGTGCTTTAAAGGCAATTCGTACCTACCTCCTGAAATCTGTTTCCTGCAATTCTGACTTGCTTTCAAATCCTCTTCGTTGCCTTCCCTCAATATATCTGTGGATGAGAGTTATCATTTATAACTGTGTGGGTTTGTGAATTGCAGTGTCCCTGAGCTCCATTTTTCAACTCGCTTTTTTGGGAGCTGGCCGCAAAAGCGCGGGATTGCCTCAGGCCCTATTCTGCTTCTGGGCGGCAGGCTGAGCCTGTGGTTAATTCTTCTTCCTGATGGGAAAATAGAGTGACCTGTGCCTGTCCCAACACCTAGATCTAGTCTCTCATTGGTTGCCCCTCTTCCCGTTCATCCTCAGGACAAATTGCAACCTGTAGGGAACAGGAGCTTAAAGGTGCTGATTCTCCAAGTAGGGAGATTGCTAGTAAAGTAGCTGGAAAGGCGAACCCGAGCACAAGGAGATGAGAAATGAGGTGCGTATTAGAAACCTTTCAAAATCACACGGTGTACCATCTTCTGGGTTTCTCATGCATGTTTTCGATGTAGGAAGATGCCCTTGAACCTGGAGATTTGGGACCCATGGGATTGGTACCAGGCAGTATTACTTTAAAGGGTCTGCGTTTGCTCACCCAGCCTCACCCAAACTTTCAGCCCCAAGAGTGTCCACCCTTATGTCTCATCCAGCTGTGGGTCTAGATATGGTCAATCCAGGTTGCATCACAGCCTCTGAACGAATTTTGTAAGAATTTCTCTCTCTTTCACTGTCTTTCTCTTACGGGTTTTTAAAAGTAATTTATTTTTATAATGGGGTTTAGCTGCTTTTCACGGCTGTGTTTCTGCGGCTTTACACCCACTTGACTCACTTCCAGACAGATATCAATACATAGGTTTTAAGATTCTTACTAGTCACATATATTCTTGTGCGGTGAATAGGGGGTGTTGAGTCCAGTTCACTGAGCAAGGAGTAGGTCTTGTCTATTACATATTGGGTGTATGGAACGGTATCTGAGCGAATTTGAAACCCTTGTTTTATGCATCACCCCACCTCACCTTTCCCGTTAAGCAGCCATAGTGTGTTTTCTAAACGTGTGACTCTGTTCTGTTTTGTAATTCAGTTCAAGTGTAGCGGTTTTTACATTCCCTCTATAAGTGATAGCTTATGATAAGTGTCTTTTTCTGTGTGACTTGTTTCACTTAGAATCGTCGTACTTAACTCCACTCATCTTGCTTCTACTAGACTTATAAAATTGATTTCATGTCTGAGTGATATTCCATTGTACATAAGGACCACAACTTCTTTATCCATTTTTCTCTTTCCTGGGATATTTAAGGTGTCATGAAGTGGAGGTTCTTGTCAACAGAGCAGCCCTAAACGTTGGGGTGCCTGTGTCTTGCTGATTTTTACATTTCCCAATTTATACGCCCATGAGTGGACGTGCCCTATGCTCCCGAAGCTGTGTTTTTTCGATGTTTCAGGACACACCGTACACTTCTCCAGAGTGGCTGTTGGCAATTTACATCCCGCCCATCAGCGTAGCAAGGCTGCCATTTCTCCATGGCCTGTCCTGCATTTCTGGTTTTGACACTTTTTGCAGCATGGCCCTTTTGACCGATGGGAAGCGAGACTTCTTTGTAGCGCTGATTAGCCTTTCCAGGTTGCTTGGTTGGCCAAACAGGGCGTATGCGTTTTTTCCTGAATATATTCAGGAAAAACCGCATACGCCCTGTTTGGCCAAGGGCATCATTGTCGACGTTTTGACACTTTTCATGTGCTTTAAAGGCGATTCGAATCTACCTCCTGAAACCTGTTTCCTGCAATTCTGCCTTGCTTTCAAATCCTCTTCGTTGCCTTCCCACAATATATTTGTGGACGAGAGTTATCATTTATAACTCAGCAGGTTTGTGAATGGCAGTGCCCCTGAGCTCCATTTTTCAACTGTCTTTTTTGGGAGCTGGGCGCAAAAGCACGGGATTGCCTCAGGCCCTATTCTGGTTCCTGGAAGCAGGCTGAGCCTGTGGATAATTCTTCTTCCTGATGGGAAAATAGAGTGACCTGTGCCTGTCCCAACACCTAGATCTAGTCTCTCATTGGTTGCCCCTCTTCCCGTTCATCCTCAGGACAAATTGCAACCTGTAGGGAACAGGAGGTTAAACGTGCTGATTCTCCAAGTAGGGAGATTGCTAGTAAAGTAGCTGGAATGGCGAACCCGAGCACAAGGAGATGAGAAATGAGGTGCGCATTAGAAACCTTTCAAAATCACACGGTTTACCATCTTCTGGGTTTGTCATGCATGTTTTCGATGTAGGAAGATGCCCTTGAACCTGGAGATTTGGGACCCATGGGATGGGTACCAGGCAGTATTACTTTAAAGGGTCTGCGTTTGCTCACCCAACCTCACCCAAACTTTCAGCCCCAAGAGTGTCCACCCTTATGTCTCATCCAGCTGTGGGTCTAGATATGGTCAATCCAGGTTGCATCACAGCCTCTGAACGAATTTTGTAAGAATTTCTCTCTCTTTCACTGTCTTTGTTTTACGGGTTTTTAAAAGTAATTTATTTTTATAATGGGGTTTAGCTGCTTTTCACGGCTGTGTTTATGCGGCTTTACACCCACTTGACTCACTTCCAGACAGATATCAATACATAGGTTTTAAGATTCTTACTAGTCACATATATTCTTGTGCGGTGAATAGGGGGTGTTGAGTCCAGTTCACTGAGCAAGGAGTAGGTCTTGTCTATTACATATTGGGTGTATGGAACGGTATCTGAGCGAATTTGAAACCCTTGTTTTATGCATCACCCCACCTCACCTTTCCCGTTAAGCAGCCATAGTGTGTTTTCTAAACGTGTGACTCTGTTCTGTTTTGTAATTCAGTTCAAGTGTAGCGGTTTTTACATTCCCTCTATAAGTGATAGCTTATGATAAGTGTCTTTTTCTGTGTGACTTATTTCACTTAGAATCGTCGTACCTAAGTCCACTCATCTTGCTTCTACTAGCCTTATGACATTGATTTCATGTCTGAGTGATATTCCATTGTACATAAGGACCACAACTTCTTTATCCATTTTTCTCTTTCCTGGGATATTTAAGGTGTCATGAAGTGGAGGTTCTTGTCAACAGAGCAGCCCTAAACGTTGGGGTGCCTGTGTCTTGCTGATTTTTAGTTTTCCCAATTTATACGCCCATGAGTGGACGTGCCCTATGCTCCCGAAGCTGTGTTTTTTCGATGTTTCAGGACACACCGTACACTTCTCCAGAGTGGCTGTTGGCAATTTACATCCCGCCCATCAGCGTAGCAAGGCTGCCATTTCTCCATGGCCTGTCCTGCATTTCTGGTTTTGACACTTTTTGCAGCATGGCCCTTTTGACCGATGGGAAGCGAGACTTCTTTGTAGCGCTGATTAGCCTTTCCAGGTTGCTTGGTTGGCCAAACAGGGCGTATGCGGTTTTTCCTGAATATATTCAGGAAAAAACGCATACGCCCTTTTTGGCCAAGGGCATCATTGTCGACGTTTTGCCGCTTTTCATGTGCTTTAAAGGCGATTCGTACCTACCTCCTGAAATCTGTTTCCTGCAATTCTGCCTTGCTTTCAAATCCTCTTCGTTGCCTTCCCTCAATATATCTGTGGATGAGAGTTATCATTTATAACTGTGTGGGTTTGTGAACTGCAGTGTCCCTGAGCTCCATTTTTCAACTCGCTTTTTTGGGAGCTGGCCGCAAAAGCGCGGGATTGCCTCAGGCCCTATTCTGCTTCTGGGCGGCAGGCTGAGCCTGTGGTTAATTCTTCTTCCTGATGGGAAAATAGAGTGGCCTGTGCCTGTCCCAACACCTAGATCTAGTCTCTCATTGGTTGCCCCTCTTCCCGTTCATCCTCAGGACAAATTGCAACCTGTAGGGAACAGGAGCTTAAAGGTGCTGATTCTCCAAGTAGGGAGATTGCTAGTAAAGTAGCTGGAATGGCGAACCCGAGCACAAGGAGATGAGAAATGAGGTGCGTTTTAGAAACCTTTCAAAATCACATGGTGTACCATCTTCTGGGTTTCTCATGCATGTTTTCGATGTAGGAAGATGCCCTTGAACCTGGAGATTTGGGACCCATGGGATGGGTACCACGCAGTATTACTTTAAAGGGTCTGCGTTTGCTCACGCAACCTCACCCAACCTCTCAGCCCCAAGAGTGTCCACCCTTATGTCTCATCCAGCTGTGGGTCTAGATTTGGTCAATCCAGGTTGCATCACAGCCTCTGAACGAATTTTGTAAGAATGTCTCTCTCTTTCACTGTCTTTGTTTTACGGGTTTTTAAAAGTAATTTATTTTTATAATGGGGTTTAGCTGCTTTTCATGGCTCTGTTTATGCGGCTTTACACCCACTTGACTCACTTCCAGAGAGATATCAATATATAGGTTTTAAGATTCTTACTAGTCACATATATTCTTGTGCGGTGAATAGGGGGTGTTGAGTCCAGTTCACTGAGCAAGGAGTAGGTCTTGTCTATTACATATTGGGTGTATGGAACGGTATCTGAGCGAATTTGAAACCCTTGTTTTATGCATCACCCCACCTCACCTTTCCCGTTAAGCAGCCATAGTGTGTTTTCTAAACGTGTGACTCTGTTCTGTTTTGTAATTCAGTTCAAGTGTAGCGGTTTTTACATTCCCTCTATAAGTGATAGCTTATGATAAGTGTCTTTTTCTGTGTGACTTATTTCACTTAGAATCGTCGTACCTATCTCCACTCATCTTGCTTCTACTAGCCTTATGACATTGATTTCATGTCTGAGTGATATTCCATTGTACATAAGGACCACAACTTCTTTATCCATTTTTCTCTTTCCTGGGATATTTAAGGTGTCATGAAGTGGAGGTTCTTGTCAACAGAGCAGCCCTAAACTTTCGGGTGCCTGTGTCTTGCTGATTTTTAGTTTTTCCAATTTATATGCCCATGAGTGGACGTGCCCTATGCTCCCTAAGCTGTGTTTTTTCGATGTTTCAGGACACAACGTACACTTCTCCAGAGTGGCTGTTGGCAATTTACATCCCGCCCATCAGTGTAGCAAGGCTGCCATTTCTTCATGGCCTGTCCTGCATTTCTCGTTTTGACACTTTTTGCAGCATGGCCCTTTTCACCGATGGGAAGCGAGACTTCTTTGTAGCGCTGATTTGCCTTTCCAGGTTGCTTGGTTGGCCAAAAAGGGCGTATGCGTTTTTTTCTGAATATATTCAGGAAAAAACGCATACGCCCTTTTTGGCCAAGGGCATCATTGTCGACGTTTTGCCGCTTTTCATGTGCTTTAAAGGCGATTCGTATCTACCTCCTGAAATCTGTTTCCTGCAATTCTGCGTTGCTTTGAATTCCTCTTCGTTGCCTTCCCTCAATATATTTGTGGACGAGAGTTATCATTTATAACTCTGCAGGTTTGTGAATTGCAGTGCCCCTGAGCTCCATTTTTCAACTGTCTATTTTGGGAGCTGGCCGCAAAAGCACTGGATTGCCTCAGGCCCTATTCTGGTTCCAGGCGGCAGGCTGAGCCTGTGGTTAATTCTTCTTCCTGTTGGGAAAATAGAGTGACCTGTGCCTGTCCCAACACCTAGATCTAGTCTCTCATTGGTTGCCCCTCTTCCCGTTCATCCTCAGGACAAATTGCAACCTGTAGGGAACAGGAGCTTAAAGGTGCTGATTCTCCAAGTAGGGAGATTGCTAGTAAAGTATCTGGAATGGCGAACCCGAGCACAAGGAGATGAGAAATGAGGTGCGTTTTAGAAACCTTTCAAAATCACATGGTGTACCATCTTCTGGGTTTCTCATGCATGTTTTCGATGTAGGAAGATGCCCTTGAACCTGGAGATTTGGGACCCATGGGATGGGTACCACACAGTATTTCTTTAAAGGGTCTGCGTTTGCTCACGCAACCTCACCCAACCTCTCAGCCCCAAGAGTGTCCACCCTTATGTCTCATCCAGCTGTGGGTCTAGATATGGTCAATCCAGGTTGCATCACAGCCTCTGAACGAATTTTGTAAGAATGTCTCTCTCTTTCACTGTCTTTGTTTTACGGGTTTTTAAAAGTAATTTATTTTTATAATGGGGTTTAGCTGCTTTTCATGGCTCTGTTTATGCGGCTTTACACCCACTTGACTCACTTCCAGAGAGATATCAATATATAGGTTTTAAGATTCTTACTAGTCACATATATTCTTGTGCGGTGAATAGGGGGTGTTGAGTCCAGTTCACTGAGCAAGGAGTAGGTCTTGTCTATTACATATTGGGTGTATGGAACGGTATCTGAGCGAATTTCAAACCCTTGTTTTATGCATCACCCCACCTCACCTTTCCCGTTAAGCAGCCATAGTGTGTTTTCTAAACGTGTGACTCTGTTCTGTTTTGTAATTCAGTTCAAGTGTAGCGGTTTTTACATTCCCACTATAAGTGATAGCTTATGATAAGTGTCTTTTTCTGTGTGACTTATTTCACTTAGTATCGTCGTACCTAACTCCACTCATCTTGCTTCTACTAGCCTTATAACATTGATTTCATGTCTGAGTGATATTCCATTGTACATAAGGACCACAACTTATTTATCCATTTTCCTCTTTCCTGGGATATTTAAGGTGTCATGAAGTGGAGGTTCTTGTCAACAGAGCAGCCCTAAACTTTGGGGTGCCTGTGTCTTGCTGATTTTTAGTTTTCCCAATTTATACGCCCATGAGTGGACGTGCCCTATGCTCCTCGAGCTGTGTTTTTTCGATGTTTCAGGACACACCGTACACCTCTCCAGAGTGGCTATTGGCAATTTACATCCCGCCCATCAGCGTAGCAAGGCTGCCATTTCTCCATGGCCTGTCCTGCATTTCTGGTTTTGACACTTTTTGCAGCATGACCCTTTTGACCGATGGGAAGCGAGACTTCTTTGTAGCGCTGATTGGCCTTTCCAGGTTGCTTGGTTGGCCAAAAAGGGCGTATGCGTTTTTTCCTGAATATATTCAGGAAAAAACGCATACGCCCTTTTTGGCCAAGGGCATCATTGTCGACGTTTTGCCGCTTTTCATGTGCTTTAAAGGCGATTCGAATCTACCTCCTGAAATCTGTTTCCTGCAATTCTGCCTTGCTTTCAAATCCTCTTCGTTGCCTTCCCTCAATATATCTGTGGATGAGAGTTATCATTTATAACTCTGCGGGTTTGTGAATTGCAGTGTCCCTTAGCTCCATTTTTCAACTCGCTTTTTGGGAGCTGGCCGCAAAAGCGCGGGATTGCCTCAGGCCCTATTCTGCTTCTGGGCGGCAGGCTGAGCCTGTGGTTAATTCTTCTTCCTGATGGGAAAATAGAGTGACCTGTGCCTGTCCCAACACCTAGATCTAGTCTCTCATTGGTTGCCCCTCTTCCCGTTCATCCTCAGGACAAATTGCAACCTGTAGGGAACAGGAGGTTAAACGTGCTGATTCTCCAAGTAGGGAGATTGCTAGTAAAGTAGCTGGAATGGCGAACCCGAGCACAAGGAGATGAGAAATGAGGTGCGCATTAGAAACCTTTCAAAATCACACGGTTTACCATCTTCTGGGTTTGTCATGCATGTTTTCGATGTAGGAAGATGCCCTTGAACCTGGAGATTTGGGACCCATGGGATGGGTACCAGGCAGTATTACTTTAAAGGGTCTGCGTTTGCTCACCCAACCTCACCCAAACTTTCAGCCCCAAGAGTGTCCACCCTTATGTCTCATCCAGCTGTGGGTCTAGATATGGTCAATCCAGGTTGCATCACAGCCTCTGAACGAATTTTGTAAGAATTTCTCTCTCTTTCACTGTCTTTGTTTTACGGGTTTTTAAAAGTAATTTATTTTTATAATGGGGTTTAGCTGCTTTTCACGGCTGTGTTTATGCGGCTTTACACCCACTTGACTCACTTCCAGACAGATATCAATACATAGGTTTTAAGATTCTTACTAGTCACATATATTCTTGTGCGGTGAATAGGGGGTGTTGAGTCCAGTTCACTGAGCAAGGAGTAGGTCTTGTCTATTACATATTGGGTGTATGGAACGGTATCTGAGCGAATTTGAAACCCTTGTTTTATGCATCACCCCACCTCACCTTTCCCGTTAAGCAGGCATAGTGTGTTTTCTAAACGTGTGACTCTGTTCTGTTTTGTAATTCAGTTCAAGTGTAGCGGTTTTTACATTCCGTCTATAAGTGATAGCTTATGATAAGTGTCTTTTTCTGTGTGACTTATTTCACTTAGAATCATCGTACCTAAATCCACTCATCTTGCTTCTACTAGCCTTATGACATTGATTTCATGTCTGAGTGATATTCCATTGTACATAAGGACCACAACTTCTTTATCCATTTTTCTCTTTCCTGGGATATTTAAGGTGTCATGAAGTGGAGGTTCTTGTCAACAGAGCAGCCCTAAACTTTGGGGTGCCTGTGTCTTGCTGATTTTTAGTTTTCCCAATTTATACGCCCATGAGTGGACGTGCCCTATGCTCCCTAAGCTGTGTTTTTTCGATGTTTCAGGACACACCGTACACTTCTCCAGAGTGGCTGTTGGCAATTTACATCCCGCCCATCAGCATAGCAAGGCTGCCATTTCTCCATGGCCTGTCCTGCATTTCTGGTTTTGACACTTTTTGCAGCATGACCATTTTGACCGATGGGAAGCGAGACTTATTTGTAACGCTGATTTGCCTTTCCAGGTTGCTTGGTTGGCCAAAAAGGTCGTATGCGTTTTTTCCTGAATATATTCAGGAAAAAACGCTTACGCCCTTTTTGGCCAAGGGCATCATTGTCGACGTTTTGCCGCTTTTCATGTGCTTTAAAGGCGATTCGAATCTACCTCCTGAAATCTGTTTCCTGCAATTCTGCCTTGCTTTCAAATCCTCTTCGTTGCCTTCCCTCAATATATCTGTGGATGAGAGTTATCCTTTATAACTCTGCGGGTTTGTGAATTGCAGTGTCCCTGAGCTCCATTTTTCAACTGGCTTTTTTGGGAGCTGGCCGCAAAAGCGCGGGATTGCCTCAGGCCCTATTCTGCTTCTGGGTGGCATGCTGAATCTGTGGTTAATTCTTCTTCCTGATGGGAAAATAGAGTGACCTGTGCCTGTCCCAACACCTAGATCTAGTCTCTCATTGGTTGCCCCTCTTCCCGTTCATCCTCAGGACAAATTGCAACCTGTAGTGAACAGGAGCTTAAAGGTGCTGATTCTCCAAGTAGGGAGATTTCTAGTAAAGTAGCTGGAAAGGCGAACCCGAGCACAAGGAGATGAGAAATGAGGTGCGTGTTAGACACCTTTCAAAATCACACGGTGTACCATCTTCTGGGTTTCTCATGCATGTTTTCGATATAGGAAGATGCCCTTGAATCTGGAGATTTGGGACCCATGGGATGGGTACCAGGCAGTATTACTTTAAAGGGTCTGCGTTTGCTCACCCAACCTCACCCAACCTTTCAGCCCCAAGAGTGTCCACCCTTATGTCTCATCCAGCTGTGGGTCTAGATATGGTCAATCCAGGTTGCATCACAGCCTCTGAACGAATTTTGTAAGAATTTCTCTCTCTTTCACTGTCTTTGTTTTACGGGTTTTTAAAAGAAATTTATTTTTATAATGGGGTTTAGCTGCTTTTCACGGCTGTGTTTATGCGGATTTACACCCACTTGACTCACTTCCAGACAGATATCAATACATAGGTATTAAGATTCTTACTAGTCACATATATTTTGTGCGGTGAATAGGGGGTGTTGAGTCCAGTTCACTGAGCAAGGAGTAGGTCTTGTCTATTACATATTGGGTGTATGGAACGGTATCTGAGCGAATTTGAAACCCTTGTTTTATGCATCACCCCACCTCACCTTTCCCGTTAAGCAGGCATAGTGTGTTTTCTAAACGTGTGACTCTGTTCTGTTTTGTAATTCAGTTCATGTGTAGCGGTTTTTACATTCCCTCTATAAGTGATAGCTTATGATAAGTGTCTTTTTCTGTGTGACTTATTTCACTTAGAATCATCGTACCTAAATCCACTCATCTTGCTTCTACTAGCCTTATGACATTGATTTCATGTCTGAGTGATATTCCATTGTACATAAGGACCACAACTTCTTTATCCATTTTTCTCTTTCCTGGGATATTTAAGGTGTCATGAAGTGGAGGTTCTTGTCAACAGAGCAGCCCTAAACGTTGGGGTGCCTGTGTCTTGCTGATTTTTAGTTTTCCCAATTTATACGCCCATGAGTGGACGTGCCCTATGCTCCCGAAGCTGTGTTTTTTCGATGTTTCAGGACACACCGTACACTTCTCCAGAGTGGCTGTTGGCAATTTACATCCCGCCCATCAGCGTAGCAAGGCTGCCATTTCTCCATGGCCTGTCCTGCATTTCTGGTTTTGACACTTTTTGCAGCATGGCCCTTTTGACCGATGGGAAGCGAGACTTCTTTGTAGCGCTGATTAGCCTTTCCAGGTTGCTTGGTTGGCCAAACAGGGCGTATGCGTTTTTTCCTGAATATATTCAGGAAAAAACGCATACGCCCTGTTTGGCCAAGGGCATCATTGTCGACGTTTTGCCACTTTTCATGTGCTTTAAAGGCGATTCGAATCTACCTCCTGAAACCTGTTTCCTGCAATTCTGCCTTGCTTTCAAATCCTCTTCGTTGCCTTCCCACAATATATTTGTGGACGAGAGTTATCATTTATAACTCAGCAGGTTTGTGAATGGCAGTGCCCCTGAGCTCCATTTTTCAACTGTCTTTTTTGGGAGCTGGCCGCAAAAGCACGGGATTGCCTCAGGCCCTATTCTGGTTCCTGGAAGCAGGCTGAGCCTGTGGATAATTCTTCTTCCTGATGGGAAAATAGAGTGACCTGTGCCTGTCCCAACACCTAGATCTAGTCTCTCATTGGTTGCCCCTCTTCCCGTTCATCCTCAGGACAAATTGCAACCTGTAGGGAACAGGAGGTTAAACGTGCTGATTCTCCAAGTAGGGAGATTGCTAGTAAAGTAGCTGGAATGGCGAACCCGAGCACAAGGAGATGAGAAATGAGGTGCGCATTAGAAACCTTTCAAAATCACACGGTGTACCATCTTCTGGGTTTGTCATGCATGTTTTCGATGTAGGAAGATGCCCTTGAACCTGGAGATTTGGGACCCATGGGATGGGTACCAGGCAGTATTATTTTAAAGGGTCTGCGTTTGCTCACCCAACCTCACCCAAACTTTTAGCCCCAAGAGTGTCCACCCTTAAGTCTCATCCAGCTGTGGGTCTAGATATGTTCAATCCAGGTTGCATCACAGCCTCTGAATGAATTTTGTAAGAATTTCTCTCTCTTTCACTGTCTTTGTTTTACGGGTTTTTAAAAGTAATTTATTTTTATAATGGGGTTTAGCTGCTTTTCACGGCTGTGTTTCTGCGGCTTTACACCCACTTGACTCACTTCCAGACAGATATCAATACATAGGTTTTAAGATTCTTACTAGTCACATATATTCTTGTGCGGTGAATAGGGGGTGTTGAGTCCAGTTCACTGAGAAAGGAGTAGGTCTTGTCTATTACATATTGGGTGTATGGAACGGTATCTGAGCGAATTTGAAACCCTTGTTTTATGCATCACCCCACCTCACCTTTCCCGTTAAGCAGCCATAGTGTGTTTTCTAAACGTGTGACTCTGTTCTGTTTTGTAATTCAGTTCAAGTGTAGCGGTTTTTACATTCCCTCTATAAGTGATAGCTTATGATAAGTGTCTTTTTCTGTGTGACTTATTTCACTTAGAATCGTCGTACCTAAGTCCACTCATCTTGCTTCTACTAGCCTTATGACATTGATTTCATGTCTGAGTGATATTCCATTGTACATAAGGACCACAACTTCTTTATCCATTTTTCTCTTTCCTGGGATATTTAAGGTGTCATGAAGTGGAGGTTCTTGTCAACAGAGCAGCCCTAAACGTTGGGGTGCCTGTGTCTTGCTGATTTTTAGTTTTCCCAATTTATACGCCCATGAGTGGACGTGCCCTATGCTCCCTAAGCTGTGTTTTTTCGATGTTTCAGGACACACCGTGCACTTCTCCAGAGTGGCTGTTGGCAATTTACATCCCGCCCATCAGCGTAGCAAGGCTGCCATTTCTCCATGGCCTGTCCTGCATTTCTGGTTTTGATACTTTTTGCAGCATTACCCATTTGACCGATGGGAAGCGAGACTTCTTTGTAGCGCTGATTTGCCTTTCCAGGTTGCTTGGTTGGCCAAAAAGGGCGTATGCGTTTTTTCCTGAATATATTCAGGAAAAAACGCATACGCCCTTTTTGGCCAAGGGCATCATTGTCGACGTTTTGCCACTTTTCATGTGCTTTAAAGGCAATTCGTACCTACCTCCTGAAATCTGTTTCCTGCAATTCTGCCTTGCTTTCAAATCCTCTTCGTTGCCTTCCCTCAATATATCTGTGGATGAGAGTTATCATTTATAACTGTGTGGGTTTGTGAATTGCAGTGTCCCTGAGCTCCATTTTTCAACTCGCTTTTTTGGGAGCTGGCCGCAAAAGCGCTGGATTGCCTCAGGCCCTATTCTGCTTCTGGGCGGCAGGCTGAGCCTGTGGTTAATTCTTCTTCCTGATGGGAAAATAGAGTGACCTGTGCCTGTCCCAACACCTAGATCTAGTCTCTCATTGGTTGCCCCTCTTCCCGTTCATCCTCAGGACAAATTGCAACCTGTAGGGAACAGGAGCTTAAAGGTGCTGATTCTCCAAGTAGGGAGATTGCTAGTAAAGTAGCTGGAAAGGCGAACCCGAGCACAAGGAGATGAGAAATGAGGTGCGTATTAGAAACCTTTCAAAATCACACGGTGTACCATCTTCTGGGTTTCTCATGCATGTTTTCGATGTAGGAAGATGCCCTTGAACCTGGAGATTTGGGACCCATGGGATGGGTACCAGGCAGTATTACTTTAAAGGGTCTGCGTTTGCTCACCCAACCTCACCCAAACTTTCAGCCCCAAGAGTGTCCACCCTTATGTCTCATCCAGCTGTGGGTCTAGATATGGTCAATCCAGGTTGCATCACAGCCTCTGAACGAATTTTGTAAGAATTTCTCTCTCTTTCACTGTCTTTGTTTTACGGGTTTTTAAAAGTAATTTATTTTTATAATGGGGTTTAGCTGCTTTTCACGGCTGTGTTTATGCGGCTTTACACCCACTTGACTCACTTCCAGACAGATATCAATATATAGGTTTTAAGATTCTTACTAGTCACATATATTCTTGTGCGGTGAATAGGGGGTGTTGAGTCCAGTTCACTGAGCAAGGAGTAGGTCTTGTCTATTACATATTGGGTGTATGGAACGGTATCTGAGCGAATTTGAAACCCTTGTTTTATGCATCACCCCACCTCACCTTTCCCGTTAAGCAGCCATAGTGTGTTTTCTAAACGTGTGATTCTGTTCTGTTTTGTAATTCAGTTCAAGTGTAGCGGTTTTTACATTCCCTCTATAAGTGATAGCTTATGATAAGTGTCTTTTTCTGTGTGACTTATTTCACTTAGAATCGTCGTACCTAAGTCCACTCATCTTGCTTCTACTAGCCTTATGACATTGATTTCATGTCTGAGTGATATTCCATTGTACATAAGGACCACAACTTCTTTATCCATTTTTCTCTTTCCTGGGATATTTAAGGTGTCATGAAGTGGAGGTTCTTGTCAACAGAGCAGCCCTAAACGTTGGGGTGCCTGTGTCTTGCTGATTTTTAGTTTTCCCAATTTATACGCCCATGAGTGGACGTGCCCTATGCTCCCTAAGCTGTGTTTTTTCGATGTTTCAGGACACACCGTACACTTCTCCAGAGTGGCTGTTGGCAATTTAGATCCCGCCCATCAGCGTAGCAAGGCTGCCATTTCTCCATGGCCTGTCCTGCATTTCTGGTTTTGACACATTTTGCAGCATGACCCTTTTGACCGATGGGAAGCGAGACTTCTTTGTAGCGCTGATTTGCCTTTCCAGGTTGCTTGGTTGGCCAAAAAGGGCGTATGCGTTTTTTCCTGAATATATTCAGGAAAAAACGCATACGCCCTCTTTGGCCAAGGGCATCATTGTCGACGTTTTGCCGCTTTTCATGTGCTTTAAAGGCGATTCGAATCTACCTCCTGAAATCTGTTTCCTGCAATTCTGCCTTGCTTTCAAATCCTCTTCGTTGCCTACCCTCAATATATCTGTGGATGAGAGTTATCATTTATAACTCTGCGGGTTTGTGAACTGCAGTGTCCCTGAGCTCCATTTTTCAACTCGCTTTTTTGGGAGCTGGCCGCAAAAGCGCGGGATTGCCTCAGGCCCTATTCTGCTTCTGGGCGGCAGGCTGAGCCTGTGGTTAATTCTTCTTCCTGATGGGAAAATAGGATGACCTGTGCCTGTCCCAACACCTAGATCTAGTCTCTCATTGGTTGCCCCTCTTCCCGTTCATCCTCAGGACAAATTGCAACCTGTAGGGAACAGGAGCTTAAAGGTGCTGATTCTCCAAGTAGGGAGATTGCTAGTAAAGTAGCTGGAAAGGCGAACCCGAGCACTAGGAGATGAGAAATGAGGTGCGTATTAGAAACCTTTCAAAATCACACGGTGTACCATCTTCTGGGTTTCTCATGCATGTTTTCGATGTAGGAAGATGCCCTTGAACCTGGAGATTTGGGACCCATGGGATGGGTACCAGGCAGTATTACTTTAAAGGGTCTGCGTTTGCTCACCCAACCTCACCCAAACTTTCAGCCCCAAGAGTGTCCACCCTTATGTCTCATCCAGCTGTGGGTCTAGATATGGTCAATCCAGGTTGCATCACAGCCTCTGAAAGAATTTTGTAAGAATTTCTCTCTCTTTCACTGTTTTTGTTTTACGGGTTTTTAAAAGTAATTTATTTTTATAATGGGGTTTAGCTGCTTTTCACGGCTGTGTTTCTGCGGCTTTACACCCACTTGACTCACTTCCAGACAGATATCAATACATAGGTTTTAAGATTCTTACTAGTCACATATATTCTTGTGCGGTGAATAGGGGGTGTTGAGTCCAGTTCACTGAGCAAGGAGTAGGTCTTGTCTATTACATATTGGGTGTATGGAACGGTATCTGAGCGAATTTGAAACCCTTGTTTTATGCATCACCCCACCTCACCTTTCCCGTTAAGCAGCCATAGTGTGTTTTCTAAACGTGTGACTCTGTTCTGTTTTGTAATTCAGTTCAAGTGTAGCGGTTTTTACATTCCCTCTATAAGTGATAGCTTATGATAAGTGTCTTTTTCTGTGTGACTTATTTCACTTAGAATCGTCGTACCTAAGTCCACTCATCTTGCTTCTACTAGCCTTATGACATTGATTTCATGTCTGAGTGATATTCCATTGTACATAAGGACCACAACTTCTTTATCCATTTTTCTCTTTCCTGGGATATTTAAGGTGTCATGAAGTGGAGGTTCTTGTCAACAGAGCAGCCCTAAACGTTGGGGTGCCTGTGTCTTGCTGATTTTTAGTTTTCCCAATTTATACGCCCATGAGTGGACGTGCCCTATGCTCCCGAAGCTGTGTTTTTTCGATGTTTCAGGACACACCGTACACTTCTCCAGAGTGGCTGTTGGCAATTTACATCCCGCCCATCAGCGTAGCAAGGCTGCCATTTCTCCATGGCCTGTCCTGCATTTCTGGTTTTGACACTTTTTGCAGCATGGCCCTTTTGACCGATGGGAAGCGAGACTTCTTTGTAGCGCTGATTAGCCTTTCCAGGTTGCTTGGTTGGCCAAACAGGGCGTATGCGTTTTTTCCTGAATATATTCAGGAAAAAACGCATACGCCCTGTTTGGCCAAGGGCATCATTGTCGACGTTTTGCCACTTTTCATGTGCTTTAAAGGCGATTCGAATCTACCTCCTGAAACCTGTTTCCTGCAATTCTGCCTTGCTTTCAAATCCTCTTCGTTGCCTTCCCACAATATATTTGTGGACGAGAGTTATCATTTATAACTCAGCAGGTTTGTGAATGGCAGTGCCCCTGAGCTCCATTTTTCAACTGTCTTTTTTGGGAGCTGGCCGCAAAAGCACGGGATTGCCTCAGGCCCTATTCTGGTTCCTGGAAGCAGGCTGAGCCTGTGGATAATTCTTCTTCCTGATGGGAAAATAGAGTGACCTGTGCCTGTCCCAACACCTAGATCTAGTCTCTCATTGGTTGCCCCTCTTCCCGTTCATCCTCAGGACAAATTGCAACCTGTAGGGAACAGGAGGTTAAACGTGCTGATTCTCCAAGTAGGGAGATTGCTAGTAAAGTAGCTGGAATGGCGAACCCGAGCACAAGGAGATGAGAAATGAGGTGCGCATTAGAAACCTTTCAAAATCACACGGTGTACCATCTTCTGGGTTTGTCATGCATGTTTTCGATGTAGGAAGATGCCCTTGAACCTGGAGATTTGGGACCCATGGGATGGGTACCAGGCAGTATTATTTTAAAGGGTCTGCGTTTGCTCACCCAACCTCACCCAAACTTTTAGCCCCAAGAGTGTCCACCCTTAAGTCTCATCCAGCTGTGGGTCTAGATATGTTCAATCCAGGTTGCATCACAGCCTCTGAATGAATTTTGTAAGAATTTCTCTCTCTTTCACTGTCTTTGTTTTACGGGTTTTTAAAAGTAATTTATTTTTATAATGGGGTTTAGCTGCTTTTCACGGCTGTGTTTCTGCGGCTTTACACCCACTTGACTCACTTCCAGACAGATATCAATACATAGGTTTTAAGATTCTTACTAGTCACATATATTCTTGTGCGGTGAATAGGGGGTGTTGAGTCCAGTTCACTGAGAAAGGAGTAGGTCTTGTCTATTACATATTGGGTGTATGGAACGGTATCTGAGCGAATTTGAAACCCTTGTTTTATGCATCACCCCACCTCACCTTTCCCGTTAAGCAGCCATAGTGTGTTTTCTAAACGTGTGACTCTGTTCTGTTTTGTAATTCAGTTCAAGTGTAGCGGTTTTTACATTCCCTCTATAAGTGATAGCTTATGATAAGTGTCTTTTTCTGTGTGACTTATTTCACTTAGAATCGTCGTACCTAAGTCCACTCATCTTGCTTCTACTAGCCTTATGACATTGATTTCATGTCTGAGTGATATTCCATTGTACATAAGGACCACAACTTCTTTATCCATTTTTCTCTTTCCTGGGATATTTAAGGTGTCATGAAGTGGAGGTTCTTGTCAACAGAGCAGCCCTAAACGTTGGGGTGCCTGTGTCTTGCTGATTTTTAGTTTTCCCAATTTATACGCCCATGAGTGGACGTGCCCTATGCTCCCTAAGCTGTGTTTTTTCGATGTTTCAGGACACACCGTGCACTTCTCCAGAGTGGCTGTTGGCAATTTACATCCCGCCCATCAGCGTAGCAAGGCTGCCATTTCTCCATGGCCTGTCCTGCATTTCTGGTTTTGATACTTTTTGCAGCATTACCCATTTGACCGATGGGAAGCGAGACTTCTTTGTAGCGCTGATTTGCCTTTCCAGGTTGCTTGGTTGGCCAAAAAGGGCGTATGCGTTTTTTCCTGAATATATTCAGGAAAAAACGCATACGCCCTTTTTGGCCAAGGGCATCATTGTCGACGTTTTGCCACTTTTCATGTGCTTTAAAGGCAATTCGTACCTACCTCCTGAAATCTGTTTCCTGCAATTCTGCCTTGCTTTCAAATCCTCTTCGTTGCCTTCCCTCAATATATCTGTGGATGAGAGTTATCATTTATAACTGTGTGGGTTTGTGAATTGCAGTGTCCCTGAGCTCCATTTTTCAACTCGCTTTTTTGGGAGCTGGCCGCAAAAGCGCTGGATTGCCTCAGGCCCTATTCTGCTTCTGGGCGGCAGGCTGAGCCTGTGGTTAATTCTTCTTCCTGATGGGAAAATAGAGTGACCTGTGCCTGTCCCAACACCTAGATCTAGTCTCTCATTGGTTGCCCCTCTTCCCGTTCATCCTCAGGACAAATTGCAACCTGTAGGGAACAGGAGCTTAAAGGTGCTGATTCTCCAAGTAGGGAGATTGCTAGTAAAGTAGCTGGAAAGGCGAACCCGAGCACAAGGAGATGAGAAATGAGGTGCGTATTAGAAACCTTTCAAAATCACACGGTGTACCATCTTCTGGGTTTCTCATGCATGTTTTCGATGTAGGAAGATGCCCTTGAACCTGGAGATTTGGGACCCATGGGATGGGTACCAGGCAGTATTACTTTAAAGGGTCTGCGTTTGCTCACCCAACCTCACCCAAACTTTCAGCCCCAAGAGTGTCCACCCTTATGTCTCATCCAGCTGTGGGTCTAGATATGGTCAATCCAGGTTGCATCACAGCCTCTGAACGAATTTTGTAAGAATTTCTCTCTCTTTCACTGTCTTTGTTTTACGGGTTTTTAAAAGTAATTTATTTTTATAATGGGGTTTAGCTGCTTTTCACGGCTGTGTTTATGCGGCTTTACACCCACTTGACTCACTTCCAGACAGATATCAATACATAGGTTTTAAGATTCTTACTAGTCACATATATTCTTCTGCGGTGAATAGGGGGTGTTGAGTCCAGTTCACTGAGCAAGGAGTAGGTCTTGTCTATTACATATTGGGTGTATGGAACGGTATCTGAGCGAATTTGAAACCCTTGTTTTATGCATCACCCCACCTCACCTTTCCCGTTAAGCAGCCATAGTGTGTTTTCTAAACGTGTGATTCTGTTCTGTTTTGTAATTCAGTTCAAGTGTAGCGGTTTTTACATTCCCTCTATAAGTGATAGCTTATGATAAGTGTCTTTTTCTGTGTGACTTATTTCACTTAGAATCGTCGTACCTAAGTCCACTCATCTTGCTTCTACTAGCCTTATGACATTGATTTCATGTCTGAGTGATATTCCATTGTACATAAGGACCACAACTTCTTTATCCATTTTTCTCTTTCCTGGGATATTTAAGGTGTCATGAAGTGGAGGTTCTTGTCAACAGAGCAGCCCTAAACGTTGGGGTGCCTGTGTCTTGCTGATTTTTAGTTTTCCCAATTTATACGCCCATGAGTGGACGTGCCCTATGCTCCCTAAGCTGTGTTTTTTCGATGTTTCAGGACACACCGTACACTTCTCCAGAGTGGCTGTTGGCAATTTACATCCCGCCCATCAGCGTAGCAAGGCTGCCATTTCTCCATGGCCTGTCCTGCATTTCTGGTTTTGACACTTTTTGCAGGATGACCCTTTTGACCGATGGGAAGCGAGACTTCTTTGTAGCGCTGATTTGCCTTTCCAGGTTGCTTGGTTGGCCAAAAAGGGCGTATGCGTTTTTTCCTGAATATATTCAGGAAAAAACGCATACGCCCTCTTTGGCCAAGGGCATCATTGTCGACGTTTTGCCACTTTTCATGTGCTTTAAAGGCGATTCGAATCTACCTCCTGAAATCTGTTTCCTGCAATTCTGCCTTGCTTTCAAATCCTCTTCGTTGCCTACCCTCAATATATCTGTGGATGTGAGTTATCATTTATAACTCTGCAGGTTTGTGAACTGCAGTGTCCCTGAGCTCCATTTTTCAACTCGCTTTTTTGGGAGCTGGCCGCAAAAGCGCGGGATAGCCTCAGGCCCTATTCTGCTTCTGGGCGGCAGGCTGAGCCTGTGGTTAATTCTTCTTCCTGATGGGAAAATAGAGTGACCTGTGCCTGTCCCAACACCTAGATCTAGTCTCTCATTGGTTGCCCCTCTTCCCGTTCATCCTCAGGACAAATTGCAACCTGTAGGGAACAGGAGCTTAAAGGTGCTGATTCTCCAAGTAGGGAGATTGCTAGTAAAGTAGCTGGAAAGGCGAACCCGAGCACAAGGAGATGAGAAATGAGGTGCGTATTAGAAACCTTTCAAAATCACACGGTGTACCATCTTCTGGGTTTCTCATGCATGTTTTCGATGTAGGAAGATGCCCTTGAACCTGGAGATTTGGGACCCATGGGATGGGTACCAGGCAGTATTACTTTAAAGGGTCTGCGTTTGCTCACCCAACCTCACCCAAACTTTCAGCCCCAAGAGTGTCCACCCTTATGTCTCATCCAGCTGTGGGTCTAGATATGGTCAATCCAGGTTGCATCACAGCCTCTGAACGAATTTTGTAAGAATTTCTCTCTCTTTCACTGTCTTTGTTTTACGGGTTTTTAAAAGTAATTTATTTTTATAATGGGGTTTAGCTGCTTTTCACGGCTGTGTTTATGCGGCTTTACACCCACTTGACTCACTTCCAGACAGATATCAATACATAGGTTTTAAGATTCTTACTAGTCACATATATTCTTGTGCGGTGAATAGGGGGTGTTGAGTCCAGTTCACTGAGCAAGGAGTAGGTCTTGTCTATTACATATTGGGTGTATGGAACGGTATCTGAGCGAATTTGAAACCCTTGTTTTATGCATCACCCCACCTCACCTTTCCCGTTAAGCAGCCATAGTGTGTTTTCTAAACGTGTGATTCTGTTCTGTTTTGTAATTCAGTTCAAGTGTAGCGGTTTTTACATTCCCTCTATAAGTGATAGCTTATGATAAGTGTCTTTTTCTGTGTGACTTATTTCACTTAGAATCGTCGTACCTAAGTCCACTCATCTTGCTTCTACTAGCCTTATGACATTGATTTCATGTCTGAGTGATATTCCATTGTACATAAGGACCACAACTTCTTTATCCATTTTTCTCTTTCCTGGGATATTTAAGGTGTCATGAAGTGGAGGTTCTTGTCAACAGAGCAGCCCTAAACGTTGGGGTGCCTGTGTCTTGCTGATTTTTAGTTTTCCCAATTTATACGCCCATGAGTGGACGTGCCCTATGCTCCCTAAGCTGTGTTTTTTCGATGTTTCAGGACACACCGTACACTTCTCCAGAGTGGCTGTTGGCAATTTACATCCCGCCCATCAGCGTAGCAAGGCTGCCATTTCTCCATGGCCTGTCCTGCATTTCTGGTTTTGACACTTTTTGCAGCATGACCCTTTTGACCGATGGGAAGCGAGACTTCTTTGTAGCGCTGATTTGCCTTTCCAGGTTGCTTGGTTGGCCAAAAAGGGCGTATGCGTTTTTTCCTGAATATATTCAGGAAAAAACGCATACGCCCTCTTTGGCCAAGGGCATCATTGTCGACGTTTTGCCGCTTTTCATGTGCTTTAAAGGCGATTCGAATCTACCTCCTGAAATCTGTTTCCTGCAATTCTGCCTTGCTTTCAAATCCTCTTCGTTGCCTACCCTCAATATATCTGTGGATGAGAGTTATCATTTATAACTCTGCGGGTTTGTGAACTGCAGTGTCCCTGAGCTCCATTTTTCAACTCGCTTTTTTGGGAGCTGGCCGCAAAAGCGCGGGATTGCCTCAGGCCCTATTCTGCTTCTGGGCGGCAGGCTGAGCCTGTGGTTAATTCTTCTTCCTGATGGGAAAATAGAGTGACCTGTGCCTGTCCCAACACCTAGATCTAGTCTCTCATTGGTTGCCCCTCTTCCCGTTCATCCTCAGGACAAATTGCAACCTGTAGGGAACAGGAGCTTAAAGGTGCTGATTCTCCAAGTAGGGAGATTGCTAGTAAAGTAGCTGGAAAGGCGAACCCGAGCACAAGGAGATGAGAAATGAGGTGCGTATTAGAAACCTTTCAAAATCACACGGTGTACCATCTTCTGGGTTTCTCATGCATGTTTTCGATGTAGGAAGATGCCCTTGAACCTGGAGATTTGCGACCCATGGGATGGGTACCAGGCAGTATTACTTTAAAGGGTCTGCGTTTGCTCACCCAACCTCACCCAAACTTTCAGCCCCAAGAGTGTCCACCCTTATGTCTCATCCAGCTGTGGGTCTAGATATGGTCAATCCAGGTTGCATCACAGCCTCTGAACGAATTTTGTAAGAATTTCTCTCTCTTTCACTGTCTTTGTTTTACGGGTTTTTAAAAGTAATTTATTTTTATAATGGGGTTTAGCTGCTTTTCACGGCTGTGTTTATGCGGCTTTACACCCACTTGACTCACTTCCAGACAGATATCAATACATAGGTTTTAAGATTCTTACTAGTCAGATATATTCTTGTGCGGTGAATAGGGGGTGTTGAGTCCAGTTCACTGAGCAAGGAGTAGGTCTTGTCTATTACATATTGGGTGTATGGAACGGTATCTGAGCGAATTTGAAACCCTTGTTTTATGCATCACCCCACCTCACCTTTCCCGTTAAGCAGCCATAGTGTGTTTTCTAAACGTGTGACTCTGTTCTGTTTTGTAATTCAGTTCAAGTGTAGCGGTTTTTACATTCCCTCTATAAGTGATAGCTTATGATAAGTGTCTTTTTCTGTGTGACTTATTTCACTTAGAATCGTCGTACCTAAGTCCACTCATCTTGCTTCTACTAGCCTTATGACATTGATTTCATGTCTGAGTGATATTCCATTGTACATAAGGACCACAACTTCTTTATCCATTTTTCTCTTTCCTGGGATATTTAAGGTGTCATGAAGTGGAGGTTCTTGTCAACAGAGCAGCCCTAAACGTTGGGGTGCCTGTGTCTTGCTGATTTTTAGTTTTCCCAATTTATACGCTCATGAGTGGACGTGCCCTATGCTCCCGAAGCTGTGTTTTTTCGATGTTTCAGGACACACCGTACACTTCTCCAGAGTGGCTGTTGGCAATTTACATCCCGCCCATCAGCGTAGCAAGGCTGCCATTTCTCCATGGCCTGTCCTGCATTTCTGGTTTTGACACTTTTTGCAGCATGGCCCTTTTGACCGATGGGAAGCGAGACTTCTTTGTAGCGCTGATTTGACTTTCCAGGTTGCTTGGTTGGCCAAAAAGGGCGTATGCGTTTTTTCCTGAATATATTCAGGAAAAAACGCATACGCCCTTTTTGGCCAAGGGCATCATTGTCGACGTTTTGCCGCTTTTCATGTGCTTTAAAGGCGATTCGTACCTACCTCCTGAAATCTGTTTCCTGCAATTCTGCCTTGCTTTCAAATCCTCTTCGTTGCCTTCCCTCAATATATCTGTGGATGAGAGTTATCATTTATAACTCTGTGGGTTTGTGAATTGCAGTGTCCCTGAGCTCCATTTTTCAACTCGCTTTTTTGGGAGCTGGCCGCAAAAGCGCAGGATTGCCTCAGGCCCTATTCTGCTTCTGGGCTGCATGCTGAGCCTGTGGTTAATTCTTCTTCCTGATGGGAAAATAGAGTGACCTGTGCCTGTCCCAACACCTAGATCTAGTCTCTCATTGGTTGCCCCTCTTCCCGTTCATCCTCAGGACAAATTGCAACCTGTAGGGAACAGGAGCTTAAAGGTGCTGATTCTCCAAGTAGGGAGATTGCTAGTAAAGTAGCTGGAAAGGGGAACCCGAGCACAAGGAGATGAGAAATGAGGTGCGTATTAGAAACCTTTCAAAATCACACGGTGTACCATCTTCTGGGTTTCTCATGCATGTTTTCGATGTAGGAAGATGCCCTTGAACCTGGAGATTTGGGACCCATGGGATGGGTACCAGGCAGTATTACTTTAAAGGGTCTGCGTTTGCTCACCCAACCTCACCCAAACTTTCAGCCCCAAGAGTGTCCACCCTTATGTCTCATCCAGCTGTGGGTCTAGATATGGTCAATCCAGGTTGCATCACAGCCTCTGAACGAATTTTGTAAGAATTTCTCTCTCTTTCACTGTCTTTGTTTTACGGGTTTTTAAAAGTAATTTATTTTTATAATGGGGTTTAGCTGCTTTTCACGGCTGTGTTTATGCGGCTTTACACCCACTTGACTCACTTCCAGACAGATATCAATACATAGGTTTTAAGATTCTTACTAGTCACATATATTCTTGTGCGGTGAATAGGGGGTGTTGAGTCCAGTTCACTGAGCAAGGACTAGGTCTTGTCTATTACATATTGGGTGTATGGAACGGTATCTGAGCGAATTTGAAACCCTTGTTTTATGCATCACCCCACCTCACCTTTCCCGTTAAGCAGCCATAGTGTGTTTTCTAAACGTGTGACTCTGTTCTGTTTTGTAATTCAGTTCAAGTGTAGCGGTTTTTACATTCCCTCTATAAGTGATAGCTTATGATAAGTGTCTTTTTCTGTGTGACTTATTTCACTTACAATCGTCGTACCTAAGTCCACTCATCTTGCTTCTACTAGCCTTATGACATTGATTTCATGTCTGAGTGATATTCCATTGTACATAAGGACCACAACTTCTTTATCCATTTTTCTCTTTCCTGGGATATTTAAGGTGTCATGAAGTGGAGGTTCTTGTCAACAGAGCAGCCCTAAACGTTGGGGTGCCTGTGTCTTGCTGATTTTTAGTTTTCCCAATTTATACGCCCATGAGTGGACGTGCCCTATGCTCCCTAAGCTGTGTTTTTTCGATGTTTCAGGACACACCGTACACTTCTCCAGAGTGGCTGTTGGCAATTTACATCCCGCCCATCAGCGTAGCAAGGCTGCCATTTCTCCATGGCCTGTCCTGCATTTCTGGTTTTGACACTTTTTGCAGCATGACCCTTTTGACCGATGGGAAGCGAGACTTCTTTGTAGCGCTGATTTGCCTTTCCAGGTTGCTTGGTTGGCCAAAAAGGGCGTATGCGTTTTTTCCTGAATATATTCAGGAAAAAACGCATACGCCCTCTTTGGCCAAGGGCATCATTGTCGACGTTTTGCCGCTTTTCATGTGCTTTAAAGGCGATTCGAATCTACCTCCTGAAATCTGTTTCCTGCAATTCTGCCTTGCTTTCAAATCCTCTTCGTTGCCTACCCTCAATATATCTGTGGATGAGAGTTATCATTTATAACTCTGCGGGTTTGTGAACTGCAGTGTCCCTGAGCTCCATTTTTCAACTCGCTTTTTTGGGAGCTGGCCGCAAAAGCGCGGGATTGCCTCAGGCCCTATTCTGCTTCTGGGCGGCAGGCTGAGCCTGTGGTTAATTCTTCTTCCTGATGGGAAAATAGAGTGACCTGTGCCTGTCCCAACACCTAGATCTAGTCTCTCATTGGTTGCCCCTCTTCCCGTTCATCCTCAGGACAAATTGCAACCTGTAGGGAACAGGAGCTTAAAGGTGCTGATTCTCCAAGTAGGGAGATTGCTAGTAAAGTAGCTGGAAAGGCGAACCCGAGCACAAGGAGATGAGAAATGAGGTGCGTATTAGAAACCTTTCAAAATCACACGGTGTACCATCTTCTGGGTTTCTCATGCATGTTTTCGATGTAGGAAGATGCCCTTGAACCTGGAGATTTGGGACCCATGGGATGGGTACCAGGCAGTATTACTTTAAAGGGTCTGCGTTTGCTCACCCAACCTCACCCAAACTTTTAGCCCCAAGAGTGTCCACCCTTATGTCTCATCCAGCTGTGGGTCTAGATATGGTCAATCCAGGTTGCATCACAGCCTCTGAACGAATTTTGTAAGAATTTCTCTCTCTTTCACTGTCTTTGTTTTACGGGTTTTTAAAAGTAATTTATTTTTATAATGGGGTTTAGCTGCTTTTCACGGCTGTGTTTCTGCGGCTTTACACCCACTTGACTCACTTCCAGACAGATATCAATACATAGGTTTTAAGATTCTTACTAGTCACATATATTCTTGTGCGGTGAATAGGGGGTGTTGAGTCCAGTTCACTGAGCAAGGAGTAGGTCTTGTCTATTACATATTGGGTGTATGGAACGGTATCTGAGCGAATTTGAAACCCTTGTTTTATGCATCACCCCACCTCACCTTTCCCGTTAAGCAGCCATAGTGTGTTTTCTAAACGTGTGACTCTGTTCTGTTTTGTAATTCAGTTCAAGTGTAGCGGTTTTTACATTCCCTCTATAAGTGATAGCTTATGATAAGTGTCTTTTTCTGTGTGACTTATTTCACTTAGAATCGTCGTACCTAAGTCCACTCATCTTGCTTCTACTAGCCTTATGACATTGATTTCATGTCTGAGTGATATTCCATTGTACATAAGGACCACAACTTCTTTATCCATTTTTCTCTTTCCTGGGATATTTAAGGTGTCATGAAGTGGAGGTTCTTGTCAACAGAGCAGCCCTAAACGTTGGGGTGCCTGTGTCTTGCTGATTTTTAGTTTTCCCAATTTATACGCCCATGAGTGGACGTGCCCTATGCTCCCTAAGCTGTGTTTTTTCGATGTTTCAGGACACACCGTGCACTTCTCCAGAGTGGCTGTTGGCAATTTACATCCCGCCCATCAGCGTAGCAAGGCTGCCATTTCTCCATGGCCTGTCCTGCATTTCTGGTTTTGACACTTTTTGCAGCATTACCCATTTGACCGATGGGAAGCGAGACTTCTTTGTAGCGCTGATTTGCGTTTCCAGGTTGCTTGGTTGGCCAAAAAGGGCGTATGCGTTTTTTCCTGAATATATTCAGGAAAAAACGCATACGCCCTTTTTGGCCAAGGGCATCATTGTCGACGTTTTGCCGCTTTTCATGTGCTTTAAAGGCAATTCGTACCTACCTCCTGAAATCTGTTTCCTGCAATTCTGCCTTGCTTTCAAATCCTCTTCGTTGCCTTCCCTCAATATATCTGTGGATGAGAGTTATCATTTATAACTGTGTGGGTTTGTGAATTGCAGTGTCCCTGAGCTCCATTTTTCAACTCGCTTTTTTGGGAGCTGGCCGCAAAAGCGCGGGATTGCCTCAGGCCCTATTCTGCTTCTGGGCGGCAGGCTGAGCCTGTGGTTAATTCTTCTTCCTGATGGGAAAATAGAGTGACCTGTGCCTGTCCCAACACCTAGATCTAGTCTCTCATTGGTTGCCCCTCTTCCCGTTCATCCTCAGGACAAATTGCAACCTGTAGGGAACAGGAGCTTAAAGGTGCTGATTCTCCAAGTAGGGAGATTGCTAGTAAAGTAGCTGGAAAGGGGAACCCGAGCACAAGGAGATGAGAAATGAGGTGCGTATTAGAAACCTTTCAAAATCACACGGTGTACCATCTTCTGGGTTTCTCATGCATGTTTTCGATGTAGGAAGATGCCCTTGAACCTGGAGATTTGGGACCCATGGGATGGGTACCAGGCAGTATTACTTTAAAGGGTCTGCGTTTGCTCACCCAACCTCACCCAAACTTTCAGCCCCAAGAGTGTCCACCCTTATGTCTCATCCAGCTGTGGGTCTAGATATGGTCAATCCAGGTTGCATCACAGCCTCTGAACGAATTTTGTAAGAATTTCTCTCTCTTTCACTGTCTTTGTTTTACGGGTTTTTAAAAGTAATTTATTTTTATAATGGGGTTTAGCTGCTTTTCACGGCTGTGTTTATGCGGCTTTACACCCACTTGACTCACTTCCAGACAGATATCAATACATAGGTTTTAAGATTCTTACTAGTCACATATATTCTTGTGCGGTGAATAGGGGGTGTTGAGTCCAGTTCACTGAGCAAGGAGTAGGTCTTGTCTATTACATATTGGGTGTATGGAACGGTATCTGAGCGAATTTGAAACCCTTGTTTTATGCATCACCCCACCTCACCTTTCCCGTTAAGCAGCCATAGTGTGTTTTCTAAACGTGTGACTCTGTTCTGTTTTGTAATTCAGTTCAAGTGTAGCGGTTTTTACATTCCCTCTATAAGTGATAGCTTATGATAAGTGTCTTTTTCTGTGTGACTTATTTCACTTAGAATCGTCGTACCTAAGTCCACTCATCTTGCTTCTACTAGCCTTATGACATTGATTTCATGTCTGAGTGATATTCCATTGTACATAAGGACCACAACTTCTTTATCCATTTTTCTCTTTCCTGGGATATTTAAGGTGTCATGAAGTGGAGGTTCTTGTCAACAGAGCAGCCCTAAACGTTGGGGTGCCTGTGTCTTGCTGATTTTTAGTTTTCCCAATTTATACGCCCATGAGTGGACGTGCCCTATGCTCCCTAAGCTGTGTTTTTTCGATGTTTCAGGACACACCGTACACTTCTCCAGAGTGGCTGTTGGCAATTTACATCCCGCCCATCAGCGTAGCAAGGCTGCCATTTCTCCATGGCCTGTCCTGCATTTCTGGTTTTGACACTTTTTGCAGCATGACCCTTTTGACCGATGGGAAGCGAGACTTCTTTGTAGCGCTGATTTGCCTTTCCAGGTTGCTTGGTTGGCCAAAAAGGGCGTATGCGTTTTTTCCTGAATATATTCAGGAAAAAACGCATACGCCCTCTTTGGCCAAGGGCATCATTGTCGACGTTTTGCCGCTTTTCATGTGCTTTAAAGGCGATTCGAATCTACCTCCTGAAATCTGTTTCCTGCAATTCTGCCTTGCTTTCAAATCCTCTTCGTTGCCTACCCTCAATATATCTGTGGATGAGAGTTATCATTTATAACTCTGCGGGTTTGTGAACTGCAGTGTCCCTGAGCTCCATTTTTCAACTCGCTTTTTTGGGAGCTGGCCGCAAAAGCGCGGGATTGCCTCAGGCCCTATTCTGCTTCTGGGCGGCAGGCTGAGCCTGTGGTTAATTCTTCTTCCTGATGGGAAAATAGAGTGACCTGTGCCTGTCCCAACACCTAGATCTAGTCTCTCATTGGTTGCCCCTCTTCCCGTTCATCCTCAGGACAAATTGCAACCTGTAGGGAACAGGAGCTTAAAGGTGCTGATTCTCCAAGTAGGGAGATTGCTAGTAAAGTAGCTGGAAAGGCGAACCCGAGCACAAGGAGATGAGAAATGAGGTGCGTATTAGAAACCTTTCAAAATCACACGGTGTACCATCTTCTGGGTTTCTCATGCATGTTTTCGATGTAGGAAGATGCCCTTGAACCTGGAGATTTGGGACCCATGGGATGGGTACCAGGCAGTATTACTTTAAAGGGTCTGCGTTTGCTCACCCAACCTCACCCAAACTTTTAGCCCCAAGAGTGTCCACCCTTATGTCTCATCCAGCTGTGGGTCTAGATATGGTCAATCCAGGTTGCATCACAGCCTCTGAACGAATTTTGTAAGAATTTCTCTCTCTTTCACTGTCTTTGTTTTACGGGTTTTTAAAAGTAATTTATTTTTATAATGGGGTTTAGCTGCTTTTCACGGCTGTGTTTCTGCGGCTTTACACCCACTTGACTCACTTCCAGACAGATATCAATACATAGGTTTTAAGATTCTTACTAGTCACATATATTCTTGTGCGGTGAATAGGGGGTGTTGAGTCCAGTTCACTGAGCAAGGAGTAGGTCTTGTCTATTACATATTGGGTGTATGGAACGGTATCTGAGCGAATTTGAAACCCTTGTTTTATGCATCACCCCACCTCACCTTTCCCGTTAAGCAGCCATAGTGTGTTTTCTAAACGTGTGACTCTGTTCTGTTTTGTAATTCAGTTCAAGTGTAGCGGTTTTTACATTCCCTCTATAAGTGATAGCTTATGATAAGTGTCTTTTTCTGTGTGACTTATTTCACTTAGAATCGTCGTACCTAAGTCCACTCATCTTGCTTCTACTAGCCTTATGACATTGATTTCATGTCTGAGTGATATTCCATTGTACATAAGGACCACAACTTCTTTATCCATTTTTCTCTTTCCTGGGATATTTAAGGTGTCATGAAGTGGAGGTTCTTGTCAACAGAGCAGCCCTAAACGTTGGGGTGCCTGTGTCTTGCTGATTTTTAGTTTTCCCAATTTATACGCCCATGAGTGGACGTGCCCTATGCTCCCTAAGCTGTGTTTTTTCGATGTTTCAGGACACACCGTGCACTTCTCCAGAGTGGCTGTTGGCAATTTACATCCCGCCCATCAGCGTAGCAAGGCTGCCATTTCTCCATGGCCTGTCCTGCATTTCTGGTTTTGCCACTTTTTGCAGCATTACCCATTTGACCGATGGGAAGCGAGACTTCTTTGTAGCGCTGATTTGCGTTTCCAGGTTGCTTAGTTGGCCAAAAAGGGCGTATGCGTTTTTTCCTGAATATATTCAGGAAAAAACGCATACGCCCTTTTTGGCCAAGGGCATCATTGTCGACGTTTTGCCGCTTTTCATGTGCTTTAAAGGCAATTCGTACCTACCTCCTGAAATCTGTTTCCTGCAATTCTGACTTGCTTTCAAATCCTCTTCGTTGCCTTCCCTCAATATATCTGTGGATGAGAGTTATCATTTATAACTGTGTGGGTTTGTGAATTGCAGTGTCCCTGAGCTCCATTTTTCAACTCGCTTTTTTGGGAGCTGGCCGCAAAAGCGCGGGATTGCCTCAGGCCCTATTCTGCTTCTGGGCGGCAGGCTGAGCCTGTGGTTAATTCTTCTTCCTGATGGGAAAATAGAGTGACCTGTGCCTGTCCCAACACCTAGATCTAGTCTCTCATTGGTTGCCCCTCTTCCCGTTCATCCTCAGGACAAATTGCAACCTGTAGGGAACAGGAGCTTAAAGGTGCTGATTCTCCAAGTAGGGAGATTGCTAGTAAAGTAGCTGGAAAGGCGAACCCGAGCACAAGGAGATGAGAAATGAGGTGCGTATTAGAAACCTTTCAAAATCACACGGTGTACCATCTTCTGGGTTTCTCATGCATGTTTTCGATGTAGGAAGATGCCCTTGAACCTGGAGATTTGGGACCCATGGGATTGGTACCAGGCAGTATTACTTTAAAGGGTCTGCGTTTGCTCACCCAGCCTCACCCAAACTTTCAGCCCCAAGAGTGTCCACCCTTATGTCTCATCCAGCTGTGGGTCTAGATATGGTCAATCCAGGTTGCATCACAGCCTCTGAACGAATTTTGTAAGAATTTCTCTCTCTTTCACTGTCTTTCTCTTACGGGTTTTTAAAAGTAATTTATTTTTATAATGGGGTTTAGCTGCTTTTCACGGCTGTGTTTCTGCGGCTTTACACCCACTTGACTCACTTCCAGACAGATATCAATACATAGGTTTTAAGATTCTTACTAGTCACATATATTCTTGTGCGGTGAATAGGGGGTGTTGAGTCCAGTTCACTGAGCAAGGAGTAGGTCTTGTCTATTACATATTGGGTGTATGGAACGGTATCTGAGCGAATTTGAAACCCTTGTTTTATGCATCACCCCACCTCACCTTTCCCGTTAAGCAGCCATAGTGTGTTTTCTAAACGTGTGACTCTGTTCTGTTTTGTAATTCAGTTCAAGTGTAGCGGTTTTTACATTCCCTCTATAAGTGATAGCTTATGATAAGTGTCTTTTTCTGTGTGACTTGTTTCACTTAGAATCGTCGTACTTAACTCCACTCATCTTGCTTCTACTAGACTTATAAAATTGATTTCATGTCTGAGTGATATTCCATTGTACATAAGGACCACAACTTCTTTATCCATTTTTCTCTTTCCTGGGATATTTAAGGTGTCATGAAGTGGAGGTTCTTGTCAACAGAGCAGCCCTAAACGTTGGGGTGCCTGTGTCTTGCTGATTTTTACATTTCCCAATTTATACGCCCATGAGTGGACGTGCCCTATGCTCCCGAAGCTGTGTTTTTTCGATGTTTCAGGACACACCGTACACTTCTCCAGAGTGGCTGTTGGCAATTTACATCCCGCCCATCAGCGTAGCAAGGCTGCCATTTCTCCATGGCCTGTCCTGCATTTCTGGTTTTGACACTTTTTGCAGCATGGCCCTTTTGACCGATGGGAAGCGAGACTTCTTTGTAGCGCTGATTAGCCTTTCCAGGTTGCTTGGTTGGCCAAACAGGGCGTATGCGTTTTTTCCTGAATATATTCAGGAAAAACCGCATACGCCCTGTTTGGCCAAGGGCATCATTGTCGACGTTTTGACACTTTTCATGTGCTTTAAAGGCGATTCGAATCTACCTCCTGAAACCTGTTTCCTGCAATTCTGCCTTGCTTTCAAATCCTCTTCGTTGCCTTCCCACAATATATTTGTGGACGAGAGTTATCATTTATAACTCAGCAGGTTTGTGAATGGCAGTGCCCCTGAGCTCCATTTTTCAACTGTCTTTTTTGGGAGCTGGGCGCAAAAGCACGGGATTGCCTCAGGCCCTATTCTGGTTCCTGGAAGCAGGCTGAGCCTGTGGATAATTCTTCTTCCTGATGGGAAAATAGAGTGACCTGTGCCTGTCCCAACACCTAGATCTAGTCTCTCATTGGTTGCCCCTCTTCCCGTTCATCCTCAGGACAAATTGCAACCTGTAGGGAACAGGAGGTTAAACGTGCTGATTCTCCAAGTAGGGAGATTGCTAGTAAAGTAGCTGGAATGGCGAACCCGAGCACAAGGAGATGAGAAATGAGG
Organism: Eschrichtius robustus; assembly: GCF_028021215.1. Lineage (NCBI taxonomy): Eukaryota > Metazoa > Chordata > Mammalia > Artiodactyla > Eschrichtiidae > Eschrichtius > Eschrichtius robustus. Next base: position 5,267,719 of record NW_027175257.1, read on the forward strand.
TGCGCATTAGAAACCTTTCAAAATCACACGGTTTACCATCTTCTGGGTTTGTCATGCATGTTTTCGATGTAGGAAGATGCCCTTGAACCTGGAGATTTGGGACCCATGGGATGGGTACCAGGCAGTATTACTTTAAAGGGTCTGCGTTTGCTCACCCAACCTCACCCAAACTTTCAGCCCCAAGAGTGTCCACCCTTATGTCTCATCCAGCTGTGGGTCTAGATATGGTCAATCCAGGTTGCATCACAGCCTCTGAACGAATTTTGTAAGAATTTCTCTCTCTTTCACTGTCTTTGTTTTACGGGTTTTTAAAAGTAATTTATTTTTATAATGGGGTTTAGCTGCTTTTCACGGCTGTGTTTATGCGGCTTTACACCCACTTGACTCACTTCCAGACAGATATCAATACATAGGTTTTAAGATTCTTACTAGTCACATATATTCTTGTGCGGTGAATAGGGGGTGTTGAGTCCAGTTCACTGAGCAAGGAGTAGGTCTTGTCTATTACATATTGGGTGTATGGAACGGTATCTGAGCGAATTTGAAACCCTTGTTTTATGCATCACCCCACCTCACCTTTCCCGTTAAGCAGCCATAGTGTGTTTTCTAAACGTGTGACTCTGTTCTGTTTTGTAATTCAGTTCAAGTGTAGCGGTTTTTACATTCCCTCTATAAGTGATAGCTTATGATAAGTGTCTTTTTCTGTGTGACTTATTTCACTTAGAATCGTCGTACCTAAGTCCACTCATCTTGCTTCTACTAGCCTTATGACATTGATTTCATGTCTGAGTGATATTCCATTGTACATAAGGACCACAACTTCTTTATCCATTTTTCTCTTTCCTGGGATATTTAAGGTGTCATGAAGTGGAGGTTCTTGTCAACAGAGCAGCCCTAAACGTTGGGGTGCCTGTGTCTTGCTGATTTTTAGTTTTCCCAATTTATACGCCCATGAGTGGACGTGCCCTATGCTCCCGAAGCTGTGTTTTTTCGATGTTTCAGGACACACCGTACACTTCTCCAGAGTGGCTGTTGGCAATTTACATCCCGCCCATCAGCGTAGCAAGGCTGCCATTTCTCCATGGCCTGTCCTGCATTTCTGGTTTTGACACTTTTTGCAGCATGGCCCTTTTGACCGATGGGAAGCGAGACTTCTTTGTAGCGCTGATTAGCCTTTCCAGGTTGCTTGGTTGGCCAAACAGGGCGTATGCGGTTTTTCCTGAATATATTCAGGAAAAAACGCATACGCCCTTTTTGGCCAAGGGCATCATTGTCGACGTTTTGCCGCTTTTCATGTGCTTTAAAGGCGATTCGTACCTACCTCCTGAAATCTGTTTCCTGCAATTCTGCCTTGCTTTCAAATCCTCTTCGTTGCCTTCCCTCAATATATCTGTGGATGAGAGTTATCATTTATAACTGTGTGGGTTTGTGAACTGCAGTGTCCCTGAGCTCCATTTTTCAACTCGCTTTTTTGGGAGCTGGCCGCAAAAGCGCGGGATTGCCTCAGGCCCTATTCTGCTTCTGGGCGGCAGGCTGAGCCTGTGGTTAATTCTTCTTCCTGATGGGAAAATAGAGTGGCCTGTGCCTGTCCCAACACCTAGATCTAGTCTCTCATTGGTTGCCCCTCTTCCCGTTCATCCTCAGGACAAATTGCAACCTGTAGGGAACAGGAGCTTAAAGGTGCTGATTCTCCAAGTAGGGAGATTGCTAGTAAAGTAGCTGGAATGGCGAACCCGAGCACAAGGAGATGAGAAATGAGGTGCGTTTTAGAAACCTTTCAAAATCACATGGTGTACCATCTTCTGGGTTTCTCATGCATGTTTTCGATGTAGGAAGATGCCCTTGAACCTGGAGATTTGGGACCCATGGGATGGGTACCACGCAGTATTACTTTAAAGGGTCTGCGTTTGCTCACGCAACCTCACCCAACCTCTCAGCCCCAAGAGTGTCCACCCTTATGTCTCATCCAGCTGTGGGTCTAGATTTGGTCAATCCAGGTTGCATCACAGCCTCTGAACGAATTTTGTAAGAATGTCTCTCTCTTTCACTGTCTTTGTTTTACGGGTTTTTAAAAGTAATTTATTTTTATAATGGGGTTTAGCTGCTTTTCATGGCTCTGTTTATGCGGCTTTACACCCACTTGACTCACTTCCAGAGAGATATCAATATATAGGTTTTAAGATTCTTACTAGTCACATATATTCTTGTGCGGTGAATAGGGGGTGTTGAGTCCAGTTCACTGAGCAAGGAGTAGGTCTTGTCTATTACATATTGGGTGTATGGAACGGTATCTGAGCGAATTTGAAACCCTTGTTTTATGCATCACCCCACCTCACCTTTCCCGTTAAGCAGCCATAGTGTGTTTTCTAAACGTGTGACTCTGTTCTGTTTTGTAATTCAGTTCAAGTGTAGCGGTTTTTACATTCCCTCTATAAGTGATAGCTTATGATAAGTGTCTTTTTCTGTGTGACTTATTTCACTTAGAATCGTCGTACCTATCTCCACTCATCTTGCTTCTACTAGCCTTATGACATTGATTTCATGTCTGAGTGATATTCCATTGTACATAAGGACCACAACTTCTTTATCCATTTTTCTCTTTCCTGGGATATTTAAGGTGTCATGAAGTGGAGGTTCTTGTCAACAGAGCAGCCCTAAACTTTCGGGTGCCTGTGTCTTGCTGATTTTTAGTTTTTCCAATTTATATGCCCATGAGTGGACGTGCCCTATGCTCCCTAAGCTGTGTTTTTTCGATGTTTCAGGACACAACGTACACTTCTCCAGAGTGGCTGTTGGCAATTTACATCCCGCCCATCAGTGTAGCAAGGCTGCCATTTCTTCATGGCCTGTCCTGCATTTCTCGTTTTGACACTTTTTGCAGCATGGCCCTTTTCACCGATGGGAAGCGAGACTTCTTTGTAGCGCTGATTTGCCTTTCCAGGTTGCTTGGTTGGCCAAAAAGGGCGTATGCGTTTTTTTCTGAATATATTCAGGAAAAAACGCATACGCCCTTTTTGGCCAAGGGCATCATTGTCGACGTTTTGCCGCTTTTCATGTGCTTTAAAGGCGATTCGTATCTACCTCCTGAAATCTGTTTCCTGCAATTCTGCGTTGCTTTGAATTCCTCTTCGTTGCCTTCCCTCAATATATTTGTGGACGAGAGTTATCATTTATAACTCTGCAGGTTTGTGAATTGCAGTGCCCCTGAGCTCCATTTTTCAACTGTCTATTTTGGGAGCTGGCCGCAAAAGCACTGGATTGCCTCAGGCCCTATTCTGGTTCCAGGCGGCAGGCTGAGCCTGTGGTTAATTCTTCTTCCTGTTGGGAAAATAGAGTGACCTGTGCCTGTCCCAACACCTAGATCTAGTCTCTCATTGGTTGCCCCTCTTCCCGTTCATCCTCAGGACAAATTGCAACCTGTAGGGAACAGGAGCTTAAAGGTGCTGATTCTCCAAGTAGGGAGATTGCTAGTAAAGTATCTGGAATGGCGAACCCGAGCACAAGGAGATGAGAAATGAGGTGCGTTTTAGAAACCTTTCAAAATCACATGGTGTACCATCTTCTGGGTTTCTCATGCATGTTTTCGATGTAGGAAGATGCCCTTGAACCTGGAGATTTGGGACCCATGGGATGGGTACCACACAGTATTTCTTTAAAGGGTCTGCGTTTGCTCACGCAACCTCACCCAACCTCTCAGCCCCAAGAGTGTCCACCCTTATGTCTCATCCAGCTGTGGGTCTAGATATGGTCAATCCAGGTTGCATCACAGCCTCTGAACGAATTTTGTAAGAATGTCTCTCTCTTTCACTGTCTTTGTTTTACGGGTTTTTAAAAGTAATTTATTTTTATAATGGGGTTTAGCTGCTTTTCATGGCTCTGTTTATGCGGCTTTACACCCACTTGACTCACTTCCAGAGAGATATCAATATATAGGTTTTAAGATTCTTACTAGTCACATATATTCTTGTGCGGTGAATAGGGGGTGTTGAGTCCAGTTCACTGAGCAAGGAGTAGGTCTTGTCTATTACATATTGGGTGTATGGAACGGTATCTGAGCGAATTTCAAACCCTTGTTTTATGCATCACCCCACCTCACCTTTCCCGTTAAGCAGCCATAGTGTGTTTTCTAAACGTGTGACTCTGTTCTGTTTTGTAATTCAGTTCAAGTGTAGCGGTTTTTACATTCCCACTATAAGTGATAGCTTATGATAAGTGTCTTTTTCTGTGTGACTTATTTCACTTAGTATCGTCGTACCTAACTCCACTCATCTTGCTTCTACTAGCCTTATAACATTGATTTCATGTCTGAGTGATATTCCATTGTACATAAGGACCACAACTTATTTATCCATTTTCCTCTTTCCTGGGATATTTAAGGTGTCATGAAGTGGAGGTTCTTGTCAACAGAGCAGCCCTAAACTTTGGGGTGCCTGTGTCTTGCTGATTTTTAGTTTTCCCAATTTATACGCCCATGAGTGGACGTGCCCTATGCTCCTCGAGCTGTGTTTTTTCGATGTTTCAGGACACACCGTACACCTCTCCAGAGTGGCTATTGGCAATTTACATCCCGCCCATCAGCGTAGCAAGGCTGCCATTTCTCCATGGCCTGTCCTGCATTTCTGGTTTTGACACTTTTTGCAGCATGACCCTTTTGACCGATGGGAAGCGAGACTTCTTTGTAGCGCTGATTGGCCTTTCCAGGTTGCTTGGTTGGCCAAAAAGGGCGTATGCGTTTTTTCCTGAATATATTCAGGAAAAAACGCATACGCCCTTTTTGGCCAAGGGCATCATTGTCGACGTTTTGCCGCTTTTCATGTGCTTTAAAGGCGATTCGAATCTACCTCCTGAAATCTGTTTCCTGCAATTCTGCCTTGCTTTCAAATCCTCTTCGTTGCCTTCCCTCAATATATCTGTGGATGAGAGTTATCATTTATAACTCTGCGGGTTTGTGAATTGCAGTGTCCCTGAGCTCCATTTTTCAACTCGCTTTTTTGGGAGCTGGCCGCAAAAGCGCGGGATTGCCTCAGGCCCTATTCTGCTTCTGGGCGGCAGGCTGAGCCTGTGGTTAATTCTTCTTCCTGATGGGAAAATAGAGTGACCTGTGCCTGTCCCAACACCTAGATCTAGTCTCTCATTGGTTGCCCCTCTTCCCGTTCATCCTCAGGACACATTGCAACCTGTAGGGAACAGGAGCTTAAAGGTGCTGATTCTCCAAGTAGGGAGATTGCTAGTAAAGTAGCTGGAATGGCGAACCCGAGCACAAGGAGATGAGAAATGAGGTGCGTATTAGAAACCTTTCAAAATCACACGGTGTACCATCTTCTGGGTTTCTCATGCATGTTTTCGATGTAGGAAGATGTCCTTGAACCTGGAGATTTCTGACCCATGGGATGGGTACCACGCAGTATTACTTTAAAGGGTCTGCGTTTGCTCACCCAACCTCACCCAACCATTCAGCCCCAAGAGTGTCCACCCTTATGTCTCATCCAGCTGTGGGTCTAGATATGGTCAATCCAGGTTGCATCACAGCCTCTGAACGAATTTTCTAAGAATTTCTCTCTCTTTCACTGTCTTTGTTTTACGGGCTTTTAAAAGTAATTTATTTTTATAATGGGGTTTAGCTGCTTTTCACGGCTGTGTTTATGCGGCTTTACACCCACTTGACTCACTTCCAGACAGATATCAATACATAGGTTTTAAGATTCTTGCTAGTCACATATATTCTTGTGCGGTGAATAGGGGGTGTTGAGTACACTTCACTGAGCAAGGAGTAGGTCTTGTCTATTACATATTGGGTGTATGGAACGGTATCTGAGCGAATTTGAAACCCTTGTTTTATGCATCACCCCACCTCACCTTTCCCGTTAAGCAGGCATAGTGTGTTTTCTAAACGTGTGACTCTGTTCTGTTTTGTAATTCAGTTCAAGTGTAGCGGTTTTTACATTCCGTCTATAAGTGATAGCTTATGATAAGTGTCTTTTTCTGTGTGACTTATTTCACTTAGAATCATCGTACCTAAATCCACTCATCTTGCTTCTACTAGCCTTATGACATTGATTTCATGTCTGAGTGATATTCCATTGTACATAAGGACCACAACTTCTTTATCCATTTTTCTCTTTCCTGGGATATTTAAGGTGTCATGAAGTGGAGGTTCTTGTCAACAGAGCAGCCCTAAACTTTGGGGTGCCTGTGTCTTGCTGATTTTTAGTTTTCCCAATTTATACGCCCATGAGTGGACGTGCCCTATGCTCCCTAAGCTGTGTTTTTTCGATGTTTCAGGACACACCGTACACTTCTCCAGAGTGGCTGTTGGCAATTTACATCCCGCCCATCAGCATAGCAAGGCTGCCATTTCTCCATGGCCTGTCCTGCATTTCTGGTTTTGACACTTTTTGCAGCATGACCATTTTGACCGATGGGAAGCGAGACTTATTTGTAACGCTGATTTGCCTTTCCAGGTTGCTTGGTTGGCCAAAAAGGTCGTATGCGTTTTTTCCTGAATATATTCAGGAAAAAACGCTTACGCCCTTTTTGGCCAAGGGCATCATTGTCGACGTTTTGCCGCTTTTCATGTGCTTTAAAGGCGATTCGAATCTACCTCCTGAAATCTGTTTCCTGCAATTCTGCCTTGCTTTCAAATCCTCTTCGTTGCCTTCCCTCAATATATCTGTGGATGAGAGTTATCCTTTATAACTCTGCGGGTTTGTGAATTGCAGTGTCCCTGAGCTCCATTTTTCAACTGGCTTTTTTGGGAGCTGGCCGCAAAAGCGCGGGATTGCCTCAGGCCCTATTCTGCTTCTGGGTGGCATGCTGAATCTGTGGTTAATTCTTCTTCCTGATGGGAAAATAGAGTGACCTGTGCCTGTCCCAACACCTAGATCTAGTCTCTCATTGGTTGCCCCTCTTCCCGTTCATCCTCAGGACAAATTGCAACCTGTAGTGAACAGGAGCTTAAAGGTGCTGATTCTCCAAGTAGGGAGATTTCTAGTAAAGTAGCTGGAAAGGCGAACCCGAGCACAAGGAGATGAGAAATGAGGTGCGTGTTAGACACCTTTCAAAATCACACGGTGTACCATCTTCTGGGTTTCTCATGCATGTTTTCGATATAGGAAGATGCCCTTGAATCTGGAGATTTGGGACCCATGGGATGGGTACCAGGCAGTATTACTTTAAAGGGTCTGCGTTTGCTCACCCAACCTCACCCAACCTTTCAGCCCCAAGAGTGTCCACCCTTATGTCTCATCCAGCTGTGGGTCTAGATATGGTCAATCCAGGTTGCATCACAGCCTCTGAACGAATTTTGTAAGAATTTCTCTCTCTTTCACTGTCTTTGTTTTACGGGTTTTTAAAAGTAATTTATTTTTATAATGGGGTTTAGCTGCTTTTCACGGCTGTGTTTATGCGGATTTACACCCACTTGACTCACTTCCAGACAGATATCAATACATAGGTATTAAGATTCTTACTAGTCACATATATTTTGTGCGGTGAATAGGGGGTGTTGAGTCCAGTTCACTGAGCAAGGAGTAGGTCTTGTCTATTACATATTGGGTGTATGGAACGGTATCTGAGCGAATTTGAAACCCTTGTTTTATGCATCACCCCACCTCACCTTTCCCGTTAAGCAGGCATAGTGTGTTTTCTAAACGTGTGACTCTGTTCTGTTTTGTAATTCAGTTCATGTGTAGCGGTTTTTACATTCCCTCTATAAGTGATAGCTTATGATAAGTGTCTTTTTCTGTGTGACTTATTTCACTTAGAATCATCGTACCTAAATCCACTCATCTTGCTTCTACTAGCCTTATGACATTGATTTCATGTCTGAGTGATATTCCATTGTACATAAGGACCACAACTTCTTTATCCATTTTTCTCTTTCCTGGGATATTTAAGGTGTCATGAAGTGGAGGTTCTTGTCAACAGAGCAGCCCTAAACTTTGGGGTGCCTGTGTCTTGCTGATTTTTAGTTTTCCCAATTTATACGCCCATGAGTGGACGTGCCCTAAGCCCCTAAGCTGTGTTTTTTCGATGTTTCAGGACACACCGTACACTTCTCCAGAGTGGCTGTTGGCAATTTACATCCCGCCCATCAGCGTAGCAAGGCTGCCATTTCTCCATGGCCTGTCCTGCATTTCTGGTTTTGACACTTTTTGCAGCATGACCATTTTGACCGATGGGAAGCGAGACTTCTTTGTAGCGCTGATTTGCCTTTCCAGGTTGCTTGGTTGGCCAAAAAGGGCGTATGCGTTTTTTCCTGAATATATTCAGGAAAAAACGCATACGCCCTTTTTGGCCAAGGGCATCATTGTCGACGTTTTGCCGCTTTTCATGTGCTTTAAAGGCGATTCGAATCTACCTCCTGAAATCTGTTTCCTGCAATTCTGCCTTGCTTTCAAATCCTCTTCGTTGCCTTCCCTCAATATATCTGTGGATGAGAGTTATCATTTATAACTCAGCGGGTTTGTGAATTGCAGTGTCCCTGAGCTCCATTTTTCAACTGGCTTTTTTGGGAGCTGGCCGCAAAAGCGCAGGATTGCCTCAGGCCCTATTCTGCTTCTGGGCGGCAGGCTGAGCCTGTGGTTAATTCTTCTTCCCGATGGGAAAATAGAGTGACCTGTGCTTGTCCCAACACCTAGATCTAGTCTCTCATTGGTTGCCCCTCTTCCCGTTCATCCTCAGGACAAATTGCAACCTGTAGGGAACAGTAGCTTAAAGGTGCTGATTCTTCAAGTAGGGAGATTGCTAGTAAAGTAGCTGGAAAGGCGAACCCGAGCACAAGGAGATGAGAAATGAGGTGCATATTAGAAACCTTTCAAAATCACACGGTGTACCATCTTCTGGGTTTCTCATGCATGTTTTCGATGTAGGAAGATGCCCTTGAACCTGGAGATTTGGGACCCATGGGATGGGTACCAGGCAGTATTTCTTTAAAGGGTTTGCGTTTGCTCACCCAACCTCACCCAAACTTTCAGCCCCAAGAGAGTCCACCCTTATGTCTCATCCAGCTGTGGGTCTAGATTTGGTCAATCCAGGTTGCATCACAGCCTCTGAACGAATTTTGTAAGAATCTCTCTCTCTTTCACTGTCTTTGTTTTACGGGTTTTTAAAAGTAATTTATTTTTATAATGGGGTTTAGCTGCTTTTCATGGCTCTGTTTATGCGGCTTTACAGCCACTTGACTCACTTCCAGAGAGATATCAATATATAGGTTTTAAGATTCTTACTAGTCACATATATTCTTGTGCGGTGAATAGGGGGTGTTGAGTCCAGTTCACTGAGCAAGGAGTAGGTCTTGTCTATTACATATTGGGTGTATGGAACGGTATCTGAGCGAATTTGAAACCCTTGTTTTATGCCTCACCCCACCTCACCTTTCCCGTTAAGCAGCCATAGTGTGTTTTCTAAACGTGTGACTCTGTTCTGTTTTGTAATTCAGTTCAAGTGTAGCGGTTTTTACATTCCCTCTATAAGTGATACCTTGTGATAAGTGTCTTTTTCTGTGTGAGTTGTTTCACTTAGAATCGTCGTACCTAAATCCACTCATCTTGCTTCTACTAGCCTTATGACATTGATTTCATGTCTGAGTGATATTCCATTGTACATAAGGACCACAACTTCTTTATCCATTTTTCTCTTTCCTGGGATATTTAAGGTGTCATGAAGTGGAGGTTCTTGTCAACAGAGCAGCCCTAAACTTTGGGGTGCCTGTGTCTTGCTGATTTTTAGTTTTCCCAATTTATACGCCCATGAGAGGACGTGCCCTATGCTCCCTTAGCTGTGTTTTTTTGATGTTTCAGGACACACCGTACACTTCTCCAGAGTGGCTGTTGGCAATTTACATCCCGCCCATCAGCGTAGCAAGGCTGCCATTTCTCCATGGCCTGTCCTGCATTTCTGGTTTTGACACTTTTTACAGCATGGCCCTTTTGACCGATGGGAAGCGAGACTTCTTTGTAACGCTGATTAGCCTTTCCAGGTTGCTTGGTTGGCCAAACAGGGCGTATGCGTTTTTTCCTGAATATATTCAGGAAAAAACGCATACGCCCTGTTTGGCCAAGGGCATCATTGTCGACGTTTTGCCACTTTTCATGTGCTTTAAAGGCGATTCGAATCTACCTCCTGAAACCTGTTTCCTGCAATTCTGCCTTGCGTTCAAATCCTCTTCGTTGCCTTCCCTCAATATATCTGTGGATGAGAGTTATCATTTATAGCTCTGCGGGTTTGTGAATTGCAGTGTCCCTGAGCTCCATTTTTCAACTGGCTTTTTTCGGAGCTGTCCGCAAAAGCGCGGGATTGCCTCAGTCCCTATTCTGCTTCTGGGTGGCAGGCTGAGCCTGTGGTTAATTCTTCTTCCTGATGGGAAAATAGAGTGACCTGTGCCTGTCCCAACACCTAGATCTAGTCTCTCATTGGTTGCCCCTCTTCCCGTTCATCCTCAGGACAAATTGCAACCTGTAGGGAACAGGAGCTTAAAGGTGCTGATTCTCCAAGTAGGGAGATTGCTAGTAAAGTAGCTGGAAAGGCGAACCCGAGCACAAGGAGATGAGAAATGAGGTGCGTATTAGAAACCTTTCAAAATCACACGGTGTACCATCTTCTGGGTTTCTCATGCATGTTTTCGATATAGGAAGATGCCCGTGAATCTGGAGATTTGGGACCCATGGGATGGGTACCACGCAGTATTACTTTCAAGGGTCTGCGTTTGCTCACCCAACCTCACCCAACCTTTCAGCCCCAAGAGTGTCCACCCTTATGTCTCATCCAGCTGTGGGTCTAGATATGGTCAATCCAGGTTGCATCACAGCCTCTGAACGAATTTTGTAAGAATTTCTCTCTCTTTCACTGTCTTTGTTTTACGGGGTTTTGAAGTAATTTCTTTTAATAATGGGGTTTAGCTGCTTTTCACGGCTGTGTTTATGCGGCTTTACACCCACTTGACTCACTTCCAGACAGATATCAATACATAGGTATTAAGATTCTTACTAGTCACATATATTTTGTGCGGTGAATAGGGGGTGTTGAGTCCAGTTCACTGAGCAAGGAGTAGGTCTTGTCTATTACATATTGGGTGTATGGAACGGTATCTGAGCGAATTTGTAACCCTTGTGTTATGCATCACCCCACCTCACCTTTCCCGTTAAGCAGGCATAGTGCGTTTTCTAAACGTGTGACTCTGTTCTGCTTTGTAATTCCGTTCAAGTGTAGCGGTTTTTACATTCCCTCTTTAAGTGATAGCTTATGATAAGTGTCTTTTTCTGTGTGACTTATTTCACTTAGAATCATCGTACCTAAATACACTCATCTTGCTTCTACTAGCCTTATGACATTGATTTCATGTCTGAGTGATATTCCATTGTACATAAGGACCACAACTTCTTTATCCATTTTTCTCTTTCCTGGGATATTTAAGGTGTCATGAAGTGGAGGTTCTTGTCAACAGAGCAGCCCTAAACTTTGGGGTGCCTGTGTCTTGCTGATTTTTAGTTTTCCCAATTTATACGCCCATGAGTGGACGTGCCCTATGCTCCCTAAGCTGTGTTTTTTCGATGTTTCAGGACACACCGTACACTTCTCCAGAGTGGCTGTTGGCAATTTACATCCCGCCCATCAGCATAGCAAGGCTGCCATTTCTCCATGGCCTGTCCTGCATTTCTGGTTTTGACACTTTTTGCAGCATGACCATTTTGACCGATGGGAAGCGAGACTTATTTGTAACGCTGATTTGCCTTTCCAGGTTGCTTGGTTGGCCAAAAAGGTCGTATGCGTTTTTTCCTGAATATATTCAGGAAAAAACGCTTACGCCCTTTTTGGCCAAGGGCATCATTGTCGACGTTTTGCCGCTTTTCATGTGCTTTAAAGGCGATTCGAATCTACCTCCTGAAATCTGTTTCCTGCAATTCTGCCTTGCTTTCAAATCCTCTTCGTTGCCTTCCCTCAATATATCTGTGGATGAGAGTTATCATTTATAACTCTACGGGTTTGTGAATTGCAGTGTCCCTGAGCTCCATTTTTCAACTGGCTTTTTTGGGAGCTGGCCGCAAAAGCGCGGGATTGCCTCAGGCCCTATTCTGCTTCTGGGTGGCAGGCTGAATCTGTGGTTAATTCTTCTTCCTGATCGGAAAATAGAGTGACCTGTGCCTGTCCCAACACCTAGATCTAGTCTCTCATTGGTTGCCCCTCTTCCCGTTCATCCTCAGGACAAATTGCAACCTGTAGTGAACAGGAGCTTAAAGGTGCTGATTCTCCAAGTAGGGAGATTTCTAGTAAGTAGCTGGAAAGGCGAACCCGAGCACAAGGAGATGAGAAATGAGGTGCGTATTAGAAACCTTTCAAAATCACACGGTGTACCATCTTCTGGGTTTCTCATGCATGTTTTCGATATAGGAAGATGCCCGTGAATCTGGAGATTTGGGACCCATGGGATGGGTACCACGCAGTATTACTTTCAAGGGTCTGCGTTTGCTCACCCAACCTCACCCAACCTTTCAGCCCCAAGAGTGTCCACCCTTATGTCTCATCCAGCTGTGGGTCTAGATATGGTCAATCCAGGTTGCATCACAGCCTCTGAACGAATTTTGTAAGAATTTCTCTCTCTTTCACTGTCTTTGTTTTACGGGGTTTTGAAGTAATTTCTTTTAATAATGGGGTTTAGCTGCTTTTCACGGCTGTGTTTATGCGGCTTTACACCCACTTGACTCACTTCCAGACAGATATCAATACATAGGTATTAAGATTCTTACTAGTCACATATATTTTGTGCGGTGAATAGGGGGTGTTGAGTCCAGTTCACTGAGCAAGGAGTAGGTCTTGTCTATTACATATTGGGTGTATGGAACGGTATCTGAGCGAATTTGTAACCCTTGTGTTATGCATCACCCCACCTCACCTTTCCCGTTAAGCAGGCATAGTGCGTTTTCTAAACGTGTGACTCTGTTCTGCTTTGTAATTCCGTTCAAGTGTAGCGGTTTTTACATTCCCTCTTTAAGTGATAGCTTATGATAAGTGTCTTTTTCTGTGTGACTTATTTCACTTAGAATCATCGTACCTAAATACACTCATCTTGCTTCTACTAGCCTTATGACATTGATTTCATGTCTGAGTGATATTCCATTGTACATAAGGACCACAACTTCTTTATCCATTTTTCTCTTTCCTGGGATATTTAAGGTGTCATGAAGTGGAGGTTCTTGTCAACAGAGCAGCCCTAAACTTTGGGGTGCCTTTGTCTTGCTGATTTTTAGTTTTCCCAATTTATACGCCCATGAGTGGACGTGCCCTATGCTCCCTAAGCTGTGTTTTTTCGATGTTTCAGGACACACCGTACACTTCTCCAGAGTGGCTGTTGGCAATTTACATCCCGCCCATCAGCATAGCAAGGCTGCCATTTCTCCATGGCCTGTCCTGCATTTCTGGTTTTGACACTTTTTGCAGCATGACCATTTTGACCGATGGGAAGCGAGACTTATTTGTAACGCTGATTTGCCTTTCCAGGTTGCTTGGTTGGCCAAAAAGGTCGTATGCGTTTTTTCCTGAATATATTCAGGAAAAAACGCTTACGCCCTTTTTGGCCAAGGGCATCATTGTCAACGTTTTGCCGCTTTTCATGTGCTTTAAAGGCGATTCGAATCTACCTCCTGAAATCTGTTTCCTGCAATTCTGCCTTGCTTTCAAATCCTCTTCGTTGCCTTCCCTCAATATATCTGTGGATGAGAGTTATCATTTATAACTCTACGGGTTTGTGAATTGCAGTGTCCCTGAGCTCCATTTTTCAACTGGCTTTTTTGGGAGCTGGCCGCAAAAGCGCGGGATTGCCTCAGGCCCTATTCTGCTTCTGGGTGGCAGGCTGAATCTGTGGTTAATTCTTCTTCCTGATCGGAAAATAGAGTGACCTGTGCCTGTCCCAACACCTAGATCTAGTCTCTCATTGGTTGCCCCTCTTCCCGTTCATCCTCAGGACAAATTGCAACCTGTAGGGAACAGAAGCTTAAAGGTGCTGATTCTTCAAGTAGGGAGATTGCTAGTAAAGTAGCTGGAAAGGCGAACCCGAGCACAAGGAGATGAGAAATGAGGTGCATATTAGAAACCTTTCAAAATCACACGGTGTACCATCTTCTGGGTTTCTCATGCATGTTTTCGATGTAGGAAGATGCCCTTGAACCTGGAGATTTGGGACCCATGGGATGGGTACCAGGCAGTATTACTTTAAAGGGTCTGCGTTTGCTCACCCAACCTCACCCAACATTTCAGCCCCAAGAGAGTCCACCCTTATGTCTCATCCAGCTGTGGGTCTAGATTTGGTCAATCCAGGTTGCATCACAGCCTCTGAACGAATTTTGTAAGAATCTCTCTCTCTTTCACTGTCTTTGTTTTACGGGTTTTTAAAAGTAATTTATTTTTATAATGGGGTTTAGCTGCTTTTCACGGCTGTGTTTATGCGGCTTTACACCCACTTGACTCACTTCCAGACAGATATCAATACATAGGTTTTAAGATTGTTACTAGTCACATATATTCTTGTGCGGTGAATAGGGGGTGTTGAGTCCAGTTCACTGAGCAAGGAGTAGGTCTTGTCTATTACATATTGGGTGTATGGAACGGTATCTGAGCGAATTTGAAACCCTTGTTTTATGCCTCACCCCACCTCACCTTTCCCGTTAAGCAGCCATAGTGTGTTTTCTAAACGTGTGACTCTGTTCTGTTTTGTAATTCAGTTCAAGTGTAGCGGTTTTTACATTCCCTCTATAAGTGATACCTTGTGATAAGTGTCTTTTTCTGTGTGACTTGTTTCACTTAGAATCGTCGTACCTAAATCCACTCATCTTGCTTCTACTAGCCTTATGACATTGATTTCATGTCTGAGTGATATTCCATTGTACATAAGGACCACAACTTCTTTATCCATTTTTCTCTTTCCTGGGATATTTAAGGTGTCATGAAGTGGAGGTTCTTGTCAACAGAGCAGCCCTAAACTTTGGGGTGCCTGTGTCTTGCTGATTTTTAGTTTTCCCAATTTATACGCCCATGAGAGGACGTGCCCTATGCTCCCTTAGCTGTGTTTTTTTGATGTTTCAGGACACACCGTACACTTCTCCAGAGTGGCTGTTGGCAATTTACATCCCGCCCATCAGCGTAGCAAGGCTGACATTTCTCCATGGCCTGTCCTGCATTTCTGGTTTTGACACTTTTTACAGCACGGCCCTTTTGACCGATGGGAAGCGAGACTTGTTTGTAGCGCTGATTAGCCTTTCCAGGTTGCTTGGTTGGCCAAACAGGGCGTATGCGTTTTTTCCTGAATATATTCAGGAAAAAACGCATACGCCCTGTTTGGCCAAGGGCATCATTGTCGACGTTTTGCCACTTTTCATGTGCTTTAAAGGCGATTCGAATTTCCTCCTGAAACCTGTTTCCTGCAATTCTGCCTTGCTTTCAAATCCTCTTCGTTGCCTTCCCTCAATATATCTGTGGATGAGAGTTATCATTTATAGCTCTGCGGGTTTGTGAATTGCAGTGTCCCTGAGCTCCATTTTTCAACTGGCTTTTTTGGGAGCTGTCCGCAAAAGCGCGGGATTGCCTCAGGCCCTATTCTGCTTCTGGGTGGCAGGCTGAGCCTGTGGTTAATTCTTCTTCCTGATGGGAAAATAGTGTGACCTGTGCCTGTCCCAACACCTAGATCTAGTCTCTCATTGGTTGCCCCTCTTCCCGTTCATCCTCAGGAAAAATTGCAACCTGTAGGGAACAGGAGCTTAAAGGTGCTGATTCTCCAAGTAGGGAGATTGCTAGTAAAGTAGCTGGAAAGGCGAACCCGAGCACAAGGAGATGAGAAATTAGGTGCGTATTAGAAACCTTTCAAAATCACACGGTGTACCATCTTCTGGGTTTCTCATGCATGTTTTCCATATAGGAAGATGCCCTTGAACCTGGAAATTTGGGACCCATGGGATGGGTACCAGGCAGTATTACTTTAAAGGGTCTGCGTTTGCTCACCCAACCTCACCCAACCTCTCAGCCCCAAGAGTGTCCACCCTTATGTCTCATCCAGCTGTGGGTCTAGATATGGTCAATCCAGGTTGCATCACAGCCTCTGAACGAATTTTGTAAGAATTTCTCTCTCTTTCACTGTCTTTGTTTTACGGGTTTTTAAAAGTAATTTATTTTTATAATGGGGTTTAGCTGCTTTTCACGGCTGTGTTTATGCGGCTTTACACCCACTTGACTCACTTCCAGACAGATATCAATACATAGGTTTTAAGATTCTTACTAGTCACATATATTCTTGTGCGGTGAATAGGGGGTGTTGAGTCCAGTTCACTGAGCAAGGAGTAGGTCTTGTCTATTACATATTGGGTGTATGGAACGGTATCTGAGCGAATTTGTAACCCTTGTTTTATGCATCACCCCACCTCACCTTTCCCGTTAAGCAGGCATAGTGCGTTTTCTAAACGTGTGACTCTGTTCTGCTTTGTAATTCAGTTCAAGTGTTGCGGTTTTTACATTCCCTCTTTAAGTGATAGCTTATGATAAGTGTCTTTTTCTGTGTGACTTATTTCACTTAGAATCATCGTACCTAAATACACTCATCTTGCTTCTACTAGCCTTATGACATTGATTTCATGTCTGAGTGATATTCCATTGTACATAAGGACCACAACTTCTTTATCCTTTTTTCTCTTTCCTGGGACATTTAAGGTGTTATGAAGTGGAGGTTCTTGTCAACAGAGCAGCCCTAAACTTTGGGGTGCCTGTGTCTTGCTGATTTTTAGTTTTCCCAATTTATACGCCCATGAGTGGACGTGCCCTATGCTCCCTAAGCTGTGTTTTTTCGATGTTTCAGGACACACCGTACACTTCTCCAGAGTGGCTGTTGGCAATTTACATCCCGCCCATCAGCATAGCAAGGCTGCCATTTCTCCATGGCCTGTCCTGCATTTCTGGTTTTGACACTTTTTGCAGCATGACCATTTTGACCGATGGGAAGCGAGACTTATTTGTAACGCTGATTTGCCTTTCCAGGTTGCTTGGTTGGCCAAAAAGGTCGTATGCGTTTTTTCCTGAATATATTCAGGAAAAAACGCTTACGCCCTTTTTGGCCAAGGGCATCATTGTCGACGTTTTGCCGCTTTTCATGTGCTTTAAAGGCGATTCGAATCTACCTCCTGAAATCTGTTTCCTGCAATTCTGCCTTGCTTTCAAATCCTCTTCGTTGCCTTCCCTCAATATATCTGTGGATGAGAGTTATCATTTATAACTCTACGGGTTTGTGAATTGCAGTGTCCCTGAGCTCCATTTTTCAACTGGCTTTTTTGGGAGCTGGCCGCAAAAGCGCGGGATTGCCTCAGGCCCTATTCTGCTTCTGGGTGGCAGGCTGAATCTGTGGTTAATTCTTCTTCCTGATCGGAAAATAGAGTGAACTGTGCCTGTCCCAACACCTAGATCTAGTCTCTCATTGGTTGCCCCTCTTCCCGTTCATCCTCAGGACAAATTGCAACCTGTAGTGAACAGGAGCTTAAAGGTGCTGATTCTCCAAGTAGGGAGATTTCTAGTAAGTAGCTGGAAAGGCGAACCCGAGCACAAGGAGATGAGAAATGAGGTGCGTATTAGAAACCTTTCAAAATCACACGGTGTACCATCTTCTGGGTTTCTCATGCATGTTTTCGATATAGGAAGATGCCCTTGAATCTGGAGATTTGGGACCCATGGGATGGGTACCAGGCAGTATTACTTTAAAGGGTCTGCGTTTGCTCACCCAACCTCACCCAACCTTTCAGCCCCAAGAGTGTCCACCCTTATGTCTCATCCAGCTGTGGGTCTAGATATGGTCAATCCAGGTTGCATCACAGCCTCTGAACGAATTTTGTAAGAATTTCTCTCTCTTTCACTGTCTTTGTTTTACGGGGTTTTAAAGTAATTTATTTTTATAATGGGGTTTAGCTGCTTTTCACGGCTGTGTTTACGCGGTTTTACACCCACTTGACTCACTTCCAGACAGATATCAATACATAGGTATTAAGATTCTTACTAGTCACATATATTTTGTGCGGTGAATAGGGGGTGTTGAGTCCAGTTCACTGAGCAAGGAGTAGGTCTTGTCTATTACATATTGGGTGTATGGAACGGTATCTGAGCGAATTTGAAACCCTTGTTTTATGCATCACCCCACCTCACCTTTCCCGTTAAGCAGCCATAGTGTGTTTTCTAAACGTGTGACTCTGTTCTGTTTTGTAATTCAGTTCAAGTGTAGCGGTTTTTACATTCCCTCTATAAGTGATAGCTTATGATAAGTGTCTTTTTCTGTGTGACTTATTTCACTTAGAATCATCGTACCTAAATCCACTCATCTTGCTTCTACTAGCCTTATGACATTGATTTCATGTCTGAGTGATATTCCATTGTACATAAGGACCACAACTTCTTTATCCATTTTTCTCTTTCCTGGGATATTTAAGGTGTCATGAAGTGGAGGTTCTTGTCAACAGAGCAGCCCTAAACTTTGGGGTGCCTGTGTCTTGCTGATTTTTAGTTTTCCCAATTTATATGCCCATGGGTTGACGTGCCCTATGCTCCCTAAGCTGTGTTTTTTCGATGTTTCAGGACACACCGTACACTTCTCCAGAGTGGCTGTTGGCAATTTACATCCCGCCCATCAGCGTAGCAAGGCTGCCATTTCTCCATGGCCTGTCCTGCATTTCTGGTTTTGACACTTTTTGCAGCATGACCATTTTGACCGATGGGAAGCGAGACTTCTTTGTAGCGCTGATTTGCCTTTCCAGGTTGCTTGGTTGGCCAAAAAGGGCGTATGCGTTTTTTCCTGAATATATTCAGGAAAAAACGCATACGCCCTTTTTGGCCAAGGGCATCATTGTCGACGTTTTGCCGCTTTTCATGTGCTTTAAAGGCGATTCGAATCTACCTCCTGAAATCTGTTTCCTGCAATTCTGCCTTGCTTTCAAATCCTCTTCGTTGCCTTTCCTCAATATATCTGTGAATGAGAGTTATCATTTATAACTCAGCGGGTTTGTGAATTGCAGTGTCCCTGAGCTCCATTTTTCAACTGGCTTTTTTGGGAGCTGGCCGCAAAAGCGCAGGATTGCCTCAGGCCCTATTCTGCTTCTGGACGGCAGGCTGAGCCTGTGGTTAATTCTTCTTCCCGATGGGAAAATAGAGTGACCTGTGCTTGTCCCAACACCTAGATCTAGTCTCTCATTGGTTGCCCCTCTTCCCGTTCATCCTCAGGACAAATTGCAACCTGTAGGGAACAGGAGCTTAAAGGTGCTGATTCTTCAAGTAGGGAGATTGCTAGTAAAGTAGCTGGAAAGGCGAACCCGAGCACAAGGAGATGAGAAATGAGGTGCATATTAGAAACCTTTCAAAATCACACGGTGTACCATCTTCTGGGTTTCTCATGCATGTTTTCGATGTAGGAAGATGCCCTTGAACCTGGAGATTTGGGACCCATGGGATGGGTACCAGGCAGTATTTCTTTAAAGGGTCTGCGTTTGCTCACCCAACCTCACCCAACATTTCAGCCCCAAGAGAGTCCACCCTTATGTCTCATCCAGCTGTGGGTCTAGATTTGGTCAATCCAGGTTGCATCACAGCCTCTGAACGAATTTTGTAAGAATCTCTCTCTCTTTCACTGTCTTTGTTTTACGGGTTTTTAAAAGTAATTTATTTTTATAATGGGGTTTAGCTGCTTTTCACGGCTGTGTTTATGCGGCTTTACACCCACTTGACTCACTTCCAGACAGATATCAATACATAGGTTTTAAGATTGTTACTAGTCACATATATTCTTGTGCGGTGAATAGGGGGTGTTGAGTCCAGTTCACTGAGCAAGGAGTAGGTCTTGTCTATTACATATTGGGTGTATGGAACGGTATCTGAGCGAATTTGAAACCCTTGTTTTATGCCTCACCCCACCTCACCTTTCCCGTTAAGCAGCCATAGTGTGTTTTCTAAACGTGTGACTCTGTTCTGTTTTGTAATTCAGTTCAAGTGTAGCGGTTTTTACATTCCCTCTATAAGTGATACCTTGTGATAAGTGTCTTTTTCTGTGTGACTTGTTTCACTTAGAATCGTCGTACCTAAATCCACTCATCTTGCTTCTACTAGCCTTATGACATTGATTTCATGTCTGAGTGATATTCCATTGTACATAAGGACCACAACTTCTTTATCCATTTTTCTCTTTCCTGGGATATTTAAGGTGTCATGAAGTGGAGGTTCTTGTCAACAGAGCAGCCCTAAACTTTGGGGTGCCTGTGTCTTGCTGATTTTTAGTTTTCCCAATTTATACGCCCATGAGAGGACGTGCCCTATGCTCCCTTAGCTGTGTTTTTTTGATGTTTCAGGACACACCGTACACTTCTCCAGAGTGGCTGTTGGCAATTTACATCCCGCCCATCAGCGTAGCAAGGCTGCCATTTCTCCATGGCCTGTCCTGCATTTCTGGTTTTGACACTTTTTACAGCACGGCCCTTTTGACCGATGGGAAGCGAGACTTGTTTGTAGCGCTGATTAGCCTTTCCAGGTTGCTTGGTTGGCCAAACAGGGCGTATGCGTTTTTTCCTGAATATATTCAGGAAAAAACGCATACGCCCTGTTTGGCCAAGGGCATCATTGTCGACGTTTTGCCACTTTTCATGTGCTTTAAAGGCGATTCGAATCTACCTCCTGCAACCTGTTTCCTGCAATTCTGCCTTGCTTTCAAATCCTCTTCGTTGCCTTCCCTCAATATATCTGTGGATGAGAGTTATCATTTATAGCTCTGCGGGTTTGTGAATTGCAGTGTCCCTGAGCTCCATTTTTCAACTGGCTTTTTTGGGAGCTGTCCGCAAAAGCGCGGGATTGCCTCAGGCCCTATTCTGCTTCTGGGTGGCAGGCTGAGCCTGTGGTTAATTCTTCTTCCTGATGGGAAAATAGTGTGACCTGTGCCTGTCCCAACACCTAGATCTAGTCTCTCATTGGTTGCCCCTCTTCCCGTTCATCCTCAGGACAAATTGCAACCTGTAGGGAACAGGAGCTTAAAGGTGCTGATTCTCCAAGTAGGGAGATTGCTAGTAAAGTAGCTGGAAAGGCGAACCCGAGCACAAGGAGATGAGAAATGAGGTGCGTATTAGAAACCTTTCAAAATCACACGGTGTACCATCTTCTGGGTTTCTCATGCATGTTTTCCATATAGGAAGATGCCCTTGAACCTGGAGATTTGGGACCCATGGGATGGGTACCAGGCAGTATTAATTTAAAGGGTCTGCGTTTGCTCACCCAACCTCACCCAAAGTTTCAGCCCCAAGAGTGTCCACCCTTATGTCTCATCCAGCTGTGGGTCTAGATATGGTCAATCCAGGTTGCATCACAGCCTCTGAACGAATTTTGTAAGAATTTCTCTCTCTTTCACTGTCTTTGTTTTACGGGTTTTTAAAGTAATTTATTTTTATAATGGGGTTTAGCTGCTTTTCACGGCTGTGTTTATGCGGCTTTACACCCACTTGACTCACTTCCAGACAGATATCAATACATAGGTATTAAGATTCTTACTAGTCACATATATTTTGTGCGGTGAATAGGGGGTGTTGAGTCCAGTTCACTGAGCAAGGAGTAGGTCTTGTCTATTACATATTGGGTGTATGGAACGGTATCTGAGCGAATTTGTAACCCTTGTTTTATGCATCACCCCACCTCACTTTTCCCGTTAAGCAGGCATAGTGCGTTTTCTAAACGTGTGACTCTGTTCTGCTTTGTAATTCCGTTCAAGTGTAGCGGTTTTTACATTCCCTCTTTAAGTGATAGCTTATGATAAGTGTCTTTTTCTGTGTGACTTATTTCACTTAGAATCATCGTACCTAAATACACTCATCTTGCTTCTACTAGCCTTATGACATTGATTTCATGTCTGAGTGATATTCCATTGTACATAAGGACCACAACTTCTTTATCCATTTTTCTCTTTCCTGGGATATTTAAGGTGTCATGAAGTGGAGGTTCTTGTCAACAGAGCAGCCCTAAACTTTGGGGTTCCTGTGTCTTGCTGATTTTTAGTTTTCCCAATTTATACGCCCATGAGTGGACGTGCCCTATGCTCCCTAAGCTGTGTTTTTTCGATGTTTCAGGACACACCGTACACTTCTCCAGAGTGGCTGTTGGCAATTTACATCCTGCCCATCAGCATAGCAAGGCTGCCATTTCTCCATGGCCTGTCCTGCATTTCTGGTTTTGACACTTTTTGCAGCATGACCATTTTGACCGATGGGAAGCGAGACTTATTTGTAACGCTGATTTGCCTTTCCAGGTTGCTTGGTTGGCCAAAAAGGTCGTATGCGTTTTTTCCTGAATATATTCAGGAAAAAACGCTTACGCCCTTTTTGGCCAAGGGCATCATTGTCGACGTTTTGCCGCTTTTCATGTGCTTTAAAGGCGATTCGAATCTACCTCCTGAAATCTGTTTCCTGCAATTCTGCCTTGCTTTCAAATCTTCTTCGTTGCCTTCCCTCAATATATCTGTGGATGAGAGTTATCATTTATAACTCTGCGGGTTTGTGAATTGCAGTGTCCCTGAGCTCCATTTTTCAACTGGCTTTTTTTGAGCTGGCCGCAAAAGCGCGGGATTGCCTCAGGCCCTATTCTGCTTCTGGGTGGCAGGCTGAATCTGTGGTTAATTCTTCTTCCTGATGGGAAAATATAGTGACCTGTGCCTGTCCCAACACCTAGATCTAGTCTCTCATTGGTTGCCCCTCTTCCCGTTCATCCTCAGGACAAATTGCAACCTGTAGTGAACAGGAGCTTAAAGGTGCTGATTCTCCAAGTAGGGAGATTGCTAGTAAAGTAGCTGGAAAGGCGAACCCGAGCACAAGGAGATGAGAAATGAGGTGCGTATTAGACACCTTTCAAAATCACACGGTGTACCATCTTCTGGGTTTCTCATGCATGTTTTCGATATAGGAAGATGCCCTTGAATCTGGAGATTTGGGACCCATGGGATGGGTACCAGGCAGTATTACTTTAAAGGGTCTGCGTTTGCTCACCCAACCTCACCCAACCTTTCAGCCCCAAGAGTGTCCACCCTTATGTCTCATCCAGCTGTGGGTCTAGATATGGTCAATCCAGGTTGCATCACAGCCTCTGAACGAATTTTGTAAGAATTTCTATCTCTTTCACTGTCTTTGTTTTACGGGGTTTTAAAGTAATTTATTTTTATAATGGGGTTTAGCTGCTTTTCACGGCTGTGTTTATGCAGCTTTACACCCACTTGACTCACTTCCAGACAGATATCAATACATAGGTATTAAGATTCTTACTAGTCACATATATTTTGTGCGGTGAATAGGGGGTGTTGAGTCCAGTTCACTGAGCAAGGAGTAGGTCTTGTCTATTACATATTGGGTGTATGGAACGGTATCTGAGCGAATTTGAAACCCTTGTTTTATGCATCACCCCACCTCACCTTTCCCGTTAAGCAGGCATAGTGTGTTTTCTAAACGTGTGACTCTGTTCTGTTTTGTAATTCAGTTCAAGTGTAGCGGTTTTTACATTCCCTCTATAAGTGATAGCTTATGATAAGTGTCTTTTTCTGTGTGACTTATTTCACTTAGAATCATCGTACCTAAATCCACTCATCTTGCTTCTACTAGCCTTATGACATTGATTTCATGTCTGAGTGATATTCCATTGTACATAAGGACCACAACTTCTTTATCCATTTTTCTCTTTCCTGGGATATTTAAGGTGTCATGAAGTGGAGGTTCTTGTCAACAGAGCAGCCCTAAACTTTGGGGTGCCTGTGTCTTGCTGATTTTTAGTTTTCCCAATTTATATGCCCATGGGTTGACGTGCCCTATGCTCCCTAAGCTGTGTTTTTTCGATGTTTCAGGACACACCGTACACTTCTCCAGAGTGGCTGTTGGCAATTTACATCCCGCCCATCAGCGTAGCAAGGCTGCCATTTCTCCATGGCCTGTCCTGCATTTCTGGTTTTGACACTTTTTGCAGCATGACCATTTTGACCGATGGGAAGCGAGACTTCTTTGTAGCGCTGATTTGCCTTTCCAGGTTGCTTGGTTGGCCAAAAAGGGCGTATGCGTTTTTTCCTGAATATATTCAGGAAAAAACGCATACGCCCTTTTTGGCCAAGGGCATCATTGTCGACGTTTTGCCGCTTTTCATGTGCTTTAAAGGCGATTCGAATCTACCTCCTGAAATCTGTTTCCTGCAATTCTGCCTTGCTTTCAAATCCTCTTCGTTGCCTTTCCTCAATATATCTGTGAATGAGAGTTATCATTTATAACTCAGCGGGTTTGTGAATTGCAGTGTCCCTGAGCTCCATTTTTCAACTGGCTTTTTTGGGAGCTGGCCGCAAAAGCGCAGGATTGCCTCAGGCCCTATTCTGCTTCTGGACGGCAGGCTGAGCCTGTGGTTAATTCTTCTTCCCGATGGGAAAATAGAGTGACCTGTGCTTGTCCCAACACCTAGATCTAGTCTCTCATTGGTTGCCCCTCTTCCCGTTCATCCTCAGGACAAATTGCAACCTGTAGGGAACAGGAGCTTAAAGGTGCTGATTCTTCAAGTAGGGAGATTGCTAGTAAAGTAGCTGGAAAGGCGAACCCGAGCACAAGGAGATGAGAAATGAGGTGCATATTAGAAACCTTTCAAAATCACACGGTGTACCATCTTCTGGGTTTCTCATGCATGTTTTCGATGTAGGAAGATGCCCTTGAACCTGGAGATTTGGGACCCATGGGATGGGTACCAGGCAGTATTTCTTTAAAGGGTCTGCGTTTGCTCACCCAACCTCACCCAACATTTCAGCCCCAAGAGAGTCCACCCTTATGTCTCATCCAGCTGTGGGTCTAGATTTGGTCAATCCAGGTTGCATCACAGCCTCTGAACGAATTTTGTAAGAATCTCTCTCTCTTTCACTGTCTTTGTTTTACGGGTTTTTAAAAGTAATTTATTTTTATAATGGGGTTTAGCTGCTTTTCACGGCTGTGTTTATGCGGCTTTACACCCACTTGACTCACTTCCAGACAGATATCAATACATAGGTTTTAAGATTGTTACTAGTCACATATATTCTTGTGCGGTGAATAGGGGGTGTTGAGTCCAGTTCACTGAGCAAGGAGTAGGTCTTGTCTATTACATATTGGGTGTATGGAACGGTATCTGAGCGAATTTGAAACCCTTGTTTTATGCCTCACCCCACCTCACCTTTCCCGTTAAGCAGCCATAGTGTGTTTTCTAAACGTGTGACTCTGTTCTGTTTTGTAATTCAGTTCAAGTGTAGCGGTTTTTACATTCCCTCTATAAGTGATACCTTGTGATAAGTGTCTTTTTCTGTGTGACTTGTTTCACTTAGAATCGTCGTACCTAAATCCACTCATCTTGCTTCTACTAGCCTTATGACATTGATTTCATGTCTGAGTGATATTCCATTGTACATAAGGACCACAACTTCTTTATCCATTTTTCTCTTTCCTGGGATATTTAAGGTGTCATGAAGTGGAGGTTCTTGTCAACAGAGCAGCCCTAAACTTTGGGGTGCCTGTGTCTTGCTGATTTTTAGTTTTCCCAATTTATACGCCCATGAGAGGACGTGCCCTATGCTCCCTTAGCTGTGTTTTTTTGATGTTTCAGGACACACCGTACACTTCTCCAGAGTGGCTGTTGGCAATTTACATCCCGCCCATCAGCGTAGCAAGGCTGCCATTTCTCCATGGCCTGTCCTGCATTTCTGGTTTTGACACTTTTTACAGCACGGCCCTTTTGACCGATGGGAAGCGAGACTTGT
Source organism: Eschrichtius robustus (assembly GCF_028021215.1). NCBI lineage: Eukaryota > Metazoa > Chordata > Mammalia > Artiodactyla > Eschrichtiidae > Eschrichtius > Eschrichtius robustus. The sequence goes on from NW_027175257.1 coordinate 5,293,499, forward strand.
TTGTAGCGCTGATTAGCCTTTCCAGGTTGCTTGGTTGGCCAAACAGGGCGTATGCGTTTTTTCCTGAATATATTCAGGAAAAAACGCATACGCCCTGTTTGGCCAAGGGCATCATTGTCGACGTTTTGCCACTTTTCATGTGCTTTAAAGGCGATTCGAATCTACCTCCTGCAACCTGTTTCCTGCAATTCTGCCTTGCTTTCAAATCCTCTTCGTTGCCTTCCCTCAATATATCTGTGGATGAGAGTTATCATTTATAGCTCTGCGGGTTTGTGAATTGCAGTGTCCCTGAGCTCCATTTTTCAACTGGCTTTTTTGGGAGCTGTCCGCAAAAGCGCGGGATTGCCTCAGGCCCTATTCTGCTTCTGGGTGGCAGGCTGAGCCTGTGGTTAATTCTTCTTCCTGATGGGAAAATAGTGTGACCTGTGCCTGTCCCAACACCTAGATCTAGTCTCTCATTGGTTGCCCCTCTTCCCGTTCATCCTCAGGACAAATTGCAACCTGTAGGGAACAGGAGCTTAAAGGTGCTGATTCTCCAAGTAGGGAGATTGCTAGTAAAGTAGCTGGAAAGGCGAACCCGAGCACAAGGAGATGAGAAATGAGGTGCGTATTAGAAACCTTTCAAAATCACACGGTGTACCATCTTCTGGGTTTCTCATGCATGTTTTCCATATAGGAAGATGCCCTTGAACCTGGAGATTTGGGACCCATGGGATGGGTACCAGGCAGTATTAATTTAAAGGGTCTGCGTTTGCTCACCCAACCTCACCCAAAGTTTCAGCCCCAAGAGTGTCCACCCTTATGTCTCATCCAGCTGTGGGTCTAGATATGGTCAATCCAGGTTGCATCACAGCCTCTGAACGAATTTTGTAAGAATTTCTCTCTCTTTCACTGTCTTTGTTTTACGGGTTTTTAAAAGTAATTTATTTTTATAATGGGGTTTAGCTGCTTTTCACGGCTGTGTTTATGCGGCTTTACACCCACTTGACTCACTTCCAGACAGATATCAATACATAGGTATTAAGATTCTTACTAGTCACATATATTTTGTGCGGTGAATAGGGGGTGTTGAGTCCAGTTCACTGAGCAAGGAGTAGGTCTTGTCTATTACATATTGGGTGTATGGAACGGTATCTGAGCGAATTTGTAACCCTTGTTTTATGCATCACCCCACCTCACTTTTCCCGTTAAGCAGGCATAGTGCGTTTTCTAAACGTGTGACTCTGTTCTGCTTTGTAATTCCGTTCAAGTGTAGCGGTTTTTACATTCCCTCTTTAAGTGATAGCTTATGATAAGTGTCTTTTTCTGTGTGACTTATTTCACTTAGAATCATCGTACCTAAATACACTCATCTTGCTTCTACTAGCCTTATGACATTGATTTCATGTCTGAGTGATATTCCATTGTACATAAGGACCACAACTTCTTTATCCATTTTTCTCTTTCCTGGGATATTTAAGGTGTCATGAAGTGGAGGTTCTTGTCAACAGAGCAGCCCTAAACTTTGGGGTTCCTGTGTCTTGCTGATTTTTAGTTTTCCCAATTTATACGCCCATGAGTGGACGTGCCCTATGCTCCCTAAGCTGTGTTTTTTCGATGTTTCAGGACACACCGTACACTTCTCCAGAGTGGCTGTTGGCAATTTACATCCTGCCCATCAGCATAGCAAGGCTGCCATTTCTCCATGGCCTGTCCTGCATTTCTGGTTTTGACACTTTTTGCAGCATGACCATTTTGACCGATGGGAAGCGAGACTTATTTGTAACGCTGATTTGCCTTTCCAGGTTGCTTGGTTGGCCAAAAAGGTCGTATGCGTTTTTTCCTGAATATATTCAGGAAAAAACGCTTACGCCCTTTTTGGCCAAGGGCATCATTGTCGACGTTTTGCCGCTTTTCATGTGCTTTAAAGGCGATTCGAATCTACCTCCTGAAATCTGTTTCCTGCAATTCTGCCTTGCTTTCAAATCTTCTTCGTTGCCTTCCCTCAATATATCTGTGGATGAGAGTTATCATTTATAACTCTGCGGGTTTGTGAATTGCAGTGTCCCTGAGCTCCATTTTTCAACTGGCTTTTTTTGAGCTGGCCGCAAAAGCGCGGGATTGCCTCAGGCCCTATTCTGCTTCTGGGTGGCAGGCTGAATCTGTGGTTAATTCTTCTTCCTGATGGGAAAATAGAGTGACCTGTGCCTGTCCCAACACCTAGATCTAGTCTCTCATTGGTTGCCCCTCTTCCCGTTCATCCTCAGGACAAATTGCAACCTGTAGTGAACAGGAGCTTAAAGGTGCTGATTCTCCAAGTAGGGAGATTGCTAGTAAAGTAGCTGGAAAGGCGAACCCGAGCACAAGGAGATGAGAAATGAGGTGCGTATTAGACACCTTTCAAAATCACACGGTGTACCATCTTCTGGGTTTCTCATGCATGTTTTCGATATAGGAAGATGCCCTTGAATCTGGAGATTTGGGACCCATGGGATGGGTACCAGGCAGTATTACTTTAAAGGGTCTGCGTTTGCTCACCCAACCTCACCCAACCTTTCAGCCCCAAGAGTGTCCACCCTTATGTCTCATCCAGCTGTGGGTCTAGATATGGTCAATCCAGGTTGCATCACAGCCTCTGAACGAATTTTGTAAGAATTTCTATCTCTTTCACTGTCTTTGTTTTACGGGGTTTTAAAGTAATTTATTTTTATAATGGGGTTTAGCTGCTTTTCACGGCTGTGTTTATGCAGCTTTACACCCACTTGACTCACTTCCAGACAGATATCAATACATAGGTATTAAGATTCTTACTAGTCACATATATTTTGTGTGGTGAATAGGGGGTGTTGAGTCCAGTTCACTGAGCAAGGAGTAGGTCTTGTCTATTACATATTGGGTGTATGGAACGGTATCTGAGCGAATTTGAAACCCTTGTTTTATGCATCACCCCACCTCACCTTTCCCGTTAAGCAGGCATAGTGTGTTTTCTAAACGTGTGACTCTGTTCTGTTTTGTAATTCAGTTCAAGTGTAGCGGTTTTTACATTCCCTCTATAAGTGATAGCTTATGATAAGTGTCTTTTTCTGTGTGACTTATTTCACTTAGAATCATCGTACCTAAATCCACTCATCTTGCTTCTACTAGCCTTATGACATTGATTTCATGTCTGAGTGATATTCCATTGTACATAAGGACCACAACTTCTTTATCCATTTTTCTCTTTCCTGGGATATTTAAGGTGTCATGAAGTGGAGGTTCTTGTCAACAGAGCAGCCCTAAACTTTGTGGTGCCTGTGTCTTGCTGATTTTTAGTTTTCCCAATTTATACGCCCATGAGTGGACGTGCCCTATGCTCCCTAAGCTGTGTTTTTTCGATGTTTCAGGACACACCGTACTCTTCTCCAGAGTGGCTGTTGGCAATTTACATCCCGCCCATCAGCGTAGCAAGGCTGCCATTTCTCCATGGCCTGTCCTGCATTTCTGGTTTTGACACTTTTTGCAGCATTGCCCTTTTGACCGATGGGAAGCGAGACATCTTTGTAGCGCTGATTTGCCTTTCCAGGTTGCTTGGTTGGCCAGAAAAGGGCGTATGCGTTTTTTCCTGAATATATTCAGTAAAAAACGCATATGCCCTGTTTGGGCAAGGGCATCATTGTCGACGTTTTGCCGCTTTTCATGTGCTTTAAAGGCGATTCGAATCTACCTCCTGCAACCTGTTTCCTGCAATTCTGCCTTGCTTTCAAATCCTCTTCGTTGCCTTCCCTCAATATATCTGTGGATGAGAGTTATCATTTATAGCTCTGCGGGTTTGTGAATTGCAGTGTCCCTGAGCTCCATTTTTCAACTGGCTTTTTTGGGAGCTGTCCGCAAAAGCGCGGGATTGCCTCAGGCCCTATTCTGCTTCTGGGTGGCAGGCTGAGCCTGTGGTTAATTCTTCTTCCTGATGGGAAAATAGTGTGACCTGTGCCTGTCCCAACACCTAGATCTAGTCTCTCATTGGTTGCCCCTCTTCCCGTTCATCCTCAGGACAAATTGCAACCTGTAGGGAACAGGAGCTTAAAGGTGCTGATTCTCCAAGTAGGGAGATTGCTAGTAAAGTAGCTGGAAAGGCGAACCCGAGCACAAGGAGATGAGAAATGAGGTGCGTATTAGAAACCTTTCAAAATCACACGGTGTACCATCTTCTGGGTTTCTCATGCATGTTTTCCATATAGGAAGATGCCCTTGAACCTGGAGATTTGGGACCCATGGGATGGGTACCAGGCAGTATTAATTTAAAGGGTCTGCGTTTGCTCACCCAACCTCACCCAAAGTTTCAGCCCCAAGAGTGTCCACCCTTATGTCTCATCCAGCTGTGGGTCTAGATATGGTCAATCCAGGTTGCATCACAGCCTCTGAACGAATTTTGTAAGAATTTCTCTCTCTTTCACTGTCTTTGTTTTACGGGTTTTTAAAAGTAATTTATTTTTATAATGGGGTTTAGCTGCTTTTCACGGCTGTGTTTATGCAGCTTTACACCCACTTGACTCACTTCCAGACAGATATCAATACATAGGTATTAAGATTCTTACTAGTCACATATATTTTGTGCGGTGAATAGGGGGTGTTGAGTCCAGTTCACTGAGCAAGGAGTAGGTCTTGTCTATTACATATTGGGTGTATGGAACGGTATCTGAGCGAATTTGTAACCCTTGTTTTATGCATCACCCCACGTCACCTTTCCCGTTAAGCAGGCATAGTGCGTTTTCTAAACGTGTGACTCTGTTCTGCTTTGTAATTCCGTTCAAGTGTAGCGGTTTTTACATTCCCTCTTTAAGTGATAGCTTATGATAAGTGTCTTTTTCTGTGTGACTTATTTCACTTAGAATCATCGTACCTAAATACACTCATCTTGCTTCTACTAGCCTTATGACATTGATTTCATGTCTGAGTGATATTCCATTGTACATAAGGACCACAACTTCTTTATCCATTTTTCTCTTTCCTGGGATATTTAAGGTGTCATGAAGTGGAGGTTCTTGTCAACAGAGCAGCCCTAAACTTTGGGGTTCCTGTGTCTTGCTGATTTTTAGTTTTCCCAATTTATACGCCCATGAGTGGACGTGCCCTATGCTCCCTAAGCTGTGTTTTTTCGATGTTTCAGGACACACCGTACACTTCTCCAGAGTGGCTGTTGGCAATTTACATCCTGCCCATCAGCATAGCAAGGCTGCCATTTCTCCATGGCCTGTCCTGCATTTCTGGTTTTGACACTTTTTGCAGCATGACCATTTTGACCGATGGGAAGCGAGACTTATTTGTAACGCTGATTTGCCTTTCCAGGTTGCTTGGTTGGCCAAAAAGGTCGTATGCGTTTTTTCCTGAATATATTCAGGAAAAAACGCTTACGCCCTTTTTGGCCAAGGGCATCATTGTCGACGTTTTGCCGCTTTTCATGTGCTTTAAAGGCGATTCGAATCTACCTCCTGAAATCTGTTTCCTGCAATTCTGCCTTGCTTTCAAATCTTCTTCGTTGCCTTCCCTCAATATATCTGTGGATGAGAGTTATCATTTATAACTCTGCGGGTTTGTGAATTGCAGTGTCCCTGAGCTCCATTTTTCAACTGGCTTTTTTTGAGCTGGCCGCAAAAGCGCGGGATTGCCTCAGGCCCTATTCTGCTTCTGGGTGGCAGGCTGAATCTGTGGTTAATTCTTCTTCCTGATGGGAAAATAGAGTGACCTGTGCCTGTCCCAACACCTAGATCTAGTCTCTCATTGGTTGCCCCTCTTCCCGTTCATCCTCAGGACAAATTGCAACCTGTAGTGAACAGGAGCTTAAAGGTGCTGATTCTCCAAGTAGGGAGATTGCTAGTAAAGTAGCTGGAAAGGCGAACCCGAGCACAAGGAGATGAGAAATGAGGTGCGTATTAGACACCTTTCAAAATCACACGGTGTACCATCTTCTGGGTTTCTCATGCATGTTTTCGATATAGGAAGATGCCCTTGAATCTGGAGATTTGGGACCCATGGGATGGGTACCAGGCAGTATTATTTTAAAGGGTCTGCGTTTGCTCACCCAACCTCACCCAACCTTTCAGCACCAAGAGTGTCCACCCTTATGTCTCATCCAGCTGTGGGTCTAGATATGGTCAATCCAGGTTGCATCACAGCCTCTGAACGAATTTTGTAAGAATTTCTCTCTCTTTCACTGTCTTTGTTTTACGGGGTTTTAAAGTAATTTATTTTTATAATGGGGTTTAGCTGCTTTTCACGGCTGTGTTTATGCGGCTTTACACCCACTTGACTCACTTCCAGACAGATATCAATACATAGGTATTAAGATTCTTACTAGTCACATATATTTTGTGTGGTGAATAGGGGGTGTTGAGTCCAGTTCACTGAGCAAGGAGTAGGTCTTGTCTATTACATATTGGGTGTATGGAACGGTATCTGAGCGAATTTGAAACCCTTGTTTTATGCATCACCCCACCTCACCTTTCCCGTTAAGCAGGCATAGTGTGTTTTCTAAACGTGTGACTCTGTTCTGTTTTGTAATTCAGTTCAAGTGTAGCGGTTTTTACATTCCCTCTATAAGTGATAGCTTATGATAAGTGTCTTTTTCTGTGTGACTTATTTCACTTAGAATCATCGTACCTAAATCCACTCATCTTGCTTCTACTAGCCTTATGACATTGATTTCATGTCTGAGTGATATTCCATTGTACATAAGGACCACAACTTCTTTATCCATTTTTCTCTTTCCTGGGATATTTAAGGTGTCATGAAGTGGAGGTTCTTGTCAACAGAGCAGCCCTAAACTTTGTGGTGCCTGTGTCTTGCTGATTTTTAGTTTTCCCAATTTATACGCCCATGAGTGGACGTGCCCTATGCTCCCTAAGCTGTGTTTTTTCGATGTTTCAGGACACACCGTACTCTTCTCCAGAGTGGCTGTTGGCAATTTACATCCCGCCCATCAGCGTAGCAAGGCTGCCATTTCTCCATGGCCTGTCCTGCATTTCTGGTTTTGACACTTTTTGCAGCATTGCCCTTTTGACCGATGGGAAGCGAGACATCTTTGTAGCGCTGATTTGCCTTTCCAGGTTGCTTGGTTGGCCAGAAAAGGGCGTATGCGTTTTTTCCTGAATATATTCAGTAAAAAACGCATATGCCCTGTTTGGGCAAGGGCATCATTGTCGACGTTTTGCCACTTTTCATGTGCTTTAAAGGCGATTCGAATCTACCTCCTGCAACCTGTTTCCTGCAATTCTGCCTTGCTTTCAAATCCTCTTCGTTGCCTTCCCTCAATATATCTGTGGATGAGAGTTATCATTTATAGCTCTGCGGGTTTGTGAATTGCAGTGTCCCTGAGCTCCATTTTTCAACTGGCTTTTTTGGGAGCTGTCCGCAAAAGCGCGGGATTGCCTCAGGCCCTATTCTGCTTCTGGGTGGCAGGCTGAGCCTGTGGTTAATTCTTCTTCCTGATGGGAAAATAGTGTGACCTGTGCCTGTCCCAACACCTAGATCTAGTCTCTCATTGGTTGCCCCTCTTCCCGTTCATCCTCAGGACAAATTGCAACCTGTAGGGAACAGGAGCTTAAAGGTGCTGATTCTCCAAGTAGGGAGATTGCTAGTAAAGTAGCTGGAAAGGCGAACCCGAGCACAAGGAGATGAGAAATGAGGTGCGTATTAGAAACCTTTCAAAATCACACGGTGTACCATCTTCTGGGTTTCTCATGCATGTTTTCCATATAGGAAGATGCCCTTGAACCTGGAGATTTGGGACCCATGGGATGGGTACCAGGCAGTATTAATTTAAAGGGTCTGCGTTTGCTCACCCAACCTCACCCAAAGTTTCAGCCCCAAGAGTGTCCACCCTTATGTCTCATCCAGCTGTGGGTCTAGATATGGTCAATCCAGGTTGCATCACAGCCTCTGAACGAATTTTGTAAGAATTTCTCTCTCTTTCACTGTCTTTGTTTTACGGGTTTTTAAAAGTAATTTATTTTTATAATGGGGTTTAGCTGCTTTTCACGGCTGTGTTTATGCAGCTTTACACCCACTTGACTCACTTCCAGACAGATATCAATACATAGGTATTAAGATTCTTACTAGTCACATATATTTTGTGCGGTGAATAGGGGGTGTTGAGTCCAGTTCACTGAGCAAGGAGTAGGTCTTGTCTATTACATATTGGGTGTATGGAACGGTATCTGAGCGAATTTGTAACCCTTGTTTTATGCATCACCCCACGTCACCTTTCCCGTTAAGCAGGCATAGTGCGTTTTCTAAACGTGTGACTCTGTTCTGCTTTGTAATTCCGTTCAAGTGTAGCGGTTTTTACATTCCCTCTTTAAGTGATAGCTTATGATAAGTGTCTTTTTCTGTGTGACTTATTTCACTTAGAATCATCGTACCTAAATACACTCATCTTGCTTCTACTAGCCTTATGACATTGATTTCATGTCTGAGTGATATTCCATTGTACATAAGGACCACAACTTCTTTATCCATTTTTCTCTTTCCTGGGATATTTAAGGTGTCATGAAGTGGAGGTTCTTGTCAACAGAGCAGCCCTAAACTTTGGGGTTCCTGTGTCTTGCTGATTTTTAGTTTTCCCAATTTATACGCCCATGAGTGGACGTGCCCTATGCTCCCTAAGCTGTGTTTTTTCGATGTTTCAGGACACACCGTACACTTCTCCAGAGTGGCTGTTGGCAATTTACATCCTGCCCATCAGCATAGCAAGGCTGCCATTTCTCCATGGCCTGTCCTGCATTTCTGGTTTTGACACTTTTTGCAGCATGACCATTTTGACCGATGGGAAGCGAGACTTATTTGTAACGCTGATTTGCCTTTCCAGGTTGCTTGGTTGGCCAAAAAGGTCGTATGCGTTTTTTCCTGAATATATTCAGGAAAAAACGCTTACGCCCTTTTTGGCCAAGGGCATCATTGTCGACGTTTTGCCGCTTTTCATGTGCTTTAAAGGCGATTCGAATCTACCTCCTGAAATCTGTTTCCTGCAATTCTGCCTTGCTTTCAAATCTTCTTCGTTGCCTTCCCTCAATATATCTGTGGATGAGAGTTATCATTTATAACTCTGCGGGTTTGTGAATTGCAGTGTCCCTGAGCTCCATTTTTCAACTGGCTTTTTTTGAGCTGGCCGCAAAAGCGCGGGATTGCCTCAGGCCCTATTCTGCTTCTGGGTGGCAGGCTGAATCTGTGGTTAATTCTTCTTCCTGATGGGAAAATAGAGTGACCTGTGCCTGTCCCAACACCTAGATCTAGTCTCTCATTGGTTGCCCCTCTTCCCGTTCATCCTCAGGACAAATTGCAACCTGTAGTGAACAGGAGCTTAAAGGTGCTGATTCTCCAAGTAGGGAGATTGCTAGTAAAGTAGCTGGAAAGGCGAACCCGAGCACAAGGAGATGAGAAATGAGGTGCGTATTAGACACCTTTCAAAATCACACGGTGTACCATCTTCTGGGTTTCTCATGCATGTTTTCGATATAGGAAGATGCCCTTGAATCTGGAGATTTGGGACCCATGGGATGGGTACCAGGCAGTATTATTTTAAAGGGTCTGCGTTTGCTCACCCAACCTCACCCAACCTTTCAGCACCAAGAGTGTCCACCCTTATGTCTCATCCAGCTGTGGGTCTAGATATGGTCAATCCAGGTTGCATCACAGCCTCTGAACGAATTTTGTAAGAATTTCTCTCTCTTTCACTGTCTTTGTTTTACGGGGTTTTAAAGTAATTTATTTTTATAATGGGGTTTAGCTGCTTTTCACGGCTGTGTTTATGCGGCTTTACACCCACTTGACTCACTTCCAGACAGATATCAATACATAGGTATTAAGATTCTTACTAGTCACATATATTTTGTGTGGTGAATAGGGGGTGTTGAGTCCAGTTCACTGAGCAAGGAGTAGGTCTTGTCTATTACATATTGGGTGTATGGAACGGTATCTGAGCGAATTTGAAACCCTTGTTTTATGCCTCACCCCACCTCACCTTTCCCGTTAAGCAGCCATAGTGTGTTTTCTAAACGTGTGACTCTGTTCTGTTTTGTAATTCAGTTCAAGTGTAGCGGTTTTTACATTCCCTCTATAAGTGATAGCTTATGATAAGTGTCTTTTTCTGTGTGACTTATTTCACTTAGAATCATCGTACCTAAATCCACTCATCTTGCTTCTACTAGCCTTATGACATTGATTTCATGTCTGAGTGATATTCCATTGTACATAAGGACCACAACTTCTTTATCCATTTTTCTCTTTCCTGGGATATTTAAGGTGTCATGAAGTGGAGGTTCTTGTCAACAGAGCAGCCCTAAACTTTGAGGTGCCTGTGTCTTGCTGATTTTTAGTTTTCCCAATTTATACGCCCATGAGTGGACGTGCCCTATGCTCCCTAAGCTGTGTTTTTTCGATGTTTCAGGACACACCGTACACTTCTCCAGAGTGGCTGTTGGCAATTTACATCCCGCCCATCAGCGTAGCAAGGCTGCCATTTCTCCATGGCCTGTCCTGCATTTCTGGTTTTGACACTTTTTGCAGCATGACCATTTTGACCGATGGGAAGCGAGACTTCTTTGTAGCGCTGATTTGCCTTTCCAGGTTGCTTGGTTGGCCAAAAAGGGCGTATGCGTTTTTTCCTGAATATATTCAGGAAAAAACGCATACGCCCTTTTTGGCCAAGGGCATCATTGTCGACGTTTTGCCGCTTTTCATGTGCTTTAAAGGCGATTCGAATCTACCTCCTGAAATCTGTTTCCTGCAATTCTGCCTTGCTTTCAAATCCTCTTCGTTGCCTTCCCTCAATATATCTGTGGATGAGAGTTATCATTTATAACTCAGCGGGTTTGTGAATTGCAGTGTCCCTGAGCTCCATTTTTCAACTGGCTTTTTTGGGAGCTGGCCGCAAAAGCGCGGGATTGCCTCAGGCCCTATTCTGCTTCTGGGCGGCAGGCTGATTCTGTGGTTAATTCTTCTTCCTGATGGGAAAATAGAGTGACCTGTGCCTGTCCCAACACCTAGATCTAGTCTCTCATTGGTTGCCCCTCTTCCCGTTCATCCTCAGGACAAATTTCAACCTGTAGTGAACAGGAGCTTAAAGGTGCTGATTCTCCAAGTAGGGAGATTTCTAGTAAAGTAGCTGGAATGGCGAACCCGAGCACAAGGAGATGAGAAATGAGGTGCGTATTAGACACCTTTCAAAATCACACGGTGTACCATCTTCTGGGTTTCTCATGCATGTTTTCGATATAGGAAGATGCCCTTGAATCTGGAGATTTGGGACCCATGGGATGGGTACCAGGCAGTATTACTTTAAAGGGTCTGCGTTTGCTCACCCAACCTCACCCAACCTTTCAGCCCCAAGAGTGTCCACCCTTATGTCTCATCCAGCTGTGGGTCTAGATATGGTCAATCCAGGTTGCATCACAGCCTCTGAACGAATTTTGTAAGAATTTCTCTCTCTTTCACTGTCTTTGTTTTACGGGGTTTTAAAGTAATTTATTTTTATAATGGGGTTTAGCTGCTTTTCACGGCTGTGTTTATGCGGCTTTACACCCACTTGACTCAATTCCAGACAGATATCAATACATTGGTACTAAGATTCTTACTAGTCACATATATTTTGTGCGGTGAATAGGGGGTGTTGAGTCCAGTTCACTGAGCAAGGAGTAGGTCTTGTCTATTACATATTGGGTGTATGGAACGGTATCTGAGCGAATTTGAAACCCTTGTTTTATGCATCACCCCACCTCACCTTTCCCGTTAAGCAGGCATAGTGTGTTTTCTAAACGTGTGACTCTGTTCTGTTTTGTAATTCAGTTCAAGTGTAGCGGTTTTTACATTCCCTCTATAAGTGATAGCTTATGATAAGTGTCTTTTTCTGTGTGACTTATTTCACTTAGAATCATCGTACCTAAATCCACTCATCTTGCTTCTACTAGCCTTATGACATTGATTTCATGTCTGAGTGATATTCCATTGTACATAAGGACCACAACTTCTTTATCCATTTTTCTCTTTCCTGGGATATTTAAGGTGTCATGAAGTGGAGGTTCTTGTCAACAGAGCAGCCCTAAACTTTGGGGTGCCTGTGTCTTGCTGATTTTTCGTTTTCCCAATTTATACGCCCATGAGTGGACGTGCCCTATGCTCCCTAAGCTGTGTTTTTTCGATGTTTCAGGACACACCGTACACTTCTCCAGAGTGGCTGTTGGCAATTTACATCCCGCCCATCAGCGTAGCAAGGCTGCCATTTCTCCATGGCCTGTCCTGCATTTCTGGTTTTGACACTTTTTGCAGCCTTGCCCTTTTGACCGATGGGAAGCGAGACATCTTTGTAGCGCTGATTTGCCTTTCCAGGTTGCTTGGTTGGCCAAAAAGGGCGTATGCGTTTTTTCCTGAATATATTCAGGAAAAAACGCTTACGCCCTTTTTGGCCAAGGGCATCATTGTCGACGTTTTGCCGCTTTTCATGTGCTTTAAAGGCGATTCGGATCTACCTCCTGAAATCTGTTTCCTGCAATTCTGCCTTGCTTTCAAATCCTCTTCGTTGCCTTCCCTCAATATATCTGTGGATGAGAGTTATCATTTATAACTCAGCGGGTTTGTGAATTGCAGTGTCCCTGAGCTCCATTTTTCAACTGGCTTTTTTGGGAGCTGTCCGCAAAAGCGCGGGATTGCCTCAGGCCCTATTCTGCTTCTGGGTGGCAGGCTGAATCTGTGGTTAATTCTTCTTCCTGATGGGAAAATAGAGTGACCTGTGCCTGTCCCAACACCTAGATCTAGTCTCTCATTGGTTGCCCCTCTTCCCGTTCATCCTCAGGACAAATTGCAACCTGTAGTGAACAGGAGCTTAAAGGTGCTGATTCTCCAAGTAGGGAGATTGCTAGTAAAGTAGCTGGAAAGGCGAACCCGAGCACAAGGAGATGAGAAATGAGGTGCGTATTAGACACCTTTCAAAATCACACGGTGTACCATCTTCTGGGTTTCTCATGCATGTTTTCGATATAGGAAGATGCCCTTGAATCTGGAGATTTGGGACCCATGGGATGGGTACCAGGCAGTATTACTTTAAAGGGTCTGCGTTTGCTCACCCAACCTCACCCAACCTTACAGCCCCAAGAGTGTCCACCCTTATGTCTCATCCAGCTGTGGGTCTAGATATGGTCAATCCAGGTTGCATCACAGCCTCTGAACGAATTTTGTAAGAATTTCTCTCTCTTTCACTGTCTTTGTTTTACGGGTTTTTAAAAGTAATTTATTTTTATAATGGGGTTTAGCTGCTTTTCACGGCTGTGATTATGCGGCTTTACACCCACTTGACTCACTTCCAGACAGATATCAATACATAGGTTTTAAGATTCTTACTAGTCACATATATTCTTGTGCGGTGAATAGGGGGTGTTGAGTCCAGTTCACTGAGCAAGGAGTAGGTCTTGTCTATTACATATTGGGTGTATGGAACGGTATCTGAGCGAATTTGAAACCCTTGTTTTATGCATCACCCCACCTCACCTTTCCCGTTAAGCAGGCATAGTGCGTTTTCTAAACGTGTGACTCTGTTCTGCTTTGTAATTCCGTTCAAGTGTAGCGGTTTTTACATTCCCTCTATAGGTGATAGCTTATGATAAGTGTCTTTTTCTGTGTGACTTATTTCACTTAGAATCATCGTACCTAAATACACTCATCTTGCTTCTACTAGCCTTATGACATTGATTTCATGTCTGAGTGATATTCCATTGTACATAAGGACCACAACTTCTTTATCCATTTTTCTCTTTCCTGGGATATTTAAGGTGTCATGAAGTGGAGGTTCTTGTCAACAGAGCAGCCCTAAAGTTTGGGGTGCCTGTGTCTTGCTGATTTTTAGTTTTCCCAATTTATACGCCCATGAGTGGACGTGCCCTATGCTCCCTAAGCTGTGTTTTTTCGATGTTTCAGGACACACCGTACACTTCTCCAGAGTGGCTGTTGGCAATTTACATCCCGCCCATCAGCGTAGCAAGGCTGCCATTTCTCCATGGCCTGTCCTGCATTTCTGGTTTTGACACTTTTTGCAGCATTGCCCTTTTGACCGATGGGAAGCGAGACATCTTTGTAGCGCTGATTTGCCTTTCCAGGTTGCTTGGTTGGCCAAAAAAGGGCGTATGCGTTTTTTCCTGAATATATTCAGTAAAAAACGCATATGCCCTGTTTGGGCAAGGGCATCATTGTCGACGTTTTGCCACTTTTCATGTGCTTTAAAGGCGATTCGAATCTACCTCCTGCAACCTGTTTCCTGCAATTCTGCCTTGCTTTCAAATCCTCTTCGTTGCCTTCCCTCAATATATCTGTGGATGAGAGTTATCATTTATAGCTCTGCGGGTTTGTGAATTGCAGTGTCCCTGAGCTCCATTTTTCAACTGGCTTTTTTGGGAGCTGTCCGCAAAAGCGCGGGATTGCCTCAGGCCCTATTCTGCTTCTGGGTGGCAGGCTGAGCCTGTGGTTAATTCTTCTTCCTGATGGGAAAATAGTGTGACCTGTGCCTGTCCCAACACCTAGATCTAGTCTCTCATTGGTTGCCCCTCTTCCCGTTCATCCTCAGGACAAATTGCAACCTGTAGGGAACAGGAGCTTAAAGGTGCTGATTCTCCAAGTAGGGAGATTGCTAGTAAAGTAGCTGGAAAGGCGAACCCGAGCACAAGGAGATGAGAAATGAGGTGCGTATTAGAAACCTTTCAAAATCACACGGTGTACCATCTTCTGGGTTTCTCATGCATGTTTTCCATATAGGAAGATGCCCTTGAACCTGGAGATTTGGGACCCATGGGATGGGTACCAGGCAGTATTAATTTAAAGGGTCTGCGTTTGCTCACCCAACCTCACCCAAAGTTTCAGCCCCAAGAGTGTCCACCCTTATGTCTCATCCAGCTGTGGGTCTAGATATGGTCAATCCAGGTTGCATCACAGCCTCTGAACGAATTTTGTAAGAATTTCTCTCTCTTTCACTGTCTTTGTTTTACGGGTTTTTAAAAGTAATTTATTTTTATAATGGGGTTTAGCTGCTTTTCACGGCTGTGTTTATGCGGCTTTACACCCACTTGACTCACTTCCAGACAGATATCAATACATAGGTATTAAGATTCTTACTAGTCACATATATTTTGTGCGGTGAATAGGGGGTGTTGAGTCCAGTTCACTGAGCAAGGAGTAGGTCTTGTCTATTACATATTGGGTGTATGGAACGGTATCTGAGCGAATTTGTAACCCTTGTTTTATGCATCACCCCACCTCACCTTTCCCGTTAAGCAGGCATAGTGCGTTTTCTAAACGTGTGACTCTGTTCTGCTTTGTAATTCCGTTCAAGTGTAGCGGTTTTTACATTCCCTCTTTAAGTGATAGCTTATGATAAGTGTCTTTTTCTGTGTGACTTATTTCACTTAGAATCATCGTACCTAAATACACTCATCTTGCTTCTACTAGCCTTATGACATTGATTTCATGTCTGAGTGATATTCCATTGTACATAAGGACCACAACTTCTTTATCCATTTTTCTCTTTCCTGGGATATTTAAGGTGTCATGAAGTGGAGGTTCTTGTCAACAGAGCAGCCCTAAACTTTGGGGTTCCTGTGTCTTGCTGATTTTTAGTTTTCCCAATTTATACGCCCATGAGTGGACGTGCCCTATGCTCCCTAAGCTGTGTTTTTTCGATGTTTCAGGACACACCGTACACTTCTCCAGAGTGGCTGTTGGCAATTTACATCCTGCCCATCAGCATAGCAAGGCTGCCATTTCTCCATGGCCTGTCCTGCATTTCTGGTTTTGACACTTTTTGCAGCATGACCATTTTGACCGATGGGAAGCGAGACTTATTTGTAACGCTGATTTGCCTTTCCAGGTTGCTTGGTTGGCCAAAAAGGTCGTATGCGTTTTTTCCTGAATATATTCAGGAAAAAACGCTTACGCCCTTTTTGGCCAAGGGCATCATTGTCGACGTTTTGCCGCTTTTCATGTGCTTTAAAGGCGATTCGAATCTACCTCCTGAAATCTGTTTCCTGCAATTCTGCCTTGCTTTCAAATCTTCTTCGTTGCCTTCCCTCAATATATCTGTGGATGAGAGTTATCATTTATAACTCTGCGGGTTTGTGAATTGCAGTGTCCCTGAGCTCCATTTTTCAACTGGCTTTTTTTGAGCTGGCCGCAAAAGCGCGGGATTGCCTCAGGCCCTATTCTGCTTCTGGGTGGCAGGCTGAATCTGTGGTTAATTCTTCTTCCTGATGGGAAAATAGAGTGACCTGTGCCTGTCCCAACACCTAGATCTAGTCTCTCATTGGTTGCCCCTCTTCCCGTTCATCCTCAGGACAAATTGCAACCTGTAGTGAACAGGAGCTTAAAGGTGCTGATTCTCCAAGTAGGGAGATTGCTAGTAAAGTAGCTGGAAAGGCGAACCCGAGCACAAGGAGATGAGAAATGAGGTGCGTATTAGACACCTTTCAAAATCACACGGTGTACCATCTTCTGGGTTTCTCATGCATGTTTTCGATATAGGAAGATGCCCTTGAATCTGGAGATTTGGGACCCATGGGATGGGTACCAGGCAGTATTACTTTAAAGGGTCTGCGTTTGCTCACCCAACCTCACCCAACCTTTCAGCCCCAAGAGTGTCCACCCTTATGTCTCATCCAGCTGTGGGTCTAGATATGGTCAATCCAGGTTGCATCACAGCCTCTGAACGAATTTTGTAAGAATTTCTATCTCTTTCACTGTCTTTGTTTTACGGGGTTTTAAAGTAATTTATTTTTATAATGGGGTTTAGCTGCTTTTCACGGCTGTGTTTATGCAGCTTTACACCCACTTGACTCACTTCCAGACAGATATCAATACATAGGTATTAAGATTCTTACTAGTCACATATATTTTGTGCGGTGAATAGGGGGTGTTGAGTCCAGTTCACTGAGCAAGGAGTAGGTCTTGTCTATTACATATTGGGTGTATGGAACGGTATCTGAGCGAATTTGAAACCCTTGTTTTATGCATCACCCCACCTCACCTTTCCCGTTAAGCAGGCATAGTGTGTTTTCTAAACGTGTGACTCTGTTCTGTTTTGTAATTCAGTTCAAGTGTAGCGGTTTTTACATTCCCTCTATAAGTGATAGCTTATGATAAGTGTCTTTTTCTGTGTGACTTATTTCACTTAGAATCATCGTACCTAAATCCACTCATCTTGCTTCTACTAGCCTTATGACATTGATTTCATGTCTGAGTGATATTCCATTGTACATAAGGACCACAACTTCTTTATCCATTTTTCTCTTTCCTGGGATATTTAAGGTGTCATGAAGTGGAGGTTCTTGTCAACAGAGCAGCCCTAAACTTTGTGGTGCCTGTGTCTTGCTGATTTTTAGTTTTCCCAATTTATACGCCCATGAGTGGACGTGCCCTATGCTCCCTAAGCTGTGTTTTTTCGATGTTTCAGGACACACCGTACTCTTCTCCAGAGTGGCTGCTGGCAATTTACATCCCGCCCATCAGCGTAGCAAGGCTGCCATTTCTCCATGGCCTGTCCTGCATTTCTGGTTTTGACACTTTTTGCAGCATTGCCCTTTTGACCGATGGGAAGCGAGACATCTTTGTAGCGCTGATTTGCCTTTCCAGGTTGCTTGGTTGGCCAAAAAAGGGCGTATGCGTTTTTTCCTGAATATATTCAGTAAAAAACGCATATGCCCTGTTTGGGCAAGGGCATCATTGTCGACGTTTTGCCACTTTTCATGTGCTTTAAAGGCGATTCGAATCTACCTCCTGCAACCTGTTTCCTGCAATTCTGCCTTGCTTTCAAATCCTCTTCGTTGCCTTCCCTCAATATATCTGTGGATGAGAGTTATCATTTATAGCTCTGCGGGTTTGTGAATTGCAGTGTCCCTGAGCTCCATTTTTCAACTGGCTTTTTTGGGAGCTGTCCGCAAAAGCGCGGGATTGCCTCAGGCCCTATTCTGCTTCTGGGTGGCAGGCTGAGCCTGTGGTTAATTCTTCTTCCTGATGGGAAAATAGTGTGACCTGTGCCTGTCCCAACACCTAGATCTAGTCTCTCATTGGTTGCCCCTCTTCCCGTTCATCCTCAGGACAAATTGCAACCTGTAGGGAACAGGAGCTTAAAGGTGCTGATTCTCCAAGTAGGGAGATTGCTAGTAAAGTAGCTGGAAAGGCGAACCCGAGCACAAGGAGATGAGAAATGAGGTGCGTATTAGAAACCTTTCAAAATCACACGGTGTACCATCTTCTGGGTTTCTCATGCATGTTTTCCATATAGGAAGATGCCCTTGAACCTGGAGATTTGGGACCCATGGGATGGGTACCAGGCAGTATTAATTTAAAGGGTCTGCGTTTGCTCACCCAACCTCACCCAAAGTTTCAGCCCCAAGAGTGTCCACCCTTATGTCTCATCCAGCTGTGGGTCTAGATATGGTCAATCCAGGTTGCATCACAGCCTCTGAACGAATTTTGTAAGAATTTCTCTCTCTTTCACTGTCTTTGTTTTACGGGTTTTTAAAAGTAATTTATTTTTATAATGGGGTTTAGCTGCTTTTCACGGCTGTGTTTATGCAGCTTTACACCCACTTGACTCACTTCCAGACAGATATCAATACATAGGTATTAAGATTGTTACTAGTCACATATATTTTGTGCGGTGAATAGGGGGTGTTGAGTCCAGTTCACTGAGCAAGGAGTAGGTCTTGTCTATTACATATTGGGTGTATGGAACGGTATCTGAGCGAATTTGTAACCCTTGTTTTATGCATCACCCCACCTCACCTTTCCCGTTAAGCAGGCATAGTGCGTTTTCTAAACGTGTGACTCTGTTCTGCTTTGTAATTCCGTTCAAGTGTAGCGGTTTTTACATTCCCTCTTTAAGTGATAGCTTATGATAAGTGTCTTTTTCTGTGTGACTTATTTCACTTAGAATCATCGTACCTAAATACACTCATCTTGCTTCTACTAGCCTTATGACATTGATTTCATGTCTGAGTGATATTCCATTGTACATAAGGACCACAACTTCTTTATCCATTTTTCTCTTTCCTGGGATATTTAAGGTGTCATGAAGTGGAGGTTCTTGTCAACAGAGCAGCCCTAAACTTTGGGGTTCCTGTGTCTTGCTGATTTTTAGTTTTCCCAATTTATACGCCCATGAGTGGACGTGCCCTATGCTCCCTAAGCTGTGTTTTTTCGATGTTTCAGGACACACCGTACACTTCTCCAGAGTGGCTGTTGGCAATTTACATCCTGCCCATCAGCATAGCAAGGCTGCCATTTCTCCATGGCCTGTCCTGCATTTCTGGTTTTGACACTTTTTGCAGCATGACCATTTTGACCGATGGGAAGCGAGACTTATTTGTAACGCTGATTTGCCTTTCCAGGTTGCTTGGTTGGCCAAAAAGGTCGTATGCGTTTTTTCCTGAATATATTCAGGAAAAAACGCTTACGCCCTTTTTGGCCAAGGGCATCATTGTCGACGTTTTGCCGCTTTTCATGTGCTTTAAAGGCGATTCGAATCTACCTCCTGAAATCTGTTTCCTGCAATTCTGCCTTGCTTTCAAATCTTCTTCGTTGCCTTCCCTCAATATATCTGTGGATGAGAGTTATCATTTATAACTCTGCGGGTTTGTGAATTGCAGTGTCCCTGAGCTCCATTTTTCAACTGGCTTTTTTTGAGCTGGCCGCAAAAGCGCGGGATTGCCTCAGGCCCTATTCTGCTTCTGGGTGGCAGGCTGAATCTGTGGTTAATTCTTCTTCCTGATGGGAAAATAGAGTGACCTGTGCCTGTCTCAACACCTAGATCTAGTCTCTCATTGGTTGCCCCTCTTCCCGTTCATCCTCAGGACAAATTGCAACCTGTAGTGAACAGGAGCTTAAAGGTGCTGATTCTCCAAGTAGGGAGATTGCTAGTAAAGTAGCTGGAAAGGCGAACCCGAGCACAAGCAGATGAGAAATGAGGTGCGTATTAGACACCTTTCAAAATCACACGGTGTACCATCTTCTGGGTTTCTCATGCATGTTTTCGATATAGGAAGATGCCCTTGAATCTGGAGATTTGGGACCCATGGGATGGGTACCAGGCAGTATTACTTTAAAGGGTCTGCGTTTGCTCACCCAACCTCACCCAACCTTTCAGCCCAAAGAGTGTCCACCCTTATGTCTCATCCAGCTGTGGGTCTAGATATGGTCAATCCAGGTTGCATCACAGCCTCTGAACGAATTTTGTAAGAATTTCTCTCTCTTTCACTGTCTTTGTTTTACGGGTTTTTAAAAGTAATTTATTTTTATAATGGGGTTTAGCTGCTTTTCACGGCTGTGATTATGCGGCTTTACACCCACTTGACTCACTTCCAGACAGATATCAATACATAGGTTTTAAGATTCTTACTAGTCACATATATTCTTGTGCGGTGAATAGGGGGTGTTGAGTCCAGTTCACTGAGCAAGGAGTAGGTCTTGTCTATTACATATTGGGTGTATGGAACGGTATCTGAGCGAATTTGAAACCCTTGTTTTATGCATCACCCCACCTCACCTTTCCCGTTAAGCAGGCATAGTGCGTTTTCTAAACGTGTGACTCTGTTCTGCTTTGTAATTCCGTTCAAGTGTAGCGGTTTTTACATTCCCTCTATAGGTGATAGCTTATGATAAGTGTCTTTTTCTGTGTGACTTATTTCACTTAGAATCATCGTACCTAAATACACTCATCTTGCTTCTACTAGCCTTATGACATTGATTTCATGTCTGAGTGATATTCCATTGTACATAAGGACCACAACTTCTTTATCCATTTTTCTCTTTCCTGGGATATTTAAGGTGTCATGAAGTGGAGGTTCTTGTCAACAGAGCAGCCCTAAACTTTGGGGTGCCTGTGTCTTGCTGATTTTTAGTTTTCCCAATTTATACGCCCATGAGTGGACGTGCCCTATGCTCCCTAAGCTGTGTTTTTTCGATGTTTCAGGACACACCGTACACTTCTCCAGAGTGGCTGTTGGCAATTTACATCCCGCCCATCAGCATAGCAAGGCTGCCATTTCTCCATGGCCTGTCCTGCATTTCTGGTTTTGACACTTTTTGCAGCATGACCATTTTGACCGATGGGAAGCGAGACTTATTTGTAACGCTGATTTGCCTTTCCAGGTTGCTTGGTTGGCCAAAAAGGTCGTATGCGTTTTTTCCTGAATATATTCAGGAAAAAACGCTTACGCCCTTTTTGGCCAAGGGCATCATTGTCGACGTTTTGCCGCTTTTCATGTGCTTTAAAGGCGATTCGAATCTACCTCCTGAAATCTGTTTCCTGCAATTCTGCCTTGCTTTCAAATCTTCTTCGTTGCCTTCCCTCAATATATCTGTGGATGAGAGTTATCATTTATAACTCTGCGGGTTTGTGAATTGCAGTGTCCCTGAGCTCCATTTTTCAACTGGCTTTTTTTGAGCTGGCCGCAAAAGCGCGGGATTGCCTCAGGCCCTATTCTGCTTCTGGGTGGCAGGCTGAATCTGTGGTTAATTCTTCTTCCTGATGGGAAAATAGAGTGACCTGTGCCTGTCCCAACATCTAGATCTAGTCTCTCATTGGTTGCCCCTCTTCCCGTTCATCCTCAGGACAAATTGCAACCTGTAGTGAACAGGAGCTTAAAGGTGCTGATTCTCCAAGTAGGGAGATTGCTAGTAAAGTAGCTGGAAAGGCGAACCCGAGCACAAGGAGATGAGAAATGAGGTGCGTATTAGACACCTTTCAAAATCACACGGTGTACCATCTTCTGGGTTTCTCATGCATGATTTCGATATAGGAAGATGCCCTTGAATCTGGAGATTTGGGACCCATGGGATGGGTACCAGGCAGTATTATTTTAAAGGGTCTGCGTTTGCTCACCCAACCTCACCCAACCTTTCAGCCCCAAGAGTGTCCACCCTTATGTCTCATCCAGCTGTGGGTCTAGATATGGTCAATCCAGGTTGCATCACAGCCTCTGAACGAATTTTGTAAGAATTTCTCTCTCTTTCACTGTCTTTGTTTTACGGGGTTTTAAAGTAATTTATTTTTATAATGGGGTTTAGCTGCTTTTCACGGCTGTGTTTATGCGGCTTTACACCCACTTGACTCACTTCCAGACAGATATCAATACATAGGTATTAAGATTCTTACTAGTCACATATATTTTGTGTGGTGAATAGGGGGTGTTGAGTCCAGTTCACTGAGCAAGGAGTAGGTCTTGTCTATTACATATTGGGTGTATGGAACGGTATCTGAGCGAATTTGAAACCCTTGTTTTATGCCTCACCCCACCTCACCTTTCCCGTTAAGCAGCCATAGTGTGTTTTCTAAACGTGTGACTCTGTTCTGTTTTGTAATTCAGTTCAAGTGTAGCGGTTTTTACATTCCCTCTATAAGTGATAGCTTATGATAAGTGTCTTTTTCTGTGTGACTTATTTCACTTAGAATCATCGTACCTAAATCCACTCATCTTGCTTCTACTAGCCTTATGACATTGATTTCATGTCTGAGTGATATTCCATTGTACATAAGGACCACAACTTCTTTATCCATTTTTCTCTTTCCTGGGATATTTAAGGTGTCATGAAGTGGAGGTTCTTGTCAACAGAGCAGCCCTAAACTTTGAGGTGCCTGTGTCTTGCTGATTTTTAGTTTTCCCAATTTATACGCCCATGAGTGGACGTGCCCTATGCTCCCTAAGCTGTGTTTTTTCGATGTTTCAGGACACACCGTACACTTCTCCAGAGTGGCTGTTGGCAATTTACATCCCGCCCATCAGCGTAGCAAGGCTGCCATTTCTCCATGGCCTGTCCTGCATTTCTGGTTTTGACACTTTTTGCAGCATGACCATTTTGACCGATGGGAAGCGAGACTTCTTTGTAGCGCTGATTTGCCTTTCCAGGTTGCTTGGTTGGCCAAAAAGGGCGTATGCGTTTTTTCCTGAATATATTCAGGAAAAAACGCATACGCCCTTTTTGGCCAAGGGCATCATTGTCGACGTTTTGCCGCTTTTCATGTGCTTTAAAGGCGATTCGAATCTACCTCCTGAAATCTGTTTCCTGCAATTCTGCCTTGCTTTCAAATCCTCTTCGTTGCCTTCCCTCAATATATCTGTGGATGAGAGTTATCATTTATAACTCAGCGGGTTTGTGAATTGCAGTGTCCCTGAGCTCCATTTTTCAACTGGCTTTTTTGGGAGCTGGCCGCAAAAGCGCGGGATTGCCTCAGGCCCTATTCTGCTTCTGGGCGGCAGGCTGATTCTGTGGTTAATTCTTCTTCCTGATGGGAAAATAGAGTGACCTGTGCCTGTCCCAACACCTAGATCTAGTCTCTCATTGGTTGCCCCTCTTCCCGTTCATCCTCAGGACAAATTTCAACCTGTAGTGAACAGGAGCTTAAAGGTGCTGATTCTCCAAGTAGGGAGATTTCTAGTAAAGTAGCTGGAAAGGCGAACCCGAGCACAAGGAGATGAGAAATGAGGTGCGTATTAGACACCTTTCAAAATCACACGGTGTACCATCTTCTGGGTTTCTCATGCATGTTTTCGATATAGGAAGATGCCCTTGAATCTGGAGATTTGGGACCCATGGGATGGGTACCAGGCAGTATTACTTTAAAGGGTCTGCGTTTGCTCACCCAACCTCACCCAACCTTTCAGCCCCAAGAGTGTCCACCCTTATGTCTCATCCAGCTGTGGGTCTAGATATGGTCAATCCAGGTTGCATCACAGCCTCTGAACGAATTTTGTAAGAATTTCTCTCTCTTTCACTGTCTTTGTTTTACGGGGTTTTAAAGTAATTTATTTTTATAATGGGGTTTAGCTGCTTTTCACGGCTGTGTTTATGCGGCTTTACACCCACTTGACTCAATTCCAGACAGATATCAATACATTGGTACTAAGATTCTTACTAGTCACATATATTTTGTGCGGTGAATAGGGGGTGTTGAGTCCAGTTCACTGAGCAAGGAGTAGGTCTTGTCTATTACATATTGGGTGTATGGAACGGTATCTGAGCGAATTTGAAACCCTTGTTTTATGCATCACCCCACCTCACCTTTCCCGTTAAGCAGGCATAGTGTGTTTTCTAAACGTGTGACTCTGTTCTGTTTTGTAATTCAGTTCAAGTGTAGCGGTTTTTACATTCCCTCTATAAGTGATAGCTTATGATAAGTGTCTTTTTCTGTGTGACTTATTTCACTTAGAATCATCGTACCTAAATCCACTCATCTTGCTTCTACTAGCCTTATGACATTGATTTCATGTCTGAGTGATATTCCATTGTACATAAGGACCACAACTTCTTTATCCATTTTTCTCTTTCCTGGGATATTTAAGGTGTCATGAAGTGGAGGTTCTTGTCAACAGAGCAGCCCTAAACTTTGAGGTGCCTGTGTCTTGCTGATTTTTAGTTTTCCCAATTTATACGCCCATGAGTGGACGTGCCCTATGCTCCCTAAGCTGTGTTTTTTCGATGTTTCAGGACACACCGTACACTTCTCCAGAGTGGCTGTTGGCAATTTACATCCCGCCCATCAGCGTAGCAAGGCTGCCATTTCTCCATGGCCTGTCCTGCATTTCTGGTTTTGACACTTTTTGCAGCATGACCATTTTGACCGATGGGAAGCGAGACTTCTTTGTAGCGCTGATTTGCCTTTCCAGGTTGCTTGGTTGGCCAAAAAGGGCGTATGCGTTTTTTCCTGAATATATTCAGGAAAAAACGCATACGCCCTTTTTGGCCAAGGGCATCATTGTCGACGTTTTGCCGCTTTTCATGTGCTTTAAAGGCGATTCGAATCTACCTCCTGAAATCTGTTTCCTGCAATTCTGCCTTGCTTTCAAATCCTCTTCGTTGCCTTCCCTCAATATATCTGTGGATGAGAGTTATCATTTATAACTCAGCGGGTTTGTGAATTGCAGTGTCCCTGAGCTCCATTTTTCAACTGGCTTTTTTGGGAGCTGGCCGCAAAAGCGCGGGATTGCCTCAGGCCCTATTCTGCTTCTGGGCGGCAGGCTGATTCTGTGGTTAATTCTTCTTCCTGATGGGAAAATAGAGTGACCTGTGCCTGTCCCAACACCTAGATCTAGTCTCTCATTGGTTGCCCCTCTTCCCGTTCATCCTCAGGACAAATTTCAACCTGTAGTGAACAGGAGCTTAAAGGTGCTGATTCTCCAAGTAGGGAGATTTCTAGTAAAGTAGCTGGAAAGGCGAACCCGAGCACAAGGAGATGAGAAATGAGGTGCGTATTAGACACCTTTCAAAATCACACGGTGTACCATCTTCTGGGTTTCTCATGCATGTTTTCGATATAGGAAGATGCCCTTGAATCTGGAGATTTGGGACCCATGGGATGGGTACCAGGCAGTATTACTTTAAAGGGTCTGCGTTTGCTCACCCAACCTCACCCAACCTTTCAGCCCCAAGAGTGTCCACCCTTATGTCTCATCCAGCTGTGGGTCTAGATATGGTCAATCCAGGTTGCATCACAGCCTCTGAACGAATTTTGTAAGAATTTCTCTCTCTTTCACTGTCTTTGTTTTACGGGGTTTTAAAGTAATTTATTTTTATAATGGGGTTTAGCTGCTTTTCACGGCTGTGTTTATGCGGCTTTACACCCACTTGACTCAATTCCAGACAGATATCAATACATTGGTACTAAGATTCTTACTAGTCACATATATTTTGTGCGGTGAATAGGGGGTGTTGAGTCCAGTTCACTGAGCAAGGAGTAGGTCTTGTCTATTACATATTGGGTGTATGGAACGGTATCTGAGCGAATTTGAAACCCTTGTTTTATGCATCACCCCACCTCACCTTTCCCGTTAAGCAGCCATAGTGTGTTTTCTAAACGTGTGACTCTGTTCTGTTTTGTAATTCAGTTCAAGTGTAGCGGTTTTTACATTCCCTCTATAAGTGATAGCTTATGATAAGTGTCTTTTTCTGTGTGACTTATTTCACTTAGAATCATCGTACCTAAATCCACTCATCTTGCTTCTACTAGCCTTATGACATTGATTTCATGTCTGAGTGATATTCCATTGTACATAAGGACCACAACTTCTTTATCCATTTTTCTCTTTCCTGGGATATTTAAGGTGTCATGAAGTGGAGGTTCTTGTCAACAGAGCAGCCCTAAACTTTGGGGTGCCTGTGTCTTGCTGATTTTTCGTTTTCCCAATTTATACGCCCATGAGTGGACGTGCCCTATGCTCCCTAAGCTGTGTTTTTTCGATGTTTCAGGACACACCGTACACTTCTCCAGAGTGGCTGTTGGCAATTTACATCCCGCCCATCAGCGTAGCAAGGCTGCCATTTCTCCATGGCCTGTCCTGCATTTCTGGTTTTGACACTTTTTGCAGCATTGCCCTTTTGACCGATGGGAAGCGAGACATCTTTGTAGCGCTGATTTGCCTTTCCAGGTTGCTTGGTTGGCCAAAAAGGGCGTATGCGTTTTTTCCTGAATATATTCAGGAAAAAACGCTTACGCCCTTTTTGGCCAAGGGCATCATTGTCGACGTTTTGCCGCTTTTCATGTGCTTTAAAGGCGATTCGGATCTACCTCCTGAAATCTGTTTCCTGCAATTCTGCCTTGCTTTCAAATCCTCTTCGTTGCCTTCCCTCAATATATCTGTGGATGAGAGTTATCATTTATAACTCAGCGGGTTTGTGAATTGCAGTGTCCCTGAGCTCCATTTTTCAACTGGCTTTTTTGGGAGCTGTCCGCAAAAGCGCGGGATTGCCTCAGGCCCTATTCTGCTTCTGGGTGGCAGGCTGAATCTGTGGTTAATTCTTCTTCCTGATGGGAAAATAGAGTGACCTGTGCCTGTCCCAACACCTAGATCTAGTCTCTCATTGGTTGCCCCTCTTCCCGTTCATCCTCAGGACAAATTGCAACCTGTAGTGAACAGGAGCTTAAAGGTGCTGATTCTCCAAGTAGGGAGATTGCTAGTAAAGTAGCTGGAAAGGCGAACCCGAGCACAAGGAGATGAGAAATGAGGTGCGTATTAGACACCTTTCAAAATCACACGGTGTACCATCTTCTGGGTTTCTCATGCATGTTTTCGATATAGGAAGATGCCCTTGAATCTGGAGATTTGGGACCCATGGGATGGGTACCAGGCAGTATTACTTTAAAGGGTCTGCGTTTGCTCACCCAACCTCACCCAACCTTTCAGCCCCAAGAGTGTCCACCCTTATGTCTCATCCAGCTGTGGGTCTAGATATGGTCAATCCAGGTTGCATCACAGCCTCTGAACGAATTTTGTAAGAATTTCTCTCTCTTTCACTGTCTTTGTTTTACGGGTTTTTAAAAGTAATTTATTTTTATAATGGGGTTTAGCTGCTTTTCACGGCTGTGATTATGCGGCTTTACACCCACTTGACTCACTTCCAGACAGATATCAATACATAGGTTTTAAGATTCTTACTAGTCACATATATTCTTGTGCGGTGAATAGGGGGTGTTGAGTCCAGTTCACTGAGCAAGGAGTAGGTCTTGTCTATTACATATTGGGTGTATGGAACGGTATCTGAGCGAATTTGAAACCCTTGTTTTATGCATCACCCCACCTCACCTTTCCCGTTAAGCAGGCATAGTGCGTTTTCTAAACGTGTGACTCTGTTCTGCTTTGTAATTCCGTTCAAGTGTAGCGGTTTTTACATTCCCTCTATAGGTGATAGCTTATGATAAGTGTCTTTTTCTGTGTGACTTATTTCACTTAGAATCATCGTACCTAAATACACTCATCTTGCTTCTACTAGCCTTATGACATTGATTTCATGTCTGAGTGATATTCCATTGTACATAAGGACCACAACTTCTTTATCCATTTTTCTCTTTCCTGGGATATTTAAGGTGTCATGAAGTGGAGGTTCTTGTCAACAGAGCAGCCCTAAACTTTGGGGTGCCTGTGTCTTGCTGATTTTTAGTTTTCCCAATTTATACGCCCATGAGTGGACGTGCCCTATGCTCCCTAAGCTGTGTTTTTTCGATGTTTCAGGACACACCGTACACTTCTCCAGAGTGGCTGTTGGCAATTTACATCCCGCCCATCAGCATAGCAAGGCTGCCATTTCTCCATGGCCTGTCCTGCATTTCTGGTTTTGACACTTTTTGCAGCATGACCATTTTGACCGATGGGAAGCGAGACTTATTTGTAACGCTGATTTGCCTTTCCAGGTTGCTTGGTTGGCCAAAAAGGTCGTATGCGTTTTTTCCTGAATATATTCAGGAAAAAACGCTTACGCCCTTTTTGGCCAAGGGCATCATTGTCGACGTTTTGCCGCTTTTCATGTGCTTTAAAGGCGATTCGAATCTACCTCCTGAAATCTGTTTCCTGCAATTCTGCCTTGCTTTCAAATCTTCTTCGTTGCCTTCCCTCAATATATCTGTGGATGAGAGTTATCATTTATAACTCTGCGGGTTTG
Organism: Eschrichtius robustus; assembly: GCF_028021215.1. Lineage (NCBI taxonomy): Eukaryota > Metazoa > Chordata > Mammalia > Artiodactyla > Eschrichtiidae > Eschrichtius > Eschrichtius robustus. The sequence continues at coordinate 5,321,909 of NW_027175257.1, forward strand.
TGAATTGCAGTGTCCCTGAGCTCCATTTTTCAACTGGCTTTTTTTGAGCTGGCCGCAAAAGCGCGGGATTGCCTCAGGCCCTATTCTGCTTCTGGGTGGCAGGCTGAATCTGTGGTTAATTCTTCTTCCTGATGGGAAAATAGAGTGACCTGTGCCTGTCCCAACACCTAGATCTAGTCTCTCATTGGTTGCCCCTCTTCCCGTTCATCCTCAGGACAAATTGCAACCTGTAGTGAACAGGAGCTTAAAGGTGCTGATTCTCCAAGTAGGGAGATTGCTAGTAAAGTAGCTGGAAAGGCGAACCCGAGCACAAGGAGATGAGAAATGAGGTGCGTATTAGACACCTTTCAAAATCACACGGTGTACCATCTTCTGGGTTTCTCATGCATGTTTTCGATATAGGAAGATGCCCTTGAATCTGGAGATTTGGGACCCATGGGATGGGTACCAGGCAGTATTATTTTAAAGGGTCTGCGTTTGCTCACCCAACCTCACCCAACCTTTCAGCCCCAAGAGTGTCCACCCTTATGTCTCATCCAGCTGTGGGTCTAGATATGGTCAATCCAGGTTGCATCACAGCCTCTGAACGAATTTTGTAAGAATTTCTCTCTCTTTCACTGTCTTTGTTTTACGGGGTTTTAAAGTAATTTATTTTTATAATGGGGTTTAGCTGCTTTTCACGGCTGTGTTTATGCGGCTTTACACCCACTTGACTCACTTCCAGACAGATATCAATACATAGGTATTAAGATTCTTACTAGTCACATATATTTTGTGTGGTGAATAGGGGGTGTTGAGTCCAGTTCACTGAGCAAGGAGTAGGTCTTGTCTATTACATATTGGGTGTATGGAACGGTATCTGAGCGAATTTGAAACCCTTGTTTTATGCCTCACCCCACCTCACCTTTCCCGTTAAGCAGCCATAGTGTGTTTTCTAAACGTGTGACTCTGTTCTGTTTTGTAATTCAGTTCAAGTGTAGCGGTTTTTACATTCCCTCTATAAGTGATAGCTTATGATAAGTGTCTTTTTCTGTGTGACTTATTTCACTTAGAATCATCGTACCTAAATCCACTCATCTTGCTTCTACTAGCCTTATGACATTGATTTCATGTCTGAGTGATATTCCATTGTACATAAGGACCACAACTTCTTTATCCATTTTTCTCTTTCCTGGGATATTTAAGGTGTCATGAAGTGGAGGTTCTTGTCAACAGAGCAGCCCTAAACTTTGAGGTGCCTGTGTCTTGCTGATTTTTAGTTTTCCCAATTTATACGCCCATGAGTGGACGTGCCCTATGCTCCCTAAGCTGTGTTTTTTCGATGTTTCAGGACACACCGTACACTTCTCCAGAGTGGCTGTTGGCAATTTACATCCCGCCCATCAGCGTAGCAAGGCTGCCATTTCTCCATGGCCTGTCCTGCATTTCTGGTTTTGACACTTTTTGCAGCATGACCATTTTGACCGATGGGAAGCGAGACTTCTTTGTAGCGCTGATTTGCCTTTCCAGGTTGCTTGGTTGGCCAAAAAGGGCGTATGCGTTTTTTCCTGAATATATTCAGGAAAAAACGCATACGCCCTTTTTGGCCAAGGGCATCATTGTCGACGTTTTGCCGCTTTTCATGTGCTTTAAAGGCGATTCGAATCTACCTCCTGAAACCTGTTTCCTGCAATTCTGCCTTGCTTTCAAATCCTCTTCGTTGCCTTCCCTCAATATATCTGTGGATGACAGTTATCATTTATACATCTGCGGGTTTCTGAATTGCAGTGTCCGTGAGCTCCATTTTTCAACTGGCTTTTTTGGGAGCTGGCCGCAAAAGCGCAGGATTGCCTCAGGCCCTATTCTGCTTCTGGGCGGCAGGCTGAGCCTGTGGTTAATTCTTCTTCCCGATGGGAAAATAGAGTGACCTGTGCCTGTCCCAACACCTAGATCTAGTCTCTCATTGGTTGCCCCTCTTCCCGTTCATCCTCAGGACAAATTGCAACCTGTAGGGAACAGGAGCTTAAAGGTGCTGATTCTCCAAGTAGGGAGATTGCTAGTAAAGTAGCTGGAAAGGCGAACCCGAGCACAAGGAGATGAGAAATGAGGTGCGTATTAGAAACCTTTCAAAATCACACGGTGTACCATCTTCTGGGTTTCTCATGCATGTTTTCGATATAGGAAGATGCCCTTGAACCTGGAGATTTGGGACCCATGGGATGGGTACCAGGCAGTATTACTTTAAAGGGTCTGCGTTTGCTCACCCAACCTCACCCAAACTTCCAGCCCCAAGAGTGTCCACCCTTATGTCTCATCCAGCTGTGGGTCTAGATATGGTCAATCCAGGTTGCATCACAGCCTCTGAACGAATTTTGTAAGAATGTCTCTCTCTTTCACTGTCTTTGTTTTACGTGTTTTTAAAAGTAATTTATTTTTATAATGGGGTTTAGCTGCTTTTCATGGCTCTGTTTATGCGGCTTTACACCCCCTTGACTCACTTCCAGAGAGATATCAATATATAGGTTTTAAGATTCTTACTAGTCACATATATTCTTGTGCGGTGAATAGGGGGTGTTGAGTCCAGTTCACTGAGCAAGGAGTAGGTCTTGTCTATTACATATTGGGTGTATGGAACGGTATCTGAGCGAATTTGAAACCCTTGTTTTATGCCTCACCCCACCTCACCTTTCCCGTTAAGCAGCCATAGTGTGTTTTCTAAACGTGTGACTCTGTTCTGTTTTGTAATTCAGTTCAAGTGTAGCGGTTTTTACATTCCCTCTATAAGTGATAGCTTATGATAAGTGTCTTTTTCTGTGTGACTTATTTCACTTAGGATCGTCGTACCTAAATCCACTCATCTTGCTTCTACTAGCCTTATGACATTGATTTCATGTCTGAGTGATATTCCATTGTACATAAGGACCACAACTTCTTTATCCATTTTTCTATTTCCTGGGATATTTAAGGTGTCATGAAGTGGAGGTTCTTGTCAACAGAGCAGCCCTAAACTTTGGGGTGCCTGTGTCTTGCTGATTTTTAGTTTTCCCAATTTATACGCCCATGAGAGGACGTGCCCTATGCTCCCTAAGCTGTGTTTTTTTGATGTTTCAGGACACACCGTACACTTCTCCAGAGTGGCTGTTGGCAATTTACATCCCGCCCATCAGCGTAGCAAGGCTGCCATTTCTCCATGGCCTGTCCTGCATTTCTGGTTTTGACACTTTTTGCAGCATGGCCCTTTTGACCGATGGGAAGCGAGACTTCTTTGTAGCGCTGATTAGCTTTCCAGGTTGCTTGGTTGGCCAAACAGGGCGTATGCGTTTTTTCCTGAATATATTCAGGAAAAAACGCATACGCCCTGTTTGGCCAAGGGCATCATTGTCGACGTTTTGCGACTTTTCATGTGCTTTAAAGGCGATTCGAATCTACCTCCTGAAACCTGTTTCCTGCAATTCTGCCTTGCGTTCAAATCCTCTTCGTTGCCTTCCCTCAATATATCTGTGGATGACAGTTATCATTTATAGATCTGCGGGTTTGTGAATTGCAGTGTCCCTGAGCTCCATTTTCAAACTGGCTTTTTTGGGAGCTGGCCGCAAAAGCGCAGGATTGCCTCAGGCCCTATTCTACTTCTGGGCGGCAGGCTGAGCCTGTGGTTAATTCTTCTTCCCGATGGGAAAATAGAGTGACCTGTGCCTGGCCCAACACCTAGATCTAGTCTCTCATTGGTTGCCCCTCTTCCCGTTCATCCTCAGGACAAATTGCAACCTGTAGGGAACAGGAGCTTAAGGGTGCTGATTCTACAAGTAGGGAGATTGCTAGTAAAGTAGCTGGAAAGGCGAACCCGAGCACAAGGAGATGAGAAATCAGGTGCGTATTAGAAACCTTTCAAAATCACACGGTGTACCATCTTCTGGGTTTCTCATGCATGTTTTCGATATAGGAAGATGCCCTTGAACCTGGAGATTTGGGACCCATGGGATGGGTACCAGGCAGTATTACTTTAAAGGGTCTGCGTTTGCTCACCCAACCTCACCCAACCTTTCAGCCCCAAGAGTGTCCACCCTTATGTCTCATCCAGCTGTGGGTCTAGATATGGTCAACCCAGGTTGCATCACAGCCTCTGAACGAATTTTGTAAGAATTTCTCTCTCTTTCACTGTCTTTGTTTTACGGGTTTTTTAAAGTAATTTATTTTTATAATGGGGTTTAGCTGCTTTTCACGGCTGTGTTTATGCGGCTTTACACCCACTTGACTCACTTCCAGACAGATATCAATACATAGGTTTTAAGATTCTTACTAGTCACATATATTCTTGTGCGGTGAATAGGGGGTGTTGAGTCCAGTTCACTGAGCAAGGAGTAGGTCTTGTCTATTACATATTGGGTGTATGGAACGGTACCTGAGCGAATTTGAAACCCTTGTTTTATGCCTCACCCCACCTCACCTTTCCCGTTAAGCAGCCATAGTGTGTTTTCTAAATGTGTGACTCTGTTCTGTTTTGTAATTCAGTTCAAGTGTAGCGGTTTTTACATTCCCTCTATAAGTGATAGCTTGTGATAAGTGTCTTTTTCTGTGTGACTTATTTCACTTAGAATCGTCGTACCTACATCCACTCATCTTGCTTCTACTAGCCTTATGACATTGATTTCATGTCTGAGTGATATTCCATTGTATATAAGGACCACAACTTCTTTATCCATTTTTCTCTTTCCTGGGATATTTAAGGTGTCATGAAGTGGAGGTTCTTGTCAACAGAGCAGCCCTAAATATTGGGGTGCCTGTGTCTTGCTGATTTTTAGTTTTCCCAATTTATACGCCCATGAGAGGACGTGCCCTATGCTCCCTTAGCTGTGTTTTTTCGATGTTTCAGGACACACCGTACACTTCTCCAGAGTGGCTGTTGGCAATTTACATCCCGCCCATCAGCGTAGCAAGGCTGCCATTTCTCCATGGCCTGTCCTGCATTTCTGGTTTTGACACTTTTTGCAGCATGGCCCTTTTGACCGATGGGAAGCGAGACTTCTTTGTAGCGCTGATTAGCCTTTCCAGGTTGCTTGGTTGGCCAAACAGGGCGTATGCGTTTTTTCCTGAATATATTCAGGAAAAAACGCATACGGCCTGTTTGGCTAAGGGCATCATTGTCGACGTTTTGCCACTTTTCATGTGCTTTAAAGGCGATTCGAATCTACCTCCTGAAACCTGTTTCCTGCAATTCTGCCTTGCGTTCAAATCCTCTTCGCTGCCTTCCCTCAATATATCTGTGGATGACAGTTATCATTTATAGATCTGCGGGTTTCTGAATTGCAGTGTCCGTGAGCTCCATTTTTCAACTGGCTTTTTTGGGAGCTGGCCGCAAAAGCGCAGGATTGCCTCAGGCCCTATTCTGCTTCTGGGCGGCAGGCTGAGCCTGTGGTTAATTCTTCTTCCCGATGGGAAAATAGAGTGACCTGTGCCTGTCCCAACACCTAGATCTAGTCACTCATTGGTTGCCCCTCTTCCCGTTCATCCTCAGGACAAATTGCAACCTGTAGGGAACAGGAGCTTAAAGGTGCTGATTCTCCAAGTAGGGAGATTGCTAGTAAAGTAGCTGGAAAGGCGAACCCGAGCACAAGGAGATGAGAAATGAGGTGCGTATTAGAAACCTTTCAAAATCACAAGGTGTACCATCTTCTGGGTTTCTCATGCATGTTTTCGATATAGGAAGATGCCCTTGAACCTGGAGATTTGGGACCCTTGGGATGGGTACCAGGCAGTATTACTTTAAAGGGTCTGCGTTTGCTCACCCAACCTCACCCAACCTTTCAGCCCCAAGAGTGTCCACCCTTATGTCTCATCCAGCTGTGGGTCTAGATATGGTCAACCCAGGTTGCATCACAGCCTCTGAACGAATTTTGTAAGAATTTCTCTCTCTTTCACTGTCTTTGTTTTACGGGTTTTTAAAAGTAATTTATTTTTATAATGGGGTTTAGCTGCTTTTCACGGCTGTGTTTATGCGGCTTTACACCCACTTGACTCACTTCCAGACAGATATCAATACATAGGTTTTAAGATTCTTACTAGTCACATATATTCTTGTGCGGTGAATAGGGGGTGTTGAGTCCAGTTCACTGAGCAAGGAGTAGGTCTTGTCTATTACATATTGGGTGTATGGAACGGTATCTGAGCGAATTTGAAACCCTTGTTTTATGCCTCACCCCACCTCACCTTTCCCGTTAAGCAGCCATAGTGTGTTTTCTAAACGTGTGACTCTGTTCTGTTTTGTAATTCAGTTCAAGTGTAGCGGTTTTTACATTCCCTCTATAAGTGATAGCTTGTGATAAGTGTCTTTTTCTGTGTGACTTATTTCACTTAGAATCGTCGTACCTAAATCCACTCATCTTGCTTCTACTAGCCTTATGACATTGATTTCATGTCTGAGTGATATTCCATTGTACATAAGGACCACAACTTCTTTATCCATTTTTCTCTTTCCTGGGATATTTAAGGTGTCATGAAGCGGAGGTTCTTGTCAACAGAGCAGCCCTAAACTTTGGGGTGCCTGTGTCTTGCTGATTTTTAGTTTTCCCAATTTATACGCCCATGAGAGGACGTGCCCTATGCTCTCTAAGCTGTGTTTTTTCGATGTTTCAGGACACACCGTACACTTCTCCAGAGTGGCTGTTGGCAATTTACATCCCGCCCATCAGCGTAGCAAGGCTGCCATTTCTCCATGGCCTGTCCTGCATTTCTGGTTTTGACAATTTTTGCAGCATGGCACTTTTGACCAATGGGAAGCGAGACTTCTTTGTAGCACTGATTTGCCTTTCCAGGTTGCTTGGTTGGCCAAAAAGGGCGTATGCTTTTTTTCCTGAGTATATTCAGGAAAAAACGCATACGCCCTTTTTGGCCAAGGGCATCATTGTCGACGTTTTGCCACTTTTCATGTGCTTTAAAGGCGATTCGAATCTACCTCCTGAAACCTGTTTCCTGCAATTCTGCCTTGCTTTCAAATCCTCTTCGTTGCCTTCCCTCAATATATCTGTGGATGAGAGTTATCATTTATAGATCTGCGGGTTTCCGAATTGCAGTGTCCCTGAGCTCCATTTTTCAACTGGCTTTTTTGGGAGCTGGCCGCAAAATCGCAGGATTGCCTCAGGCCCTATTCTGCTTCTGGGCGGCAGGCTGAGCCTGTGGTTAATTCTTCTTCCCGATGGGAAAATAGAGTGAGCTGTGCCTGTCCCAACACCTAGATCTAGTCTCTCATTGGTTGCCCCTCTTCCCGTTCATCCTCAGGACAAATTGCAACCTGTAGGGAACAGGAGCTTAAAGGTGCTGATTCTCCAAGTAGGGAGATTGCTAGTAAAGTAGCTGGAAAGGCGAACCCGAGCACAAGGAGATGAGAAATGAGGTGCGTATTAGAAACCTTTCAAAATCACACGGTGTACCATCTTCTGGGTTTCTCATGCATGTTTTCGATGTAGGAAGATGCCCTTGATCCTCGAGATTTGGGACCCATGGGATGGGTACCAGGCAGTATTACTTTAAAGGGTCTGCGTTTGCTCACCCAACCTCACCCAACCTTTCAGCCCCAAGAGTGCCCACCCTTATGTCTCATCCAGCTGTGGGTCTAGATATGGTCAATCCAGGTTGCATCACAGACTTTGAACGAATTTTGTAAGAATTTCTCTCTCTTTCACTGTCTTTGTTTTACGGATTTTTAAAAGTAATTTATTTTTATAATGGGGTTTAGCTGCTTTTCACGGCTGTGTTTATGCGGCTTTACACCCACTTGACTCACTTCCAGACAGATATCAATACATAGATTTTAAGATTCTTACTAGTCACATATATTCTTGTGCGGTGAATAGGGGGTGTTGAGTCCAGTTCACTGAGCAAGGAGTAGGTCTTGTCTATTACATATTGGGTGTATGGAACGGTATCTGAGCGAATTTGAAACCCTTGTTTTATGCCTCATCCCACCTCACCTTTCCCGTTAAGCAGCCATAGTGTGTTTTCTAAACGTGTGACTCTGTTCTGTTTTGTAATTCAGTTCAAGTGTAGTGGTTTTTACATTCCCTCTATAAGTGATAGCTTATGATAAGTGTCTTTTTCTGTGTGACTTATTTCACTTAGAATCATCGTACCTAAATCCACTCATCTTGCTTCTACTAGCCTTATGACATTGATTTCATGTCTGAGTGATATTCCATTGTACATAAGGACCACAACTTCTTTATCCATTTTTCTCTTTCCTGGGATATTTAAGGTGTCATGAAGTGGAGGTTCTTGTCAACAGAGCAGCCCTAAACTTTGGGGTGCCTGTGTCTTTCTGATTTTTAGTTTTCCCAATTTATACGCCCATGAGAGGACGTGCCCTATGCTCCCTAAGCTGTGTTTTTTCGATGTTTCAGGACACACCGTACACTTCTCCAGAGTGGCTGTTGGCAATTTACATCCCGCCCATCAGCGTAGCAAGGCTGCCATTTCTCCATGACCTGTCCTGCATTTCTGGTTTTGACACTTTTTGCAGCATGGCCCTTTTGACCGATGGGAAGCGAGACTTCTTTGTAGTGCTGATTAGCCTTTCCAGGTTGCTTGGTTGGCCAAACAGGGCGTATGCGTTTTTTCCTTAATATATTCAGGAAAAAACGCATACGCCCTGTTTGGCCAAGGGCATCATTGTCGACGTTTTTCCACTTTTCATGTGCTTTAAAGGCGATTCGAATCTACCTCCTGAAACCTGTTTCCTGCAATTCTGCCTTGCGTTCAAATCCTCTTCGTTGCCTTCCCTCAATATATCTGTGGATGACAGTTATCATTTATACATCTGCGTGTTTCTGAATTGCAGTGACCCTGAGCTCCATTTTTCAACTGGCTTTTTTGGGAGCTGGCCGCAAAAGCGCAGGATTGCCTCGGGCCCTATTCTGCTTCTGGGCGGCAGGCTGAGCCTGTGGTTAATTCTTCTTCCCGATGGGAAAATAGAGTGACCTGTGCCTGGCCCAACACCTAGATCTAGTGTCTCATTGGTTGCCCCTCTTCCCGTTCATCCTCAGGACAAATTGCAACCTGTAGGGAACAGGAGCTTAAAGGTGCTGATTCTCCAAGTAGGGAGATTGCTAGTAAAGTAGCTGGAAAGGCGAACCCGAGCACAAGGAGATGAGAAATGAGGTGCATATTAGAAACCTTTCAAAATCACACGGTGTACCATCTTCTGGGTTTCTCATGCATGTTTTCGATATAGGAAGATGCCCTTGAACCTGGAGATTTGGGACCCATGGGATGGGTACCAGGCAGTATTACTTTAAAGGGTCTGCGTTTGCTCACCCAACCTCACCCAACCTTTCAGCCCCAAGAGTGTCCACCCTTATGTCTCATCCAACTGTGGGTCTAGATATGGTCAATCCAGGTTGCATCACAGCCTCTGAACGAATTTTGTAAGAATTTCTCTCTCTTTCACTGTCTTTGTTTTACGGGTTTTTAAAAGTAATTTATTTTTATAATGGGGTTTAGCTGCTTTTCACGGCTGTGTTTATGCGGCTTTACACCCACTTGACTCACTTCCAGACAGATATCAATACATAGGTTTTAAGATTCTTACTAGTCACATATATTCTTGTGCGGTGAATAGGGGGTGTTGAGTCCAGTTCACTGAGCAAGGAGTAGGTCTTGTCTATTACATATTGGGTGTATGGAACGGTATCTGAGCGAATTTGAAACCCATGTTTTATGCCTCACCCCACCTCACCTTTCCCGTTAAGCAGCCATAGTGTGTTTTCTAAACGTGTGACTCTGTTCTGTTTTGTAATTCAGTTCAAGTGTAGCGGTTTTTACATTCCCTCTATAAGTGATAGCTTGTGATAAGTGTCTTTTTCTGTGTGACTTATTTCACTTAGAATCGTCGTACCTAAATCCACTCATCTTGCTTCTACTAGCCTTATGACATTGATTTCATGTCTGAGTGATATTCCATTGTACATAAGGACCACAACTTCTTTATCCATTTTTCTCTTTCCTGGGATATTTAAGGTGTCATGAAGCGGAGGTTCTTGTCAACAGAGCAGCCCTAAACTTTGGGGTGCCTGTGTCTTGCTGATTTTTAGTTTTCCCAATTTATACGCCCATGAGAGGACGTGCCTTATGCTCCCTTAGCTGTGTTTTTTCGATGTTTCAGGACACACCGTACACTTCTCCAGAGTGGCTGTTGGCAATTTACATCCCGCCCATCAGCGTAGCAAGGCTGCCATTTCTCCATGGCCTGTCCTGCATTTCTGGTTTTGACACTTTTTGCAGCATGGCCCTTTTGACCGATGGGAAGCGAGACTTCTTTGTAGCGCTGATTAGCCTTTCCAGGTTGCTTGGTTGGCCAAACAGGGCGTATGCGTTTTTTCCTGAATATATTCAGGAAAAAACGCATACGCCCTCTTTGGCCAAGGGCATCATTGTCGACGTTTTGCCACTTTTCATGTGCTTTAAAGGCGATTCGAATCTACCTCCTGAAACCTGTTTCCTGCAATTCTGCCTTGCGTTCAAATCCTCTTCGTTGCCTTCCCTCAATATATCTGTGGATGACAGTTATCATTTATAGATCTGCGGGTTTCTGAATTGCAGTGTCCGTGAGCTCCATTTTTCAACTGGCTTTTTTGGGAGCTGGCCGCAAAAGCGCAGGATTGCCTCAGGCCCTATTCTGCTTCTGGGCGGCAGGCTGAGCCTGTGGTTAATTCTTCTTCCCGATGGGAAAATAGAGTGACCTGTGCCTGTCCCAACACCTAGATCTAGTCTCTCATTGGTTGCCCCTCTTCCCGTTCATCCTCAGGACAAATTGCAACCTGTAGGGAACAGGAGCTTAAAGGTGCTGATTCTCCAAGTAGGGAGATTGCTAGTAAAGTAGCTGGAAAGGCGAACCCGAGCACAAGGAGATGAGAAATGAGGTGCGTATTAGAAACCTTTCAAAATCACAAGGTGTACCATCTTCTGGGTTTCTCATGCATGTTTTCGATATAGGAAGATGCCCTTGAACCTGGAGATTTGGGACCCATGGGATGGGTACCAGGCAGTATTACTTTAAAGGGTCTGCGTTTGCTCACCCAACCTCACCCAACCTTTGAGCCCCAAGAGTGTCCACCCTTATGTCTCATCCAGCTGTGGGTCTAGATATGGTCAACCCAGGTTGCATCACAGCCTCTGAACGAATTTTGTAAGAATTTCTCTCTCTTTCACTGTCTTTGTTTTACGGGTTTTTAAAAGTAATTTATTTTTATAATGGGGTTTAGCTGCTTTTAACGGCTGTGTTTATGCGGCTTTACACCCACTTGACTCACTTCCAGACAGATATCAATACATAGGTTTTAAGATTCTTACTAGTCACATATATTCTTGTGCGGTGAATAGGGGGTGTTGAGTCCAGTTCACTGAGCAAGGAGTAGGTCTTGTCTATTACATATTGGGTGTATGGAACGGTATCTGAGCGAATTTGAAACCCTTGTTTTATGCCTCACCCCACCTCACCTTTCCCGTTAAGCAGCCATAGTGTGTTTTCTAAACGTGTGACTCTGTTCTGTTTTGTAATTCAGTTCAAGTGTAGCGGTTTTTACATTCCCTCTATAAGTGATAGCTTGTGATAAGTGTCTTTTTCTGTGTGACTTATTTCACTTAGAATCGTCGTACCTAAATCCACTCATCTTGCTTCTACTAGCCTTATGACATTGATTTCATGTCTGAGTGATATTCCATTGTACATAAGGACCACAACTTCTTTATCCATTTTTCTCTTTCCTGGGATATTTAAGGTGTCATGAAGTGGAGGTTCTTGTCAACAGAGCAGCCCTAAACTTTGGGGTGCCTGTGTCTTGCTGATTTTTAGTTTTCCCAATTTATACGCCCATGAGAGGATGTGCCCTATGCTCCCTAAGCTGTGTTTTTTCGATGTTTCAGGACACACCGTACACTTCTCCAGAGTGGCTGTTGGCAATTTACATCCCGCCCATCAGCGTAGCAAGGCTGCCATTTCTCCATGACCTGTCCTGCATTTCTGGTTTTGACACTTTTTGCAGCATGGCCCTTTTGACCGATGGGAAGCGAGACTTCTTTGTAGTGCTGATTAGCCTTTCCAGGTTGCTTGGTTGGCCAAACAGGGCGTATGCGTTTTTTCCTTAATATATTCAGGAAAAAACGCATACGCCCTGTTTGGCCAAGGGCATCATTGTCGACGTTTTGCCAGTTTTCATGTGCTTTAAAGGCGATTCGAATCTACCTCCTGAAACCTGTTTCCTGCAATTCTGCCTTGCGTTCAAATCCTCTTCGTTGCCTTCCCTCAATATATCTGTGGATGACAGTTATCATTTATAGATCTGCGGGTTTCTGAATTGCAGTGACCCTGAGCTCCATTTTTCAGCTGGCTTTTTTGGGAGCTGTCCGCAAAAGCGCAGGATTGCCTCAGGCCCTATTCTGCTTCTGGGCGGCAGGCTGAGCCTGTGGTTAATTCTTCTTCCCGATGGGAAAATAGAGTGACCTGTGCCTGGCCCAACACCTAGATCTAGTGTCTCATTGGTTGCCCCTCTTCCCGTTCATCCTCAGGACAAATTGCAACCTGTAGGGAACAGGAGCTTAAAGGTGCTGATTCTCCAAGTAGGGAGATTGCTAGTAAAGTAGCTGGAAAGGCGAACCCGAGCACAAGGAGATGAGAAATGAGGTGCATATTAGAAACCTTTCAAAATCACACGGTGTACCATCTTCTGGGTTTCTCATGCATGTTTTCGATATAGGAAGATGCCCTTGAACCTGGAGATTTGGGACCCATGGGATGGGTACCAGGCAGTATTACTTTAAAGGGTCTGCGTTTGCTCACCCAACCTCACCCAACCTTTCACCCCCAAGAGTGTCCACCCTTATGTCTCATCCAGCTGTGGGTCTAGATATGGTCAATCCAGGTTGCATCACAGCCTCTGAACGAATTTCGTAAGAATTTCTCTCTCTTTCACTGTCTTTGTTTTACGGGTTTTTAAAAGTAATTTATTTTTATAATGGGGTTTAGCTGCTTTTCACGGCTGTGTTTATGCAGCTTTACACCCACTTGACTCACTTCCAGACAGATATCAATACATAGGTTTTAAGATTCTTACTAGTCACATATATTCTTGTGCGGTGAATAGGGGGTGTTGAGTCCAGTTCACTGAGCAAGGAGTAGGTCTTGTCTATTACATATTGGGTGTATGGAACGGTATCTGAGCGAATTTGAAACCCTTGTTTTATGCATCACCCCACCTCACCTTTCCCGTTAAGCAGCCATAGTGTGTTTTCTAAACGTGTGACTCTATTCTGTTTTGTAATGCAGTTCAAGTGTAGCGGTTTTTACATTCCCTCTATAAGTGATAGCTTGTGATAAGTGTCTTTTCCTCTGTGACTTATTTCACTTAGAATCGTCGTACCTAAATCCACTCATCTTGCTTCTACTAGCCTTATGACATTGATTTCATGTCTGAGTGATATTCCATTGTACATAAGGACCACAACTTCTTTATCCATTTTTCTCTTTCCTGGGACATTTAAGGTGTCATGAAGTGGAGGTTCTTGTCAACAGAGCAGCCCTAAACTTTGGGGTGCCTGTGTCTTGCTGATTTTTAGTTTTCCCAATTTATACGCCCATGAGAGGACGTGCCCTATGCTCCCTAAGCTGTGTTTTTTCGATGTTTCAGGACACACCGTACACTTCTCCAGAGTGGCTGTTGGCAATTTACATCCCACCCATCAGCGTAGCAAGGCTGCCATTTCTCCATGGCCTGTCCTGCATTTCTGGTTTTGACACTTTTTGCAGCATGGCACTTTTGACCAATGGGAAGCGAGACTTCTTTGTAGCACTGATTTGCCTTTCCAGGTTGCTTGGTTGGCCAAAAAGGGCGTATGCGTTTTTTCCTGAGTATATTCAGGAAAAAACGCATACGCCCTTTTTGGCCAAGGGCATCATTGTCGCCGTTTTGCCACTTTTCATGTGCTTTAAAGGCGATTCGAATCTACCTCCTGAAACCTGTTTCCTGCAATTCTGCCTTGCTTTCAAATCCTCTTCGTTGCCTTCCCTCAATATATCTGTGGATGAGAGTTATCATTTATAGATCTGCGGGTTTCCGAATTGCAGTGTCCCTGAGCTCCATTTTTCAACTGGCTTTTTTGGGAGCTGGCCACAAAAGCGCAGGATTGCCTCAGGCCCTATTCTGCTTCTGGGCGGCAGGCTGAGCCTGTGGTTAATTCTTCTTCCCGATGGGAAAATAGAGTGAGCTGTGCCTGTCCCAACACCTAGATCTAGTCTCTCATTGGTTGCCCCTCTTCCCGTTCATCCTCAGGACAAATTGCAACCTGTAGGGAACAGGAGCTTAAAGGTGCTGATTCTCCAAATAGGGAGATTGCTAGTAAAGTAGCTGGAAAGGCGAACCCGAGCACAAGGAGATGAGAAATGAGGTGCGTATTAGAAACCTTTCAAAATCACACGGTGTACCATCTTCTGGGTTTCTCATGCATGTTTTCGATGTAGGAAGATGCCCTTGAACCTGGAGATTTGGGACCCATGGGATGGGTACCAGGCAGTATTACTTTAAAGGGTCTGCGTTTGCTCACCCAACCTCACCCAACCTTTCAGCCCCAAGAGTGCCCACCCTTATGTCTCATCCAGCTGTGGGTCTAGATATGGTCAATCCAGGTTGCATCACAGATTTTGAACGAATTTTGTAAGAATTTCTCTCTCTTTCACTGTCTTTGTTTTACGGGTTTTTAAAAGTAATTTATTTTTATAATGGGGTTTAGCTGCTTTTCACGGCTGTGTTTATGCGGCTTTACACCCACTTGACTCACTTCAAGACAGATATCAATACATAGGTTTTAAGATTCTTACTAGTCACATATATTCTTGTGCGGTGAATAGGGGGTGTTGAGTCCAGTTCACTGAGCAAGGAGTAGGTCTTGTCTATTACATATTGGGTGTATGGAACGGTATCTGAGCGAATTTGAAACCCTTGTTTTATGCCTCATCCCACCTCACCTTTCCCGTTAAGCAGCCATAGTGTGTTTTCTAAACGTGTGACTCTGTTCTGTTTTGTAATTCAGTTCAAGTGTAGTGGTTTTTACATTCCCTCTATAAGTGATAGCTTATGATAAGTGTCTTTTTCTGTGTGACTTATTTCACTTAGAATCATCGTACCTAAATCCACTCATCTTGCTTCTACTAGCCTTATGACATTGATTTCATGTCTGAGTGATATTCCATTGTACATAAGGACCACAACTTCTTTATCCATTTTTCTCTTTCCTGGGATATTTAAGGTGTCATGAAGTGGAGGTTCTTGTCAACAGAGCAGCCCTAAACTTTGGGGTGCCTGTGTCTTGCTGATTTTTAGTTTTCCCAATTTATACGCCCATGAGAGGACGTGCCCTATGCTCCCTAAGCTGTGTTTTTTCGATGTTTCAGGACACACCGTACACTTCTCCAGAGTGGCTGTTGGCAATTTACATCCCGCCCATCAGCGTAGCAAGGCTGCCATTTCTCCATGACCTGTCCTGCATTTCTGGTTTTGACACTTTTTGCAGCATGGCCCTTTTGACCGATGGGAAGCGAGACTTCTTTGTAGTGCTGATTAGCCTTTCCAGGTTGCTTGGTTGGCCAAACAGGGCGTATGCGTTTTTTCCTTAATATATTCAGGAAAAAACGCATACGCCCTGTTTGGCCAAGGGCATCATTGTCGACGTTTTGCCACTTTTCATGTGCTTTAAAGGCGATTCGAATCTACCTCCTGAAACCTGTTTCCTGCAATTCTGCCTTGCGTTCAAATCCTCTTCGTTGCCTTCCCTCAATATATCTGTGGATGACAGTTATCATTTATAGATCTGCGGGTTTCTGAATTGCAGTGACCCTGAGCTCCATTTTTCAACTGGCTTTTTTGGGAGCTGGCCGCAAAAGCGCAGGATTGCCTCAGGCCCTATTCTGCTTCTGGGCGGCAGGCTGAGCCTGTGGTTAATTCTTCTTCCCGATGGGAAAATAGAGTGACCTGTGCCTGTCCCAACACCTAGATCTAGTGTCTCATTGGTTGCCCCTCTTCCCGTTCATCCTCAGGACAAATTGCAACCTGTAGGGAACAGGAGCTTAAAGGTGCTGATTCTCCAAGTAGGGAGATTGCTAGTAAAGTAGCTGGAAAGGCGAACCCGAGCACAAGGAGATGAGAAATGAGGTGCATATTAGAAACCTTTCAAAATCACACGGTGTACCATCTTCTGGGTTTCTCATGCATGTTTTCGATATAGGAAGATGCCCTTGAACCTGGAGATTTGGGACCCATGGGATGGGTACCAGGCAGTATTACTTTAAAGGGTCTGCGTTTGCTCACCCAACCTCACCCAACCTTTCAGCCCCAAGAGTGTCCACCCTTATGTCTCATCCAGCTGTGGGTCTAGATATGGTCAATCCATGTTGCATCACAGCCTCTGAACGAATTTTGTAAGAATTTCTCTCTCTTTCACTGTCTTTGTTTTACGGGTTTTTAAAAGTAATTTATTTTTATAATGGGGTTTAGCTGCTTTTCACGGCTGTGTTTATGCGGCTTTACACCCACTTGACTCACTTCCAGACAGATATCAATACATAGGTTTTAAGATTCTTACTAGTCACATATATTCTTGTGCGGTGAATAGGGGGTGTTGAGTCCAGTTCACTGAGCAAGGAGTAGGTCTTGTCTATTACGTATTGGGTGTATGGAACGGTATCTGAGCGAATTTGAAACCCTTGTTTTATGCATCACCCCACCTCACCTTTCC
The DNA here is from genome assembly GCF_028021215.1 of Eschrichtius robustus. Lineage (NCBI taxonomy): Eukaryota > Metazoa > Chordata > Mammalia > Artiodactyla > Eschrichtiidae > Eschrichtius > Eschrichtius robustus. The sequence continues at coordinate 5,338,658 of NW_027175257.1, forward strand.
CGTTAAGCAGCCATAGTGTGTTTTCTAAACGTGTGACTCTGTTCTGTTTTGTAATTCAGTTCAAGTGTAGCGGTTTTTACATTCCCTCTATAAGTGATAGATTGTGATAAGTGTCTTTTTCTGTGTGACTTATTTCACTTAGAATCGTCGTACCTAAATCCACTCATCTTGCTTCTACTAGCCTTATGACATTGATTTCATGTCTGAGTGATATTCCATTGTACATAAGGACCACAACTTCTTTATCCATTTTTCTCTTTCCTGGGATATTTAAGGTGTCATGAAGTGGAGGTTCTTGTCAACAGAGCAGCCCTAAACTTTGGGGTGCCTGTGTCTTGCTGATTTTTAGTTTTCCCAATTTATACGCCCATGAGAGGACGTGCCCTATGCTCCCTAAGCTGTGTTTTTTCGATGTTTCAGGACACACCGTACACTTCTCCAGAGTGGCTGTTGGCAATTTACATCCCGCCCATCAGCGTAGCAAGGCTGCCATTTCTCCATGACCTGTCCTGCATTTCTGGTTTTGACACTTTTTGCAGCATGGCCCTTTTGACCGATGGGAAGCGAGACTTCTTTGTAGTGCTGATTAGCCTTTCCAGGTTGCTTGGTTGGCCAAACAGGGCGTATGCGTTTTTTCCTTAATATATTCAGGAAAAAACGCATACGCCCTGTTTCGCCAAGGGCATCATTGTCGACGTTTTGCCACTTTTCATGTGCTTTAAAGGCGATTCGAATCTACCTCCTGAAACCTGTTTCCTGCAATTCTGCCTTGCTTTCAAATCCTCTTCGTTGCCTTCCCTCAATATATCTGTGGATGAGAGTTATCATTTATAGATCTGCGGGTTTCCGAATTGCAGTGTCCCTGAGCTTCATTTTTCAACTGGCTTTTTTGGGAGCTGGCCGCAAAAGCGCAGGATTGCCTCAGGCCCTATTCTGCTTCTGGGCGGCAGGCTGAGCCTGTGGTTAATTCTTCTTCCCGATGGGAAAATAGAGTGAGCTGTGCCTGTCCCAACACCTAGATCTAGTCTCTCATTGGTTGCCCCTCTTCCCGTTCATCCTCAGGACAAATTGCAACCTGTAGGGAACAGGAGCTTAAAGGTGCTGATTCTCCAAGTAGGGAGATTGCTAGTAAAGTAGCTGGAAAGGCGAACCCGAGCACAAGGAGATGAGAAATGAGGTGCGTATTAGAAACCTTTCAAAATCACACGGTGTACCATCTTCTGGGTTTCTCATGCATGTTTTCGATGTAGGAAGATGCCCTTGAACCTGGAGATTTGGGACCCATGGGATGGGTACCAGGCAGTATTACTTTAAAGGGTCTGCGTTTGCTCACCCAACCTCACCCAACCTTTCAGCCCCAAGAGTGTCCACCCTTATGTCTCATCCAGCTGTGGGTCTAGATATGGTCAATCCAGGTGGCATCACAGACTTTGAACGAATTTTGTAAGAATTTCTCTCTTTTTCACTGTCTTTGTTTTACGGGTTTTTAAAAGTAATTTATTTTTATAATGGGGTTTAGCTGCTTTTCACGGCTGTGTTTATGCGGCTTTACACCCACTTGACTCACTTCCAGACAGATATCAATACATAGGTTTTAAGATTCTTACTAGTCACATATATTCTTGTGCGGTGAATAGGGGGTGTTGAGTCCAGTTCACTGAGCAAGGAGTAGGTCTTGTCTATTACATATTGGGTGTATGGAACGGTATCTGAGCGAATTTGAAACCATTGTTTTATGCCTCACCCCACCTCACCTTTCCCGTTAAGCAGCCATAGTGTGTTTTCTAAACGTGTGACTCTGTTCTGTTTTGTAATTCAGTTCATGTGTAGCAGTTTTTACATTCCCTCTATAAGTGATAGCTTCTGTTAAGTGTCTTTTTCTGTGTGACTTATTTCACTTAGAATCATCGTACCTAAATCCACTCATCTTGCTTCTACTAGCCTTATGACATTGATTTCATGTCTGAGTGATATTCCATTGTCCATAAGGACCACAACTTCTTTATCCATTTTTCTCTTTCCTGGGATATTTAAGGTGTCATGAAGTGGAGGTTCTTGTCAACAGAGCAGCCCTAAACTTTGGGGTGCCTGTGTCTTGCTGATTTTTAGTTTTCCCAATTTATACGCCCATGAGAGGACGTGCCCTATGCTCCCTAAGCTGTGTTTTTTCGATGTTTCAGGACACACCGTACACTTCTCCAGAGTGGCTGTTGGCAATTTACATCCCGCCCATCAGCGTAGCAAGGCTGCCATTTCTCCATGGCCTGTCGTGCGTTTCTGGTTTTGACACTTTTTGCAGCATGGCCCTTTTGACCGATGGGAAGCGAGACTTCTTTGTAGCGCTGATTAGCCTTTCCAGGTTGCTTGGTTGGCCAAACAGGGCGTATGCGTTTTTTCCTGAATATATTCAGGAAAAAACGCTTACGCCCTGTTTGGCCAAGGGCATCATTGTCGACGTTTTACCATTTTCATGTGCTTTAAAGGCGATTCGAATCTACCTCCTGAAACCTGTTTCCTGCAATTCTGCCTTGCTTTCAAATCCTCTTCGTTGCCTTCCCTCAATATATCTGTGGATGAGAGTTATCATTTATAGCTCTGCGGGTTTGTGAATTGCAGTGTCCCTGAGCTCCATTTTTCAACTGGCTTTTTTGGGAGCTGGCCGCAAAAGCGCGGGATTGCCTCAGGCCCTATTATGCTTCTGGGCGGCAGGCTGAGCCTGTGGTTAATTCTTCTTCCCGATGGGAAAATAGAGTGAGCTGTGCCTGTCCCAACACCTAGATCTAGTCTCTCATTGGTTGCCCCTCTTCCCGTTCATCCTCAGGACAAATTGCAACCTGTAGGGAACAGGAGCATAAAGGTGCTGATTCTCCAAGTAGGGAGATTGTTAGTAAAGTAGCTGGAAAGGCGAACCCGAGCACAAGGAGATGAGAAATGAGGTGCGTATTAGAAACCTTTCAAAATCACACGGTGTACTATCTTCTGGGTTTCTCATGCATGTTTTCGATGTAGGAAGATGCCCTTGAACCTGGAGATTTGGGACCCATGGGATGCGTACCAGGCAGTATTACTTTAAAGGTTCTGCGTTTGCTCACCCAACCTCACCCAACCTTTCAGCCCCAAGAGTGTCCACCCTTATGTCTCATCCAGCTGTGGGTCTAGATATGGTCAATCCAGGTTGCATCACAGCCTCTGAACGAATTTTGTAAGAATTTCTCTCTCTTTCACTGTCTTTGTTTTACGGGTTTTTAAAAGTAATTTATTTTTATAATGGGGTTTAGCTGCTTTTCACGGCTGTGTTTATGCGGCTTTACACCCACTTGACTCACTTCCAGACAGATATCAATACATAGGTTTTAAGATTCTTACTAGTCACATATATTCTTGTGCGGTGAATAGGGGGTGTTGAGTCCAGTTCACTGAGCAAGGAGTAGGTCTTGTCTATTACATATTGGGTGTATGGAACGGTATCTGAGCGAATTTGAAACCCTTGTTTTATGCCTCACCCCACCTCACCTTTCCCGTTAAGCAGCCATAGTGTGTTTTCTAAACGTGTGACTCTGTTCTGTTTTGTAATTCAGTTCAAGTGTAGCGGTTTTTACATTCCCTCTATAAGTGATAGCTTATGATAAGTGTCTTTTTCTGTGTGACTTATTTCACTTAGAATCATCGTACCTAAATCCACTCATTTGCTTCTACTAGCCTTATGACATTGATTTCATGTCTGAGTGATATTCCATTGTACATAAGGACCACAACTTCTTTATCCATTTTTCTCTTTCCTGGGATATTTAAGGTGTCATGAAGTGGAGGTTCTTGTCAACAGAGCAGCCCTAAACTTTGGGGTGCCTGTGTCTTGCTGATTTTTAGTTTTCCCAATTTATACGCCCATGAGAGGACGTGCCCTATGCTCCCTAAGCTGTGTTTTTTCGATGTTTCAGGACACACCGTACACTTCTCCAGAGTGGCTGTTGGCAATTTACATCCCGCCCATCAGCGTAGCAAGGCTGCCATTTCTCCATGACCTGTCCTGCATTTCTGGTTTTGACACTTTTTGCAGCATGGCCCTTTTGACCGATGGGAAGCGAGACTTCTTTGTAGTGCTGATTAGCCTTTCCAGGTTGCTTGGTTGGCCAAACAGGGCGTATGCGTTTTTTCCTTAATATATTCAGGAAAAAACGCATACGCCCTGTTTGGCCAAGGGCATCATTGTCGACGTTTTGCCACTTTTCATGTGCTTTAAAGGCGATTCGAATCTACCTCCTGAAACCTGTTTCCTGCAATTCTGCCTTGCGTTCAAATCCTCTTCGTTGCCTTCCCTCAATATATCTGTGGATGACAGTTATCATTTATAGATCTGCGGGTTTCTGAATTGCAGTGACCCTGAGCTCCATTTTTCAACTGGCTTTTTTGGGAGCTGGCCGCAAAAGCGCAGGATTGCCTCAGGCCCTATTCTGCTTCTGGGCGGCAGGCTGAGCCTGTGGTTAATTCTTCTTCCCGATGGGAAAATAGAGTGACCTGTGCCTGTCCCAACACCTAGATCTAGTGTCTCATTGGTTGCCCCTCTTCCCGTTCATCCTCAGGACAAATTGCAACCTGTAGGGAACAGGAGCTTAAAGGTGCTGATTCTCCAAGTAGGGAGATTGCTAGTAAAGTAGCTGGAAAGGCGAACCCGAGCACAAGGAGATGAGAAATGAGGTGCATATTAGAAACCTTTCAAAATCACACGGTGTACCATCTTCTGGGTTTCTCATGCATGTTTTCGATATAGGAAGATGCCCTTGAACCTGGAGATTTGGGACCCATGGGATGGGTACCAGGCAGTATTACTTTAAAGGGTCTGCGTTTGCTCACCCAACCTCACCCAACCTTTCAGCCCCAAGAGTGTCCACCCTTATGTCTCATCCAGCTGTGGGTCTAGATATGGTCAATCCATGTTGCATCACAGCCTCTGAACGAATTTTGTAAGAATTTCTCTCTCTTTCACTGTCTTTGTTTTACGGGTTTTTAAAAGTAATTTATTTTTATAATGGGGTTTAGCTGCTTTTCACGGCTGTGTTTATGCGGCTTTACACCCACTTGACTCACTTCCAGACAGATATCAATACATAGGTTTTAAGATTCTTACTAGTCACATATATTCTTGTGCGGTGAATAGGGGGTGTTGAGTCCAGTTCACTGAGCAAGGAGTAGGTCTTGTCTATTACGTATTGGGTGTATGGAACGGTATCTGAGCGAATTTGAAACCCTTGTTTTATGCCTCACCCCACCTCACCTTTCCCGTTAAGCAGCCATAGTGTGTTTTCTAAACGTGTGACTCTGTTCTGTTTTGTAATTCAGTTCAAGTGTAGCGGTTTTTACATTCCCTCTATAAGTGATAGATTGTGATAAGTGTCTTTTTCTGTGTGACTTATTTCACTTAGAATCGTCGTACCTAAATCCACTCATCTTGCTTCTACTAGCCTTATGACATTGATTTCATGTCTGAGTGATATTCCATTGTACATAAGGACCACAACTTCTTTATCCATTTTTCTCTTTCCTGGGATATTTAAGGTGTCATGAAGTGGAGGTTCTTGTCAACAGAGCAGCCCTAAACTTTGGGGTGCCTGTGTCTTGCTGATTTTTAGTTTTCCCAATTTATACGCCCATGAGAGGACGTGCCCTATGCTCCCTAAGCTGTGTTTTTTCGATGTTTCAGGACACACCGTACACTTCTCCAGAGTGGCTGTTGGCAATTTACATCCCGCCCATCAGCGTAGCAAGGCTGCCATTTCTCCATGACCTGTCCTGCATTTCTGGTTTTGACACTTTTTGCAGCATGGCCCTTTTGACCGATGGGAAGCGAGACTTCTTTGTAGTGCTGATTAGCCTTTCCAGGTTGCTTGGTTGGCCAAACAGGGCGTATGCGTTTTTTCCTTAATATATTCAGGAAAAAACGCATACGCCCTGTTTCGCCAAGGGCATCATTGTCGACGTTTTGCCACTTTTCATGTGCTTTAAAGGCGATTCGAATCTACCTCCTGAAATCTGTTTCCTGCAATTCTGCCTTGCGTTCAAATCCTCTTCGTTGCCTTCCCTCAATATATCTGTGGATGACAGTTATCATTTATAGATCTGCGGGTTTCTGAATTGCAGTGACCCTGAGCTCCATTTTTCAACTGGCTTTTTTGGGAGCTGGCCGCAAAAGCGCAGGATTGCCTCAGGCCCTATTCTGCTTCTGGGCGGCAGGCTGAGCCTGTGGTTAATTCTTCTTCCCGATGGGAAAATAGAGTGACCTGTGCCTGGCCCAACACCTAGATCTAGTGTCTCATTGGTTGCCCCTCTTCCCGTTCATCCTCAGGACAAATTGCAACCTGTAGGGAACAGGAGCTTAAAGGTGCTGATTCTCCAAGTAGGGAGAATGCTAGTAAAGTAGCTGGAAAGGCGAACCCGAGCACAAGGAGATGAGAAATGAGGTGCATATTAGAAACCTTTCAAAATCACACGGTGTACCATCTTCTGGGTTTCTCATGCATGTTTTCGATATAGGAAGATGCCCTTGAACCTGGAGATTTGGGACCCATGGGATGGGTACCAGGCAGTATTACTTTAAAGGGTCTGCGTTTGCTCACCCAACCTCACCCAACCTTTCACCCCCAAGAGTGTCCACCCTTATGTCTCATCCAGCTGTGGGTCTAGATATGGTCAATCCAGGTTGCATCACAGCCTCTGAACGAATTTTGTAAGAATTTCTCTCTCTTTCACTGTCTTTGTTTTACGGGTTTTTAAAAGTAATTTATTTTTATAATGGGGTTTAGCTGCTTTTCACGGCTGTGTTTATGCGGCTTTACACCCACTTGACTCACTTCCAGACAGATATCAATACATAGGTTTTAAGATTCTTACTAGTCACATATATTCTTGTGCGGTGAATAGGGGGTGTTGAGTCCAGTTCACTGAGCAAGGAGTAGGTCTTGTCTATTACATATTGGGTGTATGGAACGGTATCTGAGCGAATTTGAAACCATTGTTTTATGCCTCACCCCACCTCACCTTTCCCGTTAAGCAGCCATAGTGTGTTTTCTAAACGTGTGACTCTGTTCTGTTTTGTAATTCAGTTCATGTGTAGCAGTTTTTACATTCCCTCTATAAGTGATAGCTTCTGTTAAGTGTCTTTTTCTGTGTGACTTATTTCACTTAGAATCATCGTACCTAAATCCACTCATCTTGCTTCTACTAGCCTTATGACATTGATTTCATGTCTGAGTGATATTCCATTGTCCATAAGGACCACAACTTCTTTATCCATTTTTCTCTTTCCTGGGATATTTAAGGTGTCATGAAGTGGAGGTTCTTGTCAACAGAGCAGCCCTAAACTTTGGGGTGCCTGTGTCTTGCTGATTTTTAGTTTTCCCAATTTATACGCCCATGAGAGGACGTGCCCTATGCTCCCTAAGCTGTGTTTTTTCGATGTTTCAGGACACACCGTACACTTCTCCAGAGTGGCTGTTGGCAATTTACATCCCGCCCATCAGCGTAGCAAGGCTGCCATTTCTCCATGGCCTGTCGTGCGTTTCTGGTTTTGACACTTTTTGCAGCATGGCCCTTTTGACCGATGGGAAGCGAGACTTCTTTGTAGCGCTGATTAGCCTTTCCAGGTTGCTTGGTTGGCCAAACAGGGCGTATGCGTTTTTTCCTGAATATATTCAGGAAAAAACGCTTACGCCCTGTTTGGCCAAGGGCATCATTGTCGACGTTTTACCATTTTCATGTGCTTTAAAGGCGATTCGAATCTACCTCCTGAAACCTGTTTCCTGCAATTCTGCCTTGCTTTCAAATCCTCTTCGTTGCCTTCCCTCAATATATCTGTGGATGAGAGTTATCATTTATAGCTCTGCGGGTTTGTGAATTGCAGTGTCCCTGAGCTCCATTTTTCAACTGGCTTTTTTGGGAGCTGGCCGCAAAAGCGCGGGATTGCCTCAGGCCCTATTATGCTTCTGGGCGGCAGGCTGAGCCTGTGGTTAATTCTTCTTCCCGATGGGAAAATAGAGTGAGCTGTGCCTGTCCCAACACCTAGATCTAGTCTCTCATTGGTTGCCCCTCTTCCCGTTCATCCTCAGGACAAATTGCAACCTGTAGGGAACAGGAGCTTAAAGGTGCTGATTCTCCAAGTAGGGAGATTGCTAGTAAAGTAGCTGGAAAGGCGAACCCGAGCACAAGGAGATGAGAAATGAGGTGCGTATTAGAAACCTTTCAAAATCACACGGTGTACTATCTTCTGGGTTTCTCATGCATGTTTTCGATGTAGGAAGATGCCCTTGAACCTGGAGATTTGGGACCCATGGGATGGGTACCAGGCAGTATTACTTTAAAGGGTCTGCGTTTGCTCACCCAACCTCACCCAACCTTTCAGCCCCAAGAGTGTCCACCCTTATGTCTCATCCAGCTGTGGGTCTAGATATGGTCAATCCAGGTTGCATCACAGCCTCTGAACGAATTTTGTAAGAATTTCTCTCTCTTTCACTGTCTTTGTTTTACGGGTTTTTAAAAGTAATTTATTTTTATAATGGGGTTTAGCTGCTTTTCACGGCTGTGTTTATGCGGCTTTACACCCACTTGACTCACTTCCAGACAGATATCAATACATAGGTTTTAAGATTCTTACTAGTCACATATATTCTTGTGCGGTGAATAGGGGGTGTTGAGTCCAGTTCACTGAGCAAGGAGTAGGTCTTGTCTATTACATATTGGGTGTATGGAACGGTATCTGAGCGAATTTGAAACCCTTGTTTTATGCCTCACCCCACCTCACCTTTCCCGTTAAGCAGCCATAGTGTGTTTTCTAAACGTGTGACTCTGTTCTGTTTTGTAATTCAGTTCAAGTGTAGCGGTTTTTACATTCCCTCTATAAGTGATAGCTTATGATAAGTGTCTTTTTCTGTGTGACTTATTTCACTTAGAATCATCGTACCTAAATCCACTCATTTGCTTCTACTAGCCTTATGACATTGATTTCATGTCTGAGTGATATTCCATTGTACATAAGGACCACAACTTCTTTATCCATTTTTCTCTTTCCTGGGATATTTAAGGTGTTATGAAGTGGAGGTTCTTGTCAACAGAGCAGCCCTAAACTTTGGGGTGCCTGTGTCTTGCTGATTTTTAGTTTTCCCAATTTCTACGCCCATGAGTGGACGTGCCCTATGCTCCCTAAGCTGTGTTTTTTCGATGTTTCAGGACACACCGTACACTTCTCCAGAGTGGCTGTTGGCAATTTACATCCCGCCCATCAGCGTAGCAAGGCTGCCATTTCTCCATGGCCTGTCCTGCATTTCTGGTTTTGACACTTTTTGCAGCATGGCCCTTTTGACCGATGGGAAGCGAGACTTCTTTGTAGCGCTGATTAGCATTTCCAGGTTGCTTGGTTGGCCAAACAGGGCGTATGCGTTTTTTCCTGAATATATTCAGGAAAAAACGCATACGCCCTGTTTGGCCAAGGGCATCATTGTCGACGTTTTGCCACTTTTCATGTGCTTTAAAGGCGATTCGAATCTACCTCCTGAAACCTGTTTCCTGCAATTCTGCCTTGCTTTCAAATCCTCTTCGTTGCCTTCCCTCAATATATCTGTGGATGAGAGTTATCATTTATAGCTCTGCGGTTTTGTGAATTGCAGTGTCCCTGAGCTCCATTTTTCAACTGGCTTTTTTGGGAGCTGGCCGCAAAAGCGCGGGATTGCCTCAGGCCCTATTCTGCTTCTGGGCGGCAGGCTGAGCCTGTGGTTAATTCTTCTTCCCCATGGGAAAATAGAGTGAGCTGTGCCTGTCCCAACACCTAGATCTAGTCTCTCATTGGTTTCCCCTCTTCCCGTTCATCCTCAGGACAAATTGCAACCTGTAGGGAACAGGAGCTTAAAGGTGCTGATTCTCCAAGTAGGGAGATTGCTAGTAAAGTAGCTGGAAAGGCGAACAAGAGCACAAGGAGATGAGAAATGAGGTGCGTATTAGAAACCTTTCAAAATCACACGGTGTACCATCTTCTGGGTTTCTCATGCATATTTTCGATGTAGGAAGATGCCCTTGAACCTGGAGATTTGGGACCCATGGGATGGGTACCAGGCAGTATTACTTTAAAGGGTCTGCGTTTGCTCACCCAACCTCACCTAAACTTTCAGCCCCAAGAGTGTCCACCCTTATGTCTCATCCAGCTGTGGGTCTAGATATGGTCAATCCAGGTTGCATCACAGCCTCTGAACGAATTTTGTAATAATTTCTCTCTCTTTCACTGTCTTTGTTTTACGGGTTTTTAAAAGTAATTTATTTTTATAATGGGGTTTAGCTAATTTTCACGGCTGTGTTTATGCGGCTTTACACCCACTTGACTCACTTCCAGACAGATATCAATACATAGGTTTTAAGATTCTTACTAGTCACATATATTCTTGTGCGGTGAATAGGGGGTGTTGAGTCCAGTTCACTGAGCAAGGAGTAGGTCTTGTCTATTACATATTGGGTGTATGGAACGGTATCTGAGCGAATTTGAAACCCTTGTTTTATGCCTCACCCCACCTCACCTTTCCCGTTAAGCAGCCATAGTGTGTTTTCTAAACGTGTGACTCTGTTCTGTTTTGTAATTCAGTTCAAGTGTAGCGGTTTTTACATTCCCTCTATAAGTGATAGCTTATGATAAGTGTCTTTTTCTGTGTGACTTATTTCACTTAGAAACGTCGTACCTAAATCCACTCATCTTCTTCTACTAGCCTTATGACATTGATTTCATGTCTGAGTGATATTCCATTGTACATAAGGACCAGAAATTCTTTATCCATTTTTCTCTTTCCTAGGATATTTAAGGTGTCATGAAGTGGAGGTTCTTGTCAACAGAGCAGCCCTAAACTTTGGGGTGCCTGTGTCTTGCTGATTTTTAGTTTTCCCAATTTATACGCCCATGAGAGGACGTGCCCTATGCTCCCTAAGCTGTGTTTTTTCGATGTTTCAGGACACACCGTACACTTCTCCAGAGTGGCTGTTGGCAATTTACATCCCGCCCATCAGCGTAGCAAGGCTGCCATTTCTCCATGGCCTGTCCTGCATTTCTGGTTTTGACACTTTTTGCAGCATGGCCCTTTTGACCGATGGGAAGCGAGACTTCTTTGTAGCGCTGATGAGCCTTTCCAGGTTGCTTGGTTGGCCAAACAGGGCGTATGCGTTTTTTCCTGAATATATTCAGGAAAAAACGCATACGCCCTGTTTGGCCAAGTGCATCATTGTCGACGTTTTGACACTTTTCATGTGCTTTAAAGGCGATTCGAATCTACCTCCTGAAACCTGTTTCCTGCAATTCTGCCTTGCTTTCAAATCCTCTTCGTTGCCTTCCCTCAATATATCTGTGGATGAGAGTTATCATTTATAGCTCTGCGGGTTTGTGAATTGCAGTGTCCCTGAGCTCCATTTTTCAACTGGCTTTTTTGGGAGCTGGCCGCAAAAGCGCGGGATTGCCTCAGGCCCTATTATGCTTCTGGGCGGCAGGCTGAGCCTGTGGTTAATTCTTCTTCCCGATGGGAAAATAGAGTGAGCTGTGCCTGTCCCAAAACCTAGATCTAGTCTCTCATTGGTTGCCCCTCTTCCCGTTCATCCTCAGGACAAATTGCAACCTGTAGGGAACAGGAGCTTAAAGGTGCTGATTCTCCAAGTAGGGTGATTGCTAGTAAAGTAGCTGGAAAGGCGAACCCGAGCACAAGGAGATGAGAAATGAGGTGCGTATTAGAAACCTTTCAAAATCACACGGTGTACCATCTTCTGGGTTTCTCATGCATGTTTTCGATGTAGGAAGATGCCCTTGAACATGGAGATTTGGGACCCATGGGATGGGTACCAGGCAGTATTACTTTAAAGGGTATGCGTTTGCTCACCCAACCTCACCCAACCTTTCAGCCCCAAGAGTGTCCACCCTTATGTCTCATCCAGCTGTGGGTCTAGATATGGTCAATCCAGGTTGCATCACAGCCTCTGAACGAATTTTGTAAGAATTTCTCTCTCTTTCACTGTCTTTGTTTTACGGGTTTTTAAAAGTAATTTATTTTTATAATGGGGTTTAGCTGCTTTTCACGGCTGTGTTTATGCGGCTTTACACCCACTTGACTCACTTCCAGACAGATATCAATACATAGGTTTTAAGATTCTTACTAGTCACATATATTCTTGTGCGGTGAATAGGGGGTGTTGAGTCCAGTTCACTGAGCAAGGAGTAGGTCTTGTCTATTACATATTGGGAGTATGGAACGGTATCTGAGCGAATTTGAAACCCTTGTTTTATGCCTCACCCCACCTCACCTTTCCCGTTAAGCAGCCATAGTGTGTTTTCTAAACGTGTGACTCTGTTCTGTTTTGTAATTCAGTTCAAGTGTAGCGGATTTTACATTCCCTCTATAAGTGATAGCTTATGATAAGTGTCTTTTTCTGTGTGACTTATTTCACTTAGAATCATCGTACCTAAATCCACTCATCTTGCTTCTACTACCCTTATGACATTGATTTCATGTCTGAGTGATATTCCATTGTACATAAGGACCACAACTTCTTTATCCATTTTTCTCTTTCCTGGGATATTTAAGGTGTTATGAAGTGGAGGTTCTTGTCAACAGAGCAGCCCTAAACTTTGGGGTGCCTGTGTCTTGCTGATTTTTAGTTTTCCCAATTTATACGCCCATGAGTGGACGTGCCCTATGCTCCCTAAGCTGTGTTTTTTCGATGTTTCAGGACACACCGTACACTTCTCCAGAGTGGCTGTTGGCAATTTACATCCCGCCCATCAGCGTAGCAAGGCTGCCATTTCTCCATGGCCTGTCCTGCATTTCTGGTTTTGACACTTTTTGCAGCATGGCCCTTTTGACCGATGGGAAGCGAGACTTCTTTGTAGCGCTGATTAGCCTTTCCAGGTTGCTTGTTTGGCCAAACAGAGCGTATGCGTTTTTTCCTGAATATATTCAGGAAAAAACGCATACGCCCTGTTTGGCCAAGGGCATCATTGTCGACGTTTTGCCACTTTTCATGTGCTTTAAAGGCGATTCGAATCTACCTCCTGAAACCTGTTTCCTGCAATTCTGCCTTGCTTTCAAATCCTCTTCGTTGCCTTCCCTCAATATATCTGTGGATGAGAGTTATCATTTATAGCTCTGCGGGTTTGTGAATTGCAGTGTCCCTGAGCTCCATTTTTCAACTGGCTTTTTTGGGAGCTGGCCGCAAAAGCGCGGGATTGCCTCAGGCCCTATTCTGCTTCTGGGCGGCAGGCTGAGCCTGTGGTTAATTCTTCTTCCCCATGGGAAAATAGAGTGACCTGTGCCTGTCCCAACACCTAGATCTAGTCTCTCATTGGTTTCCCCTCTTCCCGTTCATCCTCAGGACAAATTGCAACCTGTAGGGAACAGGAGCTTAAAGGTGCTGATTCTCCAAGTAGGGAGATTGCTAGTAAAGTAGCTGGAAAGGCGAACAAGAGCACAAGGAGATGAGAAATGAGGTGCATATTAGAAACCTTTCAAAATCACACGGTGTACCATCTTCTGGGTTTCTCATGCATATTTTCGATGTAGGAAGATGCCCTTGACCCTGGAGATTTGGGACCCATGGGATGGGTACCAGGCTGTATTACTTTAAAGGGTCTGCGTTTGCTCACCCAACCTCACCCAACCTTTCAGCCCCAAGAGTGTCCACCCTTATGTCTCATCCAGCTGTGGGTCTAGATATGGTCAATCCAGGTTGCATCACAGCCTCTGAACGAATTTTGTAAGAATTTCTCTCTCTTTCACTGTCTTTGTTTTACGGGTTTTTAAAAGTAATTTATTTTTATAATGGGGTTTAGCTGCTTTTCACGGCTGTGTTTATGCGGCTTTACACCCACTTGACTCACTTCCAGACAGATATCAATACATAGGTTTTAAGATTCTTACTAGTCACATATATTCTTGTGCGGTGAATAGGGGGTGTTGAGTCCAGTTCACTGAGCAAGGAGTAGGTCTTGTCTATTACATATTGGGTGTATGGAACGGTATCTGAGCGAATTTGAAACCCTTGTTTTATGCCTCACCCCACCTCACCTTTCTCGTTAAGCAGCCATAGTGTGTTTTCTAAACGTGTGACTCTGTTCTGTTTTGTAATTCAGTTCAAGTGTAGCGGTTTTTACATTCCCTCTATAAGTGATAGCTTATGATAAGTGTCTTTTTCTGTGTGACTTATTTCACTTAGAAACGTCGTACCTAAATCCACTCATCTTGCTTCTACTAGCCTTATGACATTGATTTCATGTCTGAGTGATATTCCATTGTACATAAGGACCAGAAATTCTTTATCCATTTTTCTCTTTCCTAGGATATTTAAGGTGTCATGAAGTGGAGGTTCTTGTCAACAGAGCAGCCCTAAACTTAGGGGTGCCTGTGTCTTGCTGATTTTTAGTTTTCCCAATTTATACGCCCATGAGAGGACGTGCCCTATGCTCCCTAAGCTGTGTTTTTTCGATGTTTCAGGACACACCGTACACTTCTCCAGAGTGGCTGTTGGCAATTTACATCCCGCCCATCAGCGTAGCAAGGCTGCCATTTCTCCATGGCCTGTCCTGCATTTCTGGTTTTGACACTTTTTGCAGCATGGCCCTTTTGACCGATGGGAAGCGAGACTTCTTTGTAGCGCTGATGAGCCTTTCCAGGTTGCTTGGTTGGCCAAACAGGGCGTATGCGTTTTTTCCTGAATATATTCAGGAAAAAACGCATACGCCCTGTTTGGCCAAGGGCATCATTGTCGACGTTTTGACACTTTTCATGTGCTTTAAAGGCGATTCGAATCTACCTCCTGAAACCTGTTTCCTGCAATTCTGCCTTGCTTTCAAATCCTCTTCGTTGCCTTCCCTCAATATATCTGTGGATGAGAGTTATCATTTATAGATCTGCGGGTTTGTGAATTGCTGTGTCCCTGAGCTCCATTTTTCAACTGGCTTTTTTGGGAGCTGGCCGCAAAAGCGCGGGATTGCCTCAGGCCCTATTATGCTTCTGGGCGGCAGGCTGAGCCTGTGGTTAATTCTTCTTCCCGATGGGAAAATAGAGTGAGCTGTGCCTGTCCCAACACCTAGATCTAGTCTCTCATTGGTTGCCCCTCTTCCCGTTCATCCTCAGGACAAATTGCAACCTGTAGGGAACAGGAGCTTAAAGGTGCTGATTCTCCAAGTAGGGAGATTGCTAGTAAAGTAGCTGGAAAGGCGAACCCGAGCACAAGGAGATGAGAAATGAGGTGCGTATTAGAAACCTTTCAAAATCACACGGTGTACTATCTTCTGGGTTTCTCATGCATGTTTTCGATGTAGGAAGATGCCCTTGAACCTGGAGATTTGGGACCCATGGGATGGGTACCAGGCAGTATTACTTTAAAGGGTCTGCGTTTGCTCACCCAACCTCACCCAACCTTTCAGCCCCAAGAGTGTCCACCCTTATGTCTCATCCAGCTGTGGGTCTAGATATGGTCAATCCAGGTTGCATCACAGCCTCTGAACGAATTTTGTAAGAATTTCTCTCTCTTTCACTGTCTTTGTTTTACGGGTTTTTAAAAGTAATTTATTTTTATAATGGGGTTTAGCTGCTTTTCACGGCTGTGTTTATGCGGCTTTACACCCACTTGACTCACTTCCAGACAGATATCAATACATAGGTTTTAAGATTCTTACTAGTCACATATATTCTTGTGCGGTGAATAGGGGGTGTTGAGTCCAGTTCACTGAGCAAGGAGTAGGTCTTGTCTATTACATATTGGGAGTATGGAACGGTATCTGAGCGAATTTGAAACCCTTGTTTTATGCCTCACCCCACCTCACCTTTCCCGTTAAGCAGCCATAGTGTGTTTTCTAAACGTGTGACTCTGTTCTGTTTTGTAATTCAGTTCAAGTGTAGCGGATTTTACATTCCCTCTATAAGTGATAGCTTATGATAAGTGTCCTTTTTCTGTGTGACTTATTTCACTTAGAATCATCGTACCTAAATCCACTCATCTTGCTTCTACTACCCTTATGACATTGATTTCATGTCTGAGTGATATTCCATTGTACATAAGGACCACAACTTCTTTATCCATTTTTCTCTTTCCTGGGATATTTAAGGTGTTATGAAGTGGAGGTTCTTGTCAACAGAGCAGCCCTAAACTTTGGGGGCCTGTGTCTTGCTGATTTTTAGTTTCCCAATTTATACGCCCATGAGTGGACGTGCCCTATGCTCCCTAAGCTGTGTTTTTCGATGTTTCAGGACACACCGTACACTTCTCCAGAGTGGCTGTTGGCAATTTACATCCCGCCCATCAGCGTAGCAAGGCTGCCATTTCTCCATGGCCTGTCCTGCATTTCTGGTTTTGACACTTTTTGCAGCATGGCCCTTTTGACCGATGGGAAGCGAGACTTCTTTGTAGCGCTGATTAGCCTTTCCAGGTTGCTTGTTTGGCCAAACAGAGCGTATGCGTTTTTTCCTGAATATATTCAGGAAAAACGCATACGCCCTGTTTGGCCAAGGGCATCATTGTCGACGTTTTGCCACTTTTCATGTGCTTTAAAGGCGATTCGAATCTACCTCCTGAAACCTGTTTCCTGCAATTCTGCCTTGCTTTCAAATCCTCTTCGTTGCCTTCCCTCAATATATCTGTGGATGAGAGTTATCATTTATAGCTCTGCGGGTTTGTGAATTGCAGTGTCCCTGAGCTCCATTTTTCAACTGGCTTTTTTTGGGAGCTGGCCGCAAAAGCGCGGGATTGCCTCAGGCCCTATTCTGCTTCTGGGCGGCAGGCTGAGCCTGTGGTTAATTCTTCTTCCCCATGGGAAAATAGAGTGACCTGTGCCTGTCCCAACACCTAGATCTAGTCTCTCATTGGTTTCCCCTCTTCCCGTTCATCCTCAGGACAAATTGCAACCTGTAGGGAACAGGAGCTTAAAGGTGCTGATTCTCCAAGTAGGGAGATTGCTAGTAAAGTAGCTGGAAAGGCGAACAAGAGCACAAGGAGATGAGAAATGAGGTGCATATTAGAAACCTTTCAAAATCACACGGTGTACCATCTTCTGGGTTTCTCATGCATATTTTCGATGTAGGAAGATGCCCCTTGACCCTGGAGATTTGGGACCCATGGGATGGGTACCAGGCTGTATTACTTTAAAGGGTCTGCGTTTGCTCACCCAACCTCACCCAACCTTTCAGCCCCAAGAGTGTCCACCCTTATGTCTCATCCAGCTGTGGGTCTAGATATGGTCAATCCAGGTTGCATCACAGCCTCTGAACGAATTTTGTAAGAATTTCTCTCTCTTTCACTGTCTTTGTTTTACGGGTTTTTAAAAGTAATTTATTTTTATAATGGGGTTTAGCTGCTTTTCACGGCTGTGTTTATGCGGCTTTACACCCACTTGACTCACTTCCAGACAGATATCAATACATAGGTTTTAAGATTCTTACTAGTCACATATATTCTTGTGCGGTGAATAGGGGGTGTTGAGTCCAGTTCACTGAGCAAGGAGTAGGTCTTGTCTATTACATATTGGGTGTATGGAACGGTATCTGAGCGAATTTGAAACCCTTGTTTTATGCCTCACCCCACCTCACCTTTCCCGTTAAGCAGCCATAGTGTGTTTTCTAAACGTGTGACTCTGTTCTGTTTTGTAATTCAGTTCAAGTGTAGCGGTTTTTACATTCCCTCTATAAGTGATAGCTTATGATAAGTGTCTTTTTCTGTGTGACTTATTTCACTTAGAAACGTCGTACCTAAATCCACTCATCTTCTTCTACTAGCCTTATGACATTGATTTCATGTCTGAGTGATATTCCATTGTACATAAGGACCAGAAATTCTTTATCCATTTTTCTCTTTCCTAGGATATTTAAGGTGTCATGAAGTGGAGGTTCTTGTCAACAGAGCAGCCCTAAACTTTGGGGTGCCTGTGTCTTGCTGATTTTAGTTTTCCCAATTTATACGCCCATGAGAGGACGTGCCCTATGCTCCCTAAGCTGTGTTTTTTCGATGTTTCAGGACACACCGTACACTTCTCCAGAGTGGCTGTTGGCAATTTACATCCCGCCCATCAGCGTAGCAAGGCTGCCATTTCTCCATGGCCTGTCCTGCATTTCTGGTTTTGACACTTTTTGCAGCATGGCCCTTTTGACCGATGGGAAGCGAGACTTCTTTGTAGCGCTGATGAGCCTTTCCAGGTTGCTTGGTTGGCCAAACAGGGCGTATGCGTTTTTTCCTGAATATATTCAGGAAAAAACGCATACGCCCTGTTTGGCCAAGTGCATCATTGTCGACGTTTTGACACTTTTCATGTGCTTTAAAGGCGATTCGAATCTACCTCCTGAAACCTGTTTCCTGCAATTCTGCCTTGCTTTCAAATCCTCTTCGTTGCCTTCCCTCAATATATCTGTGATGAGAGTTATCATTTATAGCTCTGCGGGTTTGTGAATTGCAGTGTCCCTGAGCTCCATTTTTCAACTGGCTTTTTTGGGAGCTGGCCGCAAAAGCGCGGGATTGCCTCAGGCCCTATTATGCTTCTGGCGGCAGGCTGAGCCTGTGGTTAATTCTTCTTCCCGATGGGAAAATAGAGTGAGCTGTGCCTGTCCCAAAACCTAGATCTAGTCTCTCATTGGTTGCCCCTCTTCCCGTTCATCCTCAGGACAAATTGCAACCTGTAGGGAACAGGAGCTTAAAGGTGCTGATTCTCCAAGTAGGGTGATTGCTAGTAAAGTAGCTGGAAAGGCGAACCCGAGCACAAGGAGATGAGAAATGAGGTGCGTATTAGAAACCTTTCAAAATCACACGGTGTACCATCTTCTGGGTTTCTCATGCATGTTTTCGATGTAGGAAGATGCCCTTGAACATGGAGATTTGGGACCCATGGGATGGGTACCAGGCAGTATTACTTTAAAGGGTATGCGTTTGCTCACCCAACCTCACCCAACCTTTCAGCCCCAAGAGTGTCCCACCCTTATGTCTCATCCAGCTGTGGGTCTAGATATGGTCAATCCAGGTTGCATCACAGCCTCTGAACGAATTTTGTAAGAATTTCTCTCTCTTTCACTGTCTTTGTTTTACGGGTTTTTAAAAGTAATTTATTTTTATAATGGGGTTTAGCTGCTTTTCACGGCTGTGTTTATGCGGCTTTACACCCACTTGACTCACTTCCAGACAGATATCAATACATAGGTTTTAAGATTCTTACTAGTCACATATATTCTTGTGCGGTGAATAGGGGGTGTTGAGTCCAGTTCACTGAGCAAGGAGTAGGTCTTGTCTATTACATATTGGGAGTATGGAACGGTATCTGAGCGAATTTGAAACCCTTGTTTTATGCCTCACCCCACCTCACCTTTCCGTTAAGCAGCCATAGTGTGTTTTCTAAACGTGTGACTCTGTTCTGTTTTGTAATTCAGTTCAAGTGTAGCGGATTTTACATTCCCTCTATAAGTGATAGCTTATGATAAGTGTCTTTTTCTGTGTGACCTTATTTCACTTAGAATCATCGTACCTAAATCCACTCATCTTGCTTCTACTACCCTTATGACATTGATTTCATGTCTGAGTGATATTCCATTGTACATAAGGACCACAACTTCTTTATCCATTTTTCTCTTTCCTGGGATATTTAAGGTGTTATGAAGTGGAGGTTCTTGTCAACAGAGCAGCCCTAAACTTTGGGGTGCTGTGTCTTGCTGATTTTTAGTTTTCCCAATTTATACGCCCATGAGTGGACGTGCCCTATGCTCCCTAAGCTGTGTTTTTTCGATGTTTCAGGACACACCGTACACTTCTCCAGAGTGGCTGTTGGCAATTTACATCCCGCCCATCAGCGTAGCAAGGCTGCCATTTCTCCATGGCCTGTCCTGCATTTCTGGTTTTGACACTTTTTGCAGCATGGCCCTTTTGACCGATGGGAAGCGAGACTTCTTTGTAGCGCTGATTAGCCTTTCCAGGTTGCTTGTTTGGCCAAACAGAGCGTATGCGTTTTTTCCTGAATATATTCAGGAAAAAACGCATACGCCCTGTTTGGCCAAGGGCATCATTGTCGACGTTTTGCCACTTTTCATGTGCTTTAAAGGCGATTCGAATCTACCTCCTGAAACCTGTTTCCTGCAATTCTGCCTTGCTTTCAAATCCTCTTCGTTGCCTTCCCTCAATATATCTGTGGATGAGAGTTATCATTTATAGCTCTGCGGGTTTGTGAATTGCAGTGTCCCTGAGCTCCATTTTTCAACTGGCTTTTTTGGGAGCTGGCCGCAAAAGCGCGGGATTGCCTCAGGCCCTATTCTGCTTCTGGGCGGCAGGCTGAGCCTGTGGTTAATTCTTCTTCCCCATGGGAAAATAGAGTGACCTGTGCCTGTCCCAACACCTAGATCTAGTCTCTCATTGGTTTCCCCTCTTCCCGTTCATCCTCAGGACAAATTGCAACCTGTAGGGAACAGGAGCTTAAAGGTGCTGATTCTCCAAGTAGGGAGATTGCTAGTAAAGTAGCTGGAAAGGCGAACAAGAGCACAAGGAGATGAGAAATGAGGTGCATATTAGAAACCTTTCAAAATCACACGGTGTACCATCTTCTGGGTTTCTCATGCATATTTTCGATGTAGGAAGATGCCCTTGACCCTGGAGATTTGGGACCCATGGGATGGGTACCAGGCTGTATTACTTTAAAGGGTCTGCGTTTGCTCACCCAACCTCACCCAACCTTTCAGCCCCAAGAGTGTCCACCCTTATGTCTCATCCAGCTGTGGGTCTAGATATGGTCAATCCAGGTTGCATCACAGCCTCTGAACGAATTTTGTAAGAATTTCTCTCTCTTTCACTGTCTTTGTTTTACGGGTTTTTAAAAGTAATTTATTTTTATAATGGGGTTTAGCTGCTTTTCACGGCTGTGTTTATGCGGCTTTACACCCACTTGACTCACTTCCAGACAGATATCAATACATAGGTTTTAAGATTCTTACTAGTCACATATATTCTTGTGCGGTGAATAGGGGGTGTTGAGTCCAGTTCACTGAGCAAGGAGTAGGTCTTGTCTATTACATATTGGGTGTATGGAACGGTATCTGAGCGAATTTGAAACCCTTGTTTTATGCCTCACCCCACCTCACCTTTCTCGTTAAGCAGCCATAGTGTGTTTTCTAAACGTGTGACTCTGTTCTGTTTTGTAATTCAGTTCAAGTGTAGCGGTTTTTACATTCCCTCTATAAGTGATAGCTTATGATAAGTGTCTTTTTCTGTGTGACTTATTTCACTTAGAAACGTCGTACCTAAATCCACTCATCTTGCTTCTACTAGCCTTATGACATTGATTTCATGTCTGAGTGATATTCCATTGTACATAAGGACCAGAAATTCTTTATCCATTTTTCTCTTTCCTAGGATATTTAAGGTGTCATGAAGTGGAGGTTCTTGTCAACAGAGCAGCCCTAAACTTAGGGGTGCCTGTGTCTTGCTGATTTTTAGTTTTCCCAATTTATACGCCCATGAGAGGACGTGCCCTATGCTCCCTAAGCTGTGTTTTTTCGATGTTTCAGGACACACCGTACACTTCTCCAGAGTGGCTGTTGGCAATTTACATCCCGCCCATCAGCGTAGCAAGGCTGCCATTTCTCCATGGCCTGTCCTGCATTTCTGGTTTTGACACTTTTTGCAGCATGGCCCTTTTGACCGATGGGAAGCGAGACTTCTTTGTAGCGCTGATGAGCCTTTCCAGGTTGCTTGGTTGGCCAAACAGGGCGTATGCGTTTTTTCCTGAATATATTCAGGAAAAAACGCATACGCCCTGTTTGGCCAAGGGCATCATTGTCGACGTTTTGACACTTTTCATGTGCTTTAAAGGCGATTCGAATCTACCTCCTGAAACCTGTTTCCTGCAATTCTGCCTTGCTTTCAAATCCTCTTCGTTGCCTTCCCTCAATATATCTGTGGATGAGAGTTATCATTTATAGATCTGCGGGTTTGTGAATTGCAGTGTCCCTGAGCTCCATTTTTCAACTGGCTTTTTTGGGAGCTGGCCGCAAAAGCGCGGGATTGCCTCAGGCCCTATTATGCTTCTGGGCGGCAGGCTGAGCCTGTGGTTAATTCTTCTTCCCGATGGGAAAATAGAGTGAGCTGTGCCTGTCCCAACACCTAGATCTAGTCTCTCATTGGTTGCCCCTCTTCCCGTTCATCCTCAGGACAAATTGCAACCTGTAGGGAACAGGAGCTTAAAGGTGCTGATTCTCCAAGTAGGGAGATTGCTAGTAAAGTAGCTGGAAAGGCGAACCCGAGCACAAGGAGATGAGAAATGAGGTGCGTATTAGAAACCTTTCAAAATCACACGGTGTACTATCTTCTGGGTTTCTCATGCATGTTTTCGATGTAGGAAGATGCCCTTGAACCTGGAGATTTGGGACCCATGGGATGGGTACCAGGCAGTATTACTTTAAAGGGTCTGCGTTTGCTCACCCAACCTCACCCAACCTTTCAGCCCCAAGAGTGTCCACCCTTATGTCTCATCCAGCTGTGGGTCTAGATATGGTCAATCCAGGTTGCATCACAGCCTCTGAACGAATTTTGTAAGAATTTCTCTCTCTTTCACTGTCTTTGTTTTACGGGTTTTTAAAAGTAATTTATTTTTATAATGGGGTTTAGCTGCTTTTCACGGCTGTGTTTATGCGGCTTTACACCCACTTGACTCACTTCCAGACAGATATCAATACATAGGTTTTAAGATTCTTACTAGTCACATATATTCTTGTGCGGTGAATAGGGGGTGTTGAGTCCAGTTCACTGAGCAAGGAGTAGGTCTTGTCTATTACATATTGGGAGTATGGAACGGTATCTGAGCGAATTTGAAACCCTTGTTTTATGCCTCACCCCACCTCACCTTTCCCGTTAAGCAGCCATAGTGTGTTTTCTAAACGTGTGACTCTGTTCTGTTTTGTAATTCAGTTCAAGTGTAGCGGATTTTACATTCCCTCTATAAGTGATAGCTTATGATAAGTGTCTTTTTCTGTGTGACTTATTTCACTTAGAATCATCGTACCTAAATCCACTCATCTTGCTTCTACTACCCTTATGACATTGATTTCATGTCTGAGTGATATTCCATTGTACATAAGGACCACAACTTCTTTATCCATTTTTCTCTTTCCTGGGATATTTAAGGTGTTATGAAGTGGAGGTTCTTGTCAACAGAGCAGCCCTAAACTTTGGGGTGCCTGTGTCTTGCTGATTTTTAGTTTTCCCAATTTATACGCCCATGAGTGGACGTGCCCTATGCTCCCTAAGCTGTGTTTTTTCGATGTTTCAGGACACACCGTACACTTCTCCAGAGTGGCTGTTGGCAATTTACATCCCGCCCATCAGCGTAGCAAGGCTGCCATTTCTCCATGGCCTGTCCTGCATTTCTGGTTTTGACACTTTTTGCAGCATGGCCCTTTTGACCGATGGGAAGCGAGACTTCTTTGTAGCGCTGATTAGCCTTTCCAGGTTGCTTGTTTGGCCAAACAGAGCGTATGCGTTTTTTCCTGAATATATTCAGGAAAAAACGCATACGCCCTGTTTGGCCAAGGGCATCATTGTCGACGTTTTGCCACTTTTCATGTGCTTTAAAGGCGATTCGAATCTACCTCCTGAAACCTGTTTCCTGCAATTCTGCCTTGCTTTCAAATCCTCTTCGTTGCCTTCCCTCAATATATCTGTGGATGAGAGTTATCATTTATAGCTCTGCGGGTTTGTGAATTGCAGTGTCCCTGAGCTCCATTTTTCAACTGGCTTTTTTGGGAGCTGGCCGCAAAAGCGCGGGATTGCCTCAGGCCCTATTCTGCTTCTGGGCGGCAGGCTGAGCCTGTGGTTAATTCTTCTTCCCCATGGGAAAATAGAGTGACCTGTGCCTGTCCCAACACCTAGATCTAGTCTCTCATTGGTTTCCCCTCTTCCCGTTCATCCTCAGGACAAATTGCAACCTGTAGGGAACAGGAGCTTAAAGGTGCTGATTCTCCAAGTAGGGAGATTGCTAGTAAAGTAGCTGGAAAGGCGAACAAGAGCACAAGGAGATGAGAAATGAGGTGCATATTAGAAACCTTTCAAAATCACACGGTGTACCATCTTCTGGGTTTCTCATGCATATTTTCGATGTAGGAAGATGCCCTTGACCCTGGAGATTTGGGACCCATGGGATGGGTACCAGGCTGTATTACTTTAAAGGGTCTGCGTTTGCTCACCCAACCTCACCCAACCTTTCAGCCCCAAGAGTGTCCACCCTTATGTCTCATCCAGCTGTGGGTCTAGATATGGTCAATCCAGGTTGCATCACAGCCTCTGAACGAATTTTGTAAGAATTTCTCTCTCTTTCACTGTCTTTGTTTTACGGGTTTTTAAAAGTAATTTATTTTTATAATGGGGTTTAGCTGCTTTTCACGGCTGTGTTTATGCGGCTTTACACCCACTTGACTCACTTCCAGACAGATATCAATACATAGGTTTTAAGATTCTTACTAGTCACATATATTCTTGTGCGGTGAATAGGGGGTGTTGAGTCCAGTTCACTGAGCAAGGAGTAGGTCTTGTCTATTACATATTGGGTGTATGGAACGGTATCTGAGCGAATTTGAAACCCTTGTTTTATGCCTCACCCCACCTCACCTTTCCCGTTAAGCAGCCATAGTGTGTTTTCTAAACGTGTGACTCTGTTCTGTTTTGTAATTCAGTTCAAGTGTAGCGGTTTTTACATTCCCTCTATAAGTGATAGCTTATGATAAGTGTCTTTTTCTGTGTGACTTATTTCACTTAGAAACGTCGTACCTAAATCCACTCATCTTGCTTCTACTAGCCTTATGACATTGATTTCATGTCTGAGTGATATTCCATTGTACATAAGGACCAGAAATTCTTTATCCATTTTTCTCTTTCCTAGGATATTTAAGGTGTCATGAAGTGGAGGTTCTTGTCAACAGAGCAGCCCTAAACTTAGGGGTGCCTGTGTCTTGCTGATTTTTAGTTTTCCCAATTTATACGCCCATGAGAGGACGTGCCCTATGCTCCCTAAGCTGTGTTTTTTCGATGTTTCAGGACACACCGTACACTTCTCCAGAGTGGCTGTTGGCAATTTACATCCCGCCCATCAGCGTAGCAAGGCTGCCATTTCTCCATGGCCTGTCCTGCATTTCTGGTTTTGACACTTTTTGCAGCATGGCCCTTTTGACCGATGGGAAGCGAGACTTCTTTGTAGCGCTGATGAGCCTTTCCAGGTTGCTTGGTTGGCCAAACAGGGCGTATGCGTTTTTTCCTGAATATATTCAGGAAAAAACGCATACGCCCTGTTTGGCCAAGGGCATCATTGTCGACGTTTTGACACTTTTCATGTGCTTTAAAGGCGATTCGAATCTACCTCCTGAAACCTGTTTCCTGCAATTCTGCCTTGCTTTCAAATCCTCTTCGTTGCCTTCCCTCAATATATCTGTGGATGAGAGTTATCATTTATAGCTCTGCGGGTTTGTGAATTGCAGTGTCCCTGAGCTCCATTTTTCAACTGGCTTTTTTGGGAGCTGGCCGCAAAAGCGCGGGATTGCCTCAGGCCCTATTATGCTTCTGGGCGGCAGGCTGAGCCTGTGGTTAATTCTTCTTCCCGATGGGAAAATAGAGTGAGCTGTGCCTGTCCCAACACCTAGATCTAGTCTCTCATTGGTTGCCCCTCTTCCCGTTCATCCTCAGGACAAATTGCAACCTGTAGGGAACAGGAGCTTAAAGGTGCTGATTCTCCAAGTAGGGAGATTGCTAGTAAAGTAGCTGGAAAGGCGAACCCGAGCACAAGGAGATGAGAAATGAGGTGCGTATTAGAAACCTTTCAAAATCACACGGTGTACTATCTTCTGGGTTTCTCATGCATGTTTTCGATGTAGGAAGATGCCCTTGAACCTGGAGATTTGGGACCCATGGGATGGGTACCAGGCAGTATTACTTTAAAGGGTCTGCGTTTGCTCACCCAACCTCACCCAACCTTTCAGCCCCAAGAGTGTCCACCCTTATGTCTCATCCAGCTGTGGGTCTAGATATGGTCAATCCAGGTTGCATCACAGCCTCTGAACGAATTTTGTAAGAATTTCTCTCTCTTTCACTGTCTTTGTTTTACGGGTTTTTAAAAGTAATTTATTTTTATAATGGGGTTTAGCTGCTTTTCACGGCTGTGTTTATGCGGCTTTACACCCACTTGACTCACTTCCAGACAGATATCAATACATAGGTTTTAAGATTCTTACTAGTCACATATATTCTTGTGCGGTGAATAGGGGGTGTTGAGTCCAGTTCACTGAGCAAGGAGTAGGTCTTGTCTATTACATATTGGGTGTATGGAACGGTATCTGAGCGAATTTGAAACCCTTGTTTTATGCCTCACCCCACCTCACCTTTCCCGTTAAGCAGCCATAGTGTGTTTTCTAAACGTGTGACTCTGTTCTGTTTTGTAATTCAGTTCAAGTGTAGCGGTTTTTACATTCCCTCTATAAGTGATAGCTTATGATAAGTGACTTTTTCTGTGTGACTTATTTCACTTAGAATCATCGTACCTAAATCCACTCATTTGCTTCTACTAGCCTTATGACATTGATTTCATGTCTGAGTGATATTCCATTGTACATAAGGACCACAACTTCTTTATCCATTTTTCTCTTTCCTGGGATATTTAAGGTGTTATGAAGTGGAGGTTCTTGTCAACAGAGCAGCCCTAAACTTTGGGGTGCCTGTGTCTTGCTGATTTTTAGTTTTCCCAATTTCTACGCCCATGAGTGGACGTGCCCTATGCTCCCTAAGCTGTGTTTTTTCGATGTTTCAGGACACACCGTACACTTCTCCAGAGTGGCTGTTGGCAATTTACATCCCGCCCATCAGCGTAGCAAGGCTGCCATTTCTCCATGGCCTGTCCTGCATTTCTGGTTTTGACACTTTTTGCAGCATGGCCCTTTTGACCGATGGGAAGCGAGACTTCTTTGTAGCGCTGATTAGCATTTCCAGGTTGCTTGGTTGGCCAAACAGGGCGTATGCGTTTTTTTCCTGAATATATTCAGGAAAAAAACGCATACGCCCTGTTTGGCCAAGGTATTGTCGACGTTTTGCCACTTTTCATGTGCTTTAAAGGCGATTCGAATCTACCTCCTGAAACCTGTTTCCTGCAATTCTGCCTTGCTTTCAAATCCTCTTCGTTGCCTTCCCTCAATATATCTGTGGATGAGAGTTATCATTTATAGCTCTGCGGTTTTGTGAATTGCAGTGTCCCTGAGCTCCATTTTTCAACTGGCTTTTTTGGGAGCTGGCCGCAAAAGCGCGGGATTGCCTCAGGCCCTATTATGCTTCTGGGCGGCAGGCTGAGCCTGTGGTTAATTCTTCTTCCCCATGGGAAAATAGAGTGAGCTGTGCCTGTCCCAACACCTAGATCTAGTCTCTCATTGGTTTCCCCTCTTCCCGTTCATCCTCAGGACAAATTGCAACCTGTAGGGAACAGGAGCTTAAAGGTGCTGATTCTCCAAGTAGGGAGATTGCTAGTAAAGTAGCTGGAAAGGCGAACAAGAGCACAAGGAGATGAGAAATGAGGTGCGTATTAGAAACCTTTCAAAATCACACGGTGTACCATCTTCTGGGTTTCTCATGCATATTTTTCGATGTAGGAAGATGCCCTTGAACCTGGAGATTTGGGACCCATGGGATGGGTACCAGGCAGTATTACTTTAAAGGTCTGCGTTTGCTCACCCAACCTCACCCAACCTTTCAGCCCCAAGAGTGTCCACCCCTTATGTCTCATCCAGCTGTGGGTCTAGATATGGTCAATCCAGGTTGCATCACAGCCTCTTGAACGAATTTTGTAAGAATTTCTCTCTCTTTCACTGTCTTTGTTTTACGGGTTTTTAAAAGTAATTTATTTTTATAATGGGGTTTAGCTGCTTTTCACGGCTGTGTTTATGCGGCTTTACACCCACTTGACTCACTTTCCAGACAGATATCAATACATAGGTTTTAAGATTCTTACTAGTCACATATATTCTTGTGCGGTGAATAGGGGGTGTTGAGTCCAGTTCACTGAGCAAGGAGTAGGTCTTGTCTATTACATATTGGGAGTATGGAACGGTATCTGAGCGAATTTGAAACCCTTGTTTTATGCCTCACCCCACCTCACCTTTCCCGTTAAGCAGCCATAGTGTGTTTTCTAAACGTGTGACTCTGTTCTGTTTTGTAATTCAGTTCAAGTGTAGCGGATTTTACATTCCCTCTATAAGTGATAGCTTATGATAAGTGTCTTTTTCTGTGTGACTTATTTCACTTAGAATCATCGTACCTAAATCCACTCATCTTGCTTCTACTACCCTTATGACATTGATTTCATGTCTGAGTGATATTCCATTGTACATAAGGACCACAACTTCTTTATCCATTTTTCTCTTTCCTGGGATATTTAAGGTGTTATGAAGTGGAGGTTCTTGTCAACAGAGCAGCCCTAAACTTTGGGGTGCCTGTGTCTTGCTGATTTTTAGTTTTCCCAATTTATACGCCCATGAGTGGACGTGCCCTATGCTCCCTAAGCTGTGTTTTTTCGATGTTTCAGGACACACCGTACACTTCTCCAGAGTGGCTGTTGGCAATTTACATCCCGCCCATCAGCGTAGCAAGGCTG
This sequence comes from Eschrichtius robustus, assembly GCF_028021215.1. Lineage (NCBI taxonomy): Eukaryota > Metazoa > Chordata > Mammalia > Artiodactyla > Eschrichtiidae > Eschrichtius > Eschrichtius robustus. The sequence goes on from NW_027175257.1 coordinate 5,367,297, forward strand.
CCATTTCTCCATGGCCTGTCCTGCATTTCTGGTTTTGACACTTTTTGCAGCATGGCCCTTTTGACCGATGGGAAGCGAGACTTCTTTGTAGCGCTGATTAGCCTTTCCAGGTTGCTTGTTTGGCCAAACAGAGCGTATGCGTTTTTTCCTGAATATATTCAGGAAAAAACGCATACGCCCTGTTTGGCCAAGGGCATCATTGTCGACGTTTTGCCACTTTTCATGTGCTTTAAAGGCGATTCGAATCTACCTCCTGAAACCTGTTTCCTGCAATTCTGCCTTGCTTTCAAATCCTCTTCGTTGCCTTCCCTCAATATATCTGTGGATGAGAGTTATCATTTATAGCTCTGCGGGTTTGTGAATTGCAGTGTCCCCTGAGCTCCATTTTTCAACTGGCTTTTTTTGGGAGCTGGCCGCAAAGCGCGGGATTGCCTCAGGCCCTATTCTGCTTCTGGGCGGCAGGCTGAGCCTGTGGTTAATTCTTCTTCCCCATGGGAAAATAGAGTGACCTGTGCCTGTCCCAACACCTAGATCTAGTCTCTCATTGGTTTCCCCTCTTCCCCGTTCATCCTCAGGACAAATTGCAACCTGTAGGGAACAGGAGCTTAAAGGTGCTGATTCTCCAAGTAGGGAGATTGCTAGTAAAGTAGCTGGAAAGGCGAACAAGAGCACAAGGAGATGAGAAATGAGGTGCATATTAGAAACCTTTCAAAATCACACGGTGTACCATCTTCTGGGTTTCTCATGCATATTTTCGATGTAGGAAGATGCCCTTGACCCTGGAGATTTGGGACCCATGGGATGGGTACCAGGCTGTATTACTTTAAAGGGTCTGCGTTTGCTCACCCAACCTCACCCCAACCTTTCAGCCCCAAGAGTGTCCACCCTTATGTCTCATCCAGCTGTGGGTCTAGATATGGTCAATCCAGGTTGCATCACAGCCTCTGAACGAATTTTGTAAGAATTTCTCTCTCTTTCACTGTCTTTGTTTTACGGGTTTTTAAAAGTAATTTATTTTTATAATGGGTTTAGCTGCTTTTCACGGCTGTGTTTATGCGGCTTTACACCCACTTGACTCACTTCCAGACAGATATCAATACATAGGTTTTAAGATTCTTACTAGTCACATATATTCTTGTGCGGTGAATAGGGGGTGTTGAGTCCAGTTCACTGAGCAAGGAGTAGGTCTTGTCTATTACATATTGGGTGTATGGAACGGTATCTGAGCGAATTTGAAACCCTTGTTTTATGCCTCACCCCACCTCACCTTTCCCGTTAAGCAGCCATAGTGTGTTTTCTAAACGTGTGACTCTGTTCTGTTTTGTAATTCAGTTCAAGTGTAGCGGTTTTTACATTCCCTCTATAAGTGATAGCTTATGATAAGTGTCTTTTTCTGTGTGACTTATTTCACTTAGAAACGTCGTACCTAAATCCACTCATCTTGCTTCTACTAGCCTTATGACATTGATTTCATGTCTGAGTGATATTCCATTGTACATAAGGACCAGAAATTCTTTATCCATTTTTCTCTTTCCTAGGATATTTAAGGTGTCATGAAGTGGAGGTTCTTGTCAACAGAGCAGCCCTAAACTTAGGGGTGCCTGTGTCTTGCTGATTTTTAGTTTTCCCAATTTATACGCCCATGAGAGGACGTGCCCTATGCTCCCTAAGCTGTGTTTTTTCGATGTTTCAGGACACACCGTACACTTCTCCAGAGTGGCTGTTGGCAATTTACATCCCGCCCATCAGCGTAGCAAGGCTGCCATTTCTCCATGGCCTGTCCTGCATTTCTGGTTTTGACACTTTTTGCAGCATGGCCCTTTTGACCGATGGGAAGCGAGACTTCTTTGTAGCGCTGATGAGCCTTTCCAGGTTGCTTGGTTGGCCAAACAGGGCGTATGCGTTTTTTCCTGAATATATTCAGGAAAAAACGCATACGCCCTGTTTGGCCAAGGGCATCATTGTCGACGTTTTGACACTTTTCATGTGCTTTAAAGGCGATTCGAATCTACCTCCTTAAACCTGTTTCCTGCAATTCTGCCTTGCTTTCAAATCCTCTTCGTTGCCTTCCCTCAATATATCTGTGGATGAGAGTTATCATTTATAGCTCTGCGGGTTTGTGAATTGCAGTGTCCCTGAGCTCCATTTTTCAACTGGCTTTTTTGGGAGCTGGCCGCAAAAGCGCGGGATTGCCTCAGGCCCTATTATGCTTCTGGGCGGCAGGCTGAGCCTGTGGTTAATTCTTCTTCCCGATGGGAAAATAGAGTGAGCTGTGCCTGTCCCAACACCTAGATCTAGTCTCTCATTGGTTGCCCCTCTTCCCGTTCATCCTCAGGACAAATTGCAACCTGTAGGGAACAGGAGCTTAAAGGTGCTGATTCTCCAAGTAGGGAGATTGCTAGTAAAGTAGCTGGAAAGGCGAACCCGAGCACAAGGAGATGAGAAATGAGGTGCGTATTAGAAACCTTTCAAAATCACACGGTGTACTATCTTCTGGGTTTCTCATGCATGTTTTCGATGTAGGAAGATGCCCTTGAACCTGGAGATTTGGGACCCATGGGATGGGTACCAGGCAGTATTACTTTAAAGGGTCTGCGTTTGCTCACCCAACCTCACCCAACCTTTCAGCCCCAAGAGTGTCCACCCTTATGTCTCATCCAGCTGTGGGTCTAGATATGGTCAATCCAGGTTGCATCACAGCCTCTGAACGAATTTTGTAAGAATTTCTCTCTCTTTCACTGTCTTTGTTTTACGGGTTTTTAAAAGTAATTTATTTTTATAATGGGGTTTAGCTGCTTTTCACGGCTGTGTTTATGCGGCTTTACACCCACTTGACTCACTTCCAGACAGATATCAATACATAGGTTTTAAGATTCTTACTAGTCACATATATTCTTGTGCGGTGAATAGGGGGTGTTGAGTCCAGTTCACTGAGCAAGGAGTAGGTCTTGTCTATTACATATTGGGTGTATGGAACGGTATCTGAGCGAATTTGAAACCCTTGTTTTATGCCTCACCCCACCTCACCTTTCCCGTTAAGCAGCCATAGTGTGTTTTCTAAACGTGTGACTCTGTTCTGTTTTGTAATTCAGTTCAAGTGTAGCGGTTTTTACATTCCCTCTATAAGTGATAGCTTATGATAAGTGACTTTTTCTGTGTGACTTATTTCACTTAGAATCATCGTACCTAAATCCACTCATTTGCTTCTACTAGCCTTATGACATTGATTTCATGTCTGAGTGATATTCCATTGTACATAAGGACCACAACTTCTTTATCCATTTTTCTCTTTCCTGGGATATTTAAGGTGTTATGAAGTGGAGGTTCTTGTCAACAGAGCAGCCCTAAACTTTGGGGTGCCTGTGTCTTGCTGATTTTTAGTTTTCCCAATTTCTACGCCCATGAGTGGACGTGCCCTATGCTCCCTAAGCTGTGTTTTTTCGATGTTTCAGGACACACCGTACACTTCTCCAGAGTGGCTGTTGGCAATTTACATCCCGCCCATCAGCGTAGCAAGGCTGCCATTTCTCCATGGCCTGTCCTGCATTTCTGGTTTTGACACTTTTTGCAGCATGGCCCTTTTGACCGATGGGAAGCGAGACTTCTTTGTAGCGCTGATTAGCATTTCCAGGTTGCTTGGTTGGCCAAACAGGGCGTATGCGTTTTTTCCTGAATATATTCAGGAAAAAACGCATACGCCCTGTTTGGCCAAGGGCATCATTGTCGACGTTTTGCCACTTTTCATGTGCTTTAAAGGCGATTCGAATCTACCTCCTGAAACCTGTTTCCTGCAATTCTGCCTTGCTTTCAAATCCTCTTCGTTGCCTTCCCTCAATATATCTGTGGATGAGAGTTATCATTTATAGCTCTGCGGTTTTGTGAATTGCAGTGTCCCTGAGCTCCATTTTTCAACTGGCTTTTTTGGGAGCTGGCCGCAAAAGCGCGGGATTGCCTCAGGCCCTATTATGCTTCTGGGCGGCAGGCTGAGCCTGTGGTTAATTCTTCTTCCCCATGGGAAAATAGAGTGAGCTGTGCCTGTCCCAACACCTAGATCTAGTCTCTCATTGGTTTCCCCTCTTCCCGTTCATCCTCAGGACAAATTGCAACCTGTAGGGAACAGGAGCTTAAAGGTGCTGATTCTCCAAGTAGGGAGATTGCTAGTAAAGTAGCTGGAAAGGCGAACAAGAGCACAAGGAGATGAGAAATGAGGTGCGTATTAGAAACCTTTCAAAATCACACGGTGTACCATCTTCTGGGTTTCTCATGCATATTTTCGATGTAGGAAGATGCCCTTGAACCTGGAGATTTGGGACCCATGGGATGGGTACCAGGCAGTATTACTTTAAAGGGTCTGCGTTTGCTCACCCAACCTCACCCAAACTTTCAGCCCCAAGAGTGTCCACCCTTATGTCTCATCCAGCTGTGGGTCTAGATATGGTCAATCCAGGTTGCATCACAGCCTCTGAACGAATTTTGTAATAATTTCTCTCTCTTTCACTGTCTTTGTTTTACGGGTTTTTAAAAGTAATTTATTTTTATAATGGGGTTTAGCTACTTTTCACGGCTGTGTTTATGCGGCTTTACACCCACTTGACTCACTTCCAGACAGATATCAATACATAGGTTTTAAGATTCTTACTAGTCACATATATTCTTGTGCGGTGAATAGGGGGTGTTGAGTCCAGTTCACTGAGCAAGGAGTAGGTCTTGTCTATTACATATTGGGTGTATGGAACGGTATCTGAGCGAATTTGAAACCCTTGTTTTATGCCTCACCCCACCTCACCTTTCCCGTTAAGCAGCCATAGTGTGTTTTCTAAACGTGTGACTCTGTTCTGTTTTGTAATTCAGTTCAAGTGTAGCGGTTTTTACATTCCCTCTATAAGTGATAGCTTATGATAAGTGTCTTTTTCTGTGTGACTTATTTCACTTAGAAACGTCGTGCCTAAATCCACTCATCTTGCTTCTACTAGCCTTATGACATTGATTTCATGTCTGAGTGATATTCCATTGTACATACGGACCAGAAATTCTTTATCCATTTTTCTCTTTCCTAGGATATTTAAGGTGTCATGAAGTGGAGGTTCTTGTCAACAGAGCAGCCCTAAACTTTGGGGTGCCTGTGTCTTGCTGATTTTTAGTTTTCCCAATTTATACGCCCATGAGAGGACGTGCCCTATGCTCCCTAAGCTGTGTTTTTTCGATGTTTCAGGACACACCGTACACTTCTCCAGAGTGGCTGTTGGCAATTTACATCCCGCCCATCAGCGTAGCAAGGCTGCCATTTCTCCATGGCCTGTCCTGCATTTCTGGTTTTGACACTTTTTGCAGCATGGCCCTTTTGACCGATGGGAAGCGAGACTTCTTTGTAGCGCTGATGAGCCTTTCCAGGTTGCTTGGTTGGCCAAACAGGGCGTATGCGTTTTTTCCTGAATATATTCAGGAAAAAACGCATACGCCCTGTTTGGCCAAGGGCATCATTGTCGACGTTTTGACACTTTTCATGTGCTTTAAAGGCGATTCGAATCTACCTCCTGAAACCTGTTTCCTGCAATTCTGCCTTGCTTTCAAATCCTCTTCGTTGCCTTCCCTCAATATATCTGTGAATGAGAGTTATCATTTATAGCTCTGCGGGTTTGTGAATTGCAGTGTCCCTGAGCTCCATTTTTCAACTGGCTTTTTTGGGAGCTGGCCGCAAAAGCGCGGGATTGCCTCAGGCCCTATTATGCTTCTGGGCGGCAGGCTGAGCCTGTGGTTAATTCTTCTTCCCGATGGGAAAATAGAGTGAGCTGTGCCTGTCCCAAAACCTAGATCTAGTCTCTCATTGGTTGCCCCTCTTCCCGTTCATCCTCAGGACAAATTGCAACCTGTAGGGAACAGGAGCTTAAAGGTGCTGATTCTCCAAGTAGGGAGATTGCTAGTAAAGTAGCTGGAAAGGCGAACCCGAGCACAAGGAGATGAGAAATGAGGTGCGTATTAGAAACCTTTCAAAATCACACGGTGTACTATCTTCTGGGTTTCTCATGCAGGTTTTCGATGTAGGAAGATGCCCTTGAACCTGGAGATTTGGGACCCATGGGATGGGTACCAGGCAGTATTACTTTAAAGGGTCTGCGTTTGCTCACCCAACCTCACCCAACCTTTCAGCCCCAAGAGTGTCCACCCTTATGTCTCATCCAGCTGTGGGTCTAGATATGGTCAATCCAGGTTGCATCACAGCCTCTGAACGAATTTTGTAAGAATTTCTCTCTCTTTCACTGTCTTTGTTTTACGGGTTTTTAAAAGTAATTTATTTTTATAATGGGGTTTAGCTGCTTTTCACGGCTGTGTTTATGCGGCTTTACACCCACTTGACTCACTTCCAGACAGATATCAATACATAGGTTTTAAGATTCTTACTAGTCACATATATTCTTGTGCGGTGAATAGGGGGTGTTGAGTCCAGTTCACTGAGCAAGGAGTAGGTCTTGTCTATTACATATTGGGTGTATGGAACGGTATCTGAGCGAATTTGAAACCCTTGTTTTATGCCTCACCCCACCTCACCTTTCCCGTTAAGCAGCCATAGTGTGTTTTCTAAACGTGTGACTCTGTTCTGTTTTGTAATTCAGTTCAAGTGTAGCGGTTTTTACATTCCCTCTATAAGTGATAGCTTATGATAAGTGTCTTTTTCTGTGTGACTTATTTCACTTAGAATCATCGTACCTAAATCCACTCATTTGCTTCTACTAGCCTTATGACATTGATTTCATGTCTGAGTGATATTCCATTGTACATAAGGACCACAACTTCTTTATCCATTTTTCTCTTTCCTGGGATATTTAAGGTGTTATGAAGTGGAGGTTCTTGTCAACAGAGCAGCCCTAAACTTTGGGGTGCCTGTGTCTTGCTGATTTTTAGTTTTCCCAATTTCTACGCCCATGAGTGGACGTGCCCTATGCTCCCTAAGCTGTGTTTTTTCGATGTTTCAGGACACACCGTACACTTCTCCAGAGTGGCTGTTGGCAATTTACATCCCGCCCATCAGCGTAGCAAGGCTGCCATTTCTCCATGGCCTGTCCTGCATTTCTGGTTTTGACACTTTTTGCAGCATGGCCCTTTTGACCGATGGGAAGCGAGACTTCTTTGTAGCGCTGATTAGCATTTCCAGGTTGCTTGGTTGGCCAAACAGGGCGTATGCGTTTTTTCCTGAATATATTCAGGAAAAAACGCATACGCCCTGTTTGGCCAAGGGCATCATTGTCGACGTTTTGCCACTTTTCATGTGCTTTAAAGGCGATTCGAATCTACCTCCTGAAACCTGTTTCCTGCAATTCTGCCTTGCTTTCAAATCCTCTTCGTTGCCTTCCCTCAATATATCTGTGGATGAGAGTTATTATTTATAGCTCTGCGGTTTTGTGAATTGCAGTGTCCCTGAGCTCCATTTTTCAACTGGCTTTTTTGGGAGCTGGCCGCAAAAGCGCGGGATTGCCTCAGGCCCTATTCTGCTTCTGGGCGGCAGGCTGAGCCTGTGGTTAATTCTTCTTCCCCATGGGAAAATAGAGTGAGCTGTGCCTGTCCCAACACCTAGATCTAGTCTCTCATTGGTTTCCCCTCTTCCCGTTCATCCTCAGGACAAATTGCAACCTGTAGGGAACAGGAGCTTAAAGGTGCTGATTCTCCAAGTAGGGAGATTGCTAGTAAAGTAGCTGGAAAGGCGAACAAGAGCACAAGGAGATGAGAAATGAGGTGCGTATTAGAAACCTTTCAAAATCACACGGTGTACCATCTTCTGGGTTTCTCATGCATATTTTCGATGTAGGAAGATGCCCTTGAACCTGGAGATTTGGGACCCATGGGATGGGTACCAGGCAGTATTACTTTAAAGGGTCTGCGTTTGCTCACCCAACCTCACCCAACCTTTCAGCCCCAAGAGTGTCCACCCTTATGTCTCATCCAGCTGTGGGTCTAGATATGGTCAATCCAGGTTGCATCACAGACTTTGAACGAATTTTGTAAGAATTTCTCTCTTTTTCACTGTGTTTGTTTTACGGGTTTTTAAAAGTAATTTATTTTTATAATGGGGTTTAGCTGCTTTTCACGGCTGTGTTTATGCGGCTTTACACCCACTTGACTCACTTCCAGACAGATATCAATACATAGGTTTTAAGATTCTTACTAGTCACATATATTCTTGTGCGGTGAATAGGGGGTGTTGAGTCCAGTTCACTGAGCAAGGAGTAGGTCTTGTCTATTACATATTGGGTGTATGGAACGGTATCTGAGCGAATTTGAAACCCTTGTTTTATGCCTCACCCCACCTCACCTTTCCCGTTAAGCAGCCATAGTGTGTTTTCTAAACGTGTGACTCTGTTCTGTTTTGTAATTCAGTTCATGTGTAGCAGTTTTTACATTCCCTCTATAAGTGATAGCTTCTGTTAAGTGTCTTTTTCTGTGTGACTTATTTCACTTAGAATCATCGTACCTAAATCCACTCATCTTGCTTCTACTAGCCTTATGACATTGATTTCATGTCTGAGTGATATTCCATTGTCCATAAGGACCACAACTTCTTTATCCATTTTTCTCTTTCCTGGGATATTTAAGGTGTCATGAAGTGGAGGTTCTTGTCAACAGAGCAGCCCTAAACTTTGGGGTGCCTGTGTCTTGCTGATTTTTAGTTTTCCCAATTTATACGCCCATGAGAGGACGTGCCCTATGCTCCCTAAGCTGTGTTTTTTCGATGTTTCAGGACACACCGTACACTTCTCCAGAGTGGCTGTTGGCAATTTACATCCCGCCCATCAGCGTAGCAAGGCTGCCATTTCTCCATGGCCTGTCGTGCGTTTCTGGTTTTGACACTTTTTGCAGCATGGCCCTTTTGACCGATGGGAAGCGAGACTTCTTTGTAGCGCTGATTAGCCTTTCCAGGTTGCTTGGTTGGCCAAACAGGGCGTATGCGTTTTTTCCTGAATATATTCAGGAAAAAACGCTTACGCCCTGTTTGGCCAAGGGCATCATTGTCGACGTTTTACCATTTTCATGTGCTTTAAAGGCGATTCGAATCTACCTCCTGAAACCTGTTTCCTGCAATTCTGCCTTGCTTTCAAATCCTCTTCGTTGCCTTCCCTCAATATATCTGTGGATGAGAGTTATCATTTATAGCTCTGCGGGTTTGTGAATTGCAGTGTCCCTGAGCTCCATTTTTCAACTGGCTTTTTTGGGAGCTGGCCGCAAAAGCGCGGGATTGCCTCAGGCCCTATTCTGCTTCTGGGCGGCAGGCTGAGCCTGTGGTTAATTCTTCTTCCCCATGGGAAAATAGAGTGAGCTGTGCCTGTCCCAACACCTAGATCTAGTCTCTCATTGGTTTCCCCTCTTCCCGTTCATCCTCAGGACAAATTGCAACCTGTAGGGAACAGGAGCTTAAAGGTGCTGATTCTCCAAGTAGGGAGATTGCTAGTAAAGTAGCTGGAAAGGCGAACAAGAGCACAAGGAGATGAGAAATGAGGTGCGTATTAGAAACCTTTCAAAATCACACGGTGTACCATCTTCTGGGTTTCTCATGCATATTTTCGATGTAGGAAGATGCCCTTGAACCTGGAGATTTGGGACCCATGGGATGGGTACCAGGCAGTATTACTTTAAAGGGTCTGCGTTTGCTCACCCAACCTCACCCAACCTTTCAGCCCCAAGAGTGTCCACCCTTATGTCTCATCCAGCTGTGGGTCTAGATATGGTCAATCCAGGTTGCATCACAGACTTTGAACGAATTTTGTAAGAATTTCTCTCTTTTTCACTGTCTTTGTTTTACGGGTTTTTAAAAGTAATTTATTTTTATAATGGGGTTTAGCTGCTTTTCACGGCTGTGTTTATGCGGCTTTACACCCACTTGACTCACTTCCAGACAGATATCAATACATAGGTTTTAAGATTCTTACTAGTCACATATATTCTTGTGCGGTGAATAGGGGGTGTTGAGTCCAGTTCACTGAGCAAGGAGTAGGTCTTGTCTATTACATATTGGGTGTATGGAACGGTATCTGAGCGAATTTGAAACCCTTGTTTTATGCCTCACCCCACCTCACCTTTCCCGTTAAGCAGCCATAGTGTGTTTTCTAAACGTGTGACTCTGTTCTGTTTTGTAATTCAGTTCATGTGTAGCAGTTTTTACATTCCCTCTATAAGTGATAGCTTCTGTTAAGTGTCTTTTTCTGTGTGACTTATTTCACTTAGAATCATCGTACCTAAATCCACTCATCTTGCTTCTACTAGCCTTATGACATTGATTTCATGTCTGAGTGATATTCCATTGTCCATAAGGACCACAACTTCTTTATCCATTTTTCTCTTTCCTGGGATATTTAAGGTGTCATGAAGTGGAGGTTCTTGTCAACAGAGCAGCCCTAAACTTTGGGGTGCCTGTGTCTTGCTGATTTTTAGTTTTCCCAATTTATACGCCCATGAGAGGACGTGCCCTATGCTCCCTAAGCTGTGTTTTTTCGATGTTTCAGGACACACCGTACACTTCTCCAGAGTGGCTGTTGGCAATTTACATCCCGCCCATCAGCGTAGCAAGGCTGCCATTTCTCCATGGCCTGTCGTGCGTTTCTGGTTTTGACACTTTTTGCAGCATGGCCCTTTTGACCGATGGGAAGCGAGACTTCTTTGTAGCGCTGATTAGCCTTTCCAGGTTGCTTGGTTGGCCAAACAGGGCGTATGCGTTTTTTCCTGAATATATTCAGGAAAAAACGCTTACGCCCTGTTTGGCCAAGGGCATCATTGTCGACGTTTTACCATTTTCATGTGCTTTAAAGGCGATTCGAATCTACCTCCTGAAACCTGTTTCCTGCAATTCTGCCTTGCTTTCAAATCCTCTTCGTTGCCTTCCCTCAATATATCTGTGGATGAGAGTTATCATTTATAGCTCTGCGGGTTTGTGAATTGCAGTGTCCCTGAGCTCCATTTTTCAACTGGCTTTTTTGGGAGCTGGCCGCAAAAGCGCGGGATTGCCTCAGGCCCTATTATGCTTCTGGGCGGCAGGCTGAGCCTGTGGTTAATTCTTCTTCCCGATGGGAAAATAGAGTGAGCTGTGCCTGTCCCAACACCTAGATCTAGTCTCTCATTGGTTGCCCCTCTTCCCGTTCATCCTCAGGACAAATTGCAACCTGTAGGGAACAGGAGCTTAAAGGTGCTGATTCTCCAAGTAGGGAGATTGCTAGTAAAGTAGCTGGAAAGGCGAACCCGAGCACAAGGAGATGAGAAATGAGGTGCGTATTAGAAACCTTTCAAAATCACACGGTGTACTATCTTCTGGGTTTCTCATGCATGTTTTCGATGTAGGAAGATGCCCTTGAACCTGGAGATTTGGGACCCATGGGATGGGTACCAGGCAGTATTACTTTAAAGGGTCTGCGTTTGCTCACCCAACCTCACCCAACCTTTCAGCCCCAAGAGTGTCCACCCTTATGTCTCATCCAGCTGTGGGTCTAGATATGGTCAATCCAGGTTGCATCACAGCCTCTGAACGAATTTTGTAAGAATTTCTCTCTCTTTCACTGTCTTTGTTTTACGGGTTTTTAAAAGTAATTTATTTTTATAATGGGGTTTAGCTGCTTTTCACGGCTGTGTTTATGCGGCTTTACACCCACTTGACTCACTTCCAGACAGATATCAATACATAGGTTTTAAGATTCTTACTAGTCACATATATTCTTGTGCGGTGAATAGGGGGTGTTGAGTCCAGTTCACTGAGCAAGGAGTAGGTCTTGTCTATTACATATTGGGTGTATGGAACGGTATCTGAGCGAATTTGAAACCCTTGTTTTATGCCTCACCCCACCTCACCTTTCCCGTTAAGCAGCCATAGTGTGTTTTCTAAACGTGTGACTCTGTTCTGTTTTGTAATTCAGTTCAAGTGTAGCGGTTTTTACATTCCCTCTATAAGTGATAGCTTATGATAAGTGACTTTTTCTGTGTGACTTATTTCACTTAGAATCATCGTACCTAAATCCACTCATTTGCTTCTACTAGCCTTATGACATTGATTTCATGTCTGAGTGATATTCCATTGTACATAAGGACCACAACTTCTTTATCCATTTTTCTCTTTCCTGGGATATTTAAGGTGTTATGAAGTGGAGGTTCTTGTCAACAGAGCAGCCCTAAACTTTGGGGTGCCTGTGTCTTGCTGATTTTTAGTTTTCCCAATTTCTACGCCCATGAGTGGACGTGCCCTATGCTCCCTAAGCTGTGTTTTTTCGATGTTTCAGGACACACCGTACACTTCTCCAGAGTGGCTGTTGGCAATTTACATCCCGCCCATCAGCGTAGCAAGGCTGCCATTTCTCCATGGCCTGTCCTGCATTTCTGGTTTTGACACTTTTTGCAGCATGGCCCTTTTGACCGATGGGAAGCGAGACTTCTTTGTAGCGCTGATTAGCATTTCCAGGTTGCTTGGTTGGCCAAACAGGGCGTATGCGTTTTTTCCTGAATATATTCAGGAAAAAACGCATACGCCCTGTTTGGCCAAGGGCATCATTGTCGACGTTTTGCCACTTTTCATGTGCTTTAAAGGCGATTCGAATCTACCTCCTGAAACCTGTTTCCTGCAATTCTGCCTTGCTTTCAAATCCTCTTCGTTGCCTTCCCTCAATATATCTGTGGATGAGAGTTATCATTTATAGCTCTGCGGGTTTGTGAATTGCAGTGTCCCTGAGCTCCATTTTTCAACTGGCTTTTTTGGGAGCTGGCCGCAAAAGCACGGGATTGCCTCAGGCCCTATTATGCTTCTGGGCGGCAGGCTGAGCCTGTGGTTAATTCTTCTTCCCGATGGGAAAATAGAGTGAGCTGTGCCTGTCCCAACACCTAGATCTAGTCTCTCATTGGTTGCCCCTCTTCCCGTTCATCCTCAGGACAAATTGCAACCTGTAGGGAACAGGAGCTTAAAGGTGCTGATTCTCCAAGTAGGGAGATTGCTAGTAAAGTAGCTGGAAAGGCGAACCCGAGCACAAGGAGATGAGAAATGAGGTGCGTATTAGAAACCTTTCAAAATCACACGGTGTACCATCTTCTGGGTTTCTCATGCATGTTTTCGATGTAGGAAGATGCCCTTGAACATGGAGATTTGGGACCCATGGGATGGGTACCAGGCAGTATTACTTTAAAGGGTATGCGTTTGCTCACCCAACCTCACCCAACCTTTCAGCCCCAAGAGTGTCCACCCTTATGTCTCATCCAGCTGTGGGTCTAGATATGGTCAATCCAGGTTGCATCACAGCCTCTGAACGAATTTTGTAAGAATTTCTCTCTCTTTCACTGTCATTGTTTTACGGGTTTATAAAAGTAATTTATTTTTATAATGGGGTTTAGCTGCTTTTCACGGCTGTGTTTATGCGGCTTTACACCCACTTGACTCACTTCCAGACAGATATCAATACATAGGTTTTAAGATTCTTACTAGTCACATATATTCTTGTGCGGTGAATAGGGGGTGTTGAGTCCAGTTCACTGAGCAAGGAGTAGGTCTTGTCTATTACATATTGGGTGTATGGAACGGTATCTGAGCGAATTTGAAACCCTTGTTTTATGCCTCACCCCACCTCACCTTTCCCGTTAAGCAGCCATAGTGTGTTTTCTAAACGTGTGACTCTGTTCTGTTTTGTAATTCAGTTCATGTGTAGCAGTTTTTACATTCCCTCTATAAGTGATAGCTTATGATAAGTGTCTTTTTCTGTGTGACTTATTTCACTTAGAATCATCGTACCTAAATCCACTCATCTTGCTTCTACTAGCCTTATGACATTGATTTCATGTCTGAGTGATATTCCATTGTACATAAGGACCACAACTTCTTTATCCATTTTTCTCTTTCCTGGGATATTTAAGGTGTCATGAAGTGGAGGTTCTTGTCAACACAGCAGTCCTAAACTTTGGGGTGCCTGTGTCTTGCTGATTTTTAGTTTTCCCAATTTATACGCCCATGAGAGGACGTGCCCTATGCTCCCTAAGCTGTGTTTTTTCGATGTTTCAGGACACACCGTACACTTCTCCAGAGTGGCTGTTGGCAATTTACATCCCGCCCATAAGCGTAGCAAGGCTGCCATTTCTCCATGGCCTGTCGTGCGTTTCTGGTTTTGACACTTTTTGCAGCATGGCCCTTTTGACCGATGGGAAGCGAGACTTCTTTGTAGCGCTGATTAGCCTTTCCAGGTTGCTTGGTTGGCCAAACAGGGCGTATGCGTTTTTTCCTGAATATATTCAGGAAAAAACGCATACGCCCTGTTTGGCCAAGGGCATCATTGTCGACGTTTTACCACTTTTCATGTGCTTTAAAGGCGATTCGAATCTACCTCCTGAAACCTGTTTCCTGCAATTCTGCCTTGCTTTCAAATCCTCTTCGTTGCCTTCCCTCAATATATCTGTGGATGAGAGTTATCATTTATAGCTCTGCGGGTTTGTGAATTGCAGTGTCCCTGAGCTCCATTTTTCAACTGGCTTTTTTGGGAGCTGGCCGCAAAAGCACGGGATTGCCTCAGGCCCTATTATGCTTCTGGGCGGCAGGCTGAGCCTGTGGTTAATTCTTCTTCCCCATGGGAAAATAGAGTGAGCTGTGCCTGTCCCAACACCTAGATCTAGTCTCTCATTGGTTGCCCCTCTTCCCGTTCATCCTCAGGACAAATTGCAACCTGTAGGGAACAGGAGCTTAAAGGTGCTGATTCTCCAAGTAGGGAGATTGCTAGTAAAGTAGCTGGAAAGGCGAACCCGAGCACAAGGAGATGAGAAATGAGGTGCGTATTAGAAACCTTTCAAAATCACACGGTGTAACATCTTCTGGGTTTCTCATGCATGTTTTCGATGTAGGAAGATGCCCTTGAACATGGAGATTTGGGACCCATGGGATGGGTACCAGGCAGTATTACTTTAAAGGGTATGCGTTTGCTCACCCAACCTCACCCAACCTTTCAGCCCCAAGAGTGTCCACCCTTATGTCTCATCCAGCTGTGGGTCTAGATATGGTCAATCCAGGTTGCATCACAGCCTCTGAACGAATTTTTTAAGAATTTCTCTCTCTTTCACTGTCTTTGTTTTACGGGTTTTTAAAAGTAATTTATTTTTATAATGGGGTTTAGCTGCTTTTCACGGCTGTGTTTATGCGGCTTTACACCCACTTGACTCACTTCCAGACAGATATCAATACATAGGTTTTAAGATTCTTACTAGTCACATATATTCTTGTGCGGTGAATAGGGGGTGTTGAGTCCAGTTCACTGAGCAAGGAGTAGGTCTTGTCTATTACATATTGGGAGTATGGAACGGTATCTGAGCGAATTTGAAACCCTTGTTTTATGCCTCACCCCACCTCACCTTTCCCGTTAAGCAGCCATAGTGTGTTTTCTAAACGTGTGACTCTGTTCTGTTTTGTAATTCAGTTCAAGTGTAGCGGATTTTACATTCCCTCTATAAGTGATAGCTTATGATAAGTGTCTTTTTCTGTGTGACTTATTTCACTTAGAATCATCGTACCTAAATCCACTCATCTTGCTTCTACTAGCCTTATGACATTGATTTCATGTCTGAGTGATATTCCATTGTACATAAGGACCACAACTTCTTTATCCATTTTTCTCTTTCCTGGGATATTTAAGGTGTTATGAAGTGGAGGTTCTTGTCAACAGAGCAGCCCTAAACTTTGGGGTGCCTGTGTCTTGCTGATTTTTAGTTTTCCCAATTTATACGCCCATGAGTGGACGTGCCCTATGCTCCCTAAGCTGTGTTTTTTCGATGTTTCAGGACACACCGTACACTTCTCCAGAGTGGCTGTTGGCAATTTACATCCCGCCCATCAGCGTAGCAAGGCTGCCATTTCTCCATGGCCTGTCCTGCATTTCTGGTTTTGACACTTTTTGCAGCATGGCCCTTTTGACCGATGGGAAGCGAGACTTCTTTGTAGCGCTGATTAGCCTTTCCAGGTTGCTTGTTTGGCCAAACAGAGCGTATGCGTTTTTTCCTGAATATATTCAGGAAAAAACGCATACGCCCTGTTTGGCCAAGGGCATCATTGTCGACGTTTTGCCACTTTTCATGTGCTTTAAAGGCGATTCGAATCTACCTCCTGAAACCTGTTTCCTGCAATTCTGCCTTGCTTTCAAATCCTCTTCGTTGCCTTCCCTCAATATATCTGTGGATGAGAGTTATCATTTATAGCTCTGCGGGTTTGTGAATTGCAGTGTCCCTGAGCTCCATTTTTCAACTGGCTTTTTTGGGAGCTGGCCGCAAAAGCGCGGGATTGCCTCAGGCCCTATTCTGCTTCTGGGCGGCAGGCTGAGCCTGTGGTTAATTCTTCTTCCCCATGGGAAAATAGAGTGACCTGTGCCTGTCCCAACACCTAGATCTAGTCTCTCATTGGTTTCCCCTCTTCCCGTTCATCCTCAGGACAAATTGCAACCTGTAGGGAACAGGAGCTTAAAGGTGCTGATTCTCCAAGTAGGGAGATTGCTAGTAAAGTAGCTGGAAAGGCGAACAAGAGCACAAGGAGATGAGAAATGAGGTGCATATTAGAAACCTTTCAAAATCACACGGTGTACCATCTTCTGGGTTTCTCATGCATATTTTCGATGTAGGAAGATGCCCTTGAACCTGGAGATTTGGGACCCATGGGATGGGTACCAGGCTGTATTACTTTAAAGGGTCTGCGTTTGCTCACCCAACCTCACCCAACCTTTCAGCCCCAAGAGTGTCCACCCTTATGTCTCATCCAGCTGTGGGTCTAGATATGGTCAATCCAGGTTGCATCACAGCCTCTGAACGAATTTTGTAAGAATTTCTCTCTCTTTCACTGTCTTTGTTTTACGGGTTTTTAAAAGTAATTTATTTTTATAATGGGGTTTAGCTGCTTTTCACGGCTGTGTTTATGCGGCTTTACACCCACTTGACTCACTTCCAGACAGATATCAATACATAGGTTTTAAGATTCTTACTAGTCACATATATTCTTGTGCGGTGAATAGGGGGTGTTGAGTCCAGTTCACTGAGCAAGGAGTAGGTCTTGTCTATTACATATTGGGTGTATGGAACGGTATCTGAGCGAATTTGAAACCCTTGTTTTATGCCTCACCCCACCTCACCTTTCCCGTTAAGCAGCCATAGTGTGTTTTCTAAACGTGTGACTCTGTTCTGTTTTGTAATTCAGTTCAAGTGTAGCGGTTTTTACATTCCCTCTATAAGTGATAGCTTATGATAAGTGTCTTTTTCTGTGTGACTTATTTCACTTAGAAACGTCGTACCTAAATAAACTCATCTTGCTTCTACTAGCCTTATGACATTGATTTCATGTCTGAGTGATATTCCATTGTACATAAGGACCAGAAATTCTTTATCCATTTTTCTCTTTCCTAGGATATTTAAGGTGTCATGAAGTGGAGGTTCTTGTCAACAGAGCAGCCCTAAACTTAGGGGTGCCTGTGTCTTGCTGATTTTTAGTTTTCCCAATTTATACGCCCATGAGAGGACGTGCCCTATGCTCCCTAAGCTGTGTTTTTTCGATGTTTCAGGACACACCGTACACTTCTCCAGAGTGGCTGTTCGCAATTTACATCCCGCCCATCAGCGTAGCAAGGCTGCCATTTCTCCATGGCCTGTCCTGCATTTCTGGTTTTGACACTTTTTGCAGCATGGCCCTTTTGACCGATGGGAAGCGAGACTTCTTTGTAGCGCTGATGAGCCTTTCCAGGTTGCTTGGTTGGCCAAACAGGGCGTATGCGTTTTTTCCTGAATATATTCAGGAAAAAACGCATACGCCCTGTTTGGCCAAGGGCATCATTGTCGACGTTTTGACACTTTTCATGTGCTTTAAAGGCGATTCGAATCTACCTCCTGAAACCTGTTTCCTGCAATTCTGCCTTGCTTTCAAATCCTCTTCGTTGCCTTCCCTCAATATATCTGTGGATGAGAGTTATCATTTATAGCTCTGCGGGTTTGTGAATTGCAGTGTCCCTGAGCTCCATTTTTCAACTGGCTTTTTTGGGAGCTGGCCGCAAAAGCGCGGGATTGCCTCAGGCCCTATTATGCTTCTGGGCGGCAGGCTGAGCCTGTGGTTAATTCTTCTTCCCGATGGGAAAATAGAGTGAGCTGTGCCTGTCCCAAAACCTAGATCTAGTCTCTCATTGGTTGCCCCTCTTCCCGTTCATCCTCAGGACAAATTGCAACCTGTAGGGAACAGGAGCTTAAAGGTGCTGATTCTCCAAGTAGGGAGATTGCTAGTAAAGTAGCTGGAAAGGCGAACCCGAGCACAAGGAGATGAGAAATGAGGTGCGTATTAGAAACCTTTCAAAATCACACGGTGTACCATCTTCTGGGTTTCTCATGCATGTTTTCGATGTAGGAAGATGCCCTTGAACCTGGAGATTTGGGACCCATGGGATGGGTACCAGGCAGTATTACTTTAAAGGGTCTGTGTTTGCTCACCCAACCTCACCCAACCTTTCAGCCCCAAGAGTGTCCACCCTTATGTCTCATCCAGCTGTGGGTCTAGATATGGTCAATCCAGGTTGCATCACAGCCTCTGAACGAATTTTGTAAGAATTTCTCTCTCTTTCACTGTCTTTGTTTTACGGGTTTTTAAAAGTAATTTATTTTTATAATGGGGTTTAGCTGCTTTTCACGGCTGTGTTTATGCGGCTTTAGACCCACTTGACTCACTTCCAGACAGATATCAATACATAGGTTTTAAGATTCTTACTAGTCACATATATTCTTGTGCGGTGAATAGGGGGTGTTGAGTCCAGTTCACTGAGCAAGGAGTAGGTCTTGTCTATTACATATTGGGTGTATGGAACGGTATCTGAGCGAATTTGAAACCCTTGTTTTATGCCTCACCCCACCTCACCTTTCCCGTTAAGCAGCCATAGTGTGTTTTCTAAACGTGTGACTCTGTTCTGTTTTGTAATTCAGTTCATGTGTAGCAGTTTTTACATTCCCTCTATAAGTGATAGCTTATGATAAGTGTCTTTTTCTGTGTGACTTATTTCACTTAGAATCATCGTACCTAAATCCACTCATCTTGCTTCTACTAGCCTTATGACATTGATTTCATGTCTGAGTGATATTCCATTGTACATAAGGACCACAACTTCTTTATCCATTTTTCTCTTTCCTGGGATATTTAAGGTGTCATGAAGTGGAGGTTCTTGTCAACACAGCAGTCCTAAACTTTGGGGTGCCTGTGTCTTGCTGATTTTTAGTTTTCCCAATTTATACGCCCATGAGAGGACGTGCCCTATGCTCCCTAAGCTGTGTTTTTTCGATGTTTCAGGACACACCGTACACTTCTCCAGAGTGGCTGTTGGCAATTTACATCCCGCCCATCAGCGTAGCAAGGCTGCCATTTCTCCATGGCCTGTCGTGCGTTTCTGGTTTTGACACTTTTTGCAGCATGGCCCTTTTGACCGATGGGAAGCGAGACTTCTTTGTAACGCTGATTAGCCTTTCCAGGTTGCTTGGTTGGCCAAACAGGGCGTATGCGTTTTTTCCTGAATATATTCAGGAAAAAACGCTTACGCCCTGTTTGGCCAAGGGCATCATTGTCGACGTTTTACCACTTTTCATGTGCTTTAAAGGCGATTCGAATCTACCTCCTGAGACCTGTTTCCTGCAATTCTGCCTTGCTTTCAAATCCTCTTCGTTGCCTTCCCTCAATATATCTGTGGATGAGAGTTATCATTTATAGCTCTGCGGGTTTGTGAATTGCAGTGTCCCTGAGCTCCATTTTTCAACTGGCTTTTTTGGGAGCTGGCCGCAAAAGCACGGGATTGCCTCAGGCCCTATTATGCTTCTGGGCGGCAGGCTGAGCCTGTGGTTAATTCTTCTTCCCGATGGGAAAATAGAGTGAGCTGTGCCTGTCCCAACACCTAGATCTAGTCTCTCATTGGTTGCCCCTCTTCCCGTTCATCCTCAGGACAAATTGCAACCTGTAGGGAACAGGAGCTTAAAGGTGCTGATTCTCCAAGTAGGGAGATTGCTAGTAAAGTAGCTGGAAAGGCGAACCCGAGCACAAGGAGATGAGAAATGAGGTGCGTATTAGAAACCTTTCAAAATCACACGGTGTACCATCTTCTGGGTTTCTCATGCATGTTTTCGATGTAGGAAGATGCCCTTGAACATGGAGATTTGGGACCCATGGGATGGGTACCAGGCAGTATTACTTTAAAGGGTCTGCGTTTGCTCACCCAACCTCACCCAACCTTTCAGCCCCAAGAGTGTCCACCCTTATGTCTCATCCAGCTGTGGGTCTAGATATGGTCAATCCAGGTTGCATCACAGCCTCTGAACGAATTTTGTAAGAATTTCTCTCTCTTTCACTGTCTTTGTTTTACGGGTTTTTAAAAGTAATTTATTTTTATAATGGGGTTTAGCTGCTTTTCACGGCTGTGTTTATGCGGCTTTACACCCACTTGACTCACTTCCAGACAGATATCAATACATAGGTTTTAAGATTCTTACTAGTCACATATATTCTTGTGCGGTGAATAGGGGGTGTTGAGTCCAGTTCACTGAGCAAGGAGTAGGTCTTGTCTATTACATATTGGGTGTATGGAACGGTATCTGAGCGAATTTGAAACCCTTGTTTTATGCCTCACCCCACCTCACCTTTCCCGTTAAGCAGCCATAGTGTGTTTTCTAAACGTGTGACTCTGTTCTGTTTTGTAATTCAGTTCATGTGTAGCAGTATTTACATTCCCTCTATAAGTGATAGCTTATGATAAGTGTCTTTTTCTGTGTGACTTATTTCACTTAGAATCATCGTACCTAAATCCACTCATCTTGCTTCTACTAGCCTTATGACATTGATTTCATGTCTGAGTGATATTCCATTGTACATAAGGACCACAACTTCTTTATCCATTTTTCTCTTTCCTGGGATATTTAAGGTGTCATGAAGTGGAGGTTCTTGTCAACAGAGCAGCCCTAAACTTTGGGATGCCTGTGTCTTGCTGATTTTTAGTTTTCCCAATTTATACGCCCATGAGTGGACATGCCCTATGCTCCCTAAGCTGTGTTTTTTCGATGTTTCAGGACACACCGTACACTTCTCCAGAGTGGCTGTTCGCAATTTACATCCCGCCCATCAGCGTAGCAAGGCTGCCATTTCTCCATGGCCTGTCCTGCATTTCTGGTTTTGACACTTTTTGCAGCATGGCCCTTTTGACCGATGGGAAGCGAGACTTCTTTGTAGCGCTGATGAGTCTTTCCAGGTTGCTTGGTTGGCCAAACAGGGCGTATGCGTTTTTTCCTGAATATATTCAGGAAAAAACGCATACGCCCTGTTTGGCCAAGGGCATCATTGTCGACGTTTTGCCACTTTTCATGTGCTTTAAAGGCGATTCGAATCTACCTCCTGAAACCTGTTTCCTGCAATTCTGCCTTGCTTTCAAATCCTCTTCGTTGCCTTCCCTCAATATATCTGTGGATGAGAGTTATCATTTATAGCTCTGCGGGTTTGTGAATTGCAGTGTCCCTGAGCTCCATTTTTCAACTGGCTTTTTTGGGAGCTGGCCGCAAAAGCGCGGGATTGCCTCAGGCCCTATTCTGCTTCTGGGCGGCAGGCTGAGCCTGTGGTTAATTCTTCTTCCCGATGGGAAAATAGAGTGAGCTGTGCCTGTCCCAACACCTAGATTTAGTCTCTCATTGGTTTCCCCTCTTCCCGTTCATCCTCAGGACAAATTGCAACCTGTAGGGAACAGGAGCTTAAAGGTGCTGATTCTCCAAGTAGGGAGATTCCTAGTAAAGTAGCTGGAAAGGCGAACCCGAGCACAAGGAGATGAGAAATGAGGTGCGTATTAGAAACCTTTCAAAATCACACGGTGTACCATCTTCTGGGTTTCTCATGCATGTTTTCGATGTAGGAAGATGCCCTTGAACCTGGAGATTTGGGACCCATGGGATGGGTACCACGCAGTATTACTTTAAAGGGTCTGCGTTTGCTCACCCAACCTCACCCAACCTTTCAGCCCCAAGAGTGTCCACCCTTATGTCTCATCCAGCTGTGGGTCTAGATATGGTCAATCCAGGTTGCATCACAGCCTCTGAACGAATTTTGTAAGAATTTCTCTCTCTTTCACTGTCTTTGTTTTACGGGTTTTTAAAAGTAATTTATTTTTATAATGGGGTTTAGCTGCTTTTCACGGCTGTGTTTATGCGGCTTTACACCCACTTGACTCACTTCCAGACAGATATCAATACATAGGTTTTAAGATTCTTACTAGTCACATATATTCTTGTGCGGTGAATAGGGTGTGTTGAGTCCAGTTCACTGAGCAAGGAGTAGGTCTTGTCTATTACATATTGGGTGTATGGAACGGTATCTGAGCGAATTTGAAACCCTTGTTTTATGCCTCACCCCACCTCACCTTTCCCGTTAAGCAGCCATAGTGTGTTTTCTAAACGTGTGACTCTGTTCTGTTTTGTAATTCAGTTCAAGTGTAGCGGTTTTTACATTCCCTCTATAAGTGATAGCTTATGATAAGTGTCTTTTTCTGTGTGACTTATTTCACTTAGAATCGTCGTACCTAAATCCACTCATCTTGCTTCTACTAGCCTTATGACATTCATTTCATGTCTGAGTGATATTCCATTGTACATAAGGACCACAAATTCTTTATCCATTTTTCTCTTTCCTAGGATATTTAAGGTGTCATGAAGTGGAGGTTCTTGTCAACAGAGCAGCCCTAAACTTTGGGGTGCCTGTGTCTTGCTGATTTTTAGTTTTCCCAATTTATACGCCCATGAGAGTACGTGCCCTATGCTCCCTAAGCTGTGTTTTTTCGATGTTTCAGGACACACCGTACACTTCTCCAGAGTGGCTGTTGGCAATTTACATCCCGCCCATCAGCGTAGCAAGGCTGCCATTTCTCCATGGCCTGTCCTGCATTTCTGGTTTTGACACTTTTTGCAGCATGGCCCTTTTGACCGATGGGAAGCGAGACTTCTTTGTAGCGCTGATGAGCCTTTCCAGGTTTCTTGGTTGGCCAAACAGGGCGTATGCGTTTTTTCCTGAATATATTCAGGAAAAAACGCATACGCCCTGTTTGGCCAAGGGCATCATTGTCGACGTTTTGACACTTTTCATGTGCTTTAAAGGCGATTCGAATCTACCTCCTGAAACCTGTTTCCTGCAATTCTGCCTTGCTTTCAAATCCTCTTCGTTGCCTTCCCTCAATATATCTGTGGATGAGAGTTATCATTTATAGCTCTGCGGGTTTGTGAATTGCAGTGTCCCTGAGCTCCATTTTTCAACTGGCTTTTTTGGGAGCTGGCCGCAAAAGCGCGGGATTGCCTCAGGCCCTATTATGCTTCTGGGTGGCAGGCTGAGCCTGTGGTTAATTCTTCTTCCCGATGGGAAAATAGAGTGAGCTGTGCCTGTCCCAAAACCTAGATCTAGTCTCTCATTGGTTGCCCCTCTTCCCGTTCATCCTCAGGACAAATTGCAACCTGTAGGGAACAGGAGCTTAAAGGTGCTGATTCTCAAAGTAGGGAGATTGCTAGTAAAGTAGCTGGAATGGCGAACCCGAGCACAAGGAGATGAGAAATGAGGTGCGTATTAGAAACCTTTCAAAATCACACGGTGTACCATCTTCTGGGTTCCTCATGCATGTTTTCGATGTAGGAAGATGCCCTTGAACCTGGAGATTTGGGACCCATGGGATGGGTACCAGGCAGTATTACTTTAAAGGGTCTGCGTTTGCTCACCCAACCTCACCCAACCTTTCAGCCCCAAGAGTGTCCACCCTTATGTCTCATCCAGCTGTGGGTCTAGATATGGTCAATCCAGGTTGCATCACAGCCTCTGAACGAATTTTGTAAGAATTTCTCTCTCTTTCACTGTCTTTGTTTTACGGGTTTCTAAAAGTAATTTATTTTTATAATGGGGTTTAGCTGCTTTTCACGGCTGTGTTTATGCGGCTTTACACCCACTTGACTCACTTCCAGACAGATATCAATACATAGGTTTTAAGATTCTTACTAGTCACATATATTCTTGTGCGGTGAATAGGGGGTGTTGAGTCCAGTTCACTGAGCAAGGAGTAGGTCTTTTCTATTACATATTGGGTGTATGGAACGGTATCTGAGCGAATTTGAAACCCTTGTTTTATGCATCACCCCACCTCACCTTTCCCGTTAAGCAGCCATAGTGTGATTTCTAAACGTGTGACTCTGTTCTGTTTTTTAATTCAGTTCATGTGTAGCAGTTTTTACATTCCCTCTATAAGTGATAGCTTATGATAAGTGTCTTTTTCTGTGTGACTTATTTAACTTAGAATCATCGTACCTAAATCCACTCATCTTGCTTCTACTAGCCTTATGACATTGATTTCATGTCTGAGTGATATTCCATTGTACATAAGGACCACAACTTCTTTATCCATTTTTCTCTTTCCTGGGATATTTAAGGTGTCATGAAGTGGAGGTTCTTGTCAACAGAGCAGCCCTAAACTTTGGGGTGCCTGTGTCTTGCTGATTTTTAGTTTTCCCAATTTATACGCCCATGAGAGGACGTGCCCTATGCTCCCTAAGCTGTGTTTTTTGGATGTTTCAGGACACACCGTACACTTCTCCAGAGTGGCTGTTGGCAATTTACATCCCGCCCATCAGCGTAGCAAGGCTGCCATTTCTCCATGGCCTGTCGTGCGTTTCTGGTTTTGACACTTTTTGCAGCATGGCCCTTTTGACCGATGGGAAGCGAGACTTCTTTGTAGCGCTGATTAGCCTTTCCAGGTTGCTTGGTTGGCCAAACAGGGCGTATGCGTTTTTTCCTGAATATGTTCAGGAAAAAACGCTTACGCCCTGTTTGGCCAAGGGCATCATTGTCGACGTTTTACCACTTTTCATGTGCTTTAAAGGCGATTCGAATCTACCTCCTGAAACCTGTTTCCTGCAATTCTGCCTTGCTTTCAAATCCTCTTCGTTGCCTTCCCTCAATATATCTGTGGATGAGAGTTATCATTTATAGCTCTGCGGGTTTGTGAATTGCAGTGTCCCTGAGCTCCATTTTTCAACTGGCTTTTTTGGGAGCTGGCCGCAAAAGCGCGGGATTGCCTCAGGCCCTATTATGCTTCTGGGCGGCAGGCTGAGCCTGTGGTTAATTCTTCTTCCCGATGGGAAAATAGAGTGAGCTGTGCCTGTCCCAACACCTAGATTTAGTCTCTCATTGGTTTCCCCTCTTCCCGTTCATCCTCAGGACAAATTGCAACCTGTAGGGAACAGGAGCTTAAAGGTGCTGATTCTCCAAGTAGGGAGATTGCTAGTAAAGTAGCTGGAAAGGCGAACCCGAGCACAAGGAGATGAGAAATGAGGTGCGTATTAGAAACCTTTCAAAATCACACGGTGTACCATCTTCTGGGTTTCTCATGCATGTTTTCGATGTAGGAAGATGCCCTTGAACCTGGAGATTTGGGACCCATGGGATGGGTACCACGCAGTATTACTTTAAAGGGTCTGCGTTTGCTCACCCAACCTCACCCAACCTTTCAGCCCCAAGAGTGTCCACCCTTATGTCTCATCCAGCTGTGGGTCTAGATATGGTCAATCCAGGTTGCATCACAGCCTCTGAACGAATTTTGTAAGAATTTCTCTCTCTTTCACTGTCTTTGTTTTACGGGTTTTTAAAAGTAATTTATTTTTATAATGGGGTTTAGCTGCTTTTCACGGCTGTGTTTATGCGGCTTTACACCCACTTGACTCACTTCCAGACAGATATCAATACATAGGTTTTAAGATTCTTACTAGTCACATATATTCTTGTGCGGTGAATAGGGTGTGTTGAGTCCAGTTCACTGAGCAAGGAGTAGGTCTTGTCTATTACATATTGGGTGTATGGAACGGTATCTGAGCGAATTTGAAACCCTTGTTTTATGCCTCACCCCACCTCACCTTTCCCGTTAAGCAGCCATAGTGTGTTTTCTAAACGTGTGACTCTGTTCTGTTTTGTAATTCAGTTCAAGTGTAGCGGTTTTTACATTCCCTCTATAAGTGATAGCTTATGATAAGTGTCTTTTTCTGTGTGACTTATTTCACTTAGGATCATCGTACCTAAATCCACTCATCTTGCTTCTACTAGCCTTATGACATTGATTTCATGTCTGAGTGATATTCCATTGTACATAAGGACCACAACTTCTTTATCCATTTTTCTCTTTCCTGGGATATTTAAGGTGTCATGAAGTGGAGGTTCTTGTCAACAGAGCAGCCCTAAACTTTGGGGTGCCTGTGTCTTGCTGATTTTTAGTTTTCCCAATTTATACGCCCATGAGTGGACGTGCCCTATGCTCCCTAAGCTGTGTTTTTTCGATGTTTCAGGACACACCGTACACTTTTCCAGAGTGGCTGTTGGCAATTTACATCCCGCCCATCAGCGTAGCAAGGCTGCCATTTCTCCATGGCCTGTCCTGCATTTCTGGTTTTGACACTTTTTGCAGCATGGCCCTTTTGACCGATGGGAAGCGAGACTTCTTTGTAGTGCTGATTAGCCTTTCCAGGTTGCTTGGTTGGCCAAACAGGGCGTATGCGTTTTTTCCTTAATATATTCAGGAAAAAACGCATACGCCCTGTTTGGCCAAGGGCATCATTGTCGACGTTTTACCACTTTTCATGTGCTTTAAAGGCGATTCGAATCTACCTCCTGAAACCTGTTTCCTGCAATTCTGCCTTGCTTTCAAATCCTCTTCGTTGCCTTCCCTCAATATATCTGTGGATGAGAGTTATCATTTATAGCTCTGCGGGTTTGTGAATTGCAGTGTCCCTGAGCTCCATTTTTCAACTGGCTTTTTTGGGAGCTGGCCGCAAAAGCACGGGATTGCCTCAGGCCCTATTATGCTTCTGGGCGGCAGGCTGAGCCTGTGGTTAATTCTTCTTCCCCATGGGAAAATAGAGTGAGCTGTGCCTGTCCCAACACCTAGATCTAGTCTCTCATTGGTTGCCCCTCTTCCCGTTCATCCTCAGGACAAATTGCAACCTGTAGGGAACAGGAGCTTAAAGGTGCTGATTCTCCAAGTAGGGAGATTGCTAGTAAAGTAGCTGGAAAGGCGAACCCGAGCACAAGGAGATGAGAAATGAGGTGCGTATTAGAAACCTTTCAAAATCACACGGTGTAACATCTTCTGGGTTTCTCATGCATGTTTTCGATGTAGGAAGATGCCCTTGAACATGGAGATTTGGGACCCATGGGATGGGTACCAGGCAGTATTACTTTAAAGGGTATGCGTTTGCTCACCCAACCTCACCCAACCTTTCAGCCCCAAGAGTGTCCACCCTTATGTCTCATCCAGCTGTGGGTCTAGATATGGTCAATCCAGGTTGCATCACAGCCTCTGAACGAATTTTTTAAGAATTTCTCTCTCTTTCACTGTCTTTGTTTTACGGGTTTTTAAAAGTAATTTATTTTTATAATGGGGTTTAGCTGCTTTTCACGGCTGTGTTTATGCGGCTTTACACCCACTTGACTCACTTCCAGACAGATATCAATACATAGGTTTTAAGATTCTTACTAGTCACATATATTCTTGTGCGGTGAATAGGGGGTGTTGAGTCCAGTTCACTGAGCAAGGAGTAGGTCTTGTCTATTACATATTGGGAGTATGGAACGGTATCTGAGCGAATTTGAAACCCTTGTTTTATGCCTCACCCCACCTCACCTTTCCCGTTAAGCAGCCATAGTGTGTTTTCTAAACGTGTGACTCTGTTCTGTTTTGTAATTCAGTTCAAGTGTAGCGGATTTTACATTCCCTCTATAAGTGATAGCTTATGATAAGTGTCTTTTTCTGTGTGACTTATTTCACTTAGAATCATCGTACCTAAATCCACTCATCTTGCTTCTACTAGCCTTATGACATTGATTTCATGTCTGAGTGATATTCCATTGTACATAAGGACCACAACTTCTTTATCCATTTTTCTCTTTCCTGGGATATTTAAGGTGTTATGAAGTGGAGGTTCTTGTCAACAGAGCAGCCCTAAACTTTGGGGTGCCTGTGTCTTGCTGATTTTTAGTTTTCCCAATTTATACGCCCATGAGTGGACGTGCCCTATGCTCCCTAAGCTGTGTTTTTTCGATGTTTCAGGACACACCGTACACTTCTCCAGAGTGGCTGTTGGCAATTTACATCCCGCCCATCAGCGTAGCAAGGCTGCCATTTCTCCATGGCCTGTCCTGCATTTCTGGTTTTGACACTTTTTGCAGCATGGCCCTTTTGACCGATGGGAAGCGAGACTTCTTTGTAGCGCTGATTAGCCTTTCCAGGTTGCTTGTTTGGCCAAACAGAGCGTATGCGTTTTTTCCTGAATATATTCAGGAAAAAACGCATACGCCCTGTTTGGCCAAGGGCATCATTGTCGACGTTTTGCCACTTTTCATGTGCTTTAAAGGCGATTCGAATCTACCTCCTGAAACCTGTTTCCTGCAATTCTGCCTTGCTTTCAAATCCTCTTCGTTGCCTTCCCTCAATATATCTGTGGATGAGAGTTATCATTTATAGCTCTGCGGGTTTGTGAATTGCAGTGTCCCTGAGCTCCATTTTTCAACTGGCTTTTTTGGGAGCTGGCCGCAAAAGCGCGGGATTGCCTCAGGCCCTATTCTGCTTCTGGGCGGCAGGCTGAGCCTGTGGTTAATTCTTCTTCCCCATGGGAAAATAGAGTGACCTGTGCCTGTCCCAACACCTAGATCTAGTCTCTCATTGGTTTCCCCTCTTCCCGTTCATCCTCAGGACAAATTGCAACCTGTAGGGAACAGGAGCTTAAAGGTGCTGATTCTCCAAGTAGGGAGATTGCTAGTAAAGTAGCTGGAAAGGCGAACAAGAGCACAAGGAGATGAGAAATGAGGTGCATATTAGAAACCTTTCAAAATCACACGGTGTACCATCTTCTGGGTTTCTCATGCATATTTTCGATGTAGGAAGATGCCCTTGAACCTGGAGATTTGGGACCCATGGGATGGGTACCAGGCTGTATTACTTTAAAGGGTCTGCGTTTGCTCACCCAACCTCACCCAACCTTTCAGCCCCAAGAGTGTCCACCCTTTTGTCTCATCCAGCTGTGGGTCTAGATATGGTCAATCCAGGTTGCATCACAGCCTCTGAACGAATTTTGTAAGAATTTCTCTCTCTTTCACTGTCTTTGTTTTACGGGTTTTTAAAAGTAATTTATTTTTATAATGGGGTTTAGCTGCTTTTCACGGCTGTGTTTATGCGGCTTTACACCCACTTGACTCACTTCCAGACAGATATCAATACATAGGTTTTAAGATTCTTACTAGTCACATATATTCTTGTGCGGTGAATAGGGGGTGTTGAGTCCAGTTCACTGAGCAAGGAGTAGGTCTTGTCTATTACATATTGGGTGTATGGAACGGTATCTGAGCGAATTTGAAACCCTTGTTTTATGCCTCACCCCACCTCACCTTTCCCGTTAAGCAGCCATAGTGTGTTTTCTAAACGTGTGACTCTGTTCTGTTTTGTAATTCAGTTCAAGTGTAGCGGTTTTTACATTCCCTCTATAAGTGATAGCTTATGATAAGTGTCTTTTTCTGTGTGACTTATTTCACTTAGAAACGTCGTACCTAAATCCACTCATCTTGCTTCTACTAGCCTTATGACATTGATTTCATGTCTGAGTGATATTCCATTGTACATAAGGACCAGAAATTCTTTATCCATTTTTCTCTTTCCTAGGATATTTAAGGTGTCATGAAGTGGAGGTTCTTGTCAACAGAGCAGCCCTAAACTTAGGGGTGCCTGTGTCTTGCTGATTTTTAGTTTTCCCAATTTATACGCCCATGAGAGGACGTGCCCTATGCTCCCTAAGCTGTGTTTTTTCGATGTTTCAGGACACACCGTACACTTCTCCAGAGTGGCTGTTCGCAATTTACATCCCGCCCATCAGCGTAGCAAGGCTGCCATTTCTCCATGGCCTGTCCTGCATTTCTGGTTTTGACACTTTTTGCAGCATGGCCCTTTTGACCGATGGGAAGCGAGACTTCTTTGTAGCGCTGATGAGCCTTTCCAGGTTGCTTGGTTGGCCAAACAGGGCGTATGCGTTTTTTCCTGAATATATTCAGGAAAAAACGCATACGCCCTGTTTGGCCAAGGGCATCATTGTCGAGGTTTTGACACTTTTCATGTGCTTTAAAGGCGATTCGAATCTACCTCCTGAAACCTGTTTCCTGCAATTCTGCCTTGCTTT